>NC_067401.1:323745822-326214572 GCF_016432865.1 Antechinus flavipes | reverse complement strand
TAAGACAATGATTTTATTATGAGAAGCACACTAATAATGATACAAAAAAATACACTATAAATCATTACAGCCAGTAAAATTCATTAGTCTTGCCTGTTACAGTATCTACATGTTTCTTCTCAGTCACAAATTGTATTAAACTATTTATGTCTGTGGTTCTTATTACAAAACCACAGCACTTTCGACATGTTCGACCAAAGAACATATACTTTGTAGTGGTGCAATCACAAGTACAACAAGCTGAGAGCACTTTGGAAAAATGAGCTGAAATACATAATCCTGGAGTTGTTATTCAGTTAGGAATAAAAATGCAGGGAGACTAAGGGAAGTAGGTAGGTGGTGCTATAGTCAGGCACAAGAGGCTCTCTGTGCCTCTGTGCTACAAAGGGAATAAGTGGAATTCACAAAAAGATCTTAGTGTTAAAAGAGATCAAGCTATATACTGCACATATCAATACACAGTGAGATATGGAATTCAAAAGCAGAAATAAGGAGCAAAAAATATGAAGTCATTGATAAAGTAATACCAATAATAATGAAATCTCACATCCATATAGAAATTTAGAGCTTACCTTTTTTATGGTGACAAAAAACTGAAAACTGAGTGAATGCCCATCAGTTGGAGAATTGCTGAAAAAATTATGGTATATGAATGTTATGGAATATTATTATTTAGTAAGAAACACACAGCAGGATGATTTCAGAGATGCCTGGAGAGACTTACATGAATTGATGCTAAGTGAAGTGAACAGAACCAGGAAATCATAATACTCAACAACAAAAAGACTATACTATGGTCAATTCTGATGAATGTGGCTCTCTTCAACAATGAGATTATGGAAGCCAGCTCCAATGATCTTGTCATGAAGAAAGTCATCTACACCCATAGAAAGGACTGTGGTAACTGAGTATTTTCACTCTTTTTGTTTTTGTTTGCTTGTATTCTCTTTTTTCTCACTTTTTTTTTCCTTTTTGATCTGATTTTTTTTTTCCTTGTGCAGCAAGATAATTATTTAAATATGTATGTTTATATTGGATTTAACATATATTGGATTATTTGCCTTCTAAGGATGGGTTGAAGGGAAGGGGGAAGGAATTTGAAACACAAGTTTATGAAAGGGTCAATGTTGAAAAATCCTTGCATACTTTTTGAAAATAAAAAAAAAAAACTTTAATTAAAAAACATAACAGGAAAAAGAAGCTTAGTAATGATATGAAGTATCACCAGAAATCAGTGCAGTAGCTTAAAACTGCAATACAATTTAAGTAATGGTATTACATATATATGTGTGTGTGTATGTGTGTGTTAGTTAGAAAAAAACCTCTTAGAAGAAAGAAACTGATTCACTTTTACTGTTGTATCCCCAGTCTAACAAATAATAGATATTTAAGAAATTCTGCCTTTTAATGATCATATATCATTGTAATCAAATCTCTCACACACACAAATACACACACACATATAAATATGCATATATACATTTTTATAGGCAAATTAAAAATATCACTAATCATACTTTCTAGAAAAGAGAGAGAGCAGGTAATGCTGACCTTTAAAGCAGATTAAACCAAAAGTACCCATAAAATGGACTGAAAGTAGTAATGAAGACAGCAATATATAAAAGTGAAATTTAAAAACAAGCATATCAAGTATAGGCAATGGTTTCATGTTGCTTTTTGTCAGATATCCTAAGCTCCATGTCAAACAACAATATATTGCAAATCATGAAAAATAACTTCATTATAAAACCCAGTTTAAAATGAAATAACCTGAAAAATCTAAAAACATTGAAAAAGCTTCATTTAATGCAATCTTTAGAAGTATTATCTAATAAGAAAATGGATGGGAAAATAATGTTATTCTCAAATGAATTTGAGAAGCTGATATATTTAGAATGGAATTTCATTGAGCCCTTTTAAAGATTTTTTACTTTAAATCCAACTATTGGCCAAATATGCCAAAACAGAATAATTACAAAAGTTAAATGCTATAACCATGATGAATGTATGTATTCTACGATGTTTTCCTAAGAGTATACAAACATTTCAGGACCTCCACAAACTGATATATGTTGCAGTCAATGCTATGACAAGGATAATTTAAAAAAAAAAAAAGTGAGAATTCAAGCAACTCTCCAAAAATCAGAATATTGGAATTATTTTGAAAGAATGATTAAAATCCTATAGCAAGACAATGGAAAAAAAAAAAAAAACTATCAATACCAGTGCATTAAAAAAAAAAAAAAAAAAAAAAAAAAAAAAAAAAAAAAAAACTAGGGCAGAGCCAAGATGGTGGAGCAGGCACACATGACTCTCTAAGCTCCTCTCATTCCCCTCATAACCAACTATTTAATGCAGCCTCAAAAATAACTCTTCACTACTTAAATTCATGAAGGTTAGAAGCACTACAACTTACCAGCCCATCTGGAAGATCACCAGGAAAGGTTTGTCCTGAGGGGCCAGGAACAGACTAGCACAGGCAGCGAGAGGCTAGCGTCCTGAGCAGACCAGGGGCGGGGGTGATCTCTGTGGCTAGAGAAGTTGTAGAGACGACTCTGCTATAGGCTAACTGCTCTGCCTTGATTACAAAGCAGTAAACTGGCAGAGACGTTAAAGCCTAAAACAGAAGGTCCTCTAAAAAACGCCAGAACCTAAGGAGATCTAGCTGTAACCTCTCAAACCCGGAAGTGACTCAGACAGATTTTAACACAGCCCTGCGGCCACATCCAGCAGTTCTGGTCTTTTGTGGGAGCAGTTACTAATCTGTGAGGCAGGGGGGCACAGCCTGGACATCCTCTGATCGACAGAGTGGGGGGCTCGGCCTGGGGCAATAGAACCTCCCCAGCTGACTGCACTTCTCAGGCAGACAATTCCTGTCCCTGCAAATACATTCACTGCTCAACTGCTAACACCCACAGCCACAGGGCAGGGTTTGGCTTGAGAAGTGAAACTCTCACTGCTCAGTGTCTAGCCCCAGGGCAGTCGTTATCTCACACAGCAGGGATTCTTTGAAGGGCACTTTCCCAGCCTGGCCCTGCAAGCCTGAGTTACTTTCAGGTGGGGAACTCTTTCCCAGAGCACTCCAGTACCTCACTGCTTTTTGTAGCCTGTTGGCAGGACAGCAACACATCCATATACCTTTCACTGCTCTGCAGAGGAAGCTGGTAACCTCCTGGCTCTGAAGGGAGACCTTACAGGCTTTAACAAAATGAGTAAAAAAATCAAAAGAACGATTGATAGTTTCTACACAGAAAGAGAACAGCTTTTCAACCCTGAAGAGACTAATAGCAGACAATCTCCAGACAATTGTTGGTCTCCTATACAAAAGGCTCTCCTAAAAGAGGCTATTAAAAACCTTAAAAGAGAGCTAGAAGAGAAATGGGGAAAGGCACATAACTCACTAAAAGAAAAATTTGATAAAGTGGAAAAAGAAAACAACTTCCTGAAAGGTGAATTGGAAAAGTTAAAAAACTCCCAAGAAGTGCAGGGAAACAGAGTTTGTGAATTGGAAAAAGAAAATAACTCACTAAAAAAAAAAAAAAAAAATTGGGGAAATGGAAAAAAATTCCATAGAGGAAAACAACTCAGTTGGACACATACAAAAAGAAGTAAAAAAAAGCTAATGAAGAAAATAACTCACTAAAAATCAGAACTGAACAAATAGAAATGACTGATTCATTGAGACATCAAGAATCAGTCAAGCAAAACCAAAAAAATCAAAGATTGGAAAAAAATGTCAAATATTTACTTGGAAAAACAACAGACCTGGAAAATAGATCTAGGAGACATAACCTAAGGATCATCGGACTACCAGAAAATTATGATGAAAAAAAGAGCCTAGATACTATTTTATAGGAAATCATCAAAGAGAACTGCCCAGAAGTAATAGAACTGGAAGGGAAAATAGGCGTTGAAAGAACTCATCGAACACCTTCTAAAAAGACCCTAAAATAAAGACTCCGAGGAATATTGTGGCCAAATATCAGAATTTTCAGACTAAAGAAAAAATTTTACAAGCAGCCAGGAAAAAACAGTTCAAATACCGATATGCCACAATAAGGGTCACACAAGATCTGGCTGCCTCAACATTAAAGGATCGAAGGGCCTGGAATCCGATATTCCAAAAGGCAAAAGAACTTGGAATGCAGCCAAGAATAAACTAGCTAAGCTGAGTATTTTTTTCCACGGAAGAAGATGGACATTTAATGAATTAGAGGAATTCCATCTGTTTCTAAGGAAAAAACGAGACTTAAACAAAAATTTTGATCTTCAACAACAGGAATCAAGAGAAGTAGAAAAAGGTAAAAGGAACTCTTGAGAACTGTATTTCTGCTTTGAATATACATAAAAACCATATGTATAATTTGATTTTATGATATAACATAAAAAAGGGAAGTAGAAATGGAAAGGGGATAGTGTCAGAAAAAGGGAAGAAGGGAGATAAAAAGAGGGAAACTACATGAGACAATGAGGCAAAGGAAACCTATCATATATGAGGGAACTTAGAGAGGGGGAGGAACATTGTGTGAATCCTACTCTCATCAGAGTTGGCTCAAAGAGGAAACAATTGACATTTGGTTTTACAGAGATTCTTCTCTCACTTCATTAAAAAGTAGGAGAGGAAAAGGGAGAAGGAAAAAGAGTAATAAGGGAAGAGTACAAGAAAGGGGAAGGGATTCAAAGAGAGGAGAGAGGGATACTAAAGAGGGAGAGCTGCATGACACAAATGGGACCAAGAAGTTTAATACTAGGGAAGAAGGGAAGGAGGACAAGAAAAAGAAAAGTATAATCTGGGGATATTAGGATGGCAGGAAATACAGAATTGGTTATTTTAACCATAAATGTGAATGGGATGAACTCTCCCATAAAGAGGAGGAAGATAGCAGCCTGGATCAAAAGTCAGAACCCTACAATCTGTTGTTTACAGGAAACACATTTAAAACAGGGAGATACATACAGAGTAAAGGTAAAAAGCTGGAGTAGAATCTATTATGCTTCAGGTGAAGTCAAAAAAGCAGGGGTAGTCATCCTTATCTCAGATCAAGCAAAAGCAAAGATTGATCTAATTAAAAGAGATAAGGAAGGAAACTATAACTTTCTTAAGGGTACTTTAGACAATGAAGCAATATCAGTATTAAACATATATGCACCAAGTGATATAGCATCTAACTTCCTTAAAGAGAAGTTAAGAGAGTTGCGAAAAGAAATAGACAGCAAAACTATAATAGTGGGAGACCTCAACCTTGCACTCTCAGATTTAGATAAATCAAATCACAAAACAAATAAGAAAGAAATTAAAGAGGTAAATAGAATATTAGAAAAAATTAAGGATGATAGATCTTGGAGAAAACTGAATGGTGACAGAAAGGAGTATACTTTCTTCTCAGCAGTTCATGGAACCTACACAAAAATTGACCATATATTAGGACATAAAGACCTCAAAATTAAATGCAGGAAGGCAGAAATAGTAAATGCTTTCTTTTCAAATCACAATGCAATAAAAACTACATTCAACAAAAAGTTAGGTGTAAAGAGACCAAAAAGTAATTGGAAACTAAATAATCTCATCTTAAAGAATGATAGGGTGAAAAAGCAAATTATAGACACAATTAATAATTTCACTCAAGATAATGACAACAGTGAGACATCATATCAAAATTTATGGGATGAAGCAAAAGCAGTAATAAGGGGAAATTTTATATCCTTAGAGGCTTATTTGAATAAAATAGAAAAAGAGAAAATCAATGAATTGGGCCTGCAATTTAAAAAGCTAGAAAAAGACCAAATTAAAAACCCCCAATCAATTACTAAACTTGAAATTCTAAAATTAAAAAAAGAAATTAATAATATAGAAAGGAAAAATACTATTGAACTAATAAATAAAACTGAGTTGGTTCTATGAAAAAAACCAATAAAATCGATAAACCTTTGGCAAATCTGATTAGAAAAAGGAAAGAGGGAAATCAAATTAGCAGTCTTAAAAATGAAAAAGGAGAACTTTCCACTGATGAAGAGGAAATTAAAGAAATAATAAGGGGTTACTTTGCCCAACTTTATGCCAATAAATTTGATAATCTAAGTGAAATGGATGACTACCTCCAAAAATACAGGCTTCCCAGATTATCAGAGGAGGAAGTAAATTGCTTAAATAGTCCCATTTCAGAAAAAGAAATAGAACAAGCTATTAACCAACTCCCTAAGAAAAAATTCCCGGGACCAGATGGATTTACATGTGAATTCGACCAAACATTCAAAGAACAATTAGCCCCAATGTTTTATAAACTATTTGAAAAAATAGGGAATGAAGGAGTCCTACCAAATTCCTTTTATGACACAGACATGGTACTGATACCTAAATCAGGTAGGTTGAACGCAGAGAAAGAAAATTATAGAGCAATCTCCCTAATGAATATTGATGCTAAAATCATAAATAAGATATTAGCAAAAAGACTACAGAAAATCATCCCCAGGATAATACACCATGATCAAGTAGGATTTATACCAAGAATGCAGGGCTAGTTCAATATTAGGAAAGCTATCAGTATAATTGGCCATATTAATAATCAAATTAACAAAAACCATATGATCATCTCAATAGATGCAGAAAAAAGCATTTGATAAAATCCAACATCCTTTCCTATTAAAAACTCTTGAGAGTATAGGAATAAATGGACTTTTCCTTAAAATAATCAGTAGCATCTATTTATAACCAACAGTAAGCATCATATGTAATGGGGACAAACTACAATCATTCCCAATAAGATCAGGAGTGAAACAAGGTTGCCCACTATCACTGTTACTATTTAATATTGTATTAGAAATGCTAGCTTTGGCAATAAGAGTTGAGAAAGAGATTAAAGGAATAAGAATAGGCAATGAGGTAACCAAATTATCACTCTTTGCTGATGATATGATGGTATACTTAGAGAACCCCAGAGATGCTACTAAAAAGTTATTAGAAACTATCCACACCTTTAGCAAAGTTGCAAGGTATAAAATAAACCCACATAAATCATCAGAATTTTTATATATCACTACCAAAACCCAACAGTTAGAGTTACAAAAACCATTTAAAGTAACTACTGATTGTATAAAATATTTAGGAATCTATCTGCCAAAGGAAAATCAGAAACTTTATGAGCAAAACTACAAAACACTTTCCACACAAATTAAGTCTGATCTAACCAACTGGAAAAATATTAAATGCTCTTGGATTGGGTGAGCAAATATACTAAAGATGACAATACTACCTAAATTAATCTATTTATTTAGGGCTATACAAATCAGACTCCCAAAAAACTACTTTGATGAACTAGAAAAAATAACAACAAAGTTCATATGGAAAAACAAAAGATCAAGAATTTCAAGGGAAATAATGAAAAAAAAATCAAATGAAGGTGGCCTAGCTATAGCAGATCTAAAATTATATTATAAAGCAGCAGTTACTAAAATCATCTGGTATTGGCTAAGAAATAGATTAGTTGATCAATGGAATAAGTTAGGTTCAAAGGACAAAACAGCCAATAACTTTAATAATATAGTGTTTGACAAACCCAAAGACCCCAATTTCTGGGATAAGAATGCACTATTTGACAAAAATTGCTGGGAAAATTGGAAATTAGTATGGCAGATATTAGGCATTGAGCCACACTTAACACCATACACCAAGATAAGGTCAAAATGGGTTCATGACCTAAGCATAAAGAATGAGATTATAAATAAATTGGAAGAGCATAGGATAGTTTACCTCTCAGACCTGTGGAAGAGGGATGAATTTATGACCAAAGAAGAACTAGAGATCACTATTGACCACAAAATAGAAAATTTTGATTATATGAAATTTAAAAGTTTTTGTACAAACTAAACAAATGCATATAAGATTAGAAGGGAAACAATAAACTGGGAAAACATTTTTACAAGCAAAGATTCTGATAAAGGCCTCATTTCCAAAATATATAGAGAATTGACTCTAATTTATAAGAAATCAAACCGTTCTCCAATTGATAAATGGTCAAAGGATATGAAAAGACAATTCTCAGACGAAGAAATTGAAACTATTTATAGGCATATGAAAATATGCTCCAAAACATTATTAATCAGAGAAATGCAAATTAAGACAACTCTGAGATACCACTACACACCTGTCAGATTGGCTAGAGTGACAGGGAAAGATAATGTGGAATGTTGGAGGGGATGTGGGAAAACAGGGACACTGATACATTGTTGGTGGAATTGTGGACACATCCAGCCATTCTGGAGAGCAATTTGGAACTGTGCTCAAAAAGTTATCAAACTGTGCATACCTTTTGATCCAGCAGTGTTTCTACTGGGCTTATAACCCAAAGAGATACTAAAGAAGGGAAAGGGACCTGTATGTGCCAAAATGTTTGTGGCAGCCCTGTTTGTAGTGACTAAAATTTGGAAAATTAATGGATGCCCATCCATTGGAGAATGGTTGAGCAAATTGTGGTATATGAACATCACGCAATATTATTGTTCTGTAAGGAATGACCAGCAGGATGATTATAGAGGATTGGAGAGACTTACATGAACTGATGCCAAGTGAAATAAGCAGAATAGGAGATCATTATATACCTCAACAAACATACTGTTTGAGGATGTATTCAGATGGAAGTGCATCTCTTCGACAAAGAGAGCTAATTCAGTTTCAATTGATCAAGGATGGACAGAAGCAGCTACACCCAAAGAAAGAACACTGGGAAATGAATATAAACTGCTTGCATTTTTGTTTTTCTTCCTGGGTTATTTATACTTTCTGAATCCAATTCTCCCTGTGCAACAAGAGAACTGTTTGGTTCTGCACACATATATTGTATCTAGGATATACTGTAACCTATTTAACATGTAAAGGACTGCTTGTCATCTGGGGGAGGGGGTGGAGGGAGGGAGGGGAAAAATCGGAACAGAAGTGAATGCAAGGGATAATGTTGTAAGAAATTACCCTGGCATGAGTTCTATCAATAAAAAGTTATTTACAAAAAACTAAACAAGACATTGATCAAATAAATAATAGAAATTATTAATGCCCTTAGGTAATAATTAAAATTTGATTTTGGAAGCTACTGAAGCAAGCTCTAAAGTTTATAACACATTTTTCATCACAACAATGTAATAAAATATTCACTACAAGTAGCATTATTCTAATTTTATAGATAAGAATGAAGTTCATAACTTCCTGGTTATATGATCCACTGGAATGAGGACTGAATATTTTTGTTTTTTCCTCATGATACTCAAACACATCCACAATAGGAACTCTGCTTCCAAGATGAAAAAAAATTTCATATGTCTCTAGAGTCAAAGAAACCAAAATTACTAATCCCCTAACAATAATAGGAACTGCTCTGAAAGGAGAACCTAAAATAAGTACCTTATAATAAAATGACAATCCTACCTAAATCAATCTACTTATTCAGTGCCATACCAATCAAAATGACAAAAAAATGTTTCTTTAAGCTACTAAAAAATAATTGCAAAATTCACGTTGAAAAACAAAAGTTCATGAATATCACAGAAATTAATGAAAAAATACAAAGAAATGTGTTCTATACACTTTAAATTGAAAAGCATATTGTGTAGTGGCAGTCATCAAACCCTTTTGGTATTGGGCAAAAATGCAGCCAAGATTAGAAAGGATGAAGAAAGCTGGGAAACAAAGTTTTACACAGAATATTTTCAATAAAGACCTAATTTCTAAAATGTAAATATATAACAATACAAACAATGCCCCAATGGACAAATGAGAAAAATATATGAAGAGATAATTTTTAAATAAATGAATTAAAGCCATATAGAATCATATGAAAAAAATGTTATAAATCCTTATTTATAGATAAATGCAAATTAAAACAACTCTAAATTTCTACGTTTAATTTAGCTAAGGTGGCAGGAAATTATAATGATAAATATTGAAGGGAATATGGGAAAACTGGACCACTGATACACTGTTGGTCAAATTGTGAACTGATACAACCATTCTATAGAACAATTTGGAGCTATTTCCAAGGTCTATGAAACTGTAGATACTGTTTGATTTAGCAATCTACTGAGACTATATCCCAAAGAGATCACAAAAGAAAAGAAAGGACTCACGCATGCAAAAATATTTGTAGGAACTCTCTTTTAGTAGCAAAGAATTAGAAATTGAGTGGATGCCTAATATTTGGGGAATAGCTGAAAATTGTAATGGATGTAATGAAATATTATAGTTCTATAAGAAATGATGAGCAGGCTGATGTAAGAAAAAAACTGGAAAAAAAAAAACTTATAAGAACTGATGCTGAGTGAAGTGAGCAGAACCAAGAGAATATTTTACAGAGTAACAACAAAATTATGTGATGATCAATTGTGATGGACTGGGGTCTTTGTAACAAGGACATGACTGGAGACAACTCCAATAGATATGTGATGGAAAGTGTCATCCTTATTAAGAGGGAGAAATATGGAGATTCATTATGGATCGGAGCAAATATTTTCACATTTTTGTTGTGTTTTTTTCTTTCTCATGAGGTTTCCCCTTTTTTGATTTTTCTTTCACAAACTGACTAATATGGAAATGCATTTAAAATTATTTTACATATTTAAACTATATTCATGTCCTTGCTGTCTTGGGGAAGGGGAAGGTAAGCGAGGAAGGGAGAAAAAAAAAAGGTGGAATTCAAAATCTTACAAAATTAGATGTTGAAAACTATCTTTAGAGGGAGCCAAGAGGGTGAAGAGTAAACAGAACTTTGAGCTCTACCTGACTTCCCTAAGAATCAACATTGAATCAAACCACTGAACAGATTTTTGGAGCAATTACACAGGGGTGTGACCTCAGCACAGATAAAGCATGGGGAGGCTCGAGGCAAAGGGTCCCACATAGATAATATAAGGGACGGTTTTTAGCCAAAAGGCAGCCAGTTTCCTGGCTGAGGAGGCCAATGGATCAGCAGACTAGCTGTGAGACCTGCAACAATTACCATAATTATCCATATCAATAAGAAAGCCAACAGAAATTATATGATAATCAGAAAAAGCTTTTGAAAAAAAACTGACAAAAATACAGCAACTATTCCTATCATGAATATTAGAGAGAAGAGGGATAAAGGGAAATTTTAGGGTTTCCCTAAAATAATGAGTATTTAACTAAAACAATCAACAAGCATTATTTGAATTGGAGAGAAGTTGGATGCATTTCCAATAAGATCAGGGGTGAAACAAGGATGCCCATTATTACCAGTAATAATCAATATTGTAATAGAAATGTTGGCTTTTATAATAAGAAAAGAAAAAGAAATTAAAGGACTTAGAATGGGCAATGAGGAAATAAAATTATCACACTTTGAAGATGATATGATGATGATACTTAGAGAATGCTTGAAAATCATACAAAAAGCTACTGGAAATAATTACCAGCTTTAGGAAATTTGCATGTATAGATAGATAGATAGATGTAATCTATCTATCTGTCTATGTACATATAACTGATGAATTTCTGCAGCAAGAAATAGAAAGGGAAATTCCATTAAAAATAGCTGTAGAAAAAATAAAATACTTGGGTGTCTGCCTACCATGACAAGCCCAAGAACTATATGAACACAATTACAAAACATTTCTCACATGAATAAAGTCAAATCTAAACAATTGGAAAATATCAATTGCTCATACGTATACCAAGCTAATATATTAAAAATGACAGTTCTGCCTAAATTGATGTATTTCTTCAGTGTCATATCAATCAAACTGCCAAAATATTATTTTATACAATTAGAAAAAATTCATCTGGAAAAAAAGGTATAGAATATCAAGGGCTTAATGAAAAAAATACAAAGAATGATTGTTTAGCAGTACTATAAACTATATTAAAAAGAAGCACTCATCAAAACCATTTGGTGCAGGCTAAGAAATAGAATAGTGGATAAGTGAAATAGATTAGATAGACATGACACAATAATCAAGGCCTACAATATTCTAGTATTTGAGAAACTTCCAAACTCCAGCTTCTGAAATAAAAAGTCACTATTTGACAAAAATTGTTAGGAAAACTTGAAAATAATATGTCAGAAACTCAGTTTAGATTTACATTCACACCCCATACCAAAAGGATAAAATTGGTTCATTACTTAGGCATAAAAGTGATACCAGAAGCAAATTAAGAGGAATAATCAAATATTTGGAGAAGGAAATAATTTATGACTAAAAAATAACTAGAGAACATTATGAAAGGCAAAATAGGAAATTTTGATTACATTAAATTAAAAAGATTTTGAACAAAACAAAAAAAAAACACAAACAAGACTAAAAGGGAAATGCAAAGCTGAAAAAAAATTTCACAGCCAGTGTTTCTGATAAAGTTCTCATTTTTAAAATATATAAAGATCTGTGTCAAATTTATAAGAATACAAGTCATTCCCCAGTTGATAAGGGGTCAAAGAACATGAACAAACAATTTTCAGATGAGGAAATTAAAACCATTTCTAGTCATATGGGGGGAAATGCTCTAAATCATTATGGTTAGAGAAATACAAACTCTCAAGTATCACGTTACACATTTCAGATTGGCTAAGATGAAAATACTAGATAAAGATAAATGATGGAGGAGATGTGGCAAAACTGGGACACTAATACATCATTGGTGCAGTTGTGAAATGACCCTACCAAAATTTTTGGGATGCAGACAAGACAGTTCTTAGGGGAAATTTTATTTCTTTAGATATTTACATGAATAAAATAGAGAAAGAGAAGATCAATGAACTGAAACTAAAAAAGCTAGAAAATATCAAATTCAAATATTCAATTTAATTTTAAATAAGAAATTATTAAAATAAAATGAGATCTTAATAAAATTGAAAATAATAAAACTATTGAATAAATAGTTAAATAACAAAATAATTCAAGAACAAAAACAAAACTAATAATTGATTTTATGAAAAAAAGTAAACGTTTAATTATTTTGATTAGAATAAGGAAAGAAGACATGTGATGACCACGTATTTAAAATCAGCCAGAGTCAGGAATTCAGATTAAGGGAAAAATCTTCAATCTTTATTGAAGTGAAGAGGTGAAAAAGGATTGTGATAGCAATATGGGCAGATAGAAGCCAGCTAGCAGAGGGGGATTGGAGGTGAAGGTCAGTTGTGATAGCAATGTGAGCAGCTGTGACAAGACGCCAGCCAGCAGTTTCTCTTTCTGCTTCTCTTTCCCCTCCCTTACCTCCACCCACCAAAATCATCATTTCCTATACAACACATCAGGACTTGCACAAAGAGTGGGCGGGGGCCATTCTTTCTCCAAGCTTATATATTAATAGAGTATGGTCCAATTACTATTTAATCTCATGTGCTTGGGACCTTAGTGCATCAACTCAAGTCTCAGCCCATTACATCTCCCACTTTCTTTTGTTTTAGAACACAGGTGGTCATGCCATCCCTGACTCCTCAGGATGATTGCTAGCGGGTTTCTGGGCTGAAGGGTCTTATTATGCACAAACTCATCAGCATGGGAGGATTTACACAAGCACACAGCAATAACGCAGAGGCTATTAGTGATGACTCTCCCCACAGTCAGTGCAGGTTTGATGTGGTGTAACAAACATGAATTGTATACACAAGTAACGGTATAACAAACAATATAAATCAAGATGGTGTTGTAAAAGATTGCCAGAAGTCCTAGAAGGAGAGTATGTAAACAGCAGTCACACATATGCCTTCTTCAGCAGCCAAGAGATAGTCCAGAACCAATCTATTGTCCATTGCTTCACATATCAAAGAATCCAATGATCCCCTCAAGTTTTTGAAGTCCTGCAAAAGTCTTTTTATGCATTAGGGAATCCAATGATTCCAACAAAGACAATCAAATTACTAGTATTAAAATGAAATAGATGAACTTACCATCAATGAAGAAGAAATTAAAACAATAATGTTATATTGTCCAAGTGTATATCAATAAATCTGATATCTAAGTGAAATGGATGAATATTTACAAAACTTATAGATTGTCCAAATTAACAGAGGATGAAATACATTCCTTAAACAGCCTCAAAGATATTGAGCAAACTATTAATGAACTCTCTAAATAAAAAAATTTTTCAGGACCAGCTGGATTTACAAGTGAATTCTACTAAACATTAAACAACAATAAATTCCAATACTATATAAACTATTTGGGCACATAGGGAGAGGAGATCTACCAAATTTCTTTTATGACACAGATATGGTGATGAGATCTAAGCCAGGAAAGGCCGAAACAGAGAAAGAAAATTATAGACCAATTTACCTAATGAATATTGGTGCAAAGGTTTAAGTAAAATATTAGCAAAGAGATCAGAGGAACTTATCATCAGGATAATATATTATAACCAAGTAGGATTTACATCAGGAATTCAGAGCTGGTTCATGATTAGAAAAAACTATTGGCATAATTGACTGCATAGATAACTAAACCAATAGAAGTCATATTTTTTCTCAATAGATGCAGAAAATCATTTGAGAAAATATAACAACCTTTCCTATTTTTAAAAAAGAGATCAAAGGAATAAACTCCATTTATTATATCCATTAAGTATCCATTAAAAAAATTAAGTAGCACTCTATACCAAGATAATGTCACAAGGGGTTCATGATTTCCACATAAAAGATGATAATATGAACAAATTAGGAAACCAAGGATATTCTATCTCTCAGCTCTGTGGAGAAGGAAGGAATTTGTGGCCAAAGAAGAATTAAAGAACATTATGAAATGCAAAATGGATAATTTTGATTAAATTAAATTTAAAAGTTTTGTACAAATAAAACCAATGCAAGCAATATTAGAAGAGAAGAAGAAAACTTTTTTTTTTACATCCAAGATTTCTGATAAAGGCCTCATTTCTAAAATATGTAAAGAATTGATTTAAATGTATAAAAACAGAAGCCATTTCCTGATTGATAAATGATCAAAGGACATAGACAATTTTCACATGTAAAAATTAAAGCCATTTCTAATCATATTTTAAAAAGTTCTAATTCACTATTGATTAAAGAAATGCAAATTAAGAAAACTCTGAGATACTACTTCATACTTCTCAGATTGGCTAAGATAACAATAAAACATAATGATCAATATTGTAGGAGATGTGGAGAAACTAGGATACTAATACATTATTGATGGAGTTGTGAAATGATATAACCTTTCTAAAGAGCAATTTGAAATTATGCTCAAAGGGTTATCAAACTGTGCATATTCTTTGACACAACATTAACACTACTGAGTCTATACCCTAAGAAATTCATATAGGAGGGAAATAAAGCACCTTACCAGAATCCTTTTATAAGTCAAAGTCCTAATGCCAATGAAGGATAAAACATAAGAATACTACAGGGCAATAGCAATAAAATTATTCTTTGCATTATTTAACATATGTAATTATTATAATAGTTTTTACATTTTCAATAGGTGAGGATCAGGATAGAGAAAAAGAATTTGGAATTAAAATTTAAAATACTGTTATAAAGGAAGAATGAAAGAAACAGAAAGAATTTTTTTTAAAAGCTTAGTTTCAATGAGAAGATATAATAAAGAATTTGGACTTCAGCTAACATTTTCAGTCTACAAATCGCGCATTAGACATTTTTTGAGATTCAATTTATTAATCAGTTATACAATTTTCTCCCTTTCTCTATTTTTTTCTACAATTATATGGGATTGCTATCTAAAAAGGGGAGGAATTTTAAGGGAAACTATGATAATAGGTGTTCTTAAACATTTCTTCAAGACTGTAAAAAATCAATTCTAATTTGTGGCAACAACTTTTCTCCTATGATGACAACAATAAAAGAATATGCAATATATTCCAAATCATTTGAAAGTCATTATGTCAAATTCAATACAAACAAAATTTTATCAAACACATGCACATATATAATATATATACACATATATATGATAACTTTAATAGCAAGAAATTTTGCAAATTTTGAAATTTTATTTATTTTTTAGACATTAACACAAAGAAGTTGTTGTACAGACAAAATCATTGCTGCCTACTTTTTTTTGTGCCATCATAAAACATCAGTGCTGGTAAGAACTATATAAATAAAACAAAATAAAACAAAAATGATAATTATGACAAGGAAATGAATCAGGGACTCAACTTTTATCAGATCATGAAAGTCATTCATAATATTTATTATTTTATTATTTTATTTTTTAAATATATTCAGGGACGATTCTTCAACATTAGCCCTGGCAAAACCTTGTGTTCCAATTTTCTCACTTTCCCCCATGCCCTCCCCTAGATGGGGACCAGTAAAAAAAGAAGAAGAAGAAGCAAAATAAAATGCAAGAAAACAACAAAAGAGTGAAAATAATATGTTGTAAACCACACAGTTCCTACAGTCCTCTCTCTGGGTATAGATGACTCTTTCATCACTGAATAATTGTAATTGTTTTGTCATTCATTATACTTAATAACTTTTCTTTTATTCTGTAACCAAAGTTTTATTTATTTTTTAATGTTGACATAAACCTGAAGGTTTCACTTTGATTTCTGTGCTTTTCCAAGAAAGTAAAACTCGAGTTCCTATTTTTATTATCAATCCAGTTGCCAATTTTATTATAAAATTTAAAGAACTTTTAAATTTTGAAGGAATGGTAAAACTATATTGAAATGTAATTGTCATAGCTGAACTAAGTCACATTTTGGCAGTCTTGTTATTTGTTAAGGCTACTTGTCTTACATTTCCTATCTTGAATACTGTCAACTACCAGCAACAACGAAAAACAAACAAACAAACAAATAGGATGAATTCAGCTTTGATATGTTTCTTAAACATTCTCATATGAACTGATTTGGATTGTCTACTTGTGAAAGCTTTTGTGCTTTGTAAAGTGTTCATGACATAATGAAAAGGCATATTTCAGCTAATGGGAATTATGCTCTTGACAGAACTCAATTCTGGAGCAATGACTCAGTAACTTAAATTATAATAAAGTGTAGTGTGCATAGAATTGTTGATTTCAGAGATCACCTAAAAACAGGTCAAAAACACACAAAAAAATTCTACAGGGGCCTCTTTCCCAATTATGAAAACACCCATTACAAACTTTCTTCTTGAAGAGAAAGAAACGAGACAAACAGAGAGATAGACAGAGAAAGACAGAGGAGGATAGAGAGATAGAGACAGAGAGAAGCAGAATAAATAATTAACATTTCTTGTTTTAATAATATTTCCTGCTTATTTTTATCAAGCCCTGGCCATTTATCTTGCCAGTACTTTAAATCTACTTGATATGAAGAATATAATTTCAGACATCATACCCTAATTTTGGCTGAATAAATAAGAGATATTTTCAGTCTGAAAGTACTCATCAAAACAATGCATTTAAAGAAATAGGCAGACAGTTACCCAAGACATATTTTTACCATGATAATATTTTAAGAATTAAATTAGAAAAGAAATTGGCCTCTGGAAATTATCTGAAATAATTCATGGGCTTCTCAAAATATCTACCAGAGATTGACTTAGGCAAAATGTAGGCTTTGAGTATTAATTGATTATTAATCAATAGGTTAAATACAAGCCCAGGAATAGAGAGGATCACCTCAGAGTTGGATCATCTATCTCTGAGTATTTTCTAACAATATGCACATCATATTTTCCTGAAATCTACACATATTAGATTTGTTGTTTCTTGACTCTAGTAATATTGACAAAAAAAACCCTCAATATCTACTAAACAAACAAACAAACAAACAAACAAAAAAAAGATAGCCTTCTGATATCTTTGGCATAGGGAATTCTCAGTAAAGAATGTCCTCTGCCATTGGAGTTTGGCACTTGTACACTTTTTATTCTAGAGATTTGCCTGGCATACCAAAAATTAATTGATGTGCCTAAGGTCACACAGTCAATGTATGGCTAGATAGATATAGATATATTGAGATTGAGATAGATGGATAGGTAGATAGATAGATAGACAGAGAGATAGATATCAAAGGTTCTTAAGAATTGAGCCCAGGTCTTCCTAATTTGAAAGTAATTATCTCCATTAAATTTGTTAATTCCACTTTCCTCTAAGATTTTTTCATCACACATTCTAATTAGTGACAAATAAAATCAAGAAATTACATTCATTTTATATTAGTTCACTTATTTGCAAACTAGATGAATGTGCTACTGAATTAGCAGAGATGAACATTACATTAGATTATGAGGTTCTAATTATAAGAACTTTCTTTGTATGTCCATGTACATGACTTACAACCACAAAAAAAGAAATATAGAACAATGGAAATGAAATGAAATTAATGAAAGTTGCTTATTTTAAACATGTGAGGCCATTAGAAAGCTATGAAACCTTTCCAAAGTTATCTACCCAATTTTCCTTTTGTATTGCTGAGGTTAGCTTATTGTTCATTAATGCAATGAGGTAATATATTATTCAGTGGGTGATATCTATAGTCTGTCCACTCAACAACACAAAGGCAATAGAAAAATAAACATATTCATTTTTGTTTTATTTTGTTTTCCTGTGCACTGTTTTAAGCCAGACAATACTGAGTAATTATTGACATCCTCTATAAAGTTCTTGCAGTACTTTGGGTTTGATAAAAAAAGAACAATATGTGACCTCATTATCCATCCATAGGGGATCCTTTCAATTTGAGTCTTTACTGAATCATTTCCCTGACAGTGACCTATACCAATTCATTTCAGTCTTCTCATTTTACCTACTGACCATGGCTGTCCTCTAAATCTTTGCCCTAAGCTCTCTTCCCTTCTCATTTTTTTACTGTCTGATTTACTAATCTAATCACTTCCTATGGATTGAACCATAATCTCTATGCAGATCATTATCAGATCTATTTATCCAATCCTATTCTTTCTTCTGATCTTGTTTCATAGTTTCAACTGCCTATGAGACATCTTAAACTGGATGACTTAGAGACTTCTTAAATTCAGTACATACAAAAGTAAGCTCTTATCTTTTACTCAAAACTATCCCATCTTCATAACTTCACTATTATTGCCAAGAGTAGCAGCATCCTCTTAGCCATCCAGGCTTTCAGTGTAATTTTGGCTCCTTCTTTTTCAAAGAGGATCAATGACATCACAGAGTGATGGCTTGACTTATAAATTAATTAGATTTAAATAAGACAATTGCAATTATCAGCCCCACTCTCTTTCAGTCATCAAACCCAGTGGCAAAACAAAATCAAGATAACCAGAAACCATCTGTTTTTCAGTGGGTGACCTTGGTGACTTTGAAATCTGACCAAACTCTAAGGGTTCCACATTCTGCTTAGCTTCCTTCATGGCAATTGGAATAAGTTGTTCTCACCACTGATTCCATTGGGAGAAGTTATCACATCTAATTCTATTAATATGTTTGAAGACTGTTGGTTAACTTTAACCTAGTTTAGCCCATTTTGTTGAGCCATTTTAATCCATGCATCAGGCTCTCTCTCTCTCTCTCTCTCTCTCTCTCTCTCTCTGTGTGTGTGTGTGTGTGTGTGTGTCTCTGTCTCTGTCTCTCTGTTTCTCTTTGTCTTTCTATCTCTCTCTCTCTGTTTCTCTTTGCCATTCTCTGTTTCTCTTTGCCATTCTCTCTCTCTCTCTCTCTCTCTCTCTCTCTCTCTCACACACACACACACACACACACACACACACACACACACACATTCAATTGTCAAGACCTATAATTTCTATCTTTGTAACATCTTTAATATGTATCTTCTTTTCTTTGAACATTGCAACCACCATGGTGCAGACCCTCATCATCTTATATCTGAATTATTGCAAGACTTTATCTGTTTTCCTCCCTGCCATATTTCTTTTCCCCTCAGCTATAATATTGATTATTGTAATCCTCAAGACTTAATTTTTCATCCTCCCAGCCACCCCTATTCATTCAATTTCAGGAACTCCTTATTGCCTCCAGGATCAAATATAAAATCATCTGCTTGACTTTAAAGCCTTTCATAACCTGGCTCCTTCCTCTTGTTCTAGTAATCTAAGAATTTCAATACTCCACTTCCCACATATAGTTAGAACCAATTACGTTAACCTTCTTGCTGTTTCTTGTGCAATAAACTCTTCTTACAAGTCTGTGCATTTTCACTGGAAGTCTCTCATGTTTGGGATTTCCTTTCTTCTCTTTTGTGTTTCCTGATATGTCTAGACTCCTTCAAGTCCCTGCCAGTCTTATCTTCTACAAGAAATCTTTCACAATCTTCCTTAGTGCTAGTATCTTTCCTCTGAAATTATAGATAATTTGTCTTGGATATATCTTATTTGTACATATCTATTTGCTTGTTTTTGTCACACAATATACTGTAAGCTTCTTGATAATAGGAACTGATTCCTCCTTTTTTATCTCTAATGCTTTGTGCAATACCTGGCTCATAGAAAGTACCTAATCAATGTTTCTTGACTGTTAAACAATTGTTTGGGTAAGGTTTTGAAATGTAATTGCAAGGAATTACCCTGGCATTATCAAAAACAAATCATTCCAGGTTACCTTCCTTTCCTTTTTGGCAAGAAGTTAAGAAAACCAAAAATAAAACTAAAAAGTCAATTATGAGGATTCTGTAGATATAGTTAGATTTTAGCAAATCTTTTCATAATAAATTTCATTATTGTGGAGAAGCTGATAGGACATGATATAATATCACGTCAGCTAAAAAAATTTATAATACAAGGATTCAGAACTAGTCAAGTAGTTGTTGTGGTTCAGTTTCAAAATGGTTGGAGGTTAAGTATCGCCAGTAATTAGTGCTTAATTCTATGACTTGGATAAAGATATAGAGAGTATAATCATCAAAACTGTAAATATTACAAAACTGTTAGGTAGACATAATATATGTGTCTTGAGAGCTAGAATATAAGGCTGAATCTTATAAAATATAATTCAGTAAAGAAAAATGCAAACTTTTTACAAGGATAAAAATGATCTAATAATTATACAACCAAGGAAGCATGTATAAATAGCATTTGTTTTATTAAAAAGAATCTGGAAATTTTAGTGTACTGCAAACTCACTAGGTATGAGTATGGAATACAAACAACAAAAAAATTAAAAACTCTTTGATTGCATTAAGTAAGGGATAGCAGTAGAGCTTTTTAAGAATAGGGAGGTCTTAGTCTCATTGTGTACTTTGACTTACCAGATTTTAAATGGAATGTTCTGATCACTTTTGATGCAATGGTTTAAGAAGCACATTCATAAATTAGGAAGTGTCCACAGGAGTGCAACCAAGGTGAAGAAGTGCTTTGATTCTGTGCTATATATGAATGAATTAAAGGAAATGTATTTATCCTGGAGAATATCAAGGAGAATGTGAGAGGTGTTCTCAATCATTTGAGTTGTATCTGTGGAAGGAGGGTTAAATTTGTTTTGTTTTGTTTTGACCCCAGTAGGAGAACCAGAAGAGACAGAAAGGAGTTCCAAAGCTGGCCATTTAGGTTTGATGTCAGGAAATACTTGCTAGCAATCTATAATCTTCCAAAAGAAAATGAGTTGTCTCAATATGTGGTGGGTTTATTCTCCTTAAACATCATCAAAAGATTTATGATCACCTGTCACATGTATTATGTATTTTTAAAAAGATAATAGAATACATGTGCCACTAAGATGTTTTCCAACTCTCAAATTTAATACTATAAAATGATTCAGTTATATGTTATGCTTTTTTCTCATTTTTAATCTCTCTTCTAGCTTTATGAATTATTTTAATATTTCTTTTCTTAAGTTTGTGGTTTATCTGTATAGATGCATGATTCATGAATAATTCTTATATTAGTAATTTGTCTTGCTTATAAAATATCATTAATTTAATTTCCATGTTGCTCAGTATTTCTAAGTACAGTAACTAACTTTAAAAAAAGTATTCATGGGCTAAGCCAAGTTGGCAGAGAGCAGACAAGACTTTCTGTGACCTCCTTTGACCTTTTCTCAAACCAGCAATAGATTAAGCCTCTAAACTAGTTCTGGAATCACAGAATTCACAAATATTTGTAGTACAGCACATTTCCAGAAGAAAATAGCGTGGGAACACTTCAGAACAGGTCTGTGTTAAACAGGCAGGGGGACAATCTACTGAGCCCAGACCGTAGCAGAGGGAGTCTGGGGTAAGAAGCTGAGGCAGAGAGTAAGAGAAGGGAAGCAATAAACTGGGAAAACATTTTTATATTTAAGGGTTCTGATTAAAAGCTTCATTTCTAAAATTTAGAATTGATTGAAATTTATAAGAACTCAAGTCATTCTTCAACTGATAAATGGTCAAAGGACATGAACAGACAATTTTAAGATGAAGAAATTAAAACCATTTCTAACCATATAGAAAGATGTTCCAAACCACTATTGATCAGAGAAATGCAAATTAAGACAACTCTGAGATATCACTACACACCTTTCAAATTGGCTAAGATGACAGGAAAAGATAATGATAAATGTTGGAGAGGATGTGGGAAAACTGAGACTCTTAATACATTTTTGGTGGAACTGTGAACAGATTCAGCCATTCTGGAGCCATTTTGACCAGTTTGGAACTTGGTCAAAATTTTCTCAAACTGTGCATACCCTTTGATCTAACAATGTTTCTATTAGGCTTGTTTCCCAAAGATATCTTAAAGGAAGGAAAGAGACCTACATGTACAAAAATATTTGTGGCAGCCCTTTTGTAGTGGCTAGGAACTGGAAACTGAGTGGATACCCATCAATTGGAGAATGGCTGAATAAATTATGGTATATGAATGTTATGGAATATTATTGTTTTGAAAGAAACGATCAGGAGAATGATTTCAGAGAGGCTTGGAGAGACTTACATGGACTGATATGAAGTGAAATGAGCAGAACCAGGAGATCATTGTACAGAGAAACATCAATATTATATGACAATCAGTTGTGATGAACATGACTCTTTCCAACAATGAGATGATTGATGCCAGTTCCAGTGATCTTGTGATGAAGAGAGCCATCTATATCCAGAGAGAGGATTGTGGGAACTGAGTGTGGACCACAATATAAAGTCTCACTCTTTTTTGATATTTTTAGCTTGCATTTTATTTTCTTACTCATTGTCTTTCCTTTTTGATCTGTTTTTGTCTTGTGCATCAAGAGAATTATATAAATATGTTTACACATATTGGTTTTAACAGATATTTTAGAATATATAATATATATTGGCTTGCTTGCCATCCAGGGGATGGAGTGAGGAGAATGAGAGGAAAATCTAAAACAGAAGGGTATGCAAGGGTCAATGTTGGAAAATTATCCATGCATATGTTTGTTTTGTTTGTTTGTTTTCCTGAGGCAATAGGAATTGAGTGACTTTGCCCAGTATCACACAGCTAGGAAGTGTTAAGTGTCTGAGGCCAGATTTGACCTCAGGTCCTCCTGACTTCAGGGCTGGAATTCTATCCACTGCATGACCAACTAACCCCATGCATATGTTTTGAAAATAAAAAGCTTTGGGGGAAAAAAAAAAGTATTCATGATGAATGAGTGCAGAGCAGGACAATGATGAATAAGTATTTAGTAAGCAGGTATTATGTGTCAGCCATGCTAAATAGCACAATATGCTAAATATTTCATTTGCATAACTGTACATATACAGAGAGAAATGTGATATCTATTTATCTATATATAGTTTACTATTTTCGGAAGTTACTTGGTGTATTGGAAAATTACCTTCCTACTCTCCTCTCTACCACTTTGATCCATGAAGAAAAAGTATTTTCCTCATTACTGAATTCACTTCTGATGAGGGATAGCCAGTGGGTCACAGAACCATTATGAGTTAGAAGATCAGCTTGCATACTACTTTATCTCTAAGATCAGGATCTATTCACTATATATTCTCCATGCATAAGTGAAGGGCACAATATATTCACACATATTTTTATCAATATAGACATATCTGTACCTAATGATCATATTTGTCAATGTGTACATTTTAATTGAAGACTTTTTTTTTCTAAAATTTATAATATTCTCCTAAAATATAGTCAGTATCATGTATGGAACTGAATTTGGAATCAGAAACCCTCGGTTTGAATTCTGAATCCATTTCCTTCATTCAAAATCATTAAAACTCCTTAAAAGGAGGTTGTTGGACTAGTCCATTAAAGTTCCTTCTAATTCTTAATCCAAGATGATTTATCTGTCAATATAATTAGATTTAGAGTTTAATATTAATCTTTTCTCTTCCTACGCATAGACTACATCTATAGATTTTTTTTTTTTTAACTAATGCCATTCTGAAAATTGCTTGGTACAGGGGGAAAAGATTTTGACTTCTTACTAAAACAATGATATTCATTGCTAGTTATATCTGTCCAGGGGACAGACAACATCTTATTTCAGTTTCACTTCCATATAATGTCTAGTGTTGTATACATATAGTGCTGAATACATTTTCTTCCCACTGGCCTTACAGCCAGCTGGAGAATTTTGCATGTTTCATAATTGTGATCAAATGCTGTAACTTATTACCCTGGAAACTTTTATGCATATTGTGTCCTTTAGCAGAAACACTCTTAACATGGATAAAAGGTGCTGACATTTTCTTTTCAGCTCCTATTCAACGTTGATTTCCCCCACCATGTCGCCCACTATCTGAAGGTCTCAGAAGGTCATTACCAATACTTTCTCCCTCCCTATTACAATTTGAAAACTCTTGCATCCTTTCCATCTTTACCCAAAATGAAAACTATGCATTTTTCAATCAGCAGCAAATAATTGTGTAGAAAAACTCATTCTGTTGCTTCCAGACACAATCCAATCAGTATAATAGTTTTTGAGGAAGAGGAGAACTATATTCACATTTCGTTCATGTAAAGAATGAGATAATAGAGGACTTGCATGGTGATTGAGCACCCTGCAGGTATTGCAGTTGGCTTCACTATACTGAAGGCCTTGCTAGGTTCATTGCATAAAAGGGAAAATCTGTCTTAATTTGTTCTATCCCCTCAGGTGTCAAATGTATTTTTGAAATGGACTGCAGCAATAACTGAAGGGCTTTGCACCCCAATAAAATCACCCTTTTGAATGACAGCTTCACTGCTTCAGGAAAATTTACCATAATTCTACTGTTTCTTTAATGAAGTGAAACGAATATACATCACAGCTACCTGGGCCTTGCCATTGAACTTGAATAATTATTTCCCAATCAAAAAGAACATCACATTTTTCTTTGGCACTCTCTTGTGTCTGTTAGCTTTGCTTTTTTTAGATTTAATTGAAATTTCATAATCACAGAGTTCAAATACAGAACAGATTTGAATCAGTGCTTGGGAACAATATCTCTCCCTTAGAGCTCTCCTTGTTTAAAAGAAGACAAAAAATGTTCCTGTGCTTTTATTAAACTTCCTCTCTTGTCATGTTATTCTGTGTAAGATTGCTTCCAATAAGGTTCCGTGCTATTAAAGCCAGGCTGAAGGCTAGCTTCAATAGACGAAGGTACTGGAAGAGACAAGTGAACTCACTTAGATTGTGAGATTGATAAATTTATGAATTTTTTTTCTCCCTGAAACACTTAAGATTCAGCAAAAGTCAAAATGAATTTGGACCAAATCTGTTGTGAAGCTATGTATATTTTTAGAGGAAATATAATCTACATTTCTGTTCATTTACAATGACCTTATCAAAATGTTTTATAATGAAAGTAAGTTGGGGATATAATAATTCCACTGAGCTTCCAAATGACATTAGAAACTTTTTCTTCTACTTTTAGAGTAAATGATTTAAATTCTAGGTCTTTTGAGGTCACAAATATACTTGTTGTCACATTGTTAAAACAAAACTGAAACATTATTTTTTTTCCTTGTATCTCAAGAAGCTTTAAGGACTGTGGGATGGTCAAATTGATCAGATTATGAAATGAAATGTAAACAGAATTATACAACCAAAAAATTCTCACTAAAACTACATCTTCTAGATAGGTATATAAAATAACCTATTTATGCTATATTCAATAACAAATTAAATATAAAAATACCTACTACATAAAAGGAATTATGCCTGGTGCAAGGCTAGAGAGATCAAAATGAAAGTTTTTTTTTTTTTTTTCCACATTCAAGGTTTTTGACTTTGTCTGAGATCAATCATTACTGAACTTACTTTTTTTTCCCCTAATAAATCCTACTTCTATGGATATCTTCAACAAAGAGAAGATCTAATTCAATTTCAATTAATCAGTGATGGACAGAATCAGCTACACCCAGAGAAGGAACACTAGGAAATGAATGTGGACTACTTTCATTTTTGTTTTTCTTCCCCAATTATTCTTACCTTCTAAATCCAATTCTTCTTGTGCAACAAGAGAACTCTACGGATCTACACACATATATTGTATTTAAGATATACTTTAACATGTTTAACATGCATGAATAAGACTGCCTGCCATCTAGGGGAGTGGGGTAGAGGGAGGGAAGGGAAAAGTTGGAACAAAAGTGAGTGACAGGGACAATGTTGTAAAAAATTACCCAGGCATATATTCTGTCAATAAAAAAGCTATAATTTTAAAATAATAATAATAAAAAAATAAATCCTACTTCTCAATATTGCTAGTTATTGTGTTTATCTCTTATTTCCTATCCTTGTTAGCTCTTCTACTTTACTTCTACTCATTAACATACCTTGCTCTTATGTAAATTTCCTGCAACACCTCTCACCCATGTATTTTTCCCTTATCTCTTCCCTCTACTCTTTTCTTCCCTTTTATCTTCTTTCTATTAATCTACATATTTTATCACACTATTGTTAATCTAGATAATCTTCTATACCAGACCTTATCATATTCCCTCATCTTCTAATTTATTTACAGGTTTGGAAGGGTGTTATACTCTTTTGACTTTTTCCATTTTTTAACCATTCTTGACATGTAATAGGATTTCAGAATTAGCAGGCCCTCATCCAATCTAATTCCTCTGTGGAGATTCTTATGCTCACTCCTCTTTTATACAGCATGATTAATGTTTTTACCTTTTTATTTTCAAAACATATGTGTGGATAATTTTTCACCATTTAACCTTGCAAAACCTTGTGCTCCAAATTTTTCTCTTCTTCTTACCACTCCCTCCCTTAGATGGCACGTAATATAATATATGGTAAACATGTTAAAATATCTGTTAAATGCAACATTTGTTTACATATTTATACAATTATTTCGCTGCACAAGAAAAATCAGATAAAAAAATAAGAAAGAAAACAAAATGCAAGCAAAAAAGAACAAAAATTGTGAAAATTCTATGTTATGATCCACACTCAGTTCCCACAGCCCAATCTGTGGTGTAGATGGTTCTCATCATCCCAAAATCATTGGAACTGGCCTAAATTATCTCATTGTTGGAAAGAGGCATATCCATCAGAATAGGTCATTTTATTATCCTGTTGCCATGTATAATGATTTCCTGGATACTCATTTTACTTAGAATCAGTTCATATAAGTCTTTCCAGGCCTCTGATATTTTCCTGCTGATTATTTCTTATAAAACAATAGGATTTCATAACATTCATATACTATAACATATTCAACCATTCTCCAAATGATGGGCATTCACAAAGTTTCTACTTTCTTGCCACTACAAAAAGGGCTGTGACAAACATTTTTGCACATGTAGGTCCCTTTCTCTCCTTTAAGATCTCTTTGGATTGTAAGCCCAGTAGAAACACTGCTGCATAATTTGATAAACTTTTGAACATAGTTACAAATTGTTCTCCAAAACAGCTGGATCCATTGACAATTCCACCTATGATATATTAGTGTCCCAGAGATTTCTCATATTTCCTTGAGCGTTTGTCATTATTTTTTTTTTATTTCATTTTAGCCAATCTGAGAGTTATGTAGTAGTTTCTCAGACTTATCTTAATTTGCAATTCTCTGATCAATAGTTATTTAAAGCACCTTTTCATATGGCTAGAAATAGTTTCACTGTTAGGAGAGCCATTACATCACCACATCACACTAAATATGTGCTTAACTAGAGAATTATTATCTCATTAATCACATTGAGTAAGTGTTTAACTATAAGCACCCTGCTGTCAGTATCTTAAGCACATTTTTTTTACAGAATTCAGCCCCTCAACATCTCCTGCTTTCTTTTGTTTTAGAACACAGGTGATCACACACTCCCTGACTTCTCAGGAAAGGAGGTGAAAACACCAAAGGGAAATAGGGAGTCAAACCAGTTATTGTTAGCAGGTTTCCTCTGAGCTGAAAGGTCTTATTTGAAACAGGTATGGATAAATCCATCAGCATGGGAGGTATTATACAAATGCATAATAATATTACACAGGCTGGTAGTGACTTAACAAACAACATAAATCAATATGAGGAATTATACATGCCCATGAGTCCTAGAAGGAGAATATATAAATAACAATCATGCAAAGCCTCCTTCAGCAGCCAAGAGATAGTCCAAAAACAATCAATTGTCCATTACTTCATATGTCAGGGAACCCAATGATTCCTGCAGATTTTGAAGTCTTGCAACAGTCTTATTTTGTCCTCCTTATCATGTCTCAGGATTTCCAATGATTCCTGAGGATTTTGAAGTCCGAAATCAGTCTCATTAACAATATTTGATGTCTATGAGTCAATTGCCATAACTGCCATGCTCTTTCAGTGGTGGGCACAATCAGCGATGGAAACACCCAATGTTTCTTGGGTCTTCTCCTTCATTTCAAGGGTCTTCTCCATCTCTCATTTATTTTGTGGTCAATTTATCAAGTTCTGAGAGAGCAAATTTAAATCCCCCACTAATATAATTTTGCTGTCTATTTTTTTCTTGCAACTCTCTTAACTTCTCCTCTAGGAATTTGGATGCTCTACCACTGGGTGCTTATATGTTAATTATTGATATTTTTTCATTATCTTTGGTATCTTTTAGCAAGATATATTTTCCTTACATATCTCTTTTAATGTGATCTAATTTTGCTTTTACTTGATCTGAGATCAGGATTGCTATTTGTGATTTTTGTACTTCACCTGATACATAATAAATTCTGCTCCAGCCTTTTACCTTTACTCTGTATGTATCACTCTGCTTTAAATGGGTTTCTTGTAAACAGAATATTGTAGGATTATGGCTTTTAATCCAGTCTGCTCTACACTTCCATTTCATTCTATTTAAATTCACAGTTAAAATAACTAATGCTGTATTTATTGCCATCTAATTTACCCCAAGTTATGCTTTTCTCATTATTTTCCCCTTTTTCTCCCCGTCAGTATTTTGCTCCTGGTCATTACCTCTCTCCAACAGCTCTCCCCATAGAGCCCCTCCATCTTTCTTACACCTTTCCTTTATTACTGCTGTTTTGCCTTCTATTAGCCATCCACTTTTCTTTCCTCTTATCCCTCCCAATTCTCTATAATGTAAGAACAGTTTTTTCTGTGAAACCAAGAAACCAAATATATCTGATATTTTTTAAGCCAAATCTAATAAGTTAGATTCACACTATGTTCATCACACTTCTTTCCTTCGATTATAATAGGTCTTCTTTGCCTCCTTATGAGATGTAATTTCCCTCATTTTACCTCTATTTGCCTCTTTTTCAGTACAATCTCCTATCCACCTTTAGCTTCTTTTTCATGTTATCAAAATAAAATCAAATTATATCCACACTCTCTAAGTATACCAATAATAGAAATATAGTTCTCAAGAGTGCTTTCATTTTTTTTCCCTTTGTATGTTTCTTTGGAATTCCGTATTTGGAGATTAATTTTTTTTTTCTCAGCTCTGGTCTTTTCATCAGAAATAAATGGAATTCAACTTTATCATCGAATGTCCATCTTCTTTCCAGAAAGATAATGTTCAATTTAATTGGGAAATTCATTCTTGACTGTAATCCAAGTTCCTTTGCTTTTAGGAATATCAGATTCGAGTCCCTTCAATCCTTTAAGGTGGAAGCTTTTAGGTCCTGGGAAATCCTGATTGTGGCTCCTCATCATTTGAATTGTATCTTTCTGGCTGCCTGCAATATTATTTCCTTTATCTGATAATCCTGGAATTTAGCTACTATATTTCATGGAGTCTTCATTTTGGTGTGTCTTTCAGGAGGTAATCAGTGAATTCTTTCAATGGCTAGTTTACCTTCTGGTTCTAGGACATCAAAGCAGTTTTCCTTAATCATTTCCTAAAAGATGACATCTAGGTTCTATCTTTCATCATGCCTTTCAGGAAGTCCAAACATTTTTAGATTATCTCTCCTAGATCTATTTTCCAAGTTGTGTTTTTCCTAAGAGGTATTTCATACATTCTTCTATTTTTATTTGTTTTTGTTTCTTTCTCTTACCCCTACTAATTATCTCTATCAGCCCCAAATTAATTCTCTGCCCAACATACTGCAAATATTGTTTAACAAAAACATTAGCTTGTGAGTCTAAATTTAGGTATTTAAATCTCCTTATATGTCCGAGAAAGTTACAAGAACTGCTAACTTTCTCTCTCTCTCTCTCTCTCTCTCTCTCTCTCTCTCTCTCTCTCTCTTTTTTTCTTTTTCTCTTTTTCCTTTTTTCACAAAAAAGGAAATTCATCTTAGAGAGTTAGATGGTTTGCCATATGGCTAGTAAGTTAAGAACTGGAACTTGGACAAAAGCCATTTGTCTACACTTGGGACTTGAATCAAAGTTATATGTCAACATTTCCATTGCTCTTTCTACTAATCTGGTCTACCATGGTAGGCCATCTTTCATTAATCATCACCATCACCACTTCTACTACCATCATTTATTACATTTTTTTTTTTGTGACTGTGGATGGTTATTTTTTTTAATAACTTTTTATTGACAGAACCCATGTCAGTGTAATTTTTTACAGCATTATCCCTTGCACTCACTTCTGTTCTGATGTTTCCCCTCCCTCCCTCCACCACCTCCCCCAGATGGCAAGCAGTCTTTACATGTTAAATAGGTTACAGTATATCCTAGATACAATATATGTGTGCAGAACCAAACAGTTCTCTTGCTGCACAGGGAGAATTGGATTCAGAAAGTATAAATAACCCAGAAAGAAAAACAAAAATGCAAGCAGTTTATATTCATTTCCCAGTGTTCTTTCTTTGGGTGTAGCTGCTTCTGTCCATCCTTGATCAATTGAAACTGAATTAGCTCTCTTTATCGAAGAGATCCACTTCCATCTGAATACATCCTCAAACAGTATGTTTGTTGAGGTATATAATGATCTCCTATTCTGCTTATTTCACTTGGCATCAGTTCATGTAAGTCTCTCCAATCCTCTATAATCATCCTGCTGGTCATTTCTTACAGAACAATAATATTTCATAACAATCATATACCACAATTTACTCAATCATTCTCCAATGGATAGGCATCCATTCATTTTCCAGTTTCTAACCATTACAAACCGGGCTGCCACAAACATTTTGGCACATACAGGTCCCTTTCCCTTCTTTATTATCACTTTGGGGTATAAGCCCAGTAGAAACACTGCTGGATCAAAGGGTATGCACAGTTTGATAACTTTCTGAGCATAGTTCCAAATTGCTCTCCAGAATGGCTGGATGTATTCACAATTCCACCAACAATATATCCGTGTCCCTTTTTTCCCACATCCCCTCCAACATTCCGCATTATCTTTCCCTGTCATTCTAGCCAATCTGACAGGTGTGTAGTGGTATCTCAGAGTTGTCTTAATTTGCATTTCTCTGATCAACAGTGATTTGGAACACTCTTTCATATGAGTGGAAATAGTTTCAATTTCATCATCTGAAAATTGTCTGTTCATCTCCTTTGACCGTTTATCAATTGGAGAATGGTTTGATTTCTTATAAATTAGAGTCCATTCTCTATATATTTTGGAAATGAGGCCTTTATCAGAACCTTTGACTGTAAAAATGTTTTCCCAGTTTATTGTTTCCCTTCTAATCTTGTCCGCATTTGTTTTGTTTGTACAAAAACTTTTCAATTTGATATAATCAAAATTTTCTATTTTGTGATCAATAGTGATCTCTAGTTCTTCTTTGGTCATAAATTTGTCCCTCTTCCATAGGTCTGAGAGGTAAATTATCATATGCTCTTCCAATTTATTTATAATCTCATTCTTTATGCCTAGGTCATGAACCCATTTTGACCTTATCTTAGTGTACAGTGTTAAGTGTGGATCAATGCCTAGTTTCTGCCATACTAATTTCCAATTTTCCCAGCAATTTTTGTCAAATAATGTAATCTTATCCCAAAAACTGGGATCTTTGGGTTTGTCAAAAACTATATTATTAAAGTTATTGGCTGTTTTGTCCTTTGAACCTAACCTATTCCATTGATCAACTAGTCTATTTCTTAACCAATAGCAGATGGTTTTAGTAACTGCTGCTTTATAATATAATTTTAGATCTGGTACAGCTAGTCCACCTTCATTTGATTTTTTTTTTCATTAATTCCCTTGAAATTCTTGACCTTTTGTTTTTCCATATGAACTTTGTTGTTATTTTTTCTAGGTCATCAAAGTAGTTTTTTGGGAGTCTGATTGGTATAGCGCTAAATAAATAGATTAGTTTAGATAGTATTGTCATCTTTATTATATTTGCTCACCCAATCCAAGAGCATTTAATATTTTTCCAGTTGCTTAGATCAGACTTAATTTTTGTGGAAAATGTTTTGTAGTTTTGCTCATAAAGTTTCTGATTTTCCCTTGGCAGATAGATTCCTAAACATTTTATACAATCTTTAGTTACTTTAAGTGGAATTTCTCTTTGTTACTCAAACTGTTGGGTTTTGTTAATGATATATAAGAATGCTGATGACTTATGTGGGTTTATTTTGTATCCTGCAACTTTGCTAAAAGTGTGGATTGTTTCTAATAACCTTTTAGTAGAATCTCTGGGTTTCTCTAAGTATACCATCATATCATCAGTAAAGAATGATAATTTGGTTTCCTCATTGCCTATTATTATTCCTTTAATCTCTTTCTCAACTCTTATTGCCACAGCTAGCATTTCTAATACAATATTAAATAGTAATGGTGATAGTGGGCAACCTTGTTTCACTCCTGATCTTATTGGGAATGGTTGCAGTTTGTCCCTGTTACATATGATGCTTACTGCTGGTTTTAAATTGATGCTACTGATTATTTTAAGGAAAAGTCCATTTATTTCCATACTCTCAAGAGTTTTTAATAGGAATGGATGTTGGATTTTATCAAATGCTTTTTTCTGCATCAATTGAGATGATTATGGTTTTTGTTAATTTGATAAATAATATGGCCAATTACACTGATAGTTTTCCTAATATTGAACCAGCCCTGCATTCCTGATATAAATCCTACTTGATCGTGGTGTATTATGCTGGGGATCATTTTCTGTTGTCTTTTTGCTAATATCTTATCTAACATTTTAGCATCAATATTCATTAGGGAGATTGGTCTATAATTAAGAACTGCTAACTCTTCATCCCATGCTTAAACCCCATGGCTTTCTTACTTTTAAAGGATTATAGTCATCCATTGATCCTAGGAAGCAGGAATTTTGGTGCAATTCCAAATAAAAGTAATTAACTATTTATTAAACACTTCACTCCTATTATTCATTATTATACTCACCTTTCCTCTAATCTACAACATAATCCTCCCATATAAAACCAACAACTTCCCATTACTATGCAAGAACACAGTTAAATTAGCTTTCTTTATCAGTCTCCTCCCTTTAACCCTATTCATCTGCTCAGGACAAGAAATCACAATCACAAACTAACAATGGTTCCCAATTAATACATTTAACCTAACAATAAGCTTCAAACTAGACTACTTTTCCATTATCTTCATTCCTATTGCTTTATATGACACATGATCCATCCTAGAGTTCTCAATATGGTATATTCACGCAGACCCTAGCATACACCATTTTTAAAAAATACCTAATCATCTTCCTATTCACTATAATCACCCTTGTTTCTGCAAACAACCTATTTCAACTTTTCATCGGGTGAGAGGGTGTAGGAATGATATCATTTATGCTCATCGGATGGTGGTTCAGACGAACTGATGCAAACACCGCCACCCTACAAGCCATCCTCTTTGTTTGTTTTTGTTTGACTGATTCTTGAAGTCTTATTGAGTAATTTACTTCCATTTATTCAGTTTGAATTTTTAATGTATTATTTTCTTCAGTTACCTTTTTTAACTCCTTTTCTATTTGGCCAATTGAATTCTTTTGTTCATTGAATTTTTTTTTTCTATTTCACAAATTCTTTTCTTCAACAAATTGGTATCTTTTTCCATATCTATTTTGTAAGGAGTTATATGCTTTTCCCATTTCATCAAATCTATTTTTAAAGGAGTTTTCTTCAGCTGATTTCTATTTTTCCCCCTTTTCTATACCCTGTTGCAAAGATTTCATTTCATTCCCCCGTTTTTCTTCTAACTCTTTTAAGATCCTTTTTGATATCTTCCAAGAAAGCCTTGTGAAATGGGGACCAGCTCACATCATTTTTAGGGCTTCATCTTGAGCTGGTTTACCTTTAGGAACCTCAGGGTTTGAGGTTTGTATCTCTCTCCATAAAATTTGTCTACAATCCGATTTCTTTTTGCTTTTTTGCTCATTCTTTTAAGGGTTGCTGATCTGGGGGTAAAGGCTGAAGCATTTAAGGCAAAGGCAGCAGTTTTATTTTGCTTCTGGGCCAATGTTTCTGATTGACTTCTGGGGCTGGGTAATTGTGGCCAGGTCCTCTTAGTTGTTTTAACTGTGAATGTGAATTGGATGAACTCTCTCATAAAACAGAAGCAGATAGCATACTGGATTTTTTTTTTTTTTGTAAAAAAAAAAAAAACACACACACACACATTTAAAGTAGAGTGATACATACAGAGTAAAGGTAAAAGGCTGGAGCAGAATTTATTATGCTTCAGGGGAAGTGAAAAAGCAGAGGTAGTGATCTTGTTGTCAGATCAAGCAAAAGCAAAAATAGATCTAATTAAAAGAAATAAAGTAGAAAACTATATTTTGCTAAAGGTTACCATAGATAATAAAGCAATATCAATAATAAACATATATGAACCTAGTGGTATAGCATCTAAATTCCTAGAGGACAAGTTAAGAGAGTGGAAGAAGAAATAGTCAGCAAGACTACACTAGTGGGGGATCTCAACTTGCCCTCTCAGAACTAGATAGATTAAATCACAAAATAAATGAGAAAGAATTCAAGAAGGTAAATATAATTTTAGAAAAGTTAGGTAAGATAGATATTTGGAGAAAATTGGAGACAGAAAGGAGTATATTTTTATTCTCAGGAGTTCATGGAACCTATACAAAAATTGAACATGTATTACTGCACAGAGAACTCAAAATCAAATGCAGTTAGGCAGAAATGGTAAATGCATTTTTTCAGATCATAATGTAATAAAAATTCCATGCAATAAAAGTCCAGGGGAAAATAAATCAAAAATTAATTGGAAACTAAATAATCTAATCCTAAAGAATAAACAACAAAACATAGACACAACAAAAAAATAGAAAAATACAAAATAAATCCACATAAATTATCAGCATATAACTAACAATGTTCAGCAGCAAGAGATATAAAAAGAAATTCCATTTAAAATAATTGTTGATAATATAATATGTTTGGGAGTCTATATGCCAAGGGAAGTCAGGAACTACATGTACAGAACTACAAAACTCTTTCCAAATTATATCAAGTCTGATATAATCAATTGGAAAATATCAATTGGAAAATTATTAAGTGGTCATGGGTAGGCTAAGCAAATATATTAAGAATAACAATAGTACCTAAATTACTCTACTTATTCAGTGGCATACCAATTGAATTCCCAAGAAATTATTTTATAGATCTAGACAAAATAATAAAAAGTTCATTTGGAAGAACAAAATATTAAAAATTCCAAGGGAATTTATGAAAAATGCTAATGAAGGGGGCTGAGCTGTTGCAGACCTAAAACTATAAAAAAGCAGCAGTTATCAAAAGAATTTGATATGGGCTAAGATGTAGTACAGTTGACCAATGGAACTGGGTTACACAGTTAAGGGAGTGTTAAATGTGTGAGGCCAGATTTGAACTGAGGTCCTCCTGACTTCAGGACTGATGCTTTATCCACTGCACCAACTAGCTGCCCTGCCTTATTTCTAAGATATAATTAACTCAAATTTATAAGAATTAAAGCCATTCTCCAAATGATAAATGTTCAAAGGATATGAACAAAAATTTTCAGATTAATAAATTGAAACCATTTCGAGTGATATAAAAAGGTGCTCTACATTATTATTGATCAGAGTAATGCAAATTAATAAAACTCTGAAATACTACTACATACCTCTCAGATTTGACAGGAAAAGATAATCATGAATGTTCTAAGGAATGTGGGAAAACTAGGATACTAATACATTGTTGGTGGAATTATGATTGGATCCACACATTCTAGAGAGCAATTTGAAACTATGCTCTAAGCATTATCAATATATGCATACCCTTTGATCCAGAAGTATTTTTACTAAGCTTATATCCCAAAGAGATGTTACAAGAGGGAAAGGGACCCATATGTGCAAAAATGTTTGTGTGTGCCCTTTTTGTAGTGGCAAGAAAGTGGAAACTGGGTGTTATGGAAAATCATTGTTCTATAAGAAATGATAAGAAGGATGATTTTAGAGAGACCAGGAGAGAATTATATGAACTGATACTAAGTGAAATTAGCAGAACCAGGTGATCATTGTACATGGCAACAAAAAGATTATTTGATAATCAATTCTGATGGACATGGCTCTTTACAACAGTGAGATGATTGATGCAAGTTCCAATGATCTTGTGATGATGAGAGCCATCTACTACCACACAGGGAAATATGGGAACTGAGTGTGGATCACAAAAGAGCATTCTCGTTTTTTTGTTGTAGTTTAAATGAAATTTCTTTTTCTTTCTTTTTTTCTTTTTGATCTGCTTTTTTCTTATGCAGTAAGAAAATTGTATATTTATGTGTGTCTATAGTGAATTTAACATATATTTTTATGTTTAATAAATATATTGTTTATATATATTGGATTACATGCCATCTAAGGTACAGAGTTGGGGGGGAGGTAATTGTAACCCAATGTTTTTCAAGGATCAGTGTTGAAAAATTATCCTTGCATATGTTTTGAAAATAAAAACCTTCAATTAAAAAATAAAAATAAATAAATAAGTTGTATTAATCTCTTTATTAATATTCAATCTATTTTTTATTTATATTCATTAACATGATTGGTCTGTAATTTTCTTTCTCTGTTTTGTAGCTTTCTAGTTTATATATCACTTCCATATTTGCATCCTAAAGGGGATTTGGCAGGATTCCTTCTTTACCTCTTTTCCCAAATAATTTACATAGTACTGTAATTAATAAATATATGGTAGAATTCACTTGTGAATCCATTTTGGCTTGGTGATTTTTTTTTCTCTTTGGGATTTTATTTATGGATTTATCAATTCCTTTTTCAAAAGTGGGACTATTTAAGTAATTCATTTCCTCTTTTGTTAATCTGGGAATTTTATACATTTGTAAATATTCATCCAGTTTGGTTAGATTGTCAGATTTTCTGCCATGTAGTTGGACAAAATAACTCTTAATTATTGCTTTAATTTCTTTTTCAGTGGTGGTAATTTTGCACTTTTCATTTTTGATGCTGGTGATTTGTTTTTCTTTTTCATGTAGTTTTTTTTTATTAAAATATATGCAAAGGTAGTTTTCAACATTTACCCTTGCAAAACATCGTGTTACAAATTTGTCTCCCCTCTTTACCCCATCCCATCCCCTAGAAAGCAAATAATCAAATATATGTTAAACATGTACAATTCTTCTATATATATTTTCACATTTATCATGCTAAAAATGCTTGCTGCCTTGCTTTTTGGCTTATTGAATAGAATTAAGTGTGTTGCATTTGTTGAACTATGAAAATGTATATTTGCCCTAATCTTTGTAATAATCATCCACTGTTCCCAATTTAAATGCTGTATTGAATTACCTGATAACTACAAGTTTCTTTCTGCCCCTTGCTTTAGGTTGGTGATGGAATAAGAATAATTGGGTGCACAGGTGGCCTGGTAATAAAAGAGAGATTCAATGATTTAAGTGCCAACAGCCATAAACTATTCATCCTGAATTAACAAAAAACACTAACCATTATCGTCTTTCCCATCTTGTAAACAAGGAAGATACAAAGTCATGATTTCAGTTTGGTCTTAATAAGACTGGTAAGATTGTGCATCCTTGTAAAAATTTTATTTTTATGGAAAAGAGTAGAAATGCTATGACCTAGAATCTCTGAGAAACCTAAGTAATCAAATCCCATCTTAATAAATTAGAGTAAAACATACAGATAATACTCTTGGATTTTTTTTTCTTCTAGCATTCAAAACCTAAAAATTAAATGTAGATGTCTCATCTTGAGACCACCAAATAAAATCTCTACTTTTAACCTGAACCTATGAGGGAATTTTAATAGAAATTAAATGTTATCTCTTTCAAGCAAAACTAATAGATATACTGATTCTCCCAAATTCAACTTACAAAAAAGTACAGACCATATGGGTGGAATTTGAGAAGCCAAAGTAGAATGAAAATGATTCAGGAAAAAAGAATCCTCTATCAGGAGTTAGGAGACTTGCCTTCTGTTCTATGTGCCCCAAGGTTATGAAGGAAACTCTATGTCAGATGTCATTCAGCTTTTCAATATTCATTGTTCACTTTCATGTTTGCAAGAAAAGGAAGAAAGGAATGGAGATAAAGAGAGAAGGGAGGGAAGAAAAAGAGAAATAAAAAAGGAAGAAAGGAAAGAAGAAAGGAAGGAAAGGAGAAAGGAAGGAAGAAAAGAAGGAAAGAAGGAATAAAGGAAGAAAGGAAGGAAGGAATGAAGGAAAGAAGGAAGGAAGGAAAGCTGGGAGGAAGGGAGCAAGGAAGGAATCATTTACCATGCAAAGCATAGGAGATGAATGCCTGAAATCATTGTTGTAAAGTTTTTAAATCAAACCATTACTGTAAGTATATTTCTTGTACTATTACACATTTGTGAGAAGTATCATAATTTAATTTAACAAAACAACATAATATACACTTTGCAGTGATATTTACATATTCATATGTGTATAAGTGCACATGTGTGTGTTTTCTCTGAACATTTTCAAGTCACATGCTCCTCTATACCACTTAATGTCTAGGGAGAATGAGCTTCTATTTTACAGTATTCATATAACATTGATCGCATAAACTGCATATCCAAATGATATATTTTTAAATTTTATGTGTGTATGTATGTATATATGAATTGTATACAGTCTACATACAAACATACATGTACACAGGGGTCCTCAAACTGTGGCCTGCAGGCCAGATGCAGCAGCTGAGGATGTTTATCCCCCTCACCCAGGGCTATGAAGTTTCTTTATTTAATATTTCTTTATTTAAATGCCCACAAAACAAAGTTTTTGTTTTTTCTATAGTCTGGCCCTCCAACAGTCTGAGGGACAGTGAGCTGGCCCCCTATTTAAAAAGTTTGAGGATCCATGATGTACACTATATACATAAATATGTGTGTGTGTGTGTGTGTGTGTGTACACACACACACATATACACACACACATACACACACACACACACATACACATGTGGGTATATAAATATACTCTATGTAAACATTGGGAAGATTATATTTAATTTTTACAAATTTATGAACTATTTATTTTTAAATATTTGCATGTAATTTATATGTAATTACAAATATTTACATTTATAATAGGTGTGTTTGAGTTTAGGCGTAATGTATACATTCTGTTTTTAAAGAGTTTGTGTGTAATATATACATTCTCTCTGTATTGCTAGATTATGACATAACAATTTAGCTACAAGGAAATTGATTTCCATAAGTGACACAAGAATAAGTCTCATTTTTTAAGTTTCATAAATAATATTCAGTTTGTATATATTGTATATATATATTCAGTTTGTATATATGATGTATATATCTTAGATAACCTAATATTACATGAATAATTCATATGTTTTAACATTTTCTATGGACTATTACTACTAGGGCTCAGATTTATTCCTTTTCCCTGCTTCACTCATTCTTTAATGGGCAAGATATTTATGTGAAAATGATATCTTTGTTTCATTATTAATTAATTAATTTTATATATCTACTGTGTTTTTCTCTGCCCAGAATTACAATAATACTATATTTGTAACATTTTCATCATCTCCCCAGCAACCAATTTTAAGTGGGAAATAAATAATAGGAATTGGCCAGTTCTTAAAAATCCAGATCTTTTTCATTTTTTTTTTATCATAAAGTTCCTTAGATACCAGAAAGTGGGTGGAGGATATGGGGGGGGAGGATAGATAGATAGATAGATCAGAATTGTTGTAGAAGCATTTATCAAACTTTGCTTGATATGTTAGCAGGGCTTTTGGAACTGCCAACAATGATTAAAATGTTTTGATAATAATAGAAGTGTTAACAGTGATAGGAACAAATAATATTATACACTGTCAACTGCAACATTTCATTTTCACTGGCCTAATGGTGTGACACAAAAGAAACACAAGACAGAAAAGAAGAATATTGGATATTGGGTCATTGGAAAGGAGCCTAGAATGAAGCTAAGAGCAAAGTAACATTGTGTGATAAATTCAAAACGGAAACACTCTGTATTTCTTGCATGCCAAATAGCTATTACAGTACCGGAAAAAGAAACTAATGGTAAAAACAAATGTCAAAGGAGGAAGACGATTAATAAAAACGATCCTGTTCATTTTGCTTGACTACTGTAAAATATGCAGGAGCCAGCTGCCTTGTTACTTGAATGTTAGGATCTTTATTTAGATAGTGGAAGTATACACACAACACTTGTTTATGAACATATAAAGGAACATGCCTTATATTTGTATGCATGCCTGTGTATATATTATATAATGTAATGTACATATGTATGTGTGTATATACACGTGTGTCTGTTTATGTAAAATAAAACATAGAACTGATCATCTGCTTAATAAGCTCTAATGATTCTCATTTGTCTTTAGGATAAAGTTAGAGTGTTTTTTTCTGTCTCTCTGTCTATCTGTTTCTCTCTATCTCTGTCTCTCTCACACACATACACAACACACATACATACATACATATAAACTCTTCCCTCTTTCTTGTTCTGTTTCCCTTTTTTCTCTATCTCTATCCCTTTCTCTTCCTTTCTTTCCCTTTATCTCCCCAGACTAGAAATTCAATGGACACACTAGTGACCTCGGTCTTACAACTGACCAGCACAGAAATTGGATTTTCTTTTTTTGATTCTGATTAATATCTCCTTAGACAGCCTGGCAACTCTTTTCCAATTAGTGTGGATACCTGCTAGGGTTTAACTATGTTGCCCAGGAATTTCTGAGGTAAAAAAAAAAAATCCATCACTTATAAAAGAGGGAAAAGAACCCACATGCACAAAAATGTTTGTAGCAGCTCTTTTGCTTGTGGCAAGGAATTGGAAATTGAGTCGATGCCAATCAATTAGAGCATGACTGAATAAGTGTTGATATTTGAATGTAATAGAACAATATTTTGCTATCAGAAATGATGAACAGGCTGATTTCAAAAAAGCCTGGAAAGTTAATGAAGTTAGCAAAAACAAGAGAGCATTCTACATTGTAGCAGAAGAATTGTGTGATGATCAACTATAATAGTCTTAGTTCTTTTCAAAAATGCAGTAATTCAAGCAATCCAGTAGCCTTAAGTTGGAAAATGCCATCTGCATCTAGAAAGATAATTATGGAGACAGAATGTGGATTGAAGTATAATATTTTCACCTCTGTTGTTGTTGTTGTTTGTTTGTTTTTTTTTTTCTTTCTTGAGAATTTGTCCCCCTTTTGATCTGATTTTTCTTATACAATATGACAAATATGGAAATATGTTTAAAAGGATAGAGGAGGAAGAAAAGAAAAGAAGGAAGGAAGCAAGGAAGCAAGGAGGGAAGGAAGGAAGGAAGGGAGAGAGGGAGGAAGGAAGAAACTCAACAGTCTCATCTCATCAGTCTTTGGCAGAAGTGGATCTTTATGACAGAACTGCTTTGAGCAATCTCCAGCTATATATGTTTTGTCATTTTCTTTTCTTCTTTAATTGGAATTACCTAAGTGTTTATCTCCTAATGTGCTATTTGGTGGAGAGGAACCAGTAGTAGCTATTTAGTATTAAGTATGCATATATTCACCTATGCATAAATGCATATATAAATGAATATGTGTGCATACACAGCCACAAAGATTAGTAAGATTCCAAATATACTACATATAGTTCAAAATTATTGTCATCTATGTAAGAAATGAATTAGTTAGGCAATGGTTAGTGATGACATTTTTTTGAACTGCAGTATACTGAATCTTCAGTGAGTCCCAGACTCATAAAATTTGAGAGCTAGAAGGGTCCTCAGAGATCATCTAATATTTTAAAACACTTGATAATTGAAATGCAAAATCCATAACAGTGGGGACTTTTTTTAGATTAAATTGGCAGAGTAGTTTAGTTGATAATCAGAAGGAATTTGCTTATAAATTGCCTATCTTCTTTGCCAGTTACATGCTATGATTTAAATATATCAACACAATAGAGAATATATTAGAAAAATTATGAATAATGTGTATCATGCTATTCAATTCTGAAAATATTCATTTATTCATTCATGAATTCATATTGGTACTGACACTAACTGTGTGACCATAAACAAGTCATTAAAACCTACTGTGCCTCAGTTGCATCATCTGTAAAATATAGATAATACTTTTTCTAAGTACCTCATAGGGCTCATTATTTGTAAATCTTAAAAGTCTATATAAATATAAAGAATTATTAACATCTTTGAGCAACTACAGATAAGATTCTATGTTAAATTCTGGTGCATAGAGGGATTACATAGCATCACAATTCCAATAATTAGGATGCTTATGGTCAAATTAGTGATTAAAAAAAACATGAAAAAATAATACAAAGATAATATGAAAATATATGACCACACAATCGACAAACATTTTGTAGTAAATACCAGGAACTACACTAAAAACTTTCCCTAAATAGAGACAGGGAAAGTTTGACATGTTGTGTAGACATTATATAATGTAATATGTACATGTGTATGTTTGTGTATATTATATGTACAACCATGTGTTTGTGTGTGTATGTATGTGTGTATGTGTAAAATAAAATATGGAATTGAGCAACAAATACAAAGAACCAGTGATATAATTACAAAAATGAAAGAGTCCTTACTCTCAAAGAGCAAGATCTGTTCCTATTTATTCAATCAGGAAAAATGGGTGATGGTAAAAAGAAAAAAAAATCTATATAGTACTTGAACTGTTACACACAGTTCACATTCATTTCCCAGTATTCTTTCTTTGGATGTAGCTGCTTCTGTTTGTAATTTATCAATTGAAACTCAGTTAGGTCTCTTTGTCAAAGAAATCCACTTCCATCAGAATACATCCTCATACAATATCGTTGTCGAAGTGTATAATGATCTCCTGGTTCTGCTCATTTCACTTAGCATCAGTTCATGTAAGTCTCGCCAGTCCTCTCTGTATTCATCCTGCTGGTCATTTCTTACAGAACAATAATATTCCATAACATTCATATACCACAATTTACCCAGCCATTCTCCAATTGATGGGCATCCATTCAATTTCCAGTTTCTAGCCACTACAAACAGGGCTGCCACAAACATTTTGGCATATACAGGTCCCTTTCTCTTCTTTAGTATCTCTTTGGGATATTGTTGGAATCCTTACTAACTGCTAACTAATTAGAGTTGATCTAATCTTACAAGAAGATGTTTTGGCCAGAACCTGAAACAAGGTACTAAGTAGAACTAATCAAGACAAGACTTGTGTTCCCACCTTTACTCCTTGGAGTCCACAAGTATGCCAGCTTCACAAAGTAGACTTTCTACTTTCAGGGAGTCCACACCTCCCTTAAAGCTCATTGGGCCAGAGAGCACTATGGGAGAAAATCCATAATCCCATTCTCTCAGAAGAGGCAGATAAAAGGCCAGCGACGAGGGATCTATGGCAGAATACATTTTTTCCTCTTGGCTGACTGATCGCGCTGGACTTGGGGAGCGACTCTGGTGCAGAGAACACTTTGACGGATTTCAGTGGAGCTACGCCAGAAGCCCTCTCTCCCCGGCAAGTTGGTGGCTGGGCTCCCCAGAAGGAGATAAGAGAGACCTTCCATCTCTGTCTTGGTTGGAGGCAGAAGAAAGCAGAGGCAGAGGCTGAAGGACAGAACCTTTGGATTTGGAGACATCCGATGGGCTCCAAGCCTCTAAACCGGCTTTGCCTTGAGAAGAACAGGAACTCCAACATTTGAACTCATAACAGAATATAAACCCAGAAGTAATACTGCTGGATCAAAGGTTATGCACAGTTTGATAACTTTTTGGGCATAATTCCGGATTGCTCTCCAGAATGGTTGGATTCATTCACAACTCCACCAACAATGCATTAGTATCCCAGTTTTCCCTCATCCCCTCCAACATTCATCATCATTTTTTCCTGTCATCTTAGCCAATCTGACAGGTGTGTAGTGGTATCTCAGAGTTGTCTTAATTTGCATTTCTCTGATCAATAGTGATTGAAACACTCTTTCATATGAGTGGTAATAGTTTCAATTTCATCATCTGAAAATTGTGTGTTCATATCCTTTGACCATTTATCAATTGGAGAATGGCTTGATTTCTTATAAATTTGAGTCAGTTCTCTATATATTTTGGAAATGAGGCCTTTATCAGAACCTCTAAATGTAAAGATGTTTTCCCAGTTTGTTGCCTCCCTTTTAATCTTGTTTACATTAGTTTTGTTTGTACAAAGGCTTTTTAATTTGATATAATCAAATTTTTTTTTTATTTTGTGATCAGTAATGGTCTCTAGTTCATCTTTGGTCACAAATTTCTTTCTCCTCCACAAGTCTGAGAGATAAACTATCCTATGTTCCTCTAATTTATTTATAATCTTGTTCTTTATGCCTAGGTCATGGACCATTTTGATCTTATTTTGGTATATGGTGTTAAGTGTGGGTCCATGCCTAATTTCTGCTATACTAATTTCCAGTTATCCCAGCAGTTTTTATCAAATAATGAATTCTTATCCCAAATGTTAGGATCTTTGGGTTTGTCAAACACTAGACTGCTATAGTTGACTATTCTATCTTGTGAACCTAACCTTTTCCACTGATCAACTAATCTATTCCTTAGCCAATACCAAATGGTTTTGGTGACTGCTGCTTTATAATATAATTTTAGATCAGGTACAGCTAGGCCACCTTCATTTGATTTTTTTTTCATTAATTCCCTTGAGATCCTCGACTTTTTATTGTTCCATATGAATTTTGTTGTTATTTTTTCTAGATCATTAAAATATTCAGAACTGCAATCTCAAAGAAAAAATACTGCAAGCTGCCAGACAAAAACAATTCAAATATCAAGGAACAACAATCAGGATTATCTAGGATGTGGTAACTTCTATAATAAAGGATCTAAAGGCCTGGAATACCATATCCTGGAAAGCAAAGGATCCTAGGGTTGCAACCAAGAATTAATTTCCCACCTAAACTCCATATCATCTTTTAGAAAAGGCAATGGAGCTGAATAAAGTAAGAGACTTACAATCATTTCTAAGGAAAAAAAATAAAAAAATGTAATGTTCAAACATAGGAGCAAAGAGAAGCAAAGAAAAGTAAACAGGAAAACATATATTGTTTAAAGGTTATATTGTTTACAATCCCACATGGCAAAACATTATCTGCAACTCTTGAGAACTGTATCTATCACTGAGGTGGACAGAGTGGGGTATGACATGGACTGAGGATGTAGTTGCAAATGGACTCTGATATTAGGACATCAAAGAAAAAGAAATTAAGGTATGGAAAAAGTCTGTACTGGAAAAAAAGGAAAGGGGAGTTATAATGAGACAATTAGTTCACATGAAGAGGTACAAATGACTTATTCCAATCAAGAGAAAGAAGGGAAGAGAGTGAGCATTGTATGAAGCTTGATATCATCAGTTTTGGTTCTATAGCAATCTTACAGTTGGTTATAGAAATTTATATAACCCTATAAAGAAGTATGAGAAAAAAAAGAAAGAACAGGAAAGGGCAGGATAGAAGGGAGGGCAGAAACACTAGGGGAAAAGGTTAAGAGAAGCATGGGAGGGTGATAGAAGATAAGATAGTAAATGGAGTGAATTTAAAAGCAACAATAAGAGAAGGGGGGAGTGATAGGAGATAAGATTGTGGGTGCAGTTGGTAAAAAAAAAATGAGTAGATGCCCATCAATTGGGAAATGATTGGACAAGTTGTGGTATATGAAGATAATCGAATATTATTGTTCTATAAAAAGTGATGTACAAGCTGATTTTAGAAAGGCCTGCAAAGAGTCACATGCACTAATGCTGAGTGAAACAAGCAAACCCAGGAATATACTGAATACAATAACAGCAAGAATGTGCAATGATCAACTATGAAAAACTTGGTTCTTCTCACTTGTTCAGTGATCCAAAGAAATGCCAATAGACTTTGGATAGGAAATACCATCTGCATCCAAAGAAAAATTAAGGAGACTGTGAATCAATACAAACTACATACATTTTTTTTTTAATCTTCACATGGTTTGTCACCTATTCTCTGATTTTTCTCTCCCAACATGATTCATAAAATAATGTATATTAAAAATAAATAATTTTACTAGGAAAAAAAAGAGTCTAACTTGGTTTTCATCTTTATAGAAAAAAGCTTCAGGTGTTCTTTCTCACAGAGCTCTTCTCTTCCTTATGTAGTGTGCATTGCTCTGACAGGGTCCTGGCTAACTACCAGCTTACAGGAGGGGAACCTGTTTAATTGCATGAATTTGGCTTCACAATGTAGCTTTCACACCTAAAGCTGGAGCAGCTCACATCTGTGCCTGTCAGGTTTCAGCCTTGCAGATGAAGAAATCAGCTGCTCCTGTCCCCCACAGGATACCCAGGGGGTCCAAGCCTCATGCATAAAGTCAAAACATACAACCTAATTTCCATATAAAATACAAATAACATGTTCATTTAATAAGATAACTTCTACAACTTACAGTGCATATTATTTCCAAGTTCCTTTGCAGGTAATTACCCTCCTGCTTAGGAAGAATTCACAAAACCACTGAATCATAAGCCAAATTCCTCCTATTCCTATTCCTCCTAAACTATTTCCATAAGTATCATGTCTGTGTATATTCTTGGTGCTTCTCTTAAATCTATTCAACTAGAATATCATTACTCTTTTAAAAAGAATATACTAAAATATAATTTACCTCAGGCTATGTACATTCTATATATGGTAAGGACATAAGAAGAAAAGAAAACAAGAGAAAGAGTATATGCTGACTAGTTTGTATACATCTACCTATAGTTTCATTTTACTACTAAGAAAATATTTTCATTAGGTTCTCCACTGAAAACAGTATCTTGCTACTTACACAGCTTAGGAATTTGCATTTGTATATACAATGACATTTAATTCTTGACTTTTAAAAAATGAGACAACTTGCAAAATTTCATTAACATTTTCTTTTGTTTTGGTTTTCCCTAATGGTGACATTTAAATTACTCAGATATTGCTTTGTATATGTAGGAAGAGGTAAAAGTTATACAGAGGTCAATATAGTATTAGGTAATTTATATCTTCCTTTGCCTTAAACTATCAAATACTTGGAATTATAAACAGAGATCTGTAGTCATCACACCATTGTTAAATTGCTTTACCCGCTAGTTCAATGGTCCTCTAAGTGTTTTCCCAGGGCCATTGGCTGTTTGCAAATAATTAAAATAATTCAATTATTCAACAAGCATTTACTAAAGGGCCTACTATGTGCCAGACATTTTGCTGAAAACTGGAAAAGAAAATACAAGATTAAAACAGTTCCTGCCTATGAGAGATTTATAGTTTATGAAATGGGGGAAAACATTTATATAGATAAATGTGTCAAAAATTAGATGCCAAATAAATTGAAGGAGAGAAGGCACTACAATCTTGGGAGATCAAAAAAGATTTCAAGTAGAGAATGTGCAGCTTTAGCCAAATCTTGATGGAAATTCAAAATTAGGAAAAGAACTAGGGAAGGAGCCCCTAATATGTGAGATAATATATACATACCCAAGATGAGGAAATGAAGTGGCTATAAGAATGCAAACAAGAATTTCAGTTTGGGATGGATATTAGAAACATAGAGGAATACCATTTTGATTCTCACAAAATCTCAAATTACATCTTTTGTTTGCCTTTTCCATTTCCTAACCATACTTGAACTATTAATATTTTCTCTCTGAGATTACCTTTCATTAAACAATTTACATATGTATTTATATTTATTGTATGGAAATATACATATATATATATATACATATATACACACACATATATATCTGCATCTATAGGTAAATATATACTAAAATATGTATGTGTATGCATTTCTTTGCTTTCTTTCTCTCTCTCTCTCTCTCTCTCTCTCTCTCTTTCTCTCTCTTTTTCTGTACTATATATCTATATCTATATCTATATATCTTTATTCTCCCAGAACATAGAACAATACCTGGTACATAGAGTAAGTACTTAATAATCACTTGCTGAATGACATGTCTCTTCTTCATTCAGCACCCTAGTACCAATCCTCATCACATTTTACCCCAGACTCAGTTTTCTTTAGTGTTTCCCTTTGATTTCCAGGATGAAATATAAAATATTCTGCTTGGCATTTTAAATCCTCCACAACCTAGATCTTTCCTATCTTTGAAGACTTCCTAAACTTTATTTCCCTCCATGAATTCTACAATTTGTCTATACTGACTCACTTGCTTTTCCTTATGCATAACACAACATTTCCTCACTCACTCACTGGCTCTCTTCTCTAGATGGAATGCTTACTTTTACTTACTTCTATCCTCTGGCTTCTCTGGCTTCCTTCAAGATTTAGATTCAAATCTACTTGCTATGGGAGACATTTGTTTGCGCCCCCTCTTTCCCTATATCTAGTGGTAAAATTCTCTTTCATATTGTATATATCTTGTTTATATCATTATTTACATCTTGTATTCATTATTGAAATATGAGTTGTTTGAGGTCAAAATCCATCTTTTTTGCATGCTATGTATCCCTAATTATTAGCAAAATACTTGGCACATAATAAACCCTTAATACACTATGCCCAAAGAGTTATCAAACTGTGCATACCCTTTGATCCAGCAGTGTTTTTACTGGGCTTGTTGATTTGATTACCAGTCCAGGCAAGAATTCCAGCATTGATATTCTTCTTTGCCATATTATTGACTTCAATGCTACTGATTCACATTAATTCCAAATTTTCTTTTGATATAGGAAAAAGCAAAATGTATATAGAAGTCAGTATAGCATCAGGTACTTTATACTTTCCTTAGGCCATATGAGAAGTGTTAGAAGAAAAAAAAAGTTAATAAAGATCTGCAGTTTTGAGTTAGGCAAGGGATAATGAAGTATCCATAAGTGAACTAAGTTCCATAGTGAACATAAAGGAAAATATATTTTCTAAATTCAAAGAAAAAATATTGTCTGATATATTAGATAGATAAATAGATAGATAGATCTGGATTTAAATATATAGATAGATATATCTAGTTGGTACTTAATAACTAATTGTTCAATTGAATTCCTTTTGTTAATAATTTGTTGTGAGACTGGAATAAATAATAGAATAGATTTATCATGTAGAAAGAATGAGAAGAAATATATAATCAAGACTTATATTGTTCTTGGAACTATGCCGAAAGAGTTATCAAACTGTGCATACCCTTTGATCCAGTAATGTTTCTATTGGGCTTATGTCTCAAAGAGATCTTAAAAGAGAGAAAGGAACCCACATGTGCAGAAATGTTTGTGGCAGCCTTTTTTGTAGTGGCAAGAAAATGAAAACTGAATGGATGAACATCAGTTGAAGAATGGCTGAATAAATTATGGCATATAAATGTTATGGAATATTATTGTTCTATAAGAAACAATCAGCAGGATGATTTTAGAGAAGCCTCGAGAGACTTATGTGAACTGATACTAAGTGAAATGAGCAGAAGCAAGGGATCATTGTACATGCAACAACAAGATTATATGATGATCAATTCTGATGGATATGGCTCTTTCCAACATTGAGATGATTTAGGCTACTTCCAATGATCTTGTGATGGTGAGAACCATCGACACCCAGAGAGAGGACTGTGGGAACTAAGTGAGGATCACAACATAGCATCTTTACTCTTTTTTGTTGTGGTTGGCTTAGATTTTATTTTCTTTCCTATATTTTTTAAACTTTCTGATCTGACTTTTCTTGTGCAGCAAGATAATTGTATAAATATGTATGTCTATATTGGATTTAACATATAGTTTATCATGTTTAATATATTTTAGATTACATGCTATCTAGGGGAGTGGGTGGAAGGTAGAGGGGGAAAAGTGGAGCACAAGATTTTTCAAGGGTCAATGTTCAAAAATTATCCAAATGTGTGTGTGTGTGTGTCTTGAAAATAATAATAAAAAAACAATAAAAAAGATGAACATTGTTTCCCCCCAAAAAAAACCCCAAATAATAAAAAAAAACATACTTAATATATTTTATGGGGCTTCAGTGATAAATTTGTGGAGGTTAAAAAAAATAAGAATAAGAACAATACAGATTGGTATAGTTAAACCAAGTCAATAAACTTTAATTATTACTATGTACCAAGAACTGTGTTAAGTGTTGGGTTTAAACTGAAAGAAAAAGTCATTCCCTGTCCCCAAGGAATTCACACTCTAAAACAGATGACTTACAAACAACTATTTATATACAAGATAACAGAGTAAATTGGAAGTTATCTCAAAGAAAAGTCACTGGAATTGAGGGGGAAATGGAAAGGCTCTTTGAAAAAGGTCAGATTTTAGATCTGCTTTAAAAGCGATCAGGAAAGCCAAGAGAAAAAAACAGGAAGGGAGAATATTCCAAGAATAAGGGATAACCAATGAATTGCCACAGTATTCGAAGACAGAAGATCTCTTTTCTAGGAAAAGCATGGAGAATAGAAACAATAGATCTTAAGTGTATATGGAAGTGGGAAGTAAAAAAAATTATTAAGTGCCTATTCTGTGCTAATCATTGTGTTCAGCAGTCTGCAATTATGTCATTTGATCCTCATAAAAACCTTAGTACATAGGATCTATTAATTTCTTCATTTTATGGCTATGGAAACTGAAGCAGATAGACATCAGTTACATAGCTAGCAAGTATCTAGACCAAATTTGAATGTTAGTATTCCTTACTTTACTCTCAGTACTTTTTTCTATTGTGCCATTTAGATGGCATAGGAATGTGTAATACTGGAAATTTAGGAAAGGGAAGTTAGTAAGAAATTCAAGATGTAAATAATTGATCTTCAAGGTACTAGGAAACCACTTTTATTGAATAAAGAAGGGCAAGATCAGACTTTCACTTTAGGAAGAACACTGGGAGCTGAGTGGAAGATAGGCTAGAACAGGAAAATTTGAGACAGATATCCAACTAGAAAGATTTTATAGTAGTACTTCTATGAAGTGAAACCATTCTGTTTCAGAGTGGTAGTAGAGTCAGAGAGAAGGGAGCATATACAGGTGATGTTATGAACAGAGAATTAACAATCCTGTGCAACAGAGGGCCTTAAAGAATAAGAATTTGAGGATGATATCTAGGTTCTGAGACGTGGAGATTGGGAGTCTGACATGTCTTCAATAATCAAGTATATAATGGAAAAGTGTTTATAGTAAAGGATAATGAGTTCAGTTTTGGATATTGTTGAGTTTAAGATAACTACAGAACATTCAGTTTGAGATGTCTAATAAGCAGTTGGAGATGGGAAACTAGAGGTCTAGAAAATAAACTAGAAAGGTTAGGGAAAGATAACTATATATATATATATATATATATATATATATATATATATATATATATATATATGAAATATCTGCATAGATATGGTCATTTAATCATGACAAAGTGATAAAATTATTAAGTGGAATAATATAGGAGGAGAAAAGAAGCCCAAATCAAGTTAATCTAGGTAAAATCTGAAATGGAAATGAAAGAATGAAATACTTATTATATGTTTCCATAGAAATTAACCAAATAGATATTATAGAACTATCTAGATATCTTAAAAGAACTTTTGCTTTGGAAAACAGATATCAAGGTGTTGAAAGAATAGGACATAGGGAAGAATAGTTTCTATAAGAGGCTAGAATGAAAGATATATCTGGAAATGCTGAAAATATGAAATAGTGGCATTGGGTCCCTGAGCTGTTAGAGCAGAAATTTACATAAGGGAAATATAGGAGTTTAAACAATAATTTACCCACCTTGCAATGTTGTGGGCATTAAACAAAGCTTCATGGCTCTAGAAAATATTACACTTAAGCCTCTGAGTGCCCAGAGGCCATTATATCAAGAGAAAATATCATTTTTAAATTAGCTGGGAAATACAGCTGGCACAGAAGGATTGTTCAAGTCAAAACCAAATTCTTCTTTTCATTTTCTGTGCCCTCTTACTCTTGGCAATAACATCCATTTAATGGTTTTAGCCATTATAACTATTGAAACGAATCCCAAATTTACTTTTTCATGTCCAAATTTTCTCCTAAGCCCAAGGTCCACAATCCTGTGTGGGACAGTGACTTTTGTGCAAATTAAAATCAGAACATCTCAAGATAAAAAAGCAAAAAAAAAAAAAAATCATTTCTTATTATATCAGGAAAAGGGCAACTATCAACAGGCAAAATGTCACTAGAGGAATACAAGTGCAAACTGCAAAACACAAGATTATATAGACCTTAACCAGAAGCTCCTAACCCTGCCTTCTGATCTTTGCTCCCATTGGCTGAGGAGTTTAAATTTACCCAGAGCCCAAAAACAAAGTATACTACTTAAATGCTAATGAAAAGGTGTGCATGTGTGTGGAGGGGTGGGGATTGGGATGAGGATGGGGGAATGGAACAAGAAGGAAATGTTTATCTAAAATAATGGAACACCTACAGCTTTTAACTATTGTTCCACTTGTTATTGCAAAGTCTCAAGTCACGATTAAGGCATAGGTCCTGTTCATATTCTTACCAGAGGTCTTCACTCAGTTTATCTCATTCACTCCTAACTACTACCTGAATAGATTTCTATTCCCATATATTTTGCTGATATTTCAAAATCAGCAAGTCTTAAACTGAATCCATTGGCTTCCCCCCCCAAACCTGCTGATCTTTCTTATTTTGGGGGATCTATTGATGATCCCCTCATCTTCTCTGCCAATTGGAATGAAAGTTTCAAGCTCATGTTAAACTTTTTTTCCCTTTCCCTAACTACTCATATGTTACCACTCTCAATATCTTATCAATTCATCTATTTAATATATATTTTTGAAATATTAATACTAAAATCTGCAAAAAGACTTACATGAAGATTTTTAGGGACATACGAGTAAATTCATTCTTAAAGTACTTATTAGTCTCCTCTTCTTCACTAAGTACTCAAATATTTAACGTATAGTTTTATTGAACATTCTTTTCAGATATATAATTACATTTTCATTGCTTCTTTCATGGTTTGGTTGAATCAGATTGAAGTCACCTTATATTCTTTTATTGTTTAGTTTAGTTGCTTTTTATATAATTCTATTTTTCTCTTTAAAAATTTAAATATCCAGCCAAGCAGTGAATTTATGTACAATATTGATGTTGTTTTATTACACACTATCCCTTTCTGTATAATGTACTTTCTCTGCTTGTTTTTACCTCTTTTGGCATTATCCATTTTTATTATTGCTTGACTCAAAATTATTTTTGAAATTCCTGATGTTCAGGATTAAATTGAAACACATTAAATATTACTATAGTATCCCATCTTAAAATTTTACTGGTCTTTTGATTCTAAATGCATCTATTGCATATGGGAAATTATTTAATTCTGTTCTCTAATTTACGATGGTAATTTACATTTTACAAACAAGAATAGACCTTTAATTTTGAGAATTATAATATTGACTGTATGTTTCCATCAAATATGACCTCTTTTTTAAAATCAGCACTAAAGATATGTTTCATATGTTACTTGAAATAAACTGAAGGCAATTTCTATCCAAATTTATTAAGTTCTATCTCCTACCCATGCCAATTTCAGCAAAGAATCAGATTACTAAAATGTATTTATTTTTGTTCAATAAGCTTTAGTTTCTTGCATTTTTTTTAACTTAAGGCAGTCCAATTTATATCACTACACATTTGAGCACAAACATCTTTACTTTAATTCTTTTTATTTTTTGCCATCTAGATCTAGAACCCTTGATTCTATTTTTCTTTATTTAACTATTTTGTATTCCTTTGACTCAGTTCAGATTTTTTTTTAAATGTGTTTCTTGAATGTTCCTCTTCCAATTTTTTTCATCTCTTTATTTAAATTATCACTATATCTGGTTTTTATTTTCAAAAAAAAAGTATATTAATTTACCTAAAACTTATCTTTACCTTTCTCTTTTTTATTTAGTTTAAAATGCATTTCACTGATCTAATGGGACCATTATAACCAAGGGACTAAGTAACACAAAAGAGGTAAAGGGATTTGATCACTGAGTAAGGAGGCATACATAAGCCTTTTTCCACCTCTTCATGGGATATGAAGATCTTCATGGAATATGATATCTGAACCCCCAATATCCAGTGAGATTGAAGAATAGTAGAGAAAGACATCTATGTATGTGTTTTGAAAATAAAAAGCTTTATAAAACACAATTAAAAAAAAAAGAAAATATGGAAGATGGGTAGGCCATTTAGAAGGAAATGGGGAGAGGTTGGCCTGAGCTCTCTATATAGTAGTGAAAGAGTCTCATGGACAAAATCTTTTCGCCAACATTGCCTACCATTCAAGTGAGGATGATAGTGGGTTACATTTCAGTTGAGGAAGAAAAGTAAGAAGAGTTGACCAAGACTAAGAAAGTACTCCCAAAAGTTTCTTGGAGTGTTAGAATGGGAAATGGGTCAGGGGTACGGGTAGGGAGGGTCTTCCTACCAACACCAAATTTATCTATATGTTTAGAAAGAGTTTGATCAAAGAGCAGCAACTCCTATTAGCTTGGAGGACTGGGGTTCTTGATGAACTGTCAGAGGTTAGTACAAATTCATAATCTTAGAGTCATACGGAAGAAGACAACCCTTGCAACAGTTAAGGAAAATACATTTGGCCATCATCCAGGTAAGATGAGGGATCAGTTTCTTACTCCCTGGCTGGCTAATTGAATACAAATTTAAGGGTTGGGCACTGATCACCTGGAAGACCAGGAAAAATAAGGTCCCTGGTTACAAACAAACTTGTACAGAGTATTCAACAGCCACTTTCTGCATGATCTCCTCATAAAAGTAGCAAAAGGGGCTGAACTTGTCAAAATTCATTCCTTGGATATTCTTAACATATTTAGGAATGAAATGGATATTAGTCAGATGATCCAATACATATACAGGCACCAGTTCAAGCATCATCTTCTATATGAAGGTGGTTATCCAAATATCTACACTTTTCTTTCTATCTTGACAAGCTATTGCTTGTCATTTATATTTTTTATATATTCTTTCTACATAAATATGTATTTGTCTTTTCAATTGGAATGTAAATTACTTGATAACAGCAATAACATTGTCCTTTGAATTTGTATTCCCAGAGGCCAGCATTAAACTTGGCACATAATAGGTGCTTAATAAATACTTGTTGATTATTCAACTTAATGCTAATGTAGATATTGAAGAGAAAAATGTTTTTTTTTTTTTAATAAAGAATGGTTGTTATTTTCTGTTCTGTCACTTCTTATTTTTAAATTAGATCTCCTCAAAATAATGTCCTTATTAAAAAAAAAAAAAGTAAATGGTAAGGTTACACTGAGTTCCATGTCCACACACACACACACACACACACACACACACACACACACATTTCCATGACTTTTCAAATTTTCATAACTTCTATGGTCATTTGCCACAGTTGTCAATATAAAAAGTTCTCAAATTTTGTTCATTTTATCAACGATGCACTTTTAAACACTGAGACATGATCTAATATTGTACTTGCTGTGGCCAATTTATTGATTTATGAACTATCTGATAATTTTGTATCTGAGTGCTTCCTTTCATTTATTATCATCAGGTAAAATTGGCAATTACATTCTTCATTCTTTAGTTCCCATAAGTTCATATGCTTCAAAACTTGGCTGTCTAAAATTGTTTTACTTGTATTTCTCTTCACTATATATGAAGTAGAAAAGATAAAAAAGAGTCCATTTCTGTGTCAAAATACTAAGCCCAGAATATAGTGTTCTCCCTTTCTGATGAAGGGCAGATTTCCCGTTAAAAGAAAAATCTTTCCTTTTAAAAAGTTGAACAGCATAGTACTTTAAAAATAATTCCATCTGGTTGAATTTAAGGTTCTGAGAAATGTACAATCCAAGAATGTTTTTTGTGTTCATAGAATTTTCATTTTATTTTTCCCTGAACTTCAGTCTTTTATTCTTGGTATTTTTCTGTAATCCTAGAAGTATTTAAGTGCTGATAAGAATAAAATTCTTGACAAGGCTGCTCCTTCACATCAGCCATATTTAAATGATCTATGTTTCATCCACAAAAAATTGATTGATGATTTTATCACTGTAAGGAACCCCTAATGAGGAAATGCTCTCCTAATGCAGATTTGTAGTTGTTCCTTTACTTGCAACTTTATTCTTAAAAAGTTGCCTGAGATAGATAGCCTAAATGACTTGTTCTCTGTCAGTCAACCAATTTATGTTAGAGCTCATACTTATCTGATCTCCCTTTCCCCTCAAATTGACCTCTATCTGGTACTATATGGTGCCTCTCACCTAATAAGTTATGAACAATGTAGGGGGATTCATTCTTATTGATATAAGTTCAGTGTCTTAATATTTACTATGTGATGGGGTTTAATGAATCTCAATCATTTCACACCCTTGTCTTTTTTATGATCAGGATGACTTTCTTGTCTCTGTTGCTCCAAAATTTTGTATTTTATTAACTTTGAAAGTACTATATGATGGAAAGATATTTAAAAGACAAACTAAATTTGTTATTGAACAGAATTAAGACATTCTCTTCTCTTGCTTCCTACTATACTTTTTAATTTTTTTGTTTGGGTTTTGTTTTGTTTTTCTTTTTTTGTAAGTCAATTGGGATTATGAATTGCCCAGGGTCACATAGCTAGTAAGTATTAAATATCTGAGGCCAGATCTGAATTCTGGTCCTCCTGATTCCCAGTGATCTACCATGTTTCCCCGATAATAAGACACTGTCTTATTATTTTTTTTTGGACAGAAAACCACCAGAGGGCTTATTTTCAGGGAAGGGCTTATTTTAATGAATATTGACAGCAATTTTAATAAACAGGTAAACATGAACAAAAAAAGTACCTTTATTCAATAACGATCATGTCATCTTCTTCAACAACATCGTCATAAGTGTCCATACCCTGAATTCCATCCTGGATGTCTTGTGCCTCTATTTCCTTCAGAAGAAGTGGACCCAATCTGTCATGTCCAGCAATATAGCTCTCTTTAAATGAACATGTCTTGTCCAGGTAACCTGCTCGTAGTGCCTTGGCGACACAGCTGTCAGCAATTTAATCCCATGACTTCATCACCCAAGTCACGACTTCTTGCACACAGGGCTTCACAAAGTTTCCACACTAAATTCTTTCCATTCTATTTTCAATGTAGTCATTGACTTAAATGTGCAAATGGAATATTTTATTGCAATAGCTAGGGTCTGGAGATAGGCAGTCATTCCTGCAGGAATCATTCCTTGATCTATTCTTCTCTCTGCAAGGAAGTTCTTCATTTCTTTAGCACGGTGAGTGCTGGCTGAGTTCTTCTTTTATCCTCCATCATGCCCCCTCACTCCCGCTTACATACCAGGTTTTTATGTTGTCCTGCCTCAGCTCTCCTCCGCGGCACTGCTCTCAATGGTGCCAGCAAGCAAATCATTGGGGAAGAACAGGATGGCATGCTCACTGCTGCAGCTCTGATTGGATGCAGCTCGGAGCATGGCATATGTTTCACCTGGTGGGGGGACGGTGCATACAGAGGGTACTGTAATGTAGCGTGTAGCACAGGGGATCACCTTCACTACAGTAGCAATCTCAATAGGGCTTATTTTCAGGGGAGGGCTTATTTTAGAGGAATCTTAGTAAGGGGAGGGCTTATTTTCGGGATAGGTCTTATTATAGGGGAAACACGGTATACATTACCCCATGTAACTGCCCCAAAACTTTTAATAAAAACAACAACAACAACAACAACAACAACAATGTTGGAAATCCTTACATTCTAGCATATGCACAAAAATTTGTAATACTGTAGAATAATCACTGAAAAGAACCTAGGATAGGCCATCTTGTCCAACCCCATTATTTTACCAATGAGGAACCTGAGGGTTAGAAAAGTTAGATTTCTCAACATCACATAGCTGCTAAAGGTCTGAGGTAAGGATTTGAAATTCAAGTATTCCTGACTTCAAGTTCAATTCTTGCTATTCCTTACAAGAAATACAACAAACAGCATCACAAAACTCCAGGGGGAAGCCAGAAGCAGATTAAAATGTAATTGAGAAAAGTTTAATATAATAAAAATACAATGCCACATAAAATGTTAATTTGTGGTTTTCTAAATCAATATGCAGCTGCAAGGATCTGTTTGCATTTGAGCTGGACCCCATTTTATTGTACCATGGCCACCTTTAAGTCTCTTATGATGGATCATGATCTAGGATCAACCTCTATCTCCTATATGGCTCAAATAGCTTAGGCTAGCTATTTGAGGCAATGAACCAATAAACCTAGACATGCAGTTTCCTCTGCTTTGGATCCTCTCTGGTCTGAACACAGACCATTAAGAAATCAGTTTTCTGTCTCTTTATTTCTCATAACTTGACATATTAAAGAAAATGAAATATATTGAGTGAATGCCTGCCTGTCTCCCTTGCTCCTTTTCTTTTTCAATTTCTTCTATAAAAAGGGAAAAAATGAAAGCCCAATAAATATAGCAGAGGGAATGAAGCTTGTGTTGTTGCTACACTGCACATATTCTTATAGCCTTCTAAATCGTAAAATGTTAACAGCAAAACTAAATCTTGACATGTTGATAGCTAAAACCATACTGCAATATGGCACATCAATTGCCTGTTATGTTTTTGAGGACCAAAAAATATTCTCCTCTGTACCATTAACATAAATCAAACTGGTTAAATCACTTTAATATTCCAGGTGCCTTGTTTTACTTTTTGCCTCTTTTTTTCTTTTTCGTTTTCTTCTTCTTCTCTCTCTCTCTTTTTAAAAATAGCACAATAGTTGATGTCAGTTTGGGAGGGAAAAAGGGATTTCAGACAGACTATAGATTTGCTATGAGGTTATGCACACAAATCAAGCTCAATAAGCTTGTCAGATGAACATTTCGCATTAAGCAAAATAATAACCTGTCATATGACTTTAAACAGTTTCTTTTCCCCATGTTTCAGAAGAGCAATCCAGCACTGTAAGTACCACAACTGCATTTTTTAAAGAACAGATAGCTTTTAATAGTTTCCATCATCCCATGTCTCACCAGATGTGAGTTCTAACACTGCTTCAAGCAAAGGAATGTATATATTTATACTTTGGAAATTTCAGTAATTTATAATGCAAAATATTGGAAATAATATATTATAGACTGACTTTAAGAAGAAAAACCCCAGTGTTTTAAATATTAGAAAAATGCTGAAATCAAACTAGTTTAGATTAATTAATTGAAATTAAATTAAATTAAACTAGTTTAATTTAATTTTTAAAATACTGTATGTGCTCACATACTTCCTTCCCCCCTCACTCAAATAATACCCATTTGATTTTTTTTTCTTCTGTTCTTTAAATTTGGAAGCTAACAAAATCAAGACTTCATCATACTCTCTATGACCCATAAATGGCAATTGGGATTTTGTTGTTTTTAAATCCACTCTGTTAAGAATATTTTAATCTCTAAAAATAGCAACAAATCATTTGGAAAGCTTTCATTTTGAGGATGACTAAAACGCCTCAAATATCAAGAGTCCATGGTGATTAGCCTTTAACTTATTTTTTAATGAGATTCATGGCTTCATTTCAGAACCACAAAAATTATAATTGATGTTAAACAATGTACTGACTAATATTTCCCAATTTGCCTGGTACTTGCTCTTAGATTTCATTTCTAAAATGTTATTTTTCCATAACAGTACTTATTTCTACACACAGTATTTACTGGTTTATTGAAACAGCCTGCTGATGAAGCTTAGATTTTATTCTTCCATTTCACCTCAGTTACACACAAAGATGGACATACTCTTGATTGTGCCATTATCCAAAACTGTATTATCTCCACCTGCAAGGTTTCTAAATTTCTTACAGAACCATAATGTATTGGGTTTTTACCTTTTCTATTTTTTCCCTTATAAAACCTCACCGTTCCTCCGCATCAATAATTTCAATCCCTTGGCTCCTCAATTCTCTACCAAGCCATCTCTTTTCAACTAGCCACTCTCTTTTCCAAAATATTGACTATTTTGATAAACCAATTAAATTCTCCATTGTTTTCTCTTGAATTCTTACCCACTTTATCTTATATCTAATTAATGTGCTGCAATGTCTTAGCCTTAGATTACTGCCATGATTCAGTACCTTTACTTCTACACATATGGTGCTTAACAAAGGTGAAGAAAATCACACAACTATTCTAAATCCATTTTAAATTTATATTACATTACCTCAATTGAGCCCTCACTGCTGTTAGGTAAGCTTAGTCTACCTCTTTTACCAACTCACATTCCCATTGTACTCAGTGTCTCATCTAAACATGTTCATGCATCCTCAAACTTTCCCCTCCCCTCTCAGCTGAGAATCTTGTCTTATATTTTACCCCAAAAGTTAAGGTTATTGACTGATAGGTTCCTCTTCTCCCTTCCTTCTCCTATCACTTAGGTGTCTTCTTTCAATTTCTTTTCCTTTACCCTGTCTCATATGAAGAAGTTGTTATATTCTTTACCAAGACTAACCCCTTTACTTGTTCAAGTAATCACAATTCATCACATAATTTCCAACAGATTTCTCTGTTAACCTCATTCTATAATCTATTTTTAATTTCTTTCTACCTACTGACTCCTTCTCCACTTGCCTCCAAACATACCTGTTTCCCTCATCCAGAAAAAAAAAAAATCCACTTAATTATTTTCTCTCTGCTGTTATCCTACATCTCTTTTTTCATTTGTTGTTAGATTTTTCAAAAAGGTCATCTGTAATAGGTGCTCCTACTTTCTTACTTCTCATTCTATTTTAATCTTTCATAATCTGGCTTCTGATTTTATCATTTCCCCAAAACTGCAACCACCAAAGTTACCAGTGTTCTCTATTGCTAAATCCTTGACCTCTCTACTATCATTAGCACAGCTTGTTATCCTCTCCTATTTGATACTCTTTTCTCTCTAGGTTTTTGGGACACTATCTCTTTTGAATCTGTTCCTTTCTATCTATCTGACTTTTACTGCCTCTTTTACCAGATACTCATTCATCCAATGTCCTCTAAATACAGGTGCCCTTTAGGATTCTTCCCTAGCTCCTCTTTTCTTCATATACAACTTCACATGATAGTCTCATAAACTTCCATGAAACTAATTATTATTCCTATACTGAGAATTCTTAAAACTACCTTTCGTATCCTCACCTCTATACTAAATTTCAATTTAACAAGTCTAACTGCTGTTCAGACTTTCAAACTAAACATTTCTAAAAGTGAATTAACTATTCCCTCCAAAATAATCTTCCTCACCCCACTATCTTCTCCATTATTGTAGAGGGTGATAGCATGTCTTTATCAGAGAAGGTGCTGTGCTCTAGGAGAAAAACAGAGTTGAATTAGTTAAGAACAAACATAAGATGCTCAAAATTAGAGAGCCACCCAAAATGTTCATAAGTACTATTTATGTTTGAACTGTGGCAGACATTCTGAGCTTATATGAATCTAATCATCCATTGTCAGACACATTATACTTCCACTCTAACATAGTGATGTCATTTTAGTCCTCTTCAAGAACAAAGGACAACAATCAACCAACCAAGAGAGCAATACTATCCTCCTAATTCCTCAGATTTATAATATAGTTGCCCTCTGAGATGTCTCACTTACTCTTACCTCTCATATCTATTTTGTTGTCAAGGTCTGCTGATTTCACCTTTTCAACATCTATTCAATAAGCTTCCTTTTTTCCTCTGATATTGCTACTTTTCTAGTGCTGGCCTTCATTCCCTTACAGCTTGATTATGCCAATGTCCTGCAGATGAGTCTGCCCACCTGAAGTATCTCCTCACCCCAATCCCTGCTCCATTCAGACATCAAATTGGTTATCCTAAAAGGAAGGTCTGACCATGTCTCCTTATTCAGTGAACTTCACTGACTTCCTATCATCATCCCCATGATGAAATAAAATGTTTTCTTTTGCATCCAAAGCCCCTCATAACAGCTCTCTCCTACCAATCTTTATATACCTTATTTGTCACTCTCTGATTCAATGAAACTGCTTTCGTACCTAATTCTCTAATATGACACTTTATTTTTTCTGTTCTGGACATATTCTCTGAATATTCCTCATGCATGGAATCTTCCTTCCTTAAGTTTCCCTATAAACTTTCCTGATTTCTTTTTTTTTTTTTAATCCCACACTTTACTGAAAGTCTTTTTAAGTCCTTTTATTTCAAATACCTTCCTTTGGTGATTTTCTCCCTTTTTATTTTTTATATAGCTCACTTTGAATGCATTTGTTTGCATATTGTCTCCTCCATTAAGTTACAAGTCACCTGAGGGCAAGGCCTATTTTTGCTTCTTTTTCCTATCCTCAGTACTTAGCACAATGCTTGTAACATTAAATTCACTTAATAAATGTTTATTGATTGATTGATATTCCTTGATGCAATAGAGGTAATTTATCTGAGTGTGAAGCTAGAGAATGAAGCTAGAGAAGAACCTAAAGCACAAATATCAGGAACATCTTTCCTTTTGTACTAAATAATGCAAAAAAAAAAAATTAAAAAATTAATTCATCCCAGGCCTGATTAGTGTAAATAATTAATCATTTGAGGTAGCCACATATATTTGTATTTGTACTATTTGAAGTTCTAATTATGTAAAATATGATAATTGGTTCCATCCCCATGGAAATATGCAGTGTAAATTTAAATAATGGGACAATGCCAGGAGATTCATTATTTATGTTAATTGAGACTTAGTTGTACCTGATCACTATCATCATACTATCTGTTGTTTATCTCATAAGAATAAACTCTTATCTTTTTAGTACCCCTTCAAATACTATATATAAGTTTTGAATTATGGCTTAGGCTTAAAATAAGTTTACAATTCCATTAAATATATAGAAATTTCTGACAAACCTACAATGTTCCAGGCAATGGATTATAAATGGACTTTATTATTATTATTATTATTATTATTATTATTATTATAGCTTTTTATTTACATATGCATGGGTAATTTTTCAACACTGATTCTTGTAAAACCTTCTGTTCCAACTCTTCCCCTTCTTCCTCCCACCCCTTCCCAAGATGATAGGTAGTCCAATACATGTTAAATATGTTAAAGCATAAGTTAAATCCAATGTAAGTATAAATATTTATACAGTTATCTTGCTGCACAAGAAAAATCGGATCTAGAAAGAAAGAAAAAAAAGACAGAATGAAAACAAAAATGCAAGCAAATAATAGCAGAAAGAGTAGAAATGCTATGCTGTGATCCACGCTCATTCCCCATAGTCCTCTTTTTGGGTGTACATGACCCTCCTTATTACTGAACAATTGGAACTGGTTTAAATCATCTCATTGTTGAAGAAAGTGATGTCCATCAGTGTTGATTATCCTATAATTTTCTTGTTTCAATGTAGTATGATCTCCTGATTCTGCTCACTTCACTTAGCATCAGTTCATGTCTCTGCAAGCCTCTCTGAAACCATCCTGTTGGTTGTTTCTTACAAAACAATTCCATAGCTTTCATATACCATAATTTATTCAGCCATTCTCAATTAATGGGCATCCATTCAATTTCCAGTTTCTAGCCACTACAAAACAGGGATGCCACAAACATTTTTGCACATGAGGGTCCTTTTCCCTTCTTTAACATCTCTTTGGGATATAAGTCCAGTAGAAACAACTGCTGGATCAAAGAATATGCACAGTTTGATAACTCTTTGAGCATAGTTCCAAATTGCTCTCCAGAATGGTTGAATTCATTCACAAATCCACCAACAATTTATCACTGTCCCAGTTCTACCACATCCCCTTCAACATTTGTCATTATTTTTTCCTGTCATCTTAGCAAGCCTGAGAGGTGGGTATCTCAGAGTTGTCTTAATTTATATTTATCTGACCAATAGTGATTTGGAGGACCTTTTCATGTGACTACAAATAGTTTCAATTTCTTCATCTGAAAATTGTCTGTTCATATCCGTTGACAATTTATCAATTGGAGAATAACTTGATTTCTTATAAATTTGAGTCAGTTCTCTATTTTGGAAATGAGGCCTTTATTAGAACCTTTGAATGTAAAAATGTTTTCTTATTTTATTGCTTCCCTTCTAATCTTGTCTGCATTAGTTTTGTTTGTATAAAAAACTTTTAAACTTATTATATCAAAATTTTCAATTTTGTCATCCATAATTGATCTCTAGTTCTTCTTTGGTCACAAAACCCTTCCTCCTCCACAGGTCTGAAAGGTAATTTATCCTATGTTCTTCTAATTTATTTATAATCTTATTTTTATGTCTAAATCATGAACCCATTTTGACCTTATCTTGGTATACAGGGTTAAGTGTTGGTCAATGCCTAGTTTCTGCCATACTAGTTTCCAATTTTCCCCGCAATTTTTGTCAAATAGTGAATTCTTATCCACAGACTAGGATCTTTGGGTTTGTAAAACATTAGATTGTTATGGTTATTGAGAATTTTGTTCTTTGAACCTAACCTATTCCACTGATCAACTAGTCTATTTATTAGTCAGTACCAAATAGTTTTGATGACTGCTGATTTATAATGTAATTTTACATCTATATAACTAGGCCATCTTTGTTTGATTTGTTTTTTCTTTAGTTCCCTTGAAATACTTGAACTTTTGTCTTTCCAGATGAATTTTGTTGTTATTTTTCCTAGGTTAGTAAAATAGTTTCTTGGGAGTTTGAGTGGTATAGCACTAAATAAATAGATTTTTAAGGTAGTATTGCCATATTTATTATATTCTCTTGACCTATCCAAGAGCACTTAATATTTTTCCAGTTGTTAAGATCTGACATTATTTATGTGGAAAGTGTTTTGTAGTTTTACTCATATCATTCCTGACTTTGCCTGGACAGATAGATTCCCAGATATTTTATACTATCAACAGTTATTTTAAATGGTATTTGAATTACTCTTTGTATCTCTTGCTGTTGGATTTTGTTAATGATATATAAAAATTGTTGATGATTTATGTGAAATTATTTTGTATACTGCAACTTTGCTAAGGTTTTAAATTATATCTAGTTGCTTTTTAGTAAATTCCTTGGGCTTCTCTAAGTATAGCATTATATCATCTGCAAAAAGTGATAATTTGGTTTTCTCATTAACTAATTCAATTCCTTTCATCACTTTTTCTTCTCTTATTGCCAAAGTTAGCATTTATAATACAATATTAAATGTAATGGTGATAGTGGGCAGCCTTGTTTCACTCCTTATCTTATTGATAATGGTTCCAATTTATTCCCATTTCATATGATGCTTACTGATAGTTTTAAATAGATGCAACTGACTATTTTAAGGAAAAGTCTGTTTATTCCTATACTCTCTAGTGTTTTTAATAGAAATGGGTGTTGCATTTTATCAAATATTTTTCTACATATATTGAGATGATCATACAGTTTTTGTTAATTTGGTTATAATCAATTATGCTAATAGTTTTATTTTCTTTTTTGGGGGGCTTTCAAAGAATAAGTGTTAGTTTTTTGTTTTGTTTTGTTTTTATAATAACTTTTTATTCACAGAACCCATGCCAGGGTAATTTTTTCCAACATTATGCCTTGCACTCAATTATGTTCTGATTTTTCCCCTATCTCCCTCCATCCCTTCCCCTAGATGGCAAGCAGTATATCCTAGATACAATATATGTGTTGCAGAACTGAACAGTTCTCTTGTTGCACAGGGAGAATTGGATTCAGATGATAGAAATAACCCAGGAAGAAAAACAATAATGCTACAATTTACATTCATTGCCCAGTATTCTTTCTTTGGGTGTAGCTGCTTCTATCCATCATTGATCAATTGACACTGAGTTAGGTCTCTTTGTCAAAGAAATCTACTTCCATCAGAATACATCTTCATACAGTATTGTTATTGCAGTATATAATGATCTCCTGGTTCTGTACACTTCACTTACCATCAATTCAGGTAAGTCTCTCCAAGCCTTTCTATATTTATCCTGCTGGTCATTTCTTACAGAACAATAATATTCCATAACATTCATATCCCACAATTTACCAACCATTCTCCAATTGATGGACATCTATTCAATTTCCAGTTTCTAGCTGGCTGCCACAAACATTTTGGCACATATAAATCCCTTTCCCTTCTTTAATATCTCTTTGGAGTATAAACCCAGTAGTAGCACTGGTGGATCAAAGGGTATGCACAATTTGATAACTTTTTGGGCAATAATTCCACATTGCTCTCCAGAATGGTTGGATTTGTTCAAAACTCCACCAACCATGCATCAGTGTCCCAGTTTTCCCGCATCCTCTCCAACATTCATCATTATTTTTTCCTGTCATCCTTGCAAATCTGACAGGTGTGTAGTGGTATCTAATTTCAATTTCTTCATCTGAGAATTGTTCATTTTCTTTGATCATTTATCAATTAGAGAATGGCTTGAACTATTATAAATTTGAGTCAATTCTCTATATATTTTAGAAATGAGAAGGCTTCATTTTTCTAACAGAGAGGGAACAGAGACAAATTTATAAAAATAATAGTTGTTGGAATCTTTACAAACTGCTAACTCATTAGAGTTGATAGATTATTGATCTCATCTTACAAGAAGATGTTTTGGACCAGTACCGAAACAAGGTACTAAGTAGAACTAATTGATACAATGCTTGTGTTTACACCTTTACTCATTGGGATTCACAAGTATGGGAGATTCACAAAGTAAACTCTGTAACTTTGTGAATTCACATCTCCCTTGAGGCTCTTAGGGACAGAGAGCACTATGGGAGAAAACCCATAATCCCTCTCTCATATCCCACAATTCCTCTCTTTCATATATAAGATACAGACAGAGGCTCTCAGACAGAATTCGGCCAAATTACATGGAGAGGAGAGTGTCAAGTCAGAAGAAGCCCCGAGTTGGAGTTGAGCTAGAGCCAGGAGAGAATTACTTCGGAAGGCAAAAGAGACAGCTTCAATTTTGTGCTGGCTCTGGAAGCTGAAGAAAGCAGAGGCAGAAGCAAAGGACAAAGCTGCAAGAGCTCTTGGAACCAAGGAGAGAGAGAGGCCTCTAAGAAAAGCTAACTGGTCTATATTGGAGTCAAAAAAGATCTGAACTTTTATCACCTGGTGGATTTGGGATAATTATTGATCTGAACTGATACTAAGGCTGCCTCCAAAAAACCCCCCTGAGAAACCTGCTCTCTTTCCCAGAGAAAAACAATCTCTTATATTATATTTTAAAGAAGAACAAGAACTCCAACAAATAGTCATGCTCATAATCAAAAGATATGATCTGTCTCCAAAGAGTTATTAATGCAAGCATATCCTATGACCTAACCATACTACTACTACTAGGAAGGAATACCAAAAGAGATTTAGGAGGGGAAAAAGAAAAAAACCTACATATACAAAAATTATTCATGGTGGCACTCTTCTCAGGACAAAAAAAAAAAAAATGAAAGAAAGAAAACTGAGGAGATGCCCCTCAATTAGGAAATAACTTAATTAGCTGTGGCATATGTTTGTGATGGAAAATTATTGTTCAATGGGAAATAATGAGCAGGATGCACTTAGGAAAAAAAATCTGCGAAGTCTTCCATGAACTCAAGTAAAATGTACTGTATATAAAGTAACAGTACAATTATCCACAGCTACTCATAAGAACTTATGATGAAAAATCCTATCCATACATGGACAAGGAACTCCTTGTATCTCAATACAGATTGAAACATTCTCTCTCGACTGGCAAGACTTACATGAACTGATGCTAAGTGAAATGAGCAGAATCAGGAGATCATTATATACCTCAACAATAATACTGTTTGAGGATATATTCTGATGGAAGTGGATCTCTTCGATAAAGAGAGCTAATTCAGTTTCAATTGATCAAAGATGGACAGAAGCAGCTACACCCAAAGAAAGAACACTGGGAAATGAATATAAACTGCTTGCATTTTTGTTTTTCTTCCTGGGTTATTTATACCTTCTGAATCCAATTCTCCCTGTGCAACAAGAAAACTGTCTGGTTCTGCACACATATATTGTATCTAGTATATACTGTAACTTATTCAACATGTAAAGGACTGCTTGCCATCTGGGGGAGGGGATGGAGGAAGGGAGGGAAAAATAGGAACAGAAGTAAGTGCAAGGGATAATGCTGTAAAAAATTACCCTGGCATGTGTTCTAGCAATAAAAAAGCTATTAGAAAAAAAAAAAAGAAAAGAAACATTCTCTCTCTCTCTCTTTCTCTCTTCTTTTTAACTCATTTTTTTCTTGAGGGTTTTTATTTTCATTAGAATGGGATATCTACATTTTCTTTCAAAACTTGACTTTTTGCATCTGCAAATGTTTTGCATAACTTTACATGTGGTTTCCTAATTGCGGGTGGGAATAAGGATTTTTAAAACAAATATATATTTATTTATGTCATTGGGGAAAATATTAAATAAATGAATCAAATCTAAAAAAAAACAAGATTAAGGGTATTAATAGTCCAGGGTCAATAGACATTCCATAAAGTTTCAAGATGTAACCTATATTCACCCAGGAAGAAAGTTAATAGTGAACTTAGTTGCATAAACAAATAAATTTGGGGAATTGAAATATAAATAGTAATGAAAATTACTATTGTACCCTAATGTAAATTAAGGCATCTTATTAATGAGCAGTATAAATAAATTGTAGAAGTACACTGAAAAGAAATTAATTGCAAGTTACAGAAACATAGAATTGTTTCCTTTCTTTTCTTTTCTTTTCTTTTCCAGCTCAAGAGGAGAAAAAAGAAATGTTGCATCCGGACTTTTTCTCAGCATTTCATGATGTTGTGATATCATATTCCACTGTCTCTTTTTTTTTTTTTTTTTAATTCTACCCTCTTGTGAAGAAATGGTCCTCTTGATCCTTCCCTCTTTTTCTTCTGTTTACATTCATATTTACACAGATGTATGCTTATTGATTTATACATATATGTACATGCATGTATGTGTTTGTATGTGTACTTGTAATATAGGTGGGTAGATAGATTGTTTATCCCAACTTCTGTCTTCTTCAGCAGATTAATTTGTGCCCACTGTCAAGGCAAACATGCATCATCACTTTGACTAAAATTTTCACTGAAACTATGATGGAAATAGCTTATGATTCTGAAACCAATACTCTACAATATCACATATATTCTAAAGCACCAAACCTAGTTTTAGCCCAGTCCTTGCAGTCATAATTGAGAAAAAAAATCATTATGGAAACATGACCAAACTTCCTCATTATTGTGAGTAATACAATAAGCACCTCCAAGTGGAATGGTTCTTTTTTTTTTTTTTTTCAGTCTAGACCTTACTGTCATGATATGGAAAAGCAACAACTCCCATGGAGAAGTCAGCTATCTCTTCAATTGTCAACAAAACATCACTCACAAGTGAGAGAAGCCAATTTAGCTGAAGTACCAAGGAGCCTTGAGGGAGATACAGAGGAAAGTTCCAAGAAAGTCAAACCAACACCTTTGCTTTAACCATCATCTCCCCTCAGACTTTAATACTCTGAATACAAGAGGAATGGGAATAATGATGCTTCAGCCCAGTGTCCACACCCATCTTCTTGGGAATCAATTATTTTCAAGATGTAAAACAGCAATTGTTCTGATAGGTGTTATGATAATATCTACTTTAGAAAATAAAGTTCTTATCAATGACATCCATGGGATTCTCACATAATTCAGCATTAGAAATCGAGATAATTTTATTTGTGGATGTGACATAACATAATCTGCATTACCATCTGTTTTAATGTTTAAAATTTTAATATTAACATAATATTTATTATTAATATATCACATTATAATATCAATTATTAATTAATATAATAATATTTTAATATTTAACCTAAGGAATATGATGGTTTCCATCTGATTTCCACCTGAATTTTTTTCTTTAATAGAGTAAGAAGAATGGTGCCTTTAGAGGGAAGTTCTGAAGAGAACTTAAAAATTTTTATCATAAGCAAATCATAAAAATAACTTTAAAATCCTTTCAGTTTCTTACAAGACCTAATGTACTTTAAATGATTTCATTTGTTTCATTTTTTTCTGTTATTGGTGAATTTTATGAATCATACATTGTCTTAAAAAATGCTACCTGTATATTCATTGATGAATGATAATCAGCTATTTCAATAACAATACTAGTTCTTTTTATGCTTTTTCTATATATTGTGATGATTTTTCTTTAGAATAAACATGAAAATGAAAATTTTCTTTATGACCAAAGATCTAGATCTTTGATAGTCCCTGGTAATATTATTTTCATTATGCTATATGATTATTGTTGTTGGAGCATTAAGATTTCTGAAAAAAATGAAGCTGTCGACTACCCAAATTGTAATGAAAAACATCTGCTAAGAATGAATGGGCCATAACAAATGACAAAGAGGAATTCTGCTAAACAGCGTTAAGGGGAATTTAAATAAAAATATGATCAGGAGAAGAAAAAATGGGTTGATCTTGTAATGAGAGCTAGCAATAACTGAGAGATAGCTCACATATTCAATCGGTATTCATGGAATACAAGACAAAATAAAAACTATAAAAACTTTGTATGGATATGCTATGACAAATTTTTGGGAGGATATATGAAAAAATTATGCAAGGCATTAGTCAAATTATAGATTTGATTGATTGGATGTTGCTTTTCATTCTCATAGAGGAAGAAAATGATATCACTATATTAGAATCAAATTACAATTTGCTGATTAGACTAATATGAACTCCTAATATACTGTCATAGGTCAGACATAAGTAGATTATTTGGAGAGAATCTTCTAACTTTGAGTATGTCTTGTTTCTTTTTAGCTACTTCAATTTTGTTTGGCTTATAAAGCATTGCATCTTTTCTAATAAAGGGCATGCTATGCTGAGCAATCCTGTGCTAGCATATCCCATGTTATTCAATCAAATATAAAAATTTTGAGAGACTTTTGAAAGTGTCCCCGTATTGCTTTTTCAGAGCACCACATGAGGGCTTGTTCTGTGTGAGCTCTCCATAAAAGTCTTTTTGGCAAATATGCATTTGGCATCTGATAAATGTGACCAGTCTAACAGAATTTCTCTCCCTGTATAATATTTGAATTCTTGGTAGTTTATTTTGAGAAATGACCTTAGTGTCTGGTATCTTATTCTGCTTGCTCATCTTCAGAATCTTCTTAAGACAATTCAAATGGAAGCAATTATGTTTCCTGAAATGGAGTTGGTAAATAGTCTAGGTTTCACTAGCATGCAACAATGAGGTCAGCATGATGTCTCTGATGACCTTCAGTTTGGTAGTTAATCAAATACTTCTCCTCTTCCATATTTCCTTCAGAAACTCCCAAAGGTTCTATTACCAATGTGGACATCCCCAGAAAATACTGTCAAGGGAAGTAAGTGAGCTTATCTACAGCATAAAATTGTCTCCATTTGCTATAATCAATGGTTTCACATATGGATGATGTAGTGCTGGCCGGTGGAGTGCCTATGTTTTCTTAATGTTAATTGTAATGTTCTGGCTAGCTTTCTGGAGGGCTCAGGGCCAGCCTTGGTTTCAGCAGAATAATCATCACAAAAATAGCCAGGAATAAAGTGCAAAAGTCTTTATTGTCTCCTTCACAATCTGTCTCCTTGCCTGGTGCCTGGGCTAGCTTTCTGAGGGACTTTCAGATAGGTCTTGGTCTCAATGGAGGAATGCAGGAGAACAGGCGAGCCACCAGGATGGTGGAAGATGGAATGTCTCTTTCCCAGTCCTTGTTGGCTCCTATATGCTCTATTATAAATACATTATCATAGATGTCAATTTTGTAGAATAGGTGTCAATCTGGTAGAACTATATTAAGTACTAAGTACATGTAAACTAGAGAATCATCATCTTAATTCAACTGAGTCAATACCTTGTTTCAAGTATAGTTCTCCAGAGTTCTACCCTTTACAATTAATAGTGCCAATTTTAATTTTATATATACATATAGAAAATATATAAAACATATATAAATTATATTATTAATAATAATTAATTAAATATGCCAAATTAGCACAAGCAGGAGCAAAGAAATTCATACTTTGTTCCAGTTTAGCTTCAGAGGCTGCCTTGAGGGCACAATCATCTGAAAACCAATATTGTAACTATTTCAAGTTGGAAATTTATCATTGATGTGATAATTGATCTTGATGCCCTATTTGTCCTCACTGAAGACAATTTCCATCCCAAAGATATAATAAAATAGGAAAAGTACCCACATATTCAAAAATGATTTAGCAGCTCTCTTTGTGGTGGCAGAATTTTGGAAAATGAGTAGATGCCTATCAATTGGGGAATGAATGAATAAATTATGGTACATTACATACATACACTTATGTGTGCATGTATGTGTACATATGCATAGATAGGAATGTATAGTGTGTACTATAAACTAAATATAAAAGTTAATGTTCAAAGAGAAAAAAGTTAATTGAGAGATTCTCTGTATTGTTTCTTTGATAAAGGCCTTATTTCCAAGATAAATGAGGAACTAATTAAAAGTTATAAAAAATAAAGCCATTCTTCAATTGAAAATAGTCAAAGGATATGTAAAGACATTTTTAAAAGGAAAAAACCCAAGTTGTCTATAATCATATGAGTATAATGCTCTAAATCATTAATAATCAGAGAAATGCACATGAAAAGGTTTTGAAATTCCATCTCACAACTATCAGACTGGTAAATTTTGGGGAAAAGGCACTGACACTGGGAAATTTCCCAGAAAACGGAAATATTGATATACTATTGATAATGTACAGTGACTTGTGTATTAATTTAGATATTCTATTAATTTTCATGATTTGGAATTATGCCCCCAAGTTACTATATATTTGCTGATCTATAACCCAAAATATCAAAGAAAGAGGACAAAGGTACTATACATACAAAATTTTTATTTTGTATAAATATTATTGTATAAATATTAATAGTGTTATGGAATTGAGTACTATGGTAGTGTCCATCAGTTAGAGAATGACTGAAAAATTATGGCATATGAATATAACTTAATACAGTTGTGTTATTAGTAAAGTTCAAAAAGAATTTTAGAGAAACATGCTGCAGAATAAAATTAGCAAAATACTAAGAACAACTTATACTATAATATTAACATTGCAAAGACAAACCATTTTTAAAGATTCAATAACTCTTATTGACTCATTTATTGTGATTCCAGAGAACTGATGATGAAGCCATCACTTCAAAACAGACAGATGATAGGCCATTATATAGAATGAGACATGAATTTGATGTGGCCCATTGTGGACAGTACTGTTGCTTGACTACACATATTTTTTGCAAGGATTTTATTTTTATTTCCCACTAACCCCAGTGGGGATGGAAGAGAGAAATTGGAAAAAAAATTAAGAGTACCTAATTGTACTTGGTAGATTAACATTTATTAACCCAAATGAAGTACGTGTTCAGATACTGAAAAAAAATTGCAACTATGATTGCTGGGTTTGTATAAATGATATAGAAGCAGCATAAATAATAGGAAATGTAATAAGATTAAAATGTCTAATATCTATTTTTTTTAAAAATCAGATTCAACAAATTACAAGTCTGTGAACTTGACATATTACTAGGAAAACACTAGGATTGTGCATAAAGTTATAGTTTACAAATCCTTAGAAATGGAAAATGTTGATTATACATGAACATCAAAAATTATTTATGTTAGACTAATCTACTTTTCTGACAAAATAACTAGTAAGTTCGAGGAATGTTAAGTTTTAGTTTATCTTAGCAAAGGTTTTAATACATACCATAAATTTTAGATAAGATGAAGAGTTGAGTAAAAGATGATAATATAATTAGATGAATTTTATAATATTTTGATGGCTGACTCAAACAGAAGTAGTTAATTACAATTCATCTTTTGCATAGTAACACGACTCTTATTGGATACCCAAGAAATCAATGACTGACTGGCTGTGCTCTTTAACATTTTAACCTATGACTTAGATAAAGACTAAGATTGTTCATATCAAATTTTCTGCTGATATTCTTCTGATGACAACATGGAATGGTAGCTAATATGGTGGATAATTGAATCAGAATGCCAAAAGTTCTAGACTAGTGTAAACATTGAGCTTAATTTAATAAATTCAAATTCAGTAGCAGAAAGTATAAAATATTAGATGGGAAGAAAAATAAATCGATTTCAAAAACAAATTATTGGTGAGGCATAAGCATGTCTGGGGGGGGGAAGCATTTTAGCTAACTGAAAGCTCAATGTAATTTGTTCTTATGATTTTATGGAGAATCGCCCTCTACACCCCCCCAAAAAAAAAAAAGCAAATGCAGAATTAAGATAAAGCCAGAAAGGAATAAGGAAACGATAGTTCCAGAATTCATAGATTATATCCAGAATATTGTGTTGAGTTTTAGGTGTCAGTTTAAGAAAAAGATAAACTTCAGAGTTTAAAAAGTTAACAAGGATATTCAAAAACATTAATTTGAAGATATTGATCTTATTTAGTTCGAAAATGAATAAATATGGGAGACATTATGAGAAAGAGGGTTTGGAGTCATTTGCCTTCAAGTGAAAACCTATGACAGTATAATCATTTGGCTCTTCTGCAGGGGTCTTAATTCATTACTCTTTCCAATTTCCTCGTTTTATAAATGAAGATACTGAAGTTGAGAGGTAAAAGAACTTGTTCATGTTCACTGAGTCAATTAATGGTAAAGATTAGAGACTGTCTCTTTAGTCTTTCTAATTGAGATTTTCTCTAAATCATGTTCGCCCTTTTTTATGCAAGAAAAATTCTTCTAATTGGGGATGGAATAAATAGATAATTATAAACACAATGAATTTTGAGAGATGAAATTAAGTCACTTGATGCAATCACTCACTACAATAAACATTTATTATGTATCGATTGGTGAATGGAATGATGTCATAGACCACCAAGTTATCAAATTTTAAATATGCTATCTAGAGTAATTTCATGGTTTTATTTGGTGCTTTTAGATAGCAACAAAGCAATTAATCAATCAGCAACTATTTATTAAATCCCTACTATTTTTCAGGCATTGATAATCAGTGGAGACACAAAGACCAAAATTAAGCCCTTCCTTATAGGTAAGACAATTTGTACCCACATAACTATATGCAAATAAGCATATGTAAAAAATATATGAAATAAGTACATAATATTATACAGCAAAAAATAGAACACAACAAAATTGTATAAGTTCTGTCTTATATATACATACCTACATACATATATTGATTTATTCATATGCAAATTACAAAACTATCACATACTATGCTCACCCAGTATTATCTTGAGGCAAAATACATTTATTTAGTAATTTTTACATAGACTTATTTTCATATATTTACATGTGTACAAGTTATCTCCTCATAGACTACAAATGTCTCAAGAGAAGGGATTATTTTCTTTTGTCTTTGCATTCCCATTGACTATTCCAATACTAGACAGTGGACACTTAATGAAGCCTTATTTGGTTGATTAATTGGTTTATTTAGTCAAATATTTGACAAAATCAAGAAACAACTATAGATAAAATATTCAAATATAATCATTTGATGCCACGCAGTCATACATATGTATGTAAACATACTTGTGCATGTACATCACATACATATTTTTCACCTATGCTATTTTTATGATTTATATAGATGCTTGTATCTCTTGTAGTTCTTCAATAAGAGCTTAAGGGAAGAGGCTTCAGCTTTAGGAGGAGCCTGTTTTAATGACAGGCATGCATCATATGTAAGACAAAAATTATCTAAGTACAAGACTTTGGTTAAGTCTAGAAGAGTGAATGCACTAATTTTCAAAAATAGGAAGAAGAAAATAATTATTGGAAAGCAGACCAAAGCCAATACAAAGGAAATTCACATGGTGAATTCACATGGTAAATAGAGAGTCTCTAGCGTATTTTCTAAAGATGTTTTTTCCTTCTAAATCTAAAAATGTGCATATCACTTTCTCCTGCTATCCTATTCAGTTGGCAAACCTGGCACAGCATTTTATTAGCCTAAAGCATGTTGCTGTTTACTCAGAGCTTTATCAAACAGGATGGCTGCAGAGAGTAATCAAGTCTTCAAATAGATTACATTATTTTGATACATAGTGTCACATTTCCTTACTGATTCTGATATATCAGTGACTTAAAGTTTCTTATCTTCAATTTTTTGGTTTATAAACTATAATCCACTGCCTCTTGGGACAGTGCAAGGCACTTTTTTTTTTCCCACATCTAGCTTCTTTCCAAGCCACATACTATGAATCTGTTTTTTTTTAATCTTTTATGGTCATACTCATATTGAGAGTTTCTTCATTATATAGTTGCTGAGATGATAAATGTAAGAATATTTGATTTTAAAATTCTCTACCTTGATGTTTAGCAAATCAGAACTGTTTTACTGCTTTATAAAAATCTGCAAGATTGTTTTTACACTTGAACATTAATGATGTATCACTGAGGGAAAATATTATAATTGGAGGGGATGGATCTTTTGTCTTTAAAAGAAAATGATCATATAATATCAAATAGCTCGTAAGCATTGTCCTAAGATAAATCTATAAATATTTGAAAGACAACATCTAAAGAGCATTACTACAGAATTCAACAGGAACAAAATGGGAAGGATTATATTTTATTTAAATTGTTTCACAAATAGTGAGAACTTAATAAATGCTTATTGTCTAGCTCAATGTGCATGCATTTACAAAAATATATGCTTATTATATTATGACATAGATATAGGAGTATCTATCTATCTATATAGGACCATCTATATATCTATCTATATAAATATCTATAGCTTGAGAATATATGTATATATTATCTCATGATATAAATACTTCTGTCTAGTCATGTATTTGCATATATTTTAGCATTATAATAATACTAACATTTAAATAACACTTTAAGTATTGCAAAGAAAGCTACCAAACACATACCCATTATTTGTTGACTGGACTACTTCAATAATCTTCTGACTCTTCTCTCTGCCACCAATTTCTCCACTGTCTGTATTTTATATAACTAACAAATTGAAAATAGTAAAACAGAGTCATTACTTATTAGCTCATAAAGCTTCATTGGCTCTCAAATGTCACTAGGATGAAACTATGCTCTTCTAATAATTAGATAAATAAATAAGGAAGAAAAAAAGCAAACAGTATTTCAGTCTTCTGTCTACCTAATTTTCAGACTGATTTCATGATACTTTTTCTCATATGCTCTATATTCTAACCAAAACAATTTATTTGCTGTTCTTTGGATTCTAGTGTCCAACTCTATATTTTTTTCATAGACTTTCCCCTGCATCACTGAAATGCTCTCTAATTATTACTTCTATCTTTTGGAATTCTTAACCCATTTAAGAGAAATTTCAGTTTCTATTTCCTAAGTAAGGACTTCTCTGAACCATGGATTTGTTAGTATCTCTCTCTTCACCCCTCTAAAACTATAATATATTTACTTATTTCTAAATATGCTGTTTTCTCTACTCCTTTCCCTCTACATATGCACATGTGCATATATGCACAAAATAGGTACATTGTTATATGTCACATACATATATCACAAATATAAAAACATATGTGGATGTATGAGTATCTGTGTGTTTGGTATATTTATACATTTGCCTTTATGTCCTCTTTGCCTTACACACAGGCACACACGCACACGCACACACACACACACATATGTGTGTGTATGTGTATAAATATATATATATATATATATATACACATTATAAATAAACATATTCATATGTATTTCTGTATTTGTCTTTGTATTCCTTTTGGCTACCATTATTCCTATCATATAGTGCCAATATGGAATTCAACATCCTCTTCTCATTCATCTCATATTTTATGATCTCTTAAGGATCATATCAGAAACTCTGTATCTTATGTATGTGACTTCCATATCTATATATCTAGAATCTGTTTCCATCCTGATCTCCAAGATCATATTGTCAATTATTATGAGGATATTTCAAACTGAATAGCTCAAAGACATCATCAACTCAATATTTCAAAACAAAACATTATTTTTCTATAAGATTTCATCTTTCTTTCAAACTTACCAATTTTTCTAAATGAAATCACTATGCTTCAATGAGCACAAGTCGACAATCTTGAAGTCACTCTTGATTTATCATGCTCCCTCCACATATATATTTAATCTACTACTGAAATTTGTTGATTTTCATGCATAATTTTTTTGTCTTGTCCCCATGTGCATTCATGAAGTCAAAAATCTAGTTGAATCCTTCCTCATTTTTTACTTGCAATTGATCTTCTTTCCTCTCCCCATTGCAATCCATCTTCCATTTAACTACCAATATGATTTTCTTAAAAGTAAAACTGACTATGTCACTCCATTATTTAGTAGATTACATTTGCTCCTTATTAACTATAGTATCAAATGAAAGATCTTCTATTTGGTTTTTAAAAAACATTAAGATTTGCTCAAATCTTATAGACAAGAGCTATCTTTTTAGAATGGTTATATATTATTTCTCTTCAGATACTCTTTAGTCCAGTCAAATTGGCTTTCTTTTTGCTCTCTCTCTCTCTCTCTCTCCTATATATATATATATATATATATATATATATATATATATTCCTCCTTAGCAGGGCCTCCCTATTTCAGTTTAGTATATTTTTACTTACACTTTTTTTTTACATTCATATGACCATAGCTTGATTCTCTACATGAGATAAACTCCTTGGGGAAAAAAAGATGATTTCATTAGGATTGCTTTAAAGTTCATTTTAGAATCAGTAAGTTTTGAAGGGTCAGTGTTAAAAAAATTACCCATGCATATGTTTTGTAAATAAAAAGCTTTAACAAATAAAAAGAATTGTATATATTTAACCAATAAAAAAATAAATTAAATGTATAACAAAAAGAAACATGAGGCCTTATCAAAGAAACTTGTTTTAAAATTCTTCTCACAATTACTCTTGCTAACTGTATTTCTCCCCATTTATTTTTTTTTATTTCCTTTCTTTTTATTTCCTTTATTTCCAATTTTATTGCCTCTTCAAAAGTGTTTTGGTACTGACCACTACATCCCCAAATATGCCCTCTCATTTATTATCCTCCACTCCCTTTCCATATCCCATTCCATTCCAATTGTCCTACAGGGTAAGATAGATTTCTATGTCATATAAAGGATCCATGTTATTTCCCCTTTGAGCCAATTCTGATTAAAATAAGGTTCACTTATTCACCTTGTCCTTCTCTTCTCCTTCTCTTCCCCTTCATTTAAAACCTTTTCCTTTCCTTTTTTATGGAATATGTTTTGTACCATTTCACTTCACCCTTTCCCTTTCTCCTTTCTCACACCTCTTAATTTCATTATTTTAAAAATAGATCAATTGGAGAATGGCTTGATTTCTTATAAATTTGAGTCAGTTCTCTATATATTTTGGAAATGAGGCCTTTATCAGAACCTTTAACTGTGAAGATGTTTTCCCAGTTTGTTGCTTCCCTTCTAAACTTGTTTGCATTAGTTTTGTTTGTACAAAGGCTTTTTAATTTGATATAATCAAAATTTTCTATTTTGTGATCAGTAATGGTCTCTAGTTCATCTTTGGTCACAAATTTCTTTCTCCTCCACCAGTATCAGTTATTTTCTTTAAGGTTGTTTTGAATTTTTAGAAATTCAGTTAAACGTGCTTCAACCTGCACTAAGAATCCATCAGTTTTCTATCTAGAAGTGAATAACATTTTTCATCTTGAATACTTCAGAACTGTTATGAATTATTATTTTGATTGGAGTAGCTAAATCATTCACAGTTAATTAATATCATGGTATTGCTGCTACTGTGTATGTACAATGTTTTCTTGATTCTATTTATTTCATTGTGCATGAGTTCATATAAGTTTACCAAAGTGATTATGGCTGTAGTTGTTATTGTTCTTCTAAAACCATCCAATTCATCATTTCTTATAGCACAATAGTATTCCCTCACTATCATACACCACTTTTTTCAGGCATTCACTATTCTCTTTTGATGACCATCCCCACAATGTACAATTATTTGCCACCAAAAAAAGAGCTGCTATAAAAAATCAATGTGTTAGGAAGAATAGTAAGTTGTAGTAGTAGCAGTAACAGTATACACTGGCCAAGTGGGACAGAGATTTGATTTTCTCAGAGATAATTAACTTCATGATCAATCTCAGCATTTCCAGACTATGAACTAAACAAAGACTGGCAGCCTTTTATTTGCAGAAAAAAAATGGTTAAACCATTGAAACCAAGCCTGCTGAGTTATTATTTCAAAAGCATTGTTGAGAAAGGATTCTGAGAAGATGGTAAAGTAGGTCAGAAAATGTTAAGGTCTATAGATTCCCCCCACTCCAACACACACACACACAAAAAAAAAACAAAAAAACAAAAACAAAATTGCACTTCAGGGCAAACATAGGCCATTGGAAAACAAATACATATTGGTATAAAATAGGAGTCCTATGACAGTTTGTGAGAAAAAAACCCAATGAAAGACCCCAGAAATGAATTTTAACTAGTAGAAAATATAAACACTTTCAGGCTAGCTCCATAGAAATATCAGTGAGCTCTAGCTTATTAGGTAACCTTAGCCAGGACCATGGGAACCTCTTAGACAGTCTAGGGAGTCTGGGGTTTGAGTCCAGGAGAGATTGAGTGAACTTCTTCTTCTAAGACCCAGCTGTACTATTAAGATGTGATCCTGAGCAAGAAGGAATTAGCACACCTAGAGAGTATAGAAGCACCTAAGGCAGGGTAACTGCTGACTTTAGGCACTTGCAAAAAGACTTGAGTTTTTGGTTTGGAGTTACAGTTCAAAGGGGAGAACTGATGTGATTCCAGAGGCATCATCTCTTCAAAGTGAAGATTAGGGATACTTCCTCCAATAGTTCTCATAAAAAAAAAAATTAACAGGCAAAAGGGAAAGAACCCAACCATAGAAACTTACTGTGGGAATATAGAAAACTGTTGTTCATTTTCAAAGGAGGACAGAGAAATAAAAAAGCAAGCCTATTGTGCCCAAAGAATAATGTTAAGTATCCAAAAAAAAAAAAAAAGACTTTGAAAGTCAAATAAGAGAGATTTAGGAAACACTTTAAAAAATAAGAAACATCCAAGAAAAAGGAGATTATTGAAAAGAAAAAAGAAGTTAACTAAATAGAAAAGGAGAAACACAGCCAAGAGAGTCTGACAGAAGAAAATTCTTTGAAAATTAGAATTCAGCAAGGGAATGCCAGCGAAATTATGAGACCAAGAAATAACAAAACAAAATATAAAAAATGAAAAATAGAAAATATGTGAAACCTAAGACAAAAACAACATATCTGGAAAACAGATCAAGAAGAGAAAATATAAGATTAATTGAACTACCTGAAAGCTGTGACTGTAAAAAAGAACCTTGGCATAATTATTCAATAAATATATATATTTTTAATTTTCCTGAACTGATTGAACAAGAGGGAAAAAGTCAAAATAGAAAAAAAAATTTCCTAAAATTTATACATAATACAGAATCCTCTTGCCTACTTCATAAGTATTTTAAGAAAAAAATAAGAAAAAACTGAATTTGGAGATTATTAAATGTCATACCAATAAAATGAAATCAAACTCATGTTAGCACATAAGAAGAAAATAATTTACAAGATTGAAATAACTTTTAAAATTAACTCTTTAAATTTAGATCATAAAGATGGTGGAGTAAAGGAAGGGATTTGCCTGAGCTCTCTCCCAAACCCTATACTTATAAATACCTATGAATAATGATACTAAACAAATTTTGGAGCATCAGAATAAGATCAAATGAAAAAAAAAATTTCTAGCTGAAGACAACTTGGAAGGTAAAAATTAAAGATCTGTTGCACAGGGTGGGAGTCCAGCACAGTCCTGGTAAAGACTGCACTAACTAGTGTAGCCCCAGACCCAGGAATGGGCAATGGGGCCTTTGAATCAATAGTAGTAGCAGTAGTTTCCAAATCCTTCAATGCACAGACAAAAAAAAATGACTTAGAAGATTGTCAAAAAATATTTATCTGACTAAGGCATAAAGAGATCCTTAGCAAACCAGGAGGGGGCTTTGTGAGCTACTGAAATATTGGTGATAGCAGTAGCACTAATGATAATGGCAACTTCCAGTGGTCTCTGCCAACAAATCCAGGATGGCAGTGCTGGCTCACAGTATAGGGCAATAGAAGCATTTCAGAAAAAACAGCTGCATAAACCCCTTGAAATTTAAGACAGTACATTCTCCACTATGGAAACATAGCCCTACTTTAATAAAGAGTCAAAAGCCAAGTAAGAGACTGGGAAAGTGAAAAAGCAACAGAACAAGATTCTGATCACAGAAATTTATTATGATGAGAAGGAAGATCAAAACACACACTCAGAAGAAAACAAAGTCAAAGTCCTTACATTTAAAGCCTCCAAGTAAAATACAAATCGGTCTCAAGCAATGGAGGAGTTCAAAAAGAAATTTTATACTCAAGTAAGAGAGTTAGAGGAAAAATTGGAAAAAGAAAAGTGTGATGCAAAAGGAAGAAGAAAAAGTAACCAACAGAAGAATGTCATAAAAAAGCAAAACTGACCAGTTAAGAAAGAAGGTAGAAATGTTCGCCAAGGAAAAATAATGCCTTAAAAATTAGAATTGGACAAATGAAAGCTAATCACTTTATGAGAGATAAAGAAACAATAAAACAAAATGAAAAAAATAGTAAAATAGAAATCAATATGAAATATCTTTTTAAAAAAATAACTGACCCAAAAAGTAGATCCAGGAGAGATAATTTAGAAATTATTGGAGTATTTGAAAACCATGATTTAAAAAATGAGCCTAGACATAATCTTTCAAGAAATTTTCATGGAAAACTGCCTAATATTCTAGAACCACAGGTTAAATTAGAAATTGGGAGAATACTGATCTCCTCCTGAAAGAGATTACAAAATGAAAATTCCCATAAATATTATAGCTAAATTCCAGAATTCCAAGTTCAATGAAAAAAAATATTGCAAACATCCAGAAAGAAACAATTCAATTATAATGGACCCACACTCAGGTTAACAGAATACTTAACAGCTTCTGCATTAAAGGATTGGAATGTACTAGAAGAAAGGGAAAAAGAGAGATAATATGTTTTTTTTAATTTTTTTTAAAATTTTTATTTAATAATTACTTTATATTGACAGAATCCATGCCAGGATAATTTTTTTTTACAACATTATCCCTTGCACTCGTTTCTGTTCCGATTTTATATGTTTGTAGTACTGAACAGTTCTCTTGTTGCACAGGGAGAATTGGATTCAGAAGGTATAAATAACCCGGGAAGAAAAACAAAAATGAAGATAGTTCACATTTGTTTCCCAGTGTTCTTTCTTTGGGTGTAGCTGCTTCTGTCCATCATTTATCAATTGAAACATAGTTAGGTCTCTTTGTCAAAGAGATCCACTTCCATCAAAATATGGCCTCATACAATATCGTTGTCGAAGTGTAAAATGATCTCCTGGTTCTGCTCGTTTCACTTAGGATCAGTTCATGTAAGTCTCACCAGTTCTTTCTGTATTCATCCTGCTGGTCATTTCTTAGAGAACAATAATATTCCATAACATTCATATACTACAATTTACCCAGCCATTCTCCAATTGATGGGCATCCATTCATTTTCCAGTTTCTAGCCACTACAAACAGGGCTGCTACAAACATTTTGGCACATACAGGTCCCTTTCCTTTCTTTAGTATTTCTTTAGGATATAAGCCAATAGAAACACTGCTGGATCAAAGGGAATGCACAATTTGATAATTTTTGGGGCATAATTCCAGATTGCTCTCCAGAATGGTTGGATTCGTTCACAACTCCACCAACAATGCAATAGTGTCCCAATTTTCCCGCATCCCCTCCAAAATTCATCATTATTTTTTCCTGTCATCTTAGCCAATCTGACAGGTGTGTAGTGGTATCTCAGAGTTGTCTTAATTTGCATTTCTCTGATCAATAATGATTTGGAACACTCTTTCATATGAGTGGTAATAGTTTCAATTTCATCCTCTGAAAATTGTCTGTTCATATCCTTTGACCATTTATCAATTGGAGAATGGCTTGATTTCTTATAAATTTGAGTCAGTTCTCTATATATTTTGGAAATGAGGCCTTTATCAGAACCTTTAACTGTGAAGATGTTTTCCCAGTTTGTTGCTTCCCTTCTAATCTTGTTTGCATTAGTTTTATTTGTACAAACGCTTTTTAATTTGATGTAATCAAAGTTTTTTATTTTGTGATCAGTAATGGTCTCTAGTTCATCTTTGATCACAAATTTCTTTCTCCTCCACAAGTCTGAGAGATAAACTATCCTATGTTCCTCTAATTTATTTATAATCTCGTTCTTTATGCCTAGGTCATGGACCCATTTTGACCTTATCTCATATGGTGTTAAGTGTGGGTCCATGCCTAATTTCTGCCATACTAATTTCCAATTATCCCAGCAGTTTTTATGAAATAATGAATTCTTATCCCAGAAGTTAGGGTCTTTGGGTTTGTCAAACACTAGATTGCTATAGTTGACTATTCTGTCTTGTGAACCTAACCTTTTCCACTGATCCACTAATCTATTTCTTAGCCAATACCAAATGGTTTTGGTGACTGCTGCTTTATAATATAATTTTAGATCAGGTACAACTAGGCCACCTTCACTTGATTTTTTTTTTCATTAATTCTCTTGAGATTCTCGACTTTTTATTGTTCCATATGAATTTTGTTGTTATTTTTTCTAGATCATTAAAATATTTTCTTGGAAGTCTGATTGGTATAGCACTAAATAAATAGATTAGTTTAGGAAGTATTGTCATTTTTATTATGTTCGCTTGGCCAATCCAAGAGCACTTAATATTTTTCCAATTATTTAAGTCTGACTTTATTTGTGTAGAAACTTTTTTTGTAATTTTGTTCATATAATTCCTGACTTTCCTTTGGTAGATAGATTCCCAAATATTTTATGCTATCAACAGTTATTCTGAATGGAATTTCTCTTTGTATCTCTTGCTGTTGGATTTTGTTGGTGGTGTATAAAAATGCTGAGGATTTATGGAGATTTATTTTGTAGCCAGCTACTTTGCTAAAATTGTGAATTATTTCTAATAGCTTTTTAGTAGAATCTCTGGGGTTCTCTAGGTATACCATCATATCATCTGCAAAGAGTGATAGTTTTGTTTCCTCATTGCCTACTCTAATTCCTTTAATCTCTTTCTCGACTCTTATTGCCGAGGCTAGTGTTTCTAATACGATATTAAATAATAATGGTGATAGTGGGCAACCTTGCTTCACTCCAGATCTTACTGGGAAAGGTTCCAGTTTTTCCCCATTGCATGTGATGCTTACTGATGGTTTTAAATATATGCTCCTGACTATTTAAGGAAAAGTCCATTTATTCCTATGCTCTCAAGTGTTTTTATTAGGAATGGATGTTGGATTTTATCAAATGCTTTTTCTGCATCTATTGAGATGATCATATGGTTTTTGTTTGATTATTGATATAGTAAATTATGCTAATAGTTTTCCTAATATTGAACCAGCCCTGCATTCCTGGTATATATCCTACTTGGTCATAGTGTATTATCCTGGGGATGATTTTCTGTAATCTTTTTGCTAATATTTTATTTAAGATTGTAGCATCAATATTCATCAGGGAGATTGGTCTATAATTTTCTTTCTCTGTTTTCAGCCTACCTGGTTTAGGTATCAGTACCATGTCTGTGTCATAAAAGGAGTTTGGTAGGACTCCTTCAATCTCTATTTTTTTCAAATAGTTTATTTAGCATTGGAGTTAATTGTTCTTAAAATGTTTGATAGAATTCACTTGTAAATCCATCTGGCCCTGGGGATTTTTTCTTAGGTAGTTGGTTGATAGTTTGTTCTCTTTCTTTTTCTGAGATGGGAGTGTTTAGGATATTTACTTCTTCCTCTGTTAGTTTGGGCAAGCTATATTTTTGGAGGTAGTCTTCTATTTCATTTAAGTTGTCAAATTTATTGGCATAAAGTTGGGCAAAGTAACTCCTAATTATTGCTCTAATTTCCTCTTTGTTAGTAGCGAGGTCTCCCTTTTCATTTTTAAGACTAACAATTTGATTTTCCTCTTTCCTTTTTTTAATCAAATTTACTAAGGGTTTGTCTTTTTTGTTGGTTTTTTCATAGAACCAACTCTTAGTTTTATTAATTAATTCAATAGTTTTTTTTTTTTGTTTTTTTTTTGTTTTTTTTTTTTTTTACTTTCAATTTTATTGATCTCTCCTTTTATTTTTAGAATTTCAAGTTTAGTGTTTGACTGGGGGTTTTTAATTTGTTCCTTTTCTAGTATTTTTAGTTGCAAGCCCAATTCATTGACCTTCTCTTTCTCTATTGTATACAAATAGGCCTCTAGAGATATGAAATTTCCCCATATTACCGCTTTGACTGTATCCCATACATTTTGGTATGATGTCTCATTATTATCGTTTTCTTGGGTGAAGTTATTAATTATGTCTATGATTTGCTGTTTCACCCAATCATTCTTTAGTATGAGATTATTTAGTTTCCAATTATTTTTTGGTCTACTTCCCCCTGGCTTATTGTTGAATGTAATTTTCATTGCATCGTGGTCTGAAAAGGATGCATTTACTATTTCTGCCTTACTGTATTTGAGTTTGAGGTTTTTATGTCCTAATATATGGTCAATTTTTGTATAGGTTCCATGAACTGCTGAAAAGAAAGCGTATTCCTTTCTGTCTCCATTACATTTTCTCCAGAGATCTATCATATCTAACTTTTCTAGTATTCTATTTACCTTTTTGACTTCTATCTTATTTATTTTGTGGTTTGATTTATCTAATTCTGAGAGTGCAAGGTTAAGATCTGTCATTATTATAGTTTTACTGTCTATTTCTTCTTGCAGCTCTCTTAATTTCTCTTTTAAGATTTTAGATGCTACACCACTTGGGTCATATATGTTTAATATAGATAGTGCTTCATTATCCATGCTACCCTTTAGCAAGATATAGTGCCCTTCCTTATCTCTTTTAATTAGATCAATTTTTGCTTTAGCTTGATCTGAGATCAGGATGGCTACCCCTGCTTTTTTGACTTCACCTGAAGCATAGTAGATTTTGCTCCAACCTTTTACCTTTAACCTGCATGTATCTCCCCGCTTCAGGTGTGTTTCCTGTAAACAACATATTGTAGGATTCTGGCTTTTAATAAATTCTGCTAACCACTTCCTCTTTATGGGGGAGATTACCCCGTTCACATTTATGGTTAGAATGACCAATTCTGTATTACTTGCCATCTTGTTAACCCCGGTTTATGCTTTTCTCCCTTTTTTCCCCCTTACCCCCTTCCCAGGATTAAGCTTGTGAGCACCACTTGCTTCTCACAGCCCTCCCTTTTTAGTATCCCTCCCCCCACCTTAGAGTTCCTCCCCCTATCTTACCCCTTTCCCTCCCAGTTTCTGTATTCCCTTCCGCTTAGCTTATTCCTTCCCTTTTCACTTTTCCCTTTCTCACTTTTCAATGAGATGGGAGAAGTTTCACCATAGATAGAATATGTCTAAAATTTTTCTCTTAAAGCCAATTCTGAAGGCAGTAAGATACCCACTATATTCATCCCCCTCCATTCTTTCTCTCAGATATAATAGGTTTCCTATGCCTCTTCATGAGATGTACTACCCCCACTTTACCCTTTTTCTGATACAATGTCCTTTCCACATCAGTTTCTAGAACAAGGTATACATGTATTCTTTATACATCTTTATATCAGAAATATAGTTCCCAAGATTAATCTTTACCTTTTTAGATTTCTCTTGAGTTCTATATTTGTAGATCAAATTTTTTTTAAGTTATGCCTTTTTCATCAAAAATAGGTGAAATTCACTTACTTTGTTGAATGTCCATCTTCTTCCCTGGAAAAAGATGCTCATTCTACCTGGGTAAGTTATTTTTGGTTGCATACCAAGTTCCTTAGCCTTTCGGAATATCATATTCCAGGCTCTTCGATCTTTTAGTGTGGATGCTGCCAGATCCTGGGTGATCCTTATTGTGGCTCCTTGATACTTGAATTGGGTTTTTCTAGCCGCTTGCAATATTTTTTCCTTCATCTGAGGGTTCTGACATTTGGCCACTATATTCCTTGGTGTTTTGATTTTAGGATCCCTTTCAGTGGGTGATTGATGAATCCTTTCAATGTTTATTTTTTCCTCTGTTCCTATGACTTCTGGGCAGTTCTCTTTGATAATTTCCTGGAAAATAGTGTCCAGGCTCTTTTTTTCATCATGCTTTTCTGGGAGTCCAATGATTCTCAGATTGTCTCTCCTGGATCTGTTTTCCAGGTCTTTTGTCTTCCCCAGAAGGTATTTCACATTCTTTTCCATTGTTTGATTTTTTTTTTTTGGATTTGCTTGACTGATTCTTTTTGTCTCCTCGAGTCATTCAATTCCAATTCTTCAATTCTGATTTTCAGTGAAGTGTTTTCTTCACTCACTCTTTTAAAATCTTTTTCTAATTGTCCCATTGAGTTATTTTGTTCTATGGAATTTTTTTCCATTTCACCAATTTTGTTTTTTAGAGAGCTATTTTCTGTTTGCAGTTCACCAATTATATTTTTCAAGGATTTTATTTCTTTATCCATTCTCTCGTTAACTGAGTGGGATGACTTCTCCAGGCTCTTTTGCCAAGCCTCCCTCTCCTTTTGCCAAGCCTCCCTCTCCTTTTCCCATTTTTCTTCTAACTCCCTTGTGAGAGCCTTTTTAATTTCTTCTATGAGGTTCATCTGTGCTGAGGAACAGATGATCTCCTCCTTTGGGGATTCACCTGGAGACTGTCTGTTTTTAGTCTCCTCAAAATTTAGAGTCTGCTCTCTATCTGTATAGAAGCTGTCAAGTGTTAAAGTCCTCTTCAGTTTCTTGCTCATTCTGTCTAATAATCAAAGACAAACTAGCAAAGAAAAAAGGAAAAAACTGGAGTCTTTCTTTGGGGGTGGGGCTGGGTGGTGTTACCGAGCTTCCTCTACAGACTGTGGGGACAGCAGTGAGGCACTAGCCCTACTGTGCTGCGCCTGCGCTCTGAGATCCCAGAGCTTGCTGAGTCACTGTGGGGGGGTGGGGGGGTGGTGGCCAGGTCCCGAGAGACTCCAGCTGTTTGAGGTTGTATTCTTCACCCCCTGTGTATTCAGCTTCTCTGCTGGTCTGCTGATTTGCTGCCAGGGCAGAGTATCCAGTCCTGTAGCGAAGCTCTCTCCTCAGAGACTGCTGCGATCACTCCCCACCCCTTCTCCGCTCTGCTCCCGTGCTCTCACTGCAGCTGCCCTCAGCCTGCGCTTGATCTAAAACCATCCCAGCCCTCCAGTATAAACAGACCTTTCTTGGCGAATCTCAAGGATGGCTTCTCTTGGTAACTATTTGTGGGTTTTTTTTCAGTCAAGCATTAATTCAGAGGCTTGTAATGAAATGGATAGTGAGAGAAAATGTGGAGCTACACAGCTATGTGCCTCCTCTCTGCCATCTTAACAGGAAGTCCCGACATAATATGTTATAAATTACGTTTCATAAAGGAGTCAAAAAAGAAAACTTTCACACTAGAGAGAAAGCAAGAAGGTGAGAGGTGAATCAACCTTATTTTTATCACAATAGACTCAAAGAGGTAATTACTACACACCATATTGGCATAGCAATCCATCTTACTACGCAGGAAAATAGGAGGACATTAGGATATGATAATGGGAAGAGGCTGATAGAAAACAAAGGCATATTGGGTGGGGAGGTAGTCAGAAGCCAAAAACTTTTGAGGACAGACAGGATAAAAGAAGAGAGAAAAGAATAAATTGGCAGGAAATACAAATAGCAATAGTAATAGTGAAAATATCTTTGAAGCAAATTTCCCTCATAAAAGCCTTATTTCTTTCTTTTTTTATATATAAAGCTTTTTATTTTCAAAACATATGCATGGATAAATTGACAACATTGATCCTTGCATAGCCTTGCATTTCAGATTTTCTCATGCTTCCCTCCACCCCCTCCCCTAGATGTTAAACAATTCAATATATGTTAAACATATTAAAATGTATATTAAATCCAATATATATAAACATATTTATACAATTCTCTTGCTGAACAAAAAAAAAATCCGATCAAAGAAAGTAAATGAGGAAGAAAACAAAATGCAAGCAAACAACAAAGAGTGAGAAAGTTGTTTTGATGCACATGCAGTCCCTGATCATTTTTTATAGAACAATAATATTCTAGAACATTCATATACTATAATTATCAGCCATTCTCCAATTGATGGGCATCCATCTAGTTTCTTGCCACTGTAAAAAAGGGCTGCCACAAACATTTTTACACATGTGGATCCCTTTCCTTCCTTAAAAATCTCTTTAGGATATAGGTCCAATAGAAATACTGCTGGGTCTAAGGGTATGCAAAGTTTGATAATTTTTAAACAAAGTTCCAAATTGCTTTCCAGAATGGCTAAATGAAAGCCTTATTTCTCAAATATATAGGGATATATAAAGAGTTAACTTTACATGAAAAAGAAGATCCATTTCCCAACGGATAAATGTTCAAACATGCCTTTTCACCTAACAATACCAGTACTAGGCATGTATCCCAAAAGAGATTTAAAAAAAAAAAAAGAAAAGAAAAGAAAAGAAAAGAAAAGAAAAAGGACCTACGTGTCCAATAATATTTGTAACTTTTTCTCAGGGCAAAGAATTGAAAACTGAGGTAGATACTGATCAATTGAGGAATGACTAAATAAATTGTGGCATGTGATTATGATGGGATATTATTGCTCCATAAGGAATGATGAGCAGATTGTTTTCAGAAAAAACATGGAAAGTCCTCCATGAACTCATACAAAGTTAAATATTATGTACAAAGTAATAGTAATATGGGGTGATCAGCTGTGAGTGACTTTGTTAATCTCAGTAATACAATGATCCAAGATGACTCTGAAAGACTTATGATGAAAAATACTCTCTATACCAAAAGACAGAACTGGCTATTCTGCATTGATTGAAGCATATTATTTCTCTTAATTTTTCTTCAAGATTTTTTTTTGGGGGGGGCAACTTCTGGCCAAGATGGCGGAGAGGAGGCAAAGTGCTGTATAAGCTCCATGTTTTCTCTCAGAATCCATTTCATTACAAGTCCCTGAATTAATGCTTGACTGAAAAAAAAAAAACACAAATAGTTACCAAGAGAAGACATCCTTGAAATTCGCAAGGAAAGGCCTGTTTTTGCTCGAGAGCAGGGCCGGTTTTAGCTCAGGGGCAGACTGTGGGCAGGCAGCAGCAACTCACAGGTCATCAGACCAGAAAGGAGTGAGGTGTGATCTCAGCCGTCAGTGCGGGGAGAACTTTACTACAGGATTGGATACTTTGCCCTAGAGAAAGTCAGTAGCCCAGCAGACAAGCTAAAAATACTGGGGCTGAAGAATTCAACCCAGAACAGCTGGGGTCTCTCTGGAGATGGCCATTCCTCCCCCACAGTGTCTCAGCACACTCTCAGAGTCTTACATCACAGGTGCAGCACAGCCATCACTGTCCTGTTAGGGCCTCACTGCTGCCCCTGCAGTCTGTAGAAAAAGCTCAATAACACTACTCAGCTCCTCCCCCCCAAAAAGCAGATTCCATTTGGGTTTTTTTTTTTTTTCTTTTTCTTTGCTAGTTTTTCTTTGCTAGTTTCTTCTCTGACAAAATGAGCAAAAAAATTGAAAAGGACCTTAACCATTGACAGCTTCTATACAGATAGAGAGAAGACTCTAAACCCTGAGGAGACTAAAAACAGACTGTCTCCAGGTGAATCCCCAAAGGAGGAGATCATCTGTTCCTCAGCACAGATGAATCTCATAGAAGAAATTAAAAAGCTCTCACAAGGGAGCTAGAAGAAAAATGGGGAAAGGATAGGGAGGGTTGGCAAGAGAGTCTGGAGAAGTGATCCCACTCATTTAAAGACAGAGTGGATAAAGAAATCAAATCCTTGAAAAATAGGATTAGTGGACTGGAAACAGAAAATATCTCTCTAAAAAATAAAATTGGCGAAATGGAAAAAAAATTCCATAGAACAAAAGAACTCAATGGGACAATTAGAAAAAGATATAAAAAAAAGTGAGTGAAGAAAATACTTCATTGAAAATCAGAAACCAATTGAAAATCAGAATCCAACAAATGGAATTGAATGACTCGAGGAGACAACAAAAATCAGTCAATCAAAACCAAAAAAAAAAAAAAAAAAAAATCAAAAAATGGAAAAAATGTGAAATACCTTCTTGGGAAAACAACAGACCTGGAAAATAGATCCAGGAGAGACAATCTGAGAATTATGGGACACCCAGAAAAGTATGATGAAAAAAGGAGGCTGGACAGTAAATTCCAGGAAATTATCAAAGAGAAGTGCCCATAGAAACAGAGGGTAAAATAGACATTGAAAGAATTCATTGATCACCTACTGAAAGGGATCCTAAAATCAAAACATCAAGAAATATAGTGGCCAAATGCCAGTTCCTTCAGACGAAGGAAAAAATACTGCAAGTGGCTAGGGAAACCCAATTCAAATATAGAGGAGCCACAATAAGAATTACAGAGGATCTAGCAGCATCCACATTAGAAGATCGAAGGGCCTACAATATGGTATTCCAAAAGGCTAAGGAACTCGGTATGCAACCAAAAATAACTTACCCAGCCAGAATGAGCATCTTTTTTTTTCCCCCAAGGAAAAAGATGGTCATTCAATGAAATAAGTGAATTTCACCTATTTTTTATGAAAAAAAACAGAACTTAACAAAAAGTTTGATCTACAAACACAGAACTCAAGAGAAACCTAAAAAGGTAAAAAAGAAATCTTGGGAACTATATTTTTACTATAAACATGTATAAAGAATACATGTATACCTTGTTTTAGAAACTAGAGGTGGAAAGGACATTGTACCAGAAAAAGGGTAAAGTGGGGGTACTATATATCATGAAGAGGCAAAGTAAACCTATTATATCTGAGAGAAGGAATGGAGGGGGAGGAATATAGTGTCTTACTGCCTTCATAATTGGCTTTAAGAGAAAAATTTTATTTTATTTTTTTAATGTTTTATTTTATTTTATTTAATAATAACTTTATATTGACAGAATCCATGCCAGGGTAATTTTTTTTTTACAACATTATCCCTTGCACTCATTTCTGTTCCGATTTTTCCCCTACCTCGCTCCACCTCCTCCCCTCGATGGCAAGCAGTCCTATATATGTTAGATATGTTACAGTATATCCTAGATATAATATATTTGTTTGGAGAACTGAACAATTCTCTTGTTGCACAGGGAGAATTGGATTCAGAAGGTAAAAATAACCTGGGAAGAAAAACAAAAATGCAGATAGTTCACATTCGTTTCCCAGTGTTCTTTCTTTGGGTGTAGCTGCTTCTGTCCATCATTTATCAATTGAAACTGAGTTAGGTCTCTTTGTCAAAGAAATCCACTTCCATCAGAATACATCCTCATACAATATCGTTGTTGAAGTGTATAATGATCTCCTGGTTCTGCTCATCTCACTTAGCATCAGTTCATGTAAGTCTCGCCAGTCCTCTCTGTATTCATCCTGCTGATCATTTCTTACAGAACAATAATATTCCATAAAATTCATATACCACAATTTACCCAGCCATTCTCCAATTGATGGGCATCCATTCATTTTCCAGTTTCTAGCCACTACAAACAGGGCTGCTACAAACATTTTGGCACATACAGGTCCCTTTCCCTTCTTTAGTATTTCTTTAGGATATAAGCCAATAGAAACACTGCTGGATCAAAGGGTATGCACAATTTGATAACTTTTTGGGCATAATTCCAGATTGCTCTCCAGAATGGTCGGATTCGTTCACAACTCCACCAACAATGCATCAGTGTCCCAGTTTTCCCGCATCCCCTCCAACATTCATCATTAGTTTTCCTATCATCTTAGCAAATCTGACAGGTGTGTAGTGGTATCTCAGAGTTGTCTTAATTTGCATTTCTCTGATCAATAATGATTTGGAACACTCATATGAGTGGTAATAGTTTCAGTTTCATCATCTGAAAATTGTCTGTTCATATCCTTTGACCATTTATCAATTGGAGAATGGCTTGATTTCTTATAAATTTGAGTCAGTTCTCTATATATTTTGGAAATGAGGTCTTTATCAGAACCTTTAACTGTGAAGATGTTTTCCCAGTTTGTTGCTTCCCTTCTAATCTTGTTTGCATTAGTTTTATTTGTACAAAAGCTTTTTAATTTGATGTAATCAAATTTTTCTATTTTGTGATCAGTAATGGTCTCTAGTTCATCTTTGGTCACAAATTTCTTTCTCCTCCACAAGTCTGAGAGATAAACTATCCTATATCCCTTTAATTTTTTTTATAATCTTGTTCTTTATGCCTAGGTCATGGACCCATTTTGATCTTATCTTGGTATATGGTGTTAAGTGTGGCTCCATGCAAGAGAAAAATTTTAGACATATTCAATTTATGGTGAAATTTCTCCTACTTCATTGAAAAGTGAGAAGGGAAAAGTGAAAAGGGAAGGAATAAGCTAAGCGGAAGGGAATACGGAAACTGTGAGGGAAAGGAGTAAGATAGGGGAGGAACTCCAAGATGGGGGGAGGAATACTAAAAAGGGAGGGCTGCAAGAAGCAAGTGGTACTCACAAGTTTAATACTGGGAAAGGAGGGTAAGGGGGAAAGAAGGGAGAAACGCATAATCAGGGGTTAACAAGATGGCAAGTAATACAGAATTGGTCATTTTAAACATAAATGTGAGCAGGGTAAACTTCCCCATAAAAAGGAAGTGGTTAGCAGAATGGATTAAAAGCCATAATCTTACAATATGTTGTTGACAGGAAACACACCTGAAGCAGGGAGATACATGCATAGGTAACAGGTTGGAGCAAAATCTCCTATGCTTCAGGTGAAGTCAAAAAAGCAGGGGTAGCCATCCTGATCTCAGATCAAGCAAAAGCAAAAATCAAATAGTAATGGTGATAGTGGGCAACCTTGTTTCACTCCTAATCTTATTGGGAATAGTTGCAGTTTGCCCCCATTACATATGATGCTTACTGATGGTTTTAAATAGAAGCTGCTGATTATTTTAAGGAAAAGTCCATTTATTCCTATACTCCAAAGTATATTCCTATATTCAATAGGAATAGATATTGGGTTTTAACAAATGCTTTTTCTGCATCTATTGAGAGGATCATAAGTTTTTTGTTAATTTGGTTATTAATATGGCCAATTATACTGATAGTTTTCCTAATATTGAACCATCCCTGCATTTCTGTTATAAATCCTACTTGATTGTGGTGTATTATCCTTGGGATGATTTTCTGTAGTCTTTTTGCTAATATTTAAGGTTTTAGCATCAATATTCATTAGGGAGATTGGTCTATACTTTTCTTTCTCTGTTTTCAACCTACCTGGTTTAGGTATCAGTACCATGTCTGTGTTATAAAAGGAATTTGGTAGGAGTCCTTCATTCCCTATTTTTTTCAAATAATTTATAAAGCATTGGGGCTAATTGTTCTTTGAATGTTATCATATGTAAATCCATCTGGTCCTGGGGAATTTTTCTTAGGGAGTTGATTAATAGCTTGTTCTATTTCTTTTTCTGAAATGGGACTATTTAAGCAATTTACTTCCTCCTCTGATAATCAGGGAAGCCTATGTTTTTGGAAGTAGTCATCCATTTCACTTAGGTTATCAAATTTATTGGCAAAAATTTAGGCAAAGAAACTCCTTATTATTTTTTAATTTCCTCTTTATTGGTGGAAAGTTCTCCCTTTTCATTTTTAAGACTACAAATTTGATTTCCCTCTCTCCTATTTCTAATCAGATTTACCATTTATTTTTTGAAATTCAAGTTTAGTGTTTGATTGGGGGTTTTTAATTTGTTCCTTTTCTAGCATTTTTAGTTGCAAGCCCAATTCATTGACCTTCTCTTTCTCTATTTTATACAAATAGGCCTCTAGAGATATGAGATTTCCCCTTATTACCACTTTGGCTGCATCCCATACATTTTGGTATGATGTCTCATTATTATCGTTTTCTTGGATGAAGTTATTAATTATGTCTATAATTTGCTGTTTCACCCAATCATTCTTTAGTATGAGATTATTTAGTTTCCAATTATTGTTTGGTCTACTTTCCTGTGGCTTTTTATTGAATGTAATTTTCAATGCATCATGGTCTGAAAAGGATGCATTCACTATTTCTGCCTTACTGCATTTGAGTTTGAGGTTTTCATGTCCTAATATAAGGTCAATTTTTGTATAAGTTCCATGAACTGCTGAAAAGAAGGTGTACTCCTTTCTGTCCCCATTAGTAAGCATCATATGCAATGGGGAAAAGCTGGAACCTTTCCCAGTAAGATCTGGAGTGAAGCAAGGTTGCCCACTATCACCATTATTATTCAGTATCATATTAGAAACACTAGCCTCTGCAATAAGAGTTGAAAAAGATATTAAAGGAGTAAGAGTAGGCAATGAGGAAACCAAACTATTACTCTTTGCAGATGATATGATGGTATACCTAGAGAACCCCAGAGATTCTACTAAAAAGCTATTAGAAATAATTCATAATTTTAGCAAAGTAGCAGGATACAAAATAAATCCCCATAAATCCTCAGCATTCTTATACACCACCAACAAAATCCAAGAGCAAGAGATACAAAGAGAAATTCCATTCAAAATAACTGTTGATAGCATAAAATATTTGGGAATCTACCTACCAAAGGAAAGTCAGGAATTATATGAGCAAAATTACAAAAAAGTTTTCACACAAATAAAGTCAGACTTAAATAATTGGAAAAATATTAAGTGCTCTTGGATAGGCCGAGCGAATATAATAAAGATGACAATACTCCCTAAACTAATCTATTTATTTAGTGCTATACCAATCAGACTTCCAAGAAAATATTTCAATGATTTAGAAAAAATAACAACAAAATTCATATGGAACAATAAAAAGTTGAGAATCTCAAGGGAATTAATGAAAAAAAAATCAAATGAAGGTGGTCTAGCTGTACCTGATCTAAAATTATATTATAAAGCAGCAGTCACCAAAACCATTTGGTATTGGCTTAGAAATAGATTAGTTGATCAGTGGAAAAGGTTAGGTTCACAAGACAGAATAGTCAACTATAGCAATCTAGTGTTTGACAAACCCAAAGATTCAAAATTTTGGGATAAGATTTCATTATTTGATAAAAACTCCTGGGATAACTGGAAATTAGTATGGCAGAAATTAGGCAAGGACCCACACTTAACACCACATACCAAGATAAGATCAAAATGGATCCATGACCTAGGCATAAAGAATGAGATTATAAATAAATTAGAGGAACATAGGATAGTTTATCTCTCAGACTTGTGGAGGAGAAAGAAATTTGTGACCAAAGATGAACTAGAGACCATTACCGATCGCAAAATAGAAAATTTTGATTATATCAAACTAAAAAGCCTTTGTACAAACAGAACGAATGCAAACAAGATTAGTAGGGAAGCAACAAACTGGGAAAACATCTTTACAATTAAAGGTTCTGATAAAGGCCTCATTTCCAAAATATATAGAGAACTGACTCAAATTTATAAGAAATCAAGCCATTCTCCAATTGATAAATGGTCAAAGGATATGAACAGACAATTTTCAGATGAAGAAATTGAAACTATTACCACTCACATGAAAGAGTGTTCCAAATCACTATTGATCAGAGAAATGCAAATTAAGACAACTCTGAGATATCACTACACACCTGTCAGATTGGCTAAGATGACAGGAAAAAATAATGATGAATGTTGGCGGGAATGCGGGAAAACGGGGACACTGATGCATTGTTGGTGGAGTTGTGAACGAATCCAGCCATTCTGGAGAGCAATCTGGAATTATGCCCAAAAAGTTATCAAACTGTGCATACCCTTTGATCCAGCAGTGTTTCTATTGGGCTTATACCCCAAAGAGATACTAAAAAAGGGAAAGGGACCTGTATGTGCCAAAATGTTTGTAGCAGCCCTGTTTGTAGTGGCTAGAAACTGGAAAATGAATGGGTAAATTGTGGTATATGAATGTTATGGAATATTATTGCTCTGTAAGGAATGACCAGCAGGATGAATACAGAGAGGCTTGGAGAGACCTACATGGACTGATGCTAAGTGAGATGAACAGAACCAGGAGATCATTATACACTTCGACAAAGATATTTTATGAGGATGTATTCTGATGGAAGTGGATTTCTCTGACAAAGAGACTTAACTGAGTTTCATTGGAGAAATGATGGACAGAAACAGCTACACCCAAAGAAGGAATACTGGGAAATGAATGTGAACTATTTGCATTTTTGATTTTCTTCCCGAGTTATTTATACCTTCTGAATCCAATTCTCCCTGTACAGCGGGAGAACTGTTCGGTTCTGCAAATATGTATTGTATCTAGGATATACTGCAACATATTTAACATATATAGGATTGCTTGCCATCTTGCGGGGGGGGGGGGTGAAGGGAGGGAGGGGAAAAAAACGAAACATAAGTGATTGCAAGGGATAATGTTGTGTAAAAATTATCCTGGCATGGATTCTGTCAATACAAAGTTATTATTAAATAAAATTAAATAAAAAAAAAAATCAGATTTACCAAAGGTTTATCAATTTTATTGTTTTTTTTCCATGAAACCAACTCTTAGTTTTATTTATTAGTTCAATAGTTTTTTTTTAACTTTCTATATTATTAATTTCTCCTTTTAATTTTAGAATTTCAAATTTAGTAATTGATTCGGGGTTTTTAATTCGGTCTTTTTCTGTCTTTTTTTAAGTTTCAAGCCCAATTCATTGATCTTCTCTTTCTCTATTTTATTCAAATAAGCCTCTAAGGATATAAAATTTCCCCTTATTACTGCTTTGGCTGCATCCCATAAATTTTGATATGATGTCTCATCGTTGCCATTATTTTGAGTGAAATTATTAATTGTGTCTATAATTTGCTATTTCACCCAATCATTCTTTAAGATGAGATTATTTATTTTCTAGTTACTTTTTGGTCTATTTACACCTAACTGTTTGTTGAATGTAGTTTTTATTGCATTGTAATCAGAAAAGAAAGCATTTACTATTTCTGCCTTCCTGCATTTAATTCTGAGGTCTTTATGTCCTAATATATGGTCAATTTTTGTGTAGGCTCCATGAACTGCTGAGAAGAAAGTATACTCCTTTCTGTCACCATTCAGTTTTCTCCAGAGATTTATCATGCCTAATTTTTCTAATATTCTTTTCACCTCTTTAATTTCTTTCTTATTTGTTTTATGATTTGATTTATCTAAATCTGAGAGTGCAAGATTGAGATCTCCCACTATTATAGTTTTGCTGTCTATTTCTTCTCGCAACTCTCTTAACTTCTCTTTAAAGAAGTTAGATGCTATACCACTTGGTGCATATATGTAATGGGCTGAGGCTTGAGTTGATGCACTGAGGTCCCAAGCACATGAGGCTAAATAGTAATTGGACCATACTCTATTGATATATAAGCTTGGAGAAAGAATAGCCCTCGCCCAGTCTTTATGCAAGTCCTGATGTGTTGTATAGGAAATGACGATTTTGGTGGGTGGAGGCAGGGGAGTGGAAAAGGAAGGGGAAGGAGAGACTTTTGGGATTGCTATTGCGATGGTTTGCTCAGCTCAGATTGCTCTCTGTTAGCTGGCTTCCTGTTGCAGCTGCCCATATTGCTATAGCAATCTTTCTTGCCCATATTGCTATTGCAATCTTTATTCACCTCTTCACTTCAATAAATATTGAAGATTTTTCCCTTAACCTGAATTCCTGACTCCGGCTGATTTTAAATATGCGGTCATTACACATATATGGTTAATACTGATATTGCTTCATTGTCTATAGTACCCTTTAGCAAGATATAGTTTCCTTCCTTATCTCTTTTAAGTAGATCAATCTTTGCTTTTGCTTGATCTGAGATAAGGATGGCTACAACTGCTTTTTTGACTTCACCTGAAGCATAATAGATTCTGCTCCAGGCTTTTACCTTTGCTCTGTATGTATCTCCCTGTTTTAAATGTGTTTCCTGTAAACAACAGATTGTAGGATTCTGACTTTTGATCCAGTCTGCTATCTGCCCCCTCTTTATGGGAGAGTTCATCCCATTCACATTTACGGTTAAAATTACTAATTCTGGATTTCCTGCCATCCTAATATTCCCAGATTATGCTTTTCTTTTTCTTGCCCTCCTTCTTTTCTTCCCTAGTATTAAACTAATTGCTCCCACTTGCATCACGCAGCTCTCCCTCATTAGTATCCCTCCTTCCTCCCTTTGAATCCCTTCCCCTTTCTTGTATCCTTCTCTTATTACTCTTTTTCCTTCTTCCTTTTCCTCTCCCACTTTTTAATGAAGTGAGAGAAGAATCCCTGTAAAACAAAATGTCAATTGTTTCCTCTTTGAGCCATCTCTGATGAGAGTAGGATTCACACAATGTTCCTCCCCCTCTCTAAGTTCCCTCATATATAATAGGTTTCCTTTGCCTCACTGTCACATGTAGTTTCCCTCTTTTTATCTCCCCTCTTCCTTTTTCTGACACTATCCCCTTTCCCTTTCTACTTCCCGTTTTTATGTTATATCATTAAAATCAAATTATATATATGGTTGTTATGTATATTCACAACAGAAATGTAGTTCTCAAGAGTTCCTTTTACCTTTTTCTACTTCTCTTGAATCCTGTTGTTGAAGATCAAATTTTTTGTTTAAAGTTTTTTTTTTTTTTTTCCTTAGAAACAAATGGAATTCCTCTATTTCATTAAATATCCATCTTCTTCCATGGAAAAAAATACTCAGCATAGCTGGGCAGTTTATTCTTGGCTGCATTCCAAGCTCTTTTGCCTTTCGGAATATCTGATTCCAGGCCCTTTGCGCCTTTAATGTTGGGGCAGCCAGATCTTGAGTGACCTTTATTGTGGCATCTCAGTATTTGAACTGTTTTTTTCCTGGCTGCTTGTAAAATTTTTTTTTTAAGTCTGAAAATTCTGAAGTTTGGCCACAATATTCTTTGGAGTCTTTATTTTAGGGTCTTTTTCAGAAGGTGTTTGATGAATTCTTTCAACGCCTATTTTACCTTCCAGTTCTATTACTTCTGGGCAGTTCTTTTAGATGATTTCCTCTAAAATAGTATCTAGGCTGTTTTTTTCATCATAATTTTTGGGTAGTCCAATGATCCTCAGGTTATCTCCTAGATCTATTTTCCAGGTCTGTTGTTTTTCCAAGTAAATATTTGACATTTTTTCCAATCTTTCATTTTTTTTGGTTCTGCTTGACTGATTCTTGATGCTCAATGAATCAGTCATTTCTATTTGTTCAATTCTGATTTTTAGTGAATTATTTTCTACATTAGCTTTTTTGACAATGTCCAATTGAGTTGTTTTGCTCTATGGAATTTTTTCCAATTTCACTAATTTTGTGTGTGTGTGTGTGTGTGTGTGTGTGTGTGTGTGTGTGAGTTATTTTCTTTTTCCAATTCACAAATTCTGTTTCCCTGTACTTCTTGGGAGGCTTTTACCTTTTCTAATTCACATTTTAGGAAGTTGGTGCTCTCTTGCATAGCTTCTCTTTCCTTTCCCCATTTCTCTTCTAGCTCTCTTTTAAGGTTTTTTAAAAGTCTCTTCTAGGAGAACCTTCTGTATTGGAGACCAATAATCGTCTGGAAACTGTATACTATTAGTCTTTTCCGGGTTGAAAAGTTGTTCTCTTTCTGTATAGAAACTATCAATCGTTCTTTTGATTTTTTTACTCATTTTGTTAAAGCCTGTAAAGTCTGCCTTCAGAGCCAGGAGGTTAACAGCTTTCTCTGCAGAGTGGTGAAATGTATAAGGACTGGTAGCTGTCCTGACAGTAGCTACAAAAAGCATGGAGGTACTGGAGTGCTCTGGGAAAGAGTTCCCCACCCAGGAGTAACTCAGGCCTGCAGGGCCGAGCTGGGAAAGTTCCCTGCAAAGAACCCCCGCTATGTGAGATAACCACTGTCCTGGGGCTAAATGCTAAGCACTGAGAATTTCACTACCTCAAGCCAAAGCCTGCCCTGGGACTGTAGATATTAGCATTTGAGCAGTGAGTGGATTTGCAGGGACCAGAAGTGCCTGCCCAGGAAGCACAGTTTGCTGGGGAAGTTCTATTGCCCCAGGCTGAACCCCTCACTGTGCCAATTAGGTGCTGCCCAGGCTGTGCCCCCCTACCGTGCAGATTTGTAACTGCCCCTGCAAAAGCCCCAAACTGCAGAATGTGGCTGCAGGGCTGCATTAAAGTCTGCCTGAGTCATTTTCGGTTTGAGTGGTTATAGCCAGCTCTCGTTACATTCTGGAGTTTTTTAGAGTACCCTCTGTTTTACACTTTCTCTGCCAGTTTACTGCTTTGTAGTCAAGGCAGGGCAGTTAGCCTATAGCAGAATCGTCTCTATAACTTCTATAGCCACAGAGATCACAACCGCTCATGGACTGCTCAGGATGCTAGTCTCTTGCTGCCTACACTAGTCTGTTCCTGGCCCCTCAGGACAAACCTTTCCTGACAATCTTCCAGATTGACATCTGCTGATAAATTGGGTGCTTCTAATCTTAATGAATTTAAGCAGTGAAGAGCTATCTTTGAGGCTAAATTAAATAGTTGGTTATGAGGGGAATGAAAGGAGCTTAGAGAGTCCTGTGTGTTTTTTCTGCGATCTTGGCTCCAGATGCTAAAATCATAAATAAAATATTAGCAAAAAGATTACAGAAAATCATCCCCAGAATAATACACATAACCAAGTAGGATTTATACCAGGAATGCAGGACTGGTTCAATATAAGGAAAACTATTAGCATAATAGACAGTATCAATAACCAAACAAACAAAAAAAAGTATGATCATCTCAATAGATGCAGAAAAAGCATTTCATAAAATCCAACATCTATTCCTAATAAAAACACTTGAGAGTATAAGAATAAATGGACTTTTCCTTAAATTAGTCAGGAGCATATTTTTAAAACTGTCAGTAAGCATTATATGCAATGGGGAAAAACTGGAACCTTTCCCAGTAAGATCTGGAGTGAAGCAAGATTGCCCACTATCACAATTATTATTTAATATCGTATTAGAAACACTAGCCTTGGCAATAAGAATCAAGAAAGAGATTAAAGGAATCAGAATAAGCAATGAGGAAACCAAACTATCACTCTTTGCAGATGATATGATGGTATACCTGGAGAACCCCAGAGATTCTACTAAAAAGCTATTAGAAATAATTCATAACTTTATCAAAGTTGCAGGATACAAAATAAATACCCATAAATCCTCAGCATTTTTTATACAGCACCAACAAAATCCAACAGCAAGAGACACAAAGAGAAATTCCATTCAAAATAACTGTTGACAGCATAAAATATTTGGGAATCTATCTACCAAAGGAAAATCAGAAATTATATGAGCAAAATAACAAAAATTTTCCACACAAATAAATTCAGACTTAAATAATAGGAAAAATATTAAGTGCTCTTGGATCGGCCGAGCTAACATAATAAAGATGACAATACTCCCTAAATTATCTATTTATTTAGTGCTATACCAATCAGACTTCCAAGAAAATATTTTAATGATTTAGAAGAAATAACAACAAAATTCATATGGAAGAACAAAAGGTCAAGAATCTCAAGGGAATTAATGAAAAAAAAAAAGAAAGTGGCCTAGCTGTACCTGATTAAAAACTATATTATAAAGCAGCAGTCACCAAAACTATTTGGTATTGGCTAAAATTATATTAATTAATTAGTGGAATAGGTTAGATTCACAAGACAGAATAATCAACTATAACAATTTAGTGTTTGACAAATCCAAAGATTCTAACTTTTGGAATAAGAATTCATTATTTGATAAAAACTTCTGGGATAACTGGAAATTAGTATGGCAGCAATTAAGCATAGACCCACACTTAACACCATATACCAAGGTAAGATCAAAATGGGTCCATGATTTAGGCATAAAGAACAAGATTATATATAAATTAGAAGAACATAGAATAGTTTATCTCTCAGACTTGTGGAGGAGGAAGAAATTTGTGACCAAAGATGAACTAGAGACCATTACTGATCACAAAATAGAAAAATTTGATTATATCAAATTGAAAAGTTTTTGTACAAACAAAACTAATGAAGACAAGATTAGAAGGGAAGCAACAAACTGGGAAAACATCTTCACAGTTAAAGGTTCTGATAAAGGCCTCATTTCCAAAAAAAATATAGAGAAGTGACTCAAATTTATAAGAAATCAAGCCATTCTCCAATTGATAAATGGTCAAAGGATATAAACAGACAATTTTCAGATGATGAAATTGAAACTATTACCACTCATATGAAAGAGTGTTCCAAATCACTATTGATCCAGAGAAATGCAAATTAAGACAACTCTGAAATACCACTACACACCTGTCAGATTGGCTAAGATGACAGGAAAAAATAACGATGAATGTTGGAGAGGATGCGGGAAAACTGGGACACTGATGCATTGTTGGTGGAGTTTTGAATGAATCCAACCATTCTGGAGAGCAATCTGGAATTATGCCCAAAAAATTATCAAACTGTGCATACCCTTTGATCCAGCAGTGTTACTTCTGGGCTTATATCACAAAGAAATACTAAAGAAGGGAAAGGGACCTGTATGTGCCAAAAGGTTTGTGGCAACCCTGTTTGTAATGGCTAGAAACTGGAAATTGAATAGATGTCCATCAATTGGAGAATGGTTGTGTAAATTGTGGTATATGAATGTTATGGAATATTATTGTTCTGTAAGAAATGACCAGCAGGATGAATATAGAGAGCCTTGGAGAGACTTACATGAACTGATGCTAAGTGAAATGAGCAGAACCAGGAGATCATTATACACTTCAACAACGATACTGTATGAGGATTTATTCTGATGGTGATTATGGTGATGAAAGAACCTTTTGTTCTTTCAGATGAACTTTGTTACTGTTTTCTCTATTTATAAAATAATTTCTTGGGAGTTTGATTGATATGGCACTAAATAAGTAGATTAATTTAGGTAACATTGTCATTTTTATTATATTTGCTTGGCCTTCCCATGAGCATTTGATAGATATCCAATTGACTAGGTTTGACTTTATTTCTGTGTAAAGTGTTTTATAGTTGTGTTCATATAGTTCCTGACTTTCCCTTGACATATAGATTCCCAAATATTTTATACTATTGACAGTTATTTTGAATGGAATATCTTTTTATATCTCTTGCTGCTGGACTTTGTTGGTAATATATAAACAAGCTGATGATTTATGTGGATTTATTTTGTATCCTGAAACTTTGCTAAAATTTTGAATTGTTGCTAATAGTTTTTTTTTTTTTTTAGTTGATTCTCTAAGTATATCATCATATCATCTGCAAAGAGTGTAAATTTGGTTTCCTCATGACGTACTCTAAATCATTTAATTTCTTTTCTTCTCTTATTGCCAAAGCTAATATTTCTAATACAACATCAAATAGTAATGATGATAGTGGGCAACCTTGTTTCACTCTTGATCTTACTGGGAATAGTTCTAGTTTGCCCCATTACATATAATGCTTGCTGATAGTTTTAAATAGATGCTACTGATCATTTTAAGGAAAAATCCATTAATTCCTATACTCTATTGTTTGTTAATAGGAATGGGTTTGGATTTTATCAGATGCTTTTTCTGCATCTATTGAAATAATCATATGATTTTTGTAGTTTGTTGATATCGTCAATTATGCTAAAAGTTTCCCAAGTATTGAATCAGCCCTGCATTCCTGGTATAAATCCGACTTGGTCTTAGTGTATTAAACTGGGATGACTTTTTGTAATCTCTTTGCTAACATTTTATTTAACATTTTTGCACAAATATTCATTAGTTTTTTCATTCATTCCTAATTATGATCATAATGAAATCATTCATAATTTTCTTTTTTTGTTGTTTTCACCCTACCTGGTTTAGCTATCAATACCACACCTGTGTCATAAAAGGAATCTGGTTGGACTTCTTATTTCTCTGTTTTTTCAAATTGTTTGCATAGTATTGGAATTAATTGTTCTTTAAATGTTTGGTAGAATTCACATGTAAATCCATCTGGCCTTGAAATGTTTTCTTAGGGAGTGTATAAATAGCTTGTTCTATATCTTTTTTTTTCCCTAAAATGGGATTATTTCAGGATAACACAAGATTTGGTAGCTGCTACACTAAAGGACCAAAGGATTATAATATCATATTCTGGAGTGTAATGAAGCTAAGATTGTGATAAAGAATCACCTACCTAGTAAAACAGGGTATAATCCTTCAGAGGAAAAGGCCAGTCAATGAAATAGGATTTTTAAGCATTCATGATGAAAAGACCAGAGCTGAATGGAAATATTTATTTTCAAATACAGGACTCTGGAAAAGCATAAGGAGGTAATCAGAAAAGTGATATCATAAGGGACTTAGTAATGTTTAAGTATTTACATTCCTACATGGGAAGATGATATTTGTAACTGATTAGAATGTTCTCATTATTATAGACAGAGGCCACAGGTGTGAGTGGAATATGAATGGATAATATCTTTTTAAATTTTTTCATTAAAATTCTTATCTTCAGGGATGAGAAAGGAATGTACTAGGAGAAAGGGAAAGGGAGAAATATAATAGTATAAATTATCTGCCATAAAAAAGAGGCAAAAAAAAGTTTTTACACAACAGAGGAAGAGACAGAGAAGAGTATGAGTGAGTGAACCTTGCTCTCATCAGAATTGGCTTAAATAAAAAATAACATGCATATTCAATAGAGATATCTTACCCTGCAAGAAAAATAGTAGGAGAATAAAATATGGAAAGGATGGAAGGTGATAAAAAAGAGGATATGTTGAGGGAGAGAGGCATTCAGAAGCAAAATATTTTTGAGGAGGGACAAGGTGAAAGGAGAGAGACAATAAATGGGGTGAGATACAATTAACAGTAGTAATTATACATTTTTTGAGAAGTTTCTCTGATGGAATATTATTGTTCCTTGGGAAATATGAGCAGGATGATCTCAGGAAAAAAAAAAAAACCTTGAAAGTTCTCTATAGACAAATATATATTATATACAAAGTAATAACAATTGTTATTACCAGCTGTAAATGATTTTGTTATTCTCAGTGATACAATCATCCACACCTACTCTAAAGAATTTATGATGAAAAATTCAATGCATATGCTCATCAACTGGAAAATGGTTGAAGAAGTTATGGTACATGAATGTTATAGAATATTATTGTTCTATAAGAAACAATGATTTCAGAAAGAATTACATGAAATGATGCTAAGCAAAATCAATAAAACTAGGAAAATATTGTATATAACAATACCAAGATTATTTGAGAATCAAATCTGATAGACATGGCTCTTTTCAACAATGAGGTTATTCAGGCCAATTCCAATGGTCTTGTGATGAAGAAAGCCAACTGCACCCAGAGAGATGACTGTGCAGATTGTGTGTGGATCACAACATAGTATTTTCACTTTTTTGTTGTTGTTTGCTTGCATGTTTTTTTTTCTTTTTTAATCTGATTTTTCTTATGTGTGATGATAATTCTGGAAATATACATAGAAGAATATCACATGTTTAAAATATATTGGATTACTTTCCATCTGAGGAGAGGGTAGGAGGAAGGGACAGAAAAAAATTGGAACACAAGATTTTGCAAGGGTGAATATCGAAATTTATATATGCATATGTTTTGAAAATAAGATTTAATAATATTAAATGTAAAAGATGAGCACTCTATTGTACTACCTAGCTGTCCTATGTATATGCATAGATTTAATTGTGTAAGCATAAATATATATATGTTTATGAAGAAATATACACTTATATGAAAAAAAAAATTCTATCCATACCCAGAAAAAAATTAAAAAATGGGACTATTTAAATAATTTATTTCCTCTTCAGCTAATCTGGGCAATTAATTAATTATTTTTTTGTTCTATTTCCCCCTAGCCTTTTATTGCATGTAATTTTTATTGCATCATTATCTGAAAAAAATGCATTTAATATTTATGCCTTTCTTCATTTGATTTTGAGGTTTTTGTGCCCTAAAACATGGTTAATTTTTGTATTGATTCCGTGAATTGCTGATAAAAAGTATACTTTTTCTGTCTCCAGACATTCAATTTTCTCCAACTTTCATCTAACTTTTCTAAAATTCTATTTACCTCCTTAGCTTCTTTCTTATTTATTTTGTGGTTCAATATATCTAGCTCTGAAAGAGCAAGGTTGAGATCCCCCACTAGTATAGTTTGTTGTGTACTTCTTGTAGCTCTCAACATCTTATCTAAGGATTTGGATGCTGTGTCACTTAGTTCGTATAGGATTAGTATTGATATTGCTTCAGTATCTATGATACTCTTCAGCAAGATATAGTTTCTTTCCTTACCTCTTTGAATTAGATCAATTTTTTCTTTTGCTTGATCTGAGATCAAAATCACTACCCCTGATTTTTGTTTTTACCTCACCTGAAGCACAATAAATTCTCTTCCAGCATTTTATCTTTACTCTGTATGTTTTACTCTGTTTTATTTTTTTTATTTTTTTTGTAAACAACATATTGTAGGATTCTGAGTTTTAATCCTACTGCTATATGTTTTCATTTTATTGGAGAAGTCATCCCATTCATATTCACAGGTAAAATTGGTAACTCTGTCTTTCCTGCCATCTTGTTTACCCCCAACTATACTTTTCTCTTCCCTTTCCCCCTTTACCCCTCCCCAATATTTTGTCACTGATTACCCCCTCCCTCAAACATCCCTCCCCTTTTCATCTCCTCCCTCTTTCTTCTACTTTTCCCTTCTACTTCTGTTCTTCCTTCCATTAGTCTCTCCCCTTCCTTTTCCCTTTTCCTTCCTATTTCTCTATAGGGTGAAACAAGTTTTTCTGTGAAGCTAAATGTGTCTGGTATACTCTTTTTGACCCACATATGATGAAAGTATGTTTTGCATAATGCTAATAAACCTCCCCTCTTTCAATCAATTGCAATAGGTGTGTTTTTTTGTCTCCTGATGTGATGTAATTTACCCCATTTTAACTCCATTATCCTGTCCTTCCAGTAAAATCAGCTCTCCTCCTCTAGTTTTTTTTTTTTTTTTTTTTTGTCATCACAATAAAATTAAATCATACTTGCACTTTTTGAGTATACTATAACAGAGATACAGATGTCAAGAGTTAAACATATCATCTCCCCATAAAGCAATAAAAGCTTTTTAACTTTTGGAAGAAATTTATTTTTTCTTTCCTTTTTTACCTTTTTATGCTTCTCTTGAGTTCTGTATTTGAAGATTAAATTTTCTATTCAGCTCTGGTCTTTTCATCACAAATACATTAAATTCACTTGTTTCATTAAATAATCCATATTTTCCACCTAAAGATGATGCTCAATTTTTCTTGATAGTTGATTCTTGTCTGCAAAACAAGTTCCTTTGCCTTTCAGAATATCAGATTCCATGCTCTTTGATCTTATAAAGTGGAACCTGTTAGGTCCTGAGTAATCCTGATTGTGGTTCCTCACTATTTGAATTGTTTCTTTCAGGCTGCTTGCAATATTTTTTCTTGATGTGCTAATTCTGAAACTTAGCTATAATGTTCCTTGGAGTTTTCATTTTGGGTTCTCTTTTAGGAGGTGATCAGCAGGCTATCCAGGGAGATTTCCTTGATGATTTCCTGAAACATGATGCCCAAAGTCTTTTTTGCATCATGATTTTCAGGAAGTCCAATAATTCTTAGATTGTGTCTCCTAGATCTATTTTCCAGATCAATTGTTTTTCCAATGAGGTATTTTACATTTTCTTCTATTTTTTTTTCTTTTTCTTTTTTTGTTTTGGTTTTGTTTGACTGATTCTTGAAGTCTCATTGAGTTATTCACTTCCATTTGTTCAATTCTAATTTTTTAGTGAATTATTTTCTTCAGCTAACTTTTTTATCTCTTTGTGCATTTGGTCAAATGAAATTTTAAATGAAGTGTTTTGTTCATGCATTTTTTCCATTTTTCCATGAATTGGTTTCTTTTTCATGTCTATTTTGTAAGGAGTTAGATTTTTTTTTTCCATTTCATCCAATCTATTTTGTAGGAGTCATTTGCCTTTGCCATTTCATCAAATATATTTTGTAATGAGTTATATACTTTTTTCCCATTTCATCACATCATTTTTAAAGGCTTTTTCTTCAAATAATTTCTGTTTTTCCTTTGACATATCTTCTTGCAAAGATCTAATTTGCTTTCACCATTTTTCTTCTCCCTTTAAGATCCTTTCCAAGGATTCTTAATTCTTCCAAGACAATCTTGTTAAATGGGGACTAATTCGTATCACCCTTAGTGGCTTCTTTTGTAGATGATTTACCTTTAGAATCCTTAGGGTTTGAGACCTGTTTTTCTATTTTTTTTCCAATAAAAACTGTCTATTGTCAGAGTTCTGTTTACTTTTTGGCTCATTTTTAAAGGTTGAGATCTGGTCTTAAGGCAAAGGAGAGATACCTGCTTTAATTTTCCCAGGTTCTGGTGCTGCTGATTGCTTTTAGGTTCTGGATAAACCTGGCCAAGTCCCACATTCTGGGGTGCTAGGGCTCACAATTTGCCTTTTGTATTTGCTTTTGGTGTCTTAGACCAAATCTGCTGAATCACTTGCTTGAAATCAGGACAGAGTACTATAAGATCCCTGCAGTAAATTTCCCTGGTGCACAGATGCCACAATGCCCTGGCTCCTCATCTCAGCTCTTTGACTCAGACTCCCTGCACTTCAGTCTGGGCTCAGCAGATTTTCCCTCTGCTTGACTGAAGCACACCTTTTCTGAAGTTCTTTTAAAGCATCTTCTTCTGGAAATTTGTTGTACTTCAAATATCTGTGTGTTCTCTTACTCCAAAACCAGTTCAGAGGTTTAATCTCCTGTTAATTTGAGTGGCACTTGGAGGAGGTTAGACAGAGATGTGTCTACTCTCCACCATCTTGACTCCAACCTTCACCAGTATAACTTTCAATTAAGAAACATTGTAGTTTTCTCAATTAGAAGAGAAAGAAATATTTTTCTTTCAAAATTACATAAAGATTTATACTTTTGTCACTCCTTTACAATTTTTATCTAAGGCTTATTTTGGAACCCTTTATTCTCAAAAGCAAAAATGGCATTTGTTTATTTATTTACTTATGCATCTATTGATTGATTGATTTGTTTGTTTATTACTTTATATTTTTTTTACAATTTTTTTTTTTTTTTTTTTTTTTTTTTTTTTTTTTTTTTTTTTTTTACAAAACACATGCATGGGTAATTTTTCAACATTGACCCTTACAAAACCTTGTATTGAAACTTTTCCCCTTTTCTATTTTGTAATCAATAATGATCTCTAGTTTTTCTTTGGTCACAAATTCCTTCCTCTTCCAAAGACCTGAGAGGTAAATTATCCTATGTTCTTTTAATTTATTTAAAAATCTCATTCTTTATGTCTAAATCATGAACACATTTTGACCTTATATAATATAAAGTGTTAGGTTTGGGTCAATGCCTAGTTTCTGCCACACTAGTTTCCAATTTTCCCAGCAGTTTTTGTCAAATAGTAAATTCTTATCCCAAAAGTTGGGGTCTTTGTGTCTGTCAAACACTATATTGCTATAGTTATTGACTATTTTGTCCTATAAAACTAACCTATTCCATTAACCAACTTGACTATTTCTTAGCCAGTAACAAATGGTTTGATGACCACTGCTTTATAAGATAATTTTACATCTGGTACAGCGAGGCCACCTTCATTTGAATTATTTTCATTAGTTCCTTTGAAATTCTTGACCTTTTTTTCTTCCAGATGAATTTTGTTGTTACTTTTTCTGGGTCAGTAAAATAGTTTCTTGAGAGTTTGATTGGTATAGCACTAAATAAATACATTAGCTTAGGGAGTGTTATCATCTTTATTATTTTTGCTCAACCTATCCAAGAGCACTTAATATTTTTTCCAATTTTTTTAGGTCTGATTTTATTTGTGTGAGAAGTATTTTGTAGTATTGCTCATATAGTTCCTGACTTTCCCTGGGCAAATAGATTCCCAATATTTTACACTATTGACAGTTATTTTAAATGGAATTTCTCTTTGTATATCTTGCTGTTGGGTTTTGTTAGTGATATGATTTATGTGGATTTATTTTGTATCTTGCAACTTTGCTAAAGGTGTGGATTATTTCTAATAGCTTTTAGTAGATTCTCTGGGGTTCTCTAAACATACCATCATATCACCTGCAAAGAGTGATAATTTGGTTTCCTAATTACCTGCTCTAATTCTTTAATCTTTTTTTCATCTCTTATTGCCAAATCTATCATTTCTAATACATTGCTGAATAGTAATGGTGATAGTGAGCAACCTTCCTTCACTCCTGATCTTATTAGGAATGGTTCTAATGTATCTCCATTACATTTGATGCTTACTGATTGTTTTAAATAGATGCTACCTTCTAAATTCTGTTTATTCCTATACTCTCCAGTGTTTTTAATAGGAATGGATGTTGGATTTTATCAAATGCTTTTTTCTGCATCTATTGAGATGATCATAGAGTTTTTGTTAATTAAGTTATAGTCAATTATGCTAATAGTTTTCTTAATATTGAAAAAGTCCTGCATTCCTGGTATGAATCCTAATTGATCATGGTGTATTATTCTATAGATGATTTTCTGTAATCTCTTTGCTAATATTTTATTTAAGATTTTTGCATCAATATTCATTAGGGAGACTAGTCTATAATTTTTTCTCTGTTTTTGTCCTACCTGGTTTAGGTATTAGTACCATGTCTGTGTCATAAAAGGAATTTGTTAGAACTCCAGTCCCTATTTTTAAAAATAGTTCATAAAGTATTGAAATTAATTGTTCTTTAAATGTTGGTAAAATTCACATGTAAATACATCTGCTCCTGGGGATTTTTTTTTAAGGGAGTTGATTAATAGCTTGTTATATTTCTTTTTTTCTAAAATGGGACTATTTAAGTAATTTATTTCCTCTTTTTATTAATTTGGGCAATCTATATATTTGTAGGTATTCCTACATTTCACTTAAGCATAAATTTATTTTTTCATTGGCATAAAGTTGGGCAAAGTAACTCCTAATTATTGCTCTAATTTCCTCTTCATTAGTGGCAAGTTCTCCTTTCTTATTTTTTAAGACTAACAATTTGACTTTCCTCTGTCCTTTTTCTAATCAAATTTACCAAAGGTTTATTTTTTTTCATAAAACTAACTCTTAGAATTTCATGTATTTATTTGTCCAATTTATTAATTATTAATTATACATATATGTATATATATATATATATATATATATATATATATATATATTTACTTTCAATTTTATTAATCCCTTCTTTTATTTTTAGAATTTCAAGATTAGTGTTTGACTGGGGGGATTTTAATTTGCTCTTTTTCTAGCTTTTTTAGTTGCAAACCCAATTAATTGATGTTCTCTTTCTCTATTTTATGCAAGTAAGCCTCTAGAGATATAAAATTTCCCCTTTTTACCACTTTGGATGCATATCACAAATTTTGGGATGTTATCTAATTATTGTCATTCCCTTGGATGAAATTATTAATTGTGTGCTTGATTTGCTGTTTCACCCATTTATTCTTTAGGATGAGATTACTTAGTTTCCAATTAATTTTTGGTCTATTTTCCCCTGGCTTTTTATTGAATGTAGTTTTTATTGCCTTGTGATCTGAAAAGAATGTATTTATGATTTTTTCCTTTCTGCATTTGATTTTGAGGTCTTTATGTCCTAATATATGGTCAATGTTTGTATATGTTCCATGAACTGCCAAGAAGAAAGTGTATTCCTTTCTATCTCCATTCAGCTTTCTCCAAAGATCTATCATACCTAACTGGTCTAGTATTCAACCTCTTTAATTTCTTTCTTATTTATTTTGTGGTTTGATTTATCTAGTTCTGAGAGCGCAAGGTTGAGATCTCCCACTATTATAGTTTTGCTGTATGTTTCTTCTTGCAGCCCTCTTAACTTCTTTTTTAGAGATTTAGATGCTATACCACTTGGTGCATATATATTTAGCATTGATATTGTTTCATTATTTATGGTACCCTTTAGGCAGATATTGTTTCCTTCCTTATCTCTTTTAATTAGATCAATTTTTGCTTTTCTTTTATGTGAGATCAGGATGGCTACCCCTGTTTTTTTTTTTTTAATTGTTATTTTTATTTTTTTTTTTTACTCAACTGAAGCATAATAGATTCTGCTTCAGCCTTTTATCTTTATTCTATATGCATCACCCTACTTTAAATGTGTTTCTTGTAAGCAACATATTGTAGAATTCTGGCTTTTAATTCAGTCTGCTACCTGCCTTGGCTTTATGGGAGAGTTCATTTACAGTTAAAATTACCAATTCTGTATTTCCTGACATCTTATTATCTCCAGATTATACTTTTCTCTTTTGTTTTTCCCCTTACCACTTCTCCACTATTTAATTTATGGGAACCACTTGTCTTGAGCAACCCCCCCCTTTAGAATCCCTACCCCTTAGAGGCCCTCCCCCTTTCTTACACTTTTCCCCTACTACTTCTGTATTCCCTTCTATTTAGCCTACCCCTTCTCTTTTTATTTCTCCCCTCCCATTTTTCAATAAGGTGAGAGAAGTTTCTCTGTAATATTTTCTCTTTGAGCCAAATCTGATTAGAATAAGATTCACACAATGTTCATCCCCTTCCCTTCTTTCCCTCAAATACCTCTTCATGGAATGTAATTTCCTTCTTTTTACTTCAACTTTTCCCTTTTTCTGGTATGATCCCCTTTCCAACTTTAGTTCCTTTTTATATTATAACAGTAAAATCAAATTATACATGCTCTCTCTCTCTCTCTCTCTCTCTCTCTCTCTCTCTCTCTCTCTCTCTCTCTTTCTCTCTCTCTCTCCCTCTCTCTCTCTGTCTACAGTTTCCAAGAGTGCTTTCACCTTTTTGTGCTTCTCTTGAGTCTTTTATTTGGACGTTATTTTTGTTGTTGTTGTTGTTGTTTCACTCTGGTTTTTTCTTCAGAATTAAATGGGATTAACCTGTTTCATTTAATCCCCTTATTCTTCTCTGGAAGAAAACCCTCAGTTTAGGTTGGTCATTTATTCTTGGCTGCATTCAAAGTTCCTTTGCTTTTTGGAATATCAGATTCCAGGCCATTTGGTCCTTTAATGTGGAAGCTGCTAGATTCTGGGCAATTCCTATTGTTACTTCTTGGTATTTGAATTTTTTCTTGCTCCATTGTAATATTTTTCCTTGGTCTGATAGTTCTGAAATTTAGCCACAATATTACTTGGAGTTTAAATTTGAGGGTCTTTTTCAAGAGGTGTTCAATGAATTCTTTGAATGGCTATTTTATCTTCTGATTCTATGACATCTGGGCAGTTCTTGTTGATGATTTTCTGAAAAAATGATGTCTACGTGCTTTCCAAGTAAGTATTTAACTTTTTTTTTCTATTTTTCCATTTTTTTCTTTCTTTTTTTTTTTTTTTTTTGATTTTGCTTGACTGATTCTTGAAGTCTCATCAAGTTATTTCCTTTTGTTCAGTTCTGATTTTAATGAATTATTTTCTTCATTTACTTTTTAAATTTCTTTTTGTATTTGTATTTTTGTATTTGTCCAGTTGTGTTTTTTAAATGAGTTGTTTTGTTTTATGGATTTTTTTTCCCATTTCAAAAAAAAAAATTTAAGGAGTTATTTTCTTTTCTTTTTTCAATTCACAAATTCTATTTTCCTGGGAGTTGTTTTCTTTTTTCAATCTATCGTTAAGGAGTTTTATCCCTTTTCCAAACCCTCTTGCAAAGTTTCCGTTTCCTTTCCCCATTTTTCTTCTAGCTCTCTTTTAAGATACTTTTAAAATTTCTTCTAGGAGAGCCTTCTGTGGTGGGGATCAGACTACTTCACCCTATGGGGCTTCATCTGGAGACAAAGTGTTTTTAGTCTCCTCAGGGTTTGAAATCTGTTCTTCTCTTTCACTATAGAAGCTGTCTTTAGTTAGAACTCACTTTGTCTTTTTACTCATTAAAAAAAAAAAAAAAATGTTGGAATCTGCTTTTAGGGCAAGCAAAGCTTTCCAAGCTTCCTCTACAGACACCCGGAAGTGGTAATGGTTGGGCTGGGATCACACTGAGTTACTTCCAGTGACTCATGTCATGGGTGGGCATGGCTAGGTCCTATGAGGTGCTGGTGATTTGGACTTCACTCTTTAACTTTTGTGTTTGTGTTGGATGTTTTATAACTTCTCTACTGATGTACTGGCTTGCACCCAGGGCAGAGTAGCCAACACTATGGTAGAGTCCTCCCTGTTCATTCTCTGTCCCACTCCCCCGCCCTGGTCTGCTCAGCATGAGCTGGCCTTCATTCTCTGCCTTCCTGTCTGTGCCTGGCCTCCTCCTTGCCTGCACTCGATTAAAGCAGAACGTTTTTGGCAATCTTTGAAATTATCTTCTGCTTGTAATTTGATGCACTCCCAAAATTCATGAATTCTACCAGTCCAGGACTATTTCAGAGGCTCAATTTTGTAATGAGTGTGATTAGGGAGAGCTCAGAAAGAAGCATGTGTCCTCTCCACCTTGGTTTTACCCCATAAATATTTTTTTCTAATAAATATCTCAAAATAAAACAAATATTTTGTGTCTTTATTAAATTGGGAGTTCCTCCAATGATGCTTACTCTAACACATCAGTTCCTGCCAATTCTGTTCAATTGTCATCCATGTTATCCCATTTTGGAAGCTGTCCCAAGGAACTAAAAGCCTTCTTCATTTTCTGTCTATATAATGCAGGTAATGATGGAACCCTTTTACCATCTATTTGTTGTCCCTCAATTTAATCATAAAATTTTTATTTTCATAAAATTATTTAATGGCATCCTTTAATCATGTTGTTTGGTTTCCCTCTTTGGTTCTATCTATATCAAATCTTTCTCATTCCTAAAAAATGTTGTTTCAGTGCCCTATTTTGATCTTTATTTCTGTGGTTTTAAAGATCTCACTGCTATTTATCATGGTTAAATATTCCTAATAGAAAGATGAGACTTTGCTTTTATGGAAATACTAAAGTCAAAAATTTTTTTTGCAATTTTCCAAAAGCAATCTCACCTATATCCCTCTTTCTCATCAACTATGGGCACAGAGTTACAACTATAGGCATGGTTTGCTAGCAAGTTGTATTATCTATCTCAGAAACATTTACTATTGGACAAGCATTATAAGGAGGTCTCTATGGATGTATTTTAGAAACTAGGTAATAGTTATCCTTTAATCATTTATTATTTCCTGTGTTGATGGACAAATCAAATCTTTTGCCTGCTTACACATCTCTTTCAGCAAGTTCTAGTCAACAAGCTATCAATCTTAAATAAAAGCATTGAAAATTTTACCAATAAATCTTTCCTAGACATGGGATCTCCCCTGCAATTCTCCATCATAATAGAGAATACTTTGAGAGAGAATAAAAGTCCCTCATTTGTGTCATACTTAACATTTAATAAGAGAGTATTGTTGACCATGGTCGTTTCTATTGTTACCTCTTCCCACAAATATTGAAAGAACATAAGTAAATGGAAGATAATTTGTTAAATGAGTCAGCTGTATTTTCTTCTAATGCATTTGAATACTTCCTTGTAGTCAACAAATAATAAACATAATGAAATCTTATATTCCTTAACCTTGCAGTCAATAATGTCATAGTAAAGATACAATTCATTGTTAGATATCATTAGCAGAAGTTGATTGTTGAATAACCTTTCAATAATGTGTACCCCCAAATTATGAATAGATTTAAATGATTAAAAGTTTGCATATCAGTGATGTGTCCTCATTATTATTGCTAGTGTAACTGTGACATTTTAATTCTAGAATACCATATTTGATGGGCTGTAGGAGGAAGAAAAGAAGTAAACAGATGAAGTTGGTGAGAATAACAGGATCTAACAGATATTCAGAGTTAACATGGATTCAAGACAATATAATTTTATAAGTAAGGATATTATAAGGAAGAAAAAAATCCCAATTAAAAAAGTCATAATCCACATTACTATCAAAATAGTCAACTGTGAAAACATCATTCATTAGCTTCCAACTTTATGCCAACATCTTCATTTTTAGAGCTTTTAAAATAATTGTTTAAAGATTTTGATTTTAGATAATTGATGCTTATCAATAAGTTCCAAAAATCACCTTCCCCAAAACATAAAATTAAATTTTCTCAAATATTCAGCAAAATCACATAATAGAGTGATTCAGAAACTAACAATTAATTATTCTGTTAATAATTATTAATTTCCACTTTGATGGAAAGAATGCAAGTTTAGTACTTTAACTTCGGTAGTATGCTATAAATATTTCACATTGTGTTTTGCTTGAGGGGTTTTGTTCTTATTGTTTTCCCTTCTTATCTTTATTTACATTATTGTGGTCATTAAATATTATATTTATTTGACTTTAGTCTCTTCTTTCTGCATCACTTAATATAAGGCATGCTATATTATCAGGCATTCTTCATATCTTTCATTACTTATTCATATGCCACAGTCTACTCAGAAAATTCTCCCATTTGTTATAACTTTTCTAGTTTTTGTTTTGTTTTGTTTTGTTTTGTTTTGTTTTGTTGTTGTTGTTATTGTTGTTATCACAAATAATGCTGCTATGAGTATTTTCACAAGTGTGGGTCTTTTCTCCTTTTTTTAAAACATAATTCTCTTAATAATTATTTTTTCTATTTTGTAGATTTTTCTAGATAAGTGTATTACTTCTTTGCAATATTGTTTTTAATCTACTTATGTAAACTCCTCTTTGTTCATACATTTAAAGCAATTTTGTTTAATATTATTGAGCTTTTATTTTGTATTTTTAATCTGTCTAAATAAATAAAGATCCCCTTCAACTTTCTTTTAGAATGCATCACTAAATTTATACTTCTGTGTACTTGTCATTTTAAAATTGTCTTTGCATATACCAGTAATAAATAATAACAAATATTTATGTATTCATATAAATAGATCTGGCATATAAACTTATGTAAAAATAAATAAATGAATGAATAATTTAATTAATAAGGAAATGATAACTCTCCAACTTGGGAGGTTCTCCATTTATTTTTTATGGAAAATATTTCATTGGTGTGTTTATAGAAGTCCCATCATCTGGTAATTTGCAGGTATTTATTTTCTTGTTCTGAACTTCTCTTGCTTTTTTTTTTTTTTTGGTAACATTCAGAAATTCTTTTTATTGTTGAGGATCAAATTTTTATTTTCCTTTTTTATTAAAGTTCATTATCATATCTTTGCTCATTGTTTTGAATAAATTTCTTATTTTTAAAATATTTAACTTCTATAAGTAATTTCATTTAGATTATTCTCTTTTCATACCTCAGTATTTTCTTTTATGTATTCATCATATTTCTAATATTGTATTAAATTATAGCAAGAAGTAGTGGATACACTGTATTTAATTCACTTTTAACTTTATTAGAGAAGCTGCTAATATTACTCCACCAAAATCACTGTTAGCTATTAACGTTAGGAAAAATGTTTTTAATTATATGAAGAAGTTATTTTTTCCAGAACTGTTCTTTTGATACAAATGAATGGAGCATTTTGTAAAAAGTGTGATCAGGCTTTCAATGCAATCACTAAATGAACCACTTTTTGTTGAATGTTGAATGCACTGCAAGTGTTTTACTTCATTTCAACATAAAAATTTAATGAATAGGCTTCCAATATGAATCAGGTGCATTCCTAATAATTATCTTGTTTATTCTCTAGAGTTTTTTTTCCCCCCATTTATTATTATTTTGTCAAAATGTTAGAGATACAGATTTTCCTCTAAGTAATCATCTTCTGATTTCCTATCACATTTTGTTTTCTTATTAACTTCATCATTTTCGTGTAATTTTTATTATGATTTTTCATTAGCATTTTATTATTGTGTTTTTATTTTGTTCTAATTTTTTAAATTTTAAATAAACTTATACATATGTGTGTGTGTGTGTGTATTATTATTTATAACAGCAAAAAGAACAATGCCTCTGAAATTATTTGATCTGTGCTCAAACCCTATTTTAGTGACCTGCAACCTGTGTGCTCATAGGGATTTTACTTAAAAAAAACCAAAAACAAAAACAAAAAAAAACCCTGTTCTTTAATTTTGTCATCAGTAAAATGAGAATTGTACTAAATTTCTTTAGGTTTTCCTAAAGGATATATTTATGTTTCTATAAATTATTACATTATATTTTCTAAGAGTTTCCCCATTTGACAATAATTTAGGGTTTTTTATATTCAAGTATAGTCAACTTTTCTCTAGTTTTTTTGAAGTGTTAGAAATAATTTCCAATCCATTATGCAATTTTCTTCAGTTTTATGGTTAATTTACTCCATTAACATTCAATGTTATAAATGTTAAGGGATCATTTTTAAAATATTTTATATTACTTGTTTTCTTCCAATTTGCCTAAATTGCCTGACATTTATCTCATTTTCCACTTCTACTATGAGTCCTACAGTTTCCTTGATTCCCAATACATTTCACAAATTTTAAATGTTAGAAGTTGGAGAAAGGACTTATAAAATTCAAGTACCTATAGAAGGTCTTATTTGAAGGTATCTTATCCCTGTCTTTGTCCATGGCTACAGGCCTCTTTCTTGTCCTTTCTTAGAGTATATTCCAGATCTCATTATTATATATCTATTGTTATAATCCTATTTATATTTCCCTTGCTCAATCCAGATAAGAATATGATTTATAAGCCCTTCTCAGCACTGTCTCCTCCATAATATTAAATTATTCTCTGTGGCTCTTTGATTTTAAGAAATATTATATATTTCTCTTCTCTTTCCCCCTTCTATAGGTTGATTTTTTTGTCTGATTACCCAATCCACAATCTGTGTTTATCAAATTTTAGGAATGGAAGAGACCTCAGTCATCAACTTCTTCAAATATATCTGAACAAATTACTTTGATGACTTATTTTTAAAAAGTCATTCAGCTTTTATTGTAGACTTGAGGACCAGTAACTCATGAAAATTTCTCCACTATATAATAGGTCTATTTTTAAAAGGAAATTTTCTTTATATGAAGTTAAAATTTAGCTCTTTTTAACTTCCTCCCACAGTCTTTTATCATTGACACAAGCTGCAAGAAAAATTCTAATCTTACCATGTTAACATCAATGAGGCATAAAATACTAGAAGAAATCTAATAGGTTTACTCTGTTCTTTCAGATAACAAAATTCATGCCATCTAAACTCTTATAAAAAATGCTTTAAATCACAATTGATTAGAGAAATGCAAATGAGAACAATTTTGAGGCATCACCTCATGCCTTTCAGATTGACTTAGATGACAGGAGAAGATAATGGTAAATATTGGAATGGATGTGGAAAACTGGAACACTAATTCATTCTTGGTGGAATTGTGAAATGATCCAACCATTCGAAAGAGCAATTTGAAACTATATCCAAGGGGCTATAAAACTGTGCATATCCTTTGACCCAGCAGTGCCACTACTGGATTTGAATCTCATGCATACATTATAAAGCAGAAAAAAGGACTCACCTGTGCAAAAGTGTTTGTAGCAGCTCTTTTTGTGGTAACAAAGAATTGTAAAGCAAATAGATGCCCCTCAATTGGAAAATGGCTGAACAAGTTGTGATACAACAAGGTGATGAAATCTTATTGCTCTATAAAAATGAAGAAAAAAAATTATTTTATAAAGGTGTGCAAAGTTTTACAAAAACTGATGGCAACTGATGACAGAACCAGGAATACATTATACATGATAACAGAATGAATGTGCAATGATTGAATATAATGGACTTCATTCTTCTCAGTGGTTCAGTGATTCAAGGCAATATCAATAGACTTTGGACAGAAAATGTCATTTGCATCCAGAAAAAGAACTAAGGAGAATGAATGTAAATCAACACATGCTATGTTTACTTTTTGATTTTTTAAAAAAATCTGTCCCATGGCTTTTCCCTTTTGTTCTGATTTCTCTCTCTCAACATTATTCATAAAGCAATATATATGAAAATAAATAAATTGGGGGAGGATTCTAGAAAGATGGCAGAGGAGGTTGGTAAATTCCAAGGTCTCTTGAGTTCCCCCACAAACAGAACAAATTTGTACCTCAGTGCAAATATTGAATGGTTAGAAACTAAGGAGATTTAGGGCAGATGAGCAGTCCTTCTGATACAACCCAACAACATCTGAAAAAGAGTCTGGGCCATAATTAACCTGACTGAAGTGCAAACACTTCCAGGGTAGCTTCCCATAAATATTACACAGGGACACCTCAGGCTAACTGGACTTTAAACAGAACGCACAGAAACATTCACCACATGGACTATTTGTTGAATGAGAGTTTGAGTCCAGGAAGACACAGTGAATCTCAGCTGATTGAGAATGACAGGCCCAGATGGTGCTACTGAGATATGACCCTGAAGAGGGAACCAGCACATGGTGAATATAGAAGCAGCTAGACAGGGGCAATACTGACTGCAAATACTTACAGGAGGGTGTTTTGGTTTGGGGTTCCTAGTGAGAGGGGAAAGCTAAAGGTAAGCTTGAGGCACCATCCCTCACCTAAAAATGAGAGCTGCTTATACTAATACCTCTATTTAAAAAATGAACCAGCAAAAAAGAAAGAATCCCACTATTGAAACATATTATGTGAAGAGTGAAGACCAGGATTGATATTCAGAGGAATTAATGTCTGGACTAGCTTTCTAGAGGATCTCTAGACAAGCTTTGGTGTTAGTAGAGGAGTGAATGAGGCAGGAAACTCATGAGGATGGATGGTCAAAGATGGAGTCTGAAGTCTTCTTTGTGTCTCTGTCCAAGACACACTAAGTATATATTTAACTAGAGAATCATTTTCCCATCAATCACACTGAGTAAACATCCTATTGTAAATATCTTTGTTTCAAGTACACCTTTCCAGACTTCTGGCCCTCTACAGGAAGTGTACAATTTATAAAAAAAAAAAAAAATAAAAAAAACTTTACCCCAAAGTAACATGAAATGTTTCCCTGCCCAAATATAATTTATGGTAAAACTCAAAAAAGAATTCCAAAATCAAATGAGAGACATTGAGGAAAAACTATATACATATATATATATAAACAATCTGAGAAAAACAAGAAGATTATGAGAAAAAAAGTTTACCAATTAGAAAAGGAGGTACAGAGTCTCAAAGATCACAATAACTCTTTAAAAATTTTAAATTCAATTTAAAAAATTTAAAAATTAGGATTGGGCAAGAGGAAGCCAGTAAAGCTATGGGAGACAAAGAAATAACAAAACAGATAATAAAAAAGGGGGAAAAAAGATAGAACAGAATGTGAAGCATATTACAAGAAAAATGACAGATCTGGAAAACAGATTAAGAGGAGAAAATATAAGAATAATTGGACAGTAAGAAAGTTATGACCAAAAAGAGGAGCTTGATACAATAATGCAGAAATAATCCTAGAAAATTGTACAAGAGTGATAGAACATGAAGATAAAGTAGAAATATTAAAAAAAATCCACCTATCACTACCTCAAAGAGCTTCTTTTCACATATAGGAATATTATTGCTAAATTTGGAAACTCCCAGAACAAAGAGAAATTTTTGCAAGAAATGAGAAAAAAAAAAAACAATTCAAATATGCTGAAGCTACAATTAGAATGTACAATATCTATCAACAGCTACCATAAAAAGATTATAGGTCTTAATATCATATCTGCAAACAAGCAAAGGAACTATGTCTGCATTCAAAAATACTATATCCTGCAAAATTACCCATAATTTTGAATGAGGAAAAAAAAAAAACATTCACTAAACTTTAAGATTTTCAGGACTTTATATCAACCAACCCTGAACTTAATATAAAATTCAATAGATAACAGCCAATATCAAAGAGAAATTTTAAGGAACCACATGGACAGTTTAAACATAGACAAATTATTTGTTTTAACTTAGGAAATTTATACTTTATGTTTAAGATTTGCATCAATAATAAGGTAAACTCAAAAGAAAGATAGAGTAAATGTAAAATTTGTAATCATTTCAAAAAATGAGGTGCAGACGGAGAATAGACACAAAGGTATTATAGGTGGTATTAAAAGGACAGAAAGACTTGTAGTTCTGAGAACTACTCACTTCAGGAATGAGTTCAGTAGGCAATGCCACATATATACCATGAAGTATAGCAATCTCCAAACTCTATAAAGAATTAAATGGGGAGGGAGCCAAAATGGCAGAGAGCAGACATGACTTTCTGTGACCTTCTCTGACCTTCTTTCAAATGAATAGTAGATTAAGCGTCTAAACTGGTTTGGAGTCAAAGAACTCATAAATATTTGAAGTACAACACATTTCTAGAACACAATACCTTGGAAGAATGTCAGAATAGGTCTGTTTCAAATGGGTAGGGGGACAGTCTGCTGAGCCCAGCTTATAGTTCAGTGAGACTGGGGCTAGAAGGTGGGGTAAGGAGCCAGAATGTTGTAGTTTCCATGCTACTGGGAATCTTCTGTGAGCCTCTGAGGCTACTCTGTCCTGATTGCAAACAGGTGGTTTGGCAGATTTGCTACAAAAGGCAAACTGTAAACCACTGAGCCTCAGAAGAACATGGGACTTAGCCACAATTAACCAGCACTGGAAGTCAATTACTAGAACTGCCCCAGGGCAAACTAAAGCAGCATTCACTTCTTTTCATTAAGAGGAGACCACAAGACTTAAAACATGAGCAAAAAACCAAAATGAACTCTCACCATATTCAGCTTTTTGGGAGATAGAGAAGAAAAGACCTCAAATCTTGAGGTATCTAAAGGAAAATCAACTCCAGATGGAGGTCCAAAGGAAGATATGAGTTACTTCCCATTTTACAAGGTTTTCTTGGAAGATTTCATAAAGGATCATAAAAGAGAGTTAGAAGAAAAATGGGGAAAGGAAATGAAATCTTTTCAAGAATGGAGGGGAAAAGCATATAATTACAAACAAAATAGATTTGATGAAATGAAAAAAAAAAAACTTCCTACAAACAAATCCACAAAACTGATACAAAAAAAAAATACCTATTCATTGAAAAACTAAATTTGTGCAAAGGAAAAAAAAATGCAATGAACAAAATAATTCCATTGACCAAATACAAAAGGAGCTAAAAAGGGTAACTGAAAAAAATAACATACTAAAAATTAGAATTGAATACATGCAAGTGAATGACTCAATAAGACTTCAAGAATCAGTCAAACAACCAGCAGGATGAATACAGAGAGGCTTGGAGAGACCTACATGGACTGATGCTAAGTGAGATGAGCAGAACCAGGAGATCATTATACACTTCGAAAACGATATTGTATGAGGATGTATTCTGATGGAAGTGGATTTCTCTGACAAAGAGACTTAACTGAGTTTCATTGGAGAAATGATGGACAGAAACAGCTACACCCAAAGAAGGAATACTGGGAAATGAATGTGAACTATTTGCATTTTTGATTTTCTTCCCGAGTTATTTTTACCTTCTGAATCCAATTCTCCCTGTGCAGCGGGAGAACTGTTTGGTTCTGCAAATATGTATTGTATCTAGGATATACTGCAACATATTTAACATATATAGGACTGCTTGCCATCTTGGGGGGGGGGAGGAGGGAGGGAGGGGAAAAAATGAAACATAAGTGATTGCAAGGGATAATGTCATGTAAAAATTATCCTGGCATGGATTCTGTCAATACAAAGTTATTACTAAATAAAATAAAATAAAAAAAATGTAATCGGGATATGTTTAACAAAATAAATAAAAATACAATATAACATAAAAAAAATAAGAATCAGTCAAACAAAACAAAAAAAAATGAAACAAATAGAACAAAATATGAACTACCTCCTAGGGAAAAAAATATCTCACCTGGAAAATAGATCTAGGAGAGGCAATCTAAGGATTATTGAACTTTCTGAAAGCCATGATAAAAAAAAAAAAAAAAGAATCTAGACATTATCTGACTAAAAGAAAAAAATCATAAAGGAAAATTGCTCTGATTTCTTAGAAGCAGAAGATAAAAGAGACATTGAAAAATTCACCATTGACCTTCTGAAAGAGAACACAAAATTAAAATATCAAGGGATATTGTGACTAAATTTAAGTACTATCCCACCAAGGAAAATATATTGCAAGCAGCCAGAAAGAAACAAATTAAATACTTATGAGCCACAATTAGTATTACCCAAGACTTAGCAGCTTTCATTTAAAACCAATTTAATTTAAATATTTAAATATTATAATTTAAAACCAATAATCAAGTATGTGGCTGAACTGAGCATTATCTTTCAGGGAAGAAGATGAACATTCAATGATATAGGTGAGTTTCATCTATTTCTAATGAAAAGAACAGAATTGAACAAAAAATTTGATCTCCAAACACAGTACTCAAGAGAAGCATAAAAAAAAGGTAAAAAGGAAAAACTCTTGAGGACTATATTTCTGTCATGGGTATACTTTGAGAATGTAAGTATAATTTGATTTTATTATGATAATATAAAAAAGAAACTAGAGGTGGAAAGGGGATGTACTGAAAAAAGAGAAAAAAGGAGGTAAAATAAGGGAAATTACATCTCACAAAATGGCAAAGAAGACCTATTATAATTGAGGGAAAGAAAGGAGGGATATGAACATTGTGTGAGTCTTACTCTCATCAGATTTGTCTCAAAGAGAGAATATCAGACATATATGGTTTCATAGAGAAACTTGTCACCTTATAGGAAAGTGGGAGAGAAAAGGGGAAAAGGGGAAAAGACCAGTAGAAGAGAAAAACAGAAACAGTAGGGAAAAGATGTAAAAAAAAAAAAAAAAGGGGATGTGCTCTAAAGAGGAAGGGCTTGTTGAAGGGGCTGATCATCCAAAGCAAAATGCTGGGGAGGAGAGAAGGAAGAAAGGAAAGAGAAAAGCACAATTTAGTGTAAGTATCATGACAGAAAATACAGAATTAATTATATTAAATTAAATTAAATTAGAATCTGTGAATTTGAATGAGATGAACTCCCCCATATAAAGAAAGTGGATACCAGGCTGGATTAAAAGCCAGAATTTTATAATATGCTATTTACAAGAAATATATTTAAAGCAGAGAGATACATACAGAATGAAAGTAAAGTGCTGCAGCAGAATATATTTTGCTTCAGGTGAAGTAAAAAAAAAAAAAAAGAAGAAGAAGAAGGGATAGCAATCCTGATCTCAGATCAAGTAAAAGCAAAGATAGACCTAATTAAAAGAGATAATGAAGTAAACTATATATTTACTAAAGGGTACCATAAGTAATGAAGCAATATCAAGACTAAACACAAATGTACCGAGGAGTATAGTATCCAAATTCCCAGAGAAGTTAAGAGAGATGCAAGAAGAAAAAAACAGCCTAACTTTACCAGTGGGGAATGTTAATCTTGCTCTCTCAGAATTAGATAAATTGAACCACAAAATAAATAAGACAGAATTTAAGGAGCTAAACAGAATGTTACAAAATGTAGGTATGTTAGATCTTTGGAGAAAATTGAATGGAGAAAAAAAAGAACTATACTTTATTCTCAGAAGTTCTTGGAATCTAATCAAAATTTGACCATGTATTCAGGCATAAAAAACTTAAAATGAAATGCAGAAAGGCCAAAAAAAGTAAATGCACTTTTTTTTCAGATCATGATACAATAAAAATCACATGCAATATAAGACCAGGAGAAAATAGACCAAAAATTATTTGGAAATTAAATAATCTAATCCTAAAGAATGAATGGGTGACACAATCAACAAGTTCATCCAAGAAAATTACAATAGATTCTTGGGGGCGGAGCCAAGATGGCAGAGCAGGCACACACGACTCTTTAAGCTCCTCTCATTACCCTCATAACCAACTATTTAATCCAGCCTCAAAAAGAACTCTTCACTGCTTAAATTCATGAAGATAAGAAGCACTACAACTTACCAGCCTATCTGGAAGCTTGCCAGGAAAGGTTTGTCCTGAGGGGCCTGAAACAGACTAGCACAGGAAGTGAGAGCTTAGTGTCCTGAGCAAACCAGGGGTGGGAGTGATCTCTGTGGCTAGAGAAGTTATAGGGAGAACTCTGCTATAAGCTAACTGCTCTGCCTTGATTACAAAGCAGTAAACTGGCAGAGAAGTTAAAGCCTAAAACAGAGGGTCCTCTAAAAAATGCCAGAACCTAATGAGATCTGGCTGTAACCCCTCAAACCCGGAAGTGACTCAGGCAGACTTTACCGCAGCCCTGTGGCCACATCCAGCAGTTTGGGGCTTTTGCCAGGGCAGTTACTAATCTGCAAGGCAGCCTCTAACCGGCACAGTGGGGGGGGGGGGCGGCCTGGGGCAATATAACCTCCCCAGCTGACTGTGCTTCCCTGGAAAACACTTCCAGTCCCTGCAAATACATTCACTGCTCAGCTACTAATATGCATAGCCCCAGGGCAAGGTTTGGCTTGGGGCAGTGAAACTCTCACTGCTAAGTGTCTAGCCCCAGGACAATGGTTACCTCACACAGCTGAGGTTCTTTGAAAAGCACTTTCCCAGCCTGGCCCTGCAGGCCTAAGTTACTTTCTGGTGGAGAACTCTTTCCCAGAGCCAGTATCTCCCTGCTTTTTGTAGCCGGCTGGCAGGACAGCTACCTGTCCAAATACCTTTCACTGCTCTGCAGAGGAAGCTGGTATCCTCCTGGCTCTGAAGGCAGACCTTCAGGCTTTAACAAAATGAGTAAAAAAATCAAAAGAACGATTGATAATTTCTACACAGAAAGAGAACAGCTTTTCAACCCTGAAGAGAATAATAGCAGACAATTGTTGGTCTCCTATACAAAAGGCTCTCCTAGAAGAGACTGTTAAAAACCTTAAAAGAGAGCTAGAAGAGAAATGGGGAAAGACACATAACTCACTAAAAGAAAAATTTGATAAAGTGGAAAAAGAAAACAACTTCCTGAAATGTGAATTGGAAAAGGTAAAAAACTCCCAAGAAGTGCAGGGAAACAGAGTTTGCGAATTGGAAAAAGAAAATGACTCACTAAAAAAAAAAAAAAAAATAGTAAAATGGAAAAAAATTACATAGAGCAAAACAACTCAATTGGACATATACAAAAAGAAGTAAAAAAAGCTAATGAAGAAAATAACTCACTAAAAATTAGAACTGAACAAATAGAAATGACTGATTCATTGAGACATCAAGAATCAGTCAAGCAAAACTAAAAAAATCAAAGATTGGAAAAAAATGTCAAATATTAACTTGGAAAAACAACAGACCTGGAAAATAGATCTAGGAGAGATAACCTGAGGATCATCGGACTATCAGAAAATTATGAAGAAAAAAAGAGCCTAGATACTATTTTACAGGAAATCATCAAAGAGAACTGCCCAGAAGTAATAGAACCGGAAGGGAAAATAGGTGGTGAAAGAATTCATCGAACACCTTCTGAAAAAGACCCTAAAATAAAGACTCCAAGGAATATAGTGGCCAAATTTCAGAATTTCCAGACTAAAGAAAAAATTTTACAAGCAGCCAGGAAAAAACAGTTCAAATACTGAGATGCCACAATAAGGGTCATGCAAGATCTGGCTGCCTCAACATTAAAGGATTGAAGGGCCTGTAATCAGATATTCCGAAAGGCAAAAGAACTTGGAATGCAGCCAAGAATAAACTATCCAGCTAAGCTGAGTATTTTTTTCCATGGAAGAAGATGGACATTTAATGAAATAGAGGAATTCCATCTGTTTCTAAGGAAAAAACCAGACTTAAACAAAAAATTTGATCTTCAACAAGAGGAATCAAGAGAAGTAGAAAAAAGGTAAAAGGAACTCTTGAGAACTGTATTTCTGTTGTGAATATACATAAAAACTATATGTATAATTTGATTTTACCGATAACATAAAAAAGGGAAGTAGAAAAGGAAAGGGGATAGTGTCAGAAAAGGGGAAGAAGGGAGATAAAAAGAGGGAAACTACATGAGACAATGAGGCAAAGGAAACCTATCATATATGAGGGAACTTAGAGAGGGGGAGGAACAGTGTGTGAATCCTACTCTCATCAGAGTTGGCTCAAAGAGGAAACAATTGACATATTTGTTATACACAGATTCTTCTCTAACTTCATTAAAAAGTGGGAGAGGAAAAGGGAGAAAGAAAAAGAGTAATAAGGGAAGGGTACAAGAAAGGGGAAGGGATTCGAAGGGAGGAGGGAAGGATACTAAAGAGGGAGAGATGTGCGATGTTAGTGGGACCAACAGAGAAGAAGGGAAGGAGGGCAAGAAAAAGAAAAGTATAATCTGGGGATATTAGGATGGCAGGAAATGCAGAATTGGTTATTTTAACCGCAAATGTGAATGGGATGAACTCTCCCATAAAGAGGGGGCAGATAGCAGACTGGATCAAAAGTCAGAACCCTACAATCTGTTGTTTACAGGAAACACATTTAAAACAGGTAGATACATATAGACTAAAGGTAAAAGGTTGGAGCAGAATCTATTATGCTTCAGGTGAAGACAAAAAAGCAGGGGTAGCCATCCTTATCTCAGATCAAGCAAAAGCAAAGATTGATCTAATTAAAAGAGATAAGGAAGGAAACTATATCTTGCTTAAGAGTACTATAGAGAATGAAGCAATATCAGTATTAAACATGTATGCACCAAGTGGTATTGCATCTAACTTCCTTAAAGAGAAGCTAAGAGAGTTGCGAGAAGAAATAGACAGCAAAACTATAATAGTGGGAAATCTCAATCTTGTGCTCTCAGATTTAGATAAATCAAATCACAAAACAAATAAGAAAGAAATTAAAGAGGTAAATAGAATATTAGAAAAATTAGGTAAGATAGATCTCTGGAGAAAACTGAATGGTGACAGAAAGGAGTATACTTTCTTCTCAGCAGTTCATGGAACCTACACAAAAATTGACCATATATTAGGACATAAAGACCTCAAAATTAAATGCAGGAAGGCAGAAATAGTAAATGCTTTCTTTTCAGATCACAATGCAATAAAAACTACATTCAACAAAAAGTTAGATGTAAATAGACCAAAAAGTAATTGGAAAATAAATAATCTCATCTTAAAAAATGACTGGGTGAAACAGCAAATTATAGACACAATTAATAATTTCACTCAAGATAATGACAACAATGAGACATCATATCAAAATTTATGGGATGCAGCCAAAGCAGTAATAAGGGGAAATTGTATATCCTTAGAGGCTTACTTGAATAAAATAGAAAAATAGAAGATCAATGAATTGGGTCTGGAACTTAAAAAGTTAGAAAAAGACCAAATTAAAAACCCCCAATCAATTACTAAACTTGAAATTCTAAAATTAAAAGGAGAAATTAATAATATAGAAAGTAAAAAAAAAACTATTGACCCAATAAATAAAACGAAGAGTTGGTTTTATGAAAAAACCAATAAAATTGATAAACCTTTGGTAAATCTGATTAGAAAAAGGAGAGAAGGAAATCAATTTGACAGTCTTAAAAATGAAAAAGGAGAACTTACCACTGATGAAGAGGAAATTAAAGAAATAATAAGGGGTTACTTGCCCAACTTTATGCCAATAAAGTTGATAACCTAAGTGAAATGGATGACTACCTCCAAAAATATAGGCTTCCCAGATTATCAGAGGAGGAAGTAAATTGCTTAAATAGTCCCATCTCAGAAAAAGAAATAGAACAAGCGATTAACCAACTCCCTAAAAAAAATCCCCGGGACCAGATGGATTTACATGTGAATTCTACCAAACATTCAAAGAACAATTAGCCCCAATGCTTTATAAACTATTTGAAAAAATAGGGAATGAAGGAGTCCTACCAAACTCCTTTTATGACACAGACATGGTACTGATACCTAAACCAGGTAGGTTGAAAACAGAGAAAGAAAATTATAGAGCAATCTCCCTAATGAATATTGATGCTAAAATCTTAAATAAGATATTAGCAAAAAGACAACAGAAAATCATCCTCAGGATAATACAACATGATCAAGTAGGATTTATACCAGGAATGCAGGGCTGGTTCAATATTAGGAAAACTATCAATATAATTGACATTATTAATAATCAAATTAACACAAAACATATGATCATCTCAATAGATGCAGAAAAAGCATTTGATAAAATCCAACATCCATTCCTATTAAAAACTCTTGAGAGTATAGGAATAAATGGATTTTTCCTTAAAATAATCAGTAGTATCTGTTTAAAACCAGCAGTAAGCATCATATGTAATGGGGACAAACTGCAACCATTCCCAATAAGATCAGGAGTAAAACAAGGTTGCCCACTATCACCGTTACTATTTAATATTGTATTAGAAATGCTAGCTTTGGCAATAAGAGTTGATAAAGAGATTAAAGGAATAAGAATAGGCAATGAGGAAACCAAATTATCACTCTTTGCTGATGATATGATGGTATACTTAGAGAACCCCAGAGATTCTACCAAAAAGTTATTAGAAACAATCTACACCTTCATCAAAGTTGCAGGATATAAAATAAACCCACATAAGTCATCAGCATTCTTATATATCACTAACAAAACCCAACAGTGAGAGTTACTAAAAGAAATTCCATTTAAAGTAACTACTGATTGTATAAAATATTTAGGAATCTATCTGCCAAGGGAAAATCAGAAACTTTATGAGCAAAACTACAAAACACTTTCCACACAAATTAAGTCTGATCTAACCAACTGGAAAAATATTAAATGCTCTTGGATTGGGTGAGCAAATATAATAAAGATGACAATACTTCCTAAATTAATCTATTTATTTAGTGCTATACCAATCAGACTTCCCAAAAACTATTTTGATGAACTAGAAAAAATAACAACAAAGTTCATATGGAAAAACAAAAGGTCAAGAATTTCAAGGGAATTAATGAAAAAAAAAATCAAATGAAGGTGGCCTAGCTGTACCAGATCTAAAATTATATTATAAAGCAGCAGTTACTAAAACCATCTGGTATTGGCTAAGAAATAGACTAGTTGATCAATGGAATAGGTTAGGTTCAAAGGACAAAACAGCCAATAACTTTAATAATATAGTGTTTGACAAACCCAAAGACCCCAGTTTCTGTGATAAGAATGCATTATTTGACAAAAATTGCTGGGAAAATTGAAAATCAGTATGGCAGAAACTAGGCATTGACCCACACTTAACACCGTACACCAAGATAAGGTCAAAATGGGTTCATGACCTAGGCATAAAGAATGAGATTATAAATAAATTGGAAGAGCATAGGATAGTTTACCTCACAGATCTGTGGAAGAGGGAGGAATTTATGACCAAAGAAGAACTAGAGATCACTATTGACCACAACATAGAAAATTTTGATTATATCAAATTGAAAAGTTTTTGTACAAACAAAACAAATGCAGACAAGATTAGAAGGAAAACAATAAACTGGGAAAACATTTTTACAATCAAAGGTTCTGATAAAGGCCTCATTTCCAAAATATATAGAGAATTGACTCTAATCTATAAGAAATCAAACCATTCTCCAATTGATAAATGGTCAAAGGATATGGACAGACAATTCCCAGATGAAGAAATTGAAACTATTTCTAGCCATATGAAAATATGCTCCAAATCATTATTAATCAGAGAAATGCAAATTAAGACAACTCTGAGATACCAGTACACACCTGTCAGATTGGCTAGAATGACAGGGAAAGATAATGGGGAATGTTGGAGGGGATGTGGGAAAACAGGGACACTGATACATTGGTGGTGGAATTGTGAACACATCCAGCCATTCTGGAGAGCAATTTGGAACTATGCTCAAAAAGTTATCAAACTGTGCATACCCTTTGATCCAGCAGTGTTTCTACTGGGCTTATACCCCAAAGAGATACTAAATTAAGGAAAGGGACCTGTATGTGCCAAAATGTTTGTGGCAGCCCTGTTTGTAGTGGCTAGAAGCTGGAAAATGAAAGGATATCCATCAATTGGAGACTGGTTGAGTAAATTGTGATATATGATTGTTATGGAATATTATTGTTCTGTAAGGAATGACCATCAGGATGAATACAGAGAGGACTGGCGAGACTTACATGAACTGATGCTAAGTGAAATGAGCAGAACCAGGAGATCATTATATACCTCAACAACGATACTGTTTGAGGATGTATTCTGATGGAAGTGGATCTCTTCAATAAAGAGAGCTTTAATTGATCAAAGATGGACAGAAGCAGCTACACCCAGAGAAAGAACACTAGGAAATGAATATAAACTGCTTGCATTTTTGTTTTTCTTCCCGGGTTATTTATACCTTCTGAATTCAATTCTCCCTGTGCAACAAGAAAACTGTTCGGTTCTGCACACATATATTGTATCTAGGATATACTGTAACCCATTCAACATGTAAAGGACTGCTTGCCATCTAGGGGAAGGGGTGGAGGGAGGGAGGGGAAAAATCGGAACAGAAGTGAATGCAAGGGATAATGCTGTAAAAAATTACCCTGGCATGCGTTCTATCAATAAAAAGTTATTTAAAAAAAGAGACAGAGAGAATTACAATAGTGAGACAATATACCAAAATTTGTCATAGGTAGCCAAAGCAGTCCTAAGAGAAAATTTTATATCTCTAGATGCTGACTTGCATAAAATACAGAAAAGGAAGATCAATGAATCTTGCAAAAAAAAAAAAAAGATAGAAAAAAGAAGACATTAAAACCCCTCAAATACAAAACTGGACGTTCTAAAAATAAAAATGGAGATTAGTAAAATTGAAAATAAGAAAACTATTGAATTAGTAAATAATACTAACAATTTTATGGAAAAAAAAACAAAATAAGCAAACCTTTAATTAATTTGATTAGAAAAAGAAAAGCAGAAAATCAAATTGTTAGTCTCAAAAATGAAAATGTAGAACTTTCCACCAATAAAGAGGAAATTAGAGCAATAATTAGTAGATATTTTTCCCAACTATATGCCAATAAATTTGATAATGTAAATGAAATGGAAGAATATCTGCAAGATTGCCCAAATAAACAGAAGGGGAAATGAATTATTTAAATATTTCCTTGTAACCTGCTCTCATAGCAGTTACTATTACCAGTCTCTTCTGATTCTTAGGCCCTCAAAGTACCTCTGGTCACTGATCTTTGCAGTGTCAACTAAGTCTATCAACTCGCCTCCTCTGAGGCCTTCAGAGGTCTCTGGCTATGATTTCTTGAATCATAGTTTAATAACCTATAGTGCTCTTAAGAACAGCCAGCCACATATAAACTTAAAGCCTTTATTATACCTACTCACATAATGCCCTGACTTGTTAACTCCCCAGTGAATACCTGTTCCGAAGACCCACGTGTTCACTATCAACCTCCTTACTTCTCTTGGCTATCAATCCATTCAGCTTAATTACCCCAGGATAAAGAGAGTGACTTGCTCCCCAGTGATTTTATAGAGGATCTGTGAGGTCACACACACAGCCAATCATAAAGAGAGCTTTCTCCCATTAAGAAGCTATGTTGATATGGATCCCACCCAAGGGGCAGTCCTGTACCCACAGAGATTACTTCTGGAACACTCAAATTTCTTGTTTCACTGTGGCTGCCCATTTAAAGGACCCTTACAATTTCCATCTTAGAAAAAAGAAATAGACCAAGGTATTAATCAATTCCCTAAGCAAAAATCTCCAGGGCCAGATGGATTTACACGCAAATTCTACCAAACATTTAAGGAACAACGATGGAATATAACAAATTCCTTTTATGACAGATATGATGCTGATAGCTAAATCAGCTAAGGTGAACACAGAGAAAGAAAATTATAGAACTATTTCCCTAATGCATATTCAAACAAAAATCTTAAGTATAACATTAGCAATGAGATCACAGAAAGTCATCACCAGGATAATACACCATGACCAAATAGGATTTATACCAGGAATGCAAGGCTGGTTCAATAATAGGAAACATATTGGCATAATTGACTATCAGTAACCAAACTAACAAAAATGATATGATTATTTCAATAGATGCAGAAAAAGCATTTGATAAAATCTAACATCTTTTCCTATACTAGAGAATATAGGAGTAAATAGACATTTCCTTAAAATAGTCAGAAGCATTTATTTAAAACCATCAGTAAGCATTATATGAATTGGGGAAAAACTGGACACATTCCCTATAAGATCAGGGGTGAAACAAGGTTGCCCATTACCACCATAACTATTCAATATTGTATTAAAAAATGCTAGCTTTGGCAATAAGAGAAGAAAAAAGAGATTAAAGGAATTAGTGTACTTAATGAGGAAACCAAATTATCACTCTTTTCAGATATGATGGTATACTTACAAAAACCTAGAGAATCAACCAAAAAACTATTACAAATAATCTACAACTTTAGCAAAGTTGCAGGATACAAAACAAATCCACATAAATCAGCAACATTTTTATATATTACCAACAAAGTCCAGCAGCATGAGATATAAAAAGAAATTCCATTCAAAGTAATTATTGATAGAATAAAATATTTGAGGATCTATCTGCCAAGGGAAAGTCAGGAACTATATGATACTATAAAATACTTTCTAACAAATAAAGTCCAAATTGGAAAAAATATCAAGTGTTCATGGGTAGGATGAATGAATACAATATAAATGACAATACTACCTAAATTAATCTACTTATTTAGTGCCATAGTGATGATGTTCTAGTGGCAGCCAGAGAGTTGTGGGAATCCGCTTCTGGTTGGCATAGATCCTTTATGAAAGAATAAACAAATCTGGACAGTTTTAATGGCAAAAGGGAAGTTTTATTGGCATTACAGAAGTCAGCTTTTCTAGGAGACTGACTTTCTCTGTGGCAGAGAAATAATAAAATGTTTTTCACTGAGAAGAGGGTGTCTTCACAGTTGGCAGGAGACCTGACAGTCTTCTATGCCAAAGAGAGGTTCCTTGAAAAGACACAGTCCTTCTTTGGACATTCTGTAAAGAAATGAGTTTAAAATAGTCCTGCAATTAGAAATCTGAGGCCCAGCTTTGAAATGGAAAAAAAAAAAGCCAAATTCCCCAGGCCTAGATGCTTATCAATATCAGGCCCAGATCTCCAATTGAATGGAAATCACTTTGAAGGTTTCCTGAATGAGGATCTGGCTACCATTGGTGGGGAGGGGTGATTTTCCTTAGAAAAGACTTTCCTTAGAAAAAGATTCCCAGTCAAATGATACCACCTAACTTGTGTGAGGAGATATACTTCTTTCCTTTTTTTTTTTTCTTTTTTTTTTACTTTTTTTTTAATTTTGAAAAATAAAAAATCCTTACATTATCCCTTGCACTCACTTCTGTTCTGACTTTTTCCCTTCCTCCTTCCACCCCCTCCCCCAGATGGAAAGCAGTCCTATACATGTTAAATATGTCACAGTATATCCTAAATACAATACATGTGTGCTGAACCGAACAGTTCTCTTGTTGCACAGGAAGAATTGGATTCAAAAGGTAAAAATAACCCGGCAAGAAAAACAAAAATGCAAACAGTTTACATTCATTTCCCAGTGTTTTTTCTTTGGGTATAGCTGCTTCTGTCCATCATTGATCAATTGAAACTGAGTTAGATCTTCTCTTTGTCAAAGAAATCCACTTCCATCAGAATACATCCTCATACAGTATCATTGTTGAAGTATATAATGATCTTCTGGTTCTGCTCATTTCACTTAGCATCAGTTCATGTAAGTCTCTCCAAGCTTCTCTGTATTCATCCTGCTTGTCATTTCTTACAGAACAATAATATTCCACAATATTCATATACCACAATTTACCCAACCATTCTCCAATTGATGGGCATCCATTCATTTTCCAGTTTCTAGCCACTACAAAGAGGGCCTCCACAAACATTTTGGCACATACAAGTCCCTTTCCCTTCTTTAGTATCTCTTTGGAGTATAAGCCCAGTACTAGCATTGCTGGATCAAAGAGTATGCACAGTTTGATAACTTTTTGGGCATAATTCCAGATTGCTCTCCAGAATGGTTGGATTCATTCACAACTCCACCAACAATGCATCAGTGTCCCAGTTTTCCTGTATCCTCTCCAACATTCATCATTATTTTTTCCTGTCATTTTAGCCAATCTGACAGGTGTGGAGTGGTATCTCAGAGTTCTCTTAATTTGCATTTCTCTGATCAATAGTAATTTGGAGAGAAGATATACTTCTCAAGAGAGCCTGAGACTTCATTTCCCCTTCTTTACAAATCAAAGAAGACACAATTTCAATGTGTTAATTTTACAGATCAAAAAGATGACACAGTTTTTTTTTTTTTTACAAAGTTCACCCACATCAATAACACACTGTAAAGAAATTATTTCACAGAACTAGAAGAAATAATAAAAAAAATTCATCTGGAAGAATAAAAGGTCAAGAATTTCAAGGGAACAAATGAAAAAAAAAAGTCAATGACTATAGCCTAGCTGTGCCAGACCTAAAATAATATCATATCCAAAGGGAATTTAAAGGTAGGAAAGGGATCCATATGTGCAAAAATGTTTGTGGCAGTTCTTTTTGGAGTGGCATAAACTAGAAACTGAGTGTATGATGTCATTTGGAGAATGGCTCGATAAGTTTTGGTATATGAATGTTATGGAATATTATTGTTCTATAAGAAATGATCAGGTGGATGATTTTAGAGAGGCCTAAAGAGACTTAAACTGGTGCAAGGTGAAATGAGCAGAAGCAGGGGATCATTGTACAAGACAACATCAGTATTATATGACCTTCTCATGAACAAAGCTCTTTCCAACAATGAGATGTTTAATGCCAGTTCCTATGATCTTATGATGAAGAGAACCATCTACATTCAGAGTGAGGACTGTGGGAACTGAATGTGAATCACAACATAATACTATTTTCATTATTGTTTGCTTGCATTTTTTTTTACTCGTTTTCTTTTCCTTTTGTTCTGATTTTTCTTGTGCAGAAATAGAATTGTATAAATATGTTTACACATATTGGATTTAACATATATATTTTATACATGTATAAAAACAAATAAGGAGAGAGGATTAAGGAAATAGGGAAGCCCATGGTAGGGGAAGAAGATAAGGGAGGGATCCCAGAGTGGAGAAAGCTTAAGTAATAGTAAGCCATATTAAAAAGCAGAATTTAATGAGTCAGAAGGAATATGAAAAGCATATATGGTTGTAAAGTATGTATTTGTGTGAGTGTGTGCATGTATGTATATATCTACATAAATATATCTTTTTTTACTGTATCTTGCTTGGGGATGCTGGGATGAAAGTGAGATAAGTGTGTTTCTACGTGTGTATGTGTATGTATATGTGTGTGTGTGTGTGTGTGTGTGTATGTGTGTGTGTGTATATATATATATATATATATATATATATATATATACATATATGTTATAATGTTCTCTTTTCTTTTGTTTCATTTTATTTTGCATTGCTTTTCTGTTTTTCTTTTTTTTTTCATTTCTCTTTTTTCAAATAAAATAAATTTGGAAAAAATAATAAATAAAACTATGAATAAATGAATAAATGGAATTACTAGGGGAAAAAAAAAAGACGTGAACACACCATGTGTTCAATTACATTGTTTTCATAGTTCTTTTTCTGGATGCAGATAGTATTTTCTATCCAAAGTCTATTTGAATTCCTTTGATCAATAGAGAAGAATCATATCCTTATAGTTGTTCATCAGAAATTCTTACTGTTATTATGTCCAATGTATTTCTGGTATTTCTCGTTTTGTAGTGCTTTGTTTCTTTTTCTGTTAATGTGGGAAATTTATATTTTTGTAAATCATCATCCATTTCAGTTAGATTTTCAGATTTGCTACCTTACAGTTGGCCAAAAATTGCTCTAATTATCGGTTTTATTTCTTCTTCATGATAATAAATTCATCCTTTTCATTTTTAATATTGGTAATTTTTTTCTTTCCTTTTTCTAGTCAAATTAAGCAAAGGTTTATCTATTTTGCTAGTTTTCTTCATGAAACCAACTCTTAGTTAAATTAATTAGTTCAATATGTTTCTTAATTTCAATTTTTTAAATCTATCCTTTGAGTTTTAGAATTCTAATTTGGTATTTAATTGGAGATTTTTAATTTATTCTTTTTCTAGCTTTTATAGTTGCATGCCCAATTCATTTATATGATCTCCCCTTTCTCCATTTTTATTCATGTAGCTATTCAGAGATATAAAATTTCCCTTAGACCTGCTTTGGCTGAGTCCCATAGGTTTTGGTATTTTTTCTCATTATTGTCATTTTCTTGTTGAAATTTTGGATTGTTTCTGTGATTTGTTGTTTGAGCCACTCATTCTTTAGAATTATATTATTTAAATTCAATTAGTTTTCTAGCTTCCCTTTGTCTCCTTTATTGAATATAATTTTATTTCATCCTGATCTGAAAAAGAAACATTCACTATTTCTGCCTTTCTACATTTGATTGTGAGGTTTTTGTGCCCTAAAACATGGCCAATTTTTGTGTTGATGCCATGCACCACCAAGAAAAATGTTCTGTTCCTATTCAATTTTCTCCACAAGATTTTCATTTCTAGATTTTCTAGGATTCTATTAACTTCCCTATCCTCCCCATTTTGTGATTAGATTTCTCTGATTCTGAGAGTAAAAGGTTCAGGTCACCCACTAATACAATTTCCCTGCCTGTTTCATCCTGTAACTGGTTTAATATCTTCTCTAGGAATTTTTGTGCTCTTTCACTTGGTGCACATACATTTAATATAATTACTACTTCATTGTTTACAGTATCCTTTATAATATATGTTTTTCTTCCTTAACTTTTTAAAATAAATTTATTTTTACTTTCTTTTTATCTGAGATTAAAATTGCTACCTTTCTCTCTCTCTCTCTCTCTTTCTCTCTCTCTCTCTCTCTCTCTCTCTCTCTCTCTCTCTCTCTCTGATTCAACTGAAGCATAATAAGTTCTGTTGCAACCTTTTACCTTTATTCTGTATGCATCTATGTCTCTGTGTCAAATGTGTTTTTGGCAAATAACATGCTTTAACATTCCATTTTTTATCCACTCTGCTATTTGCTTCTGTTTTAAGGGAGAGTTCATCCCATACATATTCACAGTTATAACTAAAACCTATGTATTTACCTCCATTCTATTTTTCTCCTTTGAATACTTATTTTTTTCTTTCTATCCTATCTGTAAGTGATTTTTTTTTTCTTTTTTAATCCCACTACACCTACTACTTTATTTTCTAACACCCCTCCCGCTTGCCTACTGCTTTCTTTATTGTTTCTGCCCTCCTTCTATCCAACCCTTCCTTTTTTCCCCTCTTTTTCCTCCTACTTTTTAATAGGGTTAAATCCATTTCTATACCCAACTGAATGGTTGTTATTCCCTTTTTGAGCCAACACTGATGAGAATAAGCTTCAGATGATGCTTTATCCTGCTCCCTTCTTTCTCTGGACTGTAATAGATATTTTGTACCTTCTCACATGATCTAATTTGTCCCATTATTCTCCCGTCTCTTCTTCTCCCTTTCTTCTTTATTTGAACTCCTTATATTATCTTTTTCTTTGATATGATCACATCAGATTCCATTCAAAACCATAACCTTCATAAGATGTTATTCTCGAGTGAAATTAATTTCCATTTACTTAATTTGTATAACAAACATTAATCTTTTGCTTTAATGTGTCTTCAAAGAACAGTACTGAATAATTTGAATTAGCATTGCTCAATACATGAATAGTCTTGTTTTGGTAGCTCACCAAACTCTTTCTTGAGCTCTTTAGCGTTGAATCTTAATATATATATATATATATATATATATATATATATATATATATATATATATATATATCTTCTTCAATTACATTAGGAGCTTCTTCATGATGGTATGTTGTGGAATCTATCAATCTGTATTTTCCCCCTCCTATTGAAATATTTCCATGTATTTGGATTTAGACTGTATTTTATTTTGTTTTGTATTGAAGGGTAATGATTGATAGATTGTTTTCTTGATAATGATGTCTTTCTAAAAGGTCAACTATTTTGGTTGATGGAAATCTTAATTGTTCAATATTCCCCCCCTAACTTTTGACTTTAATGAAATATTTCTTTGCAGCACATCATATTATTCAGTATGTTTCCACAATTATTTTTCTATACACTACTCTAAGAATAACCATCTTCTGATCTAAATCATTAATTATTTTTCTTTCCCCCCAAATATATGAATATTAAATTATGTTCTTTTGCTATTATTTTCCCCCAGAAATAGTTTATTTGATCTTTACAACAGCTCTGTGAAATAGATGCCATTTTATATCCATTTTATTTTAGTAATATTTTCCAAATTATATGTCAATTTTTAGCATTCATTTTTATAACATTTTGAATTCCAGACAAGTCTCTGTCCCTCCCTCTTCCAACAATCATAAGCAATATGATATAGGTTTTACATATGCTGTCATTTAAAACATTTCCATATTAAATATTGTACTTGTTAAAGAAGAAATAGATCAAAAGGGGGACATGATAAAGAATAAATTAAGTGTAATTTTTTTGCTACAATCTGCATGCAATGTTATCAGTTCTTTTTACCTGTACTCAAAATTTCATTTTTCCAAATATATGTAAAGACAGTATTCAACATTCATTTTTGTAAAATTTTGTGTTCAGTTTTTTCCTCCCTCTACCCCTTACCTCAACTCTCCCGAAGACAGCAAAGAATTTAATATAGGTGAAAAAGGTACAGTTTTTTCAATTATATTTCCATACTTATCAAGATGTACAAGAAAAATCAGATCAAAAGAGGAAAAAAAAAACATGAGAAAAAACTATACAAATAAACCAACAAAAAGGTGAAAATGCTGTGCTTCATTCCACATTCTGTCTACAAAATTCTCCCTCTGGATGTGAATAGTATTTTCTATTCTAAGTCAATTAGAATTGTCTTAGATCAAAGTAATAATGAGAAAGGCCCAGTGCATCAAGTTGATTATCACATAATCTTGATGTTAACACGAACAATGTTCCCTTGGTTCTGCACATTTCCCTCCACATGAGTTCATGTAAGTCTTTCAAGGCTTTTTTCTGAAGTCAGCTGGTTTAACTATTTTCTTATTGTTTTTTGAAGCTTTTTAATCATCCTGGGCTTTGTTATTCCAAATTATTTTTGAACATGTAGTTATGGTTATCGCAATCTTTTTTTCTTCTAAACTGAAAGTCTTAAACTTGTTACTGTTTTGGAACTCTTTGGCAGTCTGGTGTAAATTTCTGATTCCTTCTCAATATAATGTTTTTACATGCATAAAACATCCTATAGGCTTACAGACTATAACAACTATATTGAAATAAATCTATCCAATTTTTGGATATGATGAATAATAAAAACAATAAACACAACTTAATAGACCTCAGGTTGTTTCACTATTCTAGAAAGTTCTCTTTTTAATCCTTTATGCCATCAATATTTCTCAATTGTATTAGAAAGCATTTTTGCATAATTTTTCTAAATTTTTATTGATCTTTCTTTAGGTATTCTTAGTGGAGTTTTAAAATATTCTATTTTTTATTATCTCTTACTTTACTTGTTTTTTTAGCTTTTTAATATGAAGAAGTGAAGGTAGGATTAGCCAAGAAAAATGTCAAAAGTATCTATATAAAATAATTATGAAAATTATTGTATATAAAATGTCATTGGTAAAAATAAAACGATGAGGCATGAAGATTTTCACAGATTTTTTCCAAAGCAGACTATATATTTATGATCATATAATAATGATCTTCAGAAGTAAATGGCAAACTAATCCAGTGTCTTTGCTGAAAAAACCCCAAGAAGAGTCACAAAGAGTCAGATACAATGGAAAAGAATGAACAAGTTAATTCAATAAAGCAAAAACCAATGAACCTGAGATGTTTTTGGTTACAAAAAGCATTTCATTTGTTAGAACAAAACATTTTACTGTTAGAAATATCTGCAGTTTTAATAAAATAATTGTCTCATTTATATGTTAAAATAACAGAATTATGTGGTTGATATAACAATGGAGATATTTGATTATCAAATTAGCTATAGAGATTTATTGGTATTTCTCAGTTTCACAGAAGATGTCCTCCATAAAATTCAAATAGAGAAAGAATTTCATATAGATGATGAAATTTGCCAAATGATCCTTATTTCTGGATAACATTGTTTTAGGTTCCTTAGTACTACAGGGCCACCTCAATGATATTTACAACCATTAAAGATGATTGGCTTAGCATTATACACAGGAAATTATGCACAGATGAAGACTATTGCTCAAATTATTCCATATCATGCTTGCATATCTTTTTGAATTATTATACAAATCTTGGATGGGCATTACAGAGTGAGTTAGGCCCAAAATTAAACAGAATGAGAAAATGAGTCTAGATTGCATTGAGAAATTCCAGTGGCTTTTCAATGATTTTAAATATCATTTTAAAAATTAGAGATTAAAATGTTGCAAAATCCTTTTTTTGGCAATAATAATGATTCTATATGTTTGTAAATCATGTAACACTTTTAAAGATGAATAAATAAAATTGACCACCTCCCAAAATTTGAGAGATAAAACAACTAATGACAATACTCCAGAACACATTAACAATAATCACATGAAAAGTATAACTCAAAAGGCAGTACCAAAAGTACATATGATCCCAAATGGAAGTTGGCTGTGAGGAAATATAATGCCCCTCTAGTATAAAGGACATTGTGCATAAATCTTTTCTTGAGTGAACACAACAAAGATTCACCTTATATAAGAAAGTTTGGAAAGGATTTACACTGTTTGAGAGGGTACTCACAGTGATAAAATCACAGATCTACAAAATGTTTCAAGCATTAAACAAAATGTTTAAAATATATTATATATTTATTTAAATAATATAATATTTAAGCATGTATTACATAATATAAATTATTAATGAGATATGTCAAATAGTATTGGCTAGATACTTGGTCTTAAAGCAAGACAAATATATTGCTCTTATATATGCTGGTTCTGTGCTAAAAATAATCACTAAATATTTAGGACCCCCAGATAACTTTCTAAAACTATTAAACTATGAAAAGTTACTGTTTGAAGAAGTTTCCAGTTACTTATACTAATGAAATCATAGGCTCAAACCTTTCCACACTCAAAATAAAATAATATAAAATCCTTACCAAATGATCACTAGAATACTTAGGGCTGAATTTTATTTATTTTGTGGTAGAATTTATTTTTTTATTGTTGTAAAATGAGAACTTAGACAGAGAGCTCTACTTCCTTATCACCAAAATCTTTCCCCAACCACTTACTTCATTAAAGAAAAAAATAATAATGAGATTGTAGCGGAAATGAGAATAGCAAGGTCTTTGACAAAATCTGACTCTGTTACACTTCACAGTCTTTACTCCTCACTGCTTCTAAATACAAACACCCACAAAGGCACATGTGCACTTGGACACACACCCACACCCCAATTTGTTCCATTTCAACCACAGTTTCTGCTTTCCAAGCATCATATGGTCCTTCTGAGAAACCTTGACTCCAGTACTAGAATTACAGAGTCCATAAAACCACTCAGAGGTTACCTCTAACAGGCAAGTGTGCTGCTTTATCATATCCAGATCTAATTCTCTACCTTCAATTCCTTCATTTCTATACCCTGCCCCAGGGCTAGTGTTGACTGCTCTCCCATTAGAATATACAATTCCTAAGGGAAAGGACTATACCTATCAGGAGTACAATGATGGACAAATAGCAAGCACTTAATACATAATCTCTCAGTTTGTCTCTATCTGCCATAGTGATTTGGAAGTAACTTTAAAAACTTTAAAAAATAAGTGTTCTAAAATCAAATGCATTTTTAAAATAACAAGTGCTTTTCCTCTCTCTCTCATTCCTCTCACTGAACAAAGTCATTAGGAAATTTTGCATAAAAACGCAATCAAAATTAATTCACATATAGGTCATGTCAAAAATATATGGAGTTACGTAGTCTACATATTTTTGTTGGAATTCTAGGGACAAGGGAAAGAGATCTCAGTCTTCCACAGGAATCATGATTACTTCAAGCTGGAAAGGGACATAGCATTGAATCATCTTGCAAAGTAAACCTTTAAGAACCTTATTTTATACAGATTTATGCATCTATCAATAGATAGATTGACTAGGCCAAATATTCATTTACCTACTTATTTAGGATATAATGATCATATTTTTCAGATTGAAAACTGCAAGATCTTACATACTTGTATTGTACTCATGATTTCTATTGATCATTTATTCTAGTTAAAGCAGCTTGCTATAAGAGGAAAAAGCTGGAACATAATTAATAATTAAAAAATCGGTCCTTCAGGTCTCAGTCTGATCACATACATGATAGGATAAAGAATTCTTAGCTCTGTTTTATAGTTGACAACCAATTATGCAGTAACCATTCCACCTTATAGCCACTCAGGAGTAATCAGGTCGATTTTTATTGAAAGGAACTCCACTGGGAAACTGAGTCAGAAGGATCCTGCCTCAAGCAGAGGCCAAGGTTTTTGCCCAGAAATTAACTTTTGCCCAGACAACCTCTGTGGTGATTTTTTTTTCTCTTCTTTAAAATATAATATGAAGGATGGTTTTCTCTGGAGAGAGAGCAGGTTTCTCCAGGGAGGTTTTCTGGAGGCAGCCTTAGAATCAATTCAGATCAATAATTACCCCAAATGCAGTCAGCTGGTAAAAATGCAAATGTTTATTTCTCTTTCCAAGTCTTGTCTCTTTCCTTGGGCCCGGATAGCTAGATTCTTAGAGGTTCCAAGAGCTCCCTCCAAATGTCTCCAAATCCAAATATTTGTCCTTCAGCCTCTGCCTCTGCTTTCTTCAGCCTCAGCCAGAGGCTGAATCTGTCTCTCTTGCCTTCCGAAGTAATTCTCTCCTGGCTCTAGCTCAACTCCGACTTGTGGCTTCTTGTGACTTGACACTCTCCCCTCCATGTAATTTGGCTGAATTCTGTCTGAGAGCCTCAGTATCTTATATATGAGAGATAGGAATTGTGGGCTACGAGAGAGAGGGATTATGGGTTTTCTCCCATGGTGCTCTCTGACCCTAAGAGCATCAAGGGAGGTGTGAATTCACAAAGTTACAAAGTTAACTTTGTGAATCTTCCATACTTGTGAATTCCAATGAGTAAAGGTGTAAACACAAGCATTGTATTAATTAGTTCTACTTAATACCTTGTTTCAGATTCTGGCCCAAAACATCTTCTTTTAAGATCAGATCAATAATCTATCAACTCTAATGAGTTAGCAGTTTGTAATGATTCCAACATATTTTTATACCCAGGACTTAGTGAAGTGCAGTTCAAACAATAAGTATTTTTAATGGAGGAAAACTGAAAATCACTGAACACTAATTATGAATGTGTGATGTTTTAAAATTTGTCCACTCTAGTTTTAAAAATAAGAATGACCGTAAAAAAGAAAATTCATCATTTCATAAAGAATGCTGTCATTAAAATTATTCTTTTTGACATCAAAATATTTTTCCCCTTAAGCAGAAGTTCAATCAGATGAAATAACTTGGAGCTTAATTTGTAATAATAATGGTAGCAATTACTACAAAGATAGCATTTGGCTTTCACACAAATCTCTCAGACATAGTTAGAGATGATAGTATTAGTTCCATTTTACATAGGCACATTATGGTATGGACATATTTAGATATTATCCATTTTTCTAATGTGTAGAAACTGAGGCTTAACTAGATCAAATGACTAGTCCAAGATTGTACAGTTAGTAAAGTGTCAGAGTCAGGAATCAAACACACCACAATGGTGAATGGAAAAACAAACATTTCACCACAATAATAATGCTTGGCCCTTTCTTCCTCCTACCATTATCCCCTAAAATCCAGACTTTGGGGAGGAGTATGTGGAGTAAAAGAATTTGAATATAGAGTATATTAAGTAAGAAAAGTCTCTTGAAAATACATCCTTCTCCTCTTCCTCCAGTATAGTTCTTCAAGCTCCATGAATATTATGTCTGGGGTATGAAAGAAAAAAAAAATCATAGTTGTAAATTCAAGAAATATTGAATATTCCAGCAGGCAGAGTTTTCTAATATGCCATGAAGACCGAAAGTTTCCTTGGCATGGCATATTACCTCCTCTGCAAAAGAGGGTTTAAGATTGGCTCTTTTTTACAAGCCTTGGCTACAAGCTGGGGTTACTCTTGATGGAGTCGGGTACAGTTTGAGCTGAATTTGAATACAATTGAATGAGTATCTTTAATTAAAAAGGAAGCTTAATCAGTAGTGAGTGTTACCAATGGGTGTGTTGCCCTTCTCTCAGAATCTTTTACAGAGGCCAGGATTCAAAGAGAATCTGTCCTTCAAGGAGTTTTAAAGAATTTCAGGGATCCCTTCAAAAGAAGAGAAGTTAATTAAGGTTGCAGCAGGTTAAGCTCCAAGGTTTTACTTTTCTAAGTTGTGCTGTCTCCTAACTCTTCCTCATGTGGGCTTGCTGCTTCATCTAGGATGGCTGGCTTGTCATATGTATGCTGAGTGGGCAATTGGTAGAGATGTCTGGCTCCTGTTCCAAAGCAGTTGCTTCCCCAGATGATGAGGGACTGAAATAAAAGTAAAAATAGTTGTCTAAACACTATTACTTTCAGGGCTTCTTGACTTATCTTTTTTGTTGGAGGCATTTGGTCAGCAATTATTGCTGTTGGTGATAAGAAAGGTGCATCTACTTCCCCATCATTTTTTCTTTCTTTTATGACAAATAAAATGAATAGAGAAGATTAAATATATTGACATTATCTGATGCAATTGAAGTAAGCTGAGACAAGAAAACAATATGCATGATGAATATAGCAATACAAATGGAAATTATGACCACAAAACAATCAAAAATGTGAAAATAGTAAAGGTGTAAAGAATAAGGTTGGCTCCAATGAAGAGATATGAAAAGAATATAAATAAAAACTATGATTCACATTTGACAATCATAATCTTGATTGTAAATCTGTACAATTAACATAATAAAAATTGAGACCAAAATGCAAACAGAACAAACTAAAGATTGGGATCCATTTCCTGCTTCTAAAATTGGTTCCTAGATTCTTCTCTGCCTAAGACCCTGGTCATCATGCATATTAGATTCTTGCCAAAGATGCTCAACCACATAGGTGTTTATATACTATTAGGAGAGATACAATAAATTTTTTAATTGAATAAAAGGTTTGAGACAACAGTGTATTTTCCCCTTGTTAATTTGAAGAACAATGATTTAGAAAAAAATATTTATCCTTGCATATACCAAGTTAGATGTATAGTGTTTTGCACATAGACACTAAATAAATTCCAGTTGAAGTACTTATTTAATATATGTATATCACAAGCTTTGAAGTGGATCCTCTGATGCTCACTAACTTCATTTACTTATTTATTTATTTTTCTCACTAACTTTAAAGTTAAAAAGTAATAGAGAATGTAGAAGAAAAGCTTGACACAATCAATTTGATTTGCTTTAGACTTTTAAGATAATTCGTTGATGAAACAGAAAGCACTCCTGCAGCATAATAATTCCAAAAATGTGATGGAAAATGTTCCCTACACATCAGAAACAAGTCAAAATATTCTTATAGTTCATAAGTATCCTATGACTAATCTGAAGGGAGAATTTTTAAAAGGGAATTTGGTTCAAGAGAGACAAACTAGTCTCATGCGTCTGGTGTTGTCAAGAACATAAAACTATTTAATATTTTAAGTGTATTTTTGCTTTTCTTCAGTTTTTTTGTGAACAGATAATGACTAATCCAAAATAGATTCTTGGTTTGCTTTTTTATTTATTTATTTATTTTAGTAACAAGAATCTACAAGGGAGATTAAAAAAAAATGCCTAGTACAGGACAGCAGAATCATATTGTCAGCAATTTAGATTTTGGATACTTGTGCTGAAGGTATGCAATTTTTCCTTTGAAAAGTCTTCTTGATATTTTTCTTTTTAAAAAATCAGTTCCTAATACTTCTCCCAAAAGATTGCTGACTAGAAACAAAAGAAAGTTAAGAAAAGAAAGCATTGATCTAATCCTACATCCATATTTTGCTCCCTACACAAATTTTCAGAATTGTTTTGTTTTTCCCATTATTAGTCTTCTGAAATCAAGATTGTTAATCAAAGGTGTCTATATTTGCTCTGTAAACTAATTACTTGATTAAAACTCTTGAAAGATACTTTCTATGAAGTTTGTTTACATTAAGTCTGGAAATATAGTGATCTGTTTCTAACAAATGCATGCGAAACTATAATGGGCTTAATTTGCTAAAGAAATAATGATTAGACAATTTGCAGATGGGATTTCTGATCATTAAAAAAAGAAAGTAGATGCTTCCAAATAATGTTAGTAGATAATGCATAATTCACAGACACCTCCATTAAATATAGATATTCTGTTACCCAATTTCAATGTTCAATTTCCCCAAGTGTGTTTATTTTCATAATTAATTCAACTCACCCTGGTACATTTACAGTATGGTTTGCTGAGAATTAGAGTCACAAATTTTGTCTCTGATTGTTTAAGTCCTGGGAAATCACATCAGTTTAACTACCTCAACCCTGCCCTGGGAAGAATGCTCTGGGATGGTTGTACTCTCTGGGCTGCCCAATATGCCAAGAACAGAGCAACCTTTTCTGTGATATCAGTAAGAAGCTGCAAAAAGGTGCTACAGAGCCCCAGTTAGGCAAGGGAATGAGTTACAAGGTGATTAACATAGGCTGGAAAAGCATATGCTTGACAAGTCTTTTTTATGACAGGTGCTATAAAGAGACACCTTAGAGATTTTCATTGAGGGACTGCTATTCAGGTTATGCAAGTTCTTAAGAACTGACCCTGTCAAGAAAAGACCTTGTTAAGATATTATAACTTATCTTTCTAAAACCATACACATTTTTCATTGATATGGTTCATAATGAAGGATAGAATCTCAGAAAGGTCTGTGTGCAATATTAATTTACTATGATAAGAAAAGAAGAAAACAAAATAAAACAAGCCCTTTTCAAATCTTTGTTGCTCTTCCTTATGATGTGCATGACTCTTAAAGAGATGTTATTAGAAGACAGCAACCTGAATCTCTCAACCAGGCAATTGACTCCTACCACAAGAAAAAATCAGCCTTCAGAATGAAAGTGTTTGAAATGACATCCCTGGAATTACAAAAACAAAAAACAAACATCCTCCAATTGCTTAACACTTTACCTTCTATGATATATTGCTCAGAGGGAAGTTAATTCAATGGATAGAGTGCTGGAGTCAGGAAGACATGTGTTCAAATTTATCCTCAGGCACTAGATTGTTATACTATGCTAGTTACTTATTATTTTTTTTTTGCCTCGGTTTTTCTCATTGGTAAAATGAGCTGAAGAAGGAAAAGGCAAAACACTTCAGAATCTTTGCCAAGAATTGCTCAAATGAGTTCAAAAAGAGTCAGATACAAAATTTTATATGGCATTTTTAGGGAGGAGGGGAAGGTAACCAGGACAGGTATTATTTTTTTTTTCAATTATATCCATATATTTACTAAGATTATATCTGGTACCAGAAAGTCTGAGTTTAAATTTTTTCTCAGATAGTTGCAACTTGTATGGCCTTGGGCTGATTCCTTAACCTTGCTGGATCCCAAACTTCTTTCTAAAACTTAATGTTGATCCCTTACATTTTCCTCATATATACAATCAACTGCTGAGTCTTGTCAATGTTACTTTTCCAACATTCTTTATATTTGTTCCCTTTTTCCCTACTTGTATGACTACAACATGACTTCAGGCTTATATAACTTTTCACCTTGATTATTACAGTAGTTCTCTAACTGATGTTTCTCTCTAGAGTCTCTTATCTCTCCAATTCATGGAAAGTGCTTTTTTCCTAAAGCTCAGGGCTAAATATGTTACACCCCATTCAATAAAATCAATTGATTTCTTATTGATTTTAGGAGAAAATTCTCTCTCTTTTCATATATGTATGTGTACAAACACACACATATGGATATGCATACACTTATATACATTATATATATACACATATACATTATATATATATATATATATATATATATATATAATAAGTAATTTTATGTAGTTATATAAGTGACATCTATTCCAATAGAATTTAATATCTGGAGGTCAATGAATATTTCTATTTTGTCTTTTTATTTCCTAGTTCCTAGTCCTTGATTTATATAAATTAATGAACATTTATTGAACACCTAGTATTTATCAGTTATTAAATTAACTTTTGGAGATACAAAGAAAGACAAAAGATGGTTCCCACTCGTAAAGAGTTCATGATGTAAAGGATTTGGAAAATTCTAGGAAATTAGTAGTAAGAATTCTGTAACTTTTTGTCCCAACATCTCAGTAACAGTAATTGATTTCAGACTATATTTACTTTTTCATAACATGAAATAGTTCCATAAACAATATACAGCAAATAAACATTTTAATGCCAAAACATTTCTAATCTGAATCTTAAACTTCTACTCTTTCAGATGATGGTATGACCACATTATACTGGATATTTTACTACTGTAAATTATTCTGCCTTGGCTACTTTCTGAAAAACAAGGGAAAGATTACTGGTGTTTTATTCACTGTTGTTAATTCATCTCTGCTATACTTCCCAAGATCTCAGGTGGCTCAGGAAATAGACATTATTGATACATTATTTCAAACTGCTATATCCTTCAGCATTTCCAGTGCCATCCAAAAGCACTGAAAAACAATATCAGAGGTGATTTTGGAGACTTCTCCAGTCTTGAAATCTTTTTCTATTATACAAAATATTACATAAGTAGTCACTTCCGTAGATGTTTCAACTGTTTCTAAAATATTACCACACATCTCAATAAAAGCAAATCTATCTGACACATAGTGCAATTAATATCCTTTGAAATTCTTTGCATTTTTATGGGTACAAAAAGGAGGAAACTATCGGAAAATACTTCAATATAAAATAACAACAACTATATGGGCATATACTTTAAATTTCTTAAGTATATGATTGAGGCTAATGGGAAACAGATTGAATATGCAAACATGTAACTGTTTAAATATACCATTATATTATCAAGCATGTGTCACAGATTGGCTCTGTTATGACTAGTCTAACCATCTGCAGTTTGGAAGCTCATCCTGACTCCTGGAAGTGCATTCTGCTAATGTGCTGCATGAGAAGAGCTCTAATTAATCATTAAGTGGCCTCACATCATGCAGTGCTATGGCTTCTGTTTCCAATCAACTAGATCTTTGGAGAACAGGTTGAGAATAGCAGTGACAGCAGTAGCTGTAGCAACAGCAGCAACTGGAAACATGAAACACTAGGTAAAGTGTCGATTACCATTAACTTTGAGGGCACTGTGCTTTGGAACCATTACTTCCACTGTTTAATAAACAGACCCCTAGTATCTTTTTTTTTTTAATCAGGGTCATTTGGACAGTTTGCCAGGAGTGGAATCTAATTTGCACCAACCAGAGTTGATTCTTTCTCTATTTGTAGAGGTGTGATCTATGGAGACTTTCTGACTTGGATCATGATTAAAAAATAATCTTATTATGGGATCTGTATTTCTGATGGTATCAGCTTCACATTGTAAGAATATCTGCAGGTCATAATCCAAGATTACAGAGGCTGCACCCCAACTACTTCATATAACATCCATTTTTCACACATACTTACTTAACAATATTGCTGCCTTTTCAAAATTTATAAAAATAATATTATTTTTTCACATTTCCCAGGGAACAACTTTGTATACTAACAAATAAAAGTCATCATCTTTTTCTTTTGAAATAGATAAATAAATATAGAAGCAAAGAGCAAGTGAAAAGAGAGGAGAGATCGATAAATGGGCACACAGAGAGAAAAGAGACAGAGAAAGACAGGAAAACGACAGAAAGATGATTATATCATACATATGTGTGTATGCATGTATGCAAACACACAGAATTTTATTTCAACTCTGCAGAAGAGAGATGCCTGGCTTTTCATATAATTGTCTCATGGGGAAAATTTATGAACACCCCTAAATATCTTAACATCAACTTCCCATGCAAATAGGAATCCACAAAATAACAGAAAGAATCTTTTCTGATCCCTCTATGTGTTAGTATCCTCCTGTGTTCCCAATTATATTATGTTTGTCTCTTTAAATGCTTATCTGCCTTCTGATCTTTCCAGTAAGGACTATATAAATGCTTTGATATCTTAGTAAATTCCTTCACACATAGGAATAGGTACTAATTCTGTGGTTTCATTGATATAAGGGACTTATGAATGAAGAATCTCTCATGATTAACAGAAATTGGCATTCCTCAACTTAGAGTATTAATGGATTGAACAAAAGTATCAAACTCAAACAGAAATGATATTATTAATTCATAGATAAAAATCTTTGCAGGCTGCATGTTGACTTAGTTTTTAATGGAATGTTACTTTTTAATTCATTTAAATTAGTTAATTTAAAATGTTACTTTTAATTTAAAATACTTTTCAATTATATTGTAGCTCAGACCTGATAGTGTCAGGCCTCATAAGACATAGGTTATATATTTAGCACTTCTGTTCTACAATACTCATATTTTAAGTGACTTGGCCAAAATTATACAGTTATTATTTGTCAGAGGACCTGAGACCAGATCTACCAGAGTAGACAATTATTTAACATTTGTGGATATTAAATAAATGAAAAATGTAAGATAAACTTCATTGAGTAACGCTCTTCCAAAGGTATGGAAAATTCTCAATCAAATAGATATGAATTGTTAGATATATCTACACCTGCAAGCAAAATATAATACCAATTGTTTTGAAAGAAGATATCAGGGAGATAAGGGTGGGCTATGAAAAATTATTTGTCTCACTTTCTTGTCCAAAGTCATCTAGGTCTAGTGGCAAAATATAGATCCAGATGACTAGAAATAGCCTCATGTGCAGTGAGGATTACTTCTGGGGATGGAGGAAAGAGGGTAGAGTAAAGCCAGGTAACTGCTCGATCTCTCCTAGTTTCCCATAAAAATTACATGAAATCAAGTCTCTAAACACAGTTGATGAAATGAAACAACTTTTAATCTACAGATAAACTGGAAAAACTTCAAGAAAGTTAATCTAGCTGGGGTGAAAAAGGTGTTCTGGGTAGTTTAGATATACTCTGGGAAAGCCAGTGAGAGAGTCTTAATCATAGCAAATCAGCAACTAAGACCCTTAGTCCTGGTTCAATAGAAGAGCAGATCAGTGGGGCAGCCTCCAGTCCCAGCTCAGAAAGCAAACTCTGTAAAACCAGGCTGTTTCCTAAAAAGAGCAGGCAAAACTAGCCTTGCAAACAGAAAAGACCCTGTGTTCAAAGCCAATGCTCAGAGCTACATAGAGAAAGTTGGGGCAGAAACCTACTTAATCCCAATAGCAGAGCTCAACCATAAAAGTGAAAAAAAAAAAAAAAAAGGAGGAAATACCAAAAGAAAAAGCAGAGAAAATGAGCAGGAAACATAAAAGATCTACTACTATGGTGACAAAAAAGACCAAAACATGAACTCAGATGAGCATAAAATATCCACAGAGGAAATCTCAGAGAGTGATATGAATTGGTCAGAAGCACAAAGAAGTTTCTAGAACATGCTCATAAAATACTTCAAAAGGGAAATAAGAGAGGTAGAAGGAAAAAAAAAAGAAAATAAAAGTGTAAATAAGAGAGAATCAACAGCTTGGAAAAATGAAGGAAAAAAATTAACTGAAGGACACAATTCCTTAAAAAAATGCAATTGAGCAAAGGTAAAAAAGGATCCACTGAAGAAAATACCACCTTCAAAAGTAGAATTAAACAAATGCATACATTTGATACAAAAAGCTAACTTTTTAAAAGAAGAGATACAAGAGCTAACTGAAAAAAAACACACATTAAAAACTTCAACAGGGCAATGGAAGCTAATGGTTCTATAAGACAACAAGAATCAAAACAAACTAAAAAGAATGAAAAAAAGGAAGAAAATGTGAAATATTTTAATGGCAAAACAGCCGACCTAGAAAATTGATTTTGAAGAGACAATTTAAAAATTATTAGCCTACCTAAAGGCCATGACCTAAAAAAGACCTGGATAGCATTCTTCAAGAAATCATAAGGAAAACTGTCCCAATAGTCCAGAAAGAAAGGGGGAAATACTCATTGAAAGAATCCATTAGTTGCCTTCAGAAAGACATCCAATGAGGAAAAGCCCAAAGCACATTGTTACTAAACTCCAGTTACAATCTCAAGGAAAAAAATCCTGCAATCTGCCAGATAAAAACAATTTGAATATCAAGGAGTTATGGGATTATTCTGGATCTTACAGCTTCTACAATAAAGGATTAGAGGGCCTGGAATCCCATGTTAGAGGGCCTGGAACCCGATATTTCAGAAAAACAAAGAACCTAGGCTTAAAACTAAGAATTAACTATGCAGCTAGGCTCAGCATCATCTTTCAGGGTATGTAATGGACCTTCAGTAAAATAAGAGAATTTCAGTCATTTCTATTGAAAAAACAGAACTGAACAGAAAATTCAATCTACAAACACAGGACTCAAAAGAAGCATAGAAAGGTAAGCAGGGGAAATTACATATTATTTAAAGGTTAGACAGGTTACATCCCTAGACGGGAAATCTTTAGGGCCAGATGGATTCACAAGTGAATTCTATGAAATATTTAAAGAATAATTTCAATACTATGTAAACTATTTTGAAAAATAGGTAAAGAAGGAGTCCTGCCAAATTTCTTCTATGACATGAATATCTTATCATTACCTAAACCAGAAAGAGCCAAAAAAGAGAAAGGAAATTACAGACCAATCACGCTAGTGAATATTGATGAAAAAACTTTAAAATATTAGCAAACAGGTCACAGCAATTTATCATCAGGATAATATACTATGACTAAGTGGGATTTATACCAGAAATGATGGTTCATTTATACTAGGCTGGTTCAATATCTGTAGAGGGCTGAAACTCTGGAAAGGTGTACCTGAATCAAGGACAGCAGGGTACTCATAGTAAGCAAAAACGTGGTGTGATTGATGGAATAATGGTTCTCTAGTTGGCATATATTTAGCACAGTTGGCCCATGCTCAGTTGCTGTAGTGATGTAATCATATTGAGGTTTTTAAGGGCTGAGGGGACTGGGAACAAATCTCTCAGCCACAGACACAAAGAAGACTTCAGACTCCAAACTCCATCTTTGACCAGCCTCATGGTGCCTCTCCAGTCTTCATCACTTCTCCACCTAAAGAACAAGGCCTGTCCAAAGATCCTCCAGAAAGCTAGCCCAGACATTACAAATATCAGAAAATCCATTTCCATAATTGACCATATCTATAACAAAACCAACAGAAATCATATGATTTAATACATGCAAACTTTTGAAAAATATAGCACCCATTCCTATTAAAAACACTAGAGAGCATAGGAATAAGGGGAATTTTTCTTAAAATAACAAGCAGGATCTATTTAAAAACACCAGCAACCATTATCTGTAATGGAGAGTAGCTGGATGCATTTCCAATAAAATCAGGGGTGAAACAAGAATGCTCATTATCACCACTATTATTCAACATTGTACTACAAATGTTGGCTTTAGCAATAAGAAAGAAAAAATAAATTAAAGGAATTAGAATAGGCAATAAGGAAATGAAGCTATCACTCTTTGCAGACAATATGATGATAGAGAATCCTAGAAAATCATACAAAACCTATGGGAAAAAATGTACAGCTTTATAATAGTTGCAAAATATAAAATAAACCCACAAAAATTAGCATTTCTATATATTGCTGACAAAGCATATAAGCAAGAGAAAGAAAGAGAAATTCCATTTAAAATAGCTGTAGACAAAATAAAATATTTGAGAGTCTACTCGCCAAGACAAAACCAGTAACAACATGAACAGAATAACAAAACACTTCTTACAAAAATAAAATCAGATCTAAAAAAAATGGTCAATTGCTCATGGACTGGTTGAGCTGATATAATAAAAATGACAATTCTCCCTAAATCAGTTTTCTTGTGTCATACCAATCAAACTGCCAAAAACTTATTTTATAGAAGTAAACAAAAATAACCAAATTCATGTGGAAGAATAAAATATCAAGAAGATTAAGGGAATAAATGAAAAAAAATACAAAGGATAGTGGCTTAGAAGTACCAAAAATTAAACTATATTATAAAGCAGCAGTCATCAAAACAATTTGGTACTAAGAAATAGAATGGTAGATAAGTGGAATAGATTGATACACACAACACAATAATCAAGACCTATAGTAATCTAGTATGATAAACCCCCAAACTCCAGCTTCTAGAATAAGAACTCACTGTTTCACAAAAATTGCTGGAAAAACTGGAAAATAATATGTCAGAAAAGCTGCAGAGAACCACCTCTCACATCCCATATCAAAATAAGGTCAAAATGGGTACATGATTTGGCATAAAGGATCATACCATAAACAGATTAAGAGAGCTAGCACTAATTTACCTGGTTTTTGGAAAAGGGAGGAATTTGTGACCAAAGAAGAATTAGAGAACATTATAAAAGGTAAAAAGGACAACTCTGATTTCATTAAATTAAAAAGTTTTTTTTTTCACAAACAAAACCATCAGAAACAAGATTAAAAGTGGAGTACAAAGCAGGGGGAAAAAGAATTACAGTTAGAATTTCTGATAAAAGTTTAATGTCTAAAATATATAAAGTACTGTGTCAAATTTATTAAAATTACAAGTCATTCCCACATTGGAAAATCGTCAAATAATATGTACAATTTTCAGATGAAAAAATTGAATACATGTATAGTTATATGAATGTGCAATAATCAACTATGAAAGACTCATTTTTTTCTCAGTGATTCAGTGATCCAAAGCAATCCCAATCGACTTTGGACAGGAAATTCCATCTGCATCCAGAAAAAGAAGTATGAAGATTGAATGTAAATCAATACATGCTATAGTCACTTCTTTTTTTCTGTTTTTTTTTCCTCTCCAATGGTTTTTTTTCTCCTTTTGCTCTGATTTTTCTCTCCCAATATGATTCATAAAGCAATATTTATTAAAAATAAAGAAATTTATTGTAAAAAAAAACAAGCAGATGCAATGAGGACCTTGGCTTTTTTTAAGCGAGGGTATTTATCAGATCTCAGTTTGACTGAAGCAACTGCAAGTCAATGATTTTAGTTAGGTGAGAGATGAGGCAAAAGAATGGCTTTTTTTTTTTTACCTAGATAAAACAAATCACTCTGAGACAGGAAGACCTTCAAAATTTCTGGCCAAATCAAAATCAATTGTTATTTACATTCCCTGAGTCAAGCAAGACCCAAACAATGGTCAACTGGAACTTGGTCTGGAACCTATGGTTGGCCAATCTGTGAGAGTCAGGGTAATTTATTATACCAGGCACAGTTATTTTAACAGTACTTTAGTGAATCTTTCAACTGCTCAACATTGCTACTAATAATTACTCTCTATGGTGTGTTCTCTAGTAGCTCCTTGTCAATTGATTCTTTTTATGGACCTTTCTTTCTTCCACAGACAATACCTGGAACTACCCTTGGATTAAATTGTCATCTGTCATTGGAAGCAGTTTTTGCCACCATAGAGAGAAAAGCATTCAGATTCCTCTTTGTCTCAAGAGATTCACAATTCTTTCTGTAAAAATAACATTTTTTAGAGAGTTGAGTAATGACAAGTAAGAGTCCTCAATTTACTGAGAATCCTCCACTTTGAAATTGCTCCTCCCAACTTATGTCTTCATAAAAATTTATTCATAGAGCTGAACCTCTCCAAAATCCATTTCCCAGCATCCCAGTCAATAATGCATAAGAACTCAGATTTTAAGGAGATGGAGAAGCCTTAAGTCAGACATTACACTCATTTACCTTATCATTCGACAATTTCTTGTCCATTTATAAATCATCAGATGTTTTCAAGACCTTTAGCTCACATATAAGAAAAGAAAAAGAAAAAATCCTTAATAAATATTGTGGCATCAAAGAATAGAAATGTTACCTCATCAATTTACATCATTAAAGGCACTTTATTTGGTCAGCTTAAATTCTACACTATACCCACAGCATGTCAAAATCTTAGATAAATATGTCCAGTCTGTTGGACAGAGATATCTTTGAGTATTTATGGAAGGAGATGATCAAGAAGCACATTAGGTATATAGGTGTCTTTCTGCATTTTTGGAAGCACCCATATTGATAAGATTATGCAACAATTAAATGCAAGATTTCTCTGACTCATGAATGTTCATTTACATACCTCCCACACTCCATATCAAAATAAGGCCCAAAATGGGTACATGATTTGAGCATAAAGAATCATATCCATAGATCCTAGATGCATAAAGTCTTTGTATTGTCCTTAAAGGAGAAATAGAAAGATGGAAAAGCAGAGTTGAAGAACACAGAAAGAAGAAAGGTCCAGAGATTGGGATTTAATTCCTTGCATAAGTAACCTAGATAGCCTCTCCAGGGAACTATGTGATAATAATTATCACTTTACATTATAGTCTTGTTTTCTCATCTTTCTGTAGTTTCTATATTAGTCACAATGCAATTCTCCAACTCCCCCATTCCCCAAAATAGATCATGCACCTGAAATAAAAATCTCTTTTCAAAAGGGGAAAAAGTGGCATTTGCAAAATAACATGGATGATAAGCCACACTCAGATTTTATGGAAGGCATGAATGTTAGGGGAAGGAAAATGTAGTCAGCCTATATTTGGCACAATGTAGGGAAGCCACAATTTGCACTTGTGTCCTGTCCACTACAACATGTTGGACAGTAAAGTTCTCAAAATAGTTACTCAATAATATAGTACTAGTCCAAATATAGAGTTCTTCCCTCAAATAATCTGATTTATAACAAATGAGTACATCCTATAATAAGGTTCCAGGGAGCATTCCTTCTTTCTCCAGCAAGGCCCTGATCTCAATAAATCAATCAATAAATACTGAAAAACCTACTATGCACCAGCCATTGTAGTAAGAACTGAAGATACAAAAAGACTCTGTCTTCGAAGGATTCATAATGTAATACATGAGATAACAAGCATGTACAAACAATATATAAAAACCATAATAAGTAGGAAAAAGTGGAGGGAAGGAACTTGATTAAGAAGGTTTGGGAAAGACTTCTTGTGTTAGATTGCATTTTCATTAGGACTTAAAAGAAGCCAAGGAAGCCAAAAAGTAGAAATTTGAAGGGACAACATTCCAGACATGAAGGATAGACAGGAAAAAAAAATACTCAGATTTGAAAGATGGAATGTTTTGTTTGTAAAATAGCAAAGAAATCTGTATAATCAGATTAAAGAATACATATCAGGAAATAAAATATGGGCAGATTAGAAAAATAGGAATCTAGGTATCTCAAATGGTAAGGTAAATTCAAGTTTGGAATCTTTAATTGATCCTCAATGATTTCTTTTCTTCTTTTCCACTACAAGATGAAGGTCTTTAAATTTACCAACATAGCCTCATTAAATCAGGTCTCAACATATCAACTGATGGCAGCCAGGCTAACAATGTTATTTTCCTAATCATTTTGCATACACAATAAATATATTTAATAACATTATTGATATAATTATATAATAATATTTCTATTTTTATAAATATTCCGTTTACATATGATTATATATATATAAATGTCTGTATGTGTGTATGTATGTGTATGTATATGTATATATGTATATGTATATATATATAGAGAGAGAGATTAAGACAGAAACAGAGAAAGAGAAACAGAGAATATTATATATATATATATATATATATATATATATATGTATGTATACATACATATATGTATTTCTTTCATATAAATATTTTACTAATGGTTGATATTTAGTGAGGCTAATATTTAAGAATACACTATATTGAAATAGTATGGTAATATTACGTGGGGGTAGTAAACTAGAAATAGAATCAAGATCTAGGTTTGGATACTATCTAAAGCATTAGTTATGTGACTATGGAAGAAAACATCTGGGACTGAAGCTACTTTCCAGGATGTATTAAAAAAAAAGTTACAGATGAGTCACCATCTTTATTGGTAGAGATAACTTGCCATATTGCCATGGTACTTCCAGGATTGAAACCTGCAGTGGATCTTATTGATTATCTAGTCTAACTGGATCATTTTTACAAATGAACAATTAGAGCCCTCACCCATAAATGACTTGCCTATCCTCTAAATTGTAAATAATGTAGCTAGAATTGCAACCAAGTTCCTCTCATTCCCAATACTTTTTCTGATCCTCTGTGCTGGATTTAACTCAATGAAATAAGGTGGTATTATCAGCTCTAGTTTTAAGCATAGACTTCATGAACTTCCATCACACTGATCTTATCAAACTTCTTTCTAGAGTCTAAACAGAAATTAAGTAAGAAGGAGTAGAAAGGATGCTCCAATTTGAGCATACTAAAAAGAAGATAAAGAATATATCTACCCTCGAAGTAATCTTATCAAATGATTAATTTGGGTATAAGTGTTTTTAGGCATTATGCAAATAGAAACAGGAAGTTTCAACAGAATTTTACCCAAAGTAAGGTCTTTCAGAGAAGAAATCATCTGCAATTTAATAGTAACAAGAAACTTAGAAGTCCTTTGAATAAAATGAAAATAAAAGTCTGTAAGTTAAACAAACACTCTTCAAGTCCTTTAGACCATTTATACATTTATAACGGGTAAGAAATAATGTAACTGAATGGAGTTGTAAGGGAATTAGTAAAATTTGTAGTTCTTCCATTTCCCTTGATTTTGCTATGCATGGAAATCTGTTTTCCACAGTTATTGAGTTCCAGTGCTTAATCCTTATATGTACTTGGTAGTTTTGCCATTATTAACCACTAAAAAAAAGAAAAGAAAAAAAAAGAATCATAACTGTCCTTCTCTAATATTACTTTGCCTTTTGGAATAGTCACATTTTGGATGTGGAGTCAAGATAGCAGAGCAAAGGCAGAAATTTACCCAACCTCTTCCCCAAACCATTCCAAATTCCTTTAAATAATGACTCTAACCCACTTTTAGAGTATCAGTACACTAAAAAAAAAAAAAAAAAAAAATGGAGTATAACATTTTCTGGTTGAAGCTGTCCAAAGCTCACCTGAAAAGGTCTGTGACCCCAGGGTGGGAGTCCAGTGTTCAGTGGTAGCACAGGCCCAACCCTAGCCCCCAACCTCTGATGGCCTCCAGGATGAAGAATTGGAAATTAAAGGGATGTCCTTAAAATGGGAAATGGCTGAATAAATTATAGTATATGATTGTTGTGGAACATTGTCATTTTCTTATGGGAAGTGATGAACAGATTGTTCTTGGGGGGGGAGAGAACTGAAAAGCCCTCCATGAACCCAAGCAATGTTAAATATACTGTATACAAAGTAATAGCAATGTTCTGGTATGACTGCCTATAAATGATTTTGTTATTCTCAGCAGTACAATGATCCATCATTATTCTGAAGGACCTATGATAAAGGCAGAGTAGAAATTGATTGTGTCTGAATACAAATTAATCCTCCCCTCTCTCTTTTTCTTTCTCTTCCTCCCTCCCTCCTTTCCTCCCTTGCTCTCTTTCTCTCTTTTTCACACACTTTATTTTCTTGAGGTTTTCTTAATTAGGATGAGAGCTCCATGTTTTCTTTCATGACTTTTATAGAAATGTATTGCATAACTTCTCAGGTGATTTCTTTATGGGACTTGGAGATGAGGAGAAGGGAGAGAATCTGAAAGTCAAAAGTTCTTTTAAATATAATTGGGGAAAATATCAAACAAACAAACAAATAAATAAATGTGATATTTCAGGATTTTTAACTTTTTAATTGGCTTATTTTTCTTTGCTCTCCCTCCTCTTTCATTTTTTTTCTCCTTTTTGCAAGTCATTCCTTTCTTTTACAAATATGTATTGAGTATGTTCTATGTGCAAAAACCTGTGCTAGGAAATGTAAAACACAGAAATGGATAAAATAAGATTCCCAGTACTGAAAACCTTGCTCTTATGTGGTTACAAAACATTGAAGTTTTATTAGAAAGTATTTTTATAACTGGAAGTTCCTTGCAACCATGTGATCTCAGGCCTTATCCCTAAATCTTTTCCCAGCAAATACTACAAAATAGATCATATTAAATTCATAAGAGAAGTACTAAATCTAAGGGCTAATTCCAACAGGAAGGTATTCTGAAAATTATATAAAGTGATAATACTGAAATTGGGCTTTAAGAATGGTGATAGAGATGAAAAAAGGAATTCTAGATTGATGAAATAATGTGAAGAAAACATAGCCATTCTATTGATCATCCAAGGACAATGAAAAGTTCAGAATTTGTCTTTATTGGATCCTTTGAGAGTATAAGGTCCTGGGGGTAAAGCCAAGATGGCAGAGTGAAGTCAAGAAGCTACTCAAGCTTTCCCAGTATCCATTGAAAACCACATGAAATCAAGCCTCTGAACAGAATCATGGAATGAAAAACTCAAATGACAAAATTAAAGCCATCTATAGTTATATGAAAAAAATGCTCTAAATCACTATTGATTAGAAAAATGCAAATTAAAGCAATTCTGTGACACTCCCTCATACCTCTCAGATTGGCTAAGATGACAAGAAAAGATAAAATAAATATTGGAGAGCATGTGGGAAAACTGGGACATTAATACATTCTTGGTAGAATTGTCAAATGTGACTTTCAAACTGTGCATATTCTCTCACCTAGTCATTACTAGGTCTGTATCCCAGGGAAATCTTAAAGGGAAAAAGCACTCCTCATATGTAAAAATGTTTATAGCAGCTCTTTGTGGTAGCAAAGAATTGGAAAATGTGTAGATGCCCAGCAATTGGAAAATGGACAAATAGGTTGTGGTACATGAAGATAATGTAATATTATTTTTGTATAAAAATGGTAAACAAGCTGATTTTAAAAAGGCATGGAAAGCGTTACATGAACTGATGCTGAGTGAAATAAGCAGAATCAGGAATATAATGTAAACAATAACAGCAAGAATGTGCGATGATCAATTATGAAAGACTTGGTTCTTTTCAGTGGTTCGGTGATCCAAAACAATCCCAATAGACTGTGGAAAGAAAATGAACCCAAAAAAAGAAGTAAGGAGACTGAATGTGAATCAATACATGCTATATTCATTTTTTCTGTTTTTTTTAATATCTCTTATGATTTTCCCTTTTGTTCTAATTTTTCTCTTCTACCATAATTCATAAAGTAATGTGTATTAAAAATAAATTTACAAGAAAAAAAAGAGAGTACAAGGCACCTTGTGATTGTTTGATAAATAATTTTTTGACAACACTTAGTCCTTTATATGTGAATTGTTCATCTCTACTGGTACAAAAGGATTTTTAATAAATTATGGTAAAATGGCTTAGGCATCAGTATTCTGGACTAAGAAGACAAATATCTTTGCCTAACTGCAAAAAAATAAACATTAGCCATGTGCTCTTTAGATTGAATTATTTTGGGGGTTTTGAAATAAGTTTTTAGACAATTGCAGTTTTCTTGCTACTGAATGACTGACACTGTGTCAACTGTTATATAAGATATAGGAACTAGGGCCATACAGTCTCTATCTAAATGTCAGTTTGATATGGAGAAGTTATATAAGGAAATCTATATCCTAATAAAGACAGGCTGATTTCCAATGTAAATTTACCCATTGTTCCCTGCTTACATAGGCATTATACTGATTGGAAAGGGATGATTCCAGCCAAATTGAACTTCAACAAGATGAAATTTTAAAATGAAAAATGAAGGAATTTTATGAGTCCTTCTATAACAGAAATAGTCTCCATCTGCTCCTAATTCCAGATATTTCCTTATTCGTATAAATCCTGTCCATTTTCAAATCCTGATGTTTCTTACATGTGGGCAGGGTTTATTTCTTATACTTTTGTTGAATCTTTTATAATTTCTGGTAGAGTGCTAGTTATATATACTGAATACTCAATAAATACTACTTAACTATTGATATCCCATTTGTGACTTATTAGTTGTGAAAGTTGGGGGTGGGATAGAGATGAACAATAAATATTTATATAGCCCTAATATGTACCAGGCACTGAGTTAAGCTATTTACTAACATTATGTCTCTTTTAGACTTATATGATAATTTCAAAAAACCCTGGAAAGTAAATACTATTATATATCTATATCTATATATATATTATATATATATAGATATATATATATATATCTATATATATCTATATATATATATATATTTATATATACATATAAATACTTAAATGATGATTTCAAAAACCCTGGAAAGTAAACACTATTATTTTCCTCCTTTTACAGTTGAAGAAACCAAGGTAAACAGAGATTATATAATTGACCCAAAGTCACACAGCTAGTAAGTACTTGAGGCCAAGCATTATCACTGAGAAATTCACTTCTCCATTCTTTCAGTTTTCACAGGTAGAAAATGAGAAACTTGTAGTGTGGCAATTTTGCATAATAAAGAAGGCCCTAGATATGTAATCATAGGACTTTATTTCAAATGTAAGGTCTCCCATTCTCTGTCTCTATGACCTTAGGCAGATCATAACAACTTTGAACTCAAATTTCTTCATCTCTCAAACATTTTTTGAATAAGTGAAGTTTAAAATACTTTCTTTTCAGCTTTAAGATTTTTTGAATCCATAACTGAAACACCTACTTGCCAGAAGGGATGAAAAGCATTTGACCCTATATCAAGTTCATTGGTTTACACTACTTCACATCCTATCCTTTTAGTCCAGAGGTATTTAAATGAAATCAACACGATCAATTTTTGAAGAAGAAGCTCTATTTCCATTTATCTTAATCTGATTTAAAGTATAAAATCAAGAATCATGCTTTTTTAGACAATCATAGTCAAGCCATACATTCAAATTGTCTTAAAAGTCAATGATAATTCCTGCCTATGATAGAAAAAAGCAGCACAGTGTTTCATAAAAATAAAAACACTGTTTACTTTGGGTAAAGACTCACCATTTAACAAAACTATTTAGAAAATTAAATGACATTCTAGCAGGCTAACACTTCACATAATTTGCAAATGAACGTATGAGTATAATTTTAAAAAGGTCACATTATAAACATATTAGAGAAGTCAAGAACAATAAAAAGGGGATGATTTCATGACTAAGCAAGTAATAAAATGGATTGACAACATAAAATAGACAACTTCACAATTTAAAATTAAGAATTTTGTAAAAGCAAATATGATATAGCAAAAAATAGAAAAAGGTCTCATTTCCAAAATATATAAGGATTAAAATTGTAAAATGGAAAGTTATTACCCAATAATTAGTCAAAGGAAAAAATAATTAATTTTCAAAGGAAGAAATCCAAGCTATCAATAGATAGCTGGGAAGGAAGCTAAGGAAAAAAATGCTTTAAGACATTAAGAGAGAATATAAATAAAAGCAACTTGAGGATCTACTTCAAAGCCATCAGAGGGAAAAAGATAACAAAAGAGAAAAATAACAAATGCTGGAGGCCTGTGGGAAAAGAGGTACACTAATCTTAGTAGAGGTATGTATTGATTCAGTCATTCTGGAAAGCAATTTGGTAGAATGCCTAGAAAGTTATCAAACTGTCCATATACTTTTGTTTTAAAGTATTGTTTTTAATCAATAACAAACTGCTTTCTCTTACTTCCACATTATATCATTTGAAAATGAAAGAAAAAAATAACTTGTTATAACCATATATAATCACAAAAAAAAAAAGAAGTTCTTCCAAAAGGAAAAAAATTGATATGTATAAAAACTTATATATACATATACAAATAGTTTCTATCTAGAATTAAAATTTTACACATATAGATTTAAATATAGATGAAAGGATTAGATATGGAGAGAGAGAGAGAGAGAGAGAGAGAGAGACAGAGAGAGAGAGAGACTCAAACCCTAACCACCCGACTGTAACCCTAACCCTAAATTGAACCCTAAATTCGACTGCCGACTCTAACCCTAACCCTAACCCTAACCTAACTCCCGACTCTAACCCTAACCCCCCGACTCTAACCCTAACCCTAACTCAACTCAGGAATCTAACCCTAACCCCCTGACTCTAACCCTAACCCTAAATGCCCGACTCTAACCCGACTCTAACCCTAACCCTAAATTCGCCTCCCGACTCTAACCCTAACCCTAACCCTAACCTTAAATGCCTCCCGACTCTAACCCTAACTATAACCTAACTCCCGACTCTAACCCTAACCCTCCCGACTCTAACCCTAACCCTAACCCAACTCAGGACTCTAACCCTAACCCCCTGACTCTAACCCTAACCCTAACCCTAAACCTAAATGCCCCACTCTAACCTGACTCTAACCCTAACCCTAACCCTAACCTTAAATGCCTCCCGACTCTAACCCTAACCCTAACCCTAACCTAATTCCCAACTCTAACCCTAACTCCCCCGACTCTAACCTTAACCCTAACCCTACTCCCGACTCTAACCCTAACCCCCCGACTCTAATTCTAACCCTAACCCTAACCCTAAATGCCCACCTAACCCGACTCTAACCCTAACCCTAAATTCGCCTCCCCACTCTATCCCTAACCCTAACCTTAAATGCCTCCCGACTCTAACCTTAACCCTAAATTCGCACCTCCCGACTCTAACTCTAAATGCCTCCCGACTCTAACCCTAACCCTAAATTTGCGACTCTAACCCTAACCCAACTCCCGACTCTAACCCTAACCCCCCCACTCTAACCCTAACCCTAACCCTAACCCTAACCCTGGTTAGGGAGAGAGAGAGAGAGAGAGAGAGAGAGAGAGAGAGAGGGAAAGAGAGAGAGAGAGAGAGAGAGAGAGAGAGAGAGAGAGAGAGAGAAGGGAGAGAGAGAAATATAGATATACTTGAAACTATGTATAAAACAATATCTCACACCACATGTCACAATAACATTAAAGTGGATACATGAATTAGACCTAAAAGATGGTAACATAAGCAAATCAGGAGAGAAAGGAATAATTTTCCTATTAGCTATATGGAGAAGGGAATAATTTATGATAACATAGAAAATATAGAACATTATGAAATGCAAAATGGGTTATTTTGATTACATGAAAATTTTAAAAATTGCAAAAGGCAATGCCACCAAGATTAGAAGGAACCCCCAAAAAACTAAAAAAAATAATTTTTACAATTAATATTTCTAATAAAAGCTTATTTCTAAAATATGTAGAGAAATGGACAAACTTGATAAGACTACAAAAGATTCCCCAATTGTTAGATGATCAAACAATATGAACAGACAGTTGTTATATCTATCTTTAGTCATATAAAAATGATCCAAATCATTATTTATTTCTTTAAAAAGCAAATTTAAAAAATTGTAAGGTACCACCTCCCGTCCATTGGATTGGTTAATAGAAGGGAAAAAAAGAAATTGATAAATGTCGTAGAGGATGTAGGAAAATTAGAATACTAATGCATTGTTTATGGAATTGTAAACTTATCCAATCATTCTGAAGAACAATTTGGAATTATGCCCAAGGGATATAAAACCATGCACACCCTTTGAAGTGACAATACCACTGTATCCCAAAGAGATCATTAAAAAAGGAAGAATGTTGATCACATTTTTTTTTTGGTAGCGAAAAGTTGAAAATTTAGGGAATGTTTATCAATTGGTAAATGACTGAACAAATTGTGGTATATGAGTGTAAATGGAGTACTATTATTCTGTAAGAAATGATGAATAGTCAAATTTTAGAAAAAATCTGAAAAAGACATATGAATCGTTTCTCAGTAAAGTGAGCAAAACAAGGAGAACATTCCATACAGCAAAAGCAACATTGTGGGATAATTAACTATGATAGACTTACCTCTCATCAGCAATACAATAACCTAAGACCTTTCCAAAAAAAAAAAAAAAAAGAAAAAAGAAACCTCATGATGGGAATGGTATACATAACCAGAAAAACAATTATGAAGTCTGAATGCAGATCAAAGCATACTATTTTCACCACCACCCCCACTTCTTGTGGTTTTTCCCTTTTGTTTGGAGTCTTCTCTTACAACATGACTAATATGGAAAAATGTTTAATATGATCGTACATGTATAAATTATATCAGATTGCCATCTTGGAGAGGAGAGGGAGGAAGAAGGGAGAAAATATAGAAATCAAAATATTAAAAAAGAGAAAGAAACATGATGCATGGGCTTATTTTCCTTTCTTTTTTTAGGTATTGGCATTCAGATAGTCCAATGAGTTTTAATTTTTAACCTTTGATGATTTTTCCAGGTCATCTAATTTTGCTTTAAGATAGCATTCATTTGCTACTATTTCCCATTATTTTGACTTTATTTTAAAATTTCTTGTCCCATTGAGCCATTAGTTTGTCCATATAATTTTCATATAGAATATTCTTGTACCAACCTTCTAATTGTCTTTCAAATTCTTTTTTTTTTGTCATAGTTTTTATTTCTTTTCTGTTTTTCCTCTAGGAACCTCATTGAGTTTATAAAAATATCTTTTTTTAATCTCTTGTTTTATCTCTTCCCATGGATTCTATTTGAATTTGTGTCCAAGATAATGTTTTTCTTTGAGGTTTTGCTTGTAAATATATTGAAGTCATTCTTTTTTTTCCTGGTTATTTGCCTTGAAAATATTGAGTTCATTCGATTTTGGTGGAGTTCTTTCTTTCTTTTGCTTACTCATTCTTTCAGCCTACTTTATGAATTCACAATATTAATTCTGATACTGCAGACTTCTGGAGTGAAGATTTAGTTTATCCCTACTACTTCTTTTTAAGGAACTGAGTACTGTGTTATCCCAGGATTTTAGGAACAGATTATGCTGAGACCCTTTACATCAGAATCCCAAAGTAACCTGATCTAGAGCGAAGTCTGATTGCTGCCAACATGGTCTGACTTCTGAAATTCTTTATGTGGGTATGAGCAAGAATAGGCTGCTAAAGAATTCATCCACAATCAGCCAACTATGAAGCTTTCTGATTTCAAGTGATATTAATATAAGCTTTCATTTGGTCTGGGCTTCCTGCTTGGTCATTTTTCTGAAGGCTACAGACTGGGCTATACATTGGAAATGCATCATTGTTATGTTCTTTGAATTGAGCCATTAATGCTGCTTGTTTCTAAACTTGTTCCTCAATCTGCAAATTGTCCAGGATCTCTGACCATTCACTAGCCAAGAATACTAATCTGGACTATGGGTACCATTTTTTTAATGGTCTGAGTTCTTAAGCCAGAATTGCTTAAAAGATGTCACTCATTCTTGCATTATCAATATATGATACCTTGGCATGTTTTTGGGACCTCTAATTGTCTTCATGTATAACTTATTTTTAAGCTATAAGGACTTTCATGGAACACTCCTGATCACTCCCTGTCATATGTTCACAAACAACAATCTACTTAGGCTAATTGAGGCTGGAAAAAAATTTACCATACCAAAAACTTTTCTCATTTTTTTTCCCCATCAAAATTTATCTAGTATGTTTTTTTCAGTGTGTTTGGAGGAATTTGGAGGAGTATCGTTCTATATTTCTTTTTGTAATCCTCTAACTTGGTTCCACCTGCTTGTGTATATTCTTTGACCCAGATCAAGTAAGACTAGGACTACACTGCAAGGAAACCAAAGAAAGAAAATATATGTGTATCCTACATTTGCCCACATATACATATACACACACATATATATGCATGTGTGTATACAAAAACTTATAGCAGCTCTTTTAGTGATACCCAAACTGAAAATACCTTTTTAAGGTATTTTCCTATTAAATAATGAATAAACAAATTAAGCTATATGCAAGTAATAGAATATTATTATGCCATGAGAAATTACTAAATAGATTCTAACCCAAGTTGATAGAGAATTAGAAAGTAGAGTCAATCTCTACTTTATTTAACTGCACTACAAGAATTCAAAATGTATTTTGAAACTTTATTAAACTGAGAACTAATCAGGGAATTAAATTTTTTTTTTACTCTACGTCATTATAGAATGATAAAGTAGTCTAGTATTACTAGAAATGACCATCTAGCCAGGAAAGGCTGTGCTGAACATCTCTGGGTAGGGAGAGGTTGTGTACTATGACAAGGAGAGGATACAAGTTCAGCTAAGAAGAGCTCAAATTTGCACAAGATGCAGATTTAGTTGTTAACTAACCTCTTTGATCTCTCCTTGGGTAGTTTTAGTTCTTTGGCTAAAATACTGAATAGGGGATCTGTACCTGAGTCATGTGCCACAATGAGGATTATACACATTTATAGCAGATTTTTTTTTTTCTTTCTCAGTTTGGAGTAGGGTGGGAAGATTGGAACTGGGATTCTTTTAGAAAGATGGTCTTCAAGCAAAGGCTAGATAGCTATTATTTCTATTGTAGAGGGAATACATACACATAAATATCTAAGTATATGTATATACATATGTGTGTGAATGTAATTCTTTGATAGCTTCTGAAGTCCTTTCTGATTCTGATTCTGTGACTCTCTGTTTCATTTGGGGAGATTATACTTAATTATGTAGTATCTTTCAATAAATTCACATAGGAGGTAAGAAGTCATGGAGCATATGTGTCAATGACTCTAAATTTAATATTTAGTGAAAAAAAAATTTAATACACTTTTTCATGTGGCGGTGTGTTTTTCAGATCCCTTATACATGAAAGACCATTCCTAGTAGTTCAACAAAGATTCATATTCTCTCTTTTGAACATAAAAGAAAGTTTTTATTTTTTCCAAAAGGAATAGTTCTCCCCTCTCCTTTTTTTTTTAAAAAAGTAGAGTTTTAAAATATGTTAAAATACGTACCATAAATTAAAAAAAAAGTCAATCATTTGAATGAGAATGGCACAATACAAGAATCATGACATTAGAGGACAGAAAGCTGACCTCAGAGTATGAATTATTGGGATCACATCTCAGATCTGACATTTATTAGCTCAATAAACTTATTTGGGCAATTCATTTGAAATTTTAGCTTTCTGAATATGCCCAGAAGACCCGAGGTTTACAAACAATTACCTGTGAACCAAATCACACTTATAATATTTTAATGCCTTGTGAGCTATTTTTTTTTCTTTTTAGAATTTCAACCATTATTAGCTCATGGGCCCTACAAAGACAAGTGATGATAACGATTTGACCTATGGGATAAAGTTTGCCAACCTCTGCTCTAAATTGCAGATAATGAGCCAACTTAAATTGATTGATGATGTTTCTTTATTTAACAATTCTCTGTAACTGGGAAATCACAAGGTAATTATTAATTATTATTATTTACCCCTATTGACAAACAAATTATAAGACAGTACTCAAAATGCAGAAGGGAGAATATTCCAGCTAGAGGAAAAGCCCAGAAAACTAGTGACACTAGATCAAAGACTGCATGTAGGGGAATAGAGTATATGAATACTAGAAGAAAGAAAAAAAAATCTAAGATAAGGTAGATTTTGAATGCCAAAGAGGGCATTTTGTATTTGATTCAAGAGGTGATACTGAGCCACTGAGTTTACTGAGTAGGAAGGTGACATGACCAAACCTGCCAATTAGGAAAATCTTTTTGGAGGCTGAATAAAGGAGGGATTAGAATAGAGAGAGACTAAAGGCAGTGGCAGACAGACCCGTGAAAAGGCTATTACAATAATCTAGGCTTGAGTTGATAAGGGCCTACAAAAAAAGAAAGAAAAGAAAAAAAAAAAAAAAAAAAGGTTTGTTCTGACCTTCAGCACTATTTTTTCCCTCAATTCTTGTCTCCTCATTTAATAACATTGCGATTTTTCACATATTTAGATAAAGGAAACAAAGGTAGCTCTAGTTTTGTTAAATAAAATTGACAGAATATTTATATCATTTTATGTTGATTTACTTTCTTCTTTCTAGGTTAATGTGCAAACACTCTTAAGAAAATCTAGCTTAGCTGGGTTATATGACAAAGTACCTGTAGGTTTCTTTTCCCCCTTTAATAATATTCAATTTCAGCACATTCTTATAGTCTTTCATAGCACTCTGTCATAGTGTTTTCAGAATTAGCTTATTCTCTAAGTGATTATAGTGCTTCACTGCCATTCTCCTTCATTTGTCAAGAAGATCAAGTGATTGTTGATTTAGGTAGTTGCTGGGCTCTTTGGGTTTCCTTGTTGTGCTAATGTTTTTATTGGTTAAACTTCTCTAGGAAATGACAATAGCTAGTAAATGTATTTACTTTTGTCCACTTCCCATTTTTCAGAGTCAACAATTTGTTTAAAGAGGTCAGATAGAAGATGGTGTTGTAATTCTACCCAGTGTCTTCTTTTCATCTTTATCTTTTCTTCTAATTTGGTATTGATTTTAACTTTTGCTCTAAACCATCTGCGATCTGACTACACAAAGATGCTTATTCTCACACATTTCCCATATCTTTAGTCAGTTTTGTCTTAGCCATTAAGATAGAGTCAACTTAATTTTTTTCTGTTATTTGATACGACTCAGATTTAGTGCCTCAAATATATTCTTGAAAAAAATTAAAATATAAATCATTTACATTTATGAACTATTGAATTATATAGTCACACTTCTGCCTAATTTTGTATTATAATTAAAGAGTAAATAACATGCATTTTGCTTAAGGAATGACAATATTTTATGAGATTCTATAATAATTAGGATATTTAAGTATGGGTTTGGGGAAGTTATAACAAATGCCTAAAATAAAAGAGGCTTATCAAAAACACATTATACAATGTGTTTATTTGTATACAATATAATATATAAATATGCTATACTATATATTAGATGTATTCTTATCATATTCATATGATATATTATGTATATTCTTATAATATGCACATTCATATATTTTAATAGCTGTATATATAAATATATTCATATCTATATATAACTATTAATGGAGATTTGAAGACTCTTCCATGTAGAGCTTTAATTACATGAGTCAAGGAGATAAGCATCCCACTTAGTGAATTCTTCACATATATTGTTGAATGAACTTGTTGATAAGATGTGTGTATATGTAATTATTACAAGATCCAGTCATTTTCATACCTTATGGATATAGTTCAGCTTTAAAATATATATATATACTTTAATATATTTAACATCTACTGGTCATCCTGCCATCTAGGGGAGAGGGTGGAGGGAAGGAGGGGAAAAATTGGAACAAAAGGTTTGGCAATTGTCAATGCTGTAAAATTACCCATACATATAACTTGTAAATAAAAAGCTATTAAAAAAGAAAAGAAAAGAAAAGAAAATTGCTTTTTCCAACAAAATCTTTTTTCTAATTATAGTTATACAATAATATTTTGAGTTTGCCATTCTGCTCTCTACTTTTTGTTCATGGCCTAGGAACAGTGATTTGGGAGCAAAGCATGATTGTCTTGCCTTCCCTATCCTTTTGTGGTAGCTGGAGGCACTAGTTGGACTTTAGATAAGGAATTATCACCAGGGCTTCAGCAAAGAGTCATCACCAGAAATGTAGACTGTGGGTCAGTAACTGGATAAACAAATGTCTGCAGGGCCATAGCAGAAATATGTATCTATGAAGCAAAATTACCAGTCATAAACCAAGTAACAATTAGAGAGTCTGTAGGGTTGCAGCAGGAGCCACCGGAGTAACAAAGTCTTGGGTCATAAATCAGTTCACAAACAGAGTCCAAATGGCTGAATCAGCCAGCCTGTCTATAAAGTAAAATCACAGATCATAAACCAGAGATAAGCTAATGCAGGCTCAAAGTGTGTGTCCAGAGTGTTAACAGCCCTTGGGCAGTTTATTCAGCAACTAAAGCACACAGGCTTGCTTTTTGATTTGGGGAAAGTAAGAGCTATCCATGCCAATCTGCACCCTGTCCCAGAAATAAAACAAAACAACATATTATCAAGGTGATTTAGCCATTATGTTACAAGTGGTAGACAATGATTCTCTAAGTCATTTCAAGTTGAGACTGCATCAAAAATTTTGACTTCCTCCTCCTTTGTCCCCCAACATAAACCAAGTCTTATCCATTACTTGGTGACAACACCTCTGCCTAGAACATAGCAATTTCCTGATAATCATTCTGGCTTCTAGCATAGTTTCTCTTAAAGCCTATATGCACAGCAAAACTAGAGTGATCTTAAAAATCATGTTGATCTATACAAAAAGGTAAATGAAAGATATTAAAAACAATTCCAGCACATACCATTGCAACAAGCAACATAGTTTTTGAATCACTTGTTCAATATACTTTGTTGTTTTTGTCATGAAAATAAAGAAAATTATTTCTAGAATATAGCTACAGCTCTTTTATCAAAATCTGTTTCTGATCACAATTTGGGAGAGAAAATTCATGGAGAACTAAATAACATAAACATCTGGTTTACTGCTTAACTATTTCAATTATCTGAACGAATTGGATTGTAAACCAAGATTTCTGCAAACTTGTTTTTTCTATCACTTGTGACTTTTTATGAGGTAATATGATCAATGTTCTGTAATCCTCCTCCAAAAGGTTTTGACAAAAAATTAGCATTCCCAATTTTATTTCTTCTCTGAGCAATACAGTCAAAGATTGAACTGAAAGGGGAAAAATATGCAGATGATATCTGCAAAAGGTTCATTAGCATTTCAATAATTTATTCATCAAGTGTTGTGATCTTTTTCTTCTCAAAAACGCAGCCAGGTGATAAAAGTTCAGATCTTTTATTGTTTCCAATATAGCCCGGTTAGCTTAGAGGCCTATCTCTCTGCTTGGTTCCAAGAGCTCTCTCCAAATGTCTTTAAATCCAAAGGTCTGGTCCTTCAGCCTCTGCCTCTGCTGTCTTCAGCCTCCAGCCAGCTCCAGTCTTCATGTCATTCCAGTGAAATCTCGACTTGTAGCGTCTTCCTCTCTCAAGCACTCTCCGACTGGCCCATTGGCCTATTTATGCTCCTTCCAGAGAGAGGGATTATGGGTAGTTCTACTTAGTACCTTGTTTCAGGTTCTGCCCAAAACATCTTCTTGTAAGATTAGATCAACTCTAATTACTTAGCAGTTAGTAAGGATTCCAACAATCAAGGATAATGTGATTATATTTTTATTTTAACATCTCAATCCCAACTATACAATCTAAGGAAGTAGAAATAGTTCAAATTCAAGATGGTGTGATAGAAACAATGTTGGATTTAAATGAAAGGCAATGACTTTAAATCCTACTTCTCTCCATTAGTTTCTTTTGACCTTGGACAAATCATGTAAACTCATGTGCTCAATCTTCTTAATTATTAAAAATCACAATTGCACTAGATAATTTCTAATGTTCAGTATATTCATAAACTCATGATTGATAAGTTACATCAAGTATACTGAGTGAATTCATACATTTTGAAAGTACTGAAGGATTGATTTATTCTCAAAACAAGTGAAGAAAGTGAAGATACTAAATGACTGAGAAAACTCATTGAAGATGTTACAACAGGAAAAAAATGATGGAAAAGACATTAACTATTAACCTATGTATTTATTTAGGTTTCATAAAAAAAAATTCATTAAAAACAAATGTGTATATTTTAAGGATATTATTGATGAAAGTAAGAAAAAGGACATTGAACATGGAGAATTTATGATAGAGTCTGGACAATAGTCTGTGAATAGAAGGGAATAAACATATCCGTGAGATCACAAATCCATTGAAGTATGAACCTATAGTTTGCTAAATTATAAAATGTGTTTACTGACAAAAGCTTCACATAATTTTAGTCTCTTGAATACAGGGACAATTTAATTATTGTTTTTATTTTGTTAGCAAACTCTTAGGGAATTCAGAGGATAAAGTATGGGCCTGGAATCGGGAAAACCTGAGCTTAAATCAGTCCTCAGACATTTATTTGCCGTGTGAAATTGGGCAAGTCACTTACCCTCTGTTTGCCTTAATTCTCTGAGGAAAGAAATGTCAAGCCATTTCAGTATCTTTTCCAAGAAAACCCCATGGACACCATTTGAATTTGGTATATAGGGTCACAAAGATTTACACATGACAGAACAATTGAACAACAATAAATAATTAGCCCTTCATAGGCATATATCATCAGCAATACTTCCAAACACATTATCATGAGTGGCGATTATTTGTAACTTTTTAAAGCATTATATATGCAAAATCCCATATGTTCCTCTTAAAAGAAAATGAGGGAAAGGCAACAGCAAATATTATTGTAATCCTCACTTTACAGATGAGAAAATTAAAATACAATTTAAATAACATATCCAAGGTTATATAGCTAGGTATGGGATTTGAGGAGAAGATTTGAATCCAGGTATTCCCATTTCCTAATTTTATGTATCAGATAAAAATGTTTTTGAGATAACTGGTGCAAATATCATTGTTTCTACTTTACTAGTGAAGAAATTGGGATTCAGAAAGGGAAATGATTTGCCAAGGATCACATATCAATGTCTCCAAATTAGGTTTTAAAACCAAGTCTCATAATTTAAAATTAAGTGCTTTTTCTTTTAGCACTTTTCTATTGTATTTTCTCTACTTCACTTCCTTGGAACACTTTATTTCTATCATTTAGATGAGATCAAGTATATAATTTGCCTTATTGAAAAGCAAGATTTTTGAAAGTAGTGATTGTATCTCTTACTTTTTGCTACACCAAACAGCATATTCCACAGTGTTTTGCAAATTGTCATTTTTAAGTTTTCAAAGAACACTAATGACATCAAGGGGATATCTTGACTTGGGGGTAAATTGGATTTAAGTGAGGCAGAGCTGCACAATGTCTTCAGTATCACTCTGTCTTTTTCTGAGTCTTTGAAGTCTAATGGCAAGATAGAAATCAGAATGACTGGCAGTGATCAGGATTGCAGTAAAAGACCTTAGAATATTTGATGCCTAGTCAAGCTCTAAATGATTTCTCCACAGTACCTGCATCAGCCAACTTTGTGGCCATTGAAACATATTGTTTTCACCCACCTATTCCATCAGCAGAGAAAGTATTTTCAAGCATGGTATACCCTATTCCACTACTTACAAATAAGTTTGAAGATTGTTGTTTATTTTCACCTGTGTCAGTCCATATGCCAAGATGTTTTACTGGGGTATGGACACTTCACACACTAATTTCATGAAGTCACAAACGAAACTGGGGTGAATCAAGTAAACAACAAAAGTAAATGAACAACCCTGAAAAAGATTTTGTAAGCCATCATACCAGAAATATTGTTTCTGAACATTCCCATACAACGTATTTTATATATAATAGTGAGTTAAAAAGCAGTATTCTTTTTTTAATATTTTATTTTATTTTATAATAACTTTATATTTACAGAATCCATGCCAGGGTAATTTTTTTTTTACAACATTATCCCTTGCACTCTCTTCTGTTCTGATTTTTCCCCTTCCTCCCTCCACTCCCTCCCCTAGATGGCAAGTAGTCCTATATATGTTAGATATGTTTCAGTATATTCTAGACACAATATATGTTTGCAGAACTGAACAGTTCCCTTGTTGCACAGGGAGTATTGGATACAGAAGTAAAAATAACCCGGGAAGAAAAACAAAGATGCAAGCAGTTTATATTCATTTCCCAGTGTTCTTTCTTTGGATGTAGCTGCTTCTGTCCATCATTTATCAATTGAAACTGAGTTAGGTCTCTTTGTCAAAGAAACCCACTTCCATCAGAATACATCCTCATATAATATCATTGTTGAAGTGTATAATGATCTCCTGGTTCTGCTCATTTCACTTAGCATCAGTTCACATAAGTCTCTCCAAGCCTCTCTGTATTCAATCTGCTGGTCATTTCTTACAGAACAATAATATTCCATAATATTCATATACCACAATTTACCCAGCCATTCTCCAATTGATGGGCACCCATTCAATTTCCAGTTTCTAGCCACTACAAACAGGGTTGCCACAAACATTTTGGCATATACAGGTACCTTTCTCTTCTTTAGTATTTCTTTGGGATATAAGGCCAGAAGTCACACTGCTGGATCAAAGGGTATGCACAGTTTGATAACTTTTTGGGCATAATTCCAGATTGCTCTCCAGAATGGTTGTAGTCGTTCACAACTCCACCAACAATGTATCAGTGTCCCAGTTTTTCCGCATCACCTCCAACATTCATCATTATTTTTTCCTGTCATCTTAGCCAATCTGACAGGTGTGTAGTGGTATCTCAGAGTTGTCTTAATTTGCATTAATCTGATCAATAGTGATTTGGAACACTCTTCCATATGAGTAGTAATAGTTTCAATTTCATCATCTGAAAATTGTATATTCATATCCTTTGATCATTTTTCAATTGGAGAATGGCTTGATTTCTTATAAATTTGAGTCAGTTCTCTATATATTTTGGAAATGAGGCCTTTAGCAGAACCTTTAACTGTGAAGATGTTTTCCCAGTTTGTTGCTTCCCTTGTAATCTTGTTTCCATTAGTTTTGTTTGTACAAAGACTTTTCAATTTGATATAATCAAAATTTTCTATTTTGTGATCAGTAATGGTCTCTAGTTCATCTTTGGTCACAAATTTCTTTCTCCTCCACAAGTCTGAGAGATAAACTATCCTATGTTCCTCTAATTTATTTATAATCTCGTTCTTTATGCCTAGGTCATGGACCCATTTTGATCTTATCTTGGTATATGGTGTTAATTGTGGGTCCAAGCCTAATTTCTGCCATACTAATTTCCAGTTATCCCAGCAGTTTTTATCAAATAATGAATTCTTATCCCAAAAGTTAGGATTTTTGGGTTTGTCAAACACTAGATTGCTATAGTTGACTATTCTGTCTTGTGAACCTAACCTTTTCCACTGATCAACTAATCTATTTCTTAGCCAATACCAAATGGTTTTGGTGACTACTGCTTTATAATATAATTTTAGATCAGGTACAACTAGGCTACCTTCATTTGATTTTTTTTTCATTAATTCCCTTGAGATTCTCGACTTTTTATTGTTCCATATGAATTTTGTTGTTATTTTTTCTAGATCATTAAAATATTTTCTTGGAAGTCTGATTGGTATAGCACTAAATAAACAGATTAGTTTAGGGAGTATTGTCATCTTTATTATATTTGCTCGGCCTATCCAAGAGCACTTAATATTTTTCCAATTATTTAAGTCTGACTTTATTTGTGTGGAAAGTTTTTTTTGTAATTTTGCTAATATAATTCCTGACTTTCCTTTGGTAGATAGATTCCCAAATATTTCATGCTATCAACAGTTATTTTGAAAGGAATTTTTCTGTATTTTTTCAAATAGTTTATTTAGCATTGGAGTATTCTTGTTAAATGAGTGAATGGATGAATAAAGTGAGATGAGAGAGAGAGAAAGAGAGAGAGAGAGAGATCAGAATCTCACTTCTCAGTTCTTCATGGCATATTTGGAAACTAGCTTATTATTTAGAATGGAATGCTCACAGCTTCCATTTCAAACAGTGAAGAATAGTCAGATCCTTTATTCCTGGGATTCGTTTCATAAATAAGGCAGTCATAGAACCAAAGATGAGCTAGGAGCTTATTATCATACAATAACAAAGAATGCTAACAGCTCTGTATATGGATTCCCACAGTACTATATGTTATCATCAACTCAGTTACTAGGCTAAGCAAACTTCCATGAGAATCATTAAAGCTTGAGAAACCCGGCTTATGAATTCCTTATCCTATTCCAAGTCACTAGAAAACTTGACCAAGCTGTGCTAACATTTGTATAATAAGAAATGACTTAAGGAAAGTTATTTACAATTTTAATTAAAATCTCCACATATTTAGATCAAGAATTGTGGTATAAAGGACATCTAGGTGATTCAGTGTATAGGATTCTGGGCCTGCAATCAGGAAGCCTGAATGCAAATGTAGTATACATACTAACTGGGCAAGACATGATACCCCCTGGTTGCCTCAAATCTTCATCTGTAAAATGAGTTGGAATTAATTTTTCTTTAAAAGTTTGGTAGAACCCAGCAAAAGAACTCTGGGAGATGACTATGAACCATTACATAGAATTCACAATCCCTATATTTTTATCCACCTGCATTTTTTATTTCCTTCACAGGCTAATAGTAAACTATTTCAAAGTCCAATTCTTTTAGTACAGTAGAATAACTGTTTGGACATGTATATTTTTATTGTATTTAATTTATATTTTAACATATTTAACATGTATTGGTCAACATGCCATCTGGGAGAGCAGATGGGGGAAGGAGGGGAAAATTGGAACAAAAGGTTTGGCAATTGTCAATGCTGTAAAATTGCCCATGCATATAACTTGCAAATAAAAAAGCTATAATAAAATAAATAAATAAATAAAAGTTTCGTAGAATTCACTTGTGAATCCATGTAGCCCTGGAGACTTTCTCTTAAAGAGTTCATTAATGACTTCTTCAATGTCTTCTTCTAAAAGAGGATTATTTACAATTTTATTTTCTCTTCTGTTAACCTGGGCAATTTATATTTTTGTAAATATTTATCCAATTTAGGTAGATTGTGAGACTTGCTGTCATAGATTTGGGCACAATAGCTGTTAAATATTATTTTAATTTCTTTTTCATTGGTGCTAAGTTCACCCCTTTCATTTTTCTGATCGAATTAACCAAAGGTTTGTTTATTTTTTTAATTATTTTTCATAAAACCAACTCTTAGTTTTTCTTATTATTTCAATAGTTTTCTTATTCTCTAATTTATTAATCTTATCTATTAAGTTTCACAATTTCTAATTATGAATATATTAATTTATTTTTTCTAGCTTTTTTTTTTAGTTGCTTGCTTAATTCATTGATTTCCTTTCACTCTATTTTATTTACATAGTTATTTGGAAATAAAAAAAAAATTCCCTTTAAGAATTGATTTGGCTGCATCTCATATGTTTTGCTAGGTTGTCTCATTATTTTCATTTTTTTGGAGAAAATTATGGATTGTTTCTGTGATTTGTTGTTTGATTCTTTCATTCTTTACAATTAGATTATTTCACTTCAAATTCATTTTTAGTCTCTTTCCTTGGCCCTTTATTTATTCCCCAGCAATTTTTATTGCATTGTGATCTGAAAAAGGAAGCATTTAGTATTTCTACCTTTTTGCATTTGATTGTGGGTTTTTTATGCCCTAATGCATGGTCAATTTTGGGGTAGGTATCTTGTGCTACCCAATTTGATCTTCTCTTTGTCGAAGATATCCATTTTCATCAGAATACACCCTCATACAGTATCATTGTTGAAGGATATAATGATGTCCTGTTTTGCTCATTTTACTTATCGTCAGTTCATGTAAGTTGCTCCAAGCCTCTCTATATTCATCCTGCTGGTCATTTCCTACAGAACAATAATATTTCATAACATTCCAACAAATACCACAATTTAGCCAACCATTCTCCAATTGATGGGCATCCATCCATTTTCCAGTTTCTAGCCATTACAAACAGGGCTGCCACAAACATTTTGGCATATGCAGGTCCCTTTAGTATTTCTTTGGGGTATAAGCCCCAAAGGGTATGGACACTTTGATAACTTTTTGTGCATAATTCCAGATTGCTGTCCAGAATGGTTGGATTCGTTCACAACTCCACCAACAATGCATCAGTGTCCCAGTTTTCCCGCATCCCTTCCAACATTCATCATTATTTTTTCCTGTCATCTTAGCCAATTTGACAGGTATGTAGTGGTATCTCAGAATTGTCTTGATTTGCATTGCTCTGATCAATAATGATTTGGAGCACTCTTTCATATTAGCAGAAATAGTTTTAATTTCATCATCTGAAAATTGTCTGTTCATATCCTTTGACCATTTATCAATTGAAGAATGGCTTGATTTCTTACAAATTAGAGTCAATTATCTATATATTTTGAAAATGAGGCCTTTATCGAATTTTTAAGTATACAAATGTTTTCCCAGTTTGTTGCTTCCCTTCTAATTTTGTTTGCATTAGTTGTGTTTCTACAAAGGCTTTTTAATTTGATGTAATCAAAATTTTCTATTTTGTGATCAATAATTATCTTTAGTTCTTCTTTGGTCACAAATTCTTTCCTCCTCCACAAGTCTGAGAGGGAAACTATTCTATGTCACTCTAATTTATTTATGATCTCATTCTTTATGCCTAAATTATGGACCCATTTTGATCTTATTTTGGTATATGGTGTTAAGTGTGGGTCCATGACTAATTTCTGCCATACTAATTTCCAATTATCCCAGCAGTTTTTTTGTCAAATAATGAATTCCTATGCCAAAAGTAGGTAATTTTGCATTTGCCAAACACTAGATTGCTACAGTTATTGACTATTTTGTCTTGTAAAACTAACCTATTCCACTGATCAACTAATATATTTCTTAGCCAATACCAAATGGTTTTGGAGACTGCTGCTTTATAATATAGTTTTAGATCTGGTACAGCTAGGCCAGATCTTCATTTTTTTTTCATTAATACCCTTGAACACTGATGCATTGTTGGTGGAGTTGTGAATGAATCCAACCATTCTGGAGAGCAATCTGGAATTATGCCCAAAATGTTATCAACCTGTGCATACCCTTTGATCCAGCAGTGCTACTACTGGTCTTATACCTTAAAGAGATACTAAAGAAGGGAAAGCGACCTATATGTGCCAAAATGTTTGTGACAGCCCTGTTTGTAGTGGCTAGAAACTAGAAATTGAATAGATGCCCATCAATTGGAGAATGGCTGGGTAAATTGTGATATATGAATGTTATGGAATATTATTGTTCTGTAAGAAATGACCAGCAGATATTGAATACAGAGAGGCTTGGAGAGACCTACATGGACTGATGCTAAGTGAAATTAGGAGAATGAGGAGATCATTATACACTTCAACAATGATGCTGTATGAGGATGTATTCTGATGGAAGTGGATTTCTTTGACAAAAAGACCTAACTGAGTTTCAATTGATAAATGATGGACAGAAGCAGCTACATCCAAAGAAAGAACACTGGGAAATGATGTGAACTATTTGCATTTTTGTTTTTCTTCCCAGCTTATTTTTACCTTCTGAATCCAATTATCTCTGTGCAACAAGAGAACTGTTTGGTTCTGCAAACATATATTGTATCTAAGATATACTGCAACATATATAACATATATAGGACTGCTTACCATCTAGGGGAGAGGGTGGAGGGAGGGAGGAGAAAAATCGGAACAGAAGCGAGTGCAAGGGATAATGTTGTAAAAAAAAATGCCCTGGCATAGGTTCTGTCAATAAAAAGTTATTATAAAAAATAAAATAAAAAATAAACATTAATGTCCTTGAAATTCCTGAATCATTTTTCTTCTGTATGAATTTTGTTGTTATAGTTTTCTGGATCATTAAAATAGTTTTTTTGGGGGGAGTCTGATTATTATAGAACTAAATAAATAGATTAGTTTAGGGAGTATTGTCATCTTTATTATATTCACTTGGTCTATCCAAGAGAACTTAACATTTTTCCAATTATTTAAGTCTGACTTTATTTGTGTGGAAAGTGTTTTGTAATTTTGTTCATATAATTCCTGCCTTTCCTTTGGTAGATAGATTCCCAAATATTTTATGTTATCGACAGTTATTTTGAATGGAATTTCTTTTTGTATCTCTTACTGTTGGATTTTGTTGGTGATGTATAAAAATGCTGAGGATTTATGGGGATTTATTTTGTGTCCTGCAACTTTTTATCCTGCTAAAGTTATGAATTATTTCTAATAGCTTTTTAGTATAATTTCTAGGGTTCTCTAAGTATACCATCATGTCATCTGCAAAGAGTGATAATTTGGTTTCCTCATTACCTACTCTAATTCTTTTAATCTCCTTTTCGACTCTTATTGCCAAGGCTAGCATTTCTAATACAATATTGAATAATAATGGTGATAGTGGGCAACCTTGCTTCACTCCAGATCTTACTGGGAAAAGTTCCAGTTTTTCCCCATTGCATATGATGCTTGCTGGACATTTTAAATATATGCTCCTGACTATTTTAAGGAAAAGTCTATTTATTCCTATCCTCTTAAATGTTTTTATTCAGAATGGATGTTGGAGTTTATCAAATGCTTTTTCTGCAACTATTGAGATGATCATATGTTTTTTGTTAATTTGATTATTAATATGGCCAATTATACTGATAGTTTTCCTAAAATTGAACCAGCCCTGCATTCCTGGTATAAATCCTACTTGATCGTGTATTATCCTGGTGTATTATCCTGGGGATGATTTTCTGTAGTCTTTTTGCTAATATCTTATTTAAGATTTTAGCATCAATATTCATTAGGGAGATTGGTCTATAATTTTCTTTCTCTGTTTTCAGCCTACCTGGTTTAGGTATCAGTACCATGTCTGTGTCGTAAAAGGAGTTTGCTAGGACTCCTTCAATCCCTATTTTTTTCAAATAGTTTATATAGCATTGGAGTTAATTGTTCTTTAAATGTTTGGTAGAATTCACATGTAAATTCATCTGGTCCCAGGGATTTTTTCTTAGGGACTTGGTTAATAGCTTGTTCTATTTCTTTTTCTGAGATGGGATTGTTTAGGAAATTTACTTCTTCCTCTGTTAATCTGGGCAAGCTATATTTTTGAAGGTATTCTTCCCCATGTAATATAAGTTATTAAATTTATTGGCAAAAGGTTGGGCAAAGTAACTCCTTATTATTGCTCTAATTTCCTCTTCATTAGTAGTGAGTTCTCCCTTTTCATTTTTAAAACTAACAATTTGATTTTCTTCTTTCCTTTTTTTAATCAGATTTATTAAGGGTTTATATATTTTGTTGGTTTTTTCATAGAACCAACTGTTAGTTTTATTAATTAAATCAATAGTGGTTTTTTTTGTTTGTTTTTTTTTTTTTTTTACTTTCAGTTTTATTGATCTCTCTTTTTATTTTTAGAATTTCAAGTTAGTGTTTGACTGGGGGTTTTTAATTTGTTCCTTTTCTAGCATTTTTAGTTGCAAGCCCAATTCATTGACCTTCTCTTTCTCTATTTTATGCAAGTAGACCTCTAGAGATAGGAAATCCCCTTATTACCACTTTGGCTGCATCCCACACATTTTGGTATGACATCTCATTATTGTCATTTTCTTGGGTGAAGTTATCAATTATGTCTGTGATTTGCTGTTTCACCCAATCATTCTTTAGTATGAGATTATTTAGTTTCCAATTATTTTTTGGTCTATTTTCCTCTGGTTTTTTATCGAATGTAATTCTCATTGCCTTGTGGTCTGAAAAGGATGCATTTTCTATTTCTGCCTTACTGCATTTGAGTTTGAGGCTGTTATGTCCTAACATATGGTCAATTTTTGTATAGGTTAAATGAACTGCTGAGAAGAAAGTGTAAGCCTTGATGTCTCCATTTAGTTTTCTCCCAAAGATCTATCATATCTAGCTTTTCTAGTATTCTATTTACCTCTTTGACTTCTTTCTTATATATTTTGTGGTTTGATTTATCTAATTCTGAAAGTGCAAGGTTGAGATCTCCCACTATTATACTTTTGCTGTCTATTTCTTCTTGCAGATATCATAATTCTCTTTCAAGAATTTAAATGCTACACCACTTGGTGCATGTATATTTAATGTTGATATTGTTTCATTATCTATGCTACCCTTTAGCAAAATATAGTGTCCTTCCTTATCTTTTTTAATTAAATCAATTTTTGCTTTTGCTTGATTTGAGATGAGGATGGCTACACCTGCCTTTTTTTTTTTTAACTTCACCTGAAGCATAGTAGATTTTGCTCCAACCTTTTGCCTTTAACCTGCATGTATCTACCCGCTTTAGGTGTGTTTCCTGTCAACAACATATTGTAGCATTCTGGCTTTTAATTCAGTCTGCTACCTGCTTCCTCTTTATGGGGGAGTTTACCTCATTCACATTTTTGGTTAAAATTACCAATTCTGTATTATTTGCCATCTTTTTAACCCCGGTTTATGCTTTTCTCCTTTGCTTTCCCCTTACTCCTTTCCCCAGTATTAAACTTGTGAGCACCACTTGCTTCTCACAGCCCTCCCTTTTCTAGTATCCCTCCCCCCACCTTAGAGTTCCTCCCATTATCTCAGTCCTTTTCCTCACAATTTCTATATTTCCTTCAGCTTAGCTTGCTCCATCCCTTTTCACTTTTCCCCTCCCACTTTTCAATGAGGTTGGAGTAGTTTCCACATAAATCAAATATGCCTAATATTTTTCTCTTTAAACCAATTCTGATGGCAATGAGATATACACTCTGTTCATTCCCCTCCATTCTTTCTCTCAGATATAATAGGTTTCCTTTGCCTCTTTTTGAGATGTAGTACCCCCACTTTACCCTTTTTTAGGTACAATTTCCTTTCCACTTCTAGTTTCTAGAACAAAGTATACATGTGTTCTTTATATATTTTTATAGCAAAAATATAGTTCCCAAATTTATTTTTATTTTTTTAGGTTTCTCTTGAGTTCTATATTTGTAGATCAAACTTTTTGTTTAGTTCTATTTTTTTCATCAAAAATAGAAGAAATCCACTTATTTTGTTGAATGTCCATCTTCTTCCCTGAAAAAAAAAAAGATGCTCATTTTGGCTGGGTAAGTTATTTTTGCCTGAATAACAAGTTCCTTGGCCTTTCAAAATATCATATTCTAGGTCCTTTGATTCTTTAATGTGGACACTGCTAGATCTTGAGTAATCCTTATTGTGGCTCCTCTATATCTGAATTGATTTTTTTCTAGCTGCTTGCAGTATTTTTTCTTTTGTCTGTTAGTTCTGAAAATTGGCCATATTTCTTGATGTTTTGATATTAGGGTCCCTTTCGGTAGATTATCGATGAATTCTTTCAATTTCTATTTTGCCCTCTGTTTCTATAACTTCTAGAGAGTTCTCATTGATAATTTCCTGAAAAATAGTGCCAGACTCTTTTTTTTTTCATCATATTTTTAATGGAGTCCAATTATTCTCAGATTGTCTCTCCTAGATCTATTTTCCAGCTCTGTTGTTTTCCCAAGAAGGTATTTGACATTTTCTCCATTGTTTCATTTTTTTTTTTTTTGGTTTTGCTTAACTGATTCTTGATGTGTCCTCTAGTCATTCAATTCCATTTGTTTGATTCTGATTTTCTTTTCTTTTCTTTTCTTTTTTTAATTGTAACTTTTTATTGACAGAACATATGCCTGGGTAATTTTTTACAACATTATCCTTTGGAGTCACTTCTGTTCCGACTTTCCCCTTTCCTTCCTCTATCCTCTCCCCTAGATGGCAAGCAATTTTATAAATGTTAAATATGTTATAGTATATCCTAAATACAATCTATGTGTGCAGAACCAAATAGTTCTCTTGTTGCACAGGGAGAATAGGATTCAAAAGGTAAAAATTACCTGGGAAGAAAAACAAAAATGGAAATAGTTTACACTCATTTTCCAGTGTTCTTCCTTTGGGTGTAGCTGCTTATATCCATCATTGATCAACTGGAAGTGAATCAGATCTTCTCTTTGTCAAAGATATCCACTTCCATCAGAATACATCCTCATACAGTATAGTTGTTGAAGTATATAAGGATCTCCTGGTTCTGCTCATTTCAGTTAGCATCAATTCATGTAAGTCTCTCCAAGCCTCTCTGTATTCATCTTGCTAGTCATTTCTTACAGAACAATAATATTCCATAACATTCATATATCACAATTTACCCAACCATTCTCCAATTGATGGGCATCCATTCATTTTCCAGTTTCTAGCCACTAACAACAGGGCCGCCACAAATATTTTGGCACATACAGGAACCTTTCCCTTTTTTAGTATTTCTTTGAAATATAAGCCTAGTAGTAGCACTGCTGGATCAAAGGATATGCACAATTTGATACCTTTTTGGGCATAATTCCAGGTTGCTCTCCAGAATGGTTGGATTCGTTCACAACTCCACCAACAATACATCGATGCCTCAGTTTTCCCACATCCTCTCCAACATTCATCATTATTTTTTTTCCCTGTCATCTTAGCCAATCTGACAGGTGTGTAGTGGTATCTCAGAGTTATTTTAATTTGCATTTCTCTGATCAGTAGTGATTTGGAACACTCTTTCATATGAGTAGTAATAGGTTCAATTTCATCATTTGAAAATTGTCTGTCCATATATTTTGACCATTTATCAATTGAAGAATAGCTTGATTCCTTATAAATCAGAGTTAATTCTCTATATATTTTGGAAATGAGGCCTTTATCAGAATTTTTAAGTGTAAAAATGTTTTCCCAGTTTGTTGCTTCCCTTCTAATTTTGTTTGCATTACTTGGGTTTGTACAAAGGCCTTTTAATTTGATGTAATCAAAATTTTCTACTTTATGATCAATAATGATCTTTAGTTCTTCTTTGGTCAGAAATCCCTTCCTCCTCCACAAGTCTGAGAGGTAAACAATCCTATGATCCTTTAATTTATTTATGATCTTATTCTTTATGCTTAAATCATGGAGCCATTTTGATCTTATCTTGGTATATGGTGTTAAGTGTGAGTCTATGCCTAATTTCTGCCATACTAATTTCTAGTTATCCCATCAGTTTTGTCAAATAACGAATACCTATCCCCAAAGTTGAGATCTTTGCATTTGTCAAACACTAGATTGCTATAGTTGTTGACTATTTTGTCTTGTGAACCTAACCTATTCCACTGATCAGCTAATCTATTTCTTAGCAAATACCAAATGGTTTTGGTGACAGCTGTTTTATAATATAGTTTTAGATCAGGTACAGCTAGGCCACCTTCATTTTATCTATTTTTTTTTTCACTAATGCCCTTGAAATTCTCGACCCATTGTTCTTCCATATGAATTTTGTTGTTATTTTTTCTAGATCATTAAAATAGTTTCTTGGGAGTCTGATTGTTATAGTACTAAATAAATAGATTACTTTAGGGAGTATTGTCATCTTTATTGTATTTACCTGGCCTATCCAAGAGCACTTAACATTTTTCCAATTATTTAAATTTTCCTTTTTTTATGTGGAAAGTAATTTGTAATTTTGCTCATATAATTCCTGATTTTTCTTTGACAGCTAGATTCCCAAATATTTTATGCTATTGACAGTTATTTTGAATGGAATTTCTCTTTGTATCTCTTGCTGTTAGATTTTGTTGGTGATGTATAAAAATGCTGAGGATTTCTGGGGATTTATTTTGTATCCTGCAACTTTGTATCCTGCTAAAGTTATGAATTATTTTCTCTAAATATACTGTCATGTCATCTGCAAAGAGTGATAGTTTGGTTTCCTAATTACCTACTCTAATTCCTTTAATCTCCTTCTCTACTCTTATTGCCAAGGCTAGCATTTCTAATACAATATTGAATAATAATGGTGATAGTGGGCAACCTTGCTTCACTCCTGATGTTATTGGGAAAGGTTCCAGTTTTTCTCCATTACATATGATACTTACTGACACTTTTAAGTAGATGTTCCTGACTATTTTAGAAAAGTCTATTTATTTCCATACTCTCAAGTGTTTTTATTTGGAATGGATGTTGGATTTTTAAAAATTCTTTTCCTGCATCTTTTGAGATGATCATATGATATTTGTTAATTTGGTTATTGACATATGTTATGTTAATTATGTTAATAGTTTTCCTAAAATTGAACCAGCCCTGCATTCCTGTTATAAATCCTACTTGTTCATAGTGTATTATTCTGGGGATGATTTTCTGTAATCTTTTTGCTAATATTTTATTTAAGATTTTAGCATCAATATTCATTAGGGAGATTGGTCTATAATTTTCTTTCAGTGTTTTCAGCCTACTTGGTTTAGGTATAAGTACTATGTCTGTGTCATTAAAGGAATTTGGTAGCCCTCCTTCATTCTCAGATTGTCTCTCCTACATCTATTTTCCAGGTCTGTTGTTTTACCAAGAAGGTATTTGACATTTTTTTTCCCATTGTTTCTTTGTTTCTTTTTCTTTTTTTTTTTTTTTTTTTTTTGGTTTTGCTTGACTGATTCTTGGTGTCTCCTTGAATCATTCAATTACATTTTTTAGAGTCTCATTTTCAATGAAGTATTTTATTCACTCACTTTTAAAATATATTTTTCTAATTGCCCAATTGAGTTTTTAAGTGAGTTGTTTTGTTTTATGGATTTTTTTCTATTTCGCCAATTTTATTTTTTAGAGAGCTATTTTCTTTTTCCAATTCACTAATTCTGTTTTTCAAGGATTTGATTTCTTTATCCACTCTATCTTTAAGTGAGTGGCATGAGTTATCCAGACTCTTTTGCCAAGCTTACCTTTCCTTTCCCCATTTTTCTTGTAGCTCTCTTATGAGAGCCTTTTTAATTTCTTCTATGAACATCTTGTATGTTGATATAAAATTTTTTGCTCATTTTAACAGAGAAAACCCACAGAAGGCAAATAAGCAAAAAAAAACCCAAACCAAACCAAACCAAACTAAAACAAACCAAAACAAATTAACAAAACAAAACAAAACAAACAAACAAACAACAACAACAACAAAAAACACAAATGCAGTCTGCATTTTTTTTAGTGGGGGGGGGGGTCCTCTGGATGGTATTACAGAGCTTCCTCTACAGACTGCAGGGGTTGGGGGGACAGCAGCAAGGCAATAGCAGGACAGCAATGTCTGTGCTGCATCTGTATTCTGAGACTCTGAGAGCATGCTTGAGATGCTCTGGGTGGGTGTGGCCAGATCCTGAGAAACCCTAACTTTCTGGGGATATAGTTTTTATTCCCTGTGTTTTTAGCTTCTCTGCTTATCTACTGGCTTGCTGCCAGGCAAAGTAACCAATAGAGTAGTAAAGCTCTCCCTGCTGAGATGGCTGAGATCATACCTGACCTCACTTCTGTCTGCTCAGTGTGAGCTGCCTGCCATGCTCTTGCTGCCACTGCCTGCCCTTAGCCTGTGCCTGATTTAACCATCCCCACCCTGAGCAAAAACAGACCTTTTCTGGCGAATTTCAAGCATGTCTTCTCTTGGTAATTATTTCTGTTTTTTTTTTTTTTTTTTTTTCCCAGTCAAGCACTAATTCTGAAGGTTGTCATGAAATAAATTCTGAAAGAAAACACAGAGCTTAAGTAGATGTGTGTGTCCTATCCACCATCTAAGTCTCTCAAACATGGCTAAATCTTTTAACCTCTCTATTCCTTAGTTTGCTTAAAAACAATATAATGAAGTGGACCTAGGTGATACATTTCCAGTTCTTCCATACTGAGTCTAAATATTTTCAAACTAGAGGAACATTGGGAATTAAATTTTCTTGTGATTCTATGCATAAGCAAAAATATAAAGCATATTTATTGAGTTAAAGTTAAAAGATTGATTTATACAAATTATGAATAAAAACTATTTTAAATATGTTAGTATCTTTTCCATTACATATATAAATCCCCCCCAATTCTCCCATTAGTAAAAAAAAAAAAAAATCATATATTGAACTAACAAACAAGTAATTATTCCTTGTCACAATGGAATGGGGGGGGGGGGCGCTGAGGTTTGGGAACCTGAATCCCTGTAAAACTAAGAAAAGGAAGAATATGTTACCACTGTCTGAGTCAGGCTAACTATGTTTCTGTGAGCACCATTAATGATTGCAAATCCTGACTTATGTCCTTCCTATGCTATTTTAGGTTATAAAATATTTGGTATACACTAGGACACCAAAAAACATTAAAGATACTGTTTAAGTGAAATTTGATGTCATGTGAAGGTGATTGACATAGCTGGTGTTTAAAAATTAAGTTGTTGGAAATGCTTTTTGATATAGTTCAGGTTTAAGTTTAAGCACTATAAATGAAAGTGATTAAAAAGTACTATGGTACTCTATGGAAAAAAGTACTCAGGATTTAGAGGCAAAGGAGCAAGATTCAAATCCCATCTTCAGAACTTAAGACCTGTGTGATCTTGGATGTGACTTAAGTCTTTGGCTATAATATTCTTGATCTATAAAATGCTATAATGGATTTATATAGGACTTTAATATTTGACAATCATTTTTCTAAATATCTCATTTCAGCCTCACAACAACAAATTACAAGTGTCATTATTTTCCCCATTTTGTCCCCATTTTACAGAAGAGGAAAATGAGGATAATGAAATTGTTATTGCCTGTGTTAACTTATTTAGCAAGGAGAATTTTCACTTAGATCTTTTTGAATCTAGTCAATACTGTAAACAGGATGCAATAAAGCTATTTTCTGTAAAAAAAAAAAAAAAAAAAAAAAAAAAAGCCAGTTGGGATAGATGTCTTATAAGATATTTTCCATGGCTAAATCTTACACAAACATACATTTGGAATGTTTAAAGAAAATACATAAAATCTTGCAAATATTAAGGAGTCATACTGCAAAAATTCAGCATCTGGAAATTCAATTTGCCATGAAGATAGAAACTAATTGAAAGATAAATTGATAAACCTTCCATTAATATCTAAGTAAACTAAACATTTATATTTCAGGTACCCAGCATCATCATTTTATGGACAAAATAAGTTATTTATATTGACTTCAAAAAATTTTGGGCAGATTTATAGTAGATCTCCTTTGCTTTTCTCTCAGATATAATGAACATGACTACATAAATTCTATGTTTTTGACAGTAAGGAATAGCAATATGGTCATTTATGTCACTTGGATGAGCTGATATTCACCAACTGTAAGCCTTCTTATGCAACTATGCTCACTAGACATTTGAAAACTACCATATGACCTATTGATGCATTACCCAATATTCATACATCTTGCTACTTATCAGATGTGAACCCTTTATTTTCCTGGGCATTTCCATTTACCCAAAAGCACACTCCTTTCATGTATGTTGTTTCCCCAAACTAGAATATGAATGGTTTGTTACTAAGGACTATGAAAGACCCTATCTATCCACCTGCCTACCTACCTATCTATCTATCCATACACATTCATGCACACACACACACACACACACACACACACACACACGCACACTCACAATTTATGTATATTAAATGAAATGACTGTTCCCATATACTGAGTTTTTTTCAGTAAATATTTGAAGCTAAATAACTAAAGTTGTGTTACTTCCCAAATAAATTCAAGGATCATTCCTGAAGTTAAAAAAAGAGGACCCATGGAAAGGAACAATCCTCATTCATCTGGATCTCAGAACAAGAGGGTTTTCTTTCTTTGTATTATTTCAACAATAGTCTAGTCAAGAGAGTTATATTTTCAGTGTTGATCTTGATTATTGTTTAGATAGTATATTGATTAGAATGGGAAATGATAGAAATATAAGTGAGCTGGCTAGTACAAAACTTGAGTTCCAAGGACATTTGTGAGTGGGAGATATAAGTTTCAGAAGGATACCATTAAGTGTAGTAAATATATAAAGCAGGCATATTATTTTTTAAAAAATATCATTTATCAATATGGCATTTATAATGATTATATAAGAAAATAGAAGGTAATTGTACTATCAATAAATTTAGAGTTGAAAGACAATTCAATAACTAAAATAAATTCTATTTGTTTATTGAAAGTTCTTTAAATTATCTGAATTGAAGTCAATCCAATGAAAGCAGAATAATTATGTGCCTGGGTACTTTGAGTCAATAATTAAAAAAAAAATGTATTCTCATTTATTTATTTGAGTTTCAGTCCAATTCATAACCCAAAGGAAATAGCATGGTAACACACTTCTTATCAACTCCTGATAGTTGTACATATATATATTTTTTTTAAAAAAATCATTATCCAAACTTGTGTTATGTCTAATTCTAGACTTTATAATTTAAGAAGGAACATTTTTCCAGTATGTACAGGCTTTCTTCTAGAAACATTCCCTGAGGCAATATATGGGAAAAGATGTTTGTACTTATTCTTTTATCATTAAGTCTACTCTTATCAGGAGTCAATTTAATCAAGTGTGCTATCTAAAAGATAAAAGAACAGCAGTTTGGGAAAGGCACAGAGGCTCATAAAATCTTGGCAAACTGGGATTGAGGTGAGATGATCTATTTATTATCAAGGTGAAGTGATCTGGTTATTACTGTATTGCTGGGGATCCTTTAGACAGATGCTTTGTAAACTTATAGCAGCAATTCTCAAAATGTGTTTGAGGGAATTCTAAGGGATTCCCTGTTAATTCCTCAATACCATTTCAGGGAATTTAGATTTCATGAGATTTGAAAAAGCAAAATTGTTTATTGTAAATAGAATGAAAAACAAATAGAGGAAAACATATAAGAGGTTATGATGAAAGGAGAAATCACAATTACAAAACATTTAATTTCTAATTTAATAAATATTGATAAATATACCTCATACAAATACAATTACTTTGGGAAGGTCTAAATATTTTAGAGTGTAAATGGTTCTCAGTAAAAAGGATAAGTCACAAATCTAACATACATACACACATCCACACAAAACTCTCTACATAAAAGCTTTTAGCTGAATATAAAAAAGTAAAATAAAATTTAAACTTTCTAGGAAATCACCAAAGTATTGTATCCATTACTAGCAAGTATCTATCTGAAATTTAATTTTTAACTTTTTTTTTTTCCCTCTTGTCTCCTGACCCTGATAGTAAGTCAATAGATCATAACTACTTGTTAAGTTTCTACTATGTCAGGTACTGATTTACTTGTTAGGGATATGGCAGCAATTTGATCCAGAGCAAAAGGAAAAGATAGACAATGGAACACTTGGTGATCCCAGAGGAAAGTGGGGAGATCTTTTGGGAGACATCATCATAGTCAAAAATATCAAGTTAGGTTCTCTCAGGTCCATAGCAAATGTTAGCAATTGCTTTTAGCTTTGGATCATTTATGGACAATAATACCGAAAACAGGCCTAGGCTAACATGTATTTTAAGCCACTAAAAACAGAGCCCCTGGTATCTCAAGTAATAAATAAGAAGGAAAAGATAGATGAGTTGAATAAGATAATTTCACTTATAAATTCTGAATGTTGGTCATTGTAATGACAACGTATTTAAAATCAGCGGAGTCAGGAATTCAGGTTAAGGGGAAAATCTTCAATCAAGTGAAGAAATGAATAAGGATTGCGATAGCAATATGGGCAAGAAAGATTGTGATAGCAATATGGGCAAGAAAGATTGCAATAGCAATATGGGCAGCTGTGACAGGAAGCCAAACAGAGAGAGATCTGAGCTGAGAAAGCCATAGCAATGGCAATGCAAAGTTTCTCCTTCCCCTTCCTTTTCCACTCCTCTGCCTCCACCCACCAAAATCGTCATTTCCTATACAACACATCAGGACTTGCACAAAGAGTGGGCAGGGGCCATTCTTTCTCCAAGCTTATATATTAATAGAGTATGGTCCAATTACTATTTAGCCTCATGTGCTTGGGACCTCAGTGCATCAACTCAAGTCTCAGCCCATTACAGATCATATATTTTTTGTTTTTATGTTTAGTATATACTTTATTGTAAATAGAATGAAAAACAAATAGGGGAAAACAGATAAGAGGTTATGATGAAAGGAGAAAACACAATTACAGAACATAAACATAAATGTCAACTCACCTATAAAATAGAAAACAGAAAATATATTAGTAAGTCAATTTACTATCCTGAGACTTCTGAGGGCAGAGTTAAGATGATGACATAGAGGAAACATTACAGATTGGTTCATCTAATATTCCCTAGGGTGGGGTGGGGGGGCTGAACTTTAACAAAACACCTCAAATAAAATTCTTGAATTACAAAATCAAAACCATGTCATGGTGGGAAATTCTTCTATCCTAAGACAACTGGGAGGGTTAGAAGGAAAGATCTATAACAAGGAATTGAGGACTGGTCCAAAACTCAGATTGGAATCTATAGTGAGAGCAACAGCAGCAACTTTAGCAGCTTTCAGACTAGTGATGGAATCATTCACTTCTATTTGTTCTATTCTAATTTTTAGTAAATTTTTTTTTCAACTAGCTTTTTTTTTTTTTAAACTCTCTTTTGCATTTGGCTAATTGGACTTTTAAATAAGTTGTTAACTCTTCCACTATAAATCTGCTCCTTAATTTGTCTTGCTATTACTTAACCTTCTACCTTAACTCTATTCCTACCTTATCTTCTACCTTTACTTCTTCCTCCCCCCATCCTTCCCCTTATTTATTTAAAGATTTTGGAGGATGCTATATATATGTGGGTAGGTGGGTGTATACATCTACATATATATGTAGATGTGTATACATATACATGTGGGTATATATATGTATATATATTTGCATATACATATGTGCATATGTATACTATACATGCATATATATGTATATATGTATTTGTAAATATACATATAGACAGATAAATATAGATATAATATTGCCTATTTAACCCATTCCTGATGTGAGTAGGTTTTCAGAACTATATCTTCCTCCTTACTCTAATGCCTCTTTGTCTATTCTTCCTTTGCACCTCATGTGTATAACATAATTACTATTTTTACCTTTTTCTACACAATTTTGCTCTTTTTCAGAGTCTATTCAGGTCTGCTCCAGTTTTTTATTTAAGCCACCCAGTTGCGGGTGTCAATCTTTTTATTGTTGTTGTTATTATCTTTAACATTTTTTTTCTGGTTACACATTTATATTAACTTTTTAAATAAACATTTTTATGAATAATGTTGAGAGATAAAAAAGCAGAACAGGAGAGAAACAAACACAGGAGAAAAAAATACAGAAAAAAAGTGATTATAGCATATGATGTTGATTTACATTCAATCTCCATAGGCATTTTTCTGGATGCAGATGATGTTTTTTTATCTAAAGTTTATTGGGATTGCCTTTGATCAATAAATCACAGAGAAGAAGAAAATCTTTCATAGTTAATCATCACACAATCTTGCTGTATATAAACAAACTATAAACAATGTATTTCTGGTTGTGCTTGTTTCACTCAGTAGCAGTTCATGTAAATCTTCCCAGATCTTTCTAAAATCAGCTTCTTCATTTTTGTACAACAATAATATTCCATTACCTTGCTATAACTCAACTTATTCTCCGAATGATGGGCATCTACCCATTTTCCAATTCTTTGCCACCACAAAATAGCTGCTGCAAGCATTTTTGCATGTTTTTGTTCTTTTCCCTCTTTTATGATTTCATAAGAATACAGACCCAGTATTGGCACAGCTAGGTTAAAGGTTATGTGCAGTTTGATAGCTCTTTCCACATAGTTGCAAATTGCTCTCAGATTGGATTAATTCACAATTCCAGCAACAATGTATCCGTTTTCCCTTTTTACCACATCCCACCAATATTTATCAGTATCTCTTCCTGTCATTTTAGCTAATCTGAGAGGCATGTTATATTAATTTAAATTTCTCTAATCAAAAATGATTTAGAACATTTTTTCATATGGCTACAGATGGCTTTAATTTTGTTATCAGAAAATTGTTTGTTCATATCTTTAGCCTATTTATCAATTGGGGAATGACTTGTTTTATAAATTTGATACAGTTTTAAAATATATTTTAGAAATGATACCTTTATTCTAGACATATGAAAAAATGCTCCAAGTCATTATTAATCAGAGAAAGGCAAATTAAGACAACTCTGAGATACCACTACACACCTGTCAGATTGCCTACAATGACAGGGAAAGATAATGTGGAATGTTGGAGGGGATGTGGGGAAACTGGGACACTGATACATTATTGGTGAAATTGTAAATATATGCAACCATTCTGTAGGGCAATTTGGAACTATGCTCAAAAAGCTATCAAACTGTGCATACTTTTTGATTCAGCAGTTACTACTGGGCTTATTTCCCAAAGAGATTTTAAAGAAAAGATAGGGACCTGTATGTGCAAGAATGTTTGTGGCAGCCCTCTTTGTAGTGGCTAGAAACTGGAAACTGAGTGTGTATGTCCAACAATTGGAGAATGGCTGAATAAATTGTGATATATGAATATTGTGGAATGTTATTGTTCTGTAAGAAATGACCATCAGGATGATTTCAGAAAGGCCTGGAAAAACTTACTTGAACTGATACTGAGTGAATTGAGCAGTAGCAGAAGATCATTATATACTTCAATAACAATACCATATGATGATCAATTCTGATGGACATGGCCTTCTTCAACAATGAGATGAACCAAATCAATTTCAATAGAGCAGTAATGAACTGAACCAGCTATACCCAGTGAAAGAACTCTGAGAGATGACTAGGAACCACTACATAGAATTCCCAATCCCTCTATTTTTGTCCACCTGCATTTATTTCCTTCACAGGCTAATTGTACACTATTTCAAAGTCTGACTCTTTTTGTACAGCAAAATAACTGTTTGGACATGTATACACATAATGTACGTAACTTTTACTTTAACATATTTAACATATATTGGTCAACCTGCCATCTGGGGAAAGAGGTGGGTGGAAGGAGAGAAAAAGTTGGAACAAAAGGATTTGCTTTTGTCAAAAAATTACCTCAGGATATAGCTTGTAAATAAAAAGCTATAATTAAAAAAAAAAAAAAAAACTATCGTTAATTGGACTTCCCCCCACTTATTTTCTCTCTTTTTTCACCATATCCCTCCTCAAAAATGTTTTGCTACTGACCAATCCCTCCCTCAATATTCCCTGTTTTATCATCCTCCCTACCCCTTTCCCATATATCCCATTCCCCTTCTATTTTCCTGCAGGGTAAGATAGATTTCTATATTCCTATTGAATATGTATGTTATAATTTGACAATTCTGATGATAATGTTTCACTCACTCCTCTTCTTCTCCCCCTCTTCCCTTCCACTGTGAAAGCTTTTTCTTTCCTTTTTTAATGACAGATAAATTGCACTATTCCTTTTCTTCCTTTCCCTTTCTTGCAGTACATTCCTTTCTCTCACCTTAATTTCATCATTAAAAAAAAAAGATGCTATCCCTTCATATTTAATTCATACCATGTCCTCTGTCTATATATACTCCTTCGAACTGCCATAATAATGAGAACATTCTAATTGATTTATAAGTATCATCCTCCCATATAGAAATGTGTAAATATTCCTCATAAAGAGATAAACCTTATTATGTCCCTTATGCTATCACTTTCCTGATTATCTCCTTATGCTTCTCCAGAGTCCTGTACTTGAAAATCAAATTTTTCATTCTCTGGCCTTTTCATCATGAATGTTTGAAAATCCTCTGTTTCATTGAATGGTCACCTTTTCCTCTGAAGGATTATACTCAATGGATAGGTGATTCTTGGTTGCAGTGTTAGTTTTATTGCTCTCCAGAGCATATTCCAAGCTCTCTGATTGGTTAATGTAGAAGCTATTAGATCTTGTGTTATCTGACTATAGATCCATTATTCTTGAATTGTTTCTTTCTGGATGCTTGCAATATTTTTTCCTTGACCTGGGAATTCTGGAATTCGGCTCTAATATTTCTAGAAGCTTTTATTTTCAGTTTCAGGAGGTAATTAGTGGATTCTTTAAGTTTCTCTTTTGCCCTTTCACTCTAGATTATCAGGACAGTTGCCTTAATAATTTCTTGAAAGATGATGTCCAGTCTCTTTTTGTAATCATGACTTTCACATATATCAATAATTTTGAAATTATCTCTTCTGAATCTATTTTCCAGGACAATTGTTTTTCAAATGAGATATTTCACATACTCTATTTTTTTTTCATTTTTTGGTTTGCTTTATTGTATCTTGATTTCTCATAAAGTCATTATCTTCCATTTGCTAAATTCTATTTTTAAAGAATTATTTTCCTTGACGAGGTTTTGTGCCTCCTTTCCCAATTGGCCAATTTTACTTTTTAAGGCATTCTTCTCCTCATTATTGTTTGTGTGTGTGTGTGTGTGTGTGTTTCCTTTTGTACCTCTCTCAATTCTTTCCCTAATTTTTCCTGTCTCTCTTACTTAATTTCATAGAAGAACTTTGAGTTCTTCTATGCTCTGAGTGCAATTCTTATTTTTCTTGGAAGCTTTGAATGTAAGAGTTTTGACTTTATATCATCTTCTGAGTGTATGTTTTGATCTTCCTTGTTACTATAGTAATTTCCAATCATCAGAAACTTTTGTTGTTCTGCTCATTTTCTAGTTTATTATTCAACTTTTAACTGTTTGTTAAAATAGAGCTATTTTCAGGAGAGAGGGGACATTGTCCCAAGCTTCAGGGGTTTTGTGAAGCTGTTTTCAGAGATCCTTTTAGGAATCTGACCATAAGCTCTCTTTTCTGGCCTGAAGCTATTAGGTTTGTCCCAGTCCCATTGTAGTTGTAAGATCTAGTGTTCTGTTGAGGGCTTGGGTTCTGCTGACCTGGGCTGTGCTGGGACTGGACACTAGACTCACACCTGTTGCCTCAGACCTTCTCCAATGACCTTCTGAATCCACTCTAGAGTGAGAGGTCCAGAAGTCTCCAGCATTGCTGATGATTCAGGAGTCCTGTCTCACTAATGCTAGATTATGGGCTAAAGTTGAGGCTGGAACTGGCCTGCACAGGACTGCCTGCTTTGGTCCCATTCTGCTTCCTCAGAACTTTTCTGATGACCTTCCATGTGCTCTTTTGGGTCTCTAGGCTGAGAGGTCTGAAAGCTACCAATATAGTCCTTGGTTCATAGGTGGAGCAGGGCTGGGGCTGGGTCCAGCCTGCACTGGCACTCCTACCATGATGTCACAGACCTTTTCTGCTAAGATTCTAAGTTGTCTTCCACTGAAAAATGTTCTACTCCATCTCTTCAAGTGTTTGGATGCTCCAAATTTTGTCTAGAATCATTATTTAAAGGAACTTGGGGCAGTTTTTTGGGGAGAGGTTGGACAGGTTCCTGGCTTTACTCTGCCATCTTGGATCTGCCTTCTTAACACTCTTTTTAAAGGAACTTTCCTAATCTGTTTGTCTGCTTGTCTCCTAAACTCTTCCCCAGCTCTGTGACTTTTCCCCCTTTCCTTGTGCTAATTGCTTTCATTCTTACTTTATTCTGGCTATGAATGCCAATCTTAGCTCAACATAACATTATCACAGTGCACACCACAGTACCACATAAACTTTGAACATTTCTTTTGTCTATAGTAAAAAGGATCTTCAAAGAAAATGTTAAGTCCTATAAGTTAGACTTTAACAATGACTACTGTTGCGTTAGTTCAATTCCGCATATGTCTTTACACAATGCTGTGATAGCATTCTACTGAGACTTTGTGTAATCCTATACTCTTACTCTTGAACCCACATCTGAACTTGTTACTCTTCACTTAAAATCTTCAGTATCTCCTCCTCACCCGTTGAATTGAATCCAAATTCCTCAGCCTGACAATTCAAATCTATTATTACTATTAAACTTATCTGGTTAAATAAAATGGAAAAATGTATACCATTTCCTAATTTTTCCAAGTCTGCCTTTTCTTATTCTGTTTCTTTCACCATAACCAGGATGTTATTGACCTTATGCATTTGTCTCAAGGTAGCCATAGTTATTTCCTTTCTCCAAATACAAGAAGTCTGAAAGAAGTAGAGAATAGAAAAGTGAAGATAAGTGACAAATATGTTTTTTCTTCTTTAAAAATCACAAGCTTGCTAGCTTGAATCAATAATCTATTTCATATTCACAAAAAAGAGAAGTAAGTTTGCTTACAACAATCTCTTTCTTTTAAGTATGATGTTGGTTAAATGCATCCTTCAAAGATAAACTTTTCCTCTGGTTTAATCATCTTCAGAGAGAGTGATATGTTCTTGTGTCTCATACTGAGCAAGGTTTTCTTCCCCATTCTGCAGTGTCCAACTTAAATCATGCTTCTTTGACACTCTTCACCTTTTACCCCATCTTCTGTCATGCTATGTTCTATTCTTGCTATAGAGAACAATGATTCTCATAGTAACTTCTATACAATTCTATAGACTTGAATAATGTTGTAAAGTTCCACTTCAGTTTCCTTTCCAAAAGAAATAACCACAGTTCTTTTAGCCCTTCACCAAAAGGCTTTTTATCACTTTCATTCCTCTTTTCTAGACTGTCTTAAAGCTGATTTTGATAAGTCTTCTTTTGTGACCTGAAAGAGCACAGGAACATTGGCTGCATCAGGGTCAAGACTCCAGGAAAACATTGCCTTTGGGGCATATGGTGATGGCCATATACATCCCATGAGATGGTAGTCAGGATGACAAAGATGGACAAGTATATTAAATTTTCTCAGCGAGTAAAGCATTTTTTCAGTCAGTAAACCTGAATCTGACCATAAGTCTGTTTGGAAGAATTTATTCAGACAAACCTCCAGTAACTGCATCAATAGACTTTTATAATATGATATAAATCAGCCATTTCTAGATAATTTTCCTGAATCATCTTTACAAGAATATCTTGCTCTCATAAGAGACAAACGGATCCAATATACCAGCCATCAGTCTGATGATGCAAGCAGCGCAGTGCAATATTTATTTGGGAGACTGTGAATGAAGCATTAAAGCAACTCATCATCCTGATGACTAATCACTGATGAATAATATCCAAGGCCCACAGATAAACCTAAATTACACTGAAGTGCCTGGCTAAGGAAGTCATGATACTCAGAACAAAACATTCACTCTCCCACCTACATACTGTGCCCACTTGTTCTCTGCCCGGGCAGAACACAGCTAGTAAAATAAACATTAGTGGTATCCATTAGTGCCCTAGTACACATCATAAATGACCATGAGTAGCTGGTGACATTAGTTTTGCTTAATTGAGGGACCCTTTGTTATCCTGAATTGGATTGGTTAACTAATATATGGAGAGATTATACCCCATCTTTCATGTCTCTGTTTTATTCACTTTTTCATTACTTATTACCTATTTCATTACTTACTAACAAATCTATAAAAGGGTGAGTGGAGGAAGGTAAGTAAAAAAAAAAAAGTTCAAATCAGTCTATTTTCCTGCTTATTATAAATTCCTCATGGTAGGACAAAGAAGGAGATGGGAAAAGGAGGTTAGAATAACATATTAAATGAAATTTCAGGGTTTCTGTGTTTTTAATTAATCTTGGCTAAGCAACTCCCCATTAGTGGAACCTGATCAAGAATTTCCAGGCAATGTATCCTGTTGGGAGGCCAGGAGGGAGAGGAAGGATTACTCCATTAGAGATTTCTCAGTTGTTGATTTTTTTTTTTTTATTCCTAGCTCAACGTGTGTGCAGAGGGAGAAAGAATGCTAGCTGGTCTGTGGTAACAATTCAGGACTTAGCCGGGAGACAAATTCCAAAGGAAAGAATCATTTTCTCAATGCTGCTAATAGCTTTAAGAAAAGGTATAATTACAAGAGCTGAGCTGAATGTAAATATTGTATAAAGCCTCTTGACTGGAGACAAACAGTAGCCCACAGGAAGCATCTTATTCTAATAGACCCCCATCTTCTTCCTTTGAGATGCAGGTTAATGCTAATGCAAAAAATTCCTTTAACTTTCACATGTGCTGTTATTATAGATTTCAAAGTATTTATTATTGTAGCACCTGTAAGCACTGTAAGAGATAGAAGTCTGCTAGTTTTACCCAATATGATCTCTTATTTACAGGTTTTTGTTACAGCACATCTATGAAAACTGGCTTCAGGCTAAACTTTGTCACCAAGGTTTTTACCTTCTCTTCTTTCAGTTTCTTTCTAGGAAAAAAAAAGAAAATTTGGAAACACTGAAAATTATTTTAAAATTCAGTAGAAAGGTACTGTGCTTATCATACCTAGAAGCAGGTTTTCTTATTTTATATTAGTAAAAACATAGGAACAATGAAAGTTTTCCCAAAGTGCCTTATCAATATCCCCCTTATGATTTTTAAAAATCCTACTATATCACCATCTCTGAGATAAGAAATTCCCCTACTCTTAATGTTGAAACTCTGCATCTAATGCCTGGAAATACCAGTAAAAAAAGAGAATAAAAATGGCTTTTGCTCTTAACAAACTGGCTAATGTGGATTTATTTTATTCTTATTCAGAGAAATAATCAAAACACACCACACACACACACACACACACACACACACACACACACACAGAGTCTTAGAACAAGTATAAGATTTGGAGTTAGAAAATTTTGACTCTACGTCCATTATATGATTTTATTGTTTTCTTAAATTTTTGGTACCTCCTGTTCCAATCTGCTAATTCCTTTTCCATTTATTCTACTGTAGCTCTTCTTTTACATTTTTTTTTTGGTCAAGTGCTCTCATTCTGTTCAAAATAAATAAATCACAAATAAAAAAAATGTATTTTAAACTCTTACATGATTTTTTTTTTGGAATTTTAATTGAGTTTTTCCAACCTGTGTTTTTCTCTGAAGTGTTTCTTATAAATATTTTTAGTCATCTTTGTGTGTGTGTGTGTGTGTGTGTGTATGTATTTCTATCTCAAGCATTTCTGTTGCAATAGTTTATTATGTTATGATTTCTTTTTTGCCTTTTTTTCAAGTCTACTTCCTGACTTTAGAGTTTAAATTAGCCCTGAATTCTGCCACCACTTTGCAGAAAATATCTGAATTGGTCCTGTTGCTGCTTTCTTAAAAAAAAATAGGCAAAATTGAAATCCTAACATAAAAGTTAGATAATCTGCTTTCAAGAGGCATGTGCTATAGGAGATATATAGTGGAATGGAATTCTGGGCCCACCTAATTAAAGGGAATTTTGATCTCAAAAATCACAAGGTTTTTGAGTAGAGCTATTATGATCCCTCCCTTGGTCTCAAAAAATTCAAATATCAAAAGGTGATGTCTTAATTTGTTTGTAAATTGGATTTAAGTGTGATAGAGTTACCTCACTCTTACTTCTAGAGTCATTAAATTCCAGTGACAAGCCAAAAATGAAGTTGATTTTGATGGCCCAAGAAACAGTAGGTGACCTTGGTGTCTTCAATGTCTGATCAATAAGTAAGCATTCCATAGTGCCTATTCCAGCTGCCTTCGTGGCTGCTGGAACCAATTGTTCTCATCCACTTATTCTATAGGGGAAGTCTTTCCTTGTTTGGAGTTGACTAACACACAAATGGTTTTGAAGCCTGTAAGTTAACCTCGACTTTCTTCAAATCATATACCATAGACATTTTATCAGAGTGTGTGCATTATGGATGTTTGACTTGGTTGTTGTTCCTTCATTCCTGAAAAAGACTAAAATAGTATGCTTTTGGGGTCAAGGTACAATGTATACAATTGTGGTCAATCAGACTGATACAACTATAGAGAGCTCTACATAAGGATGGGAATAAGTAGTCCATATGAAAATTTGGAATGGAGATGTCTCTAAAATCCACACATCTCATTTTGTTGTTGTTGTTGTTCAAGCTAGTGCAATTTTGCTTGATTCATAAATATAGTACATTCTTTACTTTAGACACACCATCTTGGGATGTCCTGTGCCAGTGTCTCACGTGTATTGGAATTGATTGCAAAATTATTCAGAGAGACCTTGAAAGTGTCCTTATATTGTTTTATTTGATTTGGTATTCAAAAAATGTGCCAACACATCAAAGTTGTAATCACTACAATAGAATTTGAATGCTTAGCAGTTCAGTTTGAGAAAAAAAAGGAACAAAAAAAAAATAAAAAAAAATCTCACTGTCTGGTACATTATCCTGACAGGTGGGATCTCCTGAATCTTTCTAAGACATTTCTGATGGAAGCTATTTACTTTCCTGGCATAATGCTGAAACACTATCCAGGTTCCACAGGCATTAAAAATTACATCAGAACAATAGCACTATAGACTTCCAATTTAGAAGCCAGTCTAATATCTCTTATCTCACACACTTTACTTGAGGCCTTCCAAAGACACACAAGCTATTTCTGGCAAATTGTGTGTTATCCCTGAAAATTATACTGCCAACGTAAGTGAAGTTATACCCAGAATTCAAAATCTATCCCTTTGCTATAATTAATGGTTTTACCTATGTATGGTGTGGTGCTGTCTGGTGGAGAACTAATTGATAGGCCAAAATTAGCAAAAGCTACAGAGAATCAATCCATACTGTGTTGTATTTCAGCTTCACAGCTTCATTGAGCGTACAATTATATATGAACAAACTTTTCTTAACTCCAGTCTTGTCTTGTAGCTTTTGAAAGTTAATTAAAAAAAATCAAATCATTTCAATAGCTGACCTTGATGGAAGTAACAGCTTTATTTCATTGGTAACTGGGAAAGTGTAAGAACATTGTCCATTATTTAGAGCAAGTCCAATTCAACTATGAATGTGATATACAATACTGCAGAACTTCACCAGGCAATTAACATTGTCATAATTTTCCACAAACCTTTACAATTTATATTGTAAATCAAAGGCCATTGTCAGATTAATGAATGTTGTATATACACGTCTGTTTTCTTCCTGTTTTTTTCCTTGAGTTGTTGAGTAACAAACACTGTATTCATCATTCCTTATCTTCTTCTGAAGCTACACTAGTTCCCAGGGAGATGACCACCTTCAAAACGAAGGATCAATGTCTGTTCAATAAGTAAGCAGAATAAGTAAGAGAAGAAGGACTCTGGTTAGAATCTCTCTCTCTCTCTCTCTCTGCCCCACTCTCCCTATCCCTTAAGAAGACATGCAATGCAATGCCCATGATACATACAAATTCATGTTTTTTTTTTTTTTTTTTTTTTTTTTGTATTCATCATGTTCTCTATGCTAAGGGGAAAAAGGAGTTAAAATAAAAAGTGGTTGAGTCTTCACTCTAAGATCATCAGTTCTCTATCTCAAATTGGATAAACATTTTTTTATCATGAGTCCTTTGGAATTGTAGTAGATCATTGTATTGATCAGGGTCTTTCATAACTCATTATCTTCACATATTGTTATAACTGTTACTCTTGGTTTTTCTGGTCACTTTGTTATGCTTCATTTCCTGTAATTCTTCTCAGGTTTTCACACACACACACACACACATACACACACACACACACACACACACATACACACACACACACACACACACACACACACACACACATCAATCAGAATAGAATATTCACCAGAGAGGGTCTCAAATATGAGTAAACTCACTTCTCTAGGGATTTGTATTCATGATCTCTAAAGATTACAGCAAGAGGAGGACTTTTCAGGAAAGGAAAAATGGAACTTTGATAAGGCATATGCAAAGTTACACTTTGACAAGATGCCTGTGCTAGAACTGGATGATTGGGATCATCAACATTTGAAAGATTTCTATTTTCTTTTATATCGGAGCAATTTTCTTGTAAGTATAGTGACAACAAAGAAATATGAAACATGAATATGTAAAGTGATACTCATAATATGCAGGGATGCAAAGTGAAGAAAGTGAAACTCCATTTTTTTTTGGGGGGGGAAGACACATTTTTTAATCCATAGCAATTCTTGTTATAGTTAATCCTATACATAGAATGAAGTTATTCTGATGGAAAAAGAAGTGACTTTGGTATAAGTGTTCTGTTCCCTATGACAGGCTGACTAATCTCTTCTGCCATTCATCCTTACCTGAAGGAGTGTAAGGCTATAATGGCTAAATCAAAAATGTAGTAAATGTCATAATTATGGAGTTCAGCTATTTCATCTTATTGATATTCTCTGTCATTATTTGGTTACTCATAGAATTATGCATTTTATAATTTGTTCCTGAAAATCCTTTTGGGAGAAAAATGATGTTGCTAAGATGCTTCTTGCTTCAAACATAAACACTGTCACTATGGAACAGTCGGGGAATGGGTTCCAAAAAAAAAAAAAAAACATACTTCACATAGTATCATAGCATGAACCCAGTTTCCCCGGGCAGCTAGTTCTTGGAACAAGCAAGTATCCCAGGCAAAATAGACAAAGGCAGGATCCTTCATATAAATAATTCAATTTAATTCCATTATATTCAATGAATATTCATTAAACACTTACAAAATAGAAGTACTAGGCAGTAATACTGAGAGATACAAAGAAAAAAAATAGACTTCTTTCCCTCAAGAAGTTTGAGTTTTACTGGGGATAGCTAATTCTTGTGTGTGTGTGTGTATAGTATATACATATATATATATATATATACCTATATACGTATATATGTATATACTACATATACACACATATATGCATGGATGCATATATTCATGGATGAATATATGTATATGCATGTACATTTGTAAGAAAACTACATAAAGATAAAATATCATTGTCTTAACTATGATTTGGAAGAATGACAGTAAGGAGAGAGTATATTCCTGATGTACAGAAGAACCTATGTAAAGACACAAAAGCACATCAAATGCAGAAGAATGTTAAATATAGGAAACAACTAGAATGCCATTCTAAGCACTTTAGAAAATAGGTGGAGTATGAGATTTGTATGGCATTTTAAATGGTAAGAAGAATATGGATTTCATTCTAAGGTAAATCAGAAACCAATGAATATTTTTAATAGGGGGATGGATGTTTTGATTTAAAAATTTTAAATATATAGATAATATGTAAGATGTATTGAGTTGTGTCTCTTACATTTGAGCCATTTTTCAGTTCCTCAACAAGTTTTTCACCCCTTCCCTAACTTTTAAAGAAGCAATAAAATTGTATCACTAGTGCACAGTTATATAATTTTTTCTAAAATGTGATGTATTTTATTAATCTGAAATTTAGAGTTAGAATTTCTCTGGAATATATCAGATTTCATAATTAGCAATTATCCAAATAGATATGAACAATGGAAGCCAGGTATAATACTACAACACAAAAATATCTATTCATCATTCACTACATACCAAGCACTGTCTCTAAGCTTTGAGAATATGAATATGAAAATGTAAATGGAAAGAACAGTAACAATAAGGCAATCAAAATCTCCTTCCATGACAGAATTTACAATCTAATAGATGAAAATAACATATAAAAAGAAGCAGAAAAGTGGAAAGTAGAAAGAAGAGGAAAAGATATAAGGATACTAGAATCAAATATAAGGAGTACAAGGAGGTATTGTTATCTTTAATTCTCAATTTGTTGTTGTTGGGGGTATGAAACGCAGTGTAAAAAGGTAGATTTTTTTCTGTTTAAAAATAAATGTGCACAAACACAATTGTACATTTTTAAACTATATTAGATTGCTTGTTATTTGGGGGAATGGAGATAGGAAGAAAAAAATAGAACTCAAAACTTTACAGATGAATTGTTTTTCTTGATTTCTTGATTTATTCATTTAAGTGGCTTTTTCCAATTACAGTCAAAACAAACAAAAAATACATTTGTTTTAATTTTTTTTGAGTTCTGCATTTTTTTTCTTATTCCCCACCTACAATTATGAAACCACATGTGAAGTTATATAAAACATTTCTGTAAAAGTCAAGTTGGGAAAGAAAACATAGATCCCCCATCTAATGAAAATTAATCCCCTTAAAAAGTTGAGAGACAGACAGAGAGAGTGACAGAGAAAGAAAGAGAGACACACACAGAGAGATACAGAGATAGAGAGAGAGACACACACATACACAGAGAGACAGACAGAGACAGAGACAGAGAGACAGAGACAGAGAGAGAGAAAGAGAATGCTTTAATCAATATTCAGGCTCAATCAGTTCCTTCTCTGGGTATAGATAGGTTTTTCCATAAGTCCTTCAGAGTAGTCATGGATGGTTGTAGTAGTGAAAATAGCAAAGACATTCATAACTGGTCATTCCAGATCATTACTGTTAGTTTGTAAACAGTTCTTTTCACTTTGCTGAGTGCATGGAGGACTTTCCATGTTTGTTTGTTTTTTTCTGAGAGCATCTGCTCTTCATCTCCCACAAATCAACAATGTTCCATCACAAACACATACCACAATTTATTGAGCCATTCCCCAATTGATGGGCATTACCTCAATTTTCACATTTCCTCCCTGAGAAGAGAGTTGTTATGAAGATTTTTAAACATATAGATCATTTTCCCTTTTTATGGAATCTCTTTCTGTTTTCATGCCTAGTAACGGTGTTGTTAGGTTAAAGAATATAGATGAATTTATAGCCCATTGGGTACAGAACATATCCTTCGATCATTTATCAATTGCTCTTATTTTTTTATCAGTCTGACTCAGTTCCCTCTATGTTTGAGAAATGAGGCCTAATCAGAAAAACTTGCTTTGAAATTCCTTTTACAATTACTATTTCTAATTGTATTCTCCCATTTATTCTCTCTCCTTTCACTTTATTCCTCCTCAAGTATTTTGCCTCTGACTACTCCCTGCTCCAATATACCCTCTCTTTTATCCCCTTTCCCATATCTCACCCCCCTCCTATTTTCCTTCAGCATAACACATATATCTATATCTATATCTATATTTCTAAATCATATTTGAGAATGTATGTTATTTTTTATTCAAGCCAATTTTGATGAGAGTATGATTCACTCACTCCTCCTCTCCTTCCCCTCTTCCCTTCCACTATAAATGTCACTTTCTTCTGTCCCTCCCTTCCTTCTTTTTTCTCTCTCTTCTTTTCTCCCTCCCTTTATTCCTCTTTCCTTCTCTCTTTCTTTCTTTCCTTCTTTCTTTCCTTCCTTCTTTCCTTCTTTCCTTCCCTTCTTCTACTGTGTTTAGTCTTCCCAAAGGATTGCAATTTTTGATCACTGAAACCTCACAAAATATCTCAGTCCTCATTTATTGGCCAACAAAAGTTCTCAGGCCAAGCCCCATTTGGTCACTTTGGAGACTGATTGGCTCAGAGTTAATGTAAATAACAATTATTTCTCTTTTGGCCAGAAACCATGAGAGTCTTCCCTACCTAGATTGAGTTGTTTTGTTTTTTTTTTTTTTTTACTATAATTTGAAAAGTTTCCATTCTCTGCCTCATTTCTCACCTAGCCTTAGTCATTGAATGGACACCACTCCAGTGATACAGACTATCAACGAGCTCAGCAATACAGTGATCCAAGACAACTCTGAAGAACTTAGGTGAAACATGCTATCCATACCTAGAGAAAGAATGGATAATAGCTGAATACAGGTTAGATAATACTTTAAAAAAATTGGGGTGACTGCATTTCCCTCTCTCACTTAAACTTGCATGTCTTGGCATTACCTTCCTGATGTCATGATTCCCTTTAAGAATAAAGGACAACTGGGAAACGAATGTGAACTATCTGCATTTTTGTTTTTCTTCCCGGATTATTTATACCTTCTGAATCCAATTCTCCCTACGCAACAAGAGAACTGTTCGGTTCTGCAAACATATATTGTATCTAGGATATACTGCAACATATCCAACATATAAAGGACTGCTTGCCATCTAGGGGAGGGGGTAGAGGGAGGGAGGGGAAAAAAAAAATCGGAACAGAAATGAGTGTCAATATAATGTAATTATTAAATAAAAAATTAAAAAAAAAAAAAAAAACAAACAAACAAAAAAAAAAAAAAGAATAAAGGACAACCAAAAACTTTGGGGCCAGCCTACATTGGTATTTAATTCCATAATATGCTTTTGATTGCCTTATTGTTACTGTTCTTTCCATTTACATATTTATAATTATTGATTGGACACATTTTTTTCTTTATTCTACTTAGTTCACTGTTTTATTTTTCAGATTTAAGGCTCATTTATGATTTTTATAATTATATCTTATAGAAAGATAATATTTCATTATATTCATATGCCTCAAGTTTTAGACATTTCTCATTTGAGTTTTATTTTGCTTTTTCTACTATAGAAATGCTGTGATATGTGTACACATGTTGTATATGTATATGTGTGTGTGTTTGTGTGTAAACATATAAAATTTATGAGTGATAAATATAATATTTTATTATTGTATTGTTATTCTTGTTATTAAATTATGTTAATATTGTATGTATACATTGTATTATATTTTGCATAGCAATATTTCAGATATAAATATGTCATATAATAATTATTATTATAATCATGTGATACATAGTAAATGCTACATATATCTATATCTATATATCTAAAATAATACTATATATGATAATTTTCTGTGGTTGCAAAAAACAAAATCAAATCAGTGCTCATCAAGTGGGAGGAAATGGGTAAACAAATTGTTATGTTTAAATATAATAGAATATTGTCCTTTTATAATAAATTACAAATATAAACAGCTCCAATTTGATGAAATGTGAAGTAAGTACAATTAAGAGAAAGTATATAAAATATTATAGGAGCATACATTTAGATTTGACTGATTTATGTATGTCTATTTAGATCCATTTCTATAAATCTCTTTATTTATCCCCTTTCCTCTATTTCCATCTCTCTCTCTCTCTCTCTCTCTCTCTCTCTCTCTCTCTCTCACTTTCTTACTCTCTTTCTTTCTCCATTGCTCTCTGGACTTTCTTTTCATCTTTGGCCCTTTGGGGATTAGTTATTTTCTTGGTTTAATTACACTTGTTTTCCAAAAGAACTGGATGAATTCTACCAAGAATTCAAAAGTATGTGTCTCTTTCCACAAATCTTCCAAAATTCAATCCCATATTTTGCTATATTTTTTGATTTACTGTACAAAGTTAACTTGAGTTGTTTTTATTACCATTAAATTATTTTTTTTCTTTTTTTTTTCTTTTTTTTTTATTTTTTTATGTTCTTTTTTTTTTAATTTTTTATTTAATAATTACATTATATTGACACTCGTTTCTGTTCCGATTTTTTTCCCCCTCCCTCCCTCCACCCCCTCCCCTAGATGGCAAGCAGTCCTTTATATGTTGGATATGTTGCAGTATATCCTAGATACAATATATGTTTGCAGAACCGAACAGTTCTCTTGTTGCGTAGGGAGAATTGGATTCAGAAGGTATAAATAATCCGGGAAGAAAAACAAAAATGCAGATAGTTTACATTCGTTTCCCAGTGTTCTTTCTTTGGGTGTAGCTGCTTTTGTCCGTCATTTATCAATTGAAACTCAGGTCTCTTTGTCAAAGAAATCCACTTCCATCAAAATATGTCCTCATACAATATCGTTGTCGAAGTGTATAATGATCTCCTGGTTCTGCTCATTTCACTTAGCATCAGTTCATGTAAGTCTCGCCAGTCCTCTCTGTATACATCCTGCTGGTCATTTCTTACAGAACAATAATATTCCATAACATTCATATACCACAATTTACCCAGCCATTCTCCAATTGATGGGCATCCATTCATTTTCCAGTTTCTAGCCACTACAAACAGGGCTGCTACAAACATTTTGGCACATACAGGTCCCTTTCCCTTCTTTAGTATTTCTTTGGGATATAAGCCCAATAGAAACACTGCTGGATCAAAGGGTATGCACAATTTGATAATTTTTTGGGCATAATTCCAGATTGCTCTCCAGAATGGTTGGATTCGTTCACAACTCCACCAACAATGCATTAGTGTCCCAGTTTTCCCGCATCCCCTCCAACATTCATCATTATTTTTTCCTGTCATCTTAGCCAATCTGACAGGTGTGTAGTGGTATCTCAGAGTTGTCTTAATTTGCATTTCTCTGATCAATAATGATTTGGAACACTCTTTCATATGAGTGGTAATAGTTTCAATCTCATCCTCTGAAAATTGTCTGTTCATATCCTTTGACCATTTATCAATTGGAGAATGGCTTGATTTCTTATAAATTTGAGTCAGTTCTCTATATATTTTGGAAATGAGGCCTTTATCAGAACCTTTAACTGTGAAAATGTTTTCCCAGTTTGTTGCTTCCCTTCTAATCTTGTTTGCATTAGTTTTATTTGTACAAAAGCTTTTTAATTTGATGTAATCGAAATTTTCTATTCTGTGATCAGTAATGGTCTCTAGTTCATCTTTGGTCACAAATTTCTTTCTCCTCCACAAGTCTGAGAGATAAACTATTCTATGTTCCTCTAATTTATTTATAGTCTCGTTCTTTATGCCTAGGTCATAGACCCATTTTGATCTTATCTTGGTATATGGTGTTAAGTGTGGGTCCATATTACCATTAAATTAATTATTACTGATTTGAACGATTTTATATGCTTACTTCATATTTCATCAACTTGGAACTGTTTATATTTATAATTTTAACAATTTGTAATTCTTTTAATGATTGTTCATATGTGTTAGAGATCTTTTTTTCTTAATTAACTGCTTATTTTTTTTTTATCCCTGCTTATGTGGAGCTTCCAACTAAATAGAGGAGACAACATTCAAAGAACTATGTACAAGTGCATTGTAAAGAAGATAATTTGAAAATAGTCAATGGAATGAAGATATTAGAATCAAGGGAAACTATGAAAAGATTTTGGGAAAATGTGGAAGGAATTTTTGCTAGGACTTAAAAGAATTCAGTGGTCTCAGCAGATAAATATGAAGAGAAAGATCATCATATGCATGTTGAAAAGCTAGCAAAAATTTCCAAAAGTGGTAAAGTATATTATTTGAAGAACATCAAGGAGGCTATTGTCATTATATCACAAAATGTATTTGAGAAATGAATGTGAAGTGTAAGAAAATGGCATAGTTGTAGTTCAAAGATTAATAAGGGTTCTGCATGCTAAATAGGGGAAATTGTATTCAACACTGGAAGTAATATGGAGCCTTTAGATTTCATAAGTACCAGGGTTCCATGATCAAACCTTTGCTTTAAAAAGATCACCTTGACATTTGAGTGGAGTGAGACTTGACTTGGACAGATCACGTAGCAAAGTATTGCAATAGTGCAGGTGTGATACAATTTGGGGGAGGGGGAGAATTGGAGAGATACTTCACTAGAGTAGTGGCAGTGGCAGAAAAGATACCGGTGTCTATGAGAGAGAGGTTACAAATGTAAGATAGAAAGTATTTTACAAAATATTGGATATGGTGAGTAGTAAGAAATACATGAAGGACTAGAGAATGGCAGCTAGATTGTGAGACTTGGAGACTGAGAAATGATGGCAGTAGAGACTTTTGGAAGGGCAGAACCCTTGAGAAGAAAGATAATGATTTCAGTTTTGGATGCATTAAATTTAAAATGACTATACAAAATACATTTCAGGGGACTTCCGGTTAAGATGGCGGAGAGGAGGCTCACAGTTGCATAAGCTCCGCGCTTTCTCTCACTATCCACTTCATTACAAGCCTCTGAATCAATGCTTGACTGAAAAAAACCCACAAATAGTTACCAAGAGAAGCCATCCTTGAGATCTGCCAAGAAAGGTCTGTCTTTACTGGAGGGCTGGGGCGGTTTTAGATCGGGCGCAGGCTGAGGGCAGCGGCAGTGAGAGCACGGGAGCAGAGCTGAGAGGGGGTGGGGAGTGATCGTAGCCGTCTCTGCGGGGAGAGCTTCACTACAGGTTTGGAACCTGCAGCAAGTCAACAGCCCAGCAGAGAAGCTAAAAACACCGGGGCTGAAGAACACAACCGCAAACAGCTGGAGTCTCTCAGGACCTGGCCTCCCCCCCCCTTCCCCCCCCTCAGTGACTCAGCACGCTCTGGGATCTCAGAGCGCAGGCGCAGCACAGTCCTGCTAGTGCCTCACTGCTGCCCCCTGCAGTCTGTAGAGGAAGCTCGATAACACACCCAGCCCCCCCCCCCAAAGAAAGACTCCAGTTTTTTCTGTTTTTCTTTGCTAGTTTGTCTCTGATTAATAGACAGAATGAGCAAGAAGCTGAAGAGGACTTTAACCCTTGACAGCTTCTTTACAGATAGAGAGCAGACTCTAAATCCTGAGGAGACTAAAAACAGGCAGTCCCCAGGTGATTCCCCAAAGGAGGAGATCGTCTGTTCCTCAGCACAGATGAACCTCATAGAAGTGGTTAAAAAGGCTCTCACAAGGGAGCTAGAAGAAAAATGGGGAAAGCAGAGTGAGGCTTGGCAAAAGGAGAGGGAGGCTTGGGAAAAGGAGAGGGAGGCTTGGCAAAAGAGCCTGGAGAAAGTTAAAGAGAGAGTGGATAAAGAAGTAAAATCCTTGAAAAATAGGATTAGTGAACTGGAAACAGAAAACAGCTCTCTAAAAAACAAAATTGGCGAAATGGAAAAAAATTCCACAGAACAAAAGAACTCAATTGGACAATTAGAAAAAGATTTTAAAAAAGTGAGTGAAGAGAATACTTCACTGAAAATCAGAATTGAACAAGTGGAATTGAATGACTCGAGGAGACAAGAAGAATCAGTCAAGCAAATCCAAAAAAATCAAACAATGGAGAAAAATGTGAAATACCTTCTGGGGAAGACAACAGACCTGGAAAACAGATCCAGGAGAGACAATCTGAGAATCATTGGACTCCCAGAAAAACATGATGAAAAAAAGAGCCTGGACACTGTCTTCCAGGAAATTATCAAAGAGAACTGCCCAGAAGTCATAGGAACAGAGGAAAAAATAAACATTGAAAGGATTCATCGATCACCCACTGAAAGGGATCCTAAAATCAAAACACCAAGGAATATAGTGGCCAAATGCCAGAACCCTCAGGTGAAAGAAAAAATATTGCAAGCGGCTAGAAAAACCCAATTCAAGTATCAAGGAGCCACAATAAGGATCACCCAGGATCTGTCAGCACCCACATTAAAAGATCAAAGGGCCTGGAATATGATATTCCGAAAGGCTAAGGAACTTGGTATGCAACCAAAAATAACTTACCCAGCGAGAATGAGCATCTTTTTCCAAGGAAGAAGATGGACATTCAACGAAGTAAGCGAATTTCATCTATTTCTGATGAAAAAACCAGAACTTAACAAAAAGTTTGATCTACAAATATAGAACTCAAGAGAAATCTAAAAAGGTAAAGATTAATCTTGGGAACTATATTTTGACTATATAGATGTATAAAGAATACATGTATACCCTGTTCTAGAAATTGATGTGGAAAGGACATTGTACCAGAAAAAGGGTAAAGTGGGGGTAGTACATCTCATGAAGAGGCATAGGAAACCTATTATATCTGAGAGAAAGAATGGAGGGGGATGAATATAGTGGGTATCTTACTGCCTTCAGAATTGGCTTTAAGTGAAAAATCTTAAGACATATTCAATCTATGGTGAAACTTCTCCCATCTCATTGAAAAGTGAGAAGGGAAAAGTGGAAAGGGAAGGAATAAGCTAAGCGGAAGGGAATACGGGAACTGGGAGGGAAAGGGGTAAGATAGGGGGAGGAACTCTAAGGTGGGGGGAGGGACACTAAAAAGGGAGGGCTGTGAGAAGCAAGGGGTGCTCACAAGCTTAATACTTGGAAGGGGGGGAAAGGGGAAAGAAGGGAGGAAAGCATAAACCGGGGTTAACAAGATGGCAAGTAATACAGAATTGGTCATTCTAACCATAAACGTGAACGGGGTAAACTGCCCCATAAAGAGGAAGCGGTTAGCAGAATGGATTAAAAGCCAGAATCCTACAATATGTTGTTTACAGGAAACACACCTGAAGCGGGGAGATACATGCAGGTTAAAGGTAAAAGGTTGGAGCAAAATCTACTATGCTTCAGGTGAAGTCAAAAAAGCAGGGGTAGCCATCCTGATCTCAGATCAAGCTAAAGCAAAAATTGACCTAATTAAAAGAGATAAGGAAGGACACTATATCTTGCTAAAGGGTAGCATGGATAATGAAGCACTATCTATATTAAACATATATGCACCAAGTGGGGTAGCATCTAAATTCTTAAAAGAGAAACTAAGAGAGCTGCAAGAAGAAATAGACAGTAAAACTATAATAGTGGGAGATCTTAACCTTGCACTCTCAGAATTAGATAAATCAAACCAGAAAATAAATAAGAAAGAAGTCAAAGAGGTAAACAGAATACTAGAAAAGCTAGATATGATAGATCTCTGGAGAAAATGTAATGGAGACAGAAAGGAATACACTTTCTTTTCAGCAGTTCATGGAACCTATACAAAAATTGACCATATATTAGGACATAAAAACCTCAAACTCAAATGTAGTAAGGCAGAAATAGTAAATGCATCCTTTTCAGACCACGATGCAATGAAAATTACATTCAACAAAAAAGCAGGGGGAAGTAGACCAAAAAATAATTGGAAACTAAATAATCTCATACTAAAGAATGATTGGGTAAAACAGCAAATCATAGACATAATTAATAACTTCACCCAAGAAAACGATAATAATGAGACATCATACCAAAATGTATGGGATGCAGCCAAAGCGGTAATAAGGGGAAATTTCATATCTCTAGAGGCCTATTTGTATAAAATAGAGAAAGAGAAGGTCAATGAATTGGGTTTGCAATTAAAAATGCTAGAAAAGGAACAAATTAAAAACCCCCAGTCAAACACTAAACTTGAAATTCTAAAAGTAAAAGGTGAGATCAATAAAATTGAAAGTAAAAAAACTATTGAATTGATTAATAAAACTAAGAGTTGGTTCTATGAAAAAACCAACAAAATAGACAAACCCTTAGTAAATCTGATTAAAAAAAGGAAAGAGGAAAATCAAATTGTTAGTCTTAAAAATGAAAAGGGAGAACTCACCACTAACGAAGAGGAAATTAGAGCAATAATTAGGAGTTACTTTGCCCAACTTTATGCCAATAAATTCGACAACTTAAATGAAATAGAAAAATACCTCCAAAAATACAGCTTGCCCAAACTAACAGAGGAAGAAGTAAATATCCTAAACAGTCCCATCTCAGAAAAAGAAAGAGAACAAACTATCAATCAACTCCCTAAGAAAAAATCCCCAGGACCAGATGGATTTACATGTGAATTCTACCAAACATTTAAAGAACAATTAACTCCAATGTTATATAAACTATTTGAAAAAATAGGGATTGAAGGAGTCCTACCAAACTCCTTTTATGACACAGATATGGTACTGATACCTAAACCAGGTAGGCTGAAAACAGAGAAAGAAAATTATAGACCAATCTCCCTAATGAATATTGATGCTAAAATCTTAAATAAAATATTAGCAAAAAGATTACAGAAAATTGTCACCAGGATAATACACTATGACCAAGTAGGATTTATACCAGGAATGCAGGGCTGGTTCAATATTAGGAAAACTATTAGCATAATTGACTATATCAATAATCAAACAAACAAAAACCACATGATCATCTCAATAGATGCAGAAAAAGCATTTGATAAAATCCAACATCCATTCCTAATAAAAACACTTGAGAGCATAGGAATAAATGGACTTTTCCTTAAAATAGTCAGGAGCATATATTTAAAACCATCAGTAAGCATCATATGCAATGGGGAAAAACTGGAACCTTTCCCAGTAAGATCTGGAGTGAAGCAAGGTTGCCCACTATCACCATTATTATTTAATATCGTATTAGAAACACTAGCCTCGGCAATAAGAGTCGAGAAAAATATAAAAGGAATTAGAGTAGGCAATGAGGAAACCAAACTATCACTCTTTGCAGATGATATGATGGTATACCTAGAGAACCCCAGAGATTCTACCAAAAAGCTATTGGAAATAATTCATAATTTTAGCAAAGTAGCTGGCTACAAAATAAATCCCCATAAATCCTCAGCATTTTTATACATCACCAACAAAACTCAACAGCAAGAGATACAAAGAGAAATTCCATTCAGAATAACTGTTGATACCATAAAATATTTGGGAATCTATCTACCAAAGGAAAGTCAGGAATTATATGAGCAAAATTATAAAAAAGTCTCCACACAAATAAAGTCAGACTTAAATAATTGGAAAAATATTAAGTGCTCTTGGATCGGCCGAGCGAACATAATAAAGATGACAATACTCCCTAAACTAATCTATTTATTTAGTGCTATACCAATCAGACTTCCAAGAAAATATTTTATTGATCTAGAAAAAATAACAACAAAATTCATATGGAACAATAAAAAGTCGAGAATCTCAAGGGAATTAATGAAAAAAAAATCAAATGAAGGTGGCCTAGCTGTACCTGATCTAAAATTATATTATAAAGCAGCAGTCACCAAAACCATTTGGTATTGGCTAAGAAATAGATTAGTGGATCAGTGGAAAAGGCTAGGCTCACAAGACAGAATAGTCAACTATAGCAATCTAGTGTTTGACAAACCCAAAGCCCCTAACTTCTGGGAAAAGAATTCATTATTTGATAAAAACTGCTGGGATAATTGGAAATTAGTATGGCAGAAATTAGGCATGGACCCACACTTAACACCATATACCAAGATAAGATCAAAATGGGTCTATGACCTAGGCATAAAGAACGAGATTATAAATAAATTAGAGGAACATAGAATAGTTTATCTCTCAGACTTGTGGAGGAGAAAGAAATTTGTGACCAAAGATGAACTAGAGACCATTACTGATCACAGAATAGAAAATTTCGATTACATCAAATTAAAAAGCCTTTGTACAAATAAAACTAATGCAAACAAGATTAGAAGGGAAGCAACAAACTGGGAAAACATTTTCACAGTTAAAGGTTCTGATAAAGGCCTCATTTCCAAAATATATAGAGAACTGACTCAAATTTATAAGAAATCAAGCCATTCTCCAATTGATAAATGGTCAAAGGATATGAACAGACAATTTTCAGAGGATGAGATTGAAACTATTACCACTCATATGAAAGAGTGTTCCAAATCATTATTGATCAGAGAAATGCAAATTAAGACAACTCTGAGATACCACTACACACCTGTCAGATTGGCTAAGATGACAGGAAAAAATAATGATGAATGTTGGAGGGGATGCGGGAAAACTGGGACACTAATGCATTGTTGGTGGAGTTGTGAACGAATCCAACCATTCTGGAGAGCAATCTGGAATTATGCCCAAAAAATTATCAAAATGTGCATATCCTTTGATCCAGCAGTGTTTCTATTGGGCTTATATCCCAAAGAAATACTAAAGAAGGGAAAGGGACCTGTATGTGCCAAAATGTTTGTAGCAGCCCTGTTTGTAGTGGCTAGAAACTGGAAAATGAATGGATGCCCATCAATTGGAGAATGGCTGGGTAAATTGTGGTATATGAATGTTATGGAATATTATTGTTCTGTAAGAAATGACCAGCAGGATGAATACAGAGAGGCTTGGAGAGACCTACATGAACTGATGCTAAGTGAAATGAGCAGAACCAGGAGATCATTATACACTTCGACAACGATATTGTATGAGGACATATTTTGATGGAAGTGGATTTCTTTGACAAAGAGACCTGAGTTTCAATTGATAAATGACGGACAAAAGCAGCTACACCCAAAGAAAGAACACTGGGAAACGAATGTGAACTATCTGCATTTTTGTTTTCCTTCCCGGATTATTTATACCTTCTGAATCCAATTCTCCCTACGCAACAAGAGAACTGTTCGGTTCTGCAAACATATATTGTATCTAGGATATACTGCAACATATCCAACATATAAAGGACTGCTTGCCATCTAGGGGAGGGGGTGGAGGGAGGGAGGGGAAAAAAAATCGGAACAGAAATGAGTGTAAATATAATGTAATTATTAAATAAAAAAATTAAAAAAAAAGAAAAAAAAAGAAAAAGTTTTACAGTAAAAAAAAAAAAAAAAAAAAAAGAAAATACATTTCAAGACTTGAAACTGAAGATCAAAGAGACTATGACTAGATATAGAGGTGTAAGAATCATTAGTATCTTAAAGATGCTAATTGAGTCCATGGGAATTGATGAGATTGTCAAGTGAAACAGCATAGAGGGAGAAGAGAAAATAGTCTAGGATAAACCCCTATAGAAGAGACACTCACAGTTATTGGGCATGAAGTGTCTGAAGAAAACTTCGAAAAAGGCTGAGTAGGAGCAATTAGAAGGAGAACCAGGAGAAAGTGTTACCACTGCTTCACCACCTACTCACATACATACCCCAAAAAAAGAAAATCTAGAGATAAAAGAATATTAAGAATAGAGTTGTCAACTGTGCCAAAAAGTGATGAAAAGTAAAGATAAGAATTGACAAAAGGTCATCAGATTTGGTAGTTAAGAAATAATAGTAAATTCTGTGGCCAGACTAAAGAAAGTAAGAGGAGAGTGAAAGGTGGGGAAATAGAAACATCTCTTGTAAAAGACCATCTCAATAAATATAGACACAAAAGAGAAGAGATATAATATAACAGTTAGTGGGAATGAATGGATCAAATGAAATTGAAAATGACATGGAAATGTTTATAGGCAACAGGGAAATAGAGTGCATGAAAAAAATCAATATGGTATAAGAAGAATGGAAAGATGTGAGACAACAAGGTTACAATTTCTAAAACCAAGTACAGGTTTATATTTGATCTTGGAGGTAATAAGAATTACATGAAGTGGAATAAATGATAGACAAATGCCTACAAATAAATATAGTTTCTATAAAAAAGTATATATGTGAATATATAAAAATAAAATCATACACATAGTCTCCATAAAAATCTCTCTCACTCTATATATAACACACACACACACACACACACACACACACACACACACACAAATTCCTTGTCATTTGTGAAGATATTTATAGTTAATGGTTCTCTCTTTATGTATACATAGTTATATGAGTGTACTTCAGGATAAATTTGTATCCTAGATTGAAGTCAGAACACTGCTGCAAAAAAAGGAAACCAAAAATATTCTTTAGAGGCTAAAAAAAAAGTACTCAATTACAGTAAATTTGGAATTGAAATAAAAGAAGAATTTTTTGGTGAAAAAAATATTGTTTTGCAAAATATAAATGCCAGTGGGGAAAAATAATCAGCCACTGAAAGAATGAAGTTCTTCATCTATAATGTGGTAGAAGTTAATGTAATATTCAACTCCTGGAGCAATACAATACAGTATAATACAAAGAATAAATCATTTCTAAATAAGAAGAGAGAATCTAATGGGTATTCTCAGTCAGTCTAAAAGCTCTGTTGCCACTATATGCAAAGATAATGATTTCTACCTCTCCAATTCCTTGCAATGATTGTTTTGCCAATATACAGTGTAAAAGAAACAAAGAGTAATAATTGCTTGTCACCATTGACGAAGCATGACAGGCATCAAGAATAGGAAAGGGTTTGTTGGAGAAGGAATACCATGTAGCTATAACCAATAGTAACAGGCTGTACTGTACAATCACCAGTAGACCAAGGAAGAAAAGAACACTTGAAGGTCAAATTAAATGAGCTGTTTACACCTCTCCAGTTAAACAAAACATATTTCAGAGGCTAAATGAATTGAATTATTGAGTGAACTTTAAAAGGTGCAGAACAATGCAAGAAATCATATAAGAATTAGAACTATGTTTCCAGATGAGGTCCAATTGTAGTATAGTTGAGGGAGAGATTTATCATAGAATATTATTGGGGCAAATATAAACCAGCAAGCATTTCATTATAGAAAAATTATAACACAATGAAGCATAATCCGTTAAAAGCATCTAGACTGATCAGCCTAATTTTAAATTTTTTCTTTTTTTATTTTTTGGGATACCAGAGGAAACTACCACAAATGGAAAAAAAAAGTTATCCAACAAAAGTCTACTTAAGGGCTGTGAGAGAGGGATGGTAAAAAGAGTTAAACTATGATTTTATTGGTTTAGCAATACTGTTAAGCAAACTGTTTCTACCAATGCCAATAAGCAGCTACTCTGCAACTTAAGAGTTCAAAAAAGTTGAGAGAGACAGAGAGACAGAGAGACAGAAAGACAGAGAGACAGAGACAGAGACAGAGAGATAGAGACAAAGAGAAGAGGGAAACAAAACCTAATTTTTGGTCATGTCTGACTCTGTAATTCTTGGCAAAAACCAACAGAGCAGGAAACTGAAGCAGACAGGATAAGTGACTTGTCCAGTGTCATACAGTTAATAAATGTATAAGGCCAAATATGAATTTAGGAATTCTTGACTCTAGGCACTATCAATTGTATGATCTAGCTGTCATGCATTGAAAAGTTAATTAACTTGTACAAAATTATACATGACTTTTAGAAAGCCAATTTTCTAACACTGTCAGTTTCCTATTTAACTTTCCTATAAATATAAGGTTTTATTATAAAATAAAGAGGCCAAATTCATACAACTTCATAGATCAACAAACATTTTAATAAACACAATCTGAGTTACCTGTATGTTTATCTGTAGAATATACAGACAGAAATAGAATAGGTAGCATTTATATGACTTTTAATGTTTGCTAAGTATCCTACAAATGTTATCTCATTTGATCCTTACAGCAAATCTGTGAAAGTGGTATTATTAATATTTCCATTGTACAGATGAAGAAAGCAATTCTGAGAGAATTAGGTGACTTTCTAAGAGTTATTCACCTATTAAATATCCAAGATAAGAATCCAATTCTGAGCTTCCTAATCCCAAGGCTAGTACTCTAATTCCTGTACTCACTGGATGTATTCCTCCCAGCACAAATCTTATAGTAAAGCAGAGATCCTAAACATAAACATATGGAAAGATAAGAAAACATTGTGTTTTTTCAAACTTATGTGTGTGGAAACTCATTGATATATATCTTGACTCATCCATGTCCTCTCATTATTTGCAAATCTTTCACTGACACTTGGGGATAAGTAACTAAATGTCCTAGGAGTCTTTCTCTCCCTTTCTGAATATTATATTGGTTCTAAAGAAGCTCACAGGCTATTTATTAATTATCTCTAACAGTACATCAGGAAATATGCTAAATATGAACAAATGCTCCTTGACTTTACACTGGTGAATAAGGATGGCCCTTTGGGTTGCTTTTCCCCAAAAGGATTCATACAGAGTATTTGAACTGAATCTGAAAAAAAAAAAAAAAAACACATGAGATTATTTTTAACAAAGCTTTTTTTAAAAAAAATTTTCCAAACATATGAGCAGAAAATTTGACATTGACCCCTGCATAATCTTGTGTTTCAGAGTTTCTCCTTCTTCTCCCCACCCCCTCTTCTATATGGCAATCAATTCAATAAATGTTAAACATGTCAAAATATATGTTAAATCCAATATAAACATATTTGTAATGTCCAGGCTAGTTTTCTTGAGGATTTCTCTGGAGTCTGAGATTGAGCTAGAGCACACTTGCACTGGAGTCTCTCTCTAGTCTGCTGATTTCAAGTCCTCTCAGCCCTTGTATACCTTAGGACAATTATATCATTACAGCATACTGAACATATGCTAATGTAGAATCATTACATCACCATAGTAAGTACTAAATACATATGAATTAGAGAACCATCATTTCATCAATCACACTGAGTTAACACCCTGTTACAAGTATCTTTGCTTCAAATTAACTTTTCACAGACTTCCCCAATATTTGCGGTCTTCTACACATATTTATACAATTCCCTTGCTGCAAAGAGAAATCAGAGTTTAAAAAAGAAAGTAAATGAGTAAGAAAACAAAATGTAAGCGAACAACAACAAAAAGAGTGAGAATGTTATGTTATGATCCACATTCAGTTCCTACACTCTTCCCTCTGGGTGTAAATGGCTCTCTTCATCACAAGATCATTGGAACTAGCATCAATCATCTCATTGGCAAGAGTCACATTCATCAGAATTGATCATCGTATAATATTGATGTTGTTATACACAATGATATCCTAGTTCTGCTCATTTCACTTAGTGTCAGTTCATGTAGGTCTCTACAGGCCTCTCTAAAATCATCCTCATGATCATTTCTTATGGAACAGTTTTATATATTTATTTATTTATTTTGCTGAGGCAATTGGGTTTAAGTGACATGCCTAGGGTCACACAGCTAGGAAGTATTGTGTGTGAGACCAGATTTGAACTTGGGTCCTCCTAACTTCAGGGCTGGTGCTCTACCCACTGAGCCACCTGGCCTCAAACAGTAATATTCCATAACATTCATAAATCTTAACTTATTCAGCCATTCTCCAGCTGATGGGCATATATTCAGTTTCCAGTTTCTTGCTATTACAAAAAGGGCTGCCACAAACATTTTGCATATGCGGGTCCCTTTCCTTACTTTAAGATTGCTTTGGGATATAGGCCTAATAGAAACACTTGCAGGGTTAAATGGTATACACAGTTTGATAACTTTTTGAACATAGTTCTGAATGGCTCTCCAGAATGGCTTGATCCATTCACAACTCCATCAACAATGTACTCGTGTCCCAGTTTTCCCATATCTCCTTCAACATTTGTCCTTGTACTTTTCCTGTCATTGTAGCCAATCTGGCAAATGTGTAGTGGTATCTCAGAGTTGTCTTAATTCGCATTTCTCTAATCAAGAGTGATTTAGAGCACTTTTTGATATGATTAGAAATAGTTTTAATTTCTTCATCTGAAAATTGTCTGTTTATATCCTTTGACCATTTATCAGTTGGAAAATGGCTTGCATTTTTTATATATTTGAGTCAATTCTCCATATATTTTAGAAATGAGGCCTTAATCAGAACCCTTAAATATATTAAAAAATATTTCCTAATTTATTGCTTCCCCTCTGATATTATCTGCATTAGTTTCATTTTTAGAAAAACTTTTTTAGCTTAATATAATCAAAATTATCTATCTAGTGTTCACTTATGAGTTCCAGTTCTTCTTTGGACAAAAATTCTTTCCTTCTCCACGGATCTGAGAGGTAAATTATCCTATCTTCTTCTAATTTGCTTATATCTCTCTTTATGTCTAAATCATGAACTCATTTAGATCTTATCTTGGTATGTGGTGTTAGGTGTGGGTCAAGCACTGATTTCTCCCATACTGGTTTTCAATTTTCCCAGCAGTTTTTTTTTTTTCAAATAGTGAGTTCTTATCCCCAAAGTTGGGGTCTTTGGGTTTGTCAAATACTAGAATGCTATAGTTATTGCATATTTTGTCCTGTGATCCTATTTTTCCATTGATTGACTGTTCTAATTCTTAATCAGTAGCAAATGATTTTGATGACTACTGCTTTATAATATAGTTTTAAGTTTGGCACAGCGAGGCCACCTTCATTAACATTTTTTTTTTCATTAATTCCTGAACTTTCGTTCTTCGAGATGAACATTGTTACTATTTTTTCTAGATCTGTAAATAATTTCTTAGGAGTTTAATTGGTATGAGACTAAATAAATAGATTAATTTAGCTAGTGTTGTAATTTGTATTGTATTTGCTCAGCCTATCCATTGATATTTTTTTTTCCAACTGATTAAGTCTGACTTTATTTTACCCATTTATCTATTTGTGTGGAAAGTGTTTTGTTGTTGTGTTCATATAGTTCCTGACTTTCCCTTGGTAGATAAATTCCCAAATATTTTATATTACCAACAGTTATTTTAAATGGAATTTTTCTTTATATCTCTTGCTGGTGGACATTGTTGGTAATATATAAAAATGTTGATGATTTATATGGATTTATTTTGGATTCTGCAACTTTGTCTCTAGGGTTCTCTAAGTATACCATCATATCACCTGCAAAGAGTGATAATTTGGTTTTCTCCTGTCCTACTCTAATTCCTTTAATTTCTTTTTCTTCCATTATTGCCAAAGCTAACATATCTAATAAATATTGAATAGTAATGGTGATAGTGGCCAGCCTAAAACCTGAGATTTTAAAAGCAAAAAGCTCAATCCAGAGGAATCCCTATTTTTTAGATACATTCTCCAGATTTTATTTCCAGGATATGCCTTTTTGTAAAATTTTGTACTAACTATTTGAATAGGATATGAATACATGCCAAATAAAGTAATATCTTCAGTGTAATTAGAACTGGGTCTAGAATATAGTATACTGAAACTAGTGGTAATATTTATATCATTCCTTCTTTTCTTCTGTCTCTAGCACTCACTAACTGATCATGTTCAGTAACTTTATCCTCCTTGTAACTCAGTGTTCTCATCTAAAAAATTGAAAAGAGTATATTAAATATATTCCTTATTTATTTTGCATTAAGCAACTCTAAGTTGTCCTTCAGGAAAGTTAGCAAAATCGATTTTGGGTAGGTAGGACAATATTTTATAGTGTAAATGTAATACTATATCTGCTGATGAAATCATCAAAAATTGTGGATATGCAAGATTATATGGTAGGTAATAATCTGGTATTGTAGGAAGTACAAAGTTCCTTTCTAAATCAAACTGTCAGTATTTCCAACTCCATTTAAATAGTCAAACTAGTTTGACTCATATTTGTTAAGGGACAGATCAATTCTCTGAGAGCTTCCACAGCAGTGGATCATAACATCTGAAGGAGTTGCAGGGCAGCCTTTGTTGACACAGGTGTTGTGTACTAGGAATGAGATAAGTTGGAGGCAGAGGGAAGAGGAGAGAGGTCAGCCAATGCAATGGCTTCAATGCAATGGCCTCTCAGTCAGAGAGGTCAAAGAGATCAGAGCACAACAACTGCTTCTCAATCTCCTTGTATCATCCTCTCACAAGAGAAGATCCATTCTGGATTGGACCTCTAGTAGCCACAGTCAGGCGGCTCCTGTGTATTCCAATAACTCTCCCATGTATTCCAGCAGGTAATTTTTTTCTTCTATCTTGTTTGGAACTGATTTATATATGAAGCAAGGACAATCTTAGCAAAGCTCATTCTTCAAACAGAATCAGTGACAATGTAAATACAATTTCAATCATCTTTCAGTGTGTATGTAAATCCATATGGAGCCCCCATAAAAAAAAAAAAGAATCTGGAGTTTTCTTGGTAAAGATAGAATTTTTTGTTTGTTTGTTTGTTTTGTTTTTGTTTTACTATTTCCTTTCCCAACTAATTTTAGAGATGAGAAAACTGAGGCAAACAGACATGCTTAGGGTCACATAGCTAATAAATATCTGAGGCCAGATTTGAATTTAGGAAAATGAGTCTTCCAGACTGGAGCCTTGGAATTCTATCTACTGTACCATCTTGTTGCACTATATACATGCAATGCTTACTCAAATTGTAAATATTTAAGTATCTATTGCATTCCTAGGAACATAGTTTGAGCTCAAAGTGAACTTGGAAGTTATTGAGTGAAACTACTTCATTTTAAAAATGAAAAAAAATTGAGGGAAATAACTTTCCTGTAGTCATATGGGATATAAAGCCATGGAGTTAAAATTCAGTAAAAATCCTGGCTTAAAGTGTTGTGTTTATTTCACTGCATCATGGTCTTATCTGCACCATCATTTTATCATGGAGAGCTTTATAGGGTGTCCCAGCAGACTTAGTTTTAAGGAATTCAAATTTTAAACTGCAGTCAAAGCTTTCATGACACTCTACATATAATTCAGTCTAACCTAAGCCAAAACAATACAACAAGTTCTTAATAATTGCATACTTAGCTAGGTTCTGGGAAGATAAAGACAAAAATAAAATAATTCTTTAAAACAAGATACATTTCTTCACAAGTAAACACAAAGACATTTCTGAAGGTACAGAACACAACTTGACAGGGATTTTTAAACTGGGCTTCATCAATATGACTTTAAAATGTTTTATAATTAAATTTCAATGGCATTGATTTCCTTGAAAATCCTAAATATATTTATTTGTTTGTTTGTGTTTTTTTCCCCTGAATTCATTGATTTTTAGAGACTTCCTCAGGGTTACATAGCACAAGAAAGTAAGGACTCCTGTGTTACTTGATGGGAGTCAGAGATGTGTAAAGACTTTTTATAAGAAGTATTACCTGAGCTAGGCATTTAAAGATGACAAGAATTCAAAGAGAAAAATAAGGATGGAGTGAATTAACATCCATTACATTTGTAGGTATTAGAATCATAAATTTAGGATTGAAAGTATGGTTCATGTAAATACATAGATTCAGTAGATAGAATGTTACTTTGAAATTTGTATTTGAATTGAAGATTAACCAATGGTGACTAATGACTGATGTGAAATCATACTGGAAAATTTGGTTAGTGCCAATGTAAAGACATATCTGGGTGATTGCTTGAAGAGTTTAATCTAGAGTGACTGAAATGAGTAACTAAACTTTTTTTGGAGAGGATAAGTCATACATCAAGCCTGTATCTTTAAAAAAAAAAGTTTGGGACATTTATGTAGAATATGCATTGGTGAAGGAAGAGACTAGAAGCTAAGAGAACAATGAGGAAGCTGTTATATTGCATACATAATAAATCATAAAGGTCTGTGATAGGCAGTATTGAAGGAAAATAGTAAGAGAAGATGAGTGGATTACTCTAAGATATATTGTAGAAATGTAATTGACAAAATCTGTCTACCACAGAGATATGGTACCATATGAAAGAATGGCATCCCTCTGATAATTGGGATTATTTATTTTTGCATTAATATTCCTAATGTCTAAAATAGTACCTGGTACAAAAGAAGTACTCAATGTTTATTGATTGAAAAGAATTAAGGATGGCCTCAGAAAATGTGAACCTAGTTAAACAGAATAGCATTGCTATCCTGAACTTAAATAACAAGATTAGCAATTTAGATAAATATAGTGTTTATTGTATACCAGGTATGTCCTAAGAACTTTACAATTATTATCTCATTTGATTTTCACATCAGTCCTGGGAAATGTGTGCAATTGTTATTTTGATTTTACAAATGAGAAAAGGGAGACAGACAGAGCTTAAATGATTTGGCTAGTGTCACACAACTAGCAAATTTTTGATGCTGAATTTGAATTTGGGTAAATCTGACTCACAGCTTAGTGCTCTAGAAGTTTAACAAAGGAGGTGATTTAGAAGAAAACATGAGTCCTTTGCTGGTCAGGTTGACTTAAAAACCATTTATTTTGTGCTTTTAAATGTTGTTTACAAGTAAATGAAAATATGCCCACACAAGTATGCAGGCACACACATACATGTATATACATATATATATATATAATAATAAATCATTTTAAAGAAAATAATATCTCATAGGTTCTGTTTACTGTATCCAACACATTCAGGTTAAAAGAAATGATAAATGCTACAAAAAGCAGCTACAAATACAAATATATATTTAAGTGATTTGGTTCAGTTGATTATGTTAGATAATGATGACAGTGAACTATTTTCAGTTCTTCTGTCATAAGTTTCATTTTGCTCTTTAATGCCCAAAAGACTGCATTTCTATCTCTGATGTACAATTCTTGTAAATAAATATATGAGATATCACAGGAGTAATTTCATAAGGAATGAAATAGATCTAGGCAAATTACAATAGGGCAGGATCATTTAATAGAAATGGCATCATTTAATAGAAATGGCATTACATTTGGAAATAATCAAACTGAGATTGAATTCTGATTCTACTACTAGTGGAATTCAGTGGAAGTTTAAAATTTTCTTTATGATTCAGTTTCCTAATATGTAAAATGAGGAAGTTGGACTAAGTGATCTCTAAAGTCCTTATCAACTCTAAATTTGTGGCTCTGTGAAGTTTATTTGACTTCCAGTGATGATGCTGAGGGTGGGGGTGGAGTGTTGTATAAGGAGGATATGTTGATATTTTGATATGCCCATGTATTCTTCCCATGGCTAAGGTAAAAGTAGAATATTTAGTATTAACTCTTTGGGAAAGTAGTGACGATAGTTATATCATAATTTAGTATCTTAAGGTATGCTTGACTGATTTTCTTTCAGATTTGCAAAATACTAATATTAATAAAACACTTTACAAGTTTCACAACAACCTTGGAAGGTAATCAGTACATTTATCTTTTGGATTTTTTTATGGAGGAAAAATAAAAAGATTGAGAAAAGATTTGATATTTCACTAGTGTAATTCCCAATAAAGAATTTCCATAAACAGGGAAGGATGGCACATATTCTATTATTTATAATCTTTCTTAGAAATTTGCTTGGGGGCACTGAAGAGTTAAGTAACTTGCCCACAGTTACCAAGTGTGTAAATATCAGTAGGAGGACTTGGACTAAGGCCAACTCCCTATGCACTACAACACACTGATTTTTCCTTAAGATTAGTTTAGATGTATTATATTGTGTTATTTTATATTTATTAGATTAGATTTTTGTTATATTGTATCATACTATATTATGTTATTATGTTATGTTGCAAGTATTATATTATAATATCAAAGCTTGAGGAGGTCACATGCAGAGCAAAAGGGGAAGTAACATCTCCAAATCTATTGTTCAGAATCTTTGTCCAAGACAATCTCAACTGTCCCATGCTGAAGTTTACAGAAAATAAGTGGGCAAGAAGACAAATTAGTCTAGAGTTAAAGAACAAGTAAGGTTTGAAGGAACAATCATATATAGAGAAAAGTCTGGCTGAGAGTATCCTGATATGTGCAGACTATTGAAAGCAAACCATGTACCTAGCATGATAGGAATCAAAGAGCATTACATTGGGAATCAAAATACCTAGATCTGAAAAACTTTGCTGTTGTTCAAACATGTCAGATACACTGTGATCCCCTTTTGGAGTTTCCTTGGCAAAGATACTAGAGCAGTTTGACATTTCTTTCTCTAGTTCATTTTATAGATGAACTATATAGTTCATTATATAGATGAACTATTTTTATAGATGAACTATTGGAAACAAGGTTAAGTGACTTGCCCAGGGTCACACAACTAGCAAGTGTCTGCAGTCAGATTTGACCTTAGAAGAGTGAGTTTTCTTGGCTACAGCATTCTTATTCACTGTGCTACCTAGTAGCTATTGTATGACCTTGAACTATGACATTGACCCACATGGTCTCAGCTTCATTACCTATAAACCAATAAATTGGACTAAATTATTTCTAAGAACTGTACTACATTATGGCCATTCAAAATATTAAGCAACCTCTACCAGGTATGCTTGCATTTTTTAAAGAGTCCTCTTAAAGACAAAAGATTTGAAATCCAAAGTATGACTAGTTCATATATGAATTTCAAGGAGAATATAAGTGAATGAGAGATGTGAAGGCAGAAAAATGCCATTTCGTGTTCCCCTAAAATCATTATTTTAATATAATTTACCTGTTCATAATGTCAGTCTTGGAAGAAAGAACTATTGTTTGCATAGAATCAGATTCCAGAAAGATATGGTTTGTATTTTCTTTTACTATGGACAGTAATATTGTATTTATTGCCAATTTGCTGTTTATACATCATTATTATGATTATGGTTATTAATATCCTTATTCTTCCAAATTTGACATCCTATTATTGTTCTTTATATTTGATGTTTTCTGAATTGTGGCACAGATAGATAAAATAACTACTTTTTGTAATTGAATTAAAGTAATGTAGTTTCATCTTCTACAGCCTTATATCTTGGATATCTTCAAAGGAGACACAGGACAACAATAATTTAAATGATTTGTATTACTTTTTATTAGGTCTCAATAATTTAAAATATTTGTTTTACATTTCTAATCATATGAAAAAGTGATCTAATTCCTTATTAAATGCAAATTAAAACAACTTGGGTACTACTACAAACCTGTCACGTTGGTTAAAATGATAGGAAAATATGATGAATGTTGAAAGATCTATGGGAAAAGTGGTACACTAATACATTGTTGGGGGAGTTGTGACGTAATGCAATCATTTTGGAGAGCAATTTGGAACTTATTATACCCAAAGGGCCATCAAACTGTGCATACTCTTTGATCTAGCGGTATCTCTCCTGGAACTGCATTCTAAAGAGATCATAAAGAAAGGAAAGGGACCCACTTGTGCAAAAATGTTTGTAGCACTGCTTTTTGTGGTGACAAGAAACTGGGAAATAGTCAACTATAGCAATCTAGTGTTTGACAAAACCAAAGATCCTAACTTTGGGGACAAGAATTAATTATTTGACAAAAACTGCTGGGATAACTGGAAATTAGTATGGCAGAAATTAGGCTTGGACCCACACTTAACACCATATACCAAGATAAGATCAAAATAGGTCCATGATTTAGGCATAAAGAACAATATTATTAATAAATTAAAGAAACATAGGATAGTTTATCTCTCAGATTTGTGGAGGAGAAAGAAATTTGTGACCAAAGATAAACTAGAGACCATTACTGATCACAAAATAGAAAAATTTTATCACATCAAATTAAAAAGCCTTTGTACAAACAAAACTAATTTTTAAAAAAACCAAATGAATGTGGCCTAGCTGTACTCAATCTAAAACTATATTATAAAGCAGCAGTCACCAAAACCATTTGATATTGGCTAAGAAATAGATTAGTAGATCAGTGGACTAGGTTAGGTTCACAAGACCAACTAAGACCAATTTTATCACATCAAATTAAAAAGCCTTTGTACAAACAAAACTAATGCAAACAAGTTTAGAAGGGAAGCAACAAACTGGGAAAGCATCTTCACAGTTAAAGGTTCTGATAAAGGCCTCATTTCCAAAATATATAGAGAATTGACTCTAATTTATAAGAAATCGAGCCATTCTCCTATTGATAAATGGTCAAAGGATGTGAACAGATAATTTTCAGATGATGAAACTGAAACTATTACCACTCATATGAAAGAGTGGTCCAAATCACTACTGAAGAGAAATGCAAATTAAGATAACTCTGAGATACCACTACATACCTGTCAGATTGGCTAAGATGACAGGAAAAAATAATGATGAATGTTGGAGAGGATGCGGGAAAACTGGGACACTGATGCATTGTTGGTGGAGTTGTGAACGAATCCAAACATTCTGGAGAGCATTCTGGAATTATGCCAAAAAAGTTATCAAACTATGCATACCCTTTGATTCAGTAGTGCTACTACTGGGCTTATATCCCAAAGAGAGACTAAAGAAGGGAAAGGGACCTATATGTGCCAAAATGTTTGTGGCAGCCATGGCTAGAAACTGGAAAATGAATGGATGCCCATCAATTGGAGAATGGTTGGGTAAATTGTGGTTTATGAATGTTATGGAATATTATTGTTCTGTAAGAAATGACCAGCAGGATGAATACAGAGAGGCTTGGAGAGACTTACATGAATTGATGCTAAGTGAAATGAGCAGAACCAGGAGATCATTATATACTTCAACAATGATACTGTATGAGGATGTATTCTGATGGAAGTGGATATCTTTGACAAAGAGAAGATCTGATTCAGTTCTTCTAGTACAGTTTATTTATTGAATCCTAAATTATATTATGTTGCCTTAGTTGTTGTTGTTGTTGTTGTTTACACTTTTAATATCTAATTCTAACAATCAGGTCATGTCTTGCTATATATTTCATAGATAATACATTTTTTTCAGTCTGCAGTATATTCCATAGTTCCTTTCATTTTTTTAAATAATTTTTTATTGATAGAACGCATGCCAGGGTAATTTTTTACAGCATTATCCCTTGCATTCACTTCAATTTTCAGATGAAGAAATTAAAACCATTTCTAGTCATATGAAAAGGTGCTCTAAATCACTATTGATCAAAGAAATGCAAATTAAGATAACTCTGAGATACCACTACAATCCTCTCAGATTGGCTAAGATAAGAGAGGAAAAGATAATAACTAATTTCGGTTGTGTGATATGGGGAACACTGGGACACTAATACATTGCTGGTAGAATTGTGAATGAATCCAGCCATTCTGAGAGTAGGAACTAAGTATGCTCAAAAAGTTATCAAACTGTGCATATCCTTTGATCCAGCAGTGTTTCTATGGGGCTTATATCCTTGAGAGATCTTAAAGGAGGGAAAGGGAAACACATGTGCAAAAATGTTTGTGGCCTCTTTGTAGTGGCAAGAAGCTGAAAAGTGAGTGAATGCCCATCAGTTGGAGAATGGCTGAATAAGTTGTTATGGGATATTATTACTCTGTAAGAAATGACCAACAGGATGATTTCAGAGATCTAGAGAGACATATGTGAACTGATGCTGAGTGAAATAAGCAGAACCACGAGATCATTGTACACAGCAACAAGATTATACAATAATCATTTCTGACGCAAGTGGCTCTTTCCAACAATGAGATAATTCAGATCAGTTCCAATAATCTTGTAATGAAGAGAAATACCTAGATCTAAAGAGGCTACTGTGGGACCTCAGTATGGACTACAACAGAGCATTTTCATTCTTTCTGTTGTTGTTTGCTTTCATTTCATTTTCTTTCTCAAGGTTTTTTTTTCCTTTCTTCATATGACTTTTCTTGTGCAGCAAGGTAACTGTATAGTTATGTATACATATATTGGATTTATCATATATTTAAATATATTTAATATCTATGGATTATCTGCCATCTAGGGGAGGGGATGAGGGGAAGGAGGGGAACATTTGGAACACAAGGTTTTGCACGGGTCAATGTAGAAAAATTGCCTATGCATATATTTTGTAAATAAAAAGCTTGAATAAATAAATAAATAAGAAAGGGGGGGAAAAAAAAGAAAATTAAGTCCTGAAATTTCTTCCATGACGGTATTATCTCTCTCTTCTTTCACCTAAATACAATCAGACAAGACCAATTCAGGCAAAGAAAGGCAAAACATTCTAATCAACTTGTACCTTTTGATTGAACTCTATTTCCAGCTACAAAAACAATTAAAACTCCTCTTATTCATTCCATGATTAGATGATTGCAACCAGTTGTACAATGTCTATGCACACTCCCAAGACCACATAAGGAATGCAATGAGCATGCACTCAACATGTACTCATAGTACCAGATTCTGACTACTCCCTGATTATACTTGCATCTTAAATAAACACTGAATATAGATAATGAGCTGATCTCAGAGTTGAACATAGGGATAAAAATCTGTAAATTGACTTTGAGAACTTGTAACTTCTCTCTGAAACAAAGGTCTATTACTGTAACAACAATATTCTTCTAAGGATTGTATAAGTCTGAAAGAAATATATTACATATACTGTTATAGATGCACAGATGAGTGGCTCATAGTGAGTGTAAATAGGCTACAATATATCAGAAACAAGGAATTATCAGAATCCAAGAAAAGAATGGCATTAAAAATGTATGGGCAATAGATAAAGATTGGATGATCATCTGAAGAGATTGGAAGATAAAATCACATATAGCCCTTGTCCTCTGTTGGTATCTTCTCTACATCAATAGAAAGCAAAAATGTCTTCAGCACATTGAATAGAAAACCTGTGGGGAAATGTGGATGAGAGTTGCATAGGATTTTATAGGAGGTATAATTGTCTTACAACCTTCATCCTGGAAGGGAATTCTCTTCTGAATATAGTCTATTTTAGTATTTAAATAATAGGACCCTTCATGGCTTTAAGCTATTCAAAATAAATAAATGTGCATGCGATTTTAATTCAATTAAATTTAACATATATGTAAAGGTTCTGCCCTGTGCAAAGTCCTGTAATAAGTTTTAGAAACACAAAGACAAAATAGAAAACCATCTAGAACTTGACATGTATCTAAGAAATATCAAATAGATTCAGTCCTCAGGGAGCTTACATTATGTAAGTTCTATTATGGTGTCTTATTTATCTTCATATCTTTCCCCATGCCTATCACTTCACTGCACACAGTCTCTGCCTGTGCCTGTTTGATGAATAGTAAAGCTAGGAGAGAGAGAAAAAAAAGATTTTTTTGTTTATTTTTATGAAATAGCATGGATTTATGAAACTCATGATCATAAACTACATTAGGTCTATAATTTTATGAGGAAACATATAAGAAAAATGACATTTATATTTTGCAAACCAAAAAAAAATTCCTCCTCAAAAAGGAGTTTCACTGGTGTTTTCTTTGTTCAACCAAATAGAGAGAGGGAAAGTTATCTACATAAAATTATGTTAATCTGAATTTAACTTTATCACTCTCTTTTGTGTTTTTCTTTATTCCATTTAGAAAGAAATCAAGAAAAGAGAAAGTTAAAAAAATACTTTCAAGAATGAATTAGGATCAAGTCCTGCTTTTGATGTGTATACTAGCTATTTGAAGAACAGATCACCCCAAAATTTAGTGCACCCAAGCATTTTCCTTTTTGTTTATTAATTAATTCCTTTGTGTGTAATCAATAATATTTTCTTTAATTAATAATCAATAAACATTTATGAGGCAACTATTATGTGCCAGGTACAAGAATAAAGGTATAGGAATAAAGAATTATTTTTCTCCTCTTTCCAGGTACTCCATTCCTACCCTAGAGAAGAAAAGTGAAACCATTTAATAGGTATACATATTCTTTGTCAATAAGGTGTCTCATTCTTTATATTTTGTGCAAGTCTTTCTCAGGAGGCAAATGATGTTTTTTACTATAGGTGTTTGGAATTATGATTGGCCATTATGTTGATCACAGTTCTTAATTCTTTCAAGATTATTCATTTAAGAACATAATTAATCTATTCTCCACCAAAGAATTAAACTTCTTCTAATGGTATAGAGATAACTCTTTTGGTTCTCTCTGAAGGCTATGCCAACAGAAGATAAATTCTTGCCTGCTCCAGTATTCAGCTAGAAAGTTTCATTGAGGAAGTCAGAGCTAGTGAAGGACCAGGACAATTTTCTAAGATTATAAATTGCTTTGGTAGAATTGTTTCTATAATGAAAGTTTTCCATACTCATGAAACAACATTTAGATAGAAACACACATAAATTTAAAATAAAGAGTTTAGATTTCAAACATACTTCCTCCAACCATAAAATTATTCATAAATTCCCTTATTATTGAATTTTTAAATAAAAATACATCTAGTGGGAAATTGTATATTTTCAAGAAGCAATATGATTTATAATATTTTAACCTATCTGATTTAAAAAGAAAGTAATTTGGAGTACTAAAAGTAACAAAGTTCTTTGATTTTTCATTCCTTTATAAAATACTTGCCAGATTGGATAAGTGGTCTCCCAAGTGTGAATTAGAATGGGCTTCAGAGTAACAACTTCACCCTCTCCTTAAGTGAAGACAGGGGAAGAACAAAAGAATCTGAAAGGGAAACTTTCCAAGATAAGAGAGGGAAATAAAATCAATATCAATGAAAAAAATTCCAAAAAAGTTCAATTTGTGGAAATACATATGTACTTGTAAAGAAAATAAAAGAAAACAAATCTCAATAAAAAGCATTTAGGAGTCTACTTCTTGCATGCTACTCTCAAATCATATATTTGAAAGTTTTATTAGGATAAGAAAATAAGAATAAAAGGAAGAGTGGTTTGAGTTGCCTTCCTTGAAGATTTTTCTAGTTAGTATATCATATTGTTTGAGTGCTGAGATTACTTGATGTTCCTATTAAAGAACATTCCACACTTCTCTCACAAGCTGTTCTCTGTGCCTGGAATGCTCTCAATACTACCACTAGCTTCCAGCAAGGCTTAACTCAAGTACCATCTCATAAAAGAGGCATTTCCTGTTCCTCTAGGTCTAAATGCTTCCTTTACTTATAAAATAATATTGTATATTTGCTTTGTAGATATTTTCTATTTATCTGCATATAGATATTGTATTTACAAGTATATTTATATATGAAAGTATATTTATATACAAGTGCCTTCTCCCAAGATAATCTAATCATTTTGAAAGGACTTAAAATAATTTTGATTTTGATTTTCCTTTTTTGTATCTCTTGTTTTTGTTTTAGTTTGTTTTGCTCTTTTTGTTATTAGCACATATCAATCAAATGGTATTTTTTTCTCAAAATGGAATTTAATCATCAGATCCTCTCTCCCTATGGCCATGCCATTACAATTCTTAAAAATCAACCACATATCCACAGAAAGATTCTATGGAAGTAGGACTCATATTACTGAAAACTATAATCCTTGCATACTAGAGTTAGAAATGATACTTTCCTTGTTATTACACTATTCTGATTTTATTTTAATTCCATTGTTGTACATGGCATTCATTTGTATGTTGCCCTTTAGCCATAAAATCATTTAAATGGCAGGAGGGGATCTAAAGGAAACTACCATTATAACGAATAGCACTGTTAATCAGTTCAGGAAAGGCCATACTTTGCTCTATAAATCACTTAAACATTTCTGTTAAGTGTCCTAAAGATGTGTGAGGTCTCCCTCTCTGGAAAATAAAGCCATTCATATTCACTGCTGCAGCTTCCCAGGAAGATATGATGTTGGTACACATCCGACACAAATACAACCCTCAAGGTCACATGTCAGCCTCAGATTGTGGAAAATGAGAGAAAATGAGCCCCAAATGACTGGAAACAGAAGGCACACACCATGCCAGTCATTGATTGATTTGGGAAGGAAGGTTTCCTGTACAAAGCTGACATTGATTTATCTTTTAATCTAACAGAATAACAACAAATCTTAAAGCAATCACTTTTAATGGTATTAATAACTCCAATCAAATTATTCAGCTTCCACATTAATATAGGAGGTTGGCTTCATATTTATTCATCAGATTTGTCAAATAAATATTTCTCCATGCAGTGCTAAAACCTGGCTCTTCAATCCTAATAAGATCCTTTTAGCAATCCAACTTTAATTGTTCTTGTCTCATCAGCTACATTGAATTGGCCTCCCGTTTCTCAAAACCAGACTGAAAAGGAAAAATAAGAATAAAATATTAATAAGAGTCTCATTGAATCCATAAAAAGAGCAGAAGAGGGCAAAATCTACTTGATCTCTCCCCACTTATATTCCATGAAAAATCTACACTCCAGTGCAGGTCAGGAACCCGGGTCCTTGAAAATAGCAACATAGCAAGATAATACTGTGCTGACAGCCTGCTCTAGACATTTTTCTTTTCAATGACTCAACTTGAAAAAGGAATCCCCCTCTTCCTCCCTCCCTCCCTTCCTTCTTTCTTCCCTTCTCTCTCTCTCTCTCTCTCTCTCTCTCTCAATATCAGAAACACACTAAGGAGGACTTCAAGAATCATTTTAAAAGGAAGCCACTTCCCCTTTTTATACAACAGATCTGAATTAATCATGTTGTACACATTAGTCCTTTTTAGATCTTGATATAAAAATCATAAAACATTTTCATTAATATTAGACTGATCTTTTTTTGTTTTAATTATAGTTTTATAGGGACTGAAATTCTTATCATCCAGAAGCCCAAGGAAAATTATTGTGACTATAACTGACCTCCTTTACCTTTCAAGATGTATTATATTCAATAACAGAGTTGTGCAGGAGATAAAGAAAAATGTACTACAAAACTTACTCTCTTGATATCTGTTTATTTGACAAGCTGAAATCTATGTGACAATTTTACTTAATGAAGAAAATATGGAGAGTGCAAGTTATCATCAATAATAATAATAATAATAATAACAATAACAACTCTAATTTTTAAACTATTGTAAAATTTTCAAAGTATGCTAGGTTTCTAAATAGCTAGAAATCTAATTAATTATATTTCAGTTTTGTTAAGGAAATGAAGAATCAGTGGATCTAACCATCAGTATGCTTTTATGGAATCTCCAGCTCAATGCATTTCAGATTTAATAAGACTGTAAATTTGGCCCATTATTTGTTTTCCTTTTTTAGGATTTCCTTATGTAAAAGAAACACCTGAAAAACCATGACCCATGCAGAGGTTGTAAAATGCCATGACAAACTGCCTGCCAAATAAAGAAAATGATTTTTCCCAGTAAACAGATATAGATGCTTATGTATATGTATATATACACATTGCATTTATAATATATACATATATAAATAAACATATGTGCATATGCATATATATATATACACACACACACATATAAAAAGACAGGTTAACAGGTTAATAATAGTTGTGCAACTATCCCTCTTTTCTTTCATTCCTTTTTAAATCTTTACTTTCAGTATCTTTTTTGAAAATAAAAACTTCATGCTATGATTCAAAAATTTAATGAAATTCTCTGGCAAAGCCGGTGTTCAGCTGGCAGCAAGGCAGGACAGATCTTGGATGACTAGGACTTAGAGAATGGTAGAGCCACCAGTGAGTGTCAGACCAATTATCATTAGTAAAGATTATAAAGGAAGTTAGTTAGAGGTAGATCTCAATATTCTGAATCAGATTTCTTGGCAAACATAAGTAGGTTTTCAAGATTGTCTGAAGACTATAGATAAAGCTCTAGAAAGGTGGGTGCTAATATGAAAAAAAAAAATCTGCCAAGAGTTAATTGGAACTCAACTTCAATTACTGAGCTCAAGAGCTCCCTCTTGTCATTAGGAAGAATATTGAGGTAGAAAAACAAGGTATGCTCCAAACTGGGAAAAACTGGAAGACTGATATATGCTGTTCAGAAAGAATCAGACTTTGAAATAGTGTACTATTAGCCTGTGAAGGAAATCAAAAATGGAGGCAGACAAAAATATAGGGATTGGGAATTCCATGTAATGGTTCATAGTCATCTCCCAGAGTTCTTTGTTGGGTGTAACTGGTTCAGTTCATTACTGCTCTATTGGTACTGATTTGGTTCATCTCATTGTTGAAGAGGGCCACATCCATCAGAATTGATCATTATATAGTATTGTTGTTGAAGTTATAATGATCTCCTGATCCTGCTCATTTTACTCAACATCAATTCATGTAAATCTCTCCAGGCCTTTCTGAAATTGCCCTCTGGTAATTTCTTACTGAATAATAAAATTCCATAAAATTCATGTACCATAATTTATTCAGCCATTCTCCAATTGATGGGCATGTACTCAGTTTCCAGTTTCTGGCCACTACAAAGAGACCTGCCACAAACATTCGTGAAGATACAGGTCCTTTTCCCTTCTTTAAGATCTCTTTGGAATATAAGCCTAGTAGAAACACTGCTGGATCAAAGGGTATGCACAGTTTGATAACTTTTTGAGCATAGTTCCAAATTGCTTTCCAGAATGGCTGGATGTATTCACAATTCCACCAACAATGTATTAGCATCCCTGTTTTCCCACAACCCCTCCAACATTCTGCATCACCTTTCCCTGCGATTCTAGCCAATCTGACAGGTATGTAGTGGTATCTCGGAGTTGTCTTAATTTGCATTTCTCTAATTAATAATGACTTGGAGCATCTTTTCATATTACTAGAAAGAGTTTCAATTTCTTCATCTGACAATTGTCTGTTCAAAGCCTTTGACCATTTATCAATTGGAGAATGGCTTTATTTCTTATAAATTAGAGTTAATTTTCTATATATTTTGGAAATGGGCTCTTTATCAGAATGTTTGACTGGAAAAATGTTTTCCCCAGTTTATTGCTTCCCTTCTAAACTTGTCTGGATTAGTTTTGTTTGTACAAAAACTTTTCAACTTGATATAATCAAAATTTTCTGCTTTGTGATCAATAATGATCTCTAGTTTTGCTTTGGTCATAAATTCCTTCTTCTTCCACAGGTCTGAGAGGTAAACTATCCTATGTTCTTCCAATTTATTTATAATCTCATTCTTTATGCCAAACCCATTTTGACCTTATCTTGCTGTGTGGTGTTAAGTGCGGATCAATGCCTAGTTTCTGCCATACTAATTTTCAATTTTCTAAATAATTTTTGTCAAATACTGAGTTCTTCTCCCCAAAATTGGGGTCTTTGGGTTTGTCAAACACTAGACTATTAAAGTTATTGGCTGTTTTGTCCTTTGAACCTAACCTATTCCATTGATCAACTAGTCTATTTCTTAGCCAATACCAAATGGGTTTGGCAACTGCTGCTTTATAATATAACTTTAGATCTGCTATAGCTAGGCCACCTTCATTTGATTTTTTTCATTAATTCCCTTGAAATTCTTGACTTTTTGTTTTTCCATATGTACTTTGTTGTTATTTTTTCTAGGTCATTAAAATAGTTTTTTGGGGACTCTAATTGGTATAGCGCTAAATAAATAATTAGTTGAGTTAGTATTGCCATCTTTATTATATTTGCTCGCCCTATCCAAGAGCATTTAATATTTTTCCAGTTGGTTAGATGAGACTTAATTTGTGTGAATAGTGTTTTGTAGTTTTGATCATAAAGTTTCTGATTTTCCCTTGGCAGATAAATTCCTAAATATTTTATACAATCAGTAGTTACTTTAAATGGAATTTCTCTTGTAACTCTTAATTGTTGGATTTTATTTCTGATATATAAGAATGCTAATGACTTATGTCATTATGTGTTTATTTTGCATCCTGCAACTTTGCTAAAGGTGTGAATTATTTCTAGTAACTTTTTAGTAGAATCTCTGGGGTTCTCTAAGTATACCATCATATCACCAGCAAAGAGTGATAATTTGTTTTCCTCATTGCCTACTCTAATTCTTTTAATCTCTTTCTCACCTCTTATTGCCAAAGCTAGCATTTCTAATACAATATTCAATAGTAATGGTGATATTGGGCAACCTTGTTTCACTCCTGATCTTATTGGGAATGGTTGCAGTTTGTCCTCATGACATATGATGTTTACTGATGGTTTTAAATAGATGCTACTGATTATTTTAAAGAAAAGTCCATTTATTCCTATACTCTTAAGTTTTTTTTTTTTTTAATAGGAATGGATGTTGGGTTTTATCAAATGCTTTTTCTGAATCTATTGAGATGATCATATGATTTTTGTTAATTTGTTGATTAATATGGCCAATTATATTGATAGTTTTCCTAATATTGAACTAGCCCTGCATTCCTGGTATAAATCCTACTTGATCATGTTGTATTATTCTGGAGATGATTTTCTGTAGTCTTTTTTGCTAATATCTTATTTAAGATTTTAGCATCAATATTCATTAGGGAGATCTGTCTATAATTTTCTTTCTCTGTTTTCAACCTATCTGGTTTAGGTATCAGTACCATGTCTGTGTCATAAAAGGAATTGGGTAGAACTCCTTCATTCCCTATTTTTTTTTTCAAATAGTTTATATAGCATTGGGGCTAATTGTTCTTTAAATGTTTGGTAGAATTCACATGTAAATCCATCTGGTCCTGGGGATTTTTTTTTAGGGAGTTGACTAATAGCTTGTTCTATTTATTTTCTGAAATGGGACTATTTAAGCATTTTACTTCCTCCTCCCTTGATCTGAGAAGCCTATACTTTTGGAGGTAGTGATCCGTTTCACTTAGATTATCAAATTTATTAGTATAAAGTTGGGCAAAGTAACTCTTTATTATTGCTCTAATTTCCTCTTCATTGGTGGAAAGTTCTCCCTTTTCATTTTTAAGAGTACTAATTTGATTTTCCTCTCTCCTTTTTCTAATCAGATTCACCAAAGGTTTATCGATTTTGTTGTATTTTTTATTTTGTTTTGTTTTGTTTTGTTTTTCATAAAACCAACTCAGTTTTATTTATTAGTTCAATAGTTTTTTTTTTTTTTTTTACTTTCAATATTATTAATTTCTCCTTTTAATTTTACAATTTCAAGTATAGTGATTGATTGGGGTTTTCTAATTTGGTCTTTTTCTGTCTTTTTAAGTTGCAAGCCCAATTCATTGATCTTCTCTTTCTCTATTTTATTCAAGTAAGCCTCTAGGAATATAAAATTTCCCCTCATTACCACTTTGGCTGCATCCCACAAATTTTGGTATGATTTCTCATCGTTGTCATTATCTTGAGTGAAATTATTAATAGTGTCTATAATTTGCTATTTCACCCAATCATTCTTTAAGATGGAATTATTTAGTTTCCAATTCCTTTTTGGTCTATTTGCCCCTAACTTTTGTTGCATGTAGTTTTTATTGCCTTGTGATCTGAAAAGAAAGCATTTACTATTTCTGCCTTCCTGCATTTAATTTTGAGGTCATTATGTCCTAATATATGGTCAATTTTTTTATAGGTTCCATGAACTGCTGAGAACCTTTCTGTCTCCATTCAGTTTTCTCCAAAAGATCTATCATAATTTTTTCTTAATATTCTATTTACCTCTTTCATTTCTTTCTTATTTGTTTTGTAGTTTTATTTATCTAATTCTGAGAGGGCAAGATTGAGATCTCCCACTATTATAGTTCTGCTGTCTATTTTTGACTCCTCAGGACAAATGTTTCCTGGCAGTCCAGATTATCTTGGGCTGGTAAATTGTTGTACTTCTAAACCCCATCCATTTTACCAGCCAAGTGCTGTTTTTGAGGCTGAATTTAATGTTGGTTGTGAGGGCATGAGAGGAGCTTAGAAAGTCATGTGTGCCTTCTCCACCATCTTGCCCCCCCAATATATTTTATTTCTATCTCATCTTTTGTTTCTTCCAGTCTTTTTTTTTCCTTCCTTCCTTCCTCTGTTATTTCTATTACTCAGCCTCTGCTCTTTAGAGGGAGTATGAATTAACAAGATATTATAAGTGAAACCCGTATTGGAGGAAGTATGTATGTCTACTAAATGTTTTCTATAAATTGTTTCATTCTGAACTAAAAAGTAAAGTACATTTCACTTTAATCAAGTTATCCTATTGAGTTTATTATGCCTATTTCAAAATAAAATAACAACTGTAGATATTTTTATTTTGCTTTATTTATTTTCATATCAAAACAAAATATTATAATATGAGAACAATAGAAACTATATTATAAAGCAATTCTTATCCTTTATTCCTTTATTTCTTTTTCATCTACTCAGAAACAGAGAATGTGAGAAAGGGATTATTATTTTTATTTTCACTTTATTTTCATTTTTTGAATATTATTCTATTCTTCTAAATATATGTGAAGATAGTTTTTAGCATTCATTTCTGCAAAACTTTGTGTTTCAAATTTTTCCCTCTCTCCTTTACTTCCTTCTTCCCCAAGAGAGCAAGTAATCTGGTAGAGGCTAAACATCTGCAATCATTTTAAACTCATTTCTATGTTTGTCATGTTGTGCAAAGAAATCAGATGAAAGGGGGAAAAAATAACAGAAGAAGTAAAAATCAAAAAAAAAAAAAAAAAGCAAACCAAATAGGTGAAAATACTATGCCTTGATCCACATTCAGTCTACATATTTTTCTCTGTGGATTCAAATGGCATTTTCTATTTCAAGTCTACCGTGGGTCTACAACCACCACATTACTAAAAAGAGCCAAGTTCATTACAATTGATCATCATGCAATCTTGTTATTACTATGTATCATGTTCTTTTGGCTCTGCTCACTTACCTTAGCATCATTTCATTTAAGTTTTTCCAACTTTTTCATAATTCATCCTACTAATCATTTCTCATAGAACAATAATATTATATTACATTCATATACCATAACTTATTCAGCCATTCCCACAATCATGGGCATTCACTCAATTTCTAATTCATACACTACAAAAATAATTGCTGTAAACCTTTTTGCACTTACGGTTCTTTTCCTTCTTTTATGATCTCTTTGGGATATAGACCCTGTAGCAATACTGCCTTATCAAAGGGCATGCACACTTTGATAGCCTCTTGGGCATAGTTTTAAATAATCCAGCAAAGTTGAATCAATTTACAACTCCGGCAACAATGCATTAGTGTTCTAGTTTTTTCCGGATCCTCTCCAATATTTATCATTGCTTTTCTCTGTCATCTTAGCCAATCTGAGAGATGTTAGATTGTACCTCTGAGTTGTTTTATTTTACATTTCTCAAATCAATATTGATTTAGAGCATTCTTTAATCTGACCACAAGTGGCTTTAATTTTTTCATCTGTAAATTGTTTATTCATATTCTTTGTCTGTTTATCAACTGGGGAATGACTTGTATTTTTGTAAATTTGATTCAATTCTCTATATATTTTGGAAATGAGGCCTTTATCAGAAATATTTACTGTAAAAATTGTTCCCCAGCTTTCTGTTTCCCTTCTAAACATGACTGCATTGATTTTCTTTGTGCAAAACCTTTTCAATTTAATGTTATCCAAATTAATCATTTTGCATTTCATAATGTCTTCTATTTCTTCTTTGGCCATAAATTGGGAGGAAACTTTTTACACCATATAGTGCAACTCTCTCCTTTTATAAAAAAGAAAACTGAAAACCAAAGATTTTCAATTACTTTCATGTGCTTGTCCTAATGGAAACTTGAATAACTATATTCAGTTAGTAACATAATTGAGAACATAAATGGTCTTCTGATTCTATATTTAGCATCCTTCCATCAGGCTGATTCTGTATATATGTATAGTCATTAATTTTCTCATACAATTATTTAGAGTTATACCTTTTAGTCCTTTTTATAAGGTTTGAGTTTCTATGATGAACTAAAGTAATAATCCTTTCATTTATTCAAACGTATTTATTGAACTCCTACTATGGTTAAGACTCTGTGGTAAGTCATTGAGCACATAATTCTTGACCTCAAATGATTCAAAATATAAATTGCCTAGTTCAAAGACAACTATATAATTTGACAGGTAAATACCATATTAATGTGTCTTAGAAACATAAGCATTTTCATGAATGTTTGTTGAATTTCATTATACTGAGTGATCAAATAATTTGATTATTGAGTTCAGAAGACAGTGGAATAACACAGAATTTTGTGAAATGAGAGAAGGCTTAAAGAAAAGATGACATCTGATACATCTTAAAGACCTGAAAGAATTTGGAATAGATTGATATGAGCTAGAAAAAGGAATTTTATTTAGAATTAAAGGCACAAAAGCAGTCAAGAAAGTGTTATATACCTACTGAGAATGATATTTTATTTTACTTTTGGAACACAAGAAATTAATAAGAGAGAAGATTTGGGCAGTATGTTGGGACCAGATAATGAAAGCGGGCTATGATTAATGGACAAAACAATGGACTTAGATTTAGAAACCTGAGATCAAAATCCTGCTTCAGACTGTGTGATACTGAGCAAGTAATTTTACCAATCTGAGCTTCAGTTTCTATATTTTTAAATTGAGGGGATTGGACTCAAGTTTTCTAAGATCTCTTCCAATTTCAAGTCTATGATCTCCTGAGGTAATTTTAAAGGCATTGGAGAAACTATTAAAGATTTTTGAACTTAAAAGTGGCATATTTACAATATATTTAATAAAATTAATTAAGGTTATTGAAGTACTTTTCCTTTAATAACCTTAATTAATTTCTTTTTATCATGTTTTATCATTTTTTATCATAAAGCTTTAAATATAGAAAATCCCCAGTAGAAGTCAAATAAAAATGATGAACAAAACAAGGAAACAACAAACAAACAAAAATCTATAGCCAGAAATGATGAAGTAGATGATGGTCTCATAAAAAACCTGAAGAAACTTATATGAGTTGATGTAAGGTGAAATGAGCAAAACTAGGAGTGATAATGATATCTTAGAAATAATAATATTTTAATGACATTCAACTGTGAAAGACAGCTACTTTAGTCAACATTATGATCCATGACAAATGCAAAGGACATATGATGAAAATGCTAATTAACCACCACCAGAGAAAACTGATGAATTCTCAGTGCAGAATGAAGCATATTTTCTTTCTTTCTGTTTTTTTGGCCTTTTCTTTTTTTCAAAACATGGCTAATGGGAAATTATGTTCATATAAATTTATATGTACAATGGGTATTGAATTTCTTACTTCTCAATAGGTGGGAAGCCAGGAGGAAGAAAATTCAGAACTAAAAATAAAAGAAAAAAATTAATTTAATTTAATTTTGAAAATGCCCATTGATTAATTGAATAAAACTTTAGGCTATGCAAAACAGAAAAGTGCTAAGATCAGTTAAGATTCATATTTCTTGGCTTAAAACACTTTGCAGTGGTATGTGAATCATGAGCAAGTCATATTACCATATTCCTCTCAGATGCAAGTCTGAACCCGCCCATTTTAATAGAAGATATCACACATGAGCAAATGATAAGGAACTTTGGTGATTGAAACTCATATAACAGAGAAAAATTCAAAAGAGCTCTGTCTAAAGAAGTGCCTTTTGTGTTCTTGGTAACTATGGTGAAAAAGTGAAAAGGAGAGCAGAGAGGACAGAATTATACTATTTAAAACTTATTTCTACTAATGGGATTGAATCTAAACTCCTATTATATTACTCTTTGACTCTCCAGTCACTAATAGTCATATTAAGAGAGGAATGGAATCATAATAAATTGGACATTCTTACACTGAACAAAATCAGAAAACAAAAGACAGTTTTAGCTTAATGGTAAGGATTGTAGGCTCTCTTTAGAGAAGTAATGTTAGTTATATCATACTTCTCTGTAATTTTTGACATGGTTGATTACCTTCACGACATATATAGGTCTTGCTCCCAACGTTTATGTAATCCTGATGTGTCTTGGTTATCTTACTTGTCTGACTACTCCTTTTCAGTCTTGTTTCCTGGATCTTCACCCATATCATACCTCCAAACCCTAAGTATCAACCAAGTTTCAATCCAAGGCCTTAATACTTCCCATGGATCCAGTTATAATTTCTATGCTAATGATTCTCAGATCTGTATATCTAGGTTTCTCTCCTGAGCTCAAATCTAGACCTACACATTACTTGTTGAATGGTTTGAATTGCTTTTCTCATGGGAATCTCAAACTCATCACATTTGCCCTCCAATACCCACTCTTCTTTTAAACTTTCTCATTACAATTAAAAGAACCACCATCTTTGTAGTCACCCAGCTTTACCATAGTGGTGGCATGTACCATGGCTCACTCTCATTCAATCTATATATCTATGCCAAATGTCATTTTTGTCTTCAATCTATACTAACATGGCTAATTCAGGCACTTAATGATTTTCACTTAGATTTGGAATAGCCTTTTAAATGGTTTCTCTGTTCCAAATATTTACTCATTCTAATCTGTCTTCATAACTCAGTTGCCAAAGGGATTCTTTCTAAAACATACTTTACTCTTTTACACAATAAAGTCCCAGTAACTCATGTCTACCCCCAAGATCAATAAAGACCTGTTTTGAAACAATTCTCTTTACCATGAAGTTCATGATTACTTTCCCTGTCTTACTCTTTTTTCTCTTCTAGGTCCTCTGATATCAAATCATAGTAACTTAGTTGTTCTTTGCATACTATCCTCCATTTCAGATCTTGGTGCTTTATGCTAGTATAATTCCATATATGGAAGGCTATTTCTTGTCACACCTGAGAAGAGTTAATAACATAATTTGGAACAAAGATAAGTAATTCAGTCTAAGTTTATCAATATATCTTGGAACCAGAACACGAAGATGCATGGTAGAGGGTCTCATACTTTAGGAAATTATAGCATAGATATTCAGCTGTTGAGCTTAGAATCAGGAAGACCTGAGGCCTTTCTCCTTGCCACTGCTAAAATCATTGATGGGATAAAATGCCTCCATCTAGAAGGAGTCTTCACTGACTTTCCTAAATGGTTGATAATTACTCTCTAAAATCTCCTTCCATTTGATATATGCCCCTTGTTTATTCTTATTTATATGTCCATTGACACTTCAAGAAGATTCCAAAATTTTTTGTCGCTGTTTTGTTTCTCTGCATGCTCATGAATTTTAAAAGTTTCTAGCCTTAATAATTTCTTAATAAATACTTATTATTTGAATGAATAGACTTGTAGTCCTCTGAAAAAAACTAGAAAGCTATCTGACTGAACAAGATAATTATTCATTGGCTCAAACACTTCCCAATGGTATATGAATTACTTGCAAAGCATATTATTATTATTATTATTATATTCAGATGCAGGTTGGAACCTACCTATTTTAAGAGATGCAATTAGTGGAGTTTATTGAGTACTAGGGGGGATAGGAATGACAACTGCACTTTAGAAAATCAGTTTTCTGATTTAATGGGAAATGAATTGGAGTGAGGAAAGATTATTATTTAGTTAGTTATTTTTAATTTTATTAAAGCTTTTTATTTGTAAAACATATGCCTGGGTAATTTTTCAACAATAACCCTTGCAAAACTTTGTTCCAAATTTCCCCTTCCTTCCCCCCCACTTCCTCTCCTAGATGGCAAAAAGTCCATATGTTAAATATAAAATATGTTAAAATATATGTTCAAGCCAATATATGTGTACATATTTATGCAGTTATCTAGCTGCATAAGAAAAAATCTGACCTAGAAAGAAAAAAAAAATCCTAAGAAATAAAACAATGCAAGCAAACATCAATAGAAAGTGTGAAAATGCTATGTTGTGGTCCACACTCAGTTCCCACAGTCATCTCTTTGGATGAAGATGACTTTCTTCATCACTGAACGATCGGAACTGATTTGAATCATCTCATTGTTGAAGAGAGCCATGTTTATCAGAATTGATCATTGTATAATCTTCTTGTTGCCATGTATAATGATCTCTTGGTTCTGCTTATTTCACTTAGCATCAGTTCATGTAAGTCTCTCCAGGCCTCTCTGAAATCATCCTGTTGGTCATTTCTTACAGAAAAATAATATTCCATATCATATATATATATATATATATATATTCAGCCATTTTCCAAATGATGGGCATCCATTCAGTTTCCAATTTCTTGCCACTACAAAAAGGGCTTCTTGCTGTAGGATTTTGTTAGTGATATTTGAAAATGCTGATGATTTATGTGGATTTATTTTGTATCCTGCAACTTTGCTAAAGTTGTGGATTATTTGTAATAGTTTTTTTAGCTGATTCTCTAGGTTTCTCTAAATATATCATCATATCATCTCTTTGTCTTCTCTTATTGCCAAAGTTAGAATTTCTAATACAATATTGAATAGTACAGGTGATAGTGAATAACCTTGTTTCTCCCCTGATCTTATAGGGAATGGTATCAGTTTCTCCCCATTACATATGATGCTTGCTAATAGTTTTAAATAGATGGTACTGACTATTTTAAGGAAAAGTTCATTTATTCCTATATTCTTTAGTGTTTTTAATAGGAATGAATGTTGGATTTTTTTCAAAGGATTTTTCTACATCTATTGAGATAATCATATTTTTTTTGGCAATTTGGTTATTGATATAGTCAATTGTGCTGGTAGTTTTCCTAATATTTAATCAATTCCTAGTATAAATTCTACTTGGTCATGGTGTAATATCCTGGGAATGGTTTTCTGTAATCTCTTTGCTAATATTTTATTTAAGGTTTTTGCATCAATATTCATTAGGGAGATTAGTCTATAATTTTATTTCTCTCTTTTCATTCTACTTGGTTTAGGAATCAGTACTATGCTTGTGTCATAAAATGAATTTGGTAGGAATCATTCATTCCCTATTTTTTTTTAAATAGTTAATATAGTATTGAAGTTAATTGTTCTTTAAATGTTTGGTAGAATTCACATGTAACTCCATCTGGTCCTGGAGAGTTTTTTTTTTTTTTTTTTTTTTTTTTTTTTAAGAGTGTTGATTAATAGCTTGTTCTATTTGTTTTTTTTTTCAAAATGGGACAATTTAAGTAATTTATTTCTTCTTCTTTTAATCTGAACAATCTATAGTTTTGTTGGTATTTCTCCATTTCACTTAGGTTATCAAATTTATTGGCATAATGTTGGACAAATTAACTACTTATAATTACTCTAATTTCCTTTTCATTAGTGGAAAGTTCTCCCTTTTCATTTTTGAGACTAACAATTTGATTTTCCTCTTTCCTTTTTATGACCAAATTAATTAAAGGTTTATCTATTTTATTGCTTTTTCAGAAAACCAACTTTTAGTTTTATTCATCAATTCAATAGTGTTTAATTTCAATTTTCTTAATGTCTCCTTTTATTTTTTAGAATTTTATTTGGTATTTGATTGGGTGTTTTTAATTTGTTATTTTTCTAGCTTTTTTAGTGGCAAGCCCAATTTATTGATTTTCTCTTTCTCTATTTTATGCAAGTAAGAATCTAGAGATATGAAATTTCCCCTTATTTTCACTTTGGCTACATACCACAAATTTTGGTATGTTGTCTCATTATTGTCATTCTCTTGGATGAAATTATTAATTGTGTCTTTGATTTACTGTCTCATTCATATTTTAGGATGAGAGCATTTAGTTTCCAATTACCTTTTGGTCAATGTTCTCCTGGCCTTATATTGCATGTGATTTTTATTGCATCATGATCTGGGAAAAATTGCATTTACTATTTCTGCCTTTCTGCACTTGATTTTGAGATTTCAATGCCCTAATACATGACCAATTTTTGTGTAAGTTCCATGAACTGCTGAGAAAAAGTAAACTCCTTTCTGTCTCCATTCAATTTTCTCCAAAGTTCTATCATACCTAACTTTTCTAACATGGTGTTTTCTTCCTTAACTTCTTTCTTATTTATTTTGTGGTTCCATTTATCTAGTTCTGACAGAGCAAATTTAAGATCCCTCACTACTATAGTTTTGCTGTATATTTCTTCTTGCATTTCTCTTAACTTCTCCTCTAGGAATTTCCATGTGATATCACTTGGTGCACATATGTTTAGTATTGATATTGCTTCATTATTTATGGTATTCTTCAGTAAGATATAGTTTTGTTCCTTATCTCTTTTAATTAGATCTATCTTTGTTTTTACTTGATCTGAAGTCAGGATTGCTAACCCTGCTTTTTTTTCTTCAAATGAATATATTTTACTCCAGTCCTTTACCTTCACTCTGTATGTATCACTATGCTTTAAATGTATTTCTTGTAAAGAACATATTGTAGGATTCTGGCTTTTAATCCAGTCTGCTACTGCTTCCATTTTATGGGAGAGTTCATCCCATTCCCATTCATAGTTAAACTTCTATATTTCCTATCTTCTTATGTACCTTATGTTATAGTTTTCTCTTTCCTTATCCCTTCTTTAATCCCTAGTATTTTGCTTTTGCTGACCACCTCCCTCAAATAGAGCACTCCCTTTAAAGCCCCTTCCTCTTTTTTACACCTTTCCCCTAATTCTTCTGTTTTCCCTTTTATTAATCTTCTCCTCCCCCCTCCCTTCCTACTACTTCCCTATAAGGTAATACAAGTTTGCTTGAGAAATCAAATATATATGATATTCTCTTAGAGTTAAATCTGATGAGAGTAAGATTTACACAGTGTTCATCCCCCTCCTTTCTTTCCCTCAATAATAATAAATTTTCGTTTTCTCTTTGCGAGATGTAATTTCTCTTATTTTACCTCCTGTTTCCTCTTTTTCCAGTACAATCCCCTTTCCACCTCTAGTTTTATTTTTCATATATTATAATAAATTTAAATTATACCCACATTCTCTAAGTATACCATAACAGAAATATAATCCTCAAGAGCTTTTTCCTTTTTACCTTTTTATGCTTCTCTTAGATTCTGGGTTTGGAGATCAAAATTTTTTGTTCAGTTCTGGTCTTTTCATTAGAAATAGGTAAAATTCACTTATATCATTGAATGTCCATCTTCCTCCCTAAAAGATAATGCTCATTTTAGCTAGCTAGCTTATTCTTGACTGTAATCAAGTTTTTTTGTTTGTTTGTTTGTTTGTTTTTGGTTTTTGGTTTTTTTTATTTTTGTTGTTGTTGTTTGTTTGTTTGTTTTGTTTTGTTTTGTTTTGTTTTGTTTTGTTTTCCTTTAGGAATGTCAGATTCCAGGCCCTTTGTTCCTTTAAGGTGGAAGATGCTAGATCTTTGGTAATCCTAATTGTGGCTCCTCAGTACTTAAATTGTTTCTTTCTGGCTGTTCTTTTCTGGTTGCAATATCTTTTCCTTGGTGGGAAAGTTCTAAAATTTAGCCATGATATTCCTTTAATTTTAGGCTCTCTTGTAGAGGGCAGGAACTCCAATAAGGTATACTTAAGACTCACTATGATTGATGTAATCTTACAACAAGATATTAACTCAGTAGAATTGATGAGATAATGGTTCCCTAGTGATATAATGATTGGCTTATACTCAATATGATGAATTGATGTAATTTTAATAAAGTATTTAAAAGGTCAGAGTCAGACCAAAGTCAGAGACTGAGATGTGCAGACGGTGACTGGCTGACTGGAAAAGATGAGAGACTGTAGACTGACTGACTGACTGAGACTGTTGGAACAGACTGGGAAATTAAAGGAGACAATATAGACTTTGTGGTGGTTATGCTGTTAAGACCAAAGCTGGTCCCAAGGCCCTCCAGAAAGCTACCCCAGACATTACAGTCTCTTTCAGGAGGTGATTGGTGAATTCTTTCAATGGCTTCTCATTCTAAAATATCAGGGAAGTTTTCTTTCATGATTTCCTGTAAGATAATGTTTAGGTTCTTTTTTTTTTTTCATCATGGCTTTCAGGAAGTCCAATAATTTTTAGATTGTCTCTCCTAGATTTATTTTCCAGTTCAGTTGTTTTTCCTAGGAGATATTTTGTATTTTCTTCTATTTTTTTTCCTTTTTTTGTTTGTTTTTGTTTGAGTGATGCTTGAAATCTTATTGAGTCATTCACTTCCATTTGTTCAATTTGAATTTTTAGAGTATTATTTTCTTCAGTTACCCTTTTTATTTCCTTTTGCAATTGCTCAATTGAATTTTATGTTCATTGCATTCTTTTTCCATTTCACAAATTTTATTTTCCAGTGAATTGATGTCTTTTTCATTGCCCTTTTATAGGGAATTATATGCTTTTTTCCATTCCTTTTTGCAATGATCTATTTTCATTGCTCCATTTTTCTTCTAATTCTTTCAATATACTTTATGCAATCTTTGAAGAAAGCTTGTGAAATGGGGACCAGCTCATGTCTCTCTTTTGGACCTCTTCTAAAATTGCTTTCCTTTTAAGAACCTCAGATTTTGAGGTCTATTCTCTTTCTCTCTCTCTCTCTCTCTCTCTCTCTCTCTCTCTCTCTCTCTCTCTCTCTCACCATAAAATCTGTTTATAGTGAGAATTCTTTTTTTGTTGTTGTTGTTGTTGTTTTCTATTCATTTTTAAAGGCTTGATGTCTGCTCAATGCAAAGTAGTAAGTGCTGCTTTAATTTGCTCTGGGACAGTTCTGCTTATTGATTTCTAGTGCTGGGTAATAGTGGCTAAGTCTGGCATTCTTCCAGGGCTTAGTAGTTTACAATGTGCCTTTTACAAAAGGCAAATCTGCCAAACCACATGCTTACAACCAGGACAGAGTGGCCTAAGAGGCTCACAGAAGATTCCCAAGTGCATGGAAGCTACAAAGCTCTGATTCGTGGGCCCAACTTCTATTTGGATCTAAATGTATGAATAATCAGAGCTAAAGGTAAAAACCATGGGAGAGATTAAAAAAAAAAAAAACAGAAAAAATAAATTAATATAGCACTTGATGATTTGCATTCAATGTTCTTAATTCTTTTTCTGGGATGCAAAGGCATTTTCTAAACAAAATCTATTTGGATAGTTTTGGATAACTGAACTACTGGGAAGAACCAAACCTTTCATAGTTGATCATCACACATTCCTGCTGTTATTGTGTACATTGTATGCCTGATTCTACTTGTTTCACTCACCATCTGTCCATGTAAATCTTTCTTTTTTTATTTTTTTTATTTATTTTTAATTTTATTTGTTTGTTTATTTGTTTGCTGAGGCAATTGGGGTTAAGTGACCTGCCCAGGGGCACATAGCTAGGTAGGAAGTATTTTTTTAAAAGCTTTTTTATATTCAAAACATATGCATAAATAGTTTCCAACATTCATCATTGCAAAACCTTGTATTCCAAATTTGTTTCTCCCTCCCTTCCCCCATCACCTCTCCTAGATGGCAAGTAATCAAATGTATGTCAAAAGTGTACAATTATGCTATACAGTTTTCCACAATTATCATGCTGCACAAGAAAAATAAGATCAAAAAGGGAAAAAAAGAGAAAAATAAAGCAAAATGCAAGCACTCAACACCAAAAAAGTGAAAATATTATGCTGTAATCTACACTCAGTCCCCATAATTCTCTTTTTTTTTATATTTTATTTATTTATTTATTTATTTATATTTAATAATTACTTTATATTGACACTCGTTTCTGTTCCGATTTTTTTTTCCCTCCCTCCCTCCACCCCCTCCCCTAGATGGCAAGCAGTCCTTTATATGTTGGATATGTTGCAGTATATCCTAGATACAATATATGTTTGCAGAACCGAACAGTTCTCTTGTTGCATAGGGAGAATTGGATTCAGAAGGTATAAATAACCCGGGAAGAAAAACAAAAATGCAGATAGTTCACATTCGTTTCCCAGTGTTCTTTCTTTGGGTGTAGCTGCTTTTGTCCGTCATTTATCAATTGAAACTCAGTTAGGTCTCTTTGTCAAAGAAATCCACTTCCATCAAAATATGTCCTCATACAATATCGTTGTCGAAGTGTATAATGATCTCCTGGTTCTGCTCATTTCACTTAGCATCAGTTCATGTAAGTCTCGCCAGTCCTCTCTGTATTCATCCTGCTGGTCATTTCTTACAGAACAATAATATTCCATAACATTCATATACCACAATTTACCCAGCCATTCTCCAATTGATGGGCATCCATTCATTTTCCAGTTTCTAGCCACTACAAACAGGGCTGCTACAAACATTTTGGCACATACAGGTCCCTTTCCCTTCTTTAGTATTTCTTTGGGATATAAGCCCAATAGAAACACTGCTGGATGAAAGGGTATGCACAATTTGATAATTTTTTGGGCATAATTCCAGATTGCTCTCCAGAATGGTTGGATTTGTTCACAACTCCACCAACAATGCATTAGTGTCCCAGTTTTCCCGCATCCCCTCCAACATTCATCATTATTTTTTTCCTGTCATCTTAGCCAATCTGACAGGTGTGTAGTGGTATCTCAGAGTTGTCTTAATTTGCATTTCTCTGATCAATAATGATTTGGACCACTCTTTCATATGAGTGGTAATAGTTTCAATTTCATCCTCTGAAAATTGTCTGTTCATATCCTTTGACCATTTATCAATAGGAGAATGGCTTGATTTCTTATAAATTTGAGTCAATTCTGTATATATTTTGGAAATGAGGCCTTTATCAGAACCCTTAACTGTGAAAATGTTTTCCCAGTTTGTTGCTTCCCTTCTAATCTTGTTTGCATTAGTTTTATTTGTACAAAGGCTTTTTAATTTGATGTAATCAAAATTTTCTATTTTGTGATCAGTAATGGTCTCTAGTTCATCTTTGGTCACAAATTTCTTTCTCCTCCACAAGTCTGAGAGATAAACTATTCTATGTTCCTCTAATTTATTTATAGTCTCGTTCTTTATGCCTAGGTCATAGACCCATTTTGATCTTATCTTGGTATATGGTGTTAAGTGTGGGTCCATGCCTAATTTCTGCCATACTAATTTCCAATTATCCCAGCAGTTTTTATCAAATAATGAATTCTTTTCCCAGAAGTTAGGGGCTTTGGGTTTGTCAAACACTAGATTGCTATAATTGACTATTCTGTCTTGTGAACCTAGCCTTTTCCACTGATCCACTAATCTATTTCTTAGCCAATACCAAATGGTTTTGGTGACTGCTGCTTTATAATATAATTTTAGATCAGGTACAGCTAGGCCACCTTCACTTGATTTTTTTTTCATTAATTCCCTTGAGATTCTCGACTTTTTATTGTTCCATAGGAATTTTGTTGTTATTTTTTCTAGATCATTAAAATATTTTCTTGGAAGTCTGATTGGTATAGCACTAAATAAATAGATTAGTTTAGGGAGTATTGTCATCTTTATTATGTTCGCTCGGCCGATCCAAGAGCACTTAATATTTTTCCAGTTATTTAAGTCTGACTTTATTTGTGTGGAGACTTTTTTATAATTTTGCTCATATAATTCCTGACTTTCATTTGGTAGATAGATTCCCAAATATTTTATGGTATCAACAGTTATTCTGAATGGAATTTCTCTTTGTATCTCTTGCTGTTGGGTTTTGTTGGTGATGTATAAAAATGCTGAGGATTTATGGGGATTTATTTTGTAGCCAGCTACTTTGCTAATATTATGAATTATTTCCAATAGCTTTTTAGTAAAATCTCTGGGGTTCTCTAGGTATACCATCATATCATCTGCGAAGAGTGATAGTTTGGTTTCCTCATTGCCTACTCTAATTCCTTTTATATTTTTCTTGACTCTTATTGCCGAGGCTAGTGTTTCTAATACGATATTAAATAATAATGGTGATAGTGGGCAACCTTGCTTCACTCCAGATCTTACTGGGAAAGGTTCCAGTTTTTCCCCATTGCATATGATGCTTACTGATGGTTTTAAATATATGCTCCTGACTATTTTAAGGAAAAGTCCATTTATTCCTATGCTCTCAAGTGTTTTTATTAGGAATGGATGTTGGATTTTATCAAATGCTTTTTCTGCATCTATTGAGATGATCATATGGTTTTTGTTTGTTTGGTTATTGATATAGTCAATTATGCTAATAGTTTTCCTAATATTGAACCAGCCCTGAATTCCTGGTATAAATCCTACTTGGTCATAATGTATTATCCTGGTGACGATTTTCTGTAATCTTTTTGCTAATATTTTATTTAAGATTTTAGCATCAATATTCATTAGGGAGATTGGTCTATAATTTTCTTTCTCTGTTTTCAGCCTACCTGGTTTAGGTATCAGTACCATGTCTGTGTCATAAAAGGAGTTTGGTAGGACTCCTTCAATCCCTAGTTTTTCAAATAGTTTAGACAACATTGGAGTTAATTGTTCTTTAAATGTTTGGTAGAATTCACATGTAAATCCATCTGGTCCTGGGGATTTTTTCTTAGGGAGTTGGTTGATAGTTTGTTCTATTTCTTTTTCTGAGATGGGACTGTTTAGGATATTTACTTCTTCCTCTGTTAGTTTGGGCAAGCTATATTTTTGGAGGTATTTTTCTATTCCATTTAAGTTGTCGAATTTATTGGCATAAAGTTGGGCAAAGTAACTCCTAATTATTGCTCTAATTTCCTCTTCATTAGTGGTGAGTTCTCCCTTTTCATTTTTAAGACTAACAATTTGATTTTCCTCTTTCCTTTTTTTACTCAGATTTACTAAGGGTTTGTCTATTTTGTTGGTTTTTTCATAGAAACCAACTCTTAGTTTTATTAATTAATTCAATAGTTTTTTTTTTACCTTCAATTTTATTGATTTCTCCTTTTATATTTAGAATTTCAAGTTTAGTGTTCGACTGGGGTTTTTTAATTTGTTCCTTTTCTAGCATTTTTAGTTGCAAGCCCAATTCATTGACCTTCTCTTTCTCTATTTTATACAGACAGACCTCTAGAGATATGAAATTTCCCCTTATTACCGCTTTGGCTGCATCCCATACATTTTGGTATGATGTCTCATTATTATCGTTTTCTTGGGTGAAGTTATTAATTATGTCTATGATTTGCTGTTTCACCCAATCATTCTTTAGTATGAGATTATTTAGTTTCCAATTATTTTTTGGTCTACTTCCCCCTGGTTTTTTGTTGAATGTAATTTTCATTGCATCATGGTCTGAAAAGGATGCATTTACTATTTCTGCCTTACTGCATTTGAGTTTGAGGTTTTTATGTCCTAATATATGGTCAATTTTTGTATAGGTTCCATGAACTGCTGAAAAGAAAGTGTATTCCTTTCTGTCTCCATTACATTTTCTCCAGAGATCTATCATATCTAACTTTTCTAGTATTCTATTTACCTCTTTGACTTCTTTCTTATTTATTTTGTGGTTTGATTTATCTAATTCTGAGAGTGCAAGGTTAAGATCTCCCACTATTATAGTTTTACTGTCTATTTCTTCTTGCAGCTCTCTTAATTTCTCTTTTAAGAATTTATATGCTACCCCACTTGGTGCATATACGTTTAATATAGATAGTGCTTCATTATCCATGCTACCCTTTAGCAAGATATAGTGCCCTTCCTTATCTCTTTTAATTAGATCAATTTTTGCTTTAGCTTGATCTGAGATCAGGATGGCTACCCCTGCTTTTTTGACTTCACCTGAAGCATAGTAGATTTTGCTCCAACCTTTTACCTTTAACCTGCATGTATCTCCCCGCTTCAGGTGTGTTTCCTGTAAACAACATATTGTAGGATTCTGGCTTTTAATCCATTCTGCTAACTGCTTCCTCTTTATGGGGGAGTTTACCCCATTCACGTTTATGGTTAGAATGACCAATTCTGTATTACTTGCCATCTTGTTAACCTCGGTTTATGCTTTTCTCCCTTCTTTCCCCTTTCCCCCCTTCCCAGTATTAAGCTTGTGAGCACCACTTGCTTCTCACAGCACTCCCTTTTTAGTATCCCTCCTCTCGCCTTAGAGTTCCTCCCCCTATCTTACCCCTTTCCCTCCCAGTTCCCGTATTCCCTTACGCTTAGCTTATTCCTTCCCTTTTCACTTTTCCCTTCTCACTTTTCAATGAGGTGGGAGAAGTTTCACCATAGATTAAATATGTCTTAAGATTTTTCACTTAAAGCCAATTCTGAAGGCAGTAAGATACCCACTATATTCATCCCCCTCCATTCTTTCTCTCAGATATAATAGGTTTCCTATGCCTCTTCATGAGATGTACTACCCCCACTTTATCCTTTTTCTGGTACAATGTCCTTTCCACATCAATTTCTAGAGCAAGGTATACATGTGTTCTTTATACATCTATATAGTCGAAATATAGTTCCCAAGATTAATCTTTACCTTTTTAGATTTCTCTTGAGTTCTATATTTGTAGATCAAACTTTTTGTTAAGTTCTGGCTTTTTCATCTGAAATAGATGAAATTCGCTTACTTCGTTGAATGTCCATCTTCTTCCCTGGAAAAAGATGCTCATTCTCGCTGGGTAAGTTATTTTTGGTTGCATACCAAGTTCCTTAGCCTTTCGGAATATCAAGTTCCAGGCCCTTTGATCTTCTAATGTGGATGCTGCCAGATCCTGGGTGATCCTTATTGTGGCTCCTTGATACTTGAATTGGGTTTTTCTAGCCGCTTGCAATATTTTTTCCTTCATCTGAGGGTTCTGGCATTTGGCCACTATATTCCTTGGTGTTTTGATTTTAGGATCCCTTTCAGTGGGTTGGTGAACTGGAAACAGAAAATAGCTCTCTAAAAAACAAAATTGGCAGAATGGAAAAATATTTCACAGAACAAAAGAACTCAATGGGACAATTAGAAAAAGATTTTTAAAAAGTAAGTGAAGAAAATACTTCACTGAAAATCAGAATTGAACAATTGGAATTGAATGACTTGAGGAGACAAGAAGAATCAGTCAAGCAAATCCAAAAAAATCAAACAATTGAGAAAAATGTGAAATACCTTCTGGGGAAGACAACAGACCTGGAAAATAGATCCAGGAGAGACAATCTGAGAATCATTGGACACCCAGAAAAACATGATGAAAAAAAGAGCCTGGACACTATTTTCCAGGAAATTATCAAAGAGAACTGCCCAGAAGTCATAGGAACAGAGGAATAAATAAACATTGAAAGGATTCATCGATCACCCACTGAAAGGGATCCTAAAATCAAAACACCAAGGAATATAGTGGCCAAATGCCAGAACCCTCAGACGAAGGAAAAAATATTGCAAGTGGCTAGAAAAATCCAATTCAAGTATCAAGGAGCCACAATAAGGATCACCCAGGATCTGGCAGCATCCACATTAAAGGATCGAAGGGCCTGGAATATGATATTCTGAAAGGCTAAGGAACTTGGTATGCAACCAAAAATAACTTACCCAGCGAGAATGAGCATCTTTTTCCAGGGAAGAAGAAGGACATTCAACGAAGTAAGCGAATTTCACCTATTTTTGGTGAAAAAGCCAGAACTTAACAAAAAGTTTGATCTACAAATATAGAACTCAAGAGAAATCTAAAAAGGTAAAGATTAATCTTGGGAACTATATTTCTGATATAAAGATGTATGAAGAATACATGTATACCTTGTTCTAGAAACTGATGTGGAAAGGACATTGTACCAGAAAAAGGGTAAAGTGGGGGTATTACATCTCATGAAGAGGCAAAGAAAACCTATTATATCTGAGAGAAAGAATGGAGGGGGAAGAATATAGTGGGTATTTTACTGCCTTCAGAATTGGCTTTAAGTGAAAAATCTTAAGACATATTCAATCTCTGGTGAAACTTCTCCCACCTCATTGAAAAGTGAGAAGGGAAAAGTGAAAAGGGAAGGAATAAGCTAAGCGTAAGGGAATACGGAAACTGGGAGGGAAAGGGGTAAGATAGGGGGAGGAATTCTAAGGCAGGGGGAGGGATACTAAAAAGGGAGTGCTGTGAGAAGCAAGTGGTGCTCACAAGCTTAATACTGGGAAGGGGGGAAAGGGGAAAGAAGGGAGAAAAGCATAAACCGGGGTTAACAAGATGGCAAGTAATACAGAATTGGTCATTCTAACCATAAATGTGAACGGGGTAAACTCCCCCATAAAGAGGAAGCGGTTAGCAGAATGGATTAAAAGCCAGAATCCTACAATATGTTGTTTACAGGAAACACACCTGAAGCGGGGAGATACATGCAGGTTAAAGGTAAAAGGTTGGAGCAAAATCTACTATGCTTCAGGTGAAGTCAAAAAAGCAGGGGTAGCCATCCTGATCTCAGATCAAGCTAAAGCAAAAATTGATCTAATTAAAAGAGATAAGGAAGGGCACTATATCTTGCTAAAGGGTAGCATGGATAATGAAGCACTATCTATATTAAACGTATATGCACCAAGTGGGGTAGCATATAAATTCTTAAAAGAGAAATTAAGAGAGCTGCAAGAAGAAATAGACAGTAAAACTATAATAGTGGGAGATCTTAACCTTGCACTCTCAGAATTAGATAAATCAAACCACAAAATAAATAAGAAAGAAGTCAAAGAGGTAAATAGAATACTAGAAAATTTAGATATGATAGATCTCTGGAGAAAATGTAATGGGGACAGAAAGGAGTACACTTTCTTTTCAGCAGTTCATGGAACCTATACAAAAATTGACCATATATTAGGACATAAAAACCTCAAACTCAAATGCAGTAAGGCAGAAATAGTAAACGCATCCTTTTCAGACCACAATGCAATGAAAATTACATTCAACAAAAAACCAGGGGGAAGTAGACCAAAAAAAATTGGAAACTAAATAATCTCATACTAAAGAATGATTTCTCCATTGTTTGATTTTTTTTGGATTTGCTTGACTGATTCTTCTTGTCTCCTCGAGTCATTCAATTCCACTTGTTCAATTCTGATTTTCAGTGAAGTATTCTCTTCACTCACTTTTTAAAAATCTTTTTCTAATTGTCCAATTGAGTTCTTTTATTCTGTGGAATTTTTTTCCATTTCGCCAGTTTTGTTTTTTAGAGAGCTGTTTTCTGTTTCCAGTTCACTAATCCAATTTTTCAAGGATTTTACTTCTTTATCCACTCTCTCTTTAACTGGCTTCTCCAGGCTCTTTTGCCAAGCCTCCCATTTTTCTTCTAGCTCCCTTGTGAGAGCCTTTTTAATTACTTCTATGAGGTTCATCTGTGCTGAGGAACAGATGATCTCCACCTTTGGGGATTCACCTGGAGACTGTCTGTTTTTAGTCTCCTCAGGATTTAGAGTCTGCTTTCTATCTGTGTAGAAGCTGTCAAGGGTTAAAGTCCTCTTCAGTTTCTTGCTCATTCTGTCTAGTAATCAAAGACAGACTAGCAAAGAAAAAAAGAAAAAATTGGAGTCTTTCTTTGGGGGAGGGGCTGGGTAGTGTTACCGAGCTTCCTCTACAGACTGCGGCGGGGGGGGAGGGAAGGGGAGCAGCAGTGAGGCACTAGCCCGACTGTGCTGCGCCTGTGCTTTGAGATCCCAGAGCGTGCTGAGTCACTGTTGGGGGGGCGAGGGGGAGGGTGGCCAGGTCCCGAGAGACTCCAGCTGTTTGGGGTTGTATTCTTCAACCCCAGTGTTTTTAGCTTCTCTGCTGGGCTGCTGACTTGCTGCCAGGGCAAAGTATCCAAACCTGTAGCGAAGCTCTCCCCGCAGAGATGGCTGCGATCACTCCCCACCCCCTCTCCACTCTGCTCCCGTGCTCTCCCTGCCTCTGCCCGCCGCCTGCGCCCGATCTAAAACCGTCCCAGCCCTCCAGTAAAGACAGACCTTTCTTGGCGAATCTCAAGGATGGCTTCTCTTGGTAACTATTTGTGGGTTTTTTTTTCAGTCAAGCATTAATTCAGAGCTTGTAATGACATGGATAGTGAGAGAAAGCGTGGAGCTTACGCAACTGTGTGCCTCCTCTCCGCCATCTTAACCGGAAGTCGAGAATGGATTGATTTTTTATAAATTTGAGTCAGTTCTCTATATATTTTAGAAATGAGGCCTTTATCAGAACCTTTAATTGTAAAGATGTTTTCCCAGTTTGTTGCTTCCCTACTAATCTTGTTTGCATTCGTTCTGTTTGTACAAAGGCTTTTTAATTTGATATAATCAAAATTTTCTATTTTGTGATCAGTAATGGTCTCTAGTTCATCTTTGGTCACAAATTTCTTTCTCCTCCACATTATTAATCAGAGAAATGCAAATTAAGACAACTCTGAGATATCACTACATACCTGTCAGACTGGCTAGAAGACAGGGAAAGATAATGCCGAATGTTGGAGGCGATGTTAGTAAGACAGAGACACTAATACATTGTTGGTGGAATTGTGAATACATCCAACAACTCTCGAGAGCAATTTGGTACTATGCTCAAAAAATTATCAAACTGTGCATACCCTTTGATCCAGCAGTGTTCCTACTCAGCTTATATCCCAAAGAGATCTCAAAGAAGGGAAAGAGACCTATATGTGCAAACATGTTTGTTGCAGGTCTCTTTGTAGTGGCCAGAAACTGGAAACTGAGTGGTTGCCCATCAATTAGAGAATGGCTGAATAAATTGTGGTATATGAATATTATTGTTTGGTAAGAAATGACCAACAGGATAATTTTAGAAAGGCCTGAGAGACTTACATGAACTGATGCTAAGTGCAATGAGCAGGAGCAGGAGATAATTATATACTTCAACAACAATACTATATGATGATCAATTCTGATGGACCTGGCCATCGTCAGCAATGAGATGAACCAAATCAGTTCCAATGGAACGTAATAAATTGAAATAGGTGCACCCAGCAAAAGAACTCTGGAAGATGACTAAGAATCATTACATAGAATCCCCATTCCCTATATTTTTACCTGCCTGAATTTTTGATTTCCTTCACAGGCTAATTATACAATATTTCAGAGTCTGACTCTTTTTGTACAACAAAATAATGGTTTGGACATGTATACTTATTTTGTATTTAATTTATACTTTAACATACATAACATGTATTGGTCATCCTGCCTTCTAGGGGAGGGGATGGGAGGAAGAAGGGGAAAAATCAGAACAAAAGGTTTGGCAATTGTCAATGCTGTAAAATTACCCATACATATATCTTGTAAATAAAAAGCTATTAAAAAAGAGAGAGAAAAAGAAAAAAAAAAAAAAGAAACTATCAAGTAAAATTATCCTGATATTCTAGAACTGGAGAGTAAAATAGAAATTGAAAAAAATCCACTGATCACCTTCCAAAAAAGATCCCAAAATAAAAACTCCTAGGAATTTTATAGCCAAATTCTGGGAATCCCAGATCAAGAAGAAAATAATTTAAGTATTCAGAGAGAAACAATTCTAGTATAGTGAGCCCACAGTCAAGATATCATAAGATTTAGCAAGCTTCTATATTAAAAGAACCAAGTAGCTTGGAATATGATATTCCCTAGAGCAGTGGAGTTGGGATTGCAACCAAGAATCACCCAGCAACAATGAGTATAATCCTTCAGAGGAAAAGGTGGCTTTTTAATGAAACAGGATTTTCATCCATTTGTAATGAAAAGACTGGAGCTGAATGGAAAAGTTGATTTTTGAATATAGGATTCTGAAGAAGCATAAGAAGGTAATTAGGTAAGTGATATCATAAGGACTTTAATAAAGTTTATCTGTTTACATTCCTATATGTGAAGATCTTACTTGTAATTCATTAAAATGTTCTCACTGTTATGGGAGTTAGAAAGAGTATTTATAGACAGAGGGCATGGGTGTGATTTGAGTTTGAAAGGATATATATATATATATATATATGATGAAATTAATGGGGGAGAGATGAATATAGTGGGAGAAAGGGAAAAGGAGAAGTGGAAAGGTGCAAATTATCTGCCATAAAAAGAGGTAAGAAAAAGCTTTTACTGTGGAGGTGAAGAAGTGAAGGACAGGGTAAGTGAGTGAATCTTACTCTCATCAGAATTGGGTCAAATAGGAAATAACACATCCTCAATAGGGGTATAGAAATCTATCTAACCTTGCAGAAAAATGGGGGGGGGTATTTAAAGGAGGGTGAGGGTGAAAACAGAGAGAGTATAGGGAGGGAATGGTCCCTAGAAAAACACTTTTGATAAGAAACAGGGTAAAAGGAAAGAGAATAAGTGGGGAGAAATAAAATGAGCAATAGCAATTGTTAAAAAAAAAATCTACAACCACTCTAAAGGACTTATGATGAAAAATCCTATCTATACCCATAGAAGGACCTGATAGTGTCTGAATACATATTGAAACATTTTTTTTTATTTCTTTATCTTTCTTGATTTTTTAAGCTTAATTTTTCTTGATAGGTTTTATTTTTATGAGTGTGGGAGATCTATGTTTTTTTTTTTTTTTTTCCCCACAATGTGACTTTTATGGAAATGTGTTGCATAACTTCACATGTGGTTTCTTAATTGTGGATGGTAAGGGAAAAAACCTAGAACTCAAAAATCTTAAAAAATCAATGATAAAAATTGCTTTAAAAGTAATAGGGAAAATATTAAATAAATGTATTAATTAAAAAAATTATAATAGTTTCACTTTTGTTGCTCTTTTTTTTTCTTTCTTGTGTTTTTTTTTCCCAATGGATCTTATTTTTCTTACATAGCATGACAAATATGGAAATAAATTTAGAATTACACATTTAATTAAAATGGTGTTGCTTGCTGTTTTGAAAAGGAGGGCAAAGGAGGGGGGAAATTTGCAACATAGGGTTTCACAAATGTGAATGTTGAAAACTATCTTTGCATATATTTGGAAAACAATACTATTAAAAAGACAGATAACTGCAACCTCAGAGTTAGGGAGATCTGACTTCAGGTTGTGCCTTTGGCCCATGCTTGTTGAGTGACTCTAGTTGTTATTAGGTGGTTTCAGATTTGGGGTTTTCTTGGCAAAGAGATTGGAGTGATTTACCATTTCCTTATCTAGCTCATTTTTCAAATGAGAAAACTGAGGTAAACAAGAGTAAGTGATTTGCTCAGTCACACAACTAATAAGATTAGAAGCTGAATTTGAACTTATAAAATGAGTCTTCCTGACTCTGCGTTTGCTACTCTATTCATTGTACCATTCAGCTGCCTTTGTGGGACTCTAGATAAGTCAAAGAACTTCACCCCGCTCTGGGAAACTCTTCAATACCACAATTTACAGAGGAGATATGAACCTGATAGAGGAAATTTCCTCCCTGGGATTTGTTTATTATAATATAATTATAATTCTGAAACCCCCTAACCTATTTGAGGGGTAATGCTTAAGATTTAGAAAGACTTTGGTGTTTTGAGAGAGTCTTGCAAGTAGACAGAAATTACTAGAGGCAAAGCATGTGAGGCATGAGTTATACCTCACACAGTTGTTTGAGGAAAACTCTTTTCAAGCTAGATGATGCTATATAAATGTTAGCTGTTCTGATGAGCTCTCCTTGGGGATAAAAATGAGAACAACTTCACTAACTCCCATTTCAACCCAGGTTTTTATTAGTAGATGATGAGAAAAACAGAAGGGACATTCTCTCAGGTTGGGCTGCTCTTGGGAGTTATACTCACAGACTGTAGCATTCTATTTCCACTACACTGGCAGTGGAATTCCTTTTTACTCTGAGTGTTTTATGTCCTCTACTTACTGATGGCTTAGAGGAATAATAATAATACCAACTGACTTTTATAGAGTTCTTTAAAATTTGAAGAGTAATTTATGTACATTAACTCTTTTGAATCTTACAGTGATTCAGTGAGTTAAATGCTCTAGTCAATAGACCAAAGAGCATAATAGATTTTTTATCCCAGCTTCATGATCATAGTGGCACTCAAAGACACTACCTGGAGACTCCCTTATGTGCCTTTATTCCCTTCTCCACCTTCCCTCCACTAAGGATCATAGGATGATGAATTTAAAAATGGTACTGAACAGTATTTGTCATTTGGGGTAACAGAATGGGAAATTTGAATATAACAAAGGTAGCTATATCTGTTTCATGATAGTTATGGAGAATTTTCTTGCGTCCATGGTTAAGTAACCAAGTCTTCTTTTTCTTAGTTCTTATATCATTTGCTTACCTTTTATTTTGTTAGTATAGGATTCTTGTCTCTTTGTTGATTCTGTAGATGAATGAATTCCTTGTTATACCCTACAAAGAAATAAATGAAGGGCCTTCTAAGTATCACAGAAATCTATAATTTGCCATAGTTTAAACAGTATGGTATGATGGAATATTTGTTGATGAGCCTGGAGACTGGGTTCTATTCCTGGGTCTGTTACTTTTGAACAACTCTGCATATTTGGGAAAATAATCTTAACTCTAGTTGTCAGTTTCCTCACTTATACAATGAAAGGTGACCAATATATTGTCAAATGTTATTCCAAATTGTAAAATATGTTGAACACTAACAGAAATTTGGGGATTTTATTGATGTAACATTTTGGCAATCAAGTTTGCATTGTGCCTCCCCCCCCCCCCAAATAAGTCATTAATCTATGAATTATCTTAGACAAAGTGACTACTAATAATGAGGATAAATTCCATGGTAAAAACATAGAGAGGATTAATACCAAAGTATTAATAGCAACATATTTAATTGAAGCAAATAATTTAAATATATGTGTTATTTTTATGTATGCATGTGTATATATACATATATATGTAAACATGTACATATGATGATCAATTAGATATTGATTAAACAAATTATGTTATATGAATTCAATGACATATACTACTATTGAGTTATAAAAATAATGAATACAGACAAATTAGAGAAATCTTGAAAGTTGTATCAAATGTAGAGGTAACTAACAGCAAGAATAACCATATGCAAATGGGTATAGTAATATAAAAGTAAAAATAAATGATAAAAATCTGAATTCTGAAAAATTAGAATAACTGGTCTTGATCTTAGAGAACTAATGATAAAATATACTTCCAATTTTTCATTAGAAAAGCCAATTCTGAAGGCAGTAAGATACCCACTATATTCATCCCCCTCCATTCTTTCTCTCAGATATAATAGGTTTCCTATGCCTCTTCATGAGATGTACTACCCCCACTTTACCCTTTTTCTGATACAATGTCCTATCCACATCAATTTCTAGAACAAGGTATACATGTATTCTTTATACATCTATATAGTCGAAATATAGTTCCCAAGATTAATCTTTACCTTTTTAGATTTCTCTTGAGTTCTATATTTGTAGATCAAACTTTTTGTTAAGTTCTGGCTTTTTCATCAGAAATAGATGAAATTCGCTTACTTCGTTGAATGTCCATCTTCTTCCCTGGAAAAAGATGCTCATTCTCGCTGGGTAAATTATTTTTGGTTGCATACCAAGTTCCTTAGCCTTTCAGAATATCATATTCCAGGCCCTTCGATCTTTTAATGTGGATGCTGCCAGATCCTGGGTGATCCTTATTGTGGCTCCTTGATACTTGAATTGGGTATTTCTAGCCGCTTGCAATATTTTTTCCTTCGTCTGAGGGTTCTGACATTTGGCTGTTGGAATCCTTACTAACTGCTAACTAATTAGAGTTGATCTAATCTTACAAGAAGATGTTTTGGGCAGAATCTGAAACAAGGTACTAAGTAGAACTACCCATAATCCCTCTCTCTGGAAGGAGCATAAATAGGCCAATGGGCCAGTCGGAGAGGTCTTCAGAGGAAGACGCTACAAGTCGAGATTTCACCGGAATGACATGAAGACTGGAGCTGGCTGGAGGCTGAAGAAAGCAGAGGCAGAGGCTGAAGAACAGAACCTTTGGATTTGGAGACATCCGAAGGGCTCTAAGCCTCTAAACTGGCTGTGCCCTGAGAAGAACAAACTCCAACATTTGAACTCTAAGTCTAGCTGTCTGTCCCCAAGTTACAAGTAGCCCTTGATCTTCTATCAGCTTAAGCAGGCTTTCTATAGCACCACTCCTGGGTGGGTCTGGGGTTGGGGGGGTTGGGGTGGGGGATGGAGAATCTTTACCTAGGATCTGTCCCATTTCAGCCAAAAAAGGTTGTACTCACTCAGTTCCTGGTCACTGGAGACTTCTTCAGTGAAAGTAGGGTCCTTGGTTCCCACGCTTGGGCACCAAATGTTAGAGTTCAAATGTTGGAGTTTGTTCTTCTCAGGGCACAGCCGGTTTAGAGGCTTAGAGCCCTTCGGATGTCTCCAAATCCAAAGGTTCTGTTCTTCAGCCTCTGCCTCTGCTTTCTTCAGCCTCCAGCCAGCTCCAGTCTTCATGTCATTCCGGTGAAATCTCGACTTGTAGCGTCTTCCTCTGAAGACCTCTCCGACTGGCCCATTGGCCTATTTATGCTCCTTCCAGAGAGAGGGATTATGGGTAGTTCTACTTAGTACCTTGTTTCAGGTTCTGCCCAAAACATCTTCTTGTAAGATTAGATCAACTCTAATTAGTTAGCAGTTAGTAAGGATTCCAACATTTGGCCACTATATTCCTTGGTATTTTGATTGTAGGATCCCTTTCAGTGGGTGATTGATGAATCCTTTCAATGTTTATTTTTTCCTCTGTTCCTATGACTTCTGGGCAGTTCTCTTTGATAATTTCCTGGAAAATAGTGTCCAGGCTCTTTTTTTCATCATTCTTTTCTGGGAGTCCAATGATTCTCAGATTGTCTCTCCTGGATCTGTTTTCCAGGTCTGTTGTCTTCCCCAGAAGGTATTTCACATTCTTTTCCATTGTTTGATTTTTTTGGATTTGCTTGACTGATTCTTCTTGTCTCCTCGAGTCATTCAATTCCACTTGTTCAATTCTGATTTTCAGTGAAGTATTTTCTTCACTCACTTTTTTAAAATCTTTTTCTAATTGTCCCATTGAGTTCTTTTGTTCTGTGAAATATTTTTCCATTCTGCCAATTTTGTTTTTTAGAGAGCTATTTTCTGTTTCCAGTTCACCAACCGTATTTTTCAAGGATTTTACTTCTTTATCCACTCTCTCTTTAACTAACTTCTCCAGGCTCTTTTGCCAAGCCTCCCTCTCCTTTTTTCAAGCTTCCCTCTCCTTTTGCCAAGCCTCACTCTGCTTTTCCCATTTTTCTTCTAGCTCCCTTGTGAGAGCCTTTTAAATTACTTCTATGAGGTTCATCTGTGCTGAGGAACAGATGATCTCCTCCTTTGGGGATTCACCTGGAGACTGTTTGTTTTTAGTCTCCTCAGGATTTGGAGTCTGCTCTCTATCTGTATAGAAACTGTCAAGGGTTAAAGTCCTCTTCAGTTTCTTGATCATTCTGTCTAATAATCAAAGACAAACTAGCAAAGAAAAAAAGAAAAAACTGGAGTCTTTCTTTGGGGGAGGGGCTGGGTAGTGTTACCGAGCTTCCTCTACAGACTGCGGCGGGGGGGGGGGGGGGGGGGGGGAGGGAGGGGGAGCAGCAGTGAGGCACTAGCCCGACTGTACTGCGCCTGCGCTTTGAGATCCCAGAGCGTGCTGAGTCACTGTGGGGGGGGGGGGGGGGGGGAAGGAGGAGGCGGCCAGGTCCCGAGAGACTCCAGCTGTTTGGGATTGTATTCTTTAGCCCCGGTGTTTTTAGCTTCTCTGCTGGGCTGCTAACTTGCTGCCAGGGCAAAGTATCCAGTCCTGTAGCGAAGCTCTCCCCACAGAGATGGCTACGATCATTCCCCACCCCCTCTCCCCTCTGCTCCCGTGCTCTCACTGCCGCTGCCTGCTGCCTGCGCCCGATCTAAAACCATCCCAGCCCTCCAGTAAAGACAGACCTTTCTTGGCGAATCTCAAGGATGGCTTCTCTTGGTAACTATTTGTGGGTTTTTTTTTCAGTCGAGCATTAATTCAGAGGCTTGTAATGAAATGGATAGTGAGAGAAAGAGTGGAGCTACACAGCTATGTGCCTCCTCTCCGCCATCTTAACCGGAAGTCATGATGCTAAAATCTTAAATAAGATATTCGCAAAAAGACTACAGAAAATCATCCTCAAGATAATCATGATCAAGTAGGATTTATACCAGGAATGCTGGGCTGGTTCAATATTAGGAAAACTATCAGTATAATTGGCCATATTAATAACCAAATTAACAAAAACCATTGATTATCTCAATAGACACAGAAAAAACATTTAATAAAATCCAACATCCATTCCTATTAAAAACACTTGAGAGTATAGAAATAAATGGACTTTTCCTTAAAATAATCAGTACCATCTGTTTAAAACCATTAGTAAGCATCCAGTAAGATAAGGAGTGAAACTACGTTGCCCACTATTACCATTACTCTTCAATATTGTATTAGAAATACTAGCTTTGGCAATAAGAGTTGAGAAGGAGATGAAATGAATTAGAGTAAGTAATGAGAAAACCAAATTATCACTCTTTGCTGATGATATGATGGTATACTTAGAGAACCCCAGAGATTCTACTAAAAAGTTATTAGAAATAATCCACACCTTTAGCAAAGTTGCAGGATACAAAATAAATACACATAAGTCATCAGCATTCTTATATATCACTACCAAAATCCAACAGAGTTACAAAGAGAAATTGCATTTAAAGTAACTACTGATAGTATAAAATATTCAGGAATCTATTTGCCAAGGGAAAATAAGAAACTATATGAATAAAACTACAAAACACTTTCCACACAAATCAAGTCTGATCTAACCAATTGGAAAAATATTAAATACCCCTGGACAGGGCGAGCAAATATAATAAAGATGACAATACTATCTAAACTAATCTATTTATTTAGTGCTATACCAATCAGACTTATCCCCCACCCCACCCCCCCAAAAAAAAAAAAAAAAAAAAAAACTATTTTAATGACCTAGAAAAAATAACAACAAAGTTCATATGGAAAAAACAAAAGATCAAGAATTTCATGGAAATTATGAAAAAAAAAATCAAATGAAGGTGGCTTAGCTGTACCAGATCTAAAATTATATTACAAAGCAGCAGTTACCCAAATCATTTGGTATTGGCTAAGAAATAGAATAATTGATCAGTCAAATAGGTTAGCTTCAAAGGACAAAACAGTCAATAACTTTAATAATCTAGTGTTTGACAAACCCAAAGACCCCAGCTTTTGGGATAAGAATTCACTCTTTGACAAAAATTGCTGGGATAATTGGAAATTAGCATGGCAGAAATTAGGTATTGACCCACACTTAACATCATACAGCAAGATAAGATCAAAATGGGTTCATGATCTATGCATAAAGAATGAGATTATAAAGAAAAAAAAAATCATAGGATAGTTTATCTCTCAGACCTGTGGAGGAGGAAGGAATTTGTGACCAAAGAAGAAGTAGAGATCATTATTGATCACAAAATAGAAAATTTTGATTATATCATATTGAAAAGGTTTTGTACAAACAAAACAAATGCAGAGAGGATTAGAAGGGAATCAATGAACTGGGAAAACATTTTTACAATCAAAGGTTCTGATAAAGTCATTTCCAAAATATATAGAGAATTGATTTTTATTTATAAGAAATCAAATCATTCTCCAATTGATAAATGGACAAAGGATATGAACAGACAATTCTCAGATGAAGAAATTGAAACTATTTCTAGCCACATGAAAAGATGCTCCAAGTCATTATTAATCAGAGAAATGCAAATTAAGACAACTTTGAGATAGCACTACCCACCTGTCAGATTGACTAGAATGATAGGTAAAGATAATGCGTAATGTTAGAGGGGATGTGGGAAAACTGGGACACTGATACATTGATAGTGTAATTGTGAATACATCCAGCCATTCTGGAGAGCAATATGGAACTGTGCTCAAAAAGTTATCAAACTGTGCATACCCTTTGACCCAGGAGTGTTACTACTGGGCTTATATCCCAAAGAGATTTTAAAGAAGGGAAAGTGACTTGTATGTGCAAGAATGTTTGTGGCAGGTCTCTTTGTTGTGTCTATAAGCTGGAAACTGAGTGGATGCCCATCAATTAGAGAATGACTGAATAAATTGATATATATGAATATTATGGAATATTATGGTTTTGTAAGAAATGACCAGCAGGATGATTTCAGAAAGGCCTGGAGAGACTTATATGAACTGATGCTGAGTGAAATGAGCAGGACCAGAAGATCATTATATACTTCAACAACAATACTATATGATGATCAATTCTGATGGATGTGGCCCTCTTCAATAATAAGATGAACCAAATCAGTTCCAATGGAGCAGGAATGAACTGAACTAGCTACACCCAGTGAAAGAACTCTAGGAGATGACTATGAACCATTATATAGAATTCCCAATCCCTCTATTTTTGTCTGCCTGCACTTTTGTTTTCCTTCACAGGCTAATTATATACTATTTAAAAGTCTGATTCTTTTTGTACAGCAAAATAACTGTTTGAACATGTATACATATATTGTATTTAATTTATACTTCAACATCTTTAACATGTATTGGTCAACCTGCCACCTTGGGGAAGGGGTGAGGGGAAGGAGGGGAAAAGTTGGAACAAAAGGTCTTGCAATTGTCAATGCTGAAAAATTACTCATGCATATATCTTGTAAATAAAAAGCTATAAATGATAATTAAAAAAGACAATTAGAAAAAAAAAGAAACTGAAACATTATCAGAGGCAAAAAAAAATTGTCTACAACTGACTGGACATAACACTTATTCATAAGAATATAATGAAGTTTTGAATAGATATTGCCATAACAAGATGTCATAGGTTTTAAACTGTATTGAATAATAAATTTCCAACTATAAAGACATAAAGACATTAAAATTAAATAGAAACAAGATTAAATGTATATCATTCCAACCATCCTGTCCACTATTAGTATTGTCCTAAATATGTTTTCATCAAGTTTAAGGAAGACAAATTTATAATCCAATATCCATTCATTTTCCAAATCAATCATTCTACCCACCTTCACAATAATCTCCACAACATTAAGAGTAATGAATAATGTTAGGATAGCAACTTGTCTTGAAAAATTTCTATCTCAACTTGTCAAAAAGTTAAGACTGAGAGAGTAATATAAAGATATGTACAATTAAATTGATGTGGCATAGTTGAAAATATTACAGAGAAGTCTTTCCAGTACATTAAAAGATAAATTCCATGAAATGAATTCAAGAAACTGGAGACTCCAGTGAAAAAATGCATCATGAACATAAATTAATTTCTTATAGAAAGAAAGAGGTTTTCATCACTGTTATCTGTTCAAAATGTGGCAAGTCCAGATAATTATAACAGCATGCAAAGGAAATGATAGAATGTATAGAAATATCAATTCAGATTCTTTTCTAACCAAAGACTTTTGACAGCATGGCCCATATTATGAGACCTGATTTGTTTTATACTTAAAGGAGCCATATATACAAAAATGTGAAAAAATAGTGTGAAATATAGGAGCAATAGGTCAAATGATTGAACTCTGCAGGTAGAAGATTATGACAATAATGACAAGGTATTGTTCCATCATAGTATGGTTTCCTAAGGGATTTTCAAGGGGGAGTGGGGGAAACAAAGAGTGACAAAAAAAGAGGTCAAAAAATGCACTCAAGTTTAAAACATAGACACCAGACTTACATTGGAATTTTGCTTTTTGTGATCAATCAATGCAATGAGCAATCATGTACTGCTATCAAAAGTACTTTCCATTGACCACAATTTAATTTTGCTTAGTTTTCATGATTACTGGTTTTCCATTTAAAGTGATCAGATTAGGTGTGGGCTGTTTCCATTTTGCAAGATATATTGCATCTCCCGCTACTCTGTGTAATGTATATTTGAGTGGAATTTGATTATACTAGACAATTTACTTATGATTCATGCCTATTATGAGACAATGAAACAAGAAAAGCACCAGTACAATTTTGAAGTACCAGATGAACTCCTCATAGGGTTGATTTATAATAACTATTTTGTCAGCTTCAAGGGCACAAAGACTCTTTTAATCATAAACAACAACAACATCTATTATTTGATTTCTTGTGAACTGACATCCCTTAGGAAGTTGGGCACAATATCAATGCATCTGGAAAAGGGGGCAGCAATAAAATATGCAAAACAAGAATGAGACCTAAGAATAGTGACATAGCCAAATTAGTACCTAACAAATTACTGAGCACTCTCACCTGGTTGAACAAACGTGAATGCTTCTTGTACTCAGCTTAGAGAAAGTGTTAGGCTTCTGTTCTAAGTCTAGAGATTAAGCTTTAGATAAATACAATTTTGAAAGATCCTGGGTGACCTTCTTATTTGGATGGGAGGTTGAGGAGTTATAGAAGTTTACAAGACAGATTACATTATATCTTCTCTTTTGGTTTAAATGCCCAGAGAGGCTAATTCCCATTTTACATGCAGATTTTCTTAGACATTTTTTTGATATTGATTTGAATTCTTGTATTTCTACAATATTCATTTATGCTTAGGTCCAGAGATAACTGCATATTATTCAATATAATCTAAGTTTATTCATTTGTAGGCCTAACTTGTTAGATGTAGAGCAAGATGGATTTGTTTTAAAGGGATGAAGTAGATTGAGATGAGATAGAAAGAAAAAAATATATATATATACACTTTATGTGGCAATGAAAAATATTCTAGAAGGGTAGTTCCCCACATTTGGCTCTTCCACCCAAAAAAACCCCTACTGCAATGAAGGTCTATAAGGATATCAGATGGAATAATGAAGACTATATTCATCTTTTTGTTCTCCTTGTTCATTGTTGGTGTGCTAGAGAAGCTTTTAAATTCATGAGTAGATGTGTAAAAATTAGACATATCAAAATAATAAATATCACAGTAAATAAAGAATACTTGAAGAAAATTTTCATATTTTAAATGGAAACTAAGAATAATATAAAAAAATGTAGTGAAGGGTCTGATTACAGAAGTTATTGGTAATTTCACCTCAAAATATGACAATAAGATTGCATTCACAACTTTTAGAATACAACTAATACAGTTGGAACAAATTTTATACAGCTAATATTTTTAGAAACAAAGAAGAAAAAGAAGATGATAAGTTGGCTGTGCTTTTTTAAAAGCTAGAAAAATTTAAAACAAAAAAAGTAAATTAAAGAAGAAATAAATAGAATTAAAAACGAAAAATCTAATAAAAAACTAGTAGCATTAAAACAAAAGTTAATAAAACACACAAAAAGATTTCATAATAGATAAAGGAGAAAAACAGAATATTATTAAAATTATTTGGCCTAATATTAAGAGATGAAATACTTAACAAATAAGAAATTGAACAAGTCATAAATTAACTTGTAAAGATAAAGGAATCCAAAATAAAACTGACTTATAAATGAATCTCACTAAAATTCAAAGAAAAAATAATCATAATATTACATAAACTTCTTGCAAAAATAGAGAAAGAAATCATCCTATCAGACTTCTTCAATTCAGAAAAATGGGTTCTTGATATATAAAACAGGAAAAGCTAGAGAAAGGCAATTACAAACATGAAGTTGTTTTAATATTATTAAAATTATAATTATGCATGATTATATTCATATATGCATAAATAATTTTAAAAATCTAGAGTCTATTTTGAAATTCATTTTAAGTTCCAAATTTTCTTCCTCTTCCTCACTCCCATTCATTTATAAAGTAAAGGGGGAGAAATAATTCTCTAAATATAGCCAAGTAAAAAAAAAATCCTACATTAATTGTAGTCAAATATCTATCTCTTTGTCACTGTCTGTCTGTCTCTTATACTTTTTTATCTATACTGAAATTTATACTTTTTAAGTGTATCATCTATCAGTCAGTCAATAAATATTTATTAAGTCCTACTTTGTGTGAGGTGAAGAAAAAAATGGCAAACCATTCTATTATCTTTGACAAAAAACCCCAAATGGGATCACAGAGTCAGACATAACTCTAATGACTAAATTTAAACAAACAAGTGTTCCATGTACTGTGTTAAGTGTTGAAAATACAAAGAAAGGCAAGAGATAGTGACTATTCCACAGGACTCATGTTTTAATAAAGAAATACACACATGTACACACACATGAAAACATAATCAAACAAAGTTATTTATAGGATAAATAGGAAATAACAATCAGAGAGAAGTTCCTAGAATGTTATTGGGGAAAACTTTCTACAGAAGGTCAGAATTTAGTGAGATTTTACAAAAGGCCGGGAAGATAGGAGATAGAAATTCAGAGAGACAGAGACAGAGACAGAGACATACAGTGACAGGGATAGGGGCAGGGGCAGGGACAGGACAAAGACAGAGACAGAGATAGAGAGACAGAGAGATAAAGAGAGTGGGGGAAAGGAGGGGAAGGGAGATGGAGGAAGAGGGGAGAAAGAGATATAAAGTGTAAGAATATTGGAAAGGGTTTTTTTTTTTTTTTTGAGGGTAGAAGGTAAGTAGGTTAAGAAGGACTTTGCCAAATAAAGTTTCATTTAATTCTAAAGGTGATAAGGATGCACTGGATTATTGACTTGGGCTGTGGTATGATGATATGTTCAGAACATTGCTTTAAGAAAATTATTTTGATGACTGAATGGAAGATGAAAGAGACATGTAACAGATAGACAAATCCTCAGGCTATTGCAACAGCCCAGGCATGAGGTGAGAAGGATATACAGGGAGTTGGCAATCTTAGAGAACACAAATGGAATATATCAAACAAATGTTCCAAAGTAAATTGAGAGGTCTTTACAACAGATATTAGTAGTGAAAGATGGTAAACTTCTAAGGATGACATATAGATTCCAAGACTGAAGATCTGGGGGAAAAAAAATTAAGGCAGAAGGGAAAAGAAAAAAAAAAAAGTAGTGATTTCAGCTTTGGACATGTTAAGTTTAAAAAGTCTGCTGTATATTAAAATTCAGATGTCTTTGTAGCAGTAATTAAGTGATTTTGGAAATCACCAGAGAAGTTAGGGCTAAATAAATGAATTTGAGATTCATCAACATAAAGATGATAAGTGAATCAATTGAATCTGATGAGCTCAGCTAGTTAAATGTAGAGAGGGAGAAGAGAAGAGCACTGTGAGATATATACTATTAATGGGAATGATTTGGATAAAGCTAACAATCAGGATTGAGAGGGAGTGGTCTGATAGATAGTGGGAGAACTAAAAGAGGGTGATGTCCAGAAAACAAAGAGAAAAGAGAATATTAAGGAGAAAAAGATGATTGACAGTTTCAAAGACTATAGAGAAATCAATAAAAATGAAGATTGAGAAAAGATTATTGAATTTGGCAATAACAACATTATTAATAACTTTGGAAAGAGCAATTTCAGTTGACTAGTGAAGTCAGAAGCAAGACTGTAGATATATCTCTATCTGGAGCTAGTTGGCTTTTTCAAGAGTCCTTTAGAACATTGGTTCATTTTATTGAGTTGATTGTTCATTTATCCCTGAGTCTTTAAAAGTTTCTTGTCTATACACTATTGTTGTTATCACATAAATTTTTCTCTTGATTCTATTCATTGCACTTTGCATCAATTCAAACAATTCCTCCTCAGTTTTTTTTTTTTCTCTAAAACCATCTCATAGGTTATGGTATATAACTTATTCAGTTATTCCCCATTAATGGACACACTCTCAGTTTTCAATTATTTGTTACTACAGTAAGGTTTGCTATAAACATTTTTTATATGCTTTTGTGATAAAACAAATATAGGTAAAATTGGAACTTTGCTTAATACAACAAAGATTTCACCTAAAATCAACAATCAGCATTATGCATAAGAAAGAAATTGTAATGACTTTCCAATAATTTGGGGGATAAAACAAAGTTTTCCATAATCATAATTATCACACGATATAGTTTTAGAAATGCCATTATAACAACAAAATGAGAAAAATGATGAATTCCAATAAAAGATGAATAAGAAACACAGCTATTTTATTTTGCAGAGCCAACTAAAATTTAATGGAAACAATTCACAGTCAAAAATGTTAAATACCACCTAAAATCATCAGGTTCCCTAAATATTGCCAACATATTACCAGAAATAGAGAGAAAAGTAAGTAGCTACAGAATATACTTTAAAAATCTGTGAGTCCTCTTAGAAAGAAATACATAGAAACCATGAATACAATCATAAAATACTTTTTGTAGGAATAATAGATTACCTAAAATGGGAAAGATATTAATTATATTGGCTGGTAGTTGGACTATAATATGATAAAAAATGATATACTATCTTAATTATAATATTAAATGTCATATCAATCAAACTAACCTATGGCTACTTTATAAAATTATGCCAAATAATGACAAAATCCATTTGAAGGAATAATAAGAAAAATAATCTCAAGAGAAATAATGAAAAAAAAAAGCAGGAAGAAAGGAGAATTAGAAATCTCATATTTTAAAATATATTACAAAGTAATAATCATCAATACAGACCATTTCTTAAAAAGATGATCAATGGAATAGATTTAATAGAAAGTACCCAGAAATATTATACAATTATTTAGTATACAGTAAAATATATATAGTAGAATGTTGATATATAAATCATAGAATACCAAACAGGTAAGCACTAGCTTTCTATTTGTCAAAAAAAAAATTAGATCGGAAAAGCATTATGGAAGAAATCAGACATCTAATACCACAGAAAGATTCAAACAGAGATATAATTTAACTATAAAATATCATTTCTGAAACAAATTAGAGGCGAAAGTAAGGGCAAACTTTGATAATAAATAAATGAACAAATCATGATATATGAACATAATTTAATAATATTGTACTATTGAAAATGATGAAAGGAACAAATACAGATAAATTTATATAATAGTGATTTTTTATGGTCCATACTGCCTGAATCCTATTGAATTTTACTTATAGCTCAGCATTCTTCAATACCCTTAAGGGGTTTTGGGTTGTCTAATCACTGTATCATTGGCTCAAGCCCCTAATCTTAACCATTCTCCCTCCTCCCAGTAGTATTTGGGGAGGGAAGAGCAGTAAGTTTAGAATTTAGCTCAATTTCTATAGATACAGTCCCACCAATTTCCAATTTCAAAAATTCCCTTGGCCTTGAGTTCCAGGAACCCTAGCTTATTGAGACTTCCTAGCTGGGAAGGTAATATTATCTGGCCTGAAATTTTGCTTCCAGTCTCCATGGACTTCACATCAGATAACTAATCCCTGAGCCCGGAATTGTAAAGGACAAATGAAAGAAGACAAAATTCCATTTTTTTTTCTTTTGGCTGTAAAAATTAAAAAAGAAATAAAGGAAAGCAATACTTCTTACCCAGATCAGGTTCATTGTGCTTGTAAACAGAATGTTCTCTCATACTTCCACTAGTCATTGTCAGAAAGAGAGAAAATTTATAATTTTAGAGAAGTGTTCTATTCTGACAGTACAACCACTGGAAAGCCACTGTTTCCATTCACATCATAGAAGAACACATTAAGTCTTCTCCAAGGAGCAGGTTCCTGGCATTTCCTATGTCACTGTCTCCCTGTTAGGCAATCTGGGCATGTGCAATACAAAAACTAGTTATAGTTGTGAAACCTCATATGGATTGAATACAGAGTGAAGTGAGCAGAACCTAAACTGGCAAACATTTTATATACTGACTAAAATATTACAAAGGAAAAATGCAATGCATAATTATGACTCCAAATTCTTATTATGAAGCACAACTCCTATTTCTTAATTAGACATTCCAGTGTGTGAATTTGTTCTTTTTGACAATATAAATTTGTACAAGGGAGGATTTTATTTATATGTTTCTATATTTATCTATTTATTTGGGGAGGGTTATCAGATGGGAGAATGTGAAGCAATTGATAGCATGAAAAAGGAAAACAATCAATGTAATTTTTAAAAATATAGACAATAGAAGAAAGCTTAGAATAAAAAGAAAGCATGGCACTATCATTATTGTTATATTATATTTCATATACATTTTACTACAAAAAGTTATACATGGTAGTTTTACAGATTCATACATAATCTTTTTCAGATTTTTGTCTATCTTGACAATCCCATGCTCATTAATTAACAATTATAATAAAATAAACTAATAATATTAGTAAACTAATAATAAAAATCTCAAAAAAATACAAAAATCGCCATAACTCTAAGAAAAAAGTTAAAAAGTAAGGGAAATCAGAGAGGAAGAGGCTTTAAGGCCTCATGATAAATTACACTATTGTTGTCTTCTTTCTATGAAAATTTGTATAGAATAAGTAACAGTGGGCATTGCATCATATAAACCTAGTTTCAAATTCTGAATCTAATACTAACTATGCTGAAACCAGCTACCCAACATTTAATTTCTTTTATGTCAACAACTTCTAAAATGGCAACAATAATGTTTGCAATAATAACCTTAACGTGTTGTCATGGGAGAAAGTTCTTTGTAAGCCAAAAAGCACTTTATTATTATTATTTTTTTTTGCTTTTATTGTCATTCCATTTAATATCTTACAAGATTGCAATAATCTTCGGTTTGTCTTTCTAAGGACTTGTAAATTAAAATCTTTTTTGAGAGCTTCAGATATTGGTTTTCAACTATATGAGACATAATTTTATTTGGGCATATTTTAGTTCAAATTCTGAATTTAGATTACAGCGGATTATTTTGTATTTTGTGATAACAATCAAACTTTCCTCTGAATTATGAGATTATATATTGGTCATGTTATATATTTGGCTCTCATCATTTCTTCCTGGTCTTATTTTATATCTATATCTATCTTATATATCTCTAGTTAGGTTGTAAATGCTTGAAGGAAAGGGCAATGCCATATATTTCTCTTTACTTCAGAATCTGGCATATTGTCTGATTACCTTCAAAAGCCAACCTTAGGCTAAACTATGACACAATCATACATTTTCTTTGGTATCTACCATTCTCCCTTTGCCATATCCTTCTTACCCATTGTTATAGCTCTCTCTCTCTCTCTCTCTTTCTCTCTCTTTCTTTCTCTCTCTGTTTTTCTGTCTTTCTGTTGTGCCTATTGGTCTCTCTTAGTGTGGGTGTATGTGTTTAAAAGATTTGTCCAAGGTCATGCAACTCATTAATGACAGAGCTGGAATTAGCACTGAACCCTTCTAATTCCTTTTCTACTGCTTCCTCCCTATCTCTCAAATGCATATCATAATATTTTCTTATACCATAGAGAATAGCATTGTGAAAAATGATGCAGATTTGAGTTGTTCTATAAACTTTTCCAATGGATTATTTTCCAATAGATTATTAAGGTGAAAATAAATTTAGATGATGAATATGGAAGTATCTTATTCTAGGTATACAAAGTTCATTAAATATTACAGCAAAAAGTCAACTACTTCTTCAGGACTGAAAATGATGAAAACTGGTATCCTGCTCACATATCTTATTTTAGAGGCAGAATTAGTAAGATGACTAATAGAAATTGGAATTTGAGGCTTTGTTTGATTTGCTTTTGAAACTAAAATTAGAGCCACACTTGTAAATTCACTGTATTTTGAGCCTAAGTGGTGAAATCCTTCTTTGATAGAAGAAGGGAAAAAAAATTCCATGTGGTGGGGGGAGGGACAGATTGTTTTTTCTCCAAAGAAGATTTTGCATGTGGAAAAGTCATTGATAAATGATATGTCTATTGGAGTAGCTAGCACAGGATCCAGGAGTTGCTTCAGTTTTAATAGTGGTGACAGCTGCAGCTCTATGTTGCCAAATTGAGTTTTCCAATGGAGATGGCATTTTCTTAATGGTTACTGTGACAGTAACTTTTTTTTTTTATTTTCCAAAACAGCTACCTCAGAGACAAGATATAGAATCAGAGATCTTTACATTAGGGAATTCAAGTAAGCAATGATTTGGTAGATCGTGGAAAGAAGAATTAGACTGAATCCATTTACACTCCACACTTAGGATTCCTCTCCATTCATTCCCTGCTTTACAATCTTCATAATTATTTGTACACAATTCTTTTCCCCAGAGTTTTTATTTCCCTTTCACTTTAAGATTATTTAGTAACTTAGACATTTAAGCACTTTAACTATGTTGGAAGTTATTTTTTTCTGTAGAAATAACATAGAAAATAGTATATTTAGCTTTTGAAAAATATTTGTTATGCTGCTTTTGCACATAGCCACTATGAATCTCATTAGTCAGGAAAATTGATTAGAAACATGAACAAATTGAATTACATCTTTGGCATCTCAGTCTCTTTTTCAAGAGGTTGATATGGTCTTGAGGATGGAGAAAATAATCCCCACATTCTCAATAGTGAAGCAGCATTTCAACTTAATGAACTATTTGCTCATATTTTCCTTTTGTGTCACAATCAGCAATCTCTCTAAGGAAGTGGATACATGATGCATGTGTGGTTATAAGTTGGTAGTTTTTTACTCTGGATTTGGGTCTATTTTCTGGAAGAGATACTGCTATTAAGAAGCAGAAACTGAGAAATATTAAATAGTATAAGTTAAGTACATATATATTTGATTTTACAAGCACTTTTTTTCAAGAGCCAAAATACCTGTTAAAATCCCCAGGGAAGTCAGAAATTCTGTGCTATGCTGAATAAAAAGAAATCTTAAAAGGTACAAGATACACTATATTACTTCAAGTTATTTTTTTAGTAAATTTCATCTGAATCATTTTTATATCACTGAAGATACAAATACAAACAATTCTTAATTATCTGGGCCATAAACAATCCCCCAATTAATTCTGAATCATAGTTCAAAATTTCATTCTTATTGACTATTATACACACACACACACACACACACACATACACACACACACACATACATACAAATAGATATATTTGAATTTTTATATGCTAAATTATAGAATTTTTTTTCCAAAGGTAGAAAAGATTTAATGGTATTAGCTTTATTCCATGAACTTACAGTGCCCAAATGTAGAGCATAAGATTATTTTGTGTAGTAGTGTGGGAAAAAACACAGAATAAATTGAGCATTGTCCACAAAACAGTTTGTCTCCACATTGTTAATTCAGGGTGAGAGCAACATAAACAATATCAGCAACATTTCTGTTATCTTGTAAAATTATGTTATTGTCTTCCCTCATTGCAAATTTTTCTACCAAAAACATCCTTTCCATGACATTTTGAGTATGTTTTTACATAAGCAAACATTCTCCAAAAGCATGATTTTTTTTGATAGAAAAAATTTCTTGCCATTTCATATTTCTGTCTCTATGATAAATATAATAGTAGTATTTGAAATGCTTTTGGCTTAATAATACTTCCAAATGTTTCTGGAATGCCTTTGATGAAGTCATTCACAATGTGGTCGAGGGGAAGAATCTAGAATGAGCTTGTAAATTCATTTACTCATCACAACTCACTTTCTTTTCCTTCTCGGGTGGACTCAGAGGAAGAACTGTCCCTATTCCTTGTCAAAGCTAATTACTCCATCTGTGCCCTTAATTCTATTCCTCCCCAACCCTACCCCCAGGAAACTGACCCATTCAATTAACCAACCCCAGTCTCATGAATTTTCAATGTTTTCTTTGTTCCTTCACTTATTTCTATAAACCGGCTCTGGTTTTCCTATATTCAAAACAAACAAAACAAAACCTATCCTTGAGTTGTCATAATATTCCTCTCCTATGATTTTGCAGTCAAATTTCTAAAATGAATAGTCAATACAAATCCAGGGGAAATGATTTTTTAAAAATCATCTGTTAAAACTTCATGCCAATATGTTTATTAAAATTTAATAATAATTTATATTTTAAAATGAATATCATATATATCAAAATTAACTATTTACTTTTCTTCCCAAGCCCTCTCTTTAACCTAAATTTCCCTATTATTGGTGAGAGCATCAATTACCCAATCTGATTTGGAACTTAAATACAATCCTCAACTCTACATATTCTGATCATACATATCCAGTATGTTTCATATTCTTACTATTTCTGTCTTCATTTTTCTCACATATATTATGTACTCTCAATTCCTGCAATCATCACTCCACTGCAAAGCTTCATCACTTCATACCTGGGCTGTAGCAATGGTGAGGTAATTGTTCTCCCTGATTCAGTTAATATCCTTCTTCAATTGTTCATCTACTCAGCTGCCTAAGTGATCTTCCAAAAAATAAATTAGACCATGTTATCCACTTCTGAATAAATTTCATTGGCTATCTTTTAACTTCAGTGTTAAATACAAAATTTGTTTGGATCTGAATTTTGCAATTTGACCCCTCCCTATCTTTCCAGTTTTCTTGCATCCTACTTTTCTCAAACACTTTCTTTTTTCTTTTCTTTTCTTTTTTTAATAACTTTTCATTGATAGAACCCATGCCAGGATAATTTTTTACAATATTATCCCTTGCACTCACTTCTGTTCCGATTTTTCCCCTCCCTCCCTCCACCCCCTCCCCCAGATGGCAAGCAGTCCTTTACATGTTGAATAGGTTACAGTATATCCTAGATACAATATATGTGTGCAGAACCAAACAGTTTTCTTGTAGCACAAGAAGAATTGAATTCAGAAGGTATAAATAACCCGGGAATAAAAACAAAAATGCAAGCAGTTTATATTTATTTCCCAGAGTTCTTTCTTTGGGTGTAGCTGCTTCTGTCCATCTTTGATCAATTGAAACTGAATTAGCTCTCTTTATCAAAGAGATCCACTTCCATCAGAATACATCCTCAAACAGTATCATTGTTGAGGTATATAATGATCTCCTGGTTCTGCTCATTTCACTTAGCATTCACTTGTAAGTCTCGCCAGTCCTCTCTGTATTCATCCCGCTGGTCATTCCTTACAGAAATATAATATTCCATAACGTTCATATGCCACAATTTACTCAACCATTCTCCAATGAATGGGCATCCATTCATTTTCCAGCTTCTAGCCACTACAAACAGGGCTGCCACAAACATTTTGGCACATACAGGTCCCTTTCCTTTCTTTAGTATCTCTTTGGGGTATAAGCCCAGTAGAAACACTGCTGGATTAAAGGGTATGCACAGTTTGATAACTTTTTGAGCATAGTTCCAAATTGCTCTCCAGAATGGCTGGATGTGTTCACAATTCCACCAACAATGTATCAGTGTCTCTGTTTTCCCACATCCTCTCCAACATTCAATTCAAACAATATCTTTCCCTGTCACTCTAGCCAATCTGACAGGTGTGTAGTGGTATCTCAGAGTTGTCTTAATTTGCATTTCTCTGATTAATAATGATTTGGAGCATATTTTCATGTCTATAAATAGTTTCAATTTCTTCATTTGAGAATTGTCTGTTCATATCCTTTGACCATTTATCAATTGGAGAATGGTTTGATTTCTTATAAATTAGAGTCAATTCTCCAGACTGGAGATGCAAATAGTTGGGGTGATTCCTGGCCTCCAGAAAGAATAAGAGTATGAGCCAGCCACTTGGGCTCAAGATGGAAGTTGGGGATATAGAACCCCAATATATATGTTGAACAGGATAATTAAGCTTCAAGCAGTTGTAGAGATTATCACCAATCAGACTGCTGAGGCACTAGATCTTTTGGCTGACTAAGCTACTCAAAAAAATATTGTTTTACAACAGCCTTATGCTGGATTATTTGTTAGCTGAGGAAGGGGAAGTTTGTGTGAAACTAAATTTGTATATTTTGTTGTATAAAGATGTTGAAGAGATTTTAGTGTATAAATAAGAGGGGGAACTGAATGAGATAAAATGAGATCTTTCAAGACAGTTGTGAAAATCGAGTAAGGCTTCATCTATTTCAAAGTTTGAATAGGCCTGAAGGACTTTAAGGTCAAGGGCATACTTAGTGTCTCCTCCCTGCAAAGTGTCTCCTCCCTGCTATCTTAAGGACATACTTAAAGTCTCTTCCTGCTATCCCCTCCCTGCTAGCCCCTAAGGGTATACTTAAGTCCCCTTCTTGTTATCCTCCCTATTTCAGCCAAATATGGGCAACTATGTACTCGTTGGTCAAGTTCAATTTTTTGTATAGTTCCTGCGTTTAGAATATAAGATCCTCAGCCAATAAGGATGAGGGTCAGTGGTGGGAGGGGGAATTTGCGTTAGGGACCCTACCCCCTACGGGGCCTCCTCCCTTCAATTGTTTGCTCCATTGGTGGGCCATTCTTGAGAACATAAATAAACTTTGCTTTGCTTCTAAAAAAAAAAAAGAATATATTTTGGAAATGAGGCCTTCATCAGAACTTTGATTGTAAAAATGTTTTCCCAGTTTATTGTTTCCCTTCTAATCTTGTTTGCATTAGTTTTGTTTGTACAAAAAGTTTTCAATTTCTCAAACACTTTCTAATGAAGAGGTGCTAGCCTTCTTGATATTCCTTGAACATGATATGTCATCTCTCATTTCCATAATATTTCCCTGGCTATCCTCATTACTTGAATTTTTTTTTTCACCTAAACTTCCTGGATTTCCTGATCTCTTTCAAAATATCTCAAGTTCTCCTTTCTGTAAAAAGCCATTGCCAGTGCTGTTCTTAGCTAGTGTCTTGTCTTTGAGGTTGGCTTCAATCTACACTTATACTAATACTTGCATGTACCCATTTTCTGGATATTAACTCTTCTAGAATATGAATTCCTTGAGATTAAGGACTATGTTTTTTGCCTTTCTTTGTATCCTCAGATCTTGACATGATAAATACTTAATAAATGCATGGTATTGGTGATGATGACGTTTAAATGCATTTTATGATTATGAATCTCTTTTGAAATGTAACATTTTGTCAAGGTTGGTTTGGCTATGTTATAAGAAGCAATATTTTTTCACATCTCAGAAAGATAGTGAGGTTCTGTTGTATAATTATAATCAGTCAGTCAATGAAGAAACATTTATTAAATAATAACCAAGTTCTTGTCATTCTGCTAAGCACTGGGGATAAAAAAGAAAAGTAAAAGACAGTCCTACTGTTCAAAGAGCTCCAACATCATCATGTTTTTTTAGGTGCTAAATTTTCACAGACTATTATGGACCTTCATTATTTCCATATAATCTAAATCTATCAAATTAAATTTTAATGAAATTGATTTATTAATTTATAGTACACATTGCTTCATGAATCGTATTGGGAGAGAAAAATCAGAGGAAAAAAGAAAACAAAACTTTGTTAGAGAAAAAAAAAACAAACAAACAACAAAAAAAGAAGTGTACATAGCATGGATTGAATTACATTCAATCTCCACCACTCTTTTTCTGAATGTGGATGGCATTTTCTTTTCAAATTCTATTGGGATTGCCTTGGGGATCACTTAATCACTGAGAAGAACAAAGTCTTTCATAATTAATTATTGCACAATATTGTTGTTAATGTGTACAATGTATTCCTTGTTTCTGCTTATTTTGCTCAACATCAGTTCATGTAAATCTTTCCAGGCTTTTAAAAAATCATCCTGTTCATCATTTTCATAGAAGAATAATATTCCATTACCTTGATATTCCATGAATTCTTTGGCCATTCCCCAAATAATGGGCATCTACTCATTTTCCAATTCTTTGCTCCCCAAACAAAGAGTTGCTACAAATATTTTTGCACATGTGGTTCCTTTTCTCTCCATTATGATTTCTTTGGGATATAGACCAAGTAATGGCACTGATGGGTCAAAGAGTATGCACAGTTTGATAGCCTTTTGGGTATAGTTCCAAATTACTCTTTAGAATAGTCAGATCATTTCACATCTCCATGCATTAGTGTCCAAGGTCTCCCACATCCCCTCCAATATGTTTAATTAACTTTTCCTGTCACCTTAGTCAATCTGTAAGGTATGAAGTGGTACTTCAGAGTTATTTTAATTTTCATTTCTCCAATCAATAGTGATTTAAAACTTTTTTTTTTTTTCACATGACTATAGATGTCTTTAATTTTTTCATCTCAAAATTGTCTGTTCATATCCTTTGACCATTTACCAACTGGGGAATGAGACCTTTATTAGAACATTGGTTATAGAATTTTCCCCAGCTTTTTATTTCTCTTTTAATCTTATTTTTATTGGTTTTGTTTGTGCAAACTCTTTTTAATTTAATGTAATCAAAGTTCTCCATTTTGTCTTTCATAATGTTTTCTAGTGCTTCTTTGGCCATAAATTCCTTCCTTCTCCAAAATATCTGATAAGCAAATTATCTCTTGTTTTAATTTACTTATGGTATCACCCTTTTTGCCCAAATCATGTACCCATATTGACCTTATTTTAGTATGAGTGAGGTATTTGCTAAGTTTCTGACATAATTATTTTCCAGTTTTTTTCCATCAAGTTTTGTAAAATAGTGAGTTCTTATCTCAGAATCTGGAGTTTGGGGGCTTATCAAATACTAGATTGTTATAGGTTTGATTATTGTGTCATATGTATCTAATTATTCCATTGATTCATCACTGTATTTCTCAGGGAGTACCAAGTGGTTTTGATGACTGCTGCTTTATAATTGAGTTTTAGGTCTCATACTATTAAGTCATCATTCTTTTTTTTTTCCATTAACTGCCTTGATATTCTAGATCTTTTGTTTTTGCAGATGAATTTTGTTATTACTTTTTCTAGTTCTATACAATACAATTTTTAGTAGTTTGGTTGGTATGTCACTGAACAAGTAGACCGATTTAAGTAGAATTGGCATTTTTATTATATTAGCACAGCCTACACATGGGCAATTGATATTTTTCCAATTGTTTAGATCTGATTTTACTTATGTGAGAAGTGTTTTGTAATTGTCTTCATATAGTCTTGGTTTTGTCTTGGCAGGTACAAGGATATGCACAGGATATTTCACAACTCCACCAACAATGCAGGAATTCTCCAGTTTTCCCATACCTTCTCCAACATTCATCATTACCCTTTTCTGTCATCTCAGTCAATCTGAGAGGTGGTATCTCAGAGTTATTTTAATTTGCATTTCTCAAATCAATAGTAATTTAGAGCATTTTTCATATGATTATAGATGACTTTAATTCCATCATCTGAAAATTGATATTTGTAACCTTTCATCATTTCTCAATTGGGAAATGAATTGTATTCTTATGAATTTGAATCACTTCTCTCTATATTTTAGAAATGAGGCCTTTCCAGCACTCTGTTTCTCTTCTAATCTTGACTGGAAGTTTTGTTTGTGCAAAACCTTTTCAATTTTATGTAATCAAAGTTGTCCCTTTTGCATTTAGCTACAGCTCTGGAGTTTTTCTTTGACTACAAATTCCCCACTTCTCCAAAGATCTGATAAGTATACTGTCCCTTGTTCTCCTAATTTGCTTATGGTATCATGTTCTCATTTTGATCTTATTTTTGTATGGGGTGTGAGACATAGGGTTTACATCAAATTTCTAACATATCATTTTCCAGTTTTCCCTGTAATTGTTCTGGGAAATAGTGAATTCTTATTTCAGAAACTGGAGTTTTGTGGTGATAGCTAATTCTTATAGATATTGTTCATTAGGGGCCTTTTATTAAAACTTTGAATCTTAATTAGTTCATTCACTTCATCCAGTAGAATCACTTTCAGTTACATTTGGCAATTTTAACTGTATGGCTGGGTCATCCACTTTTACTTTTTACACTTTGCTCAGTGTAATAATTGTTTAATTCAAAAGTGTTTCTATAGAATTTTATGATATTCATTGAGTTCTCTAAGATTATCAATATCCTTACTTGTGTTTTGTATAGAAATATTAATATTTTCATAGTTAACACAGGATACTTGGAACCTGTGGTTAAATGATTTTTTAAATTTTATTGTTAGAGTTAAGATCTTTTAATACATTTCATAGTACCAAGGCTGTATATTACACCCCAGCTTTCCTCAATCTCTCTGATGGTCTTTATTATCACTGATACTAAATCAAGTAAAGCCAAAACAGAGAAAGAAAATTACAGACCAATCTGTTGAGTGTTGATTTATTATTTATTAATTTATCAGCAGGATAATATACAATGACCAAGTATAAATTCCAGGAATGCAGGGCTGATTCAATTTCAGAAAATCTATTACCCTAATTGACCATATCAATAATAAAACCAACAGAAATCATATGACAATCTCAATAGAGGAATATAAAGCTTTTGACAAAATACAGAACCCATTCCTATTAAAAACACTAGAGAGCATAGGGATAAAGGGAATTTTCCTTAAAATAATAAGCACTTTTTATCTAAAATCTAAAGCAAGCATTATTTGCAATGGAGAAAATTCATTCCCTATAAGATTAGGCATGAAATAAGGATGCCCATTATCACTTCTATCATTCTACATTGCACTAGAAATGTTGGATTTAGCAATAAGAAAAGGAAAAAAAAAGAAATTAAAAGAATTAGAATAGGTAATGAAGAAATAAAATTATCACTCTTTGCAGATGATATGGTAATATACTTAGAGAATTCTAAAAAAATCAACCAAAAACCTATTGAAAACAATTCATAGTTTTAGCAAAGTTTCAGGAGATAAAAACACATCATCAGTATTTCTATATATTACTGACAAAACACATCAGCAAGAGGTAGAAAGAGAAATTTCATTTAAAATTACTGTAGACAAAATAAAATACTTGTTCTTGAGTTTAACCATATAAAGACAATTACAAAACACTTCTTACACAAATAAAATCAGATCAAAACAATTGGAAAATATTAAATGTTCATAGCTAGGCTGAATAATAAAAATGACAATTCTGCTGAACAGTTTAATGCCATATCAATCAAACTGCAAAAACATTATTAGTATATAGAACTAGTTTTTTTTTGTTTGTTTGTTGTTGTTGTTGTTGTTGTTGTTGTTGTTTTGTTTTGTTTTGTTTTTTGCTAGCAAAGAATTGGAAAATATGGAGATGCCCATCAGTTGAGGAAGGCTGAATAACTTGTGGTGTATGAAGGTAATAGAATATTTTTGTTCTATAAAAATGATGAACAAGTTGATTTTAGAAAGGCCTGGAAAGATTTACATGGAAGTTCCGGTTAAGATGGCGGAGAGGAGGCTCACAGCTGCATAAGCTCCACGCTTTGTCTCAATATCCATTTCATTACAAGCCTCTGAATTAATGCTTGACTGAAAAAAAAAACCCACAAATAGTTACCAAGAGAAGCCATCCTTGAGATCCACCAAGAAAGGTCTGTATTTACTGGAGGGCTGGGACGGTTTTAGATCAGGCGCAGGCAGTGGGCAGCGGCAGTGAGAGCACGGGAGCAGAGTGGAGAGGGGGTGGGGAGTGATCGCAGCCGTCTCTGCGGGGAGAGCTTCACTACAGGTTTGGATACTTTGCTCCAGCAGCAAGTCAGCAGCACAGCAGAGAAGCTAAAAACACCGGGGCTGAAGAATACAACCCCAAACAGCTGGAGTCTCTCTGGACCTGGCCGCCCCCCTTTTCCCCCCCCTCCCCACAGTGACTCAGCACGCTCTGGGACCTCAGAGCGCACACACACACAGTCCTGCTAGTGCCTCACTGCTGCCCTCCGCAGTCTGTAGAGGAAGCTCGATAACATACCCAACCCCTCCCCCAAAGAAAGACTCCAGTTTTTTCTGTTTTTCTTTGGTAGTTGGTCATTGATTATTAGACAGAATGAGCAAGAAGCTGAAGAGGACTTTAACCCTTGACAGCTTCTACACAGATAGAGAGCAGACTCTAAATCCTGAGGAGACTAAAAACAGGCAGTCCCCAGGTGAATCCCCAAAGGAGGAGATCATCTGTTCCTCAGCACAGATGAACCTCATAGAAGTGATTAAAAAGGCTCTCACAAGGGAGCTAGAAGAAAACTGGGGAAAACAGAGTGAGGCTTGGCAAAAAAAGAGGGAAGCTTAGGAAAAGGAGAGGAAGGCTTGGCAAAAGAGCCTGGAGAAAGTTAAAGAGAGAGTGGGTTCTCTGGGAAAAGAATTCATTATTTGATAAAAACTGCTGGGATAATTGGAAATTAGTATGGCAGAAATTAGGCATGGACCCACATTTAACACCATATACCAAGATAAGATCAAAATGGGTCTATGACCTAGGCATAAAGAACGAGATTACAAATAAATTAGAGGAACATAGAATAGTTTATCTCTCAGACTTGTGGAAGAGAAAGAAATTTGTGACCAAAGATGAACTAGAGACCATTACTGATCACAGAATAGAAAATTTCGATTACATCAAATTAAAAAGCCTTTGAACAAATAAAACTAATGCAAACAAGATTAGAAGGGAAGCAACAAACTGGGAAAACATTTTCACAGTTAAAGGTTCTGATAAAGGCCTCATTTCCAAAATATATAGAGAACTGACTCAAATTTATAAGAAATCAAGCCATTCTCCAATTGATAAATGGTCAAAGGATATGAACAGACAATTTTCAGAGGATGAAATTGAAACTATTACCACTCATATGAAAGAGTGTTCCAAATCATTATTGATCAGAGAAATGCAAATTAAGACAACTCTGAGATACCACTACACACCTGTCAGATTGGCTAAGATGACAGGAAAAAATAATGATGAATGTTGGAGGGGATGCGGGAAAACTGGGACACTATTACATTGTTGGTGGAGTTGTGAACTAATCCAACCATTCTGGAGAGCAATCTGGAATTATGCCCAAAAAATTATCAAATTGTGCATACCCTTTGATCCAGCAGTGTTTCTATTGGGCTTATATCCCAAAGAAATACTAAAGAAGGGAAAGGGACCTGTATGTGCCAAAATGTTTGTAGCAGCCCTGTTTGTAGTGGCTAGAAACGGGAAAAATCAATGGATGCCCATCAATTGGAGAATGGCTGGGTAAATTATGGTATATGAATGTTATGGAATATTATTGTTCTGTAAGAAATGACCAGCAGGATGAATACAGAGAGGACTGGCGAGACTTACATGAACTGATGCTGAGTGAAATGAGCAGAACCAGGAGATCATTATACACTTCGACAACGATATTGTATGAGGACATATTTTGATGGAAGTGGATTTCTTTGACAAAGAGACCTGAGTTTCAATTGATAAATGATGGACAGAAGCAGCTACACCCAAAGAAAGAACACTGGGAAACGAATGTGAACTATCTGCATTTTTGTTTTTCTTCCCGCGTTATTTTTACCTTCTGAATCCAATTCTCCCTGTGCACCAAGAGAACTGTTCGGTTCTGCAAATATATATTGTATCTAGGATATACTGCAACATATCCAACATATATAGGACTGCTTGCCATCTAGGGGAGGGAGTGGAGGGAGGGAGGGGAAAAATAGGAACAGAAATGAGTGCAAGGGATAATGTTGTAAAAAAATTACCCTGACATGGATTCTGTCAATATAAAGCAATTATTAAATAAAAAAAAAAAATCAAGCCATTCTCCAATTGATAAATGGTCAAAGGATATGAACAAACAATTTTCAGATGATGAAATTGAAACTATTACCACTCATATGAAAGAGTGTTCCAAATCACTATTGATGAGAGAAATGCAAATTAAGACAACTCTGAGATACCACTACACACCTGTCAGATTGGCTAAGATGACAGGAAAAAATAATGATGAATGTTGGAGGGGATGTGGGAAAACTGGGACACTAATGCATTGTTGGTGGAGTTGTGAATGAACCCAACCATTCTGGAGAGCAATCTGGAATTATGCCCAAAAAGTTATCAAACTGTGCATACCCTTTGATCCAGCAGTGTTTCTATTGGGCTTATACCCCAAAGAGATACTAGAAAAAGGGAAAGGGACTTGTATGTGCCAAAATGTTTGTAGCAGCCATGTTTGTAGTGGCTAGAAACTGGAAAATGAATGGATGCCCATCAATTGGAGAATGGCTGGGTAAATTGTGGTATATGAATGTTACGGAATATTATTGCTCTGTAAGGAATGACCAGCAGGATGAATACAGAGAGGCTTGGAGAGACCTACATGGACTGATGCTAAGTGAGATGAGCAGAACCAGGAGATCATTATACACTTCGACAACGATATTGTATGAGGATGTATTCTGATGGAAGTGGATTTCTATGACAAAGAAACCTAACTGAGTTTCAATGGATAAATGATGGACAGAAACAGCTACACCCAAAGAAGGAACACTGGGAAACGAATGTGAACTATTTGCATTTTTGATTTTCTTCCCGAGTTATTTTTACCTTCTGAATCCAATTCTCCCTGTGCAACAGGAGAACTGTTCGGTTCTGCAAATATGTATTGTATCTAGGATATACTGCAACATATTTAACATATATAGGACTGCTTGCCACTTGGGGGGGGTGTATTGAGGGAGGGGAAAATACGAAACATAAGCCAGTGCAAGGGATAATGTTGTAAAAAATTTCCCTGGCATGGATTCTGTCAATACAAAGTTATTATTAAATAAAATAAAATTTAAATTAAAAATAATAATAATAATAATAATAATAAAAAAGAAAAAAAAATAATGACTTGGAGCATCTTTTCATGTGGCTAGAAATAGTTTCAATTTCTTTGTCTGAGAATTGTCTTTTCATATCCTTTGAGCATTTACCAATTGGAGAATGGCTTGATTTCTTATACATTAGAGTCAATTCTCTATATATTTTGGAAATGAGGCCTTTATCAGAACCTTTGACTGTAAAAATGTTTTCCCAGTTTATTGCTTCCCTTCTAATCTTTTCTGCATTAGTTTTGTTTGTACAAAACCTTTTCAATTTGATATAATCAAAATTTTCTATTTTGTGATCAGTAATGATCTCTAGTTCTTCTTTGGTCATGAATTCCTTCCTCTTCCACAGATCTTAGAGGTAAACTATCCAGTGTTCCTCTAATTTATTTATAATCTCATTCTTTATGCCTAGGTCATGAACCCATTTTGACCTTGTCTTGGTGTACGGTATTAGGTATAGGTCAATGCCTAGTTTCTACCATACTAATTTCCCCAGCAATTTTTGTCAAATAGTGAGTTCTTATTCCAAAAGCTGGGGTCTTTGGGTGTGTCAAAGACTAGAGTTTTAAAGTTATTGACTATTTTGTCCTTTGATCAACTAATCTATTTCTTAGCCAATATCAAATGCTTTTGGTAACTGCTGCTTTATGATATAATTTTAGATCTGGTATAGCTAGGCCACATTCATTTGATTTTTTTTTTCATTAATTCCCTTGAAATTCTTGAACTTTTCTTTTTTCCATATGAACTTTGTTGTTATTTTTTCTAGGTCATTAAAATACTTTTTTGGGAGTCTGATTGGTATAGCACTAAAGAAATAGATTAGTTTAGGTAGTATTATCATCTTTATATTTGCATGCCCTATCCAAGAGCAATTAATATTTTTCCAATTGGTTAGATCAGACTTAATTTGTGTGGAAAGTGCTTTGTAGTTTTGCTCATAAAGTTTCTGATTTTATCTTGGCAGATAGATGCCTAAGTATTTTATACTATGAGTAGTTACTATAAATGGAATTTCTCTTTGTAACTCTGACTTTTGGATTTTGTTAGTTGTGATGACCGCATATTTAAAATTAGTCAGAGTCAGGAATTCAGGTTAAGGGAAAAATCTTCAATCTTTATTGAAGTGAAGAGGTGAAAAAGGATTGTGATAGCAATATGGGCAAGAAAGATTGTGATAGCAATATAGGCAGCTGCAACAGGAAGCCAACTAGCAGAGGGAGATCTAAGCTGAAGGGCCATCGCAATGGCAATGAGCAGCTGTGTCAAGACGCCAGCCAGCAGTCACTTCTTCCGCTTTCCTTTCCACTCCCTTGCCTCCACCCACCAAAAATGTCATTTCCTATACAACACAGCAGGACTTGCACAAAAAGTGGGCAGGGGCCATTCTTTCTCCAAGCATATATGTTAATAGAGTATGGTCCAATAACTATTTAGCCTCACGTGCTTGGGACCTCAGTTAATCAACTCAAGCCTAAGCTCATTACAGTTAGTGATATATAAGAATGCTGATGACTTATGTGGGTTTATTTTGTATCCTGCAACTTTACTAAAGATGTGGATTATTTCTAATTACTTTTTAGTAGACTCTCTGAGGTTCTCTAAGTATACCATCAAATCATCAGCAAAGAGTGATAATGTGGTTTCCTCATTACTTGCTCTAATTCTTTTAATCTCTTTCTCAACTCTTATTGACAAAGCTAGCATTTCCAATACAATATTGAATAGTAATGGTGATAGTGAGCAACCTTGTTTCACTCCTGATTTTACTGGGAATGGTTGCAGTTTGTCCCCATTACATATGATGCTTATGGATGGTTTTAAACAGATGGTACTGATTATTTTAAGGAAAAGTTCATTTTTTCCTGTATTCTCAAGTGTTTTTAATAGGAATGGATGTTGGACTTTATCAGATGCTTTTTCTACATCTATGGAAATGATCATATGCTTTTTGTTAATTTGGTTATTAATATGGCCAATTATACTGATAGCTTTCCTAATATTGAACTATCCCAGCATTCCTGGTATAAATCCAACTTGATCATGGTGTATTATCCTGGGAATTATTTTCTGTAGTCTTTTTGCTAATATCTTATTTAATATTTTAGCATCAATATTCATTAGGGAGATTGATCTATAATTTTCTTTCTCTGTTTTCAACCTACCTGGTTTAGGTATCAGTACCATGTCTGTGCCATAAAAGAAATTTAGTAGAACTCCTTCATTCCCTATGTTTTCAAATACTTTATATAGCATTGGGGCTCATTGTTCTTTAAGTGTTTGGTAGAATTCACATGTAAATCCATCTGGTCCTGGGGATTGTTTCTTAGGGAGTTGATTATTAGCTTGTTCTATTTCTTTTTTTTTTTTTTTCTGAAATGGGACTATTTAAGCAATTTACTTCCTCCTCTGTTAATCTGGGAAGCCTATATTTTTGGAGATAGTCATCCATTTCACTTAGGTTATCAAATTTATTGGCATAAAGTTGGGCAAAGTAACCCTTTATTATTGCTCTAATTTCTTCTTCATTGCTGGAAAGTTCTCCCTTTTCATTTTTAATACTACTAATTTGATTTTCCTCTCTCCTTTTTCTAATCAGATCTACAAAATTTTTATCAATTTTATTTTTTTTTTCCATAAAATAAACTCCTGGTTTTATTTATTAGTTCAATAGTTTTTTTTATTTTTTTTATTTTATTTATTCATTTATTTATTTATTTTTTACACTTTCAATATTATTAATTTCTCCTTTTAATTTTAGAATTTCAAGTTTAGTGATTGACTGGGGTTTTTTAATTTGGTCTTTCTCTGTCTTTTTAAGATGCAAGCCCAATTCATTGATCTTCTCTTTCTCTATTTTATTCAAGTAAGCCTCGAGGGATACAAAATTTCCCCTTATTATCTCTTTGGCTGCATCCCACAAATTTTGGTATGACTTCTCATCATTGTCATTATCTTGAGTGAAATCATTATTAGTGTCTATAATTTGCTGTTTTACCCAATCATTCTTTAAGATGGGATTATTTAGTTTCCAATTATTTTTTGGTCTATTTGCCCTTAACTTTTTGTAGTTTTTATTGCCTCGTGATCTGAAAAGAAAGCATTTACTATTTCTGCCTTCCTGTATTTAATTTTGAGGTCTTTATATCCTAATATATGGTCAATTTTTGTATAGGTTCCATGAACTGCTGAGAAGAAAGTATATTCCATTCTGTCTCCATTAAATTTTCTCCAAAGATCTACCATACCCATTTTTTCTAATATTCTATTTACTTTTTTAATTTCTTTCTTATTTGCTTTGTGGTTTGATTTATATAATTCTGAAAGTCCAAGTTTGAGAGCTCCCACTATTACTGTTTTGCTGGTTATTTCTTCTTGCAACTCTCTTACTTTTTCCTTTAGGAAGTTAAATGTTATGCCATTTGGTGCATATATGTTTCGTATTGATATTGCTTCATTTTCTGTACTACCCTTTAGCAAGATACAGTTTCCTTCCTTATCTCTTTTAATTAGATCAATTTTTGCTTTTGTTTGATCTGAGATAAGGATGGCTACCTCTGCTTTTTTGACTTCACCTGAAGCATAATAGATTCTGCTCCAGCCTTTTACCTTTACTCTGTATGTATCTCCCTGTTTTAAATGTGTTTCCTGTAAACAACATATTGTAGGGTTCTGACTTTTGATCTGCCTCTGCTTTATGGCAGAGTTCATCTCATTCACATTTATGGTTAAAATTACTAATTCTGTATTTCCTGCCATTTTATTATCCCCAGATTATGCTTTTCTTTTACTTGCCCCCCCCAACCCTCTTTCTCAGTTTTAAACTTATGTACCCCACATGTATCATGCTGCTCACCCTTTTAGGATCCTTCCCTCCCCACCTTTGAATCTCTTCCCCTTTTTTGTACCCTTCCCTTATTACTTTTTTTTCTTTTCCTTTTTAATGAGGTGAGAGAGGATTTTCTGTAAAACAAGTATGTCAATTATTTTCTCTTTGAACCAACTCTGATGAGAGCAAGATTCACACAATGTTCCTCCCTCTCTCTGAGTTCCCTCAGATATGATAAGTTTCCTTTGCCTCTTTGTGCAATGTAGTTTCCCTCTTTTTATCCTCTTTTTCCCCCTTTTCTGATGTCCCTTTTCCGTTTCTACTTCCCTTTTTTTTAGGTTATATCAGTAAAATCAAATTATACATGTAGTCTTTGTATATCCACAACAGAAATACAATTCTCAAGAGTTCCTTTTACCTTTTCCACATCTCTTGAGTCTTATGGTTGGAGATCAAATTTTTTGTTTAGTTATTTTTTTTTTCTTAAAAACAAATGGAATTCATCTGTTTCATTAAATGTCCATCTTCATCCCTGGAAAAAAATGCTCAGCTTAGCTAGGTAGTTTATTCTTAGCTGCATTCCAAGTTTGACTTTTGGAATATCAGATTCCAGGCCCTTCAATCCTTTAATGTGGAGGCAGCCAGATCTTGGATGATCCTTATTGTGGTACCTCAGTATTTGAATTTTTCTGGCTGCTTGTAATAATTTTTCCTTTATCTGATAATTCTGAAATTTGGCTACAATATTCCTTGGAGTTTTTATTTTAGGGTCTTTTTCAGAAGGTGTTTGATGAATTCTTTCAATGCCTATTTTACCTTCCAATTCTATTACTTCTGGACAGTTCTCTTTGATAATTTCCTTTAAAATAATATTTAGGCTCTTTTTTTTTATCATAATTTTCAGAAAGTCCAATAATGCTCAGACTATTTCTCCTAGATCTATTTTCCAGGTCTGTCATTTTCCCAAGAAGATATTTCATGTTTTTTTTTTTTCCAATTTGTCATTTTTTTGGTTTTGCTTGACTGATTCTTGCTGTCTCAATGAATCATTGGCTTCTATTCAGTTCTGATTTTTACTGAGTTATTTTCCTCATTAGCTTTTTTTTACTTCTTTTTGTATATGTCCAATTGAGTTTTAAATGCTCCATGGAATTTTTTTTTTCCATTTCACTAATTTCTTCTTTTAGTGAATCATTTTCTTTTTCCAATTCACAGAAACTACTTTCTTGCTAATTCTTTATCTTTCCCAATTCACAGATACTACTTTCCAGGGATTTTTTTACTTTTTCCAATTCACAAATTTTGTTTCGCTGAACTTCCTGGGAATTTTTTACCTTTTCCAATTCATATTTCAGGAAGTTGTTACTTTATTTCAAAGCTTCTGTTTCCTCTCCCCATTTTTCTTCTAACTCTCTTTTGAAACTTTTAATGGTCTCTTCTACGAGAGCATTATGTAAAGGGGGCCAGGTAACATTCCCCTTTGTGGTATTGTCCTGAGATTGTTTGCTATTAGTCTCCTCAGGGCTGCAAACCTGCTCTTTTTCTATATAGAAGATATCAGTTGTTCTTTTGATTTTTTAAATCATTTTTTAAAGCCTTTAGTGTCTGCCTTCAGGGCAAGGGGGTTACCATCTTCCTCTGCACAGCAGTGAAAGATGTAATAGGCAATGAGGTATGGGAGTGCTCTGGGCAAAAGTCCCCCCCCCCCAACCCGAAGTGATTCAGCACCTGCCCACTGTGTAGATTAGAAGCTACCCTGGGCTGTGACCCTCTGCTGTGCAGGTTCATAACTGCCCCCAAGGAAAAGCCCATACTGCATATTGAGGTTGTGTTGTGATCTATGCTAAGTCACTCCTGGTTTTGGGTGAGTAAAGCTAGATCCTGTTAGATTCTGGCGTTTTTTAGAGTGACTTTTATTTTGCTTCTGATCTACTGTTTTGCAGAGCAATCAGTCTATGCCAGTGTCATCTCTGTAATTTTCTAACCATGGAGACCACTCCCTCCTGGTCTGCACAGTATGTTAGCCTCTAGCTCTCTCCCTGCTTGCACTGATCTTCTCCCTGGCCCCTCAGGACAAATCTTTTCTAATGAAATTCCAGATTATCTTCAGCTGGTGACTTGTTGTACTTCTAGTCTTTGTGAGTTTTATCAGCCAAGCACTATTTTTGAGGCTGAATTTAATGTTGGTTGTGAGGGTATCAGAGCATTTAGAAAGTCCCATGTGCCTTCTGCACCATCTTGGTTCTCTCTTAGATCTATTTTCTAGATCAGTTGTTTTTAAAATAAGATATTTTATATTTATTATTTTTTTCATTTTTTTGGTTTTGCTTTATTATATCTGGATTTTTCAAAAAGTCATTATTTTCAATTTGCTGAATTCTATTTTTAAGGAATTATTTTCCTTACTGAGCTTTTGTACATCCTTTCCCAACTGGCCAATTTTCATTTTAGGGCTTTCTTCTCATTACCTTTGTATATTTCCTTTTGTACCTCTCTCAATTCTTTCCCTAATATCACCCCCACCCTCCACCCCCACCTACTTGATTTTCAGAGTCTCTTTTGAGCTCTTCCATGGCCTGAGCCTATTCTTATTTTTCTTGGAGTTTTTGGTCATAAGAACTCCAACTTTGTTCCAACTTCTGATTGTTTTGATCTTTCTTGTCAGCATAACAACTTTAAATGGTCAGAATTTTTTTTTCTGCTCATTTTCCTACTAGATTACTATGCTTTTAATTCTTTGTTAAAGTAGGGCTCTGTTTCCACAGTGAAGGGCGCATTGTCCCAAGCTTCAGGGGTTGAAGCTTTTGTGCAGCAGAAATCTTTCTAGAAATCTGACCTCAAGCACTCTTTTCTGCCCTGGAGATATTAGATGTGCCTACTTCCTGTAGCTGTAAGATCTAGTGCACTGGCTGGGGCTGGGGTGAGGCTCCACTGGCAGGGGTTGAATACCAGACTCCCACCCTGTTAGTCAATGTGATCTGAGAACTCTCTGGTGTCCCCAAGCTGAGAGTTTCAGAATCCTCTGATTCAGAAGTCCCACCTGGGGCTGGGGCCAGGCCTGCCCTGAGGTTAAGGGCTGGGCTTTCACCCTGATTCCACAGACCTTTTCTGTTAACTTTTCAGATTCTCTTGGTACCCTAGTGCATGCTGGACTCGAACCTTGGTGTCACAGACCTTTTCTGCTGAGCTTTTAAGTTGCCTTTAGCTGGAAAGTGTACTACTCTAATTCTCTGGGTGTTCTGATGCTCTAAAATTTGTTTAGAGACATAATTTAAAAGAATTTTGAGCAGTTTGGAGGGAGAGGTTGGTCAAGATTTTGCCTTTACTGTGCCATGTTGGCTCCGCCCCAAAAAATACTATGCTTTGATTGACATTCAATTTCCGCAGTTTCTTTCTGTATGGGGATAGCTGTTTCTATCCCACATCTATTGCAATTACCATGAATCATGCAGTTGCATTTTTACTATCTGAAATTATTTTGTTTCTGTGTAGTCTTTATTTATCTCAATAGATATTGTTTCCTGCAAATAAGAATATAAGATGTTTTAAAAGAGGGATTGTCTTTCACTTTTTAAAATTATATTTATATCCAAATGATCTAATAGTATATCTCATATATAGGAAGTTATTTTATCTGTTTGTTGAATCCAACTTGTTAAACACTATTGGCTTATCACAGATGAACAAATTAAAGGTCAGAGAAGTTAAATTGACATTCATAGTCTGCAAGTGACAGAGTTCAGATTCTAGGTGTTATGAATCCCAGGAGTATTTTCTCTACCACAATATTCTAATCCTGCAATTTTGTAATCTAGATGTTATTTTCTACTCTTCCCTTTCTCTCACCTACCAAAGCCAATTTGTGCTAAAGATAGTTGATATCACCTTCTCTTTCTCTGGTTCTGCTACCACTCTGATTCATGCTATCATCTCCTTATATTTGAAGAACAATAAAAGAGGCTTGTGGTTTGCTGCCTGTTACAAATCTCTCTCCACTCCATTCCATCCAAAATTCAGATACCAAAGTGATGTTGCCAAAATAAAAGTCCCATCATGTTGCTTCCTCTCAATAAATTCCTGTAGTTTCCCATAATCCCTTCATGATTAAATTTAAAAAAAAAATGTTTAAACATTTTCATAGCCTACTACCCTATACTCAATCTGTCTTCTTTTCTCCAGCATACTCCTCCATCTAGGATTTTGGTCTCCTAATTCTATAAATAGGATTCTGAGCTTTGAAAATGACTTTATCAAATGGTCAAAGGATATGAACAGACAATTTTCAGAGGATGAGATTGAAACTATTACCACTCATATGAAAGAGTGTTCCAAATCATTATTGATCAGAGAAATGCAAATTAAGACAACTCTGAGATACCACTACACACCTGTCAGATTGGCTAAGATGACAGGAAAAAATAATGATGAATGTTGGAGGGGATGCGGGAAAACTGGGACACTAATGCATTGTTGGTGGAGTTGTGAACGAATCCAACCATTCTGGAGAGCAATCTGGAATTATGCCCAAAAAATTATCAAAATGTGCATATCCTTTGACCCAGCAGTGTTTCTATTGGGCTTATATCCCAAAGAAATACTAAAGAAGGGAAAGGGACCTGTATGTGCCAAAATGTTTGTAGCAGCCCTGTTTGTAGTGGCTAGAAACTGGAAAATGAATGGATGCCCATCAATTGGAGAATGGCTGGGTAAATTGTGGTATATGAATGTTATGGAATATTATTGTTCTGTAAGAAATGACCAGCAGGATGAATACAGAGAGGCTTGGAGAGACCTTCATGAACTGATGCTAAGTGAAATGAGCAGAACCAGGAGATCATTATACACTTCGACAACGATATTGTATGAGGACATATTTTGATGGAAGTGGATTTCTTTGACAAAGAGACCTGAGTTTCAATTGATAAATGACGGACAAAAGCAGCTACACCCAAAGAAAGAACACTGGGAAACGAATGTGAACTATCTGCATTTTTGTTTTTCTTCCCGGATTATTTATACCTTCTGAATCCAATTCTCCCTACGCAACAAGAGAACTGTTCGGTTCTGCAAACATATATTGTATCTAGGATATACTGCAACATATCCAACATATAAAGGACTGCTTGCCATCTAGGGGAGGGGGTGGAGGGAGGGAGGGGAAAAAAATCGGAACAGAAATGAGTGTCAATATAATGTAATTATTAAATAAAAAAACTTAAAAAAAAATAAAATAAAAAAAAAAAAAAAAAAAAAAAAAAGAAAATGACTTTATCAGAGGTAGAACCAAGAACCAAGAAAGAAATTTTTGAGCCCATCCTGGCTTCCCTCAAAATCAAGTAGATCAAGTCTATGAAAGAATTTTGTAGTTTATTTAAATATTTGTAGTTTAACAATTTTCTAGCATGAAATATCTTTAAAAAGACTTCAGGAAAGGTCTGTCTCAATTGGACAGGAAAGAATGGGGCTCCACCTCAGGCACAGCACAAGAGGCCCAGGGCAGAGAGGCCATGGAATGTAGTGGGAAGCTGTTAACCAAAATACTGCAGCATTAGCTACTCTGTCCTTGTTCAGAAGGCCAAGGGATAAGTAGATTAGTTGTGAAATCTCTAGAACAACTACAGAAGGAAAATAGTGAGTCCTGGAATCATAGCATAACAGACAAGACTTGGCCAAGCCAACCAAGTCCAAGAGAAAAGCCTGCAGCACCACTGCCAGCACAAGCAGTGTGAAGGCCCTGTTGTCTTATAGAGGAAGCTTAGGACAATCTCTCTTGTGCCCTAGGAGCAGACCTCAACCTTTATAAGTGAGCAAAACAACAACAACAACAGAAAACTAAAAGAGTTCTCACCATAGATAGATATTATGGAGATAGGAAAGAACAGAACCAAATCCAGAAAAGGACATTAAAGGCAAAATGCTTCCAAATGAAGCCTCAAAGGGCAATATAAATTGGTCTCCTATTCAAAAGGCTCCTTTGGAAGAGTTCAAAAAGTATTTTAAATGAGAGTTTAAAGAAAATGGGTGAAAGAAATAAGAGCTTTACAGAAAAGTTTAGAAAGGGAAACACAGAATTTTCTTCTTAAAAATACATTTGGTGAAATAGAAAAATAAAATTATATCTATATCTATATCTATATCAATATAGATGTAAACAGCTATATATATGTATATATATGACATATATATAACAAAATTAAAAGAATTATAATAGGTAATGAGAAAACAAAATTATTACTTTTGCAGATAATATGATAGCATATTTAGAGAATCAAATAAAAAAAACTAGTAGAAATAAGTTTAGCAAAGTTGCAGGATATAAAATAAACCCATATAAATCATCAGCATTTCTATATTTTATCAATAAAGTCTAGCAGCAAGGAATAGAAAAGTCCCATTTGAATTAATTGTAAATAACATGAGATATTTGGTAGTCTACCTCCGAATACAAACCCAAGAACTATAGGAACACAATTAGAAACACTTTTCACACAAATAAAGTTATATTTAAACAATTGTAAGAATATAAAGTGATTACAAGTTTGCAAGATAATATAACAATGACAATTCTATTTAAATTAATCTATTTATTCAGTGCCATACTAATCAAACTGACAACACATTACTGTACAGAGCTAGATAAAATAATAACAAAATTCATATGGAAGAACAAAATATCAACAATTTCAAGGGAATTAATGGAAAAAATGCAAATGAAGGTGGCCTAACTGTACAGGACCTAAAACTATATTATAAAGTAGTGGTCATCAAAACCATTTGGTATTACTAAAAACAGAGTAGGTTAAGTTCACAAGACATAATAGTCAATGACCATATGAATCTTGTGTTTGATCAATCCAAAGAAAGACTCCAGCTTCTGGGATAAAAACTCACTATTTGACAAAAATTTTACTACTAAGGATATCACCAAAACAAAACAAAAATTGCTGCAAAAACTGGAAAATAATATGACAGAATTAACTATCACCTAATATCTTATAGCAAGATAAGGTCAAAATGGGTTCATGATTTGTGATTTTTTTTTTCTTTAAAATATAATGGTTCTCTCTGGGAGCAGGTTTCTTGGGGAGGTTTTCTGCAGGCAGCCTTAGTTTCAGTTTCAAGTAATAATCACCCCAAACGCAGCCAGGTGATAAAAGTCCAAATGTTTATTTCTTATCTCTTTCCAAGCCTAGTTAGGGTTCTTAGAGGCTTCTATCTCTCCTTGGTTCTAAGAGCTCTTGCCGCTAGTCCTTTGCCTCTGCTCCCTTCAGCCTCCAGACAGCACCAAGATAAAAGTTGGAATGAATCTGACTCTACCTCCGAGAGTGAGCTTGTGGGCTTCTTTCCCAGAATGCTCCTCTCCTACCCCTGGCAATGTTCCGAAGTGAACTGACCTGAAACTCTAAGAGCTTCTATATATATGAGCTCCCAAAGGTTGACTCCTCCTTCTGGAGGCAGGGATTAAGGGAGGTGTGAATTCTCAAAGTTACAAAGTTAACTTTGTGAATCTCCCATACTTGTGAATTCCAATGAGTACTTAAATACTTCTTGATTATATGAGCTCTCTAAAGGTATGAACACAAGCATTATTTCTATCAGTTTTGCTTAGTTTCTTCTGGCCCATAACATCTCCTTGTAAGATCAGATCAATCATACTGAACCATGCTAAATTAGATAATTGTTGTCTCCATCAATTCTAATGACTTTACACTTCGTAAGGATTCCAACAATGATTTATACATAAAGAGTGATACAATAAGCAAATTAGGAGAACAAGAGATAGTTTACCTCTCAAATCTGTGAAGTAAGAAATTTGTGGTCAAAGAAAAACTAGAGAATATGATAAAATTCAAAATAAATAATTTTTATTATATTAAATTAGTTTTTTTTTTTGTACAAACAAAACCAATACAGACAAAATTAGAAGGGAAACAGCAAACTGGTAAAAAAAAAAAATTCACCCAATATCACCAATAAAGTCTTCATTTCTAAAATACACAGATAATTAATTCATATTTATAGGAATACAATCCAATTTCTAGGGAAGGGGCAGAGATCTGAGGAGAGGGGAAAAAAACCTTCCAAGGTTTTGGAAGGGTGAATTTCGAAAAAATCCTTTGCATATATTTTGAAAAATGAAAAGGTATTTACAAAAATAAAGTCACTGTCTCTCAAATATGGAATTTCTTCCCCTCCTTGTATCAACTCTTTCATAGTAAATATTTAATATATGCTTATTGACTGACTGATTCTACCACATTCCTACCAACATAATAATTAACACTGAGTTGAGAACAGAAGTCATCATGAATTGAATATGGGAAATTCTACAACTTCTCTTTTAAAAAGTGACATGTTTAATCAAATGTGTTTCTTACAAAATTAAACCTAAATATTTCTTACTTAAGTTGAACTTATCATTTTGTAGCACTTTCTTCATAACCAAGCACACAAATTGTTATTAACCCTATTATCTGTTCAAAGACTTTGGTCATGTATGCATTTAGTTATCTCTTAAATTGAATAAGACTCTCTTCCTATTGCATGATTTACTCTTCTAACAGGTCACTCAGGCCATATCTACGGTGATCTGTAAATATACTATTATTTAGAACTGCAGTATTTCAGTTGTCAGTTTCCATATGAATGTTTCTTTCCTTTATGTTGTTAAATGTGGCAGATTCAGCTATTTCTATCATATTATGAAAACAGTGTACAGAAGAACCAGGGAAGGTAGATGAACAATAATAGACTTGAAGATTTTTTAAAAAGTTTCCCTAGGATCCATTCTGGACCCTTAAGTGATCTATGTGTTTTCAGAGAAAAATGGTGCAAGAAGTATAAGAACCATAATATTAAGGGGAAATGAACAACATATGGTGGAGAAGGTGATGTTTGCTTTCAAAAGATCATAGATTTAGGGTGACAGAAACTATCTTATCTAGGGTTATTTAAGATATAAAGAAAGTGAAGCCTCAGGAGTTTGCCATATTTGATTAAGGTGACAGATAATACAGAATCTGGCACATGGCAGGTGATTAATAAATGTTTATTGACTGACTGACACAGTTGCAAGCATCAAAAACAAAAGGTGGGCTTCAATTCTTTGACTCCAAAGCTGATGTTCTTGCTTCATAAAAATGAAGACAATCTCTCCCTCAAAAAGTTACTTATTCTTTCCCTCCTGAATTTACTAAATGTTTCAAAGACCTATATTGTTTTCAACATTAGTTTTTGCAAGACATTATGTTCCAAATTTTTATGCCTCTCCTCCCCAAAACAACAAGCAATCTGATGTAGGTGCAAACTTTTTAAACGTACTTCTATTTTTGGTATGTTGTAGAAGAAAATCAGACACAAAAGGGAAAAATCATGAGAAAGAAAAAAAAAAGCAAAGAAAATGGTGAAAATATTATAATTAGATCTATATTTACTTTCTATAATTCTCCCCATATATGCAGATGACCTTTTCCTTTCAAGTTTATGAAATTATTCTTGAATCACCATTTCCTGAGTAGGGCCCTGTCCATCATAATTCATCATCACATAATCTTGCTATTACTGTGTACAATGTTTTCCTGGTCCTGCTCACTTAATGTAGCATCAGTTCATGAAAGTCTTTCCAGGCTTCTCTGAAATTACCTGCTCATCATTTCTTAGACAACAATAATATTCTATTACATTCATATACTATAACTTATTCAGTCATTTCCCAAAGTAATGGGAATTCACTTAATTTCCAATGTCTTGCCACTACAAACAGAGCTGCTACAAACATTTTTGTACATGTGGATCCTTTTCCCACTTTTATGATCGCATTGGAATACAGATCCAATATTGAGACTGCTAGATCAAAGGGTATGCAGAGTTTTACAGCCCTTTAGACATAATAAAAAAACTTGCAATAAAGGTAACAAATTAAAGGAACAAGTGGCCAGGGAGAGATAGTTTGTCTTGAAATGTTATAGGCCTGACTTTAGGGCATATCTGTTTCACTAACAATGAAAATATGACTTTATTATGGTTTGAATGAGTCATCTAGTACTTATTTATCACCTGCTATACATGAGAAATTGTGCCATTTGTAGGATAGGAAATATATATATAGTGATAGGTAGACAGAAGGCAATGGCAAGAAGGCCGGTGAATAAATTGCCAAGGAATAAATAAAACATGACTGGAACTAGCCTGACCTGATATAATAATAATTATAATTGCAACTAACATTTAAATAATACTATTTGCTAAACACTGTGCTAAGCACTTGATAGTTATTATTTACTTTGATCCTGATAGCAACCCTGGGAAGTAGGTATTATTATTAAAAACTATTTTACAGATGAGGAAAGTGAAACAAACATGAAGTAAGTGACTTTCCCAGAGTCAGTAACTAAATAGAGTTTGAGGTCAAATTTGAACTCTGGGTTTTAATTCTGAGCTCAACATGCTTTCGAGCTGTATGTTCCACAGATATAGTGAGCAGTGTGAGGTAATTAGTCATCAAATAGAGCAGAAACTAAAGTATATGAACAATTATCAACAGAACTAGAATACTGACTGTTGATTCCCAATTCAATGATTTGTTCATTGTAATACACTGGTGAAAGCAGAAAAAAGTGCTTTCAGGAAAAACTTCCAATAATATTCCATATTATATGTACATTTATATTGTTCTTTCTATAGTCAATTGTGCTATGAATATATAATCTGGAGCTTAAGATTAATCAAGATGATTGATTTATTCTTCTGACATTGTTTCTTGTATAAGTTGTGCTTAAGAAAAAAGTTTTTAAAAATCAGTTTGTATTGTTAAAAACATACCAGGGAAAATGATGATCTGCATAAAGGAGAATATTAAAGAAAAGAAGAGATGTGGTAAGGGAAAGGAGAAAGAGAAAGAGTAAGGGAAGGAAAAAGGGGAAGGAAAGAGGAAGGCAGAAGAGAAGTGTAGAGAGAAATGAAGGGAGAAAAGAGAAAACAGAAGCCTTTACATATATAGTTTTGACAAATATTATCTCATCTCAGTTCCTTATTTAGTCTCTTGAATAAAACACTTGGATGATACCTATTAAAACTATATAGCCAAAGAATTTTTTTCAATGATTTTTTGTTGTTCATATTAATAGTCCCATCATTGTAACAGTCTTGGAGTTCATCAAAAGAAGAGGGAGATCATCATGAGTAACAAGACCTTCTAGTCAATTTGCTCACCTGTTTTGTATTAATCAACCTAATCTATCAAACTTTGGATGTCCCAAAATTAGAGTAGTAGGGGTTCAAGTATAGTGACATATTCTTTTAACTTCTATTCCTGAAAAAACTAAAGCTGTCAGATCACTTGAATACCGATTGACTGAGCTACAACATAACTAAAGCATATCAAGTGTTTTCACTTATTAGAAGTGATATGGTGAGCACATGGAAGGAAGAGACCATTAAATTGCCTAAGAAGAGGCAAAATGACCTATGTCAGAAATGGATTAGACCAAAACTGCCTTGCTGATCAAAAATGGGATTAGGCCCAATGCAGATTGAACAATCTACTTCCAGACTGAGTTGAGATGTAGAAAGCTCAGTTTAAAAAAAAAAGTTTTAAAAAATGAATTACATTCATTTGTAGAAAACAAACTATGTAGTCCTGTATTTACCTTTAAGGTCTTCAAATCATTGCTAAAATCAACTAGAGTTCTTTTATAAGAGAGATTATGACTATGAGTTTGATCATAGGTTAAATTGTGTCCTTTGAAACATAGCAACACATAAATGACATAACCTCTAAGGTATTGGCCCTAATCTATAAGAGCAAATTAAACCAGGCTCAATTGTACCAAAAATAATTGGAAAGTTTAGCAGAACACCATTTAAAAACTATTTAGATGAGTTGAAAATATGTTTCACAATCAGACTAGCAAAAAAGCCCACATGGGGAAATATAAATAATATAATAGGATAAATCTGAGAGCTCTAGAAGTTTTTTGGGTTGCGAATGGTTAGATTTTGTTTTTGTTTTTTGGCTATATTTTTCCCAATGGTGAGGAAAAAAGTTAGAAACATCTATAACTGGAGATGAAACCAACTAGTGTTTATAAGAATTATATATATATATATATATATATGTATGTATGTATAAATAATATAGGCTCTAAATGAGTTGGTGATCTGGAACTTATTGTCAATATAGGAGAAATCACAGATAGTTTTCTTCCTCCTTCTTCTCTATTTCTTCCTCTTCTTCTTCCTCCTCCCTCTTCTAAATAGAACATGTCCAAATGTATGGTGATCTTGGTAGAATTTTAAAATTGTAGTGTTGACTTAGAGCAGGCCATTGGTGACTAGAGATCAAAGGGTTAGCATAACAAGATTTATCTATGACAGAAAAATCAAAGTCATAGAAGTACCTTTGTACCTTCCCAAATGTTAATTTAATATTGAAATAATATCTGTATGTTTGACTCAACCTCCTAACTCTTTTTATAACGTTGTCTTTCTTCAAAACCTGACTTTTGGACCACTAATTTCATGACATCATCTATTATTTCGCCCAAATGAAGGTAATCTCTCCAAATTTTCTTATATAAATTCATCTGAAAACTTTCTTTGTCCTTATCACATTCTAACTTTCATAAAATTGATGTACATACATGTAATATCCTCACCTGTCAGGTTATAAACCCCTTGATTATTTCCTCTTAGTGTCTTTTTTTAATCTTTAGTTTCAAATTCATTCACAGGAATTTCATTTAAAGCCCAATTAAAGTGATACATGAAAGTGAATGGGTAACCCCTCCACAAAACACATGAAATATCCATCAGAAAAAGACAACATAACAAAATCATTTTAGCTTATTTAACCTGTAATCTTAAAAATTGATTATTAGAGTATATATTCTTATTAGAGTATATATTCTGATCTTTCTCATAAATGACTATTATCATGTACCTAAATAACAGAATACATAAGCTAATACTTTATTAGAGTCTGAGCCTGGGATATAATGTCCAAGCTAGCTCCCTGGAGGGCCTCAGGATCAATCAGAGTCAGGATTAGTCAAAGTTCTTGGTCTTTAGGGGGAAAAGTGAAGGAGGTTTGCAAAAGATGAATCCTGCACTCTGTAGTCTGCAGCCTGAAGTCCTCTCTCCTCAGCATGCTGTGTCAGAGAGGCTCTGACCCTTTCCCTCCAATCCTTGCCTCTGATTACCTCATCACAACACTTTCAGCAAATGTCAATCTTGAGGAGAGCCATCAGATGATCATATGATTGTAGAACCATTATCACACCTTGAGTAGGTAATTAGCCTTAAGTATACTGCTGTTTTAGATTCAAATACAGCTTTTCAGAGTTCCAGCCCTCTACAAGATATTTTGCTAGTAAATCTTAAATTTAGTTCATTGGCAAATTAATTCTAGAACATTAAATTTCACTGTGATTGACAGATAGACAGACAGACATATATATACACATATATATATACAGAGGCACATCCATATATACATAACATAAAGTTTTATAAAACATAGCTACAATACAAAAGCCCAGATTTTTTTTTTTCCTGTGAGATAGTGAAACTTATAAGAAGGGTTCCACGGAGAGGATTCTGAGAAGATAGCAGAATAGGTCAGTAAATTTCAAACTCTTCATATTTCTCCCACAAATAACAAGTTTTCTCCTCAAGGTGAACATAGACTGGTGAAAAATCAAGAGAACTATAGGCAGAACAAGGGTCCTCCTGGTACAATCCAAGAAGATATAAAGGAAGCTCCCAGGCTGGAGATTAATTCCTGTAAAATGCAAATAACTCTGGGCTAACTCCTCAGAAACAAGTAGGAAGCCCTCAGGCTAGCTAGGTATGGCTGGAGCCTCAGAAAGAATGAAGGAAACTTTCAGCTCCCAGAACTGCATGTGAGTTGGGGTCTGAGTCCAGGAAGACTGAGGAAACCTTGGCTGATGAGGAATGCCAGGCCCACCTATGCTGCAGAGATGAGGTTGGGTGAGGAGGAAACAGCACACTGCAGAAGCAATAGGGCAGGAACATTGCTAGTTGCGGGCATTTGCAGGATGGGAGAGCTTTTGGTTTGGTGCTCCATGTCAGAGGGGAGAGTTGGGATGAAGCTGAAGGCACCATCCTTCATCCCATGATTAAAGGTGCTTATACAAATACTTCTCATTAAAAAAAAAAAAAAAATTAATCAGAAAAGAAGGAACCCAAGGATAGAAACTTACCAAGGGAGTAAGGAAGACCAGGATTCATCTTCAGAGGAGGACTTGTACCACAATGAGTAATATTAAATGGCTCCCTGCCCAGAGAGAACTTATAGAAGAACTCAAAAATAATGTAAAATGTCAAATGACAGATTGAGGAAAAACTAAATGAAATAAAGTAGAATAAAATAAAAACCATCAGGGAAAAGAAAATTATGAAAAAAGTGATCCAAATAGAAAAAGAAATACAATTTTAATGATGAAAATAACTCTTAGAAAATTAGGATTGAGCAAAGGAAAGGCAATGAAAGCTATGAGACCAAGAAATAACAAGATAGATTCTAAAGAATAAAAAATAGGTCAGAATTTGAAGTGTCTTATAAGACAAACATCAGATCTGGAGAACAGATCAAGAAGAAAACATATAACAATAATTAGACTACCTGAAAGCTGTGATAAAAAAAAAAAAAAGAAAGAAAGAAACCTTGACAATATAACACAAGAAATAATACAAGAAAATTTTCTTTGAGTAATAAAACATGAGAGGAAAGTAAAAATAGAAAAAATGTACTAATCACCACCTCAAAGAGATCCACAATAATATTTCTATAAGTTTTCCATAAAGAGATATGGAAAACACATAGGAATATTATTGTGAAATTTCTAAATCCCTAGATAAAAGAAAAAAAAATTTGCAATAGCCAAGTTAAAAGAATATAGCTGGAGCTACAATCAGAATTGTATAGGAATTATCAGCAGCCACAATAAAAGACCACAGGTCCTGGAATCATATATATTGGCAATGTAAAAAACTAGGCCTATAACCAAACACATCTCATTTGACAAAATTATGCGTAATAATAAATGAAAAAAAAAAAAAACTGTACATTCAGTGAACTTGCATATTTTCAGGACTTTCTTTCAATTAAGCCCAAACTTAATAGAAGATTTAACATATAGGAGCCAATATCCAAGATTAATTTCAACAAACTTAACATGGATAATTTTTTCTGTTTTTTTTTTTTACATGGAAATGTATATATGTATATGTTTAAGATTGACAGCAGTAATTAGGTAGCTCAAAAGAAAGATTGTGGCAGAGTTGAGTATGCTTTGATTCTAAAAAAGCAAAACCATCTAGAAAAAGGTGAAAATTATAAGTATCTCATACAAATGAAATACAGAAGAAGAATAGACACAGAAACATTTACTCACATCTGGAATGCCTTAAATAGGTAGCATTACATATATTCCATGAAGGGTATAGCACCCTCCAAAATCTATAAAGAAATATGGGAGGAGGAATGGACAGAAGGGGATGCAAGGGGGGGGGAATAAAAGAGAGATCCATGGGTGGGGGGAGGTTAAGTTAATAGTAATGCAAGTTAAGGATCAGAATTAAAGAAGAAAAGTTAGGCAGGGATAGGAAAGAAGATATAAACAAATACTATAAGGACAAGGAGTCAAATGTTTATTGGGGGAAAAAAGCATGACTAGTAATCACTGATCTCAGACTTAAAAAATTAATAAAGAAGAAATCTACATTATATGTCAGTCATACAAATGTTGTTTTAGATGCATGTTTTCATATGCTAAATGTGTGTGAATATATATGTGTATGAGTATGTGTAGCTATGTATGAATATAGCTCTATGTGGAATTATATATATATATGTGTGTGTGTGTGTGTGTGTGTGTGTGTGTGTGTGTAGTTGTGAATGTATATGTGTATGCATGCATGTGTGTGCATAGTATCTGTATGTGTATGGTATATATGTATATATAAACATATCTGTGCTTAACTATATCCTGCTGGAAGGAAATGGGAGGGAATGAAGAGGGCAGGGAGAATAAAGTAAAAAAAAATTGTCTAGCAGAAAACAAAAGGACAGCCTACAAGAAAGCAACAAAAGAGGGACACTCATTAATATAATTTCTCCTGCCGTTATATATATAGAGAGATATATCTATATATATATATATATCTACATAGATAGATATAGATATATATCTGTTCTTACTTGATACAGGAATAAATTGTTATATATTTTTAATCCTCTGATGGTTTAGTGGACATATGACAATTATCTATTGTTTGTTTTTCTTTTCTTTTCTGTCTTTTTTTTTCTATTTTCTTTTCCCCCTTATTTAATGAAATAAATAAAGAAAAAAGAAAAAAAAAGTTTAAAGTACATATTTTATACCAGGAAACAAACAAACAAGAAAAAGAAATAAAATATATGCTTCCTGGATGCCAGAAGCTCAGAATGAACTGAGGCTTACAAAAGAAAAAAAAATCTAAATATAACAAAAATAATGTTTTGTTTTGTTTTGGTGGTGGTGGTAGTGTTTTTTGTTTATTTGGTTGTTTTGTTTTTGCTTTTAGATACGTGGATCCAGAACAAGGAAGGGATATGCTCACTGCTTGGGGCACATGATATAACATAATAAATGATGGAGAGAAAGTAAAATCACTCACCTCCTTTTTTCCTTATGTCTTCAACTATAATGTCTCATTATAGTTAGGTAGGACTCAGAGTCCAAATATGTGAAAATATAATAAGGGGAAATATCCATTTTTCATGAGTTAAACTTTCTAGGATCAAATGAATTTTATATTAAGGTCAATCAGTCTATCAAAGAGCATTTATTAAATATTTATCATGTGCCAGAGGAATAAAATAATGAGACCATGCTTAACCTCAGGGAGTTTATAATTTAACAGGGAAAACACAGACAAGTAAATATAGGTCATGTATAAAATACATACTAAGTTATTTCATTAGGAAGGGGTGCTAATACCCAGGGGAAAATAGCAAAAGCATCCTGGAAAAGGTTGCAATTGATCTGAGTCTTAAAGGGACATAGGTATTCCAAAAGGTGAAGAGAAAGAGAGAAATCACTCACACTATGGGGAACAGCCAATGCATAGGCACAGAGATGGGAGACTAAATATTGTATGTGGACAACAGTCAGTAGGCCATATGATTGGAATATTTGAGGGGAATGAAATGTAACAAATCAATGTAGAATCATAGATCGGAAGCAGATTGTAAAGGGCTTTTGAGTGCCAAATAAAGGAGTGTGTATTTTATTCCTGAGACAATGGGGAGTTACTAAAGTAGGAGAGAAATATGTTCAGACCTGTGCTTTAGGAATGACAAAATGGTGATATGAAAGATAAAGAAGAAAAGAAAAAGGTCAGATTCAGGGAAATTAATTTTGAAGCTTTTATGGAGATGAAGGGAGATGATCTGTAATAAGTTATTACAATATGTATTGAAAGAAGACTGTAGCTGGGAAAGACTCAAGAAGAGGGAAAAACTCCAGTCTGGTCTAGTTCATATCAATTTTTGGTGGTGATGGGGAGAATAAGTTTGCTCCATAGATTGCTATATTTTTTTAATAAGCTAGTTTTGAATTAAGCTTAGAAAAGAAGATAGAGATTACTGCAAATCAATAAAAATTCAGAAATAGTCACATCAAATAAATCACTTTCCATTTTTTATACTAGGTTTTGTATTATGTTTGTATATTAAGGGAATATTCATATGGAAGAGGCATGTACTTGAAGATGTCTATGAATTTGTGGTTTCATAGATGAATGTATTACCTCCAATGCTATAGACCTTAATCCTGCTATCTCTCCTCATCCTGTAAGACTTCTGTTCATGCTTTACCATATTTTAGAGTTTTTCTTTACATCTTCATTTTTTTAATCTCTCAGTTGTACCCAGTAATATATCTTCCAACTATCTTTTACAATACTCATTATTAAGATATATTTATCTTATTAAGATATATAACTTTACAACTAGAGAAAACTAAATGGGTAGGTATAATTAATGTTGGGCTTGGTTAGGAAACTCTGTAATCAAATCTGTCCTCAGACATACCATAGCCATATGACCCCAGCCAAGTCATTTAACTTCTGTCTGCCTTAGTTCATTCTATCATAAAATAAAAGTAATAATAATACCTGATTCCCAGGGTTGCTGGGAAGATCAAATGAGGTATTTAGTACAGTACTAAATTGGCCCACACTAAATTATTCAAAAATACTTATTTCCTTCCTTTCTTTTTGTGCCACTTAAAATTTAGATTGTTTGTAGTTTGAAATCCCCTATAATTCAAAATCATATAATATTACCAGTTAACTGCTAAAATGAATCAAATATCTCATTAACTTAAAAATTGTTTCCTTGCCTGTAATGTTCTTTGGTGGGTTTCCTTGGGGATCTCTGGAGGTCTTGGTTTCAGTGGAGAAGCAAAGGAGGAGAGCCTGCCACCAAGGTGGTGTGAGATGGGATGAATTTGAGTCCAAGGGTTTGTGCTCCAGCTTCCAGCCTTCTGTCTGCTTGTCTTTTCTGGCTCTGAATCTCTCTGAATATACCTGGCTGAGGCTCCAAGCTTATATGCTCTTCATTGAGTATAAACCAATCATTATATCACTAGGAAACCATTATTTGTTGTAAGATTAAATCAATCATACTGAACCATGCTAAACTAGAAAACCATTGTCTCCTCAATTCCACTTAGTACCTTGTAAGTATCCTTGTTTCAAGTTTAGAGTTCTGGCCCATAACATCTCCCACTTTCTTTTGTTTTAGAACATAAGATGGTCACTCTCCCTGACTTCTCAAGGAAGTGAGAACCCCAAAAAAAGAGGTGATCACACCTTCCCTGACTGCTCAAAAAAGGGGTGAAAACACCAAAAAGGAAATGATTACACTCTCTCTGATGCTCAGAAGGGAGATGAAAACACCACAGGAAATGGGAAATCAAATCAGATTAGCAGGTTTCTAAAGGTCACACTTGAAACAGGTATACATAATATCAACATGGGAGGTATTATACATAATTACATAAATTACATAAGCACATAATAACATAACACAGGCAAGTAGTGATGTAATTAATAACATGAATCAACATGAGGAATTATACATGTCCATAAGTCCTAGAAATAGTCCAAAAGAAATCTATTGTCCATTACTTCATGTGTGTAAGGAATCCAATGATTCCTGCAAGTTTTGAAGTCCTTCAATAGTCTCATCATGTGTCAGAGAATCCAATGATTTCTACAGATTTTAAAGTTCTGCAACAGTTTTATCAACATTTTTTTTTATCTCAGGGAATCCAAAGATTCCTGCTCGTTTTCTGTAACAGTCTTAAAATTTTTCTTATCTCAGGAAATCCAATGATTCCTATAAGTTTTGAAGTTTTATAACAGTCTCATTATCAGCCATGTTCTTTCAGTGTCAGATAATTTCTTAGGTCTTCTCCTTTGTTTTGAGGTTTCTCTCTTTTTCTTTCTCTCTCCAGATGCTCCTTGGAACCCATCTGATTCCTTCTCCATCTGTAAAGATCTGTAAAGAAACAAACCCTTTCTCCCAAAAAATTAATCTATGTAGTCCCTTCTATTTACCACTTTCAGGATTTCTCCTCATCACCTGGTAATTACACTGGAGCTGCTCACACTGGACACTGCCCGTCTGTTGGCTTAAAAAAGCCTGTTGTGTATTAGCTCCAGTTTGCTTATTGGAATGGGCTTGTGCCCTATAGAGTTCACTATACTCTGAAAGACACAATAGGTTTTGTCCAGGTTCTAAACATGTTCTTGCTATGGATTTCCAATCACTAAGGGTTAACATTTCATGAGCCAAATTCTCTATTAACATCTTAACATAAGATGATGTAGCCTCATAAAGAGTACAACCCTTTTTCAAATCTTTAATTTTTTTTTCAGATCAAAAGGAATTTATCTTCTCCTTTGTTGAAGAGTCAAGCTTTTCAATCACAGGGTATACATTTATTTTTAAATCAGATATATTCTGTCTTTTTTTTTTCTTTTTAGCTTTAACTAATGCTTTTTGTAATCTTGTCATAGGCTGCTTCATAGGTGGTGCTGACTGTGTTAAAAAAAAAAAAAACAACTTTCCCTCCTCCTTCTCCCTCTACCCATGAAGGGTTAATTGTTAATTGAGGGAGGTAGGTCAGGGGATGTGGAATGCCCCAATGGCTCCTACTGTGAAGCACCACACTCAGAATTGTACTTAACTCCATTGTTATCTGATTATTCATCCTTTAAAAAAGAGAATGTGTATTGTACTGTTTCTAAAAGTTCAATGATCTGCCCCCAAGTTACAATCAAACCTTGGTTTTTTATAAGTTAAACCAAGCTTTTGACAAATTTTCCTTGTGGTGGAGAAATCCCCTTTCTAAACATTTCTCCTATTTTAACTGGAATACTACTTTAGCCCTTTACAAAGTTTCTTTCTTGTACTCACTCTAATTTCTGAGTCACAGATATGAAGTTTTTTGGTCCCCACATTTGGATGCCAAAATGTAATGTTCTTTGGTGGGTTTCCTTGGGGGTCTCTGGGGAGTCTTGGTTTCAGTGAAGAAGCAAAGGAGGAGAGCCTGCCACCAAGGTGGTGTGAGATGGGATAAATTTGAATCCAAGGGCTTGTGCTCCAGTCTCCAGCCTTCTGTCCACTTGTCTTCTCTTGCTCCGGATCTCTCCGAACCTACCTGGCAGAAGCTTTTAGCTTATGTGCTCTACACTGAGTATAAACCAATCATTATATCACTAGGAAAACATTATTTGTTATAAGATTAAATCAATTATATTGAACCATGCTAAACTAGATACCCATGGTCTCCTCAATTCCACTTAGTACCTTGTAAACATCCTTATTTCAAGTTCAGAGTTCTGGCCCAAATCACATGCCTGTTCATGCTGCATTGTGCTTGCCTGTCTTCCCAAAAATTCATCATAAGGAGTCAGTCTAATATACTATAGGCCTTTTTCATGATCAGCTCATCTTCTCTTCCAATAATAATGTTCCCTGAAACCAGACCTTTCATCTTCAAAGTTTCTCTTTGACTATGCATTGCAACTTACTCACATCTAGTATTTGTTTCTCCATTCTTCTGCGTATTATTCATTTAAAATTGAAGGCCTATTTTATTCTACATCTCACTCCATATAAAATCAAAAATAGTATTCTAATACATTTTTAATAGTTCTTTTTTTTCCATAGGGAGTTTGGATGTAGACAAGTTTTGCAATTGCCCAAAAGGAATTTAACTCGGATTCAATGAGTCATCCATTTGTACTACATATGGATTTTGATAGACAAGTATGCTTTGACCTCAAATTGGTATGCTACAACCTAGGCAATAGTTCTCGTCAGGTCAAATTATTCTAATTGCATTTAGATAGGCTGATGTCATGTATAAAATTTGGGAGAACATTGGTATAAAAATGAGTTTTCATTTCAGACAACATCTTGGGATTTTGGAAATTGATGAAATTGAAAAAAGGCATAGAATTTTTAATATTATGAAATTTAATGCAATACAATATTATGAAATGATTACAAAAATTGCTTAGAGAAATTAAGAGAATTAAGAAATTATTTAGACCAAAGAACAAGACATTTACTTTGTATTTTGTGCTTGTTGGGTGACATTTGTGGGAAAGTTATTAATTTGGAGCAATTAACAGCAGAGTGACCAAGAGTCTGATATTTATGCAGGGAAGAAACAACAATAGTGACTGATTTTCTTCTTTCTGTTTTTGTTTGTTTGTTTGTTTGTTTTTAATAATGGAGGGTATTCTTAATATATATGTAGGATTTTCTTATAATAAGAAAATAATTATATAATTTGGTAATGAATGTAATATTATTTGTTTGACTTTTTCAAATATTATATTCATACCCATTTACTTATTATATTGATATCTATCCAATATTGCCTTCTTTTAGATTAGAAAATTTAATACAGATTAACTTAAAATGATGTAATGTCTAATATAGGTTTCATCCTTGTTATTGATGATATGCAAGATGGCCAATCACTCCTCAAAATGTCTTCTCCTTAAGAGTCATATGTCAGAGCAGAGTCAAGATGGCAAGGATGAGACATATCTTTCTGATCTCTCCCCACATCCCTCAAATTAATAGCAAATCCAGCCTCTGACTGTTTTGCAGTGACAGAACCCTCAAATATTTGCAGTGTAACAAATTTCCAACAGAAGATAATTTGGGTGATCTTTAGAAAAGATCTGTTTCAACTGGGTACAGAGGGAAGTGGGCCAAATGCAGGCAGACCAAGTGCAGGCAGGCCTAGTAAAGGCAGGCCAAGCACAGGCAGCACATAGACTCAGGGTGATGTGGGCTCCCTGTTCCAGGGAATCTACCAGGAAGAATCTATAGCAGTACTTGTACTCTGAAAGCCAGTAGATCAACAGATTATCTGTAAGACATACAAAGAAAATACAAAAGCAAATTGCAACTTACTCATATCTAGTATTTGTTTCTCCATCTTTCTGTGTGTTATTCATTTAAAATTGAAAGCCTATTTTATTCTACATCTCACTCCATATAAAATCAACAATAGTATTCTAATATTTTTTTAAATAGTTCTTTTTTTTTTCCATAGGGAGTTTGGATGTAGACAAATTTTGCAATTTCCCAAAGGGAATTTAACTTGGATTCAATAAGTCATCCATTTGTACTACATATGGATTTTGATAGACAAGTATGCTTGAAAAATCATGGGATCTGGACACACTCACCCAACACCAGAAGTTAGCACTGATCCAGCACAGCCACTATCACCTGTAGAGGAAGCCTGGATAATCTCCTCTTTCCTCTAAAAGAAGACCTCAGCTTTAAAAGAAATGAGCAAAAAAGCAAAAAGGAACTCTGATCACAAAAAGTTTTTTTTATAGAGAAAGAGAAGAATAGATTTCAAACCTTGAGCACATTAAAACCAGATAATCTTCAGATGAAGTTCCAAAGGATGATATATATTGGTTCCCTTCTTACATGTAAGGCTCTCTTGGAAGAATTCAAAAAGGATCTTGAAAGAGAGAAGAAAACTGGGGAAAGGAAATGAGAATTTTGCAAGAAAGTTTGAACAAAGAAACAGAAATTATCTGAAGAAGACTACTTACAAAATAGATTTAACAAAATGGAATAAGCAAACAATTCCTTTAAAAAAAAAGAATTTGGGAAATGAAAAAAAAATACAATGAACAGAACACTTCAGATAAATGTTCAAGTAACCAAATGCAAAAGGAAATAAAAATGGAAACTGAAGAAAATAATTCACTAAAAATTAGAATTAATCAAATGGAAGTGAATGAAACAATGATACTTCAAGAATCAGTCAAACAAATCCAAATAAAAATTTAAAAAAAAATAGAAGATTTAAAATACATCATTGGAAAAACTAGATTTAGGAGAGATAATTTAAGGATCATTGGACTTCCTGAAAACCATTATGAAAAAAAAAATCATTATCTTTCAGGAAATCATCAAGGAAAACTTCCCTGATTTCCTAGAAGCAGAAGATAAAGTATCCATTGAAATAATTCATCTATCACTTTCTGAAAGAAACTGCAAAAGGAAAAGCCCAAGGAATATCATATTCATATTATATCATATATATAATATCATATTAGACCAAGATAATAATATTGCAAGAAGTAAGAAAGAAACAATTTAAATATCAAGGAACCACAATCAAGATAACTCAGGAGCTAGCAACTTCCACTTTATAGGATTGAAGGGCCTGGAAGTGGATAATTGGAAAGGCAAAGAAACTTGGCATGCAGCCAAGAATAAAATATCCAGATAAATTGAGGAAGAAAATGGACATTTAAGGAGACAGGTGAATTTCATTCATTTCTGATGAAAAGAACAGAGGTAAACAAAAATTTTGAGCTCCAAATATAGAACTTAAGAGAAGTATAAAAAGGTAAAAAAGAAAGAACTCTTGAAAACTATATCTCTGTTATGAGTATACTTAGAATGCAGGTATAATTTGATTTTACTGTGATAATAGAAAAAAGAAACTAGAAGTAGAAAAAGCATTGTACTGAAAAAGAAGAAAATGGAGGTAGAATCAGGAAAATGACATCTCATGAAGAGTAATAGAAGACCTGTTATAATTGAGGGAAAGAAAAGAGGGGAATGCCAAAGAGATACTAAAGAAGGGAAAGGGACCTGTATGTGCCAAAATGTTTGTGGCAGCCCTGTTTGTAGTGGCTAGAAGCTGGAAAATGAATGGATGCTCATCAATTGGAGAATGGTTGAATAAATTGTGGTATATGAATGTTATGGAATATTATTATTCTGTAAGAAATGACCAGCAGGATGAATACAGAGAGGATTGGCAAGATTTACATGAATTGATGCTAAGTGAAATGAGCAGAATCAAGAGATCATTATATACCTCAACAACAATACTGTATGAGGATGTATTCTGATGGAAGGGGATTTCTTTGACAAAGAGAAGATCTAAATCAGTTTCAATTGATCAAGGATGGACAGAAGCAGTTCCTCCCAAAGAAAGGACACTGGAAAATGAATGTAAACTGATTGCATTTTTGTCTTTCTTCCCAGGTTATTTTTACCTTCTGAATCCAATTCTTTCTGTGCAAAAAGAGAACTGTTAGGTTTTGCACACATATATTATATCTAGGATACACTGCGACATATTTAATCTGTATAGGACTGCTTACCATCTGGGGAAGGGGGTGAAAGGAGGGAGGGGAAAAGTCAGAACAGAAGTGAGCACAAGGGATAATGTTGTAAAAAAAAAAAAATTACCCAGGCATGGGCTCTGTCAATAAAAAATTGTTAAAAAAAAAAAAAGAAAAGAAAAGAAAAGAGGGGGATGAACATTGTTTGAATTTTACTCTTATCATATTTGGTTTAAAGAGAGAATATTAAACATATTTGGATACCCAGAAAAAAACGTGGCTCACTTTATAGGGAAGTGTAAAGGGAAATGATAAAGAAAAACACAGGGCTAATAGAAAGAAAAACACAAGTAGTAGGGGAAAGGAGGGCTTTTAAAGGGGGAGGGCTCTCTGAAGGAAGTGGTGATCAGAAGCAAAATGCTGGAGAGGAAGGAAAGAGGGAAAAGAAAGAGAAAAACATAATTTGGGGTAAATAAGATAGCAAGCAATACAGAATTAGTAGTTTTCACTGTGAATGTGAATGGGATGTACTCTCACATGAAATGGAAATGGGTAGCAGACTGGTTTAAAAAGGACAATAGTACAATACATTCTTTACAAGAAACACCTTTAAAACAGTGTGATACATACAGAGTAAAGATAAAAGGCTGGTGGAGAATCTATTATGCTTCACTTGAAGTAAAAAAAAAAAAAATCAAGAGTAGTGATCCTGATCTCAGATCAAGCAAAAGCAAAATTAGGTCTAATTAAAAGAGATAAGAAAGGAAACTATCTCTTGCTAAAGGGTACCATAAATAATGAAATAACAACAACAGTAAACATAAATTCACCAAGTTGTATAGCATACAAATTCTTAGAGAAGTTAAGAGAGTTGCAAGAAGAAATAGACAGCAAAACTGTAAGTTAGGGATCTCAAACTTGCGTTCTCAGAACTGGATAAATCAAACCACAAATTAAATAAAAAAGAAGTTAGAGGTTATTATTGATAACAAAATAGAAAATTTTGATTATATTAAGTTAAAAAGCTTTTGGACAAATAAAACTAATGCAAACAGGATTGGAAGAGAAGCAATAAACTAGGAAAACATTTTTTACAGCTAAAGGTTCTGATAAAGGCCTCATCTCCAAAATATATAGAGAATTGAGTCTAATTTATGAAAAATCAAGCGATTCTCCAATTGATAAATGGTCAAAGGATATGAATAGAACAATTTTGGAAGAAGAAATTGAAACTATTTAATATGAAAATATGAAGTCTCATGAAAAGGTATTCCAAATCATTATTCATGAGAGAAATGCAAAGTAAGACAACTCTGAGGTACCACAACACAACTGTCAGATTGGCTAAGATGACAGGAAAAGATAATGTTGAATATTGGAGAGGATGTGGGAAAACTGGGACACTGATGCATTGTGGGTGGAATTGTGAATGGATCCAACCATTCTGGAGAGCAATTTGGAACTATATCCAAAAAATTATCAAACTGGGCATACCCTTTGATCAAGGAGTATTACTACTTGGCTTATATCACAAAGAGATATTAAAGAAGAGAAAGGGACCCATATGTGCCAATATTTATGGCAGCCCTTTTTGTAGTGGCTAGAAACTGGAAATTGAAGGGATGCTCATCATTGGAGAATGGCTAAATAAATTGTGGTAAATTAATGTTATGGAATATTATTGTTCTATAATAAATGACCAGCAGGATGAATACAGAGAGGCTTAGAGAGACATACATGAACTGATGCTAAATGAAATGAGCAGAAGCAGGAGATCATTATATACTTCAACAACAATACTACATGATGATCAATTCTGATGGATTTGGCTCTCTTCAACAATGAGAGGATGCAGATCAGTTCTAATTAATCTGTAATGAAGAGAACCAGCTACACCCAGAGAAAGAACACTGGAAAATGAGTTCCCACCCACAATAAAACATTTCCAATCTTTCTGTTACTGTTTATGTGCATTTTTTTTCTTCTCAGGTTATTATTAACCTTCTTTTTAAATCCAATTTTTCCTGTGCAACAGGATAACTATAAATGTGTATACATATATTGCATTTAATATATACTTTAATATATTTAACATGTATGGGACTACCTACCATCTAGGGGAGGGAATGGAGGGAAGTTGGGGAAAAGTTGGAAAAGAAGGTTTTTAAGGGTCAATGTGGAAAAATTATCCATATATATGTCTTGTATATAAAAACCTGTAATAAAAAAATAAAAGTTAAAAAAAAAAAGAGGTTAAGGAGGTAAATAGAATTCTAGAAAAGTTAGGTATGATAGGTCTTAGGAGAAAATTGAATGGAGTCAGAAAGGGTTTCACTTTTTTTTTTTCATTCATTCATTCATTCATTTTTTTATGTATTTATTATAGCTTTGTATATGCAAAACATACACATGAGTAATTTTTAAGCACTGACCCTTGCAATAACTTGTTTCAACTTTTCCCCTCCTTCCCTCCCCTAAATGGCAGGTAGTCCCATACATGTTATATATATTAAAGTATATAAATATATTAAAGTATATATTAAATACAATATATGTGTACATATTTATACAGTTATCCTTTTGCACAGGAAAGATCGAATTTAAAAAGAGTGATAAAAATAACTTGAAAAGAACAAACAAAAATGCAAGCAAACAGTAACAGAAAGAGTGGAAATGTTATGTTGTGGCCCATAATCATTTCTTAGTATTCTTTCTTTGGGTGTAGCTAGTTCTAGTCATTACAGATCAATTGGAACTGATCTGCATCTTCTCAGTGTTGAAGAGAGCCATGTCCATCTGATCATCATGTAGTATTATTGTTGAAGTGTATAATGATCTCCTGCTTTTGCTCATTTCACTTAGCAGCAGTTCATGTATGTCTCTCCAAGCCTCTCTGTATTCAGCCTGCTGGTAATTTCTTATAAAACAATAATATTCCATAACATTCATATACCAAAATTTATTCGGCCATTCTCCTATTGTTGGGCATCCCTTCAATTTCCGGTTTCTACCCATTACAAAAAAAGGCTGCCACAAATATTTTTGCACATACAGGTCCCTTTCCCTTCTTTAATATCTCTTTGTGATATAAGCCCAATAGTAACACTCCTTGATCAAAGGGTATGCAAAGCTTGATAAGTTTTTGAGTATAGTTCCAAATTGCTCTCCAAAATGGTTGAACCATTCACAACTCCACCCACAATGCATCAGTGTCCCAGTTTTCCCACATCCTCTCCAATATTCAGTATTATCTTTTCCTGTCATCTTACCCAATTTGGCAGGTATGTAGTGGTATCTCAGAGTTGTCTTACTTTGCATTTCACTCATCAATAATGATACGAGACACCTTTTCATATAACTAGAAATAGTTTCAATTCCTTCTTCCAAAAATTATCTGTTCATTTCCTTTGACCATTTGTCAATTGAAGAATGGCTTGATTTCTTATAAATTAGAGTGGATTTTCTATATATTTTGGAGATGAGGCTTTTATCAGAAACTTTAGATGTAAAAATGTTTTCCCAGTTTATGGTTTCCCTTCTAATCTTGTCTGCATTAGCTTTATTTATACAAAAGCTTTTGAACTTAATATAATCATTTTTTTTAAATTTTGTGATCAATAATGACCTCTAATTCTTCTTTGGTAAAAAAATTTATTTCATCCTCCACAGGTCTGAGAAGTTAACGATTCTATGTTCTTCTAATTTATTTATAATCTCATTCTTTATGCCTAGATCATGAGCTCATTTTGATCTTATCTTTGTGTATGGTGTAAAGTAAAGGTTAATGCCTAGTTTCTGCTATATTAATTTCCAATTTTCCTAGAAATTTTTGTCAAATTATGAATCTTTATCCCTAAAGTTGGGGTCTTTGGGTTTGTCAAACACTAGATTACTATAGTAATTGACTAATTTCTCCTGTGAACCTAACCTATTCCATTGATTGACTAGTCTATTTCTTAGCTAATAACAAATGGTTTTGGTGACTGATGCTTTATAATAGTTTTAGATCAAGTACAACTAGGCCACCTTCATTTGATTTTTTTTTTTCATTAGTTCTCTTGAAATTCTTGACCTTTTGTTCTTCCAGATTAATTTTATTGTTATTTTTTTCTAGGACATTAAAATAGTTTCTTGGAAGTCTGATTGGTATAGCACTAAATACATAGATTCATTTAGGTAGTATTGTCATCTTTATCATATTCCTTCGGCTTATCCAGGAGCACTTAATATTTTTTCCAATTGTTTAAAGCTGACTTTATTTGTGTGGAAAGTGTTTTGTAGTATGCTCATATAATTCCTGATTTTCCCTTGGCAGATAAATTCCCAAATATTTTATACTATCGACAATTATTTTCAATGGAATTTCTCTTTGTACCTCTTGCTGTTGGATTTTGTTAGTGATGTATAAAAATGTTGATGACTTATGTGGATTTATTTTGTATCCTGCAACTTTGCTAACATTTTAGATTATTTCTAAGAGCTTTTTAGTAGACTCTCTGGGTTTCCTAAGTTTATCATCATATTATCTTCAAAGAGTGATAATCCAGTTTCCTCATTGCTTCTCTAATTCCTTTAATTTCTTTTTCATATATTATTGCCAAAGCTAGCATTTCTAATACAATATTGAATAGTAATGGTGACAGTGTTTACCCACTTGTTTCACTCCTGATTTTATTGGGAATGGTTCCAGTTTATCACCATCACATGTGAGGCTTACTGATGGTTTTAAATAGCTGATCCTGACTATTTTAAGGAAAAGTCCATTTATTCCTATACTTTTTACTGTTTTTAATAGGAATGGGTGTTGGATTTTATCAAATGCTTTTTCTGCATCTGTTGAGATGATCATATGGTTTTTGTTAATTTGATTATTGATATAGTCAATTATGCTAATAGTTTTCTTAATATTGAACCAGCCCTGCATTTCTGGTATAAATCCTCCTTGGTCATGGTGTATTATCCTGAGGATGATTTTCTGTAATCTTTTTGCTAACATTTTATTTAAAGATTTTGAATCAATGTTCACTAGGGAGATTGGTATACAATTTTCTTTCTCTGTTTTTGTCCTAACCGGTTTAGGTATCAGTACCAAATCTGTGTCATAAAAAGAATTTAGTAGGACTCCTTTGTTGCTTATGTTTTCAAATAGTTTATTTAACATTGGAGTTAATTGTTCTTTAAATGTTTGGTAGAATTTATATGTAAATCCATCTAGTCCTGAGGATTTTTTTTTGGGGGGGAGGGGAATTAATAGCTTGTTCTATTTCTTTTTATAAAACAGGACTATTTAACCAGTTTATTTCTTCCTCTGTTAATCTGGGCAACCTATATTTTTGAAGATATTAATCCATTTCATTTAAGTTATCATATTTATTAGCATAAAGTCAGGCAAACTAACTCTAATTATGGCTCTAATTTCCTCTTCATTAGTGGAAATTTCTCCCTTTTTATTTTTAAGACTAAGAATTTGATTTTCCTCTTCCCTTTTTCTAAACAAATTTACCAAGACTTTTTCTATTTTTTTTTCATAAAACCAACTCTTAATTTTATTTATTAATCCAATAGCTTTTTTTACTTTCAAGTTTATTAATCTCTCCTTTTATTCTTAGAATTTCATGTTTAGTATGTGATTGGGCAATTTCAATTTGCTCTTTTTCTAGCCTTTTTAGTTGAAACCCTAATTCATTGATTTCCCCTTTATCCATTTTATCCGAGTAAGCCTCTAGAGATATAAAATTTCCCCTTATTACCACTTTGGCTGCATCCCATACATTTTGGTATGACATGTCATTATTGCCATTCTCTTGGGTGAAATTACTAATTTTGTCTATGGTTTGCTATTTCACCCCATCATTCTTTAGGATGAGATTATTTAGTTTCCAATTACTTTTTAGTCTATTTTCCCCTGAGTTTTTATTGAATGTAATTTTTATTGCATTGTGATCTGAGAAGGAGGCATTTACTATTTTCTGTCTTTCTGCATTTGAATTTGATGTCTTTATGTCCTAATATATGGTCAACTTTTCGATAGGTTCCATAAACTGCCGAGAAGAAAGTGTACTCCTTTCTATCATCTTTAACTTATTTCTTATTTATTTTATGATTTGATTTATCTAATTCTGAGAGTGTAAGGTTGAGATCTCCCACTACATAGTTTTGCTGTCTATTTCTTCTTGAAGCTCTCTTAACTTCTCCTTTAGGGATTTAGATGTTATACCATTTGGTGCATATATGTTTAGTATTGATTTTGCTTCATTTACTATGCTATCCTTTGGCAACATGTAGTGCCCTTTCTTATCTCTTTTAATTAGATCAATTTTTGCTTTTACTTGATTTTAGATCAAGATGGCTATCCCTGCTTTTTTTAATTCACCTGAAGCCTAGTAGATTTGCTCCAGCCTTATACCTGTATTCTATATGTATCACCCTGCTTTTACCCTACTTCAATCATGTTTCCTGTAAACAACATATTGTAGGATTCTGGCTTTTAATTCAGTCTGCTATCCACCTCTGTTTTATGGGGGAGTTTACTTTATTCACATTTATGATTAAAACTACTAATTCTGTATTTCCTCCCATCTTATTATCCCCAAATTATGCTTTTCTCTTTCCTTTCCTCCTTACTCCCCCACTAGTATTAGACTTATGAGCATCACTTGCCTCATGCAGCCCTCTCTCTCGAGAATCCCTCCCTCCTTCTTGAATTCTCTCTCCTTTTCTTAAACCTTTTCCTTACTATTTCTGTATCCCCTTCTATTTACCCTATCCCTTCCCTTTTTGCTTTCCCCCTCCCACTTTTCAATGAGGTGGGAGAAGTTTCTATGTAAACCAAATATGTCTAATATTTTCTCTTTGAGCCTAATCTGATGAGAGTAAGATTCACACTATGTTCATTCCCCTCCCTTCTTCATGAGATGAAGTTTCCCTCTTTTTACCTCCACTTGTCTCTTTTTTCTGGTACAATTTCTTTTCTACCTCTAGTTCCTTTTTTTATATTTTAACAGTAAAACCAAATTATACATGTACTCTTTATGTATACCATAACAGAAATACAGTTCTTAAGAGTTCTTTTTACCTTTTTCTGCTTCTCTTGAGTCCTATATTTGGAGGTCAAAGTTTTTATTTAGCTCTGGTTTTTTCATCAGAAAGAAACAAAATTTACCTATTTCTTTGAATGTCCATCTTCTTCCCTGGAAAAAAATGCTCAGTTTGTAGGAGTAAGTTATTCTTGGCTCCATACTAAATTCTTTTGCCTTTAGAAATATCAGATTCCTGGGCCTTCAATCCTTTAATGTGGATGATGATAGATCCTGAGTGATACTTATTGTGGCTCCTTGGTATTTGATTTTTTTTTTTTCCTGGCTGCTTGTAGTATTTTTTCCTTGGTCTGATAGTTCTGAAATTTAGCCATGGTATTTCTTGGAGTTTTGATTTTGGGATGTCTTTCAGTAGGTGATTGATGAATTCTTTCAATGTCTATTTTACCTTCTGTTTCTATAACATCTGGGCAGTTCTCTTTGATGATTTCCTGAAAAATAGTGTGTAGGCTCTTTTATTCATTATGATTTTCAGGGAGTACAATAATCCTTAGATTATCTCTCATAAATCTATTTTCTATGTCTGTTGTTTTCCCAAGTAGGTATTTAACACTTTTTTCTATTTTTTTTTCTTTTTTCTTTTCTTTTCTTTTCTTTTTTTTTTTTTGGGGGGGGGTAGTATTTGGCTGATTCTTGGTGTCTCCACGAGTCATTTGTTTCCATTTGTTCAACTCTAATTTTTAATTAATTATTTTATTCATTTACTTTTATTTATTTATTGGTATTTGTCCAAATGAGTTTTTAAATGAGTTGTTTTGTTCTATGGATTTTTTTTTTCCTATTTCGCCAATGTGTTGTTGTTGTGGTCATCATCGTTGTCATTGTTGTTGTTTTTTAAGAATTATTTTCTTTTTTTAATTCACAAATTCCATTTTCCTTGGAATTGTTTACCTTTTCCAATTCACGAATTCTGTTTTCCTGGGAATTGATTTCTTTATCTACTCTATCTTTTAATGAGTAACATGACTTATCCTGACCCTCATGCAAAGTTTTCCTTTCCTTTCCTCATTTTTCTTCTAGCTCTCTTTTAAGATCCTTTTAAATGTCTTCTGTGAGAGCTTTGTGTGATGGGAACCAGATCATATCCACCTTTGGATTTAGAGACAAATTCTTTTTAATCTGCTTGGGATTTGGAGTCTGCTTTCTTTCCATGTAGAAGCTATCAATAGTTAAAGTCTGCTTTGCCTTTTTGCTCACTTTGAAAAAAAAATAAGCCAACAAACAAAATTATGGTCTGCTTATGGGAGGCAGTGGGGTATTTCCAAGCTGGTTATATAGACAGCATCAAGTGGCAATGAAAGGGCAGTAGGACAGCACCCACTGGCTGCACTGTGATTAGCAGTTGAGCTGAAATCAGCAGCAGTGAAAGACAGCTACTAGGTCTGTGCAGGGACCAACAACTATGGCTGCACTTGAATTATGCTGAGTCACTCCAGGTGTTGGGTGGATGTGGTTAAGTCCTGAGAGAGTCTAGTGTTTTGGGATTATAGTCTTTACACCCTGTGTTTATAGCTTTTCTGCTAATCTACTGGCTTGCTGCCAGGGCAAAGTAGCTCATAGTGTCATCAAGTTCTCCCTTCAGATTTTCCACCAGCAGAGACCACACCCTGCCTTCTCCAGTCTGCTCAGCATAAACTATTTCCCGTGCTCTCACTGCCTGCCTGCCTGAGTTCTGTGCTTGGACTATCCCGTTCCAACCCCATGCATGAGCAAAGCAGATCTTTTTGGAGAATTTCAAGATTATCTTCATTTGGTAATGTGTTGCATTCCTAATATTCATGGGTTCTGACAGTTAAGCATTAATTCTGAGGCTGAGTTTCATTAAAATAGATTAAGGGAAAAGGAGAGTTTAGGAAGATGCATGTGTCCTCTATGCCATCTTGACTTCACTCCCCAGGGTACACTTTTTTCGAGGTGGTTCATAGAACCTGCGCAAAAATTTACCATATATTAGGGCATAAAGACCTTAAAATTAAATACATAAATGCAAAAAATAGTAAATGCATTTTTTTCAGATGTTGATGCAATATAAATTACATGAAATAAATGACCAGGAAAAAATAGACAAAAATTTAGTGGAAACTAAATAATCGAATCCTAAAAAAATGAATGGATGAAACAACAAATAATGGACAAAAAGACTATGACAATACTGAGACAGCATATCAAAATTTGAGGATGCAGCCAAAGTGGTAATTGGGAAATTTTTTATCTCTACATGCTTACTTGCATAAAATAGAGAAAGAGAAGCTTAACGAACTGAGCTTGCAACTAAAAAAGCTAGAAAAAGAACAAATTAAAATCTCCCAATTAAATACCAAATTAAGAATTCTGAAAATAAAGTGGGAGATTAATAAATTTGAAAGTACAAAAACTCTTGAATTAATAAATACAACTAAGCATTTGTTTTATGAAAAAAAAATTTAATTTGATTAGAAAAAAAGAAAGAAAAATATCAAATTGTTAGTATCAAAAATGAAAAGGGAAAACTTTCCACCAATGAAGAGAAAATTAAAGAAATAATTAGGAGTTATTTTGCCCAACTATATGCCAATAAATTGGATAATTTATTGATAAGTGAATGGATAAGTGAAATGGAGGAATACCTATAAACATAGAGATTACCCAAAAAAGGTTGCCCACTATCACCCTTACACTATTCAGTATTGTATAAAAAATGTTTACTTTGGCAAAAAGAAAAGGAAAAGAGATTAAAGGAATTAGACTAGGAATTGAGGAAACCAAATTATTACTCTTTGCAGATATATGATGGTATTCCTAGGATACCCTAGAAAATTCACTAAAAGCTACTAAAAGCAATTCACAACTTTAGCAAAGTTGCAGGATACAAAATAAATCCACAGAAAGCATCAGCATTTTGATATACCACCAGCAAAGTCCAGCAGCAAGAGATACAGAGAAATACCATTTGAAATAACTGTCAATAATATAAAATATTTTGCAGTCTATCCACCAAGGGAAAGTAGGTAACTGTATGAACACAATTACAAAACATTTTCCACACCAATAAAGTCAGATCTAATCAGCTGGAAAAAGTGCTCATGAGTAGGCCGATCAAATATAATAAAAATGACAATGCTTCTTAAATTAATCTTAAATTAAATAAATCAAACTCCCAAGAAATTTATTTTACAGATCTAGAAAAAATAATAACAAAGTTCATCTGGAAGAAGAAAAGGTCAAGAATTTCAAGGGAATTAATGAAAAAAATGCAAATGAAGGTGGCCTAGCTGTGCCAGACCAAAACTATATTATAAAGCAGTACCCAGCTAGTACATTTGGTACTAGCTAAAAATAGAGTAGTTGATCAATGGAATAGGTTAGTTTCACAGAACAAAACAGTCAATAACTATAGCAATCTAGTGTTTGACAAATCAAAAGACCATCTCTTTGGAGATAAGAATTCACTGTTTGGAAAAAAAAAAACCTTCTGGGAAAATTGAAAACTGGTATGGCAGAAACTAAGCATTGGCCCACACCTAACATCATATACCAAGATAAAGTTGAAATGAGTTATGATTTAGACATAAAAAGTGATATTATAAGCAAATTGGAAGAACCTAGGATAGTTACCTCACAGATCTATGGAGAAGGAAGGAATTTGTGACCAAGGAAGAACTGGAACTCATTATTGAACACCAAATAGATAATTTTAATCATATTAAATTAAAAAGTTTTTTGTAAAAACAAAATTAATGCAGACAAGATCAGAAGAGAAGAAATAAATTGGGGAAACATTTTTTACATTTTAGGGTAATGATAAGAGCTTTTTTTCTTTTTTTAACTTTATTTTATTTTATTTATTTATTTATTTATTTGTTTGTTTGTTTATTTATTTATTTATTTTTATTATAACAACTTTTTTATTGACAGAAGCCATGCCAGGGTAATTTTTTACAACATTATCCCTTGCACTCACTTCTGTTCCAACTTTTCCCCTCTCTCTCTCTACTCCCTCCCCTAGATGGCAATTAGTCCTGTACATGTTAAATATGCCACAGTACATCCTAGATACAATATATGTGTGCAGAACTGAACAGTTCTCTTGTTGCACATGGAGAATTGGATTCAGAAGGTATAAATAACCTGGGAAGAAAAACAAAAATGCAAGCAGTTTATATTCATTTCCCTGTGTTCTTTCTTTGGGTGTAGCTGCTTCTGTCCATCCTTGATCAATTGAAATTGAATTAAATCTCTTTATCGAAGAAATCCATCAGAATACACCCTCATACAGTATCGTTTTTGAAGTGTATAATGATTTCCTGGTTCTGCTCATTTCACTCAGCATTAGTTCATATAAGTCTCTCCAAGCTTCTCTGTATTCATCCTGCTGGTCATTTCTTACAGAACAATAATATTCCATAACATTCATATACCACAATAAAGAGCTTTTTTCTAAAATATAGAGAGAATTGACTCACCTTTTAAATAATTCAAGTCATTTTCCAATTGATAAATGGTCAAAGAATATGAACAGTTTTTGGATAAAACAATTGAAACCATTTTTGTCATAAGAAAATGTGCTCTAAATCACTATTGATCAGAGAAATGCAAATTACAACAACTTTGAGGTTCCACTACATGCCTCTCAGATTTGCTAAAATGACAGGAAATAATAATGGTGAATGTTGGAGGGATGTGGGAAAACTGGTACACTAATACATTGTTAATGGAATTATGAATGGATCCAGCCATTCTAGAGAACAATTTGGAACTATGCCCAAAGAGATATCAAACTGTGCATACCCTTTGATCTAGCAGTGTTTCTACTGGGATTATATACCAAAGAGATCCTAAAGGAGGGAAAGGGACCCACATGTGAAAAAATGGTTTTGGCAGCCCTTTTTTGTAGTGGCAAGAAACTGGACACTGAGTAGATGCCCATTAATTGGAGAATAGCTGAATAAATTATGGTGTATGAATGTTATGGAATATCATTGTTCTGTAAGAAATGATCAGCAGGATGATTTCAGAGAGGCCTGGAGAGACTTACATGAACTGATGCTAAGTGAAATGAGCAGAATCAGGACATCATTGTACATGACAATATCAATATTATACGATGATCAATTCTGAAGCACGTGAGTCTTTCCAACAATGAGATAATTGATGCCAATTTCCATGATCTTGTGATAATGAGAGCCATCTATACTCAGGGAAAGGACTGTGTGAATTAAATGTGCGCCACACCATAGCATTCTTACTTTTTTGTTGTTGTTTGTTTGAATTTTATTTTCTTTCTCATTTTTTTCCTTTTTGATCTGATTTTTCTTGTGCAGCAAAAATAATTCTATAAATATATAAGCTTATGTTGCATATATATATGTGTGTGTGTGTGTGTGTGTGTATGTATGTATACTTATCATGTTTAACATATATTGGATTACTTGCCATCTATGGGAGGGGGTGACCAGAATAGGGAAGTGAATTGGAACAGAAAGTTTTGTAAGAGTTAATGTTGCAAAATTATCCTTGCATATATTTTGCAAATAAAAAGCTTCAGTTAAAAAAAAGAGTCATGTGCCATTACCTATTTCTATAGCAGCTAGTGTATTTTTTGGAGGTGTTGGGGTGAAGTAAGGAAGAAGGGGAATTAAATGTGATAATTCCACAAGTATCTCCATTAAGAATAAATCACTACAGGAATACTATACATGTTTCCAGTTTAATTTACCCATGTCATTGGGATGCTAGGGTTTGGTTGGATTTCAATGTCAGCTCTTTTTTCTTACTAGAAAAAGCTAAATTAAATGGCTGAGAGGAAATTAGAGCCAAAATGTTAGTGAGGGAGAACTTAGACTTTATTTAATGAATTCAATTATTTATGTCTAAATTAATTACCTCCTAGAATACTTCAAAAATTTGTCCTTAGATACAATATCTCTCTGCGGGCAGCAATATCAAGATTAAAGTTATTTGTGACAATTGGTTTGCCTCACTTAAATTTCCATAAGAAATAATGATAAGGACAGTAGCTCTACTTTTGCCTATTTCTAATTTTCTGTAATTGACAACTTACTTAAAGAAGTTAGATTAGAACTGATATAATCACATGTACTAACATCTTTTTTTCTTTCTTATGATTTGACATTTTCTTTTACTTTTTTATAGTAACCAATCTATGATCTTATTGCACACAGATTGCTAACTCTGAAATAACTGTTATAACTGCAAATTCTCATTTTTCTTTCTAAGATAATCACTTTTCATTTTATTAGGTACTTGTCATGTCCAGCACCTTTACTTATGAAGATAATATTCATAAAGTATGGATTTGAAATTATTCAGTCTACAAGCTTTTGGTCTCTTTCGTTTCTGGATTCTAAATGTTATTTTCCAATGTGATTTTTGTTCTCTTCTAATGATACTAGTTTTCATTCTTACAATGTCTTAATGTTTGCAAAATCTTTTAATTTTATTTAACCTTCATGGCAATCTGGTTGGCTATTTATGATGTCTTTTAAGACCCCCATTTTAATGGAAGAGATAGGTAAGATTGAGAAAATTTATGTGATTTCACCAATAGCAAAACTATTGTTTCAATAGTGGGGTTCAGATTCAATATCTTGATTCCAAATCCAGCATTCTTTCCATTATACAACAATAAGCTTTGATTTTGGTCAATGACTATTCAAATATATGTTAAGTCATTTTGCAAGTTTGTTCCCACTCTTCCTAGAACTTGACATTAAAACATAAGGTGCAATTCTCTTTATAATGTTTCCTCATTTACTTTCATCGAACATGCTGTAAACTGAAAACAGTAACTCAACAAAGATTTATTTAGAGCTTACTATTTGTCACTCACATTGCTTAAAATACTAGACCTAAAAGGTAAAAAACATTGTCATTAAGGAGTTTACATTCCAATGGGAAAGATGGACAGTGTACTATTGCCAGGCCAGGAAACTAGATCACTTTCAATTGAATTGTTTTAGGACAGTTCTGAAGATCACCTGGCAAGATTAGATACCAGATAGTGAGACCTTTTTTGAAACTTTTTTGAAATCGCCAAGCATTCCAACTCTCCTGCAAAAACCATAACTCTGTTGGGCTGGCCATATTGTTCAAATGACAAATGCATGATTGCCAAAAAGATTGGTTTATGGAGAATTCACACTGAGCAAGCACTCACAATGCAGTCAAAAAAAAAAAAAAGAATACAAGGACTCTCTTAAAGTTTCTATTAAGAACTTTAGAATTGATTATATGACATAGGAGACATTGGGACAGGATTGCCCAGCATGGTGTGCCCTTATCAGAGAAGGTGCTGTGCTGTCTGAGCAAAGCAGAATTAAATTAGCTCAGAAAAAAACATGAAATGAGCAAAGTTAGGGAAGCCACCCAAATGTTCATAGGGACTATTTGGTCTTTGGCAGAGGATTTTGAGTTCATATTGGTCTGACCAGCTACAGTCAGACATACTATAATTTACCTCACTCAGTGATGTCATATTGATTCTCTTTAAGAAAAAAGGATAACAACCAACTTCATTGCAAGTAAATAAGTATATACAAGATAAAGAGAGAAAATAGATAGAAAGTAACTTTACAAGGGAGGCTTCTAATATCTGTGGAGTAGGAATGTGTTCAAAATGCATTTATATGGTAATCAATATTACCTTTTTTAAGGAAAATGTTTTGCAGAATTCTTTTAGCAAACTAAGATTAACTCCATTTTAGCTCTAATAATGTAAATTCTGACCACGGTGCTGCATTTCATTTTGTCTTAAGTGAACTATTTCTTGAATGGGTACTAAGTATGTAGCCAAATCAGAGGAGTATAAAATAAAAGCTCCACAAAACCAGCCTAGATCTGGAGGAATTCTTACTGATTAGTGACTGTCATCAGAAGTCAATGTTTCTACAAAGAAATATACATATTATAGCAAAGTTTATTCAAAAGAATATATATACTCTATATCACTTTTGTCTCTTCCTAGAACCTAAGATATATATACACACGCAAACACACACAGCCCTGAAATAATATTTCCTCTGTGAAGCTTTCTTTATTCCTCTTAATCAGCAATGATCTTCCTTTTTTTCAGATTTCACATAGTACATTGTTGTTATATACATTTGTGTTTTATTTTATGGTATGATTATTTGAGAGTGTGCTGTATTTCCTTATTGGTTGCTTACGTTTCTTAAAGGCAGGAAGTTGATTGACCTTTAATATCTGAGCTGCCCCTAGTGCCTAGCATTACATACCCCAAACATGGTAGATACTTTACAAATATTTGTTGAATTGAAGTGAATTACACTGTTGATTTTCCAGTGGAGGCAACTAGATGGCATAACTAAAATGTTGAACACTAGAACACTGGGTCTAGAAGACCTGAGTTCAAATTTTACATCACGCAATTAATTACTAGGTGTATGATTCTAAACAAGTCAATTAATCTGTTTCTTCATCTGTAAAAGAGTAGATAATAATAGTATCTACCTCACAGAGTTTTGAGGATTAAATGAGATAATATTTTAAAGTACTTAAAAGATTCCTGAAATATAGTTAGTGTTATGAAAATGTATATTCTCTTCCCCACTCTCCAGCCTCTCTCTTTAGGGATTGAAAATGGCATGGAGCAAATGAATTAAAATAAGAATATTATGAGGAACTTTTCCTATTTATAATTTTATACCATGGAATATTTTTATTTTGGGGAATGAATGATGAAGATAGAAAATATTCACTCTCTTTGACTTAGTTCAGGAAATGCTTTTTTGAGTATCTGAAATGTTAGGTCTTTCTCTTCTATGGGTGCTATCTGCTGTAGGCTGGTAAAATTGCAGAAATTCCTGTAAGAAAGTCAGATAAGGAAGGAACAAAACTATTTTAGGGTCAGAACTAAGAGAAAGAAAAAGAACAACTAAATCAGGGCAGACAGGTATGAGGATATATTGTAATGTTCTGGTTAGCTTTCTGGAGGTCTTTGGACCAGCCTTTGTTTCAGCTGAATAATCACCACAAGACTAACCAGGGATAAAGTCCAAATTCTTTATTAATTCCTTCACAGTCTGTCTCCTTCGCCTGGGGCTCAGCTAGCTTCTGGAGGTCCTCCAGAATGTGTTTTAGTTTCTGTAGAGGAAACAAGAGAGCCATCATGATGGTCTCTGTCTTGAAGTCTGTCTCAGTCTGGGAGCTTGAGTTCTAGGCTCCAGTCCTCTGTCTTCTTCAAGTCTGTCTCTGCTGAGTTTGTCCCAATTTATATGCTCTATTACAATTACAGCATTTATAGTGTACTGAGTATAAATCAATCATTATATCACTAGGGAACCATTATTTATTGTAAGATTAAATCAGTCATACTGAACTAGAGAACTCAAATGCTAAACTAGATAACCATTGTCTTATCGATTGCACTGAGTTAACACCTTATTGTAAGAATCCTTGTTTCAAGTACATTTCTCCAGAATTCTGGCCCATGACAATATATACTAAGCTTTTTTATGCCAAAATAATTAGTGAACTATAATATTTTGAATCAGAAAAAATATACTTAGCAAGATAATTTAACACTTTCATTTTGCAAATCAGAAATCTGAACCTCAGACAATTTAAGTGCCTTGACCATTGTGAGTGAGTGGAAGATTATGGAATAGTACCAAGTTGTCTAATTCACAACTCAGGGATCCATTGTGAGTGAAAGAATGATATCTTTAGTATGGGAAACAAGGATGACAATTTCTGTGAAACATTTGAAATTTTTTAGAAAGAACCATTCTTGGAAAACCAGCTATTCTAACTTTGCCCTAGGCTTTTATATAGTTTTGTAAATGTTTTCCTGATAAGTTTTATCTTTATATCTTAATTGTTTCCATGTATGTCCCCTCTCCTTGCAAAAAGTTGTTTCTCCACTGTAGCAAAGAAAATTGTTAAGCAAAATCAACTTATGTTGATTACTTCTGTTAGTACATACAACTTACCCTACCCAGTTTCCCAGCTCTCCATTGGAAAAAAAAAAAAAAAAAGAGGTGCTTCCTCATCTCTTCTTCCAAGTCAAATTTACTCATTACAATTATTTAACATTCAATGTTATTTTCATGTTCTTTGCATTTACTTTGTTAAAGCCACAGTATTCTCTATAAATCACTCTTAATCAGTTCAAACAAGTTACCTCATATTTCTTTGATTTCCTGACATTCAGTTGTTGGCATGGTGCAAAATCATCCCATTATTATCATATTCCACAATTTATCTAATGCCTAAATATGTCAAAGTATATTAATATTCCAGCAATTATTATATGACATCCTGAGCATGGTTCAGAAACATAGTTGAGAAGGAGATCTGAATGGTACCAAGCATCTCAATTAATATTTTGGATGAAGGGGCAATATTTGGATACAGCTTACAAATAAATAATAAAGAATATTTTGGGGGGCAGCTTGGTGGTGTAATGGATAAAGCACCAGCCCTGATGTCAAGAGGACCTGAATTCAAATCTAAAACTTCCTGGCTGTGTGACCCTGGGCAAGTCACTTAACCCCAAATGCCAGAAGAAGAAAAATAATAAGAAGAAGAAGACAGCAGAAGCAGAAGCAGAAGCAGCAGAAGCAAAAGAAGCAGCAGAAGCAGAAGCAGAAGTAGCAGCAGCAGCAGATGATTTTAGAATTCAAAATAACTCAAGTGTTTATTTTGGAATTTTGAGGGGAGAAAAGAAGAGCTTTTGTTGAGATGTCCAATTTGACATGTAATGTAAGGAATGAGATCTAGGATTAGGCTGAAGGGAGAAAGTCAAGGGTGAACAGGTGCATCAACCTATCATCTGCAAATAAATGACATCCAGAGCTATACTCTGCATACCCATCTTTGACAAAGAAAATATATAAAATATATAAAATCCTAAGAGGCTCTTTGAATGCAGTATATTATTTAGTATTCAAATATTCTTTGTTCAGGATATATAACCTGTATGAAAAAAAAAACATTTTCAGTTATTATTCTAAAAAGTCAAATAATTCTAAATATAGTATGACATATACACACTAGTATTATAGTTCATAATTCAGATGAACAAAATACAGTAATGCAAATTGAATTCAAAAAGAAAAAAAACACTGAAAGTTCATTCTATAAAAAAGTCATCACATTTAATGTTGAAGAAGTCAGGATGTTTGGTGATATTTTTAAATATCTAACCACTATAATCTGAATTTATAAAAGAGACAAATACCACTTATATCATTTTTATGTTTTTTTTTCTAAACCATCAAACAGGAAAAAACTGTGAGAAGATTATTTTTTTTCTCACTTGACACTTAAATTTCTCACTTGACAATTGGAAATATTCATCTAACTCATCTTTTTGTTGTTGTTTTGTCTAGAAACATAGTTCAGGGAAATTAAAATGAAATTTTGTCTGTTGATACAAATATTCAACAAAGTTTTAGAAAATCATGTGATACACTAAAAAACTATGTTACCTTTCTAGGATCATAATGAGCATATATATTACAAATTAAGACTTGAATCCTTATCTTCCCGACTCTAAGGTGAACTCTCTATCACTATTCAATGCTTCCTCTCAAATTCAATGTTAACCTGGTGTGAACTGAATTATGCATTTTCCTTTTTAAACTGTGTTTTTTTCCTACTTGTTATTTATGAAACAAATTAAAATGGATATTAACACTCTTCTATGACAGATTGATATTTGCAAAAGAATATATATCAGCATAATAGTATATAGGAATTGGACAGGCCAGATGTCAATAACTTTTCATACCTTTTTTAAAGAAGTATTACCAAAATAAAGATGAAGTCAAAAGGACCAACTTATAAATTTGTTAAACACAGATTAAAATAAACTGAATACAATAAAATCATTGAAATGAATTCATCTTTCAGGTGAAAACAATGTGCTAACCGTTTAAGATTTAAATTATCTTGCCTGCTAAAATAGAAATATTTTATTGATTTGTATCTTTTTCATTTGTTTGTGTTTTGTGGTTTTTTGGGTTTATTTGTTTTTATTTTTGTCTTTAATTCATTAGTATGCCTAGTACATTACAAATGTTGTTTTTGATTCCATGGGCAATGAAGCATACTTACATGTTACACCTAGGATCAATTAATAAAATTATTTATTATAAATATAGTGGTATTTCTACTGATTTCAATAATGGGATACAAAAATTTGCATAGCAATCTATTGTCTAGCTTAAGAAAGTACACTGGAAAAGGAAACAAAACTTAACATACATCTGGCTATGTTTAGAATAATACCAGACCTAAAACTATATTATAAAGCAGTGATCATCAAAACCATTTGGTACTGGCAAAAAATAGAGTACTTGATCAATGGAATAAGTTAAGTTCACAAGACATAATAGTCAATGACTATACTAATCTAGTGTTTGATAAACCCAAAGACCCCAGCTTCTAGGATGAAATTTTACTATTTGACAAAATTTGAAGGGAAAATTAGAAAGTAGTATGGCAGAAACTAGCCATTGACCAACATCTAATACCGTATACCAAGATAAGGTCAAAATTGGTTCATGATTTAGACATTGAGTATGACACTGTAAGCAAAATTAGAAGAACAAAGGATAGTCTATGGAGAAGGAAGGAATTCATGGCCAAAGACCTAGAATACATTATGAAATGCAAAATGGATAATTTTGATTACATTAAATTAAAAAAAAAAGTTTTTATACAAACAAAAACAATGCAGACAAGATTAGAAAGGAAGCAGAAAACTGAGAAAAAAATTTACATTCAAGGATTCTGAAAAAAGGCCTTATTTTTAAAATATATAGAGAATTGATTCAAATTTACAAGAATACTAGCCATTCTCCCACTGATAAATAGTCAAAGCATGTGAACAATTTTCAGATGACAAAATTAAAACCATTTCTAGTCATACGAAAAAAGTGCTCTAAATCAGCATGTATCAGAAAAATGTAAATTAAGACAACTCTGAGTTACCATTATATAGCTCTCAGATTGGCTAAGATGACAGGAAAGAGCATAAAAAAGGAAAAAGGACTCACATACAAAAATGTTTGTAGCAGCAAAATTTTTTGTTTATGGCAAGGAACTGGAAAATGGATGCTCATCAGTTGGGGGATGGCTGAATAAGTTATGGTATATTATTATGGAATATTATTGTACTATAAGAAACAATCAGCAGCATCATTTCAGAAAGGCCTGAAGAGACTTACATGAACTGATGCTAAGTTGTTATGAGCCAGAACTTTAAATTTGAAATAAAGGATTCTTACAAGGTACTAAGTCAGTGGAATTGATAGAGACAATAGTTATCTAATTTATCATGGTTCAGTACGACTCATTTAATCCTACAAGGAGATGTTAGGGGCCAGAACTTGAAACAAGGCACTAAGTGGAATTGAGGAAATAATAGTCAAATCTAATTTAGCATTGGTTTAATCCCACAACAAATAATGGTTTCCTATAATATAATGATTGATTTATACTCAGTGTAGAACATATAAGCAAGAAGATCTCAGGGACAAAAAAAGACAAGCATATTAGAGGCTCCCAGAGGCTGAGCCAGATAGATTCATTCCACCATCCACCTTTGTGATGGCTGGAGGCTGAAGCACAAATTTTTGGATTCTGAGAGATTCAGAGGGCAGAGAAGGAGGCAGGAACTCAAGCTCTCGGAACCAAGGAGACAGATAGGCATCCAAGAAAGCTGGCCCAATTTGGACTTTGGACTTTAACCCCTGGCTACTCCTGTGGTGATTACTGAACTGAAAAGTAGGCTGCTCCCATAGACCCCAACGGACGTGAAACTGTGAACATTACACTAAATGAGCAGAATCAAGAGAACATTGTACACAGCAATAACAAGATTATGTGATGATCAATTCTGATCAATGTGGCTCTTTTCAACAATAAAGTGATTCAGGCCAATTCCAGTAGACTTGTGATGGAGAGAGCCATTTGCACCCAGAAAAGGACTTATAGGGACTGAATGTGTATTACAACATAGTATTTTCACTTTTATGTTGTTGTTTGCTTGCTTGCTTTTGTTTTCTTTCTATTTTTTTTTCTTTTTGATCTGATTTTTCTTGCACAGCATGATAATTGTGGAAGTATGTATAGAATAATTGTACATGTTTAACATATATTGGATTGCTTGCTATGTTGGAGGAGGAGAGGGCTAAAGGATGGTGGAAAAAATGTTGAACACAAGTTTTTGCAAGGGTGACTATTGAAAACTATCTTTGCATATAACTTGATGATAAAAGCTATTATTTTAAAAAAGAAAACAAATTCTAATTAAAAATTTTGAAAGTGTCTACATTTCATATTTTTAATTCATTTCCAAATACAGGTTTCTGACTGTTTCTGTTACTGTTGTGCTTTGTTTTGTTTTGTATTTTAACAATGTGAATATTTGCTATGAAAAAAAAAATCAGATAATGAATCATCCTATTAAAAAAGAAACTGTCCTTGCAAATATCAACTAATTAGATTTTCTTTTATACTCAGCAATATTATTACCACTTTCCCATTTTGAAACACAGTCAAATGAAGTAGCAAACATCTCCAGTCAGCAGTCCAGGGGCAATACTCCTATTGATCCTTACTACCACTTTGTTTTTAGTAGATAGAGAGTACAGACTGAGCACTTATGTAATAAATACTCTGAATGGTTCCTAGGTGGCTTACCAAAAATAAGAAGAAAAAGAACAATAGGAAAAGCACTGACAAATTTGGGAAGGGGATGTCAAACTTCAGGATTTATTCTTAGATCATGACCCATAAATATTTAATAGATGCCCAAGATGAACTAGAGTAAACATTACATAGTATACATTTATATATGCTACATATAATAGCAAATATATGTATAACATAAATAGCAAATATTGAGTACAAAAATTTATGGTCAATAATGTCAAGGAACTTGCACTATCAATGAAGCTGGTTTACATGTAGAAATTATTAAATTTTGGAAACATCACTTTTAGTAACAAGGAATTTCACTCTTTTTCAGAGTGACTGCTTATGTAAATATGGGTGATTTAAATAAAAGTAATGTGGCATTCTTTTAATATATATATGAATATAATTATAAGATGTAATCAGGGGTGATTTATTGTCGTCTGAAAGAACCAGACTGGCAGTCCTCTCTAGAAACAAATTTCAATTTTAAAAGCTGGGTTTATTTTGTTAGAATGTAAAAGTCAGCATCTGGAGAGTTTATATTTTAAAACAACAACCAAATGACCAACTTGTTTCACACTCTGCTTTTTTTTTGCAGCACCTTTAGTATAATTTTTTTTAAATAGATATATTTGGTCTTAAACACAAATGCGTGAAAACACACACACACACACAATACCTCTGTGAGATAGAATGTTCCCTGAACAAATTAGTATTAGAATCACAGGAACAGGTAGTTGATTCAAAGAGCCTTACTACTGAGTATTTTTTTTCTTTTTTCCCCCAGTTTTATTGATGAATTTTGTTTTTATATTACAAGCATTTACAAATTACCCCATCTTTGTATGGTCTGTTATAACAAAGTAAAACAAAAAAGTAACATTAATACACTCACTTCATCTGAAAGTTTAATATTTTTCTGTCTACCTCTCATTTAAAAAAAACAAATCTATTTTTCTCTCTTCTACAGTTTCCCTCAAGTACACAACCCCACTTCCCTGACTGGGGGGGTGGGGGGTGGTGGAATTTTTTTATAACAGAAATGCCTTGTCAAGCAAAACAAATCCCCCCAGTGGCTGTACACAAAAATATGTCTAATTCTGAACCCTAAGCCTATTGGTGAGCTGACTTTTTTTTAATTTTAATATCTTTTTATTGATAGAACGCATGCCAGGGTAATTTTTTACAGCATTATCCCTTGCATTCATTTCTGTTCCAATTTTTCCCCTCCCTCCCTCCACCCCTTCCCCCAGATGGCAAGCAGTCCTTTACATGTTGAATAGGTTACAGTATATTTTAGATACAATATATTTGTGCAGAACCGGACAGTTTTCTTGTTGTACAGGGAGAATTGAATTCAGAAGGTATAAATAACCCGGGAAGAAAAACAAAAATGCAAGCAGTTTATATTCATTTCCCAGTGTTCTTTATCTGGGTGTAGCTGCTTCTGTCCATCTTTGATCAATTAAGGCTCTCTTTATTGAAGAGATCCACTTCCATCAGAATACATCCTCAAACAGTATCGTTGTTGAGGTATATAATGATCTCCTGGTTCTGCTCATTTCACTCAGCATCAGTTCATGTAAGTCTCGCCAGTCCTCTCTGTATTCATCCTGCTGGTCATTCCTTACAGAACAATAATATTCCATAACATTCATATACCACAATTTACTCAACCATTCTCCAATTGATGGACATCCTTTCATTTTCCAGCTTCTAGCCACTACAAAAAGGGCTGCCACAAACATTTTGGCACATACAGGTCCCTTTCCTTTCTTTAGTATCTCTTTGGGGTATAAGCCCAGTAGAAACACTGCTGGATCAAAGGGTATGCACAGTTTGATAACTTTTTGAGCATAGTTCCAAATTGCTCTCCAGAATGGCTGGATGTGTTCACAATTCCACCAACAATGTATCAGTGTCCCTGTTTTCCCACATCCCCTCCAACATTCCCCATTATCTTTCCCTGTCATTCTAGCCAATCTGACAGGTGTGTAGTGGTATCTCAGAGTTGTCTTAATTTGCATTTCTCTGATTAATAATGATTTGGAGCATATTTTCATATGTCTATAAATAGTTTCAATTTCTTCGTCTGAGAATTGTCTGTTCATATCCTTTGACCATTTATCAATTGGAGAATGGTTTGATTTCTAATAGATTAGAGTCAATTCTCTATATATTTTGGAAATGAGGCCTTTATCAGAACCTTTGATTGTAAAAATGTTTTCCCAGTTTATTGTTTCCCTTCTAATCTTGTTTGCATTTGTTTTGTTTGTACAAAAACTTTTCAATTTGATATAATCAAAATTTTCTACTTACTACTGAGTATTAAACCATGCAACAGGGAAGAGGGAAGTAAACACTGGGGTCTCAGAAACCTAAAGGAACGTATTTATAAGAGGGGTAGTCAAAGCCTCCTGGGGATAGGGGTGAACTAAATGTTTATTAGCCACTTTTGACCACACAAGAAGATTAGAAACAAATTATTTATGTATAGAGATTTATATAACCCCATAATCAGAAGAAGTATGGAGAGCTGAAAAGTCAGGAATTCATTCATCATGCTTAACCTCTGAGAACAAATTGACAGCTGAAAACTGAACCAATTTAGGGAAGAAAGACAGTTTATTGCATGTGAATCCATTTGATAAAAACCATGATGCATAGGATCTAGAGTGGAAATATATTTTCTGATCTGAAATTAATCTATACTATCATTATAAAAAACAAACATGAATATATTATAGAAAAACCTGCATATCCCTTGGTAAATGGCATGCAGATATTTCACTCTAAATTCTGTCAAGATCACTTTGTTAGCATTGATGGTAGTTGCCCCTAAATGAACTTACTTTGGGGAATTCAGATTTCATTTCAGTAGAGGAAGATGTGGTTTCCAATCAAGGCTAGTTGAATAAAGCTTTCTACTGTAAATAGTTTATGAAAACCAGCTTAAAATCTAGAATCACAACTGTTTTGCTTTTGATGGGTTGACTGAACTATTTTGGTTGTGCAGGTATGACTCAAGGATATCAGGAAATGGCAATAGCAGCCTATGAAAATTTGAATACCCATTAATGAGTCAGTTAACATTTACTGAGTGTGCTAAGAGTATGTTATATGAATCACATCTGAACCACATATTCTATTGTTATTGTAGACAATCTTTCCCCACATATATATGAGGGAAAGATTGTGCTTGTAAGAAAAATAACAGGATATGTTGTCCAGATGTTGCATACATGTATACAAACACACACACACACACACACACACACACACACACACACACACACTACCAAGGGAGTATAATGATTTTCTACTAGTATTCTAGAATAAATAAAGTTGACAGGAGAGAGGAAGGGATTTTCAGATCAAAATATTTAGAGTTGGGTCAAGGATTGTGGAAGTTATTTTTCCATTTTAATTCTTCCATTTAAGAAAGAAAATACTTTGTAAACTATAGATTTATATATGAATATGCATTTATTCATTTATATGAATCTATAGTTTACAAAGTATTTTCTTTAAACAATACTTTTCCAGGTAGTCATTTTTTTAAAATCCTACATGACTCTTCCTGTAGAACTTGTAATGGGCTGAAATTCAAGTTGATGCACTGAGGTCCCAAGCATGTGAGGCTAAATAGCAATTGGACAATACTCTATTAATATATGCTTGGAGAAAGAATGGCCCCACCTACTCTCTGTGCAAGTTTTGATGTGTTGTATAGGAAATGACATAGAGATGATTTGGTGGATGGAGTGAGAGAGGCAGAGGCACTGCTGGCGGGAGTCATGTCGTGACTGCTCTCACTTCATATTGCCATTTTCCCCTTCACCTCTGCAAAGAATAAAGCTCAAGGATTTTGCCTTATTCTGACTCTGGCTGATTTTATTATAATCTGGGTGCTAAATGTGGTCATCTCATTTGGCGCCCAATATGAAAACTAAGGACCCTACTTTCACTGAAGAAGTCTCTGGTGACCAGGAAATTAGGTTAGTATTTTAATAAACAAACAGGGAACTTACTTTGTTAAGGGCTAAACTAGTAACCTTTTTCTTCCTGAAATGGGGCAGATGCTAGGAAAAGATTCTCCTCCATTCCCACCCCCACTCTCACCCCACTTCCACCCTCATCCCCACCCTAAAGTGGCGCTATAGAAAGCATGCTTAAGTTGATTGAAGGACAAGGGTTAATCATAACTTGGGAACAGATTGCTAGACTTCTGAGTACATTAAAACATACCTTCCCTTGCTTTATAGAAGAAGAGCAGATCTTTCCAGATAATTGGACATTAATAGGATAACAGCTCTGTGCATACTACAATGAGAAAGGTCCTCATTCAATTTCCATTGAAGCATTCTATGTATACAATATAATACAGTTGGCCTTAAAGAATCCTACAAGTTATAGGAAAAAAAAAAGAAAGAAAAGTTCTAGGAATAGCCAGATGAGGAAGCCTGAGGAAAAAGAGGAAGACAATGCACAGATTAATGGCCATATCTCCACAGGGCATGGAGATTTAAGTGAAGCTCAAGGGTATGGTGACTTTCCATCCCAAGAGGCAGTTTTAACCCTGCATACAAACCAGATAATTGATACAACCCTATCAACTCCACCTTCTGGGATGGAGGGAGGAGGAGTAGTGGGGGGGGGGGGAGGGAGAGGCAGTGACACCACCAGCACCTCCTCCCCAGCATCCAACCGCTCCTATGAGTAGATTACAAAAGGCACTGCTCAAAGCCACAGTGGAAGGGAAAGATGTAAGTAAGTTAAGACCACATATTTTTCCTGTGATTTAACAGTTTAACTCTTCAGGTCACGAAAGTAGAAAATATGGTCCTTTTGATATAGAAATCCTCAAAGACCTGAAAAAGGCTTGCACTTTTTTATGAGACTACATCAGCTTATGTTAAGATGTTATTACAGAATTTGGCTTTTGAAATCTTAACCCCTAATGACTGGAAATCTATAGCAATGGTATTCTTAGAACCTGGACAAAACTTGTTGTGGCTTTCTGAATATAGTGAGCTCTGTAGGATACAAGCCCAACAAAATAGTCAAAGTGGAGTTCATGCTGCAATCACCTATGACCAACTAACAGGTGTAGGTTCTTATGCAGATATCACAGTACAGATTAATTATTCTATAGCAGCATATGAGCAAATTGCTGCTAATGCTATCAAAGCATGGGCTTCTCTCCACAATAAAGTCGACAAGGGTGAGGTCTTTACAAAAATAACACAAGGGCCAAATGAATCCTTTGCTGACTTTGTGGGATGTTTGCAGATAGCTATCACAAGAACTAATGGGAAAAATGCAGTAACAGACATTTTGATAAGGCAACTTGCTAAGGAAAATGCTAATGAGCTTTGCAGAAGAATTATACTAGGACTGCACAAGGATGCTCCTTTAGAGGAGCTCATAAGACGCTGTGCCACAGTGGGCACAAATGCCTTTTATAGCCAGGCTATGATGCAGACTTTCCAAGATCCAAACATGGAAAGACAGGGTCCCTTTTGGCAAGGGACTTCCAGGGATACTTGTCAATACTTTCAGTGTGGTAAAGTAGGGCATCCGAAAGCTCAATGTTGGTATAGAGATAGAATAAGAAAACAGGGTGGGAGAAATAGAAGCAATAGAAGCTACCATTGGGCCTCAGAATGTAGAGTGATTCAAGGAAAGGGATGAGGGGCCCAGCCCCAGGGCCCAAGGCAAAAAATACTTGGGGCATGATGGCAGCCAATGGTGCATCCAGAGAGTGCTTAGAAGTCCAGTACCCAGACATGACCAATCAGCCAGGAAGCCATCTGATGGGAGAAAGGGATTATACAACCAATCAGCCAGGAAGCAACCTGATGGGAGAAAGGGATTATAATTGGGGAGAATAGAGTTGTATGCAGCTGGGACAACTGAGATACCCCCTGGAGAAGTGAAATCTTTTCCTCTCCAGCCTATGGATCCCTTGCCTCCAGGCACAGTAGGGTTGACCATTTTATTTCCTGAGAGTATATACAAAACAGTGTCCATCCACACACTGATGTGGGAAATTGGGGAATGTGTAGATAATATTCCAGTCACTAATACAGGTAGACAATGTGTGATTTATCACCCAGGAGAAGCAGTAGCATCAGGTTTACTGATACACACTCCTAATAAGCAATCTAGTGATAGTCACCCAGATTCTTACTCCAAGCCACAAAATCCAGATATATACCAGACAGCAGCTGTGACAGCTGACTGACCTATACTCATGATCTATATAAATGGCCTACTATTGGAAGGATTGGTAGACACAGGTGCAGATCATACAATCATAGAGGTGCCAACAGGTGCAGCCATTGGCCAAATATTAAAGCAGATACCTACATGTCTGGCGTAGGAGGATCAATAGCAACTAAAGTTAGTGCTACCCCTATGAGATGGACTTTTGAAGGTGAAAAAGGAGTTTTTACTCCTTTTATAGTTGAGAAAAATCCCCATCAATCTGTGGGGAAGAGAAGTTTTACAACAATTAGGGTTAAAAATGAGCACTTCAGTTTTTTAGGCAGGGCTGCTGTTGAAGGCCTGCCAACACTTTCACCTGTTCCTATCCAATGGAAAACTGATACACCAGTGTGGATAGAACAGTGGCCCTTAGGTAGCGATAAAATTCAGGTCTGATTAGATATAATACAGGAGCAACTTGATCAAGGACACTTACAATCTTCTCTAAGTCCTTGGAATTCCCCAGTATTTGTTATAAAAAAGAAATCTGGAAAATGGAGACTGTTGACTGATTTAAGAAAGGTAAATGAACAGATGGAAACTATGGGAACTCTTCAGCCTGGACTTCCATCTCCTACTCAATTACCTAGAGAATGGCCTCTTTGGGTTATGGAGATTAAGGATTGTTTCTATTCTATCCCTCTGGAAAAAGAGGGTGCAAAAAGATTTGCCTTTTCAGTGCCCAGTGTTAACTTAGCTGAGCTTTATAAAAGATATGAATGAAAAGTTTTGCCACAGGGAATGAAAAACAGCCCTACTATGTGTCAAATGTATGTTGCTGCTGCTCTTACTCCAGCATTTCCAAAAGTAATGTTATTACATTATATGGATGATATATTGGGATGTGTACCTGAGGGACAAATGTTAGAAGCATGTCCACAAAAGACATAGAAACACTAAGGAATTATAAATTGTACATAGCTTCCTTTTCAATATTTAGGATATGAAGTATACTCTATACATGAACTGATGCTAAGTGAAATGAGCAGCACCAGGAGATCATTATATGCCTCAACAACAATGCTGTATGAGGATGTATTCTGACGGAAGTGGATCTCTGATAAAGAGATCTAATTCAGTTTTAATTGATCAAGGATGACCAAGGAAGTGGATATATGCAAAGAAAGAACACTGGGAAATGAATATGAACTGCTTGCATTTTTGCTTTTCTTCCCAGGTTATTTATACCCTCTGAATCCAATTCTCCCTGTGCAACAAGAGAACTGTTCGGTTCTGCACACATATATTGTATCTAGGATATACTGTAACCTATTTAACATGTGAAGGACTGCTTGCCATCTGGGGGATGGGGTGGAAGGAGGGAGGGGAAAAATCAGAACAGAAGTGAGTGCAAGGGATAATGTTGTAAAAAAAAATTACCCCGACATGGATTCTGTCAATAAAAAGTTATTAAAAAAAAAAGTATACTCTAAGGTGCTTACAGTACAAAAACTGCCCTTAAGGACAGAGAAGCTAAACACCTTAAATGATTTTCAGAAATTGATAGGAGATATCCAATGGATGTGACCAGTGTTAGGTTTGACTACCTATTAATTGCAACCATTATATATTTTAAAGGGAGACAGTGCTTTAAATTCACCACGTCAGCTTACAAAAGAAGCTCAAGAGCCTTTGCGAGAAGTTGAACTAGTTTTATCCAATGTGGTTGAAAGAGTCACTCAAAAACCTTTGGAAATATCAGTTTTTGCTACACAAGAGGCACTCACAGCAGTCCTTCATCAAGGAGACAATGTGATAGAGTAGGTGAACCTCCCAGCACAACTAGAACAAAGCCTTACTCCTTACCCAGTGCTTGTGGCTAGAATTTTATTAAAGGCCTTTAAGCAAGCAGTGCAATTATCTGGGACAAGACCTGACAAGATATACACCTTTTATGCTAATACACAAATTAATGTGGGCTATGAGACTATCCCAGAGTGGCAAATTTTATTAGCCATGGCTCCAAATTTTACACATGGGTCTCCATTAAAGATAACCAGACTATTACATATTTGGCGATGAATTCATGAAGAAAATGTCCCTAAAGTTCCTCTTAAAAGCCAACTATCTTTACAGATGCTTCCAAACATAATATTTGCACTGTATACTCTTGTGACTTAACTATAAAGAGAGAGTCGTCAGAACTCCTTTTCAGTCCACTCAGCAGAATGAATTGTATGCAATCATTTTAGCACTTACTTATTATCCAGGAGATATAAATATAATATCTGATTTGGCCTATTCAGTAGGTGTGGTACAAAGAATTGCCACAGCCCAATAAAATTTGTAGTCTCTAATATATGTCAGCTCTTTAAGAAACTTCAAGAGCAAGTGAGAAAGCATCCAGGTAAGATTTACATTTTGCATATTCACTCTCATAGTGAACTTCCAGGTCCTATTTTTTGATGGTAATTCAAAGGTAGATAGCCTTCTAACTATGTTGGTCAATACTCCTTTATTCCAAGAAGCCCAGGAATCTTATTCTAAATATTATCAGGCTGCTCCAGCTTTATGTTTACAATTTGGAATAACAAGAGAGGAACCTAGGAGCATAGTAAAAGCCTGTACAATGTGCCTTCCTTTCTATGCTCCTACAGTGCCTTCAGGGAAGAACTCTAGTGGTTTGAGACTCAATGAAATTTGGTAAATGGATATGACCTTTTATAAATCTTTTGGTCGTCTGTCTTTTATCCACATTGTGGTAGATACCTTTTCAGGATTTACTTTTACAATACCAGCAGCAAAAGAGACAGCCCTAGTGGTAACTGAGTTCCTTATTCAAGCATTTGCAATTATGGATGTGCCACAAGCAGTAAAAATAGATAATGGATCTGCATATACTTCTAAACATTTTGCACACTTTTGTGCACAGTATAAGATTTTACACACCACTGGCATACCTTTTAATCCTCAAGGACTGGCAATGGTAAAGAGGAGAAACAGAGACATTAATATGATCCTCCAAAAACAAAAGAAAGGGAGAACCACAGGTAACCCTAGAAAACTTCTAAATTTAGTTCTTTATACTATTAACTTCTTGATTTTTGACAAAGATGCACTGGCTCTGGCAGACAGGTTTTATAACGCATTGGAAGGGCTCCATAGGCCCCACCCACTCTCTGTGCAAGTTTTGATGTGTTGTATAGGAAATGACATAGAGACGATTTGGTGGGTGTAATGAGAGAGGCAGAGGCACTGCTGGCAGGAGTCATGTCGCAACTGCTCTCACTTCATATCGCCATTTTCCCCTTCACTTCAGCAAAGAATAAAGCTCAAGGATTTTCCCTTATTCTGACTCCAGCTGATTTTAATATAATCTGGGTGCTATACGTGGTCATCTCAACAACTCACAGTACATTCCAGATGGTAATAAGCCATTTCATATCTGCCATATTCATGTGTTTATAAATATCCATATCCATATTTAAACACACATACATATATATGCCTCATTCATATATTTTATACATATAGATAGATAGATAGATATAGAGCTAGAGATAGATATAGATACACACACATATATATATAATATGTTGATATGCTATCTCTACATCTCCCTCTTCCATCAGAGAATATAAACACCTTGATCACAAGGACTATTTCATTTCTATCTTTGCATTTCTAAAGTCTAGAATAATTTGAGGCTATATTAGACTCCTATTAGTGGGAAAGTCCAAGCTAGCCCATTTCTCTTTGCTATTGTTATTCAATCATTCTTTAAGTGTTATCTGACTCTGCATGACCCTATTTGGGGTTTTCTTCTCAAAGATACTAGAGAGGTTTGCCATTTCCTTTTATAGCTCATTTTATCAATGAGGAAACTGTAGCAAACATGGTTTAAGTGACTTGACCAGGGATACACAGTTAGTGTCTGATATCAGATTTGAACTCAGGAAAATGAGTCTTCTTGATTGCTGGGTGACATTTTACCCACTTTTCTGTCTGCTGCCTGATTCCACTTGAAGGTTCTGTTAAGATAAATTTTATTAGGTATGGGCAAAATCAATCTCTCTGCAACTTCTATCCATGGTTCTTAATCCCACTCTCAGGAATAAGCAAAACAAATATAATCTTTCTTCCATGAAAAATCATTTTAATATTTGAAGAAATCCATTATATTGTTCTAATTTTCTTCCCTGTGTTAAAATATTACCCTTCCCCCTTTTTATTCCTAATTTTTGGCTTCCAGAAAGTTTTCTAGTTCCCACACCCTACTAGGTTACCCTCCTTAGTAGGTTCTCCAATATACAAATATCATGCCTAAAGTGGCATCTAAAATGAGTACACTACTTCAGATGCAGAATATTATTAATAATGATAATTGTTCAAATTTATAGAATACTTTTTAAAGGATTTTACCAACAACCTTCTGAGGTAAGCAATACAAATATTCTTGTCCCCAATTTCTAGGTGAAAACAACAACAACAATGGTTATATATATATATATATATATATATATATATATATATATATATATATATATATATAAGAATTAAGACTAAAATTTTATTATTTTGACGTTTCTCATGTAATAACTTTGTCATTAAATTCTGTTTGAAAGTATCCAGTATGATCCCTTAGGAAAATGTACATCTTCTAGTTTACTAATTTATGGTGCCAAATGTGTGCTGATTTGGAGTAACCTAACCCTGCTTCCTGGTTTGCCACTTGGCTGAATACATAGCAGATTTAATTGCTTTCTGGGTCCCCTGAGGTAGAGTACTGTTCCTCTCTAGGTGTCCAGGTATTGCTCATTGTGACCTGAAATTAGGCATCTTGGGCAAATTGGAGCTCCTAGCCTTAATGCCTTTGTCTGCCCTAGGCTGTTATTGAAGATTTTGACTTGAGCTTACTCTGTACTTTGAAGATCTCAAGTTTTAGACACTGAGTATATCAAAAAGTGGAACCATTGATACGTTTGATGCTCAATAGAATTGTGTGTATTTTGTTCCTTCTGAACTGGACATTATGACTGTATAGAAATAAAATTGTCCTGAAGACACAGGGTCCCTCATAAAGTTTCCACCCCAAGCTATGAATCAGCTACTTACAAGCAACCAGACAACATTTTAATAGATCTCATATGGAGCCAAACAAGAATCCTTCCCACTCTTTAAGATCTGCATTTTTTTTTCTTTCATTTCTCTTTTTTTTTTTTTTCAAATGCTGGAGAGAGGAGGAGAATAGGGTTGGCTACACTAGAGAGATGATACTGCTTAGCACTGAGGTGTTAAAAGTAGCTCTGTGAACAGAGGGTGAGTCATAAAAAAACATAGCTATGGAACAGCAGGAGGGGAGAAGACTAAGACCTCCTTAGTCTCTATGTATTTATCTATTAAACAGAAGGTTCCTCTTCAAAGTGACAAAGCTAAAAAGGAAGAAGAAAATCATCTAGATGGCAATGGTATTATGTTTGTTTGTTTGATTATTTTGTTGTTGTTCTGGGTATTTTATGCAAGTTATAAATTTTCTGGCCTCCTCTGTGAAGCATAAACCATTTTTATTATTATTCACAAATAGAAATAATCACTCCAATCAGAATCAGGCTGGATCTGGAAAACAAAATCTCTCATGCCCCCAAAGTACAGAGACTGAAAGAAAGAAATAATTATCTCTGTTATTACAGACTTTATCTGAGTCACTGTACTAAAGATAGCCATCCTTTTAGAAGTTATATCACCAGTTAGAGGTGAATTTGAAATCTTACATAGGTTTAAAAATTGTTTTCAAAACAAAATCAGTAACTATGCTAGAATCAAAAATTATTACAATATTTACAATGCCTCAGGATCAAGTTCTTTCTTTCTCATTATTTAGAAACTAGGCCTCTTCTTACACAGTAAACATGACTTGATGAGAGATATTGTTGAAACAGATCACAAAGAAAAAAACAGGATAATTCTAGTATCAACTTTAATCCTATGCTGTGTTCCCTGGAGAAAGGTTCTAAAATAGCTTTTTCACATGAATATCCTTATCTCCAGCACATGAATATTAATAATATTTCATTTTTATTTCTATGTATATATATTCATTTAATCCTCTGATTTCTTATTTATTTAAGACCTATTACCAGAAACTAGATTTGGATCAAAGGACCTGGATTTATTTCTTAGTTCTGCAAGTAAATGAATTCATGTTGGGGACTTAGTTTACTCGGTTTTAAAATGAGAAAGTTGAATTTAAAATGAGAAGACTTCTAATTATTTTTTCCTTACTTAGTAAACATAAATTATGTTACCAATATAGCACAATGTAAAGATCTTTAGAGTTATAAGAACAAAAACAATTAAAGTAGAAATCTTACCTCTATCGTTTTCTTGTGATCTTCAGCAAGTCTTTCTAATACTTTTTTTTTTAAATCATCATTAACGTTTGGATAGAAATAGTTGCATCATATTAGACAAAAGAATTCAACAAGATAACTTTATACAAGGAATTTTGTAATCACTTTAAATTCTTTTTGATAAATGTCAAGAGAACATGAATAACCTTTGGAAAATTAATGTTATTACTTGCTCCCATATTTTACCTGTCTTCAACTATTTTGCTTCAATATTTCATGTCCTTCCTTGTCCTTCTGTGTACTGTAGTAGATAGATATTCCACAGACATCTCAAATTCAACAAATCTAAAACAGAACTCATAATGTTTTACAAAAATCCCACTCTACTTCCATATTTCTATTTTTCTTGAAGGTGACATTATCTTTCCTGAACATCTTCAGCTATGCTTATTTCCCTTAATTTTCACTCCCTGAGTACCAAAATAATTGGACTATACCCCTAGAACTATTCTGGGCTTTAATAATCCAGTTTTTTTTTCCCACAAACTTTCATTTCTATTTCCAGACACCTATAGTACTTCCTGGATATCTCCAGCCTTGCCACATAGTTTTAATTTCATGCTGCCTCCCACCTATTTCCAGTTCCACTTTCTCTATGTCCTTCCCTCATTAGAATGTAAACTCCTTGAAGGCAGGCACTAGTCTTTGCCTCCCTAATGTTTAGCCCCACACTTTGCATAGTAAAAGTATTATATATGTTTTGTTCTGTGTGTCAATCATGAAATGACTGTGGTAGAGTTCCAAATCAATGTCCCCACTTCCCAACTGTGCTTATGCATACAGAAATAAAAGCAAAGAAAGGAAAGAGGAATAATTCAAAATGTTACAAGTATTAGAGCTGAAAGGGTCTTATTCTTGAAAGGAAAATAATATGTATGTGTGTATATATATATCACTAATGAATGTTTCCATGAGAATAAATGTTTGACTGGAATAATGTGTGTCAGGTTCCATTGACTCTACATTCACACGTGCACACACGCACACACACGCACACACACACGCACACACACACACACACACACACACACATTTACGTATTTGAGAATCACATTCTGCATAAAAGAACTTTTCAACCCAAAGCTGCTTCCCACCATAGAAGAGGGAATATATGAGCCCTCAAAGATACTGAATACTGAGAGTGGTCATTTGGCATTCAAATAAACAGAAATCAAATATCCTAATTTTAGAAGTACTAACTGATCTCAAAACAGAAGACATTTCTTCTATTAGACATCGGTTCAGACAAAGATTGATATTTCTTAGAGACACAGAAGGAAAAAAAAAGAGAGAGAAAGAGGGTTCAGATCAACAAATGTAATAACTCAAGCATATCACCATGGTACATGGATAGAAGGATAGATAGATAGAGCAGGTAGAAAAGAAGGACATTTATGAATCACACACTTTGTGCCAAATATTGTATCCCCAGCAATTTGCTGGTGATACAAATAAAAGCAATCACATACTTGAATTTTCATTCTAATATAGAAAGACAACAATTAAACAGGAACTAGAAAGTAAATGGAAGATATCTCATAAAAAAACTTGGCTGCTTGCTTGACAAAGAGATGGTGAAGAAACAGAGCGAGTAGAGTCAGGGGTAAAATGAATATGGCTACTCACTAATCAGGAGAACAGATGTTAGGGCAGAGACATCTCCAAAGTCAGAAGGCTGTGGTGAATGAGGGAGAGAAGGTCTTTGAGTGAATGGAGCTTGATGTGAGCCCTTTTATAGGTCTTGTGGATTTTCAAAGTGTTTACACATTATCTCATAGCAATGGAATACAGGGGAGAAGTGCAAATTTGGCATTCTAAAAGCTCTGTGTTAATGAGGGACATAGAAGAAAGAAGAAGAAAATAAGGTTTCAGCCCTTGAATTAGAGAGTAGAATTCAGAATGAACTAGAAAGGCAGAAAAAAGAGAATGAAAAGTTGTTTGTCTGCTCTTATGAACATTCGATTGTTTATCTGAGAGATCATCTCAAATATTTACAAGGTGATTCATCTTTATATTTATGTCACAATTCATTTCTGTCTAAAAATACCCAAATTGCATGTAATTTTTTATTTATAAACACATTTCAGCAATTTTAATAATTCAAAGTTATTTTCTAAGCATAATCATCTATATAGCAATGATGTTATTTCCTTTAACAGTTGATCTAAATATTTTCCTTCACATAAAATTACTTTTTTTTTGTTTCTATGCCTAGAATACTCTCTTAGTACTGACTGACCTTCCTGGCTTCTTTTAATGTTAACTAAAATCTCACCTTGTGATAGAAGTAATTCCAGTATTTCCCTCTGCTAATTATTTCCTCTTTATCTTGTATATACCTTGATTTGTACTTAGTTGTTTATATATTGTCTCCCTTATTAGACTGTAAGTTCTTGAGATCAAGGACTGTCTTTTGCCTTTTTTTTTTTTATCCTTATTTCTTAGCACAGTGCCTGTTAAATGTTGTTTGGTCATTTTTCTATTATTTCTGACTTTTTGTGATCCTATTTGGGATTTTCTTGGCAAAGGTATTAACAATTGTTTGCTAATTCTCATCCACCTCATTTTACAGATGAGGAAAGTGAGGTAAATAGCACTAAGTGACTTACACAGGCTTAAACAATTACTAAGTATCTGAAGCCAGATTTGAACTCAGGAAAGAAGTTTTCCTTATTATATCCATCTAGCTATCCAGAACATAGAAGACACTTAATAAATGCTGACTGAATTAAAGAGGTTATAGTAATGAAAAATGAAGAAGCTTCTTATAAGATTAGAGCAAAGAACTCTGATCCTGAAATTATTTTTATTGCTAAATTGTGAATGCTACCTCCAAGAATTGTTTGCAAATGTGTTAAGATAAGCATCTTTATGATTTGTGACAATTCTATTTTATAAACTTACATTTTTTCTGATTCTTCCCTTGTCATTTATTATAGAATTTTGTTTATCTGAATCTATCTTTTGCTCACTGCCTTTGGGCACTTTTTAAAGTATAGCGATCATATCTCAATGTCATTGCGGCCATTCCTGGCTCAAGCCGACTACATATAGGAAATGTACTATTGGTTGAAATGGTAGTGAGGTGATAGAGCACCAACCCCAGAATCAAGAGGACTGAGTTCAGATACCTTCTGAGATCTTCTATCTGTATGAACCTGGGCAAATCACATAATGCTGTTTGCTTCAGTTCCTCATCTGTAAAATGAGCTGGAGAAGGAAATGGCAAACCACTTCGGTATCTTTGCCAAGAAAACCTCAGTTGGGTCAGGGAGAGTGGGTTGGATATCAATAAACCAATTCAACAACAAAAAACTGAAATTATTCTATAATGTGATTTTTGTGAAAATACTTTTCAAATAATACCCCTTGTTGGAGAAACAAAATCAGATATCTTTGTTTTGTTTTTTTCTCAAAGATAATATATATATATATATTTTTAAAACAGATGTTAATTAAATAGTTAATCTTAGATATTTAAAATAGAAAATTGGAGCCAGTGTAATATACTTTATTCTTGATGGATTTGAATGAAAAAATCTATAAATTTCTTAAAAGGGAAAACAAGAATGCATTACATTTGTATTCATGTTCTAATAAAGGATGTTTACTTATTAAAAACTGTATCTTTAAAAAGAAAAGAACAAGAAAAGGCCAACAGGAAATTATAGGAGAAGACTATTTCATAGAAATTTTGGTATGAAAGTTAGCTACAACTACTCAGATCCAATTGTGAAGTTTTTACTTTGAGCATTTATTTGAACCTCAGGAAATACCAATTGCCACAAATCAAGGTTTAATTTGTTGTTTGTCGGATTGTCCAGACTTAAGAAACTTATGGAGAAACTGTTAATTTTGAAGATTGTGTTGGAAAATGCATATTTTATTTTTCAGATAACAGGCAGTAAATATTTAATAGCACATCCCTCTATGAGAATCAAATAAATTATATAATCATAGCTGTATTTAAAAGTGAAACTGGAAGAACATATGAAACCGATATAAAATGGAAAAGATATATAAAATGTTATGGCAAAGTTTTACTTTTAAAGATTCATGTATTAGTCTGAAATAAATAGAGGTTAGAGAATATGAAAAGTATATAAATGATTCATATTTTGTCCAGGCAGTTTCCTAACATTTTGATATTATTTTTTTTTTATTTTAAGAATTTCAAATTTAGAACTTTCCTTTTAAAAGTTTAATAATCCTTGTGTTTAATGAAAAATATTTTCTTTATACCAAAATATATTAGAAATTTATTCCAAGAATATTTCTCACTTTCAAATATTTCACATAGATTTTGTGAAGAGGGTTAAGTATAAATAAATAATATTCATTTATTATTTATTATTATTATTTAAATATTTTAATAAATAAATAAATAAAGTATAGATCTATGTTGGAATCCTTACTAACTGCTAAGTAATTAGAGTTGATCTAATCTTACAAGAAGATGTTTTGGGCAGAACCTGAAACAAGGTACTACTGGTCCTTCAGCCTCTGCCTCTGCTTTCTTCAGCCTCCAGCCAGCTCCAATCTTCATGTCATTCCGGTGAAATCTCGACTTGTAGCTTCTTCACTCTCTAGAACTCTCCGACTGGCCCATTGGCCTATTTATGCTCCTTCCAGAGAGAGGGATTATGGGTAGTTCTACTTAGTACCTTGTTTCAGGTTCTGCCCAAAACATCTTCTTGTAAGATTAGATCAACTCTAATTACTTAGCAGTTAGTAAGGATTCCAACAGATCTATGATGTTATTGTACACTACACAGAAAGTATATTGTGTGGGGGAAGAAAGTGAAACAAAATATGAAATCTCTTATAAGCTGTACCAAATACATTTAATAGAAGAATAATTTAATATTTCAATTATGAAAATATTGCACTTTTTCTAATACAACCTCTGACATAATAAAATAGACTAATTCTCAAATGACTAAATCTCAGTATGTAGAGCAAATAATAATTTATTAAACAAACCTTTAAAATCAAACTATATATTTTAAAAAATTGTTATTTTGGATTTAGGTCAGAGGAATATAGTTTGAGAAATGGGAGAATTTTTAGATATTTTTTTTAACTAATGCTTTGACTAGACAGATAAGGAATTTGAAGCTTAGGAAAGTAAAACCCCATACTAATAATTTCCAAAGCTTGAATTCTGAAGTCCTCTGATTCTAAAATCCAAATGCTCTTTCAATCAATCAACAAACATTTACTAAGTACCTACTATGTGCCAATCAAAATCATTTTGGGGACTAAAAAGGAAAAATGTCTGTATTCAAAGATGTTAATATTCTAAAAAGAGACAATATAGACACACATGTCAATACAAACTATTTGAAAAATAATAAAGCATAATATAGGCATCATCAGCTTGGATCATGGCAAACAAACAGTGAAAATATGGGAAATAGTGAAATCTAAAGATAGCAAGAAAACCAGTATAGCATTGTTGTTGTTGTTTGTTTGCTTGTACCCCTCCCCCCCCAATCTATTCCCTTTGATATGATTTTTCTTTTCTCTGAAATTTTGAACACTTGTAATGTGGTAGTGCCTTAAACAGAATTTTATTTTTTTTTTATTTTTAGTATTATTTTATTTTCCCAAATACTTGTAAAGACAACTGTCAACATTCTTTTTTTTTGTAAAATTTTGTGTTCCAAATTGTTCTCCCTCCTTCTTTTATCTCCCTTCTCTCCAAGACATCAAGCAATCCAATATAAGTTAAATATGTGCAAAGCTTTTAAAAATATTTCCATATTTGTCTTATTGTACAAGAAAAATCAGACTAAAGGGGGGAAAAACATGAGAAAGAAAAAAAAAAACAAAAGTGAAAATACTATGCTTTAATGCACATTTAATCTTCTTAGCTCTCTCTCTCTCTCTCTCTCTCTCTCTCTCTCTCTCTCTCTCTCTCTCTCTCTGGAAATTATTGGCATTTTAAATCCTAAGTCTATTGGAATTGCCATGAATCACCATATTGTTAAGAAGAGCCAAGTACATTATAGTTGATTATCAAATAATCTGGTTTTAACTATGTACAATGTTTTCCTGGTTCTGTTCACTTCACCCAGTATCAATTCATGTAGGTCTTTCCAAGCTTTTCTGGAATCAGCCTGCTCATCATTTTTAATTAGATTTATTTTTTGCTTTTGTTTGATCTGAGATCAAGCAATTTTTCCCTTTCACCTGAAGCATAATAGATTCTGCTGCAGCCTTTTACCTTTACTCTGTATGTAGAGTACTACTTTAAATGTGTTTCTTGCAAACAACATATTGCAGGATTCTGGCTTTTAATCCAGTCTGCTATCCACTACCATTTTATGGGAGAGTTCATCCCATTAACACTTTTAGTTAAAATAACTAATTCTTTATTTCCTGCCATCTTATTTACCCCAAGTTATGTTTTTTTCTTTCCTTTACCTCTTTCTTCCTCCCCACTATTTTCATTCTGACCATTACTTCCCTGAAACGGTTCTCTTCCTTTGCAGCCCCTCTCCCTTTCTTATACCTTTCCCTTACTACTTCTGTTTTCCCTTCTATTAGCCTCACCTTTTCCTTTCCCCTTTCCCCTCCTATTTCCCTATAAGGTGAGATAAGCTACTTTGAGAAGCTAAATGTGTCTGATAGTCTCTCTTTTAGGCAAATCTGATGAGAGTAAGATTCACACAATGTTCATCCCACTCTGTTCTTTCCCTTTATTATAACAGGTCTAATTTGCCTCATCATGAGATACAATTTTCCTCATTTTACCTATATTTTTCTCTTTTTCCAATACAATCCTCTTTCCACTCTAGTTTCTTTTTCATATTATAACAATAAAATCAAATTATGCCCACACTCTCTAAGTATGCCCATAACAGAGATATAATTCTCAAGAGTTTTTCCTATTGACTTTTTTATGCTTCTTGTGAGTTTTTTATTTGTAGATCAATTTTTTTTGTTGTTGTTCAGCTTTGTTTTTTTCATCAGAAATAACTGAAATTCACCTATATCATTGAATATCCACCTCTTCTGTAAAAGATAATGCTTAATTTAGCTCGATATATGATTCTTGTCTGCAATACAAGTTCCTTTGCCTTTCAGAATATCAGATTCAAATCCCTTTGATCCTTTGAGGTGAACACTGCTAAGTCCTATGGAATTCTGATTGTGGCTCCTCGATATTTGAATTGTTTCTTTCTAGCTGCCTACAATATTTTTTCCTTGACCCAAGAATTCTGAAATTTTGCTACGATATTCCTTGGAATTTTCATGTTGGGGTTTCTTTCAGGAGGTGATAGGTGAATTCTTTCGATGACTCCTTACGTTCTGGTTCTAGGACATCAGGGAAGTTTTCTTTGATGATATTCTGAAAGGTGATGTCTAGGCTCTTTTTTCATCATAATTTTAAGGAAGTCCAATAATCCTTAGATTGCCTCTCCTAAATCTATTTTCCAGGTCAGTTGTTTTTTCAATTAATTATTTTGTAGGGGATTATGTGTTTTTCCCATTTTATCATATATATTTTTAAAGAGTTTTCTTCAAATAACTTGTTTTTCCTTTTCCATAGCCTTTTGCAAAAATCTCATTTCCTTTCCACTTTTTTTTCATCTAACTCTCTTTTAATATCCTTTTTGAAATATTTCAAGGTTTTTTTTTTGTGAAATAGGTAGCAACTCATATCATCCTTTGGGACTTCATCTAGAGTTGATTTGCCTTTAAGAATCTCAGGGTTTGAGGTCTGTTCTTTTCTTTCCATAAAACCTATCTATGGTCAGAGTTCCTTTGGCTTCTTTTTTGCTTATTTTTAATGGTTGAAGTCTACTCTTAAGGCAAATAGGGGACAGCCACTTTAATTTGCCCTGGGGCAGTTCTGCTGATTGCCTTCTAGTGCTGAGAAATTGAGGCCTTGTCCTGCATTCTTCTGAGGCTCATTGGCTTACAATTTGCCTTTTGAATTTGTTTTTGAATGCCTCACAGCAAATTTTCTAAACCACCTTCTCGTAACCAGAACAGAGTAACCTAAGAGCTTCACAGTAGATTTCCCAGTGTGCAGATGCCACAACATTCAGGTCTTTGTCCTGGGCTCCCTACACTGTGGTCTAGGCTTGGCAGACTGTCCCTCTGCCTGATTGAAACAGACCTGTTCTGAAGTGCTTCCAAAAGATCTCCTTCTGGAAAAGTCTTGTACCCATATTTGTGGCTTCTATCACTTCAAAAACAGTTCAGAGGCTAAATCTGCTGTTGGTTTCAGAGAAGGTCAGAGGAGGTCAGATAGAGATATGTCTACTCATTGCCACCTTGGCTCCACCTCTCATCATTTTTTATAGCAGAATAATATTCTATTACTTTCACATATTATAACTTATTCAATCATTCCCCAACTGATGGCCATCCACTTAGTTTCCAGTTTCTTGCCACCACAAAAAGAACAGCTACAAACATTTTTGCCCACATGTATCTGTTTCCCTCTTTTATGATCCCTTTGGGCTACAGACCCAGGAATGAGATTGCTAGATCAAAGGGTATGCACAGTTTTATAGCCTTTTGAACATATTTAATAGAAATTTTACATATATATATATATATATATATATATATATATTTACAACAGGATTAGGTTTTAAGAAAAATATAATTTATTCTATTTGTATGTCTTGAGTTTAAGTTTATTTATGTGATATAAAATTCAAAATTTTTAATAGTCCATCATTGATGATAGACTGCCACTCGGAATATAGAATGAGGCTATACAGATTTGTGAGTTATCTTCATGAATCTAATAGTTAAATTAATGAGAACTAATGAGGGCCAAAGTGAGAGACTCAGGAAGAGATAGCGAGCAAGAGTGAGGGCAAAAGCCAGAGTGAACAAAATGCCACAAATATGCAGAGATAAGAAAATATACAAAATAAAATGGAAAAATGTTATGTAAAAAGATAACAAAAGTGAAGATTGAAAAAATACCAAGAGATTTTATAATAAAGTGATAGGAAACCAAAAAAGAAAAATCATTGTAATAATAGAAACATTGCAATTTCCAAAATGTTATTGCTATAAAAAATTCTTAATTCAATATGATGGGTTTTTCATGTTGAAGAATTTAAAAATTATATCTGGAGATATATTAAATTGTCATAAAGTTAAAGACCAATATTTTGAGTATATCTGATAAGTATTTTTCTTTATTTTGTATGTGGGGGGGGTAACTTTTGCAGCTTCTACAACAATATACTACATGTCTTCAAAATGCATAAATGAGTTTTTATGTGTATCTGTGTGTCAAAAAAATTGCCTAAAATAGTTTAATACCTTTTACCTGACTCTAAATGGATATTACAAGAAGTTCTTTTAGTTAATAACCAAATAAGTTGTGAAAACAAATCTCCATGCTGAAAGGTCTTCACGTATGCATAGTGAAATCTGCTGTGATTCTGAAAAAAAGAAATAAAAAAGATGGAGATATGTTAAGTCCTAAGCTCTTTCTTAACATTGTGTACAAATCATCTCAAATATATGAAGGAAAAAAAAACATCAATTTATAAATAATTTACAACTTTTTCACTGATATATAATTAGATCAAGAGTAATAAATGCTGCAAAATATTTATCTTCATTTTAATCAGATATAACCCAAGAAATTATTGATTTTCTTGTATTAAAAATGAAGACTTAATCTGGGATCTTTCTCTATTGGAAAGGAGTAAGCAGTTGCCTAATTCTTAGGTTTGAATTGTTTGCTTCTTCCTCATTGTTTCCTGTGGATAAATTAAAAGCAAAACCCTCCTCCAAAAGGAAGAAGTCAAGGGAATGACTGAGAAAGAAAAGCATAACCAAAGATCAGGTGAGTAAAGAGGGGTAAGAAGCCTGCTCACCCAGCACAATGTACTACATCACCAGTACTTTTGTATCCTCTATAAATACCAGAATATCTTATCCATAATAAACATATAATACTTTTATGTATGTGTTGAATTGAATTTATAAAGTTTTATTACCAAATTTAAAGACATATAAGCTTGCTAACTACGTCAGTCAATTTATTAATTTTATGTTCCCTATAGACTGTAAGCTCTTTAAAATCAGGAAGTAGTTTTTAGTTGTTTTCACATTGCAAGGAAATAATTTTTCAAAGATTTTTTTCTAGAAGCTATTGTTCTACAGGAACTACTAAACCATCTAAAATTACCTACCTGAGAGTTTGCCTCAAAAACCACAAGGAACCCAGCTGCTGAATGGAGTCTGATGGAATGAAATCATTTCAGCTCAAGACAGATTGGAAGGACTTCAAGAAAGATCAGTCTCACTGGGGTAAAAGGAGCATTAAGTTCATCACAGCCAGTGTCCATAACAGCCAGTAAAAGGGTTAAATCACAGCAGATCAGCAACTGAGATCTTTGGGCATGGTTCAATAACAGAGCAATAACAGAGGCAGCTTCCAGAACTAGCACATGAGGTGACTTTCCAATCACACTAGGCTGTTCCCTGGAGTGAGCAGGTACCCCCTGCTGTGAGCAAGCCATCAAACAAAAGCCAAAACTTAGAGTTATACAGGAAGTTTGGGATGGTTTCCTCTTTACCTCAAAACAGAACTTGACTATACAAGCACATAAGAGGAAAGAAAAAAGAGAAGGAAAGGAAAATGAGTGAATAAAAAAGAACCTTAATCCTAGAAAGCTGCTATAATGACAGGAAAGACCAAAACACCAAATCAGATGAGGACCAGTGCTCACAGGGGAAATCTCAAAAAGTGATATGAATTGGTCTCAAGCCCAAAGAGACTTCTTGAAAGTGCTTATATTACACTTTAAAAGGCAAATAAGAGAGGTAAAAGGAAAAAAAATGAGAAAAGAAAGCTTTGCAAGATGGAATCAACAGCTTAGGAAAGGAAGGGAAAACATTGACTGAAGACATCAATTCCTTAAAAATACAATTGGGTTCCAAGGGTGGAGCCAAGATGACAGACTAAAGCCATAAATCTGCTCCAGCTCTCAGTTTTCCTCTAAACCCACATGAAACCAAGTCTCTGTACAGAATCTAATGGAATAAAACAACTCTCCACCTTTAAATAAGCTGAAAAAACTTCAAGAAAAGTCAGGCTTACTGGTTTGAAAAAGGTGTTCAGTCTAGATCAGATAGACTATGAGAAAGCTAATGAGAGGTTCTTCATCACCAGCAACTAAGGCTCTCAGTCCTGGCTCAGTGGAGGAACAAATCAATGGGGCAGCTCCAGTCCCAGCTCAGAAGACAAACTGTGGGAACCAGGCTTTCCTGAACAGAGCAGGCAAAGCTGTTCCCAACAAACAAAAGGGGCCCTTCTGCTCAAAGCCAAGTCTCAGAGTTATACTAGAATCTTGGAGCAGCACCACCTTTATCCCAGGAGCAGAGTTTCATCTCAAAAGTAAAAATAAGAAAATACAAAAAGAAAAGTAAAGAAAATGAACAAGAAACAGATAAAAACCTTGACCATAGAAAGCTACTATGGTGACAGAGCAAAACAAAATACAAACTCAGATGAGGACAGAATTTCCACAGAAGAAACCTCAGAGTGATATGAATTGGTCTCAAGTCAAAAAAAAGTTCCTTGTACTCATAAAAGATTTCAAAAAGCAAATACAAGAGTTAGAAGAAACAATAAGAAATGTGGTATTCAGGAGAGAGTCAACAGTTTGGGAAGGAAGGAAAAAAAATGTCTGAGGAAAACAAATTAAACAATAGAATAAAACAAATAAAAAAGAGATACAAAAAATAACAAGAAAATAACACATTGAAAAAGTAGAACAGAGAAAATGGAAGTGAATGACTTTATGAGATAGCAAAAAAACATTCAAACAAATTTAAAATAATGAAAAAATAGAATAAAATCTAAAATACCTCATAGGGAAAGCAGTTAATCTAGAAAGACATCTGGAAGAGACAACTTAAAAATTAGTAGTCTATTTGAAGTCTTTGACCAAACAAAAAGAGTCTAGATAGCATTCTATAAGAGATCATTAAGGAACACTGCCCCAATATTCTAGAAACAGAGGATGAAATAATGATTGAAAGAAATATCTGAGAAGAACTAGAGATCATTACTGATCACAAAATAGAACATTTTGATTATATAAAATTGAAAAGTTTTTGTACAAACAAAACTAATGCAGACAAGATTAGAAGGGAAGGAATAAACTAGGAAAACATTTTTTTTACAGTCAAAGGTTCTCATAAAGGCCTCATCTCCAAAATATAGAGAATTGACTCTAATTTATAAGAAATTAAGCCATTCTCCAATTGATAAATAGTCAAAGGATATGAACAAACAATTCTCAGATGAAGAAATTGAAACTATTTCTAGCCATATGAAAAGATGCTCCAAGTCATTATTAATCAGAGAAATGCAAATTAAGACAACCCTGAGACACCACAACTCACCTGTTAAATTGGCTAGAATGACAAGGAAAGATAATGAGGAATGTTGGAGGGGATGTGGGAAAACAGGGACATCAATGCATTGTTGGAGGAATTGTGAATACATCCAGCCATTTTGGAGAGCAATTTGGAACTATGCTCAAAAAGTTATCAATCTGTATATACCCTTTGATCCAGCAGTGTTACTACTGGGCTTATATCCCAAAGAAATCTTAAAGAAGTGAAAGGGACCTGTATGTGCAAAAATGTTTGTGGCAGCCCTCTTTGTAGTGGGCAGAAACTGGAAACTGAGTGGATGCCCATCAATTGGAGGATGGCTGAATAAATTGTGGTATATGAATATTATGGAATATTATTGTTTGGTAAGAAATGACCAACAGGATGATTTCAGAAAGGCCTGGAGAGACTTACACGAACTCATGCTGAGTGAAATGAGCAGGACCAGGAGATCATTATATACTTCAACAACAATACTATATGATGATCAATTCTGATGGACCTGGATATCTTCAGCAATGAGATGAACCAAATCAATTTCAATGGATCAGTAATGAACTGAACCAGCTACATCCATCGAAAGAACTCTGGGAGATGACTAAGAACCATTACATTGAATTCCCAATCCCTATATCTTTGCCTGCCTAAATTTTTTTTTTTATTTCCTTCACAGGCTAATTGTATATTTCAGAGTCTGAGTCTTTTTGTACAGCAAAATAGTGGTTTGGACATGTAAACTTATTTTGTATTTAATTTATACTTTAATATATTTAACATCTACTGGTCATCCTGCCATGTAGGGGAGGAGGTGGGGGGAAGGAAGGGAAAAATTGGAACAAAAGGTTTGGCAATTGTCAATGCTGTAAAATTACCCATGCATATACCTTGTAAATAAAAAAAGCTAAAATTAAAAAAAAAAAAAGAAAGAAAGAAAGAAAGAACTATCTGGAAAGAAATCCCACAAGGTAAACTCCAAGTGACATTGTTACAAAACTCCCAAACTATATACTCAAAGAAAAAATGCTGTAAACTGACAGACAAAAACAATTTAAATTTCAAGATATAACAGAAAAATTAACAGAAGGATCTGGAAGCTTGCACAATAAAAGATCATAAGGCCTGGAATATCTTGACCTGGGGTTATAACCAAGAATTAACTACCCAAGGAGAATCAGCATCATATTTCAGGGGAGGAGATGGATCTTTGATGAAGTAAAAGACTTTGAATCATTTTTATTGAAAAAACCAGGACTAAACTGAAATTTTGATTTTCAAACACAGTACTCAAGAAAAGCATAGAAAGGTAAACAGGGGGAGGGGGAATTATATAACATCAGTAATTCTTGAGAATTCTGTTATTGGAGCAGTTAGAAGAGGCATACATGAATAAAGATTGTGGATATGAATACACTCTGATAAAATATCAAAGAAAAAAGATAAAGGGTTGGGGAAAAGATAGTACTGGGAGAAAAGGAAAATGCATATAAAAAGCAACAAATTAAAATACATGACACAAAAGACCTATTACAATAGAGGGGGAAAAGGGAGAGAGATAAGCCTAAAGTTTAATCTAATCAGTTTGGGTTCAAATAGGAAATAATGTAACCACACACTTGGATATAAAAATTAATCCTACCCTGTAAAGAAAGAGAACAAAGGGGAAAGAAAATAAGGATCACACAAGACCTAGCTGCCTCCACATTAAAGGATCGAAGGTCATGGAATCTGATATTCTGAAAGGCAAAAGAATATGGAATGCAGCCAAGAATAAACTACCCAGCTTCTTCCATGGAGGAAGATGGACATTTAATGAAACATAAAAAATTTCATTTGTTTCTAAGGAAAAGAGAACCCCAGAGATTCTATAAAAAAGCTATTAGAAATAATCTACACCTTTAGCAAAGTTGCACGATACAAAATAAACCCACATAAGTGATCAGCATTCTTCTATATCCCTAACAAAATCCAACAGAGTTACAAAGAAAAATTCCATTTAAAGTGACTACTGATAGTATAAAATATTTAGGAATCTATTTGCCAAGGGAAAATCAGGAACTGTATGATTAAAACTACAAAACATTTTCCACATAAATAAAGTCAAATCTAAACAACTGGAAAAATATTAAATGCTCTTGGATAGGGTGAGCAAATATAATAAAGATGACAATACTACCTAAACTAATCTATTTATTTAGCACTATACCAAGCAGACTCCCAAAAAAAACTATTTTAATGACCTAGAAAAAATAACAACAGAGTCCATATGGAAAAACAAAAGGTCAAGAATTTCAAGGGAACTAATGAAAAAAAAAAATCAAATGAAGTTAGCCTAGCAGTACCACATCAAAAATTATATTATAGAGCAGCGGTTACCAAAACCATTTGGTATTGGCTAAGAAACAGACTAGTTGATCAGTGGAATAGGTTAGGGTCAAAGGACAAAGCCAATAACTTTAATAATCTAGTGTTTGACACCCCAAAGACCCCACTTTTTGGGATAAGGACTCACTGTTTGATGAAAATTGCTGGAAAAATTGGAAATTAGTATGGCAGAAACTAGGCATTTACCCACACTTAATACCATACACCAAGATAAGGTCAAAATGGGTTCATGATCTAGGCATAAAGAATGAAATCATAAATAAATTAGAAGAACATAGGATAGTTTACCTCTCAGACCTGTGGAAGAGGAAGGAATTTATGACCAAAGAAGAACTAGAGATTATTATTGATCACAAAATAGAAAATTTTGATTATATCAAATTGAAAAGTTTTTGTACAAACAAAACTAATGCAGACAAGATTAGAAGGGAAGCAATAAACTAGGAAAACATTTTTTTTTTTTTACAATCAAAGGTTCTGATAAAGGCCTCATCTCCAAAATATAGAAAGAATTGATTCTAATTTATAAGAAATCAAGCCATTCTCCAATTGATAAATGGTCAAAAGATATGAACAGATAATTCTCAGATGAAGAAATTGAAACTATTTCTAGCCATATGAAAAGATGTTCCAAGTCATTATTAATCAGAGAAATGCAAATTAAGGCAACCTCGAGATATCACAACATACCTGTTAAATTGGCTAGAATGACAGGGAAAGATAATGAGGAATGTTGGAGGGGATGTGGGAAAACAGTGACATCAATATATTGTTGGTGGAATTGTGAATACATCCAGTCATTCTGGAGAGCAATTTGGAACTATGCTCAAAAAGTTATCAAACTGTGCATTTCTTTTGATCCAGCAGTGCCACTACAGAGCTTATATCCCAAAGAGATACTAAAGAAGGGAAAGGCACCTGTATGTGCCAAAATGTTTGTGGCAGCCCTGTTTGTAGTGGCTGGAAACTGGAAAATGAATGGACACCCATCAACTGGAGAATGGTTGGGTAAATTGTTGTATATGGATGTTATGGAATATTATTTTTCTATAAGAAATGACCAGCAGGATGAATACAGAGAGGTTTGGAGAGACTTTCATGAACTGATGCTGAGTGAAATGAGCAGAAACAGGAGATCATTATGTACTTCAACAACAAACTGTATGAGGATGTATTCTGATGGAAGTAGATTTCTTCGACAAAGAGAAGATCTAACTCAGTTTCAACTGATCAATTATAAACAGAAGCAGCTACACCCAAAGAAAGAACACTGGAAAATGAATGTAAACTGTTTGCATTTTTGTTTTTCTTCCTGGGTCATTTTTACCTTCTAAATCCAATTCTCCCTGTGCAACAAGAGAACTCTTCAGTTCTGCACACATATATTGTACCTAGGATATATTGTGACATATTTAACATGTATAGAACTGCTTTCCATCTTGGGGAGGGAATAGTGGGCAGGAGGGGAAAAGTCAGAACAGAAGTGAGTGCACGGGGTAATGTTGTAAAAAAAAAATTTATCCATGCATGGGTTCTGTCAATAAAAACTTATAATTATTTTAAAAAAAACATTCAAGTTTTGGGGTCAGGAATTCACTATTTAACCAAAAATTCCTGGGAAAATGATAAAACAGTTGAAAAGGAAAGAAAGACCAACATCTCAGTTTGTATTTGAAGATAACATCAAAATGGATATGTAATTTAGATATAAATGGTAATATCACATGTAAATTAAATTAGGAGAGCATAGAAAAATAATAATACCTAGCAGATCTATAAATAAGAAATGAGTTTCTGACCAAACGACATAGAGAGGATCATAGGAATGTATAATTTTGATTATGTGAAATTATTTTTCCCACAAATAAAACCAAAATAGCCAAAATTCAAAGGAAAACAGTAAATGAGGAAAACAAAAAATTATAACAAGTAAAAATTGGGGGAGGGAGGAAGAGAAAAGTATAACTGGAGGAAAACAAGAGGGCAGAAAATATTAAGTTAGTAATTTTAACTGTGAATGGGATAAACTGTCCCTTAAAATGGAAGTGGATAGCATAATGGAATAAATGTCAGAATCCTATCTTTTTTTGTCTATAAGAAAAATTTAAAGCAGAGTGATACATTCAGAGTAAAGGTAAAAGGCTAGAGCAGAATCTATTATTCTTCAACTGAAGTAAAAAAAAAAAAAAAAAAAAAAAAAAGCATGGATAACAATCCTGATTTCAGATCAAGCAAAAGCAAAAATAGATCTAATTGAAAAAGATAAGGAAGGAAACTACATCTTACTAAATGGTATCATAGATAATGAGGTAATATCAACACTAAACACATGTGCATCCAAATTCCAAGAAGAGAAAAAAGAGCTGCAACAAGAATTAGAAAGCAAAATTATACTAGTGGAGGATCTTAACCTTGTTCTCTCAGAAATTTTTAAAATAAAAGGGGAGATTGATAAAATTGAAAGTAAGCAAACTATTTAATTAATAAACAAAAGTAAGAGTTGATTTTATAAAAAAAAAAATAAAATAGATAAACCTTTAGTTAATTTGTTTTGGAAAAGGAAAAAAGAAAAAACAAATGGTTAGTATCAACAATGAAAAAGAAGAAATTTCCACCAATAAAGAGGAAATGACTATAGTAATCTATTATTTGATAAACTTCAAAACTCCAGGTTGGAGGATAAGATAAGATCCTATTATTTCACAAAAATTACTGAGACAATTGAAAATAATATGTTAGGAACTGCATAGATATACATCTCTCACTTATTACCAAAATAAGTTCAAAATGAATATATGATTTGGGTGTAAAGGGTGATATTATAAGCAAATTAAGAGAGCAAGAGATAATTTGCCTATCATATCTTTGAAGAGGGGAAGAAATTATGAACAAAAATTACTAGAGAAAATAATAAAATGTAAAATGGATATTTTTGATTACATTAAGATAAAAAGATTTTACACACACAAAACCAACTCAAACAAAATTTTAAAAGGATTACAAAGCTGGGTAATAATTTTATAGCTATTGCTTCTAATAAAGGCTTCATTTCTAAAATATATAAAGAATTGTGTCAAATTTATAAAAATATGTCATCCCCCATTTGAAAAATGAGCAAAGGATATGGAATAGACAATTTTTAGATGATAAAATTAAAGCCATCTATAGTCATATGAAAAAATCCTCTACATCACTATGGATTAAAGAGATGCAAATCAAAACATCTCTGTGGTACTATTTCATACCTCTTAGATTAGCTAAGATGACAACAAAAGATAATGATAAATGTTGCTGTTGTTTTGGTAAAACTGGTGAAGTTGTGAAGTGATCCAAACATTCTGGTGAGTCTTTTAGAAGTATGCCCAAAATGCTATAAAACTGTACATACCTTTGATCCAGCAGTGTTTCTCCTGGGTCTGTATCCCAAGGAAATAATAAAGGAGATAAAAGCAAAAATGTTCATAGCCATTCTTTTTGTGGTAGCAAACAATTGGAAACTGAGTGTATGTCTGTCAATTGGGGAATGGCTGAACAAGTTGTGGTTTATGAAATAATGGAATATTATTGTTGTATAAAAATATGACAAACAAGCTAATTTTAGAAAGGCCTGGAAAGGTTTTCTTAATTGTTGTGACTAAAACAAGCAGAACCAGGAATGCACTACATAGTGAGAGGATCATCTGTGAATGACTTTGTTCTTTTCAGTTGTTCAGTAATCAATAAATTTGGATAGAAAATGCCATGTGCATCCAGAGAGAGAACTTTGCATACTGAAAGTAAACCAACACATTCCATGTTCATTTTTTCTTCTATCTTTTTTCCTCTTATGGTTTTTTGTTTTGTTCTTATTTTCCTCCCTCATATGATTCATTAAGAAATGTGTATTTAAAAAATTAATGTACTGATATAATCAGAAATAATTGAAATAATTTAATTTTAAAATACCTACCTGAAATACTCAGATGAATCATTGATCTCAGATAGGTACTGCCTGCCTTTTCTATGTCTATGCAATTCTTATACATACATATATATATATATATATATATATATGTATATGCAATTCTTATACATATATATATATGTATAAGAATTGCATATACATATATACACACACACATACTCCTATAAGTTCCAGTTCCATCACAGGGTATCCACCCAACATACTAGTGACCAACTTCATTTTCTTTTGAAATTATATAGACACAAATAAGCCATAAAAGTTTAAAGTTATCCCTCACTCTTTGTATGCTATCAACTAGCAAACAGGTGTCTATAGATGAGTTTTTCTGAATTTGCTTTGGCTGGTACTTGGACCATCATCATAAATCTCAGAGCCTACTAAGATTGGTAGGCCTTACATATTTTTCACTATCCCTTCAATCATAGGATACGTTTATGTGTTGAGCACCATATGTGTAGGAGATTGGATTAACCATATCCTTTAAGATGCAATGACAAGAGTGTGCTAATTTTTCTTTAAGTAAAGCATGCCTCTATAATAATATGTTTAGAAGGAGAGAAGAGAGATATAATTCTGACCAAGTATCTCATCTCAGAGGAAAATCAAGAACCATCCTTATGGACCCTTCCCTTAGTTCTCTTCTAGGGCATGAATCAATGTCTCCCTTAGGGATAAGTGGACAAGATTCAAAATATATCTTTCTATGCTTTAATTAACAATATTTTGACAACTCATGTGAATATAGATACTTTATATCACATACACATCCACATCTCCCCCCGCTACATACCCCTTATTCATAAATAACTGAATTCAAGATTGTAAAACTGTAGTATCCACAAGAATGCAACTCAATTTTGGAAGGATGTAATTACATAATATGTTCTGTAAATCTTAATGAGTAATTTTAATATGTTATTACTATTATTCTAGAGTTTTGGGAAATCACCATATGTAATCTCAATATGTTACATGCAGGATAATATTATTTGTACACAGTATCTCTTCTCTATCCTTATGTTCATTACAAATGTTGAATACAACCAGCTCTTTTTTGATACAAATACATATTTTCTGAAGTTATTAAACACAAATCTTTATTTCTAACTCTTGAAAAAGTTTCACAATAGATGCTGAGTAATGAATTAAATGGTAAGTTTTCCCCTTAGGATTGTATAGCTGCCACAGGTTTTACATATAAAACATTAACAGTAATTGGTACCAACTAAACCCTATCACAAAAAGAAATGGTAATTACATATTGTATGGTTGCTAAGAAGAAAGTTGTAATGAATCTTTTTGTTGCTTTTTGGTGGTGATGATGGATTAATTCTCAAGTCATTATACACTATAGACTGATATTTGATGTAAGTCAATGTGTTCTAAAGAATAAAATACTAGAACTGTGATGCAAGAAGATCTATATTTGAATCTTGGATCTGACTTTTGATGTGAACTTAGATAAATCATTTGAATTCAGTGAACCTCACACATTTCACATTTCAAAAGTTATATATATAAGGAATATGTTATATATTCCTTAAAATATAACTACTGTCAAAAATGAGTAGTCACCTATATTGGTGGAGGGAATTTCCTCAACAGGAGTTATTTATACTAACAAAATAATGTTATATCCATATACAACAAACAAGTTTCTACTATAATAATAGATACTCTTTTTAAAAGATGCATTACAAATTAAGACAACTCTGAGATACCACTACATGCCTCTCAGATTGTCTAAGATGACAGGAAGAGATAATGATAAATGTTGGAGGGAATGTGGAAAAAAACTGGGACACTAACACATTATTGGTGGAATTGTGAACTTACCCAACCATTCTGGAGTGCAATTTGGACCTATGCCCAAATGGCAAGCAAACTGTGCATATCTTTTGATCTAGCTCTATTTCTACTGGACCTATATCCCAAAGAGATGACAAAAAAGGGAAAAGGATCCACATGTGTAAAAATGTAGCAGCACTTTTTTGTAGTGACAAGGAACTGGAAACTGAGTGAATGCCCATCAGCTGGAGAGTAGCTGAAAATGTTATAGTATTTGAATGTATGTCTATATGTTATATGAATATTACTGTTCTATAAGAAATGATCAGCAGGATGATTTCAGAAAGGCCTTCAAAGACTTATATGAACTGATACTGAGTGAAATGAGTGGAACCAAGAGAACATTGTATGCATCAACAACAAGAATGTGATGATCAATTCTGATGGATGCGGCTCTTTTCAATAATGAGGTGATTCAGGATAATTCCAATTGTGATGGAGAGAGTCATCTGCATCCCTAAAGAGGATGATGAGGACTGAATGTGAATCGCAACATAGTATTTTCACCTTTTTGTTGTTGTTTCCTTGCTTTTATTTTCTTATATAATTTTTCTTACACAGTATAATAAGTGTAGAAATACTATAAAATAATTCCATATGTTTAGCATATGCTGTATTACTTTCTGTCTAGGGGAGGGAGTGAGGGGAAGGGAGTGAGAAAACATTTGGAACGTAAGGTTTTGCAAGAGTGAATGTTGAAAACTATCTTTGCATATATTATGAAAAAAGCTATTATTTAAAAAAAAGAGCTGCATTAACTATTTCCAACATTTGATATAAGAATTCAAAAAATATTAAACTGTTTAGTATTTGTACTTTATTTCAGTATTATTTGAAAAAGGGGAGAATTGTGTTCATTTTGTTTCAGTGAGTTAGCATATATATATATGATGAAGAAAGGAAAGGAGAACATAAGAATAGAAAGGAAGGGAAGAGAGAGAAAAGTAGAGTAGAGGAGAGGAGGTAATCCTCTAAATGCCTTCTATGCACAGAAAACTATACTTTAAAGGCCACCAGGCCTTACCATCTGTCCTTTTAATATGCCCTCCAGACTCCAAGTACAGCCATCTGGGGTGCTGATGCCCTTTAGTAACCTTTGACCTCATCATCTGCTATAGAACTAAACTCTTCTATGTGTTGTCTGCTACAATTAGAATGTGAGCTCTTTAAAAACAGGAATTGCCTTGCTTTTCTATTTTTATTTCAGGACATAGTGTTTGGCACATAAAGTTGCTCATTCTTTTTTTTTTTTGAAGAAGAAGAAGAAGAAGAAGAAGAAAACCAATGCTATCACAGGGTGATGTATTGACTTTTACAAGAATTTGAAAGTTGTTTCTCTCTTTTCTCTCCTCCAGAGTAATCATTTCTTTATTCTTTCATTGGATAATATCAAATTTAGAAAAGATGTCATATATATGTCAATGAATTATACATTTAGTAGAAGGATAAAATAGAAGAGATATATTTAATGTAGAATATATTACAATATTGTATAATTACAATACAATAAATTATACAAATACAGTAAAATACAATAATTACAAATACAAATTACATTATTACAATACATCAAGGAGTTGCAAAACAAAAGTACTATGTGATGCTAGAGAGAATCCCCATGATGGTGTTCTACTGAATAGAAAAACCAAGGTACTTATAGACTTTTTCTTCCTTTTTTTCTTACTTCACGGATCTATGTTTTATTAGTGTGTAGTTTCCAAAATTTCAGATGAAAAATCTTCTGTATATTATTAGGTAGTTATAGTCATAATCATAGACAGCATATGCCAGAAAGCTAATATTTGCCAGGTACTAGGTTAAGTACCTAGTAAAAAAAGAAAAGAAAAAACTTATTCCTTGCTTTCAAGGAGTTCATATTCTAAGAGGGGAATACTACATGTAAACAACTGTATGCAAACAAGATATACATAGGTTAAAATGAAATTAATCTTAAATGGAATGTAAGAAGTATGGATAAGGAAGGAGAGACATTCAGGCATGAGAGATATTTGAAGTTGAGAGATGGAGTACCATATTTGCAAGGTGCTATGTGAAATTGAATAAAATATTTTTAAAAATAGCTGATAGAGAGTAGTCTAAAGATGAGTCGTTCCAAACTTGACTAGGCTGCTGTTTCAATGACTGTAATAACTCTCTGTCACTTGGTTTCTGTTTAGTTTTGCAAATTTGGTTGGGTCTACCATTCTTTGTTCTATTATTTTATTAATCTCTATGCTTTGATCAGTATTGTAGTTGGATGTTTATGGTGTTCCCCACTCTATTCAAAATCCAAATTAAGCATTGACCCACTGCCAGTTGGACAAATGTCCAATAATCAAGTCATAGTTTTCTATATATTGATTTGTTTGCTTTCTAGATTTTAGGATATTTGGCACATATTTCTATTCAAAAATTAATTTACAGAAAAGATTTTATTACCATCACAACTTACCTATATAAAGCCACACTATTAAATATGTGAATATCTGAATGTCAAATTCCATCCCACTTTTTCTATAATTAACCCCTCAACCAGTGTGCCTTCCAACATATTATACTGTCTCCTTACATGGCGTTCTGAAAACAGAACATGTCACCAGAAAGGTGCCAAAGTCTTTCTAATTAGATATAACCTGAAGTAATATACATTTCACTAAAAAAAAAAAAAAAACCTATAACCACTCATGATTGTGTCTATAACACAGTGATCTTCAGAAATATGTCTGCAGAAGACTAATTATTCATAATCCTATAATGCTTTAATGTTTACAAATTACTGTTTTTCAGTCCATGAGGTAGGTTATGTCAGAATTACTATCCTTATTTTATGAATAAGCAAACAGGCTCAAATACTTTTAATATCTCATCTATGATCACAAGGGGTAAGATTCAGACCTGAAAGAAAGACAGTATAATATCATGAAGTGCTAGATTTAGAGTAAAGAACATTCAGGAAGACCAAGATTCAAGTCTCACTTCTGACACTAGCTTTGTTGCCATGAGTAAGTCATCTAAACTCCATTAGCCTCATTTCCTCATTTGTAATATGAATGGGTTGAGGTGGATGGTCTTGCTGATTATTTCAACTTTTAAGTCTATAATTCTATGACCCTTTAAATATATGGTCATTTTTCTCCCCACTTCACCATTTAGTATTATAATTATGTGAGTGTACATAACCCATAACACAGTTATGGTAAGGGTTATATTTGATTTCATATTGTTCTTTCCTCAACACTTAGTATAATGACTTGCAGATAGTGGGTTCTTAAATAATAGTGATTACAAAATTTTAATTTGAACCTGTTTCAGATTTAATAAACTGTTGGCGTTCATTTTTGCAAAAGAAAAAATCTATTTCTGGTAAAGGGATTAGTTCATTATTTTAACAAAATCACTGTTACTTCTCCACCCCCACTACCCTATCTCTGTAGTATTATCAGGTTTCTTTGATGTCTCAATGTTCTATTGAAATAATAGCAGAACATTGTGATCTGTCTGGCATCATGGGGTGCACTGAGATGTATTGGGCTTGATGTGCCTGGAATGCTAAGAAATACTAAAGCAATTCAAATGATTCACTTTTTGTTATCTTTATATTTTCAGTTCTGGTTCATCAGCCAATTTTATATCTCCCAATTTGGGAAGTTAGGGGGGAGTTATCTTGGGGAGCTGAGGGTTATGTTTATCATCTGATTGTCTTGCCACATCAGAAAACAATGTCGTGCATGCAAGCCTGTGAGAGAAATCTTTATTAAAATAATCATGTTGAGCAGCAGCCAACAATCTATTTATGTTCTGTGCTAGAAACTGGGCCTGAGGATGACTCACTTCCAGTTATTCCATGAAATGCATTTATAACAAAGGTCTGTATTCACTGACAATCTGAGATATAATCACAGTTTCAAACTCATAATATACCAAGAAATAGACCCAAGAACAATGATTCTGTGAATTATAACAATATTTCTAAATGACCAATTATATATTGTAAATTCATTGAAAAAAATCTGTAATATTATCTCAAATAGTTTTCTTCTGGATATATCTGGAATGTGATTTATTCTCCTCATATGCTAGTATGAAGAGGGGTAATTTGATTTTATGTGGCCCAATGCCATGCAAATGAGAAATGTGCCAATAATCTAGGTTCACTCTATCTATTTGACAGATACATAGTATTTAAACCAGATGAAAAATCAACATGTTTATTTTTCATCAAGTTAAGGTCAGCAGAAATAGTTCCAATTTCTATTTACAAATCTACAAATAGTTTGTAAAGTAATATGCTATCTTCAGATATCATCTTGTGAGGGTTAATTTGAATAGGAAAAAAAAATAGCACAGTCCCAAATCATCATCAACTCCCTGAGTCTTACATTCAGTTACTAACATATTTAATACTGCGTCTCTAGATAGATAAGTGATGGGATTTAATAAAGCTTGCCTTCAGATATGAACATGTTTAATAGAGTGGATTTACATAGATGAGTGTTGGGATGTTGTATCTCTTTATAAAATTAATTTTAATAGAAATGTGTATCAAATATCCAAGAATTTTGAATATAAATCAATACATTGAAAATTATCATTTATTTATTAGATGTCTATACAATAAGAAATGGGAGAATACTTAATTTGTGTGTAAGAGAAAAAGTGGGACTCCATAAAAGATGAAAAGTTTACTTATTCCTTAAAGGTAAATACAGAGCGAGACTTGCAAATAATGAACTAGAAAACAAGAAATGAAAGGAGACAATTCAGAAAATTTACTACACAATCATTTGATACAGAAACAATCCCTTTGTTGATATTGAGTCTTAGTATGCCCATTAATGGTGATGAAGTTGATCATGTTATAGTGGTGATGTTGATGATATTTCACAGTCATAAAGTACTTATGGTTCCTGAAAATATTTTTAATATGCAAAAATAAATCTGGGTCTGTTGAGCACAGGTATACAAATATGAAATCAACTATATCAGCAATATACATCACATGAGATGAACATTTTATAAACCCTAGTAATTGAGAAATTGGAGCAAAAGTCACAAACAATACTGAATTAAAGGAAATTAGGAAGATGAAAAAACATCTTATGTGGTTATAAAAAGTTTCAACCTGATAAGATATAATGCTAAGTAGAGGTAAGAAACTTATTCTTTATAATAATACATCAGAACTAAAGGATGTTTCATGGCTATTGATACTCTAACCAAGGAGAAAATTTAATAGGCAATGGCAATAGAAAATATAAACTTATTATAAAATATTCTGTAAGAGTATATCAGCATGTACACAATAAGTTCTTAGAGAACTATGGAATCAATAGCAAAGGGAATATCTTTCTAGAGCTAACTAGAAAGATAAAATTGAGAATCCATTAAACCAAATAAAACCTGTGGCAGCTGGTGGCAAAGTGATTATAGCATTGGTCTAGACTGAGGAAAACCTGAGTCCAAATCAGGCCATAGACCTTTACTAGTTGTGTGATTCTAGATAATTCATTTACCTTATATTTGCTATAAATACAAACTATAAAATGGGCATAAGATTAGCAACAAATTCCCAAGATTGTTGTAATATCAAATGATAAATATTTGAAAAAGATGTTGACCCACAGTGCTGAGATGTATAACTACTTAAAGAACATAGTACAGATAAAAGTGGAATTTGGTTTGACAGCCTTTTCATTATTATTACCCATTGATCATGGAATTTTCACATTTGGACTGAAATACTTCAGTCTTCACATACTGTTTCAGGAACAGGAAATGTCACACAAGAAGAAAGGAAGAAGTATAAATGGATACTACCAAAGAAAATTGACCAATAAATATTTATTGTTTTCTCTGTAAACTTAGAAGAAAATGGTAAAAATGAAAAAATTCTGAAGATAGGAAGAGACTAAATTTTTAATCCCAAATTTCATAAACCAAATAAAGTTAAAACTTGTACACAATGTAAAACAGAAAAAAAAATGACTACACACTAAACAGTTAATATGTTACATATAGCTTGTTTTTTTCCTTTAAAAGATTTAACATATTCAACTTATAACTTTCAAAACTGTGTTATTTATTTGTGTTTACTTCTGGCCTTCATTCTCTTCCCTATGGTATATTAAAAGAAGAAAAGAAAAGAAAGATGAGTCTCACTGGAGTGAAAATAGTGTTTAGCCCAGCTTAGATAGATATGAACAACTAAGACCCTCAGTCCTGGATCAGTAGAGGAGCAAGTCAGTGGGTCAGTTTTCAGTTCCAGCTCAGAAGGCAAATTCTGGGAAACCAGACTGTTTCATAATAAAAGCAGGCAAAGTTATCCCCTACAAACACAGGGGGCCCCTGTGCTCAAAGTCAAAGCTCAAAGCTGCACAGCATCCTCAAGACAGCACGCTCTTTATCCCAGGAGCAGAGTCAAGCATAAAAGTAAACATTAGAAAAAAGGAAATACCAAAAGAAAAGGAAAGAAAATAAGCAAGAACCAGAAAAGTACCTTGACTACAGAAAGCTATTATGGTGACAGGGCAGATCAAAACACAACTTCAGATGAGAACAGAATGTCCACAAAAGAAATTTCAAAGAATGGTATGAAACTGGTCTCAAGTCCAAAGAGGCTCTTTGGAAGTGCTCCTAAAAGACTTTAAAAGACAAATAAGAGAGGTTTAAAAAAAAAAAAAGAATAGAAACGAAATGAGAGGTATGCATGAGAGAGTAAATAGCTTGAAAAAGGATAGAAAAAATTGTCTCAAGTAAACAATTCCTTACACTATAGAATAAACCAAATAGAAAAAGAGATACAATAGCCAACTGAAGAAAATCACACATTAAAAATTAGAATAAAGCAAATGAAAGTTAATGACTTCATGAGACAGCAAGAATCAAACAAACTAAAAAGAATGGAAAAAGTGGGGAAAAGTGTGAAAAAAAGCTTTGGATTTCCACAAAGAAAAATAATTTTCACAAGGAAAACCCCAAGGAACATTGTTGTAAAACTCCAAAAGTATAATCTCAAAGAAAAACTACTGCAAGCTGCCAGAAAAAAAAGCAATTCAAATATCAAGGAGCAGTAGTTTTAAAAATGTTTGTTTTCTAAGATTTTTTTATTCCATTTGCAATTCATTGATTTTTTTTTCTATTTTTATTGCTAGAACTTTTTAGAGATTCATAGTTTCCCCTAAGGAATTATTTTAGTTGCAAACTTAACATTTTATTATAGTATTTTATAACTGGCATTATCTTCAACAAGTATGCCATTTTTATATTTTGTCCTTCCCCCTATGCATTTGTCTTATGATCTATTAATTCTTTAGGATAAAGTTATTCATTCTACTTTTGATTTTTAATATTTTAGTGGACTTTTAGTAATATAATTTTATTGCATTTTAATTGGAGAAGGACCTTCATATTATTTCCACTTTCCTGTTTTGCCTTTTAATGTTCTAATACATTTTCTAATTGAACTTTAATGTTCTAATACTTGAATACATTTTTTAAAGTGCTAATTTTTTTTGGTGGGAAGTTAACCTTGTCTTAATGTATTTCTTAATATACAATTGCAGTTTATTTGATGTCATTTAATATTATTATTATTATTATTATTATTATTATTATTGCTGAGGCAATTGAGATTAAGTGACTTGCCCAGAGTCCCACAACTAGGAAGGGTTACATATCTGAGACCAGATTTGAACCCAGATCCTCCTGACTACAAGGCTGGTGCTCTATTCACTGCGCCACTTAGCTGCCCCACATGTCATTTAATATTTTATAATAATATACATTTTTAATGGTTATTTATTTTCTTTTCAGTGATATCCAACTCTTCCTAGCCCTATATTGGAAAAAATTTCAAGTCTTCTTGGCAAAGACTTCTTGCCAAGTCTTCTTGGCAAAGACATTGAAGTAATATGCCATTTATTTTATAGATAATTTCATAGAATAGGAGACCCAGGCAAAGAGTGTTAAATGACTTGCGCAAGGTTACATACCTAGTAATTGTCTAAAACCATGTTTGACCTCAAAAAGATGTCTTCCTGACTCCAGGCTTGCACTTCTATCTGTACACATAACTTCTCTTTTTTTTTTTTTTCTGCTTTATTTCTCACTGGATTTTATTTGGATTACATTGGTTATAAAGTTTATATTTATATCACAAAAAAGTTTGCTTTTCTCCTTTTTCCTGTGTTTAAAAATCATTTATATGCTATATCTATTTTTCTTTATTATTGAATTCATTTATAAATGTATTGGATGCTGGGATATTATTTATCCTTTAAAAGTTAGTTTACTGCTTATTCAGTTTCTTTTTTCTGACAGTGTGTTATTTAAAAATCTTTATTTTATATACTTGTCATTTTTAGAAATATGTTGCATATATGCATGCATTTCATTTAAGTTGTTTGCTTTATTGACACATTATTGTGATAATTTCTTGTATTTCATCTTCAGTCATAAGTTATTATGTTTATTTTCACATAATGACCATTTTTGGTTTTCCTCTTTTTATAATAAATGTAACTATTTTATCAGTTTTTAAAAAATATATAAACAACTTATTTTCATATATCATTTCTTTATTCTTTCAAATGTGTTCATTTTTCATTAATTTTCAGAATTTAGAATTTGTTTTTAGTGGGAATTTTAATTTTTTTCCAGGTCCATTTCAAAGTTCTTGATGGGATATACATACACATACATGTGTATGCCTATATATGTTCATTTGAGTGTGTATGTATGGTATTCTAGCCAATACAGTATAGGCTTCATATTTCTGTTTCTTTTGTAATGTGTCTATGAAGTTCTGATACACAATTACTTTGTAACTTAAGATGATATACACTCCTATTTGTTTCCATTAAATTTCTGAAGATCTGTTACAGTTCACTTTTCTACCACTGCTACTGCTGCAATTATTATCTTTTTTCTTACTCTTGGTGCTTTCTTTTTATTCTTCCTCCTTCTCTTTTTTGCATTAAATTTGTTTTAGTCATGGAGAAGTACATTAAAGTCCCCTTCTGTTTTATATTTAATATATTTCTTTCTTTAAGTGAGTTGACATTTCCTTTGATTATATTCTAAGTCATTTAGTTCATATATTAAATAATTATTTCAATTCATTATCTCTGGTGCCTATAAATAGAGTTTTATGCTTACATCTTTAAATCATGTCTGTATTTGATTTTGCCTTGTCTGAGGTCGTGATTGCTAGAATTACTTTTCTGAATTCTTCTGCAATAAGTTGATTTTATCCAACCTCTTTCTATTTCAGTTGTGTTTCTGATGAACAGCATTTTTTTTAAAATTCTGCTTATAATCTGTTATCCTTTTCCCTTTTCTTCATCATTAATTCATTCCATTCACATTTATCTTCTCTTCAGATCAACAAGACAGTACAAGACTAAACAAGAGAATTGTTTTTGCCTGAATTACATCTTTGAACCTTAAAATAATCGGAGCACTATGATTCTAGTGTATCTTTTCTAATTAGAATATGAAGACTTTATCATTGTATAGCCTGGGTTGCTTGGTTGCTAGTCTGGCTCTGTCTCAAACTCAAATATATTTATTTGCTTTTCTAGTTTCCTCTTTTGCCTTTCCTATATTTGCCTTTCAAAACTTCTACTCAGCTCAGGTCTTTTCTTCAGAAATGTTTGAAAAAATGTTGTATTAAAGGGTTCATTTTTCTTTGTAGAATTATGTTGTTTTACAGTAAGTAATCCTTATTCGTAACCCTTTAGCTTTTTAAGATCTTTTAGGAATATCATCTTACAAGATTTTTTTTTTTTTTTGGATTTTGTAACTGTCATGTTTTGTGTGATCTTGATTGCAGTTTCTTGGGACTTGTACTCTTTTTGCAACTTACAGCATTTTTTTTCTTATTACATGATTTTACTATGATGATCAGAAAGATTATTATTTTTCTTTTAGGAGATAACAATTGATTTATTTTTATTTTTTTCTTGGAATGTGGTATCCAGATTTATTTTGGGTAATAATTGTCAGGTAGTGCAATGACTCATATATTATTTTTCCTTTACCTATTTTCTTGATCTTTTCTTTTTGATAATATATGCCTTATAATTTCTTTTTCATTTCCCTAAATTTTTAATTTCCTTGTTTCTATATGGAGCCATTGATTTCTATTTTCCCTATTGTAATTTTTTAAATATAATTCTTGAATATTAGGACCATCCATTCTAAAATATTAATTATCCTATGAATTATTTCCTTCCTATCTCTCATTGCATTTATTATTATATTTCATATGTCTAGTTTTATTCCTTCTAGATACTCATGATTTCTGGCCAAGTCATTATTTTCTCTAATGATATATATTTTGTGGAGTTTGTATTTCTTCTGGGTATATTTATAATATTTTTTTCAGGAAACTATATCTCACCATATTTGGCATTATTTTCCTGTTTATTCTTGTGTTGAGATTCAATTTCTGGATTGGTACTATATATTTTTTTCAAACTCTGATCTCACATTCTTAGAAGATGTGAAAACCACCTTTGTTGCCTTTTTGCATAGATTCAAATTTAGAAGTGATTCCATTCCTTCCTGTGACTTTTGACATGTACATGTCAAAAAAGGTTGAAAGCAACATAAAGTTGTTGAATTAGTCTGGTGGCAGGCTCTCTTCAAGACTCTTGAGTGCTTTTCTTCCCAAGTATTTCTCTGATCATCTCTTCTTCCTAATTATTTTTTTTTGCTCTTTACATGGCTCAAAATGAGTATTCTGAATACTAGACATCTTGGATGCTGATTTGGACATGTGTGCTATTATTAGTTCAGGTGTACGATGCCAGGGCACTGGGTTGAACATGGACTCTGCTTGGGTTCTATATTAGCTCTGTTACCTCCTGTGGGTTTGATGCACAATTGCTTCAGCACTATGCTGTCAGATGTTGGTTTCTGCTGATATTTTGGTGCTGCCTGACTGTATAATGGAAGCCTGTATGCAAGTCTGGTCCTGCCAAGTATTGTGAGTCAAGAAGACTGCCTGATTGCTAGGATGTTCCTTTCTCCTGTTATCGCTAGTTCTATTCTATGCCCTGTGTACAAACCCCTTGCATGTTGAGCCTTTTTCCTGCCCTGCTCTTAGAGGTTTTACTATTTTCTGGCAGTCAACTTGTGTAGTACTGGACTAGATTAATGAATCCAAAAGCCATTTCTGATTTGTATTTTATTTATCACTCAACTTTTGGTGCACTTGTAGAGTTTTTCTGGGGATTTGTAAGGATTCTGGGCTCCTGTTACCCCTAACACACTGACATTTTGGTCAAAAGCCAACCATCTTTTTTAAATTAAGTGATTAAATTCAGAGAGACAAGAAGAGAACAAATGATTAATAAATAGAATTTACAATCCTTCCAAATGAAAATGACCTGAAGGATATTAGCAACTTTGGATTTTAATATTTACTCATTTCCAAAATACATAAATATGTAGTGAAATAGAGATGTTATACATACAGACACATAGGTACAATTATTTAAAAATCCCAAAAATTTTTTAAGCATTTTTAGGCTTTACTTATAGATATATGTAGACAATAGCTGCTAAAGTGTTAACCCTTCTATACACATTTCTTGGCACATAAGTGATTAATAAGCCTATCTATTGACATTTTAAATTTGCACTATATAGGTAAATATAGACATATGCAAATGCTTCCTCCTATATATACATGTATCATGTGCAAGTATTATGTAGACAAAAAAAAAAAAAAAAAAAAAAAGCAATGAGCTGGATCCAGGAGAGAATAAAGAAAAAAAAAAAAAACTAGGCTGGGTTGCGTTTTGAAAATTTTGTATTGTTTTCTATAATGTCAAGTTGCTTCTTGATAATAGGAAAACCTATGTTTTAAAGATAAATATTTTCCTAGTTTTGTCATCTGGTTAAAAATTATGTATTACCAAAAGCTTTTAAAAATAAAAAAAATTGCTGATGGCTAAAAGCAATGAAAAAAGTGTGGCAAGCAAGATCATTCTGTAACATATTAATTATGACTTCTTGCTAGAAGTGGCATAAAAAGATATATCACTCAAAAACATTTAATTAGAAAAGAATGCAAGCCAGTTATGAGTCAAATTACTGACCAGTACTTGCACAATATAGCGAGAATAGAGGGAAGAATGGTGGAAAGCAGACTACTTAGATGATCACTTCTATGTTTATATAAATCCTTTTGGGAATGTTTATCTTAGGGAAAAAAGATGAATTTTGCTGTGAAAGGCATGAGTGGGAGGTTATGTGGGACATTGAAAAGACTGTTCACATGAATCAGAACAAAAAAAAATTAAAAGTGATATTATTAGCCAATAAGGACAAAAGATAGAGCCATACAAAGTGCTATTAGAAGTCTGAAAAGGAAGAGAGAACATCTGACTGGATTATCTCATTGAATTCAAAAAGAAAGATCAGAATGTCTCAAGAGTGCTTTTTCTTATGAGTTCTGCTCCATGTACAGCACACTGTCCAATGATTCATATTGAATTAAGTTGGGAAAATAGAATAAAAAATTTCCATATGTTCATTAGAGAAGTAATACAAAAAAAAAAAAAAAAAGATTGCCTCTAATGTGACTTCAACTATAATGCAAAGTGAAGTTAAGTGGAATGGTGATAGATCTATAGGAAGGTGATAGTCCCTTGGACTAGCGTTAAAGATGAGAGATTATAACTTGCTCTTCCATTTGTATTTCCAACACTTAATCCATTTGGATTATAAGTGTTCATTATTTATTAATGTTTTTAATCAGCTTATAGATTACCCACTTCTGTAGTTTAGAAAACTAGGAAGTAACTAGGAAGTAGTTGTTTCTCATGCGGTCTTTATCTTCATTTATAAAGACTAAATTTACTTTTTACAATGTGTACTTTTTTACATTTGCAATATATCTGCTTTTAAAATAAATTAATTTGTACTAGAAAAAAGTTTCTGTCCATATTTAAGAATGTTCGCTTATTGCGTAGAACCAAGAGAACATTGTAAACTACAACAAGAAGATTATTTGACAATCAATTTTCATGGAGTTGGATCTTTTCAATAGTGAGAAGCACTATTCTACCATTGTTATTCTACCAGGGGTCCTCAAACTACAGCCCGCGGGCCAGATGTGGCAGCTGAAGACATTTATCCCCCTCACCCAGGGCTATGAAGTTTCTTTATTTAAAGGCCCACAAAACAAAGTTTTTGTTTTTACTACAGTCGGCCCTCCAACAGTCTGAGGGACAGTGAACTGGCCCCCTATTTAAAAAGTTTGAGGACTCCTGTACCAAGACTAATAGACTTGTGATGGAAAGAGCCATCCACATCCAGAGAGAGAACTATGGAGATTGAATATGGACGAAAACATAGTATTTTCACCTTTTTTGTTGTTATTGTGTTTGCTTATTTTTTCTCATGTTTTTGTTATTTCACATTTTGATCTGATTTTTTCTTGTGCAACACTATAAATATGAAAATATGATTAGAAGAATTGCATATATTTAACCTATAGTGGATTTCTGGCTGTCTATGGAAGGGGTAGGGTAGAGGGAGGAAGAAAATTTCGAACACAAAATTTTGCAAAGGTGAATGTTGAAAATTATTTTTGCATGTATTTGGAAAAACAAAAAGGTATTAAGAAAAAAATAAAAAGATAATCTTGAAAAAAAATGGTTGTCACTAAAAAAAATGAATGTTCACTTATGATTATAGAACTTAGCATGGATATTGTTGTGTTCTTTTTAGATATTGTACCTATTATTGGACCTATACAGATGATAAGAATTATAAGAATTCCACAGAGGGGATAAATTTGGTCAATTGTACTACTTATCACATAACACTAGTCAACTGAGAATTGTATGTTTAAAACAACACATTTGAATTAATTAATGTCTTACCATACAGACCATACAGATGACAGCTGAATGTTTAGTAGTCAATGTGCAGATACTCTCTATGTCATTAGCAATTTGTAATCTACTTATATAAAATAAATGTGCAATCTTTGGATATAGAAATTCAACAAGCTTCATAATGACATCTTCTAGCAGCCTGATATTGATTACAAAACCGTTTTAATTGCCATGTACTGCATGATTTCAAGATTTTTCGATCATTATATTCATATATGTATGTATATATACAATCTAATATATTATATAATTATATGTGTACATGAGTGTATTCAATTTAACAATTATCTATTTCAATTGCATAAACATTTATAAAACCAGGAATTGTGCTAGCCTCTTATGGTATAAAAAGACAAACAAAAGGTTTATAATCTACAAATGCAAGACAAATTAATACAAAATAATTTCAAAGAACTTTGAGGGGTAGGATGAGTTCTAATAACTAGAGAAATGAACAAATAAATATAATGGTAAAGATAAAAATACTTTCCCATTTATTCATACATGAATTAAGAAGAGGTAATCTAGTAAACAGATATAGCCAAGATCTCTAAAGCCAGGTCTGAAGTTGCTAGATGGATTGAGAACTTCAATTACATTTTATAGTTATTTCCCCAAAAGTTTTTTTTTTTTTTTGCTTTTCCTTTGTGCTTTGTGGCTATTTTTTTTTTTTGAAATTTCAAAAAAGCTTTCTAGTATTTGAACACCATCATGTCCTGCTGCGACATCTCAAATAAAGTAAATCAGAGAAATTATCTAAAGGAGCTCTGGCTAGCATAAAGGAATATCAAAGAGCTTTTATAAAGTATATCAAGCCATCATCATATTTGCAGGAGATGTCATAAAGAATGCACAAATGAACACAGGATAGTTGAGGAGCTGAAAACAATATTGATTCCCATATCTGTTTCCAAGGATTTATTACCTAAGTCAGTATTACTATAATAGACTTTTGAGTCTTCTTGATCCTAGTCAACTCTGGTTTCATTCCATTATGCCCACTGGATTGGAAAATACACAATTTATTCTTCCTAAAAAATCATTCCTAATGATTCCTAAAGAATTTCATCTTGGCATCCCTTTGCTTGAAAACCTATCAGATAAAATATCATTTCTTAGCTCAGTACCCAGGATCTCCAATTTCCATGATCCTCCTTACCTATTTAAATTTGTTCCCACCATTCCTGAATTTAACTAATTCTTACTAATAAAAGTACCTTCTTTACCTCCTCATTGGTCCTCTCATATGTCATATGCATCAGTCGTTTCATTGAAAATAGTATTTCTTCAGCAGACTCCAACCAAAAGCAGAGATTGAGTCTCAGCTAGGATTTATTGCAATGTGATATAACATGCTAAGCAAACAAGTCTATCAAACAGAAGAAAGTTGATAGAAATTATTTCTCCAGAAGCATTGTGGGAAATTAATAGTATATTGTATGTAGAGGAGCCCAGATCTCCCACAAACAATCCAGTCTCGAAAATCAACAATAAATAATCAAGCTTGATTTATAGCATTTTTTAAATTGATGACCTAAACCAAGTGATCAGGCAGACAAAGAGAAGGAAGGAAATATGAGATTTTTGTAGAGTAGGAAAAAAAGAACTTGATGACTGATGAAAAAGGGAAGAGGATAGGCATATTGAATTGAAGAAGACTAAAATTGTTTAACTTGGTGACCAAAAGAATGATGATACTCTCAACAGAAATGATTGAGTTTAGACAAGGAGTGGGTTTTTCAGGAAACAGATTGAGTTCTATTTTGGAAACATTGAGTTTGTGATACCTATGGGACATCAAATTGAAAAGCTCAATAAAGAGTTGGTGATGTGGAACTGGAGTTTAGCAGAGAGAATAGAGATGAATGCTGAGATTTAGATTCCATCTGCATAGTAATATTAATTGCTGTTGGGACTGATTAGAAAACCTAGAAAAATGATTTGAATTATATCCACAGTTAGAAGGAAGGATGTGAATGATAATTTAGTAAATGTTATTGACAAAAAGCTGTCAGACAAGTAGAAGAAAAAGTGGGAAAGAAGAAAAACCACCAAAACACGTGCAAAAATATCCAGAAGTAGGTGGTCAAAATATCAATGCCTTTGAGACATCAAGTAGCATGAGAACTAAAAACAAGGCATTTTGATATGGCAATTAAATATCATTGTTATCATTGTAGAGAGGAGTTTCAGTTGAATGATGGAGTCAGAAGTTAGATGTTAAAAGGTTAAAAAAGAGAGAAGATTAAGGCAAAAAGTAACGTACAGCCTTTTTTTATTAGAGCTTTTTTTATTTTGAAAACATATGCATGGATAATTTTTACCCTTGCAAAAGCCTTGTGTTCTAAATGTTTTCCTTCCCTTCCCCATCATTCCCTAGATGGCACGTAATCTATGTGAAACGTGGAATTTTTCTATACATATTTCCACAATTTTTGTATTGCACAAGAAATATCAGATCAAAAAGGGAAAAAATATGTAAGAAAACAAAATGCAAGCAAACAACAACAAAAAAAAAGTGAAAATATTATGCTGTGATCCACACTCAGTTTCCACAATCCTTTCTCTGGATGCAGATGGCTCTCTTCATCATAAAATCATTTGAATTGGCCTGAATTATCTCATTGTTGAGAAGAGCCATTGGATAGCCTTTTAAAGGCTGTTATGATGAAAAAATATTTTAAATATAGCACACAAAAAAAATCTGGGCTACCTTTGAAAGGCAGTGTTAACATAGTGGATAGAGTCCTAGAGTGACACCGTAACATCTGGGATTGTCCTTGCCACCCAGAATATTTGATTCAAATTGTCTGTCACTAGTTTGAACTATGTCATCCTAAAGAATCCAGTTAAATTCAGAGTATCCCTCAGTTCCCTATGGATAACTATAATTATAAAGCTCCTACCTCTACAGAGTTGTTGTGAGGATCAATGAAATAATATAGTGTTTTGCAAATTATTTGTAAAATTGAGTTATAATTATTTATAAAAGTAATTTGTTAGATTATCCTTAAGACCCCTTCTAGAATTTTTTGGCTTTTAATGGGCATAATAGAATATGAGATCTAGAGGCTACAAGGAGACTTGAAGCCATTTTGTACAAACCCTTCATTTTATAAAAGTGAACTCCAAAGAGGTGGTGATCCTCCCAAAATCAAACAGGTAATAAACAGCAAAGAAAGGATTGGAAGTATGTTCTCTAGCTCCAGAATCACTCTTTACCATGCCTCTTTCAATGCTATGCTAAAGTACTTCCCTTCCCATTCTGCTTCTAATGAATCATTGATACATAGGCACATTTAGCCTATCAATCATATGTGTAGACTGAAATGCTCTAGAATGCCTGGTAATGAAAGAGAACACATTATTTGGCTTAATGGTGGCCCTTTCTAGTGCATATATTTATTATTATATTAGCAATCCTACACTGAAGTCAATGAAAATATTCTCCCACTGAAAAGCAAAGTACTCCTTTATTTGAAATAAATTACATCTCTTAGGCAGATCATTTCGCTCCTAAGAACAGGTAATTCACATCAAATAAGCATGCACTTTACCAGAGCTAAGGTAAGATGAACAGTAAGCCTTTTAGTTATTGGTTTGTACCTTTGTGCCTCAGTTTATTTATAAAATGGGATTGATGTTATTAACCTACTTTATTGAGGTCTATTATGAAAAGAATACACTGTAAAGATATCATAGAAAATGCTGGCTCCTGAACTTTTCTTTTAAAGCAACAATGGTGAATCCACCCCCCATTGCTTCATTGTAACTCAACTCAACTTGCATCATTGTCTGAGACACTTAAGCAAATTCATCCATATCATAAAAAAAAAAAAAAAAAAATCATGGCAATGATCTTTCTTCTTATTCTCTCTCTCTCTCTCTCTCTCTCTCTCTCTCTCTCTCTCTCTCTCTTTCTCTCTCTCTCTCTTTTTTAAGAATTTTAAGAAAGGCATTTATTTGAAAGAGAAATTATAGTTCCACCATATTTACCAATGCTTGACCATATCTGGAATATTGTATTGGTTTCTAGGAATCATTTTACAAAATATATCAGTAAGGAGGTTTATCAGGAAATTGAATTTCACAATTGTTTGGGAGTTAATTTTGATGGTGTCACTACCGCTACTGCTTACTTAGTAAAGTCCCATAACTGACAGAGACTATAATAAGAGAGAGGGAGCAATGAATAATGTCATTCACGATTGGACAATTCTAACAGAATTGAATTCTTTTCATCTGAGTACTGTGTCTAGTCAATTTCATTGAGGCAGCTTTGAAGAGGAGCTTTAATGTTTCCTCTTCCTTTTATTCTTTTAAAAAATGATTTGTATGCTTACTTCTACATAATACTTGATAAATGAACCTCACATTGACCTATCATAATCTGTTTTGTGTTTTGTTAAACACATTCACATTTTTTTTTTGGTTCAGATTGATTTTAGTGTTCTTAAAATGAAATTCTAATAATATTAACAATTATGTATAGTATGGATGTAGTATGTAAACATGTTCCTTGCAGTCCTCCTAATGTCACTCAAGTTTAACCTGTTATCATCTCTTTTCTTTGCCATCCCTTTAAAAAGTCAGTGACTTATGTCAAATTATTTTTGACTGCTAGATAATTTGAACACAGAGACAAATGTTCAAACGCTGAGATTTTAGTCTGATACTATAAAATACATTTAATTTTTAACAATTTAGATTAGAGTTGTTTACAGGGCATCTTTGAATAGTTTATTGCATCTAAAATATCATATTACACATTAGGAGAACTCTGTAACATCATTTGAAAATGAAGTATTTTCATAATTATACTGCCATATAAAGGTTATCAATAAGCAAGATAAATAGCAGTCTACTAGCATCTGGAATCAACCAAATTTAACTCTGTGTAGTCTGAATTGTTCTAGAAAAATGGTAAAGCCATAAAACCATACAGGTAAAGATCATGAAATTTGACATTTTTATGTTAGACATCAGATGACTGAAGGCCCTAACATCTAAGTAATTTGTGTGGAGTCAGAATGATAATGAAAAAGAGACAGAAAACCAACAACTGGTTTTACAACTGTAGACTTTAGATTAAAGATATGCTAGTCTAAGATCCCAGTACAGAGTTAGAGGCTTAATGCTGTTGTTTGTTTTGGTTCTTGCTACAGCCCCATAATCACTCCTCACCCTGATGAGCCATTCTTGTACCAAGCATGTCTTGTGAGGTAGGTACAAATATTATTTTCCCATTTTACAGATAAAAGAAATTTAAAGCAACAAAAAAGAATGACTTAATTATAATCACATAGTTAATGTGTCAGAGATAAGATTTTCACTCATGTCTTCTTGCCTCCAAGTTCAACACTCTTTCTATTATGCTACAGTGCCTCTAATTTATTAAATACTTAGATATAAAGTCACTTCAAGTCATGGTAAAAGTTGGTTCAAAAGAGATCTGGAGACTTTAATGTATTGCCAAGCTCAAAATGAGTCAGTGATATGATGTGAATGTCAGATGGTTAATTTGATCTTAAGCTATAATTAAGAAAGAACTGGCTTCTAAGCTTAGAAATTATAGTTCCACCATATTTACCAATGCTTGACCATATCTGGAATATTGTATTGGTTTCTAGGAGTCATTTTACAAAATACATCAGTAAGGAGATTCATCAGGAAGATAAAAAGTACAAGGATAAATTGAAAGACTAGAGAAGATGTAGGAGTGACATATCTCACACTCATACACTTGAAGGGTTGTCACATGGAAAGAAATTTTAAAAAGAAAATGTAATTTAAATATGTGCAGTGAGATACCCTCAGACTTATACTCCTGCTCCCACCCCACCCTAGTCTTAATATCCAAAGTACCCCTACACTATCAGATTGTATTTCTAAAGTGCTTGGCTATTAACTACTATACTCATGGTTATAAGGATTGCCTTTACAGATGGCTACTCTGGATACTGTTCTTGAGTTTCCACCATTATGATTGTCAATAATAAATCAGAAAGATGAATTGAATTTTAAGAAAGGCATTTATTTGAAAGAGAAAATAAGAACAAAGATCATTTAACCTCCTATCCATATATATGGTAACTAAGTCTATCCATCAATGTGCATGATGTCCATGGAGGAAATTGTTCACAAATTTAAAGTACTATGATGGGAAACACATATGGCCAAAACAATTCATGAAACAGGAACTGCAGATGGCATCAATATCTTTTTTTTTCTTTTTCAGGGAGTATTATCATAATGATCAATAGTAAGACTAGCATCTGGGCAAGATTAGATTGCTATACTTGGGACTAAATATATTTACTGTTAGGTTTGACTTTTTTATGCTGGTCTGGGTCATTTTGCTACTGGCTCCTCTTCTTCTCTTATTTTTGGGGGGGATAGTCAAGACAGACATATAATTACAAAATCACAAGTTTTGTTTTGTTCTGTTTTAAGAAAAAGAACTGAATGATTACTTTAATACCACAGACCCTACAATACACCTTTCTTGGTGATACCTAGTAATGAAATTTTCTCTGGTTACTCAAGCTCCAACTACAAAAAAATCTCAAAGGTAGTCTTCCAAAATTTTTTACTGTTCTTTGTGATAGTTTGGCATGTGATCTCTTCATCCTATTTTAGTTCTTTCAATATATTCACTTGTACATGGATTTGTGGTATACTCTGTGGACCCATTTCTGTTTCCTCTTCATCTTACTTTCAAGTTAGATACAATTCCCTGAACAAATACTGGGCAATGGCTTGAATTATATCCATGGGAAATAAGCCCATATATAGAAAAAGATTCATATTTTCATTGTCAGTTAGTTTCTTCTTCTGAGTTACTCTTAAGGATCCAACAGAGACTTCAGAGTTTGTGGCAAACCTGGCTTCAAATCTCCTGTGAAACTTTTTCAACTTTTCCAAATGTTTAGTATAGTAAATGGGGAACAGCTGTAGAAGTCTCCCCCTTTAAAAAATCACACACAGATTTGGAGTATTACATGAATACTCAGAGTGAAAATACATCATTGTCTAGAAAGGACACTTCATCCATAGAAAATAACTTTCAAGAACTTTTTTTTTACAATAATTGTATTTTTTATTTGAAGCTTGCTCAATATGAATAATCAAAAAGATTTTGATAAACAAGAAAAAAAGAAGAAAAGAATATCATATGTGAAACCATGAATTTCATTATATATAGTTTTATCCTTTAAAAAATATGTTCCCCCTGACTCCAATTATGCTAGTTCTAAAAGTGTCTTTCAGGTCCATATTGGATTCTTACTTCTAAGATGTACCATTTACTTTCTTTAAATGTATAATTGACATTTTTTTTCTTCCTGGTCCTTGGCTTCACTATCTCAAAATATACCTCTCTCTTTTCTTGTTCAAAACAAAAACAAACAAAACTTAATCTCTCTTTTTTGAAGTTAGTGCAGTAATGCAAAATAAATCCAAGTATTGATGATACTCAAAAAAGTATATCTCATTCTGCATCTCTACTCCATTATCTCTATAACAATAGTTCAGAAGCATGCCTCATCATCATTGATGCTTAGTTTTCATCATTTGTTAGCTATTCACTACTGCCTTGGTTTTTCCACCCTCCAAGAAGGATTATGATAGATATATATATATATATATAGATATATAGATATATAGATATTTATATATATATATATATATATACATATATATATGTACATATGGATGGATGAATGGATGAATGGATAGATGAATATGTATGTATCTGTCCTTTTCTTCTTTTAATATTTTTGGTATATATGTTTGGTAATGGCATCACTGGATCAAAGTTTATGCAAAAAAGCATCAAATGTTTGGGAGGATTTAATTATTACTTTATAGAATATCTTAGTCAATTCAAATACTCTACTAATAGAGTATTAATAAGTTTGTGTTACCACATCCCCACATCTCTAACAATTATCATTTTCCTTTTTGGAGAGTCATCTTTGTCAACCTAGTGGGGAGTAAAATGGTTCAACACAGTTGTTTTAGTCTTTATTTCTCTTATTATTAGTGATTTGGGGCGTTTTATATAAATATTGTCTCCTATTACTTCTTTTGAAATACAACTAGGCTTTTTGAAGAGACTATTTTCTTTTTGTTTTCATATTTCCAGTGTCTACCACAATGCCTGATATTTAATAATTTCTAAGTATTATTTGATTGATCTTATTTATACTCATACTATTATCCATTCTATGTCAATTGAGTCTACAAGGGCTTATTCTCTGCTTAAAAAAGCCTAGAAAGAACACTTCTATACCACAATGAAGTAACAGAAATGAGTAAATAATTACTACGTATGTGATTCATACATAGATAACTATATTTTAAAGATAATTACAATGAATGATATGTATATCAATGTTATTCAAAGAAGATGAATATGAAAATGGTTGTTTTTAGGTGATTTAGACTTCATATTAAGTTCAAATATATCACTCTTCTTAGATACTGAAAAATAAAATCATGTCTTGAAACTGAAAGAATATTCTGAGTTTATGTAGATCATTTTATGGTTAAATAACCTGGGGTGCATGGAGACTGGCTTATCTAAGGTCATACCTTCTCCAAAGCAATCATTGTATATGGATCCAGGTTATGTAAATTATAAATTTCTTTCTTAGGGAGCCATAGTGATCTGTACACAAACACATGCAAAGAATCACAAGCTAATTGCTGTTTGGGAAGGCATCCAGCATATTGTAATAGTGCCACGGCCAGTGTAAGAAACATTTTCAGAATTTCTTTTTATCCTCATCCAGATTCTGAATCTAACCTTAATGTTCTGCATTAAATAATTGATTCTCAGCCTCTGCAGGTGTAATTAGAAAATTGACACAAAAAGAATGGGAGACATGCCCTGCTCAACAATGTCATTATTGTTTGCCTTTCAAATATTGTTCATTTGAATTAATCAGTGCAACTGATTCTTACCTCTGGAATCCTTGGCAGCAAGTCACATTTATTCAAGATTCCAGTCCTTGCAATATACTGTCAGGCCAAGTTTACTACAGCAATAATCACAAATAACCTTACTTAAAAATAGAATTTAAGTCCAAGGTAGTATGCTATTGGGAAGGGGATGGAATGGATTGGGGCAGGGAGTTGGGCAGCAATTCTAGAGTGGACAGGATGAAGTATAGTGTAATTGTAGCATGTTGTTCTAGGTAAATTGAAACAGGAGTCCAAGGTTTGCTGAAGGGGAATGATTTCAATAATGCTAACTTAAGAAGACTCATCACAGCACAGTTTGGGAACCAAACATAGGTTTTAAATATGAAGCCACCAAACAATATTATTTCAGAGTTGAGAATTGTAGCACTCTCTTAGTGGGACATAAAGGGGAAATGCTGAACTTGGAGTCAGAAGACATTAGTTCTAATACTAGTTCTGCAGGGAAAAATCACTTACTTTATCAGAATTTTAATTTCCTTTTCCATAAGATGGAGAAGGATGGATTCGTGACCTACAAATCTATGATCTAGCTCAAAATCATATGAAGCAGTACCTTCTAAAGCTAGTATTTCTCTCAATTTGTCAATTTTCTGAACACTTAAGGTGTTTCTTTAAAAGATAGGGACACACAGAAGGGTAAGACAAAAAGCTGCCAATTTAGCAGAGTATAGAATTAAGTAATCTTTTTTATTCAAAATATTTCTTCCTGACTTAGAAAAATATGGCATTTTAGTGTCAGTATTACTGGTCCTTTTCATTTCTGTTCTAGGGAAGAGATTTCTGCAGTACCTTAATTATGCTGAAAGAGTTAGCAAGCATAATATTCTATTTAACCAACATTATAAACTGAGACCATAGAACTCTGTGTAGCCAATGCATCTTTCCACTGATTTTGTTATCAGAGTTCTGAGTCATCTAGGAACAGTGACATTGATGTGGTGTGGGGGGGGGGGGGAAGGAGGAGTATATGTATGTCCTTATATAATATTATCCCTCATAGACAAATTAATCTGCTGATGGTGTTGCTACAAATATACATAAGTACAAATAGAGATAAAACAGTATTTTCTTTAAGTAACCACTCAGATAAGCATCTGTGGTAACTTTTGAATAATTTGTTGTTATTTATTTCTCCAGCTCTTTGCCTCAGGGTTTTTGCAATGTTTTTTCCTCATTTGAGTACTCTATTTTAAATCATCTGATCCTCAGCAGCCTAAGCCAAGTTTTATTTGATTGATTCTTACTTTTATGTGGGGGATTTTGGGGAGGAGTGATTTATATTATTGTTTTCCCCTCTGCTTTTTGAGGTTACCCCCACTTAAATATGCCCCTTCTTAGATTTAGAATTTCAATTGCAGTGGAGCTATAATTGTTATAGACTAGTGACTTGCCAGTACTTAAATTACTGATGATTTAATCTTATCAGTTGATGTGACCTCTGGGTTATTAAATGTCACTTATGAAATTGATCCAGAAAGTGAAATGTGATCTCTGTAGTAGGATCATGGCTTCCCACTTTTCATGCTATTGGGAATCTTTATTTTGTTCTCTATTTTGAACCAACTTTCATACATGCCAGAGAGCCTCTAGCCTTGTGGCCTCAAACTCAGATTTCATATTGATTAAATTTTCCCAGAACTAACCTATTCATACTTCCACTACTACTATCTAAATTTGGTTTCTTTGAATAATGTATTGTTAGTTCACTGACCTATTTATCTTCATCAAAGACATTAAATCTTTCTTGGTCTCTTTTCCTTAATAAATGAATCTCTCATAATACTTTTTAATGTAACTATATAATGCAGTTATTATGAAATGTATATTTATATTATATACAAATGTATATATGTATATGCATATTATCACTTCCGTTTATCTTCTAAATAGAGTATCATCATTTGACAGTTGAATCATCTCCTTCAGGAAGGAAGGGAAAATTCATCTGTTATGAGCCTATTATATAGTCCAGAGATTTTAAAGTGTCATATTTTTTGATCCTTACAACATTCCTACTTGAACAATAAGTACTATTATTATCCCCATTTTGAAGGTGAAGAAACTGAGGCAACAGCGATGAATTGCCTTGGTTACATAGTAAGTATCTGAAAAAGGATGTGAAGTAAGGTCTTTCTGACTTCAAGCCCAGCATCTTATGAACTGCTACACAGAGCTGACTCAACATTTCAGGATCTAACCAATGACTCTGCTTGTAGTATTTGTTGTTTTCAAAGAAAACCAATTGCTACACAGGGTGCTGTCTTGACTCATGCATGAACTGAATTTATGTAAGTCAGAGTAGCACACAGTAGTCAGCCTTGCTTTCTCTTTCAGAGTTGTCAAAGGGCAGTGGCAAGATGAAAGTCAAAATGACTGGCAATGGGCCGGAATGCAGTGGAAACCTTGGTTTCTTTGATAGTTGACCAAGCTCTAAACATCTCATAGTATCTGCTTGAGAAACTTGTGTGACCATTGGAATAAATTGTTTTCATCCGCACACTATGATAGGGGGAGTCTTCACAAGCTTGGAGTATACATTTCCTTGGCTCACTGAGGAGTTTGATGACTATAGACTACCCTCAACCTGGGGTAGAATATCTATTGACATAATTTACCAGAATATGGCCACTGCATGTGCTATGGCTTCTTGGAGCCATAGGTAAAAGTTGGATGACAGGTAGCCACCAAAAGTGGATAAGCAGCCTTGAAAAGGTCTTAGCAAGTCATCATACTAGAGGCACTAGTCCTTTTTGAATGTCTTCACACGCTCTATACACAGTAAGCCCTTAATAAATACTTGTTGAATTAATTTTCATGCATTTATAAAACATTTGTTCTATCAAACTCTTAATATTTAGTCAAAGAAAAACAAATGTCAAATGAATCAGGAGAAATGACTTCATAGTATAGTGTAATGTTCTCTGGTGGGTTTCCTTGGGGGTCTCTGGGAGCAGCTTTCATTTAAATTCAGTAATTATCACAAGTGCAGCCAGGTGTTAAAGTCCAAATTCTTTATTATTTCTTCCCAAGTCTTGTCTCCTTTCCTGGGGCCCAATTAGCTTTCTTATAGTTCATATCCTTTATTATCTCTTTCCTGGGGCTGGACAGCTTTCTGGAGAGGCTTTCAGTCTGGCCTTGGTCTTAGTGGGAAAAGTGCAGGAGTCCAGGCCAGTCATCAGAAGATCAAAGATCAAATTAAATTTTTCCCCTTGGTTCTGAGAACTTAAGCTCCTGTCGCCAGTCCTTTGCCTTCTCTCCGAATGTCTCTGAATCTCCCTGGCTGAGGCTTCAAGCTTATATGCTCCACACTGAGTACAATCCAATTATTGTATCAATAGGAAACCATTATTTGTTGTAGGATTAAATCACTGCTAAACTATATTTATCCATTGTCTCCTCAATTCCACTTAGTAGCTTGTTTCAAGTTCTGGCCCATAACATCTCCTTGTAGGATTAAATCAATCATACTGAACCATATTAAATTAGATAACTATTGTCTCTATCAATTCCACTGACTTAGTACCCTATAAGAATCCTTTGTTTCAAGTTCAGAGTTCTGGCCCATAACAGTATACCTTGAGAAATTTTACCACCTGTTATCTAGTCCACTATAAACTTATAGCCAAGAGATATAATTCCAGGCTCTCCTGTGTCTCTTCCTTCACAAGGGAAGAACTAAGTAATTTCAACAAGATTAGCTTCTTAAGAATATCTGGGAGAAAAAAAATTAATGATGAATAAAGTTATTTGCAATATGATTGTCCCAGGGATAGTTTACTCTGAGGGTCTGAAATTCTAAAACTACAGCTCTTTAATTTATTTATCTTTCAATATAAAGTGGAACAAAGCCATTTAGAGGAGTAGTAGAATGAAAAGAGGTGCAATAGAATACCCCCCTAAAATTTAGGGTGCACTCTTGAAAATAAGCATACACATAATATTTAAAATATCCACAATTGTCAGATTGAGTTGCTAGAACACTAATGCATTGCTGGAGGAGTTATGAAATGATCTAACCATTCTGGAGAGCGATTTGATACTATGCCCAAAGAGCTATTAAACTTTGCATATCCTTTGGACCAGAGTATAGTTTCCCTATATGAATGAGTTGTGGTAGATGAAAGTAAAGGTATACTATTGTTCCATAAGAAGTAATGAGCAGGCTGATTTCAGAAAAGTCTGAAAAGAGATCAACTTATATTGAATGAAGAAAGCAGAACCAAGAGAATATTGTACATAGTAACAGCAAAATTATATGATGTTCAATTGTGATGAACTTGACTCTTATAAACAATGTGGTGATGTGAAGCAATTCTAATTGACTTGTGATGGAAAGGGCCTCCACATCCAGAGAGAGAACTATGAAGACTGAATGTGGATAGAAATATAATAATTTCACTTTTACTTGTTTGTTTTTCTTTCTCATGTTTTTCTTTCCCTCCCTGTTAGTCTATTTTTCTTCCATAATATGAAAAATGTGGAAATGTATTTTAAAAATTGTACATACTTATTTAATCTATATCAGATTGCTTCTATCTTTGGGAGGTAAGAAAGACAGGAAGAAAAACTTGAAACAAAAAATCTTAGAAAAATGAATGCTGAAAGTTATCTTGGAGCAACTAGGTGGGGCAGTGGATAGAACACTAGGCCTGAAGTCAGGAGGACCTGAGTTCAAATCTGACCTCAGATACTTAACACTTCCTAGCTGTGTGACCCTGGGAAAGTCACTTAACTCCAATTGCCTCAGCAAATTTTACATACATACATATATATATATATATATATATATATATATATATATATATATATATATATATTATATATATATATATATATATATATATATATATATATATACACACACACACCTTTACATGTATTTGTAAAAATAAAATGCTACTAAATGTTTAAAAAATACATAAGACGTGGTCTAGCTCCTTAGCCATCATCCATACTCCAAGGCCATCTTTGCTCTAAGTCAGTGTCCAGTTTGTTTCAACCTCACATTCAGCTCTAGAGTGCTGTAAGGCAGGGTCATTGGGCATGTGCATTCTGTCTCTGCACGCTATTGGTCATGGGCCTGAGTCCATTGGTCTGATCACTCAATGGAAAAGGGAGAATCTGAGTGGAAGGGATCTCGAGGGTTAGGTCCTTAGTAGGGCAGAAGCTTCTGCCGAGGCTAATTCATTCTTCCCTGGACCTGCTCCAATGGCTGCCTGTTCCTGGGCCTAGGATTTAAGAGCTTCAGCCTCAGCATTTCTTACCATATCATTCAATTGAAATTTCCCTTTCCAGAGGTCCTGTGATTGCTATTACGTGCCTAATGTAATTACCTTTCAATCTTAATTCTACCTTGCTTTTTTGGATCATTTGACTTGGTTGCTTGGCAATATTCTCTTGATTTTAAGAAAGTAAATGCAATAAGATGAGCTACTAAGAGGAACATAATACCTGAGATCAATGAGTTATTTTTTCCCTATCACTTATTATTTTTCTTTCTGTAATATGGCTTCTTTCACAGTTGCTACAACAGCAGACTGAGTTTATTCTCCTTGGGCTCAACCATTTGAGGAAGTTTCTGGGTCAAAGCAAAAGGAACAGTGGGCATCTATCTTAGAATATTATGCAAATTATTTTTATCCAAATTCAAGTCATAGCAGAGGCAAAAGCCAAGAACCAGAGGCATTGAAATGTATGTCCTATTGACTCTATATAGAATCATAGATTTTTAGCTTTAAAGAACCTGAGAGGTCATTTATTCCAACACTCTCTTTTTTCAGATGAGTAAACTGAGATCTAAGGAGATTAAGAAATTTTTCTAATATCATGTTTAGCAATGTAAAAGCTGAAATTTGAACTCAGGTCCTCTGATTGTTAATCCCCACATTATTTTTTTTTAATTCATTCAGTGTATGTCTTGTTCAAACAAAAGCAAGGAAGGGATTATATGCAGTCATACCTGTGGATTATTTGATCAATTAATTACTGCTTAGCTTATAATTACTCATGGATTTAACTGCATCACAAAACTCAAGGCTGGATGATATGCTAAAATGATATTCAAAAGTTAAAAGGTATGATGAATCTTTACAGAGGCTATTAATAGTGCTGTGCCAGCGGAGTAATCTGGCAGTAGAGACAATACAATGTTGAGTTCTTCTCTGTAACCTACAAATAAAACTTTCTCTGCAAGGTGGGGAGTCTTCAAAAGAGCTCCTCTTGCACCATTCCCTGAGAATTCTCTCTAGTATCACCAAAGTATGTATGCAGAGATGCATTATCAGATGGTCAATTCACAGTATCATACATTTGTTTTGTTTTTGTTTTTGTTTTTTCATAGCTGCAATATACCTTAGTGATTATTAATTGTTGCTGCAGCTGCTATTGTTGTTTCAATCATGCCTGGTTCTTTGTGACACCTTTTAGCATTTTCTTGGCAAATATTCTGAAATGTTTTGGCATTTCCTTCTCAAATTCATTTTACAGATGAGAAAACAGAGGCAAACACATTGAGTGACTTGCCCAGGGTCACATAGCTGATATCTTTTTGACTCCAGGTCTAGAGTTCCATCCACTGCACCCCCTAGTAGCTCTAAAGGTGAAGTGTTCCATTTTTATTTTGTAGATGAGGTTAATGTGACCCAGTGAAATAAAACAATGTGTCCAAGGCTACCAAGATTGTAAATGGCAGACCTGGGATTAAAATTCAAATATTTTGACTCCAAATCTATCACAGTGACCAATTTCAAAAGGATATATTAAGGAATAAGTACTTGCAAGACCTGACCTTGTGCCAGAACCAGATATTCAACTGGGAGCTAAGAATATAGACAGAAATCAATCCTTTCCTCTGAAGTATTTGCTTGAAGAAAAATATATACACAGACAAACTTTAGGGTTTACCAAAGTCATAGTGCTGCATTAGGTTATTAAGGTTTAATTAACACAATGCCGCTCTATCACTTTTGGCATTCCTATATATATAGGATAGTGCGGCACATTCAGTTCTCCATAGATCTCTCTCTTTTGAGGATTTTATTTTTTATCACAAGACTATTGGAATTACCTCGAATCATCTCATTGTTGAAAATAGCCAAGTTCAGGGAGCCAAGATGGTGGAGAGGACACACGTTTCTTTCTGACATCTTCCCATGACCTCAGACTAACTAGCAAATCCAGACTCTGAATTAGTTCTGGACCAGCAAAACCCATAAATATTAGGAGTGTAACAAATTACTAGCAGAAGTTAATTTCAAAAATCTCCAGAAAAGGTATCTTTCAATTGGACATGGAGGGAGGAGGGCCAAGTGCAGCAGGGTAAGCACAGATGCCTAGTGCAGGCAGTGCACAGTCCTGGAGCAATGTGAGCTCCATGTGCCAGAGAATCTACCAGGAGGGATCTACAGCAGTATTGGCTACTCTGCCCTGGTTGCAAGTCAGTAGACCAGCAGAGAAGTTATAAAACATCCAACACAAACAAACCCAAAAGGTAAAGAGTGACCCCCACCCCCCCAATGCCAGAATTTCATGAGGCCTGGCCACACCCACCCAACACCAGAAGTCAGACAGCACTGACTCAGTGCAGTTACTGCCACTGCTTGTAGATGAAGCTTGGACAAGTCTAAAAACAGATCTCAATTTAAAACAATAATATAAGTAAAAAAAAAACAAAAAATAAACAAAAAGGACTCTGACCATATGGTGAACCATATGGTTTTTATGGTGAAAAAGAGTAGATCTTCTCCAGATAAAGCCCCAAAGGGTGATAATTTATCAATTTATATCACTGACCCCCACCACACAAGGCTCTCCTATAAGAAATTAAAAAGGATTTTAAAAGAGCTAGAAGAAAAGTGGAGAAAGGAAATGAAAACTTGGCAAGAAGGTTTGAAAAAGGAAACACAGAAATTATCTGAAGAAAATTCATTATAAAATAGACTTAGTGAGATGGAAAAAAAGCATATAACTCCTTAAAAATAGATTTGACAAAATGGAAAAAAAGAAAACAACTCTCTGAAAAACAGAATTTATGAAATGGAAAAAGAAAAAAAAACTCCTTAAAAAACAGAATTTGTGAAATGAAAAAAAAAATCCATAAAATAAAGCAATTCATTTAGTAATTCAATTGACCAACTAGAACTAAAAAAAAATAAATAAAATAATTCACTAAAATCAAAACTGAAGAACTGGAAATGAATGACTCATTGAGACATCAAGAATCAGTCAAGGAAAAACAACAAAAAAAAATGAAAAAAAAAATAGAAGTATTAGGATATGTTAGCGATTTTCCTTCTGAGAATTGCTATGTATGCCGTGTCAACTGGTAGGGTGGACCCAGGAGGTAAAAAGGGGTTTGCCCTCTGAGGCAGGAGGTTATATTCTACAGGCCTTTCCTTGAGAAGGCAAGGGGCATGTCCTCTTACTAGATCTTTTCTTAGGACAGAGCACTAACTCCAGGTGTCTGTCTCCCTTCTGCAGATTCACCTATGTAGTGCTGAGTGGGTTAGGCACAGGGTAATCCCACAGAAGAGTAAATATAAATGGCCAGCTTTGAATCCATAGGCAAAGAAGGATGTGGAGAGAAGTAGAGAGAGGCAGAGAGGTAGAGAGATTCAGGGATTCAGAAAGAGAGATACAGAGACATACATACACTTGCTCTTGCTTCCTGCTAACCCCTGCTGAGATTACCCATAAAGAAAGTTGTTTGGCACCTAAACAACAGCTCATCTTCATGTCTATCCGAGGAAGACTGGTATGGATGACCTTGGCAATCAATAGCCTAGGTTACAAATGGCTCCTGAAGATGGAACAAGATTGGCCAGGGACCTCATGAGTTTGGCTGGACAGATCATGGGAAGGGAAACGAGACCCCAAAATTGATAAAGCAAGCCAAAAGTAGATGTGACATTGCTGGAAGAGGCAGTAGAAAAGAAGCAGGAAATAGATTTATGGACAGAATAAGATGTATGTTACAGGAAGCAACAAAAGAAGGGAACCAGAAGTAAGGATTTGGCATTTTTGATAGCCCCAAGAAAGAATGTGGGTCCCATTAGGGTGGAATAAATTTAAAGAATTGAAAGAGGCAGTTAACATTTATAGGATTGAATATCCACATGTTAAGGAGCTGCTGGCTCTCCTAGCCTCCAGCAGTATACTAACACCAAATAATTAGAAGACTATTGATAAAGTCTGCCTTATACCTGGGAAGTATCTGCAATGAATGACTCTGTTTTCAGACTTAGCAAAAAAAAAATTTCAAACAGAGCCTAGATAAGCCTTTTTTTCCTGATTTTGTGGCTTGCCTACTGGTGGCCGTTGAGAGGTTAGTAGGTAAAGGAGAAACAGCTGGTCTTATTATCTGGAAAGTATCTAGAGAGAACACTCAGACCCATTGCTCAAAATCGATGTCCTCCTTAGATAAGAACACAAGCCTTGAGAGATGATAAAAAGATGTGAGAATGTTGGCTCCAGTGCCTTTTAAATTTGAGCTTGCAAGCCGCTGTGTCTAGGTGCTTTGTTGAACAAAAACTGCTGCTTGATGAAGGCAGTGGCCAGAGATGTACAAAGACCTGGCAATCAGTAATCTCTGAGGGAGAGGTTACAAGTAAGGATTGCCGTGCCCCACAAGGGAAAGTTCAACAGCCTCCTTGAGAGATGGGAAGGCAGGAATGCACAATGAGTCAGGGTATAAGTTTGCCCATGACCATGCCCAATGACACAGCAGTAGTATATAAAGTAGAGAGCCAGATAGGTGGATGTGGATAAAGTTTTATAAGACAGAAAACTAGATCCTATGAAAACAGGGTTTAAGTTTCAGACAACATTCAAAAGGTTCTTTGAAAGGATGAGGAAGGACATTAGCAAGGTACAACCTTAGTGCTTTGGAGAGGGCCAGGATATTTATGTCTTGCATGTCCTGATGGGGAAGGCAACTGGATTTCAGAAGGATTCCAGAAATACAAACCACTTGGTCAACCTGAAAGCACCTTAGACCTGAACTTAATATTTGATACTGGATGCTGCTGCTACTCACTACAAGTCATTCATTTCCCCTCTTCACTCTGTACCCCATTGGGTAGGGCCACTATATGCCCCTTGTCAGCCTGTAGTAGTTCCAGAAGATGAGACCTCTGCCCCTTTACCACAAATATCACTACACACCTGTTAGATTGACTAAAATGACAGGCAAATATCAATATCATAAAGAATTTTGGAGGGGATGTCGGAAAACTAGGACACTGATATATTCTTGGTAGAATTGTAAAGAGATCCAACAATTCTGAAGAGCAGTTTGGAATTATGCTCAAAAAAGTTATTAACTTGTGCATACCCTTTGATCCAGTAGTGTTTCTACTGAGCTTTTATCTCAACAAGATCATAAAGGAGAGAAAGGCACTCACATTTCTGTATGTGGTACCCCTTTTGTAGTGGCAAGAAACTGGAAACTGAGTGGATACAAATTAATTGGAAAATAGCTGATAAGTTATGGTATATGAATGCTCTAGAATACTATTGTTCTGTAAGAAATGACTGGAAGGATGATGTCAGAGAGGCTTGGAAAGATTTATATGAACTGATGGTAAATGAAATGAGGCAAACCAGGGGATCATTATACATGGCAACAACAAGACTATATGATAATCAATTCTGATGATGGATATAACTTTCTTCATCATTGGGATGCTTCAAAACAGTTCTACTAGTTCAGTGATGAAAAGACCCATCTACACCCAGAGAGAACCATGGGAACAGAATGTGGACCACAACATAGCATCTCACTCTCTCTGTTGTTATTTGCTTGCATTTTGTTTTCTTTCTCAGTTTTTCTTTTTCCTTCTTTTTGATGTAATTTATTTTGTGCTGCAAGATAACTGTATAAAAATGTATACATATGTTGGATTTAACATGTATTTCAACATATTTAACATGTACTGGATTACCTGCCAGCTAGGGGAACAGATGGGGGGAAGGAGGGAAAATTTTGGAACAAAAAGTTTTGCAAGTGTCATTGTTGGAAAAATTACTCATGCATATGCTTTGTAAATAAAAAGCTTTAATTAAAAAAAAGAAAGCCTATTATATTTGAAGGAAAGAAAGGAGGAGAATGACTATTGTGTGAAGCTTGCTCTAATCAGATTTGGCTCAGAGAGAATATTAGACATATTTGGTTTCACAGAGAAACTTCTCTTACCTAATAGGAAAGTGGGAGGGAAAGGAGGAAAAAGGAAGAAGAGGTTAATAGGACAGAAAAAAGAAATAATAGGGGGAAATTATAAGAAAGGGGAAAGTGCTTTAAAAGGGGAAGACTGCTTAAGGAAAGTGGTACTCATAAGTAAAATACTGGGGATGAAGGAAAGGAGAACAGGAAAGAGAAAAGCATAATAAAAAAATAATAATAATGTGGTGGGAAATACAAAACTAGTCATTTTAATTGTAAATGTGAATGAGGTGAACTCCCCCATAAAGTAGAAGTGGATAGCAGATTAAATTAAAAGCCAAAACCTTACAATATGTTGTTTTCAAGAAACATATTTAAAGGAGAGTGATACCTACAGAGTCAAGGTAAAAGGCTGGAGCAGAATTTATTATGTTTCAAATCTCACATCAAGCAAAAGCAATATATATATATATATATATATATATATATATATATATATGTCATTTATATATAATTAAAAGAGATAAGGGAAAAAAAACTACATCTTGCTAAAGAGTACCATGGATAATGAAGTACTAAACATATATGCACCAAGGAGTACAGAATCTAAATTCGGAAAGGAAAAGTTAAGAAAGCTGCAAGAAGAAATAGACAGCAAACCTATAATAGTGGGAGATCGCAACCCTGCTTTCTCAGAACTAGATGAATCAAACCACAAAATAAACAAGAAAAAAATTAAAGAGGTATATAGAATGCTAGAATAATTAGGTATGATAGATCTTTGAAGAAAATTGAATGGAGACAGAAAGGGTCCACTTTCTTCTCAGCAGTACATAGAACCTATATAAAAATTGACCATATATTAGAACATACAGACTTCAAATTCAAATGCAGAAATGTAGGAATGATAAATGCATTTTTTTTTCAGATCACAATGCAATAAAAATTACATTCAATAAAAGGCCAGTTGAAAATAGACCAAAAAGTAACTGGAAACTCAATAATCTCATCAGAATGAATGAATGGGTGAAACAGCAAATCATACATGCAATAATTTAATTCAAGAAAATGACAATAATGAGACAACATACCAAAATTTATGGTATGCAGTCAAAGTGGTAATAAGGGAAAATTTTATATCTCTGGATGCTTACTTACATAAAGTAGAGAAGGAGAAGATCAATGAATTGGACTTGCAACTATAAAAAAAAAAGAAAAACTAGAAAAGAACATATTAAAAAAAACCCAATCAAATACCAAACTTGAAATTCTAAAAATAAAAGGAGAGATTAATAAAATTTAAAATAAAAAAAATTGAATTAATAAATAAAACTAAGAATTGGTTTTATGGGAAAAAAAACAAAAAAAAATGCTTTTCTCTTTCCTGTTCTCCTTTCCTTCATCCCCAGTATTTTACTTATGAGTACCACTTTCCTTCTTTAGTCTCAAAAATGAAAAGGGAGAACTTTACACCAAAAAAGAGGAAATAGCAATAATTAAGAGTTATTTTGCTCAACTTTTTGCCAATAAATTTGATAACCTAAATGAAATGGATGACTAACTCCAAGAAACATAGGCTTCCCAGATGAACAGAGGAGGAAGTAAATTGCTTAAATAGTCCTATTTCAGAAAAAGAAATAGAACAAGCTATTAATCAACTCCCTAAAAATAATCCCCAGGACCAGATGGATTTACATTTGAATTTTGCCAAACATTTAAAGAACAATTAACTCCAATGCTCTATAAACTATTTGAAAAAAAAATAGGGAATGGAGGAGTCCTACCAAATTCCTTTTAAGACAAAGACATGGTACTGATACCTAACCCAGGTAGGCTGAAAACAGAGAAAAAAAATTATAGACCCATCTCCCTAATGAATATTGATGCTAAAATCTTAAATAAGATATTAGCAAAAAGACTACAGAAAATTATCCCCAGGATAATACACCACGATCAGGAAGAATTTATATCAGGAATGCAGGACTGGTTCAATATTAGGAAAACTATCAGTATAATTGACCATATTAATCACCAAATTAACAAAAACCATATGATCATTTCAATAGATGCAGAAAAAGCATTTGATAAAATCCAACATCCATTTCTATTAAAAACACGTGAGAGTATAGGAATAAATGGACTTTTCCTTAAAATAATAAGTAGCATCTATTTAAAATCATCAGTAAGCATCATATATAATGGGGATAAACTACAATCATTCTCAAAAAGATCAGGAGTGAAACAAGGTTGCTTACTATCACTATTACTATTCAATATTGTTTTAGAAATGCTAGCTTTGGCAATAACAGTTGAGAAAGAGATTAAAAGAATTAGAGTAGGCAATGAGGAAACCAAATCATCACTCTTTGCTTATGATATAATGGTATACTTAAGAGAACCCCAGAGATTCTACTAAAAGGTATTAGAAATAATCCACACTTTTAGCAAAGTTGCAGGATACAAAATAAACCCACTTAAGTCATCAGCATTCTTATATATCACTAACAAAATTCAACAATTAGAGTCACAAAGAGAAATTCCATTTAAAGAAACTACCTATAGTATAAAATATTTAGGAATCTATCTACTAAGGGAAAATCAGAAACTTTATGAGCAAAACTACAAAACACTTTCCACACAAATTAAGTCTGATCTAACCAACTGGAAATATATTAAATGCTCTGGATAGGGCAAATATAATAAAGATGACAATACTACCCATTCTATTTCTTTAGTGCTATACCAAGCAGGTATACTTGATCATTGTATAATCTTGTAGTTGCTGGGTACAATGATCCCCTGGTTCTGTTCATTTCACTTAGCATCAGTACATGTAGTTCTTTTTAGGCTTCTCTGAATTATCCTGCTGGTCATTTTTTACAGAAAAAATAATATTCCATAACATTCATAGAGCAAAATTTATTTAGCCATTCTCCAGTAGATGGGCATTAAAAAAACTATTTTAATGACCTAGAAAAAATAACAACAAAATTCATGTGGAAAAACAAAAGGTCAAGAACTTCAAGGGGATTAATGAAAAAAAAAATCAAATGAAGGTGGCCTAGCTGTACCAGATCTAAAATTATATTATAAAGCAGCGGTTACCAAAACCATTTGGTATTGGCTAAGAAATAGACTAGTTGATCAATGGAATAGGTTAAGTTCAAAGGACAAAACAGCTAATAAATTTAATAATCTAGTGTTTGACAAACCCAGAGATCCCAGCTTTTGGGATAAGAACTCTTTATTTGACAAAAATTACAGAGAAAATTGGAAATTAGTATGGCAGAAACTGGACATTGACCCACACTTAACACTGTACACAGAGATAAGGTGAAAATGGATTCATGACCTAGGCATAAAGAATGAGATTATCAATAAATTGGAAGACCATAGGATAGTTTATCTCTTAGACCTGTGGAAGATAAGGAATTTATGACTAAAGGAGATCTAGAGATCGTTATTGATCACAAAATAGAAAATTTTGATTATATCAAATTGAAAAGGTGTTGTTCAAACAAAACTAATGCAGACAAGATTAGAAGGGAAGCAATAAACTGGGAAAACATTTTTTACAGTCAAAGGTTCTGATAAAGATCTCATTTCCAAAATATATAGTGAATTGACTCTAATTTATAACAAATCAAGCCATTCTCTAATTGATAAATAGTCAAAAGATATAAACAGACAATTTTCATATGAAGAAATTGATACTATGTCTAGTCATATGAAAAGGTGCTCCAAATCACTATTGATCAAACAAAGGCAAATTAAAACAACTCTGAGATACACTACAGGACTCTCAGATTGGCTAAGATGACAGGAAAAGACAATCATGATGGTTGGAGTGGATGTGGGGAAACTGGGACACTTTTGCATTGGTTGGTGGAAGTGTGAATTAATCCAACCATTCTGGAGAGTTCAAAAAGTTATCAAACTGTGTGTAACCTTTGACCCAGCAATGTTTCAATTGGGCTTATATCCCAAAGAGACCTTGAAGGAGGGAAAGGAACCCACATGTGCAAAAATGTTTATGGCAGTCCTTTTTATGGTGGCAAGAAAGTGGAAACTGAATTAATGCCCATCTACTGGAGAATGGCTAAATAAATTTTGCTCTATGAATGTTATGGAATATTATTTTTTTCTGTAAAAAATGACCAGCAGGATAATTCAGAGAAGCCTAAAAAGAACTACATGTACTGATGCTAAGTGAAATGAACAGAACCAGGGGATCATTGTACCCAGCAACTACAAGATTATACCATGATCAATTCTGATGGATGTGGCTCTCTTCAACAGTGAGATGATGTAGACCAGTTACAATTGTTTAGTGATAAAGAGAGCAATCTAAACCCACAGAAAGCATTGTGGGAACTGAATGTGGTTCACTACATTTTCACGTTTTTGCTATTGTTTGCTTGCATTCTATTTTGCTTCTCTCTCTCTCTCTTTTTTTTTTTTACTGGTTTGATTTGATTTTTTATGTGCAGCATGACTGTTGTAAAAATATGTATGCATATATTGGATTTAACATATGTTTTTACCATGTTTAACATATATTAGACTACTTGCCATCTGGGGGAGCATGGGATAAGGGAGGAATTGAAACACAATGTTTTGTAAGGTTAATGTTGAAGAATTTGAAAAAAATAAAAAGCTTTAATAAAGAAAAAATAAAGAAAATAACCAATTTCATCTTATTTGATCATTATATAATCTTGTCATTACTGTGTAGAATGTTTTCTTGTTTCTGTTCACTTCACATAGCATCAGTTCACATAAATCTTTCCAGGCTTTTCTGATATCGTAAATTCATATACCTTAACTTTAAAATTCAGCCATTCCCCAACTGATGGGCATTCACTAAATTTCCACTTCTTTACCACTGCAAAAAGGGCTGCTACTAACAGTTTTGCATATGTTGGTTCTTTTTCCTCTTTTATCATTTCTTTGCCATATAGACCCAGGAGTAAGACTGCTGTATTCATGGACATGCACAGTTTGATAGGCCTTTGGTCAAAGTTCTAAATTGCACTCCAGAAGGGTTGGATTAGTTCACAACCCCACCAAGAAGGCATTAGTGTCCTAATTTTCCCACACCCTTGCCAACACTTACCATCATCTTTTCTTGTCATCTTACATAATCTAAGAGAGGTGTAGTGGTACTTCAGAGTTTAAATTGTAATTTTTATAAGATCAGTGCTAGATGGAGTACCAATATGTGCCCACCTAATACTCTCCATGTAGTTCTGCATGATATCAGAAGCTGTAAGAACTGGGCAGCAATGTGACTGAGAATTTTGACATCATCTGCTTGACTGTGGATGTTAATGTAGGCTACTACTCCTGGAAATGTTTAAAACCCATGAAGAACCATCATGTCATCACATTCTTGTAATAGCTACTCATGGGAGTCAATTAAAATATCATGAACTATTTAGTCAAGTACCAAAGATATCTACTTCAAAACATGTATTCATCCAGAATGGGTCACTTTCTGCAAAGTGCAGGCTCCAAGAGCTATGTTATCACTTATCTGACCCAGGTAGACCCTAAAGGCTTCAAGTAAATAATTCATCTAGTTTTTTATGGCCCCAAGGTGATGAAGATCTGTAAGACATGCATGAAGTATCCAAAATAGAAGCAGAATCATTATTCTCATTTTAAGTCAAAAATCCACCAAAGCATTGATAACTTGCTTCTACCTGTGATGGTCTACATCATCAGCCATTCTATTCTCTGTCAAATGTGTCATTGTTAGAGACATCTGCCTCTATGCTGACTCCTAGAGAACATTTTTTGAAAGCACAGTGACTGAGAGCTAAGATAAGTGGGGCAAACAGTAGGAGAAAGTAAAAATAGTAAGGACAATTCTTCTCTTAACTGAGGGGCTCATCAGACCCCTGGAGAAACCACAGTCTACTCTCTCCTTTCCCTGCTGAACAAAAGGGAGGGAGAGGGCTGTGCCCTGGACCAAGTTACTCTTTGTTTTCTTCCTTTAATGAAAGAATTTTGGGAGTTGTCTCCCTGCCTTGAGACTGATGATAACCCCTGGGCAGTACCTATCTGTAAGCCATGCTGTTCTCCTCCCAGGGAAGGGATGAGAAATAAAGGTGGAAAATGGGGAGTGGGTGGGAGGGCAAATTTATAACCCTCAATAAACTGGTCCAATACACAAAAACAAAAACAAAAACAAAAAAGAAAAGAAAGAAAAAAAAATTTTAAAAGTGAACATTTCAGGGGATTTAAAAGAAAACAAGAAGAAAATAAGAACCTAGTACAGATTGTATTCTCAAAGAGTTTAGCCATGACATGGAAGAGAGATATAGAATGATCACTGGTACAGATGGTCAATTTTTTTTTGTTGTTGTTTATTTTGTTTTCTTCTTGTTTTTGGTTTTAGTTGTTTTTGCTCGTTTCAAGATGAAAGAAACATGTAACAGGTAGAACTCCAGTTGGGTCTTGAAAGATTTAATTATATCTGGAGGAAATTATGTAGCTTGCATGGAAGGAATAATATGAACCAAAGCAATGAGAACTTGCTTCCACCTGTGATGATTCAGGTCATCAAAACTTCAGTTTTGATCTTAGGATTTGATCTTAGAAGCTTATTGATTTGACTCATCTATGTATATGTGATGGTAATTTTTTTGTTTGTTATTATCATTGTTATTTTTCCATTTGTTTTGCTTTTGGAAGCAAATCTTTCAGATCTTTTCTGGGAAAAGAGTTTCATTTATATATAACAGGCTTCAGTATTCACATAACTAATAATTCCATAGCCTATCAGGCCATAGAAGCCTTCCTTGTGTTTTTGTATGCTTCAAAATAGTGAAGTCCATTTCACCCTCCCTACCCTATACACACATAGACAGGAAACTGAGTGCATATTTTACAGTCAAGCAATTTGTAATTTTGCTGGGGAAATTGACCTTTGCTTCTTTATAATCCTATGTTTAGGTAATTATAACCCAAATGGGACATGGCATATCCTAGGAAAATGTTGATATGAAGAGAATTAACTTGGAATCACACATTCCCTTCATCTAAAAAAAATATAGGAAGAACTAATCTTTTAAAAAAAATCATTATCATGACTTCCTGCACTTTCCCTCAATCCCTCAAAATATCCTACTCTATATATTTGTACCTGAAAGCTGAATGTATTTTGATTCTGACACAGTTGGGGGTTGTGGAAGTGGGGGAGAATCCATCAATTTAGGAACTGAACTCTAGCAGTTTGTGTATAATATGGGTCAATTGCTCTTGACATTATTCTACCATGACTTGAGTGCCAAAAAAATGCTCAGTGCAAGCTGATAAAATTCAGCAACTGAATATAAGGAATAAGTCACGTCAAGTCATATGCTCTAAGTTTGCAATGGAGTATTCTTAAAATATTAACCAACTATTATAACAATTCATACTTCAAAAATTTCAAGCTCTATTCTAATATAACCCTTAGTGGGTTTAAATCTCCTTAGTGTCAAAAGAAGACAAAGTATAAAAGATCTTAACCTCATTAGCAAAAGGTAATTTGTTTCCCATCATTCTCCATATCTTTCTGGACTCTTGTATAAGGTAGCTATGCTCAATACATCGTCAGTCAAATTTCATTTGAAGAGTGAACTGTAAGGATTGCACATGAACAACATACTTGGTAAGGGCAAGGGCAGGAAGGAGTGTTAGAAGGAAATTCTGCTTTTGCCTGTCCTAAAGACAGTTTCAAGCAGATCAGAAGAGATTCGGATTCAGTGATAATAATTTTCCTAAATTGCAGGAACTGCTAGGTGTAACAAGTGTCTGAACAATCAATTGAATACTCTATATGATGAGATTCCATTTTATTGGGAAGTATATGTAATATATAGGACTGCTTGCCATCTAGGGGAGGGGGTGGAGGGAGGAAGGGGAAAAATCGGAACAGAAGTGAGTGCAAGGGATAATGTTGTAAAAAAATTACCCTGGCATGGATTCTGTGAATATAAAGTTATTATAAAATTAAATTAAATTAAAATTTTAAAAAAGGAAGTATATGTAAAACATAATGCCTGCGAGTGAATGAATAAATAGTATGATTCAAATACTGTGCTAACTCTATACCCCACACGAAATATATAAATCCAAAAATGAAAACAATTCCTGATCACAAAGAGTTTACATTCTAATAAGGAGATATGACATAGTTAATGGAATGGTATTTGAAGAAAGGTGTTTGGAGTTAGAAAATATCAGAGATAACGAGTGATGATATGCAGGAGGTGACTGACCTATGTTTTCCAGAAACAATGATGGTGATTCCAAGAAAGAGAGAGAAAATAGATTGGGTGAGCTCATCCTGGCATGAAGGTGTGGGTGTTAAGAATATCACTGTGAAGTGTCTCTACTGGGCCTATATTGCAAAGAGATCATAAAAAAAAAAAAAGGAAGGGGATTTGCATATACAAAAATGTTTTAGCAGTCCTTTTTGTAGTGGCAAGAAAATGGAAATGGAGTAAAAGTCCATTGGTTGAAGAATAGCTAAATAAGTTATGGTATGTGAATGCAATGGAATATTACTGTTCTATGAGAAATGATCAGCAGATAATTTCCAGAAAGACGCAGAGAGACTTGCATGAACTGATGCTAAGTGAACCAAGTAGAACCAAGAAATATTGTACACAGCAATAACAAAATTATACAGTGATCAGTTCTAATGGATGTGGCTTTTTTCAACAGTGAGGTGATTCAGGCCAGTTCCAAAGTTCTTATGATAGAGAGAGTCATCTGCACTCAGAGAAAGGGACTGAATGTAGATCACAACATAGCATCTTCACTTCTTCTGTTGTTATTTGCTTGAATTTTATTTTTTTTGTAATTTTTTTTCCTTTTTGTTCTGATTTTTTCTTGTGTAGCATGATAATTGTGGAAATATGTATAAATGAATTGTACATTTTTAATATATATTGGATTACTTGCCATTGGGGAAGGGATAGGGGAAAAGGAGGGAGAAAAAAATTGGAATACAAGGTTTTGCAAGGATGAATATTGAAAACTTTTTATGCATATATTTTGAAAATAAAAAGCTTTAAAAATAAAAATAATTTTAAAATATTGCTATGGAGGATGGCTAGAAAAGATGGGAAATAGCATTAGGGGTAGAATATTTATAATAGATCATTTGAGCTTGTTTCAATAACTCAATAATCAGATAACCATGCAAAAGGTATTCTCAATATTGAGGTCTCTTATGATGCTATTGCCTGTTAAAGGTATGGATTTCCAGAGTCCTTCCCTTTGCTTTTTTCTTTCTGTCTTTTATCTGAAGCCTTCTTGATTTCAATCTACTTCTTTCCTTTAATATGTACCCCATTTTAGATGGTTTTCCAGATGCTTTTCTAAGTTTAACTTGTTGCTGTACAACCAACTTTCCTTCATCATCCTGCCTTTTTTGGTTCCATTCATGGAATCCCACCATGATTTTATGCTTAACAGGACCACAACATTAACAATATAACCACTTCCTGAATGCAAATTATACATAAAGCATAAATTACTTGAATAAAGTCATTTTCACAGTATGCTGAAGCTTCAGTTAATAAGTATTTCTTAGCTTCTGTATAGCCAAAGTTGACTAAATTTCAATAAAACACCTACCTCATTCTTTGTACTTTTGGCAATCAATTACTCTGTGACTTCCACATTTAATTCTTGTGGTTACACTGACCAAAAGCCTCTTTTCTAGACACTTTTTTGCTGTTACCTTCTGCCCTTACAATATGTTTCTTTTTTTTTAAATAATAGCTTTTATTTTCAAAATGAATGCTAAGATAGTTTTCAGCATTCACCCTTGCAATATCTTGTGTTCCAATTTTTTCTCCCTTCTTTCCTCCCTTCCTCTAGTCAGCAAGTAATCCAATATAGGTTAAACATATGCAATTCTTATATACATATTTCCATAATTATCATGCTGCACAACAAAATTTAGAATACTTTTTTTAGAGACAAAATGAGAAAGAAAGCAAAAAGTAAGCAAACAACAAGAAAGGTAAAAATACTATATTGTGATGCACAGAATGTAAGTTTCTTGCAGGAAAGGGATTCTATTTTCTTTCAAATTTGCACAAGGTATGCCAAAGACCTTAATATATTTTAAAGCTTTAACAATTTAAATAATATTTTAAAGTTTTGATAGCTTAAAATGCCCTTGATACCTTTTATACTCAAGCACTTTAAGAATTACACAGTGTAAAGTTAAGCACTTAACAATTTTTTTTCATTTATCTCATTAATATATCTTTTATACTGCTACCTATATTTACTCATATGATCCTTTCAGATAAATTATATACATGAATAAATAATAAGAATAAATAATACATATATATATGTATTATTTATTCTTATTTTCCAGATGAAAACAACTGAGGCTAAAAGAGCATATACCCTGCTCAAGGTCACATAGTGAATTAATTAGTAACAATGTTAGGAGTAGATTTCTAAATTTACTGATTGCTACTGAAAGGCCTTATCCACCAAAAAATGTGTCCTTCCTTACTCAGCTGGTCTTAATTTCTCAATACATCCCTCCAATCAGGAAGTGATTTAGGCCTTGGGGAGCAACAGTTTAATGAACAGCTGCTCAAGATGAAGCAGATAAGGTAAGTGCTTTAAAATTCCACTTGTTTACTTGCTCTTTGTGACAGCATGGAACATCTTAGCCTAGTCCTTTTTTATTTTTTTTTTGGTAGATTAATAAGAACTCAATTATCAACTCTGAAATAGCAACGTTCATTTACTTTTACATTTGGCAAAAATTTGTTGAAAGGTTGTACTTTGATTTTCTTACATGCCTGAAATACATATTTTCTTAATAAAAAGAAGGAAGCTGAATAGGATGAATATGAAGCCAGAGACAATGCAGAAAAAATGGAATCACATCTTCTGTATCTAGCTAATATCAAAAAAATTGTCCATTTTGTGCTTAAAATGTCATTTTTCTATAACAAGTCTTAGAATACTAATGGCAAAAAGCGGTAATAAGGGGAAATTTTATATCCTTAGACATCTACTTGAATAAAATAGAGAAAGAGAAGATCAATGATTTGGGCTTGCTACTTAAAAAGCTAGAAAAAGATCAAATTAAAACCTCCCAATCCAATACTAAAATTGAAATTCTAAAATTAAAAAGAGAAATTAATATTATTGAAAGTAAAAAAAAAACCTATGGAACTAATAAAGAAAACTAAGAGTTGGTTTTATGAAAAAAACAATAAAATAGATAAATCTCTGGTAAATCTGATTAGAAAAAAGAGAGAGGAAAGTCAAATTATTAGTCTTAAAAATGAAAAGGGAGAACTTTCCACCTATGAAGAGGAAATTAGGGAAATAATAAGAAGTTATTTTGCCCAATTTTATGCCAATAAATTTGATAACCTAAATGAAATGGATGACTAACTCCAAAAAACATAGGCTTCCTAGATGAACAGAGGAGGAAGTAAATTGCTTAAATAGTCCTATTTCAGAAAAAGAAATAGAACAAGCTATTAATCAACTCCCTAAAAATAATCCCCAGGACCAGATGGATTTACATTTGAATTTTGCCAAACATTTAAAGAACAATTAACTCCAATGCTCTATAAACTATTTGAAAAAAATAGGGAATGGAGGAGACCTACCAAATTCCTTTTAAGACATAGACATGGTACTGATACCTAACCCAGGTAGGCTGAAAACAGAGAAAAAAATTATAGACCCATCTCCCTAATGAATATTGATGCTAAAATCTTAAATAAGATATTAGCAAAAAGACTACAGAAAATTATCCCCAGGATAATACACCACGATCAAGAAGAATTTATATCAGGAATGCAGGACTGGTTCAATATTAGGAAAACTATCAGTATAATTGACCATATTAATCACCAAATTAACAAAAACCATATGATCATTTCAATAGATGCAGAAAAAGCATTTAATAAAATCCAACATCCATTTCTATTAAAAACACTTGAAAGTATAGGAATAAATGGACTTTTCCTTAAAATAATAAGTAGCATCTATTTAAAATCATCAGTAAGCATCATATGTAATGGGGATAAACTATAATCATTCTCAAAAAGATCAGGAGTGAAACAAGGTTGCTTACTATCACTATTACTATTCAATATTGTATTAGAAATGCTAGCTTTGGCAATAACAGTTAAGAAAGAGATTAGAGTAAGTAATGAGGAAACTAAATTATCACTCTTTGCTGATGATATAATGGTATACTTAAGAGAACCCCAGAGATTCTACTAAAAGCTATTAGAAATAATCCACACTTTTAGCAAAGTTGCAGGATACAAAATAAACCCACATAAGTCATCAGCATTCTTGTATATCACTAAGAAAATTTAACAGTTAGAGTCACAAAGAGAAATTCCATTTAAAGTAACTACCAATAGTATAAAATATTTAGGAATCTATCTGCCAAGGGAAAATCAGAAACTTTATGAGCTAAACTACAAAACACTGTCCACACAAATGGTCTGATCTAACAAATTGGAAAAATATTAAATGATCTTGGATAAGGCAAGCAAATATAATAAAGATGACAATATTACCTAAACTAATCTATTTATTTAGCACTATACCAATCATACTCCCAAAAAACTATTTTAATGACCTAGAAAAAAATAACAACAAAGTTCATATGGAAAAACAAAAGGTCAAGAATTTCAAGGCAATTAATGAAAAAAAAAATTAAATGAAGGTAGCCTAGCAGTACCAGATCAAAAATTATATTGTAGAGTAGCAGTTACCAAAACCATTTGGTATTGGCTAAGAAATAGACTAGTTGATCAGTGGAATAGGTTAGGTTCAAAGGACAAAACTGTCAATAACTTTAATCATCTAGTGTTTGACAAACCCAGAGATTCCATAAGAACCCATTGTTTGACAAAAATTGCTGAGAAAAATGGAAACTAGTGTGGCAGAAACTAGGCATTGACCCACATTTCACACTGTACACCAAGATAAGATCAAAATGGGTTCATGACCAAGGCATAAAGAATGAGATTATAAATAAATTAGAGGAATATCGGATAGTTTACCTCTCAGACCAGTGGAAGAGGAAAGAATTTATGACCAAAGAAGATCTAGAGATCATTATTGATCACAAAATAGAAAATTTTGATTATATCAGATTGAAAAGGTTTTGTACAAACAAAACTAATGCAGACAAGATTCATAGGGAAGCAATAAACTGGGAAAACATTTTTACAGTCAAAGGTTCTGATAAAGGACTCATTTACAAAATATATAGAGAATTGATTCTAATTTATAAGAAATCAATCCATTCTCCAATTGATAAATAGTCAAAGGATATGAACAGACAATTCTCAGATGAAGAAATTGAAACTATTTCTAGCCATATGAAAAGATACTCCAAGTCAGTATTAATCAGAGAAATGCAAATTAAGGCAATTCTGAGATACCACTACATACCTGTCAGATTGCCTAGAATGACAGGGAAAGATAATGCCCAATGTTGGAGGGGAAGTGGGAAAACAGGGACACTGATACATTGTTGATGGGATTGTGAATACATCCAGCCATTCTGGAGAGCAATTTGAGCATAGTTCAAAAAGATATCAAACTGTGCATACCCTTTGTTCCAGCAGTGTTACTACTGGTATATCCCAAAGAGATCTTGAAGAAGGGAAATGTATGTGCATGAATGTTTGTGGCAGCCCTCTTTGTAGTGGCCAGAAACTGGAAACTAAGTGGATGCCCATCAATTGGAGAATGGCTGAATAAATTGTGGTATATGAAAATTATGGAATGTTATTGTTTGGTAAGAAATGACCAACAGGATGATTTCAGAAAGGCTTGGAAAGACTTACATGAACTGTTGCTGAGTGAAATGAGCAGGACTAGGAGATCATTATATACTTCAACAACACTATATAATGATCAATTCTGATGGACATGGCCATCTTCAGCAATGAGATGAACCAAATCAGTTCCAATAGAGCAGTAATGAATTGAACCAGCTACATCCAGTGAAAGAACTCTGGGAGATGACTATGAACCACTACATAGAATTCCCAATCCCTCTATTTTTGTCTGCCTGCATTTTTTATTTCCTTCACAGGCTAATTGTACACTATTTCAAAGTCTGATTCTTTTTGTACAGCAAAATAATTGTATGGATATGCATGCATATATTATATTTAACATATACTTTAACATATTTAATATGTACTGGTCAATGTGCCATCTGGGGGAGGGTGTGCGGGGAAGAAGGAGAAAAATTGGAACAAAAGGTTTGGCAATTGTCAATGCTATAAAATTACCCATGCATATAACTTGTAAATAAAAAGATATATATATATATGGCAAAAGATTTGAAAGCATATCTAATTTTGCTAGATGTTAAGGTTACACAAATTGTGATATAAAAATGAGATACATGGACATAAGTATACACATACTATGGTGAAATTGAAGCCAGAAACTGTATGTATATGTATATGAATGTGGTACACACACACACACACACACACACACACACACACATATATATATATATATATATATATATATATATTTATATATTTATATATATATACATACAAAGTCAACATCTCTCCCTTAGTTATATAATTGATAGCCCCATATATGGATAGTATAGTATTGGCTGATGGAGAACCTGTATTTTCTTGGTGTCAGTTGTTAGGAAAAGATTAACAAGGTTAAGTAGTCCAGGTAATCTGGAATCAGAATAAAACCTGGGAGTGAGAAAAAATGTGGGAATGTGTTATTCAAAGTCCTAGCAGTCAAAGAAATTGGTCAGAGAATCTGAAAATCTACAGTATTGTCAGGTGCTGATACAGACAAGTTAAATAAGCAATACTTTCAGAAATCAAAGTTCAATATTCTCTTAAAAGGTTATTGAGAGTATATTTAAAATAAGCAAAGGATTTCTAGAATATTTTATGCTTATATACCTGAAATTTCCTATCATATCATAGAGCATATGATATATTTATCACACCTAACTGGTTGAAAGAATGCTGATAAGATGTTAAGTGAAGATTAGACTTGGTGCCAAGAGATGGGAGACCTTTTTTGAGAGGAGAATACATCTTTTTGGAGAACATCTTCAGTATGTCTTGATTTAAAAGCTTTTCTTCTTAGAGATGTCAGAGAAATTCCTTTGCATAAGAGTAAAACTTTCTCTTATCTAACCACAAAGTTTCTACAGCATGTGTTTATTCTAATCTAATTTGTTTAATGTTTGAAATGATTAAATTAGTTTCTCCTTATTTGCTACTGTTATTGCTATTTATGCTTAATAGGACTGGGGGAAAAGGAAAGAGGATAAGTATTTATTAAAGATCTGTCTCTGTGCTATGCACTTTGCAAATGTTATGACATTTAGTCTCCACAACAATTTTGGAGGCAGATGCTATTACTATCCTTATTTTACACTTAAGGAAAGTGAGGCAGGCTGAGATAAGTGGCTTACTCAAGGTCACATAGCTCCCAAGTAGAATTGGTTTGAAACTGATATCTTTTAGACATCAGACCTACCTTTCCAGTCACTGTGCAATTTAGCTTGCTAAACAGAGTTATGGAGTATAACCTTGGATCTACTCACAAGTTAAAGGTAAGTGGGTAAGGAAGTAGTTATTTTTTCCATTCGTAAAAACATCCCTGCATATAAACCAGCTAGACTCCAGAAATATCTATCCATGCTATCCTGTGAATCATTTCTTTATTTATAAAATCAATATAAACAAAAGTGACAGATATGGAAACCCACTTTGTTATTTTTTTAAATAAAGAAGTATTTATCTTTTCACTCTTTCACTCACTGGTTGATTATTGTCCTTGCTCTTCAGAGGGGAGCAAAATGGCATTACTATGTTGGAATCAAGGTAAATGTGTCTTACTATGGCTGAATGGAGCAATACGAGGTCAAAAGCATCTACCACAGGTCAGGCACAAATAGTCCACATGAACATTTGAAGTGGAAATGTTTCTAAATTCATATCTCTCCCATTTCTTTTGAGCTACTACTGTAATTCTACTTCACTCATACAGTACAATGCCTTCTCTGATGAAGACATGCCATGTTCAGTAGTCCTTTGTTAGCATCTCCCAAATCAGACAGTCAATTCTAACATTCTTTAGAGTGATGTCAAGTGCCCTTGTATCTCTTCTGACTTCCAAGGGAGTCTTGTGTGAGTTTTCTGTAAAATAATATTTTAAGCAAACGTACATTTGTCTGTAAATGGCTGAAATTTTGAATAGGTGAACTAGGATCAGATAAGGGAGCACTAAAGGCTAATTACCTATTGGACAATACTCTATTAGCATATGCTTGGAAAATGGTCCTTCTCACTATTCCATGCTGGCTCAATTTTTTGGTGTATACAAATAATCGTAGGAGGGATTAGGGGGTGGAATAAGAGAAGCCAGAATCACTTTGGAGGAGGAGGAGGAGAAGGGAGGTTGGTGGAGAATGTGTGACAATTTTGTCGATATCCCTCACTTCTCCCCCTAAAGACCAAGGACTTTTGCTTATCCTGTCCCTGGCTGATTCTGAGGCCTCCAGGGAGCTAATCTGGACTTCACAGTTTGGCTCCCAAAGTGGGAGAGACATTAAGATATTAACATTAAGATACTCCTCCAAAAACAAAAGAAAGAGGGAACCACAAATAACCCTAGAGAACTTCTAAATCTAGCCCTTCATATTATTAACTTCTTGATTTTTGACAAAAATGCACTGGCTCCAGCAAACAAGTTTTATAACCCACCAGTAGGGCAGTATCCAGTGTGAGCAGCTCCACTATCTTTAGATAATTGCCAGGTGATGTAGAGAGATCCAGAAAGTGATGAATGGAAGGGATCAGATTGGTTAACTGCTTGGGGGAGAGGGTTTGCTTGTATCTCCACAGATGGAGAAGAAATAAGATGGGTGCCAATGAGCTGTATTTGCCTTTTCTATCAAAGAGAGATGGAGCAGACCCTTGAAATAAAGGAGAAGACCCAAGAAACAGTAGGTGGTTCAATCGCTGATTGTGCCCACCACTAAAGGAGCATGACAGTTATGGCATTTGTCACATTGACATCAAAAATTATTGGACTTTAAAACCCTCAGGAATCACTGGAATCCCTGAGACATGAAAAGATTGTTGTAGGACTTGAAAACCCTCAGGAATTATTGGATTCTCTGAGAAATGATAAGACTATTGCAGGACTTCAAAATCTGCAGGAATCATTGAATTTCCTAACCATAAAAAGACTGTTGCAGGACTTCAAAAACGTGCAGGGATCATTGGATTCCTTGACACATGAAGCAATGGACAATAGATTGGTTTTGGACTATATCTTGGCTGCTGAAGGAGGCGTACATGTGATTGTTATTTGCATAACAATCCTTCTAGGACTTCTGGAAATCTTTTACAATACCATGTTGATTTATATTGTTTGTTATATCACTAATTCCATGTACAATTCATGTTTGTTACACCACATTGACTGGCTGTGAGGAGAGTCATCACTGCTAGCCTGTGCTTTATTGCTATGTTCTTGTATAATACCTCCTATGCTGATGGGTTTGTGCACACCTGTTCCTACTAAGACACTTCAGTCAGAAACCAGCTAACAATATCTGGCTTGACTCCCCACTTCCCTTTGGTCTTTTTCATCTCTCTTCCTGAGAAGTCAGGGAGGGCATGATCATCTCCTTTTCAGTGCTTTCATCTCCCTTCCTGAGAAGTTGGGGAGGGGACAATGATCACCTCCTCTTTGGTGTTTTCACCTCCCTTCCTGAGAAGTCAGGATCATGAGGCATCATCACCTCATTTTGGGGGTTCTCACCTCCCTGAGAAGCCAGGGATGGCATGACCACCTGTGTTCTAAAATAAAAGAAAGCAGGAGTTTGTCATTTGAACAAAGTAGCTAACCCATTGAAGTTACACTCTCTGTAGTTAAATTTGTTGGCAATTTAGCTTGAGAAAGGACCTCAAAATCTGGCACCTGAGCTTGATGTTCAGAATCTTCTTAAGACAACTCAAAGGAAACAATTTTTTTTTTGGTGTGTTGTTTGTATACTGTCCGCCTTTCCCAGGCATAAAACAATAAGGTCAGCATGATGGCTCTGTGGACCTTCAATTTAGTAGGAAGTTTAATATTCCCTCTTTCTCCGTTTTTCCCGAGTCTCCCAAACATTGAGCTAGTTCCAGCAATGACTATATCCATTTCATTTTCTATGTAGACAGATCTGGAAAGTATGCTGCTAACATAAGTGAATTAACCCTCAGAATTCAACAATTTTCAATTAGTCCCATGTATGGATGGTGTGGTAGTGACTATTGAAGAATTGTTTCTGGATGTTAATTATTCGAAAAAAATCAGTACAGACAACAGATAATTGATCTACACTTTGTCTCATGTTGGCCTCAGAGACTGTGTTGAGTGCACAATTATCTACGAACAAAACAAAGTATGCTTGTAACAAATGCTGTCAAATAAAATAAATACCCCTCTTAGTTATCCACATCCAAATATTTTGTTTTATTATGCATCTTGAGTATAGCATCTCTTTTTCAAGAAATGTTCAATTTAGTCATCTGGAATTGTAATTGGTCATTGAAGTTATCATAATTTTTAAGTATTTCTAAGTTATTTGTCTTTATAATATTTTGTTATTGGATGAATTATGATGGTTCTGTTCATTTCACTTAATATCAGATCATACAAATCTTCCTAGCATTTTTTCTGAAACTCATCCCATTTATCATTTCCTAATGAATGATAGCATTCCATTACATTCCTATTCTATAATTTATTCAGACATTTCTGTTTCTGGAGCTTTTTTATTACTACAGAATAAAGGAGATGTCATAGATAGATAGATAGATAGATAGATAGATATAGATAGATAGATAGATAGATAGATAGATAGATATAGATAGATATATGTGAGTGTGTGTGTGTCATATATATACATATATATATCCTCCTCTAAAATATATAAAGATATATATGTATGAATTATATAGATATACCGAAACATACATGTGTCCATGTCATTTTAAATATAGTTCTTTTCTATGATCTTTTTGGAGCATTAGCCTAACAGTGAAATTTCTAGATCAAAGGAAACACAGAATTAAATAGATTTCAATGTAAAATGTATACACAGCCATACTCTTCATTAAGATACCCCTAAGTATCTCCTTGGGCTTTATTAAATTTAAAAATATATTTTACTTTCATTGCTGTGAGAAATGTTTCTATGCTTAAGATGAAATGGAGAGCCTACAAGGAAGATAAATATCTCAGAATCTTGGCTGAATCAATGGAGAAGGGCAAAAATATCACATGTGACTGGCTACATGTTTAATTTGTGAGGATCCTATAGCTCTCAAAATTTACTCAAAGCCAGGAAGATTTGGGCTCAAATCCTCCTTCTGACTATGTTAGCTGTGTAACCATGGGCCTCACTTAGCCTCTTAATGAAGGAACAGACCTATATTAGTAAGGGGAGTTTCATTACCTAGGCATTCTCTATACCAATAATGTCATAGATTGTGTCCATATATATGTCTATAATACCTGTAGCAAATCTATCCATACATAAACACACACATAGATATAGCTGCTCAAAACCCCTAAAGATTGGGACAGTAAACCTTCTGCATTGAAAACAGTGCCCTACTTTAACAAACACTTAAAGACAGTTAATAGAGTAGGAAAATGAGTAGACAACAGAAAAAGATTCTGAACAAAGTTAATATGGTGACAAGGAAAAACAAAACACATACTTAGAAGATAACAAAGTCAAGGCTTCTACATTTGAAGCCTTCAAGAAAAACAAAAATTTGGCTCAGGCTATGGAAGAGGTAGAAAAGGATTTTGAAAATCAAGTAGGAGAGGTAGAAGAAAAAAATAGGAAAAGAATTAAGTGTGGTACAAAAGGGAATACAAAAAGGTAATGAGGAGAAGAATACTTTAAAAATAAAAATTGGCCAAATGGCAAAGGAGGTACAAAAACTCATTGAGAAAATAATTCCTTAAAATTAGAATCAAGAGGTGGAGTCAAAATTGTGGAGAGGAGGCACAGCTTTTTCTGAGCTATTCCCATGACTCTCAAACTAACAGCAAATCCAGCCTCTGCACTAGTTTTGGAGTGACAGAACTCACAAATATTGGGAGTGTAACAGATTTACAGCAGAAGATAATTTCAAAAATCTCAGGAAAAGGTCTGTTTCAAACAGGCATGGAGGGAGGCAGGCCAAGCACAAGCTAGCTGAGCACAGGTGGGCCAAGTAAAAGCAGTGCACAGTCTCAGCATGGTGTGGACTCTGCATGCCAGAGAATCTGCAAGGGCAAATCTATAGCAGTATTGGCTACTCTGTCCTGCTTGTAAGCCAGCAGATCAGCAGATTAGCTGTAAGACATCCAACACAAATATAAAAAGCAAATAGTAAGCCCCCAATAAGATCAGAGGTGAAACAGAGTTGTCCATTATCACCATTACTATTGAATATTGTATTAGAAATGCTATCTTTGGCAATAAGAGAAGAAAAAGAGATTAAAAGAATTAGTGTAGGTAATGAGAAAACCAAATTATCACTCTTTTCAGATAATATGATGATATACTTAGAGAACCCTAGAGCATCAACTAAAAAAACCTATTAGAAATAATCCACAACTTTACAAAGTTGCAGGATACAAAATAAATTCACATAAATCATCAGCATTTTTATTCATCACTAACAAAATCCAACAGCAAGAGATGCAAAGTGAAATTCCATTTAAAATAACTGTTGATAGTATAAAACATTTGGGAATCCATCTGCCAAGGGAAAGTCAGGAACTATATGAGCAAAACTATAAAAGACATCCCACAAAAATAAAGTCAGATCTAGGCAATGGGAAAAAACATAAAGTGCTCCTGGATAGGTAAAATTAATATAATAAAGATGATAGTACTACCTAAATCAATCTATTTATTTAGTGCTATACCAATCACACTCCCAAGAAACTATTTTACTAACCTAGAAAAAAATAGCAACACAATTCACTGGAAGAAGAAAAGGTCAATAATTTTAAGGGAATTAATGAAAAAATGCAAATGAAGGTGACCTACCTGTATGAGATCTAAAACTATATTATAAAGCAGTGGTCACCAAAACCATTTATTACTGGCTAAAAAACAGAATAGTCGATCAGTGGAATAAGTTAGTATCACAGGACAAATTAGTCAATGACTATAGTAATCTAATGTTTGATACACCCAAAGACCTAAACTTGTGGGATAAGAATGCGCTATTTGACAAAAATGTCTGGGAAAATTGGAAACTAGTATGGCAGAAACTAGGCATTGACTCACACCTAACACCATATATCATGATCAGGTCAAATTGGGTTAATGATCTAGACATAAAAAGTGATATTATAAGCAAATTAGAAGAATATAGGATAGTTTACCTCTCAGATCTGTGGAGGAGGAAGTAATTTGTGACCAAAGAATAGCTGGAGATCATTATTGATTACAAAATAGATCATTTGGATTACATTAAGTTAAAAAGATTTTGTACAAACAAAACTAAGATAAGAAGGGAAGCAACAAACTGGAAGAACAATTTTACATTCCAGAGTTCCAATAAAGGCCTCATTTCTAAAAAATATAGAGAACTGACTCAAATTTATAAGTACCCAAGCCATTTTTTGGTTGTTGAATGGTCAAAGGATATGGACATACAATTTTCAGATGAAGAAATTGAAATCATTTTAGTCATATGAAAAGGTGCTGCAAATCACTATTCATCAGAAAAATGCAAATTAAGACAACTCCAAGATACCAGTAAATACCTCTCAGATTGGCTAAAATGACAGGAAAAGATAATGATGAATGTTGGAGCAAATGTGGGAAAACTGGGACAGTAATACATTGTTGGTGGAACTGTGAATGGATCCAAGCATTCTGGAGAGCAATTTGGGACTAGGTTCAAAAAGTTATCAAACTGTACATATTGTTTGATTCAGCAGTGTTTCTACTGGGCTTATCTTTCAAAGAGATTGTAAAGGAGGTAAAGGAACAAATATGTGCAAAAATGTTTGTGGCAGCCCTTTTTGTAGTAGCAAGAAACTGGAAAATGAGTGCATGCCAATCAGTTGGAGAATGGCTGGATAAATTATGGTATATGAATGTTATGGACTATTATTGTTCTATAAGAAACTATCAACAGGATGATTTCAGAAGGGCCTGGATAGACATGAACTGATGCTAAGTGAAATGAGCAGAACCACAAGATTATTGTACATGGAAACAAGTAGATTATATGATGATCAGTTCTGGTGGATGTGGTTCTTTCAACAATTAGATAATTTAAACCAGGTCCCATGATCTTATGATGAAGAGAGCCATCCACATCCAGAGAGACAACTGTGGGAAATGATTGTGCTTCACAACATAGTATTTTATTGTTTTGTTTTTGTTGGCTTGCATTTTATTTTCTTTTTCATTTTTTCCTTTTTGATTTGATTTTTTTGTGCAACAAGATAATTATATAAACATGTGTGCATATATTGGATTCAACATATATTTCTACCATGTTTGACATATATTGGACTACTCGCTATCTAAGGGAGGGTGGGGGGAAGGGATGGAAAATTGGAATACAAAGTTTTGTAAGGGTTGATATTGAAAAATTATCCATACATATGTTTTGAAAATAAAAAGCTTTGATTAAAAAAAAATTTAGAATTGAACAGATGGATACTAATGACATCAAGAGAAATCAAGATAAAATAAAACAAAAAGCAAAAGAATGAAAAAAATACATTTCTCACTGTACCTGGAGTACTGTGATCTGGAAAAAATCTAGGAAAGATAATTTTAATAATTATTGGTCTACCTGAAAGAAATGAAGAAAAAAAAAAAGGAGCCTGGTTATCATTTTTTAATAAATTATCTAGGAAAACTGTCCTAATATTCTAGAACCAGAAAGTAAAATAGACATTAAAAGAATCCACTGATCATCTCCTAAAAGATATCCCAAAATAAAAACTCCCAGAAATATTATAGCCAATTTCTGGTACTCCCATGTCCAGGACAAAATATTGCAGGGATCTAGAAAGAAACAATTCAAATATAACGAACCAATAGTCAGGATAACACAAGATTTAGCAGCTTCTAGAATCACCTACCCAGCACAAGTGAGTATAATCCTTCAGGGTAAAAAGGTGTATATTTAATGAAATTGAGGGGTTTCAAGCATTTATAATAAAAAAGAGTAGAGTTGAATAGAAAATTGATTTTCAAATACTGAGGGGGAAGCATAAGGAGTTAATTGGAAAGGGATATCATAAGGGATTTGATAAGGTTTATCTATTTATATTCCTATATGACAGGATGATATGTGTAACCCTTTAGAACTTTCCTATTATTATGGCAATTATAAGGAATCTATGTAGGCAGAAGGCCTGGATGTGAGTTGAATCTGAAGGGATTATATTAAAAAAAAATCAAGGCGTGAGAGAGGAATGTACTAGATGAAAAGAAAAGGGAAAAGTAGAATGGTATAAATTATCCACCATAAAAGAGGAAATAAAAAAAAAAAACTTTAACAATGGAGGGGAAGAAGGGGAAGGGAGGGGGAATAAGTGAACCTCATACTCATCAGAATTGACTTAAAGAGGAAATAACACACTCACTCAATTTCAGCATAGAAATCTCTCTTACCCTGCAGGAAAGAAGGAAAGAAGAAGGAGGGAGGGTGATAATAAGAAAGAAAAGAAGGGGGAAGGGGACAGTTGCAAATCTCTTTCAAAGGAGGAAAGGGAGAAAAGAGAGAGGAGACAATACAAAAGAATAATACAGTTAACAATAGTAATAGAGAAAAGAATTTTGAAGCAAGTTTCTCTGTCAACAATTTCTCAAACATATAGAAAATTGAGTCAATTTTATAAATAAAAAAAAATAGACCCATACCCCAATTGATAATGCTCAAGATATCAATCATGGTCAAAGGATTATAAAATCATGCATATCCTATGACTTAACAATACTACCACTAGGCATGAATAGCAAAAGATATATTTTAATGATACAAGATATATAATGACAAATAATATTAATAGCATCTCTCTTCTCAGAGAAAAAAATGGAAACTGAGGGAATACCCATCATTTGGGGAATGGCTGGATAAATTGTGCTATATGGTTATTTGGTTATTATGTGTATTGTTCAATGAGAAATAATGAGCAGGAAGGCACTCAGAATATTGTGGAAAGTTTTCTATGAACTCAAGAAAAGCAAAGTGTACTGTATGTAAAGTAATATCAATGTTCTGGGATGATCAGCTATAAACTACTTTGGTATCCTCAACAATATAATGATCCATGACCACTTTTAAGGACTTCTAATGAAAAATCCTATCCCCACCCAGAGAAAGAACTAATTGCATCTAAATACAAATTGAAGCATGCCCTTTCTCTCATGCTTTTTTTTTAACCTTATTTTTCTTGAGTTTTTTTTTTTTTTTTTGGGGGGGGGAGGGAACCTGTGTTTTCTTTTACAACATTACTTTTATGAAAATGTTTTGCATAACTTCACATGTGCTTTCTTAATGGGGGTTGAGATGGGAATATAGGAGAGAATCTGGAACTCAAAATTTTAAAATAAATGTTAAAAATTGTTTTCAATGAAACTGGAGAAAAATAAAAAAAAATTAAAGAAATAAAAAGTATTTTTTAAAAAGAAAAATATAAGGCTTCTCTTTGAGATTTCACATGAAATTAATTTTGCCTTTACTAATCTAGCCTCAAATTTTTAAAAAAAATTCTGAACATATAGACTCACTTCTCAGTATTAATGGATTTATGATTTCAAGAACAGTTGTCCAGATTAGCCTTAACTAAGAAATTAAGGTGACTTGTCCAAGGTGATAGATACTTGTGTGATATAGATCAGGTCAAATCTTATTGATATGAGTATTATTGACTTTTATCATTACCATCATCATCATTATCATGTATCACCATATAAACCATGTATGTGCATTGTGTTGTTTGTTTCTTAAATTATATGGATATTTTCAGTAAGCCTATTGAAAAACTTATATCCTAATGTATCTGTTCAAGTACCATTTTTTTTAAAATTCTAGTTTATAGAATATTAAATATGAAAGAATAATGGGATTGTAGCAACTTGACCTAGACCATATCTTTTTGAGCCCCAGTGTAAAAAATGAAAAGAATGAGATGATAGTTAACATTTACATAAAATGTTAAGATTTCCAACATTATATATGCATATATGTATATATATATATACGTACATGTGTGTGTATGTGTGTATATATATATATATAAAATTAAGTCTCAAAACAACCTTGTGATACAGGTGCTATTTTTACCTCTATTTTATGAATGAGGAAACAGAGGCTCAAAGAGGTTATTAAAGACTAGCCCTGGATTCTAACTCAAGCATTTACCATACTGTAAGGGATTGCCAATCATCCTCACATTTTTATCCTGATTTTTATTATTCTTACCTACTTAGTTTTCCAAGAGAATCTAATAGGCTTAATAGAAGATATTAAATATTAAACCATTGACATAAATAAGACTCTCCCTGGAACATTCATTATAGAACCAGATGTCCCTAAAATATTCTGATCCAAAGCCATCTATTCTTTTATATTTCAACCAAAAATATATGACTATGCAGGACCTTTATAATAACTGATCTCACATTATATTCCTTTCTCTGTTTCTTTATATAAGTGGAGGAGGAGTTCTAAGGGTAAGCCTGAGAAAGTGACAAAATTGACTTGGGATAGTGCAGAGGAGAGAAGCTGAGAGAAAGCCATGCATCTCAGTCTCCTCTGCACCTTATTCCTTTAATCCTGAGTCCTTTGTTTTGTTTTGCCCCACTTCCATTTCAAAAGCAGTTTGCCCAGAATTCCAGGCCCAGAAACTTTAGGGGAAGTCATCCCAATTCTTCCAAGCTTTAAAATACTATGATTCTTCAATTTCTTTCTGACTCTGTGGGATTGCAATGTTTGAACAGTCACACCTGTCATGCCTTTAATCCAAGCATTCAACAAAACTCACTGGCTGGAATACCCAAGTGGAGTTGATTGGAAAGAGTACTTAACAGTGCACAAATAACATACTGAGCTCCTTTAATTAAATTCTCACCATCAAATATAAATACTACTCCCTTGGGGGAAAAAGTTACCAGTCAAAGAATCTTCTCAGTTCTCATAAGAATTAATGAGCTATTAATCAAGTAGTAGTCAAGTGTTTGGGCAAATCTTTTAATAACCTCTTTAAGCCTCAGTTTCTTCATCTGCAAAATGATAGTTACTGAATACTTTTTTATGCCTAGGATTGTAGAGCCTTTCTAGGTGCTATAGGTGAAATACAAATGTATATAAATATCAATGTATATAAAATACAGGTCTCATGCCTTTAAGGAACTTACTACATGTATATATGCACACGTGTGTGTGTGTGTGTGAGAGAGAGAGAGAGAGAGAGAGAGAGAGAGAGAGAGAGAGAGAATTAACCAAATAAAAGAGAGAATAATTGGTATCTAAGGAGTGAAGGGAAATAAGAATTCAAAGAAGGGATGAATCATAAATCTATAGATCTATATTTTAATGCTGTCTTGACCATAATCCAGCAAACTCCCCTTGGGCATCATTTGACTCTGTTTTAAAATAGGCAGTTGAACCAAATATCACCAAGGTTCCATCTAACATTAACTCTGAATTTAAATCAAAAATAGACTAAAATAGACAAGTTGTAAAAGGTTTGGTGAGGAAGGCAGCCAGTCAAGAAGAGTTTAATATATTCTTACTATATGCTAAGTACCAGGGAAACAAAAAAGACAAAAAAAAAAAAACCAAAATTGCCCCTGTCCTCAAAAAGCTTATGTTCTAAGGATGGAAACAAAATGCAAACAATTATTATAGGTAAGGTATATATAGGTAAGATGAGAGTTAATTCTAGAGGAAGAGGCTGGCACTGTCAGGTATTAGGACTACTTTGCTTCAAAAATAGAATTTGAATCGTATTTTTAAGGAATCCAGAGAATTCAGGAAGCAAAAGAAAGGAGGCTAAGCTTTCCAGATATGATAGAGCTAACTCTTGATGAAAGGGAATAGAGAAAGCAATTCTCTTTTTCCTATTAACCTGACTAAAAAAGCTTTTCTGGTATAAGTGAGAAGCTTATCGTGACCATGGAATACAATACATTGGGGGGGGGGGAAATATTTAGATATGGTAAGGAAGATGAGAGAAGATCTTAAAAATCAGATAAGAAAATATGAAACTAATATGATTGATATTAAGCAGGTGATTCATGAACAAAGAACTGCTGAATTGGAGAAGAAGTGACAGAAAACAAAATCAGCATAGTTAACCAAGCAGGCTTTTTCAGTTATCAAAATGTAAGATCAGGACATAATCTGGAATACTGGCAATTGGAATGGAAAGGAAGAAATAAATTCAGGATATCATGAATGAATAAATGACAGGATTTAGTAACACATCAACCTTTAAGGGAGTTTTTTTGCACATCATTTTGTTCTGTTGGCTTCATTGAAATATAATTCTACCTCTTGGTGGGGGTAATGGGGGAATGCTAAATCATAACTATAGGCTCAGAGAGAAAATATTTCTTGCTTTCTAGGACACAGAGCTTAAAACAGCAATAAGATGATACTCAGAATGAGGTAGGCAATTTAACGCCATTCTCACTTTCTCTCACATATTGCTATACCATTATCTCATGTAACAATTATCACTGTCTGATCTTTTCAAAAAGATGGGTTTTCGTTTTCTTGCATATATATATTATGTTATCATATTTAACCATACTGCTTTAAATGTTAAAACATTTGCAGCATTGCAAGTGATTTTATGATATTTCATGATTATGTTTTTATTCAGGAGAATATATCTTATAATGGTTATTATAGTTAAAAGGAGGATTCAAAATATAGAGTTTCACTTTATTCCCCATCTTGTAGAAATGGACTAAAATATATCAAGGAATGTTGTTTAAAGAAAAGTACCCCTAAATTCTTGTGATTTTTAATGTAATTCTGCTAGTCTTTCCCAAAACATTTTAAAACATATATACAACCTTATATGATTATGAAAAATTTTTGCCATTTGGTCAATGGGCATTTATTATGTAGTTATATACCATTAGAAGAATATGCCATTTTTTTAGTGCTAAGCAATGGGAATATAAAGAAAGAAAAACTGGATCTCTATTCTCAAGGATTTCATATTCCAATTTTCATTGGCAAATTTAAAGGACAATTTTAAAGTTTCTGATTTGAATCCAAGTCTCCTGATAATTCAGAACTATTGCTATGGAAAACAATGTGATTAATATAAATATCAAATGTTATCATTCATTAAAATATTAATCCCCTTTCTTATGACTTCCCAATACATATTTAATACTTGGGGCAATGGGAGCTAATAAATAGTAGTTACTATAGTTAACCTAGAACCTAGAATTCACAGGATGATAGGGAAGAGTTTTATGGTGGAAAGAACTAAAGCATTTGGATTTTTAAAAATTTACTCATGCTCAAGCTTTCAAAAAAATGTAAAATATTTTTGAAATCACTTTGAAAGACTTTACATGGGACGATTATAGACGCAAAGTGTCGTGAAGTGGGATATATATCTGATGGCTAGTATCACAAAAGATAGTTTTAACTTTCCTAAAATTATGCTTAAAACTGCAATAAAATACAAAAATAAAGAGTGCCATAGGAAAATTGGAAACTAATAATTCTCATATAAAAAACTCTGGAAGACTTTGCAACCATATTTCAGTTGCCTTTTCCCTCTCCTCCCATGGCTACTTTTTACCACTGATGAGAGCCTCCCAAAACTTTCATTGTGAGAAAGGATCAGACCATCAATCTTTCCTTTTCCAGTTGTTACCATCATGCATCTCTCCTCCACCCTTTTTCAGCAAGTTTTTTGTTATCTTCATTCATTAGAATATAATATGTTTTAAGTCAAAGACAGTCTTTCTGTTTTCTTGTTTTTGAATCCACAGAGCTTACCAATGTGCCAGGAACATGGTAAGTATTTTATATATGCTTGTTGATTTTACTTGACTTGAAATAGTATAATATCTTTATATCATGCCTTCATATTTAAAAACCGTTTCACACAAAACAAGCCTATGAGACAGATAGTGCACATATTATTGACTCCATTTTCCAGATTTGGAAACTCAGGTATTAAGAAGGTTAAGTGATTTATAATCACATAGCCAAGAAGTTTCTGATTTGAATCCAAGTCCCCTGAGGCCAAATTAATCATTCTATTATTTAGGCTATACTGATTTAAAAAACCATTAGAGAGAAACATTAATTTTGGAGCTATGTACAGTTTTAATAAAGTGGAACTTAGCAGTGACTTACACTATTTATTCTAGACCATCCAGACAGTGAGTAAACTGAGATTGTGAATCAAATATAAAACTTTCATTTGGACATTCAGACCTCTTTGCTAACCACAGGCCTAAATTCCCTAGCTATTTATACCAATTGTTTACTTTTTGCATTTCCTTCCCCAGGACAGGGACTTTCTGCTTCTAGTCAGTTTCACTCCTGATTTTTGGCACCTAAGTAAAGTTTCCAGTACGTCTGGAAAATGTTAAATCTAACAAATTCCTTTAAAAGAGATGATGGGAACATTCCTCCTGGGATTCAGTTATCCTGAGGATAGTGTTGGCAATGATAATGACCCCAAGAAAAGCACCAATAAAAAAGAACACAATCATCAGCAGTATTTCCTATTAAAAATAATTAGTAAAAACAGAATACCTCCCTTCATCTCTCCTGGAAATATAAAAGAAATTCTTGGTACTGAGTTATTGACTCCTTGCACATCTCTGCCTTCTGATGTAGCACTCCCTGGATTCTGTCTATATTACTTCAAATCTTTTGATCAGTAATAAACCTTTTTGTTCCAATTTGCTTCAGGCAGTTCTCAAATGATTGAATATATCTGATCTAATATCAAATTTATACCATTGAAGTAAGAAAGAGAAAGGGATAAAGTACTTATGAATTCAGTTACTTATGATGTATCAAGCATTACTTCATTTAGTAGTCATATAATCTTGTAAGGTAGATTCTATTATTATCTTATTTTACTGCTGAGGAAACTGAGCCAAATAGAGATTGTTACTTACCCACAATCATAGTGTTAGTAATTATCTAAGTACAGATTTTAACTCAGGTTTTTCTGACTCCAATAATTCATCCATTGAACAAACACGATGCCTAACTGTATGATCAAATGTTGGATTCTTTGTGTAAACATTTGATTTAAAGAGGAGTGATATTTTATATGTAAGATGATCCACTGTGTATGAACTACCTCATTATTGATATTTTGAGGAGAGCTGGTAGAGTAGCAGTTAGCTTATAGTTAATTATGCAGTGAATAGAATACTGAAACTGGAGTTAGAAAAATCTGAGTTCAAATTCTACACCACATACTTACATTGTGTCTCTGACCAAATAATCTAAATTATTTGCCTCATTTTTTTTTCTCTTGGTTTAATTATTTTTTGTCATGTCCACGTCTTCATGACCTCTTTTGGATATTTTCTTAGCAAAGATGTTGGAGTGGCTTGCCATTTCCTTCTTCAGTTCAGTTTACAGATGTGTATCTGAGACAAACAGAAGTAAGTGACTTGCCCAGGGTCACAGCTAGTAAGTGTTTGAGGCCATATTTTAACTCAGAAAGATAAATTTTCCTGATTATAAGCCCAATGCTCTATTCACTGCACCAAATAGCGGCCTTTTGCCTGTTTAATTTTCTATGAAATGAGAATAACAACAGCTACCTCCCAATTATTGTAAGGATAAAATAAGATATTTGTATGGCAAACTTTAGAGCTCTATATAAATAATCTCTATTGTTATGTTAAAAGAAGGTTATTGACCACCCTTTTTCTCATTTCTCAGTGTCTCCATGACTACATGCCTTATGTTTGAATGAAGTATTGTTAAAGACAAAAGAATAACTTTCAAATCAGTCCAACAAACACTTATTAAGTACTTCCTGTATACATTTCACTATACATGGATGATAAAAGGATGTTATGAAAAATAATTGCTGCCATCAAAGAGTTAATATTCTTTTGAGGTTAGACAGAACTGAACGAACCTAATTCTAAACATTAGGTTTAGACTACATTTAGAAATATGTTGAATGGCATAACATCTTTAAAAATAAATAAATAAATAAATGAAATTCCACATATAAACTTCCTTGTGAGGCCATTTAAAACAATGAATTGCTTGAGTGAAATAAATTTCCTCTGCATCTCAAAATATGTAAATAATTTTTTTTTGAATCACAGCATGTCATATTAATATTTATATTGGATAACATGTTATAAGTGTTTTGAAATTCTGACTCAGCCTCCAATACCTGTACTGTGGACTAATCACTTGGCTGATTTGTCAGCCAACACTAAAATTAAGTAATATATTGTTTTATCCTTTACATTCATTCCAAAATTCAGCCTAATTTGATCTTGTTGAATCCTGATATTTTATCCTTTATATTTTTTTTCATCCACACATTAAGCGTGTAATTGATGAGAGAGATAAATTGATAGCAATAGGGTTTCAACATTTTTTTTACAATGACATGGCAGCTCTCTTTAATAAAAAAATAAGTTGTTACTACCAAAACTAGATCAGATGCAATATCTTGTACTAATTTTTGTAGGAGCCTTGGCTTTCATTCTACTCAGGCCAAAGGAAAACAGAAGAGTTACCATGGTGATCAAATTTACATGCAGTTCTAAAGAGCCAAGGATCTCTTATTCTTTCCCCCCTTGATTAAGTTTGCATTCTAAAATAATCTGATGGCCACTGAAGACCAATTAATTTTATGTAACACGGCCATGTTAATCACTGTGATGGAAGCAAGTAAGTAATGACAAAATGTTCAACTGATCTTGAAGAAAATCTAATCATTTCATTCCAATGGCAGAAAGACCAAGATAGAGAGGGGAATGGAAAGAGGTAAAGAAATGTATAGATGTCGATAAATTTACACACTTACGTATATATGTATATCTATACATATGAATATATATATATACATGCTTGCAAATGTGTATATATGTGTGTATACATATGTACACATAGATAAATCTATGTCTACTTATGTACATATACATATGTGTCTATAGATATAGGTAAATAAATGGGTTTATTTTGACATTAATGGGAGATGGTCATAGATACCTTGTACCTGGCTATTTCATCTTTCTCCCTCATAGGTATTAGTAACACTCATTCTACTAACATCTACTATGATTTCTACAATCATTTACCAGAGGGCTAAGAGTTAGCAATCAGATAACAAACAAGTACCACAAAGGGAAGTTCTTGATTCTCTAATTACTGTAGTAGAGGATCTTACATGGGCATGTTTTGACTTCAGTTACTTCTACAGTAACAGAGTGATTTAAATTAAGAACTTTTTCAGCTTTTGTCAACCTAGAAAGAAATGTAGTTTTAGCATTATGTTGAAAGTATGCTTAATATTTTATGCATGGAAACTCACTTGGATGATGACAAAAATATAAAATGTTATGATATAAATATCTACAGAATTCCCATAATTTGCTTCTGCTTATTCTTATGGCATTATTGGTAAAAGGCCTTTAGAAACATAAATGACATATATTTCACTATAACATCATGATTAGGTAAAATCCAAATTATAATATCAGGAATATTATTTGGAATAAAATTAATTTGAAATTGGGTTATAAATAGTAGAATTATAGGAACTGGTAGCTAGAAAAGATGAAGAACAACTCTGTAATACAGGATGTGACAAAACCACAGGTATGAAAAGCCAAGTAATTTGTCCACAAGCTATTGGGGACTGAGTCAGAATTTCAAAACACTTATAACATGTAATCCAATATAAATATTATTATGACATGCTGTGATTCAAAAATATTTATTTACATATTGTGAGGTGCAAAAGAAAATTATTTCATTTAATCAATTCATTGTTTTAAATGGCCTCACAAGGAAGTTTATATGTGGAGTTTTGCTTGTTTTTTTATTTTTTGAAAAGATGTTATGCCAGTCAATATATTTCTAAATGTAGTATATATTCTCTCAGTCACATGGCACAACGGATAGAGTACCTGACCTGGAATCAAAAAGAACCAAATTCAAATCTGGACTCAGATACTTATTGGTTGTGTGACTCTGGACAAGGCATGTAAGCTGTTTGATTCACTTTCCTCATCTGTAAAATGATAATAGTACCTACCTCCCAGGATTGAAGTGAGGATCAAATGACAAGATAACTGTAAAGCACTTATAACAATGCCTAACACATAAGTGCTATGTTAATCTAAAGGTGTTATTATATTTTCCTAGTATAAACTGCTCCAAATGAAAAACAATTTCGATAAAAGTATGAGTTTGTGTTTATTTATTGTTTACCTATAACCTACTCGAACCCAACTGTTTCTTGCCCTATACATTCCATTTTTTTTTGTTCCTATTCCTGTAACATTTTATCAACAATCATTATATATGTATTCATGTACATACATTAATATATATGTAACACTTGATAAATCAAAAATTATTTTGTAAAAGAAAAGGGTCTCCCCAAAGAAAAACTAAAATGAAACTACTAAGATACAAAGGAAATTAACGTGTGAAAAAATATATTTAATGCAAAAGAGAAATACAATAAATTAAATAAATTCCATAAAATACATATGAATGTTAGTTACATAATAACTATAGATAGAATTTCCAATAAGTCAACATTAAATGAGAATTTCTTAAGCAACTGCTTTGTGTCAGGTACTGTGCTAAGTGATAGAATAGAAAATAGATTGGTCATAATTATCCAGAATGTTATTAAATTATCATTTAAAATGAAAGAAAAGAGGGAATAGTAGAATTAAAGCATAATATAATAGTCTAAAGTATATTTCATGTTTCTGTTAATGAATCATTAAGAAAACTAAAACAATTTATTTTTTTTTAAAGATACATCCTAGTATAAGACATAAAATAACTCCTTGGGGGGAAAAAAAAACAGTTAACCTGGAAAATGGTTTCAGAAAAGATAATTTAAGAATCATTGGTCCACCTGAAAGCCATAATATAATAATAAAAACAAACCTTGAAAGTACAAATCAAGAAAGAATCAAGGAAAACTGCCCTAATAATCTAGAAACAATGTTATACAGTTATTGAAAGAATATACCAATCACCACCTGAAAGAGACCCAAAATTAAAATTCCATTGAAAAACTTGAAATCCAAAATTATCAGGTCAAAGAGAAAATGCTGCAAGCAGTCAGAATAGGGAAAAAAACTGATATCATGGAACCACAGTTGGGATTAAACAGGATTTAGCAATTTTTATGTTAAAGAATTGTAGAACTTGGGATATGATATACCAGAATTCAAAAAATCATGGATTACAATCATGAAACACCTAGCCAGAAAAATTGAGCATAATATTTCAGGGTGAAAGATAGTCGTCTCATGAAGTAAAAGACTCTTGAACTTACCTGATTAAAAAACCAGAGCTAAACAGGAAATTTAATCTTCAGACACAACTCAAGTATTATAAGATAAACAGGAAAGGGGAAAAAAAAGGTAATTCAATAAGATTTAAATTGTTTGCATCCCTACACAGGAAAACACTTGTAACTCTGGAAATGTGTATCTTTCTTAGGTTGTTTAGAAGGCATATATATATATATAGTAAAGAGTGTAGGTATAAAATGAATTTGATGAAATAAAAACAGGGATGAAAAAAATGTACTAGAAGAATAGGAAAGGGGATGAAAGAATATGGTAAAGTCAATTACATGAAGAGGCAAAAAAGACCTATTACAGTTGGGGGGGGGGATGGAGTAAACGTTGTTTGAACATTATTCTCATTGTTTTTGGCTCAGAGTGGGAATAATATACATACTCAACTGAGTATAGAAATTTATCTTATCCTAAAAATAAAGTAAAAAGGGGGAAAGGGATAGAAACGGTAAGAAGTGAATAGAAGAAGACTAATGGTAGAGAGGAAAGGGAAAAGAAAAGAAAGAAAGTCTGATATAAGGCATGCAGATCAAGTAAGGCAGTGATCAGAAGCAAAAGACAGAAGGAAAAGGATGAAATGAGAAAGAAAAAAAATAAGTGAGGAAAAATAATATAGAGGAAGTACACAATTAGTAATCATAACTGTGAATGTAAATAGTATGAACACTCCCAAAATGAAAGCAGATAGCAGAGTGGATCAAAATCCAAAATTCTTTTATATCTAGTATGCAACACATTTGAAGCATGGAGACAAAGAAAGTAAAAGTAAAGGAACTTAATATGTTATAGAACATATTATACTATATTTATATGTGTGTGTGTGTATACAACATAATATATTATACTTCACCTGAAAAGAGAGAGAAAAAAAAAGAAGAAATAGCAATTCTGATCTCAGAGAAAGCAAAAACAGAAATAGACCTATTTAAAAGGCATAAGAAATAAAATTACATATCCTTAAAGATACTATAGACAATGAAGTAATGTCAATACTAAGCATATATGAGCAAGAAACTGAAAAAGACTTTAACCCTTGACAGCTTCTATACAGATAAAGAGCAGACTCCAAATCTTGAGGAGACTAAAAACAAACAGTCTCCAGGTGAATCCCAAAGGAGGAGATCATATGTTCCTCAGCACAGATGAATAACATGGAGGAAATTAAAAAGGCTCTCAAAAGGGAGCTAGAAGAAAAATGGGAAAAGGAGAGGGAGGCTTTGCAAAAAGAGGGAGACTTGGCAAAAGGAGAGGGAGGCTTTGCAAAAGAGCCTGGAGAAGTCAGTTAAAGAGAGAGTGGATAAAGAAACCAAATCCTTGAAAAATAGGATTGGTGAACTGGAAAACAAAATTGGTGAAATGGAAAAAAATTCCACAGAACAAAAGAACTCAATTGCACAATTAGAAAAAGATCTTAAAAAAGTGAGTGAAGAAAATACTTCACTGAAAATCAGGGTCGAACAAATGGAATTGAATGACTCGAGGAGACAAGAAGAATCAGTCAAGCAAATCCAAAAAAATCAAACAATGGAAAAGAATGTGAAATACCTTCTGGGGAAGACAACAGACCTGGAAAACAGATCCAGGAGAGACAACCTGAGAATCATCGGACTCCCAGAAAAGTATGATGAAAAAAAAAAAAAAGCCTGGACACTATTTTCCAGGAAATTATCAAAGAGAACTGCCCAGAAGTCATAGAAACAGAGAGTAAAATAGACATTGAAAGAATTCCTCGATCCCCTACTGAAAGGGATCCTAAAATCAAAACACCAAGGAATATAGTGGCCAAATGGCAGAACCCTCAGACGAAGGAAAAAATACTGCAAGCAGCTAGAAAAACCCAATTCAAGTATCAAGGAGCCATAATAAGGATCACCCAGGATCTGGCAGCATCCACATTAAAGTATCAAAGGGCCTGGAATATGATATTCCAAAAGGCTAAGGAACTTGGTATGCAACCAAAAATAACTTACCCAGCGAGAATGAGCATCTTTTTCCAGGGAAGAAGATGGACATTCAACGAAGTAAGCAAATTTCACCTATTTTTGATGAAAAAGCCAGAACTTAACAAAAAATTTGATCTACAAGTACAGAACCCAAGAGAAATCTAAAAAGGTAAAGATTAATCTTGGGAACTATATTTCGGCTATAAAGATGTATAAAGAATACATGTATACCTTGTTCTAGAAACTAGTTGTGGAAAGGACATTGTACCAGAAAAAGGGTAAAGTGGGGGTAGTACATTTCATGAAGAGGCAAAGAAAACCTATTATATCTGAGAGAAAGAATGGAGAGGGATGAATATAGTGAGTATTTTACTGCTTTCAGAATTGGCATTAAGAAAAATTTTAGACATATTCAATCTATGGTGAAACTTCTCCCACCTCATTGAAAAGTGAGAAGGGAAAAGTGAAAAGGGAAGGAATAAGCTAAGAGGAAGGGAATACAGGAACTGGGAGGGAAAGGGGTAAGATAGGGGGAGGAACTCTAAGGGGGGGGGAGGGATACTAAAAAAGGGAGGGCTGTGAGAAGCAAGTGGTGCTCACAAGCTTAATACTGGGAAGGGGGGTAAGAGAGTAAGAAGGGAGAAAAGCATAAACCGGGGTTAACAAGATGGCAAGTAATACAGAATTGGTCATTTTAACCATAAATGTGAACAGGGTAAACTCCCCCATAAAGAGGAAGCGGTTAGCAGAATGGATTAAAAGCCAGAATCCTATAATATGTTGTTTACAGGAAACACACCTGAAGCGGGGTGATACATGCAGGTTAAAGGTAAAAGGTTGGAGCAAAATCTACTATGCTTCAGGTGAAGTCAAAAAAGCAGGGGTAGCCATCCTGATCTCAGATCAAGCTAAAGCAAAAATTGATCTAATCAAAAGAGATAAGGAAGGGCACTATATCTTGCTAAAGGGTAGAATGAATAATGAAGCAGTATCTATATTAAACATATATGCACCAAGTAGTGTAGCATCAAAATTCTTAAAAGAGAAATTAAGAGAGCTGCAAGAAGAAATAGACAGTAAAACTATAATAGTGGGAGATCTCAACCTTGCACTCTCAGAATTAGATAAATCAAACCACAAAATAAATAAGAAAGAAGTCAAAGAGATAAATAGAATACTAGAAAAATTAGATATGATAGATCTCTGGAGAAAATGTAATGGGGACAGAAAGGAGTACACCTTCTTTTCAGCAGTTCATGGAACTTATACAAAAATTGACCATATATTAGGACATAAAAACCTCAAACTCAAATGCAGTAAGGTAGAAATAGTGAATGCATCCTTTTCAGACCACTATGCATTGAAAATTACATTCAATAAAAAGCCACGGGAAAGTAGACCAAAAAATAATTGGAAACTAAATAATCTCATACTAAAGAATGATTGGGTGAAACAGCAAATTATAGACATAATTAATAACTTCATCCAAGAAAACGATAATAATGAGACATCATACCAAAATGTATGGGATGCAGCCAAAGCGGTAATAAGGGGAAATCTCATATCTCTAGAGGCCTATTTGTATAAAATAGAGAAAGAGAAGGTCAATGAATTGTGCTTGCAACTAAAAATGCTAGAAAAGGAACAAATTAAAAACCCCCAATCAAACACTAAACTTGAAATTCAAGAAATAAAAGGAGAGATCAATAAAATTGAAAGTAAATAAACTATTGAATTAATTAATAAAACTAAGAGTTGGTTCTATGAAAAAACCAACAGAATAGACAAACCCTTAGTAAATCTGATTAAAAAAAGGAAAGAGGAAAATCAAATTGTTAGTCTTAAAAATGAAAAGGGAGAACTCACCACTAACGAAGAGGAAATTAGAGCAATAATTAGGAGTTACTTTGCCCAACTTTACGCCAATAAATTCGACAACTTAAATGAAATAGAAGAATACCTCCAAAAATATAGCTTGCCTAAACTAACAGAGGAAGAAGTAAATATCCTAAACACTCCTATCTCAGAAAAAGAAATAGAACAAACTATCAATCAACTCCCTAAGAAAAAATCCCCAGGACCAGATGGATTTACATCTGAATTCTATCAAACATTTAAAGATCAATTAACTCCAATGCTAAATAAACTATTTGAAAAAGTAGGGATTGAAGGAGTCCTACCAAACTCCTTTTATGACACAGATATGGTACTGATACCTAAACCAGGTAGGCTGAAAACAGAGAAAGAAAATTATAGACCAATCTCCCTAATGAATATTGATGCTAAAATCTTAAATAAAATATTAGCAAAAAGATTACAGAAAATCATCCCCAGGATAATACACTATGACCAAGTAGGATTTATACCAGGAATGCAGGGCTGGTTCAATATTAGGAAAACTATTAACATAATTGACTATATCAACAACCAACCAAACAAAAACCATATAATCATCTCAATAGATGCAGAAAAAGCATTTGATAAAATCCAACAGCCGTTCCTAATAAAAACACTTGAGAGCATAGGAATAAAAGGACTTTTCCTTAAAATAGTTAGGAGCATATATTTAAAACCTTCAGTAAGTATCATATGCAATGGGGAAAAACTGGATCCTTTCCTAGTAAGATCTGGAGTGAAGCAAGGTTGCCCACTATCACCATTATTATTCAATATTGTATTAGAAACACTAGCCTCTGCAATAACAGTCGAGAAAGAGATTAAAGGAATTAGAATAGGCAATGAGGAAACCAAACTATCACTCTTTGCAGATGATATGATGGTATACCTAGAAAACCCCAGAGATTCTACTAAAAAGCTATTAGAAATAATTCATAATTTTAGCAAAGTAGCAGGATACAAAATAAATCCCCATAAATCCTCAGCATTCTTATACACCACCAACAAAATCCAAGAGCAAGAGATACAAAGAGAAATCCCATTCAAAATAACTGTTGATAGCATAAAATATTTGGGAATCTACCTACCAAAGGAAAGTCAGGAATTATTTGAGCAAAATTACAAAAAAGTTTTCACACAAATAAAGTCAGACTTAAATAATTGGAAAAATATTAAGTGCTCTTGGATAGGCCGAGCGAATATAATAAAGATGACAATACTCCCTAAACTAATCTATTTATTTAGTGCTATACCAATCAGACTTCCAAGAAAATATTTTAATGATTTAGAAAAAATAACAACAAAATTCATATGGAAAAATAAAAAGTCGAGAATCTCAAGGGAATTAATGAAAAAAAAAAATCAAATGAAGGTGGTCTAGCTGTACCTGATCTAAAATTATATTATAAAGCAGCAGTCACCAAAACCATTTGGTATTGGCTAAGAAATAGATTAGTTGATCAGTGGAAAAGGTTAGGGTCACAAGACAGAATAGTCAACTATAGCAATCTAGTGTTTGACAAACCCAAAGATTCTAAATTTTGGGATAAGATTTCATTATTTGATAAAAACTGCTGGGATAACTGGAAATTAGTATGGCAGAAATTAGGCAAGGACCCTCACTTAACACCACATACCAAGATAAGATCAAAATGGGTCCATGATCTAGGCATAAAGAACGAGATTATAAATAAATTAGAGGAACATAGGATAGTTTATCTCTCAGACTTGTGGAGGAGAAAGAAATTTGTGACCAAAGATGAACTAGAGACCATTACTGATCACAAAATAGAAAATTTTGATTATATCAAATTAAAAAGCCTTTGTACAAACAGGACGAATGCAAACAAGATTAGTAGGGAAGCAACAAACTGGGAAAACATCTTTACAATTAAAGGTTCTGATAAAGGCCTCATTTCCAAAATATATAGAGAACTGACTCAAATTTATAAAAAATCAAGCCATTCTCCAATTGATAAATGGTCAAAGGATATGAACAGACAATTTTCAGATGAAGAAATTGAAACTATTACCACTCACATGAAAGAGTGTTCCAAATCACTATTGATCAGAGAAATGCAAATTAAGACAACTCTGAGATATCACTACACACCTGTCAGATTGGCTAAGATGACAGGAAAAAATAATGATGAATGTTGGAGGGGATGCGGGAAAACGGGGACACTGATGCATTATTGGTGGAGTTGTGAACGAATCCAGCCATTCTGGAGAGCAATCTGGAATTATGCCCAAAAAGTTATCAAACTGTGCATACCCTTTGATCCAGCAGTATTTCTATTGGGCTTATACCCCAAAGAGATACTAAAAAAGGGAAAGGGACCTGTATGTGCTAAAATGTTTGTAGCAGCCCTGTTTGTAGTGGCTAGAAACTAGAAAATGAATGGATGCCCATCAATTGGAGAATGGCTGGGTAAATTGTGGTATATGAATGTTATGGAATATTATTGCTCTGTAAGGAATGACCAGCAAAATGAATACAGAGAGGCTTGGAGAGATCTACATGGACTGATGCTAAGTGAGATGAGCAGAACCAGGAGATCATTATACACTTCGACAACGATATTGTATGAGGATGTATTCTGATGCAAGTGGATTTCTATAACAAAGAGACAACTGAGTTTCAATGGCTAAATGATGGACAGAAACAGCTACCCCCAAAGAAGGAACACTGGGAAATGAATGTGAACTATTTGCATTTTTGATTTTCTTCCCGAGTTATTTTTACCTTCTGAATCCAATTCTCCCTATGTAGCGGGAGAACTGTTCGGTTCTGCAAATATGTATTGTATCTAGGATATACTGCAACATATTTCACATATATAGGACTGCTTGCCATCTTGGGGGGGGCGGGTGGAGGGAGGGAGGGGAAAAAAACGAAACATAAGCGAGTGCAAGGGATAATGTTGTAAAAAAAAAAATTATCCTGGCATGGATTCTGTCAATACAAAGTTATTATTAAATAAAATAAAATTTAAATTAAAAAAAAATACTAAGCATATATAAACTAAAGAATATAGCGTCCAAATTCTTAGATAAGTTAAGTGAATTTCAAGAAGAGACAGCAAAACTGCACAAATAGGGGACTTCAATCTCCCCCTCACACACAAAAAAATAAATCTAATCACAAAATAAACAGAAAAGAGGTTAAGGAAATGAAAGGCATCTTAGGGAAAAAAATAGGTATCATATACCTCTGGAGAAAATTGAGTGGGGATAGAAAGGAATATATCTTTTTTCTCAATGGTACATGGAACCTATACAAACACTGACCATGTGTTAGGGCATAAATACATCATAATTAAAAGCAGAAAGGCAGAAATATTAAATGCATCTTTTTTTAAAATTATGATACAATAAAATTATGTGAAATAATAAAGGGCTATGAAAAGAGATTAAAAATCAATTGGAGAGGCAGAACCAAGATGGTGGAGAGGACACACAATTCATTCTAAGCTCCCCTTCTACCCTCACTACTGATTACTAAATTCAGCCTCTGAAATAGTGCTTGACTTGTAGAATCCATGAATATTTGGAGTACATCAAATTACCAACTGAAGATAATCTAGAAGATTGTCAGAAAAGGTTTGTCCTGATTAGGTGAGAGGAGGCCAGCACAGGCATGGAGGCAGAACACAGAAGCTAGCACACTGAGTGGACCGGGGTTGGATGTAGTGTCTGGGGATGGAAAATTTGCAAGGAGGACTCTACCACAGGTTGGTGCTCTACTTTGGTTGCAAAGCAGTAGATCAGCCGAGAAGTTACAAAAATGCCAAAGGTAGAATGTACTCCCCAAAATGCCAGAATTTAACAGGACTTGGCCATACCCACCCAACATCGGGAGAGACTCAGCATGGACCACAGTGCAGCTGTGTAGCCACAGTCTGCAGCATGGGGCTCTGCCCAGGGCAATGACACTTTGGCTGCTCAACCATTTCTCTCAGGGCAGCCTCTATTCCTCACAGTGGGGGCTCTTTCTAGGGCAGTGAAACTTCCACAGCAATGTGGCCACTATTTGCCCATTTGCAGGACAGCAAACTCTAATTATAGATAGCTTCTATACAGAAAGAGAGCAGATTTCCAACCCTGAGGAGACAAATAGCAGACAATCTCCAGACAAAAACCCCAAAGGGGGTTATAACCTGATCCCCATCACACAAAGTGCTCCTAGAAGAAATTAGAAAAGATCTTAAAAGAGAGCTAGAAGGAAAATAGGGAAAGGAAAGAGAAACTCTGCAAGAATATGAAAAAGGCAAATAACTCATTAAAAGAAAGATTTAATAAAGTGGAAACAGAAAACAACTTCCTGAAATGTTAATTGGAAAAGGAAAAGAACTCTAAGGGAAACAGAATTAATGAATTAGAAAAGATAAAGAACTCCCAAGAAAGTAGGATTTATGAATTGGACAAAGAAAATAACTCCTTAAAAATAGTGAAATGGAAAAAAAAAATGCCATAGAGTAAAACAACTCATTTAGAAACTAAATTGGACATATACAAAAAAAAAAAAAAAAAAAAAAAAAAAAAAAAAAAAAAGAAAGAAAAAAAGAAAAAGAAAAAAAAGTAAAAAAAAGTTATTGAAAATAACTCATTAAAAATCAGAACTGAAGAAATAGAAATGAATGGCTCATTAAGACATCAAAAAATCAGTCAATCAAAACCAAAAAACTGAAAGAAATAGGAAAAAATGATAAATATCTAATTGGAAAAAAAACAAACCTGGAAAATAGGTCTAGGAGAGATATTCTGAGGATTACTGGATTTCCTGAAAATTATTATGAACAAAAAGAGCCTAGATATTATTTTACAAGAAATCATCAAAGAGAACTGCCCAGATATAATAGAATCAGAAGGTAAAATAGGCATTGAAAGAATTCATTGAACACCTTCTGAAAGAGACCCCAAAATAAAAACTCCAAGGAATATTGTGGCTGAATTTCAGATCTATCAGACAGGAAAAGATATTACGAGCAGACAGGAAAAAAAAAAAATCAAATACCGAGGAGCCATAATGAGGATCACTCAGGATATAGCTGCTTCCACATTAAAGGATTGAAGGGCCTGGAATCTGATATTCCAAAAGGCAAAAGAACTGGCAATGCAGACAAGAATAAACTCCCCAGCTAAGTTGAGCATTTCCTTCCAGGGAAGAAGCTGGACATTCAATGAAACAGGTAAAATCAATTTATTCCTAATGAAAAAAAAAAAAAAAACAGGTAAACAAAAAAAAAAAAAAAAATGGACCTCCAACAATAGCCCTCAAGAGAAGCATAAAAGATAAAAAGAACTCTTGAAAACTGTATTTCTGTTATGGGCATACATAAAGAACATGTGTATAATTTTATTTCACTGTTATAATACCAAAAAAAGGGAAGTACAAGTGGAAAGGGAATAGTATAAGAAAAAGAAAAAAGGGAAGATAAAAAGAGAGAAATTACATCCAATGAGAGGCAAAGGAAAGTTATCATATCTCAGGGAATTTAGGGAGGGGGAGTAACATTGTATGAATCTTACTCTCATCAGATTTGGCTCAAAGAGAAAATATTACACATATTTGGTTTACAGAGAAACTTCTCTCACCTCATTAAAATTGGAGAAGGGAAAAGAAAAAGAGTAATAAGGAAAGGTATAAAAAAGGGAAAGAGACTCAAAGGGAGTGGTAGGGATTTTAAAGAGGGAGAGCTGTATGAAGCAAGTGGTGCCCAAAAATTTAATGCTGGGAAGAGTGGTAAGGAGGAAAAGGAAAAAGAAAAATATAATCTGGGCATTAAAATATGGCCAGAAATACAGAATTAGTAATTTTAACTATAAATGTGAATAGGATGAACTCTCCCATAAAGCGAAGGCAAATAGCAGACTGGATCAAAAGCCAGAATCCTACAATATGTGGTTTACAGGAAACATATTTAAAGTAGGGTGAAACATACAGAGTAAAGGTAAAAGGCTGGAGCAGAATCTATTATGCTTCAGGTGAAGTCAAAAAAGCAGGGGTAACCATCCTTATCTTAGATCAAGCAAAAGTAAAAATTAATCTAATTTAAAGAGATAAGAAAGGAAACTATATCTTGCTAAAGGGTAGCATAGACAATGAAGTGATATCAATACTAAGTACCTATATATATTCTAAGTAGTATAGCATCTAAATTGCTAAAGGAGAATTTAAGAGAGCTGCAAAAAGAAATAGATGGCAAAACAATAAAAGTGGGAGATCTCAACTTTGCACTCTCAGAATTAGATAAACTAAACCACAAAACAAATAAAAAAAGAAGTTAAAGAGATAAATAGAATATTATAAAAGTTAGGTATAATAGATCTTTGGAGAAAACTGAATGGAGACAGAAAGGAGTGCACTTTCTTCTCAGCAGTTCATAGAACCTATACAAAAATGACCATATATTAGGGCACAAAGATCAAAAAATTAAGTGCAGAAAGGCAGAAATAGTAAATGAATTCTTTTCAGATCATGATGCAACAAAAACTATATTCAACAAAAAGCTAGGGGAAAATAGGCCAAAAAGTAATTGGAAACTAAATAATCTCATCCTAAAGAATGAATGGGTGAAACATCAAAGCATAGACACAATTAATAATTTCACCCAAGAGGATGACAACAATGAGATACCAAAATTTGTGGAATGCAGCTACTGTGGTAATGAGGGGAAATGTTATATCTTTAGCGGCTTACTTCAATAAAATAAAGAAAGAGAAGATCAATGAATTTGGATTGCAACTTAAAAAGCTAGAAAAAGACCAAATTAAAAACCCCCAATAAAATACTAAACTTGAAATACTAAAATTAAAAGGAAAAAATAATAAAACTGAAAGTAAAAAAAAAAACCTATTGAACTAATAAATAAAAATAAAAGTTGAAAAAAAACAACAAAATAGATAAACCTTTGGTAAATCTGATTAGAAAAAAGGAAAGAGGAAAATCAAATTGTTAATATTAAAAATTAAAAAGGAGAACTTTCCACCAATGAAGAGGAAATTAGAACAATAATTAGGAGTTACTTTGGCCAAATTTATGCCAATAGATTTGATAATTTAGGCTTCCCAGATTAGCAGAGGAGGAAATAAATTGCTTAAATAGTCCCATTAGAAAAAAAAATGAACAAACTATTAATCAACTCCCTAAGAAAAAATCCCCATTTGGTAGGAATCCTTCATTCCCTATTTTTTCAAATAGTTTATAAAGCATTTGGGGCTAATTGTTCTTTAAAGGTTATTCTATTTCTTTTTCTGAAATGGGACTATTTAAGCAATTTACTTCCTCTTCTGATAATCTGGGAAGCCTATATTTTTGGAGGTAATCATCCATTTTGCTTAAGTTATCAAATTTATTGGCATAAAGTTGGGCAAAGTAACCCCTTATTATTTCTTTAATTTCCTCTTCATTGGTAGGAAGTTCTCCCTTTTCATTTTTAATGAAAATTTGATTTCTCTCTCTCCTCTTTCTAATCAGATTTATCAAAGGTTTATCAATTTTATTGTTTTTTTCATAAAACATACTCTTAGTTTTATTTATTAGTTCAATAGCTTTTTTTTTTTACTTTCTATATTATTACTTTCTCCTTTTAATTTTAGAATTTTAACTTAAGTAATTGATTGAGGGTTTTTAACTTGGTCTTTTTCTAGCTTTTTAAGTTGCAGGCCCAATTCATTGAACTTCTCTTTCTCTATTTTATTCAAGTAAGTCTCTAAGGATATAAAATTTCCCCTTATTACCGCGTTGGATGCATCCCATACATTCTGGTATGATGTCTCACCATTGGCATTATCTTGAGTGAAATTATTAATTATGTCTATAATTTGCTGTTTCATCCAATCATTGTTTAAGATGACATTATTTATTTTCCACTATTATAGTTTTGCTGTCTATTTCTTCTTGCAACTCTCTTAGCTTCTCTTTAAGGAAGTTAGATGTTATACCACTTGGTGTATATATGTTTAATACTGATATTGCTTCATTGTCTATAGTACCCTTTAACAAGATATAGTTTCCTTCCTTATCTCTTTTAATTAGATCAATTTTTGCTTTTGCTTGATCTGAGATAAGGATGGCTACCCCTGCTTTTCTGACTTCACCTGAAGCATAACAGATTCTGCTCCAGCCTTTTACCTTTAGTCTGTATGTATCTCCCTGTTTTAAATGTGTTTCCTGTAAACAACATATTGTAGGGTTCTGACTTTTGATCCAGTCTGCTATCCGCCTCCTCTTCATGGGAGAGTTCATCCCATTCACATTTATGGTTAAAATTACTAATTCTGTATTTCCTGCCATCCTAATATCCCCAGATTATACCTTTCTTTTTCTTGCCTCCTTTCCTTCTTCCCTAGTGTTAAACTTATTGATCCCACTTGTGTCATGCAGCTTTCCCTCTTTCAGATCCCTCCCTCCTCTATTTGAATCCCTTCCCCTTTCTTGTACCCTTCCCTTATTACTCTTTTTCCTTTTCTCTTTTCCTCTCCCACTTTTTAATGAAGTGAGAGAACATTCTCTGTAAAACGAATATGTCAATTATTTCCTCTTTGAGCCAACTCTGATGAGAGTAGGATTCACACAATGTTCCTCCCCGCCTCTAAGTTCCCTCAGATTCATGATAGCTTTCCTTTGCCTCTTCTTCACATGTAGTTTCCCTCTTTTTATCTCCCCTCTTCCCTTTTTCTGACACTATCCCCTTTCCATTTCTACTTCCCTTTTTTATGTTATATCAGTAAAATCAAATTATACATATGGTTTTTATGTATATCCACAACAGAAATACAGTTCTCAAGAGTTCCTTTTACCTTTTTCTACTTCACTTGAGTCCTGTGGTTGGAGATCAAATTTTTTTGTTTAAGTCTGTTTTTTTCCTTAGAAACGAATGGAATTCCTCTATTTCATTAAATGTCCATCTTCTTCCATGGAAAAAAAATACTCAGCTTAGCTGGGTAGTTTATTCTTGGCTGCATTCCAAGCTCTTTTGCCTTTCAGAATATCTGATTCCAGGTCCTTTGATCCTTTAATGTTGAGGCAGCCAGATCTTGCGTGACCCTTATTGTGACACCTTGGTATTTGAACTGTTTTTTTCCTGGCTGCTTGTAAATTTTTTTCTTTAGTCTGAAAATTCTGACGTTTGGCCACAATATTCCTCAGAGTCTTTAGCTTAGGGTCTTTTTCAGAAGGTGTTCGATGAATTCTTTCAAATCCTATTTTACCTTCTGGTTCTATTGCTTCTGGGCAGTTCTCTTTGATGATTTCCTATAAAATATTATCTAGGCTCTTTTTTTCATCATAATTTTTGCGTAGCCCAATGATCCTCAGGTTATCTCTCCTAGATCTATTTTCCAGGTCTGTTGTTTTTCCAAGTAAATATTTGATATTTTTTTCTCAGTCTTTCATTTTTTTTTTTTTTTTGGTTTTGCTTAACTGATTCTTGATGTCTCAATGAATCAGTCATTTCTAATTGTTCAGTTCTGATTTTTAGTGAGTTATTTTCTTTATTAGTTTTTTTTTTTTTACTTCTTTTTGTATATGTCCAATTGAGTTGTTTTGCTCTATGGAATTTTTTTTTCCATTTCACTATTTTTTTTTTAGGGAGTTATTTTCTTTTTCCAATTCGCAAATTCTGTTTCCCTGCACTTCTTGGGAGTTTTTTACCTTTTCCAATTCACATTTCAGGAAGTTGTTTTCTTTTTCCACTTTATCAAATTTTTCTTTTAGTGAGTTAAATGCCTTTTCTGTACTCTCTTGCATAGCTTCTCTTTCCTTTCCCCATTTTTCTTCTAGTTCTCTTTTAAGGTTTTTAATAGTCTCTTCTAGGAGAGCCTTTTGTATTGGGGACCAACAATTGTCTGGAGACTGTCTGCTATCAGTTTCTTCAGGTTGAAAAGCTGTTTTCTTTCTGTATAGAAACTATCAATCGTTCTTTTGTTTTTTTTTACTCATTTAGTTAAAGTCTGTAGGGGCTGCCTTCAGAGCCAGGAGGTTACCGGCTTCCTCTGCAGAATAGTGAAAGATGTATGGAATAGCTGTTTTGCCAGCCAGCTACAAAAAGCAGTGAGGTAGTGGAGTGCTCTGGGAAAGAGTTCCCCACCTGGGAGTAACTCAGACCTGCAGGGCCGACCTGGGAAAGTGCCCTGCAAAGAACCTCCACTGTGTGAGATAGCGACTGCCCTGGGGCTAGATGTTGAGCAGTGAGAGTTTCACTACCCCAAGCCAAAGCCTGCTCTGGGGATGTGGGTATTAGCAGTTGAGCAGTGAATGGATTTGCAGGTACCGGTAGTGTCTGCTCAGGAAGCACAGTCTGCTGGGGAAGTTCTATTGCCCCAGGCCAAGCCCCCCACTGTGCCAATTAGAGGCTGCCCAGGCTATTCCCCTCTGCCAGGTAGATTTGTAACTGCTCCCGCAAAAGCCCCGAACTGCAGGATGTGGCTGCAGTGTTGTGTTACAATCTGCTTGAGTCACTCACGGGTTTGAGTGGTTACAGCCTGATCTTGTTAGGTTCTGGCATTTTTTAGAGTACCCTCTGTTTTAGTCTTTAATCTCTGCCAGTTTACTGCTTTGTAGTCAAGGCAGATCAGTTAGCCTATAGCAGAGTTGTCTCTATAATTTCTCTAGCCACAGAGATCATCCCCACCCCTGGTCTGCTCAGGATGCTAGCCTCTCACTGCCTGTGCTAGTCTGTTCCTGGCCCCTCAGGACAAACCTTTCCTGGCGATCTTCCAGATTGACTTTGGCTAGTTAGTTGTGTGCTTCTAATCTTCATGAATTTAAGCACTGAAGAGCTATTTTTGAGGCTGAATTAAATAGTTGCTTACGAGGCGAATGAGAGGACCTTAGAAAGTCATGTGTGCCTTCTCCGCCATCTTGGCTCCGCCCCCGGAAGTCTGCATCTTGAATTCTCAAAGCCATTACGTTCCAATTACTCAATTCTATTTGTAACGAATAATTTCTTCAGTGAATTTTTGTACCTCATTTCCTAGTTGGCCATTTTTTTTTCTTTTTAAGGCTTTCTTCTCTTCATTAGCTTTTTGTGTTTCCTTTTGCACCATTTTCATTTCTTTCTCTAATTGTTTCTCTCTCTTTCTTACTTTTTGAGCTCTTTCATTGACGGAGTCCCATTCTTATTTTTCCTCAGGGGCTTTGGATGTGGAAGCCTTGACATTTTATGATCTTCTGAGTATGTGTTTTGATCTTCCTTGTCACCATAACTTTTAATGGTCAAAAACTTTTTTTTGTTGTTGTTGTTGTCTACTCATTTCCATAGTCTATTATTTGGCTTTTAACTGTTTGTTGTTAGGCTTTGTTTCCAGAGTAGAGAGTGCATTGTCCCAAATTTCGGGGGGTTTGTATAGCTGTTTTCAGCTAGCTTTCTAGGAATCTGAACCCAAGCCCTCTTTCTGGAGCTATCAGATGTGTCCTTACCCTACTATAGCAGTAAGATTTAGTGTGCTCAGCCTCACTGAGGCTGCCTCAGCTGGGGCTCTGCTGACCAAGGTTGCACTGGGACTGCACTCCAGACTCTGACCCTGTTGACACAAACTCTTTATGCTGATCTTCAAAGTTCTCCCTGATATCCCCAAGGCTGAGAAGTCAAGTAGCCTCCATCAGTGCTGTTGATTCAAAGGTCCTGCCTCACTGACATTTGGGTCCCCATTGGGGCTGAGGCAGTGCTGAGATTGAGCACTAGAATCCCATCCTGGTCATATTACTCAATTCCTTTATCTATAAAATTATGATATTAGACTAGGTAATCTTCTACAACTTCCTTTTGGCACTAATTCAATTATATGATAAATGATATAGTGTCATGAAAATATTCTTAAAAAATGATCATCTGATAAAGCATTAATAAAGATTTTTTAACCATAAGTACAGAAAGTCATCAATGTAAAAAACTTTCTTTTATTATCCAAAACACAAGAAAAAATAGTCAGTAAAGGAAGACAACTAGATCAGAAAATAAATGAGAAAAACAAATAATTATGCTAAAAAAAAAAAAAGTTTTATCAATGATAATTCACCCATACCAAAAAATGTGATATTTAACTAAAACTATTCTTAGAGGAAAATGTGTAGGAGAATGTGCTATTTATACCAAATAAAGTGAGAAAGAATAATGAAAATACATGCATCTTGAAGAAACCTAAAAGACAATTTTAAAATACCAAAACTAAATCATAGAAGAAATTTGAAAACTCAAAGAGATAAAAAGTAAAATATAATGATCATTGTACTAATAAAACAAATGAGCTTTTTATTATAAATAAAAATAAAATTAAGCCATTAGCAAATGTAATCCAAAATAGACTATTACTAAATACCCAAAAATAAACAGAGGGGAGAATTCATGACAAATAGAAAGTAAATAAAGAATGAAACATTATTATTTGCAAACAAAATCAACATAAAGCATTATTTTTTTTTACAAAAACATGAACTATTCTGTTGAATAACACAGAAAATATAGTCTAATACACCCAAAATCAGAAGGAGAAATTGGAAAAACTTTAAACAAATTTCTCAAGGCAATGAAAAAAAAAGCCATTCATTTCAATCATTTTACAAGTGAATTCTATCAAACACTTACTTAACATATAAATCCAAAATGGCAATAAATCTTTAAGGAACATAAAAAGTCTTCATATCAGATTCCTTCTCTCAAGGAAATCTTGTTCTGATTCCATGAAAAGATAAGTCAAAGAAAGGAAACTACCAGCATGAATGTTGCTTTTAACTTTTAGGCACAAATGGAAGGGAAGAATATCATAACATGTTCAAATTAATAGTCAATATATCTAGGTTGAATTTATAACAAAAAAGTAAGAATGTTGCAATGATGGGAAAATTCTAGACAAAAGTATCTTATTCTAATCTATGGATCAGTTTTCCACCCTCCCACTCCCAAATTTTTGGTTCTCATGGACCAGGTACAATAAAATATAGGCAAAATCTAGAAATAGAGAAAGATATTAGCATCTTGTTGGGGCATACTTCCCCTATCCAAGTTTTACCAAAAAAATGAAAAATCTAGGCATTTATAAATGTGGACCATAAAGTTCTGAAAACCTAAAGAACCTTGAAGACAAAAAATTGATATGCTCAGAGGACTGGATTTATTTTACTCTATAGAAAATAGCACAGATACAAAAGATTCACAAAGAGAGAAAACATTTGGAACTTATGAAATGTTAATCAAAGTCCTTAAACAGATACAAAAAAAAACATTAAATATTTGAATATCCCATCAACATCTGGCTCATTATAATTTTAAAATTCACAATTATATGGATAGACTTTGATAAAAATATTTGAAAATGAATTGAGCAAAACCAATCAATAAGCAATAGGAATACATTTTTCTCCTCAATATAATTTAAAAGTATCTTTATAAATTTAGAGTTAACATTATTTGTTAGAGAAAATACTTGAAACTTTCCCAATAAGATCATGGGGAAAACAAGGAGGTCCATTGTTCCCATTACTGTTTGAAATGGCTTTGGAAATATTAGCTATAATAATGACAAGGAAAAAAGTATGAAAATAAACAAAAGATAAAGAATAGAAAAACAATTTAAGTTTGTTGTTAATATGATGTCTTGTTAGAAAAAAAGAAATAATGAAAGTATTTGAGATACTCAAATTAACAAGTTAGAACAAATTTATAAAAATCATAAGCTTTTCTTCATATTATGAATGAAAAGCAGAAGGGACAGAGAAAACATTAATGCATTTAACAACAAAATGCATTAAAAGATTGAAAATTAACCTACCACGATAAGGAACTTATATAAGCTCAAATACAAAACAATTTTCACAGACATAAGACATAATCAGAGTGACATTAAATTTCCATGTTTCAGATATGGCAATATGATGAAAAATGATGCTGCAATCAGAAATACTGTACAAAATAAGTGCTATATCAATCAAATAATCAAGGGAATTCTTTATTCAGTTAGACAAAATGACAAGATTCAGTTGTTGGGAAGAAAGGTCACTGATGTCAAATTGAATAGGGCAGGACAGTTTCTTGTCTCTGCTTGATAAACTATAATATTAAGCAATAATTATTGAAATAATTTCATATGGAAAAGTAGAAGAGTGGAATACACTAGATAAGCAAGATATGAAACAAGTACCCAAGATAATTTATTGTTCATTAACACAAAGTACAGGGAAGGGGACATAGGATTCAACAAAAAAAAAAAATTAAAAACAAAAAAGGCAGCATTTCAGATCTTGTAAAATGTTAAATTCCATATTACTGAAAAGCCATAGAATAAAAACTAGAAAATGGAAAGTCATAACTTTCACAATTATAATTCAGGTTAAAATACCTAATCATGTAAACATTAAAAAATATCACAAAAGATAAAATAGGCAATATTTATATGTAAAATTATGAAATATTTGCAAAATTAAAATTAATGCAGACAGAATCAGAAGAAATATGTAGGTTTCTTTTTGTTTGTTGTTTGGTTTTTTTTTGTCACGTGGGAAAGAATCCTTGTATCAAATATTTCTAAATGGAATTACTTTTTTATTGTTCAGTTACTTTGGTCATTTCCAACTTTCTTGAACCTTTTTTTGTTTTGTTTTGCAAAGATACTGAAATGGTTTGCCATTTCTTCAACTCATTTTATAGATAAAGAAACTGAAGTAAATTAGGGTTAAGTACAGCATCACAACAATAGGAAGTTTCTAAGGTCACTTTGAACTTACAATAATGAGTTTTCCTGAGTCCAAGCCCATTGCTCTATCCACTGTGCCAATTTAGTCATTTCCCCATGGACAAATTGCATAAATAAAACTTCTTTAAAAAAATAACAATACCTACTTAACATAATCACTCTTACTGCAATTAGAGAAATAAAAATATAAATATATCCAAAGTCTACATAACACTCATGAAAATATCTCAGAAATGTTAAAAGATGGAAAACTTTTTTGCTAGAAGGGTGTATGGAAAGACGCTTATGACAATTTACTAGGTTTAGAAGGGTAAACTGATTTAACCATTGTGGATAACAATGTAATCATGTAAGAACAATCAAAAATCATCACTACCTTTGGATTGTGTTATTATCAATATATTCCTATATATATATATATATATATATATATATATATATATATATTAAAAGCAAGAAAAGAGATACATAAAAGACACATTCTTGGTTCCTTTAATTGTTTTAATGAAATATAGGAGCTAATTTTGGGCATGATTGGGAAAAGAGTGGATGAATTAGGTAGTATGAATGTAATGATATATTTTTGTGTCATAAAGAATTATAAACACAAAGATTTCAAACAGACTTGTAAAAAATGATACAGGATAAAGACAGGAAACAGTAAGCTACCCAATGAAGACAACAAAATAAATAAAGTCAACATGGACAGTGGGTAAAACACAGGTCAAATATAATGGTCCAAGTTAGTGATATAATGTCAAAGTTAAAGGACATCATCTTCCTTTTAGTTAATAATTAATAAAGTGTTACATAGATATTCACTAAACATCCCTTTAATAATACATTCTAGAATTTTGCCAGGAATTGAAGTCAAGCTCACAAGCTTTGAAGCATGTTACATATTTAGAATAAATGACCTTTTGCTGTCTTCTCCCTTAACATTTCTTTTTATGGATTTTTCTGCAAAGAAACATGCTTAACATTTCAACTCATAAGAGAGATTCACAAACCCATGTCCAGTAATTAAAGAAAATGGAAACAAAATGAATTGAGCAAATTTGCCTTCTTTCCATTGTCAATTATCCTCATCTGACCTCCTCTGACCACCAATCTTAACATGCGTTTGATTCTTTTTTTCCTCAATTAAAAAAATAATAAAACACAGTATAACAAAAACAAATATAATTCTTTGTTGTCCTACATTTTCTTTCCAGTTTTGGTTTGGTTTGGTTCTGGTTTTCTGTGGAAAGCTTTAGCTCTTGTGACATTTCTTTATATTATGTTTATTTATCCTTTTACCTTCATTTCCATCTTCTATTTAAGCTTGTTAAATATTTCAATTTCATGATGAGTTTCCTCTGTATTCATCATGTAAATCTCCATCTATCTAGACAATTTCCCCTTTTCTCTTCAGAATGTTTTCTTTTTTGCTTTTAAACTTCATTCTTAGGAACTTCTTATCTCTCCTAGACTGATTTCCCTTATAGAATTTTAATCCATGAGATTATATTTAGTATATCATTCCATCTTTCATATAACTTCTCAAATATCTCATCTCATAAAGGCTCCCACTATAGTGGATAAAAATTTTGCCTTAGAATAAAATATGCATTCAAATCCTGAATCTGACATACACTGGCTCTGTGATCCTGGGCAAGTCACTGAACCTTTCAATGCACATGGCAATACTGCGGTAAGACTGAGACACAAGGCATGTGATATTATGCATTAAATGTATTGGTAGAAGGAATTTCCTGGTAGTAAGCTCCCTTTATCAATGAAGTCATAGGCCTAATCAAAAAAAAAAAAAAAAAAGGAAAGAAAAAACAAATAAAACTAATAAGAAAATTAATCATGTACCTTCTGAATCCAATTCTCCCTGTGCAACAAGAGAACTGTTCAGTTCTGCAAACATATATTGTATCTAGGATATACTGCAACATAGCTAACATATATAGGACTGCTTGCCATCTAGGGGAGGGGGGAGAAGGAGGGAGGGGAAAAATCGGAACAGAAGCAAGTACAAGGGATAATGTTGTAAACAAATTACCCTGGCATGGATTCTGTCAATATAAAATTATTATAAAATAAAATAAAATATATTTTAAAAAAGGAAAAAAAATGTCAATGCTGAAAAGTTAAAAAAAAGAAAATTAATCATGAACATTAATTATCAAAAATTACCAAAATTATCAAATTTGAAATATTAAAAAGAGGAATGAATGGTAATTTGTATGAAGATTTTTATACAAGCTATGCAAATATCCATACGAATTACCATTCATTCCCTTTTGTCCCCCTTTTTATACTTATAAATGACCTTAGAAGTAATTTATTCCAACTCCTTGATTTTATGTGTTGACAGATTGACAGCAGGATTTGAATCTGGATAAATGAGAGGAAAATATATCTTCCTTTTCCCTCAGAAAGGGACATTAAGGGTCAAAAGTATTCAGTCCAAAGACATTCTACATAAATGGATACCAAAGTGTGAAGGTGAGAAAAAAATGAACAAATGCATGAAAAGGAAAAAAAAAAGTGAGACATAGCCTTCCCTAAAAGAACTTAAAATCTAGTAATGAAAGACAATCCTAATAGAGTTCTACCTGAGCAATTCTAGTTTTAACATGTCATTTCTAACAGCAATAATTACATTTATTTATCTATTTTTGTTTGTTTGTTTGTTGTATCCAGACTAAGAGATGTAAATGCAGAGGAGTATGTGTCTGATGGCAACTCTGATAACAAGATGCTTCAGGTGTACTTCTTGAAGGAAGATAAAATATTGTTCTGTGATTACCTAGTTTGAGTGATCTATGTGAATTTGCATTCACTGAGTTCATATGGCATGTGGAACTTCAAAATTTCAATGCTAATAATTAATACTACCCAGAAACCATGAGAAGTCATATTTTTTTCAATAACTCAACAAAGATTTACTAAGCAGGTAGTATATGTCAGGTACTGTGCTGATTACTAGGGATAAAGAGAAAAGCAAATAAAGATCCTTGTTCTCAAGGAATTTACAATGTAATAGAGAAGCTTACAGCCTAATTTCTTGGGGACAAGTATGGAAAAGAGAAAGGGCAAATTTAATGGCAAAATGGGCAGTTGGACAACTGAATAGATTTTGTCTTTCCTTAGCCCCAGGAAAAAAAAAGGCATTAGGAATTTCAAAGATTGAAAAGGAAGAGGAAAACTTAATTTTAAGAAAGACCAACTAGAAATTTTTTAGAAAGATCCCAAAAGAATTCTGAGAAATAAAGGAAATGACTACCTTCTAAATCTTACAAACTGCTAGGTCTCCACCATATCTCTAGAGTTAGTCTCTTTGCAAGAGGCTTGTAACTATAAACTGTATATATTTATAAATGTGTAAATAAGTACTTCACCACTATGAATGAGACTGTGTACCTATGTCAGTAACTTATTCAGTCAAATAAATATTTATTAAGTTCCTACTATGTACCAGACACTGTGCTAAGCACTGAGAATACAAAAAGGGGCAAAAGACCTTTTCTGCCTTCAAAAAGTTCACAATTCAATGGAGAGATAATAAACAAAAAATTGGTTTAAACCAGTTAAATCATAGGAAGAAAATAATTAATAGAATAAAATAATAGAATTGAGAGGTTAGAAAAGGTTTCCCATAGAAGGTAGAATTTTATATTGGACTTGAAAGAAATCAGTGGGATAAATAGAGTAATGAGGGGAAAGTTCATTTCTGACATGAGGGAACAGCCAAAGAAAAAGCCCAGAGTTGAGAGGGAGTGTCTTATTCCTAGAATATCCAGGAGGTCAAGGTCACTAGAACAAAAAGTTATATGGTAAGGAATGAGGTATGAGAAGACAAAAAAGTAGGAGAGAGCTAGGCAATGAAGGGTTTTGAATACTAAACAGAATATTTAATTCTCAAGGCCCTTCTCTATAAAATCAAGTTGTTGAGAAACAAAAGATAGAGGGAATGTTCAGATAATGGACAACCTTGTGTATTTTAATTTTACAGACATGTCTAGCTGTTACCATAAGAAAAAAATAGTTCACAAACAAGTCTTTCAGAAGAGAATCTTGTAATGATTTTTAACATAAAATAGATTCTGTAATGCTGAACATAATTATGCCTATTGAAAATGATCAAAGAAGACCTGTCTCTCTTACTCTGATTTTAATGTTCTTGATTGTCTTCTGCCTTTTTTTAAACAGACTAGAGATACCTGAGTAATTGGTTTATCTTATATGTTAAGATAATTGAGCTAATAATGGAGGTCTTTCTAAAAGCATCTTGTTTTTGTTCATTACAATTATGCCTGGTTTTTCATGACACCATTTGTAGTTTTCTTGGAAAATACACTGAGTTTGCTATCTCTTTCTCCAACTCTTTTTTTATAAAGAAGGAAAGTGAGGCAGACAAGGTTTAATGACTCATGGAGGGACACACAGCTAGTAAGTATCTCAAGCCCACTGCTCTATCCACTGTACCATCTAACTTCCCCGATCTAAAAACATGCTGTGGTACTAATTTGTTGTTTGTCCATCTTTCTCAAAGAGGACCAATGACAACAAGAAGGTGATGTCAAGATTTGCAAGTGAATAGATTTAAGTGAGAATATCCCATGCAAAAGCACCAGTCTCAGTATCTCCTCCAGAGATATTTGGGTCTAAGGGCAAGATATAAATCAGAACGGAGATGGCAGAGGATGCAGTGAGAAACCTTGGCCTTTTTAAACTAAAATCTTTCCCAGGTTTTAGTTTGTCTGAGGCAATATCCATTCAATGACTTTGGCTAAGTACTAATTTAGAGGCCCTTGATAACACTTTGACTATCTTGTTCCTGAATAAACAGGACCTTATTTTACTAACTTCTGATTAGTCTCTGAAAATGCCTGTTGGTTTCTGGGTTTTCAAGTATTTCCACAGCTACCTAACCAGTAGTTATAATGTCATAGCCTAAAACAAAGCAATGAAGTAAGGATTTCACAGCCCTGACAACTACAATGAAAATTTTGGCATACATAGAACTCTTAAGCAGCATAGTATTCTCAACTGCAGACATGTCACATTGCCTCTTAGGCTTTTTTGGAAACAAAGCAGTTATTCTGAAATTTGTTTTGGTCTCTTTACTGAAAATACTTTTAAATAATTAAAAAAAAAGTTACAAAGTGCTACTTTCTCTCTAAATAAATGTGCAACTCGCAAATATTTATGAGCTTTTTATGTAATAATTTCACAATCAAGCAGCTGTTATAACAATGAATTTTTATGACCAGCATCTCTATCAATTATTTCTTCCTAAGGTAAAAAAAAAATAACAATTTTGTGATAGCAAATCATCTGTCAGACATTATTAATATATGTGTCCTAAGAGGGAATGGCAGCACTTGGTAATTGTACATTCAAGTTAAAAGGCTGAAATATCAAATGAATTTTTATCAGTCTGTGTTTGTATCCTTTGCTATACTTGATTCTCATGTATTTGTTTGTTCTTATTCTTAGTTTGTTAACAGTTGCTTTGTTTGGGGTTTTGATTTTGCCAACATTTGTAATTTCATTAGTATAGAAACAACTAGCTCCTTTACAAATTCTAGTCTTAAGAGCCTAAGCATAATGAAAGGTAACATACCCGCTTTAGTACAGTTAAGTGTCCAATGCATGATTTGAACACAAATTGTTATTATTCCAAGCCTAACTCTCTTTTCTCTATAATAGGCTTCCTAATGTTGAACATTAACTAGGATGTTCAAAAATACTGAATCCAAGACTCAAGGATTCTCCATCCATAAGGAATCAATTGATATCTAGCTATATCACAAAAACCTAAAATAAAGATCTTGAATAAGCAAATAAAATCAATTGGTTCAATCTATAAGCTTTTTCATTCTTTATTCCCCACCAAGCCTAAGAAAAACAGTAATTTAAGAAGACATTTAAGGGAAAATTGGAAAATAATGTCAGAAACTTGGCATAAACCTACATCTCAGAACCCATACCAAAATAAGGAAAAAAAATGGATACATGACTTGAGCAGAAAGTATGATATTATAAAGAAGTTAGTAGAACAAGGGATGATTTATCTATCAAATCTTTGAGGAAGAGAGGAATGTAACCAAAGAAGAATTACAGAACATTATGAAAGGCAAAATGGACAACCTCGATTACATTAAATTAAAAAGGTTTTGCACAAAATCAACAGAAATAAGATTAAAAGGGAAGTACAAAGCTAAGAAAAATCTTTACAGACAGTATTTCTGATAAAGATCTCATTTCTAAAATGTAGAAAATATAAAAATATATAAAAATATCAATTTTATGAGAATACAAATCATTTCCCAATTGATAAATGGTCAAAGGATATGAACAGACAATTTTCATATGACAAAACTAAAGCCATCCATGTCAGATGAAACAATATTCTAAATCACTATTGATTAGAGAAATGTAAATTAAGGGATACCACCTCATATCTCTCAGATTGGCTAAGATGACAGGAAAAGATAATGATAAATATTGAAAGGAATGTTGGAAAACTGGAAAACTAATGCCTTGTTGGTGGAGTTGTGAAATGATTCAACCATTTTGGAGAGCAATCTGGTACTAGGCCCAAAGAGCTATAAAAATCGTAAAGGAGGGAAAAGGACCCATATGTGCAAAAATGTTTGTAGCAGCACTCTTTGTGGTAGTAAAGAATTGGTAAGTGAGTAGATGCCCATCAATTGGGAAATGGCTTGACAAGTTGTGGTGTATAGAGAAAATGGAATATAATTTTACTATAAAAATGATGAACAAGATGATTATAGAAAGGCCTGGAAAGATTTACATGAACTGATGGCTGAGGTAAACAAGCAGAACCAGGAATACATTGTACACAATAACAGCAAGAATGTGAGATAATCAACTATGAAAGACTTGGTTCTTCTCAGAAGTTCAGTGATTCAAAGCAATCCCAATAGACTTTGGACAGAAAATGCTATCTGCAACCAGAAAATAAAAAAAGCCTAAAGAGAATGGAATATAAATCAGCACATGCTGTTCACGTCTTTTTTCTGTTTTTTTTTTCTCTCTCTCCCATGGTTTTTCTCTTTTGCTCTGATTTTTCACTCCCAACATGATTCATAAAACAATGTATGTTAAAAAAATAAGTTAATAAAAAGAAGGCATTTAGTTGAGTGAGAAATTGGTTTCAAATAAAACCCATAGCTTATATGCATAAAAATCAGCCCATAAGTAGGTAGCCCATACCATTCACAAAGGAGAAGATATTCATCTCCCTCTGTTCATGTCCATTGTGCATATATGAAGGTTTTAGACATGAGAAAAACTTGCTAATCTTGCTCTTGACAAGGTTTTTTTGGTTTATTTTTTTTCTTAAGTTCCCTGATCGTGATTACTTATTTCAGGAACTAAACCCCTAACTTTAGTACACATATTTGCTTTTGTCCTAGGTTTAAGAGAATTCTTATGTATTTGTTCATTTTCTTTCTCTCTCTCTCTCTCTCTCTCTCTCTCTCTCTCTTCACATGTATGTGCATATATATGTGTATATACACACATATGCATGCCTACATGTGGACTTGTTTACCTGATTCATATATATGTGTGTGTGTGTGTTTATACATACATATGTATATAAACAAACCACTTGATATGATAGCATTTGGTGTGAATATGGTTTACATGAATGTGTGTGTACATCTGTGTGTGTGTGTATATGTATGTGTGTATTTCTCCCCTTTCTTCTAGTCCTAGAATACTGACTATTTCATTTTGAAATATACTCCAACTTCCCTATTGGAATAAGAATTTTTTTTCTGATATGTATTCACAGGGAAAAGCAAGGTAATTAAAAGGGCTTCAGTCCTTTAATGTAGCTACGTCTTCCTAGATCCAAACCTTCACATTCTTTGTGATTTTTGTACATATAATTTCCAAGGTTCTCCTCAGAATATCTAATAAACATTCTAGTTGGTGATTTTAAATGGAGCTTTGGGACTGTCCATTTTTATTCCTTACTTTTGTCACATAAACTACCCACTTCTTAGTATATATAAAATGAAATTACTTAATCCTAGGTTGGATGATTTCTGTGGGTGTTACTTTCACAGCTACAGCCTGCGAACATGATATTTTGTTAAAATTTCCTTGGTCTAGTTGGCTCCATTTTCCTCTATGATTTTGAAATAGATACTATGCTACCCAAGTCCCTTGTTATCACACAAAGAGAATGCTATTCACCTTCTACAAACACACAAATCTAGATACATGAAATTTTGCTCATTCTCTGATGTCACAATCCTACATTCAAATATACCCAATCAAGCAATCAGAACTAGGGATGGTATTTTACTTACATTCTAATATAATATAAATTTGTCTGCTAATATAATTTTTTCTCCTATATTATAACATGGTACTTTTTATAGCCTCTACTTATGGGTGCAACCCTAAGACTTTGTTCTGGTATCTCTTGTCTTTTATCTTTATAACCTCTTACTTAGTAACATTATCAAAAACAATGCATTTAATTTTGTTTCCAAGCAAGATCTATATATGCCTTCTCTAAACCAGATTCCATATATACACCATCAACTTCTTGTTGGTTATATCAAACTATTTATTTAATAATCACCTCAGATTCAATTTGCCCAAAATAGAACTCATCTTTTTTTTTAATCCCCAAATCCACTCATCTTAACTTCTGTATTGCTGTGGTAATGTGTTTAATTTTGTTTCAAGCAAGATCTATATATCCCTTCTCTAAACCAGATTCCATATACACACCACCAACTTCTTGTTGTTATATCAAACTATATATTCAATGATCACCTCAGGTTCAACTTGCCCCAAATAGAATTCATCTTTTTTTTTTTTTTCCCAAATCCACTCATCTTAACTTCCATATTTCTGTGGAAGACACCAGCATTCAGGTCCTCAACCACAATGTTATCCTCATTTCTACATTCTCACTCATCACAGTTACTCAATCACTTGCCAAATCTTTTCATATGTATCTCCACAAAATCTCTTGCATCCCTCCTTTCTTTTTATCCACATAGCTACCTCAATGACATTCTGATTGATATCTCAGCCTCAAGTTCTCTCTACTGCCGTCTTTGCTCAATATAATCAACAGAATATTATATAAACTCCAGTTATTTCCTAAACTTAGCTCTAAAGTTTAAAGTGTTCTTCACAACTGGACTTGTTCTGCCTTTCCAGGCATCTTGCCCCAAAACCCCATTCAAACACACGATAAGCTAGTGAAACTGATCTTCTTGGTATTCCTCACAGAAAACACTCGATCTTTTGTTTTTGCCTTTGTTTTAAATTTCTGTAAGGTCTGAGATGCTGTCTTCTTGCGTATGTCTCTTGGGAGCTTTCATTTCCTTCAAGAATCAGTTCAAGCACCACTAAAGCATTTTGGGCCTCAGTTCTTCACCATCTAGGATCTTTCCCTATAAAATTATATCCTAGTGTTTTTGCATATAGTCTATATAGTAGGAATTTAATATATATATTGATTGATAGTCATTATTAGCAGTCAAAGACTTGGTAATCTATGATCATAGACTTGAAACCAGAAGAGAATTCTCTCCCACTTGCTGCTCTATGACTGTGGGAAAATCATTTGATCACCCCCAACCTTGTTTTTTTTTTCATGTATAAAATGTAAATAATGCAAGAATAATCTTATTTCAGAGAATTATCTTGAAGAAAGTACTTTTCCAAATCAACAAATCAAAATGTGAGTGATTATAGGAAAGAGAGAGGCTCCATGTGAATAGTGAAGACTCCAAGTATAGAGAAGAGTCCATATTTGGAGGTTGTTCTTGTGTGGCTTAAAGGAAGGAAGACTAGCATCTCTAGCCTATACTTCTCTAACCTTTCTGGAAGGCAGATTTTATTCCTACCCAAAAAAAAAAAGCAGGAAAGTAGAATCTACTCTATTCTCCTCACAGAGAGGAATACTAGGCTAGAAGTATATCTGTCTGCTCCTTTACATATTGTTTATATAGGGGTTATCATCTAGGGGTTTAATCTAACTTTTTATTTTTATTGCATATAAGGAAGTCCTCCCAGCTATATATCTGAGGCTTGATCCTTTCCCTACCAAATACCAGCTCCACAATGAACATATACGGTGAATAGGTAAGAAACCCATTTGTCCAAATAATAGTGAAACAGAAACCAGAGACAGCATATATTACAGAATATTTACCAAATAATGCAGACTGAAGAAACTTTCCAGTTGGAAGAAAGATAACCCAAAAATAGCTAAAAGAGTTTCTTGGATTTCACCCAAAGGGAAATTGGTTGAAGTTGCTAAAGTAGCTACCTAAAGATAGAGAAATGATCATTCTGTCACTCCAATTCACATCTTCCTAAAGTCTTTTACTTTATGAACCTAAAATGGGATTGGCCTTTTATCTTCTCTCTTGGAGATGGAAGCCAGAAGCAACTGGACATTTGAAGAGTTACAAAGAAGACTTGAAACTTGATGAGTCTCTAATGGAAACTTGCCCAAAAGAGTACCAAAAGGGATTAGCCAAGATTGAAATTGTTTTTTTTTTCTCTCTCTCTCTCCATTTCTGCCCAACTCCCAACATCCACATAGAGTATGGTCTTCATTTCTACAAATAAGGAGAAAGCCACATAAGGAAATTTTGGGACAGGAATCCACTATTATTATAAGAGGCTTGAAAAAGGAAATCTACTTATAAGAGAATTAGAGATGACAAAGCTGGCTTTGAGCGGAACCAGATATTATATATACACTTAAATAGCAGTTTGACATGTTAACGTTGGGTTTTCAAAAGGGAGGGAAAGCTTAATTGTGGTTAAAAAAAAAAAAGGAATTTCCAAAAAGATATTTCAGTTAGTTTACAATGAAACTTCCATTCCCTATGACAGGAAGATATGTTGCTAAACTTTGAAGATTATCAAATAATCAAATATCAGGAATTAACATTCCTAAATTTTGCATGCTTTCCTTAAGGATATTTTAGCCTTTTTAATTAAATTCATTTTAATAAATTAGATGCTTCATCATATATTAAAATAAAATAATTCCATGTTATAAAATTATTCTACTTCTCCAAATAAAAGACATGCTAAAGGTCTCTGCATTAAATTCATCCTAAACAGCAGGAATAAAAGTACCAAGATAGTTGTAAGAAATATAAGGTTTGTGAATTCACAAAGTGAGAACTATTGATGTACCTTAATCATCCTAATGACATTCACTTCTCAGATTTCTGAAAGAATATGGTTATCTGCCAATTAGAGTCACACTAAGAACACTTTAGAAATGCATATAAATAGCTTTTTTTTATTTTTTCTTTAACAGCAGCATATTTTGTCCCATTGAAGGACTATATTTGTCAACTTGTCAGGTTTTCAAAAGAATGGAGTCCAGAGTGCAGTGTGATTGATTCCCCACAGTGACTGACATCAATACCTATATGCACATCATTTTAAGAGAGTTGAGCATCCCAAAAGCTCAGGGATATCATAGGAATTCTGAATACCTCAAAGTATATAGGTACATTTTGCTGAGTTTTCTAAAGCACATAAACAGAAAGCCTAGTCAGAGAATCAAATTTGTATTGAATCTAATCTTCATTTGCTCATGTTTACCCAGTCTGGAGGGAGAAAGTCCTACAAAGTAGCTTGAAAGATGGCCTGGTATCTGGGTTTGAGTACTACCTACAACAAACACATCACTTACTCTATCACTACCTGTCTAACCTAACAGAGAACTTGTCAATACACTTTAGTGGAAGGTGCTTCTTTATAAGGAGTTTGCTATACTGATATCATAGATTTAAATAAATATACACACACACACAAACCAGTAAGTTATACTGTAGAGTAGAGTTGTTAAACACATGGCCCATGGGCACATGCAATCCACAACAGTCCTGAATATAGCCCAACCAGATTAAAGTATAATTGATAAATATTTAACAAAATAAGTGGGAATACAATAAAACACAGATAATGTTAAAATGTGATTTTCTAAGTTAGTAGGAAGACCACATAGATTTCTATGGATATACTGAGATCTATGTGTGTTGGTTGCCCCATTTCTATTTTATTTTGATGTTACTGATTATAATGAATATAAATTTTTTAGCTATGAGATCAGATTTAGATTTCTGGCTCTCTTATGTATATATAACTATCAGTACTTATCTTTGACAAATTATATCACTATTTCTGAATCTCAGATACATTATCTATAAAAGGAGACTGGATTAATTATTTATATAATCCTTCTTTCTCTGCATCTCCACCTTCTTTAACTATTCCATGTCTCCATTAAGTTATTATTATAAATGGCAAAAACATTTCCAAGTTATTTTATAAACTCCAACCTGTAATCTCATTGATCAAACAGTGTCTATCTACATGAAAATAGAATTAGTATGACTGAAATTTAGGAACAACTTTGGCATTGTGACAGAAGTGATTTAGGGTTAAATTAAATTGGTTCTTATCTAAATACTTGTGATTATTGTAATTTTATGGAGAATGAATGTGGTTAATTAATTTGATAAGGGAAACATAATATTCACCCAAAAGTGGAAGTGTGGGATTGTGAAATAGTGGGCGAGTCTGAAAATCAAGTATCTGTGTAACCCTTGTTACTCCTGCTTTACTCCCTACTCAAGTTCACCATGAATTCGAAAGATGGGTCATTTTTAATAGGATGATTACCTGGGAAAGTTAATTTAGTGACTGACTCTTTACTCCATATCTAAAAGATTTCCTTAAGAACTGAACATTCAATTCAATGAATACCTGAAGGTATTCACTAGCACTTTGCTAGGTTTTAAAGATTTTTTTTTAACTTTAAAAATGAACACTGTTGGAACTTCCATTATGAGAAGGAAGAGGAAAACACAATGTTCACACAGTTAAGCAGATTACAAGGTACAATGTGATCCGAATAAGATATGATTAAGTCAAAGCATTTTAGGAAATAACTCCCACAATTTTTCTCATATGGTCCAACATCCCTGAGAAATAGAACTAAGTTGAAACTGTGAATACCATGTTTTCACTTGAGCTGATAAACTTACCTGTGGTTGGCCTTAGAGCTTCTCAGCCTGCCCTTGTTACAGATTTTACTTAAATGCCTTAGCAAATTAGCACAAGCTTACAAGGGGGAAAAAGAATAAATCTGTAGGTAATTAAAACATTGGCTTTTAACTGTTCTTATGTTAACACTAGTGAATTTTTTGCCTACTGGTATTCAGTGTCAATGTTATGAGTCAGTCAAGTAGGGGAAAAGCAAGAATTGAGCTAATGAGACAGTGTTGTTGTTTTTTTTTTTTTTTTTTTTTCCCCTTAGGCCTAAAGGTTTGTTGAGCTTTTGGTGACTGGTATGTATACTGGTGCTCCTTAAACGAAATCCTAGTTACCAATTTTCTTTGAACTCCTTGTTATCACTCCCTAGGCAAATATTGTGTTAGTACCTGTTGTGAAAATCAATTATAGAGGTTATCAGAACAGACACACACACACACACACACACACACACACACACACACACACACAAAACCTGGAAAAAAAGTTTATAGCAGAAGAGGATTTGGATTCAGTTAAAGGAGTGAGAAAATGTAAGCAATTTTGCTACAAATTGTTTAGTCGTTTGGGAGTTATCTCTGACCTGCTGATAGTCCTTAATCTAGGTGGAAAAAAACATCCTCTCCTTTCCTTGTACCATTCAAGGCTTCTGGGGATCTCAAGGCAATGCTTTTATTCTTCTCTGCTTCTGTTCCTTCCCTACAGCAGCTGTTTCAATTCTGTTCTCTTCTGAAGTCCTTCATCACCACATCCTTTCCTACCTTCTTTCCAGTCTTCTTACACATTACTTCCAGTTCCATGTATTCACTAATCTAGTCCACTAGCCTATTTGCAGTGATGGAAATAGGATATTCAATTTCCCCTCTCCCTGTAGCCAACTACTTTTAGGATTCTCACTCTGATAACTTTCTCTCTTATCTCTCTGGCTTCCTTAAAGACTCAGCTCAAATCTTACCTTCCACAGGTGACCATTCTTGGTTCTCCCAGCTGCTAATGCTTTCCTCTTTCAGACTACTCAGTATGTCTCTACCTTTAGAACATTTATTCACAGAGAGCAAGAACTGTGAGTATGCTTTGTTGTTATTGGGTTTTTCTTTTGTTTTTACCTCTAATGCTTAACAAAATGTCTGGCACAATATAAGTGTTGTCTAATTACTTGATGGTTTGACTAGGCTTTTACAATCCTAAATGACTCCCACTGCAAATACTCTTTCTTAGCAAATTATCTTTCTACTTTTTACTGATAAAGTCCAGGCCATTCATATGAGCTTCCTGATTTCTATTCTTCCTATCAATACTCTTCCATATCTTTAGCCATCCTCTTCACCTTTCTCATAGGAAGAGGCTTCCTTTTAAAAATTAATCTTTCTATGTGCATTTTGACTTGAGTTTTTTTTTCTTCTTTTACTTTTTTTGGTAACTTCCTGCCAATTCAAGCATGAATACAACTTCCCTTAACTTCCTCTCTCCTCTAACAGGAAAGCTGGGGGCTAGAGTATCTTTAGTACTCAGAAGTTAGAATAGTGCCTAACATATAGTATATACTTAATAGATGTTTTTTAAATTAAATGTATTAAATTATTTCAAAATTGACTGTGAGAGAACCATAAATCTCAAAGGTACCTTTCTACTTTAATATTCTATGACTTGATGGATATGGAGTTAATCCACCTTAAAACCTATCTCTAATTCATTCTGTGACATAGAGGCAAGCCCTCTCTTCTCATTGGACATCAATTTCATTCTGTGCTAATTGGGCAAAAACTCTTGTACTTTTTATCTCCCTAGACTATAGTGAGACTCACAAAAAAAAAGTATGAAAAATGTCTGATAAACCATAAAATGTTTAATAAATTGACCTGCCACTACATATGAGTTCTCATAATAATAGTATTTTATATAGTACTTACAAAGTTTGCAAAATATTTTACTTATGATAACTATTTGACTCTCACAATATTTTTGGGAAGCATATTTTTTATTTTTATTGGTATATTATAAATGAGACTAAGAGACATTAAGTCACAGGACAGCACAGGAATTCACAATAAGTGCCTGAAACAGGACTTGAATTCAAGCCTTTCTGACTTTATTAACACTCAACTTGCCACTTCACTTCCCCATTATTATCAAATCAGACAAGTAGCAAACCTGACTCAAAACTAAAGAACAAAAGTACCCATGGATAATATTTAGGGATGAAATTCATACTAGGCCTAGTATAAGGTCAAATTTGCAGGAAAAAACTGAGTATCCAAGTATAGAGGGAATATAGAGCCTACAAGGATACAAGGAAAGAAGTGCCAAATGGTGACATAACAAGGCCACTCACCTCCCTCTTCACTCCCCAACCCTATTCTGTGTTACAAAGGACCAGATGGTGCCTGACATGACAGCTTCATCCCTTGACACCATTCTACCACTCCCTACTCTTTCCCTGTCTTCTTATTATTCAACACCATTTCCCAAGGTGGGATATGAGTCTGGGACCCAAGAACAGTGTCAGCCCAGAGCTAGACAATGACAAGATAGCAGGAAATAAGGCATCACAGACCAAAAATTCAGTGATGGTTATAGGTTGTTTTGTGGTTCCTTTAGTTTCTGGAGCATTGGATAGGTGGCAATAATGATTTTCTAGAGGAATACTTCTTAAAATACTCACAGCTTCCCTGCCAAGTAGAATGATGTAGTATATTCAGGCAGGCCATTGTTATGAACGAGTCTTGGGGCACTAAGCAGCTGTCTCTCACCCCATAAGCCTAGCCCCTGCTAGGATTTGAATCACTATATATTCACAGCATTTTTCAGTCCTGCCAAAGAAAGAGAATTTTGCTGCTTGGCCTCTAGCTAAATAAACATATAATAACCAGCTTTTTGCATTTTATGGGTATTTTATCTTCTTTCATCATTCAATTATTTTAAAGGCAGCAACCATATCTTCTATTTCTTTTATAACCAAGAAATGGCTTTTAATCCTAGAAGTTGGAATGAATCTTCAAATCCATCATGTCCCACAATGTCCTTCAATATTTTTGAAATGGTTAACTAACCTCTGTTTGAATATTCCAGTAATTTTCACTTGTTACTTTTCTACTTTTGGAAAGTACTCATTGTTAGGGATTTTTTTTTCTAAATCTTGAGTAGAAATATACCTCAATGGACTCTCTTGCCTGGTTCTCTCTGCCCTGGAGTGAGAAGCAGAACAAGTTAAATCCTTCTATCATGTAAACACTATATTTCATATGTTCTCCATTAGCAGATGAATTTCATGGTTTTTTTTTTAATTCATTGGCAAAGGCATTCTGGGCATTTCGGGAAAATAGTAAGATGCCAATTTCCCCAATAAATTTACACATGACTTAAATTATGAGTCTACTTAGCTCTGAGTGCCAATACTTGTAAATATAATGATGATAATAAAGACAGTAAACATCTATAGAATATTTAGGTTCACAAAGTATTTAACATATATGATAATACTTGATCTCACAAAACTTTGGCAAAGGTACTATTATCATTCCTATTTTATAGATGAAATAGGCAATATTTAGATAGGTTAAATAATTTATCCAGTGTTGCATAGCTAATAAAATTGAAATCCAAATCTTCCTGAGTAAAATACTGCTATTCATTCCAGTATATATAAATTCAACATTATAATAGGCTTAATGTCCTCTATTCTTCCACAATTTTACTGATCTTCGTGGTTCCTTTTTGCATAGAATTAGAGTTGTCAAAATATTACTTTAAATATATTTCAAAACCTTTATGATTTATATTGAAAATGTACAAATATGGAAGACATAAGTTAAATAAGAAATTAAACATTAAAAATTGCTTTTAATAATATATTGTTTATGAAGATATTTCAGCATGAGAAAAATTAATGTTATACTATTAATAAGTAATTGTTAACTGGTGATACATCTTTTTTCTTTAATTTCTGTTAAAACCCAATTTGTGAAAAAGTCAGACAGGACTCTGGGAAGAGAACAGATTAGCTCATAAAATTCCAAGCTCTCCAGATTTCCCCCAGAAACATGACAAAAGAGTGACTCAGGGTGAATATAGAATGGTTTAAAAAAAAAAGTTGGAGCAGAATAGTGCTTATACTGAGATAATAGAAGAATATCCAAAGAAAGATATCATGATAGAATCTTATGAAACGTAAACGCTTCCAGATTAGCTCTGCTGAAATAGCAAGTGGTGAATCCTAAGCTAGCTGGGTTGGAAAGTAGCCTAGGCCTCAGACAAAGGAATTTTCATCTTCCAGACAGTGTATAAAGTTAGGTATCTGTATGTAAAGGAATGTTGAGAGAACCTTTGCTGATAAGGGACACAAGCTCCTGCTATGGTGTAAATGTAACCCTGGGCATGAAGGAACCAGCATAAGCCAGTGAGTGAAGAAGTCGTGGGACAGAGATGCTGCTGACTTATAGGAGGAAAGAATTATTGATAACTGTTACAGGCCAGAGGAGAGAATTGAAGTAGAACTTGAGGCCAGAGGGAACATACTCCCTAACTAAAGATTAGAGGTGATTACATTACTATATTATAAATGTAGAAGTGATTACATTATAAACTGACATATATATATATATATATATATGTGTGTGTATGTATTGTGTATTTTTTTAAATAGAGTAGGCAAAAAAGAAAGCAACTTTCTATGTTTGGATTCTATTGTAATAGAGAAAGCAGAGGATGGGGGAGTTCATCTTCAGAGGTGGATATTGAAGCAAAATAAGCTTTTCTCACCCCAAATAGCAACATCAAATGGTCACCTGGCCAAAATGAATTCATAAAAAAAAACTCAAAAAAGACCAAAAATCAATTGAAAGAGATTGATAAAAAAATCTTTAAATAAGAACAATCCAAAAAAAGAAGTAAACAAACAAAAACTAAGATTACAAAAAGAAAGTCAACCAAGTGGAAAAGGAGAACCAGAAACTTAAGAAAAGACTTCTTGAAAATTAGAATGTTACAAAGGGAAACCAGTAATTATAAGATGCTAATAAAACAAAACGAATGAAAAAAATAGAAGAAAATAAAATCTCATAAGAAAAACAACTAATCTGGAAAAGAGATCTAGAAGAGAAAACATAATAATTGATCTGCTGGAAAGCTATGATAAAAAAAATCTTCATACAATAACACAAGAAATGATTAAAGAAAATAAGCATTAGAACAAGAAGGGAAAGTAGTAATGGAAAGAATCAAACAATCTTCACCTAAACGATATCCCAGATGGGAAACCTATAGGAATATCATAGCCAAATTCTGAATCAAGGAGAACAAAAGCAATATGAGAGTATTTTTTTTTCCTTCTCTCCATTGTCTATATTCATTGTCCTACATACCTTGAGCCATATTCCAAAGCTTTTTTGATCCTTTTCTTCCCTACAATAGAGATTTGTATTTTTTGTTTGTTTTACTACAAAACCTCAGATTACTTTGAATTCTAACATTCTTGAATTTCTTAGAGGAGCAAACAAGTATTTTGTATTACTTCTCAGTTAAATACGGCAATTGCTTTTATCTCCAGTACATGATAACATATGTGTGTGTGTGTATAATATGTATATAAAGCTAGACATATATAAAGATAGGCACACACACTTATGATACTACATGTTTGTATGTTGTGTGATGGTATTGGATAAAGAGCCATAAGCCTTGTGACTTGGACCTAGTTCCACATATGACAAATGCTGACAATCTGGTCCTAGTTAAATTACTTAACCTCTCAATGGTCTAGGCAAATCTGTGAGACTAATTCATGGTTTAATTATTTGCAGGTATTAATCTGCATTTCTAGGGGAAATATCTTCATCATGAGTTCCTTATATGACTAAAATCATGAGTCTGATCTAGACATATAGTAGAAATATTCTGAGCATTCTGATGATCGCCCAGCAGAACACATTGGGTCCTTCACACAAATACTTCCTAATGTATCCTTCATCAAAACAATTTGTGCATATTTGGTCAGCTTTTTATTTTGAGAACTTCTTACTGATCTTGACTTCCACTGTAGAATTTTGAGTTTCAGCATTTTTCTTTTCCTTGTACTGAATGGTCTACAACCACCTCCTTCAAAATGTAGTCTTTGATTGTAGCTAGATGGATTTACAAGTGAATTCTATCTATATTTGAAAAAAAATAATTAATTTCAATACCATATACTTCCATTATTATCTGATTCCATTATTATATAAAGTATTGAAAAATAGGGGAAGGAGTTGTAGCAAATTGCTTTTATGACACAGATATGGGGCTGATACCTAAATCAGAAAAGCTAAAACAGAGAAATAAAATTTTAGACTAATATTCCTGATATATATTGATGCAAAAATCTTAAGTAAAATGTTAGCAAAGAGATTGCAACAATTTGTCATCAGGATAATACACTATGACTAAGTGGGAATTATACCAGGAATTCAAGATTTGTTCAATATGAAAAAAAACTATTAGCATAATTCACCATATCAATAACAAAACTAACAGAAATCATATGATTATTCCAATAGATATAGAAAAAAGTATTTGAAAAAAATCCATCACCCATTCCTATTAAAAACACTAGAGAGTATGGGAATAAATGGAGTTTGCCTTAAAATAAATAATATCTATTTAAAACCATCAATAAGAATTATATGTAATGGGGATAAACTAGAAGTATTCCTGTTAGAATTCTTACAAAATGCTAAGTCAGTGGAATTGATAGAAACCATGGTTGTTTAGCAGGGTGCTTAACAGTTCTCTAGATGTACTTGGTACTTTCTACAATTCCACAAGATTCACACCTTTAAGAGAGCATATATAAGCTAGGAGACTCAACCAGGATTGTTGTCTGAAATATCCAAATACTGTCTTCTGGGATAAGAACTCACTATTTGACAAAAAATGCTGGAAAAACTGCAAAACATGGCAGAAATTAGTCATTTACCAACATCTAACTCTCTATACTAACACAAAGTTGAAATGGGTTCATGATTAGACATACAGGGTAATAATATAAGCAAATCTGGTAAGCAAAGAACTGTTTATCTCTCAGTTCTGTGAAGAAAGGGGGATTTGTGTCCAAATAAGAATGAGAGAATATTATAAATGCAAAATGGATAATTTTATTACATTAAATTAAAAAGAGTTTGCACAAATAAATCCAATGCAGCCAAGATTACAGGGGTAACAGAAAAGTGGGGATATATATTTTACATCCAAAGTTTCTGATAAATGTTTTTTCATTTCTAAAATATAGAGAGAATTGATTCAAATTTGAGACTACAAGCCATTCCCTAATTGAAAAATAGTAAAAATACAGAAAATTTTCAGTTGAAGAAGTTAAATCCATATCTAGTCATATTAAAAAAAAAACTGTAAGTCACTATTAATTAGAGAAATGCAAATTAGGAGAACTCTGAGGTACCACTTTACTCCTTTCAAATTGGCTAAAATGACAGGAAAAGATAATGATGAATGTTGGAGAATATGTGGAAAAACTGAGACACACTCATTGTGGGTAAAGCTGTGAATTGATCCAACCATTCTGGAAAGCAATTTGGAACTATGCCCAAAGGGCTATAAAACTCTGCATTCCCCTTTGATTCAGCAGTGCCACTACTGGGTCTGTAATCCAAGGAAATCATAAAAGAGAGAAAAGAACCCACATGTGCAAAAATGTTTTGTAGCAACCCTTTTTTATAGTGGCAAGAAACTTGAAATTGAGTGGATGCCCTTAAGTTGGGGAATGGCTGAATAAGTTATGGTATATAGTTGTAATGGTGTTGGAATCCTTATTGAAGATTAGATCAACTCTAATTAGTTAGCAGTTAGTAAGGATTCCAACATAATGGTATATTATTGTTCGATAAGAAATGATGAGCTGATTTCAGAAAGGTCTAGAAAGACTTATATGAGCTGATGCTAAGTGGATTAACCAAGAGAACACTGTACATAATAGCAAGATTATGTGATGATCAATTGTGATAAACTTGGCTCTTTTCAGCAATGAGGTGATTCAAGATAATTCCAATAAACTTGTTTTGGACAGTGTTGCCCATATCAAGAGAGAGACCTATAAAGACTGAATATGCATCAAACATAGTATTTTCACCTTTTTTTATTATGGTGATTTATTTGCTTAGTTTTTCCCCCTTTCTTCTGTTTTTCTAAGCTGATTTTTTTTTCTTGTGCAGCATGACAAATATGGAAATATGTTTAGAAGAACTGTTCATGTTTAATCAATATCAAATTGCTTGCTATCTTGGGACAGGGGAAGAAAAATTCTAAATAAAAGATTGTACAAAGAGTAGTGCTGAAAGATATCTTTGCATGTATTTAAAAAAACAAAATATTATCTTAAAATGTACTCTGTATCATTCCATTTCTGACTTTCTCTACTTTTATATATTACAAAATCTATGCTAATATGGTCACTTCCTTCTAATGTTTCTGACATTTCTACTTCAGCAATTATCTTCTCTTCACGAGTCAGAATCAATAAAATTTCATTGTTATTTTTCCCTTTTAAAAATGAATTTCTCATAAATTATGGGATATGAATTTTATGGAATATTGTTCTGTAAGAAATGATAGTGTCCTGGAGATAACTTACATGAACTGATGCTAAGTGAAATGAGTAGAACCAAGAGATTATTATATACTGCAACAATAAGACTATATGATGATCAATTATGATGGATGCGGCTTTCTTCAACAATGAGATGATTCAAACCAATTTCAATTCTTCAGTGATGAAAAGAGCCATCTATACTCAAAGAGAGAACCATGGGAACTGTGTGGACCACAACATAGCATTCTCACTCTTTCTGCTGTTGTTTGCTTACATTGTGTTTTCTTTCCCAGGTTTTTTTTTTTCCATATTAATCTGATTTTTTCTTGTGTAGCAAGATAAATCCAATATGTGTATACATATTTATACAGATAACATATTTTAAAACATTTAACATGTATTGGACTACCTGTCATCTAGGGGAGGGAGTGGAGGGAAGGAGGGGATAATTTGGAACAGAAGATTTTGCAAGCGCCAATATTAAAAAACTATGCATGCATGTGTTTTGTAAATAAAAAGCTTTAATTTTTAAAAAAAAATCCAATTGAAGGGGAAAAAATGAAATTATCATCAAGTATATTCAAGATAGTATCAGCTATTATGCTTCTAAAAAATATAAAGAGAGAAGAACAATGGGGGGAGGGGGAAGCAACTTATGCCCTGATAGTTGAATTTCCCATGCTTCTATGTCAAGCTTCATGTTTGTTTCTGCAATTCATCATCCACATTCTCTCCTTCTGAACGAATTGTCTGCATTATATTTCCAGGAAAATGTTGTTTCCATTTTTCCCTTTGCTTAAATTTACCCCAATCTCCTCTACCTCATTCCATGCTTCTCACAGGTGTAAATTCTTGACAAAGAATATTGTTCCATTACCTCCTTTCTATCCTAACTTTCCCTATATTGCATGAGTCATGCCCTTCTATAGCCATATTCTAGCCATAAATGAAATTTGTCAAATCTCAATGATAATATAAGGTTGAACTAAATTATTATTATTATTATTATTATTATTATTATTATTGTGTTGGTTACCTAACTTCTATGTTTTTGAGGCCAGATTATTATTCTTGATTATTAGACTCTGTGAATTGCTAAGATTCTCTACATATAGTTTTTTTTATGTCATACTTAATATTCTCTATGGTATCTGACTGAAGGAGATAACTCTGAACAATTTTCTCCATTCACTTTTTTTTTAATTTGAAATCCTTTGGAATATATTAACAAATTTCCAGATAAATATATTCTCCCCTTATCTTGTTTTATAGAATCTATCCTTGACCACATAACCATCATCTTTGAATTTCAATCTCTAAATTCTCATTTTCCAATACTGATATCCTTATAAGATTGCTACTATCCTGTAATTCCTCACTATAGTCATCGGCAATGAGGGAAATATCACTTGGGCCTCTAAGATGTTTAGTTTCTTCTCAAATAACTGATCATCTTTGCATATAGTTTCTAATAAAAAATAGTAGAGAAATAGTCATCAAAATGATATACTTCTATGAGAAGGATTGGTCATGAGGTTTAACAAATTTCAGTAGACTCTCCAGCTTGTCCCAGAATTATAGCCCCAAAAGATAACATACCTAAATACTTATTAAAGTTAAGTATATCACAGCCTTGCTACCATTTATCATGGAGTTACCAACTGCCTCTGTCATGTTCTTCATCACATCTTCCCCCCATAACTAATCCTCTTCCTGTTATACCTGTGTATCTATGAGACATTCTTCTTCAGATTATCCAGTTCCACTATCTTTGGGAAGAGTCTTAAAACTCATACATAGAAATGTAAATGGTCATTTTTCTTCTCTCCCTTCCCTATAACATAATAATTTTTCCCCTCAAACTCCCTAACACAGGGTTCTTCCCCACTATCCTTTTTTTTTTTGATTACTTTAAAAGTATTTCTCACTCTTTGAGGAAACAATTCATTTTTCTTGACAAGGTGTAAGATAGAACTATTTTTTTTACCCCTTTTGCATTCTTTTCCAGCAGGATAATCTATCTTTTATAAACCCATAGTTCTTGCTTGGCTGTGGCAGAAACACAAATATAACATAAAGGAAATATTTTGATTCAATCTTTAATCAAAAATATTTTACTATTTAAAAGGAAAATGATTACGAGATATTAGGAAGTATTAGGAGAGCCTTGGGTCATTTTTGACTTTTTTTAAAATAAAGAAATGTAACCACAGGCTATTAAGCTCAGAAGACCTTCCACATCCTTTTTACCACCACCACCCCCTTTCCCACCTTCTCTTACAGCTGTATTAGGGAACTTAGTGGACAAGAATAGTATCTTCACTCCCTAGGCTACTTTTCATGCCTCAGAGAGCTTATACAATGCTAATACTTAAAGCCCCTAGTTTTCAGTTATACTTTATTATCTTAGCTGCTCCACCATTTGCAATGCAGAGTAATCTTACTACACATTGACTGCTTCTGCCTTAATGATTCTGAAGAAGTTGTGATGATATATTTTGTCATTTAATGTTAAGTTTACTATGTAAAACACAACTAAATCTTGACAGGCTTCATAAAAATTTATTCTAAATGAAGCATTACATTATATGCTATCAATGTACGATAAAAATACACTAGTACACCACAAAGGTGTCACAAATAGCAAAAAAGGGTTAGTGATATAGCACTCATGTGTACAGGATTCAATAATACCACTGACAACAAGGAAAGGATTGTTGCTGTAATAATCAGTAGGAGCATGACACAAGAAGACATAGAAACAAAGAATAGAAACTTAAATTCAAATCTGACTTAGTTATATATGTCTAGGGTCCATTTCTAACTTACAGTTTGCATCACATAAACTTGTACTTTTGTTTTAGCCTGTCTAGGGAGCTCATGTATAGGAGCAATTTAGTGGTACAATACATAAATAATTGGACCTAGAGTCAGAAAGCTCACCTTCATTAGTTAAAATCTAGCCTTAAATATTTAGCAGCTGGGTCATCCTGGGCAAATTACTTAACCTTGTTTGTCTAAGTTTCTTCATCTGTAAAATCAGTAGAAGAAGGAAATGGATCATGAAGAGTATGACACAACTGAAAACTACTAGATAACATGTTATTCTCTATCTTCCTAAGGCTTAACAGGAACAAAGAGGACAGTGGATGGAGTTGGAAATTAGAAAGTACTTAATTCTGAAAATGAAGAGACATTATAAGTTGGTACTAAGCATTTCTGACCAGAATTTCCACATAGTCAAACATGAACAGAAAGAATATGAAGGACTGAATATGAATATAAAGCTGATGGATTGGAATATTGAACACTCAAGGAACCATCATAGTAGAACCAAAGAACATAAGAGTGAGAGTAAAGGAATGCCTCTACATTTCTTTGTTATCCACTGAAAATCATTTGTTCTTTATTTCTTCTTTCATATTCTTTGGAACAAGAACTTCCAGAGACTTTTTTAGTTGTCAAACTGTTTACTATATCAACCTCCATCCCCACTGAATAAACGCCAATGAATCCTGATGACCTGCAGTATCAAATACAAAATATAATATTAAAAATATTTCATAGGTCATGGAGAAAAAAATGGCAGATCATAGGCCAGGATGTAGCTGAACTGTCCTAATATTTGCTTTTAAACAACTGTAAAACAATGCCAAAAATCAAATTTTGAAGCAACAAAAGATTGGACATGTATTCATTCCAAGACAATATAGAAGGTCCAGAGCAGAAGTCTGTTTACCAGGGTTGGTGCAAATTCATAGCATGGCAGTAACACCATCAGTGGGCCATGAAGATTCCTGAGATGTGAAGTAATATAAGTTGATATGAGAACTCGCAACCCAAAGATAATAAGAGTGCTAGGCAACTGGTTAGAAAGATTACAGGGGACTCATTACTGGCATTGAATGTAGATGGCACTGATTAGAAAATCTATACTTCTGAGTTGCAATTCCAGGACCAAGAGGAGTACTAGAACTTTTGGTTATAGGAGAGCAGGAGACTTTGTCATATAGTTCTAAGACCAAGAGGAGTGTTCATACTTGTGATTATGAAATGAGGTCGAGGTGTGAGGAGAGGGGAAGGTCCCTCATGAAAAAACACCAGAGCCCATATCAGGAGAACAGGGACCTTTCCACACTTATACCTTGATTACACCATTTTGGAAATACTGAAAACTTGCAATTACCCAGAACTAGCTCTGAAAACAGAAACAGAAAAAAGCCTGACGTTTGAAACAGTGTTCCCCATGCCCCAGGTGATTAAAGTCCATTATAACAAAATATTTAAAGTTAAGAAGTAGGTTAGAGAAATGAGCAAGCAAAGGAAATTATCCATAAAAAGTGACTATAGTAGCAGAGAAGACCAAGACATAAACTTAGAAGATAATAAAGTAAAAACATCTACAAGCAAAGCCTCAAAAAATGCTAACTGGAACCAAATGCAAGAATTCCAGAATTCTAGAAGAGTTAAAGAAAGACAAGACTAGTAGAAGTAAAATCGATAGAAGAAATGAGAGTGATGAAATAAAATTTTGAAGAGAAAATTAACAACCTGATCAAAGATACACACACAGACAAGAAAATGACAACTTAAAAAACATAATTGGCCTATTAGTGAAAAAGGCACAAAAATTCACTACAGAAAACTACTCCTTCAAAAGGAGAATTGGCCATATAGAGCATTGAAAAAAATAATTCCTTAAAAATTGGACAATTAAAAGCTAATGACTCCATGAAACAATTAGAAACAATAAAACAATTAAAAGAATGAAAACAAATAGAAGAAAAGGTGAGCTATCTTATTGGAACTGCAATTGATCTGGAATTTTTAAAAGAAAAGAATGTTTAAAGTAATAGTTTTAAAAAGAAATAAAATAAAATTATATGCCTTCCACCCAAAGCTGATAGAAACAGATCCTCTGTATCATTTAAATTGATAATTATTTTATCTAGAAGATTTAGTGCAGTATAATCTCTAGAGGACAGGGCTACCCAATCCCGTTCTCTTAAACTATAGCTTTCTTTACTCTTACTTAACATGAATGCATTTTAACAGGAGTTTTCTAGATATTTTATCACCACTTTGTTGTCACATGTTACATAGAAACAAAGTGAGGCTCAAATGAAGTCAAACAAATTGTAAAATGTAGAATTAGATTCTAATTCCAATGCCACACAGACTATATAATCTCAAAAAAAAAAAAAAAAAAAAAAAAAAAGATCCTTCTCCTCTTGATTTTCTTAGTACTACAGATTTTTCTACTTCTGAAGTATGAAATCCCTCACCATTATCTATATGAAAATCATTTCCTAATTTTATTACTTCTTTTTCTCTTATGCAAATTAATATATGCATATATAGCTATTTTCTTTTCCCTGTATACTATGTCCTAACATTGAAGGAGAGAGTTAAAAAAGAAAGAAAAAACATGTTAAACATAATCAACTCATATACTAACTGCCTGGAAAGCTATGTAATATTTCAATCTCATAGTATGCAATTCTGAAATTAAGGGAAATATATGGTTGTCATCTCTTTTTTAGGACCTTGCTTAGTCATAATAATTGAATTTTTTTTCAATTAATTTACATGATTAAAAGTCATTGCATCTAATTTTTTTTGGTTCTTTTTGTTTTACTCTGCATTAATATATGTATATAGTAATATATGTATACACACACACACACACACACACACACACACATATATATATGTGTGTATGTATCTTCCCTTGTTTCTGTGAATCCTTTGTGCTCAATGCTTATGGCTCAGTAACATTCTGTCAAATGTAACCATTTGTCAGTCAATAAGGACATATATTTTTACTATTTTATTATAGTTCCTTTGTTTATGTCTTTGTCTGACAATTGATTCTAAGGATCAAAGGATATGAAACTTTTATCATTTACTTTTTTAATAATCCCAAATCATTTTCAAGAATGTTGGACCAATTTCACTTATGTACCAACTATCTATTACTGTGCTCATTACCCATAGTTCCTCCAACAATATATTTTTATCTTTTATCAGTTTTGACAATTTGCTCAAAGTGAAGTTAAATATCAGTTACTTTAATTACTCTTGTTAATAACACTTTAGAGCAATATGTAATATAGTTGATAGTTTAAATTCTTAAGAATGCTTATCCATGACTGACTATTCATTGAGGAATGGCGTTTGAAATTACATGTCTTTGTAGATTTTACACACACACTCACACACACATATTCAGATTGTCATAACTACTTGATGTAAAGATTTTATTCAAATTTCCTCTCTTATTCTAACTATATTAATTTGATTGCCACAAAAAATGTTAATCTCGTGTTTTAAAATATGTTGCTTTCATATTTTGAGATTTCTATTCTTCTGGTTTCTTTAGGTAAGGGAGTGATATTTTATATTTAGGTCAAATAGCTATTTAGTAATAATTATGACATATAGTATAAACAGCTAGCCTAAAACTACTTTTTGTCAAATTTAATTCAATATTCCCTAACATTTCTTCTTTCAAGAAAGGAATACTGTCTGAGGAGTTTATATGTTCTAATTTATTAGATAATGGTGATATCAACTCTTTTCTGATAAATGATTATGTAAATCCCTCTACTGGCACAGATTTCTACTCTTCTTATTACTTTGAATAATTGCTATTTTATAATATAATTTTAGATATAGGAACTATATTCCTATAGTTTTCATTATTTCCCTTAAGACTCTTGAACTTTTATTCCTCAAGATAAATTATATTTTTATTTTGTCTAACTTCATAAGTAACCTTTGGTAATATAATAAATGTAGCATTAATAAATAAAGAATTTAGTAGTATTATAATGTTATTGTCAATTTAGTAATGCAATATCATCAATTCATTTTTTCATTTAAAGTTATTTTTTTTAATTTATAAAAGTCTTGCAATTTCATTCCACTATATTTTATGTATTTTTGTAGCTATTTGAAAAGGGATTGCCCATTCTACTTTTCCCCCTGGATTTTATAATTACTATGAGAAAATGCTGATGATTTCTGTCTATGTATTTTTAGCTTACTATTTTCCTGAAACTATTAATTGTCTCAATTAATTTCCTTCTTAATTCTCTAGAGTTTTCTAAGCGAACCTTTAAGTCATCTGAAAATGGGGAAATTTTTATCTCCCTTTGGTAATGTTTATGAATTTAATTTATTTCTCATTTTACTATTATCACTAAAATTTCTAGAACTATGTCAAACAATAATGAGGAAAAAGCTAATTCTTGTTTTACGCATACATTTATTGGAATAGCTTCTAGAAAAAGCCCCATTAAAAAAGCAATGCTTGCTACTGGATTTAGATTGCTATTTTCATCATCTTAGAAAAAAAATGCCTATAAGGTTTTAATTAAAAAGTTAAAGCATTTGTCATTTTTTTTCTAAATATATTGGTATAATCATGATTGTGGTATTCTGTTTCTAATGTGTTTTAATGTGATTTCCTAATGCTGAACAATTATTGTATCACTAGTAAAACCATAGCAAAGATAACCCATAACATTTCAATAAAATTTCCCTTTTTTTATAGAACTTTATATAGTAATCCATATATAAATATTCTTTTTTAATATTTCTCTGTCTTTGATTTTACCATTTCAAATTACATATTAGCATATCATCTCATAAAATGTCTTTAGTAAAGAGTTTTCTTTTTCAATTAGTAGAATTGTTTCTATAACATAAGTTTTAATTATTAATTTTCATCTAACCAAATTTACATGTAGTTCTAAGTGTACCAGGATTCTATTTTGTTTCCACATATATGAACACTTTGGTAGAACCTTTATGCTTTGCTCAATTTCATTTTCTAATATTTCATTAACATGTATTTGATGTTACATTAGTAGGGTATTTTGATAGATAATAGGGCCTTTTATGTTTATGACATTGTTAGAATATCAGTATTTTCTTTAGTTTCTGATTATGACTGCATTTTTCTCTGTTCTAATTTTGCATCATTTGATTCTGTTTTCTACATCATTACTTTGCTATGTTACTATATATAAAATATATCCATAAATTTCTGAATGTTTTCTATGTATAGTTTTCTAGATATGTTTTCTGTATATATCTTCTATATATCTTTTCATAAGATTTTCTTTAGTAAATGTGACATTTGATGCTAGTTAATAGCTAAATTTCATAATATTCCCATTAATAATTCACCTTAAGTCTGCCAAATCCAATAGAATAATCCATTTAGGCATAATTCAGTTTCCTGACATATTGTTCTTGATATTTTATATTTGGATTTTGGATTTTTTTGATAAAAATAATTATATCTCTGCTTTTTATAAATAATGTGATTTATAATAGATTAATTATATTCTAATTTCTCATCTGATTTATTGGATATATAGCCAAGGAGTCAGAAAAATCTAAGTTCAAGTCTTTCTTCTAATATATATATTTATATATATAGACAAGGAACTTCACTTATAAGTGTTCTCCAGGGAACTCTTTAAGGCTATAGTTATAAAATTACAGCAAATCTACCTCGGTAAAGAAAAAAAAAATAAACAGCTTTATTATCAGGACTCCCTTATTCAAAAAAATTACAGGTTTCCCTCCTTCATATCATTACTTTAAAATGTCTCTTGTTTTCAACAAATATTGAAATTTATCAAACTAATCCATTTAATTTTATCACTTCAACCTAATTTTCCATTTAATTCCTATTATATTTAATTTATTCCTTCAAGTCAGCACCTTGTTTCCATGATTAATTTTGCTTATATTAATTGTCTGGCTTTTCCTACAATTCTTCCTCTCTCATTCCCATTTAAATGTCCCATTACAAATTCTTTGCTTTTACTCAGATTGAGTTTTTTCATGAATATTTTACATGTCTACTTCTTCCCTCTATTAATTGCTAATTTTCTATACCCTATTGTGTTCATGATTCAAAAATTTTCCTTTCCTATTCCCAAATTCTTAAATGACATTTTTATGGATTTGTTTCCAATTTTTTTCTTTTTTTTTCCACTTCATCATTTTTCAACCTTTTTTGGCTATTATAATTTTAGTTTCTATTTTGTGGCCTGTGTTCTTATCTTTTACTTCTGAAGTAGAAACTTGAGAAAGTTACCACTTTGGATTTTCAATGCTATCATCATCCTACTATATTGAGAAATCCTACACTATCCAATTTCATTTACTTCATGTTAAAAATGCTTGTATTTATTAAGAGGAAGTGTACTAAGTTAAAAAGAGGATGAGAATTGGAAACAGAAGGTACCTATATTTAAATCTTCCCTTTGACATGTAATAATTGTGTGACCATAAAAAAGACAATAGCTTCTCAACATTTTTAATCTGCAAAATGGAAATAAAATTTATATTACTTACCTCAGAGTTGTGAATTTTTTAAAGAGTTTATTAAAGAATGTAAATTTGTGTATGAATCTTATTTATTAGTACATTTAGTGCATTTTAGTACATTAGTACATTTGGTAGTACGTGGACCTATTCAAATATATCCCAGCAGATTCCACATATTTGAGGTGCTTTTTTAAGATATCAAGAAGAGTAAAAATCCACTGCTAACGAACAAACAAAAAGAAGTCAGAAACTCTTTTATACATACATACATACACACACACACACACACACACACACACACACACACACAAACAAATAAACACACACAGAGATAGATATGAGAGCCATTTCTAGTCATGCTGATCTAGATCTTGCCACCTTTTACCCAGAGGGTTCTGAAGGAGAAAGTGAGGACTCTGCAATGCTTCTTTACTTAATTCCAGTTCACTTGCAGGTCAGGGCATCACCTCCTTAACATCATAGGCCTATTCAAGAAAAAAGAAAAAAGCCCAACAGATATAGATATAGTTTTTTCATCCTTTTTAGATATGCCTGACTCTTCATGATCCCATGTGGGATTTTCTTGGCAAAAATACTGGAGTTAATTGCAATATTCTTTTCTAAGTCATTTTACATATGAAAAAACTGATGTCAACAGGATTAAGTGATTTGCCTAGAATCAGATAGTAATTTTCTAAGGCCAGATTTGAACTCGGTCAGATGAGTCTTCCTGACTCCAAGTCTGATGCCACCTAGCTGTGCATATATATGTGTGTGTGTGTGTGTGTGTATATACACACATACATGTAAACACATATGTCTATGCGTGTGTGTGTATATATTTTCTAATATAGGCATATATACATATATTAGAAACTATTTGACCCAGATATTTGATGGTTGATTATTCATTTTTTATAAAGATATTTGTGAGAATCAACCACATTGAAGGATTTCTGAGGAAAAGCATAAGAAGAAAATAAGTCATGTATTGCAGATGATATTCTATGGCAGATACCATCTATTTAGGAACATAGCTAGCTATCTGAGATAAAGAAAACATGCTTTTTAATGCTTATTGACTTTTTAAGGTATATACCATCCAACTTTATGCTTTATGCATAGTAGACAATTAATTTTGGTGAATTGTGTTTATGATTTGCCCAAGTAAAGTGTCTATCATGAATGCATAAGATAGTGTTTAATATTCTATGACAATTGCAAATATAATGATGATTAACCTTTGGTTAAATAAAAAATGATTCCCTAAAAATTCTGACAATCTCCAAATATGTCTATTCACTGGTGACATTATACTAGTTGCAACAAACCTCAGAATGTGACAATTTTTTTTTCAGTGAAATCCTTAGTGATGGTCAAGAAAAATGTTTGTCCCTGTCACATAGTAGGCACTCAATACATGACTGTGGATTGATTATTGCCTGTGATTTATTAAAAGAATGATGAATTTTAATAAGTTTGACATTGGTAGCTCACCAGGGTCTGAGAAATTGAAGAACTTGAAAAAACTCAGGATGCATATTCTTACAACTAGGTAGAATGTGGAATATGGGTGGGGCAAAGTATTCAATTCACCCTGTGCAGTTTGGGTTCCTCATTTAATGCAATGGATCATTCTGGGCCTCAGGGTTCAGAAAAAAAAAATTCATTTAATAAAAACATATTCAGGAATGTCTAGATAAAAGCAATGCCTACAATGATTAAAAAGAAGTCCCTAGGAAGGTAAGCACAAATAACAGCCACTGATCAGATTAAAAGCAGTTAATAAAGAAGTTTCCTGGAACCCAAGGAACTTCACATCCAAATTTTAAATAAAAATAAAAATTTTAAAAATAAATCTTTTTTGTCAAAAAGACCCATAACTGGTATCCCACATCAGTCTATTCAGTAAATCTTCAGTCATATCACCTTTCCATGACCCCATTTGGGATTTTCTTGACAAAGATACTGAAATTGTTTGCCATTTTCTTCTCCAGTCAATGTTACAATTGAAAAAACTTAGGTAAACAGAATTAAGTGACTTGGACAGGATCATGCACCTAGTGAGTTTTTGAAGTTAGATTTCAGCATAGAAAGACAAATCTTCTTGACTCCAGGTTCACTACTCTACCCATTGTACCTGTCTTACATCTATCTACTTGGGAGCAAAGTTAACTCAAACTACTCCATAGAGTCTTGACTTACTATAAGATTGGTGCTACGAGAGAGTAAAAATTAACTCAGGATGCCCAAATGATGGACATCTAGTACTACTAGTAATCTGTCTAAAAAATACCTCAACTATTTCCTGACCCTTAAGCTTTATAAGGTTTATAAGGCAGTTTATAAATCAAGCCTCAGACACTTAACAATTCCTGGTTGTGTGACCCTGGGCAAGTCACTTAACCCAACTGCCTCAGCAAAAAGCAAAAAGAAGAAGAGAAACAAACAGAAAGGTCGTCACAATGGCAAACTGCCATGGAAAGAGTATATTGGTTCAGTTTGAATTCTATTCTATTCCCTGTATGACCCTATGCCAGTCACTTTAGCTCCTGGAACTTTACTTTCTATATTTGAAAAATGAGCAGATAGTTCAATAAGGCACTAGAGATCCTTTCTTTTCCATATTTATAAAAAGAGCCCAAGATATCTGTCCTCTTTGAAATAGAGGGACCTCAGGAATCACTTGAAGAAGCTACTAATCATCAACAGCATCATAAATCCTTTAGTATATCTTACTTATAGTAGTAACATGAAAAACTGGAAACATCTTTATCTGTGTGCATTATTAGATTTTTGAGCAACAATAAAAATGTTGTTACACAGTACAACATGACCTAGTTGTCAAGATGACCTAGACTTTCCCAGAGAAAATGAGTGGTTTTCAGTGGGAGATCTATGATGCATTGAGTGCTAGCACATCTTTGTGTTAAAGGGAGATGAGGAAAAAAAGAATTCTCCTATGCACAATAAGATTCTATTAGTTTTAGTTCATATTCCAAATAATTTCTAGAGGCCTCTCTGCTTTTCAGTGGTTCATGGAAAATATAGCTGGTGATAAGAGAAATAATAACAATAATGACAATAATGACAGTAAGAACAAAAATAATAATATTTATAATCATGTAGTACTTTAGGTTTATAAAATACTTTACATATATTATCTCATTTGACCATCACAATAAATCTGTAAATTAGGTTCTACTAGTATCTTCATTATATAGATAGAAACCATGTCTGAGAGCTAAGTAACTCATCCAGAGTCACATAGCTATTATCTGACACAGGATTCAAACTCTGAACTCTAGTTATATGTTTAATAAATCTATAGGTATAGTGGATTAGTCAAGTCCAATATTTTATCTTCAATATTCTTCTTAAATGAATTTCTTGGTAGAGTGGATAAATCTGGACAATTTCATCTTTGGAAAGCCTTTACAAGATAAGGAAAGACTACTGAAGCTATAAGTTTGGCTTGAAGCAACTGTTCTCAGACTGTCAGTTGATAAGTGCCAGTGCTATAGTACCTATTTTAAGTACTTAAGTCACACGAACTCCTTAGAAAGCAATGAGAACTAATTCTGAAAATATGAAAGATCCCATTGTATAATTAATTCAACAAAATTTGAAGAGCTAAATGCTTTTCATAAAAAGGTAGTATATTTTAGTTGATACTTGACATCAAGAAAAACTGGATTGAAGTCCAATGAACAAGACTCTAAAATCCCACACAGTTATAAAGAGATTTTTCTAGAAAAAGGAGTTGCTTAGAGCAATGAAAAAATTCTTGATCAACAAGGATGGACAGAAGCAGCTACACCCAAAGAAAGAACACTGGAAAATGAATATAAACTGCTTACATTTTTGTTTTTCTTCCCAGGTTATTTATACCTTCTGAATCCACTCCCCCCTGTGCAACAAGAAAAATGTTCGGTTCTGCACACATATATTGTATCTAGGATATACTGTAACCTATTCAACATGTATAGGACTGCTTGCCATCTGGGGGAGGGGGTTAAAGGAGGGAGGGGAAAAATTGGAACAGAAGTGAGTGCAAGGAATAATGCTGTAAAAAATTATCCTGGCATGGGTTCTGTCAATAAAAAGTTATTTTAAAAAAATTCTTGATCAAAACAAAATATAATAATAATAACAAGAAGAAGAACAACAATGAAGCAAACAAAAATATTTCTTTAGGATTTTGTGACTATTAAGAAAAATTTCTGAAATATCATTACTAAGCCTTTTATTCATCCCACTCAGATATATAATTAAAGGAGAAGTAATATGATTAGACTTTTCAAGACTTGGTCAACTACCTAACATCTATTATATGCACATTCACAAGTATTGGCTCTTGATAAACCAAGTCTGATTTTTGTATTATAAGATTATATTAGTCTAGAGGCCCCATGGAAAAGGATTGCCACCAGAAGCTGACCGTATTTGTTAGTGGGCAGCATTATGATAGCAAGATTCCTTAGCAAATTAGACTTGTCTTTAAAGTCACTGAGAAATTCTGAGATTATGTGCATCAAGCTTGATTTCATGTAACAATTCACTAATATATTTAGAAAAATACCAAATTGGAACCTGGCAGTACAAAATGGGTAGCAGCACTAGGCAACTATGAGTTCAGCAAGTATTTATAACTTATAAAGATACAGATGTCCTATCTCCTAGGCAAAAGTAATCATAAAAGGGAAGAAAGTGGTTTGTGAAATACAGAAAACCAAGCCATTTATAAAAGAAAGTGAAATTGGGAGAGAAACAGGATTTCCGATGCAGAGTATATCATCAGAGTAAACCACACTGTCCCTTGTCTCCTTAGATGTATCAATAAGAGCAACTCCATAATCATAGGAACATACAGTAAAATTACAGATTTAGAATTGGATGACCAACTCCAAAGTCATCAAGTCCAACTCTGGAGAAGATAGTAAAATCCAGAAAAGTTAAGTAAAGGATTTATTTTAAATCATATAGTGCATCTGAGACAGGATTCAAAACTAATTGTTCTTGTTTGCAACTCCAGTGCTCCCCCTACCATAAGATGGGGGCATATTAAAAGTACGGGTAACATTAATTTTATCATTATAATTTCAGTCTTTAGTCCCAAAACTAAATCCTACTTTAGAAAAAAAGTAGCAGAAATTAGAGCTATATGATGAAGTACTGTACTAAAAGACAATTGATATCAGGAAAGACATATGGACATGATTGGTTCTACCAAAGCCTACTACTCCATGGACAGGAAACCAGTATGTGATTTGGCACATAAGTGAAGCAAGATAGAAACAGATAGATGTAGGAAGTATAAGATCTACAGTATTCTCGATGTGTCAAATGATAGTGATATTAAATTACACTGAAAATCCAGAGAAAATAAGTTGCAAGAGATCTACAGTATGAAACTTTTTGATCCAAGTGTCAAGAATGTCCTTTGTTCTTGAAAAAAAAAGTTTTCAATCAATGGTCAGTGCTCTTTAGAGTGACTGATTCATAGCAATAATTCACCTAACTTGTAGCAGCTTGATAATAAGAAAATAAATGTTTTCCCTCTCTGTTAATATTTATTGATTACTATGCTTTATGCTGTTCCATTTACTGGATACTATGAGAAGAACATGGAAGATATGACCCATGACCTCAATGAGTTTATAGGTTAAGTGAGAAATAGAACTAAAACACACCAAATAAAACAGAGACAAATTTCATGAGACTATTTGCATATGATAAATTATGAATAAAAGTAGGAATTGTATGAACATGTGATTTCACTAATAAACAGAATTCCACAACTAATGAAAGTCACTTTGCCAGTCCAGGTAGGTACTCTTTTTTGAAAATTGTAGTATTTTTTATTTGTTTATATATTACTTTAATTCTCATTATTTTTGGAGATAATTATGAATAGACACTTCCTATTTTTCCAGTCTTAGAAGATAAGCCCATCACCAACATTTAGTCTTTTCTGTTTGTTCATACATATTTGGCTTTCTAGGTTTCTTTTGATTCTTGTAATTGACGGCTCTTTTTATTAGCAATTCTTGAAAGCCCTCCAATTCCATCAGAGATCTAATCCTTTCCAAAACTCCCCAACCCACACTCAACAGGAGGGTACTTTATTCATGGTTGTGAGCCTATTTTGTACTTTGGAATATAGTTTCCCAATTTCTTTTTTCTTTTAAATAATTGCTGTGTAGTCTTTTAATATTGACTGTCCCTGGTATTTGAACTCTTCTGAATTCTTGCACACAATTTTTTCTTTATCCTGGAAGCTCTTAATTTTACATTGATTTTTGTTTTCAGTTTTGGTTTTCTTAAATTAAATCTCTTGGATTTGCTTTCCAAGGCAATTGGTTAGATAATTTTCAGCATTCACCCTTGCAAAACCTTCTGTTCCAAATTTTCCCTGTCTTCCCCTAAACCCCTCCCCTAGATAAGTAATCCAATGTATGTTAAACATGTGCAATTCTTCTGTACATATTCCCACAATTATCATACTGCACAAGAAATATCAGATCAAAAAGAAAAAAAAATGAAAAAGAAAAAACTGCAACCAAGCAACAACAAAAAAGTGAAAATATTATATTGTGCTCTACATTCAGTTCCCACAGTCCTCTCCCTGGATGCAGATGGTTCTCTTCATGACAAGATCATTGGAACTGGCCTGAATCATCCCATTGTTGAGAAGAGGCATATCCATCAGAATTAATCATCCTGTAATTTTGTTGCAGTGTACAATGATCTCCTGATTCTGCTCACTTCACTTAGCATCAGTTCATGTAAGCCTCTCCAGACCTCTCTGAAATCTTCCCGCTGTTCAGAACTTGTAGTCTTAAGTAATTTGCAAAAACAGTGAAAAGTTACCTGATTTGTCCAAGGTCACACAGCACTTCCCTGTCTTTTTATTTACTCATGCATATATGTTCATTCACTTATGTGTGTAAGAGCCAAGATTTCAACGCAGATCACTAAGCTTTGAGGTCAGTGCTCTATTTCCCATGATACATTGCTTCTCAGACAAGTATAAATGAATCTAATAAGAATAAATATGTGCAATATATTCTTTAATCTTCATCCCATTTCACTCTAATGCCTTTAAAGGAAAAATAATGAAAATGAGGCTACCTCCCAGAGAGCCTCCATATCACTGCTTTGAAACACTTAACAATGTTTCTTAAACATATATAATAAACATATTTTTTAAAGAACAAAAATAACTTCCAAAATTTTTTTTTTGGTTCTTGAAAATTTTATGTTGTTATCTCTAGCTAAGTCTCATTGCTTTAGTTTTAATTTCCAAAAGAAAGAAAACAAACATTTATTAAGAGCTTACTATGTGTCAGGCACTATACTAAGTAGCAGGAATATGAATACAAGCAAAAGAGAAAGACCTCTCCCTCTCTGAAGATGCTTATATTCTACTAGGGGAAGATAGTCTACAAAAGCAAGTTTGAAATCTCAGTCAGGAAAACTGTAATGGGAAAATAAGAAAAGAGAGATAAAGGTACTTAGCACAAAGGCATGGTTTTAAAGTTCAGAAGCCATGAACAGGGCTGTATAATGGAGACTCCAGCTGGAACTCAACAATGGGAGAAAAGATAGGGCTTAAAGAGGGATGTTTCTTGTTTGGAAGGCTACAGGGGAGGTTGAATGTTCAAGAGTTAAGAGGCCCCAGGTGCTAAGGGAAGTTTTAGAATGTGACAACCTGCCTTTAAATTCTAGAAATCAGGAAGAATCAAGATATGGGTGGAGGAGGTGAAAGAAATAAAGGCCAACTTGAACCTGGAGTTCAAGTCTCCAAGAGGAATTTATCTTCTGGAATTATGAGAATGATAGCAATGCAACTTTTATATAAATTTATTTTTATATAGCCTCACTTATCTAACAAATCACAGGAAGTACTTTTTCTTCTCTAAATGTAAGAACATTCCCATACTTACAAGAAAGGTTTGATTAACTGGACAATAAAGTGACACTGTTCAAAAATTGGCTCTGTGGCAGCTTTGCATCAGTAACTATGTGTTAATAGATATTTATTTTCTTATTTTTCAGAGATAAATGAAAATTGCAAAAAACAAAAATCTAGGTTAAATATAAAGGAAAATAGTCTAACAGAGTTCATCAAAAAGCCTTACCAAGAATGATGCTTTAATAGGAATAGCTTCCCTTCACTGGAAATCTTTAATGAAAAACTCTATAGGTATTTATTGGATATTATACAGAGGAAAGTCTTATTCCCAGTTTCTTCTAATGATGAGATTCCAATTTAATTAGCATCATCCTGGTGGAAAAGATCATGCAGTGAGAATACATAGATATACAAAATCAGGAATCAGAAATTGTGCAGTTTTAATGCTGTTCTTAAAGAAATATTGCCTAATGGACCCACACTTAACACCATATACCAAGATAAGATCAAAATGGGTCTATGACCTAGGCATAAAGAACGAGATTATAAATAAATTAGAGGAACATAGAGTAGTTTATCTTTCAGACTTGTGGAGGAGAAAGAAATTTGTGACCAAAGATGAACTAGAGACCATTACTGATCACAAAATAGAAAATTTTGATTACATCAAATTAAAAAGCCTTTGTACAAATAAAACTAATGCAAACAAGATTAGAAGGGAAGCAACAAACTGGGAAAACATTTTCACAGTTAAAGGTTCTGATAAAGGCCTCATTTCCAAAATATATAGAGAACTGACTCAAATTTATAAGAAATCAAGCCATTCTCCAATTGATAAATGGTCAAAGGATATGAACAGACAATTTTCAGAGGATGAAATTGAAACTATTACCACTCATATGAAAGAGTGTTCCAAATCATTATTGATCAGAGAAATGCAAATTAAGATAACTCTGAGATACCACTACACACCTGTCAGATTGGCTAAGATGACAGGAAAAAATAATGATGAATGTTGGAGGGGATGCGGGAAAACTGGGACACTAATGCATTGTTGGTGGAGTTGTGAACGAATCCAACCATTCTGGAGAGCAATCTGGAATTATGCCCAAAAAATTATCAAATTGTGCATACCCTTTGATCCAGCAGTGTTTCTATTGGGCTTATATCCCAAAGAAATACTAAAGAAGGGAAAGGGACCTGTATGTGCCAAAATGTTTGTAGTGGCTAGAAACTGGAAAATGAATGGATGCCCATCAATTGGAGAATGGCTGGGTAAATTGTGGTATATGAATGTTATGGAATATTATTGTTCTGTAAGAAATGACCAGCAGGATGAATACAGAGAGGACTGGCGAGACTTACATGAACTGATGCTAAGTGAAATGAGCAGAACCAGGAGATCATTATACACTTCAACAGCGATATTGTATGAGGACATATTTTGATGGAAGTGGATTTCTTTGACAAAGAGACCTGAGTTTCAATTGATAAATGACGGACAAAAGCAGCTACACCCAAAGAAAGAACACTGGGAAACGAATGTGAACTATCTGCATTTTTATTTTTCTTCCCGGGTTATTTATACCTTCTGAATCCAATTCTCCCTATGCAACAAGAGAACTGTTCAGTTCTGCAAACATATATTGTATCTAGGATATACTGAAACATATCCAACATATAAAGGACTGCTTGCCATCTAGGGGAGAGGGTGGAGGGAGGGAGGGAAAAAAAAATCGGAACAGAAACGAATGTCAATATAAAGTAATTATTAAATAAAGATAAAAAAAATAAAAATAAATAAAAATAAAAATAAAAAAAAGAAATAAGCAAAAAAAAATAAATAAAAATAAAAAAAAGAAATATTGCCTAGTATTTATTTAGATTTCATGGGATCTGTATTCACTTCAGTTAAGATTTGAAAAGGAAGCTATTGCAAGGAAGTGTTAGCTTTAGTAAGAATGAGGCAATTGAGAATCATAGTATATTCCTCAGATTGACTTGCAGCCAGAGAATTTTAATTGTATACTTCTGGACATACCAGTAGTCCTTGAAAATTGAGTAGAAGGCTCAGAAGAGTTAATGTTCAAAATTTTCAATATATGCAAAAATAATACTATCTCAGTCATAGTTACATGTGCATCCTTTTCCCTTATTTATTATCTCTTTGGAATACAAATGGTTGCATCTCATGGTTGTGGTTATGGTTGGATGGATTAGAACCATATTTACTTTTATTTCAAGATAGAGATGAGTTGCAGGCTCAATATCACTATTTGATTTCTGATTGACTGATTGATTGGTTTATGCAGATTTTTCTCCCAGTTAGAGTTATTTTCTGAGAAGAACTCAGAGGGAAAAAAAAAAAAAAACAGCAGTGTGCTAGTTGAGTTGACCATTTGACTATTTGGATTGTATATATCTAAAACTTTACCCAGGAGATCTAGTCATGCTTAAAAAAAAAAATCTTGGTTTCTAGGGTAAATATTATCTTTCATTGGAGAGCCATATCATATCTGGTAGTTCAAGACTGAACAATATGTCAATCTACAAATATAGACTTAGATAATGATTGTAACCCTAGTGATGTTATACATAAAAATCACCTACTACCAAGAGGGAAGTTAATCATACTCTTTGGTAATCAGGGAGACAAGAGAGATAGAATCGGTTAAGTTCTCTCTGAAAAGGGCCTGTCCATTGTTGGTAGATGGGCTACTGCTGCTAAATGATGGGTCCAGATTATAATTCAAATGAAAAGAAACCTATATGTTGTGACCTCTGTGAAGGTCAGGAGAGAATTCCTGGGAGGGCATAGAGGGAAATACAGATTTCAAAAATCACTCTACCCCTGTCTAATTCTCTAATTATATAGCTACAAAAGGAATGAAGTTCAGTTACCATTAAATACTTTAGTATCTAATATTCTGAGCATTGTACTCATTGGTGAAGATATAAATACAAAAAAAAAAAAAAAAAGGAAAAAAAGAAACAAACCCTTTCTCCTTATTTAATAGTTTTTCCCATTACATGGAAAAATATTTTTAACATTCATTTTTGTAATATTTTGAATTCTAATGTTTTTCTTCCTCCAACTTTCCCTCCCCTATCTAAGAGAGCAACCAATTTAATATAGGTTATGTACTACAATCATTTAGTATACATTTATAATCATATTTCCATATTAGTCATGTTATGAAAGAAAAAGAAAAAGAAAAGTAGAAAATGGGAAACAAACAAACAACAACAACAATAACCAAAAAAAACAAACAAACAAACAAACAAACAAACAAACAACAACAACAAAAAAAAAAAAAAAAAAAAAAAACGATGAAAGTAGTATGCTGTGATCTGCATTCAATCTCCAGGATAGATATGGGATGGCATTTTCAATCCCAAATCTATTGGAATTGTTTTGGATCGCTCAATTACTGAGAAGAACTAAGTCTATGATAGTTGATCATCACACTATCTTGCAGTTGCTCTGTACAATGTTCTTCTAGTTCTGTTCATTTCACTTAGCAGCAATTCATGTAAGTCCTTTGGAGAGCAAGGGATAGTTCACCTACCAGATCTTTGGAGAAGAGAGGTATTTATGGACAAAGAAAAACTATAGAACATTATGAAATGCAAAATGGGTAACTTTGATTACAATAATTTAAAAGATTTTGCACAAATAAAACCAACACAGCCAACATTAGAAGGGAAGCATAAAGCTGGAATTTTTTTTTTTTTTTTACTTCCAAGGGTTCTGATAAAGGCTTCATTTCTAAAATATACAAAGAACTTTGTCAAATGTATTATAAGAATACAATTTATTTCCCCAATTGAAAAATGGTTAAATGATATTAACAATTTTCAGATGAAGAAATTAAAGCCACCTATACTCTCATGAAAAATGCTCTAAATCACTATTGATTAGAGAAATACAAATTAAAGCAGTTCTGAAGTACCATCTCTCAGATTGGCTAAGAAGACAGGAAAAGAAAATGACAAATGGAGAAAATGTGGGAAAACAGGGACATTAATTCATTATTGGTGGAGCTGTGAAATGATCCAACCATTCTGGAGAGCAATTTAAAACTATGCCCAATGGGCAATCAAACTTTGATTTGATTTGATTTATACCCTTTGATCCAGTAGTGTTTCTACTTGCTTTATATCCCAAAGAAATCAATAACGGAAAAGGACACACATGCAAATTTTTTGAAACAGCATTTTTGTTTTAGCAAAAAACTGGAAAATGAGCAGATATCCTTCATTGGGGAATGACTGACTAAGTTATAGTATCTGAAAGTGATGGAATATTATTGTTCTTCAAAAATAATGACAGGATGATTTTAGATAGGCCTAGAAAGATTTGTATGAACTAATGCTGAGTAAAAGAAGCAGAACCAGAATACATTTTTTAAGTAACAGCAAAATTGTGAAATAATCAGCTATGAAAGACTTGGGTCTTCTCAAGGGTTCAGTAATCCAAGGCAAACACAATAAACTTTGGATGGAAAGCACCAAACATTATAATATATAATATATAGTTTTAGGTCTGGCTCAGGTAGGCCACTTTCATTGGCATTTTTTTCATTAATTCCCTTGAAATTCTTGACCTTTTGTTCTTTTAGATGAATTTTGTTATTATTTTTTTTAGATCTGTAAAATAATTTCTTGGGAGTTTGGTATGGCACTAAATAAGAACGTTAGTTTAGGTAGTATTATTGTTTTTATTATATTTGCTAAGCCTACTCATGAGCACTTAATATTTTTCCACCTGATTAGATCTGACTTTATTTATGTGGAAAGTGTTTTGTAGTTGTGTTCATATAGTTCCTGTCTTTCTCTTGGCAGATAGATTCCTAAATAGTTTATACTATCAACAATTATTTTGAGTGAAATTTTGTTTTGTATCTCTTGCTTCTGGACTTTGTTGGTAATATATAAAAATGCTGTTGAATTATATGTATTTATTTTGTATCCTGCTACTTTGCTGAAGTTGTGAATTGTTTCTAGTGGTTGTTTTTTTTTTTTTAGTTGAATCTCTAGGATTCTCTAAGAATACCTTCATGTCATCTGCAAAGAATGATGATTTCATTTCCTCATTACCTCATTCCAATTCCTTTAATCTCTTTTTCTAGTCATTGCCAAAGCTAACAGTTCTAATACAATATTGAATAATAGTGGTGATAGTGGGCAACCTTGTTTCACCCCTGATCTTGTTGGGAATGTGTAATGTTTTCATTCGTTTTCTGGAGGTCTTGAAGTAGCCTTCCTTTCAGCAGAGTAATCACCATGAGAATAACCAGGTGTTAAAGTCCAAATTCTTTATTATCTCCTTCACAATCTTGTCTCCTTTAGAGTAATCACCACGAGAATAGCCAAGTGTTAAAGTTCAAATCCTTTATTGTCTCCCTCATAATTTTGTCTCCTTTCCTGGTGCCCAGGTTAGCTTTCTTAGAGGCCTTCCGGAGTCTTGGTTTCAGTGGAGAAGTGCAGGAGACCAGGCCAGCCACCATGAAACTGATGAAGATGGAATGAATCTGTCTCCTTGGCTCCAAGAGCTTGAACTCCTACCTCCAATCCTCTGTCTTCTCTGGCTCTGAATGAATCTGGCTCTGCACCCCAGCTTATATGCTCTACACTGAGTATAAACCAATCATTATATCACTAGGAAACCATTATTTGTTGTAAGATTAAATCAATCATACTAAACTTAGAGAACCATTAATCACCATGCTAAACTAGATAACCATTGTATTTATCAATTCCACTGATTTAGCACCTTGGAAAAATCCTTGTTTTTAGTAGAGTTCTGGCCCATAACAGGAATGATTCTTGTTTGTTCCCATCACATATGATGTTTGCTGATGGTTTTAAATAGATGCTACTGATGATTCTCTATCTTTCATCATCTTATCTCAATTTTTTTCCTTTAAGTAAACTTTAAAAAAGAAAGTATAGTCTACCCATGATTCATCATTAATAAAATTCAAGTGCCCTATGGACTTTGGTTCATTATTGTGATAGATACAGAGGAAAAAAGTTTTTGGGTTTTTTTTTCCCCATTGCTATTATCTGTTCTATATAGCCAGATGAGAATTCTTCTTTTTTTTCCCACCTCGTAAATAGTTTGTTACTTAGGAAATCTTGGGCAGGATGGGTAAAAATTACAATGTCCTTATATCACTTGAAAAATAACTTGAATCACTTTGGAGATTTCACACAAAAAATTACCAGGTGGCTATTAGATTAATTATTAATTATTAAGGAAAACCTCTTGGAACAACATTAGAGAATATTATTCTCTGGTAAGTATGTTGAACAAAATTAGGGGGTGTTATATTCCATTCCCAGGATTTAATTCATTGAATTTATGATAAAATGCAAAATGATATATAGTATTGTTATTTTCTGATTCAACAAAATAAATATCTTTTAATGGCCTATTATATGCCAGGCAAAATGCTAACCATGGGGGATAAAATGTTTAAAAAAACAATCAAAAATGTTAAAATATTAAATGGAAAACAATACAAAGAAAAGTTAAAGTATAAGTATGAGGGAGGTGAGAATTGGATACTAGGTGATATCTTGTTCCATGCTGTTGAAACCAAGTAAAGCACTGAAAACAAAGTGAACTAACTAAATTGCAATAGTCCAGTTGTTGCCTTCCGTAAAAGAAGGAAAAGGAGAATCCCTCTTAATCTCCCACGTATCTTCAATCAAAAGGAAAAGGAGACTAAGGAAAGAGATGTCAATCAGGGCTTGAGTTAGCAATATAGTGGTAAGATTAGAAATAATGGCTTTATCTTGGGAGAGCCATTTTGTTCACTTAAATTCAGGAAGGATAAAGATGCAAAGTGAAGTGAGTTCTCCCCTGTCCTATCTTTTTAATGAATATAGATTTAATTCACAGGCATTTTAGAGATTTACTTAACCTTCTAATTTTTATCTAGATCTGTCTGTTTGAGCATCACTCCATGCTCATGGATCAGGTTCTTCCAAGACCTCCGAGAACTTTGCTTTTTCAGAACATTGGAACCGTGATGTGAAGTTACAACTTCAATATACAAAATGGCACCTTGAAAAGTCAAAAAGCTTTAATGTAGATGCTACCCTCCAGGAAAAAAAAAAAAAAAACTCACCCTCAAACTAGCAAGGAAATTTTAGCATTATAGATTCATCCAATTAGAGCTGGAAAGGACCTCAGAAGTGATCTATTCTAACATAATTTTACTGATAGAGAAACTGAGACACAAAGATAAAATGACTTCTCTAAGGTCACATAGGTAATAACTGAAAGTAGAATCTGAACTCAAGATCTCTTACTCCAAATCTACTGTGCCATATTTCAGAATATATGTGTGTGTGTGTGTGTGTGTGCGCGTGCGTGTGTATGTATGTATGTATATATAAATATATATATTATATATATATGATAGAAGCCATATATGTGAAATTGTATATTATGTGTGTATATATTATATGCATGCCTATATATAAATATATGTATGTGTGTATGTTTATATACATATCATATATGTGTAGATATGTGTATGAACATATTTAAAGCCTTCCATTCATTGGCAACTTCTTTTTATTTTAGAGCTAAGGAAAATAAAGGTTTAAATAACTTGCCTATAATTCAGTCAGGCCTCAAAACAAAAATTTCCTGAATCCAAACCCTATATCTCTATTGCTATATAGAACAATAGCCACTACTATGGATACAGGTATCTATACATATAGACATAGAACATAAATATCTCACCTTTTTTGCTTTTATGTTTTTTTTTCAATATCTCAAAATTTCATTTTATATCTTTTGCTGATGAGAATGGTGGAGTATAGCTCATTTAGCTGCCCTAAGTCACAGAGTTGGTAGCAGATGCAAGGATCTTCATTTCCATTACTATCTGCCAAAGAGAATATAGATGATAGTATATAATTTGATTCATAGAGTCTTAATTATAGGATATAAAATGTATTGTAAATGGGCTTTTAGCCAAAATACATTTTGTGTGGTATTGCAGTGAATAGAGACTTCAAAATGAAGCAAATGTTTAGTTGGCACACTGGTCATATTTGAGGAGCATTGGCTGATGAATATTGCAGTAAAATGAGAACCCCAAGCTTGGATTATATTTTAATATGTTACTGACTTCCTGTGATATCTTAGGAAAGCCACTTAATCCCTCAGTACTTGTTTTTTCCCACCATTAAATGGATAGTATCTACTTTTTTTATATTGAGTCCATTGAGAATTTTAGTGGTTTTCAATATACATTATAATCTATGAAACATACTAAACTCCTTGGAGATAAATAAAAGATAAAAACAAAGCAATGGTATTATTGCCCCTACATGTATGTATAAGTCCTATGTATATCAGATTATTATTAATATTAATATTATTTGGGTAAACACCTTTTATAATGACATATTTGTCATTTGTATTAGAGGGAACTAATATTAACTTGGACATAATAACTTAGACTTACAGTGAAATTCTTGCTTTTAAGTTGTCATACACCCACACAAACACTTAACTTTTCCTATAATTTGAACATTCTTCATTTTTTTTTGAATTATTTAAGTAGAAAAAAAATCTGATTTTTTCCCAATTCCTGGGAATTCCCATTCAAAAGTTGTCCCACATTCTACTCTTCAAAGATAAATTGCCAATTATAAATATATTCCAAGAGATCCTTAAAGTCCAAATATTTTAAGGGGTAAAAAAGTAGTGAAAAAAGAAATAGGCACAATGCCCTTTGAAATCAAGTTGAATTTATGAAGTTAACTGGTGGAAAAACTCCTGGGATGTGCCACCATTTTACTGTGTTCCTCTGGTGTTCCAAAGAACAATATGGTGAGCACCCCTATTAATACAGACAGATAGATTACAGAGGGTAGAGGCTAGACCCAAACTCTGGGTATTGGTTTCTTTATGTTTTTACTCTGCTAGATGTCCTTCTTTGCCTCATTATCAAGATAGCTTATAATTGAATTTAACTGCTGATACTTTGAAGCATGTTATTTATTTGGCGTAGATGACCTTTTGCTGTTTTCCCTTTTAACATTTTTTTTTATAATTTTCTCTCCACAATGAAATATAATTAATTGCAACTCATAAGACTTCATAAGCATAAGTACAGTATGAGCACAAAAAAGTAAAGTATACCTGAAACACATATTACACTAAACAAGACTAACATTATAGTTTATATATTTCTACATATAATATCTCTATTAGTAAAAATGTAATAGGAAGCTGTGACTTGCTTGAGAACCCCATAAACTTTTTTTTTAATTTTTAAATTTTTATTTTTATATATATTTTTTTATATTATATATACATATATCTATATGATTTTTATATTATCTGATAAAAAAAGTGTGAAAGACAACATGGTTTTGTGGATAGAAATCCAGTCCTGAAGCCAGGAAGACCAGAATTCATATTCTGCCTCTAACATATTTTAGTTGTGTAAAAAATCTCAAAAATTATAGGCAATCTGAAACTGGAGGAAGTTTTTGCAGTGAATTCCCCACACTTATGTGATCAATGGTTTGGATCACAAGAAAGATGTTACTTAATTCTTGTGAACTAGAGAATAAGAGGAAATAAGAAAGGATTAAAAGATAAACTTGGAAGAGGGTGTCCATCACAAGAAATAGCTTAAATTATAAATTACTCAGATCTAGCTTTTTCCCTCACTATTTTATTTTTTACATCTTTTAGCTACATATAAGGATAGGATCATTATCTCTAATTCCCTTTGTTCATTCATTTTATGGCACTTAATCTTGCTGTAATATCATTCCTTACTCAGTAAACTCCTGTAGTTCCCTTATCACCCCCAGGATAAAATATAAAATCTCCTGTATAAATTGTTTTGAACAAGATGCTTCAATTCAATTCCTGGAATAATCAGGAATTTCCATTACCTACTTTTATGTTGGAATGCTTTCTTTCCTTATCTTCCTGGCTTCTATCATGTTCTTCAAGTCACAACTAAAATCCTACCTTCTTTACAAGAAGCCTTTGCCAATCCCAATGAATTTTAATGTTGCTCCTTGTATTTCCAATTTGTCATACAGATAACTTGCTTTTACTTAATTGTTTTCATGATATCTTATCTTTTAGAATTTTGGTTTCATGAGTGCAGAGATTATCTTTCATATTTTTTTATACCTCTGGTTCTTTATTATGGTTTTTTTCAGTCATGTCTCTCTCTCCACCCCTTTTGCAATTTTCTTGGCAAAGATATTGGAATATTTTGCCCTTTCCTTCTCCAGATCATTTTCCAGGAGGAAAATAAAACAAAGAATGTTAAGTGATTTACCCATGGTCTTATGGTTACTAAGTGTCAAAGGTCAGATTTAAACTTAGCTCATCCTGACTCCATGCCCAGGGCTCAATCCACTTCACCATCTGCCTACTACCTAGCACATGGTAGGTGACTAATGAACTTTTATAAATTGATTGCTTCCTTATATTCTGTTTCTTTGTATGTATGTGTATGTGCATGTATCATATTTCTCCTAATAGATTTAAAAGCCCTTGAGAATAATTTATCAAATAATAAATGGACAAGCATTTAAGAGTTTGCATATATGTATGCATATACATATGCAAATGCTATATATAAAGTTAATATCAGGTAGCTTAGAAATGGAGTACACTCTAGTGTCTAGTTGGGAAGGTTTCACATTATTATTTATTTTTGTATACCACATGTCTCCAATAGCATCTTGTACATAGTAAACAGGTTATACACACATACACATATATGTGTATGTATATGTGGGTATGTAAATATATATATACACATATATATATATGTGTATATATGTATATATATATGCATATTTGTGTATATATATATATATATATATATATATATATATATATATATATACACATATTTGTAGAATGAATGTTTCAAAAGACCATCTCATTTCTATTAACTCATGAAGGAGTTGTGGAGCTGAGGAGAGAATTACAGAAAAATCCAATATAAATTTTTTGTCATGGAGATTTTATAACTACTGTAGAAACTTGTCAACAATTTTTTTCTTGTTTTAGTTATAGAGAGTTTTTTCTTATTCCAAATAAAAATTATTTTATCATAGCTAACATTTATATATAGCACTTACTATGTACCAAACAGTTTACAATTGTTCTCATTTGGTTCTAATCACAACCCAGAAAAATAGGTGCTATTATTACTCTCATTTTACTTTTGAGGAACTTTAAGCAAATAGATTTAAGTGTCCAGGACACATAGTAAGAATCTGAGATTAAATTTTAATTCAGGTTTTCCTGATAACAGGTTTGGCACTCTATTAAATGACATCTAGTTAACCTCATAACAATTTCACTTACTTTCTTTGGGTTTTATTCTGTGGAGATATCATTCAAACTTTTCTTTTTAAACATTTTTTTAATTTTTTCTCAATTACATATAAACATTTTAACATTAATTAAAAAAATGTGAATACCAAGTTCTCTCCCTTCCTCTCTCCCTCAGCTCTTACCCTCTCCCAGATAAGGCAAGCAATTTAATATAGATTGTACATATATAATCATACAAAACATTTCTATACTATCCATGTTGCCAAAAAAGAAAAGAAAACAAGAATAAATAAAATGAAAAAATAGTATGATTTAATCTGCATTCAGGTATTATCAATGATTTTTCTGGAGATTGATAGCATTTTTTTGTTTTTATCACAAGTCCTTTGGAATTGTCTTGGATCATCATATTGCTGAGAATAAGTAAGTCATAACACTTGATTAATGTATAATACCACTAATACTACAGATGCTAATACAATATTCTCCTGGTTCTGTTCACTTACCTTTACATTAGTTCATATAAAGCTTTCCAGATTTGTCTGAAATCATCCTGCTTGCTGTCTCTTATACCACAATAGTATTCCATACCAATCACATATTACAACTTGTTTGACCATTCCCCAATTGATGGACATTTCTTCAATTCCAAATTCATTGCCACCACAAAAAGACATGGCAGGAATATTTTAATTATGTCTTTTCCCCATTTTTAGCCTTTTTTGGATACACACCTCATAGTTGTTTTGCCGCATTAAAGGATATGCAATTTTACAAGCCATCGAGCATAGTTCTAAATTGTATTCTAGAATGGTTAAATCACAACCTCACCAACAATACATTAGTATCTCCATTTTTCCACATTGTTTTCCACATTTTTTTTCATTTTCCTTTTCTGTCATATTAACTAACTTCATAGATGTGAGATGATACCTCAAAATTCTTTCAATTTTCATTCTTCCAATGAATAGAGATTTGGAACTTCCAATGAATAGAGATTTGGAATAGAGATTGGAATCAATTTGGATTGATTGATTTCAAATCAATATAGATAGCTTTGATTCTTTTTTTTTTTTTTGTCAAAAAACTGCCTGTTCCTAACATCTGATCATTTATCAATTGAGGAATAATTTGTATTTTTTATAAGTTTGGTTCAGTTCTCTACATGTTTGAGACTAAAGTCTTTATCAGAGAAAAATGTTATTTTTTTCCTTTTCTTTTTCCTTTTCCTTCTGATCTTGACTGTTGTGATTTTGTTTGCACAATTATTTTAATTTGATGTGACTAAAAAAAAAAAAACTGTCCATTTTACATGGTGTAATACTTTATATGTCTTGTTTGGACATAATTCTACTCATCCATAATCTGAAAGGTAAAATATTTCATACTCACTTACATTGCTGATATCTTTATGTCTAAATCATATGCTCATTTATTCAAGCTTTTTTAAATTTTATGTACTGAAGAAACTACTGTGAATAATACCATTGATTTTCCAGTTCCTCAAGCTCATAGCTTTACAGTCATTTTCTACTAATTTGTTTCAAAGTCTTTTACATGGATAAACAATACAATTGATATAAATAAAAATGTATAAACAAAGAAATTATTGTCTGGTTAATTCTTTATCTACAAATTATTTTAAACAAAAAAATTGATTTTGCTGGTTTTCTCTACAATTTTTGCCTAAAGTCAATGTCTGAATTTAGGTCTTAACTATCAGGAAAATCCCTCAGAAGGTTTACTTCTTCTATACTGGCTTCTCTTTACATAAAAGGTGCCCCCTTACTACTAACATTAAAGAAATCAGCATCTAAAGAAAGTCATGAATAAATATTGCAAGACAAAAGCAAATGGATCAATATCTAGATAGGCCAAGGGCTCTGTGGTTGTTTTTTTGTTTTTTTTTTGTTTTTTTTTTTTTTTTTTTTTTTTTTTGACAGTAGCAAAACACAATACAGAAGATCCTGATTCAAGAAAGAAATTTTAAAAAAAGTGAAGGCTGAATAGAAGCAGGTTATACATATATCTATATACATGTGTGTATACATACTTGCATATCTACATGTATACACAGAAGTTGGAAATATGCACATATTATATGAATTATATAGAAGCACATATATTCTTCACCAATGGAAAGTAATAGATAAAAAAGATAAAATGCCTTTGATTATATTACATTGAAAAGCTTCTGCATTAAGAAGATTAATTTATCTAGGAAAAAAAGGATAAAAAATGTTTGTGTCAAATTATCTTATAAAAATTTGAGGAGTTCCAGGGGCAGAACTAAGATGACAGAGTCAAGTCAGGAAGCTGCTTGAGTTTTCCCAATTTCCCTCAAAAAAAAAAATAAGGGAAGGAGGGAGGAAAGGAGAAAAGAAGGTTAGGAAGGGATTGAGAGAGATAGAAAGGGAGGGAAGGAAGCAAAAAAGGAAAGAAGGAAGGAAGGAAGGAGGGAAGGAAGGAAGGAGGGAGAAAAAAGGGAGAAAGAGAAAGAAAGAAAGAAACAGGGAGAAAGAGAAAGAGAGAGAGACAAAGAGAGAGAGACAGAGACAGAGACAGAGACAGAGACAGAGACAGAAAAATAGAGAGAGAAAAAGAAAAGAAAAGCACCTTTACTGTGGTGAAGGGAAGACCAAAGCACCAATTAAGAGTAGGACAAAATGCCTATATGGTAAATCTCAAAGGGTGATATGAATTGGCTTAAATTCTAAAGTCTTCTTAGAAGCTTTCATAAAGAATTTTAAAAGACAAATAAAAGATGTAGAAGAAAAATTGGAAAAAGAAATGAGAATCAACAATTTGGGAAAGGAAGTACAAAAATGGACTAAAGAAACAATTGGCCAAATGTAAATGAATATATCCACCTTCAAACAACACATTAAACAGTAGAATTAGTCAAGTGGAAAAAGAGACACAAAATCAATTGAAGAAAAATCACACATTACAAACTAGAATGAAGCGAACAGAAGCTAATGATTCTATGAGTTATCAAGAATCAAACAAACTTTTAAAAATGATAAAAATAAAATAAAGTGCCTTAATGGCAAAATAGCTAACCTGGAAAATATATCTAGGAGAAACAATTTAAAAATTATCAGTCTATCTGTAGATCATGACCAATAAATAAATAAATTAATAAATTAGTAAAAAAAAAAAAAAAAAAAAGACTCCTAATAGTATTCTTCAGGAGATCATAAAGGAAAACTGCTTTGATATCCTAAAATCAGAGGGTAAAAAGAATCCAACAGTCATTTCTGGAAAGACATCCCATGAGGAAAACCCCAAGAAATACTGTTGCAAAATCCCAGAACTATAATCTCAAACTGTCAGAAAAAAATCCACAAATTGAGGAGTCAGTCAGGATTACCCAGGATCTGGCAGTTTCTACCATAAAAAATAGGAAGACCTTTCATATTCCAGAAGGCAAAGGACCTGGGATTAACAATAAAAATCAACTATCTAGTGAAACTGAACATTGTATTTCAGGGAAGGAGATGAATCTTCAATGAAGTAAGGGACTTCCAATCATATATACTGAAAAGATTAGAACTAAAAAGAAATTTTGATTTTCAAACACAGGACTCAAGAGAAGCATAGAAAGATAAATAGAAAAGAAAAAAAAATTAAAGGTTAAACTGTTCACATGCCTAAATGGAAAAAATGACACATAACTGTTGAGAAATGTATCCTTTATTGGGGCAAATAGAGGGAACCTACACAGACAAAGGGCACAGGTATAAATTGACTCTGATGTAATGATATTAAAGGAAAAGACACTAGGGAATGGAGAAAGGATTGTACTAGGAAAACAGGAAGAGAAGATAAAATAGGACAAATTAGATCACATAAAGAGGCAAAAAAAGACCTATTAAAATAGAGAAAAAGTAGGGAGTGGGGATGAGCATTGTCTAAAGCTTAATATAATTGATTTGGACTCAAAAAAAGTATAACATATTCACTCACTTGGGAGTAGAAATTTATTTTATCCTATAAAGAAGTAGAAGGTGAAAGGAAATAGAAAAGAGGGGGTCTGGATTGAAGGAAGGGCAGAAACAATAGGAGAAAGGAGTAAGACAAAAGAGGACTGGTGATGGAGGGAAAGGCAGGTTGAGGGAAGGTGGGTCAGAAACAAAACATTACTAAGGAGGGACAGGGTGGAGGTAGAGGACAAAAGTATATAAAGAGGAGAAAATGGGATGAAAGGAAATACAAATCAATAAACATAACTATGAATGTGAATGGGATAAACTCTTCCATAAAATGGAAGTGGATAGCAAAGAATGGATTTAAAAAACAGAATCCTACAATATATTGTTTACAATAAATGCATTTGAAATAGAGAGATACTACAAAGTGATGGCAAAAGGGTGGAGCAGAATTTATTATGCTTCAGGTATTGCAAAAAAAAAAAAAAAATCCAGCAATCTTGATTTCAGATAAAGCAAAAGCAAAAATATATCTAATTAAAAGAGATAAGGGAGGAAAATGCATCTTGTTAAAGGATAAAATAGACATTGAAATAGTATCAAAACTAAATGTATTTACACCAAATTGTTAGAGAATTACTTAAGCCAGTTTCAGGAACAATGGACAAGTAAACTATATTAGTGGAGAACCTCAAAATTAGATAAACTTAACCACAAAATAAACAAGAAAGAAACTAGAGAAATTAATAGAATCTTAGAAATGATATGATATGATAGACCTCTGGAGAAAATTGAATAGGAAGAGAAAGGAATATAACTTTTTGTTTTGTTTTATTTTCCTGAGGCAATTGGGGTTAAGTGACTTGCCCAGGATCACACAGCTAGGAAGTGTTAAATGTCTGAGGTCATATTTGAACTCAGGTCCTCCTGACTTTAGGGCTGGTGTTCTATCCATTGTGCCACCTAGCTGCCCTGGAATATACCTTTTTTCTGCAGTAAATGTCAACTACACAAAAAATTGACCAAGTATTAGGGCATAAAAACCTCACAATCCCAAAATAATAAATGCTTCCTTTGCAGATCGCAAGTCAATAAAAATCATATTCAATAAAGGGTCAGGAAAAAGAAATTAAATAATCCAATTATAAAGAAAAAAAATTGGATCAAGCAACAAAACATAGAAGCAATCAATAATCATCCAAGAGAATGACAATAATGAGATACCATACTAAATTTATGGCTTGCAATCACAGTAGTTCTTAAGGGAAATTTTAAATTAAATTAAATTAAAATTCATGTAAATATTTAAATGAATAAAATAAAGAAAGAGAAGATCAATTTTGCATGCAACTAAAAAAGTTAGAAAAAGAACTGAAGGAAAACTCCCAACTAAATATCAAATTAGAAATTTTGAAAATCAAAAGACATCAATAAAATTGAAAATGAGAAAACTATTGAACTAATTAATATTATTAATAATAGCTCTATTTTAGAAGCTTCCAGATCCTGGGAATCCTGACTAGTTCCTTAATACTTGAATTATGGCTTTATGAAAAAAGAAAAAAAAACAGATAAGCCTTTAATTAATTTGATTTAAAAAAGAAAAGAAAAAATCCATATTACCAGCATCAAAAATGAAATGGGTGAATTTAACACTAAGGACAAAGAAATTGCAGCAATAATTAGGAGTTATTTTGCCCAACTATACACCAACAAATCTGAAAATCTAATTGAAATGGAAACATTTTACAAAAACATAAATTGCTCAGAAGAGGAAATACATTTCTTAAATGGTCCTATTTTAGAAAAAGAAATTGCATGAGCTATCAATGAACTTCCTTAGAAAAAATCTCTAGGGCTAAATGGATTTACAAGTGAATTCTACCAAACATTTAAAGAACAATTAGTTCAGATACTGTGTAAATTATTTGGAAACTAGGTAAAGAAAGAGTCCTGACAAATTCCTTCCATGACAAATATAATGTGGATACCTAAACAAGAAAGAGCCAAATAGAGAAAGAAAATTACAGATCGAGCCCCCTATTAAATATTGATGCAAAAGTTTAAATAAAATATTATCAAAGGGATTACAATTTATCACCAAAATAATAATCTAAAACTAAGTGGGATGTATACCAGAAATGCAAGGCTGGTTCAATATGGGGGGAAATTATTGACGTAATTGACAATTATCAGTACCAAAATTAACAAAAATCATATGAGAATCTTATTAGATTTTTCTGCATTATTATTATTATTATTATTCATCTTATTAGATGCAGAAAAGTCATTTGACAAAATATAGCACCTATTCCTATTAAAAACACTAAAAAGCATAGGAATATATGGACTTTTCCTTAAAATGATAAACAATATCTACCTAAAACTATCAACAAGCATTACTTGTACTAGGGAAAAACTAGATGCCTTTTCAGTAAGTTCATGGGTCATTATCACCACTATTAATTAAAATTATGCTAGAAATGTTGGCTTTAGCAATAAGAAAATAAAAGTTAAATAAATGAATTAGAGTAGGAATGAAAAGATAAAACTATCACTCTTTGCAGATGATATGATGATATATTTAGATAATACTAGAGAATCATCCAAAAATCTGCTTAAAACAATGAACAGTTTTAGCAAAATTTTAGGATATAAAATGAACCCATACAAATCATCAGCACTGATGTTATGAATAAATCTCAAAAGCAAGAGTTGGAAAGGATTCCATTTAATAATAATAATAGATTTAAAAAATAGGGTATCTACCTGTCAAGACAAAATTAGGAATTACATGAACACAACTGGACACTTCTCATACAAATAAATTCATATATAAACAACTGGAAAAATATCAATTACTCATGGAGAGGTGAGCTAATATAATAAAAATGACAATTCTACCCAAATTAGTCTACTTATTCAGTTCCATACCAATCAAATCACCAAAAACTTATTTTATACAGCTAGAACAAATAAAAACAAAAGTCATTGCAAGATTGTGTGATGATCACCTATGACAAACTTGGTCCTTCTCAGCAGTTCAGTGATCCAATCCTAATAAATTTTGGATGGAAAATATCATCCACATCAGAGAAAGAATTCTGAAGACTGATTGTAAATTAATGTATGCTATGTACACTTTTTTTCTTCTGTTCTTTTTTTTCTCTCTCTTCTTACTTTTGCTCTGATTTTTCTCTTCCAACATGATTCATAAGGAAATATGTTTTAAAAAAATGAATGTATCTATATAATCAAAAAAATGTTTTTTACATGTAGCTGCGGAAAAATGAAAACTTAACAGAATTGCATGTTGTAGATAACTACATAGTCAAAATGGCAAAATAAAAGGTAAGAACAAGGTAAACACTCTCTCCATTTAAAATGATGCCTTAAAACAACTTCTGGAGTGGCAGAACCAAGAAAACAATGGAGTAAAGCAATTTTCCTGTCCAAGACAACTTAAAGGGTTGACAAGAAATGTTTGTCTAAACAAAATGAGAGTGCAATACATGCTGCACCACAACAAGTAAACAAATATTCCCTAACAAATCAGCATTAGGATATATCCTGGCAAGGCACCAATTGGTGAATAAATCAGCAGGATTGATTTATACAACTTCTCAGGCCATACATTGTAAGAGGGTTGAGCAGAAGGAGATTACAGGAGATGCTTAGCAGGTGCTCCCTTCAGGACTCTGTTGTATTACCCAAACTGGGATCCAGGAGGCAGGGTCACAATCTCAGGACAAGAAGGAGGATTATCACACTAGAATTCACAATCACAAAGGAGCAGAGGCCTAGGTCACAGTTTCAAAGTTAACAATAGTGCTAGAGCAGAACCAGGAGATCATTATACTTCAATAACGATACTGTATGAAGATGTATTCTGATGGAAGTAGATTTCTTTGACAAAGAGACCTAACTCAGTTTCACTTGATCAATGATGGACAGAAGCAGCTACACCCAAAAGAATGAACACTGGGAAATGAATGTAAACTGTTTTGCATTTTTGTTTTTCTTCCTGGGTTATTTCTATCTTCTGAATCCAATTCTCCCTGTGCAACAAAAGAACTGTTCGGTTCTGCACACATATATTGTATCTAGGATATACTGTGACATATTTAACATATATAGGATTGCTTGCCATCTAGGGAAGGGGGTGGAAAGAGAGCGGGGGAAAATTGGAACAGAAGTGAGTGCAAGAGATAACGTTGTAAAAAAATTACCCTTCCATGGATTCTGTCAATAAAAAGTTATTATAATAAAAAAAGAAAAAAAAATTAAACAATCAGAAAGAAGAAAATGAAAAAAATAATTAATTAATTTTAAAAAATAGTGCCAGAGGTTGTTCACAAATAATAACATAGACTAGGAGAGCAGTAATCATACCTCTCCTTAAATCATTCCACTTTTGAATAACTGAAAACTTAAAACATAATTAATGCTTTGGAAATAGCAGCCCAGAAAATTCTGAAGTTAGTGGCAGTTTCCCATCCATCCATTCTGGGAGCAAAGTCCAATGTTAACATTAACTTAAAGGTCAAAAAATGGGCTGAAATTATCTCTACATATCTATCTTATTTATCTAAATTTTTATAACTTATTTCTTATTTACATTTTGATTAGATTTATCCAGTTCTGAGAGGAAATTGTTAAATTCTCTTACATTTTAGAACAGCTACCTATTTCCACCATTTAAAAAAAAATTAGATGCTCTATTATTTGGTCCACATAGATATAGCATTGATATTGCTTCCTTGTCCGTGGTATTAACACGTAGTTACCATGTTTATCTCTTATAATTAGCTATTTTAGAGCATCATTGGTACCCCTGCTTTTTTGTAGGAGGTGAAGCATAATAAATTCTATATTAGTCTCCATTTTATGGTTTCATTAAGGTCTGCTATTTGTTGATTAAGGTGAGTTAGCCTGGAAGTGTTTACCCTTCACTAAAGCCAAATATCAGCCCTTGGAGTCTTTTCTGGAGTTATCTTAGGAGGACAACTGCTTTACTTCTTTATTTTTGCTCTATACTAATTTCATCCCAATCGTGGAGGAAATTTCCAGATCCTGCAAATTCCTAAAATACTATACCATCTTCCCAGAATGGAAAAATGGTAGCAACAACAAAAAAGGATCTGACTATAGAAAATTACTAAGTGAAAGAAAGATCATAACACAAACACAGAAGAGAACAAGTTCAAAATGGCTACATGCAAAGCTTTAAAGAAAAATGTGAAATGGTATCAGGACAAAAAAATAAAACAAAAGTATTGATTGGAAGAACTCAAGACATTTTTAAAAAATCAAATAAGAATGATAAAAGAATTAGAATGATGCAAGAGGATATGGGGGGAAAGTTAATAACTTGATAAAGGAGTAACCAAAAAAAGCAAGGGCAGATGTAAACAAAACAGTGATGAAAACAGCTCCTTAAAAATATAATTAACCAAATGTAAAAGAAGTTATTAAAAATAATAGCTTCCTCCCAAAAATACATGCAAAGATAGTTTTTGATATTCACCTTTGTAAAAACTTGCATCCTCCCTCCCTTCTCCCCACCCCCTTCTCTAGACAGCAAGCAATCCAATATAGGTTAAATGTGCCTAATTCTTCTAACTATATTTCCATATTGGTAATGCTGCACAAAAAAACAAAAAAAATCAGATCAAAAAAGAAAACAAGAAAAAGGGAAAAAGCAAGCAAACATTTCAAATATCATTGAAATAAATCAGCATAGAACAAGATTTAGCAATTTTTACATTAAAGAATCAATAGGCTTGAAATATGATATTCTAGAAGGCAAAAGAGCTAGGATTACTAAGTGTAACCTTCTCATCTTTACCAATCTAATGGGTGTGATATGAAACCTCAGAGTTGCTTTAATTTCCATTTCTCAAATTATTATTTGGAGGATTAATAAAAATAACCTAACCAAAAAAATTGATTATATAGTACTTGAAAGAATGAATATTTAATTAAATAATCGACTTTAAAGCATTCCTGATGAAAATACCAGAATTAAATGAAAAATTGGATTTTCAAGTACAAAAATCACAAGTTGCATAAAAAGGTAAACAGAAAAGAGAAATCATAAGGAATTCAATAAAATTAAACTTTTTACATTTCTATATGGAAAGGTAATTCTTGTAACCTTAAGAACTTTATCATTACTGAGACAGAAGGAGCATACATAGATGCCATGGGTACAAGTTAAATATGATAAGAAAGTTTTGCCTCCCCAAAAAAATGAACAGGAAGAAGAGGTGAGAAAGAGGAGAGGAAGAAAGTGGAAGTATAATGAAATTAATCATCCCACATAAAAGTGGCACAAAAGAATATTTACAGTGGAGGAGAAGATGGGTGGTCAGGTAATACTAAAACATTACTCATTGAAATTGGCTAAAAGAGAGAATAGTATGCACATTCAGTTGGTATGAAAACCTATCTTATCCTACTGAGAAGTAGGATGGAAAGAGGATAAGGGAAGGGTGCTACTGGTAGAAGGAAGAAAGGATAAGAAGGCAGTGATTAGAAATTAAATTATTAGGGAAGAATAGGATGATGAAGAGGGGGAAAGAGAAAGAGTGATAGGTAAAAATAAGGATAAGTGGCAGAAACAGAATGGAGGGAAATATAGTTTTTAATCATAATTATGATGTGAGTAGAATGAACTCACTCACAACATGGAAGCAAATAGATGAAAAACTAGAATCCCACAATATGTTTTTGGAAGAAACACACTTGAAGCAGAAACAGACAAAGAATAAATGCAAATATCTGGAAAAGAATCTAAAAGTATTATAGTGAGGTATAAGTATTATAATCTATAATTTTACTTCAGCTGTAGTAAAAAAAAAAAAAATCAGGTGTGGCAATTATGATCTCCCACATAAAAACCTCACAACCAAGTTCAGAAAAGTAGAAATATTAAATTCATTGTTTTCAGATCATAATGAAATAAAAATTACTTTCAACAAAGGGTAATGGAAAAATAGATTAAAAATCAATTGAAACTAAATAATCTAATCCCAAAGAAATGATTACATCAAAGAAAAAATCATAGAAACAATCAATAATGTCACTAAAGAGAAGGAGAATAATGAGAAAATATGCCAATTTGGTGGGACACAGACAAAATAATAAATATGGGAAAATTCATATTACTAAATAAAGAATATAAAAGAACACATCAAAAAAATGGTCATTCAACTAAAAAAAATATAGAAAAAGAACATATCAACAATCTTTAATTAGCCACCAAATTAGAAATCATAAAACTCAAAGGAGAGATTAATAAAATTTAAATTAAGAAAACCATTAAACTAATTAAAATAGTAGCTTTTTCCATGAGAAAAATGTCAATAAAATTTACAAAGCATTATAAATCATGGTCATTTTTTTTAATAAAAGAAGACAAACAAATTAGCAGTACCAAAAAGGAAAACTGAATTCACCAAGAACTAAAAGGAAATTAAAGCAATTATTAGGAGTGATTTTGTTCGATTATATAGTTATAAATCTGACTAAGTGAAATGATATTTGTGAAAAATATTAATTGCCCATTTTAACTGAAGAGGAAACTGAAGAGGAAGAAAGAAAGAAAGAAAGAAAGAAAGAAAGAAAGAAAGAAAGAAAGAAAGCAAGAAAGAAAGAAAGAAAGAAAGAAAGAAAGAAAGAAAGAAAGAAAGAAAGAAAGAAAGGAAAGAAAGAAAGAAAGAAAGAAAGAAAGAAAGAAAGAAAGAAAGAAAGAAAGAAAGAAAGAAAGAAAGAAAGAGGAAGAGAGGGAGGGAGGGAGAAGAAAGGAGGGAGGAAAGGAGGGAGAGAAAAAAGGAAGAAGGGAGGGAGGGAGGGAAAGAAGGAAGAAGGAAGTAAAACATGCCATCATTAAGATCCCAAAGAAAAAGTTCCCAGGACCAGATGGATTGATGAGTAAATTCTAACAAACTTTTAAAGAACAGCATTTCCAATACTATATACAAACTATGTATATAAATAGGCAAAAAAGGAGACCTACCAAATTCATTTTATGACACAAACATAGTACTTAAACCTAAACCATAAGAAGAACAACAGAGAAAGAAAACTTTAGCTCAATTTTCTTAATGGATATTAACACAATTAATTTTAAATAAAATAATATCAAAAAAATTACAGAAATATATTACAAATATAATGCATTGTGACTCTGGAAGACTGTGTGAATTTTCTGTTTTACTTAAATCCAATTCACAGGCAAATCAAGATATCACCTGCATGACATTAGTGGACCTCTTCCAGAATGAAGGATAAACCAACAATAAGAAGAGAAATGCAAATCAAAACAACGCTGATGTTTTACCTCACAGCTTGCACATTGGCAAAGATGGCGATAAATGGGGATAGTCAAAATTGGAAAGGCTGTGGGATTACAGATATTTATTCATTGTTGACAGAGATACAAATCAGTACAACTAGTGGTACCTGGAATTAGTTCAAGCTGGCTCCCAAAAGCTGATTTCTAAATTTTCAGTATGAGAATTAACACTTTAGAAAATGGCAACTATAGCAAGTAAGAGCTTCATTTATTATTTTGTTGATTTATAGACCTAAGAAAGTAATGGAGAATATGTTAACAATTCATATTAATTATATTGTAAGAACATCATGCATACACTCAGCACTTTCCCCTTTCCCCCATATATTTGCTTGTTAAGCATTTGCCAACATACCACTAAAATTAATTTAGAATTGTGCAAACACAATAACTAAAGTTTTCAGCTCTTCTGACCCAGAAGTGTAGCTCTCCAAGGAGGCCACTTACAACAAGAAAGTCAAAAATATTTGCAGCACTTTTTGTGATAGGAAAGAATTGGAAGAAAAATGGATCCCTAAAATTTGGGGAAAGACTAAACAATTTGTGTTATTTAAATATGTTGGAATATCTTAAGGTTTTGTAATAAATGAGAATATGTAAAATCAGAGAAGCATGAAATGATATATAGGAATAATATAATCATTGTACACAATGATTACAACAATATAAACAGAGAAATACAAAACAATCAAAAAGCAATTTTGCTAAAAAGAAAAGTAGTTATAATAAAGTGATGTGAGAATATAGTCCTACAATCCTCTTTTCAGAAATCAAACATAGAAATTGAAGAAAACAACTCTTAAAAATTATTAGGTAAAATGGGAGAAAAATATATTGAGGAAAACCACTTCTTAAAAAAATAGATCTAGGTGGCATAATGGATAGAGCACCAGCCCTAAAGTCAGGAGGATCTGAGTTCCAATCTGCTTTCAGACACTTAACACTTCCTAGCTATGTGACCCTGAGCAAGTCACTTAATCCCAATTCCCTCAGGGGAAAAATAGAATTGGTGAAATAGAAAAAGAGAACTCAATGACCAAAACAACTTTAAAAAAAAAGTTTAATTGGCCAAATGCAAAAGGAGGCTAAAAAAAAAAAAAAGCTAACTGAAGAAAATAATGTATTAAAAATTAGAATTAGATAAATGGAAGTGAATGATTCAATAAGACATTAAAAACCAAATAAACAAAATGACCCCAAATAAAAAAAAATAGAAGAAAATGTAAAATATCTCATTGGAAAAACCACTCAAATGGGAAATAGATCCAGGAGAGAAAAATCTAAAGATTATTAGACAATCTGAAAACTATGATGAAAAAAGAGGTCAGACAATATCTTTCAAGAAATCATTAAGGAAAATTGCTGATATCCTAGAACCAGAGGGTAAAATAATTATTGAAAGAATCCTCCAATTAATTCCTAAAAGAGACACCAAAAAGAAAACTCCAGGGAATATCATAGCAAAATTCCATAATTATCAGATCAAGCAGAAAACACTGCAAGTAGCCAGAAAGAAACAATCAAAATATCAGGAAACACTATCACAATTACTCAGCCCATAGTAGCTTCCACTTTATTTTTTTAAATAATAGTTTTTTTTTAATTTTCAAAATACATGCAAAGGTAGTTATCAACATTCATCTTTGCAAAACCTATGTTAAAAATCCCTCTCCCTCCCTTCTTCTTACTTCCTGCCCTAGACAGCTGGTAATCCAATATATGTTAAATATATGCAATTCTTCTCCATTTTTTTCTTATGCACAAGAAAAATCAGACCAAAAATGGAAAAAAATGAGAAAGGAAAAAAAAAAAACAAGCAAACAACAACAAAGATAAAAATATTGTGTTTGATCCACATTCAGACCTCATAGTCCTCTTTCTGGATACAGATGGCTCTCTTCATCATGAGTCAATTGAAATTGGCCTGAATCACCTCATTGTTGAAAAAAGCTATGTCCATCAGAGTTGATTATATCCATCAAAATTCATCATCAAATAAACTTGTTCTTCCAGTATACAATCTTCTCCTGATTCTATTCACTTCACTTGGCCTTGCTTAACATAAGTCTCTCCAGGACTTTCTGAAATTATCCTGCTGTTCATTTTTTATAGAACAACATCCATATGCTATGACTTATTCAGCCACTCCACAGATGATAGGCATCTACTCAGTTTCCAATTCCTTGCCATTATAAAAAAAGGCTACTCCAAACATTTTTGAATATGTGGTTACTTTTCCTTTTTTATGATGTCTTTGGGATGCAGACCAAGTAGAGATACTGCTGAATCAAAGGATATGCACAGTTTGATAGCACTTTAGCATAGCTTCAAATTGTTCTCCAGATGATTGGATCAGTTTACAACTTCACCAACAACCACATTCCCTCCAAAATTTATCATTATCTTTTCCCATCATCTTAGCCAATCTGAGAGATGTAGAGTTGTCTTAATTTGCACTTCTCTGATCAATAGTAACTTAGAACATTTTTTCATATGACTACAAGTGGTTTCAATTTCTTCATCTGTAAATTGTAAGTTTATAGCTTTTGACCATTTATCAATTGAAGAATAGCTTGTATCCATATAAATTTGAGTCAATTCACTATATAGTTTAGAAATGAAACCTTTATCAGACTACTTGGAAATAAAATTTTCCCTAGTTGTCTGCTTCTCTTCTGATCTGTTCTGCATTGCTTTGGTTTGCACAAAAACTTTTAATTTAATATAATCAAAATTACCTATTTTGTCTTTCATAATGTTCTCTAGTTCTTCTTTAGAAATAAATTAATTCCTGAGAAGCAGACTATCCCTTGTTGTCCAAATGTGCTTATAGTATAATTTTGTGTCTAAATCATCAACCCATTTTAAACTTTATCTTGGTATCTTGGTTTAGTGTGATATATTAGTCAATGCTTCATTTCTGCCATAATATTTTCCAATTTTCCCAGCAATTTTTGTCTTCTTATCCCAGAAGCTAGAGTCTTTGGGTTTATAAAACACTAGATTAGTATAGTCATTGATTATTATGTCTTGTGAATCTAACCTATTCCACTGATACCCTACTCTATTTCTTAGGCAGTACCAAATGATGAGCACTGCTTTATCACATAGTTTTATATTTCGTACAGCTAGGCTATCTTTATTTGCATTTTTTAATTGATTCCCTTGAAATTCTTGATCTTTATTCTTCCAGATGAATTTTGTTATTATTTTTTCTAGCTCTGTAAAGTAATTTCTTGGCAATTTTATTGATATTGCACTGAATAAGTAGATTAATTTAGGTAGAATTTTCATTTTTATTATATTAACTTGGCCTATCCACAAGCATTTGATATTTTTCCAATAGTTTAGATCTAATTTTATTTGTATGAAAAATGTTTTCTATACTTCCTGACTTTGTCTTGGCAGGTAGATTCCCAAATATTTTATATTATCTATAGTTATGTTAAATTATATTTTTCTTTCTATCTCTTGCTGCTAGAATTTGTTGATAACATAAAAATGCTTATGATTTATTTTGTATCCTGCAATTTTTCTTAATTTGTGAATTGGTTCTAAGTAGTTTGGTAGTTGATTCTCTAGGATTCTCTATACCATTATGTCACCTGCAAAGAGGGATAATTCTGTTTCCTTATTACCTTGTTTAATTCCTTTATTTTCTTTTTTCTTCCTTATGGCTAAAGCTAACAATCCTAATAAAATATTGAATAGTAATGGTGATAATGGGCAAGCTTGTTTCACTTCTGATCTTATTGGGAATTAATCTATTTTATCCCTATTATATATGATACTTGCTGATGATTCTAGGAAGATGTTACTGATAATTTTAATGAAAACTACATTTATTGCTGTGCTTTCTGGTGTTTTTAATAGGAATGATGTTGGATTTTGTCAAATCATTTTTTGCATCTATTGATAATATGATTTCTGTCACTTTGGTTATTGATATAGTCAATTATGCTTATGGTTTTCCTAATGTTGAACAAGCTCTACATTCCTGCTATAAGTCCGGCATGGTCAGTGTATCATCCTACTGATAACTTGCTATAATCTCTTTGCTATTATTTTGTTTAAGATTTTCGCATCAGTATTCATTAGGGAAATTGGGCTATAATTTCTCTGTTTTGACCCTACCTGGTTTAGATATTGGTGCCATATCTCTGTCATAGAAGGAATTTGGTAATATTCCTTTCTCCATTTTTCCAAATACTTTGTATAGTATCCAAATAATTGCTCTTTAAATGTTTGGTAGAACTCATTTTTAAATCCATATGCCTCTGGAGATTTTTTCTTAAGGAGTTGCTTAATAGCTTAGTCATTTTCTTTTTTTCTATAATGGGACTAATTAAGTAATTTATTTCCTCTTCTGTTGATCTGGACAAGCTATATTTTTGTAACTATTCATCTATTTCACTTAGATTATAAGATTTATTGGCCTGCAGTTGGGAAAAATAGCTCCTTATTTTGTTCTAATTTCTCTTCATTGGTGGAAAGTTCACCTTTTTCACCTTTGATAATAGCAATTTGATTTTTTAATCCAACTAACTAAATGTGCATATATTTTGTTATTTTTTCATAAAACTAACTTAGTTTTGTTATTTAGTTCAATAGTTTTCTTATTTTCAATTTTATTCATCTCTCCTTTTGTTTTTAGGTTCAAACAGATGTTAATCTCCCTTCTTTCTTCAATTGCAATAGATCTTTTTGCCTCTTCATGTGTATAATTTACCCCATTTTTCCTCCCCTTTCCTCTTCTTTCAGTAAAATTTCTTATTTACTCCTAGTTTCATTTTATATCATCACTATGAAGTCAAATTATATCTACACTCTCTAAGTATACCCCTAACTAAGATACCATTATCAAAAGGTAAACATATGTTCCCATATGGGGATGTAAACATTTTAACTTTTTAAAAAACATAGCTTTTTTTTATATATTTTTACATTTTTATGCTTCTCTTGAGTTGGGTATTTGAAGGTCACATTTTCTGTTCAGCTCTGTTTGTTTCATCAAAAATAATTGAAAATGCCCCATTTCATTGAATATCCACATTTTCCCTAAAAGAAAATGCTTAGTTTTCCTGGGTAGTTGATTCTTGGTTTCAGTCCAATCTCCTTTGACCTCTAGAATATCACAATCCAAGTCCTTCAGTACTTTAAATGGGAAGATGCTAAATCCTCTGTAATCCTGATTGTGGCTCTTCAATATTTGAATTGTTTGTTTCTGGATGACTGAAATATTTTCTCCTTCGTCGGATAATTCTGCAATTTAGCTATAATATTCTTGAGAGTTTTAATTTTGGGGTCTTTTTTAGGAGATGATAGATGAATTCTTTCAATGGCTATTTTATCTTCTAGTTCTAGGACATCAGGGCAGTTTTCCTTGATAATTTCTTGAAAGATTTCATTTTTTATTGTGGTTTTCAGTGAATCCAATGATTCTTATATTTTCTCTCCTGGATCTATTTTAGAGGTTTGTTTTTCTGATGAGGTACTGTAATGTTCTTTTCTAAAAATAACGTTCTCCAGGAACAGGTTTCTTTTTTTTTTTATTCTTTTTTTAATATTTTATTTTATTTAATAATAACTTTATATTGACAGAATCCATGCCAGGGTAATTTTTTTTTTTACAACATTATCCCTTGCACTCGTTTCTGTTCTGATTTTTCCCCTCCCTCCCTCCACCCCCTTACCTAGATGGCAAGCAGTCCTATATATGTTAGATATGTTGCAGTATATCCTAGATACAATATATGTGTGCAGAACCGAACAGTTCTCTTGTTGCACAGGGAGAATTGGATTCAGAAGGTAAAAATAACCCCAGAAGAAAAACAAAAATGCAGATAGTTCACATTTGTTTCCCAGTGTTCTTTCTTTGGGTGTAGCTGCTTCTGTCCATCATTTATCAATTGAAACTCAGTTAAGTCTCTTTGTCAAAGAAATCCACTTCCATCAGAATACATCCTTATACAATATCATTGTCTTGATAGTATGAAGTATGATATTAACTTTGCTCAGAAAATATAAAGTTTCTTGATCATTATATATATATATATATATATATATATATATATATATATAGATTCTCTTCACCCTCATCATTTAATATCATTTTCTTTATATGCCAAATGGCTTGATTCTTTGAAGTGGAAGCTGCCCTTGCTCCAGGGCACTGTGAAGCACCTATTGCCTGTAGAGGAAGCTTGAGATAATTTCCCCTTTGCCCTAAGAGCAGACCTCAACCTAAAATGAGCAAAAAAGCAAAAAGAGCTCTGAACATAGAAAACTATTATGGAGACAGGGAAGAACAGATCTCAAACCCTGTGGATACTAATGGCAAAACATCTCCAGATGAAGCCTCAATTATATCCTTAATCCATATTGGATTATTTGCTATCTAAGGAAGGGGATGGGGGAAAGGGAGAGGAAAAAATTGGAACACAAGGTTTTGAAAGAGTGAATGTTAAAAACTCTCTTTGTATGTATTTTTAAAATAAAACCTATTATTAGTTAAGAAAAAAAAAACAGTCTATTGTTGAAATAACATCAGTGTTCGAGAAGAAATTTAATTAGATTCTGTGGAAATACCATATATGTAGCCCATCATTTCCCTGATCTAGAAGAAATCTTGACTCATTACTTTCATAGAATTATTTCTTAGTATTAATGGATTGTAGTTAAAAACAGCAACAACAACAAATAACAACAACAACAACAAATAACAACAACAACAACAACAACAACAAAAATCCTTAGTATTCCAGTCTAAGCTTTAGCAGAACACAACATAAATGAATTTTTTAAAATTTATTTTAAATCCTTCCTGTTGCCATTTAAATTCACTTAATCTTGTTTTATCCTATAAGTAGAAAGTAAAATAGTAAACACTGATGAAATCTCTCTCTCTCTCTCTCTTTCTCTCTCTCTCTCTCTCTCTCTCTCTCTCTCTCTCTCTCACACACACACACACACACACACACACACACACACACAAAGGCCCCAGTAACTAGTTTAATTCATTTCAACAGACATTAAATATTGGATGGTGTTTATCATGCCGGTGCACAGAAAACAAATTATAAAAATGAAAGAGTTCCTCTCTTCAAGAAACTTACATTCATATTCTTATTCTGCCTTGATAGTATGAAGTATGGTATTAACTTTGCTCAGAAAATATAAAGTTTCTTGATCATTTTATATATATATACACACACATTTTATATATATATATATATATATATATATCACACAGCTGTGATCAAGAAACTTTATATTTTCATATATATATATATATGTGTGTGTGTGTGTGTGTGTGTGTATATGTATATATATATACACACACACACATATATATATATATATATATATATATAATATATATATATATATCCACATATATATGTATATTGACTCTCCTCACCCTCATCATTTAATATTATTTTCTTTATTTTGCTAAAATGTTTTAAAGAGAGAATAACTCCAATACAGAAATATCATACATTTTAAATACAATATTTTTTGTTAGCAGAGTAGCTGAATTTACATAGTTCTTTAGGTTTTAAATGTATTGCATTAATCCATAGGTGTGTCCATTTATTCACCAAGTTTTTATTAACTACATACTATCTGTCAATGCTGGTAATACAAAGTTAAAAATTAAGCAATTCTTCAAAGACCAACAAATGACTAGAGGGATATTAGATGATAGCTAGCTACATACTTTTATGGATACATAAAGATGATATAATGATATAAAGAGAGAGAAATAGATACAGACAGAAAGACAGAGATAAATAAAAAGACAGTGACAGACACAGATGGGGAAAGAGAGAGAGAGAGACAGAGAGAGACAGAGAGAAAAGCATCTTACAACAATCATGTTAGGTCAACATTTTAGCTATTATTCCAATTTTATAAGTTACATAAATGAGGTATCTAATGATTAAATGATTACCATGATCGTGCAAGTAGAAAGGAAAACAGTAAATACTGATGAGATCTCTATTTGTAGAATTGAAATATGAACCTACGTCTTCTCCTGTTCTAAATTCACATAATTTCCATTCTGTCATGAAGCTTCCTAAAATTCCAGAACTAAAGGGAGAGGATAATTTTCTATAGAAATATGAAATTTCATAGCAATTGTTCATTTTTCTAAGACATTGAGAGATAATTAATTATTTTATTAAATGGAAGGATAGCTGTGGAATCAGAAGATTTCAGTTTGTATTCTACTCAAACAGTTTTAAGCAAGGTGAGCCTGGGCAAGTCATTTCATTAATCTGAGATTCAGGGTCTGCATATGTAAAACGAGATAATTTATCATTTATATCCTGGCTTGCTGTGATGATCAAATGATATATTATGAGTAAGGGGCTTTGCAAACCCCAAAATACTGCAAAAATGTAAGTCATTATGGTGATCATTATTAAAGTAATATTAGAGAACGAAGGAATTAAATTAATATTAGAGAATATTAGAGGGACTTCCAGCCAAGATGGCAGGGAGGAGGCACACAGCTGTGTAAGCTCCGTGTTTTTCTCTCAGAATCCATTTCATTACAAGCCTCTGAATTAATGCTTGACTGAAAAAAACCCACAAATAGTTACCAAGAGAAGACATTCTTGAGATTCGCAAGAAAGGTCTGTTTTTGCTTGAGGGCGGGGACGGTTGTAGATCAGGCGCAGGCTGAGGGCAGGCAGTGGCAGCAAGAGCACGGGAAACAGCTCACAGCCAAGCAGACCAGAGAGGGGGTGGAGTGTGATCTCAGCCATCTCTACGGGGGGAGCTTTGCTACAGGTTTGGATACTTTGTTCAGGCAACAAGTCAGTAGCCCAGCAGAGAAGCTAAAAACACCAGGGGGTGAAGAATACAACCCCAAAGAGCTGGAGTCTCTCAAGACCTGGCCAACCCTCCCCCACAGTGTCTCAGCACGTTCTCGGAACTCAGAGCACAGACGCCGCACAGTCCTGCTAGTGCCTCACTGCTGCCCCCGCAGTCTATACAGGAAGCTCGGTAACACCACCCAGCCCCTTCCCCCAAAACAGCAGACTCCATTTAGGGTTTTTTTTTCTTTTTTTCTTTTTGCTAGTTTGTCTTTGATTCTTCTTTGACAAAATGAGCAAAAAATTGAAAAGAACCTTAACCCTTGACAGTTTCTATACAGAAAGAGAGCAGACTGTAAACCCTGAGGAGATTAAAAACAGACTGTCTCTAGGTGAATCCCCAAAAGAGGAGATCATCTATTCCTCAGCACAGATGAACCTCATAGAAGAAATTAAAAAGACTCTCACAAGAGAGCTAGAAGAAAAATGAGAAAAGGAGAGGGAGGCTTGGCAAGAGAGTCATCCCACTCATTTAAAGACAGAGTGGATAAAGAAATAAAATCCTTGAAAAATAGGATTAGTGAAATGGAAACAGAAAATAGTTCTCTAAAAAACAAAATTGGCGAAATGGAAAAAAATTCCATAGAACAAAAGGACTCAATTGGACAATTAGAAAAGGATATTAAAAAAATGAGTGAAAAAAATACTTAATTGAAAATTAGATTTGAACAAATGGAATTGAATGACTCGAGGAGAAAAGAATCAGTCAAGCAAATCAAAAAAAAAAAAATTAAACAATGGAAAAGAATGTGAAATACCTTCTGGGGAAAACAACAGACCTGGAAAACAGATCCAGGAGAGAAAATCTGAGAATCATTGGACTCCCAGAAAAGTATGATAAAAAAAGTGGCTGGACACGATTTTCCAGGAAAATATCAAAGAGAACTGCCCAGAAGTCATAGAAAAAGAGGGTAAAATAGACATTGAAAGAATTCATCAATCACCTACTGCAAGGGATCCTAAAATCAAAACACCAAGAAATATAGTGGCCAAATGCCAGAACCCTCAGATGAAGGAAAAAATACTGCAAGCAGCTAGAAAAACCCAATTCAACTATTGAGGAGCCACAATAAGGATCACCCAGGATCTAGCAGCATCCACATTAAAGGATCAAAGGGCCTGGAATATGATATTCCAAAAGGCTAAGGAACTTGGTATACAATGAAAAAATAACTTACCCACCTAGAATGAGCATCTTTTTCCAGAAAAGAAGATGGACATTCAACAAAGTCAGCGAATTTCACCTATTTTTGATGAAAAAGCCAGAATTTAACAAAAAGTTTGATCTACAAATATAGAACTCAAGAGAAATCTAAAAATGTAAAGATTAATCTTGGGAACTATATTTCTGCTATAAAGATGTATAAAGAATACATGTATACCTTGTTCTAGAAACTAGATGCGGAAAGGACATTGTACCAGAAAAAGGGTAAAGTGAGGATACTACATCTCATGAAGAGGCAAAGGAAACCTATTATATCTGAGAGAAAGAATGGAGGGGGATGAATATAGTGGGTATCTTACTGCCTTCAGAATTGGCTTTAAGAGAAAAATTTTAGACATATTCAATTTATGGTGAAACTTCTCCCACCTCATTGAAAAGTGAGAAGGGAAAAGTGAAAAGGGAAGGAATAAGTTAAGTGGAAGGGAATACGGAAACTGGGAGGGAAAGGGGTAAGATGGGGGAGGAACTCTAAGGTGGGGGGAGAGAGATACTAAAAAGGGAATGCTGTGAGAAGCAAGTGGTGCTCACCAGCTTAATACTGGGAAGTGGGGTAAGGGGGAAAGAAGGGAGAAAAGCATTAACAGGTGTTAACAAGATGGCAAGTAATACAGAATTGGTCATTTTAACCATAAATGTGAATGGGGTAAACTCCCCCATAAAGAGGAAGCGGTTAGCAGAATGGATTAAAAGCCAGAATCCTACAATATGTTGTTTACAGGAAACACACCTGAAGCGGGGAGATACATGCAGGTTAAAGGTAAAAGGTTGGAGCAAAATCTACTATGCTTCAGGTGAAGTCAAAAAAGCAGGGGTAGCCATCCTGATCTCAGATCAAGCTAAAGCCAAAATTGATCTAATTAAAAGAGATAAGGAAGGGCACTATATCTTGCTAAAGGGTAGCATGGATAATGAAACAATATCACTATTAAACATATATGCGTCAAGTGGTGTAGCATCTAATTTCTTAAAAGAAAAATTAAGAGAGCTGCAAGAAGAAATAGACAGCAAAACTATAATAGTGGGAGATCTCAACCTTGCACTCTCAGAATTAGATAAATCAAACCACAAAATAAATAAGAAAGAAGTCAAAGAGGTAAATAGAATACTAAAAAAAAAAAAAAAAATTAGATATGATAGATCTCAGGAGAAAATGTAATGGAGATAGAAAGGAGTACACTTTCTTTTCAGCAGTTCATGGAACCTATACAAAAATTGACCATATATTAGGACATAAAAACCTCAAACTCAAATGCAGTAAGGCAGAAATAGTAAATGCATCCTTTTCAGACCACGATGCAATGAAAATTACATTCAACAAAAAGCCAGGGGAAAGTAGACCAAAAAATAATTGGAAACTAAATAATCTCATACTAAAGAATGATTGGTGAAACAGCAAATCATAGACATAATTAATAACTTCACCCAAGAAAATGATAATAATGAGACATCATACCAAAATGTATGGGATGCAGCCAAAGTGATAATAAGGGGAAATTTCATATCTCTAGAGGCCTATTTATATAAAATAGAGAAAGAGAACGTCAGTGAATTGGGCTTGCAACTAACAATGCTAGAAAAGCAACAAATTAAAAACCCCCAGTCAAACACTAAACTTGAAATTCTAAAAATAAAAGGAGAGATCAGTAAAATTGAAAGTAAAAAAAAAAAAACTATTGAATTAATTAACAAAACTAAGAGTTGGTTCTATGAAAAAACCAACAAAATAGACAAACCCTTAGTAAATCTGATTAAAAAAAGGAAAGAGGAAAATCAAATTGTTAGTCTTAAAAATGAAAAGGGAGAACTCTCCACTAACGAAGCAGAAATTAGAGCAATAATCAGGAGTTACTTTGCCCAATTTTATGCCAATAAATTCGACAACTTAAATGAAATAGAAGAATACCTCCAAAAATATAGCTTGCCCAAACTAACAGAGGAAGAAGTAAATATCCTAACTAGTCCCATCTCAGAAAAAGAAATAGAACAAATTATCAACCAACTCCCTAAGAAAAAATCCCCAGGACCAGATGGATTTATATGTGAATTCTATCAAACATTTAAAGAACAATTAACTCCAATGCTAAATAAACTATTTGAAAAAATAGGGATTGAAGAGTCCTACCAAACTCCTTTTATGACACAGACATAGTACTGATACCTAAACCAGGTAGGTTGAAAATAGAGAAAGAAAATTATAGACCAATCTCCCTAATGAATATTGATGCTAAAATTTTAAATAAAATATTAGCAAAAAGATTACAGAAAATCATCCCCAGGATAATACACTATGACCAAGTAGGATTTATACCAGGAATGCAGGGCTAGTTCAATATTAGAAAAACTATTAGCATAATTGACTACATCAATAATCAAACAAACAAAAGCCATAGGATCATCTCAATAGATGCAGAAAAGGCATTTGATAAAATCCAACATCCATTCCTAATAAAAACACTTGAGAGCATAGGAATAAATGACTTTTCCTTAAAATAGTCAGGAGCATATATTTAAAACCGTCAGTAAGCATCATATGCAATGGGGAAAAACTGGAACCTTTCCCAGTAAGATCTGGAGTGAAGCTAGGTTGCCCACTATCACCATTATTATTCAATATTGTATTAGAAACACTAGCCTCTGCAATAAGAGTCGAAAAAGAAATTAAAGAAATTAGAGTAGGCAATGAGGAAACCAAACTATCACTCTTGGCAGATGATATGATGGTATACCTAGAGGACTCCAGAAATTCTACTAAAAAGCTATTAGAAATAATTCATAATTTTAGCAAAGTAGCAGGATACAAAATAAATCCCCATAAATCCTCAGCTTTTTTATACATTACCAACAAAATCCAACAGCAAGAGATACAAAGAGAAATTCCATTCAAAATAACTGTTGATAGCATAAAATATTTGGGAATCTATCTACCAAAGGAAAGTCAGAAATTATATAAGCAAAATTACAAAAAAGTTTCCACACAAATAAAGTCAGACTTAAATAATTGGAAAAATATTAAGTGCTCTTGGATAGGCTGAGCGAATATAATAAAGATGACAATACTCCCTAAACTAATCTATTTATTTAGTGCTATACCAATCAGACTTCCAAGAAAATATTTTAATGATCTAGAAAAAATAACAACAAAATTCATATGGAACAATAAAAAGTCAAGAATCTTAAGGGAATTAATGAAAAAAAAAATCAAATGAAGGTGGCCTAGCTGTACCTGATCTAAAATTATATTATAAAGCAGCAGTCACCAAAACCATTTGGTATTGGCTAAGAAATAGATTAGTGGATCAGTGGAAAAGGTTAGGTTCACAAGACAGAATAGTCAACTATAGCAATCTAGTGTTTGACAAACCCAGTGATCCTAACTTTTGGGATAAGAATTCATTTTTTGATGAAAACTGCTGGGATAACTGGAAATTAGTATGGCAGAATTTAGGCATGGACCCACACTTAACACCATATACCAAGATAAGATCAAAATGGGTCCATGACCTAGGCATAAAGAATGAGATTATAAATAAATTAGAGGAACATAGAATATTTTATCTCTCAGACTTGTGGAGGAGAAAGAAATTTGTGACCAAAGATGAACTAGAGACCATTACTGATCACAAAATAGAAAATTTTGATTATATCAAATTAAAAAGCCTTTGTACAAACAAAACTAATGCAAACAAGATTAGAAGGGAAGCAACAAACTGGGAAAACATCTTCACAGTTAAAGGTTCTGATAAAGGCCTCATTTCCAAAATATATAGAGAACTGACTCAAATTTATAAGAAATCAAGCCATTCTCCAATTGATAAATGGTCAAAGGATATGAACAGACAATTTTCAGATGATGAAATTGAAACTATTACTACTCATATGAAAGAGTGTTCCAAATCACTATTGATTAGAGAAATGCAAATTAAGACAACTCTGAGATACCACTACACACCTGTCAGATTGGCTAAGATGACAGGAAAAAATAATGATGAATGTTGGAGGGGATGCGGGAAAACTGGGACACTGATGCATTGTTGGTGGAGTTGTGAACGAATCCAACCATTCTGGAGAGCAATCTGGAATTATGCCCAAAAAGTTATCAAACTGTGCATACCCTTTGATCCAGCAGTGCTACTACTGGGCTTATACCCCAAAGAGATACTAAAGAAGGGAAAAGGACCTATATGTGCCAAAATGTTTGTGACAGCTCTGTTTGTAGTAGCTAGAAACTGGAAATTGAATGGATGACCATCAATTGGAGAATGGCTGGGTAAATTGTGGTATATGAGTGTTATGGAATATTATTGTTCTGTAAGAAATGACCAGCAGGATGAATACAGAGAGGCTTGGAGAGACTTACATGTACTGATGCTAAGTGAAATGAGCAGAACCAGGAGATCATTATACATTTCGACAACAATATTGTCTGAGGATGTATTCTGATGGAAGTGGATTTCTTTGACAAAGATACCTGAATTTCTATTGATAAATGATGGACAGAAGCAGCTACCCCCAAAGAAAAACTTTTGTTTTTCTTCCCGGGTTATTTTTACCTTCTGAATCCAATTCTCCCAATGCAAGAAGAGAACTGTTCAGTTCTGCAAACATATATTGTATCTAGGATATACTGTAACATATCTAACATATATAGGACTGCTTGCCATCTAGGGGAGGGGGTGGAGGGAGGGAGGGGAAAAATTGGAAGAGAAGCGAGTGCAAGGGATAATGTTGTAAAAAAAAAATTACCCTGGCATGGATTCTGTCAATATAAAGTTATTATAAAATAAAATAAAATATATATATATATATATATATATATAAAAGAGAGAATATTAGAATATTAGACATGGTGTAAAGAAATCTGCATTTTTCTATTTACTACCTCTGTTATATTTAAATCCATATCTGACTCAGTTTTCGTATCTGTAAAATGGGAATAATAATATTTCCTTGTTCCCTTGGTTGTTAAAAAGAAAAAAAAAAAAAAACCATTATTGTGAAGCAATATTATTCATAAGTAATGACATCTCTATAGTCACACTTGACAATTTCCTGATTCTTACATTTCTTTGGTGGACATTTCCATCAATTGTGATAAAAATAATCCACCCACATCTCATCCTGTGTGATGCTTACTCATATCATTCCACTAATGCTTCATAGCGTATTTACCCAATCTACTGAAAGTCTTCTGAGGCTTTAATATTTCATCAATTTCAATAGAATACTCGGGCTACACATTTATTATTCCTCACTTTGACTACATCACTGGCCCCCTCATTTTTTGAGTCATGCATATCCTAAAGGGTGTTTTTTATGCCCCTTCTTATGTGTAAGTCATCATTAATAACACACGAGAGCCTGCTGACACCCACTGTGCAGCTTTACATTGCCCTTTGGGTCCTTGGCAATTTGCATTCTTCAGAGAGCATGCTGTGCCATGATTCACAGCCATTATCAAATCATCAGGGAAATTAGTTGCTTCTGGGATCTAAATCTTTTAGTTAAAAAAAAAAAAAAAAACCTGTTAGCCTAACTTCTCTAAACTCAAAGTCAATATACCAGTAGTTACCCAATCTTTCCAATCTCTTCAGAAAAAGGAGTGGAACTTAGAGAACTATGACTCCCCCAGAGTCCAGTTCTTATTATCCACTTTTTCCCATATATTCTATATATTCCATATATTTCCATATATTGTAAAATTTTAATAATGATAAAAATGTGCATGCATATTTTATACATTGAATATATTTATGCACATAGTGATGATGATGATATGTCATGATGATGTGATATATAATGATAATAATAAACTTCATATAGTGTTTACTATGTACCAGGCACTGGGTTAAATACTTTACAATTATGAATTATTTGATCCTCACAACAATTCTGGGAAGTAGGTGCTATTATTATCCTTATTTTACAGATGAGAAAATTGAAAAAACCAGGGGAACTTGCTGTTACAATTAGGTAGAGTCTAAATTTTAATTTAGTCTTTCAGACTATAGACCCAGAGCATTATTTGCTGCACTATATGTGTGCATACATACATACATATATGTATATATACATACATATATGTATGTACATATACAAACATGCATATATGTAGATGGATTATACACATACATGTGTGTGAATGTATGCTTACAGGGTTTATGTCCAAATTTATCTGAGTATGCTCATTTGTAATTAAATCTCTAGATCAACTATTGCCAGCTTAGCCTAAAGTAACAAGTTAGGTCAGGCTGGATCTGGAGTGTTATATTTAGATAGGAGCATACAGAAGGCTGATTAGAGAAATCATCTAGAAAAGAGGGACTAGCATGCTGAAGGAACAAAAATTCATGCATAATAAAGACTAACTAAAGAAATTGAGGAAGATTAGCCTAGAAAAGAAAAGACTAAGGAGTCTTCAAGCATATAAGATGTTTTATATGGAAGAGTAATTATATTTGAATGACTTCCTCCTTACAAGCAGTTCTCAAGAATTTCTGATTCTCAAGAATCTCAACCAGATCAGTTATCTGGTATGTTCAACAGGTAGTTCTTTATTCAGATACAGAATGGAGTTGATCGTCTCTGAGATCGTTTCCAATGCTAAGATTCTGTGATTCTTTAATCTTAAACTAGAGGTGGAAATTTCTTGAAGATAAAAGTTTATCCTGGATTCCCATCCCCCTGCTACCATATCACTGCTACTCCAGTCAGTCTAGAAAAACTAATGCTTTCCTGTTGTTTTATTTTCTTCCACTTCTCTTAAATATAGTCACCTGTTGATGACAAATTTCCCTTATTCATACTAGTATATTGGTATCTCCACTTTGTTTCCCCATGATCCACTAGTCAAAGGAAATCAATTTTTTCTGGTTGTGGTGTCTTAATGGCTTCAGACTTTAAAGATGTCTGATAGTTTAAAATTCCAAATCCCAATCCTCAGGTTAGTACTTAAATCACAGCAATCTGTGAAGCCCACCTAAGAACATTTTTTACAATTTCTTATTAAAGTCTCTTTTCTTTGTAAGGACCAAGTTTAATCTGTGACAGTCTGAATTGTGATAACCCAAAATCATATATCCAGTTTACCATTATGAAACTTTGTAAGTTTACAACACTAGTATCTTCTAGTTAGGTTTATGGTGGGGTTGTATGATACAACTAATTAATCCATAAGAGTGCCCAAATGTTTCTTTCAAATATAGTCTCAGATATTCCTCAAATATATGCTTAACTAATAAAATATGTTGTCAAATAAAATCAGATATTAAAATACAATCTAGTATAGGTTTTGGAGTCATTACATAAGAACTGAGTTCAAACCTAGCCCCAGATTTTTATTAACTATTGTAACCATGAACAAATCACTTGACTTCTGTCAGATTCAGTTTTTTCAACCGAAAAATAGAAGTAATGATAAGCCTTACCTCCCAGAGTTATTGAAGTGCAATAATATTTGTAAAGTGGTTTGCTAACTTTTTCTGTTCTTCATAAGTGCTAGCTATTATTTTGTTGCTGTTGTTAAGTAAATTCTATTTCCCAAACACAAATTCACATAAACACATACCCATACACATACACACACACACACACACACACAAATCCTCTCTCTCTCTCTCTCTCTCTCTATATATATATATATGTGTGTGTGTGTGTGTGTGTGTGTGTGTGTGTGTATGTGTGTATATTATGTGTGTGTGTGTGTATACACACACACACACACACACACACACACACACACACATACTGTTGCTGGGTTAATGTGCAAAACATTTTCCATTTGACCTGTATAACTCGTATTCAATCAACTATAGTAACCAAAACTTTAAGCTTCTCAGGCATCATCTTAGGTACTATACTTACAAATAAAAGTGTTATGTCATGGAGCATTCTTTCTGGGATAATATTTGCATAAATTAATACATATGAAGAAATAGGCACATAGTACAGAGGTTAAAGCACAGTACCTAGAATCAGGAAGATCTGAGTTCAGTCATATTGTCAGACATTTACTATGTCATCAATGTTTACCTCAGTTTCCTCATCTGTAAAATAAGCTGAAAAAAAATGGCAAACTATTGCAGTATCTTTGCCAAGAAAATCCCAAATGAGTTAATGAAATGACTGAATAAAAAATGTAACTATAAAATTGAAATGATGTATTTTTTTAAAAAGGGCATTAGCAGCCTTGGTGATAAGAAAAGGTCTCATGAAGAAAGTAGCATTTGGTTTGATATTTGAGAGAAACTAAGGAATCTAAGAGAGTAGTATTGAGAAGGGAATTCATTCCAGGTATGAAGAACTGCCATTTTAAAAATATAGCAATAGGAAATGGAGAATCTAAGAAAGAAAGAAAGAAAGAAAGAAAGAAAGAAGAAAGAAAGAAAGAAAGAAAGAAAGAAAGAAAGAAAGAAAGAAAGAAGAAAGAAAAAAGAAAGAGAGAGAGAGAAAGAAAGAAAGAAGAAAGAAAGAAGAAAGAAAGAAGAAAGAAAAAAGAAAGAGAGAGAAGAAGAAAGAAAGAAAGAAAGAAAGAAAGAAAGAAAGAAAGAGGGAGGGAAGGAAGAAGGGAGGGAAGGAAGAACGGAGGGAAGGAAGAAGGAAGATAGGAAGGAAGAGAAGAAGAAAGTGAAGGAGAGAGGAGGAAAGGAAGGAAATCCTGATTTCAAGTAGCATTGTTTAGAGAAGCTAAACAGCACTGCATAAACAGAAATAATAGCTCTTGGATTTCACACAACATCATACATTGTATACTAAAGGGATTCTATTTTTTAGATAGATATTTCTATATACTATTAACATTTAAGTTCTTCAAAAAAAAGTTAAGGACCAAACCCCAAGCATTGTCATAACCATCCAATACATCTAACAATCATAAAGCTGTTTGTGTGTGTTATATGTGTTTCTTTTACATATCTTCAAAACACAACAGTATATGAGTTATATGGGCAATCAATAATCTTGAAAATAGTTCCATTTTGTGACTACAATGTTCCCATAAATGTGCATCTACTGACACTAGGTGGATTCAAAAAACATTTGACTTTGATTAGATGAAAACTCTTTTGTTGTTGTTTGTTCTTCATTTTCAAAGAGGACCAAGCAAGGTGATGTCTTGGCTTGCAAGTGAATGGGATTTCAGTGAGAGTACACCATGCAAAGCCAACATACAAACTTTTTCCTCCAGATCCATGGCCCTGGATGCAGTGGGAGATCTTGGCCTTTTTAAGTTATGATCTCTCCCAGATCAAAGTTTGTCTGAGACAATACCTATTCAGGAATTGAACTGGTATTCTCATTTTTAGTTATATTCATTTAGTTGAGGGCTAAATTTTATGCCATACAGATGATTTGTTGGGACATATTGTATAATAACAGTTTTCTTAAAATGTAAAAATAAAAATTATAATTTTCTAAATAAAAGCACATTTATTTTATTCTATTTTGTCCCAAATAAGTGATGTATTACTGAGAAGAAAGCATGTATTTTTGTTGAATTCAATTTTTCTTTTATACCTGAATTCTATAATCTAGATCAGGGAAGTCTTACTGAGAGTTGAAGGGAAATGTTTCAGATGAAAGAAACACAAATATTGTAATTTTATATTTTATTGCTTGTCAGGGAGGAGTATTATAGATATTTAACTGAAAGAATATTTAAGAAGTGTTCTTTTCCAATCCCTTGCCTCTATAAATAAAGTTGAGTTTATGTTCAATTATTCCCTACCACTTTCATTCATAATGGCATAAAACCAATAGCCAATTCAAAAGAGTAAACACACACCCCTCTGATTTCATTCTAAGTAGTTGATCTAAGCAGGTGTATTGCAAAGAGGGCAATCATTTCTCCCAGATACTGCTGTCAAATATTTCTTCTGTCTTTAAACATGGGGGGAGGGAGGAAGAAAGAGAAAAATAAATGAAAAATAAATAATCCAAGAGCATGTTTTTAAATGTGACTTTTCTTTTATCCTTATGTAAGCTTCTAAAGGGTAGGTACTGGTTTCCTGGGAACACTTCAATATTAAGTAAACATGCTGATAAGATTATTTGTTTAAAAGTGTGTGGGGGGGGGGGCTTAACATTAATTTTAAACTGGATTTAAAATGAAATTGATTTGTGTACTAATGGTGTAATTTCCAGGTATTTGTTCTAATAACAAACAGCACTTGGAATGACTACTATTCGACAGTAACTTTATGGCTAATTAGAAGAGAATTTCACTATTGCACATTAATGAAAGGAAGAGCTATTACAGATTAGCAAGTGAAAATGTCAGGGTCAGCATCATGAGATGCAGTTTGCTTATTTCTGTAAATATATGCTGTTCTCTTCATTTGGAACAGCCCAAAGTTCACCCAAATGCATAATACTCTAGTAGATGAGATAAAAGAAAAGTCTTGCTAATATAAACACTCCACAAAGTGATCTACTATTAAATCTGTATTAGCAAGATTTAAACACTTCAGTTTTGAGATTCCTGATTAGAATGCTTCCTAAATCCTGAAGTATGAAAGAATTAAATAACATGAGAAAATGTCAAGTGCTGAGAAAATCCCACATAGGTGTTAGTGTTCTTGCTGTTCTGACCTTACTCTCAACTCTTTCAAGAAATTATATATTATTATGAACAGAGCAGAAGACTTGAAATCTAAAATCCTGGGTTTGAGGCCTAACTCTACCACTTACTAAATAGTCACATTATCTTGAATAAATAACTTTTCCACTCCTTAGGCTCCATTTCTTCATATTTATAGGGTTTATAAAATAATGATGTTTGGTAAAATAGAGTTTAAACATTATAGTCCTAGTAGTTTTGAATTCTAATTCTGTTAACATGTTCTTTTGTGACACTGGATAATTCATTTAACTATTCAGAACCTTAGTTCTTCACCTATAAGAAAAGAGGGTTGGAATAAATGACATCAAAACTCCTTCCTAGATTTAAATCTATGATCCTATTATCACAGAAGTCACTTAAACTCTCAGAACCACAGCTTCCTTATCCCTAAAATGAAAGGTAGCACTATGATTATCTCTCAAGGTACCTTCTAGCCCTTAATCCTATAAATACTATAATGTATGTAAAACACTCAGTAGTCATAAAGCTTTGTTCAGATGAGAGTTATTGTTATGACAATCTGATATTTCAGGTCATATCCCAGTGGTAGGTTCAGTAAAGATAGTACTTCAGAAACAGCAAGTCAGTGAATGAAAATTCAAAGACCAATTTGGTGATGACTGCCTAAATATGACTTCAAACACCAGGCTATAAGACAATTTCATGATCAGAAGTTTTTGGTTTTTTTTTAAATAATTTTTTATTGATAGAACGTATGCCAGGGTAATTTTTTACAGCATTATCCCTTGCATTCACTTCTGTTCCGATTTTTCCGCTCCCTCCCTCCACCCCTTCCCCCAGATGGCAAGCAGTCCTTTACATGTTGAATGGGTTGCAGTATATCCTAGATACAATATATGTGTGCAGAACCAAACAGTTTTCTTGTTGCACAGGGAGAATTGAATTCAGAAGGTATAAATAACCCGGGAAGAAAAACATAGCAGTTTATATTTAAAGTGTTCTTTCTCTGGGTGTAGCTGCTTCTGTCCATCTTTGATCAATTAAGGCTCTCTTTATCAAAGAGGTTCACTTCCATCAGAATACATCCTCAAACAGTATCGTTGTTGAGGTATATAATGATCTCCTGGTTCTGCTCATTTCACTCAGCATCAGTTCATGTAAGTCTTGCCAGTCCTCTCTGTATTCATCCTGCTGGTCGTTCCTTACAGAACAATAATATTCCATAACGTTCATATACCACAATTTACTCAACCATTCTCCAATTGATGGACATCCTTTCATTTTCCAGCTTCTAGCCACTACAAACAGGGCTGCCACAAATATTTTGGCACATACAGGTCCCTTTCCTTTCCTTAGTATCTCTTTGGGGTATAAGCCCAGTAGGAACACTGCTGGATCAAAGGGTATGCACAGCTTGATAACTTTTTGAGCATAATTCCAAATTGCTCTCCAGAATGGCTGGATGTGTTCACAATTCCACCAACAATGTATCAGTGTCCCTGTTTTCCCACATCCCCTCCAACATTCCGTATTATCTTTCCCTGTCATTCTAGCCAATCTGACAGGTGTGTAGTGGTATCTCAGAGTTATCTTAATTTGCATTTCTCTGATTAATAATGATTTGGAGCATATTTTCATATGTCTATAAATAGTTTCAATTTCTTCGTCTGAGAATTGTCTGTTCATATCCTTTGACCATTTATCAATTGGAGAATGGTTTGATTTCTTATAGATTAGAGTCAATTCTCTATATATTTTGGAAATGAGGCCTTTATCAGAACCTTTGATTGTAAAAATGTTTTCCCAGTTTATTGTTTCCCTTCTAATCTTGTTTGCATTTGTTTTGTTTGTACAAAAACTTTTCAATTTGATATAATCAAAATTTTCTATGTTGTGGTCAATAGTGATCTCTAGTTCTTCTTTGGTCATAAATTCCTCCCTCTTCCACAGGTCTGAGAGGTAAACTATCCTATGCTCTTCCAATTTATTTATCATCTCATTCTTTATGCCTAGATCATGAACCCATTTTGACCTTATCTTGGTGTACGGTGTTAAGTGTGGGTCAATGCCTAGTTTCTGCCATACTGATTTCCAATTTTCCCAGCAATTTTTGTCAAATAATGCATTCTTATCCCAGAAACTGGTGTCTTTGGGTTTATCAAACACTATATTATTAAAGTTATTGGCTGTTTTGTCCTTTGAACCTAACCTATTCCATTGATCAACTAGTCTATTTCTTAGCCAATACCAGATGGTTTTAGTAACTGCTGGTTTATAATATAATTGTAGATCTGGTACAGCTAGGCCACCTTCATTTGATTTTTTTTTCATTAATTCCCTTGAAATTCTTGACCTTTTGTTTTTCCATATGAACTTTGTTGTTATTTTTTCTAATTCATCAAAGTAGTTTTTTGGGAGTCTGATTGGTATAGCGCTAAATAAGTAGATTAATTTAGGTAGTATTGTCATCTTTATTATATTTGCTCGCCCAATCCAAGAGCATTTAATATTTTTCCAATTGGTTAGATCAGACTTAATTTGTGTGGAAAGTGTTTTGTAGTTTTGCTCATAAAGTTTCTGATTTTCCCTTGGCAGATAGATTCCTAAATATTTTATACAATCAGTAGTTACTTTAAATGGAATTTCTTTTTGTATCTCTAACTGTTGGGTTTTGTTAGTGATATATAAGAATGCTGATGACTTATGTGGGTTTATTTTATATCCTGCAACTTTGCTGAAGGTGTAGATTGTTTCTAATAACTTTTTGGTAGAATCTCTGGGGTTTTCTAGGTATACCATCATATCATCAGCAAAGAGTGATAATTTGGTTTCCTCATTGCCTATTCTTATTCCTTTAATCTCTTTCTCAACTCTTATTGCCAAAGCTAGCATTTCTAATACAATATTAAATAGTAACGGTGATAGCAGGCAACCTTGTTTTACTCCTGATCTTATTGGGAATGGTTGCAGTTTGTCCCCATTACATATGATGCTTACTGCTGGTTTTAAATAGATACTACTGATTATTTTAAGGAAAAGTCCATTTATTCCTATGCTCTCAAGAGTTTTTAATAGGAATGGATGTTGGATTTTATCAAATGCTTTTTCTGCATCTATTGAGATGATCATATGGTTTTTGTTAATTTGATTATTAATATGGCCAATTATATTGATAGTTTTCCTAATATTGAACCAGCCCTGCATTCCTGGTATAAATCCTACTTGATCATGATGTATTATCCTGGGGATGATTTTCTGTAGTCTTTTTGCTAATATCTTATTTAAGATTTTAGCATCAATATTCATTAGGGAGATTGGTCTCTAATTTTCTTTCTCTGTTTTCAACCTACCTGGTTTAGGTATCAGTACCATGTCTGTGTCATAAAAGGAGTTTGGTAGGACTCCTTCATTCCCTATTTTTTCAAATAGTTTATAAAGCATTGGGGCTAATTGATCTTTGAATGTTTGGTAGAATTCACATGTAAATCCATCTGGTCCCGGGGATTTTTTTTTAGGGAGTTGATTAATAGCTTGTTCTATTTCTTTTTCTGAAATGGGACTATTTAAGCAATTTACTTCCTCCTCTGATAATCTGGGAAGCCTATATTTTTGGAGGTAGTCATCCATTTCACTTAGGTTATCAAATTTATTGGCATAAAGTTGGGCAAAGTAACCCCTTATTATTTCTTTAATTTCCTCTTCACCAGTGGTATGTTCTCCTTTTTCATTTTTAAGACTGCCAATTTGATTTCCCTCTCTCCTTTTTCTAATCAGCTTTACCAAAGGTTTATCAATTTTATTGGTTTTTTCATAAAACCAACTCTTAGTTTTATTTATTAGTTCAATAGTTTTTTTTTTACTTTCTGTATTATTAATTTCTCCTTTTAATTTTAGAAAATTTCAAGTTTAGTAATTGATTGGGGGTTTTTAATTTGGTCTTTCTCTAACTTTTTAAGTTGCAGGCCCAATTCATTGATCTTCTCTTTTTGTATTTTATTCAAGTAAGCCTCTAAGGATATACAATTTCCCCTTATTACTGCTTTGGCTGCATCCCATAAATTTTGATATGATGTCTCATCGTTGTCATTATCTTGAGTGAAATTATTAATTGTGTCTACAATGTGCTGTTTCACCCAATCATTCTTTAAGATGAGATTATTTAGTTTCCAATTACTTTTTGGTCTATTTACACCTAACTTTTTGTTAAATGTAGTTTTTATTGCGTTGTGATCTGAAAAAAAAGCATTTACTATTTCTGCCTTCCTGCATTTAATTTTGAGGTCTTTATGTCCTAATATATGGTCAATTTTTGTGTAGGTTCCATGAACTGCTGAGAAGAAAGTATACTCCTTTCTGTCACCATTCAGTTTTCTCCAGAGATCTATCATACCTAAATCTTCTAATATTCTATTTACCTCTTTAATTTCTTTCTTATTTGTTTTGTGATTTGATTTATCTAAATCTGAGAGTGCAAGATTGAGATCCCCCACTATTATAGTTTTGCTGTCTATTTCTTTTCGCAACTCTCTTAGTTTCTCTTTAAGGAAGTTAGATGCAATACCACTTGGTGCATATATGTTTAATACTGATATTGCTTCATTCTCTATAATACCCTTAAGCAAGATATAGTTTCCTTCTTTATCTCTTTTAATTAGATCAATCTTTGCTTTTGCTTGATCTGAGATAAGGATGGCTCCCCCTGCTTTTTTGACTTCACCTGAAGCATAATAGATTCTGCTCCAGACTTTTACCTTTAGTCTATATGTATCTCCCTGTTTTAAATGTGTTTCCTGTAAACAACAGATTGTAGGGTTCTGACTTTTGATCTCTGCCTCCTCTTTATGGGAGAGTTCATCCCATTCACATTTGCGGTTAAAATAACCAATTCTGCATTTCCTGCCATCCTAATATCCCCAGATTATACTCTTCTTTTTCTTGCCCTCCTTCCCTTCTTCCCTATTGGTCCCACTAACGTCGCACAGCTCTCTCTCTTTAGTATCCCTCTCTCCTCCCTTGGAATCCCTTCCCCTTTCTTATACCCTTCCCTTATTACTCTTTTTCCTTCTCCCTTTTCCTCTCCCACTTTTTAATGAAGTGAGAGAAGAATCTGTGTAAAACAAATATGTCAATTGTTTCCTCTTTGAGCCAACTCTGATGAGAGTAGGATTCACACAATGTTCCTCCCCCTCTCTAAGTTCCCTCATATATGATAGGTTTCCTCTGCCTCATTGTCACATGTAGTTTCCCTCTTTTTATCTCCCTTCTTCCCTTTTTCTGGCACTATCCCCTTTCCATTTCTACTTCCCTTTTTTATGTTATATCAGTAAAATCAAATTATACATATGATTTTTATGTATATTCACAACAGAAATACAGTTCTCAAGAGTTCCTTTTACCTTTTTCTACTTCTCTTGATTCCTGTTGTTGAAGATCAAATTTTTTGTTTAAGTCTGGTTTTTTCCTTAGAAACAGATGGAATTCCTCTATTTCATTAAATATCCATCTTTTTCCATGGAAAAAAAAATGCTCAGCTTAGCTGGATAGTTTATTCTTGGCTGCATTCCAAGTTCTTTTGCCTTTCGGAATATCTGATTCCAGGCCCTTCGATCCTTTAATGTTGATGCAACCAGATCTTGCGTGACCCTTATTGTGGCATCTCGGTATTTGAACTGTTTTTTCCTGGCTGCTTGTAAAATTTTTTCTTTAGTCTGGAAATTCTGAAGTTTGGCCACAATATTCCTTGGAGTCTTTATTTTAGGGTCTTTTTCAGAAGGTGTTCGATGAATTCTTTCAATACCTATTTTCCCTTCCGGTTCTATTACTTCTGGGCAGTTCTCTTTGATGATTTCCTGTAAAATAGTATCTAGGCTCTTTTTTTCATCATAATTTTCGGGTAGTCCGATGATCCTCAGGTTATCTCTCCTAGATCTATTTTCCAGATCTGTTGTTTTTCCCAGTAAATATTTGACATTTTTTTCCAATCTTTCATTTTTTTGGTTTTGCTTGACTGATTCTTGATGTCTCAATGAATCAGTCATTTCTATTTGTTCAGTTCTAATTTTTAGTGAGTTATTTTCTTCATTAGCTTTTTTTACTTCTTTTTGTATATGTCCAATTGAGTTGTTTTGCTCTATGGAATTTTTTTCCATTTCACTATTTTTTTTTTTTTTTTTTTTTTTTAGTGAGTCATTTTCTTTTTCCAATTTGCAAACTCTGTTTTTTACCTTTTCCAATTCACATTTCAGGAAGTTGTTTTCTTTTTCCACTTTATCAAATTTTTCTTTTAATGAGTTATGTGCCTTTTCTGTACTCTTTTGCATAGCTTCTCTTTCCTTTCCCCATTTTTCTTCTAGCTCTCTTTTAAGGTTTTTAATAGTCTCTTCTAGGAGAGCCTTTTGTATTGGAGACCAACAATCGTCTGGAGACTGTCTGCTATCAGTCTCTTCAGGGTTGAAAAGCTGTTCTCTTTCTGTGTAGAAACTATCAATCGTTCTTTTGATTTTTTTTACTCATTTTGTTAAAGCCTGTAAGGTCTGCCTTCAGAGCCAGGAGGTTACCAGCTTCCTCTGCAGAGCAGTGAAAGGTATATGGACAGGGTAGCTGTCCTGCCGACCGGCTACAAAAAGCAGAGAGGTACTAAAGTGCTCTGGGAAAGAGTTCCCTACCTGAAAGTAACTCAGGCCTGCAGGGCCGGGCTGGAAAAGTGCCTTTCAAAGAACCTCAGCTGTGTGAGATAATGACTGCCTTGGGGCTAGACACTTAGCAGTGAGAGTTTCACTGCCCTAAGCCAAACCCTGCCCTGGGGTTGTGGGTATTAGCAGCTGAGCAGTGAATGGGTTTGCAGGGACTGGAAGTGTCTGCCCGGGAAGCGCAGTCAGCTGGGGAGGTTCTATTGCCCCAGGCCGAGCCCCCCACACTGCTGATTAGAGGCTGTCCAGGCTGCTCGCCACTGTCGTGCAGGTTAGTAACTGCCCCCGCAAAAGCCCCAAACTGCCGGATGTGGCCACAGGGCTGCGGTAAAGTATGCCTGAGTCACTTCCGGGTTTGAGGGGTTACAGCCAGATCTCCTTAGGTTCTGGCGTTTTTTTAGAGGACCCTCTGTTTTAGGCTTTAATTTCGCTGCCAGTTTACTGCTTTGTAATCAAGACAGAGCAGTTAGCCTACAGCAGAGTGGTCCCTATAACTTCTCTAGCCACAGAGATCACCCCCGCCCCTGGTCTGCTCAGGACGCTAGCCTCTCGCTGCCTGTGCTAGTCTGTTCCTGGCCCCTCAGGACAAACCTTTCCTGGCGAGCTTCCGGATCGGCTGGTAAATTGTAGTGCTTCTTATCTTCATGAATTTAAGCTGTGAAGAGTTATTTTTGAGGCTGGATTAAATATTTGGTTATGAGGGTAATGAGAGGAGCTTAGAGAGTCATGTGTGCCTGCTCCGCCTCATAATCAGAAGTTAAACTGGGTTTCTAAAGCCATAGGATTGTTTCTTCCTTTTAAGAGAGATTATATTCTTGGGCCGTAATATGGATGTAAAGAAAAAAATAATAATTGAAGAGAATCACAAAAGCCCGAAGGAACTCCTGAGATTATCTAACCCATTTTTCTCATTTAATAGATAAGGAAACTGAGGCTCATGAAGTTGAAGCAATTAGTTCAAATAGATAACTTTTAACAATGATATTCTTGATTTTAAAGGTTAATGTCCTGAACACCTAATTTAGCAATATGAGTATGAATCCCTGTAAGAATTTATTCATATTCAATAAAGCAACCTAAGATGTCTTCAAGAGCTTTTTACCGTGTGTGTGTGTGTGTGTGTGTGTGTGTGTGTGTGTGTGTGTATGAGAGAAAGAGAGAGAGAGAGAGAGAGAGAGAGAGAGAGAGAGAGAGAGAGAGAGAGAGAGAGAGAGAGAGAGAGAGAGAGAGAGATGGAGGGACAGATGGAGGGACAGAGATCCATTTGGCAGACTGATGAAGCCTATGGATCCCTCAGAATAGTGTTTTAATTGCTGAAAATAAACTACATAGAATTAAAAAGGAAAATAATTGAAAAACAACTATCAAATTATCTTGCAAATAAAGTTCATGGATTCTAGGTTAAGAATTCTTAGGTAGGGACCTGTATGTGCCAAAATGTTTGTGGCAGCCCTGTTTGTAGTGGCTAGAAGCTGGAAAATGAAAGGATGTCCATCAATTGGAAAATGGTTGAGTAAATTGTGGTATATGAATGTTATGGAATATTATTGTTCTGTAAGGAATGACCAGCAGGATGAATACAGAGAGGACTGATGAGACTTACATGAACTGATGCTGAGTGAAATGAGCAGAACCAGGAGATCATTATATACCTCAACAACGATACTGTTTGAGGATGTATTCTGATGGAAGTGGATCTCTTCGATAAAGAGAGCCTTAATTGATCAAAGATGGACAGAAACAGCTACACCCCAGAGAAAGAACATTGGGAAATGAATATAAACTGCTTGCATTTTTGTTTTTCTTCCCGGGTTATTTATACCTTCTGAATTCAATTCTCCCTGTGCAACAAGAAAACTGTTTGGTTCTGCACACATATATTGTATCTAGGATATACTGCAACCCATTCAACATGTAAAGGACTGCTTGCCATCTGGGGGAAGGGGTGGAGGGAGGGAGGGGAAAAATCGGAACAGAAGTGAATGCAAGGGATAATGCTGTAAAAAATTACACTGGCATGCGTTCTATCAATAAAAAGTTATTTTAAAAAAAAGAATTCTTAGATAGAAGGCAGTTTTATGAGTGAAGGAGGTCTGGATTCAAAATCAGCTTCCAACAATTCTACTTTTGCAATCACTTTACCACTGACTCTTAGTCTTTTTTTTTCCCCCTAAGGCAATTGAGGTTAAGTAACTTGCCCAGGGTCACACAGCCAGTAAGTGTTAAGTGTCTGAGATCAGATCTGAATTCAGGTTCTCCTGACCTCAGGGCTGGTCCTCTATCCACTATGCCACTTAGCTGCCCCAGCCCTCAGTCTTTTTAAAGATAGAAATGGTGTTAATAACTTCAGTATCTGTGTCACAAAATTGTTGGAAATATATGAAATGATAGATTATATATTGTCCATTGTCAGCTATTATGTCAACTTTTATGAAAAACAGCTTTGAATCAAATTTCAGTAACAATGTTAGTTATAGCATCATTATAGTCTATAAACTATAATATATGTTTATGAAATCCCTTGCATTTATTTTTATATGATATGAAATTTTATTTTATACTTATTTATAATTATGATATAAATTATATATAATCATAATATATTATATATCTGTGTATACATATATATGTATATATATACATATATATGTTGTCTTCCCCCTGATAAAATATAAGCTCCTGAGAGACAGAGACTGTCTTTATATCCTGACAAACAGCTTTACACATGATAGGCATTTAATATATGTTTGCTGCCTGACTGATTGATTAGGTCTGCTATAGTACTTCCTTGACCAGCTTGTGTTTCCCATGAACTGTAACTGGCAAGGCAGAATCAACAATAAGAAACTGCAACAACAATCGGTCGATCAGAAAGGAAATAATGTTCATTCCAGATACTCTGCAACAAAAATAACATACCAAGGAAAAATCATAATAGAATTATCCAACGACTTTTACAGAATCAGGTAAAATAGGTTGATCAATCAATTAATTAAGAAGCATTTATTGAATCCCTAAAATGTGCCGGTATTTAAAAAGTGAACATTTCTAACCTCAAAGAGCTTATTTTCTCTTGAGAAGTACAACATATATATGGAGTTAATAATATGCAAAATATATTCAAGATAAATATAAAGTTTGTTTTGAGATACAGGGGGTATTGCTGTACAAAAAGAGGAGTCATTTACACCATTTTAAAGGAAGCAAGAAAAGAACATAAGATAGGGATCTATTCCTTTCATGAGGAATAGCCAGTGTCAAATCTAGGGAGAAAGGAGAAATAATGTGATATGTGAACAACAAAAATGATGGTTTGCCTAGATTGCAGAGTATAGAAAGGGGAGTAATATATAGGATTGGAAATAGTTTGGATGTGTATGAAGAAATACATTTGAGGGATGATATAAGAATAACTAAATCAAACACTAGTTTTTTAGTATTGTGGAGGAAACAACCAATATATTAAATTTCCCCATTCATATGAAAACTATAATTGATATGATTAAACTGATTGGATTTGGATTTGGAAAAGTTGTGTTTGCGTATTTTATATTACTATTTGTGCACTTATGCCCCCTATGCAAAAATTGGCCAATTTACTGATAAGCTAGTTCATATAAGTATGAGCTATCCGAAATCACTAAGGAATAACTCAAGAGCCTATGAAATTTTAACATATCTTCTAAGATGTCTATTACTAGTATAGCAACTAATTTATTTGCATTTGTGATAAGAATATTAAACAAAACATTGTAATTCATTAGATATTATTTGTACTAGATTTAAGCTTTGAGATATTAAGATGTAAAAAAACATATGGAGAGCAGGAACAAAGGAAAAAGCAGCAAGCCATTATAATGAAGTGGAAAAGTTCTGGATTTGGAGGTATATCTAAATTCTGGTTCTACCCCCACTTAGTATGAACTTGAATGCATTTAATTACTTTAGATTTTAGTTTCCTAATTTGAAAAAATAAGGAGTTTAGTCTAGTACACACTTAAGATCTCTTCCAGCTCTCAATCTATAACTTAATCCTAAAAACTAATTGTTACTTGGGTTAGGATTTATTTATCCTAATGGCATTTACAATTATTTTTTTTTAATGGGGTTTAAGTGACTTGCCTAGGGTGACACACCTATTAAGTGTTAGGTGTCTGAAGTCAGATTTAATCTCAGGCCCTCCTGACTTCAGGACCAATGTTCTATCTAAATGTGCCAGCTGCCCCAGCCATTTACAAATCTAAATAGATCTAAATTTGTCTCAAAACTTATGTGACTCTGGCCCATTTAGTTTTCTCTCTATCTCCATTAAGTAGCATTGACTTTTTGTTATTTTCTGGCTACCTATAGCCTCACTAGTTTGGCTTTCTTTTCTGAGTTTAGACCCTGTATTTCAGCTCTTTCCCTATTCCTCAATTAAAATTTACCTATCCTGTATCCCATTCCCTCAAGGTCTTGATCTGTTGTAGCTAATATGATAAATTAATTCATGCTAACATTTTAATAACTTATAATGGCTTAATGTGTCCCTTTTTGCAGATAACATTTGCATTTTAACAGAGGCCTTCAATGCCTTAAGCCAAAAGAATGGATAATGGTATGACTTTTGGAGCTGTGAGAGGTCAATGGAGGAAGTATTGAAGCCAATGGCATTTTATGACAACTCTTAACCCAGAGCATTCCTAGAAAAACAGATATTCACCAGCTATACTGAATACCAATAGCCTGCATCATTTCTAAGAAGTATTTATTGTAACATGAAACAAATAAATCCTCCAGCTGGTAGGTTTAGTTCAGTTATCAGCTTCCACTGTGATATCACAAACACTTGCACTCTTACTGAACCTCTGACCCTGATAGAAACTGCATTTCATACATCATCCTTGGGAATCGTGCCCTCTAATTAATCTTCAATACAGGAGAAAGCTACTGCTAGAGCCATTTCAAACAACAAATCTTTGGAAAGAAAAACCTCAAACTTCAGTCATTTTCTAACTTCATGCTTAAGTAAATTTTGTAACTTGACTCTAGATAACATTAATTTAAATATATATATATATATAGGGAAAGCTCAGGTATTGAATTTCGGAATGAGCTTTTCCTGTGAGGTGATTAATTTTGGATAATCAAATTTACTGAATAGAAAAGTGGATACATTTTACCACCCATGGAGGATTAATTAATTATCTGCATTCAATTTCCAGAAAAAGTAGATAATCTTGAAAAAGAAAATCTGGTCATGCTGGCCTGGAAGACATTCCAGTAAGGTAAAATTAATGTTATATAAACTGGTTGGATTATTTTTTTCTCAAGGAAAACATTTAGCTCTGGGAAAATTCAGTCATGGCTCGGCTTCCCTTTTTTGGGATTTAACCTATACTCAGGGTAATAGTTATGAAATAGCCAAGTAATAGTACCCTTGCTTCCATTTTTTTCTCATAAAGAAAATGACCAAAATAAAAGAATAACTATTTTCTATTGGTGTCACCTCACAGAAATGTTAAACCACTAGTAATCAAATATATTTTGAGATGCTTGAGATTATGAAATAAAATCTTTGGTAGTCAAAAAAAATTTTTTTTTAAGATTCTGAAATAGGGATTTCTTCTATCACAATCATTTATCCAAAAGGTATATCATTTTATGTTCCTCTTCTTAGGAAAATACAAAACGTTGCTGTATAATATTTAGACATAGAAAATACCTCATGTAAAGTAGCTTTATGTTTTCAGGATTTTGTGCTAAGGATGCTAAAGATGATGGAAGCTTCTTTGGGAGCCTATAACAATATAGATGTATTCTTTTTTTGGTCATTATCTCATAAGTCTTACCTATTGGTTCAAACATTGCTGCCATATCATTGATTGTTATATGTCAGAATTATCTGGATTCTATAACAATTTTCAAATTGATGTTAATAAATTAAAAAGGTAATAAAGATGTTCCCTTCAAACTCTTAGCACCTAGAATAATAATATTTGTGCATTACTTACCCTTAATGGCAGAGTAGGTTGGCAGATATTAAGATCTCCAGATTTCCCCCACATTTAGAAAAGATTTGTGCTTCAGGATGAATATAGAGTTGAGAAAACAAGAAGATTTGGAGCAGAGCAGGAGTGTTCCTGGTACAACCCAAGAAGATCTGAAGAAACACTACAGTCTGGGGATTAACACAAGTGAAGTGCAGACATCTCAAGGCTAGCTCCAGAGAAACACTAAGCAGGGAATTCTGGGGCTAGCTAGGTGTGGCTGGAGCCTCAGTAAGAACCACAGAGACTTTCACTTCTAAACAGCTTGAGAAGTAGGGGGATCTGAGTTCTGGAAGAGTAAGACAAACTAGGCAGATTGAGAATGCCAGGCCCATCTGTGCTGCAGAGATGTGGCCCTGGAAAAGAAGGAAACAGCAGCCAGTGAGTGCAGAAGTAGTAGGGCAGTGACAATGATAACTGCAAATACCTAAAGGAAGGGGAAGCTTTTGGCTTGAAATTCCTTGTCAGAGAAGCCAGCTGAAGTGAAGTCAGAGGCAGAATCCCCCCATCCCACATTAGAGCTACTTACAATAATACCTCTTATTTAAAAAAAAAAAAAAAAAAAAGAACCAACCAAAAATAACTCAACCAAAGAAACTTACTATGGGAACAAGGAAGACTAAGGTTCATCTTCAAAGGAGGACATTGAAGTGAAAAGAGCTTCTACCCCAAAAAAGTAATGTTAAATGGCTCCCTGCCCAGAGAGAATTTATAGAATAACTCAAAAAAAATTTTAGAAATCAAATGGGAGACATTGAGGGAAAACATAAAAAGTAAAAAATAAAAATAAAAACTATCCAAGAAAAACAAGAAGTTTATGGGGGGAAATAAGTTAACCAACTAGAAAAGAAGATATAGAATCTCAAAGGCAAAAGTATACTTTGAAAATTAGTTGGACAAGATGAAGCCAGAGAAACTATAAGAAATCAAGAAATAACAATAAAGAATGAACAAAAAGGACATCATAGGAAATATCTTACAAAAACAGATTTGGAGAATAGGTCAGATGATAAAATATAATAACTGGACTGCTTAAAAGCTATGTTCAAAAAAAGAACCATGACACAATAATGCAAGAAATAATCCAAATGTCCTGGAGTGACAGAACACAAGGGGAAGGAAGATAGAAATAAAATGCACTGAACTTTTTTGTCTCCATATTGATCAACTTGGAAAACCACATATTAAAATTATCCATGTTCTATTATTTTGTTATTTGTTACATATTTCCCAGTTTAACTTGTTTTATTTTATTTGGGGCCACACTCACAAGTGTTAAGTGGGTTGATCAATAGATACAATGTGTTTGATATCTCTGCCTTGGTCAACAGCTTGTTGCCATTTTAGTAATGACTTTTGTCTTGATACTATTGCTATTTCTTCTTTGCCCTATTTCATTCTTCCTTATAATAAAACAAAACAAAATTATACAAAATCAGTACACATAGTTAAAGCCTATGACATGTTGCACATTTGTTTCTTTAGATATGAAGGATATGTCATTATTAACTCCTTAGGACCAATTTCTGCCCCTTGGCTTCCCTATGTTGAAGCTCCCAGCTAAAACCCTACCTTCCAAAGGAAACCTTTTCTCATCCCCTTTTCTTCTAGTGATTCCCTTTTAATTATTTTCGATTTTTCTTGTATATAGCTTGTTAATAGTTAGCTATTCATATACTGGCTTTCCCATAAAACTATGAAGAGCAGAAAGCAGAAACTGTATTTTATCTTTCTTTCTTTCCCCAATGCTTAGCACAGTTGTTGGCACATAGTAGATGCTTAATAAATGTCCTGACTCTGAATTCAGAGTCAGGATTCAATGCTTCATTTACTACACATCTAGCTGCCTCAAATATAAGGTTTTCACTGGACATTCCCTAAACTAATAAACTCAGAGGTTCAGACACAAGAGGAGAGCATCTTTACATTCCAATAAGTAACAGATATTTTTATCAATGAAAAATCAAGGATACTGTGAGATAAATATGAAAGGAAGAACACACTTAACATTTTAGGCCTGGGGGTAACCAGTAAGAAGTTTTAGAGTCAGAAGGTAAATTACTATGTATGAAGAATGGCAGGTAGGCCATTTTAGCTGAATAAAAACAATAATACAACAACAAAAAAGATATAAACACATACTCAAATAAGATGACTGGATACATAGGAAGGAATCAGGTTGCAAAAATCTTTATGTGGCATAACAGCAAGTATTATATTTGATTATGGAGCTAAGATAGAGTCACTAGAATTTATTGAAAAAGTAAGGAGACAGCTAGACTTGAACTTTACAAAAATCTCTTTGTGTTAGGTGGGGAACTGGAAGATGAATCAGAACAGTGAAACCCCAGGCACATAGACCTATTCTATAGAAAGATAGACATAAGCCTATTCTAATTGTCCAGACAGAGATGATGAAGGCCTGGGATATATTGCTGTCTATGTGAGCTGAAAAGTCATTAATATCCAATATCTTTGTTATCAATTAATAATAAATGTTTACTAATTGATAGTATATTGGATATTAATGAGGATTCACGAACAGATTAATAGGTTAAAAAATTGGACCAAACAAATAATCAACCAAAAATCAACAGAGAAAAATATAAATGTTAGATTTTTAAAAATCAAACTCAAGAGTAAAAGATGATAAAAGAATAATGTTATTTAGGAGTTTACTTTTTCAAATCTATTTTGAGATTTTGTCTGTGAGAAACTCGGTATTAGGCAATAATTAGTCATCAAAAAACTGATCTGATGATTCATTAAGACAAGTACAATATTCAGAATGAATCCAACTGTGTTCTGCCTTGATCATACAATAGCTAGAGAACAGTATTAGACACTACATTTTTAGAAAGAATCAGGAAGATGGAGAAAATCTGAAAGAGGTTTATCATAAGGATGGGAGAGACAGAGAGAGGGACAGAGAGAGAAGAGTCATCTAAGGAATGTTTGAAGTAACTAGGGATGTTTAACTAAAGGAAGAGAAAATGTAGGAGATAAATAACTGTGTTTTAGTAATTGAGAAGTTACTAGTTAGAAGATGCATGAAATTGCTTTGTTTTGATTTGGTTTCATTTCTTTGTTTGTTTTTCCCAGAAGACAGAAGTAGGAATTTAATGCGCAAATTGGGTGGGAAAAAAAAAAGATTTAGATGAAGTCAAGGAAGAAAAAAATCTTCCCATATATTAGAAATATTTCAAAATGGGATGAACTGCCTAGGGAAGTAAAAGAATGTCTTTCAAAGAGATATTTATGCAAAGGCTGTGTGACCTCGTCAAAAATATTGTAGGAAGGGACCCTTGTTAACATAAAGTAAAGTTGGTCTAAGAGACCTCTGAGGTCCTTTCCAGTCCTGAGTCACTATGATTCTGTAAAAATAGCTGTAAACAGACTGAATATATTTCATTATGTCTCTCCTCAGTTTTTTTTTTCTCTTGATTAAATAATGTCAGTGACTACAATATAGGCTTTTAATCCATATCCCTTCCATAATACGGCTCTCATCATATTTCTCAAGTATTACATTAATTTTTTATAGCAAAGCTTCATCACTGATTAATTCAGCTTCTGGTTCAATATGACTCTTGGTGCTATGCTTATGTATAGATAATCAGTTATTCTTTAGCTCACATGTATATAGAGCTTTTTATTCCTCTTTAAATAGACTATTTTGCATTTATTCCTATTAAGGCTCATTCTGTTTATTACTGACCATTTTTCCAAGTCCATTTTAAGTTGTAATCATCCTCCTAGGCAAAACTAATTATTCCCAACTTGATTTCTTCTACAAATTTAATAAGTCTTCCTTCTTCCATCATCCAAATCAAAGTTATAAATAAAAGCAAAATTAGACTAGAGATAAGTCCATGTAACAATCACTCTGAGGTCAACATAGATCCATTAATACATATTCTGTATATAACTCAATAAATAGTTATTGATATGAAAATCTAAATTCTGTTTTCTATATTCAATTATGTTAAAAGGGATCAAACCTATGGTGAAATAAATTTAGTAGATTATATTATTCTTTTCCCTTCACGGGCCTCTCATTCTGTCTTAGAAGGAAATAGATTGTTCTGATATGATGTATTCTTCCAAACTTATGCTAATGGGTGACTAGTGCCTTATAACAATCCACTTATAATCTTCTAGGATAAAAAAGATAAACATTAGGTTTTGGGAGTATTTTATTTGTGATGATGTACTTATATTTCCAAATCCCCCTTACATTTGAGACTTTTCAAATAAGCCAAGTATCTATCAAAATGTCTATTTGAGGTGCTACCCAGCACCTACCCAGGTCAGCCATCTTTTCATTTTCCCACCTAGCTATGCATCTTTGTCGTTCTCTATCATGTCCCTGTACCTGGGATCTTTTCTCCAACCTTTTCCGCTTCTTTTTGTACGTTGTTTTTCTGCATTGTAAAGTCCTTGAGGGCAGGAAGTGCCTTTCATTTTCATATTTTTACCTTCAGAATTTAGCACAATATATGGAATATTTTTGTTGTTGTTGATTTATTTCAGTGATGTCTGACTCTTTCCAATCCCATTTAGAATCTTCTCAATGTTTTGATATTTCCTTCTCTCGTTCTTTTTACAGATGAGAAACTGAGATCAGGGTTAAATGGTTTGCTCAGGTCCACATAATTAGTAAGTGTCTGAGACTAAATTTGAACTCAGAAAGAAGAATCTTTCTGACTTCAGGCCTAGCACTCTATTTATTCTATCCACTGCAGATTTAGCTGTCCTATATGTAGAATGTGATATTTCTTTTAATAAAGGTTTAAAGACTGATGGCCAATCACAACTATAAATATATGTTGAGATTTCTTTTCTAATAATTTGCCTTGTTATAAATAGATAGATAGATAGATAGATAGGAGAAGTAGGGCTTGACAATTCTCCAGCTGATAAATAGTTAAAGGATATGAACAGACAATTTTTAGATGAAGAAATTGAAGCCATTTCTAGTCATGTGAAAAGGTGCTCTAAATCACTATTGATCAGAGAAATGCAAATGAAAACAACTCTGAGATACATCTTTCAGATTGGGTAATATGACAGGAAAAGATAATGACAAATGTTGGAGAGGATATGGGAAAACTGAGACACTAACACATTATTGGTGGAACTGTGAATAGATCCAACCATTCTGGAGAGCAATTTGGAACCATGCTCAAAAAGTTATCAAACGTCATACCCTTGATCCAACACTGTTTCTATTGGGCTTACATCCCAAAGATATCTTAAAGGAGGGAAAGGGACTCACATGTGCAAAAATGTTTGTGGCAGTCCTCTTTGTAGAGGTAAGAAACTGGAAACTGAATGTATGCCCATCAATTGGAGAATGGCTGACAAAAATGTGACATAAGAATGTTATGAAATATCATTGTTTTATAAGAAACGACCAACAGAATGATTTCAGAGAGGCCTGGAGAGACTTACATGAACTGATGCTAGGTGAAATGAGTAGAACCAGGAGATCATTATATATAGCAGCAAGATTATGGACGTGGCTCTCTTCAACACTGAGATTATTTAAACCAGTTCCAATTGTTCAATGATGAATGGATCCATCTACACCCAGAGAGAGGACAGGGGGAACTGAATGTGGTTCACAACATAGCATTCTCACTCTTTTTTGTTATTTTCTTACATTTTATTTTGCTTCTTTTTTTTTCTTTTTCTTTTTTTTTTTTTACTGGTTTGATTTGATTTTGCTTGTGCAACATGAAAACTGTACAAATTAGAACACAAGGTTTTACAATTTTTGCTGAAAAATTGTCCATGCATATATTTTGAAAAATAAAAATATTTAATTTAAAAAATAAAAAAAAAAGAAGTAGGACTTAAAACATATCTGATAAGTATATTTCTAGAAAAGAGACAGTTATGGCACTGGATAGAGTGCCAATCCTGAAGTTAGGAAGATTCATATTTGACCTCAGATACTTACTAGCTGTGTGACCCTGAGCAAGGCACTTAATTCTGTTTATCTGTTTCCTCATATGTGAAATGAACTGGAGGGGGAATTGGCAAATTACTCTATGTTTTTTGCTAAGAAAACTCAAATGGACTCATGAAGAGTCAGATGCAATCAAAATGATTGAACAAGATAAGATGTGTGGCAAAATGAAGAGAAAGCTGGTATCAGTCAAGCAGAAATGAGTTCAAGGCCTGCTCCTGACAGATACTATGTACTCTTAATAACTCACTTAATATCTCAATGTCCTTGGCAACTCTGTAAATTTGACAAACCTTGATGATATTCCTTAACACAGGCAGTTGCTTAGGAGGAGCTGACTACATATCTAACTATCACAAATCTAATAAGAAACAAAAAAAAAATGTGATTAGCTATAGATAAATATGTGTGTGTACGTATGTAATATACATAGCATAAGTATTTATAAAGTAGCATATGCATGTTTATATATATATATATATATATATATGTGATTATATAACATAACTGAAAACTTAGCAAGGCTGATTCTCTGAATATCAATATATAACATCACAGAATTCATACTTGAAGTCATAGGTTATTAACTTTTGGCAATCTAGGGAAACCTATAGACCACTTCTCAGAATAATCATTTAATAAAATTCAATGAATAAAGATGGAATTTTTGTATGATTTAAAGTCATAAATCCCTTTCATCTATACATAAATACCTGGATTCTAGAATAATAAATCCAGGAAATATTTTCAGCTTGAGAGAATGAAAATAGCATTTGCATTCAGATTATAAAATCTTTAAGAAACCAGAATCAATTCTGCATAGGGCATGTTGGAGCCAGCTCACTTGATTGTTAAATGTTTCAGTATAAGCATTCGCACCTCAGATGTTAACCAATATAGTTTTATTGGTCATCTTGATTTAAGGAGATAATAAAGAAAAAACATTAATCTTGAAGATTAAACTTAAAAGTGTTTCATGGTATATTTTTTTCTTCAGAGAAGGTTGTTAAATATTCAGTAGCGCATCTCTGCTTCCACACCATGATAAAACATCCTTAGAAGTTTGTTCACCAAGTAATTAGCTTTACTTAAAAAAAAAAAATCTGAACTTAAACATCAAAAAGATGAAGAAGAAATGGGAGGGGGTTCCCTATACAATGCGTAATGTAAAAGAGGAGTCATACATATTTCTTTTATTTTTCCCAGGCAACTGTACATATCATTCTCAAAATTGTCCAGCTTATCTCTACTTCCTTGTGAACTTTCTTGTCTTCTATTCTATGGAGCAAAATATATTTTAATACCCCTTTTTTTGTATTACTATAACTAAAACATCTCTTTCCCATGCCTCCTAATAAGACAAGAAAAGGAAAACTTATGCAAATAGTTAGACAAAATGAATCCATCTAGTAAAGATACCCCTCAAAAAAAATCTGCCTGTGCAGAAACATAAGGTGCAGAAACCTTAAATTTCTCTGTCAAGAGATAGATGACATTTTTAATCTTAGATGTTCTAGATATATAATCATTTGTTGTATTAATCAGAATAGAAATGCTTTCTTGACATTAAAAAGGGTTTTATTTTTTTCAGTCTGATATTTTATTGAAGCTTTTTATTTTCAAAACATATGCATGGATAATTTTTCACCATTGATCCTTGCAAATGTTTGTGTTCCAATTTCACCCCCTTCCCTATACCCCTGCTCCTAGATGACAAGTAATCTAATATATGCTAAACATGGTAGAAATATATGTAAATCCAACATAGGCATTTGTATTTATACAATTATCTTGCTGCATAAGAAGAATCAGATCAAAAAGGAAAATAAAATGAGAAAAAGACTAAAATTCAAGCAAACAACAACAAAAGAAGTGACATGGTATGTTGTGACCCACATTCAGTTCTCACAGTCTTCTCTCTGGGTGTACATAGTTCTTATCGTCATAAGATTATTTGAATTGGCCTGAATTGTCTCATTGCTGTAAAGAGCCATGTCCATCACAATTGATCATTGTATAATATTGTTGTTGCCATGTAAAATGATCTCCTGGTTCTGCTTGTTTCACTTAGCATCACTTCACATCAGTTTGTTCAGGCCTCTCTGAAATTACTCTGTTGGTTGTTTCTTATAGAACAATAACATTCCATAACATTCATATACTATTCTCCATTCTCCAGCTGATGGACAACCACTCAGTTTCCAGTTTCTTGATACTATAAAAACAGATGCCACAAACTTTTGTGCACATATAGGTCCCTTTCCCTCCTTTAAGATTTCTTTGGGATATAAGCCTCATAGAAATATTGCTGGATCAAAGAAAATGCACAATTTTGAGCATAGTTCCAAATTGATCTCCAGAATGGCTGGATCTATTCACCATTCCACCAACAATGCATGTGCCCCAGTTTTCCCACATCCCTGCAATATTTGTCATCATCTTTTCCTGTCACCTTAGCCAATCTAAGAGGTGTAGTGATACCTCAGAGTTGTCTTAATTTGCATTTCTCTGATCAATAATGATTTGGAGCACCTTTTCATAGGACTAGAAATGGTTTCTATGTCTTCATCTGAAAATTGTTCATATCCTTTGACCATTTATCATTGAAGAATGTCTTGAACAGAATTCAAATTCTTTAAAATATTTCCTTATATATATTATTCTTCTGTATGTGTTTTTTTTTCTTCTCTGCAAATTATAATAAGGACTTTCTCTACCATATCCCAGTTCTTTATCCTGAAGCCTCAACTCTAGTTCTAGAATGCATATTTTGCCAGTACCTTATCCTGTCCTTTCCCTCTGATTGTATGGCTTACATTATTAAAACAAACAAATAAACAAAAACCCTTTTATTTAAGAAGGATGGTTATATCTCCAGATCAGCCACATTTCATTCCTTTCTAGCTGGAAATCAGATGTTCTTTGACATATCTCTGATACATATTTTTGTTCTCATTCCAAACATCCTTTAAAACTTCCTTTAATGTTTTATCTGGTCCCAGTAGAAGATAACTTTGAAGGCAAGAATTATCTTTCTGTCAAAATATACTTGCATTCCTATTATCTAGCAAGTACTTGGCACATAGTAAGCATTTTAAAAATGCTAGTTGATTGGTTGACTGGATCTTCTTACCTCCTTCTATCTTCTTTCATATTAACTAAGAATCTTTGAAATAATTTCTGCAGCCCTTTCTTATGGGTCAGCAGTTTATATCTACTTTTAAAGTGTAATCCATTCCATAATTGATAGTTATTGTTAGTTTCTTTTTATTTTTTCCTTTAATCCTATTTGCAGCAACTGAAAGTTTGTTGTGCTTACAAGTATTCCCTTCTTTTTAAACCTCAATTATTATCCCATTTTTTCCCTCTTGAGTGCAATATATTTCTAAACTAAACTGTATCTGTGTATTTCTGTGTGCCTGTGTATGTGAGTGTGAGAGAAAAAATTCTGTGTGTCCAATAATTCTTTATTCATTTCATGTAACAATAAGTTCATCTAATATCTTGCAGAGGGAGCTTTGGGTGAGGTATAAGACCCTTCAGCCCAGAAGGAACTTGCTAACAATGTCTGGTTTGGCTCTCCATGTTCCCTAAGGATTCTTGGCCTTCCTGAGAAGTCAGGAGGCAGTGACAACCTGTATTGTAGTTGAACTAAAGTGATACCAAGTGGCAAAGAGTCATCTACATACAATAGCAAGTTGGTTATGTGGTCCTGTATGTGTAGTGTATAGTTAGTGCAAGCATAGTGTTGTTTTACTTATATAAGAGTATTAGGGTACATAAGTCCGAAAGAATTTAGAATAAATGGATACTATGTTTTGATCACCCTCGTGGGTCCCTGTTTCACCACTCCTCCACTAAGACCAGACTCAGACTAGTCCCGAGATCCTCCAGAGAGCTAGTCCAGATTGTATATTTTGGCACGCCAGTGTGGGGGCTCTAGAAAGCATAGTATACTTTGACACCCTAACTTGGGGGCTTTAGAAAGCACACAACATATCTGATCCCCATTTCTTTCATTTATGTATACTTTCCTCAAATTAGCAGATTAGTTTGCTCTGTCTCCAATACTGTGCCAAATGCAGAAAAGCATAGTCATACCAGGAAGACAAACAGTTGCAGAGTTATGTGTTCATGGTTTTATGTCAGTCCTCATGAGGAGAGTTGGCCACTCATGCTAAGTTCCTTTCATATCTAGGGGTTTACAGCAGTCCTCGCTTCCCATCTCAGATGGAGACAACTGGATAGGAGAAAAAGTAAGTAGGAATTACTTTTTCACTTAACCAAGTAGCATTTATTAAAGACTTATTATATTTTAGGTAATATGCTAAATACTTAAAATTATTGACTTTTGAGTGCATCTTCAGTTACAGATCAGTAGCCCATCAAAATCCTATTCCTTTACTACAGTTAGTGGGTAAAAAATAGCCATAAAATACCTCTACATCCTCTGAAGTAGAAAGCATAGTTTCTTTATTTCATGCCATCAGATATAGAAACAGCCTTCATTGACAACTTCCATCTCCCCACACACACCTCATAACAACTATGTCAATGTAAAAATAGAGCCAGGAAGCATATTTCAGATCTTTGAAATAATAGGGCATAAGTATATCATATGCCTCTGTCTATGCTGAAATACCTTAAAATCTATAACTTTTCCAGTGCAAATGGTCCCTTTATCAACATAAATACCAATGCTTCTATAACTCATTAGAACATAGACTTGAAAAGCTACTATGCTTACAAAAGAAATCACCCTATTGCTTCCTTTAAGTTAACTAGACTGGTCCTCAATAAGAGTTCATAACTGGGCCTATATTTATCTGGACTGATAAAAGCGTCCAGAATTTGCATCCAATTGACAAAGCATTTAAGAATGTAGAGTTACACATGTGCAAAAATGTTTGTGGCAGTCTTTTATAGTGGCAAGAAACTGGAAACTGAGTGGATACCCATCAGTTGGAAAATAAGTTATGGTATATGAATTTTATGGAATATTATTGTTCTATATGAAACAATCAGCAGGATGATTTCAGAGATGCCTGGAGAAACTTGCATGAACTGATGCTAAGTGAAATGAGCAGAACCAGGAGATCATTGTACATGGCAACAACAAAATTGTACAATGATCAATTCTAATGGATATGGCTCTTTCCAATAATGAGATGATTGAGGCCAGTTCCAATGGTCTTGTGATGAAGAAAGTCATCTACACCCAGAGAGAGTGTGGGGACTGCTGCTTTATAATATAATTTTAGATCAGGTACAGCTAGGCCACCTTCATTTGATTTTTTTTTTCATTAATTTCCTTGAGATTCTTGACTTTTTATTGTTCCATATGAATTTTGTTGTTATTTTTTCTAGATCATTAAAATATTTTCTGGGAAGTCTGATTGGTATATCACTAAATAAATAGATTAGTTTAGGGAGTATTGTCATCTTTATTATGTTCGCTCGGCCGATCCAAGAGCACTTAATATTTTTCCAATTATTTAAGTCTGACTTTATTTGTGTGGAGACTTTTTTATAATTTTGCTCATATAATTCCTGACTTTCCTTTGGTAGATAGATTCCCAAATATTTTATGGTATCAACAGTTATTCTGAATGGAATTTCTCTTTGTATCTCTTGCTGTTGAGTTTTGTTGGAGATGTATAAAAATGCTGAGGATTTATGGGGATTTATTTTGTAGCCAGCTACTTTGCTAAAATTATGAATTATTTCTAATAGCTTTTTAGTAGAATCTCTGGGGTTCTCTAGGTATACCATCATATCATCTGCAAAGAGTGATAGTTTGGTTTCTTCATTGCCTACTCTAATTCCTTTAATATCTTTCTCGACTCTTATTGCCGAGGCTAGTGTTTCTAATACGATATTAAATAATAATGGTGATAGAGGGCAACCTTGCTTCACTCCAGATCTTACTGGGAAAGGTTCCAGTTTTTCCCCATTGCATATGATGCTTACTGATGGTTTTAAATATATGCTCCTGACTATTTTAAGGAAAAGTCCATTTATTCCTATGCTCTCAAGTGTTTTTATTAGGAATGGATGTTGGATTTTATCAAATGCTTTTTCTGCATCTATTGAGATGATCATATGGTTTTTGTTTGTTTGGTTATTGATATAGTCAATTATGCTAATAGTTTTCCTAATATTGAACCAGCCCTGCATTCCTGGTAAAAATCCTACTTGGTCATAGTGTATTATCCTGGGGATGATTTTCTGTAATCTTTTTGCTAATATTTTATTTAAGATTTTAGCATCAATATTCATTAGGGAGATTGGTCTATAATTTTCTTTCTCTGTTTTCAGCCTACCTGGTTTAGGTATCAGTACCATGGCTGTGTCATAAAAGGAGTTTTGTAGGACTCCTTCGATCCCTATTTTTTCAAAGAGTTTATTTAGCATTGGAGTTAATTGTTCTTTAAATGTTTGGTAGAATTCACATGTAAATCCATCTGGTCCTGGGGATTTTTTCTTAGGGAGTTGATTGATAGTTTGTTCTATTTCTTTTTCTGAGATGGGACTGTTTAGGATATTTGCTTCTTCCTCTGTTAGTTTGGGCAAGCTATATTTTTGGAGGTATTTTTCTATTTCATTTAAGTTGTCGAATTTATTGGCATAAAGTTGAGCAAAGTAACTCCTAATTATTGCTCTAATTTCCTCTTCGTTACTGGTGAGTTCTCCCTTTTCATTTTTAAGACTAACAATTTGATTTTCCTCTTTCCTTTTTTTAATCAGATTTACTAAGGGTTTGTCTATTTTGTTGGTTTTTTCATAGAACCAACTCTTAGTTTTATTAATCATTTCAATAGTTTTTTTACTTTCAATTTTATTGATCTCTCCTTTTATTTTTAGAATTTCAAGTTTAGTGTTTGACTGGGGGTTTTTAATTTGTTCCTTTTTTAGCATTTTTAGTTGCAAACCCAATTCGTTGATCTTCTCTTTCTCTATTTTATACAAATAGGCCTCTAGAGATATGAAATTTCCCCTTATTACCGCTTTGGCTGCATCCCATACATTTTGGTATGATGTCTCATTATTATCGTTTTCTTGTGTGAAGTTATTAATTATGTCTATGATTTGCTGTTTCACCCAATCATTCTTTAGCATGAGATTATTTAGTTTCCAATTATTTTTTGGTCTACTTCCCCCTGGTTTTTTGTTGAATGTAATTTTCATTGCATCGTGGTCTGAAAAGGATGCATTTACTATTTCTGCCTTTCTGCATTTGAGTTTGAGGTTTTTATGTCCTAATATATGGTCAATTTTTGTATAGGTTCCATGAACTGCTGAAAAGAAAGTGTATTCCTTTCTGTCTCCATTACATTTTCTCCAGAGATCTATCATATCTAACTTTTCTAGTATTCTGTTTACCTCTTTGACTTCTTTCTTATTTATTTTGTGGTTTGATTTATCTAATTCTGAGAGTGCAAGGTTAAGATCTCCCACTATTATAGTTTTACTGTCTATTTCTTCTTGCAGCTCTCTTAAGAGAATTTAAATTTAAGAATTTATATGCTACCCCACTTGGTGCATATATGTTTAATATAGATAGTGCTTCATTATCCATGCTACCCTTTAGCAAGATATAGTGTCCTTCCTTATCTCTTTTAATTAGGTCAATTTTTGCTTTAGCTTGATCTGAGATCAGGATGGCTACCCCTGCTTTTTTGACTTCACCTGAAGCATAGTAGATTTTGCTCCAACCTTTTACCTTTAACCTGCATGTATCTCCCCGCTTCAGGTGTGTTTCCTGTAAACAACATATTGTAGGATTCTGGCTTTTAATCCATTCTGCTAACCGCTTCCTCTTTATGGGGGAGTTTACCCCATTCACATTTATGGTTAGAATGACCAATTCTGTATTACTTGCCATCTTGTTAACCCCGGTTTATGCTTTTCTCCCTTCTTTCCCCTTTCCCCCCTTCCCAGTATTAAACTTGTGAGCACCACTTGCTTCTCACAGCCTTCCCTTTTTAGTATCCCTCCCCCACCTTAGAGTTCCTCCCCCTATCTTACCCCTTTCCCTCCCAGTTCCCGTATTCCCTTACGCTTAGCTTATTCCTTCCCTTTTCACTTTTCCCTTCTCACTTTTCAATGAGGTGGGAGAAGTTTCATCATAGATTGAATATGTCTTAAGATTTTTCACTTAAAGCCAATTCTGAAGGCAGTAAGATACCCACTATATTCATCCCCCTCCCTTCTTTCTCTCAGATACAATGGGTTTCCTATGCCTCTTTATGAGATGTACTATCCCCACTTTACCCTTTTTCTGGTACAATGTCCTTTCCACATCAATTTCTAGAACAAGGTATACATGTATTCTTTATACAACTATATAGTCAAAATATAGTTCCCAAGATTAATCTTTACCTTTTTAGATTTCTCTTGAGTTCTATATTTGTAGATCAAACTTTTTATTAAGTTCTGGCTTTTTCATCAGAAATAGATGAAATCCGCTTACTTCGTTGAATGTCCATCTTCTTCCCTGGAAAAAGATGCTCATTCTTGCTGGGTAAGTTGTTTTTGGTTGCATACCAAGTTCCTTAGCCTTTCGGAATATCATATTGCAGGCCCTTCGATCTTTTAATGTGGATGCTGCCAGATCCTGGGTGATCCTTATTGTGGCTCCTTGATACTTGAATTGGGTTTTTCTAGCCACTTGCAATATTTTTTCCTTCATCTGAGGGTTCTGGCATTTGGCCACTATATTCCTTGGTGTTTTGATTTTAGGATCCCTTTCAGTGGGTGATCGATGAATCCTTTCAATGTTTATTTTTTTCTTCTGTTCCTATGACTTCTGGGCAGTTCTCTTTGATAATTTCCTGGAAAATAGTGTCCAGGCTCTTTTTTTCATCATGTTTTTCTGGAAGTCCAATGATTCTCAGATTGTCTCTCCTGGATCTGTTTTCCAGGTCTGTTGTCTTCCCCAGAAGGTATTTCACGTCCTTTTCCATTGTTTGATTTTTTTGGATTTGCTTGACTGATTCTTCTTGTCTCCTCGAGTCATTCAATTCCACTTGTTCAATTCTGATTTTCAGTGAAGTGTTTTCTTCACTCACTTTTTTAAGATCGTTTTCTAATTGTCCAATTGAATTCTTTTGTTCTGTGGAATTTTTTTTCCATTTCGCCAATTTTGTTTTTTAGAGAGCTATTTTCTTTTTCCAGTTCACCAATCCTATTTTTCAAGGATTTTACTTCTTTATCCACTCTCTATTTAAATGACTTCTCCAGGCTCTTTTGCCAAGCCTCCCTCTCCTTTTCCCATTTTTCTTCTAGCTCCCTTGTGAGAGCCTTTTTAATTTCCTCCATGAGATTCATCTGTGCTGAGGAACAGATGATCTCCTCCTTTGGGGATTCACCTGGAGACAGTCTGTTTTTAGTCTCCTCAGGATTTAGAGTCTGCTCTCTATCTGTATAGAAGCTGTCAAGGGTTAAAGTCCTCTTCAGCTTCTTGCTCATTCTGTCTAATAATCAGAGACAAACTAGCAAAGAAAAACAGAAAAAAAAAAACTGGAATCTTTCTTTGGGGGAGGGGCTGGGTATGTTACCAAGCTTCCTCTCCAGACTGTGGGTGGCAGCAGCGAGGCACTAGCAGGACTGTGCGGCGTCTGTGCTCTGAGTTCCGAGAACGTGTTGAGTCACTGTGGGGGGGGGGGGGGGGTTGGCCAGGTCTTGAGAGACTCCAGCTGTTTGGGGTTGTATTCTTCACCCCCCGGTGTTTTTAGCTTCTCTGCTGGGCTGCTGACTTGCTGCCGGAGCAAAGTATCCAAACCTGTAGCGAAGCTCTCCCCGCAGAGACGGCTGCGATCACTCCCCACCCCCTCTCCAGTCTGCTCCTGTGCTCTCACTGCCGCTGCCCGGCCGCCTGCGCCTGATCTAAAACCGTCCCAGCCCTCCAGTAAAGACAGACCTTTCTTGGAAAATCTCAAGGATGGCTTCTCTTGGTAACTATATGTGGGTTTTTTCAGTCAAGCATTGATTCAGAGGCTTGTAATGAAGTGGATAGTGAGAGAAAGCGTGGAGCTTATGCAGCTGTGAGCCTCCTCTCCGCCATCTTAACCGGAAGTCCCGCCATTGCCTCTTAATGAAGTTTTTGCTTTATTTTTACTTGATTTGTTTAATTCCCACTCGTTCTTGAAGTTTAGTTCAAATCTTATTAAATATAAATATTAAGCTGGGTACTGAACTAAGCAATAGGAATACAAATAGCATAGGGTATTCTCCTCGCTCTCAAGAATTTTATAATTTATTTGGAGACACAAGGCAGAAATGTAAAAGTCACTATGTGCCATTTATACTGGTCTTCAAAAATATTTGATTATAAGTAGTGATTCTCATGGTAAGAGTGTTTTCTAATATTCTATTTACCTCTTTAATTTCTTTTTTATTTGTTTTGCGATTTGATTTATCTAAATCTGAGAGTGCAAGATTGAGATCTCCCACTATTATAGTTTTGCTGTTTATTTCTTCTCACAATCTCTTAACTTCTCTTTAAGGAAGTTAGATGCTATACCACTTGGTGCATATATGTTTAATACTCATATTGCTTCATTGTCTATAGTATCCTTAAGCAAAATATACTTTCCTTCCTTATCTCTTTTAATTAGATCAATCTTTGCTTTTGCTTGATCTGAGATAAGGATGGCTACCCCTGCTTTTTTTGACTTCACCTGAAGCATAATAGATTCTACTCCAGCCTTTTACCTTTAGTCTGTATGTATCTCCCTGTTTTAAATGTGTTTCCTATAAACAACAGATTGTAGGGTTCTGACTTTTGATCCAGTCTGCTATCCACCTCTTCTTTATGGGAGAGTTCATCCCATTCATATTTATGGTTAAAATAACCAATTCTGTATTTCCTGCCATCCTAATATCCCCAGATCATGCTTTTCTTTTTCTTGACCTCCTTCCCTTCTTCCCTAGTATTAAACTTATTGGTCCCACTAACGTCACACAGCTCTTCCTCTTTAGTATCCTTCCTTCCTCCCTTTGAATCCCTTCCCCTTTCTTGTACCCTTCCCTTATTGCTCTTTTTCCTTCTCCCTTTTCCTCTCCCACTTTTTAATGAAGTGAGAGAAGAATCTCTGTAAAACAAATATGTCAATTATTTCCTCTTTGAGCCAATTCTGATGAGAGTAGGATTCACACAATGTTCCTCCCCCTCTCTAAGTTCCCTCAGATATCATAGGTTTCCTTTGCCTCATTGTCACATGTAGTTTCCCTCTTTATATCTCTCCTTTTTCCTTTATTTGACACTATCCCCTTTCCATTTCTACTTCCCTTTTTTATGTTATATCAAAAAATCAAATTATACATATGATTTTTATGTATATTCACAACAGAAATACAGTTCTCAAGAGTTCCTTTTACCTTTTTCTACTTCTCTTGATTCCTGTTGTTGGAGATCAAATTTTTTGTTTGTCTGGTTTTTTTCCTTAGAAACAGATGGAATTCCTCTATTTCATTAAAGTCCATCTTTTTCTGGGGAAAAAAAAAAATACTCAGCTTAGCTGGGTAGTTTATTCTTGGCTGTATTCCAAGTTCTTTTGCCTTTCGGAATATCTGATTCGAGGCCCTTCGATCTTTTAATGTTGAGGCAGCCAGATCTTGTGTGACCCTTATTATTGCATCTCGGTATTTGAACTGTTTTTTTTTTTTTTCCTGGCTGCTTGTAAAATTTTTTCTTTAGTCTGAAAATTCTGAAGTTTGGCCACAACATTCCTTGGAGTCTTTATTTTAGGGTCTTTTTCAGAAGGTGTTTGATGAATTCTTTCAAATCCTATTTTCCTTTTCAATTCTATTACTTCTGGGCAGTTCACTTTGATGATTTCCTGTAAAATAGTATCTAGGCTATTTTTTTTCATCATAATTTTCTGGTAGTCCGATGATCCTCAGGTTCTCTCTCCTAGATCTATTTTCCAGGTCTATTGTTTTTCCAAGTAAATATTTGACATTTTTTTCCAATCTTTCATTTTTTTGATTTTCCTTGACTGATTCTTGATGTCTCAATGAATCAGTCATTTCTATTTGTCCAATTCTGATTTTTAGTGAGTTATTTTCTTCATTAGCTTTTTTTACTTCTTTTTGTATATGTCCAATTGAGTTGTTTTGCTCTATGGAATTTTTTTTTTCCATTTCACTATTTTTTTTTTTAGTGAGTTATTTTCTTTTTCCAATTCACAGTCTGTTTCCCTGCACTTCTTGGGAGTTTTTTATCTTTTCCAATTCACATTTCAGGAAGTTGTTTTCTTTTTCCACTTTATCAAATTTTTCTTTTAGTGAGTTATGTGCCTTTTGTGTACTCTCTTGCATAGCATCTCTTTCCTTTCCCCATTTCTCTTCTAGCTCTCTTTTAAGATTTTTAATAGTCTCTTCTAGGAGAGCCTTTGGTATTGGAGACCAACAATTGTTTGGAGACTGTCTGCTATTAGTCTCTTCAGGACTGAAAAGCTGTTCTCTTTCTGTATAGAAACTGTCAATCGTTCTTTTGATTTTTTTACTCATTTTGTTAAAGCCTGTAAGGTCTGCCTTCAGAGCCAGGAAATTATCAGTTTCCTTTGTAGAGCAGTGAATATGGACAGGTAGCTGTCCTACTAACCGGCTACAAAAAGCAGCGAGGTACTGGAGTGCTCTGGGAAAGAGTTCCCCACCTGGGAGTAACTCAGGCCTGCAGGGCCCAGCTGGGAAAGTGCCCTTCAAAGAACCCCTGCTGTGTGAGATAACAACTGCCCTGGGGCTAGAAGCTGAGCAATGAGAATTTCACTTCCCAAGCCAAAGCCTGCCCTGGGGCTGTGGGTGTTAGCAGTTGAGTAGTGAATGGATTTGGAGGGACTGGAAGTATCTGTCGGGGAAGCACAGTCAGCTGGGGAGGTTCTATTGCCCCAGGCCGAGCCCCCCACTCTGCCAATTAGAGGCTGCCCAGGCTGTGCCCCCCTGCCATGAAGATAAGTAACTGCCCCCGCAAAAGCCCCGAACTCCAGGATGTGGCTGCAGGGCTGTGGTAAAGTCTGACTGAGTCACTTCTGGGTTTGAGGGGTTACAGCCAGATCTCGTTAGGTTCTGGCGTTTTTTAGAGGACCCTCTGTTTTAGGCTTTAATTTCGCTGCCAGTTTACTGCTTTGTAATCAAGACAGAGCAGTTAGCCTACAGCAGAGTGGTCCCTATAACTTCTCTAGCCACAGAGATCACCCCCGCCCCTGGTCTGCTCGGGATGCTAGCCTCTGGCTGCCTGTGCTAGTCTGTTCCTGGCCCCTCCAGACAAACCTTTCCTGGTTGATCTTCCGGATTGACTTCGGCTGGTAAGTTGTAGTGCTTTTAATCTTCATGAATTTAAGCAGTGAAGAGTTATTTTTGAGGCTGGATTAAATAGTTGGTAATGAGGGTAATGAGAGGAGCTTAGAGAGTCGTGTGTGCCTGCTCCGCCATCTTGGCTCCGCCCCCGGAAATCTAGAATGTGATTTAAATAAGATTGCAAGCTTCTGGAGATCAGCAACCACTTCTTTCTTTACAAAATGTAGAATGCATAGAGTTGCATATGTGATAGATTCTCAATAAATGTTTGTTGAATTAAACTGACTAAAAGGTTAAAAGGTCCCAAAGACTCTCTTACTATAGAGGTTATTATAGGCAAAGCACAGTTTCTTTAGTGTTGTATGATTTGGACATCAAGCTTCCTGAGGGTAATTATTGGCTAATTGACCTAAAAGTACTTTTTACAATGTTATATTTATCTAGCCTTCTTCTATTTTTTCATTATTGTTATTTGTCTTTTGAAGACTACAAAATTGTCAGGAGATTAACATCTTGATTTGCAAATGAATTTTATTTAGGTGAGGTAGATTTGCACAAAGTTATAAGACCCCCTCTCTCTTTTAGAGTCATAGTAGTCTAGTGGCAAGACATAGGTAGGATGACTAGCACTGATTCAGACCACAGCAGGTTTAGTTTTTAATTTATTATTTGATAAACCCCCAAAATCCAGCTTCTGTAATAAGAACTCACTATTTGTCAAAAATTGCTTGGAAAAGAAAACTGGAAAATAATGTCAGAAACTTGACATAGACCTATATCTCACATCCCATAGCAAAGTATAGTCAAAATGGATACATAATTTAGACATAAAGGATGATACCATAAACAAACTAGGAGAACAAGGGATAATTTACCTATCAGTTATTTTGGGAAGGGAGGAATTTATTACCAAAGAAAAACTAGAGAACATTATGAGAGGCAAAATTAACAACTTTATTACATTTAAATTAAAAAGGTGTTGCACAAAACAAGCCGAACAAAAACAAAATTTAAAGGTAATTACAAGCTGAGGAAAAAAAAAATCTTTATAGCCAGTGTCTCTGATAAAGGTTTCATTTCTAAAATATATGAATAATTGTGTCAAATTCATGGATAATATCAAGATAATATTCTTTCACCCAACAGTGAAATTACTGGGTCTGTATCACAAGGAAATCATAAAGGAGGGAAAAGGACCCACATGTGCAAAACTATTTAGAGCAGGTCTTTTTGAAGTAGCAAAGAGTTGGAAAATTAATTGATGCCCATCAATTAGGGAATAGCTGAATAAGTTGTGGTATATTATTACATTTAAATTAAAAAGGTTTTGCACAAAACAAGCCAAACAAAAATAAAATTAAAAGGTAAGTACAAGCTGAGGAAAAAAAATCTTTATAGCCAGTGTCTCTGATAAAGGTTTCATTTCTAAAATATATGAATAATTGTGTCAAATTCATAAGAATATAAGTCATCCCCCAATTGATAAATGGTCAAAGGATATAAACAGATAATTTTTCAGATGACAAAATTAGACCATCTATAGTTATATTGAAAAATGCTCTAAATCACTATTGATTAGAGAAATGCAAATTAAAACAACTCTGAGGTACCACCTCATATCTTGCAGATTGGCTAAGATGACAGGAAAAGATAATAGTAAATGTTGGAGAAGATGTGGGAAAACTGGGATACTATTGCATATTTTGCATATATTGCAGATATATATATATATCCTTTCACCAAAGTGAAATTACTGGGTCTGTATCACAAGGAAATCATAAAGGAGGGAAAAGGACCCACATTTGCAAAACTATTTAGAGCAGGTCTTTTTGTAGTAGCAAAGAGTTGGAAAATGAGTTGATGCCCATCAATTAGGGAATAGCTGAAGAAGTTGTGGTATATGAAAGTCACGGAATATTATTGCTTTATAAAAAATGATGAACAAGTTGATTTTAGAAATGCCTGGAAAAATCTACATGATTTGATGCTGACCAAAACAAGCAGAACCAGGAATACATTGTACACAATAACATCAAGAACGTGAGATGATCAACCATGAAAGGCTTTGTTCTTATCAGTGGTTCAGTGATCCAAAGCAATTCCAATAGACTTTGGACAGAAAATAGCATCTGCATCCAGAAAAAAAAAAAAAAAAAAGATTTAAGGAGACTGGATGTAAAACAACACATGTTATGCTCACTTCTCTTTTCTGGGTTTTTTTTTTTTTTTTTTTTTTTTATGTCTCCCATGGTTTTTCCCTTTTGCTCTGATTTATCTCTACCAACATGATTCATAAAACAATATGTATGAAAAGTAAAAAAAAAAAAAAAAAAAAAAAAAAAAAGACAGACCCAGAAATAATTATAAATCTGTCTAGTGAGGGACACCTTCTTTAATCAGAAAAATATCCATGAGGGCTAAATGGTCCTCCAGGATTATTACAGTATTGTTTGTCCTTCATTCTTGAGGAGGATCATGACATAAGAAAGGGGATGCCATGCTGCTATAAAAAGAAATCTGGAAAAGAAAAACAAGAATTAAGAGAAAAATAAAGGTGTGCTTTATTTTTAAAAATTCTGATTTAAGATTTTACAGTTTTAAAAAGTGAAATAAGAAAATCAGAACCTCCCCATTCTCTCTCTCAATCAACCATTCCTTTCTTTTATTTTTTTGGCTATCAATAATTACTTGTCAATAAATATGTTAGCATTCTTTTTTTATAATAATATTTTTTTTCATTTTTCAAAATACAAGCAAAAATAGTTTTCAACATTCACTCCGGCAAAACCTTGTGCTCCAATTTTTTCTCCTTCCCTCTTCTAAAAGCTGGTAGGCAGTTGATATAGTTTATACATATAAAACTTGTTAAAAAATATTTTCATATTAATCACAGTTGTTAAAGAAGAAACAGATCAAAAGGAAAAAGAAACAGAAGAAAGAATAAAGTAAATGAAAGAGAAAAAATATGCTTAGATCTGCATTCAGAGCTCATCAGATCTTTATCTAGATAGCATTTTGCTTTATGAGTCCTTCTTTTGTACTTAGGTCACTGTGTTGCTGAGTAAACATGGCTGATTATCACGCAGTGTTGTTGATACTACATGCAATATTTTCCTACTTCTGTTCATTTTACTTTGTATCAGTTTGTATAAATATTTACAAGATTTTCTGAAATTTGTCTGTTTATCATTTCTTATTGCACAATAGTATTCCATTACATTCATATATCCCATTTGTTATTTAGATGGCAATACATTAATTTTGTTTCACTGGCTCCGATTTTATGAAATTATGTGGCTTTAGTCCTAGAATAGATCTCAAATCCTTATAATTCCAGCAACCTGCTACATTCATTTCTGCTTTGGCCCACCATTTTTTTTTAAATTGTTGTTGTTGTCTTTTCCTGGAACTGCTATCTCTTCTATCTCAACACTTATAGACAAGCCCAAGTACCACCTCTTCCAGTCCAAGTGGCTACTGATAGTGGCCAATTTTGTAACTATTCTCCTCAAGTCCTCTCCCAACTGCAAAGGCTACCTGACTATTCTGATTTGTTCCTTCTTGCCTCAAAGTTATGGTGTCTAAATCAAGACTAGAAATGGGCATAACATCTTGCTCTTTTGTCATTTTGTTTTTGTTTTTGCTCCAGGCTCAACTCTTTCATAGCTATTGAGATTCTAAGGTTAGTTGTAGTATCTCGCAAGTTTAGCAACACTGTGCCTAGAGAAAAGTGAAAGATCCATTAGCATAAAGCCTCAGGAGTCCAAGGCCTATCCAAATGTATATTTTTTTCTGACTGACAGCAAATAAGATGCCAAGTAAAATGTGATGGTCTCTAAGTAGGAAAATGAAAATCATAACTTTCAAGTGGTGTCCTTTCGCTCATTTTGTAAGTAATCTAAGGATTAGAATCATAAGAATCATTTCCTGTGGTCATAAGACAAAGTTTTCTAGTATTCAGTGGTTCCCAACCTTTGCAAAGTGCAAAGTACATAGTGAAAAAATATATCTGCTTGATTTCAGATTAACACTTATTAAACATGGATGTATATGAGGACTTGTAGCTAAAGTGTCAGAGTGAAGGAGGGAAGAATTGATAGTGAATGAATTGAAATCATAAACATTGCTTTGGGAAGATAACCAATATGTTTATCTCTGACCTCTAAATTGGAATTTCAGATGTATATTTAAAGGTAAGCTTACCACAAACTTACACAGATATTAGAAAATTAAATCTCTATTTTTGTAGGAAGAGCACATGTATAACATGCATGTGTACATACACATATATATGAATTGTTAACCAGAAAAGAAAGTTGAGAGTGTTGGGAAGAAATTTAACTTTTTCTCTCCCCTCTTCTTTAATCAAGACAGGAAATGTCTACTGGGTGTCCAGTAAAATGGTAAATACCAGGACAGTACAAATGAAGCATAAAACATTAATCTTATCTTGACAAATTTATAAATTTTTGAACATGCCATATTTTTAAAGAAGTACAAAAAGAACATCTATTATTCTGTAAAGTTTTAAAAAATGTCTCCATGGTCTTATATTATCTGTTCCTTACTATTAACTAACTACCACAATGTCAGAACCTAGTAATAATTATAACAGCTAACATTGACAAAGTGCTTTAAAGTTTGAGAAGTATCTGAGATATATATTTTTTTTATTTGCCTTGAGAAAATACTCCTCAGCCTGGCATTCAAAATCTTGGTCAATCTATATTAGCATAAATCTCTCACAATGGTCCTAAACTTCAGCCATGCTTAGTAACTCACCATTCCTAGAACACATTTCTTTACCTCCTTATCTCTGCCTATTAGTTTTACATTTGTTAAACTCTTCCTCTTCCATAAATCTACTTCTCCCATCCACTTATCAAAATTTTAACAAACTTTTAAGATTCCTCTCTTTCCAATTTGACATTTTCTATTTAATGTTTCCTGACCCCCCCTCAATTATATAGGATCTCTGTCTTGTGTAAATCCCAAGATTACTTTGTTTCCATTGACCTAACACAAACCGTTTTACAAGCCTATAATTCGAATGTTGCCTCTCGTCCCCTTTACTACTTAGAATTCCTAGTTCCTATCAATAGTCAGTTTTTTCACTCATTATGTTCTGAATAAGCCCATTTTTCATACCTACAGTTTCTAATTTATTCTAACCTCTTCAGCCCTCATGCTGATTACTTTGTATGTGCTTGGATAGGTTGAAGTCTGAGTCTTTGGACCATCTTATATACTCAGATACATTCCCTCAACTTTTCCCTTCTGAATAGTGGTGGGTAGAGGGTGGGGATTTAGAATACTAAATTCTTCCTTTTAGCCATTCTTTATAGAAGGCAGAAAAAATGATTTCCAGATCACTTCAATCTCTATCTTGGCTGTTATCCTTTGTTCTTTAAGAGGACCAAAATGACATCACTATTTTAGTCAATGTATTGGACTGTAGCTGATCAGACCAATATAAACTTTGAATGCTCTGCCACAAGTTGAACGCAAATAGTTCCTATGAACATTTGGGGTGGTCTTTCCAACTTTGCACATCTTGATTTCTTCTGAACTATTCATCCACCTTTCTCCTTGGCTGGGGAACAAGATACCCCCTACTGTCCTTCTCTTCTTTTCTAGCTTCCTTTACTATATTATCTTTCTTCACATAATTTTACTATGTTATTTCTCCTCATTGTAAATTCCTTGAAAGCAAAGACTGTCTCTCCTTTTCTTATTTATATTCTAAGCACTTAGTACAGTGTCAATGACAAATAAGTGCTTAATAAAAAATTATTGAATTGAATTAAATTTGCATGTATATGATAAATAGTTTGGCATAGTGGATTGAGAATGGATAGTCTCTAAGTCAGCAAGGCCAGAGTTTTACTCCTGTCTTTGATACTGCTTATATGACACTGGCCTAATCACTTAAACTTCTCAGGATTCTAAGAAATTCTCTAAAATTAAAACTTGTAGAGATGGTATTGATCTGAATTAATGAAAAACATTTCCTATCTATTTTAAATCATAGATCATCAAATCACTATATATGTGTGTTTAAACATAAATATACATATACATTCATATGTGTATATAGATATACATATATACATTCATACATAGATATAAATAGATAAATCTATATCTATATCACCTATTATATGTGTATATATATATATATGAGAAAAAGACACACACACACATATACATACATATCTTACTCTTTGAGGGCAGAGACTATTTAATTTTGCTTTTTTCTCCCCAGAAAGGAGGGACACACAAGAGTAGCTAAAATACTAAAATATATGCTTTGCTTTGCTTGTTGTTGTTGTTGTTGTTGTTATTATTATTATTATTATTATTATTATTATTATTATTATTATTATTTTGCTGCAGCAATTGGGGTTAAGTGACCTGCCCAGGGTCACACAGCTAGGAAGTCCACATTTGAACCCGGGTCCTCCTGACTTCAGGGCTGGTGCTCTATCCATTGTGCCACCTAGATTCCCCTGTGCTTGTTAATTCTTAACTGGTAGATTTATTTATAGATTTCTTGTGTTATTGATTATTTATTGCCTTGCAAAATTGTTATCATGTGCTTGTCTTGTGCTTCCACTAGATTATTGTTATTCCTTCCTTGAATGCAGGAACCATATATTCTGTATTTGTATATTTCCACTGGTGCCTAGTATAGTGTTTTGTCCATATGATGTAGTTAGTAAATACATGTTAGATTAAGCTGAATTCTTTCCAGTTACATTATCTTATTTATACTCTTCTAAATTTGGATGAATGATTTCAGTAGTATGTTTAGGTTTCAATACAGAACACAAGATATAATTTTAATGCTCTTTAATAAGATAGATATCTAGCTTGAAAAAATGTTTATTTAATGATTACGCAAAGAAAACTATATACCTAATTCTTAAAGCCAATAAAATTATCCCAATATAAATTCAACTCTAGGTAGTTATGAAAACAAATGATGCCAAGTGAAATAAACTTTCTTTGTGTTATCTTAAACTCTGAGGTTTAGTAGGATTGTACATTCCTTGATCTAATGCAAATAAAGTAACACACATAAAGCAAGCCTTCTTTTTTTATAGCTGGGAGACAAAGTTTATATTATGGAACTGTTGTCTTAATACAGAAAAGGAGGAAAGGTAATTACCACTGTTGAATATAATTAAAATATTGTTTAAATGCATTTTAAGCAGAAGAAGAGTTTTACATAAAACTTCTTAGATTACAGATCCCTGACAAGCTCATTTTATTCATTAAGACATAGAAATAAACTGAATGGATACAAGGTAATATTATGGTACCATGGAGATGGAATTTGAAGACCTAGATTCAAGTCTCTGAGTTTCTACTTACAAGTTACATGACTGTAGGCAGGCCTTTAATTCTCCTAATTCTCCCTAGTTTCTCAGAGTTTCTCTGAAGGGCTGACTGGCTGCAATATTTCATCCGGAATCCTGACTCCAAGGTCAATATGACTAGCACTCCTGCATTCATAGGTAATTTCCACATGTATTTGAAAAAGCCCATTTCTTGGAGTTAAAGCATAAAAGGACAGAAGGTATGTCCCTTTCCCAATTTATTTCATAACCTATTAGTACATAAATTGTGTGTGATCTTCACCCCCAGGAAGAAGCAGAAAATTGCTACTCAAGGAAAAGAGAATATGCCAGTCTGGATTTTATCAAATGTTTTTTCTGCATCTACTGAGATGATCATATGTTTTTTGTTAATTTGGTTATTGATATCATCAATTATGCTAATAGTTTTCCTAATATTGAACCAGCTCTGGTAATGCTGAACCAGCATTCCTGGTATAAATACTACTTGGTCATGGTGTATTATCCTGGGAATGATTTTCTGTAATCTCTTTGCTAATATTTTATTTAAGATTTTTGTATCAATATTCATTAGGGCTATGGGTCTATAATTTTCTTTCTCTGTTTTCATCATACCTGGTTTAGATACCAATACCATGTCTGTGTCATAAAAGGAATTTGATAGGAGTCCTTCATTCCTTATTTTTTCAAATAATTTATATAGTATTGGGGTTAATTATTCTTTAAATGTTTGGTAGAATTCACATATAAATCCATCTGGACCTAGGGATTTTTTCTTAGGGAGTTGATTAATAGTTGGTTCTGTTTCTTTTTCTGAAATGGAACTATTTAAGCAATTTACTTCCTCATCTGTTAATCTGAGCAACCTATATTTGTGTAGGTATTCATCCATTTCACTTATATTACCAAATTTATTGGCATAAAGTTGGGCAAAGTAACTCCTAATTATTGCTCTAATTTCTTCTTCATTAGTAACAAGTTCTCCCTTTTCATTTTTAAGATTAATTGTAGAGAGCTGAAACTCTCTACTGATTGATTTAATGTGTTAACTCAGTGGAATTGATAATACAATGGTTATCTAGTTTAGCATGGTTGTGATGACCACATTAGCACCCTGGATACTTTAGAATCAACCGAAGTCAGGATAAGCAAAAGTCCTTAGTCTTTATTCTTGGTCTTTAGAGGTAGGATTGAATTAGTTGGAAGCAATATCTCCATGACCTCCTTCTTTCTCATATACTGCCAAAGAACCCTGTTTCATCTTACTCCACCCCCTAGTCCCTCCTACAATTCTCTACGTACACCAATTATCGAGCCAGCGATAGCGGGAATAGCCATTCCCCAATCACATGCCCATAGAGTATTGTCCAATTGGCAATTAGCCTTAAGTGCTTGAACCAACCTCAGTGCATTAACTCAAGAGTTTCAGCCCTCTATACGTGGTGATTAATAGTTCTCTAGTTCAGTATGATTGAATTACTTTTACAACACATTCCCTAGTGATATAATGATTGGCTTATACTCAGTATACTGCATATAAACTGGGACAAACTTAGCCAGAGGGGATAGTGGAACAGACTTGAGGAAGACAGAGGTCTGGAGGCTGGAGCATAAGCTCCTGGACTTAGGGAGACTTGAAGACAGAGACCATCATGGTAGTCCTCCTGCCTTCCCCACAGAAATCAAGACACATTCTGTAGGACTTCCAGAAAGCTAGCCTGGGCCCTCTGCAAGGAGACAAGACTGTGAAGGAGACAATAAAGACTTTTGGACTTTATGTCTCGCTGTCCTCATGGTGATTATTCTGATGAAATGAAGGCTGCCCCAAAGACCTCCAGAAAACTAACCTGAACATTACATTTTGCCATCAAAATGTGGGACTAATGATTAACTGAAGTCCAGACTAACATGATCCTCATTTCAGTGGAAAAGTCTCTGTGATCCAGAAATTTGGATGAATATAAAAATAGACAAGAAGGAAACTTTGTTAAGCATTAAACTAGTGTTTCAGCTGAAATAGGACAAATGTTTAGAAAACAGCCTTCTCCACCACAAAGAAAGTGTGCAGAATGCATAATTTAAAAAAACAAGATTTGATTGCAGATCATTGGACTTTTAGAAACATTATAGTACTCATCACTTTGGTTCTCAAAGAAAGAAGAATTAGAGCCAGACAAGTGGAAACTAGTAGGAGAGCAATTAACTAAATATTACAATGATAATGGCCCTGATTCAATTCCTAAGGAAACATTCTATACATATAACTTAATACAATTGGCTTTAAGGAATTACAAAAGTTTTAGAAGTAGGAAAAAAGGAGAAAGAGCAGAAGGGGGAATACTGACAAACTAGGTGAAAAGCATGAAGATTCCCCATTTTCCTTTGGTGTTTTCAACTCCCTTCCTGAGACCTCAAAGAGGGCATGATCACCTCATTTTTGTTGTTTTCACCCCCTTTTCTGAGAAGTCAGAAGGACATAATCACCTCCTTTTTGGGGTTCTCATCTCTCTGGGAAATCAGAGAGAGCATAGCCACCTGTGTTCTAAAACAAAAGAAAATGGGAGATGTAGAGTGCTGAAACTCTGTATGATTGATTTAAACATGGTGTTAACTCGGAATTGATAAGACAATGGTTATCTAGTTTAGCATGGTGATTAATAGTTCTCTAGGTCAGTATGATTGAATTACTCTTACAACAAATAATGATTCCTTAGTGATATAATGATTGGCTTATACTCAGTATACTGTATATAAACTAGGACAAACTCAGTCAGAGCGGGGACTGGAACAGATTCGGGGAAGACAGAGGACTGGAGGCTGGAGCACAAGCTCCCAGGCTCAGGGAAACTTGAAGACAGAGATCAGGTAGGTGGTCCTCCTACCTTCCCCACAGAAACCAAGACACATTCTGGAGGACTTCTAGAAAGCTAGCCTGGGCCCCATGCAAGGAGACAAGACTCTGAAGGAAATAAAGACTTTTGGACTTTATCTTTGGCTATTCTTATGGTGATTACTCAGCTGAAACAAAGTCTGGTCCAGAGATCTCTTTCCTTTTTCTAATCAAATTTACTAAAAGTTTATTTTGTTGTGTTTTTTTTTTTTTTTTATAAAAGCAACTCTTAGTTTTATTTATTAATTCAATAGTTTTTTTTTTTAACTTTCAATTTTATTAATCTTTTTTTTTATTTTTAGAATTTCATGTTTAGTGTTTTATTGGGGATTTTAATTTGCTCTTTTTCTACCTTTTTTAGTTGCAAGCCCAATTCACTGATCTTCTCTTTCTCTATTTTATGCAAATAAGCCTTTAGATATATAAAATTTCCCCTTATTATCGCTTTGGCTGCATCCCACAAATTTTGGTATGTTGTTTCATTATTGCTATTCTCTTAGATGAAATTATTAATTGTGTCTATGATTTGCTATTTCACACAATCATTCTTTAAGATAAGATTATTTGGTTTCCAATTACTTTTTGGTCCATTTTCACCTGGTTTTTCATTGAATGTAGTTTTTATTGCATCATGATCTGAAAAGAATGCATTTACTATTTCTGCCTTTCTGCAATTGATTTTGAGGTCTTTACGCCCTAATATATGATCAATTTTTGTATAGGTTCCATGAACTGCTGAGAAGAAAGTGTACTCCTTTCTGTCTCCATTCAGTTTTCTCCAAAGATCTATCATACCTAACTTTTGTAGTATTCTATTTACCTCTTTAATTCCCTTCTTATTTATTTTATGGTTTCATTTATCTAGTTCTGAGAGTACAAGGTTGAGATCTCCCACTATTATAGTTTTGCTGTCTATTTCTTCTTGCAACTCTCCTTTAGGAAATTAGATGCTATATCACTTGGTGAATATATGTTTAGTATTGATATTGTTTCATTATCTATGGTACCCTTTAGCAAGAGTTTTCTTTCTTATCTCTTTTAATTAGATCAATTATTTGCTCTGAAATCAGGATGGCTACCTCTGTTTTTTTTTTGTTTGTTTGTTTGTTTGTTTGTTTTTTTTGTTTTGTTTTGTTTTGTTTTTAATTCACTTAAAGCATAATAGATTCTGCTCCAGCCTTTTATCTTTACTTGTGATGACCACGTATTTAAAATCAGCCAGAGTCAGGAATTCAGGTTAAGGGAAAAATCTTCAATCTTTATTCTCAGTAGAGAAAATTCTCAATAGAGGTGAAGAAGGATTGTGATAGCAATATGGGCAGCTGCGACAGGAAGCCAGCTAGCAGAGGGGGATCAGAGGTGAAGGGTCATCATGATAGCAATGCGAGCAGCTGTGTCAAGATGCCAGCCAGCAGTCTCTCTTTCTGCTTCCCTTTCCACTTCCCTGCCTCCACCCACCAAAAACATCATTTCCTATACATCAGGACTTGCACAAAGAGTGGGCGGGGGCCATTCTTTCTCCAAGCATATATATTAATAGCATATAGTCCAATTATTGTTTAGCCTCACGTGCTTGAGACCTCAGTGCATCAACTTGAGCCTCAGCCCATTACATTTACTCTGTATGTATCACCCTGCTTTAAATGTGTTTCCTGTAAACAACATATTGTAGGATTCTAGCTTTTGATCCAATCTGCTATCTGCTTCTGCTTTATGGGAGACTTCACCCCATTCACATTTACAGTTAAAACTATTAATTCTGTATTTCCTGCCATCATATTATCCCCAGATCATATTTTTCCCTTTCCTTTTCCCCTTACCCCCCTCCCCAGTATTTAAATTGTGGGCACTACTTGCCTCAAGCAGCCCTCTCCTTTTAGAATCCCTCCCCCTTAGAGATCCAACCCTTTCCTTATACCATTCCCCTACTATTTCCGTATTCCCTACCATTTATCCTACCCCTTCCCTTTTTCTGCTTTTCACCTCCCACTTTTCAATAAGGTGAGAGAAGTTTCTCTGTAAACCAAATATGTCTAATATTTTCTCTTTGAGCCAAATCTGATGATAGTAAGGTTCACCCAATGTTCATCCCCCTGTCTTCCTTCCTTCAAATACAATAGGTTTCCTTTGCCTCTTCTTAGGATGTAATTTCCCTCTTTTTACCTCCACTTTTCCCTTTTTCTGGTACAATCCCCTTTCCACCTCTAGTTCCTTTTTTTATATTATAATGATAATCAAATTATACATGCACTTTCTATGTATACCCATAACAGAAATACAGTTCTCAAGAGTTCTTTTTACATTTTTATGCTTATCATGAGTCTTATATTTGGATTCAAATTTTTTATTTACTCTGTTTTTTTTTTGTTTTTTTTTTTTTTTTTTTTTTTTTTTTTTTTTTTTTTTTATCAGATGGAAGTCAACTGTTTCACTGACTGCCCATCTTCCCTGGAAGAAAATGCTCAATTTACCTAGGTAGTTTATTCTTAGCTGCATGCCAAGTTCCATTGCCTTTTGAAATATCAGATTTCAGGCCCTTCAATCCTTTAATGTGGAAGCTGCTAGATCCTGAGTAATTCTTATTGTGACTCCTCCATATTTGAATTATTTTTTTCTGGGTGTTTGTAATATTTTTTCCTTAGTCTGATCTGAATTTTAGCCACAATATTTTGGGGTCTCTTTCTGGAGTGTTTGATGAATTCTTTTAATGGCTATTTTACCTTCTGAGTCTATGATATCTGGGCAGTTCTCTTTTGATAATTTCCTTAAAAATAGTGTCTAGGCTCATTTTTTTTTTCATCATGATTTTCAGGGAGTCCAATAATCCTTAGGTTATCTCTCCTAGATCTATTTTCCAGGTCTATTGTTTTTCCAAGTAGGTATTTAACATTTTTTTCTATTTTTTCATGGCTTTGGTTTTGCTTGACTAATTCTTGATGTCTCCTGAAGTCATTCATTTCCATTTGTTAATTTCTGATTTTTAATGAATTATTTTCTCCATTTACTTTTTTTTTACTCCTTTTTGTATTTGTCCAATTGAGTTTTTAAATGAGTTGTTTTGTTCTATTGTAAAGGGCTGAAACTCCCAAAAGGCATGGTTGAATCAGACAACCAAGCACTTAAGGCTAATTACCTATTCGACAATGACTCTGTTAAGCATATGTTTGGGAAAATGGCCCTTCTCACTGTGTGGTGCTGGCTTGATATTTAGGGTAAGATAATCATAGACAGAGTCCAGAGACTCACTTCGCAGCACGACAAGGAAGAGAAAGGTGGAGATTCTGGACTCCACAATCAAGAAGAGATCTTTAGCAAAACTCCTGGCAGTTTGCCTACTTCTTTAACTCTTCCCCCTAAAGACCAAGGACTTTTACTTGCCCTGACTCTAGCTGATCCTGCGACCTCCAGAAAGCTAGTTTGGACTTAATAGTCTATGGATTTTTTTTTTCCATTTCACAATTTTTTTAAAGGAGTTATTTTCTTTTTCCATTTCACAAATTCTGTTTTCCTGGGAATTCTTTTTCTTTTCCAATTCATATATTCTGTTTTTTAAGGAGTTGTTTTTTGTTTCCAATTTATCTTTTAATGAGTTATATGCCTTTTCCAAACCCTCTTGCAAAGTTTTCCTTTCTTTTCCCCATTTTTCTTCTAGCTCTCTTTTAAGATCCTTTTTAATTTCTTCTAGGAGAATTTTGTGTAGTGGGGACCAATTTATATCACCCTTTGTGGCTTCATCTGGAGACAATCTGCTTTAGTCTCCTCAAGGTATGAAATCTTTTCTTCTATTTCAGTATAGAAGCTGTCTAGAGTTAGAACTCACCTTGCCTTTTTACCATTTTTTTTTAAGTTGGGATCTGCTGTTAGGATACTGAAGTTCTAAGTTTCCTCTACAGACACCTGGAAGCAGTGGAGTCTGGGCTTGGATCATGCTAAGTCACTCCCAGTGCTGGATGGGTGTGGCTAGGTCCCTTGAGACTGGCACTGTGGGGTACACTCTTTACCTTTTGCATTTGTGTTGGATGTTAGATGCTGATCTACTGGCTTGCAATGAGGGCAGAGTAGCCATCACTGTGGTAAAGACCTTCCCTTAGATTCTCCACCCAGTGGAGACCACACCCTGCCTCTGGTTTGCTCACTGTATGCTGGCCTCCATGCTCTACCTCCCTGCCTGTACCTAGCCTCTTCCCATGCCCACGACCAATCAAAACAGACATTTTCTGGTGATCTTCAAAATTATCTTCTGCTGGTAATTTGCTGCACTACCAATATTTGTGGATTCTACCAGTCCAAGTACTATTTCAGAGGCTGAATTTTATAATTAGCATGAGAGTAGTAGGAGAGCTCAGAAAGAATGATGTGTCCTCTCCACCATCTTTGCTACAACTACATGGAAGTTTAGTAAGCTTTTTCTGATCATAAGTGATTGAGGCATTATTACTGTAGGATGATGAAATCTTTTGGTTATATGAGGAATGAAAGAACTGATGATGCCATAAAAGCAGAGCTGAAAATGAATGTGCTTACAAAAGGTCCAAAAGGACCATCTCTTAATGTTTCCTCTGTTGGATTGCCAATACCATGGCTTCCAAAAGTTGCTAGTTCAGGGGAGAGTCAATGAAAATCTTTTTTCATCATCCAACTATCAGATTTTGGATATATGATACCTATTTCTTTTTCTATTTATTCTTTCCATATCTTAGGTAAATGAATACTAAAAGAAAGTATGGACCAAATTTTAAATTTAGAAGCTTCAAAAAGACAGAACAACCATTAGTGATTTCTTTACCAGTGAAAATGTAATAAAAATGAAGGGGATCAATTTAGCACCTAGTCCATTTAGGAGCTAGTTTAGAGGAATGACCAGCAGTGATTCACTTATCAAACAATTTATTTTATTCTGCCAACATAGCTGAAAGGAAAGTTTGTTGAAGATTTTGAGAAAGAAGAAAATAACTCCAAGATCCAGATTCCATAAAGGATCCTCTTCCTAATATATCCTTTTAAATGTGCTTCACTAGAATGGCACATTTTCAGATCACTCTCTCCTGGGATCTTTTTAAGTCTGTGTATTATATCTTATATCAAATGAGATGATAATTTTATTATGTGCAATGAAGAAAAGGACTTTAGATATGAGGGGAAAGTTAAAAAAATCCATGGTGTTGCAATGCTGAGTATTCCTGGAACATTAAGATCTGCTTTCCAGAAAATTCAATTTGGGGAGTTTGAGGAAGTAAAATTGGACATCATATGGGGATCTCACTGCGAAAAGCCTGGAAAATCAAGCATTAATTTAGAATTGTTGAGCTAAGTTTTAGGCATCATAAAAAAGTAAGAATGGAAAAAAAAGATGTAATAAAAGGTATTTAATAAAAATAGAATGGCATGTATCTAAAGTAGGATAGTAGGGAAGAGAGTATAGTTAATTTAGACATTTAGAATAAGTCACATAAATTCAGATCTTTTGAGAATCTAAGCTATATGACCTATGTTATCCCATATTCACCTCCAAACAATCATAAACTAAAACATACCTAAAACAAATTCTGAGCATATTTCAAGTTCCTTTCAAAATATCATTAAAAAAATCCCAGCTCTGATATGCAGGAACCAGAATACATATTGTAAGAATCTACCAATCATCTCAGGAAAGAGATCACAAAACAAAACTAAAAGAAACATTATAGCCAGAAGTCAGTACTATCAAGTCAAGGGGAAAAAATGATGCAGGTGTCCAGGATGAAACAATTCACATATCAGGGAGTTAAAATTAGTATTATACAATACTTATACTTGCAATATATTATATTTGGATATCATGAAACATTATATTTCAGAAAGCAAATTCTAGGATTACAACCTAGAATCATTTACTGAGCAAAATCAAGCATAACACTTCAAAGGGAAAATGGTTATTTAATGACAAAGAAGAATTTCAGACTTTTATAAGGAGATGACTCAAAATAATTCTAAAAAGGGGAAAGAAAGAAAGAAAACATCAGGGACTCAATAGAGCTAAACTGTTTACATACATGATATTTGTAATTCTTGAAAAAATTCATTCCTAATTACACAGAAGGAATATACATAGATAGAGAGTACAGCTATAAAGTTAATTTGATGGAATGACAAAAATGATTAAGGGATAATAAAAAGGAGTATATTACATGCAGAAGGAAGGGAGAGGTTGAATGAGTTAAATTATTTCATATGAAAAGGCATGAAAGACCTATCATAGTGGAGGGGAAGATGAGGGAGTGGGTAAGGAAAATTGCTTAAACTTTGTTGTCATTAGCACTAGCTAAAAGAGGAAATAGTACACATAATCAATTGAATACATAAATCTATTGTATCCAACAAAGAATAGAAGAGAAGATTAAGTAATGGGGGACACTAATAAAAGAGATGTCAGACCAGGGAAGTGGTAGACAGAAGCAAAATCCTGTCAAGGAGGGAAAAAGTAAAAGCAGACAACAAACAAGAAGAAAAATAATTTGGAGGAAAATGCACAATTAGTAATCATAACTGTGAATGTGAGTGGGACAATCTCTTTCATAAAATAAAAGCAGATAGAAAGTGGAACAAAAACCAGAATATCAGAACATATTGTTTACAAATAACAGAGTTAAAGCAGAGAGAGATTCAAACAATAAAGATAAACAGCTGGAGCAAAATCTATTATGTTTCACATTAAAAAAAAAACGGTCATGATGCTAATTTCATAAAAGTAAAAGCAAAAATAGAGCTAGATGAAACAGACAAGGAAAAAAACTATGTTTTGCTAAAATGTACTATACGTAATGAAGGATTAACAATACTAAACATGTAAGCATCAAGTAATATAACAAACAGATTCTTAAAGGAAAAGTTAAATGATCTACAGGAAAAAAATAGACAACAAAATTATAATAGTGGTGGACAACTTTCCCTTCTCAGAACCTGAAAAATTCAAGCAAAAAAAAAAAAAAAAGGCCGAACAAGAATGAAACTAAGGAGATACATAGAGTATTATAAAAATCAAATATGACAGATCTTTCAAGAAAACTGAATGGAAGCAAAAAGGAATAGACCTATGTTTTCAGCAACACATGGACCTTACACAAAAATTTATCATGTGTTAGGGAATAGCATCCTCAAAATCAAATGTAGAAAGGCAAAAATATAAAATATATTTTTCAGGTCATAATGCAATAAAAATTACATTGAACACAAGGGAGTCAAAAGATAGAATAAAAATTAAATGGAAGCTAAATAATTTAATGCTAAAGAATAAGTGGGTCAAAGAACTAATCATAAAAATAATGATTTTTATCAAAGGTGAATGACAACAATGAGACAACAGACCAAAATTTATGCAATATAGCTAAAGCAGTACTTAGGGGAAATTTTATTTCACTAAATTTTTACATCAACAAAATAATTTATTTAAATTATTTAATTAATAATTTGGGGATTAATAAATTGGGGATACAACTACAAATACACTAGAAAAAGAGCAAATTTTAAAGTCCCAGTTGAGCACCAAATTGGAAATCATGGAAATTAAAAGTGAGATTTATAAGATTGAAAGTTACAAAAAAAAAAAAAAAAAAAAACCTATTGAGCTAAAAAATAAATCTAGGACAAAAAAATTAAAATTCCTAAAATGATTTGAATAAAAGAAAAAAAACAAATATTCAGTACTGAAAAATGATTAATTTACCACCAATGAAGAAGAAATTAAAGTACCATAAGTAAATACTTTGTCCAATTATATGCCAATAAATCTGACACTCTGAATAACATTAATGAACACTTATGAACATGTAAATTATCCAGATCCCCAAATCGGGAAGTGAGATGCTTAAATAACTTCATCTTATAAAAAAGAAATTACTCAGAGTGGAGACAAAATGGTAGAGAGTAGATAGGTTTTAGTCTGAGCTCTTCTTGGCTTCCCTCAGATCAACACCAGATGAAGCCTCTGAACTGGTTTTAGAATGATGGACCACACAAATATTTGGAATGTAACAAATTTTCAGCATAAGATATTTTGGAAGAATTTCAGTAAAGGTCTGTTTCAATCAGGTGGAAAGGAGGCATGAGACAGTGTAGTGCAGTCACAGAACAGGGATACAGGGTAGTATAGTATCCACATGCTGAGGGAATCTACTGGAAGGCTCCTAGCCAAATACAACACCATTTGCTACTCTGTCTTGGTTCAGAAGCCAGTAGATCAGCAAAAAAGCTGTGAAACACCTAACACAACTACAAAAAGCAAATAGTAATTCCCTGAACCCCAGAATAACATGGCACTTGTCCATGCTCACCCAACACAAGAAGGAAGTCAGCAGCACTACACAAGTGCAGTGTGAAGCCACTATTACTTGTAGAGGAAGTTTGCTACAATCTCCTCTTTGCCTTAAGAGCAGACCTCAACCTTTAAAAATGAGCAAAAAGACAAAAAGCTCACCATAGGTGGCTTTTATATAGGCAGAAAAAAACAGACATCAAATCTTGAGGACAGTAAAGGCAAATGAAAAAGAAACCAATTTATTGAAAAACAGAATTTCTGAAATGAAAAAAAAAAAAACAACAGCAACAACAATGCATATAACAACTCATTTAAAAATTCAATTGGTCAAATACAAAAGAAAATTAAAAAGATAACTGAAGAACATAATTCATTAAAAATTAGAATTGAACTAATGAAAGTGAATTACTGTTTGAGATATCAAGAATCAGTCAAACAAAACAAACAAACAAAAAAAATGAAAAAAATAGAAGAAAATGGAAAATAGAACCAGACTTGATGTGATTTCTCTTGTTCAGCAAGGTAATTGTATACATATGTACACCTGTCTTGGATATATATATATATATATATTTTCACCATGCTTAACATATATTGGATTACTTGTCATCTAATGGAGTGGGTGGGGGAAACGGGGGGGGGGGGAATTGGAACACAAGGTTTTTCAAGGGTCATTGTTGAAAAATTATCCTTGTATATGTTTTAAAAATGACAAGTTTCAATAAAAACAAAACAAAACAAAAAAAAAAAAAATTCACCAATCACCTTCTGAAAAAAACCCCAATATGAAAACTCCAAGGAATATCATAGCTAAGTTTCAGAATTATCAAACCAAGGAGAAAATCTTGCAAGAGGGGTAAAAGAAACAATTCCAATATCAAGGAGGCTATCCTTGGATTACCAAGGACCCAGCAGCTGCCACTTTCAAGGATTGAAGGACCTAAAATATGATATTTCAAAAGGCAAAGAACTTGGATTGCAGGCAAGAATCAATTATCCAGCAAAATTAAGCATTATGTTTCAGGGGAAAAGATGGACATTCAATGAAACAGGTGATTTTCATTTATTTCTGATGAAAAGGCCAGAGTTGAACAGAAAATTTACAGAACCCAAGAGAAGCATAAAAACTGGATCTCTATTATGGGTATACCAGAGATTGTAGATAGAATTTGATTTTACTGTGATGATATAAAAAAGAAACTAGAGGTAGAAAGAGGATTATACTTGAAGAAGAAGAAAATGGAAGTAAAATGGGATAAATTACATATCATGAAAAGGCACAAAAGATCTATTACAATCAAGGGAAAGAAAGGAGAGAGACAAGCATTATGTGAACCTTATTCTCATTGGATTTAACTCAAAGAAAGAATATCAGACATATTTAGCTTCACAGAGAAACTTGTCTCACCCTACAGGGAAGTAGGAGAGGAAAGGGAAAAGAAAAGGGGAAGATTAGTAGAAAGGAGAAAATAAGTAGAAAGGAAAGGGATATGAAAGAGGGGGGGTATAAAAGAAAAGGGGTATTTGAGAGAGGTTGTAGTCAGAAATGATCCAACAATTCTGCACAGCAATACGTAATTATGCCCAAAGGGCAACCAAATTGTGTGTACCTTTTGATCCAGCAGTGTCTCTACTGGGTTTATATTCCAAAGAGATCATAAAAAAGAAAAAAAGGACCCACATGTGCAAAAATGTTTCTGGCAGCCCTTTTTGTAGCGGCAAGAAACTGGAAACTGATTGAATGGCCATTAGTTGGTGAAGGGCTGAATAAGTTATAGTATTTGAATTTTATGTATTATGTATCTAAGAAATGATCAGCAGGATGATTTTTAGAGAGGCCTGGAGAGACTTACATGAACTGATACTAAATGGAATGAGGAGCACCAAGAGAACAGCGAATAGCAAAAGCAAGGTTATATGATGGATCAATTCTGACAGATGAGGCTCTTTTCACTAGTGAGGTGATTCATCCCAGTTCCAATGGTCTTGTGATGAAGAGAGCTATCCGCACACAGAGAAAGGACTATGGGGATTGAATGTGGCTCACAATATAGTATTTTCACTTTTTGTTGCTGTTTGCTTGCACTTTGTTTACTTTCTTATTTTTTTTCCATTTTGAATGCATTTTTCTTGTGCAGCTTTTTCATGTGGAAATGTGTATAGAAAATTGCATGTGTTTAATATATATTGAAGAGGGGGTGGGGAGAAGGAAGGGGAAATATTTAAAACACAATGTTTTGCAAGGGTGAATGTTGAAAATTATTTATACATAGGTTTTGAAAATAAAAAGATTTAATAAAGCAATTAATTGAATTTCTTAAAACAGAAATTGAACAAGCCATCAGTGAACACCCTAAGAAAAGAATTTCAGGGACAGATAGCTTCATAAGTACACTTTACCAAATTTTTGAAGAACAATTAATTCCTAGACTATATAAACTTTTCAGAAAAACAGGCAAAGGAAGGAACCCTACCAAACTTATTTTATGATACAAATATAGTACTGATGCTTAAGTAAGGAAGAGATAAAACAAAAAAAAAAAAAGAAAATTACATACCACTTTCATTAATAAATATTAATGCAAAAAGTTTAAATAAAATATTAGGGAAATGATTATAGCAACATATCATGAGGATGATTCACTGCATGGATGCGATTTATTTCAGGAAGGCAAGGTTGGTTCAATACTAGGAAAACTATAAACATAATTAACTATATCAATAACAAAACCAACAGATATCATAAGATCATATCAATAGATGTTGAAAAAGCTTTTGACAAAATGTGATACACATTCTTTAAAAACATTTGAGAGTATAGGAACTAACAGAGTATTCCTTAAATACTAGGCAATATCTATCTAAAACCATCAGCAATCATTATCTATAATATAAATAAGCTAGAAGCCTGCCCCATAAGATCAAGAGTGAAATGAGGATGCTTATTATCAATACTGTTATTCAATACCATACTAAACATATTAACTATAACAATACGAGAAGACATAGAAATGGAAAAAATTAGAATAGTGAATGAGGAAATAAAAGTAACACTCTTTGCAAATGACATGATGGTATAGTTAGAGAATCCTAGAGAATCAACTAAAAGATTACTTGAAACAATAATTTCAGCAAAGATGCAATACATAAGAAAAAATTACATGAATCTCTAACATGTCTTTATGTGACCAACAAATCCCACAGGAAAAGACAGAGACATTCTATTTAAAATAATTATAAACAATGTAAAATACTTGGAAGTTTATCTGCTAAGACAACAAAACCAGGAACTATGTGAACATAGTTACAAAACACTTTTCATACAAATAAAGTCAGATCTAAACAAATGGAAAAATATCAGTTTTTTTATGGGTAGGCTAAGCCAAATAATAAAAATGACAATTTTGCTAAAATCTACTTATTCAATATAATGTCCATTAACTTCCAAAAAATTATTTAATAGAACTAGAAAATATAACAACAAAACTCATTTGGAAGAACAAAAGATCAAGAATATCAAGAGAATGAATTTTAAAAAATACAAAGGAAGGCATTCTATAACAGCTCTCAAACTATATTATAAAGAAGGAATCATGAACAATATCTGGCACTACCTAGGAATAGAATGGTAGATCAATAGAATAGATTCATTACACCAGACAAAGTAGTCAATGAACATATCTTGTTTTTAATCTAGTCTTTAATAAACCCAAATACTTCACCCTTTGAACTAAGAACTATTTGACAAAAACTGCTGTGAAAACTGGCCACAAATTTGACAAAGACCAACATTTCATATCATATATCATAAGGTCAAAATGGGTGCATGATGTAGACATAAAGGGTAATAATATAACAAATTAGAAATTGCAAGGAATAATAAACTTGTCAGAACTATGGGGAAGGGAAGGATTCATGACCAAAAGCAAACTAACAAAAAAAGAGAATACTACAAAATATGAAATAGATAATTTTAATTATATTAAAATAAAAAGATTGGATTTTTAATTTTTTTTACAAATAAAATTAATACAACCAAGATTAGAAGGAAAGCAGAAATCTAAAAAACAATCTTCATTGATAATGATAAAGACTTCATTTCTAATTATAGTCTAAATAAATAGCTCCCTTTAAGTGTCATTATTCAGGGTAAAATACTATGTCGTGTATTAATAGGCCTCCCACAGCTAAATCCTAGCACACCACTTTGAAAAATGTCCCCCTCGTGTGTATCACTTAAACTGACAGAAGTGAGGGAATTTGAGAGTTAAGAAGGAACACTTTGGCTCTTGTGAAAATTAATTAGAAAGCAGAAGAGTATGAATTAACAAATGAGAAATAAGCAAGCTTTGTTTTAAAATGTATTTTGCTGTTTATGAATGAAGAATCATTTCAGTCTGATAAAGACTTCATTTCTAAAATATATTCAGAACTGAGTCAAATTTTTATAAATAAAAGGCTTTCACTAATTGCTATTGTCAAAGAATATTAACAGCAAGTTTTCAAATGAAGAATTCAAAGATATTTATAAGCATATATAGAATAGTCTAAATCACTATTGAATAGAAAAATGAAAATTAAAACAATTTTGAGGTACCACCTCACAACCATCACATTGACTAATATGACAAAAAGAGAAAAGTGATAAATGTTAGAGACAATATGGGAAAATTGGGACATTAATGCATTGTAGACAGAGTTGTGAACTGATCTAATCATTCTGATGAGTAATTTGTAACTTTACCTGAAAGGCAACCAAACTGTACATATTATTTGATCCATCATTATGACTATTAGGTTTGTAACCTAAAGAAATCATAAAAAATGAAAAGGACCAACATTTATGAAAGCATTTATAGCAGTCATTTTCACAATGGCAAGATACTGAAAATTCAGGGAATGTCCTTCAACTGGGGAATGACTGAATAAACTATGGATGGATATGACTGCAATGCAATATTATTATGAAATAAGAAATTATGAATAAGCAAATTTGAGAAAAATCTGGAAAGATTTGTACAAACTGATGCAAACTGAAATGAACCAGGAAAACACTGCATACAATAAGAGCAAACTTCTGTGATGATCAACTATGAATAATTTACCTCTTCCCAGTAACATAATGATCCAAGTCAACTTCAAAGCACACATGAAAGAATGTTATCAATATGCAGATAAAGTACTCATTGACTCTGAATGCAGATTGAAGGATGTTTTTTTCACTTAATTTATGTTTTTCTTTGTTTTTTCTTTTGATCTATTTCTTCTTTTACATCTATGACTAATTTGGAAATACGTTTTACATGATATTGCATGTATAACTTATATTAAATCTGTCTATCTCAGAACAGAGGTGAAGGAAAGAGAGAAAACTTTGAAACTCAAAATCTTATAAAAGTGAATGCTAAGAATTTGTCTTTACATGTATTTGGGAAAAAATACTATTTAAAAAAATGGTTATTACCTTCAAGAGACCATAAAGAAAGAAATGAATCCTGTTGATCACCTATAATTTAAGGGATAAGAAAAGGAAAATGAATCACTTAAGAAAACAATAAAGAAAGGTTAGAGAAATGGGAGGACCAGGATATTTGTCATTATTGAAATTCAGGAAGAAAGATTTTTCAGAGAGGGAGTGGTCAACAATTTCAAGTACAGTAGAAAACTCTCCAAAAACCTCTTAATCTACATGTAAAAATACACTGGGGGAATGGCAGGCAAAATAAAAATAGACAATGCATATACATGAGCTGTGGTGTCCTTTAGGATGAAAAATTCTGTATAGGACAGCAGACTTAGCTCTTCCTTTAGGCTAAAAATTTAGTTTTACAAATGATAGTACCCAGACTGTCGGCACCTTTTAAAGGCCATTTTTCAAGCCTGATCACAAGCAGTCCAATTATAAAGGAATTGATCTTTTTTTTTTTTTAACTTATTCTTAAATTTTTTATTTCCCTTCTTAATTAATTTAATCTACTTTCAAATGAATGAATCATTAGGACATAATGTGACCCATTCAGTCACAATGGAGATAATGTATTATTTGAATGGACCTAAGAGAATTCAGGGGGAACAAAGTTAGCTAAGGTCAAATTGAATTGTCTTAACTAAATTTCTAAAGTAATCCCAATGTTTATTGTACATTGCACGTCAGACAGCTTAAAAAGAATATTTATTATGTCAAACTCAAGGGACAATATAGATACATATTTTCTCCATGCGGTAGTTTCAATCAGAATGGCAATAAATTTAACAAGCCACTTCCCAAGGTTGTAAGTCATTTTGTTGATTATTCACAATTGGGAAACTTCATTTTCTTTAAAAAAAAAAGTTGGCAGTCTAACATTCATAGAATTCATAGAAAGATCCAAAACTGTTAAATTTTCAGTTTTGCTTGCTATTATTATTTTGGTGGAGGGTATTTCTGGAGATGCTTTTCTTTTGGTAGGGTGAGGGAAGAGGTGTTTTGTATATTGCTTGGTCAATTTGCTTTCTTTTATTTTTCTTTGTAGAAAGCTGTAAGGAATAAGACCAGGAGAGCAACCCTCAATCAGAATTTCTCTCACATTCAATTTTGGGGATTTTCTTCTTCAGCCTCACAGCATCTCCTACCCCACCCCCTCAGCTCAGAAATGTCTGACTGCACATTTGCCAAAGGGTGTTTTACTATGGTAACCTTCAGGCCTATACAAAGAACATAGTCTAAATAAATAGCTCCCTTTAAGAGTCATTATGCAGGGTAAAATTCTATGTGGTGTATTAATAGGCCTCCCACAGCTAAATCCTAGCACACCACTTTGAAAAATGTCCCCCTCGTGTGTATCACTTAAACTGACAGAAGTGAGGGAATTCAAGAGTTAAGAAGGAACACTTTGGCTCTTGTGAAAATTAATAGAAAGCAGAAGAGTATGAATTAACAAATGAGAAATAAGCAAGCTTTGTTTTAAAATGTATTTTGCTTTTTATGCTTCCTAATGTTATTTTAATGTGTGAGAACTGATGAGAGGGCCAGCTCTTTTCTTTGCCATTTAATTTGCTCATTTTTAAAAATTTAACAAATCTTTAATGGAAGTAGAAATCAAGTCTTTGTCATGAAGAAAGGAGAAGAACAACCATACATTTATTTTTGTCACAGTTATCAGAAATAATAATGATGATATCAGATAAAAATGGTAATAAACCTGAGTAGTTTCCTAAGTAAAGAATTTACCCATACCTTATATGTGCACAGCATGCAATGCATCCTGTATGGATATATCAGTTGCTCACTTTTAGGGCTTATTAAGGAATAAGCTAATTTTGAAAAGTTATTAAGGAATTAGTCAAACTGCCTAATAGACCTCTGGAGATACCCTGATTCATGATAAAAGTATAACTCTAGGATAGGATTGATATACAGTTGGAAATCTTTATGAAAATATTTTAGATCATATAATATGTCTTTATTAAATCTACTTATTTGTGTGTATTTTTTCAAGATTAAATGGATTAACCATCGTTTTATTTTCTCACTGTCTTGAGCCTTAGGCAGCTTGTTTCAATCCATATACCAACTCACTAGGATGGCTGAGAAGCTTCATCATCCATATAATGTATTAAAAAAAAAAAAACTGAAAATAATCACAGCTTCAAATAATCAGCCTGTTTAATGTAGCACAATTTTTGAGGGCTTTATTTTTCTCCCTTCAACCCCAACTGTATTCCATTTCTCCTCATACCTTTTTCCTGGTTACTCCAGTGCTCTTTCTAAATGGCCTGCATAAGCATTGAACAAGAGGAATAATAAAATAGACTATGACACCTCATAGAAGAGGTAACAACTTTGGATGCTTTCTGTTTTGTTTTAAAAATTAAAATTTTGAATCCTCCTTTTCCAGCAAAGTATGGTTATCTTTTTCCCTTGTATTCCCCAAATAAGGTTTAGAATTTCAAATCATGAGCCACCATGCTTAAAGTTTTGACAGTTTGAACATCACTTCTTTATTTTTTTCTGCTATTTCCTATGATCTGTCTATGAAGCAATTGCATAGGTACAATAATCATTTGTTCTCTAAAGGTTTCAAGAGAAAATAGAGTCCTAAATATATATTCAAGTCCTGGATTTTTAGGTAATGTAGCATCAATATTTACTAGCCATAACTCTTGACAACTCTATCATCTGGTAAGTATGTTTATGTGTGATTCTGTGTGCATAAAATTATTTCTGGTGATATTTAAAAGTCTCACTTTTTTTTCTTTCAAAACATATGATATACATATATACATTCATACATTCTTTGCAGGGCACTTTCCCAGCTGGGCCCTGCAGGCCTGAGTTACTTCCGTGTAATGGGCTGAGGCTTGAGTTGATGCACTGAGGTCCCAAGCTCGTGAGGCTAAATAGTAATTGGAGCATACTCTATTAATATATATATATATATGCTTGGAGAAAGAATGGACCCCACCCACTCTTTGTGCAAGTCCTGATGTGTTGTATAGGAAATGACACATTTGGTGGGTGGAGGCAGGGGAGTGGAAAGGGAAGTGAAAAGAGAGACTGCTGGCTGGCATCTTGACACAGCTGCTCGCATTGCTATTGCTACAGCTCTTCATCTCTGATCTCCCTCTGCTAGTGGCTGACTATCCCAGCTGCCCATCTTGCAATGACAATCCCCTCTCACCCCTACTGAGAATAAAGATTGAAGATTTTTCCCTTAACCTGAATTCCTGACTCCAGCTGATTTTAAATATGCGGTCATCACACTTCTGGGTGGGGAACTCTTTCCCAGAGAACTCCAGTACCTCACTGCTTTTTGCAGTCGGCTGGCAGGGCAGCTACCTGTCCATACACCTATCATTGCTCTGCAGAGGAAGCTGGTAACTTCCTGACTCTGAAGGTAGACCCTACAGGCTTTAACAAAATGAGAAAAAAAATCAAAAGGACAATTGATAGTTTCTATACAGAAAGAGAGCAGCTTTTCAACGCTGAAGAGACTAATAGCAGACAGTCTCCAGACAATTGTTGGTCCCCAATATAAAAGGTTCTCCTAGAAGAGACTATTAAAAACCTTAAAAGAGAGCTAGAAGAAAAATGGGGAAAGGAAAAAGAATCTATGCAAGACAGCAACAACGTCCTGAAATGTGAATTGGAAAAGGTAAAAAACTCCCAAGAAGTGCAGGGAAACAGAATTTATGAATTGGAAAAGGTTAAGAATTGCCAAGAAAGTAGGATTTGTGAATTGAAAAAAGAAAATAGCCCACTAAAAATAAAAAAAAATAAAAAAAAATAGTGAAATGGAAAAAAAAAAATTCCATAGAGCAAAACAACTCATTTAAAAACTCAATTAGACATACAAAAAGAAGTAAAAAAAAAAAAAAGGTAATGAAGAAAATAACACATTAAAAATAAGAATTCAACAAATAGAAATGAATGATTCATTGAGACATCAAGAATCAGTCAAGCACAACTCCCCCACAAAAAAAACAGAAAAATTAGGAGAAAAAACGTTAAATATCGACTGGGAAAAACAACATATTTGGAAAATAGATCTAGAAGAGATAATCTGAGGAATATTGGACTTCCTGAAAATTATGATGAAAAAAAGAGCCTAGATACTATTTTACAGGAAATCATCAAAGAGAACTGCCCAAATATAATAGAATCAGAAGGTAAAATAGGTGGTGAAAGAAGTCATCAAAGACCTTCTGAAAAAGACCATAAAATAAAACTTCCAAGGGATATTGTGACCAAATTTTGGAGCTATCAGATTAAGGAAAAAATATTACAAGCAGCCAGGAAAAAACGATTTAAATCCTGAGGTGCCACAATAAGGATCACACAAGACCTAGCTGCCTCCACATTAAAGGATTGAAGGGTATGGAATCTGATATTCTGAAAGGCAAAAGAACTTGGAATGCAGCCAAGAATACACTACCCAGCTAAGCTGAGCATTTTGTTCCATGGAGGAAGATGGATATTTAATGAAACAGAGGAATTCCATTTGGTTCTAAGGAAAAGAAAACCCCAGAGATTCTACTGAAAAGCTATAAGAAATAATCTTCACATTTCGCAAAGTTTCAGGATATAAAATAAATTCACATTAAGTCTTCAGCATTCTTATATATCACTAACAAAATCCAACAATTAGAGTTACAAAGAGAAATCTCCACTCCCCTGCCTCCACCCACCAAAATCGTCATTTCCTATACAACACATCAGGACTTGCACAAAGAGTGGGTGGGGGCCATTCTCTCTCCAAGCTTATCTATTAATAGAGTATGGTCCAATTACTATTTAGCCTCATGTGCTTGGGACCTCAGTGCATCAACTCAAGCCTCAGCCCATTACATCTCCCGCTTTCTTTTGTTTTAGAACACAGGTGATCATGCCATCCCTGACTCTTCAGGGAGGTCAGAGCCCCCAAGGGGAGGTGATCACACCCTCCCTGATTTCTCAGGAAAGGAGGTGAAAGCACCGAAAAGGAAGTGATCACGACCCCCCTGACTTCTCAGGAAGGGAGGTGAAAGCACTAAAAAGGAGATAATCACGCCCTCCCTGACATCTCAGGAAGGGAGATGAAAAGCACCAAAGGGAAGTGGGGGTTGCTAGCAGGTTTCTGGGCTCAAGGGTCTTATTATGCACAAACCCATCAGCATGGGAACACATAGCACATAGCAACAACGCAGAGACTATTAGTGATGACTCTCCCCACAGTCAGTGCAGGCTTGATGTGGTGTAACAAACATGAATTATACACCCAAGTAACGGTATAACAAACAATATAAATCAACAGTATGATGTAAAAGATTGCCAGAAGTCCTAGAAGGAGAGTATGTAAACAGCAGTCACACATACACCTCTTCAGCAGCCAAGAGATAGTCCAAAACCAGTCTATTGTCCATTGCTTCACATATCAGGGAATCCAATGATCCCCCCAAGTTTTTGAAGTCCAGCAAAAGTCTTTTTATGTCTTAGGGAATCCAATGATTCCAGCAGATTTTGAAGTCCTGTAACAGTCTTATCATTTCTCAGAAAATCCAATGATTCCTGAGGGCTTTAAAGTCCTACAACAATCTTATGTCTCAGAGAATCCAATGATTTCTGAGGGTTTTGAAGTCCAATGATTTTCTATGTCCATGAGTCAAACGTCATAACTGCCACACTCTTTCAATGGTGAGCACAATCAGCAACAGAACCACCCGATGTTTCTTGGGTCTTCTCCTTCGTTTCAAGGGTCTGCTCCGTCTCTCTGCGATGGACAAGGCGAATACGGCTCGTTGGCACCCATCTGATTCCTTCTCCACCTGTAGAGATACAAGCAAACCCTCTCCCCCAAGCAGTTAGCCTATCTGGTCCCTTCCATTCACCACTTTCTGGGTCTCTCCACATCACCTGGCGATTATCTAAAGATAGTGGAGCTGCTCGCACTGGACATTGCCCTTCCGGTGGGTTATAAAACCTGTCTGCCGGAGCCAGTGCATCTTTGTCAAAAATCAAGAAGTTAATAGTATAAAGTGCTAGATTTAGAAGCTCTCTAGGGTTACCTGTGGCTCCCCCTTTCTTTTGTTTTTGGAGCAGCGTCTTAATGTCTCTGTTTCTCCTCTCTACTATTGCCTGTCCTTGAGGATTAAAGGGTATGCCAGTGGTGTGTAAAATCTTATACTGTGCACAAAAGTGTGCAAAATGTTTGGAGGTGTATGCAGGACCATTGTCTGTTTTTATTGCTTGTGGCACACCCATAATGGCAAATGCTTGCAGGAGGAATTCAGTGACCACTCGGGCTGTCTCTTTTGCTGCTGGTATGGCAAAAGTGAATCCTGAAAAGGTGTCTACCACAACATGGATAAAAGACAGACGACCGAAAGATTTATAATGGGTCACATCCATTTGCCAGATTTCATTGGGTCTCAAACCACGAGGGTCACATCCATTTGCCAGATTTCATTGGGTCTCAAACCACGAGGGTTCTTCCCTGGAGGCAGTGTAGGAGCATGGAAAGGAAGGCAAGCTGTACAGCTTTTTACTATGCTCCTAGCTTCCTCTTTTGTAATCCCAAATTGTAAACGCAAAGCTCGAGCAGCCTGATGGTACTTAGAATGGGATTCTTGGGCCTCCTGAAATAAAGGTGTACTGGCTAACATAGTTAAAAGGCTATCTGCCTTTGAATTCCCATCAAAAATAGGGCCTGGGAGTCCACTATGTGAGTGGACATGCAAGATATAAATCTTACCTGGATGTTTTCTCACTTGCTCCTGAAGTTCCTTAAAGAGCTGATATATATTAGAAGCTGCAAATTTTATTTGGGCTGTGGCAATTCTTTGTACCACACCTACTGAATGGGCTGAATCAGATATTATATTTACGTCTCCTGGGTAATAAGTGAGAGCTAACATGATCGCATACAATTCGTTCTGCTGAGTGGACTGAAAAGGAGTTCTGACTACTCTCTTTATGGTTAAATCATGAGAGTATACAGCACAAATATTGTGTTTGGATGCATCTGTAAAGATGGTTGGTCCTTCAAGAGGAACCTTAGAAACCTTCTCTTCAAAAATCCATTGCCAATTATGCAGTAGTTTGGTTATCTTTAATGGAGATCCATGTGCAAAATTTGGAGCCATGGCCAATAAAATCTGCCACTCTGGGATGGTTTCACAGCATACATTAATTTGTGCATTTGTATAGAAGGTATATATCTTGTCAGGTCTTGTCCCAGATAATTGTACTGCTCGCTTAATGGCCTTTAATAGAATTCTAGCCACAAGCACTGGGTAAGGCGTAAGGCTTTGTTCTGGTTGTGCTGGGAGGTTCACCCACTCTATCACACTGTCTCCTTGATGAAGGACTGCTGTGGGTGCTTCTTTCGTAGCAAAAACATATATTGTATCTAGGATACACTGAGACAAATTTAACTTATATAGAACTGCTTGCCATCTGGGGGAGAGGTGAAGGGAGGGCACTATATCTTGCTAAAGGGTAGCATAGATAATGAAGCAATATCACTATTAAACATATATGCACCAAGTGGTGTAGCATCTAAATTCTTAAAAGAGAAATTAAGAGAGCTGTGAAAAGAAATAGACAGCAAAACTATATTAGTGGGAGATCTCAACCTTGCATCTCAGAATTAGATAAATCAAAGCACAAAATAAATAAGAAAGAAGTCAAAGAGGTAAATAGAATACTAGAAAAGGTTGATATGATAGATCTCTGGAGAAAACTAAATGGAGACAGAAAGGAGTACACTTTCTTTTCAGTAGTTCATGGAACCTATACAAAAATTGACCATATATTAGGACATAAAAACGTCAAACTCAAATGCAGTAAGGCAGAAATAATAAATGCATCCTTTTCAGACCACGATGCAATGAAAATTACATTCAACAAAAAGCCAGGGGAAAGTAGACCAAAAAATAATTGGAAACTAAATAATCTCATACTAAAGAATGATTGGTGGAACAGCAAATCATAGACATAATTAATAACTTCACCCAAGAAAACGATAATAATGAGACATCATGCCAAATTTATGGGATGCATCCAAAGTGGTAATAAGGGGAAATTTCATATCTCTAGAGGCCTATTTGTATAAAATAGAAAAAGAGAAGGTCAATGAATTGGGCTTGCAACTAAAAATGCTAGAAAAGGAACAAATTAAAAACCCCCAGTCAAACACTAAACTTGAAATTCTAAAAATAAAAGGAGAGATCAATAAAATTGAAATTAATAAAAAACTATTGAATTAATTAATAAAACTAAGAGTTGGGTCTGTGAAAAAACCAACAAAATAGACAAACCCTTAGTAAATCTGATTTAAAAAAGGAAAGAGGAAAATCAAATTGTTAGTCTTAAAGATGAAAAGGGAGAACTCACCACTAATGAAGGGAAATTAGAGCGATAGTTAGGAGTTACTTTGCCCAACTTTATGCCAATAAATTCGACAACTTAAATGAAATGGAAGAATACCTTCAAAAATATAGCTTGCCCAAATTAACAGAGGAAGAAGTAAATATCCTAAACAGTCCCATTTTAGAAAAAGAAATAGAACAAGCTATTAACCAACTCCCTAAGAAAAAATCCCCAAGACCAGATGGATTTACATGTGAATTCTACCAAACATTTAAAGGATAATTAACTCCAATGCTATATAAACTATTTGAAAAAATAGGGATTGAAGGAGTCCTACCAAACTCCTTTACGACACAGACATGGTACTGATACCTAAACCAGGTAGGTTGAAAACAGAGAAAGAAAATTATAGACCAATCTCCCTAATGAATATTGACGCTAAAATCTTAAATAAAATATTAGCAAAAAGATTACAGAAAATCATCCCCAGGATAATACACTATGACCAAGTAGGATTTATACCAGGAATGCAAGGTTGGTTCAATATTAGGAAAACTATTAGCATAATTGACTATATCAATAACCACACTAACAAAAGCCATATGATCATCTCAATAGATGCAGAAAAAGCATTTGATAAAATCCCACATCCATTCCTAATAAAAACACTTGAGAGCATAGGAATAAATGGACTTTTCCTTAAAATAGTCAGGAGCATATATTTAAAACCATCAGTAAGCATCATATGCAATGGGGAAAAACTGGAACCTTCCCCAGTAAGATGTGAAGTGAAGCAAGGTTGCCCACTATCACCATTGTTATTCAATATTGTATTTGAAATGCTAGCCTGGGCAATAAGAGTCAAGAAAGAGATTAAAGGAGTTAGAGTAGTCAATGAGGAAACCAAACTATCACTCTTTGCAGATGATATGATGGTATACTTAGAGAACTCCAGAGATTCTACTAAAAAGCTATTAGAAATAATTCATAACTTTAGCAAAGTTGCAGGATATAAAATAAATCCCCATACATACTCAGCATTTTTATACATCACCAACAAAATCCAACAGCAAGAGATACAAAGAGAAATTCCATTCAAAAACTGTCAACAGCATAAAATATTTGGGAATCTAATTCAGGAAATTATATGAGCAAAGGAAATTCAGGAATTATATGAGCAAAATTACAAAAAAAAAAACTTTCCACATAAAGTCAGACTTAAATAATTGGAAAAATTTTAAATGCTCTTGGATAGGCTGAGCAAATGTAATAAAGATGACAATACTCCCTAAACGAATCTATCTATTTAGTGCTATACCAATCAGACTTCCAAGAAAATATTTTAATGATCTAGAAAAAAAAAAATAACAACAAAATTCATGTGGAAGAATAAAAGATCGAGAATCTCAAGGGAATTATTTTTTTAAAAAAACAAATGAATGTGGCCTAGCTGTACTCAATCTAAAACTATATTATAAAACAGCAGTCATCAAAACCATTTGATATTGGTTAAGAAATAGATTAGTTGATCAGTGGACTAGGTTAGGTTCACAAGACCAAATAGTCAACTATAGCGATCTAGTGTTTGACAAACCCAAAGATCCTAACTTTGGGGATAAGAATTCATTATTTGACAAAAACTGCTGGGATAACTGGAAATTAGTATGGCAGAAATTAGGCATGGCCCCACACTTAACAATGTATACCAAGATAAGATCAAAATAGGTCCATGATTTAGGCATAAAGAACGAGATTATAAATAAATTAGAGGAACATAGTTTATCTCTCAGACTTGTGGAGAAGTAAGAAATTTGTGACCAAAGATGAACTAGAGACCATTACTGATCACAAAATAGAAAATTTTGATTACATCAAATTAAAAAGCCTTTGTACAAACAAAACTAATGCAAACAAGATTAGAAGGGAAGCAACAAACTGGGAAAACATCTTCACAGTTAAAGGTTCTGATAAAGGCCTCATTTCCAAAATATATTGAGAATAGACTCTAACTTATAAGAAATCAAGCCATTCTCCAATTGATAAATGGTCAAAGGATATGAACAGACAATTTTCAAATGATGAAATTGAAACTATTACCACTCATATGAAAGAGTGTTCCAAATCACTATTGATCAGAGAAATGCAAATTAAGGCAACTCTGAGATACCACTACACACCTGTCAGATTGGCTAAGATGACAGGAAAAAATAATGATGAATGTTGGAGGGGGTGCAGAAAAACTGGGACACTGATGCATTGTTGGTGGAGTTGTGAATGAATCCAACCATTCTGGAGAGCAATCTGGAATTATGCCCCAAATATTATCAAACTGTGCGTACCCTTTGATCCAGCAGTGTTACTACTGGGCTTATACCCCAAAGAGATACTAAAGAAGGGAAAGGAACCTGTATGTATGTGCCAAAATGTTTGTGGCAGCCCTGTTTGTAGTGGCTAGAAACTGGAAAATGAATGGATGCCCATCAATTGGAGAATGGTTGGGTAAATTGTGGTATATGAATGTTATGGAATATTATTGTTCTGTAAGAAATGACCAACAGGATGAATACAGAGAGGCTTGGAGAGACTTACATGAACTGATGCTAAGTGAAATGAGCAGAACCAAAAGATCATTATACACTTCAACAATGATATTGTATGAGGATGTATTCTGAGGGAAGTGGATTTGTTTGACAAAGAGATCTAACTCAGTTTCAATTGATCAATGATGGACAGAAGCAGCTACACCCAAAGAAGGAACATTGGGAAATAAATGTAAACTGTTTGTATTTTTGTTTTTCTTCCCAGGTTATTTCTACCTTCTAAATCCAATTCTCCCTGTGCAACAAGAGAATTGTTCGGTTCTGCACACATATACTCAATCAAGGATATGCTGTGACATATTTAACATGTATAGGACTGCTTGCCATCTTGGGGAGGGAGTGAAGGAAAGGAAGGGAAAAAGCGGAACAGAAGTGAGTGTAAGGAATAATGTTGTAAAAAATTACCTGGCATGGATTCTGTCAATAAAAAGTTATTTTTAAAAATCTGGACAGAGTTCCCCTATAAGAACAAAGAATGCCACTGTTAATGTAATTGAAAAGATGTTCGTATTAGATTCAGAAGGCAGATTTTAGTCCAGGTTCCAACATGTTCTAGTCAGTACATTTCTCTGATTTCTAATACAAATTATGTTTGTACATAGCTGTTTGTTTGTTGTCTTCTCAACTGGACTGATCTCCTTGATCAGGAAATAGATTTTGCCTTTGTTTTGAATCTCTTGAATTTAGTAAAGTGTATGGTATACAGTGGGTGCTTAATAAAAGTTTATAGATTGAGTCTCATCACCTTCATCTATAGAACTGAGATAATAAACAAACATTATTTATTTGACAAGATTGTTGTGATTACATAGATATAGATGTTCATAAAAAGTACATTTTTTCTATTTCAATAAACTAATGTTATAATTTATGTAAATTTTCAAATTTTAAAACCTATATTTATATCTTACCTTAACAGTAAATAGATTATACTCTAAGCATTTTGATAAATGACTATTATTGTGTAATTTATGTGGAAGTATAATATAGTGCATAGAGAGCCTGCCTCAGAGTTAGGAAGACCTGTTTTCAATTCATGCTTCTGGCATATTAACTCTATAACAATGGTCAAGTCACTTAACACCCCATTGCTTCAGGCAAACCTCCAAAACAATAAATTTCAAACAAGTTTCTAATGCATGTAAGCACACAGACTTGTCACACCAGGAGTTATCCAAACTTATGACGTTATATGTTGAAACTAGAAAATTATATTATTTAGGATCATTGACAATAGAGTGAGAGCAAAAAGGACAGACATCATCTAAAGAAAATGAGGGTCAAGGAGGTTAAATGATCCTCACAAAGCCAACCATGAAAATAATGGCAGAATCAAAATTGGAATTCAGCTCTTGTGACCCTAAATCCAGCATTTTCACTACTGCCCTGTTCTATACTGATGTCTATTCCCCAGAACCAGATATTTATAGGAAATAGAGCATGATTTATTTCTTTATTCAGGCAAAGGATAAAATAATGACAAATGATTTGAAATGAACAAAATTATTATCAGTTGTCCTTTGGTCAGTTTTACTAGGCTTAATGGTGATGAACCCTTTTCATATTAAAAAAAAATAGACTAATAGTTTCCTTTACTTGTTCCCAGACCCATTGGTGACTGTTAATCACTATTTTTTTTTCCTAAATCATGGAAATGATGACAAAATGGTGTATCCTAGCACGGCATCATTGCAACAAAATCAAGGTATCATATGCCTCTGAAGGCTGAAAAACACTAAGTATCTGAACATGTATTTTGCAGATATTTATGAGGACCATTTGTCAAGAGTTAGAAAATGGGAAGGAGTCTCTGGAGATCCTACATTTTATTGGGAAGTTCTTTCTGCCCATTAAGTGTTTTTATATTCTGGCTTAGGGAATTATAACAGCAATACCATGGCCTTGACTTCAGCAAGATCCAGTAGCTTAACAGTCTGTCCTTAAGTAACCTATCATGATTAAAAGGTTAGGTACATCTGCCAATAGTATCTCTTGGCTCCAGTTCACATTAAGAGGACATGCAGCTGGATCAGCTTAAACTGATATAACATACATGCCTTCTGTGTTTTGTGTACAGGATGTCAATAGAGAACATTTAAAGGGATGGGGAGGAGAAGATTGCATATCCTAATTATTCCTACAAGATCTTTCCAAGGAGTTTCTTATCTTTATATATAGTTTGGACCAGCATAGTCAGTATGATAAGGACCAACTTAACACATATTTAAAGAAGAGTAGTTAGCATCATTTATTATCTTTCTTAATTTTTTTCTTTAAAAACCCAATTTCCTTGATGATCTTTATTCAAATTTCAAGTTGCAGAAACCACTATTAATTGAAATCATAATGCTGACACATTATTTTCAAAATTTCCAGGTCTTAAAGCTTGTCTGGAAACGGACCTGAAACTCTAGAAAGGCATATAGCAAAAACAAAACAAAAAAACAAACAAACAAAAAAAAAAAATTGAGGTAATAATAAAAAAAAAGGACAGGACTCTTTCCAAATCCTCCACAACCTTTAATAAAATTACTCCATTCTTAATTATGTTATTTTTTTGGTGAGCATTCTGATACCATAAACATATTTCCCAAAGAAATTTAAACTTGCTGCTTAAGAAGAGTAAGAAAATAATTTATCCACAATTGCCTTTCATGCATTGTCTGTATTCATGTGAAAACTGGCTTGTCACCCATTTTCTTCATTTGAGATCTAAAAGCAATCATAAAGTAAAACGTTAGTATTAATTAAATACTAGTTATCAACTATTTGATACTTTATCAAGAGGTGAGCCTGTTGCTCTCTGGAAAATATCAAAGGCCTTAGAAATATATATATATACATATATATATTTAAAAATTAATCAAACAAAGAAAATTGTAGCTTACTACACAAAATCACTTTGTTAATTAAAAAAATTAAAATTCACGGTTTAGTCACTCGGATCTACTGGGAAATTTGCATGCTGCTTAATTAGACTCAGGGAAAAAAATCTGAATATCATCAGCTTCCACTGTGAAAGGAAGCAAGCTGCTGCCCAACCTCTAACCTAAGGAAAAGCCATAGCCACATTGTTTAGTACAAGTATGCTGTACTCTTACTGGAACCAAACTTGTCCCTTTGCCCCTCCCCCAATTCACAACAAACACAGGACCCTTAAATAAGTGTGCAAATGAGATAGGCTGTATCCACCAAATTGTGTTCACCAATAAATCAGTCTGTAATAATGTCAAAATGCAATGGATATCCTTTCTACAAATTGGTAGGGCAGGAAAAATATAATTTTGACTGCATGCTTTGTCTTATTTTCTTGAAGTTGGAAAATAGAGGAATAGATCGGTGCTAGTTACCATCAGGGTCATTTATCAGAATTAAAATCCTGAAATCATAGAGCTGAAAGGAACCTCAGGAGGTCATCTGGTCCAGCCCCCTCTGTATTAATCAAAAGGAAACACAACATATGCCCTAACATGTACTATTATTTGTAATTTGAAATTGACATGGTATGGATTTCTGGAAGCCCTGGGCAAATTACCTTCCTCTCTTTTTGCCTTAGTGTCCCCATCTGTAAAATGAGAATCTTAATAACAATTATCTCACTACCTCAAAGAGATGTTGTAAGGTGAGCTGAGCTCCTTAAAAGAAAGTGTATACATAAGAAAACAAATTAATTTCTTAGCTAGTAACATTCAAAAAGTTCCTTTCAGAATTTGTCACAAAATAGGCAAAAAAATATTTTTAAATATGTAAATGAAAAGTTTACAATGTGGAGAACACTGCCGATGATATTTTCATCAGCAAATCTTTGTCTTTCTGATCCATTCACTGAGATGATCTCTTTATCAAGTTCCCATGTCCCTAATTTCAGGGCATTCAGAAGCGTACCAGATATCCCTTTACAAACCTGTTGTTCAGGATAGCAGTTATCAATGTGGAATTGGGGAGAAAAGAGGGAGTTTAAAACAAAGATTTGCCAGTAATTAGCACAAAGAGAGGTATTTACCTACTATGAAATATGGGCTCTTGTGACTAGTATAGAACATGACTTTCAAAATGATGGCTTTGATTCTGTGTCTGATTATGCAACTCCCTTCCTCACCTCAAAAAATTGCCATGACAATAGATGAGTATCACTTGTTACTGAGCATCAAAGCTGACAGTGTCACCCCAGAGCAGGTGGGATTGTTTCCATTTTCTCTAGGCTCCCTGATGAGTAAGAACAGGAACAGCTCTTGGGCTGACTATGGCTCAATCAGCTCTGTGATCTGTCTAGGAAAAAAAAATGCTATTCAGACTCAGAGCTTCTTGCTTACTACAATGTTGAGTCTTGAGCCTTAATTTTTAGCAGTTAACTACAGCCATTTGAATTTATGAGAAATAAAGAAAAAATCATATTTCCAAGAACAGAAAAGGGAATAAAATGAGGGAGCTAAATAATTATCAGAATAAAGGCAGAACCAAACTTCTACCAGTCTCTGTCCTCTAACTCTCAATAAGTTGATAATGTCTACTCTGTTTTACAAAATATTAGATAATATACAAAATTAACAACCACCACTAAATGAATCAATAAGCCAAGTCTTCACTAGCATTCTTAAAAGTACTCAATTGCTAGAAATGGCATCCAAAAGATGAACTATTAAAAATTTCCAATGACCCTCTATTGTCTCTGAATCATCACTAAATCATTAACTTTGTATTTAAAATGCTCCCCAGTATCTGGCCCATATATTTTTCACTCTCTCTCCCGTATTACTTCCTTCTAATATTCCAGATAGTTTGACTTACTAGCTCTTCCCCATATTAGTTATGTCTTGAGGGAAGATTTTGTTTCATTTAAATCTTTATATTCCCAGTACTTAGTAACATGTTTAGGAGTTATAGAATGTATTTACTTGATTGAGATTGTAAACTGATCTAAACAGTATTTAATCCTGATATTGTTAGAGTTCAATCAACAAAATTCATTAAGCACTCAACTAATAGATGAGAAGCAAAAATATCATTTATCACAAGATATTCTCCAATTGATAAATTTAAAAGGATATGAACAGAAATTTCAGATGAAGAAATATGAACAGAATTTTCAGATGAAGAAATTAAAGTCATTTCTAATCATATGAAAAAAATTATCTAAATCACTATTGATTAGAGAGATGCAAATTTGGACAACTCTGAGATACCATTTCATACCTCTCATATTGCCTAAGATGATAGGAAAAAAGATTGATAAATGTTGGAAGAGATGTGGAAAAATAGGGGCACAAATACATTGTTGGTGGAGTTGTGAGCTGCTCAACCGTTCTGGAGAGCAATTTGGAACTATGACCAAGGAGCTATCAAACTGTGCATATCCTTTGATCCAGCATGTTTCTACTGAGTCTGCATCCTAAAGAGATCATAAAAAAAGGGAAAAGAGCCTACATGTGCAAAAATGTTTTGTAGCAACCATTTTTATAGTGGTAAGAAACTAGAAACTGGGTAGATGCCCATCAATTGGGGAATGACTGAATAAGTTATGGTATGTGAATATTATGGAATATTATTGTTCTATAAGAATTAATCAACAAGATGATTTCAGAAGAAAATTGCTTTCCAGAATTGTTCTCTAAAATGTGCTCAAAAAGTTATCAAACTGTACATACCTTTTGATCCAGCAGTGTTACTGCTGGGCTTATATCCCAAAGAGGTTTTAAAGAAGGGAAAGGGACCTGTATGTGGAAGAATGTTTGTGGCCACTCTTTGTAGTGGCCAGAAACTGGAAATTGAGTGAATGCCCATCAATTGGAGAATGGCTGAATAAATTGTGGTATATGAATATTATGGAATATTATTGTTCTGTAAGAAATGAACAACAAGATCGTTTCAGAAAGTCCTGCAGAGACTTACATGAACTGATGCTGAGTGAAATGAGCAGAGCCAGGAGATTATTATATATTGCAACAGCAATACTATATGATGATCAATTCTGATGGACCTGGCCCTCTTCAACAATGAGATGAAGCAAATCAGCTCCAATAGAGCAGTAACGAATTGAACCAGCTACACCCAGCAAAAAAACTCTGGGAGATGACTATGAACCACTACATAGAATTCCCAATGCCTCTACCTTTGTCTGCCTGCATTTTGGATTTTCTTCACAGGGTAATGGTACACTATTTCAAAATCTGATTCTTTTTGAACAGCAAAATAACTGTTTGGACATGTATACTTATATTGTATTTAATTTATACTTTAACATATTTAACATATATTAGTTAATCTGCCATCTGGGGGAGGAAGGAGGGAGAAGGAGGGGAAAAAATGGAACAAAAGATTTGGTAATTGTCAATGCTGCAAAATTACCCATGCATATAACTTGTAAGTAAAAAGCCCTAATAAATAAATAAATGAAGTGAATCTGGCCACTTCCAACAGACTTGTGATGTAGAAAGCCATCTACATCCAGAGAGAAGACCATGGGGTCTAAATGTAGGTTGCAACACAGTATTTTTGTTGTTGTTGTTGTTTACTTGTTCTTCTGTCATTTTTTCCCCTTTTTGATCTGATTTTTCTTGAGCATCATTGTTGGAATCTTTACAAACTGCTAACTCATTAGAATTGGTGGATTATTGATCTGCTCTTACAAGAAGATGTTTTGGGCCAGGACCTAAAACAAGGTACTAAGTAGAATTAATTGATACAATGCTTGTGTTTGCACCTTTACTCATTGGAGTTCATATGTTTGGGAAATTTCAGGGTTTAGTATGAGATATCTGAATTCACACCTCCCTTGAAGCTCTTAGGGCCAGAGAGCACTATGGGAGAAAACCCATAATCCCATTCTCTCAGAAGAGTCATATATAAGCCAGTGGAGAGTGATTCATTCCAACATTTTCCACTTGGCTGGATAGTGGCGGAAGGAGAGTTTTGGGAGGAAGAAGCTACGAGTTGAGAGTTGAGCAGGAGATTGAGAAGAAGTTTCTATGGTGGCTGGGCTCCTGTACTTCCCCCACTGAGACCAAGCTGGTCTGAAAGGCTCGCCAGAAAGCTAGCCGAGCCCCAAGTAAAGGAGACAAGAGATTCATTGCATCTTTGTGCTGGCTGGAGGCTGAAGAAAGCATAGGCAGAGGCTGAATGACAAAACCTTTGGATTTGGAGACATTCAGATGGAGCTATTGGAACCAAGCAGAGAGATAGGCCTCTAAGAATCTAGCTATCTGGGCCCAAGGAAAGAGACAAGGCTTGGAAGGAGAAATAAACATTTGTATTTTTACCAGCTGGCTGCATTTGGGTGGTTATTACTTTCAACTGCAACTAAGACTGCCTCCAGAAAATCTCCCCGAGAAACCTACCTTCTCCCAGAGAGAACCATCATCTTATATATTTTAAAGAAGAACAAGAACTCTTACATGTCATGATAAATGTGAAAATATATTTAGAAGAATTACATATGTTTAACTTAAATTGGATTATTTGCAGTCAAGAGAAGGGAAGAGGTTGAAAGGAAGGAAGAAAAAATATGGAACACAAGGTTTTACAAGGGCAAATATTGAAAACAATATGTCAATTTTGAAAAATAAAAAGCTATTATTAAAAAATAAAATAAAATGTATATAGTATTCTGCAAAAAAATATCATTTATCCTTAAGGATACAGTAATTTAAATATTACAGTCTTCATTTTATTAACAGAATCTGAGATAGCAAAGTTGAATCATAACAAAGCCAATATAATCAGAGAAGAAATTAAAGTCCCATGATTTTTTTCAAAGGATATTTTAGAATGGAATAACGAAACTTATGTTTAGCCCGACAGAATCCCCCAAACCAGCAGGACTCAGTAAGTAACAGCGAAGCTAGGAATATTTTCTAGAAAGAGGAAATCTTCAATTCCCCTGCCTTTTATAATTTCCACAATCTAGTGTTATTTAGACACAAAGTTAGGACAAAGTGTTTTTTAAAAAATTTCCCAAACCATATTTAAGAATTAGTGCAACAAAACACACAAAGAATTTATGCAATTATAAAACAATTTTGCACAAATAACAGAAGCCTGGATTGATTGAAAAGATTTCAAAACCAAATCATTATAGAAGAAAGGGACTTGATTTAACCAGTTAACTTTACAAATAGAGAAACTCATTTATAGTAAGGCTAAGTAACTCCAGAGCCAGTGACTTTTCCATTTTATCACAATGCTTCTGAAACACCTCAAGTTGACAAAAATGAAATTAAACAAATGAAATCTGTTTAATTTAAAAAATGAAATTTAATTTAAAAAATGAAATTGAACAAATTAATCTACAGATGTCTTGCTATCCTGTTCAAATCTACAGAATTAGATAAAATAGTAATAAAAGTCAGGTAGAAGAATAAGTGGGTAGAAATATCAAAGGAAAGTCATGAAAAAATAAATGAAAAATGAATTGTTTTGTTTTTATTTTGATCTCAATGTATAATAAAAAAAAGAAATTCTCAAAACTGCGTGCTACTGAATCACAAATAGAAAAGTAGGTAAGTGGAACAGATTAGATAGATAAGAAATATAAGCAATTACATGGGAATTCTACCAAACATTTAAAGAATAATGGAATCCAATACTATATAAACTATTTGAAAAAATAGGGAAAGAAAGACTCCTACTAATTTCCTTTTGTGACACAGATATGGTGCTGATATCTAAGCCAGGTAAGGTGAAAACAGAGAAAGAAAATTGTAGACCAATTTCTCTAATGAACATTGATACAAAAATCTTAAATAAAATATTAGCAAAAAGATTACAGAAAGCCATCCCCAGGATAATACACTATGACCAAGTAGGATTTATACCAGCAATGCAGGGCTGGTTCAATATTAGGAAAACTATTAGCATAATTGACTATATCAATAACCAAACTAACAAAAATCTTATGATTATCTCAATAAATGCAGAAAAAACATTTGATAAAATCTAACACCCAATCCTATGAAAAACACTAAAGAATATAGGAACAAATGAATATTTCCTTAAAATAATCAGTAATATCTATTTAAAACCATCAGCAAGCATCATATGTAACGGGTACAAACTAGAACCATTCCCAATAAGATCAGGAGTGCAACAAGGTTGTCCACTATCACCATTATTATTCAATGTTGTATTAGAAATGTTAGCTTTGGCAATAAGAGAAGACAAAGAGATTAAAGGAATTAGAATAGGTAATGAGAAAATGAAATTATCATTCTTTGCAGATGATATAGTATACTTACCGAACCCTAAAGAATCAACTAAAAAACTACTAGAAACAATTCACAACTTTAGCAAAGTTGCAGGATACAAAATAAATACAAATAAATCCAAATTTATATATTACCAACAAAATCCAGCAGCAAGAAATTAAAAAAAAAGAAATTCCATCCTAAATAACTGTCGATAGTATAAAATATTTGAGAATCTATATGCCAAGAAAAAGTCAGAAACTATATGAACACAATTACAAAACACTTTCCACACAAATAAAGTCAGATTTAATCAGATGGAAAAAATAACATGTTGTCTTAGAATTTTTCCCATTTGGCAGTTCACTTATGGCTTCTTTGATCTCTTCTTTTGCTGGAATCTTATTTATTCATGCATTAATTAATTCATTCATGCATTCATTTATCTGTCCATTCATTCATTTATTTTTATTTTCAACAACTATACATAAAAATATTTTTTTTTGTTAAACATGTACATTCATTCTTTTTTTTTTACATATTACCTTATGAATCACTTTCAGGGAGAAAAAAAAAATTAGAACAAAAGGCAAAAACCATGAGAAAAATCAAGCAGAAGCAAAAAAGAAAAAATGAACATAGCATGTGTTAATTTACATTGTCTCCATTTCTCTCTGGATGCAGATGACATTTTCCATCCAAAGTTTATTGGTACTTTCTTGTTTCACTGAAATTAATCTTTCATAATTGATCATGGCACAATCTTGCTGTTACAATGTACAATGTATTGCCGGTGCTGCTTATTTCTTTAAGCATCAGTTCATGTAAATCTTTCCAGGTTTTTCTAAAATCAGCTTTTTCATGATTTTTAATGGAACAATAATACTTTATTACTTTCATATATCATGATTCATTCAGCCACTCTCCAATCCATGAGTATCTATTCATTTTCTAATGTTTTGCCACTAACAAAAAAACAAAACAAAAACAAAAACAAAAAAACTTCTAACAAACATTTTTTACATGTGGATCCTTTCCGAAACTCTTATGATGGCACTGCTGATTCAGAATGTATACAGTGTTATAATAGCCTAGTTCCAAATGGGTATCCAGAATGGTTGAATCACTTCACAATTCTACCAACAATGCATTAGTGTCCCAGTTTTCTCACATCCCCTCCAACATTTATCATTATCTTTTCCTATTACCTTGGCCAATCATAGAAGTACATAGTGGTACCACAGAGTTGCTTTAATTTGCATTTCTCTAATCAATAGTGATTTAGAACATTTTTCACATAACTAGAAATAGTTTCAATATTGTCTGTTCATATCATTTGACCATTTATCAATTGGAGAATGTCTTGATTTCTTATAAATTTGACTCAATTTTCTATATATTTTAGAAATGAGGCCTTTATCAGAACACTTGAATGTAAAAATGTTTCCCCAGTTTTCTGCTTCCCTTCTAATCTTGGCTACATTGGTTTTGTTAGTAGAAAAACTTTAATTTGATATAATCAAAATTATCCACTTTAAATTTTATATTGTTCTCTAGATTTCCTTTGGCATAAAGCCCTTCCTTCTTCACAAATTTGAGAGGTAAACTATCCCTTGTTTTCCTAATTTATTTATAGTATTCTTTTTGTCTAAATCATGAATCCATTTTGACCTTAACTTAGTATAGGGTGTTAGATGCTGTTAGATACCCAATTTCTACTATACTATTTTCCAACTTTCTCAGCAAATTTTCTCAAATAGTGAGTTCTTATCCCAGAAGCTGGAGTCTTTGGGTTTATCAAACACTAGATTATTATAGTCATTGACTATTGTGTCTTATGAGCCTAACCTATTCCAATGATCAACTACTCTTTTTCTTAGTTGGTATCAAATGGTTTTGTTGACTGCTATCCTACTTTCATTTGCATTTTTTATTAATTCCCTTTAAATACTTGACATTTTGGTCTTCCAGGTGAATTTTGTTATTTTCTTTTAGCTCCATGAAGTAATTTATTGGCAGTTTAATAGTTATGGCACTGAGTAATTATTTTACTTTAGGTAAAATGTTCATTTTTAGTATATTAGACCAGTCTATCCATGAGCACCTGATATTCTTCTAATTATTCAGATCTGGCTTTATTTGTGTGTAAAGTGTAAATGTGTGCATATTGGCTTTGTCTTGGCAGGAAGATTCCCAAATATTTTATATTAAAAACAATTATTTTAAATGGAATTTCTCTTTCTTCCTCTTGCTGCTGGATTTTGTTGATAACATATAGAAAATGGTAATGAATTTATTTTGTAACATGTAACTTTGCAAAATTTGTTAATTGTTTCTATTAGTTTTTTAGTTGATTCTCTAAATATACTATCATGTTATCTGCAAAGAGTGACAATATTTCGTTCTAATTTCTTTAATTTCTTTTTCTTCTCTTATTGCAAAAGCTAATAATTTTTATACAATATTGAATAGTAATGGTAATAATGGGCAACTGTTGGAATCCTTACTAACTGCTAAGTAATTAGAGTTGATCTAATCTTACAAGAAGTTGTTTTGGCCAGAACCTGAAACAAGGTACTAAGTAGAACTAATTAATACAAGGCTTGTGTTCACACCTTTACTCATTGGAGTTCAATGAGTTCATACCTCCTTTGAAGCTCTTTGGGCCAGAGAGTACTAAGGGAGAAAACCCATAATCCCTCTCTCTGGAAGGAGCATAAATAGGCCAATGGGCCAGTCGAAGAGGTTCTTCAGAGTAAGAAGCTACAAGTCGAGATTTCACCGGAATGACATGAAGAGTTGGAGCTGGCTGGAGGCTGAAGAAAGCAGAGGCAGAGGCTGAAGGACCAGACCTTTGGATTTGGCAACATTCGGAGAGAGCTCTTGGAACCAAGCAGAGAGATTGGCCTCTAAGCTAACCGAGCTATATTGGAGATAATAAAAGATCTGAACTTTTATCACCTGGCTGCTTTTTGAGAAGAAAAAGATCACAACATTTGATCCATCTGAACTAGATCACAACAGGCAACCTTGTTTCACCCCTGATCTTATTGGGAATGCTTCTAATGTATCCTCAGTACATAGGATCATTGTTGATGATATTAGATACTACTAATTATTTTGAGAAAAAACTCCAGTTAATCTTCTGCTTTTCTAGCATTTTTAATAGGAATGGGTATTGGATTTTGTGGAAATGGTTTTTCTGCATCTATTAAATTTATCATATTATTTTTGTTAATTTCATTATTGACATAGTTTTCCCAATATTAAATTAGCCCTGCATTCCTAGTATAAATCCTACTTGGTCATAGTTTATTATCCTGGTGATAAATTGCTGTAATCTCTTTTATTTAAGATTTTTGGATCAATATTCATTAGGAACATTGATTTCTCTGTTTTGGCCTTTCTGATTCAGATATCAGTTCTATATCTGTGTCATAAAAGGAATTTAGTGGTATTCCTTCTTTACTTGTTTTTTTCCAAATATTTTGCATAATACTGGCAATAATTATTCTTTAAATGTTTGGTAGAAATCACTTGTAAATCCATCTGCCCCTGGAGATTTTTTCTTAAAAATTAATAGCTTGTTCAATTTCTTTTTCTAAAATGTGACTATGTAATTTATTTTCTCCTCTGTTAATTTAGACATTCTATAATTTTGTAAGCATTCACCCATTTCACTTAGATTATCAGAATTATTGGTATAAAGTTGGGCAAAATAGCTCCTTATTACTACTTTCATTTCTCCTTCAACCTTCTCTGGTAAATTCAATCTTTTCATTTTTGATCCTGGCAGTTTGATGTTCTTCTGTCCTTTTTCTAATTTTCTAATCAAATGAGCTAAAGGTTTATATCTATTTTGTTGGGTTTCTTTCATAAATCAACTCTTAACTTTTTTTTTGTTAGTTCAATAGTTTTCTTACTTTCAATTTTTATTAATCTCTCCTTTTATTGTTAAAATTTCAATTCTTTCCCCCTCCTTCATTTTCTCTCATTCTTACATACCAATAAATATTTAAATCTTTTCAGCAGTATTAAAAATGTCTCTACTCATAACCATGTATTTGATAAGCAATGTACCTTCAGGTTATAAAATATGACTCTTTCACTGAAGTCCAGTCTATGAAGCATCTGCATGGCCCAATTTGCTTTTTTATGGCTATTATAAATTAAAAGGATAAATTCCCTTCAAGTATAAAAAATGATCTTCCATGATAATAAAATAATGGAACAAATGGATCTTCATGTGACTTCCTCCATGATAAATCTTAACTATCAATGAGTATAAGAAATATATAGTTGAATTTTAATATATATATATTTTAAATTTTCAACTGCTAATGGCAAAGAAGAGTTGGTATGAGAATAATCATAGAAGAATCTGCAAGCCACTTAAGAATTGGAGCTGATAGACAAGTGTCAGCAATAGGGTATATACAGCCTATGATACACAAAACAGAAGAAAGTAAGGAATGTTGAACAAACAAATATTGTACTTGGCTTCTCCTTGCTCTTTTCAATAGCAATTTAAAAATATTAATATTAATCTAGAATGCTTGAAGGATGCAGCAATTGATTGGGAGCTTTAATTGATTTTTGATAGTGACATGTATCGCACAGTGATAGGTAAACTTGGAAAAAAAATAAAATAACTTGATTGTAATTGATAGTACATCATTTTCTCCTCTTGTAAATTATAGGCCATTCCTAAAACACACCCAAAAGATCAACAATAGGAATCCAGTTCTACTTCACAATCTCTTTTTAGAAGTAATCCCATCAAAACTGAACCAAATCAAGATCAGGAGGTGAGTGAATATGCAAGGCATCTCAAATAAAACTATGGATAGGGAGTGGTTACTTTTAATAACTACCTATTAGAACTCAAAAATCAATTATCTTAGGTACTATTTGTTTTTATCCAAGTAAAGCAAGTACTAAAAGTTCATTTTATCCATTTTTGAAATATTTTCTGTATTTGTCCTTCTATTACAATACTAGCTCCCCTCCTACCTCCACCCTCAGCACAAATAGACCATATGTGGATCAGAGCCTTTGATTATTTCTCAAAAATAAAATGCAGTATTTTACTGAGTCACCTTGAACCTACACTGGCAGATTGACTCACAGTCAGACTTTATGCTTTATAGTTTGTTGGGCAGATTTCCATCTGCATGACTGAATTAGATATAAGAATATCTCCACCATAGCCACTGTTCTCAGTATTGCTGGACTATTTTGATGCCCTTCGTATAACCTTCATTTTTAAAAGCAAGTCTTACTAGATAATGCATCTTCTAACAAAATAATGTTTCCCTCAATGTGTGAATGTGTGAGTGTGTGTGTGTGTGTGTATGTGTGTGTATGTTTGTGTGTGTGTTTCCTCATAATTCAGGAGCAAAGCCAGAAAAGTCACAGCCCAAGTCTGAACAGCAAGTGCCTTTGACTTATTGCTGTGATTACTCTAATTGCTCATCTACTTAGTGGGAGGTTGCAGGAAGCTGTTTGGGAGTAATCAAGCTGAGATGGGCCCTTCTATTTATAAGAGTCCTGAAAAAATTGTTGCTCCCCCAAAAGAATTTAATTGAATTTTCTCTTAAAAATAAATTCTATTCTCCCCTGTCCTCAACCCTGGCCTTTACCTAAATCCCTCATTTATTATCTAAATAACTATAAATTTTAAAGGACTATTCTTTGTTTTAGATATTTAAACACAAACTTTATAATGCTTATTAAGGTGAAATCTAATGCAAACCTTCCACAAATATGGGGATTTCTAGATTTTTTAAATATATTTTCAGTTTCCCTGAAGAGATATCTTCTATGTATATTTAAGTTTTTGTATCATCTATGAACTTCTCATTGATGTCTACTATAACTCAAAAATTCAGTTAACTTCGTTATCATTTATTTACATGAGAAAATATATTAAATCCTAAAAGTTCATTCCTTCCCTTTTTGATTTTCCATAACAAAGTTTCTTTCCCCCTCCCAAAACAGTATTTTGTCAATATAAAATAATTATATTGTAGCCAATGCTCCAGTAAATAAGCTAATCACCAAATACTTATATAAGCACCTGCTATGTGCCAGACACTATGCTAAAACCTGATGATAGATATGTAGATGCAAAGGAAACAATCTACCACAATCTTAAACATTCCAAAGGACAAGGCAATGAGCATGTATGAACATATAGACACATGTGTGTGCATTAGACACACATAACAAATAAATAAAGGTAAAATAAATAAATAAATGTAATATAAATAAAAGTTAGTTTGATGTAGATAGCCCTAATAATTTGGTTCTGAGAAAGAGTTTCATATATTGTAAGTGGTGCTTGAGTTCCATCTTGAAGGAAGGGAATGATTCTATGTGGTAAAAGTAAAGGAGAACATGCTGACTCTCAGCTAAGATGATAATAGAATGGATTGATGCTTTAGGCTTGAAGAAAGAAGATGTTTAAAAATACTTCTGCAGGAATGCAAAGATTACTTTGTTACAATGAAGGACCGAACAGTTTTACATAGTTTTTTTTTTTTTTAAACAAAAATGGATACTGTTTCAAGGTTTAATTTCTCAATGTTATGGAAAAACTAAATAAAAATTTGAATCTATTTAAAAGGTATAGGAGAAGATGTTGCTATATTTTATTTTGGCATACTTTTGAAGAAAAATCATCCTTTTTAAAAACCAATCAATATAATAATTAAATGGAAATGGGATGCTAGTCATTGGCCCTTTAACAGTAGGAGGAAAATAGCCAGTGAGGGTTCACAAAATCTACTGAGTACTCTAGAATGCTGTAGGATGAAATGACAAACAATTCCAGTATCTTTGACAAGAAAACTCTAAATGGGATCATAAAGAGTCTGACATGACTGAAAAATCTGAAGAACAAAAACAACAAGAAGAAAATGTTTTCCTCTTGGTTTTGCTAGGATTGCTAGGTTATCTTACATAATTCTAGATTGGAAACTGAGGCAAACAGGGTTAAATAATTTGTACAGGTCACTACCCTTTATGGATATATTTAAACTCAGGTCTTTCTGATGAAAGAAGGAAGGAAGGAAAGACATTTAACTTTAATTGAAAACCCATGGAAATAATCATAATCACAGTAGCTAAAATGTATATAGTACTTATTATGTTCCAGTAACTGTGCTAGGTGCTTTACATCTGTTACCTCATTTGATCCTCACAATATCCCTAGAAGGTAAGAGCTATTATTAGCTCTATTGTACATATAAGGAAACTGAAGCAATCAGAAGTTAAATGACTTACCCAGGGTCACACAGTTAGAATGTATCTGAGGCCAGAATTGAACTCTGTTCTTCTTGATTCCAAGTTCAGCATTCTAGTCTCTATGCCTTCTATATGTCCCTAGAAGAGATAATGAAATTATAACTTCTTCCCTAATGGAAAGAGAGGGGTGGACTATTAAGATAATGTATACATTGCCATATCTGGTCTCTAATTTGAATTTTTCCCTTAATTTTTAGGTAGTGTTTTAGTCACAAAAACATGATTACTTGATTTACTCCAGAGGAGTGGGTGGCTATAATATAAAGGAAAAAAAAGATATCACTAAAGCATATTTAAAAAAAATTAAAGAAAATCTTGGGTTTAAGTCCTTCTTTCCACAAATATTTTCTCTTTTAGAAAGCCTCATTTCTTTAAGGTTTCCTCATCTGTGAAATAGGGATAATAATACTATTATAATTATACATAATATATTAATTATATAAAATGACTAGTATTGATATATCATAATGTATGTATTAGTTATGTATATATTTGGTGTTATAATTATTAGTTTATGGTTATTAATGTTAATATAACAATTATATTATATAGAATAATATCTCATCAAGTAGTTGTAAGGAAGATATTATGACCTTTAAATTATATATAAGTGTAAGCTATTGTAAGGGCAATTTTATTAATATCCCCTGGCTTTGTACATACAGTATTAACTCTCAACAGTTATCTAGCTTTGAGTTTTCTCCGATCACAATGAGGGAAAATTTTCTGAGTCAAGGCTCAAAGTCTAGTAGATGTTGTTGAGTCATTTCAGTCAAGCCCAACTCTTCATGACTTTCTTGGTAAAGATACCAGTTTGCCATTTCCTTCTCCAGCTCATTTTACAGGTGAGAACATTGAAGCAGAGTTAAATGACTTGTCCAAGTCACACAGCTATATAAGTGTCTGAGATTATATTTGAACTCAGGAAGAAAAAAAAAATCTTTCTTACACTAGGTCCAGCATTATATCCACTGCACCACCTACTGACTCTAATAAACAAATTTAATTGAACTAAAATGATATTGTATTAAAGCAATTAGTGCAAGTGAAGTAGTATTGTATAGCATTCTTAGGGATTGTAAAGCTACAAACAATGGCAAATTCTCTACTGACTATTTCTGTGCTTCTTCTTTCTAAGAGTTTTTCTAGGGGCAACTAAGTGGTACAGTGGATAGAGCACCACTTTGGAGTAAGAAGGATATGCATTCAAATCCAGCCTTAGACAGTGAGTAGCTCAGTGATCATGAGCTAGTCAATTAACCTTGATTGCTTCCAAAAAAGAAAGGGGAAAAAAAAGAACTGTTTTCATATTCTTAAATAAACCTTTCTTATATGTTTAAATGTAAAAAATAAAAATCTTTGTTTGCTCCCTCAAATACAAAAATGAATGCCTGATTTGGCCCTTCAGACCTAGTTTGCTGATCCTAGAATAGCAAAAAGATCTGACAGTATGATGGAAAGAATAGTGAAATTTGGAGCAGATGATATGGCTTCAAATGCTAGCTCTGTTCTTTGCTACTTTCATGACCAGGTCAAATCATAGAATAGCTCTAAGCTTCAGTTCCCTCATTTATAAAATAAGGAGAATAGATGGTGTAGTAGGAATTTCAGTAGATATGCTACAGGAAAAACCTGAGTTCAAATACTGCCTTAGATACTCAGTACATATGCCTGGGAAAGTCGCTTATCCTCTCTATCTTAGAAAATTCAAGTATAAAATTGAATTTGATGGACTTGCTAGCTTCTAAGGTCCTTTCAAATTTAACTTTCAATCTATAATCCAATGACCTTCAAGCTCTCTTGTTCAAAATATACAATCCTACTAAAAAGAATGCTTAATAAAATATTTCAGAGGAGAGAAATGTTTTGTTTTGGTTTTTAACTTAGAACTGTATTACTAGTCAATTCCCATCTGAAATGAGTTTTGGCTGTCATGTACATAAAGCTCATATGAATAGATTGTAAACTCTTTTTAGGAAATGACTATATCTTGAAAAACTTTCTCCTGGCACTCTTATCAGCTGCCATTTAGTACTATCAGAGCTGTGGGCACTTAGTAAATTTAACCCATCTGATTGACTTTTATTTCTTTCTCTTTGCTCTTAACTAGTGTTCAATAAATCACATCAATTCCTATTGTTTGAATTTTATAGCAGTCAGGCAAAGACAGATATTCTCCTACCACTTAAACATTATTTTATACTAAGATCACACAGACCTGTCCAGGTCTCTGAGTCCTACAATGATAGGCATTATATAAATATATAGATAGTGAGATAAGAAGCCCTAATAAGCAACCATATATTTTCTATGTGTGAACACTGAAGTGCTACAAATAAAGACTTCAAGAAATTTTATCCATTTTCTGTTAGATATTTTTCTGAATCAGAAAACTTATTTCTGCACTCAAATTCATAGACCATACCATATCTTATTTTTCTAAAATAATCAGTTTTTAAGGTGAAAGTATATGTGCTAGAATGAATAGAACATTGTACGCAATAACAACAATATTATGTGATGATGAACTGTGTTGGACTTGACTCTTTTCAACAGTGAGATGATTCAAAGAAATTGTAACAAACGTGATGGAAAGTGCCATCCCCATCCAGAGAGAATTATGGAGACTGAATGCGGATTGAAGCATGATATTTTCACCTTCTGTTGTTGTTATTGTTATTTGTTTACTTTATTATTATTTCTAATGTGTTTCCCCTTTTGACCTGAATTTTATTGTGCAGCATAAAGAATATAGAAATATGTTTTTTAAATAACTTTTTTATTGACAGAACCCATGCCAGGGTAATTTTTTTACAACATTATCCCTTATACTCACTTCTGTTCCAATTTTTCCCCTCCCTCCCTCCCTCCACCCCCTCCCCAAGATGGCAAGTAATCCTATATATGTTAAATATGTCATAGTATATCCTAGATATAGAAGGTAGAAATAACTCAGGGAGAAAAACAAAAATGCAAACAGTTTACATTCATTTCCCAGTGTTCTTTTTTGGGGTATAGCTGCTTCTGTCCATAATTGATCAAATGAAACTGAGTTAGGTCTCTTTGTCAAAGAAATCTACTTCCATCAGAATACATTCTCATATAGTGTTGTTGTGGAAGTATATAATGATCTCCTGGTTCTGCACATTTCACTTAGCATCAGTTCATGTAAGTCTCTCCAAGCCTCTCTGTATTCATCCTACTGGTCATTTCTTACAGAACAATAATATTCCATAATATTCATATACCACAATTTACCCAACCATTCTCCAATTGATGGGCATCCATTCATTTTCCAGCTTCTAGCCACTACAAACAGGGCTGCCACAAACATTTTGGCACATATAGGTCCCTTTCCCTTCTTTAGTATCTCTTTGGGGTATAAGTCCACTAGTAGCACTGCTGGATCAAAGGGTATACACAGTTTGATAACTTTTTGGGCATAATTCCAGATTGCTCTCCAGAATGGTTGGATTCGTTCACAACTCCACCAACAATGCATCAGTATCCCAGTTTTCCTGCACCCCTTCCAACATTCATCATTATTTTTTCCTGTCATCTTAGCCAATCTGACAGGTATGTAGTGGTATCTCAGAGTTGTCTTAATTTGCATTTCTCTGATCAATAGTGATTCGGAACACTCATATGAGTGGAAATAGTTTCAGTTTCATTATCTGAAAATTGTCTGTTCATATCCTTTGACCATTTATCAATTGGAGAATGGTTTGATTTGTTATAAATTAGAGCCTATTCTCCATATATTTTGGAAATGAGGCCTTTATCAGAACTCTTAACTGTGAAGATGTTTTCCCAGTTTGTTGCTTCCCTTCTAATCTTGTTTGCATTTGTTTTGTTTGTACAAAGGCTTTTTAATTTGATGTAACCAAAATTTTCTATTTTGTGATCAATAATGGTATCTAGTTCATTTTTGGTCACAAATTTCTTCCCTCTCCACAAGTCTGAGAGATAAACTATCCTATGTTCCTCTAATTTATTCATAATCTCATTCTTTATGCCTAAATCATGGACCTATTTTGATCTTATCTTGGTATACATTGTTAAGTGTGGGGCCATGCCTAATTTCTGCCATACTAATTTCCAGTTATCCCAGCAGTTTTTGTCAAATAATGAATTCTTATCCCCAAAGTTAGAATCTTTGGGTTTCTCAAACACTAGGTTGTTATAATTGACTATTTTGCCTTATGAACCTAACTTAGTCCACTGATCAACTAATCTCTTTCTTAGCCAATATCAAATGGTTTTGGTGACTGCTGCTTTATAATATAGTTTTAGATCAGGTATAGCTAGGCAACCTTCATTTGATTTTTTAAAAATTAATTCCCTTGAGATTCTCTATTTTTTTGTTCTTCCATAAAAACTTTGTTGTTATTTTTTCTAGATCATTAAAATATTTTCTTGGAAGTCTGATTGGTATAGCACTAAATAAGTAGATTAGTTTAGGGAGTATTGTCATCTTTATTATATTTGCTCGGCCTATCCAAGAGCATTTAATATTTTTCCAATTAATTACGTCTGTTTTATTTGTGTGGAAAGTTATTTTTTTTTTGTAATTTTGCTCATATAGTTCCTGACTTTCCTTTGGTAAATAGATTCCCAAATATTTTATTTAGTTTCCAATTATTTTTTGGTCTATTTTCCCCTGGCTTTTTGTTGAATGTAATTTTCACTGCATCATGGTCTGAGAAGGATGCATTTACTATTTCTGCCTTATTGTATTTGACTTTGAGATTTTTATGTCCTGATATATGGTCAATTTTTGTATAGGTTCCATGAACTGCTGAAAAGAAAGTGTACTCCTTTCTGTCTCCATTTACTTTTCTCCAGAGATCTATCATATCAAACTTTTCTAGTATTCTATTTAACTCTTTGACTTCCTTTTTATTTTTGTGGTTTGATTTATCTAATTCTGAGAGTGCAAGGTTGAGATTTCCCACTATTATAGTTTTGCTGTCTATTTTTTCTTGCAGCTTTCTTAATTTCTCTTTTAAGGATTTAGATGCTACACCATTTGGTAAATGTATGTTTAATATTGATATTGCTTCATTGTCTATGCTACCCTTTAGCAAGACATAGTGCCCTTATCTCTTTTGAGTAGATCAAATTTTGCTTTTGCTTGATCTGAGATTAGCATGGCTACTCCTGCTTTTTTTACTTACCTGAAGCATAGTAGATTCTGCTCCAACCTTTTGCCTTTACTCTGTATGTATCTCTCTGCTTCAGGTGTGTTTCCTGTAAACAACATATTATAGGATTCTGGCTTTTAATCCATTCTGCTAACCGTTTACTCTTTATGGGGGAGTTTACCACATTCATATTTATGGTTAAAATGACCAATTCTGTATTACTTGACATCTTGTTAACTCCTGTTTATGCTTTTCTTCCTTCTTTTCCCCTTACCCTGCTCCCCAGTATTAAACTTGTGAGCACCACTTGCTTCTCACAGCCCTCCCTTTTTAGTATCCCTCCCCCTGCCTTAGAATTCCTCCCACTATGTTACTACTTTTCCTCAGTTTCCATATTCCCTTCCACTTAGCTTATTCCTTCCCTTTTCACTTTCCCTTCCCACTTTTCAATAAGGTTGGAGAAGTTTCTCCATAAATTGAATATGTGTAAATTTTTTCTCTTAAAGCCAATTCTGATGGCAGTAAGATACCCGCTATATTCATCCCCATTTATTCTTTCTCTCAGATATAATAGGTTTCCTTTGCCTCTTTGTGAGATGTAGTGCCCCCACTTTAACCTTTTTCTGGTACAATGTCCTTTCCACCTCTAGTTTCTAGAACAAGGTATACATGTATTCTTTATACATCTTTATATCAGAAATATAGTTCCCAAGATTAATCTTTACATTTTTAGATTTCTCTTGAGTTCTATATTTGTAGATCAAACTTTTTGTTATGTTCTGGCTTTTTCATCAAAAATAGATGAAATTTGCTTACTTCATTGAATGTCCATCTTCTTCCCTGGAAAAAGATGCTCATTCTAGCTGGGTAAGTTATTTTTGGTTGCATACCAATTTGCTTAGCCTTTTGGAATATCATATTCCAGGCCCTTCGATCCTTTAATGTGGATGCTGCTAGATCCTGGGTGATCCTTATTGTGGCTCCTCGATACTTGAATTGGGTTTTTCTAGCTGCTTGCAGTATTTTTTCCTTCGTCTGAGGGTTCTGGCATTTGGCCACTATATTTCTTGGTGTTTTGATTTTAGGATCCCTTTCAGTTGGTGATCGATGAATTCTTTCAATGTCTATTTTACCCTCTGTTTCTATGACTTCTGGGCAGTTCTCTTTGATAATTTCCTGCAAAATAGTGTCCAGGCTCTTTTTTTCATCATGCTTTTCTAGTCCAATGATTCTTAGACTGTCTCTCCTGGATCTGTTTTCCAGGTCTGTTGTTTTCCCCAGAAGGTATTTCACCTTCTTTTCCATTGTTTGATTTTTTTTTTGGATTTGCTTGACTGATTCTTCTTGTCTACTCGAGTCATTCAATTCCATTTGTTCGATTCTGATTTTCAATGAAGTATTTTCTTCACTCACCTTTTTTTATATCTTTTTCTAATTGTCCAATTGAGTTTTTAAGTGATTTGTTTTGTTCTGTGGAAATTTTTTTTCCATTTTGCCCATTTTATTTTTTAGAGAGCAATTTTCTGTTTCCAGTTTACTAATTCTATTTTTCAATGATTTGATTTCTTTATCTACTCTGTCTTTAAATGAGTGGGATGACTTCTCCAGACTGTCTTGCCAAGCCTCCCTCTCCTTTTCCCATTTTTCTTCTAGCTCTCTTGTGAGAGCTTTTTAAATTTCTTCTATGAGATTCATCTGTGCTGAGGAACAGATGATCTCCTCCTTTGGGGATTCACCTGGGAGGCAGTCTATTTTTAGTCTCCTCAGGGTTTAGAGTCTGCTCTCTATTCATATAGAAGCTGTCAGTGGTTAAGGTCCTTTTCAATTTTTTGCTCATTTTGTCAGAGAAGAATCAAAGACAAACTAACAAAGAAAAAAAGAACCCAAAGGATCTGCTTTCTTTTTTGGGCTGGGTGGTGTTACCAAGCTTCCTCTACAGACTGTGGGGGGCAGCAGTGAGACCCTAACAGGACAGCGATGTCTGTGCTGCACCTGTGCTCTGAGACTTTGAGAGCATGCTGAGACACTGTGGGAGAGGGGTGGCCAGGTCCCGAGAGACTCCAGCTGTTCGGGGGTTTTATTCTTCACCCCCTGTTTTTTTAGCTTCTCTGCTTCTCTCCTGACTTTCTGCCAGGGCAAAGTATCTAATCCTGTAGCAAAGGTCTCCCTGCAGAGATGGCTGAGATCACATCCCACCCCTTTCCGGTCTGCTCAACTGTGAGCTGCCTGATGGGCTCTGGCTGCCACTGCCTGCCCTCAGCCTGCACCCAATCTAAAACCATCCCCGCTCTCAAGCAAAAACAGACCTTTCCTGGTGAATTTCAAGCATGTTTTCTCTTGGTAACTATTTGTGTGTGTTTTTTTTTCAGTCAAGCATTAATTCAGAAGCTTGTAATGAAATTAATTCTAAGAGAATATTCAGAGCTTATGCAGCTATGTGCCTCCTCTCCACCATCTTGGCTGGAAGTCCGAATATGGAAATATGTTTAGAAGAATTGCATATGTTTTTTACCTATATTGGCTTTTGGATTGCTTGCTATCTTGGGGAGGGAAGTAAATGGAGGGGGAGAGAAGGAGAAAATTTAGAATATAACATTTTGCAAAGGTGAATGTTGAAAATTACCTTTGCACGTATTTGGAGAAGCATAATGCTATTTAAAAAGAAAGTATAAGTTCTAAATATCAATAATTAATAAGAAAATAGATTTAAAAGTAGAAAGGACTTTAGTCCATGGAGTCTGGCCTCTCTGTTTTATAGAAAATGAATGTTAGTTCATAAAGGTAAAGGTAAGCTCTGGTAAATGCAATATCTGAGGTGGGATTGTCATCCAGGTTTAGCTGACTCTTTCACTCTTAATGTCACAATACTTCCTGCACACTATTCAATCAAGAAATCAATAAATATTTATTAAGTCCTTATTTTGTACACTGTGATAAGTGCTGGGGATACAAAGGAAAAAAAGATAAACAGTCTTCTTGAGGATCTTATTCTACTGGGAAACAAAATATGTATAATTTAGTTGTTTTATGTTTGTAAAGCAACTAAATTGAGGAACATAATTTCAGTTACTTTCAACATACTGTAACTACTTCAGTTTTATTTTTAAGGAAAAGAAACTATATACATCATTAAAGTATAGCATTCCTTTCTCAGAAATGATAGGATTAGTCATCTTTAATGTATTATGAAGATTATCTAGTCTGATTTCCTCAAATTTCAGGTAAGAAAAGTTAGGTCCAGAGATGTGAAAAAGGTGAAAGTCATCCACCTAGTTAATGATAGACTAAGGAAGAGATCTTGGTTCTATCTCTTAGCCTCTTCTTTTTTATATTATACCCTATGACTAGTGAAATAATGATCAGAGTCAACAAGCTTTGTCTTTGATGCTGTGGAAACATTGTACAAGACTTCATAAATAATGGCTGAGGAAAATATTGTAAGCAAGTTAGGGCTAAGTGTCAGGAAGACTAATAGAACATTTCTGTCTAAAGGACCAAAGAGTGATTATTTTATTACAACTAGGGTAGGTAGAAGGTCAGAGTAGAGATATTTGTAGAGAGATCAAATGTCCCTTATGATCATAACATGCCTTATGAGTAGACAAGTGTAACATATGATTAGAGTAGCACCTTGAAGGTTAGGAGAACAATGCTCACAAGTAAAAGACTCTAGCTTTGATTTTATATGATTATAAACTGATGAGATACTAGTATTTTTATTATTATTATTTGAAGAACAATGCCACATGTTGACTTGCAAGCTCTGACAGGTCTATTGTCAGATGTGCCTGCTGTTCTTTTCCTTGATGTGACGTAGATTGTAAAGGTATCATGATGTATATTAGCCATGAAAAATTCCACTGAGTGTCATTATCATGAGAAATGCAGAGTCTACCTGCTCTTGACAGTCAGTGATGATATTAGCTGGCCTTCTGGAATTGTAGCAGAAGAAAATGCAGTCAACATATTTTAACCTTCAGAGCTATTCAGGCACATTCTGATTTTACCAAGGGCTGATAAGAAGCAAAGTACAAACTTGGCATCAAACAGCTATTTCCAAACAACTAATAAGAGGTGGGGCCATTCTCTACATTTTTTTTCTCTTTTTAGATCAAGTCAATGCCTTTCAAGGCTAAGATATCAACAACAATTTTCCATTACATAAAACCTAAAGGAGTAAGCTTTTAAATGCATCAATACTAAGTGATGCAATAGAAAAGAAAAAATAAATAAATAAATAAATAATGGAAGATTAACTTAGATGATATGATGTAAAACCAAGTAGCACCTGAGTAAAAAATACTTATAAAGACATTTAATGATATAATATATTTCATTTTCATCCAAATTAAACTTCATCTGTGGAGAGTACACTTAATAGTTTATAAGTGGTCTTCTTTACTATACACATATATACACATATAATTATTGTGTCTTTTCAAATTTTGTTTATAAGGAGCTGCAATCTATTTTCAGTGTATATGCTCAAGAGGGGAAGAGAGGGGAGGCTGACCAAACCATAGGGTTATATTGGAACTACATGAAGCGTGGGAGTGGATGCAATAATTCCACAGCTTCCTACTTGGAAATGAGCCCAGTTTGGAGAAATAAAAATAGAAGTGTCTGAATACAACAGAAAAGCCCTGCCACATGGAAATAAAATGCCTGTTTTCTTCAGAGCTGTTTTCAGACTTCAAAATTTCCAGATCCCACAAATTCTCAAGAAAATATGTAGAGTGTAACCTCTCACTCATTCTCATTCATTCTCTCTCTCTCTCTCTCTCTCTCTCTCTCTCTCTCTCTCTCTCTCTCTCTCTCTTTCTCTCTCTCTCTCTCATTCTCTCTCTTTCTCCTTTCTTTCTTTCCCTTCTTCCTCTCTCACTTTTCTATCTCTTTTTGTCTCTTTTATTTTTTTCTAATTCTCAATTTGACTTTTCATTTCTATTTTTTACAATTCTCATCTGATATTCATAGGTATAGATATCTGAGCTGGAAATTAGATCTCACTTAAACTCAAGGTCACATTGATTTAAAAAAAATCCACTAAGCAGTTTCCAAGCTGATTGCACTCATTTTTCTAAAAACAATTATACAGAAAAGTTTCCAAATGTATTTAGCAACCTGTTTCTGATTTACCCTCAGGGTCTCACTTAGCATATAACTAGTATCAAGTATTCAAAGTAGAAGAACTGAAAATAGAAAACAGATTTGAGAAATCAAGTCCAAACACTTATATAAAATAGTAATAGTAATAGTAATAATAATAATAACAATATTTTCCACTTTTAGAGCACCTTATGATTTATAATGCTTTCACAAATGGCAATTGACAAGTTCTGAAAAACTAGATTGCAGCTTTTTCTCTGCTGCTTTCTTGCTATAAGTAAGCTTTATCAATTCATTTAACTTCTAAGATTCAGTTTCCTCCTTGCTAAAATCATCTTTGTTTCCTTAAAACTCAAATGATTTTACTCTATGATCTTATCTTATCTCATCTTGTCTCACCATTATTCTGCTAAATTCCAATTCCAGTGATTCAGAGTAACCTGGACATAACCCAGAATTCTCAAAGGCTATGTCATTAAAAATGCAAACTCTAGTGAGCCCCATCAACTTAAAAATGCTTTAAGGACAATAATAATAATATTGATAACAAATGGTATATCTAGTATCCAAAGACCAATTTACCCAGATTTAGAAAGCATTTTTTCCCACTTTGACCACAAGGTGATAGATTTTTCAACTATAATATCATATGACATTCCATTAAATGGTAGAGATGCTGGGAAAAGAATTTCAATCCCAATACTATACTTGATCCTTGAAATAGCCTTCAATCAGTCAAATGACTGGCATTATTAAACACCTATTACGTACTAGGCACTAGAGATGCCCAGACAAAAGTGAAACAGTCTCAGTCCCCAAGAAACTTACAGTCTATCAGGGAAAAGTATCTTGTGAAATAGGTAGATTGGGTGATATCATCATTTTAGAAATTACAAAACTGAAGCTCATAGAGGCAAAATTATTTCCCTCACACCAAAACTAAGAAGCAAAACTACATTATAATGATAGTAAGTTCTAAGTCACCAAGGCAACCCAAGACCATTATGTTTATTAGCTTCTCTTACTTTAAGTCTTCACCTACTGAAAGAAAAACTTTATGCTATCTGACATACCCAATCTGTTACATCCTCCATAGTTCACTGGTTTGATGACTTAATGGAGCTTATTTGGAGTGGAAAGAAGCCCTGTATTTAGAAGAGGTAGTAAGGGCGCAAAGTAGGATAATCTAACTCAGGACATTTTAAACCTATGTTTATCCACAATTCACTGGTTTCATTTTTAGCATATGTATATGGTTTCCACCACCACAAAACCTCACAAGTGTTTAGATCTTAGACTTGTAAACAGGTTTGATTTTCTTTTATTGAGCCTCTTCCTTCCTCACCCTTTATTGCAATCAGATGGCTCTAATTCCTTTTCATATACTTAGGGTAATGAAATATTTTGTCTGAATTAAGAATAATCATGTGTTCAAGAAGATCAATCCCAAAACAGCAAAAAAGAGAATTGTTTTCAGCAGATCTATTTACAGTGACTGAACAACCAGGATTTAGATGAATAAATAAAAAGACCAGTAATTTTATTGAATTATATTGTTCAATTTCAATTGTGTCTCCTAACATAAACAGCTCTGTGATTGATGTGTTATTGAATATTTGTGGAGTGTGTCTGTAATGAATGTGTTTATGAATGACCCTCTGAGAGTAAATCAATGTTAGAAAGAGACCTCTGTTGATTTGGAGCTTAGATGATTATAAATCAAATTTTAAAATGTCCAGATTCTAACTAACATTGCTTTCAAATTTAAGAGAAAAAAAAAACAGAAATTGCAAAGAGAAACCTGAAAACCTTATTTATTTAAAGATTTAAAAGAGGCATAAAGATTTTCATTTTCCCTTAAGCTAATATTTTAGCCTATAAGTAACAGTTCCTTTTCTGATGACAGAAAGACACGTAGATTCTATTTTCATGGAATGGTTGATCTTTTTCTAAAGTTTATTTACAAGATAAAAGATGGGAATAGATCATGATAAACAGGAAAGAAAGAAAGGAGAGAGAGAGAGAAAGAAAGAGAGAGAGAGAGATCCAGAAATTTCTTAAGCTCATCTTTAAAAAAAAAAATTCTTGTCAACAGAGTAGACAAAGTAAATATGTCTTAATATACAATGCTACAGGCTGGATCTCTACTGAGGATCTAGAAGTAGATTAGATGACATACAGACCTGCCATGGAGTAATAGTTTCACATTTGCCACAAGATTATCTATGTCCTAAATCATGACCTTAGTTACCCAACCAATAGACCATATGGTCATTTGGCCAGCTAGTCTCCTAATGCTCAAAAATCTGTTAAATGTCTGTCTACTGCTGTCAAAGTTCTTGACTCTTAATTCATTCAATCATTTCTCTTCTTCCATCTGAGAAGTGAGGATCCATTATTTGCTAAATGATGGATGCAAAAAAAAAAAAAAGATCAAAAGCAGTCTTGCAATGTAGGAAGATCAATTTGACAATCAAATGAAAGCTAGATTGGAGTGGGGAGATACTTGAGATAAAAAATCACCCATAAGGCTATTTCAGTAGTCTAGGAGTGAGGTAATGAGAGCCTAGACCAGGATTGTGGTAGTAAGAGGAGAAGAAGGCATTTATGAGATATGATTCTAAAGTGGAACTCAAAGTACAACTATGACAACTGTTTGAATATATGGGAGGAGTTGAAAAGAAGTGAAGAGGCAAGAATGACACATAGATTATTATCCTGGGTGACTGAAAATATCGAGGTATCCTATACAGTAAAAGGAAAATTTGACTAGGGGGAGAATTTTGGAGTAAAGCTAATGAAATTAGTTTTTGAATAGGGTGAGTTTAATATGTTTAGATCACCTACTTTGAAATGTCAAACTTTCCAGCAAAAAAGAGTACAGATTTTTTTTTTCAGATAGGTAAAAAGAGAACCACAAGAAAGTAATGGTATCAACATCTAGGTAAAAGAGACTTTCAAAAGGAACAGGGTGATAAATAGGGACAAAAGCTAAAAAGTCATGAAGATAGATAAAAGGACATTGGATTTGGAAATTAAGGGATCATTATTAATTCTGGAGGGAATTGTTTCAATTGAATTATGAGATCAAAAGCCAAAATATGGAAAGTGAAGAAGAGAGTGGAAAGAAAGAAAGTATAAACAATGATTGTAGAATTTCACCTCAACAAGTTTAAGCTTGAAGAAACATTGAATGATAGCTACTAGAGATGGATGAACCAAATCAGGGGTTTTTTGGTGGGGAGGGTTGTTTTTTGAGAATGGGGTGTCATGGACATATTTGTAAGCAGTAGAAATACAATTAGCAAACAGAGCATGGTTGAATATAATAAAATAATAATTAAAGTAGAAAGGGTAGTCTGCTGGAGAAAATGGAATGAAATAGGATAATTCATGCATTTACAGGAGTTTGTCATGGCAAAAAGAACCACCTCATGTGAGAAAAGGATGGATGAAAAAAATGATAGTATAAGTCATCTGAGTATAAAGAGATAAGAAAAAGAGGGCTTTTTCAAAGAATGGCCTTGATTTTTTTCATCAATAAAATAAAAGATAATGCTCTGAGCAGAGAGTGAAGAAGGCAGAGTGATGGGTAATTTAAAGAGACATGTAAAGTCTGTATTGATTTGGATGATGGATCAGTTAGGTAAAAGCAAAAACATGGTCTTGCTGCAGTGTGGGTCCAGTTGAAGTTATATATCATAAATTTGTAGAGGTCTTAGCCACAAAATGTCATGATTTTTTTCCAGCTTTATTAAGTATGATGTGAGTAAGAGCAAAGGCAGCAGATGGTGGGAGTAATATGTGGTTGAGGATTGGCAGAGCTACATTGTTGGCAAGGTTAGGGGACAAGGGATTATAGAGAGGAAAATACAGTAGAGTTGAACTAGTTGACCAAAGAGTTGAGATGGAATAGGGTGGAAAGTGTATTAAGTGCTAGGTTAATAACCTAGGAAAGAACTGAGAACTGGAAGCATTGGAAGTCACAGTGAGAATGAAGAATGGAACTAAGGGATGCAAGACAAAGGGAAAGATACAATGACAATGTATTTCAGATAAGTAAATTTTAATTTATAAAAAAAAATAGAAAATTTGTAAGCAATGGCAAAATCAATATACGTGAAGATTTATCATATATTTTCTGAACTTATTCACTAAAAGAAAGAGTAACATGTATTCAAAAATTATTCATATATATGTGTGAGTGTCTAAATATACATATATACACAGACATGAAAATCCACACAAGATACATGTTATCATACAAACTTTGTGTGTGTGTATCTATCTATATCTATACCTATATATATGAAATATATTATGATATGGAAAGGTTTAGTGGATAGTAAACAGCCTCAGAATCAGAAAGACATGGTTTCAAGTCATATCTGTATTACAAACTACTTTTGTGAGCTTAGAAAATCACTTTATGACTGAGTGTTTCAGAGAAGTCTCTATGGCTTGTAAGTAGAATAAATGAAGATCTGTATTGGTAAAGGGAGTTTTTCTCACTAGGAGTTCCCTACGTTGATGAAAATTTCATAAGTCACACAGCTTCAGTGATCACCTTCTTATGGGTGATTTCCAAATTGAAAGTGGTTATATTACAATGGAAGAAAACTTAATTGAAATCAGAATACACGACACCCAAAAGTAAACTTTATTGGGAGTTTGAAACTGAAAAAAAATTTACCTGGATGAATCAGGCCATAATAATCATAGCAATCAAATATATTATAACAATAAAAAATAATAAACAATAATAATTATCATGAGTCCTTCTGGGTCCTCAGCCAAACAGAAACATTAAGCTTGTTCCAAGCACTGTACTAAACACTTTACAATTTTTGTGTCATTTCATCCTCACTATAACTGTAGGAGATAGGTGCTGGGGCTGCTATTATCTACACTTTATGATGAAAAATCTGAGGCAAACAAGTTAAATGTCTTGCCCAAGATTACAGAATTAGTAAGTCTTTGAGTCTGCATTTGCATTCAAGTCTTCCTGTATTCAGGTCTAATGCTTTATTCATTATGCCACCTGGTTGCCCACATATGTTTCTTTTATACAGGTTTCATTATTTTCGTGATGCAGGTTTGAATCCAGCAATTGAGTGTATACATAGGAGAAGTTATGTCCTGTTTAGAATAATATGTTTCTTACCCTCTAACTTTGCTCTATCTTCTTAGTAAAAACACAGTTGAAAAAGATAATTGATAACAACAACTTAATCAATATTGGATGACTATCCCCTGGGGAGCCTCATGAATGATAGTTTTAGAAAACCCAGCCCAGTAGGATTATTCATTGAAACATTCTAAGAGAAAGAGCTGGCAGATGTCTCCTGGGTACCCAAGCTGCCAATGTGGGTAAGAATTTGAAGAATGAATTGTACATCTGTATGTATGTATGTGTATGTGTATATGTATGTGTTATATATGCATATATGTTGCGCAAATACACACATATATCTATGTGTTGATATTGTTGTTATCCACTTATTCAGTTATGTCTGGCTAGTTTAATACTGTCCATGAGGTTTCCTTGACAAAGACATTGGAATGGTTTGTTGTTTTCTTCTCCATTTAATTGAGTTAGAGAAGTTAAATCACTTGCCTGGGGTTTCACAGATAATAAGTTTCAGAGATCTGATTTGAACTAAGGTCTTCTTGACTAGTGTTTGGAGGTCCAGTATTCTTTGCACTGAGCTACCTAGTTGCCTCTATACTTATCTGTGAGTGTGTATACATATGCACATACATACACATACACATATCCAAGCATACACACACACACACAGACAGACACACACACGTGTATGTGTGTTTATAAAATGTTTGAGCAAGTAGTCAACCTACAATCCTTCCTTTCAAATATATAACTAGAAATTTTCATGTACTTCAATTTAAATGACTAAAACTGAACTAATCAATTTTCCTTCTAAGTCAGCTCAATCTTCTGACTTTCTAATTTATGTTACTACTATTAGCTTTATTCTAATTACACTGTCTCAATTCATTTAAACTATGTATGTATGCTTTAAACTTTCCTTCTATGTAGATTGATTTTCTAGAAATTGAAAAAAAAATTAAGGATTAGATAAAACATAGGCCCTGATCTTTTGGAGCTTGCAATCTAGTATATGATATATACAAATAACTAAAATACATAATGATATAAAATCAATGGTCATTTAATCAAAACTTAGACAAAAATTTCCTCTATAACATAATCAACATATGATTGTCCAGCCTTTGCTTCAAGATTCCTAGTGATGAGGTATATATCATCTTTTGGGAGCAACACATTACATTTGGGAGCAGGTATAATTATTAAGAACCTTTCCCTATATGAAACCTAAATATTCCTTTTTGCAACTTCCAGTCATTTCTCCCACTTCCACCCTTTGTGAAAAAGCAGAACAAGTGCAATTCCTCTATCAAAAGATAGTTCTTTAAACATTAAGTAAGAGTTAAGTTTAAGTACTCAATAGTAGCCCTTCAAGTATTAGTTATGCCTCTATAAATGGAAGTTTGTTTTTCTTTAACAAATGTACTAAAACTACAACTTCTTTAAAGGAGGCTTAAATCCATTTTAAATCTATATTATCCGGTATTTGAGAAATTATTATTTTAAAGTCAAATGAGGAGAATGAGTTCAAACTTGCAGTACGAAGATACTGAAACATAGCTACAAAAGAAACTTATGTGGGCAGCTAAATGTCATAATGGATAGAGCAGTAGACCTGAAGTCAAAAAGAATAGGATTCAAATGCAGCCTCAACTAATTAAAATAGTATTAAACAGTATTTATATATTTGATGTTATATACTAGATGTTATCTTAATAGATTCAGCCCATCATAATAACTTACTAAGGTTGTTTTTATATATTGCCATCAAATATTATCAGTTCTTCTTGATACCAATCTATAATTCTTACAAGAAGGATAGCATTATTCATTGTACCAAGCATAGATCACTGACAGATTCTCTAGTTACCTCCCTTCAAGATGGCATTGTTTCATTATGATTATCTTTCGGTTTCACCAAAGTTCATGATAAAAAACATTTTTTTAGTCACCTTGATATCCCCTACAATATCTATTCCATCATTTTATAAATTACAGATATGTAATATGTTTTTGTTAAACAAATGGATAAAATATTGAAGTGAAGGAAGGGCCAACTTTATCATAGCAATACTAGAAAGAGCTATACAAGTACTCAATATTTTCAAATACTACCATATAATTAGTGTTCCAGAGTATGACAACATGAATGATGAGAATTCTGAAAATTACATCATGTGTAAAACAAATAAAATAAACATATTCTTATTTGGATAAGAGGAAACTGAAAAAGCAGATATTTGCCTTTAAAAAGATGGACGGACATGTAGAAGGGGGTTTTATAATTGTGTTTTGCTCCAGAGGTAGAACAAAGTAGGACCAAAGGATTGAAAAATATTTGGAAATAGATTTTAGCTGAATATTAAAAAAAGGCCTTTCTTACAATTGGAGCTGTCCAACAATAGGGTAGGTTTCCATGAAATATCAAAGTTCCCTTCACTGGGAGTGTTCAGGCAAAGATGTGGCATTATCAGTTGTCAAGGACATTGCCTAAGGGTTTCTGCATTAGATTGACCTCTAAAGTCCCCTTTAATTCTAAGATTCTATGATTCATTTTTCTCAGAAACACATAATGCCCACTGATGTGAACCAGAAGCTACCCAATTATGCAATTAGAATCTTAGAAAACACATCATGTTTCAGCTGGGTTTTTTCCACACGTGGATAATAACAGCCACAGATTCATACTTGGAAATATATGAATGATGATGGAAAGATGGGAGGGAGAGAAAAAGAGAAAGAAAAGAATACCAAACAAAGCAATCCATTTCTCATTTGTAAAATAGGCTTAATGGTAAGTTTGACAAAATTAATTTAATAATTACATTTTATTATTATCAAGAACTTAAACATCCTTAAAGCCAAACAATTGACTGACAGGTATGAAGAATATAAACTCCCACTGTGCTTATTATTTGTTAACTTTAAAATGCATTTGATTTCACAGAATAAAAGATCTTAAAAGCTTCCTTCCAACAAGTGTCTATCATGCAAATGTCAAAATCATCCAAGATTCCTTGAAAATTTAATAAAAGATTACATTGATGGATTACACTGGCTTGTTGTTCCAGTGATGTGATATAGCTATAAGTCATAGAATATAACAATTCCTATAAAATTATATTATGATTGACACAGGATGATTTGGAGTGTGAATAGACTACAATGTATTACCAAATTAAAAAAAAAAATACACAGGAGAAGGAACTACATTCATGTTCTTTTCACCTTGCAAATGATTGTGTCCTTTCAGCATAATAGAGAATTCAATTCAACAAACAAAATTGCCAACTATGGTGCTAGGCTGAATTCACTGCCAGAAACATAATTCTGTTTTTTCTCAGCAAGAATGTCCAATGAGGCCAAAAGACATTGCTACAGAGTTCCTATAAATAAATAATTGAGGGAAACAAGGCAAAACATCTGAAATCATATCACCAACTATGGTAACTCAAGCCCCACAATTCCATAATGTTTCTTTGGAAAGAAGCATCAAGACAAAAAAACAAAATTGTTTGGTTTGGTTTTTAAAAAGAAAGAGAAAGAAGAATATTAAGAAGCTAAACTTTAAGCCAAATGTTGGAAGGAAGGAAGAAAGGAAGGAACGGAGGGAGGAAGGAAGGAAGGAAGGAAAGAAAGGAGGGAGGGAGGAAGGGAAGGAGGGAGAGAAGGAGGAAGGAGGGAGAGAGGGAGAGAAGAAGGGAGAGGGGAGAGGGAAAGAGGAAAGAAGGAAGGGAGGGAGGGAGGGAGGAAGGAAGAAGGGAGGAAAGAAGGGAGGGAAGAAAAAAAGGAGGGAAGAAAGAAGGGAGAGAAGGAGAGAGGAAAGGAGAGAGGGAGGGGGAGGAGAGAGAGGGAAGGGAGAGGGGAGATAGGAAGGGAGGTAGGAAGGAAGGAAGGAAGGAAGGAAAGAAGAAAGGAAGGAAGGAAGGACAGACGAAGGAAGGAGGAAGGAAGGAAGCAAGGAAGGGAGGAAGGAAGGAAAGAAAGAAGGAAGGAAAGAAGGAAGGAAAGAAAGGAGGGAGGAAGGAAGGGAAGGAGGGAGAGAAAGAGGGAGGGAGGGAAGAAGGGAGGAAGGAAGGAAGGGAATATTTTATTAATTGATGTCTTTGAGTTTATCTAAAGCCTGGGAAATTTTTTCAAACATTGAAAGTTGAGTAGGAGAAAATCTACCTGGATCTCTAGTTGCTTGCTGCTATAAAACTCTTACTTTGATTCCGGTATTCTCTAAGTGATGTTACATGTTAATAATTCCAATCCAAGAATCATTTATAAAGCATTGTTTCATATACTAGTGATATGATAATAAAACAAAATGAAAAAATAAAAATAATTGGTCTTTACCTTCAAGAATGATACTTTTTATTGTGGGTGTATGTGGTGGAGGTGTGGTCATTGTTTAGTCATTTCAGTCATATAACTTGTTAAAAAAACATACACACATATAGATAGATTTATTTGACAATCTGAGGAAGAAGAAACAAAGATAGAAGGGAACTTCTAGACAATCTAGCTTTATATCCTCTCAATTTTCCAATTAAGAAAGGGGAAATTTCTTTTAATCATAGAAGATCATAAACTACTTCTAATCATAGAAGTAGTTAATGGAAAAAAGTATGATTTGAATTTATGTCCTCTGACTCCAGATCCAGTATTACTCTCACCATACATGATTACAAGACTCTAAGGATAAGAGGATACTCAAAAAGGGAATAGTCCATAATATCAAATATTACATCAAAGACAAGAAAGATTATAAGTTTATGAACACCATAATTCAGGTCATCCAAAGGGCAATGATAAGATCCCTTGTTGCACATAAATAGGCTAAATACATAATGCCAACAATGGCTTATATATAAAGGAGTTGGCATAGCAGAAATAATGAATTTTTTTAACCAGTAAAGGAAGTAGGCTTTTCATGTAATGATGATGGGAGAAAACAGAATGAAAGCCTAAATAATATGTTCAAACCATCAAAATGTTAAGAAAACTAGAGAAATCTTTTAATATCATTGAAGGGGCTAGTCTATGGAAAATTAAGAGAAAAACCTAGAAAGAATCACACAGAATCAGAAAGTATGAAGGAGAAGAAATCTACACCACTAAAAAGAATACTCACGTGATCAAAATCTTGATCTTTCTTCTCTTTAAGTTTACAGTCTTTTTTTATGGAGACAATCCTCAAAAGAATTTCTTCAAACAATCCTTTCACATTTATGTTATCAATCTAGCACAGAATAAAATTCAAAATATGATAAAAGACAAAAAAAAATCATTGAAAGGGAGTAGTCAGATGGTTCAGTAGATTGAGCACTGGCTCTAGAATCTGGAGGACATGAGTTCAAATTTGACCTCAGATACTTACTAGTTGTGTGACCCTGGGCAAGTCACTTAGCCCCGTTTGTCTCTCAAAAAAAAAAAAAAAAAATCATTGAAAGAATTGAATGGATGTTTCCCTTATTTATTAACTATCTAGATTAGTCATGGCAATGATACTAAATTTTTAATGACTTGTATATACATTTTGAGCTAGAACAATTATTTCAAAGAAATAAAATAATATTTTAAATTACAGTATTACATAGTCACCAAAGTCTTATAACAAAATTCTCGTCCATGCATTCTATTAATGGAAATTATGCAGTTTCTTATTTTTTAATAAGCAAAAGGATTTACCTTACCCACTCCATCAAAAAAAAAAGCAATATAAAAGAATGTTTCCTCTATATTCTTTGTCCATAGATCAAATATTGCCTCTTACTTGAGTCTTTTGAGCCCCACCTCCATCCCCCAAATGTTAGTGTTTCCTTCTGGAAGTCAATTTGGATTAATTTTATGTAGATTAAATATTTGCAAATATTTAATTTCCACATTAAATGCCAGCTTCTCTAGTTCAATGAGATTAAGAAGATGACTCTTCTTTCCAGGGTAACTTCCTTGAAATAGACAGAGACACAGATACAGAGAGGAGACAGTGAAAGACACAGAGTCAGAGACAAGTTATTGACTTTCTCACACAGCCAAAAAGCATGTCAGTGACAGAATTTGAACTCAGAGTTTGTTTGAAAGGCAGATCTCAATTCTGCATGCTATTCTCTCTCTGGTTATATATTCAAAATTTGAAATTAAAACTCATTTTATTTTTCAATCTCAAGCACATACAAAATTCTATTTTCAGACTTTTTTTTTAATCCTTCACCTTCACAGGAAAAAAAAAAGTCAATTAAAAAGTCTAGAAGTCTGTGCTGTAGTTTCTACCAAATCCCAACTGGCTAGTTCTGTCAGTGTTATTTCATAATTTCTATTGAATCCATGTAGAATTTTGTAGATTTTTATGCTTTTGTCTCTTTGCTTTGATGAAATCAATACCATTCTGCTATGTGAGTTTGTTGAATATCGTTGACAAGTATATTTTGCATTTTGCTCCCCTTTAAAAAATTCTAAAACAAATAAATACAATCTGAGAAGCAAATGTTCATGGGGACAAATTGTTCCAATAAAGACTAGTATCAACTCAAGACATCAATAGCATTGAACCATGATCAATTAAAGAAGCCTAATGTTTATACAATATAAATATAATTTGTGCTACTGACTAAATCCAGCTATTCAAGGGATTTTGAATGATAACATTTGCTTCTTCCATGTCGAGTGGGCAAACACATAGAAGTTGAAGAAATATGGCACCAGAATGTATGTTTCAATATAATTAGTTAAAATTACAACAGCCAGGATTTTGAAAGCTTGATGTATTTTTTCTATTCTTAACATACATTAAAGTTCAAAAAATATATACAAAAAAATGCAAAAGATCCCATACTATAAGTAAAAGATTATTGTATTATTTAAATAAGAATTGTAAATATATACAATTTCAAAAAAATGTCTATTTACAGTGTTTTTTTTTTTTTATCAATTCTCTGCCTTAGTCAAGTCTACCTGGGAATGTAAAGAAAATAATTCATGTTCTAGATTTGTTCCTTCTTGCCTTTTCATCCTTTAATTCATTCAACAAACACTTGGTAGATACATGTTATATCCAACATTCTGTACCCAATCCAAAGAGAATGTTTAAAAAGAATGAAATACGTTCTCCCACCAATAGAAATGTAACATTCTAGGGGAAATAAGGTGAAACAATTTGACTAATTGTCAAAGTAGAATTTAAAAGGAAATGTACAAGTGATATAGAATGAATTTTCAGAGGAAGCTGAGATTTTTGACACCAGGAGATTTGGTTCCATAATTCATTTTGTCTTTGTCACTATCAAATAATCAAGCTGTACAAAGCAAAACACACAGTGTTTGCATTTTTTGGTAATTTTTAACTTATATTAACAGACTCTTCACTGCCTTGTCCCCCCATTCTCGAATCCCTCTTTCCTCTATTTTTAGTTTTCTTGAAGGATTATTTCCCCTGTCATTTTTATATATGTTCTCTCTTTTCAGCTACACATGGACTCTAGAATGTAGTGTTTAGAAAGATTTCTTGGGGGGAGGCACTACAAATTTATTTTTTAGTTGACAAAAATCTACTTTTCTGCCTTAGAACTCCCATCTAAAATGGGATTATTAATACCCCTTTTTAGTATGTCTTGTCTTATCCAATTAGAATTTAAGCTTCTTGAGAGTAAGGGTTGTCTTTTTTTCTTGTTTTTGTTTCTCCAGAATTTTGAAGGCCTGACACATAAGAACTTAATAAATGTTCTATCTATGTATCTATATATCTATTTATCTACATTAATTTTAGGAATTTTTCACCCTGGGCTAAAGGGCTATTATATTGCTTCTAGGTCTAAAAGCAAGACAATGCTTGGGACAGTTTTTCCTTCTGGAGCATAGGTATAACAATTCAATTGCTTTATAATAGTCATTTAATATTTTGGATACTTCAATTCTATTGTTCTATTTATTATATAGGTGTTAATCTCTGATTATATCACAGTTGGGAGAGACTGGGGCTTCACCAATTATGTAAACTTTCTATACAAACCATATAAACCTCTGAACTCTATTAAAATCACTGATAAGCATTCTTGGAAAAACAATCTCCAGAAATGGATAACTGGGCAAGCACAGTAAAGTACACTACAATTACTGCTTTGTTGACTTATTCTGAGAACAATCGTATCCAGACAACTTTCCATGATAAATAAAGTTTTAATTCATTATTACTATAGGAACAAGCAATGGCATTTTTCCCCCTTGGCAAATATTTCTCAAAGCAATAAGCAACACAAAGCTAAAGTGTTTTATTGAATATGAATAAATCATAATGTATATTCACAAATCTAACACCAAATCTGAGAATACTTCAAAGTCCATGCTCACTGGATAGACATTTCCCAGGGACTTTGATGTCACAATCCAAAGATAACTCTGAATAGAGGCCCCATGGAAAATTAACATTCCACATATGATTTATTATGAGTAGTGTAGAAGGTCACTCCAACAGTTTGGTTCAAGATTACTACAGATATATACTTGGCATTGGAATATAACCTCTACAAATTTGTAATCAAAAGGAATGATTTTTTTTTAACATGGCTATTTAAGTAAGTATAGGCAAAAGAATATACATCTGTATATGACAGCAAAGAAGGCCTCTGAAGTGACCATAGCCAGCCAGGGCAGTCTGTAAGGGCTGAATCAGAGTCAAAATTGTATAGGAGAGTGGGATATGAGTTCATTATAAACAGTTCTCTGTAGACTGTCTTCCATTCTCTGTTTATTCAACGACCAATTCTTGAAAATTTTCCCCTGCTCATACCTCTCTACTGAGACCACTGACCTAAGAGAATTCACTGGTGTTTTCTTAATCATATTTGTCCTTTATTTCTGTGAAGCATTTAATTGGTTCAGAGCTCTTGAGATGGAAAGTACTTCATAGTTCATATAGTCCAACCCTTTTATTTTGATAGCTGAGAAGAGTAAATCCCAGATTAGTGAAGTGAATTGCTTTAGATTCTCAGATACTAAGCACCAAAGTAGGATTGAAACCCAGGTCCTCTGAGACAAATGCCCCTATTCTTTTCATCCCAGAATCACCATACAATCCTTTTTAAGATTCATTTTTTCTTCAGTATCTGTGATTTCAAAACTATTTTAATTCTTCTTTGGCTCCCTCCTTCCTACGTGAATTTCTTTCCATAATTTACTACACTAAATATGTAATATTTCCTAAGATTCTATTATTGGCCCTCTACTCCATATATATACTTTAAATCCCTTGGTGATCTGTCACTGAATGAGGATATAATCTTCATATCATAACATAAGGTATATTGGATATCACATAGAAGTTACACTATTGGTACTTCAAACCTAATATATAAAACATCAAATGGATCATCTTTTCTCAAAAATCAATTTTTTTTTAATTTTACTTTTTTGTTGTTCTCAGAGTTTAACACAGTATCCGATACAGGGTAGGTGCTAACTAAATACTTGTTGAAGGATTATTTCCCCTGTCATTTTTATATATGTTCTCTCTTTTCAGCTACACATGGACTCTAGGATGTAGTGTTTAGAAATATTTCTTGAGGGGGCACTACAAATTTATTTTTTAATTGACAAAAATCTACTTTTCTGCCTTAGAACTCCCATCTAAAATGGGATTATTAATACCCCTTTCCAGGTTAGGAAACTGAAACTCAGAAACACTGATGGCTTTTCAACATAGTTCATGAAACCAGTCCTGGTGCTCTTTCCACTATATTTCTCATGGTGCATAACACATGCCATACAGTGTTTGTGGTTGTTTTATCTCCTTCCATCAATCAGTTTAAAATTTCCTTGATACAATGGATAATACCCTCCTATTTTTTTTTTTTACCCTTTGTATCATTTAGCACAATGCTTTAGGAGGTGTTAGGTGTGGGATTAAGTCAACTGAGATTTAATTAAATTAAATTTTACTAAAACCATTTAAATAAATTTATCATACTTGGATATATACTATAGTTTTACCATTTTAAGGAGGGGTGAACATATCTAAGAAATGACTTTAAAGTCTACTTGAATAAAAAGAAGATGTGGGTAGATGGAAATTGAAAAATACTAGTTTAGACTGTAACCTTGTATTTTAAAGATTCTATTTTCCACTTTTCAGGGGTTTGTTGCAGGCTTTCTGTTTATTCAGTGTGGTAAGAGGTAGCCTTCAGCTGCTTTGCTTCCCACAGATAATATATAGGATATTTTGGGGAGGAGGAGCAGCTAAATTTATTTGAGATCAATGATTTGCTTCAGAGTTCCTTGACTTTCTAAGGCAATGCCTACTTTCCAAAATAGATTACTTTATGTGCTTGAATTTGCTTAGGCAGGAGTTGGGAGGGAATGAGAATTATCATGGGTGGAGAGGGAAATATCTTCTCATATCTGCATAGCTACTTAATTACATAAATTTTATGGGAGGTCAGCCAGATATGAAGTATAGTCAGGATTTAACTATGTGCTTTCAAATGGCCATTTTTTTCTGACACAAAAAATTATATTATTCTATCACTCCATTTCCCTTCCTTTTGTGTCAAAAATCTCACCCAATAAACACTTTTCTTGGAATTAATTCACATTTTTAAGAAAACTTATTTATTTATACCATGAACAAGACTAGAAATGTGGTCAATAAGGTGAGCATTTTCCCCATCATTTTTTTCCATGAAAACAAGCAATTTCAGAATTATTTCTGGCTTTTACAAATATTTAAAGTCTTCAACACGTCTAAGGAATATTTTGACATTTCTATGACTTTATCTCATAGTACAGTTTTGGTTATCAGAATATACAGGGCAAAACACACACACACACAGAGACACACAAACAGAGAGAAGGGAAAGAGAGAGAGAAAGAGGGAAGAGAGAGAGAGAGAGGAATTATAAAATGTAACATAAATTCCTTCAGAATACTAAAGTCTATTTAGTATAGTCTGCTTATGTATATACCATGCTAAAATACACAGATATAAATGAAGATTTCAGCATATAATACAGATATTTTATCTGTATATCTTGTTTGTTTTTTAACTAAATAGCTTAGTGTTTCCACAGCCTATATTCAGATAGTATTATGTAGACATAGTCTGCTCCTTGAAGTTTATCTGAAACAAAGGAATCCAGAAGTAATTCAAAAATTTTGTAGCATGTATATCCAACAGGGAATATCTTTTCCAAAAGCATATGCTTAATTCCATTGATTGAAAACTTATATATAGACTTAATATTCAGAATTTCAAATAAACAGTATTGACAAAATAAGAAACTCAATACATGATCTAAAGATCTGAAGTGTAAAAAAAATTCAAGTTAGAACATATAGATAGCATATTAGATTATGATGAAGCCTACTGATGAATGATGACATTGCAGCCCAATTCTATTAATGTAGAATTATAGACATCAGATTAAGAGATATCCTAGAGATCAAACTTTTAGGCCCCTAGATGAAGTCCCTTGAATGTAGCAGGGGACAAGGGAGGTAAGGAGGAGAGCAGAATTCCAGAAATCATTGATCAAATCAGAAAACTGAACATGGAAGAACATTAAAGAAATATCAGAGAATGAGAGGCAGTGGAGAGAGAAAGAGGCAGATCAATAGCATATAGAAAAATTCGATATTTTTGTTTGTTGTTTAATATACAGAAAATTACACAGAACCCCCACTTCTACTATGAGTATAGAATAGTATATTACATATATTGTCAGACATCGTAAATGTATTGACTGGTTTTGCAGAAGTTTCCCCACACATACCTTTTAAAAATATATATATTATTGTAAAGAATAGTTCATGTTAAAGAAGGGGAGGGGAATATTTAGAAATAAAGATGATGTAAAAATAAAGAATGTCAATAAAATAAAAATATTAAAAAGAATATTTAGTGATTTAAATAAGTGTGTGTGTGTGTGTGTGTGTGTGTGTGTGTGTATTCTTTACCAGTTAAATCAGTTAACAGTTTTGTCATCTGTAGTTAAAAAGTTCTATTCTGGGCAATTTTCTGTATTATTTCCTGTTTTTTTTTTTTTTTTAATCTTTATTTTCCCCTGGGAGATCTCTAATCCTTAAAGTTATCTCTGGGGATCTGCTGAAAATGCCTAAACAAAAAAGTAAACAGTTCCAAGGGAAATACAGATCTAGGAAGTATGTTATGAATTAATTCAAATATTTATTATGTTTTAACCTTAGTTTTCTCAGCTATAAAATAATAAGCAAGAATAGATTGATTGCTTTATAACTCTAAATTCTTCATCTCTGATATATGAGCTTTACCTTTTTTACTTTAATGTCATAAGTCTCTGATTTAATCCTTCTCTCATTAAAAGTTACCAATTAATATATTTGGTAATACTTTTTTTGGAAATATCTTATAATAGGAATCAATTTTAAAATGTTATGTCACATGAAAAGTGATTGATTTTATACTCTATATATTAACAAGGTGGTAGAATAGTAGCTTCTGCATAAATATCCAACCTACCAACCTCAGAAGAAAGAAATTTATATTATTTAAATCTAAAGCCTTAAGATATGAAAATGGAAACAGTTTACTTTGTAAAACCTTTTTGAAATAATACCAAAGGACTTAAAATTTAAAATTCCCATTCACCATTCCCCACCCTTCTTTACTCACATACCAGGTACAGTTAATTCAAGCAAATTTACAAGCTCAAAAATCAAGTAATTCATGCCTATTCCATTCAGAGTAGTAACACACTCTGAAACATGGGGGAAAAAACAACAAGAGTACTCCATTACCCCCAACCCCCAAAAGAGAACCAAAAACTTGGCTAAGATCAATATTTTAATCATGGTATTTATTTTGGCCAAGGACATAGCTAGACCTACACAGTCCACACATCAAGGAATTTGAGGACTGTCAATTTTATGGATTAAGTTTGTAAATTATCTCTCTATATAATTGTAAATCAGAACAACTCTTCATATGGTTTTCCTTGTCCAGAAGATTCTAATGTTGTAGAATAATGCTGTAAGCAAAATGCCATGTGCAAACAAAAACATCTGAACCAATCAATTGCTAAACATTTCTTAAATGCCTACTATGTTCTAGACACTGTTCTAAGCATTGTGATGAGACATCATAATTAATAGAAAGTATATCTTAAATATGTAGTCCATACTGATTCTCTTCCAATTCTTTAGTGAACACTTTTGCCAAGCATAAGTGATTCATATTTAATTGATGCTTTGTATTGGAAGACCATTAGATAGGAATATCGTCATTGTTATTTCTTTCAAGGTATCTTGAAAAAAATCACATCAATTTGCTGCATAAAAGGAGATATTTGAAAAAAAATTTCAGAGTATAGAACGAGAAGAGAGACTAGAAAATATTGACTATACATTGGAGGATTCCTTCTCATCCCTCCATTAAAAAAAGATCAGAAAATGCAGTTATTCTAATAAACAGAATAAAAATAAAAATTCATTGTTATGAAAAGTAAAAGAGGAAATTTCATCATTCTTAATATTATAATAGATAAAATAATAACATTTATGTCATGGTATAATTCCCTAAATTAAGAAAAGACATTTTGACAATAATTATAGATTTTAATATTATACTCTTCAAACTGAAGAAATCTAACACAAATAGGAAGGATAAAAATTACAACTCAACAGATATTGGAGGCTTTGGAAGAAGATTTACAAATGTATGATAAACATGAAATAATTTGTGTAAAAATATATGTTAAAGAAAATATAGTATCACATAAAATCTTTTCAAGAATAGGCCCTGTGAAAGAAGAGAGAATATTCAAATGTATGCAAAATGACAGAAACCTTAAGAAAATCCTCTAGAGACTATAAGGCAATAAAATATTTTTAGGAAATATAATCAAACAGACAATTCCTAAATAATGATATAGTGAGTCAAAGAACAAATCATAAAAACAATATAAAAGTGAAAAAGAAGAATAATTTTATGGAGAAATTGGCCAATGAAAGCACAACCCTTAGGAACAAGCACAATATTCTCTTGACTAATGTAACATCAGTTTTTGATGAAACTGCTTCTAAGAATGTCTAATAGAAGGCCCAGATCTCTACTTCAAAGCATGTGCAGTTATTTTATGATTACTTATATGCTCACTATGTGGTTAAGTGATTAGATGCAGATCCTGAACTGAGCATGCACATAAAAGGTTCCAGTAGTTCAATCTCCATCTCTTTTTCATGGTAGAAATTCAAAAAATAACTACAATAAGGCTTTAGGGGGGTAACTGTTGTTATTTGTTCTTCCTTCTCAAGGAGGACCATGACATCCCAGAGGTGAGTCTATGACATGCAAGTGAATTGGATTTAAGTTAAGGAGATGTGGGCAAGGTCACTTGCTTCACTTTCTCCTCTAGAGCTATTTGGGTCCAGTGATCATATATAGATCAAGAGTACTAAAGATGGCCCTGGATGCTATGGGAGACATTGACCTTTTTAAGCAAAGATATTGAACAGAATTTAGTTTGGCTAAAACTGCACAACATTCATTGGTGAGGCAACTAGGCAGTGGTTAAAGCACTTTATTTGGAATCAGGAAGCCTCTATATCCCAAAGAAATCATAAAGAAGGGAAAGAGATCTGTATGTGCATGAATGTTTGTGGCAGCCCTCTGTAGTGTCCAGAAACTGGAAACTGAATAGATGTTCATCAATTGGAGAATGGCTGAATAAATTGTGGTATATGAATATTATGGAATATTATTGTTCTGTAAGAAATGATCAACAGGACGATTTCAGAAAGGCCTGGAGAGACTTACACAAACTGATGCTGAGTGAAACGAGCAGGGCAGGAAATCCTTATACACTTCAACAACAATACTATATGATGATCAATTCTGATGGACCTGGCCATCTTCAGCAATGAGATGATCCAAATCAGTTCCAATGGAGCAGTAATGAACTGAACCAGCTACACCCAGCAAAATAACTCTGGGAGATGACTAAGGACCATTACATTGAATTCCCAATCCCTATATTTTTGCCTGACAGCATTTTGGATTTCTTCCACAGGCTAATTGTACAATATTTCAGAGTCCGTTTCTTTTTGTACAGCAAAATAATGGTTTGGTCATGTATACTTATTGTGTATCAAATTTATACTTTAATATATTTAACATCTACTGGTCATCCTGTCATCTAGGAGATTGGGGGGTGGGGAAGGAGGGGAAAAATTGGAACAAAAGGTTTGACAATTGTCAATGCTGTAAAATTACCCATACATATAACTTGTAAATAAAAAGCTATGAAAAAAAATAGAATATAAGCTCCTTAAGGGCAGGATGCTTATATTTACAACTCCAGTACTTAGCACAAATTCTGCTATACAATAACTGCTTAATAAATGCTTGTTGACTTGGGAAAAAAAATGAATCTGGAAGCCTCAACTTTATGATTTCAAATACATTCTTAGACATTTACTAGCTATGTGACCATCATCTACAAGAGAGTTGAAGAAAGAAATGATGAACTACTCCACTATCTCTACCAAGAAAACCCCAAATGGGATCATGAAAAATCAGGACAACTGAACAATAACAACCAAGAAAGCCTTTTTGTGGGGACAATGTAGCACCAATACCAGTATGGATCCATCTAGAGCCATACATAGGTATAAAGTGATGTTCAGTTGCCAGCAGCCTAAGTGGTTATAGGAGTCAGTACAATAGTATCTTAATGTCAATAACTAAATCATTGTATTGTATACAATGACACTGGTTTGCAGAGATGATTTTATAAATCATCTGTGTTTTCACTATATATGTTTAATTAATATCCCTTCATAAGGCCTAATTTACTTTTTTGTTAATTGGATAAAATGGCAGTGGGTTTTAATCACTGAATCAATAGATGACATAAGCCAGATGCTAATGATAACTGGTAATAGATATTGAGAAGAACACATTGGAACATGGGCTTGAACCAATAATATTAGATATTCCTGAACTTTAATATTATTAGTAGAACTCTCAAGGGGAAATGTAGCTAGCTACTTCTCTGGGAAACCAATTCGTCATAGCTAATGGGAAATAAGAGAAGTGTCCTGTAGGTGCTGCATAATGATGAGATAACATGCCAAAAATTGAGCTGAGGGGACAAAAGAGAAAACAAAAGACTAAAATAATCAATTTCAGAGTATACGTGGGAATACAGATTTACCAATCCACTGTTGAAGCCATCAATTATTCAATATGTTCTGAGGAATGACCAAACTTACACAAAAAATACAAAAATTCCCATATCCTTTGACTCAGTGATTTCCCTTCTAGATATATACATCAAGGAGGGCAAAATCAAGAAAGAAAGTTCTTAGATACTCTTGAAATACTTATGGCAATGCCTTTTTTACAGGGGTAAAGGATTGGAAACTAAGTACTATAAGGTACTCCCATAAAATTTTAAGAAAATGAAATAAAATGAAATTTAATACATGGAATTTAATTTTTCAGACATCTTTTCAAGCAACCTGCATTAGAATGGTATGACAGATTTCTCAAAAAAATTATTTTTCATTCAGTTAGACTATTGTTGGCCCATTTGCCCTATTTTATACATTGAAATCTAGTTATAAGGACACAGCAATGAGAACTTTAAATACTCAAGATTCTGAGAACCAACATCCTACCTAAATCTCAAATGGAAGGAATTCATATAAAGGAGAGAACTAGGATCTAAAATCCAAATCTAGACTACCTCTTTCTTCTAAACCAGTGAGTCTAGCTGCCTTACAAACCATCTAGTACATCAGGAAGCTATCATCTTTTCCTTTGTCACAGACAGAGTGGCTAGTTAAAGAATATAGAAGAATACTTTTAAAAAGAAGAATCTTATATAGACAGATCATAATCAAGCAGCCTTTTTGGAAATTAAAAGTCAATGTGCCACAATATGTAATGTTCGAGTTAACTTTTTGGAGGTCCTCCAGACGGGCCTTGGTCTCAGTGAGATAAACACCATGAGAATAATCAGGAATAGAGTCTAGAGTCTTTATTCTGGCCCAATTTTGATCTTAGTGGGGGAGTGCAGGAGGCAGGAGTGCCACCAGGATCAAAAATGGAAATGTCTCATTTCCAGTCCTTCTCAGCCCTTATACCCTATTACACCTACATCATTAGGATGGATACTGATTATGTGTTATATCATCATGCTAAGTACTAAGTATATGTATACTAGAGAACCATCATCTCCTCAATTCCACTGAGTTAACATCTTGTAAGTATCCTTGTTTCAAGTATACTTCTCCAAAGTTTTGCCCTCTACAACATTTTTTATATCCCAACCAATCCCCAAAAATGAAAAAAAAAAAAATTCCTTTCCAACTTTGGTTATCAGGCTCTTTTTTAATCCTTAAATCCTCACACTTACTGCATATATCAAGTCAGTTCCTATAACTTTTAATCTGTACCCTCACAAATTTTATTTAATGTATCCCTTCCCTCTACTCATAGTCACTACCTAATTTCAGGAAGGGACTATTACTATTAATTACTATTACTATTACTATTGCTATTGCTATTACCACAGCCTTCTAATTGGTCTTTTAGCCTCACAGCTCTACCAAGTTCAATCCTTCCTGCACCTAAGTGCCAAGCTGAATTTTCTAAAGTTTGGGTTTAACTCTCTGCTCAATGAGCTCTGGTGGTTTCCAGTTTCTTATAGGATCAATTTCAAAAAAAAAAAAAATGATAGTTAAAATTCCTCATAACCTGGACCCTTTTTGCCTTTCTAGTTTCTCAGCACTTTATTCCTCTCCACAAATTTCAACTCATTATACTGATCTATACTTCTGTTCCTTTGAACTAGCTGTCCTTTACACCTAGAATGCTCTGCCTTTTTACCTCTACCTCTTAATTTTCCTGATATTCTTCAGAATTAACTCATCAACTGAAAGCTTGCTGTATTGAGAAATCCTTCCCTGGTTCCTTAAACTGTGAACCTTTTAAGAGTACTTTCTATCTACTATATATACAAGACAAACATTTAGTGCAGCTTTAAGCTATTAAAATTGGTAGCTTAAAACGTGTGTGTGTGTGTGTGTGTGTGTGTGTGTGTGTGTGTGTCTGTGTGTGTATGTATGTGCTAATAGCAGGGAGAAACAAAGAAAGGCAAAAACATTAGCTATTAGCACAGTGCAAAGAATATAGTGAATACTCAATAAATACTAGTTAACTAATTCACTAACTAAATCGCTAAAGCAGGTGAAAGAACAATGATTCCCCAAGGAATTCCTTCACCTCTACCATAGCATTATAACTACTACTTTCTGAAATCCTTCTGTCCCAACTCTTAGCTCTGACCTGTGAATTTTTTAGTCACTAGAATCACAGAATTTGTTAAGAGACACCAGAACTCATTATATATATATAAAACCTCAATGATCCATAAAAATGCTATAGGTAACACAAATTTCATGATTTCCATTTTTTATATAAGTACATGGAGGCTCAAGGACAACAAGTGATTTTTTTCAAGGTCATTTCAGTTAGTATAATTAGTAGGAAGCAAAGATGAGAATTAACCAAATTTGTTTTTTTTTTTTTATTATGAATTTAATTCAATGATATTTAATTCAAGAGAGCTTTAATTAACTACTATATGTCCCGTAAGTACTCTGTAGAACATGGAATGAGTTTAGATTATATAGTCCATGTCTTCATGGACCTTATAATTTAGTTGACACAGTCACAGAAAAACATAATTAATCTAGTATTATGATAAAATTTAGAATTCTTTGCATTCCAAAAATTCCCTTCTTTATTGAATGACTTTTTAAAAATATCCCTGAACATCTAACCTTTATATAAATATTGACTCCCAGACATAGCAAATACTGCTTTGTAAGATAGCTCATTCCATTTTTTGGACAGGACTAGACATTAGAAAGTACACATTTGGATAAAAATTGTTTACATTTAATTCCTGCTCTTCTTTAGTAGTTATATTTCCCTCTGTATGTAAGAAGAACAAGCCTAATCTCTCTTCTTCACAATGATTTTGGAATGCCTACTTGCATTTTTAACTATTTCTCATTCTCTGTTTTTAATACTGAATCACCTGTAGTAGCTAGGTAGGTCAGTCCTTCTGATATCTAAAGCATAATAATTTGCATAATTTACTCAGTATCTGCCTCCTTTCTCACCCAATACTATAATTGGGCTGGTCTAGTGAAACTGATGTAATATAGTTTGTGGAGAAACAGCAATAATTTTAAGGATTCCTGACCTTAAGGGGTCTTCTGTTCTAACAATTTGTCAGTGATTCTAAATCTTCTGGCTGTGGAATCTATGATCCTGAGGCCCTCTGATCTAAGAATGCTATTGTTCTCATTATAAAAGTCCTCTGGTCTAGGAATATGATAATATTTTTTCCCTTAGATTTTAGGGAAGATATATTAATGGTACTGAGATTATTGTTCTACCAATCTATCTGCCAATGATTTCACATCTTCTAGCCTTAGAATAGTCCTACAAACATTATTTTTGGTTGGTCGGTGAGAACCATATTCTTGAGACCATTCCTTAGTTCTACACTTAGACCATAAAATTAGTATATCAATAACATTGAGAAATAGATAAAAGTGTCTTCCTGCTTCTGTTTCTTTGCTAAATTCTTTTGGAATTTAGACTACTTCATTGGTGTTACAGTTATGATAAACTGTTTCTTGACTTATATATGGGTTCAAGCCTGCAAAATCTTTTGAGACACTTCTCGACACTGGTGTGACCCACCTTTTGGGGTCCCTTCCCAACCTCAATAAAACTATTATCCCCCCATTTGGTTCAAGCTCTAGACTTAGTTGCTATAAAAATCTTGATCATTTTATTTCTGTGATTGAGTTTCTTCAACTATGAAGTTATTTGAGATCCTCTCAAAGGTCCTCAAAGTCAAATACTGATATATTGCTATTTTTACACTCACAGTATTTCTTAATTATGTAGTTTTGGAAACAATTTACAAGCTATAACATTTAAAGCAGAAGAGATTTTTGCCCTTTCTTTTACCATTGTACATCATTCTATCATTCTATGATTTCTAAGCAGTATACTCCCTAGTTCCCAATTTATCATGAACGCAAAACTTTCAACTGCCAGGATGGGGAAAGGAGGGGGGAATGCTTTAAATTAAGACATAGAATCAGCTTCATGTTTAAAACATCTAAAATAACTTTGCTGTACGAAAGAGGTTATGTACTCAGAGACAATATTGGCTGACAGCAACAAGGCTGGAGTTTTATTTCAGCCAGTAGTTTGCTCACAGAGAACAACAGAAATAAAAGGTCATATGCAAGTCGGCTAATATTCTAACAGGGACATTTTTAACTTAAAACATAAGAAGGAACACTGAAATTTTCCATCGTATGTGATGCTAAATATTTAATAGTCAATGCCAGGAGTCTCCAGGATAAGCTTTCTTGAAGAAATGAATTCTTTCCTGGGTAGCACAAAATGTTAGTGTTCACTGGTGGCCTGAGTATTCTGTATAGCCCATGACATGGTTGGTGTTTTTTCCCCCCTAGTGAATCCCCAAGAATTTCAGGGCCACCTTTGTCAAGAGGAAAGGTTTTCAATTTGGAATTGCTGAGTTTTTGTTTTTGTTTTTTCTTTTTTCTGTTGTTGCTGTTTTTTTTTTTTTTTTTTTTTTTTTCCTTTAAGCTGAGGGTGGGAGCGTATCACCATGTGCGGGCCTAGAATTTGTCAGTTTTGTAGACCAAAAAACATAAAGTTTGTGGCCCAATGAACAGAGAATGGTCCCAAGGAGCTAGTATGCCTGTGTACACATATAACTTTACATCCAATTTAAATGCACGTTTTAGTGGGTTTTTTTTTCTTCTTACAACCAACAAAGGAAAACGAATGTTTCTGCCCTAAAGCTCCTATCAAAGAACCATACATAGTTCCATTCTTCCTCATTCCCTTTGATAAAGGCCTTAGGGCTGAAACCCTGGCTTTTCTTTCATTCATTCCAGTGAAAGAGGGATAGTGGGCGGCGAGCAGCACTCTTAACCCTTTCCTGCCAATCTGGGACAAAATTGGCTACATATACAGCTTATTAAATAGGATCTCAAGTTTTCTCATAGTTTGAATAAATTTTCAATAACGTAGGATGCACATTATGGGCAGGCAGGGATAGCTAGCAATGTGTATTATTATCTTATACTGATGAAAACATAAATTTATTGGAGAAACTTAGTATCCAAAAACAGAATCTCTGGGTTCTGACTGGATGTAGCAGCAGGGAAATACTGAAGAAAATTCAAATAAGATTTAGATTTCATTCCTGCATTTAGTTCCAAGGATCTATTTTACCAAATTTTTTGTGTTTAGGATTCGCTAAGAGGCATTCACTTTGGTAGAATGGGTTTCAAAGGAACCATATGATTTTACAAAGCAGCATGCTATAACTGTAGATTGATTTTAGACAGCATATTTCCAAAGACCCAAGGTGAACTAAGACAACCAAATGCAAAATTACTTTACATCTCTTCCTCTCAGCCTCCCTTATTGTGCCTTTCCCTTTTTCAAAAGCCAAAACAACATAGCTCCTACTCTCCTTTACATGTTTCCAAAGTTTTATTTGTTAAAAAAAAAAAAAAATTAATATTGTATTGACATAACCAGGTTTACCCACTGCTCTCTCCTAAACAAATTTTAGTTGTTTCCTACTAGGTAATACAAATCAATTACTTCCCTGTGATAAAGATAACTAGTAACCAATATCAAATCATGGAGTCACTTAGCAATCAGAACTCATCTGATGGCTTCAGAATTACTGGTTACCTAGGGTAAATGCAAGTATAGCAAAAGGCTGGTGTTATATCACATTTTTTTTTATTTTAATATTGGAAAATATTTTGAGCATTTAAAAAGACATTTGTTTTGGCACTAGAACATAAAATATATTGATAACATCAAAAATGAAGTAGCAATTTTTTTTAAATTCACAACAGGCTAGAAGCTCTCTGTGGTAAGAGAAAAGGATAAAAATAGAGGAAGTAGGGAAACTATTTAATTATAAGAAGGAGTGGTACTAAATGAAAATGGGCCTTTCATTTGTTGCACCCTTGCTTTTCTTTTTTTAAAGTGGGAAATGAAGCAGGGAAGCAGAAAAAATATAGAAATCAGAAAGTCTTAATTGTGAGAAAAATAAATAATTATTCTGTATTTTCATCCCCCGCCTTCCTTTAGTTTGACAGAGACAGTCTACTATATGGCTCTGGATATAGGATTCAGATAACCAGATTTCCATCCTTGCCATGCCCTTAATTATATACTTGACATTGACCTCAGCTGCCCAGATGTATTTCTTTATATGTAAAATGGGAATGGCTATATTTGTTGCCAATATTTGTTTACCATAGGGTTATTTTGAAATTAAAATAATATGATATATGTAAAGAGTTTTGTAACTATAAAGTACAAAATTTTGCAACATATTTTTCCTTTTATTTGGACATAAGTAACATATGAACTTAATTCAAGTATATCTAATAAGAATGGTATCAGTGTCCAATTGTAGTAGTTTATAGTTATTACGAACGTATTTTGTGCCATGCACATATTTTTGCATATATAAAGAAGCACACCTGTATTTGAAGTATGTTTTTTCAATGCAGGTTTTGAAATGTGACATGGTGAATTAAATATGATACCCCATTTATGGTCTATTCAATGACTAATATTATGCAACACATTAGCCTCTGTTCCAGAACAAAAGAAATGAGTCCACCAAAAAAGATTGACCATTATAAAAAATTATTATAGATCTAGGGATCCCACAAAAGAGGGGAAAAACAAACAACATTTGGATGCCTGCAAATAGGGACATAAAGTGGAAAGAAAGACAAGAGACAGAAAGACAGAGACAGACAGACAGACAAAGACAGAAAGAGAATTTCCATCAAAGATTATATGAAGGAACAATACCAAGAAGGAATAAAAGAAGAGATTTTCTTAAAATATATTCTCTGGAGAAAAGAACTAGAAGGAAAATAGTTTAGAAGAAAAAGCACTCAAGGTTACTTGAGTAACAGATTCGCTGAAAACCAGAATAAATAGAAATATATGAATCTATGAGGCAGTAAGAAATAATGGAATAAAATTTAAAAATATAAGATAGCTGATATATTATTAAAACTAACCTGGAAATCAAATCATTGATGAAAAATTTAAAAACCATTGGACTTCATTCATCACCCCCAAACTACAGTTAATTTTTCAAAAAAGCAATTTGGAAATTATATTTTGAAATATCATAAATGAAAAAGTCCAGGTTTATTAAAATCAGAGGTCAAAGTATAAGTAAAAACAACATGTCAAACATTTTCTGAAAGAAACACTAAAATCAAAAGTCCCAGAATTTTCAGAGCCAAAATCAAGAACTCCCACATCAAAGAAAAATTTTGGATATTTCCAAGTATGCAAAAAGAAAAAGTTCAAATACTGAAGCATCACAACAATTCTAGTAGTTTCTACTGTAAATGACCAAAGACTTTGGAAACAAGATTCTAAAGGGGAAAAGAAAGAAGTCCATAAACAAGAATATCTTACCTTGCAAAGCTGAATATAATACTACCGGGGAACAAGAGAAAGAAGAAATGAATCTTTCGTGGAGTAAAGGATCATTATGAATTTATAAAAGAAAGACAAAGCTCATTAGGAAAGTCAAAATGTAAACATGAATCTAGAGAAATCTAGAAAGACAAATGCATTTGAGCAACTGGAAAGAGCTAAAATCTCATGTTGACAAAAAATAATTGTAAATTTTAAAGCCAAAATAAAAATATCAAATAATATTATGTATCCAAAAAGAAAGGAAGGAGGGAGGGAGAGAGGGAGGGAGGAAGAAAGGGAAGGAGAGAGGGAGGAAGAAAGGGAGAAAGGGAGAAAAGAAAGGAGGGAGGGAGGAAGGAAGGGAGAGAAGAAAGGAGGAAGGGAGGGAGAAAGGAATGAATATATACACACACACACACACACACACATATAAATATATATATTATATATATATAATATATAATATATATTACATATATATATATTATATATATATTATATATATATATATATATATATATATATATATATATATATATATATATATAATATATATATATATATATATACACACACACATATATAGCATTTAATAGTCCATTTAAGTTTGCAAGGAACTTCCTAAATAATGCCTCATTTTATCCTCATAAGAACCCTAGGAGGAAGTGTTATTTCCATTTGACACAAGAGGAAACTAAAGCAAAAAAATCAAATGGGAATAAGGCAAAGAGAATAAATATGTATATGTTGTCCACTATGTGCCAGGAGATGTATAGGTATTTATGAACTAATATCTCTGGTAGGAGGTCTTGCTGAGTTCTTTTCAGGGCTATCCATCCATCTTTGCTGTCCAACAGACACTCAATTCTAAAGTTTCCAAAAAATTGTAGCATGCATAGTAGTCACACCCAAGTAAACTATCTGGTAGTCAGGCTAAACCAGGTTGGGATAATTGATGGGTTATAAACTCTTCAGTGAATTAAGAGAGTATCTATTCCAAGCATGTGAAGATTTCCACTGGTGGAATGGGCATATGAGAACAATTTGTTCCAACAGCCACGAAGGCATCTGAAGCAGGGACTGTGGAGTGCTTCTAGCTTAGCCAAACATCAAAGATTCAAAAGTCATTCACTAAACCCCAGGTCATTACCAGTTATCCTGACTTCTGTGTTGTCCCTGGACATATATAAATCTGAAAGATTTTTCTTCTCACTTAAATCCAATTCACATGTGAATCAAAACATCACAGAAAAGGAAAATCATTGGTCCTCTTCACAAATGATGGACAAACAATAAGTATGTGTTAAGTATTATGCTAAGCACTTTACAAATGTCATCTTGGTTTATCTTTACAACAACATAGAAACTTATTATTCCCATTTTATGCTTGAAGAACTTGAGACAACCAAAGGGAATATCTTATGTCTAAGGTCAACTTTGAATTCTTCTATCTCTGGCACTTTATTTGCTGTACCATCTGGGTCAACATGTTTTCACGTTGGTGTTTTCATCTCCCTTCCTGAGGTGTCAGGGAAGGCGTGATCGCCTTTTTTGGGGGGTTCTCACCTCCTTGAGAAATCAGGGAGGTCATGACCATCCTATGTTCTAAAACAAAAGAAAGGGGGAGATGTTGGAATCCTTACAAACTGCTAACTCATTAGAGTTGATAGATTGTTGATCTAATCTTACAAGAAGATGTTTTGGGCCAGAACCTGAAACAAGATACTAAGTAGAACTAATTAATACAAGGCTTGTGTTCACACCTTTACTCATTGGAGTTCACAAGTATGGGAGTTTCACAAAGTAAACTTTGTAACTTTATGAGTTCACACCTCACTTGAAGCTCTTTGGGCCAGAGAGCACTATGGGAGAAAACCCACAATCCCTCTCTTGAAGGAGCATAAATAGAGCTTCAATGGGTCAGTCAAAGAAGTTTTTCAGAGTGAAGAAGCTACAAGTCGAGATTTCAGCAGAGTTACGCCAGAAGCCCTCTCTCCAAGGCAAGGCAAGAGAGAATATATTTTCCACTTGGCTGACTGGTCGCAGAAGAGAGTTCAGCTGCATTGGAGAGGAGTTGGTGGCTGGGCTCCTGCACTTCCCCCACTGAGACCAAGCTGGTCTGAAAGACTCACCAGAAAGCTAGCCGAGCCCCAAGTGAAGGAGACAAGACAATGTAGGCATTCTCTTTCCCATTATAGACCCCAACCAATAAGAAATCACATTCTATCCATTCCTTTTCATTCAGAATTATCTTTGTGGCATATTTATCTATTTATTTACATATTTATATGTATATGCATGCATATATAAGGCCATAATAAGTCTGAGAACTTCTTTATCTTGTTAAATGTGTTGAAACATAATTTATCATCTTTTATATCTTATGTATATGATTTTCTGTATTTAAAAGATTATAATTAAAGGCATCAGAATGCCAAATTGTGATATGAAAGAAATTAAAAAATACATGTACTACAAACCCAGGGACTATATGAACACAATTACAAAAGACTTCTCACACAAATAAAGTCAGATCTAAACAAATGGAAAAATATCAATTGCTCATGAATAGACCAACCTAATATAATAAAAATAAGAATTCTACCTAAATTGGTCTACTTGTTCAATGCCATGACATGCTGCCAAATATTGTTTTGTAGAGCTAGAAAAAATAATAACAAAATTCATCTGAAAGAACAAAAGGTCAAGAATATCAAGGGAACTAAAGAAAAGAAAAAAAAGCAAAGCAATAACAGATCTAAAAGTATTTTATAAAGCAGCAGTCTTCAAAGCCAATTGGTACTGGCTAAGAAATAAAGTGATAGATTAGCAGAATAGGTTAAATACACATAACACAATAATCATTAACTATAGTAATCTAGTTTTTGAGCCTAAACTCCAGCCTCTAGAATAAGAACTCACTATTTCATAAATATTACTGGGAAAACTAGAAAATAATATGTCAGAAACTCAGCATAGACCTACATCTCACACCCCATTCCAAAATAAGATCAAAATGGGTATATTATTTGGGTGTAAAGGGTGATACCATAAGCAAATTAGGAGAGCAAAAGATAATTTACTTATCAGATCTTTGGAGAAGGGAGGAATTTATAACCAAAGAAGAACTAGAGAACGTTATGAAATGCAAAATGGACAATTTTGACTATATTGAATTAAAAAGATTTTGCACAAACAAGATTAACAAAGAATTTTAAGACTATGAAAAAAAATTAAAGGCAGTATTTCTGATAAAGTTCCCATATCTAAAATATATAACAATTGTGTCAAATTATTCATCCCCCAAATGATAAATGGTCAAAAGATATGAACTGACATTTTCAAATGAGAAATTAAAGCCATCTCTAGTCATATGAAAAAAAAATGCTCTAAATCACAATCAATTAAAGAAATGCACATTAAAACAACTCTGAGGTATTACCTCATACCTCTCAGATTGGCTAAAATGACAGGAAAAATAATGGCATATGTTGGAGGAGATGTGAGAAAATTGAGACACTAATGCATTGTTGGTAGAGTTGTGAAATGATCTAACCATTCTGGAAAGCAATATGTCCAAAGTGCTTTCAAACTGTGTGTACCCAAGGAAATCATAAAAGAAGAAAAAAGACTCATACGTGCAAAATATATATATATATATTTGTAGCAGATCTTTTTGTAGTAGCAGAGAATTGGCAAATGAGTAGATGCCCATCAGTTGGAAAGTGGCTGAATAGATTTTGGTACATGAAGGTAATGGATTATTATTGTTATATAAAAGCCGATTTTAAAAGGGCCTGGAAAGATTTACATGAACTGATGATGAATGAAACAAGCAGCACCAGGAATACATTGTATACAAGAACATGATTGTGAACTGACAGTTCAGTGATCCAAGTCAATCTCAATAAACTTTGGATAGAAAACACCATCTGCATCCACAGAAAGAATTATGCATATTGAATATAAATCAACACATGCTATATTCACTTTTTTTATGTTTTTTTCTCTCTCATGTTTTTTCCTTTTAGTTCTGATTTTTCTCTCCCAACATGATTCATAAAAATGTGTGATTAAAAAGTAAATATTTATGCATAACATGAAATAATAATAATAATACTTGCACTACAAAGGCACCTTCCATTAGATCTTTTTTAAAATATATTTTGTGAGAATAAATACAAATAATTTGAAGATCTATCTATTATGCCTTTCTTTTTCTTCTAATAATGTCATCTTTTCATTGTTTTTTAATGCTGCAGAACCAAAAATATAATTTGTATTGGTCAGTTGACAAAGTGGGCTTTTGGCTCTTTGAAAAATATCATATGCTATGCTATAAAAAATAAGGCAATCTTTGTTTTCGGCCAACAAATGTAGAAGAAAATGAGAGGAAATTAAAGATAGGTTTTTGTTTCCAGAATATTGGGAAGGAGTAAAGGACTGTGCTTTCCAGAGGGCATAAAGGAGAATAGAAACTACTCCTGCTACCCACCAACAATGCACACAGGTAAATGAGTGTATGTTATATTCGTTTCCCCTGAGGTGATTATTAGAAGTTTCCTTCTTGTCTTCAGTCATGTTTGGAATTGTTTTCAGGATGTTTAGACTCTTTTCCTCAAGTTGTCACCAGCTCATTACCACAGAATTACATTTTACAAACAAGAGCTGGCTAGAGAGCCAACTTGGCTTGGCTGTTGCTGTCTAAGGGAATTGTAAAAAGGATAAATTTCTTTCGTTTTGAAAAGACAAGCACAATCTGACCAGCAGGCAGTCAGGCTTGCTGCCTTATTCTTCAGTGCTGGCTCATGGCCTTTTGCTCTCTGGGAAGTTGTTCTCTGATGAAGTGAATTGTTTGGTGGCATGGTAGAAAGAACTTTTCTTTTTCCTTCCCTTTGGAAATACCACGTGCTTTATTAGAAGAGTGTGTTCCTACTTCATTGCAATAAACTGCAATTATAACTTCAAACATACTTAACTGAATACTGGCCACTAGAAAAACCCCTATTCTAACTTGATATGCTTTTTGAATATACATAAAAAAAATTTCTCTGAAAGAAGAATTCAAAAGCTTTAATTGTTCCAATATCCACTCTTTTCTAAGAAACAGAAAATATCATGTCAGTTACATTGACATAAACCTTCCTTTAAAAGTAAATGCTTATAAGGATAATCTGAGTGCTCAGAACTTAGGCACAAACCCAGTTCTTTCAAACCAAATTTGTCATAGGAGAACTGTCTGAAGGAACTGTGGATACTTCACTTGGAGAAGGCTAAGAGACATATAACAGCTGTGTTCAAGAATTTGAAGGGCTTTCAATGGGAGCAGGAAGAAATAGGAATAATAGGAGGACTCAGTTTCAATTGATCAATGATGCACAGAAGCAGCTACACCCAAAGAAAGAACACTGGGAAATGAATGTAAACTGTTTGCATTTTTGTTTTTCTTTCTGGGTTATTTTTACTTTCTGAATCCAACTCTTCCTGTACAAGAGAACTGTTCAATTATGCACATATATATTGTATCTAGGATATACTGTGACATATTTAACATATATAGGACTATTAGTGCAAGGGATAATGTTGTAAAAAATTACCCAGGCATGGATTTTATCAATAAAAAGTTATAATTATTTAAAAAAGAAAAAGAAAAAAAAGGAGGGGGAAAGGAATAGGAGGATGTTGTTGACAGGAAGATTTAGGTTGATATAGACAAGAGGTAAGAGGGGAAGAGATTTATTACCTTCCCAAACAATCTAACAAATTAGGAAGGCATCAAATTCCTCCTCCCACAAAGAAAAATCCTCTATTGGCTTTTTCTAAATAGGGCATGTTGATTTATTCATATGTTCATTAGTTCTATCTTTTATTATAGATTCCATCAATTCATTATGTATGCAGACTACTAAGTCTGAAATTTTCTGTTTCCAGTTCTATAAACTGAGAGGCATCTTAAGATCATCATGATAAGTTATTATAGTGGAATATCTGATGTAGCAACAATTCATTCCAATCTCATGATTGAGAGACTCTTAGGGCTAGAGTCGTTAGTGACAGACTAGAAAGGGAGAAATTAGAAATAGTTAACACAACAATAGGCAGTGTAGTATAGCAGAAAGAGTACTAAGTGTGGAGTTATAGGACTTGAGATTAAATTATGAGGACCTGATATGATGATGATGATATGATAGTGCTGGTGGTGTTGATGACAGCAATGACAATATTGTTTTGTTTTGTTTTTCTTTTTTGTTTTTCTTTTTTCTGAAGCAATTGGGGTTAAGTGACTTGCCCAGAATCATACAGCTACGAAGTGTTAAGTGTCTGAGACCAGTATTGAACTCAGGCCCTCTTGACTTTAGGGCTGATACTCTATCCATTGTGCCACCTAGCTGCCCCAATGATAATATTGTTATTCAATCATTTCACTCATGTCTGATTTTGTGAACTGTTTTTGTTTTCTTGGCAAGGATGCTAGCATGTTTTGCCATTTCCTTCTCCAAGTCATTTTACATGTAAGGAAACTAAGGTAAACAGGGTCAAATAACTTGCTTGGGATCACACAGCTAGCGTCACTAATTAGATTTAGACTCAGGAAGACAAGTCTTTCTAACTCTAGAACCAGCATTCTAATCACGGTATTACCTAGATGCCAGAAAAATAAAAAATGGTTATATGCTTTGCATTATATTTATGATACATATTATATTTATAAGATAATATATTTACATTATATACACATATATTATAATGACAATATTTCTATTTATATAGTGCTTACTACATGCCAGATATTGGGCTAAGAACTTCACAACTATCCTAGGAGGTTGGTGTTATTATCATCACCATTTTACAGATGAGATAACTGAGGCAATCAATAGTTAAGGAACTTGTCTAGCCTCAGTTAGCTAGTGTCTGAGGTAAAGTTTGAATTCAGATCCTCCTGACTCCAGGAGCAGCCCTCTAAAAAGTGCATCATCTTCATATGTTTACCTGAGGCAAGTCACTTAACACCATGAGGTCCTCAATTTACTTATCTTTAAAATATGTGTGGGTAGTGAAGCAAGAGATCCCTAAGTGTCTTTCGGCTCTAAATCTTAAGGCCTAATCTAGCTTAGAATTATAACTGTACCTCCAACTCTTTCCATACTTAATAATAATAATTATCCTGTCAACTAATTCCCATAAGTCTCTAAAACCTGTCCATAAGCTGAGAAGCTAAAGCTACTATATTGATCACACATTTATAACTCTTCTTTTAGTCTTGACAACTGACAGAACATTCCCTCACTACATTCCTCTCAAGTCTTTCTTAATGTTTCAATTCAATTCAACACATTTAATAATCACTAGTTATATGCAAGGTATCATAATTTCATTTCTACCACTGAGCTTTAATTATCATAGCTCTAAAATCTGACATCTGGTCCCTTGGGACCATTAAACTTCCCAAATGATGTGATAATAATTTGTTCTCTCAAAAACAGAACCTATGTCATATCAATCATTTGTGTCTCTCTTTGGGTCTCAGCATCCTTATCTTTACAAAGCCCCTTCCATTTAAAAATTATATGAATTTATTACCAAGCCCATCCCATTTAAAAAACAAAACAAAACAGTGATTTCCTTGATTAAAGTCAAGGATCATGAATTATTTAAAATCTTAGACTATAAGCTCCTTGAAGACAGAGCTTATTTATATTTGTATCTCTTCTAGTGTCCAATATAATAGATGACAAATGTTGATTTAATGAATTAATTAACCATTTAATAGTCTTTTCAAAGGAAAAATATGGCTCAAGTAGCCTAACTGTGATCACTTCCTCCAATCCTTTAATCTGAAACAACAGGATCTTGTTTGGGCTGGTATAACCTTTATTGCCAGTTAGGGGATACTCACAGTGGGAACCACATTATAATAACATAATTGTTGATCTATTTCCTTTCACCTCAAATGGACAAAAATAATAGTCTGTCTTTGAACTAGATTAAATAAAGGCTAAAATGGAGCCAGAAGAGCTACTTTGTTATTAATAATCCTGGATCCCAAAGGAATCTTTAGGAATTTAGGAATGTCTAAAGGGTATGTTGTTGAAGATTCACTTTAATCCAGATCATTGCAGGATTTAGTAGTTGATAATGACAGAACTTTCATGCTTCTACAAAAAATATCACTTAATTTTGAGATAGGATCTTATCACATCTAATCACTAGAAATTCTAGCAATGAACACAGATGGTAGCATGAATTTTGAACTTAGCAATAAGTTCTACCAAGCATAGGAGAAAAATGCCTTAAAGAGATAATAGATACACTAAGTCAACATAAAACAATGGAAAGTAATGCTGAATATTGAAAATATGTATGACAAAATGAAATAAAGTATGTAGCACAATACCTGGTACATAGTAGGCACTATGTAAATCCCCCTCTCCCAATTTGTCACAAAATTTATTATTGAAACTAGGACCTCCCATTTAATAGCTATATTGTTTGTAGACAATTTTATCTCCACAGGGCTCAATTTCTACATCAAGAAAATAAGGGCAACGATATTGTATGAGGATGTATTCTGATGGAAGTGGATTTCTTTGACAAATAGACCTAACTCAGTTTCAATTGATAAATGATGATCAGAAGCAGCTACACCCAAAGAAAGAACACTGCAAAACGAATATGAACTATCTACATTTTCGTTTTTCTTCCCAGGTTATTTTTACCTTCTGAATCCAATTCTCCCTGTGCAACAAGAGAACTGTTCAGTTCTGCAAACATATGTTGTATCTAGGATATACTGTAACATATCTAACATATATAGGACTGCTTGCCATCTAGGGGAGGGGGTGGAGAGAGGGAGGGGAAAAATCGGAACAGAAATGAGTGCAAGGGATAATGTTGTAAAAAAATTACCCTGGCATGGATTCTGTCAATATAAAGTTATTATTAAATAAAATAAAATAAGAAAATAAGGGATAGTACATCAGCTATTACAGAATTTTTATGAGGCTTAAATAAGATAATGATAAAATTTTGCTATTATTTCCAGGATATGATTATCATTATTCTGGACAGTGCATACATACATACATACATATGCATACATATCTACATGGGTGTATTTGTATGTATATTTGTGTGTGCATATATACACAGATTTATCTAACTGCCTAAATAAAGGAAATTTGGAAATTTGACAAGATGACCTTCCAACACAGTTTCCATGGTTCCATTTTTCAAATATCTTCTTTCTCTGGACTTTCTATAAACAAATATTCTAGAAGACAAATACTAAAAATGGTTGTGGTTTGGCCCATTAGCATGTGTTTCTTCTGTCTCTCATTCCCTCCCTCTCCTTCATTCCAATTCTTCATGGAATGCTAGCACATTCCTTCACTAAAGCTACAGAGTTCTTACTTGTTAGATTAAATGTTTTTAAATTTAGTCATTGCTGATGAAAGAATATCATATAAAATCCCGAGTAAACCTCAGTGGTATTCCAAGTATCTGGGAGGAGGGAAATATTGTGATATTTTCCCTAAAAAACAAATGTATGTGCACTGACACAGTTTTTCTTTTTCTTTTTTTTAAAGAAAGACATGGAGCTTCCCCTCTATTTCTTCTCAATCAAAATTCATTCAGATTTTTCAACATATTTTATTGCATTAAAGATTTCCTAATTTCATGTTAATATATTAACATTTTAATTTTTTTTTTTACTTTAAATTTTCTCTCTCCTCGGTCCTTCCACATCTCTGAGAAAGCAAACAATTTGATATCAATTTTATATGTGAAATCATGCAAAACATTGCCATATTAGCTATGTTGAAAAAAAAAAAACAGACAAAAAAAAAAAAAAACACAGATAAAAAGGTATATCTCAAACTGTATTGAGAGTTCACCAATTCTCTCTCTGGAGGTAGATAGCATTTTTCATCATCCAATCCTGTGAAATTGTCTTGGAAAACTGTCTTAATCAGAATAGCTAAGTCTTTCACAATTGATTATCCCTTATTGCTATTACTATACACAATGCTCTCCTGATTTTCCTCAGTAGACTTGAATTAATTCATATAAATCTTCCCAGTTTTTTTTTTAATCCATCCTGCTCATCATTTTTTTACATGACCATAATATTCCATCGCATTCGTACATTGCAACTTTTTCCAACCATCCCCCAGTGGAGGAACATCTCATCAATTTCCAATTCTTTGCCACCACAAAAGTAGCTTCTATAAATATTTTTAGTACAAATATATTCTTTCTCCTTTTTTTGAGCTTTTGGAATACAGGTCTAGTAGTAATATTGTTAAATCAAAGGGTACAGAGAGTTCTTTGGATATAGTTCTAAATTGTTCTCCAGAATGGTTGGATCAGTTCATGTTGGAATCTTTACTAACTGCTAACTAATTAGAGTTGATCTAATCTTACAAGAAGATGTTTTGGGCAGAACCTGAAACAAGGTACTAAGTAGAACTAATTAGTACAATGCTTATGTTTACACCTTTACTCATTGGTGTTCAATGAGTCCACACCTCCCTTGAAGCTCTTTGGGCCAGAGAGCACTATGGGAAAGAGGAGCATAAATAGAGCTTCAATGGGCCAGTCGAAGAAGTTCTTCAGAGTGAAGAAGCTACAAGTCGAGATTTCACCGGAATGACATGAAGAGTGGTGCTGGCTCTGGAGGCTGAAGAAAGCAGAGGCAGAAGCAAAGGACAAAGCAGCAAGAGCTCTTGGAACCAAGCAGAGAGATAGGACTCTAAGCTAACCGGGCTATATTGGAGATAATAAAAGATCTGAACTTTTATCACCTGGTTGTGTTTTGAGAAGAAAAAGCTCACCACAAGTTCACAACTCTAACAATGGTGCATTAGCATCCCAATTTTCCCACAATTCATCCAGCATTTATTTTCCTTTTTTCTGTCATGTTAGCCAATCTGATAGGTATGATGTGATATCTTAAGAGGTTTTTTTTTTTTTTAATTTGCACATCTCTAACCAATGATGATTTGTGACTTTTTTCTTGTGACTATTGATAGCTTCTTTCTTTATATATTTTGACCATTTATCAATTGGAGAACATCTTTTATTTTTTTGTAAATTTAGCTCAGTTCCTATATAGCTGAAAAATTAGAATTTTATGAGAAAAAATTACTGCAAAAATTTTCTCCCATTTTCCTGTTTTCTTTCTAATTTTGATTACATTGGTTTTGTTTATGCAAAAACTTTAAATTTCATGTAATTGAAATTATCCATTTTATTTCCTGTGAACCTCTCAATCTCATTTTGATCATATACTTTTCACTTATCTATGCATCTGTCAAGTACACAATTCACTAATATTGCTTTTTTACCAACTCCTGCCTTATAACTCCTGATTAATTTGCAACCTCAATATGAGTGATAAGTACCTGCTGCTTTGATTTTTCACAACCATTGTTAAACTCTTTTATAGCATTATTTCAGCTTCCCCTTTCCTACCTTTCATGCTTTAATTTTTACTTCAACTGATGCTAAAACTTTTACTATTATTACTATTTTTACAATCACTGTAATCATTATTTGCTTTTACTATTACTTCAATTGATGCTCAAATTATTACCACTATTACTAGTTAACTATTACTTCAACTCATATTCCAGGTCAATCAGAATTAACAAGAATCATGGAATGCCTTCAAGATTATCTAGCCCAACTTAAAACAGGAATATTTTATAGAATCACATGTCAGAGATTTCTCTAACAAACAATTTAATGTCTAACTACAACAATTGTTAGGATTCTTTTCTTCTACTCAGTCAAAAATATTGTTCTTTGTATCTTTCACCATTTCTTTTAGTTTTACCCTTTAGGACCACACAAGATTCTTCCCCCTTATAGTTCATAAAATCATAAAGAACAAAATTCATATTTTCTCTGATCCAGAATAATCTAATTGATCTGTGTGTGCATGATTTTGAGATCAAGTACTGAGATATTATACTTCAACTGTGCTGATTTCTCTGTCACTATTGATGATAAAAACATTGTTCCATTTTGTGTCTATGTGTTGTCTTCCCTTCAATTTAATCTATAAATGTTTTTGGTAGTTATTTAATTTTGTTGGGTCTCATGTCAATAATCCTACCATCTCATTTTCCTATCCACTGCCTTTTGCTGTTTTTTTAAGACTTACTAGAATATCTGCACTTACCCTCTTGCACTTATCTAGGATATCAGGAATTTTCTAGCTAATGTGATTTTTTGTGTTCTTTTGGCCTCCTTTACTATGGTGACTATCATATATTGGAAAGTTAGATCATATAATGCTAAATAATCAGAAATAATTGTGTTTAAATCTCACCTCAAATAATTATTAGTTGTATGACATTTGAAAATAATGATGATGATAATAGTACCTATCTCATTGGATTATTGTGAGACTCCTATAAGATGATGTATGTAAAGTACTTTGCAAAGTAAAAAAATGCAATATAAATATTGGTTATTATTACTATATTGGTCAAACTTCTCTAAGAAATAGTCATAATAAGAAAGTATCTTTACTTTTGCCATTTCACATAGGTTATTTCTATCTATCTATAAAATTAGAGAATTTTGAACTCTTGAAATGAAGTATCTTCTCCTTCTTAAACTTAATTTTTTCTTCTAATTTGAACTCCACTCTAATTCTTTGATATTTTCACTCTAGATAGACAACAGATTTGGAAATGAGTTCCCATGTTATAAACATGTAAAAGGTTGTATTTATTTTGATTTTGGTGATCATCATTTCCAACACCTTTTTTCTTCTAGAAAACTAGAAAATTAAATATAGATGTGAAGCTTTGTAATAATATTCCAAGCTTTGATTTTCTTTTCTTTAACCTAATCCTTATTTTCCAAACTATTTTCACTGTCATGCAGCATCATGCTTACATTCCTACTGAAGTTTTCAGGTCTCAAAGTATAAATTTCATTTAAAAAATCATGTTAAGCAAATCTAACCATTCTGGAGAGCAATTTGGAACTATGCTCAAAAAATTATCAAATTGTGCATACTCTGATCCAGCAGTGTTTCTACTGGGCTTATATCCCAAAGAGATCTTAAGGAGGGAAAGGGATTCACATTGGCAAAAATGTTTGTGGCAGCTCTTTTTATAGTGGCAAGAAACTGGAAATTGAATGGATGCCCACCAGATGGAGAATAGCTGAATAAATTATGGTATGAATGTTATGGGATATTATTATTCTGTAAGAAATGATCAGCCGGATTATTTCAGAGAGGTCTGGGGAGACCTACAGATTCTAAGTGAAATGAGCAGAACCAAGAGATCATTATTCACAGCAACAACAAGATTACACGACTATCAATTCTGATGGTCGTGGCTTTCTTCAACAATGAGATGATTCAAACCAGTTCCAATTATTCAGTGATGAAGAGAGCCATCTATAACCAGAGACAGGACAGTGAGAACTGAACATGATTCATAATATAGCATTTTCACTTTTAAAAAAATGAACTCCTTGAGGATAGGAGTATTTTTCCCAGTTTGTATTTCCAGTGCTGAACACAATGTCTGGCATATATTAAATACTTAATAAATGCTTGAAAAAAAAAGAAAATCATCTTTTAAAATAAAAAAATCATGTTAAGTTATTCAAAACATATTTTTCCTTTTTCATATTCTGAAAGAAATGCACAAGCTGCATTTACCTTTATTATAGCATTTGTGTCCATGGTTATCATAAACATCCAAAAAAGGATCAATAGATATTTTATAAAACTGCTTTTTGTTGTTGTTGTTGCTGGCTTTAATCACACAGTGAAAGTAACTCCATAAACTACTTTTTTTTTTCATTTCTGAGGGAGGGAAAGAATCCTTTTAAATATATATCCATATTTGTCATGTTGTGCAAGAAAAATCAAACAAAAGAGAAAAAAATAACAAGAAAGGAAAAGCAAGCAAACAAACAAAAATATGAAAATACTGTGCTTTGATCCATATTTAGTCCACAAAGTTTTCTCTATGGCTGTGGATGATATTTTCCATCCCAATACTATTGGAACTGACTTTAATTATCACATTGCTAAGAAGAGCCAAGTCCATCACATTTGATCATCACATAATCATGCTGTAATTGTGTACAATGTTCTCTTGGTTCTGCTCAACTCACTCACCATCACTTTATGTGAGTCTTACCAAGCTTTTCTAGGAAGATAATGCTTTTTGCAGAAGGTACAATTATAGGTGAGACTTGAAGAAATTTAAGGTGTGAAGAACAACTGAACAAAAAATCTAACATTCCCTCCACTTCCATTTTGTAACTGATAGCATCAAGGGAAGTTGTATCCCACTTTTCCTGGCAGAGAAAAAAACTTGAATGCTCATCTTCTGGTTTTAAATATATTTGGTTTCCCCCTGCGCTATCTAGATTGGTCCAGAGGTGATAAGTGATGACGAGGGCTATATTCAAAGTGTTTCCAGATAGGGCAGAATAATCAGTATTTATGTTATGCTGTCATATATTTTAAGAACTCAGGATCACTTGTAAATAATATTTTATTATTTTTTATAATACTTACTAAATTATAATTTTCATCATTAACTAACACTTATCAAAAACCCACATGGTAGTACAGTGTTAGTAACAGCAAAGGATTATGGCATGACTCCTACCCTCAAATAAGTAGGAGGAAGATTGTGAACAGCCTTGAAAATCATGATGAACAATTTGGGGCTTTATCCTTTAGGTAAAGGGGGATTGAAGAAGATTTTTGAGAAAGGTAGTAACATAGATACTGTAATGTTTTAAGCAAGCTAATCTTCCATTAGGGAAGTAAAGAAAGTTTCATTTTAAAGAGATTATGGTAATTGAAATGCAGGGGCCAATGAACAGAAATAGGATCATGAGTATGATAACAGTGAGAGAAGAGAGAAAGAGAAATAGTAATTTGACAAAAATTATATTATTTTATATTACCATTTACCAATTTAATATGACATGTTAAATATTCTCAATTTCATTTCAGTGAGTTAAAGAGGGGAAAAAATGGATTTGGAATCAGAAAACCTAGAATCCTAGCTTGGAACCATTATTGACTACTTTTTCCACATTAATAATTTAACATCCTTATGCCTCAGTATTCTCATCTATAAAATGAGGACATTAGGTAGGTGATCTCTAAAGTCCATATCAACTCGATTTTATGATTATACATTCCTTAAGGGTTGATATCACTTTTCTTGTATCTCCCACTCTGCCAAACTCAATGAATCCTTGTTAAATGTATGATTTCAAATAATTATATCCCGCTTATTTGTGAAGAAATGTAGAGCTAAAACATGGAATTTGTATTCTTCCAAAGCAAAATCATCTTCTCAGTTTATTTAATTGAAGAAGCAAAACATGCAGTAAATTAAATCCAATTTGCATGCAATTGTGCATGCAATGTAGATCTTGGCATTAACTAGGGAAAGAGCTAAGTATAAACTTAGACATACTTATATTTGATTTTAATATTAATTGTTCACTTATTTTTTTAGTGTCCTTTACTTCTTCCATTCAAAGGGGGGAAAATTTGAGCTCTCTCCTTTCCAATTAATGAGTGCAAAATCCATAAGTTATTCTTTTAAAAAGAAAAACAAAATCTCTAGGGACTAATGAATTTCTCTGTTTCTGCAGAGTTAATACCCACAGATACTGAAGGAAGCTTGTAATTTCTTAAAGAATTCCACATGGCTTTTATTCATGCAGATTGGTTGTATTTAATTATATTTATCATTCCAAAATATTCTGCACTTATAAAAATATTGAATGATTTGTTCATGAAGCAATGTGCAGTGTCATATTTTATGAAAATTTGTATGCCATATGTATTGATCTTGATATAAACTTAAGAACAGACTTTATATAAAGGCTTTAAATTCAATTCCCCATCAGTTTCTTTATCTCATTACCTATAACATATGTGTATGTGGGTGTGTATATGTATATATGTTTTGTATACATGGAAATTTTACCGTTATTCCTCATTTATACAGACTTTAGTTTGATTCATATATCCAATCATTGCATTCAGATAGATAAAAGTTTTGAGCATGCAAATCCTAAAAAAAAAATTAAGTCAGTCTTTAGTTTTTTTTTTTTTTCAGTTAAATTGGATATTTTCCTAACTTAACATATTTTATTGTCTCTAATATTTTATACCAGGAATAATAGGCTAGGGAATGGGTGCCAGTAACAGATTTCTAGATTGGTTGAACCAGGCTTTTCCTAAGTAGTCCAAGAATATGGGGACTCTTCAGTATTCATTTTACTGACTGTCCATCCATGAGGATTTTTGCCTTGATGGCCACCGGGCCAGCTTATCACAAACTTCCAAAAGGGTATTCCTCACTAGATAGAGGGGGGAAAAAGCGTTTGAGTGTTTAAAAGGGTAAATCTGAAGAATATATATATATGTGTGTGTGTGTGTGTGTGTGTGTGTGTGTGTGTGTATGTGTATTTGGAGTTCCACAATTCATAGCACAGTAATGCCAAAGGATTACATATGTGTTACATATACTACAATGAGATCTAACATACCAGAATTATGTCAATGAATAACAATCACTATAACACATTCTCTATTTCCCTTTGTATGTTCCATTTTCTATACTTTATATTACTCTAATTCTCTCCCCGTTAATCTCTAGTACCTAAAATCTTTTTAATCTTAGTGAAAAACAAGGAAGCAACATGGTGTTATACAAAGAATATTGGATTTGGATTTAGAGTACTTGAATTCAAATGTTGACTCTATCATATACTGTGTTTCCTTGGAAATTCCAGGGCACCAGGGTCCTCATTTGTGAAAATTAACTCTATGGTTCCTCCTTCAAGAGGATATTATCCTCTTCCACCAAATTTTCATTGATTTTCCCATAATGGGATGATTTCTTCATCATCTCATTTTAAATTCTTTCTATTTAATTTACATATTTTTATTACTTTTATATAGTTCCATATTTTATTTTCCTTTATAAGAATGTATAATCCTTGAGGACAATCACCATGTTTTATTTATCTTTATCTGTAACTTAGTACCAATATTATCTATTGTACATAGTAGGACCTGATGAATATTTAAATAATAAATGAGCTAGGTTTCACTAGGTTCCATATTAATAAATAAGTGAGAGGTGAAGAACAAAGAGTAAAATTTGAATGCTAGGCCCAGAAAGCTAAAAGAAGGGGACTCATATTGTTTACTTTGGGGTAGATGCAATCTTATAGAAAGAGTCAAAGAAAGGTAAATTTTTCAAAACAAATTCAAAATCCATTTAAAAATTCTGCTGAGATTTCATTTTGTAGATGAAATAATATTGTGGAAAGAATCATTTCCCTCACTAAAGTTGCATGCAGAAACTATTTCTGAACCATTGTTAAAAAACCTACAAGAAGTCAGTGATCTTCATACAATTACTTGCTTTTTTCTTTAATGTTTATGTATTATGTTTGATTTATATAATAAAACAAATATTTCCATAACATAGTAGATCAAAAGAAAAATAATTGCTCATTAAACGGTAAATCTATATGTAAAACTTGCTATTCTTTTTGAATAAAGTTATGATGTAAATTTCTTTTCTTTATTGTTTTTTCTATCCCCTTTCCCCCATAAATAATGTACACAAATGGGCGTGTGTGTGTGTGTATGTGTGTGTGTGTGCATGGCACGTACTCTATATATTTTGCTGGATACAGATAGCATCTTCCTTCACAGGCTCTTTGTAATTAAATGGGGTATTTATAATAGTCAAAATGACTTAGTCACTCAAAGTTATTTTCAAAATAATATTGTTGTTACAAGAAGCAGCTTAAGCTCCATATGATGACTTTTGAATCCCTGCCCCTGCTAATTCCTAGTATGTTTCTTCTTACTTTCTTGTATTTATTCTTTATTTGTATTGTATTTATTCTATATGTACTTGTTGTCTTGTGAGAATATAAGCTCTTTGAGTATATGAATTGCTTCACTTACTTAGCATAATGTCTGGCATAGAATAGGTACTTATCACATACTCAATTGATTATTTTATTGCAGTTACAGTGTTGTTTTAAACAACAAGAGCACAGATCATACAATCATCTCAACTCAGCCAACTCTTAAATACTCCCTCATATGTGCAAAGAATGATGCTAGCCATTGGGAATGGAAGGAAAGAAACATATACAGTCCATAATCTCCAGGATCTTACATTGTTCTTTATCCTCCTTTAAGAAAAAAAATTATAGAAAGATTATTTGGTGATAAATATAATCTTATATCTATCAAAAGACTAAGTATCCTCAAATGAATAATAAGGGCAGATATAGTTATCTATATCTATATCTGCCCTTATTATTCATTTGAGGATACTTAGTCTGAACCTCAGTTTCTTCATTTATATAATGAGGAGAATTGAACTAAAGAACTACTGAGCTACCTTCTACACTTAAGATTTTATGATTTGTAAGTAAAAAAATAGATCAATATTTTCTCTCATATTAGAGATCAGAAAAGAAGTAGGATAGAAGAAATGGAACTTGAGTTAGGAAAATTTGGGATCAGAAGTAGTTGGTTGATATTGACACTACTATTAATTTAGTTCTTTTTTTTCAATCAGCAAAGCTCATTTTATGCTTTTTATCATTTTATAGCTTATCAATGAAAGAACAAGTGCTTCTTCTCATCTTTATCCCTCTGTATTACGGAAGCCTATTAAAAATTGTTTTTAATTTCATCTTTAGGTGCTGGTCATGGGAACATTGTATATTCTTTTTTTCTTTTTGTGGGCATATTAGTTTCAACTGGTCTCTAATAAAGTGAGAAATGGAAACTAGGAAATTTTCTTCTGGGAAGACAATATTGGTTTGAGTCTTGAATCAGACTTTAAGTCTTGTGACTTTCTATACTTTTACTTTTCAAAGATAAATAATTCTCTGATAAAAATTCCTGGCAGTTTCCATCAAATCAAGGGTTCATATCTCTGATCCCAGAGCCATAAGTAAGCTCTTCACTCCTTGCTGTTTTGATTTATCTCAATTCCTAGCTCCAATATCAGATAACTCATTCTTCTTTATCTCATGAGTTGCTGATGAAGACTGGGTCTAAGAATAGGTATTCTAACTCAGAAATTTTATCCCCCCCAAAAAATAAAAATAAAAAGGGAACTCAGATCCTTAGAATCATTACTTTTAGGAGAGGATCTAGACAATACCCCAAACTCTGTTAAATATCCAAAGTTTTTTTTTTTTTTTTTCACCAGTCCTTATATGGCATGAATTGGCTTTGCACTTCCCTGATTATCCTTCTTGAACTGGTCCAGCTTGTTATTACCCTTCCTAAAATGTTACACCTAGATCTCAATCTAAATGTGTTTATTGTTCAAGTTTTCTTTGTGATTTACAGATACTATATTTTCTTGTGAGAAAACTACTGAGAGCTCATAAACATGACATTCAGATATCCAATCTGACTTAGCTTTGTTACCATGATCCCTTTACTGCTAATGTAGCTGTGCAGAGGTCAGTGAATAAGGGAAGATTATCAAAGAGGAGACTAGGAATCAGACTATAACATGATTATCACAAGCACTCACTTTCAGTAAAAAATGTTATTGAAGGATTGTCTTATCTTTTGTTGAATGAATTGATGAATAAGTGAGTGTATGAATGGGGGAAAAATAGCTTTAAGAGTTCGCTATATGTGCATAGAACTATGTTAAGTGCTGGAAATAAAAAAAAAAAAAAGAAAAGTAAGATATTCCCTGCTCTCAAAAAGCTTGCATTCTAGGGGAAGACAATCATAAATAGAAGGTTTTAGCTAAAGTTAAATAGAAAGTCAAGATCCTTAGACACAGTAACAATGCAGATAGTAATGTTGCTTCCATATCAGTTCCATGAATAAAATTAATGTTAATTTCTAATGTCAAACCATTTGACAGTGTCAAGGACTTTGATAGAAGGGGATTTCTTTTCTAGGTCTACAGTAGCTATATCCATAACACCTGCTAGAAAAGTTGTATCTCCACATGGATTGCTTCTCAGATTGAAGCCTGAGGGCAATATGTATGAAACATTGCTATTGGGTCCAAGTTCCTGAGTTGTCTCCAATGTGTTCTGAAGGGTCATTAGGGTCATGATGGTAGTGTGCTGGTCCAACTTCCCTGGAATCTACTGCCTTTTTTCTCTCCCTCAGAGTAACCTTTCCTGCTTCAGGTAAGCTGGCTTGCCTACCCTCTGGATTAATAATTGGTTAATATGAATAATAATATGGTTAATATGAAGTGCCATGGGAGATACTTTAGTGAACAATGACTGTCAGGGCTTGGATGGAAGCTGGATAACTGGTATGGTGTTAATTTTGAGAATAGAAGTGGTGTTACTATTTTCCAGATTATTGTTTTTCTCTCTGCTAGTAGCAATGAGTGGTATGGAATCACTAAAATTTTTGTATAATTTGCCAGATCTAATACAGAACATTTTCATCTCTTTATTTAGTTCTAGTCTCATCCTATTTTAATCTTCAGAACTTTTCCAAAATGAAAACACTAAGTGATGAATTGAATTAATTCCCTATTCTACTTAATTTTATATTTTGTTAATATCCATCTTTCATCTGTTTGTTTTTTTCTAGATAGATTACTAGGTGCAAATTTTTTTCCAATTGAGTAGTTTCCCAGGATTCAATGATATTGAAATAAGGCTATTTGAAGAATCTCATTGTCTATAAAGAATATCTTTCTATGTAGATTTTGTTCAGGATACAGCACTGGATAATACATCTATCAAAGATATATCTTTCTACTTTAGTAAGATGGAATGAGCATGATAATATTTGCATTACCTTAGACATCTCTCAGATTGACTAAGATGATGATGAATGTTGGAGAGGATGGGGAAATATAGGATACTAATATATTGGTGATGTTACGAACTGATTCAACCATTCTGGACAGTAATTTGGAATTATGTCCCAAGGCCTATCAAAATGTGCATATCCTTTGATCCAGCAGTGTCTCAACTGGACCTGTATCCCAAAGAGATCATAAAAAAGGGAAAAGGACCTATGTGTGCATAATGTTTATAATAGCCTTTTTGTAGTGGCAAGGAATTGGAAATTCAGTGAATGTTCATCAGTTGGAGAATGGCTCAATAAGTTATGGTATATGAATAGTATGGAATATTATTGTTTTATAAGAAATAATGGGCAGGATGATTTCAGGGAAACCTGGAGAGATTTATAAGAACTCATGCTAAGTGAAGTGAATAGAACCAATAAAACATTATACACAGCAATAGTGAGATTATATGATGATTGTTTCTGAGAGATTTGGCTTTTTTCACTTGCAAGGTGATTCAGGCCAGTTCCAATGGTCTTTGAACCATCTACCCCTGAGAAAGGACTGTGGGGATTGAGAGTGGATCACAACATAGCATTTTCACTTTTTTATTGTTATTTGCTGGTATTTTATTTTCTTCATCATTTTTTTTCTTTTTGATTTGATTTTTCTTGTGCAGTATGATAATTGTGGGAAAATGTATAGAAGAACTGTACATGTTTAACTTATATTGGATTACTTGCCATCTAAGGGGAGGAGGAGAAGGGAAGGGAAAAAATTTGGAACACAAGGTTTTACAAGGACGAAATGTTGAAAATTACCTATGCATAGGTGTAAAAAATAAAAAGTTTTCATAAAAAAGAAATAAAAAAGTAAATGTTGAAAACTATCTTTCCATATATTTTGAAAATTAAAAAGGCATTATTAAAAAATTATAATATTTGCTTCCTATACCTCACTAGGTTGGTTCTGAGAAAATCCTTCATGAGCTACAAAGTGTTATATAAAAGTGGTATATCATTATTATCATGTATACTAAAGTTCTTTTTAAGTGGTAAAATAGTTTATAAAATTATATGATTATTCTTATTTTTGCCAATTGTTATTCAGTTATTCACTCATGTCTGATTTTTTTTTATGATTCCCTTGGACTATAACATGCAAATGTTGTTCCTGGAATTTTTTTTGCAGAGATACTAGAGTGTTTTTGCATTGCCTTATCCAACTGATTAAGACAAACAGAAATTAAGTCATTTGCCCAGGATCATACAGCTAGTGTCTGACACCATATTTGAACTCAGGTCTTCTTGACCTCAGGTTTAATGCTCTACCCACTGACTCAACTAGCTGTCTCATTGTGGGTTTATATAAGCAAGAGGGCTCAGGAAGTTTGAGGGGAAGTTTTTTTGTTTGTTTGTTTGTTTTAATTTTGATGATACTATGTATGCCAAAGTACTTTGTAAACTGTAAATTAGAAAGTACTATGCAAAAATACTCTATCATTACTGTTATTATTATTATATTTTCTAAAGTATTTTGAGCAATGTAGAGTACTATATAAAAGTACACTCACTACTGTAATAATTATGTATGTCAAGTCATATTATAAATTGTAAAGTTTTATATGAGCTCTGTCATTATTGTTACTATTTATTTTTTATTTATGCCAAAGCACTTTATGAACTGTATGCTATAGAAATGTAAGGCATAATTAAATATAAGATATCACATGATCAAAACAAATGTAGTTCCTCATGTCACTCAGCAGAGAACTTCTGACAATGTCTTATCTCCAGGATGCACAGTTAGTTAGCCACATCACTTAGAGGAAAGGTGAGGGTTAAGTTCACTGTGGGTAAAGTTAAAAGAAAGAATATCAGGCTAGTTGAAGTTAATGATCAGAATTATTCTTCCTCAAAAAAAGACAAGAGGAGCAAAAAATGACAGGGGCAAGGATCATTCTATTAGAGATGATCTCACATTGGTCAGGAAGTGAAGTGTGCCCTAATGCTTTTTAGGGGAAAAAAACTTAATGGGATTCAAAGGAAGCAGAGTTTATCACCCTTTCATCCATTTCACCTCACTCTTGTGCATATTGAAAGCTGGTTTTCAACCATGTCATTCCCTGGGTTTAGGGCAGATGCTTGCAGGCAGTCACTTAAGTTTTTAATTTTACATTATGAATTGGGCATGAAATACACACCCGAATTCATGCATAAAATATCCTTGGCAAAAATGACATCCCCAATGTAAGTCAATTATTAATGAGCTTGGCTTCTAACTTACTGAGTTTCAATTGCACAAGAGCACTGCTAAGGTTCGGTATATCCGACAGCAAATGAGTGACTGTTGTTGCATTCCCAGTAGTCTGAGGAAAGCATCAGTCACAGCCCAAGTTATTTCCTAGACCTGGATGTAACAAGCGAAAGGTTTCTATGTATTATGAAGCCACTGCCCTAAGGGAAGAAATAAAATTGCATAGCAATAGAATAGCCTAGCAGCCCAGAGTCCTGGGCAAACCAACCTTAGGCTTTTGAGAATTAATGAGATCTTTGGAGGATTAGAGAGACACTTATGCCTCTTCTACAGCATCTTAGCCATCCTTCAACAATTGGATGCCCACATCCATGTACTACATATCCCTGTGTTTTCAAAATAGTCTGATCACACTTGTTTTTCTATAAAGGATTTTGAAATTCACATGAAAAGATCTTGCATGAGGATGCAATGTGACTGTTTTGCCTCTGGTTAAAGCAATTGAGATCAGGTTTGTTTTGTTTTGTTTTTGTTTTTTCTCCTTCTCAGAATGCTTCTATAGTATATGCTGCTTTAGAATAACACTTTTTTTTTTAATTCCACAGAATATATCTGAAACGAGACTATTAACAGTTAATACCAAACTGCATTGTTAGGGGGAATTCCTTGCCCAAAAAGTCCCTGTGGCAAGGAAACCATCCCTATCTTTATTTTAAAAGGGAAGGTAAGGTATTGAAGATATATCCTGGGACAGTTCAAGGATGATGTCATAGAAGCCAATTATCATGACCTACTACAATATATATCCTAAGGCCATCATCATAGAAGGATAGGTTAATGGGTTTATTCAATATAGTCATTTGATGTCCTCAAATCTAAGAGCACATACCTATTCGTGATATTTTAAACTCAGTCGTCACACACATACTTTCTACAACATTATGCATTTTCCAGTAGAGTATCTGAACAATGTAATTCCCATTATTATTAAGCTTTCTAAGAACTCTCTGGGAGTGCTTCCAGATAGAGGCATTGTGAGACAGAGAAATTTGTGTTATATTGGTAGACATATCATGATTCCACAGGACAAATGTTTTACTTTTATTTATGTATTTCATCATTTCATGCTATAGTTTAAATAATAATGTCATTTTAATGTATTATATTACTTTAAAACAAATTATATAATCTCTCTATCTAACCAGATTTTCTGCATTAAACATGTCAATTCTGATTGTTTAAGGATATATATTTTGTTGGTATCATTGGCTAAATAATTACATTTTATGCCTTGTGAAGATAATCAGTTCAGTTTTTGACAGGGAATATCTTCTTCACACTTTCAATTTTTCTTTGAAATAGGCAACTTTCTACTTCCTTAAACATCTCCCCTGGTGGCTTATTTTATTATATTGACATCTCTTTGATCTCATCTGTATACTCTCACCACAAAAACTGATTAGACCATTCATAGCTCTCCATCCCATACAATCCCTGCCTGTGCCATTCCAGAAATCCTTTGTAAAAAATCAATCTAATGTGTTTAAGTCCTTTCTCTAGGTCTTTTTCTATTTCCTATTTCATAATGTGAAACACTCAGGCTATGTCCATCCTAATCCTGTTCATGACCATTTCCCTCTTTTCTAGTCAAGTTGTCAAAATATTATACCACTTCTTGTATGCAAATTACTAATTTTGTGAAATAGCCTACTTTTACTCATCCTGAGTCTTTCATTGCCATTTGGGTCATCTGTGTTTTTTAGCCTTCTGAAACTGCAATGTTTCAAGAAGAATATGGAATATTTGTGTTAAAAAGATGAATTTTGTATAAAGGAGATGTTGGGAATCTTTGAAAAGTTGCATAATTCCTCAAAGTCAAATCCGACATAAGTTATGTTGGAGATGACTCATTCTTAAAGGTACTTTGGAACTGATTTTCAAATGACCTCAAAGAGAGCAAAAATCTTGAATAGAAATTCTTTATTTGGTAATAACTCAGACATGGAACCCCAGAAAAGACAACAGCAATTATCAACTAGTATCCCTATTAAAGGCAACCACATGGAATACTGGATAGGACACAATACCTGGAGTCAGGAAGGCCCCTCATTTCAAATCTGCCCTCAGATACTTACTAGTTTGTGATCCTTTACAAGCCATTTAAGATCAGTGTCTTATTTTTCATATTTGCAAAATGGAAATAATAGTAAACACCTACTCAGGGTAGTTAAAAAAAGATGAGATCTTTGTAGTGTATCTTATAAAGTATATAAATATGAGCTGATGCTATTATTAGTTTTTCAAACTTTATGAGAATGATCTATAGATATAGCATGAAATTATCAAAATGAAAAATAGACTTCATCAAACTGCCAAAGGGGTTCATGACGGACACAAAAAAAACCTTAAGAACCTTAGATTCAGCATGGGATCTGGAGTGTAAAGATCTGAAACTCTGAGTTGATGCACTGGAATCAGACAACCGAGCACTTAAGGCTAATTACTGATTGGAAAATACCCTATTAGCATATGCTTAGAAAATGGCCCTTCCCACTATTCTGTGCTGGCTCGATCTTTTGGTGTATACAGATAGTTGTGGGAGGGACTAGGGGTGGAGTAAGACAAATCAGAGTCACTTTGGTGGTAGAGGAGGAGAAAGGAGGTCATGGAGATCTTGCATCCATCCCCTTCACTTCTACCCCTAAAGACCAAGAATAAAGACCAAGGACTTTTGCTTATCCTGACTCTGGCTGATTCTAAGGCATCTAGGGTGCTAACGTGGTCTTCACACTGGAGGGCTTTCACAATAAATATTCTGATTGCAACATCTTCATCCAAAATTAGAAAATATAAAGCTCCATTGGTTACAAAAAGCACTTGATCAATAGAGCAAAATGACTGTTGATCACATTTTGGAAAGTAGAACAAAGGGTCCAATTTCCTTGTTTATGTAATTAATCAAATAATTTGGATAACTATCAAGTGACTTGATCCATTCCTAATTCTAAACCACTACAAAGGAAATCCATAGCAATGTTAAAAAAAAATATTGAGAGTTTGTGTTTATATTTGGATAAGACCTTGACATCTCACCAATTCTACATAATATTTTTCTAAAAGAGAAGCATTGCTTGGCTGGAATTACCTTAGGCTCCAAAGAATCCTGAACCATCAGAAGATTAATGAAATTGAATGGGGAAAAAGTTGTATCCTTATTTTCACTATTCTCTAACTGAAATTTAGCATTTTATTTCAATTATGTAAAAGAACTATTTCAAAAACATGCCCATAAGCTTCACCAAATTGCTAAAAGGGTCTATAGCATACATAAAAAATGCTTAAGAACCACAAGTTAAACATATCCAAAATCTTTACTTATTGTGAAATTATGATCACAGCTTACATTCAATAAAACATAAGTAATTTTCCAGGGCACTGTACTGGCATCCATCTTATCTTACAAAACACAGACAAGATACTCCTATCATTGAGATAGCCTTTTGTGTATTGAAATATAAATATATCTCTCCTCATTTGGTCAGTGTTCTTTGAAAGTACATTCCTACTCATCACTTTCTAAGTGGAATGTCAGACAGATCATTAATCTACTTCTTCAGCTCAGTCTAAGACATGTAGAAGTCTGGGTTTAGATAGTTTTCCCTTTTCTTGTCCCAGATTTCATCATATAGTCACTTCACTTCAAACTCACTGGCCAAAATTCTGATACCACAAGAGGCTGCTCCTCCTTTAAATTTTATTTGATTCTAAAAGGCCACTTGATACAAATTCTATAATTCAATCTTTTGGATAGGTTCATCATTAGCCATTGCTTATAAATAAATAATCTTTACAAAAAAAATATTAACACCCTTTTCCATCTATATCATGTGATCCTGAGACTTCATGGCTAGGATCTTATAATATCTTACTGGATCTTTTTTCCATTACTGCTTGCCCTAATTAACTTGGGCTCCCATATGGTTCTACCATTAGTCCCCTGTTATTTTTTAAGCTCAACTGATAGAGAGCCAATAGGGAATAATGACTTTTTTCCACTTGTCAGCTAGATTTAAAGCCAGATCTTACCTTCAGGTTATGAGATATTAACTCCTTAATCCAAAGATAGATTCTAGATACTACATATTATAATCATCACAACCACAAAAACTATGGGCACATTATCAAAATATTCTAACTTCCCTTATTTTTTCCTCCCAATTCTTCCATTAACTACACATGACCAACCCACCACAAGAAGTCACAAGAAAAAGAGTAATATGTAATTGCACATGACCAACCCACTATAAGAAGTCACAAGAAAGAGAGTAAGATACTACGGATAGTTTCTATGCCTGAACTCAGAGGAGAAAAATTCCCCCTAGAATATGATCTATTTCATTTTTTTTCAACCGAGGATGAAAGTTACCAACTATTGACAGGAAGTAACTGAGTAAGGAAAAAGTAGCTGGGATCACATTATTTAGATGCTATAGAAAGATCCAGAAACTCTTACAAAGATAAGAACAAAGCAACATTCTGGATCATGAGCTTGGCATGAGACTGGAAGAAAAAGAAAAATGGAAGAATGTATAATTTCTTTTGAGGCAGATAGGTGGCACAATAGATAGTCTTGCACCAGGACTGCAGTAAGGAAAACTCATCTTCATCTATTCAAATCCAGCCTCAGACACTTACTATGTGATCTTGGGCAACTCACTTAATCTTCTTTGCCTCAGTTTCCTTCTCTTTAAAATGAGCTAGAGAAGGAAATGCAGTATCTTTGCCCATAATATTCACTACGGTCACAAAGAGTTGAAACTGACTTAAAAAAGGTAACGATATTATCTCCTTATTGGACACCTGTGTGGCTCCTCTCAATCAGGTTGTGAGGTCTCACTTGTTCTATTTTGAATTCTGTACATCTGGATGGAGGTAGTGGTGTTTTTCTTCCTGCAAGTTTTTCCTATCATATCAGCACTAGAATTGCCTACGCAGAGGTATCCATAAATTATACTGCAGTCTAGGAGTTTCTAGTGTCTGGAAAGCTTGGAACAAAAGACAGAAATGCAAATGGGAACTGTTTAATTCAGTGAGTATATGTGCTGTTACCCAGGTGCCAATGACATCCCTCTGACCAGCACAGAGGCACCAGGGACCAACCCAGCATACATTTTTAATGTGCTCAGCTGTGACAGCATATACACAAAGAAGACCTTAAGGCCTTAAAGTCGTCCTCTTGGAAACCACTGCAATTTTAGGGGCCCAGAAGAAACGGTTTAATTAATCTTCTTTTTCAGGATCGCTTTTTTATATGAATTATGTACACTGAAAACCTGCCAATTATAGCAAATTAAGGGACTTGGCAAGTGCATCCCTTGGAGGCAGATGGTAAATAATATTCAGATTCTGACTTGAAATAGGCCTAGAGATTAGTCAGTGGAGAATTTAAAAGCAATCCAGATATGTGAAAGAAATGGATTTAATGTGAACCTAAGAATAGGTTATTGTTTTGGGGTGGTAATGATGATATGCTAAAATTGATGATTCATAAATAATGAGAGTTCCCCATGAGTGGCAGCAGTCTCTGTGCCCTCTCTCTTTTGACAATTTTTATGAATATTTATTTATTGTGCTCCTTTGGCTAAATAAAATAAACAAGGCACCCCCTTTCCTTTTTCCTGAAGGCTGGAAGAAATTGATACACTGAGTATCAGTATCTCAGAATTGAATGGGGCAAATCTAAAGACTGATCCTGCAAATAAAATAAGGACGAGGTTTAGATGAATGTTCTAAGTGATCTCCTGGGAAGGAAGGATTGAAAGAGAGCAATTGGTCGGGGCTCAACTCACCTTTCATCTCCAAAGAACTCAGTTTGTACTTAGGTCTAGTTGCTTCAGTAATGAGTGTGGCAATCTCAGTTTATTCCCCTAATAACCATTTCTCCTTTTCACTAATTCACCACAGAAACAATTCAGAACAATTGGCAGTCTCAATAACAGACTCCGGGCTGGAAAACAACAGGAATGGTGCCAGTTAGAATGGAGGTGTGTTGGCAGAGCCACGGAGAGAAGGGGCAACTCACCCAGCATCTGTTTGCACTCTGCCTTCCTCCAGTGCCTGAAGCTTTCCAAATCCATCCCAAATCCCACCCAGCCTAAGGACAGAAATCTTTCTGGAGATCTGAGCCCCCAGAAGAGACAAATCTCAAAGTCAAGTGCATGGTTAGTCATTTAATTCGTGTTCAGCCTGGGATACTAAATTTAGGAAATGACTCAATCATCATCCACAATTACGGCTATTTTTGAGGCGGTAAGTGATGCAGTATACCAGTACTGATGCAAAAGCATATCCCAATTAGTTTCTGCAAATGCTCTTCCTGCAACAGGGCTTGTTTCCTAGGAGCCTTCAATCTAATTATGAAGCTTGATTTTCCCTCCGGGCCCTCCTTGCCGGATGATTTCATTTTACACTTAAGCTAACCTTTGCTGTCAGTGATGTCACTGGAGTGCGCCTTCTCAGGAGAGGCTCATATGAATACACTAAAAGGTTAATTTGCTTGATATTTGGTTAAAGAGGTTATTCCTACTACAGGGGTCCCATTCTGCTTTAAATGGGTAGTGGTATAAAGGCGTCTTCTTCAGATGGCAATTTGCACCCAGCCAGCACTAACAGAACTTTATATACTAACTATCCAGAAATCACTCAGATGGAAAATAACTGCTGAGGAAGAAATCTGTGGATCCTTTCTCCAATTCACATTATTCACTCAAAGAGACTTAGCATATTTCTTAGTGGTTTTTCTCATAAAAACAAGAGCTCCAAGGCTCAGTGGAAAATGTAAACAGTTGCACCGCAGGGGAAAAAAAAATTGTGTTCAACTGTCTTAAACCATCTGACTTATAAAGAAGGAAGCAAGAGTAACTCACATACAGAAAACACATCATCATTATGCCCCCAGTGCAGAACGCATATAATGACTACATATGGTACCACTTTCTGGTACTCACCTGTACTTCCCATCACATTCTATGCATGAGAATTGTTGGATAAGACGAAACATGGTTTGGAGGAACAAGCAAAACCCAATGTTCAAAGCCATCTGCAAAACTGATGCATAATACAATGAGCTGAAATCAACATTAACCCTGTCCCATTCCAACATTACCAATTGAAAAAAAAAAATCAATCAACTTTTTTTTTCGGTTTCAATGATAACAAATATATGGTCCAACTGATTAAAACAACAAAAACACTGATTCTTGCCAGGTTAGAAATGATCTTTCATTTAATTATTTCATTCAAACCTTTAATGTTCTTTCTCTTTAGTGTTTTCCCCCCTCCATTTTAATTTTATCTTTATACTTTTGCCTAAAGCAATATTTTACTCAAAATTAAAATATATTTCCTTCTATAAGATTTTGATATTCATCCTTAATATTACCAGATACACAGTTCCTCATACTATCATATTTATATTAATACCTGTCTTCATATTCTGATTTTGATACATATTAGCTGTGTAACCATTGGCAAGTCACTTAACTTCTCAATGCCTCAAGAAACTCTCTAAGATTATAAATTGCAGAAGAGCTAATGATTTGAATTGCTGGAAGGAGTTCCCAAACTAGTTTTCAACCCAACATGATATATATTTTTTTTGGTCATGATCAACAGGAAAAACAAAAACGAACAAACATGATATCACCTGGACTCAATTTCATGGATAAATCCTTAGAGCTGTAAATCCACAGGTAGCAACATACATGGGAAGAGTCTGAAGTCCCACCTCCACTCCAAGATCCAAAGCAGTTATTTTTTTTTGTTTTTATTTTTTTTTTGCACAAGCTCACTCATTTAATATTTATCATGACACTCCACCTATAATAAGAGAACAATGTTTCACATTCTCTGATATCTCATCACTCATGGAGGTGGTGCTAGGATTCTCTATAATTATGACAGTGGAGTGTTAAGTTTTTTGTAGCTTGGAACTCAAGATCATACTCAAAGCTTTTATAGTTTGGTAAGGCCTACAAAACCTAACAGTCCATTACCATAGTTATAGAGTGTTTTGTCACCAAGAACTAGTATCCTCACTTAAATTTCCATATTCCCCTGAAGTGTCCTCACCTTGGAAAATCCCTTGACCAAGACAGACAGATTTTCCTATTGATGAGTTCCTCTCAGAGCTTCTATCTGAGAAAAAGGCCAAGACCAGTCAACCTTTATTCCCCTCCTGACTCAGCTCATGACTTTCCAGACTTTTAAACCAATTGCTTAGATACTACAACTTTTCAGGTCATTTTTTTTTGTGTGTTGTCTTGATTCCTTAGAATGTAAATTCCTTTAGGGAAGACACATTTTTCTTTTTGTTTGGATTTATATCATCAGTTCTCAGCACAGTGTCTGCATAATAAGTACTTAAGAAACATCTGTTGCCTTTCTGCCTATAAATTCAGAGTAGTTCAACATCAGGGTGCCATCTACCAGGCACTGAGCTTCTTGGGCCACATAAAGTCATAAAGACCAATTACAAGTGACAGAAATAGTAAAATAAAAAGAGTGGATTTAGGTTTAAATCTCACCATCAGAATTGTCAATTTTAAGAATGACCAAAAGGACAGGTAAGATGAAGAATATGAAGTATAAAAGTGGATTTGATACATTACCAGCAATTATTCACAAGCAAAAAGTGGTCATTAAAAACCAAGAATACATAGCAGAAGAAAAGAAGATAGGTCTGTCAGTCATATGTTAAGGAAAATGTATAGCAGATAGTCTACTATACTGATACCCATAAAAATATGTATAAATGAATCCATCTGGTTGTATTGATATACTTTAGGGGATTTACAAAACATGAATAAAAATCATAGGAAGGGAATTTCTAGATTTGTCACAATATATCTTGGATAAAAGAGTTTCTACACTAAAGATATGAAATGACAATTTCAATAATTTATTTGTAAAAGTTTTTATTAATATTGTTTCTTATATCATCACATTATCCCATGAATTACTCCACCTATTCCTCCCTAAGAGTCATGCCATATGTCAAATAGCATTTTTAGAGGAAACAAAAAATCAGCACAACTGATAGATATATTGAAAAACTCCAAAAATGTGTTCAGAGCATTAACACCTGTGAGCATCTCAGCTCCATGCAAGGGTAGGTTGGGGATATCTTCTCATGTCTCTTCATCAAAGTCCCATTTGCTGCCTATAATTTTATTTCATTTGCATTTGATTTTTGGTGTATTATTTTTCCATTCACATTATCATAACAAATAGGTTTATTGTTATCTTGCCTCTGACACTTCAATCTAAATCAATTCAAATAGCTATTTCCATGCTTCTCTATATCTTTCATGTATCATACAGAAGCATTACATTTATATACAACTTATTTAGCCATAGCCCAATTGATGATAATTTACTTTATAATTTTTAGCTAATATAAAAAAGTACCCTCTACAAATAATGCAAGTACTTTTTTGTAATTGATGGTTTGCTTAGGGTATAAGCCCAATAATGGAGTCTCTGGTTCAAAGAGCATGGCCATTTTAGCCACTTTATTTGCATACTTCAAATTGTTTCCCAAAATAATGTACCATGTCATAGCTTCACCAAAAATGCATTTTTCTATCTGTCTTCCTATAATTCCTCTCTCCAACATTAACTGTTGCCATTTTGGGGAGGTCATTTTTGCCAATTTGCAGGATTTCAAGGTTGTTTTGATTTTTCTTCCTGTGATTATTAGTTATTTGGGATCAATGGAAAAAAAATTTCAGTTTAAAATAATCAAATTATTTATTTTATCTTTTGTAATTGGTTCTACCTTTTGTTTAGTCAAGAATATATCACTTATATGTAGCTATGGTAGGTATGTGATCTCTTTCTCTTCTAATTTTTCATTCTATAATCTTTATTAATATAGTCATGGCTCCATTTAGAATATATTGTAGAATGTGATGTAAGTTGTTGGTTTTAGCCTAACTTCTGCCAAATTGTTTTCAAATTTTCACCGAAGTTTTCTCTAGATAACACATTTTCCACTTTATAAAATACTAGATTATTAAATTCTATTGTTTTTAATCCCCCATCCCAGTCTGTTCCATGAATCTTTCTTTATCCTTTAACCAGTAGCAGATGGTTTTGATGACTGCTGCTTTATATGTTGTCTGAGGTTTTCAAGTTCTATTCCCCCTTCATCCTTTCTTCTTTTTATCATTTCTAAATTTAGATTATATATAATGTTATACATATATTGTATCTAGGATATACTGCAACATATCTAACATATATAGGACTGCTTGCCATCTAGGGGAGGGGATGAAGGGAGGGAGGGGAAAAATCAGAACAGAAGCAAGTGCAAGGGATAATGTTGTAAAAAAAAATTACCTTGGCATGGATTCTATCAATATAAAGTTATTATAAAATAAAATAAAATAATATATCTATATATATAATGTTACAGATGAATTTTGTTACTATTTTGTTAAATTCCATAATGTATTTCCTTGGTATTTTGATTTGCATGGCATTAAAATTGTAAATTAATTTTGGTAGTATTGTAATTTTTATCATATTGGCATAGACTAATCATGAGCACTAAATAATCCTCTATTATGTTATTCTTTATTTTTTAATTTTATTTTTAATTTATAGAATAAAACAAGCACTTCTATAATATAGTACAATACAAAAGATGATTGCATATGAAACTTCAACTCTACTATGCATAACTTACTATTCTTTTCAAATATAGAAAAAAAATCATGTAAATTTCTTTTTTTCCCTCTCCCAGCCCCAACTCTAGAGATAGCAACCATTAGATACAAATAGGTGTATGTATGTTTATGTATAATATGTGGCTCTGTGTGTGTGTGTATATATATATATATATATATACATATATATATATATATGCTCATACGCATACATGAAAATTATTTCATACATAGTTCTATATATCAGTTCTTTGGGTGCAGATACTGTCTTCCTCCATATGTCCTTTATAGATAATTTGGTTATTTATAATAATCAAAATAGTTCATTCACTGAAAGATGTTCTCAAAACAATATTGTTATTATATACAGTGTTTTCCTGATTCTTCTCACTTTGCTTTTCATCATTTCATGCAAATTTTTTCATGTTTTTATAAAACCATTGAGCTCATCAGTTCTTATAACATAATAATAATCCAACATAAGTATATATCACAATCTTTTCAGTCACTCCCCAACTGATGGGCATCTCTGAAACCTCTAGTTCTTTGCCATGACAAAAAAAAAAAAATTTCTCAGGTGCATTTTAAAACGAATATGTTCATTTCCTTTTCCCCTAATTATTTTTTAGAAATAGACCAAGTATTGGTATAGTTATGTCGGTATTTAGAGATAGTTTAATATCTCTAGGGGATTGTTTTTTGCAGATTCAACATTTTTATTGTCTTTGTAAAATTGAATATAAAGGTGGGATGAAAAAAAAAAAGTTAAAATTGATGCTGATCTTGTATTGGCAAGAAACTGGAAATTGAGCAAATGCCCATCAGTTGGGGAATGGCTGAAAAATTTATGATATGTGAATGTAATGTTCAATAAAAAAATGATGAGCAGGCTGATTTCATAAAAATCTGGAAAGTCTTATATGAACTAATGCTGAGTGGAATGATCAGAATGAAGAGAACAATATACATAGTAACAGCAAGATTATGTGATAATCAAATGTGATGGACTTGGCTATCCTCAACAATTCAGTGTGGTTCAAGATAAATCCAGTAGACTTAGAATGAAAAAATGCCATCTACACCCAGAATGAAAACTATAGACTGAATGTAGACTTTTTACCCTTTTGTTCTGACTTGTCTTGTACAGAATGATAAATAAGGAAATATCTTTTTAAAGTATTATATTTAAAGTATGTAAAATATTGTACATATTTAACTTGTATTAGATTGCTTGCTGTCTTGGAGAGGGACAAGGGAAGGAAGGAGAAAAGTCTTGAACACAAAATCTTATAAAAATGAATGCTAGAAACAAAAAAAATTAAAAATAGAAAAATTTAAAAATAAAATTCATACTTAAACAGTATTTAATAATCAGATGCTTTATTCATCGTATTCATAGGGATAAGGTCTACGAATAGTAGGAAAAATAGATTTACTCCATATAAATTTTAATATGTAATTAATTATATGTTGACAACTGCTTGATGACACTGTCTTGAATTATTCTATAGTCCTAATGAAAGTATATGGAATCAAGTTTATTTTTTCTTTTTCTTTTTTCTTTTGTTGTTCCTCTAGGTGATTTTGGTATTACTACAAAGGTCTATGCCATAGAAAAATTTTTGTGTCATGGTGTTTGATAAAGTATCCTGGGTTTCAAAGCTGATCCTCCTGGTTTTAAGTCCTCCTTTATTCTTTAAGGAGATTTATATTTGAATCCACAGAAGTCTTTTGTATGCTTTAGGAGACTGATCTTCAGGTACTTTATACATTCTGTAGTTATTTGGAATGGGATTTCCTTTTCTATTCTTGTTTCTTATATTTTCTATTAATACATAGAAATGCTGTTGAATTTTTTGAAGCACATTGTTTTTTCTCTCTCTCTTGATTCCTTTTTTTTTTTTCTGAAACATGGCTAGTGAAGAAATATGTACTCTGCAAGATACATGTGAGTTACCTGTTATGGAGCTATTGAGTCACATATATGGAGATGTGCTTTAGGCAATAGAAAATAGAAATCAGAAAAGAAGTAAGGTTTTGAAAAATAGATTTAGGAGCCATCTATTCAAATGATAGTTGAATCAGCCACTCAATCAATAAGCATTTATAAATGCTTTCAATATAATAGGGACTGGGATTTGGTCAACAGACTCATATTATTTTATTGATATATTATTTTAATGATATGGTCAAGAGAACAAAAATTAGACCATTTCTAGAATTAAATAGATCATATCTTCTCAGGGGAAGGAATCTGAATATCTATATATGCAGAATATAAACAAAGATAAAAATTACTGAGAAGATCAAGAACTAGCCAGATTGTGAAAGAAAGTTCTAATACCTGAGAGTATCAGGAAAAGATAAAGAACATGTATAAGATGATACTTGGGCTGAGCTTTGAGAGAAACTAGATATTGACTCTAGAAAGTATAAATGTGGTAGAGCCAAAATAAAGGAACAGGGAGCACTAAGGTGAGCTCTTCCAATATTTCAAACCAAATAACTTCAATTCTGATGTGGCAGAATCAACTGATTCTTTAGTTTAGATATGATCTTAGGGGGACTTCCGGTTAAGATGGCGGAGAGGAGGCTCACAGCTGCATAAGCTCCACGCTTTCTCTCACTATCCATTTCATTACAAGCCTCTGAATCAATGCTTGACTGAAAAAAAACCCACAAATAGTCACCAAGAGAAGCCATCCTTGAGATCCACCACGAAAGGTCTGTCTTTACTGGAGGGCTGGGACGGTTTTAGATCGGGCGCAGGCGGCAGGCAGCGGCAGTGAGGGCACAGGAGCAGACTGGAGAGGGGGTGGAGAGTGATCGTAGCCGTCTCTGCGGGGAGAGCTTCACTACAGGTTTGGATACTTTCCTCCGGCAGCAAGTCAACAGCCCAGCAGAGAAGCTAAAAACACCGGGGCTGAAGAATACAACCCCAAACAGCTGGAGTCTCTCAGGACCTGGCCGCCCCCCCTTCCCCCTCCTCAGTGACTCAGCACGCTTTGGGATCTCAGAGCGCAGGCGCAGCACAGTCCTGCTAGTGCCTCACTGCTGCCCCCCGCAGTCTGTAGAGGAAGCTCGATAACACACCCAGCCCCCCCCCCAAAGAAAGACTCCATTTTCTGTTTTTCTTTGGTAGTTTGTCTCTGATTAATAGACAGAATGAGCAAGAAGCTGAAGAGGACTTTAACCCTTGACAGCTTCTACACAGATAGAGAGCAGACTCTAAATCCTGAGGAGACTAAAAACAGGCAGTCCCCAGGTGAATCCCCAAAGGAGGAGATTGTCTGTTCCTCAGTACAGATGAACCTCATAGAAGTGATTAAAAAGGTTCTCACAAGGGAGCTAGAAGAAAAATGGGGAAAGCAGAGTGAGGCTTGGGAAAAGGAGAGGGAGGCTTGGCAAAAGAGCCTGGAGAAAGTTAAAGAGAGAGTGGATAAAGAAGTAAAATCCTTGAAAAATAGGATTAGTGAACTGGAAACAGAAAACAGCTCTCTAAAAAACAAAATTGGCGAAATGGAAAAAAATTCCACAGAACAAAAGAACTCAATTGGACAATTAGAGAAAGATTTTAAAAAAGTGAGTGAAGAGAATACTTCACTGAAAATCAGAATTGAACAAGTGGAATTGAATGACTCGAGGAGACAAGAAGAATCAGTCAAGCAAATCCAAAAAAATCAAACAATGGAGAAAAATGTGAAATACCTTCTGGGGAAGACAACAGACCTGGAAAACAGATCCAGGAGAGACAATCTGAGAATCATTGGACTCCCAGAAAAACATGATGAAAAAAAGAGCCTGGACACTGTCTTCCAGGAAATTATCAAAGAGAACTGCCCAGAAGTCATAGGAACAGAGGAAAAAATAAACATTGAAAGGATTCATCGATCACCCACTGAAAGGGATCCTAAAATCAAAACACCAAGGAATATAGTGGCCAAATGCCAGAACCCTCAGATGAAAGAAAAAATATTGCAAGCGGCTAGAAAAACCCAATTCAAGTATCAAGGAGCCACAATAAGGATCACCCAGGATCTGGCAGCATCCACATTAAAAGATCGAAGGGCCTGGAATATGATATTCCGAAAGGCTAAGGAACTTGGTATGCAACCAAAAATAACTTACCCAGCGAGAATGAGCATCTTTTTCCAGGGAAGAAGATGGACATTCAACGAAGTAAGCGAATTTCATCTATTTCTGATGAAAAAACCAGAACTTAACAAAAAGTTTGATCTACAAATATAGAACTCAAGAGAAATCTAAAAAGGTAAAGATTAATCTTGGGAACTATATTTTGACTATATAGATGTATAAAGAATACATGTATACCTTGTTCTAGAAATTGATGTGGAAAGGACATTGTACCAGAAAAAGGGTAAAGTGGGGGTAGTACATCTCATGAAGAGGCATAGGAAACCTATTATATCTGAGAGAAAGAATGGAGGGGGATGAATATAGTGGGTATCTTATTGCCTTCAGAATTGGCTTTAAGTGAAAAATCTTAAGACATATTCAATCTATGGTGAAACTTCTCCCATCTCATTGAAAAGTGAGAAGGGAAAAGTGGAAAGGAAGGAATAAGCTAAGCGGAAGGGAATACGGGAACTGGGAGGGAAAGGGGTAAGATAGGGGGAGGAACTCTAAGGCGGGGGGAGGGACACTAAAAAGGGAGGGCTGTGAGAAGCAAGGGGTGCTCACAAGCTTAATACTTGGAAGGGGGGGAAGGGGAAAGAAGGGAGGAAAGCATAAACCGGGGTTAACAAGATGGCAAGTAATACAGAATTGGTCATTCTAACCATAAACGTGAACGGGGTAAACTCCCCATAAAGAGGAAGCGGTTAGCAGAATGGATTAAAAGCCAGAATCCTACAATATGTTGTTTACAGGAAACACACCTGAAGCGGGGAGATACATGCAGGTTAAAGGTAAAAGGTTGGAGCAAAATCTACTATGCTTCAGGTGAAGTCAAAAAAGCAGGGGTAGCCATCCTGATCTCAGATCAAGCTAAAGCAAAAATTGACCTAATTAAAAGAGATAAAGAAGGACACTATATCTTGCTAAAGGGTAGCATGGATAATGAAGCACTATCTATATTAAACATATATGCACCAAGTGGGGTAGCATCTAAATTCTTAAAAGAGAAACTAAGAGAGCTGCAAGAAGAAATAGACAGTAAAACTATAATAGTGGGAGATCTTAACCTTGCACTCTCAGAATTAGATAAATCAAACCACAAAATAAATAAGAAAGAAGTCAAAGAGGTAAATAGAATACTAGAAAAGTTAGATATGATAGATCTCTGGAGAAAATGTAATGGAGACAGAAAGGAATACACTTTCTTTTCAGCAGTTCATGGAACCTATACAAAAATTGACCATATATTAGGACATAAAAACCTCAAACTCAAATGTAGTAAGGCAGAAATAGTAAATGCATCCTTTTCAGACCATGATGCAATGAAAATTACATTCAACAAAAAAGCAGGGGGAAGTAGACCAAAAAATAATTGGAAACTAAATAATCTCATACTAAAGAATGATTGGGTGAAACAGCAAATCATAGACATAATTAATAACTTCACCCAAGAAAACGATAATAATGAGACATCATACCAAAATGTATGGGATGCAGCCAAAGCGGTAATAAGGGGAAATTTCATATCTCTAGAGGCCTATTTGTATAAAATAGAGAAAGAGAAGGTCAATGAATTGGGTTTGCAATTAAAAATGCTAGAAAAGGAACAAATTAAAAACCCCCAGTCAAACACTAAACTTGAAATTCTAAAAGTAAAAGGTGAGATCAATAAAATTGAAAGTAAAAAAACTATTGAATTGATTAATAAAACTAAGAGTTGGTTCTATGAAAAAACCAACAAAATAGACAAACCCTTAGTAAATCTGATTAAAAAAAGGAAAGAGGAAAATCAAATTGATAGGCTTAATAATGAAAAGGGAGAACTCACCACTAACGAAGAGGAAATTAGAGCAATAATTAGGAGTTACTTTGCCCAACTTTATGCCAATAAATTCGACAACTTAAATGAAATAGAAAAATACCTCCAAAAATACAGCTTGCCCAAACTAACAGAGGAAGAAGTAAATATCCTAAACAGTCCCATCTCAGAAAAAGAAATAGAACAAACTATCAATCAACTCCCTAAGAAAAAATCCCCAGGACCAGATGGATTTACATGTGAATTCTACCAAACATTTAAAGAACAATTAACTCCAATGTTATATAAACTATTTGAAAAAATAGGGATTGAAGGAGTCCTACCAAACTCCTTTTATGACACAGATATGGTACTGATACCTAAACCAGGTAGGCTGAAAACAGAGAAAGAAAATTATAGACCAATCTCCCTAATGAATATTGATGCTAAAATCTTAAATAAAATATTAGCAAAAAGATTACAGAAAATTGTCACCAGGATAATACACTATGACCAAGTAGGATTTATACCAGGAATGCAGGGCTGGTTCAATATTAGGAAAACTATTAGCATAATTGACTATATCAATAACCAAACAAACAAAAACCACATGATCATCTCAATAGATGCAGAAAAAGCATTTGATAAAATCCAACATCCATTCCTAATAAAAACACTTGAGAGCATAGGAATAAATGGACTTTTCCTTAAAATAGTCAGGAGCATATATTTAAAACCATCAGTAAGCATCATATGCAATGGGGAAAAACTGGAACCTTTCCCAGTAAGATCTGGAGTGAAGCAAGGTTGCCCACTATCACCATTATTATTTAATATCGTATTAGAAACACTAGCCTCGGCAATAAGAGTCGAGAAAGATATAAAAGGAATTAGAGTAGGCAATGAGGAAACCAAACTATCACTCTTTGCAGATGATATGATGGTATACCTAGAGAACCCCAGAGATTCTACCAAAAAGCTATTGGAAATAATTCATAATTTTAGCAAAGTAGCTGGCTACAAAATAAATCCCCATAAATCCTCAGCATTTTTATACATCACCAACAAAACCCAACAGCAAGAGATACAAAGAGAAATTCCATTCAGAATAACTGTTGATACCATAAAATATTTGGGAATCTATCTACCAAAGGAAAGTCAGGAATTATATGAGCAAAATTATAAAAAAGTCTCCACACAAATAAAGTCAGACTTAAATAATTGGAAAAATATTAAGTGCTCTTGGATCGGCCGAGCAAACATAATAAAGATGACAATACTCCCTAAACTAATCTATTTATTTAGTGCTATACCAATCAGACTTCCAAGAAAATATTTTATTGATCTAGAAAAAATAACAACAAAATTCATATGGAACAATAAAAAGTCGAGAATCTCAAGGGAATTAATGAAAAAAAAATCAAATGAAGGTGGCCTAGCTGTACCTGATCTAAAATTATATTATAAAGCAGCAGTCACCAAAACCATTTGGTATTGGCTAAGAAATAGATTAGTGGATCAGTGGAAAAGGCTAGGCTCACAAGACAGAATAGTCAATTATAGCAATCTAGTGTTTGACAAACCCAAAGCCCCTAACTTCTGGGAAAAGAATTCATTATTTGATAAAAACTGCTGGGATAATTGGAAATTAGTATGGCAGAAATTAGGCATGGACCCACACTTAACACCATATACCAAGATAAGATCAAAATGGGTCTATGACCTTGGCATAAAGAACGAGACTATAAATAAATTAGAGGAACATAGAATAGTTTATCTCTCAGACTTGTGGAGGAGAAAGAAATTTGTGACCAAAGATGAACTAGAGACCATTACTGATCACAGAATAGAAAATTTCGATTACATCAAATTAAAAAGCCTTTGTACAAATAAAACTAATGCAAACAAGATTAGAAGGGAAGCAACAAACTGGGAAAACATTTTCACAGTTAAAGGTTCTGATAAAGGCCTCATTTCCAAAATATATAGAGAACTGACTCAAATTTATAAGAAATCAAGCCATTATCCAATTGATAAATGGTCAAAGGATATGAACAGACAATTTTCAGAGGATGAGATTGAAACTATTACCACTCATATGAAAGAGTGTTCCAAATCATTATTGATCAGAGAAATGCAAATTAAGACAACTCTGAGATACCACTACACACCTGTCAGATTGGCTAAGATGACAGGAAAAAATAATGATGAATGTTGGAGGGGATGCGGGAAAACTGGACACTAATGCATTGTTGGTGGAGTTGTGAACGAATCCAACCATTCTGGAGAGCAATCTGGAATTATGCCCAAAAATTTATCAAATTGTGCATACCCTTTGATCCAGCAGTGTTTCTATTGGGCTTATATCCCAAAGAAATACTAAAGAAGGGAAAGGGACCTGTATGCGCCAAAATGTTTGTAGCAGCCCTGTTTGTAGTGGCTAAAAACTGGAAAATGAATGGATGCCCATCAATTGGAGAATGGCTGGGTAAATTGTGGTATATGAATGTTATGGAATATTATTGCTCTGTAAGGAATGACCAGCAGGATGAATACAGAGAGGACTGGCGAGACTTACATGAACTGATGCTAAGTGAAATGAGCAGAACCAGGAGATCATTATACACTTCGACAACGATATTGTATGAGGACATATTTTGATGGAAGTGGATTTCTTTGACAAAGAGACCTGAGTTTCAATTGATAAATGACGGACAAAAGCAGCTACACCCAAAGAAAGAACACTGGGAATCGAATGTAAACTATCTGCATTTTTGTTTTTCTTCCCGGATTATTTATACCTTCTGAATCCAATTCTCCCTACGCAACAAGAGAACTGTTCGGTTCTGCAAACATATATTGTATCTAGGATATACTGCAACATATCCAACATATAAAGGACTGCTTGCCATCTAGGGGAGGGGGTGGAGGGAGGGAGGGGGAAAAAAATCGGAACAGAAACGAGTGTCAATATAATGTAATTATTAAATAAAAAATTAAAAAAACAAACAAAAAAAAAACAAAAAAAAAAGAATCAATGTTGAAAAATTAAAAAAAAATAGATATGATCTTAGCTGAAGGGAACTTAGGAGGTTGGAAAGAGAAATCTGTGTCATAGGGGACTAGGTGGTAGTAGCAGCAGTTTCAAAAGCTTCTAAGAATGAAATAATAAGGAGATTTGGCAACAGGGAAAAGTGATTAAAAGAGATCTCTGTGCCAGCATTGGGTGCAAAAAAGATACTATTTGCCAAACCCACTGCCTATATCCACTTCTGGGATACAGTTCAATGGGAGAGAAGAACTTTTTCAGCAGGAAGGAATAGGGGTACTAATAGAGGAGAAGTAATAATTTCTGTCACAAGGGACTATGGTCCAGAAGAACTATATCATTCCAAGCCCCAAGGGAACAGAGGCCCTGAGTATAAGTATTATTTTATTTCTAGAAGAAGCAGTATTGCTTTTAGTAACAAGGGATCAGGAGTACAGAATCAATTGCAATTTCAAAAGAACACAAAAGAACATGGCTAACAACCAAAGTACTAACCAGAAGAACAGAGACTATATACTTCACCAGGTGACATGTCCTTGGAAATCCAACTCATAGAACTAACTCTGAAAATAGTAGCTCAAAAAAGACAAAAGCTTAAGACACTGTCCCTCCTATCCCCGTGGCTAGAATAAAACCCAATTTTAATTTAACATAAAGTTCAAAATCAAGAAATAAGGTAGAAAACAAGAAGAAGAAAAAATGACTATTAAAAGCTATTATAATGACAAGATCAAGATGTGAAATCAAAAGATGTAAAAGGGAAAACAAAATACCTATAAGCAAAGCCCAAAGGAAAAAAATGTAAATTGGGTATGCACCCAAGAAAAATTCATGGGAGAGCTAAGAAAACAATTTTAAAATAAAATACTAAGAAGGAAATTAAAGTAACATATCACAAACATCATACATGATGACCAGGTGGGATCTATATAATAATAACCAAAAAAAGAACCAGACATTTAAAAGCTATTGTAGTGACAAGGAAGATCAAGATGCAAATCAAAGGATGACAATGGGAAATCAGAATATGTACAAGCAAAGCCTTAAAAAAAAGAGTGAATTGGATATACACCCAACAAGAATTAATGGGAGAGCTTAAAAATTAAAACAAATAATATTGGTAGAGAAATTAGGTAAAGAAATAAGAGCTTAAACTATCAATGGATATAATAAAGGACCACAGGTCTTGGAATACCATATATTAAAGATCAAAAGAACCAGCATTGTGGCTGAAAATATCATAGCCAAAAAACTTAAATATATCCCTGAATGAAAAAAAATGATATTCAATAAGTTGCCAGACTTATAGGATTTTGTTGCAAAAAAAAAAAAAAAAAAAAACCTGAACTTAATAGAAAAATTTACATCTAAGGTAAAAACATTGAAGGATTTTTTTTAATGAGGAAATATTAAACATATGTCTGATTGTCATTACTTGTTAGGTAGTTCAAAAGAAAGATTGGGGCAGAGATGAGTATAATGTAATTTTAAAAAGCAAAATCATGTAGGAAAAGGTAAAAAACATAATTATATCATATAAATGAGGTGCAAGAGCAAGAACTGACACAGAGAAATGAGATGGGGCAGCAGGGCCAGCAGTTCTAAAATTCTACTCATAGAGACTTACATGAACTAATGCCTAAGTGAAATAAGCAGGATCAGGAGATCATGATACATGGCAACAATAAGATTATACAATGATCAATTCTGATGGATGTGGCTCTCTTCAACAATGAGATGATTCAAAACAGTTCCAATTGTTTAGTGATGAAGAGCCATCTACACCCAGAGAGAGGATTGCAGGAACTGAATGTAGTTCATAATATAGCATTTTCATTCTTTTTGTTGTTGGTTGCTTGCATTTTACTTTGCTTCTCTTTTTTTTTTCTGGTTTGATTTGATTTTTCTTATGCAGCAATATAATTGTATGAATATGTATGCATATATTGGATTTAGCATGCATTTCTACCATATTTAACATATATTGGACTTTTTTCTATCTAGGGGAGGGCATTGGGGAAATGGGGGAAAATTGGACACAAAGTTTTTCAAGGGTTAATGTTGAAGAATTGTCCATATGTTGTGAAAAATAAAAAGCTTTAATAAAGAAAAAAAATTCTACTCAAATTGGAAATGAGTTAGAGGGGATTAAACATAGCATATATATGTGTGTGTGTATGTGTGTATAGTATCATATCATAACATATATTGCATCATGTTGTATTATTATTACATTGAGCTCTCTACAGTTTCCATTAGAATCTAAATTAGATCAAACCTTTGAAAAGATTCTGAATAGAACCCACACCCATTTGGAGTGAAACAATTTTCTAGTTTAAGATATCTTGGATGGACTTCAGGAGAGGTTTGTCTCACTTGGAGATATGGAAATCCAGCCCAGTGCAGAAGTGGTTCAGAGGAATATAGCAAGAGGATTTTAGAAAAAAAAAAAAAAAAAAAAAAATATATATATATATATATATATATATATATATATATATATATATATATAATATATATATATAAACCAGCAGTGGCCAGTAGCTCAGCCGCCCAACTGTGAGATCCAATCCAAGCACAGAAGGCAAATTACAACCAGAATACCAATCCAGAAGATGTTAATCTGTTTACATCTCTACACAGGAAGATGAAACTCATAACTCTTGAGACCTGTATCTTTATCAGGGCAATTAGAAAGATTATACATAGACAGGGTGGGTATAACTTGACTTTATTGTGATGATATAAAAAAGAAATTAAGGGGTGGGAAAAATGTTGTACTGGGAGAATAGGAAAGAGAAGGTAAAATGGGATAAATTATATCATGGGAAGAAGCAAAAGAAAAATCTATTATATTAAGGAAAAGAAAGGAGAGAGATAAGCATTATTTTGATCTTAATCTTATTGGATTTGGCTCAAAGAAGGAATAATTTTCAAATTTAATTTGGTTTAGAAATTTGTCTCACCATATAGGAAAATAGGAGTTTGTTATTGATATAGTTAATTATGGTAATAGTTTTCCTGATACTGAACCAGGTCTGCATTCTTCATATAAATCTCACTTGGTCATAATGTATTATCCTGCTGATAAATTACTGTAATCTCTTTGCTAACATTTTATGTGAAATTTTTGCATCAATATTCTTTAGATATTGGTCTGTAATCTTTTTTTTCTCTATTTTGATTCTTCTTGATTTAGGTATAAGTATCACATTTGTGTCATAGAAGAAATTTGCCTTTTCTATCTATTTTTCCAGATAGCTTATATAGTATCGGAATGACAATCGAAATATGTTTATAAGTATTATACATATATGGACTGTCAAATTGTTTGCTGTTTTAGGGAGAAAGAACATGGGAAAGAGGGGAGAGAAAATTTGGAAAGTAGAATCTTGCAGAAATGAATTTTTAAAGCTATCTTTGCAATATTTGGAGGAGGGAAATGCTGTTGATTTTTCTCTTAGGGAGTTCATTAATGATACTGAGAAAAACAGACTTAATTCAAGTATCATTTTCTAAATGAAACTATTTTTGATACCCCAAATTTCTAGTGTCTCTCCATCCCTAAACTGTCTTATATTCATTTATACATATAACAATACATATGTATTATACATATACATGCAGTATACCTACATATATATGTATCCATACAATGTGTGTTCTATACACACATGTAACATACATACATGTGATATTTAAACCTTATGTGTACATAGATACATATGTATATGTATACATATATATACATATGTATATATAAAATCTTTCCTAATAGAATGTAAACTCCTTGATATGAGAGAGTATTTCATTTTGTGTTCATATCTCTCATATGCACAGTGTACAATACACAGTGTAAAGTAATGTCAGACAATACAAATATCTGGGATTCTACCTGCCAAGACAAAACCAAAAACACCAGAAGCATTACAGAATGATTTTCATGAAAATAAAGACAATTGGAGAAATATTGATTGTTTATAAGCAGTATGAGCCAATATAAGAAAAAATGACAATTCTAAGTTAATTAACTTATTTAGTTTATTTAATTTATTTAGAAATTAGAAATATTTTTCTGCATCAATTGAGATAATCACATGATTTCTGTTATTTTGTTATTGATATGGTTGATTATGGTATTTCCTGATATTGAAGTAGCCCTGTATTTCTGGAATAAATCCTACTTGATCATAGTATATTATCCTGCTGATAAATTGTTGTGATCGCTACTCATATTTTATTTTTTTTTAAATTTGCATCGATATTCATCAGGGAGATTGGTCTGTAATGTTCTTTCTCTCTTTTGGCCCTTCTAGGTTTAGGTATCATTGCCATATTTGTGTCATAGAAGGAATTTGGCAGTACTCTTTCTTTACCCATTTTTGCAAATAGTTTACAAAGGATTGGAATTAACTATTCTTTCAATGTTTGGTAGAATTCACTTGTGAATCCATCTGGCCCTGGAGATTTTTTCTTACAGAGTTCATTAATCACGTGTTCAATTTATTTTTCTAAAATGGGATTATTTAAGTATTTTATTTTTTATTCTCTTAACCTGGGCAATTTATATTTTTATAAATATTCATCCATTTTGTTTAGATTGACAGACAACGCTGCCATAGAGTTGTGCAAAATAGCTCCTAATTATTGCTTTAAATTCTTTTTCATTGGTTATGAGTTTACCCCTTTCAATTTTGATGCTGATGATCTGTTTTTTTCTTTCCTTTTTCTAATCAAATTAATCACAGGTTTATCTATTTTGTTAACCTTTTCATAAAAATAACTCTTAGCTTTCTTTATTACATCAATAGTTTTCTTAGTCTCTATTTTATTAATCTCTCATTTGACTTTCAAAATTTCTAATTTGGTATTTAATTGAGGAGTTTTAATTTGTTCTTCTAACTTTTTTAGTTGCATGTCTAATTCTTTGATATTATCTTTCTCTATTTTATTTATGTAGCTATTTACAGATATAACATTTCTCCTAAGAACTGCTTTGGCTGCATCCCATAAGTTTTGGTATATTGTCGCATTATTGTCATTTTCTTGGATGAAATCATGGATTATTTCTGTAATTTCTTGTTTGACATTCTCATTCTTTAAAATTAGATTATTTAATTTCCAATTTATTTTTAGTTTACCTTTCCCTGGACCTTTATTGAATATAATTTTATTGCAACGTAGTTTGGAAAGGAAGCATTTACTATTTCTGCCTTTTGCATTTGATTATGAAGTTTTTATACCCTAATACATGGTCAATTTTTGTATAGGTGCCATGTACTGCCAAGAAAAAGATGTATTTCTTTCTGTCCCTATTCAATTTTCCCCAGAGATCTATCATATCTAGGTTTTCTAGGATCCTATTAACCTCCCTAGTTTCTTTCTTGTTTATTTTCTAGTTAGATTTGTCTGATTCTGTGAGGGGAAAGTTGAGGCCCCCCACTAGAATAATTTTGCTGTCTATTTCTTCCTATAATATGGCTTATATTTTCCTGTGGGAATTTGCCTGAATTACTACTTGATACATACACATTTAGTATCATTACTGATTGATTATTTACTGTACTCTTTATAAAGATGTGTTTTCCCTCCTTAACTCTTTTAATAAGATTTATTTTTAATTTTGGTTTATCTGAGATCAGAATTACTCTTGTTTTGTTCACTTCAGCTAAAGCATAATAGAGTCTGTTCCAACCTTATACCTTTACTCTGTGTGTGTCTCTCTCTGTCAAATGTGTTTCTTGTAAACAACATATTGTAAGATTCTGTTTTTTAATGCCCTCTCTTACTTACTCCCATTTTATGGGAGAGTTTATTCCATTCATATTAATAGTTATGATTACCAGCTCTGCATTTCCCTATATCCTATTTTCTTACCTATATTTGCTTTTGTTGTCTCTTTCCACCTTGTTCTTAGTCCTGTGATTTTTTACCCACATCACCCACTACCTTATCTCCTATCACTACTTCCCCTTCTCTTAGTAGTATCTTTAACCCACTCCACCCATTACTTTATCTTCTACCACCTTTTCCTCCCTTCTCTTACTTTTTTTTTCCCTAGTGTTTCTGCCCTTCCTTTTATCTTGCCCCTTCTTTTTCTTTTCCTCTTTCTCCTTCTACTTCTTTACAAAATTAAATAAATTTCTATGTCCCACTTCTTGATTAAATTATTCCCTCTTAGAACCAAAACTGATGACATCAAGCTTCATACAATGTTCATCTTCCTCCCCTTTCCCACTAGATTGTAATAGATCTTTTAAGCCTCTTGGTGTGAACTCATTGTCCCATTATACCTTTCCTTTCCTCTTTTTTCCCCAGTACAGATCTTTTTCCACTGCTTAAACTCTTTTTCTTTGATGTCATCATATCTGAATCTATTCCCAACTATACCCTCAGTGCATGTGATGTCCCCTTTTGTCTACCCTAGTGTCAGATATGGTTCTTAAGAATTACAGATAGTGTTTTCCCATTTAGGGATGTAAATCGTTTAACCTTTAACTATGTATTTCTCCCATTTGCCTTTCTATGGTTCTCTTGAGTCCTGTGTTTGTATATTAAATTTTCTGCTTATTTCTTTTTTTTTTTCAAAAGAAATGTTTGAAAGTCTTTTACTTTATTGAAGATCCATCTCTTTCCCTGAAAGATGATGCTGAGTTTTCCTGGTTAATAAATTTTTGGTTGTAACCCCAGGTTCTTTGCCTTTTGGAATATTCCAAGCCCTCCAATCCTTTATTATAGAAACTGTCAGGTCTGGGTGTTACTCCTTGATATTTGAATTATTTTTGTTTGACATTTTGCAGTATTTTTTCCTTGAGATTATAATTTTAGAGTTTCCCAACACTGTTCCTTGGGGTTTTCCTTGTTGGATCTCTTTCCAGAGGTAATTAATGAATTCTTTCAATTAATATTTGCACATATATTTCTAGGACATTGGAGCAGTATTCCTTAATGACCTCTTGTAGAATGCTACCCAGGCTCTTTTTTTTTTTTTTTTGATCATGGCCTTTAGGTAGGTCAATAATTTTTAATTGTCTCTTCTGGATCTATTTTCCAAGTCAGTTGTTTTTTTTCAATAAGCTATTTCATGTTTATTTTCCATTTTTAAATTTTTTTCAGTTTGTTTGACTGACTCTTGCTGTCTCACAGAGTCATTAGCTTCATTTTGCCCTAATATAGTTTTTAATGTGTGGTTTTCTTCAGTTATCTTTTGTATCTCTTTTTTTCCACTTGGTTTATTCTACTGTTTAAGTAGTTGTTTTCTTCAGACAATTGTTTCCTCCCTTTTACAAACTTTTAACTCTCTCAAACATACTTTTCCTTTTTTTCCTCATTTTTTTCTTCTACCTCTCTTATTTGCCTTTTGAAGTCTTCCAAGAACCCTCTTTGGGCTTCAGATTTATCTCAGTCTTTGAGGTTTCTTCTATGGACATTCTGTCCTTGTCTGAGTCTATGTTTTAGTGTGTCCTGTCACGATAGTAGCTTTCTATGGTCAAGATTCTTTTCTGATTTTTTGCTCATTTTCTTTTTTTTTCTTTTGATATTTCCTCTTTTTAAACTTAGATAGATCTCTGCTCCTGGGCTAAAGGTAGTGCTGTCCCAAGCTTCCTGTACAGCTCTGAGCTTTGACTTTGAGCACAGGATCCCCTTGTTTGAAGGGGTTACTCTGCCTTCTCTGTTCAGGAAACAGCCTGGTTTCCCAGAGTTTGCCTTCTAAGCTGAGAATGGAAGTTATCCCACTGATTTGCTCCACTACTGAGCCAGAACTGAGGGTCTTAGTTGCTAATTTGTTGTGATTAATATCCAGAATCTATCTGACCTGAGCTGAACACCATTTTAACCCCATTGAGACTGACCTTTCTTAAAATTTTTCAGTCTATATTGAGCAGGAGAATGGTTTCATTCCATCAGACTCTGTTCAGAGGCTTAATTTCATGTGGTTTGTGAAGAAAACTAGGAAAGCTTGAGTAGCTCCCTGATATTTCTCTGCCATCTTGGCCCCACCCCTAAAACTCTTCCTATGGAAGAGGAAAAATGTTGAGACATATTGAATACAAAAGGTAAAGGGGTGGAAACAAATGAGATGGATAGTATCATAGAAATCAAATCATGGACTTGGATAAACTTTGGAAAATAGCGGAGGGGCAGCTAGGGGGTACAGTGGATAGAGTACCAGCCTGAATTCAGAGGATCTTAGTTCAAATCTGGTCTCAGACACTTAATACTTTCTAGATGTATGACCCTGGGCAAGTCACTTATCCTCAATTGCCTCAGGGGAAAAAAAAAGGTAGGGGAGGACAGAATGGCCTAGAGTTATGGGATCAAAAACAATTGGACATGACTGAGTGACTTAACATTTAAGATTAAGGACCATTTCATTTTTGCTTTGGTATCTCTGTTGTACAGTTGCTATTCATTCTTCATTATCAAAGAGTACCAATGATATTGTGAGGGTGATATTTTGACTTGCATGTAAATTTGATATGAATGGAGCAAAGCTCTACAAAATTATCAATCTCACTCTCTTCTAGAGTCATTGACATCCAATGGGAAGAAATACGTCAAGATAACCAGTCATAGCCCTGGATACCATGGTGACCCAGGGACTTCCTAAATGAAACTTTTTCATGAGTATCAATTTGGCTGAGGTTATACCCATTCAATGGCTAGGGACTGGGTAAGAGTTGAGACTAAAAAATTGGTTCAATTTATCATCTCAAAGATATCATTCTGGAAGGACAAACTTCTCAGATGCCTTTCTTTATATCCTAAATATTTTGCACAGTGCATAAAATATAGTAGGTGCTTAATTGTTTATTGATTGACTAGCTGAAGATACTAGTAAAGTACATGAGCACTGAACAAAAATTCAGTGAAAGGAAGAAGAATGCCAGATCTGTGGGTAGGAAAGAGACAGTGAGGAGATGAAGATTTATGGTTCATATCAGGAAATGGAAGGAAATATGATTAGGGGACTAAAGGTGCAATCAAATTATGAAATGATGGACTAAAGTTTTTAAAATTAAAATGCTTGTGTTTTAGGAGATAGGAATCTTAGAAAAATTAACTTTTCAACAGTGTTCAAGATAACTTCATTATGGAGACTCTAGTAAGAGCAAAATCAATTAGGTCATTGAAGTAGTCCAGGCCCAATACAATACTTTGATGGAGTTCCTGAGGCTGAGGAACCTTTCCTATACTTAGGAACTATTGTGATGTAGTTAGTACAAATTTAACAATGTAATAGTCATGAGGCTTGTATATAATCAGAGTTGTCCTTTAAAGTTTTCCTTTTTTAAAATAGAAAATGAAGCTAAATTTTACAACAGCCATGGAATATATCACAACTAAGGCAAGTAGCTCTTTTCTTAAATTGAACATAAGTCCCTGGTTGCAGGTCTATGATTGAAACTATATGAGCATTGGAAGAAATCACAGTGTCATGTAGTTCCCACTATCTAAGCAATAATCTTTTTACAACATATCTGGCAAATGGTCATCTAGTCTTTGCCTTCTAATAAGAGAGCTGAAAGTAGCCCATTCTATTTTTAGATGTTAGTCTTTTAGATTTAAGGAGTCTTTCCTTTTACTAATCCAAGATTTTCATTTGCACATTTTCCACCCACTGAGCAGGTGTTGCTTTCTGGGTCTAAACAAAATAAATCCAATTCCTCTTTTCAATGACAGTACAATAGATATCTGAAGATAGCTATTGCATCATACAGGTGTTCCCAAAAGTCTTAGTGCAGTTTTAAAATACTAAAATTGAAAGTAGCTTTAAGCTTAGTAGTTTAAAATTGCACAAAGACTTTTGATGCTGCCTTTACTGTGGGTAAGTCTTCTCTTGTCCAGGTCATATATCCTCAGGGCCTTCACAATGCTGTCAATATTACTTTGGGTACTCTCTAGTTTATTAATGCTATTCCCAAATTTTTCCACCTGAAAATAAAAACAGTACTTCAGATAATATCTGATCATTGCTGAGAAATGAGTGGCGACCACCTCCCTAGTCCTAGACACTGCCTATCTTAATATGACCTAAAATTGTGTAAGGTTGTTTGTCTATTGACTCGCATTGAATTGAAGCCCCTTTAAAATTATCAGATATTTAAAATAAAGTGATATCTAGCCACCATTCTTCCATCTCAATGTATTGTAAGATCCCAGAATTACACATAACCACAAAGATAGCCAATAGCTATGTTATCAAAATAAGCAGAAAAGAGATAGACGTATATTCATTAGTCTTTACACAGATTAATAAAAAAGGCCAATAGATAGTAAAGTCTTCCAGATCAAAAGGCATCATACTGATTACAACAAGCCCTGAAACATAGTAGAAGCTCCTGGATGGGATTCAAAATCTTCCAAAGAGATTGGCTTAATCATCTATATAGAAAAAAAAAAAAAAAAGCAAGTGGATGAATTTATATTCCCCGAAATAAAATATTCATTTAAATAAACAATCTCTTGAATTCATTCGCCAGCATGTAAATCATAGACATGTATATCATCAATCAACAATAATTTGGATCTAGAATTAAATAGCAAAAAGAAGTTAGGCTAGATTGCCTTTGAAATTATTTTAACTATCCCAAGCTTTTACATAAAGCAAAAACCTATCTTTTTTTTTTAAGATAATATTCTACATGTTTTATTGCATAGTATTTGGTAATAGAACACTATTAACTTTGAAGGACAGAAAACAGGTATCATCCAGAAGACAGTGGAAAAGTCCATGATAGGTGTATATTGCAAGACATTAGAAATAAGAAATGACAAGAAAAACAGGAGGAAATGGAATCATCAAAAATGTATAAATAAAAACAAAGATGAATTAGTAAAATAGCAACAAAAACAAATAGACATTCAATGTGTTCATTGGCATCCTTTTAATGTAAAGAAAAAGTAAGGAACAATTCCCTATCACAAACCTGACAAAGAACATGGAAAAGAGTAAAACAAGAAAGCAGTCACTGATAAGTAATGATATACATAATTACACCTTTGTGATCAAACTCATTTGAAATTGTTTTTATTATTACCTTAATTTTAAATATGAGATAATTGAGGTGGAATGAGACTGTCACTTGCTGGCACATGTTAGAAACTTGGAGATCAATGATTTTTCTCCACTTCTTTTGCACTAAAAATCAACTTGATGGAAAAGGAAATAGGCTGATCATCTTAAATGAAATAAACTCATTAAAAAAATTTTAGCTTAACTTCTTTTTAACTATGAATGCTCAAAAGTTAGCCCTCTCCTTGGAGATTCATAAGACAGCATACATTTTTAGAATACTGAGACATCAGTTTGTTCTGACTTAGATTATTAGATGTCATATTCTCAATCATCTATCCTATTTCATAAAGCAACCAGTTCAAATTTTTCCTTCGATGATTCAAATGTGCAAAGCTCAACTTATAATAGATGTGTCAGTAGAATGTTTTATTTAAAATTATGGGCTTTGGAGGTCTCATATGAGTTAAAATACATTGTTTTCCTGGATAAAATAAAAAGGACCAATAATCAATATAATTGTTCATCTTTATTGTTTTATGATCATAGTAGGGGTTTCAAATATATGCAGTGAAATTATTCACTATTATTCAAATTTCTATCACCTGTATGCATAATGTTTGATCTTTTAAAGTGCTTTCATTTTGCAATGTGCTATTTTTCCACTTATGATATTTTCCAGAGGGAGCATCACCCACCACGACAATGAAGTGGAAAATGCTATAAGGAGGCTTCACTGAAATGTGTTCTGTAACTGCCCAGATGTTCATTTCAATAAATGCATCATAGAAATCTAAACTGATGAGAATGATAATGGTCCAGTTCAATCTGTCTTATCTGGTGAGCTCTGAAAGAAGAGTACAAAATATAGTGTTTTTTTTTTTAAATCATGAGTTTTAATAACTTGAGAAAACATTTTCTCATTTTATTGTTTTGATTTTGTGGACAATAAAGTTGACTGACCACAGAAGTCCTTAGTATATAATATATAAAAGGGAGTTTCCATTACATAGGAAGGAAGGAAGGGAGGAAGCAAGGGAGGGGAAAAGGGAGGAAGGGAGGAAGGGAGGAAAAGAGAAAGAGAGAGAGAGAGGGAGGGAGGGAGGAAAGAAGAAAGGAAGGAAGGAAAGGAGGCAGGCAGGCAGGAAGGAAGGAAGGCAGGAAGGCAAGCAGGAAGGAAGGATGCAAGGAAGGAAGGAAAGAGAGTATTAAGTAAATTCAATTCACTATTCTTGATGAATTATATATTAGGACAGTGAAGAACTTTTAGATAAAAATCATGAATAATTTTTTTTAAATGGAGGGGGTATGTTGGTTGTCTGTGTCTATGATTTCAATGGTAAAAGGAATTTCTGAAAAGAAAATACATACAATTAAAGCAGATCAGAAATTCTATGGGGCAGCTAGGTGGCACAGTGCATAGAGCACCAGCCCTGAAGTCAGGACCTGAGTTCAAATATGGCCTCAGACACTTAACACTTCGTAGCTGTGTGACCCACAATTTTCAATTTTAGAAGTTAATTTTAGCACTAAGAGGTTCATTGATTCAATCAGGGAGCATCACATATTCAGAATTAGGACTTGAACCCCAATCTTCTTGACTTTAAAATTAGCTACCTATCATATGGTTTGTTTGTCCAAATATGTATCTGTATATGCATGCATGTGTGTGTATAATTTTGTATATATGTAATATATCAATGACATGTGTAATCATATACACTACACATATGTACACATTGATGAAACTCATTCAAAAGAATTGTGATCACTCAGAAAAAGAAGTATTTGGTGATCACCAGGAGCCAATATGGATTTACTAAGAATAGTTTATGACAAAATAAATTCCTTTCTCACTTTATTAAGGTTACTAAATTTATAGCTCCAGAAATTATTGTTGTCAGAATATCTGGATTATCATAAAGCATTTGAAAAAGTCTATAAAGTTATACTCATGAATAAGAGAAATATCAGTTGAATGATACAACAAATAACACCATAGAAAGTTGAATGACAGTCAAATGGCTCATCCAAAGATTCTTGATTCACACAAGGAAATTTGCCAATGTAAAAATAAAATATTCTACTGCTTTAGGAATAAAATTCACTAACTGGTTAAAATTATTGGGAAATCTAGAAAGCAGTTTGGCATAAACAAGATATAATTCTACATCTTACATTATTTATCAATTCAAGCTAAAATGGACATATGATAAAGATATGAAGTGATGTTTCATAAGGAAAGTAAAAGATCATGGAGAATATTATATATCAGATTTATGGATATGAGAAGAATTTATGAATAAAAACATTGCAAGATATAAAATGGTTAATTTTGATTACATCAAGTGAAAAGGATTTGAACAAATAATTCCAATCTAGCCAAAATTAGGAAGAAAGCAGAGAATTGGGTAGGTGGTAGTGATTTTATAGAGTTTGTTGAATAAAGGAGAACTTTGAACTTTATCAAATTTATAAGAATATGAGTCATTCCCTACTTCATAAACATTCAAAGAATTTTAACAGGCATTTTTTGAATAAATAAACTAAAGCTACATATAATAATATGAAAAATACACAATCATTATTGATTAGAGAAATGTACATTAAAACAATGTTATAAAATCATTTTATACCTAAAACATTAGGAGAAAATGAAAAATTTTGGAGGGGATGTGAAAAAAATTGGGATTGTTGGTAGAGCTGATCCAGCCATTTTGGAGAGCAATCTGGAATTATGCCCAAAGAGTTATAAAATTATATCCTTTAAATATGGGAATATGGTTAGAAGATTTACACATGTTTAAGCTATATTGGGTTACTTGCTGTCTAGGGGAGAGAGGGAGAGAGAAGGAGAAAAATTGGTATATCAAATTTTGCAAGAGTGAATGTTGAAAAATATCTTTGCATATATTTAGAAAAATAAAAAGCTATTATAAAATAATAAAATAAAATATGTATAAATATTTTTTAAAAACTATATTCTTTGACTCAGTAATATTACTATTAGGTCTGCTTCACAAAGAGATTAGGGGAAAAGAAAAAGAACCTATATGTTCTAAAATATTTACAACAGCTTTTTTTTTTGATGTCAATGAACCGAAAATTGAGGGAATACCCAATTATGAGATGTTTAAATAAGTTGTAGAACATAATTGTGATGAAATACTGCTATACTGAAAGAAATTCTGAACAAATTGATTTTAGAAAAAATGCAGGCTTGTATGATGAACAGAATCAAAAGTATTACATATAGTCACAGCAAAATTCTTTGAAGAATAATTGAACAACAAAACTATTCTGAAAATTATAAATATTCTAATCAATTACAAAGAATCTATGAAGGAAAATGCTATTTATCTCCAGAGGTAGGACTGATAAATAAAAGTAAACATATGTATACCTGTATCAAATGGTGGCCTTCTTTAGTGAGCAATGGGGATGGAGGGAGGGAGGGACACAGTTCAAGACTTGAAATGTAACAAAAATAAATGTAATAAAAGAAAAAATTCTATTAGCAAACCATATGCCACAAGATTCTGTCCTAATTTCTGTACAGCTCAAAATTTCTATCAAAGACTATAATGAAAATGTGAAAGTAACACCTAAATTCTCAGGTGTTCCTATTGAGTGGTGCCTCTTAGAAGACCTTTACCTCTGGATCTGAATGTATGCATAATTCGAACCAGATCTGCTTTATTTTTCTTCTGTACTTCTCTTTGGAACAATGTCTGGGACAGAGGAGATGATTAGTAAATGTTTTAATTGAATTGTCTTTTACATACTGAAGATCTTAAAAAAATTAATCAACAAAACCTGCTTATATTATAAAACCAAGCATATATAGACATAAGAAGAGGAATGAAGAAAGTTGTCTTAACATTAGCTTATGTTTTTAAGAAAATAATTGTTATGATTAACTCCAAGCTCAATAGTGTCATATACTTGCCCCATATATGTAAAAATAATAACACAATCTTATAATTCTAGTCACATTAAAAGAAGTATACTATACAGGAATAGGAAAATCTTTGTAGTTTCTATGTTAATTTAACATCATTTGTAAAATGGTAGCTAATTCTGAGTATCACTTTAAGAAGGATAATCTCAAATAACAGATCAACAAAAAAGTTCAACCAAGGTAATGAGAGAAATTAAGATTAATATCAAGAATAATTGAAGGAGTTCTGTATATTTTTTCTGAAAGAGAAAAATCAAAGTTGTCTTCAAGCATTTGAATGTGTATATTTAATGTATACATTTATGTATATATCTACATCAATTTGTATGTATAGATATAGATATATCTATAGATAGATCTAGATGATGGATGAAGCTTCTATATAGTTCTAAAGAATAGAATTAATTTCAATGAATGGCACGTAAAAGGAGATTCTAAGAACTAAGGCTTTTTTTTTCAAATGGAATGGGTTACCCCTTTGGAGCAATGAGTTCCTCACCATTGAAAGTGCTTAAGCAGAAACTAAGTGAATATCTGTCAAGGTTGTTATAGAGGGAATCAGTCCTTTCAGCAGAATTTTCTGCTGTATGATCTCTAAGGCCCCATTCTAATACTAAGATTCTATGATCCTATGATTTTTCTGAGGAGCTAAAATATACTCTTGTGTGTTTTTATTTTTCTTCCAATATCTCAAGAGGGGACAGATATTATAAGATTTATTTGTTTCATCTCCAAGATTTGGCACAAGCCAGAATAGGCAAAATTGTACCTAAAATACACATTAGCTTCATTTTTTTAGATTTTTTTTTCCAGATCAACAGTCTCTTTCATCAATATGGTATCAAGCATCATAGTAGAAGCCAATATATCATGGAACACATGCCATCGGGACAGTAAGAAAGAAAGAAATACTAGTGGAGGAATCTCTTTCTCCTTCTCTCCCTTCAATCTGCCTACTAAAGGGTCATTCAGACAACCTTTAATACCCAAGACAGAAGAATGATGTGGTTATTACTCTTAGAAAAGTTGGGAGCCACCAATTGTAAACCTTGCATCAACTTGGAGGATCAATACGTCCTTTGTGCCTTACCTTCCACATTATCTACAATGCCCAAAGCCTTTAGTCACTGTCATCTGATCTCTTGAAGAACCTGACTTTGACTCTCTGATACTCCACAGTACTCTTGGAACTTCCAGGCTTTCTATCCTCTTAATAGTTGACTTCTTCTGGGAATCCCAGATTTTCTTCTTCTTCTTTTTCTTCTTCTTCTTCTTCTTCTTCTTCTTCTTCTTCTTCTTCTTCTTCTTCTTCTTCTTCTTCTTCTTCTTCTTCTTCTTCTTCTTCTTCTTCCTTCTTCTCCTTCTTCTCCTTCTCCTTCTTCTCCTTCTTCTTCTCCTCCTCCTCCTTCTCTTCCTCCTCCTCCTCCTCCTCCTCCTCCTCCTCCTCCTCCTCCTCCTCCTCCTTTTCCTCCTCCTCTTTCTTTTCTTCCTCCTCCTCCTTCTCCTTGTCCTTCTTCTTCTTTGCTTTTATATCTCCTAAGTTCTGCATATTGTTAGCAATAGTGGTGCTTAGTAAGTGTTTTCTAATATAGTCAAAGCCCCTGCTATTCACTTTCAGGAGTAAGAAAGATTTCAATCAATCATATAGGAAACATTAATTAAGTGATTACTAAGTTTCAGACATCATATTAAATACAAATATAATAGGAATATAGATATAATGATTGAAACAATTCTTGTAAAGCTCTTCAGCTCTCCTCATTTTGTTAGTACCTACTTAGGACTCTGGTAGCCATACTTAATTTTCTTTCCCTTGTCTTACTGACCCCTTATCTAGAACAACTAGCTATTTTTCTACTTTTCCTTTTTTTTTCCTTTTTCTTGCTCAAATTCTTTAAGACTAAATACTTTTTTCCCTTTGTGTTGTTACTTTACCTTCTTTTCATATCTTCTATCTCCTTGAATTCTTTTTTTCTTTCAGCTCAAACCCACTTTATTTCTAACTCAATCTTGCTCCTTACTCCTCAGATATTTTTACCTTTTCTTTATAAAAACACTGCCATCTCTGTGGACCCTTCCTCCCACAAGAAACCTGTTCTTCAAATCTCCATTTTAGGAAATGCCCATGCCAGCCATGTTTACTCAGATTCTGACTCCTCAATGTTTAGACAGATACCTTACTTCCCCCATACTACAATTTAAATCCCCTGTTGGTTTTTTAGCTCCCTTTAATTTTTAGTGTATTGTTCATTAGAATATAAATTCCTAAATGACTGTAATTGTCTTTTTTGTGCTTATATTTAGAGTCCCATCATTTGGCACAGTATTTCACATAAAGTAAGACTCTTAATAAAATTTTTGATCATATGTCATTGAATCCTCTTACTGAATTGAATCTGAATCCTTGGATCCTCTCTGTTTCTTCCTTCCTTCAATCTATCTTCTTCTACTGAAGTATATTCTTGTTCTCTGATTCAAGGCTTCATCTTCTTTTAAACTTGCCTAAAGTTCTCTTACCTTCCCTTTCTTCAAATCCAATTGAATTTTTTCAACTCCCAAATTCCCAAAATTTCTTTCATAATCCCTTTTCCTTCAGCTTTTCTTCAGCTAAAGGATTTCAACAATTTTCTGTCATGAAGTCAGAAAATAGATAGAACAGTGAAATTTAAAATTCACTATCTCATTATTATCTTATTTTCACAACAACACTGAGAAGTGTGTTTTTTTTTTTATTTTTTATTATCCCCATTTTACAATTGGCGATAATTGAGGTTCACAGAAGGTACATGCATTGCCCAAGGTCACACAGTAGTTTTCTGTGGTCAAATCTTAATTCAGATTTTTCTTAATTCAGGTCTTACTAAATGCAGGTCCAGGGTTAATGCTTTATTGAATATACCACCTATTTACCTTTAGTAATGGAGTCAGAAAATATAACTTTGACTTTCAGCAATACTACTTTCAACCTACATGACATATTGCAAAGCACTTAACCATTTTAAGCTTCAGTATCCTCATCTCTGTAATGGAAATATTAGACTAGATATTCCTAAAATTTAGTCCAACTCTATATTTATGTTCCTAGGAACTCAACATAAATGTGGCTACTGATTTTTTCTGTCCACTAATCATTTACTGCATCTTTTCTTACATTTATTTTTTTTTCTCCTTTACAACCTAAAAGTAGAGTGCAATTTTATGAAAAGCATCTTTCAAGTAATGTCTTGTCCTTGTTATATTTCCATAACTTTCTAGGAGATATTTTGTCCAAAAAACAAACAAACAAACAAACAAAGGAAACAATTTCCTAACAGTTGATTTAGAAACAAATGACTGAAACAGAGAACTTTAGAAGATTGAGAGGGAATAGAATACAGCTGATGTCTCCCAAAATTCAAGGGCAATACAAGTCAGCAAACATATTAGCAGAACTTAAGTACAATAAATACCTTGTAGATATCAAATACCTTTAATTAATTTAGGGAGTTAATAAAATCACAAAAAAAAAATCATTGTTTCATATAGTACAACTTGAACACTTTCTCACTAAAAAAATTAAACAGAGAAAAGGAAATAATCTTTTAAAATAAACTGAAACTGAAGGAATCCTTTGGAAAAGGTAAGCTTAGTAGCTCATCTTATGATTTTAGAACTTAAATGTGTGGTCACTGTCTGGTACTTTAGATATCCTAGATTATTCAAATGCATTTGGTGATTACATATGTATAGCCTGCCTAAATACACATGAAAAAAATATTTTTGGAGAATCTGCAATTTTGAAAGTCCTAAAATCATAGATTTCAAATCTAAAAGGGACATTATGATCATATCAAACACTCCAGTTTACACTTAAGTAAAGGCACAGAAAGGTTAAATTGATTTGCCCCAGGGACTCATAGCTAACAAATTTGGGAGGCAAAATTTGAACTCAGATCTTCCTGACTCTTTCTATATACTATTATTTTTACCCACCCTAATTTAACCATGCCACTTGGGTACCTTTGTTTAAGTGCTAAGAATTGGGAATACAAAGATAGCAATAAAATCCCAGCTTTCATAGACTTTATGTTATTCCCATGAAATACCAAATGGAAAATAAAATTACAAGATTTTAGTCTTTGAGTTAGCTTGATATTTGCTTGCTATGATTATGATTCTTTATCATTTTAAGTGGCCTCAAAACTTGAAATCCTCCAATCACATCAAGGATCTGGTTGAACTTGGGCATTCTGATTAAGTCTTCTCACTACTCTAATAATTTAAGGAAGTAGAAAGAATCCACTTGGGTTATCAACAAAGAGAAAGCTAGAGTTCAAAGATAATATGATACTTGAACTGAATCTTAAGGGATGATAGAAGCCATATGGAATAATAGACAAGGCACAGGACTTGGTATCAGAATGATCCGACTTCATATTCTATCTCAGACATTCAGCAAGGCATTCACTTTGGCTCTCTACTCCTCTATTCCTTCATCTATAAAATAAAGGGATGCAATCAGATTTAAGCAATTGGAAAAACTGGAATTTTTTATTGGAAAAACACCAATTGCTCATGCCTAAGACAATATATAAAAATGGCAATTCTATTTAAATTGGTCTACTTGTTCAGTATCATAGTAATCAAAATGACAAAAAAGTTATTTTGTAGAGCTATAAAAAATCATAACAAAATTAATCTGCAAGAACAAAAGGCTCTTTTATCAAGAGAATTAATGAAAAAAAAAATACAAACCATGGGGTCTAGCAGTTCCAGACCTAAAACTATGTTATAAAGCAGCAGGCATCAACACCTTTTGATACTGGCAAAGAAACAGAGTGGTGGATCAGTGAAATAGGTTAGATACATAGTATTCAATAATCAATACTTAATCAAGCCCAAACTCCAGCTAATGGGATAAGAATTCACTATCTCACAAAACTTATTGGGAAAACTGGAAAATAATATAGCATAAACTCAGCATACACCCCATTCTCACATTCCATAACAAAATAAGATCAAAATGGGTATATGATTTTTGTGTAAAGGGTGATACCATAAGCAAATTAGTAGTAGGGCAAAGGATAGGGAGAATTTGTGACCAAAGAACTATAGAACATTATGAAATATAAAATGGACAACTTTGATTACATTAAATTAAAAATATTTTGCACAAATAAAACCAATAGAAATAAGATTTAAAAGGAAGTACAAAGCTGGGGGGAAATTTTACAACCGGTGTTTGTGATAAAGGTCTCATTTCTAAAATATATGAAGAACTGTGTCAAATTTATAAGAATACAAGTCATTCCTCAACTCATAAATGGTCAAAGATATGAACAATTTTCAGATGAAGAAATTAAAGCCATCTATAGTCATATGAAAAAATGCTCTGAATCACAAATGATTAGAAAAACAATTAGAACAACTCTGAGATACCACCTCACACCTCTCAGATTCGGTAAGATGACAGGAAAAGATAATGATAAATGTTGGTGGGGAAGTGGGAGACCTGGTACCTTAATGCATTGTTGGTGGAGTTGTGAAATGATCCAACCATTCTGGAGAGCAATCTGGAACTATACCCAAAAAGCTATAAAACTGCACATACCCTTTGACCCCTCAGTGCAATTACTGGGTCTATATCCCAAGGATATCGGAAATGAGGGAAAAGGTCCCACATGTGAAAAAATGTTTATAGCAGCTCTTTGTGTGGTAGCAAAGAATTGGAAAATGAGTAGATGCCCATCAATTGGGGAATGGCTGAACAAACTGTGACACATGAAGGTAATGGAATGTTATTCTATTAAAAAAAAATCATGAACAAATTGATTATAGAAAGGCCTGGAAAGATTTACAGGAACTGATGCTGAGCAAAACAAGCAGAACCAGGAATACATTGCATACAATAAAGGCTTGGTTCTTCTCAGCAGTTCAGTGATCCAAGGCAATCTCATCCAGAGAGAGAACTATGAAAGTTGAATATAAATCAATATATGCTATATTCACTTCTTTTATTTTGTTTTTTTTTTTTTTCCCTCTGTAGTGGTTTTTCCATTTTGTCCTGATTTTTCTCTCGCAACATGATTCATAATGAAATGTATATTTTAAAAGTTAATAGACATGTATAACTAGGAAATAAATGTTTAATTTTAAAAAAGAGAAAATAGCTTTTAGATTTATAAGATCATGCATTAGCACCGGGAGGAACTTTTGAGGTCATTGAGTACAACTTCTTCATTTTAAAATGTAAAGGAAGGTAAAATAACCTATCACAGGCCAACAACCAAATGGCATAGATAGGATTTTAAATCAGATCTTCTGACTCCAAAAAGACCTTGAGAAATAATGGTTTGAGATTAAAGCTTAAAGTTCAAATTCTTTCCCGAATGCATATTGATTTGTGTACATCTTGGCAAGTCATATAAATGATCAGTGATCTAGGTAACTTTTTAAGACTATAAATTGCAGAAAAGTTGTTAATTTGCATTAGAATAGACATACCATCTTGGTTTTGTTCCCTATGCCAACGAAATCACAGGGATAGTCCTTGTTTTTAATCCTCTGAGTGGAAATCCATTGCTTTCTATATTTCTATATTACATAGTAATACAATCTGGTGAGAACCTAAATCATATGAAGGGGAGCAGCAAGGTTGCATAGTAAACAGAGTACCAGGCCTGAAGTCAGAAAGTATCTAACCTCAGATACTTATTAGCTGTTTGACCTTGGGTAAGTCACTTAACCCTGATTGCCTCAAGGACAAGGAAATTGCAAACCACTCCAGTATCTTCACCAACAAAATCCCAAATGAGGTCATAAAGAATCAGACTACAGACAACAACATTGTGAAATAGGATTAGAAATGTTAATGGGTGAAAAGCTTTAAATACCAGCCTTAAGTGTTTTTATTTTATGTTTGAGATAATAGACAAATACTGAAGGGAAACGACATGCTCTCATTTGTGCCTTAAGATTATTTTTGTTATAATGTGGAGACTGGTTGAGTATATGAGAGAATAGAAGCAGGCAGGCTAGTACAACAGTGAGTGAAGTGAAATAAATAGATGTGAGAGAGTCTATGGCATCAGAATTGACAGTACTTGGCAACTAATCTGATATGGGTCTAATGTTCAGGGAAGATGATCTAGAGAAAGATGGTATCCTTTGCAAAAAATATAGACATTTAAGTGAATTATAAATTTAATGGATAAAATATTGTTAGATAAAACAAAATTTCATTTTGAAACTAGTGGTTTTAGATATCAGGTGAGAAGTCTAACAGAGTAGCTGTTAGAAATCAAGACCGCATTATATGTATCTGAGAACCATTTGCAGACAAATAATAATTGAACCCATAAAAACATATATGGGATCATGAAAGAAAGAGTATAGATAATAAAAAGGAGGCACAAATATAAGATCTTAGGGAATATTCACATTTGTAAGGGAGAAAATAGGTTACAATCCCACAAAAGACACTGCGCTCAGACATACATAAGAAAATAAATTGGAGATAGCAGTACAGTGAATACAGGAAAAAGTAGAAATTATATAGGAGAGTGTTTGGTGTAGTCTCTTGAAAGCTTTGGGAGGTCAAGAAGGATGATGACTGAGAAAATACCATTAACCTTAGTAGTTAAGAGATCACAGGAAACTTTGGAGTTAGTCATTTTAGTACAATGGCAAGATTTTAAGCCAGATTGCAAGGACTTGAGAGTGAGTGAATTGTGAGGAAGTAAAACCAATGAGAACAAGCAATTACTTCCAGGAATTTGGCAATGTAAGAGGAAATATATAGGATGGCAGATGAGGTTATAGTAGAATAAGTGTGGGGTTATTTGTGATAGGGATGGGAAGAGATAAGATGAGGTTGATCTGAATATGTTTATGACCAATGGGTAAAGAGTTAGTAAATAGACTCTTACTACAGGGTAAGGAAGGAATTATTGAAGTCACAAATCCTCACAATAGATGGAAATGTATGGGACTGAGGAAACAAAAATATCCTTGGCAAGTAAGAAACACATAGACTTAGCCATGCATTACAGACAAAAGGAGAAAGTGAGGCTGGTGAGTTTGCACAGCCCACCCTCATTTCAATTCAATTCATTTGCATTTTATAGCATCACCTCCCTTCTACCATAGACTTCCTTGAGAATGAAAGGCAACCAAACTCTGTGAGTAGTGTTGCCCCACTGGGGATCCAATTGGAAATGGTCAGTTAGGTTATGTATTTCTTTCCTTCCTCCCTTCCTTCCTTCCTTCCTCTTTTTCTCCCTCCCTTCTCCCTTTCCTCCCTTTCTCTTTTTCTCCCTTCCTCTTTTTCTTCCTTCTTTCCTTCCTCCCTCCTTTTCTCCCTTCCTCTCTTCCTCCCTCACTCCCTATCTTCCTCCCTCCCTTCCTCCTTTCCTTCCTCTCTCCCTTCTCCCCTCCTTCCCTTCCTCCCTCCTTACTTTCTCAGTTCTTACCTAGCCTTAAGGTAATGGGCATTGCCTCAGTCAAACTGAGACCTGTTAAATACCTTAGCTTAAAAAAGGCTAAGGTCTTCCACTGCATTCAGGGCCATCTGATTTATATCTTAGATGGATCTCTGTAGGACAAAGTGAGGCTGGTGACTTTGCACAAGCCAGTGTCATTTAAAACAATTTTACTTCCATGTCTTGGTATCATCTTTCTGATTTCATGGTTGTCCTTTTGAATGAAGCATAAAAACAACAACAACAGATAAGAGCATGAAAGTGAGAATAGGCAAAGTTATAGAGAGATATTGAGGTATTCCATGAGTGAATGAAAAGGTCCATAAATGATACTTCTATTTTCTCCTTAGGGCAGAAGTGAGATGGTCTGCTAAGAGAAAGGTTAGAGTGGTATTAGGGATTTAAGAATGAAGAGAAGTTTTTCAAAATAAATATTTGAAGTTCAATAAGAAATCAGAGATGTACAAAAATGTGAGTGAGCAACAGATTGAGCTCAGATGAGATTAGATAATTAACCCAATAATCATGTTTGAAATTCTTCCAGTAAGTTTCATTGATTTTAGAAGTATACATAAAGCCATGAAAAGTACATGTGCCCAAATAAAAAGACAGCAAGCACTCTCTATGTTATATAGGAAAAAAAAATTGCTGGAATTACTATCTAGTGTTTAATGTCTCCAGTAGATACCAGATTGTATAGCAAGCTCACACTGTTTTAGTTTGTTTCTACTGTGAATGTATAAGCAGTTCTAGATTATAGTATTGAACAAATTTTTCATTGTAAAGATTAAGCAAACTGAATATACAGTCCCCTGATTTTACCAAACTCCACCAAAGGAAAAGAATAGCTATAATAATTCAAAAATCTCTCATGGCTCAGTCTCCATCCCACCAAAATCTGAATCTCTTTTCAAATTCCATATTACCCAAAAGAATTATCCATGCAATAGGAAGTTTAAAAGCATTTTAATACAATTAAAATACGTTGAAAAGCATTGGCCTTAAAACATTCAAGTGGCATAAATCCAATGTTAGTATGACTGGGCACCTCAGCTTTCTACATCAAGTTCAATTGTTCTCCCAAGGAGGGAAAAAACTGATACCACAGAAAGTCCTTTGAACCAAGCATACTTGTTTTCAGAATCATAAGGGGAGAGGAGTTTTGCTTCAACCATTCTCATTTACTCTATCAATATGTAATTTAACAAATATTTGTTAAATATAAACTATGTGATATTGTAAAGAATGTGCCATTCAGCTCTCTCATGTTCTCTATCAAGTATAAATTGGCCCTGTTAATATTTCTCCCTCAGATCTATTCTTCTTCTGAACTTCCCTATTACCATCAATGAATGTTTCATATCCTTTACTTCTCACTTTTGCTCATGATTATTCATTACCAAATCTTTCAATCTCTACATTTTCGCTTTTCTCATACAAAAATATTCCCCTTGTAAGAAATGATTATAGAAAAGGGAATTTCTAAGTTCAATCATATAGGCAGTACACTTTAGGTAATACCTTCCTTCCTATATATATAGGTAATGGATATTAAGTAACCCAAAGGTGACTATATCATAAGAGTTGAGGAGGTTGAGGAACTATGGGATCTGGGTATTAAAGGAGATAAAAACATAAATATTATGTCTTAATATTTTAATTGTTTTTAATGTTTTAAATATTAAAATCTACATGTGAGTACAAAAGTATCAACAAAAATATTGCAACATATATGAAGACAGAGGAGTAGGGAGGAAGACTGTTAACCAGATGATAAACTTTTTGAGAAAGAAAGGAATGTGAACTGGGAGTCTGATGACGTCTGCAACAAGTATGTGACATGGTCTAATAGGCAGATGAAATTAACATCAAAGGAGGAAAGCTAATGGAAACAGAGAGTTTAAAGTGACAGGAGATACCAAGAAGAATTCAAATTCCTTCCTATAAACACTGACTTCTATTACATGATGGGAAGGGGAGATAATTCTTAAGAAAAGGAAGAAGCAGCATTTAGGAATGAAATGTCTTCTAGAAAAATTAAAAATGTCTCTGAGCAGGACTTCTAGCCAAGATGGAGAGGACACACACATCTATTTGACCTTCATCTTTTCTCTCAGAATAGTTCATTTCATGATAAGCCTCGGAATTAGTGCTTGACTAAAATAATTAATAATAATAATAATAATAATAATAATTACCAAGAGTTAAGATCTTCAAAACTCACCAGAAAAGGTCTGTTTTTGCTATTGGGCAGGGATGGTCAGATTGGGTGCAGGCTGAGGGTAGGCAGTGAGAGTAAAGCAGGCAGCTCACACCTAAGCAGAGGGGGGCAGGGTGTGATCTCAGCCATTTCTGCAGGAAGAACTACCCAGTGGGCCTAATTTGCCCTGGCAGCAAACCAGTAGATCAGCAAAGAAGCTCTAAACAAAGAGGGAGAAATATAAGCCCAAAAAGCTTGGATCTCTCAGGACCTGGCCATACTCACCAGAGTGTTTTAGCACACTCTCAGAGTCTCAGAGTGCAGACCCAGTGCAGCCATTGCTGTCCTACTAGTACCTCACTGCTGCCCCCACACACACAATCTGTAGAGGAAGCTCGGTAATACCATCCAGCCCCTTCCCACCCCCCCCAAAAAAAAAAAAAAGCAGACTGAATTTTTTTGTTAGTTTTCTTTGATTCTTCTTTGACAAAATGAGCAAAAAATTGAAACGAACTCTAACTATTGATAGCTTCTATAGGGATAGAAAGCAGACTTTAAATCCTGAGGAGACTAAAAACAGGCTGTCTCCAGATGAATCCCCAAAGAAGGATATGATCTGATCCTCAACACATAAGACTTTCATAGAAAAAAATAAAAAGACTCTAACAAGAGAGCTAGAAGAAAAATGAGAAAAGGAAAGGGAAGCTTGGCAAGAGAGTCTGGATAAGTCATTCCACTTATTTAAAGATAGAGGGGATAAAGAAATCAAATCCTTGAAAAACAGAATTAGTTAATTGGAAAAAGAAAATAGCTCTCTAAAAAACAAAATTGGTGAAATGGAAAAAGATTCCATAGAACAAAACAACTCACTTAAAAACTCAATTGGACAACTAGAAAAAGATATAAAAAAGTGAGTGAAGAAAATAATTCATTAAAAATTAGAATTGAACAAATGGATGAATGACTTGAGGAGACACCAAGAATCATTAAAACAAAACCAAAAAAAAAGAAAAAGAAACAATGGGGTAAAAATGGCAAATACCTTCTTGGGAAAACAACAGACCTGGAAAATCAATCTAGGAGAGATAATCTGAGAATTATTGGACTTCCTGAAAAACTATGATGAAAAAAAGAGCCTGGACACTATTTTCCAAGAAATTATCAAAAAGACTACCCAGATGTCATAGAAACAGAGGGTAAAATAGACATTGAAAGAATTCATCAATCACTTACTGAAAGGGACCCTAAAATCAAAACTCCAAGAAATATAGTGGCCAAATTCCAGAATTATCAGATGAAGGAAAAAATACTGCAAGCTGCTAGAAAAAATCAATTAGAGGTGCCACAATAAGGATTATTCAGGATCTAGCAGCATCCACATTAAAGGATCAAAGGGCTTGGAATATAATATTCCGAAAGGCTAAAGAAGTTGGTATGCAGCCAAAAATAAGTTACCCAGCCAAACTAAGCATCTTTATCCATGGAAAAAGATGGATATTCAACAAAATAAGTGAATTTCATCTATTTTTGATGAAAAAAATGGAACTAAACAAAAAGTTTGATCTACAAATATAGAACTCAAGAGAAAACTAAAAAAGGTAAAAAGAAATCTTGGGAACTGTATTTCTGCTATAAAGATATATTAAAAAACACATGTATGCTTTGTTCTAGAAACTAGAGGTGGAAAGGAAATTGTACCAGGAAAAGGATAAAGTGGGGTACTACATCTCACAAAGAGACAAAGGAAACCTATTATATCTGAGAGAAAGAATGGAAGGGGATAAACATAGTGTGTATCTTACTCTCATCAGAATTGGCTTAAAGAGAAAAATATTAGACATATTCGATTTATGGTGAAACTTCTTGAACCTCATTGAAAAGTGGGAGGGGAAAAGTGAAAAGGGAAGGGGTAAGCTAAGCAGAAGGGAATACAGAAATTGTGAGGAAAAGGGGTTAGAACTCTAAGGTAGGGGGAGGGACACTAAAAAGGAAGGGCTCTGAGAAGCAAGTGGTGCTCACAAGTTTAATACTGGGGAGGGAGGGTAAGGGGGAAGAAAAGGAGAAAAGCATAAGCAAGGGTTCACAAGATAGCAAGTAATACACAATTGGTAATTTTAGCCATAAATGTGAATAGAGTAAATTCCCCCATAAAGAGGAAATGGTTGGCAGAATGGATTAAAAACCAAAATCCTACAATATGTTGTTTACAGGAAACACACTTGAAGCAGGTCAATACATACAGAGTAAAGGTAAAAAACTGGAGCAGAATCTAATATGCTTTTGGTGAAGTCAAAACAGCAGAGAAAGATCCTGATTTCAGATCAAGCAAAAACAAAAATTGATCTAATTAAAAGAGATAAGGAAGGGCATTGTATCTTGTGAAAGGACAGCATAGATAATGAAGCAATATCAATATTAAACATATATATACCAAGTACTGTAGCATCTAAATTCTTAAGAGAAATTAAGAGAGCGGCAAGAAGAAATAGGCAGCAAAACTATAATAGCGGGAGATCTCAACTTGCACTCTCAGAATTAGATAAATCAAAGCACAAAATTAATAAGAAAGAAGTCAAAGAGGTAAATAGAATACTAGAAAAGGTTGATATGATAGATCTCTGGAGAAAATGCAATGGGGACAGAAAGGAGTACACTTTCTTTTCAGCAGTTTATGGAACCTATACAAAAATTGATCATATATTAGGACATAAAAACCTCAAACTCAAATGCATTAAGGCAGAAATAGTAAATGCATCCTTTTCAGACCATGATGCAATAAAAATTACATTCAATAAAAAGCCAGGGGGAAATAGACCAAAAATAATTCGAAACTAAATAATCTCATACTAAAGAATGATTGGGTGAAACAGCAAACCATAGACATAATTAATAACTTCTCCCAAGAAAATAAAAATAATGAGATGTCATACCAAAATGTGTGGGATGCAGCCAAAGCAGTAATAAAGAGAAATTGTATATCTCTAGAGGCCTACTTGCATAAAATAGAGAAAGAGAAGGTCAATGAATTGGGCTTGCAACTAAAAATGCTAGAAAAGGAACAAATTAACATCCCCCAGTCAAATACTAAACTTGAAATTCTAAAAATAAAAGGAGAAATCAATAAAATTGAAAGAAAAAAAAAACTATTGCATTAATTAATAAAACTAAGAGTTGGTTCTATGAAAAAAACCAACAAAATAGATAAACCTTTAGTGAATCTGATTAAGAAAAGGAAAGAGGAAAATTAAATTGTTAGTCTTAAAAATGAAAAGGGAGAAGTCACCACTAACAAAAAGGAAATTAGAGCAATAATTAGGAATTACATTGCCCAGTTTTTTGCCAATAAATTTGATAACTTAAATGAAATGGAAGAATACTTTCAAAAATATAGCTTGCCCAGATTAATAGAGGAACAAGAAGTAAATTGATTAAACAGTCCCATTTTAGAAAAAGAAATAGAACAAGCTATTAATCAACTCCCTAAGAAAAAATCCCCAGGACCAGATAGATTTACATGTGAATTCTATCAAATATTTAAAGAACAATTAACTCCAATTCTATATAAACTATTTGAAAAAATAGGGAATGAAGGAGTCCTACCAAATTCCTTTTATGACACAGACATGGTACTGATACCTAAACCAGATGGGTTGAAAACAGGAAAGAAAATTATAGACCAATCTCCCTAATGAATATTGATGCTAAAATCTTAAATAAAATATTAGCAAAAAGATTACAGAAAATCAGCCCCAGGATAATACACCACAATCAAGTAGGATTTATATCAGCAATGCAGGACTGGTTCAATATTAGAAAAACTATTAGCATAATTGACTATTTCAATAACTAACAAAAACCATATGATCATCTCAATATATGCAGAAAAAGCATTTGATAAAATTCAACATCCATTCCTAATAAAAACACTTGAGAGCATAGGAATAAATGGATTTTTCCTTAAAATAGTCAGGAGCATATATTTAAAACCATCAGTAAGCATCATATGTAATGGGGATAAACTGGAACCATTCCCAGTAAGATCAGGAGTGAAACAAGGTTGCCCACTATCACCATTATTATTCAATATTGTATTAGAAACGGTAGCCTCAGCGATAAGAGTCGAGAAGGAGATTAAAGTAATTAGAGTAGGTAATGAGGAAACCAAACTATCACTCTTTGAAGATGATATGATGGTATACTTAGAGAACCCCAGAGATTCTACTAAAAAGGTATCAGAATAATTCACAACTTTAGCAAAGTTGCAGGATATAAAATAAATCCACATAAATCTTCAGCATTTTTATACATCATAACAAAATCCAACAGCAAGAGATACAAAGAGAAATTCCATTCAAAATAACTGTCAATAGCATAAAATATTTGAGAATCTATCTACCAAAGGAAAGTCAGGAATTATATGAGCAAAATTACTAAACACTTTCCACACAAATAAAGTCAGATTTAAATAACTGGAAAAATATTAAGTGCTCTTGAAGAGGCCAAGCGAATATAATAAAGATGACAATACTCCCTAAACTAATTATCTATTTAGTGCTATACTAATCAGACTCCCAAGAAACTATTTTAATGACCTAGAAAAAAATAACATCAAAATTCATATGGAAGAACAAAAGGTCGAGAATTTCAAGGAAATTAATGAAAAAAAAAAATCAAATGAAAGTGGCCTAGCTGTACCTGATATAAAACTATATTATAAAGCAGCAGTCACCAAAACCATGGTATTGGCTAAGAAATAGATTAGTTGATCAATGGGAATAGGTTAGGTTCACAGGACAAAACAGTCAATAACTATACCAATCTAGTGTTTGACAAATCCAAAGATCCCAAATTTTGGGATAAGAATTCATTATTTGACAAAAACTGCTGGGAAAACTGGAAATTAGTATGGCAGAAATTAGGCATGGACACACACCACCATACACCAAGATAAGATAAAAATGGCTCCATGACTTTAGGCATAAAGAACCAGATCATAAATAAATTAGAGGAACATAGGATAGTTTTCAGACTTGTGAAGGAGGAAGGAATTTTTGACCAAAGAAGAACTAGAGATCATTATTGATCACAAAATAGAAAATTTTGAGTATATCAAATTAAAAAGCCTTTGTACAAACAAAACTAATGCAAACCAGATTAGAAGGGAAGTAACAAACTGGGAAAACATTTTCACAGTTAAAGGTTCTGATAAAGGCTTCATTTCCAAAATATATAGAGAATTGACTCTAATTTATAAGAAATCAAGCCATTTTCCAATTGATGAATGGTCAAAGGATATGAACAGACAATTTTCAGATGATGACATTGAAACTATTTCCACTTATATTGATCAGAGAAATGCAAATTAAAACAACTCTGAGATACCACTACACACCTATCAGATTGACTAAGATGACAGGAAAAAATAATGATGAATGTTGGAGTGGGTGTGGGGAAACTGGGACACTAATGCATTGTTGGTGTAATTGTGAATGAATCCAACCATTCTGGAGAGCAATCTGGAATTATGCCCAAAAAGTTATCAAATGGTGCATACCCTTTGATCCAACCATGTTTCTACTGGGCTTATATCCCAAAGAGATACTAAAGAAGGGAAAGGGGCCTGTATGTGCCAGGATGTTGGTGACAGCCCTTTTTGTGGTGGCTAGAAATTGGAAAATGAATATTTATGCCCATCAGTTGGAGAATGGTTAGGTAAATTATGGTATTTGAATGTTATGGAATATTATTGCTCTGTAAGAAATGACCAGCAGGATGAATACAGAGAGGCTTGGAAAGATTTACATGAACTGATACTGAGTGAAATGAGCAAAACAAGAGATCATTATACACTTCAACAACAATACTCTATGAGGATGTATTCTGATGGAAGTGGATATCTTCAACAAAGAGAAGATCTAATTCAGTTACAATTGATCAGTGATGGATAGAATCATCTATACCCAGAGAAGGACACTGAAAATTGAGTGTGAACTGTTTGCATTTTGGTTTTTCTTCCAGGTTATTTTTACCTTTTGAATCCACTTCTTCCTGTGCAACAAGAGAACTGTTCAGATTTGCACACATATATTGTATCTAGGATAAACTATAATATATTTAACATGTATAAGACTACCTACCATCCAGGGGAGGGGGTGGTAGGAGGGAAGGGAAAAATCGGAACAGAAGAGAGTACAAAGGTAATTTTGTAAAAAAAAAAAAAAAAAAATTACCCATTCATATGTACTGTCAATAAAAATCTATAATAAAAAAAAGTGTCTCTGAGCACCGGAAGGTGGAAGGAACATGAAAGCAAATTGTCCATAATGAAGGGATATTGGTTAGTTATACAAAATCCCAGTAGGAACAGAGAAAGAAAAATGAGAAAGAGGGCAGAAGACTGAAGGGAGGAAAGGACAGAGGAGAACTTGAAAGTGAGAATAAAGAGAAAAACTTTCATTCTATCACATGTCTGAATTTGTAGTTTTCTTATCATCATTGTTTTGAATTCTCTTCCCATTTGATCTACATCAATTTTAAAAGCAATGAAAGTGTTCTTATATAATAGATTTATAATACTGTGAATATAGGCATACACACACACACACACACACACACACACACACATATATATTACATGGGATCATAAGAACATTGAATAATCACTGGAAGCGACCTTGAAAGTCATCTTACTCAATCCCCTCAATTTATAGATGAGAAAACTAAGGTGCAGACAGTAGAAATGATTTAAGATCACTCAGATAGTAAATCCTAGGTCTCCAACTCAAAATCCACTATTTGTTTAGCTATATCACACTCAAACCCTCACTTGAAGAAATAAGAGGCTAATATTTTCACTTTGGCATTTACTTCAAATATGCCTGATAATTTATATATGTATATATGTATATATGAATAAATATATAAAGATATCTCATATATATGGCATATATTTATCAGACATATTATGCATTTTAAAGTCTAGAGTCACAATGCTATCTCATTTACATATTATCTTGGCAAGTTCCCAAGTAGAAGGAGTACTTAGGGTAAAGGTGCCATTATCTACTTCTTCATTGTCTGCTAAGGTGACAAAACAAAGGCTAGAATGCTCAAAGTTACTCATTAATTTGGTTTTCATTTCTATCTTTCCATATTAATAACTGCTCATGTTTTCAGATTAGCATTCTATTTGTGCTTATTAATAAGTTGAATGAGCAGACATAGCCGACACACTTCTCATCACTACTATGCATAAGCTTGTCCCTGATACCCTACAGTTGAAGAGAGCTTCTTACAGAAAACATTTTGGATCTCATAGCTACACTGGCCAAGTTTATATCCTTCCCAGTTCAGAGGCCCATGCTGACGCCTCCAGGGGCATAGCTGGGCCTATTTACAAGCTGGCTCCATGAATATTTAACAAAGAGTTTGAGAGAAGCTTGACTAGAGATCCATCTGTTAAACTGCTGGAGACATACCAGACATCCGTGAATTAACTACAGAATTGGTCCATTATATTGTCAGGGTTCCATAGAAAGCTTTCCATTCACAGCTGATACCACATCCCAAGTACAGGAGCCTCGAAATGGAATGAAAGAATCTATAATTTGTAAATATAAATTACAGCACCTAATTAAGTTAATTCTCTCTGCAAATCAGTTAAGAGCCCTATGACAAGTTTAACACAATACTTTGAGAGACTTACCCTTATGCTGCTATATTATTATTCCTACCAAGGTATGTCAAAGTCTGATCCCAACTTTTGGGAATCCCTTGATATTGTCATTCTTTGGGAGGTGGGGGGTGTGGGAAATGCACCATCTAAGAAGTCAAGCCAAATTAATTGCTATTACAGTCATTTAAACTCCAACATTTTATAATTTGATAAAAATAATTTACAGAGCAGAAGTACCCAAAATTCTACAAATCAGACTGCCACACTATTTCTTGTCACCCAGTGAAAGATGATGTTTGTTTCTAGGGAATGAAGAATGTCTAGATTTCCAATAAATCATTGATATCTCATAAAAAGCTGTGTCAACCTCCTTGAGGGCATATGATGCCTGTATTAATGTGGAAACTGAAGGGATAGCATCCTCTGATGCCAAGTCCTCTCTCTTCCAGTTTTTAGAGCCTTTCTCCCCTCCAAGGAGAAACTCAAAAATGAAAATTGAATAGTTCGAACAAAGAAAAGCCATGTGTCACTAAACACTTATAGAACTATAGCTTATCCCCCAAAATTTATAAGAGAAAGGCATTTTGGGCAGAGGAAGCAAAAGTTTCTAGTTTCAGATATAAGCCCTCTCTGTTCCTTTGCTGTTTTCTACTTTTCAGCATCAGGACTCCAGCTCACCCTTTGTGACATGAAAGGAATAGCAGCTATTAGAAAAAGGCCCTAAGGCACTCTAGAGGAGTTGGGTGAGGGGAGAGGAAGAGATGAAGTGCTTTATACTGAGAAAATAAGGAAATGATTTAGAGCTCTATGTTACATTCAGATTCAAATACCAAGAACCTGATTCTGTACTTCCTCTATCCTCTGCATAATATCCAAGTACTTTAAGGAGTCCATTTACCTCAGACATATTGTATATATAATCTCAATTCAAATATGAACATATACATAATATACACATACACATGCACATGTGTATGGGTATAAACATTCCTTTGGCATTTCTAGTACAAAAAAGACAAAATAACATCAGCAAAATAGTCTTTCAGGGTTTTTGTGCAGGGAGATGAAAACTATATATATAGTTTTCATCGCTATTTTGTGATATAAACTAAGATAGTGTGAGAAAGGGGATCATGCTCTATAGAATAGCCTTTGCAAGGGGAGCAAAAGAAAAGACAAAACAAAATATCAAATCATTCAACTGTACCACTTTTAGGAATATATTTTGAAAGTTTTTCATTTTAGGAAAATAAAAAAAAAATACCATGAAGATGGGACCATAGTTCAATTTTGCTTATGACTTCATAGGATACTAAAAAATAAAAAAATAATAAAACCACAATCTATGCAATCTTGGACAATTCAAACTCATCAATTCTCTACACCTGCTGTTCATAATTTTTTTAAATGAGGAGGATAGATGAAATTATCACAAAGGTCCCTTCTAGCTTAAATAGTCAATGAACCTATGAAGTTATACAATCTTATAATTCCTTTTTCATTTCCAATGTTTGGAAAGTAACTGTGACACTACAAGATGTAGTAGGAAGGACATAGAATCTAATCCCTTTTGTATGCTACCTCTTTGACTATGGGCAAGGCATAACCTCTCTGGATTCTGTTAGCCTCAATTTCCTCTTTTATAAAATAAGCAAAATATACCATATAATCTACAAGATACCTTCCAAAAGCAACAGTCTATAATCCTAGAAAACATCTTATATATGTTCAGTTTATTATTTCCCATGTCATCTCATGACTAGATATTGTCATCTAATAGAATTTTATAAGAATAAAATTACAAATCCCCCCCCAAAAAAAAGAGAGTGCATAGTCTTTGAAAAATCTGTATGGTGATAACTTCATTGTTTAACAATATGATCTATGATCATATAATCTAAAATTGTTATGCTAGGTATCTTCCTCAGGTTGATTTTATATTTCCTGGTGCTAGTGAAACAGACCACTCTATTCATTTTTTTATCCTTTGCTTTTATTACCTCAATCAATCTACAAACATGCATTTAGTACTTTTCTAAATGCTCAATATTTTTTAAAAATAAGAAAAACCACTCTGCCCTCAATAAACTTTCTAATCTAATCCAGTTCTGATGGATAAGATTATACATAGAAATCAGAATGCACAAAATTAAAGCCAAGTACATGGCTTTATTCCTTAGAAGGAATGACATAATTGAGAGTATCAGGAATGGCCTACAGAAAAAAATAAACTTAACAGGAATTATAGGCAGTAATTAAAACAGGAAAAGAAACCAGGAATTGTTAAAATTCCAAAGTTGAGGAGTGCATTCAAGATATAGAGATTAGCCATTGAAATGTTAGATGAAGATGAAAAGTTAGATGAAGTGCAAGAGGCATCAAGTAGACAAATACAGATAGAGTGTAGAGTATAGAAAGAAGAGTTATGTCTTAGGAGATAAGGCAACCATATGGTGCAATAGACAGAACACTTAACTTGGATCAAAAAGTGCTGAATCAACTCTAGTTTCAGACATTTACTAGATGTATGAATCTGGACAAATCATTTAATCTCAGTTGCATCTGTAAAATAGGGATAATAATTGTACCTATTTCCCATAATTGTTTTTAGAATTAAATAGCATGTAAAGTCTTTTGCAAAACTTAAAGTGCTATACAAATGCATCTATTTTATCTAATAGAAGAAGTAAAAACAGAAGCTAGCAGTAGTAGTAAGAGTAGTAGTAGCAGCAGCAGCAGCCAACAGTACTAGTAATAAAGATAAACTTATGAAGAATTTTAAATACCAATGGCCTGGAAATTTAATCTTGAAAGTAATAGGCAGCCATTACAGTCAGTTGAGTTTGAGGGGAAGGTGACATAGTAAAAATGGATTGGAATGAGGAAAGATGAGGCAGAGACAAATTAGAAGGTTATTACAATAGCATAAGCAAGAAGTAATGAATGAGTTTATTTAGAGAAAGGGACTTTAGTAGAAATGTTGTAGGGATAGAAATTACAAGATTTTTCAATGATTGGGTGGGCAAGAGAGAGGAGTAGAGAATGACACCAAGGTTTGAAGGTGTCCTTGATAGTAATAGCAGAATTTAGAAAATAGGAGGGCTTGGTAAGAAAGAAAGCAAGTTCCATTTTTAACATGTTGAATTTTAAATATCTATGAGACACAAATGACTAAGCTCTAACCATACTACTAGCAAATGATGTCACTTGCACCATTTCTTACACAAAAGCCATTTTTGAAAAAAGGATTAAATGTATTAATTCCAACCATTCATGTCTTCATTGACCTTTTGATCAATGACAATTTTAATGACATGGTCATTATAGTGATCCAATATTCTAAACCAATGAAATAAGAAAACTTAAAAAAATAATAATAAGCCATAGCATGTCAAGCTTTGAAGCACTTTATCTAGTTCACATTCTTTTTTCATATATACATGCATACATAGACATACATTTATACATTTATGAATATGTATATATGTATGTATATGTATAACAGGAAATTTAGATAAAAAGTGTAGCAAATTAGTAACAAACACACTATTTCTTCTAACTATTGCCTCTATTCCCATTCTATCTCTGCCATTGCTATTTTAAGAAAAGCTATCCAGTTGGCCCTGCTTTTGACTTCTAGTAAACAGAACAGCAAGATATTGACTCTCCTGGAGTAGGACATGAGCTGAGCCTGATCATATTCAGTTGGGATACTTTAGTTATGTTCAATTCAGAGTAGGATTCTTTTCACTCTGGTTCCTTATAGGCTGTATGCTGGAGCTAGTTGGTAGTGACCCGTGAAGCACAAATTGTTAATTTTCAGTGTGAGTGTTCAAACTTTGGAAATCAGGAAAACACTATATAAATTAGAATTTGATATACTATTTTGTTGATTTCCAGATTTAACTTGATAAAGAAAATGTTAATAATTTAAATTAAGATTAAAAGTGTGTTATGCCTGCATTATTTTTAGAGAAATGGCTGGTAAACATTTCTCATCATGACTTTTATCTAGGTTTTACAAATTACTCCATCTTCTATCATCCAAAGATACTTTCTTTTCTCTAGAAATTCAAGTCAAAGAGTCTAAAGGTATTACTGATGCTACCACCACTGTTTTATCTACCCCTTCTCAATAATTCTCAGTATCAAAAGTGAGATGCTAGAAACATAATAAAAACATGATAAAAGTGCCTGAGGATTTCTCAATTTTTTCACACCTCCCTACAAGATAGGTCATTGGGATTCTATTCACCTAAAAGTTTTTCTTAATGACAAGTAACAACTCTGGGCCTCAATTTGCTCATCCACAAAAAACAAGGTACTCCACAAGACATCTGATTCCCCCATGATATCTGTTATCCTAAGGATGTGACAAATGAATTTTTCATTTTAAAATACATTTAAATATTTTAACGAGGTGTTGTATATTTTCTTCTATTTTTTTTTATTTTACTGATACCTGATATCTCATTGTCATTCACTTCCATTCATTCAATTATAATTTATAATAAATTATTTTCTTCAATAACCTTTTTTTAAACTTCTTTTGCATTTGGCCAATTGTGTTTTTAAAGGAGTTGTTTTGTTCATTAGATATTTTTTCCATTTCACCAATTCTATTTTTCAAGGAATTGTTGTTTTTTCCCAGTTCACCAAAAGTATTTTAAGAAAAAAAAAGTTTTTTTCTTCTTTCTTTTTCCAGACTCTCCTGCAAAGCTCTCATTTCCTTTCCTCATTTTTCTTCCTACTCTCTTTTAAGACCTTTTTGAATTTTTCCAAAAGAATCTTTTGAATTAGAAGAAACCATCATATCTTTAAGGCTTCATCTAATGGTGTTTTGCTTTTAATGTCCTCAAAATTTGGTTTCTGTTCTCCACTGTCTTCATGGTAGCTATCCATAGTCAGAATTCTTTTTGCTTTTTTTTGCTCATTTTTAAAGGTTGATGTCTGCTCATAGGGAACAGGGGAGATTATCCTGAATTTCTATAAGGTGACTGGGACTTCATATTGTGCTGAATCTTATGGTGTTGCCAGTTTCCCCACTGCCCTGGGTATGCCTGGTCAAATCCCACCTGTTGTGCTGAGAATTAGAGACTTACAATTTGCCTTCTGTAGTTAGAGGTCTCACAGCTAGTCTGCTGGTCCAGTAGCTTTCTAAACCAGAACAGAGTAGCTAACACTGCTGTATTTTGGCTAAGAACCTTCCACTAAATCTCCCATCATGCAGGGCCTCTCCAATCTGGGCCTCCCTGGGCCAGGTCTACATTGGACCACATACCTCCTTGTCCAAAAGAGATAGACCTTTCCTGAAGTCCTTCTAAGATGTCTTATGCTGGAAATTTGTCACTTCAAAATCTGTTCAGAAGTTTGATCTAATGTTGATTCTGAAGGAGGCCAGGAAGAACTCATGCAAAGTCCTGTCTATTCTCTACCATCTTGTCTCTGCCCCTAAACATTTTAAAATAAGGTATAATAGCAGAATTTCTATCATTCTGTAAGATTTTCCTTATATTCTCAACTTATCCAGATCAATGATAATGACGTTATACCATATGCTAAATAACTGACACTGGTAGAATATCAATGTTTCTTTAAAAAAAAATGATGTACTGGCAATAAGCTTTTGGCTTTAGTGCTAAGGTTTTCCATGTATGTTATACATTTATGCTTTTCAGTTATAAGGGATTTCTTTCATTTTCATAAGTTTTCTTAGATAATAGCAAATGACAAGTTGTAATATTCTTATGATGCCAGGTGATTAGCTAGAGCGTCAAAAACTGAAGTGGCTAAGAAATAAAGTATTCTTGATGACTTTGATTTGAATTTCTAGAGGGAAAAAAAGGTATCTTTGGGCATCAATGAGGAGGAAGAGTAATTTTTGGATCCTAAAGTACAGGCATCCTAGGAAATGTTTAACAGTCATTTCTCTAAAAATACATGTATTTTTTCATCGTAATCTTAAATTATTAACATTTTCTCTAGATGATGGCATTTAGGAAGATGTTACTAAGCAGGTTAGCTACGGATAGGAATTGGCCATTAGCCATCCATACCCCCCTCACCAATCTTGTATAAAGTGTAATTGGACTATTCCAACCTTCCCAGCTCATGCTCTATGTTCACCTATGGCTCCCTTACAGATCACAGAGCAAATGCCTGAATGCCCTGCCCTCCTAGTAGCTCTACCCTTCTGTTCTCTCTGCAGGATCATTTGTTGATGCTTTAAACACCCTAAGACATATGTCTTCCAGCCCTGCTGCTGTGAGTCCATCTGCCTTTTTTAAGTACTCTTCAACTCTGTTTCCCTCTTCTAGTATGACTGCCTAGCCTCTCATCACAAGGGTCACTTTCTCTAGTTAACAGGCCACAGTTGATCTTTTTGAGGAAGAGTGATGTGAAAAAGCATTCAAAAAGCTGTGGCCTCTTTACTTTCATCTCTTATCAGCTTTTTTTTTCCCTATGGGGGGAGACATTTTCCCTGGTCTTCTGTAATTGAATATCCTCTCCAACTCCTCAGTGTTTGTCATGCTGAGCACTATAAAGCCATATTTTTATTCAGTTTGCTGTACAAAAATTCACCAGAGAATGCTGCTGCTCTCACTGATTAGTTCAGCCAACACCCATTTAGTCACCATGGTGGAAGAATTCAGACCTCAAGAAGAAAAGCAGAAGTGCCAGGTTCCAAAATATTTATTATGCGACAATCTTACATTATATGCTTGAAAGAAAGACATTTCAGTGTTTACATTCTTGGTTAAGTATGAATCTTTATACAGAATAAAATATTTTACATTTCAGCAAGGGATAATAGAATTGTTAAAGTGATGAAATCTGATTGTTTTCATATAAATACACTGCCTTAATTTCCTTTCTCCAGAGGAGCTAAAGGAGTAAAACTAAGGGTAATACTAAAAAAAGAAAGTACCATTTAGTTTTGTCAAAAGTGAGAGAACACAACTACAATTATATTACCTCTTGAACCAAGGGTAAAGGAAGGAGAAGTGTGTGGATATATATATATATATACATATATATATTCATATATACATATATATATATTCATACGTACACATATATGTATTGATATATGTGTATACATGTATATATACAGATTGTACTAATTTACACATGCATATACACAAATATGTAGAGCTGAATGCTTTGCAGCTATGAAATCATGTGTTCATATATATTCATACATATGTATTTATATATATTCATATGCTCATATAGGTAGAGACATACAAATATCTATAACAAATATATTATTTGACATCTTCTGGGAACGGTGGTAGTCAGTAGTTCTTTTACTGATGTTGAAAAGATATTCCTTGAGGCATTTTAGTGCTTGCTTCATGGTCCTCCTGAGGGATTGTTCCAGTTGGTTACTCTTTTGGGTAAAGTAAGAAAGTAAGAATGATATATAGAGCAGACTCTATAGTAAGTCAAAATTCTTTTTTTTCTTTTGAAAGTCAAATATAAGAGACAAAATACAGAGATATTGTTCCAAGTTGAAATCACAGCTATTTAAACTTTTGATTGAACAATAAAATCTTTGCCTAATGGAGAGAGGAAAGCTCTAGGCTTATTTTTAGTTTCACTAAGGCCTAAGCAGCTTAGGAATGCATTCTGCTTGCCTTTTTTTTTTCCTAATATATAAATAGCCACTGAGTCCTTGGAAAGAGGTTCTGAAATTGAATCATTCTCTTTATCCCATCCTAGCTCACATAGAAATGTTCTATTCCTAGGAACTGGGAGATGTCAGTAGGAAGAGGGGGAGAGTCCTTCCTTTTTTGGATAAGCTATGAAAAATTCCCTGTGAAACAATCTAACAAATAAAAAAACTTCCTTAAGGACCAACCCCCTACAAAACCCAAGTCTGATAACTCTGCTTAATTAATAGTGCTACTCTGCTATCTGAGAATTTAAAAGAGCTACCAATTGGTGATATCTTGAGAAATGAGAAATCAAGTTATTATTTTGGTTTTTTTAATATATTTAGATTTTATCACATAGGGATGGGGAGAGGAAATAGATATGAAGGAAACAATTGAAATAAAAGTAAGATAGAAAAAAGAAAATAGCACTAAAAACATGTCAAGAAAGAAAAAAGTATTCAAAAATGTTTAGGTAAAAAAATCATTGTGTGATAAAGCCAAAAAAAAAAAAATGAAATAATGGAGAAAAAAGACCTCAAACCATGTAGGGATGCTATGTACTCCCTTATATTACTGAAATATAGTCAGAGTATTGATTGACACCACTTGTTAAGTGATAATAGTGTTTTATCTATTTGCAGAGTCTCTGAAACAAAGGGAATTGGGATTTTAGAGCATTCCATTATTGAGAATTTATGGAAATGGAATTTGCTATTTTCTTTCTGATTATTATCATATTCTAACTGTTGAAAAACTTAAAGAGTCATTATTTCTTATTTATGTTTCTTTTTCTTACCTTTTGAAACATTAAAATGTTTTTAATCCATTTTTTTAAATTAAGCTAAATGACATACTTAGAATATATACAGTATCGAAGTACTTTTTAAAGACCTTGCAAATATGCTGGATTAATTAATTTGTGATTATTGTGATTATTCTTGAGTAAACAGTTGAACTAGATTATCCCAAATAAAATATTTCTAAAAAGTTAAATCTCTTCAAAAATAAAATTAACAAGAAAAAATTGTTTCATGTAGATATGTGTTATCCATTATGTAACAATTTCCAGTAAATACACTTCAATTATTTTCTTTAATATTTTGTGAAAAAAATCACTTGAATTAAAAAAAAAACTGATCAAAGACAAGTTTAAAAAACTATCAAAAGTGATATGCTGGGTATACATTTAGAGATTTATTAAATACCCACTATGTGCACTACAGTTGTGCTAGTCACTAAAGAGTTTGTACCATCCCACATATTTCATCTTAAAATACCATTCTCATCACTTAAATCTGCAAATTTTTTTGGTCTTCCAAAATTTAGCCACAATTTATCTTTGATTTTTTTTCCCCATTTCCTATAGTCTACTACTATTTTAGAGAAATGGTTCTCTCTAATTTGATTGGTCTGCTACTTTTACTATTATGATTCAGTTTCTTCAAATCTGTGAAGCCATGGAATGAGGCCTAAATTTGGAATCAAAGGATTTCTTGTATCTCTGCTACTGGAAGCTTGAGAGACTTTAGGCAACTGACTCAACTAATCTTACTGATCTCAGTGTGATTGTCTTTAAAGGGAGTTGGACTAGGCCAAAACTTCCTAACCTTTTGTGTGTATGCGTGTACTACTGACTATTTCTGGCAGTCTGTTCATCTTCATTGGAATATTGTTCTACAAAGTATAAAAAATACAGATCTAAAATAGATATACTTCCCCATCCAGAGGTAATAGGCTCCTCAAAATCTATCTATGAAACATCCACCAGTAAGGGTTTGTGAATTCCAATTTAACAAGAAACTATGGATTAGATGATTTCTCAGTCAAATTAGCATTTATGGTGCTAAGCATTGGATATACAAATAAAGAAAGGGAAAATATAATGCCTATTAGCAAAGAGCTCACATTCATTTTTTCTTCTTTTTAAATAGTATTTTTTCTAATTACATATAAAATAATTTTGATATTCATTTTGTATAAACTTTTAAGTTCCAAATTTTCTCCCTCCCTCTTTCCCTTTATAAAAGAAGCAATTTGATATATGTATAATCATGTGAAATATATTTCACTAATAAGTTATGTTGGGAAAAAAAAGAAATAGAACAAAAGGAAAAAAGCCTATACAAAAAAAGTGAAAATAATATGCTTTGATCTGCATTCAGACTCCATTGATTCTTTCTCTGGATGTAAATAGAATTTTCCATCAGGAGTCTTTGGAAACTGTCATGGATCATTGAATTGCTGAGAAGAGCTAAGTCCCACCACAGTTTATCATTACACAGTGCTGCTGCTGCTATGGACAATGTTCTCCTCAATCTGTATACTTCACTTTGTATCAGTTTATGTAAGTCTTTGCAGGTTTTTCTGAAATAATTATGTTCATCATTTCTTAAAGTACAATAGTATCCCATCACATTCTTCTACCATAACTTGCTCAGCCATTCCCCAATTGATGGGCATTCACTCAATTTCTAATTCCTTGCCAAAATAGAAAGAAGAAACTCACGTTCTAATGAGAGAGGGAATATATAAATAACTACAGATAAATATCTATATCAGGTAGAGAAAAGATAATCTCAGAGGAAAAACTGTGGGGAGGGAGTACCAGGAAAAGCCTCCTCTAGAAGGCTCTCAGATTCCAGAAGAATCTGAGAAGATTCTTGAAGAAAATCAGGATGCTAAGCAAGAGGTGAAGTGGGTTATTATTCTAGTCATAGAGGACAACTATTGCAATCATATTCAGGAGATACAGTCTAGTGAGAAACAAGACAATGAAGCTAGTGTGGTAAGGAGAGTAATGTGTAAAAATACTGGGAAGGGTAAGAAAGGGACAACTTATGAATGCTCATTCTTATTTCTTTTTTCCCCCCTCCTTTCCTTCTTTGTTTTATTCTTTCCTTCTTCCTTCCTATTTACTTCCCTTTTTCCTTTCTTTTTCTCCTTTTGTCCCTTTCCTGTTACTTTGTGCCTACAGCCATGTTATTATTAAACTATAAAATTGAATGTGATGATTTGACAAGTGAATATTTCAGACAATTTGCATTGTAGAAGTCCCAAAGAAGGGAATGTTACTGTGGGAGTGGTCGCAAAAGGTTTACTTAAGCATCTTAATCTAGGTCTTTCTGAAATGTAATAAGATTTTAATAGAAAGAGGAAAAAGATATTATCCAGAGAAGGTGCAGCATAAACAAAAGTATGCTGTTGGGAATAAAAGTATCCTATTTGAAGAACAATAACTCAGCCTAAATGAAGCAAAAGGTTATTTAATAGAATGGTTTGAAAAAGATACACAATAGTAAGGTAAAACCCATTGATTAGCTTTTTGAATGTCAGGTTGAAGATTTTGTATAAGCTTCCTGAAGCCATGAGCAGTGGATCAGAGGGAATGATTACAACTCAACCAAATTGAAAAGTATTTTAAGAAAAATCCATAGCATAGATTCAGAACCTTATTTGTCTTATTATATAGTGGGAAATCATATTCCACCCATTTCAAATGACAAACCCAAATAGCTCATTTCATTGCCATGGAACTATGAATTCAGTGACCAATTGTAATGCCGAGAAACTAAAGCAAGACAGAGATTAGAGAAGTTTTAATATTTAATTTGGATTTCTGAGAGGGAGAGAATTTCTGCAAGCAAAGGATCCATTTTGGTGCCAGGGCTGATGTCTTAAAGCATTTAGTATCAGCCTCGAATGTAAGATTCTAATGATTTATATATGTGACTCTAAGCAATAAAGGGGAGACAAAGGCAAGGGGTGAAGTCCAAGCATGGTGAGTGAGGGAATTTTCAGAAATGAACCATCAATCCAGTTCTGACAGAGTGTGTATGTGTGTGTGGGGGGGGGGAGGACCATAAATTCTGATAAACTGGCAGTGAAGGGGGTAGTCACTAGAGAGAGAAAGTCTGGAATTTAGAGATAGAGGATGCCAATTAGGTATCTGAGATAGGTCATCTGGAGTTTTATCTTTTGGAATGCCAGACTGGCCAGATCTCCATAGCCCTAATTATCTCAGCACTAATGAACAGGAAAGGGGGGTTGCAACCAGGGGGATTGAGGCAGAACAATTTAGGGAAAATGAGGCAGGAAAATTTGGGGAAAGTGAGGCAAGACAATTTAGGGAAACTGAGACAGGACAATTTAGGGAAACTGAGGCACAACACAATGAGATCAATATCCAGACTTAGGAGAGAAATGGGATTGGGGAGACATAAGAAAAGCACCAAGTATAATTAGTTGGTGGAGGATTAAATTAAACAATAGGAACCATTGTTAAGAATGAAATGTTTATTTTTTTTTTATTTTTTACTTATCAAACAAAATAATAGTAAATGAGTCTGAAAGGACAACAGAAGTAAAACAATATAATTTCTAGAACTGACTGATAATCCATTCTGTGACAAATATTAATGAACTCCTGCTTTGAAGAACTCCAAGAAGAGACAGTCAATACTTCCCAAGATAGTCCATTTCACTTTTAAATAGCTTTAATTATTATGGAGTCTTCCCTTTCATTGAGTCAAAACTTATATGTCTGTACATTCCACCCTTTCATCCAAGTACTGTCCTCTGAGACCAAGCAAAACAAATTTAATCACTCAGATGTGATGATCTTACATATACTAAAAGATTTCTAGAATGCTGCCTCTCCCCCCCCCAAAAAAAAATCTATTACCTAGGTTACATATTACCAGTCCTTTTAACCAATTATCAAATATTATGACCTCCAACTCTCCCTGGATAATTTGGTAACTTGACAAGGTCATTCTTAAAATATGGCATTCAGAGTTAAGATTGAAAAACAAAATAAAAGCAATGCCCAGCTTTATTTTCAATGTAACTATCATACTATATATAAATACCACAAATATGTCAAGACAGATATACAATGCAAGACAAGTAATTCTGCCAAAATGTTTCTAAAACTTATTGATGTATTGCTCTCATTTGGGTTTAGACCTTTGGAAAAAAAGTGGAAAAGGAATTACAACCTAGAGAAGAGGAATGTTAACAGATTAAAGAGGTGAGAAGGTAATTAACCTGAAAGAAGGAAAGGCTTAGGTCAGGAACTCTGCCTCTGTCTTTTTCTTTGTAAAGAGGCTTCCACACCAGTATACCCAATAAACAACATTTTGTAATGTTTTTGACTGATTGTAGTGACTTAATAATTATCTTAAAAGTCCTTAAAGAGCTATTAAGAGGCTACTACCAAGTGCTTTATCTCCACAGAGAGCTGAAGAAGAGGAAATGGATTTAAATTGTACCAAAGGAGAGTTTGTTTAGACATAAGAAAGAATTCATTGGCCATGAGTGAGGAAACACTAAGCACACTGCCAAAGAGTCTGTAGGCTTACCATCCCTAGAGACCTTCATCATCTGTCTTGCATGATTTAGGCATTCAGTTTCCTAGAAAAAGAAGATTGGAACAGATGATTCCTTCATATCCTTTCCAAAGATACAATTCTACACTAATAAGATATTGTTCAATGTACCTCAATGCTGTGACTTAGCAAAATGTAATTTTTTTGGAGAAAATTGTTTTTGAGGCTTTTCTTGGGTAACATAGGCAGATCAATACATAGAGCAAGATGAAATGATCTTAAAATTTCCTGTAGCTATAGGAATCTATGAATCTATAAATATGGCTTCTGTGTGACTTATGTATTAATAGAGCACTCTGAACTAATGTAGTGGGTAATTTCAGGGAGGAAAGGGAAGAAGGTAGGGGTCTCTGAGAGGAGATATGGGGTTGGTGGGTGGGCTTAGTGAATTTTAAAGCGTTAGTGAATGAGATTGTTTTCCTAGAAGAGAAATGTAATTTTGCAAGGAGAAAGGAACTGATTTCTCTTTTACGAGGCAGAATTCCTTCATAATTCTGGGAGCCTTTTACCATAACTGCTATAGCATGTGTTTTAAATTATATTGTATGCATGTGTTCTCTATAAAATTAGCCATCATGACCCATTGTTCCACAGTCTTTCCTTTCATCACATTTTAGTGGCCTGTGTTCCATATTAGCAAATAACCCATAGGGAAAATTATGCATTTTCCATACACCAGCTTTGTTACATGTTTGATAACACTTATTGCATGTGTAAAGGATATGGGTCAATATATAAAATATTTTTAAAATATTAAACAAGTGGCCAATTGTTTCCTTATGGAAGGCAGCCTTAAAGGTCAAAATGAATATATCTAGTGTCAATATCAAAACAGAATTAACATCTTTACTTTTTAACCTATATGTACATGGATATATAACTCCATCTATATGTTAAATAGGGTGAAGGCATTTTGCCAAGTTTCAAACCCACTCGAATTCCTTGGATTCTGAGTTTAAAATGAAATTTAAACCTTTCCAAGTTCAAGGTCCTTTTCAGTGCTGTTAAAATGTGGCTTCCTGATTGAAAGACTAAAGGCTCTTGGACACCATATTGCCCTTACAAAACATTATAATAAGTTAAGTGTAAATGAATCAGAGTCATATGGATTACATTTACCTTTAAATCCTTGAATTTTAAAACTGTTGAATGGAAAATACTTGGTTTTAAAAAATGCTCTAGATTTGGCTAATTCTAAATCTTTTGAAAAAGTATGATATTTGCTAAAACAGAAATTGATAGATTTTTCCACTCTATACTGTCAGTAAAAATACAACCCTTCTTGAATGCACAAGTGCAAGTGGATAAATGCATATTAAGCACCTGCCTTTATGGGCAAAGCTGGGTGCTACAGCTACAAAGATTAAACAACAACAAACAGACAAACAATTTAGCTCCTACCCTTGAGATTACAATTTAATGAAGGTAGCTAATAAATAAATACATAAATCCTTGAATTAACCTTGGACAAAAAATAGAGTCTCATTCTATCACCTCTTTGTAACCATAAATACTTTAAACTCATGTTGGTCATTGCATTCATGGGAGTTCTTAGCTCTTCTAAAGTCATTTGTCTTTCATTATTACTGTTATTTATAAATAATATTCCTGGTTCTATGTAATGGGTTGAAGCTTGAGTTGATGCACTGAGTTCCCAAGCACATAAAGCTAAATAGTAATTGGACCATACTCTATTAATATAAGCTTGGAGAAAGAATGGCCCCCGCCCACTCTTTGTGCAAGTCCTAATGTGTTATATAGGAAATGACGTAGGGACGATTTTGGTGGGTGGAGGCAGAGGGGGGGCAGGAAGGGAGGAGGAGAGAGACTGCTGGCTGGATTCATGTTGCAGCTGCTCATGTTGCTATCACTATATCCCTTCACCTCCCATATAACTTAGGTGTATGCTAACATGAGTTTGTATAAATGCAACTTTCAGGGAGATACAGATACTTTGAAATCTTACTGATGCCTCTCCAAAGGAAATTTTGATTCTTTTCAGAAGAGCAGGATATTGAGGCTACAATACTAATTACTCCACTTTCTTTGGAGTATAACACTAGAATTATACCTATTCGTCCCCTACAAATTAGTCTAGAAGAAATGAACTTTTTGGAGGAAACTTTTTGGTTCAAGCCACTTTTCTTGAATACTATCTCTTAATGTATAAGGAGGGTCTAAAGATATAGATAATTCTGTCCCCATTAAGCTTTCCTTAGGTCAGCCGCTTATGTAGGAATAGAGAATAAAGTACTATTTTTCCCACCATTGAGGAGATCCTTAGGCACATACATGTATATTCAATATATAGAATATATATGTACATACACATATATGTGCGTGTGTGTGTGTGTTCATGTACATGTATATGTATATCCTGGTGAAAAAAGACACCATTCCTAATAACCTTTATTGCAATGAGGTATCTATCATTTAATTGTGTGATGCACTGTTTCTAAAATGCGATATTAAAATTTCAGAACAAAGGAAGTACATTAATTGTTGAAAAATATGGCCAACTTAATTTGTAATTCTAATTGTGTATCTAGATCAAAGAGAAGAATAATTATATCTTTGTCCTTTAAGTAACACAAGGAAATTTTACTAATACAAAAGAATTTCCTTAAAAGAATTAGTTCTAAATTGCAAGAGAAAACAAGAAAATTAATAGAGAATTATAATATAATTCTGGGGCAGTTAGGTAGAGCACTGCATAGAATGCTAGGCAAGGCCTGAAGTCAGGAAGATTCATTTTCCTGAAATCAAATTTGGCTTTAGACACTTACTAACTGTGTGACTCTGGGCAAATTAATCCTGTTTATCTCAGTTTCCTCATCTATAAAATGAGCTAGAGAAGGAAATGGCACATCATTCTAGTATTTTGCCAAGAAAACCTAAATCAGGCCATGAAGAGTCGAACATGGCAGAAAAGATTGAACAATAATAAGTAATTCCATTAAATTAGCAAGTATTCCATCTCCATTAAGTACTACAGGAAAAAATATTTAAAATTTTCTTCATTTTCCCTCTTTTCCTCACTTAATAATATTTTTCCAATTACATATATAGTTTTCAACCTTCACTTTTATAAGATATTGAGTTCCAATTTTCCTCCCTCTTCTCCCACTCCCCAAGACAGCAAGCAATCTAATATAGGTTATGTATGTGCAGTCACATAAAAAATTTGCACATAAATCATATTGTGAAAGAAGAATCGAACAAAAGTGAAAGAAAGGACAAAACAAATAAAAAAGTGAAAATAGTATGCTTCCATCTGCACTCAGACTCCATCATTCTTGCTCTGAATATAGATAGAATTTATCATTATGAATCTTTTGAAATTGTCTTGGATCATTGTATTGCTAAGAAGAGCTAAGTATATCATACTTGATTGTTGTACAATGTTGTTAATGTGTACAGTTTTTTCCTGGTTTTGCTCACTTCACTCAGTATCAGTTCATATAAGTCTTTCAAAATTTTTCTGAAATCTGCCTGTTCATTTCTCATAGGACAATAGTATTCCATTACATTCATATCCACAACTTGTTCAGCCATTTCCCAGTTGCTGAGCATTCACTCAATTTCCAATACTTTGCTATCACAAAAAGAACTACTTTAAGTATTTTTATACAGTGGGTCATTTTCCACTTTTTAATGATCTCTTGGAACACAGACCTAATATTGGCATTGCTGTATCACACTTTGTTTGCCCTTTGGGCAGAATTCCAAATTGCTCTCCAGAATATTTCAATAAGTTCACAACTCCACCAACAATTTTTCCACATCTTTTCCAACCTTTTTTAATTGTCCTTTGATATAATAGCCATTCTGATAGATGTGATGTGGTAACTCAGAGTTCTTTTAATTTGCATTTCTGTAATTAATATTTATTTAGAACATTTTTTCATATGCATTTAAATAGCTTTAATTTCTTCATCTAAAAACTGCCCATTCATATGCTTTGATCATTTATCAATGGGGAAATGACTTATTTTTTTTAATTGTATTTTTTACTAGTATTGAATTCTAGAAACAGTCTAGTAAGTTTGGGTCCATTTTCTATGGACTTGAGAAATTAGACCTTTATCAGAAACACTAACTGTACAAATTGTTTCCCAGCTTTCGGCTTTCCTTCTAATCTTGATTGCATTGGTTTTGTTTGTACAAAAACTTTTTTAATTTAATGTAATCAATATTATTCATTTGCATTTCACAATATTTTCTTTCTTTTATTTTGTTATAAATTCTTCCTTTCTTCATAGATCTGACAGGTAAACCATTAATTGTTTTCCTAATTTGCTTGTAGAATCACCCTTTATTTATTTCTTTTTTAATTTATTATAGTTTTTTTTTAATTTACAAGTTATATGCATGGGTAATTTTACAGCATTGATAATTGCCAAACCGTTTGTTCCAATTTTTCCCACCTTTTCCCCACTCTCTCCCCCAGATGGCAGGTTAACCAATACATGTTAAATATGTTAAAGTACAAGATAAGTACAATATATGTATACATGTCCATACAGTTATTTTGCTGTACAAAAAGAATTTGACTTTGAAATAGTGTGCAATTAACTGTGAAGGAAATCAAAAATACACATGGACAAAGGTACAGGGATTGGGAATTCTATGTAGTGGTTCATAGTCATCTCCCAGAGTTTTTTTGCTGGGTGTAGCTGGTTCAATGCATTACTGCTCTATTGGAACTGATTTGGTTCATCTCATTGTTGAAGAGGGCCGGGTCCATCAGAATTGATCATCATATAATATTGTTGTTGAAGTATATAAGGATCTCTGGCCCTGCTCGTTTCACTCAGTATCAGTTCATGTAAGTCTCTCCAGGCCTTTCTGAAATCATCCTGTTGAATTTCTTACCAAACAATAATATTCCATAATATTCATATACCACAATTTATTCAGCCATTCTCCAATTGATGGGCATCTATTCAGTTTCCAGTTTCTGGCCACTACAAAGAGGGCTGCCACAAACATTTGTGTACATATAGATCTCTTTCCCTTCTTTATGATCTCTTTGGGATATAAGCCCAGTAGAAACACTGCTGGATCAAAGGGTATGCACAGTTTGATAACTTTGTGAGCATAGTTCCAAATTGCTCTTCACAATGGCTGGATGTATTCACAATCCCACCAACAATGTATCAGTGTCCCTGTTTTCCCACATCCCCTCCAACATTGCACATTATCTTTCCCTGTCATTCTAGCCAATCTGATAGGTGTGTAGTGGTATCTCAAAGTTGTCTTAATTTGCATTTCTCTGATTAATAATGACTTGGAGCATCTTTTCATATGGCTAGAAATAGTTTCAATTTCTTCATCTGAGAATTGTCTGTTCATATCCTTTCACCATTTATCAATTGGAGAATGGCTTGATTTCTTAAAAATTAGAGTCAATTCTCTACATATTTTGGAAATGAGGCCTTTATCAGAACCTTTGATTGTAAAAATGTTTTCCCAGTTTATTGCTTCTCTTCTGATCTTGTCTGCATTTGTTTTGTTTGTACAAAAACCTTTCAATGTGATATAATCAAATTTTTTCTATTTTAGGAGCACTAATGATCTCTGGTTCTTCTTTGGTCATAAATTCCTTTCTCTTCTACAGATCTGAGAGGTAAACTATCCTATATTCCTCTAATTTGGTTATAATCTAATTTTTTATGCCTAATTATGAACCCATTTTGACCTTTATCTTGGTGTATGGTGTTGTGTGGGTCAATGCCTAGTTTCTGCCATACTAATTTCCAATTTTCCCAGCAATTTTTATCAAACAGTGAGTTCTTATCCCAAAAGCTGATCACCCTTTATTTCTATAGCCTGTCTCCATTTTGACCTTTTCTTGGCTTAGGGTGTAAGTTGATGGCCAATGCCTAGTTTCTGCCTTATAATTTTCTATTTTTCCCAGCAGTTTTTATCAAATTTCCAGTAGTGGAAATTTTGGGGTTTCAAATTTTGGATAGAACTAAGAGATAGTACATGCATGTTCATGGAAAAAAAAATTAAAAGCCTAAGCAAATCAGCACATCTATATGTTATCAATAAAACTCAGTAGCAAGAGATAGAGAAATTCCATTTAAAACACCTATCAGCAATATGGAATATTGGAGAGTCTAACTATCAAGACAAATACAGGAATTACATAAACACTATTACAAAATACTTCTTATATATACTCCATATATATATATGGAGGTGGAGTATCTGTGGTTATCTTCTTCTTTAGAATAACATGTGAACTCCAATGAGTAAAGGTGTGAACACAAGCATTGTTTCTCAGTTCCACTTAGTACCTTGTTTCTTCTGGCCCATAACAGGGGCCAATCCTTGTAGGATTGGATCAATCATACTGAACCATGCTAAATTAGATAATTATTGTCTCTATCAACTCTAATGTCTTCACAGTTTGTAAAGATTCCAACAAGTACCCATACCAGATTTAAAATTATATTATAAAGCAACAATCATCATAACTATTTGTTACTGGCTAAGAAATAGTGATGATCAGTGGAATCGTTTAGGTACATAGGGCACACTAGTAAATGACTATAGTATACTACTATTTGAGAAAAAAAACATATGGAAAAATAGGAATGCATGATAACATATAGTTTAACCAGAAAGTGGAATACTTCTTTTATGTGTATGCAATAACATAGACTGAATTTGTAATGGAGAGGGTCTTGAAATCAGGATTGAGAGGTTAACTATTATTCAGTAGCAAATGGAAACTCAGTTGGAAATAGAAGCATAGCTAGATGAGAGTTTGCCTTTAAAAAAAGGACTAAAGATTTTAATGGATTATAAATATGAACTTTATTAACAGTATGATTAGGTAGCTGAAAAAAAAAGATAAAGACATCTCAGACTCTATTAAGAGAAGTATAATGTCTAGGACTAAAAACTCATTGATCCACTTTAATTTCTGCCTTATTAAATCCAAATATGAAATATGGTATATAGTTCTGAATGCTACAATTTAGAAAGAATAATTATAAGCTAATGACAAAGATGAAGGAATTTAAGATCATGCATATGAGAAATGATGACACTAAGAATTATTAATTTGAAGAAGAGACATCTTGGAAAGGATGTGCTTCAAGTAATTAATAAGTTGTGAAAGTGTGATTGGCTCTGTTTTGTTTGGCATTAGAACCTAAAAATAACACTAATCACTAAAGATTGTAAAGAGATAGAAAAAAATTCTTAATCAAAGCCCTGCAAAAGAAGAATGTATTATCTTGAAAGGAAGTGAGCTTCCCCTCTTCACTAGAGTTCTTGCTCAGATGTTTTGGGACTAGATGGCCTCTGAGATCCCTGAGTTTTTGTGATTTATGCATGCACATTTTAACAAAGACATTATTAAGCTGCTTTGACAACTCTTCCAGAAGCTGGGAATACAAAGACATTAACAAAGTCTTACTGATCATGAGGGCCTCACAATCTCTTGGAGAAAAGTAAAAAATTCACAGAAAAATAGATAAAAATATTTATAAAGTAATTGAAAGTAATTTGGAGAGTGGGACACTAACAACTGCTGAAATTGAGACAGGTTTAATATAGATGGTAGCCCTTGAGCTGGAAGCTGCAAGGAAGCAAGGTATGCTTTTTAATAATTTTTATTTTTGCTATTCTCAACTTCACAAATACCATTCAGAATGAAATGAAAATTACATATTAAACTGTGAATCTCTAATACATCCATCTTTTTTCTTATTAAAAATACATATAATAAATTCAAAATATTAGTTTAAAAGCTATTTTGCTTTCTTCTCACATTCCTATTTCCATCTGTTCATTCTTTGAAGTTACTTATTGTTGCTTGGCTATCATTTCCTCTTTGTTATTATTTTTAGAATTATTATCACTAATCATCATCTCCCTGTCCAAAAAAAAAATAGTAATAATAACTCTGCATTATACAAACAGACATAGCTAACTAAAGAAAACAGTTCTGCTTAGTTACCATGTTGAAAACTGTTTCATTTGACAATCATTTCTCTCTCTCAGAAGGTATAAATTATATTTCATCAGGAATCCTTTGGAATCATTGTCATTTTATTGGTCAGAGTGTTTAAATCTTCCAGAGCTCCTTTTCTTTATGATATTGTGATGATTACACAAATTGTTCCTCTGGGTTTGCCCACCTTACTCTGCATTGGTTTATAGAAAAATTCCCTAATTTCTTTAAATACATTTTTTTCACCATTTCTTAAAGCACAGTAATATTCCATTACATTCAAATGTTAATGTTTTAAAGTTATTCCCTAATTGATAGACATTCTTTCCCTTTATTTTCCTTTCCTTTTTTTTAATTATAAAAATGTAGTGCCATGAAAAAGAGGATCTACTATAGTTGTGGACATAGTCTATTCAACTAGGTTTATCTTTTGGTTATTTCGATCCATAATATTCCTTCATTGTATTCTTCATCTCTTGCTTAATCAGACCTACAGTTTCATATCCTTTGGGACATTATACAAATGTCATGCTCTGCCTCCATTCTGTACTCTTGAATTGGTTGTCCATATGTTATTTAGTTGTGACAAGGTTTCTACTGCAACTGTTTTCCTCCCCTCTCCATTCCACCACAACCATAATATTATCATACTGAAAGGACTATCAGATGTCAGATCCCACTATATTGTGTAAGTTTAGACTACTTTAATCTTTGTAATTCTCAGGATTGCCATGAGTCAGAGTATTCCAAATTTCTTTTTTATTGCCCCCACTTCACAAACATACACACATCTAGGATGTCTACTGTCAAAACCAACCTTTATGTCTAGAATCAGACTGGTCAGATTATTTCCATTTTTTGACTTGACTTGATGTTCCAGTGGCCCCTCCAGAAACAGAATGCTACAGCTTTCAGGTGCAATGGAAACATCTTTGGTCAGATTATGAGGAGGATGCTGGTCTCCTTATTTGTGTTTGCACTGGTTTTCCTGATAGTAGTGACTTTCAGGCTTCTGAATATCTCTCTGTGCAATCCTGACTGAAAGAAAATAGCTTATTGTTGTTTCTCATTTGATTTCTTGATAATTATTCAATATAGTTACCTTTTTACATTTTGATTAAGAATATATGGAAAAGGTTCCAATGGAACTTTTCACCTAGACATCTTAACTAGGAATATGAATTTCAAAATTTTAAGAAGTAGAAATGGAAGGATTCCTTTCAGACATGGGGAACAGTTTTTGCAAAGCCATGGAAATAGATGGAATTTGTTTTACTGCAAACAAGTAGGCCAGTCCACTGAAGTGTAATGTAGAATGTGGGCAAAAGAGGGGGAAAAAATGTGCAGTAAGCCTAGAAAGGCAGGTTTGATTCAGGTTGTGGATAGTTTTAAATGTCAACTAGAAGAATTTGTATTTTATTCTAGAGTCAATAGGGAGCCATTGGAGCTTCTTAAGCAGATAAATAATGTGGTCATTCCCAGATTTAAGAAATATCAATTTCATGGAAAACAAGGGAAGAGAAGATATCAAGAAGCAGTATATAGTCAAATCACAGAAGTCAAGAAAGATGGAGAGAGAAAAAAACAAGCATCATTTATATTTAGAAATAGCTGTATCACTGGTGACCTTGGAGAAAACTTTTTCATAGAAAGGAAAAATGTTCGTCTAATTACAAGGTTTTAATGAGTCAGGAAGTAAAGGAAGTAAATGTAGATTGTGTTTTCTTGGAATTGGCAGTGATGAGGAGATAAGATGGGACATCAGCTTAATGAAACATCTGAGCCAAAAGAAAGATGTTATTATTTATTGTTATTAATAATAAAAATTAATGTTTGGGTAGCTATGTAACACAGCAATTGGAGCACCAGATTATGAGTTAGGAAGACCTAACTTCAAATTCAGCCTCAGACACTTACTATCTGACTTTCAGCAAGCTACAATCCTATTTTTCTCAGTTTCCTCCTTTCCTCAAATGATTTGGAGAAGAAAATAGCAAACATCTTTATAATCTTTTCTAAGAAACCTCAAAAGGGATCATGAAATCTTGGACATAACTGATAAATAACAACAAAGTAATTAATGATGATAGTGGTTATGGTGAGGATGATGATGAGAGGTACAACTTGATCATGTTTGCAGTCTGAGGAGAAGTAGCTGTAGAGAGAGGAGATTGAAAACTCTATAAAAGAGAAAAAGTGTGATGAAACAAATCATAGAGGAAAAGGAAGATTATGATTTTGCATGAGGCTGAAGTGCCAATCCAAGTTCTCAAACCTCAAGTTGTCACTGTGTAAAATATAATTTAAATGTTATTTGTGCTGTGCTTACACACCTGTTCATTTAAAATACAATTTGTGAGCTCTACATATAACTTGTTTTGTACTTTAGCATGACAGGAAAAGTGTTTTAGGTTACAGTCATACTACCAAATCCAAGTTTACATAATTGTCTAACTAAATAGTGGGGGGAAAAAAAAAACTACTTGCTGACATTAAATTTTATCTGCCAAATTCAGCTTTATGATTTCAATTCTGTTGAATTGGATTGCATACTGCACAATAATTTCCTGGAACTCTACATATTTTAGAAACAAGTTAGAATCCTCTTCATGCTGTGCATTTTCAGAGCTATGCTGTCTTTCCAATTTTATCAAAAACAGTATGCATGCTTGGTCTGAAATTATACTAGAGGGCTTAAATGAATACTTACAACTCCTTAATTTTAGAATGAGAATGAATTCCATAAAGAAAAAAAATTAACATGGATATGATGTGTTCCTAACTTGTGTCACAGTTTTATTGCAAAATATTCAATTATACTTTCCCCCAGAATATGGTTTGGATAAAACTGAGTCATAATCAGCCTTTTGTTTTGTATTTTAGTGTATAGTTATATATCCTCTGCAAAGTCCTACTTCAGTTTCCTGTCATGACATGGAGATAGCCCTACAATCTTTTTTGAAGTAAGTTATTTATTTTTAATACACATTGCTTTATGAATAATCTTGGGGAGAGAAAAATCAGAGAAAAAGGGAAAAACCATGAAAAAGATTAAAAAAAAAAAAACAGAAAAAAGAAGTGAAGATAGGTTGTGTTGATTTATATTCAGTCTCCTTAGATTTTTTTCTGGATGCAGATGGCATTTTCTTTCCAAACTCTATTGGGATTAGTTTGGATCAGTGACTGCTGAAAAGAACCAAGCCTTCCATAGTTGATCATTGCACACTCTTGCTGTTATTATGTAAAATGTATTCCTGGTTTTGCTTGTTTAGCTCAGCATCAGTTCATATAAATCTTCCCAAGCCTTTTTATAATCAACTTGTTCATCATTTTTATAGGACAATAATATTCCATTACCTCCATGTACAGCTTGTTTAGCCATTCCCCAATTGATGGGCATCTACTCCTTTTCCAATTCTTTGCTACCACAAAAGGAGCTGCTACAAACATTTTTGTACATGTGGGTCCTTTTCCCTTCTTTATGATTTTTTTGGAATACAAACCCAGTAATGGCACTGCTGGTCAAAGGGTATGCATAGGGTTTGGGGCATAATTCCAGATTGGCTCTCCAGAATGGTTGGATTGAATAACCCTAGCTTCCTAAAGATTATGCCAGGAGATAACAAGTTCTGCTAGATTATACTAACTAAAATACTTTGAGAATAATTTTAAACTACTTTGCAAAAAAGAAACCAAAAAAAAAAAACAAAACAAAACAAAACAAAACAAAACAAAACAAAACAAAATCATTATACCTAATCAGAGAGAGGCTCTTCATTGGTTAGCTAGCCACTTGATAATAAACTCCTCATCCATGGCAATCCATGATACAGTGAAAAATACAAACTGATCTTTAGTTCTATAAAGAACTATAAAACAACATTTTACTTCTGCAATGTCAGTAGAAGAATTGCAGAAATTATGATAAAGCATTTTAAGAATCACCATCCTTAGAATAGTTATTAATTTACTTAATTATCACTAATGCAGATGGGAGATCATTGTATAATAATCAACTTTTCGACATAGTACTAAAGCAAGAGTTAATTTTTTAAGTCATGATCCCTTTTACATTTTGGTTAACCTAATGATTATAGAATAATATTTTTAATGTGTGAAATAAAATAAAGAGAATTCTCTAAAAAATCATTCACATTGAAATGGCACAAATACAGATAGATAGATAGATAGATAGATGATAGACAGATTTTAAGTTCATGGAACTTAAGTTAGTAACATCAAAATGAGAGAGATGAAATACTTTTTTCTCTCTATAAATGAAATTTTAAAAAGTATTTTATTTTGTCTTTTTTTTTCTTTTTAATAGTATTTTATTTTTCCAAATACATGCAATTATAGTTTTCAATATTCAACTTTGCAAAGCCTTGTGTTCCAAATATTTCTTCCTCTCTCTCTCTCTCTCTCTCCCCATCCTCTTCTAGATAGCAAGCAATCCAACATAGGTTAAACATGTATGATTCATCTAGACATATTTTCATATTTCTCATGCTGAACATGAAAATTCAGATCAAAGAGGGGAAGAGCAAGAGACAGGAAAAAGCAAACAAACAACAACAATAAAAAGGTCAAAATCAAATACTATGCTCTAATTCATATTCAGTTTTTATTGTTCTCTCTCTGGATATTGGAAGTGACTTGAATCACCTTATTTTTGTTTGTTTGGCTTTTTTGCTGAGGCAATCAGGATTAAGTGACTTGCTAGGGTCACACAGCTAGGAAGTATTAAATATCTAAGATCAAATTTGAACTAAAATTCTTCTGTCTTCAAGGCCAGCATTCTATCCACTGCATCATCTAACTGTCCCCAAATCATCTCATTTTTTGAAAAGAGTCAAGTCTATCACAGTTGATCATCCCATTATCTTGTTATTATTTGTATACAATATTCTCTTGGTTCTGTTCACTTCACTTAGCATCAGTTCATATAAGTCTTTCAAGGATTTTCTGCAGTCTCATCATTTCTTATAGAACTATAGTATTCCATTACATTTATATATTATAACTTAATCAGCCCTTCTCCAATTGATGGAGTTCTTAATTTTGAGTTCATTGCCACTACACAAAAGGCTGCTACAAACATTTTTGTACAGGTGGGTTCTTTCCTCTCTTTTATGATCTCTACAGACCCAATAGTAATGTTGCGGAATGAAAGGGTATGGGCAGTTGAAAAAGTAATTTTTAAAAAAGAAGTTACAACCAAATGTAACTCTAATTCATAGATATTCTTTAAAAAAAAAATGTCATTTCCAAAAACAGTAAGAACCATTACTTCATGGAACAGGTGATCATTTCATATTGTAGCATTAATATCTGTTTAAAAGAGGTAGAGCCAAGATGGAAGAGAGTAGGCAGATCTTTATCTGAACTCTCCCCGGTGTCCCTCAGATCAATACCAGATCAAGCCTCTGAACTGGTTTTGGAGTGACAAAACCCACAAATATTTGGAGTGTAACAAATTTCCAGCAAAAGATATTTTGGAGGAATTTTCAGAAAGCTTGGGACAATCTTTCTTTTTCCCTAAGAGCAAACCTCAACCCTTTAAAAAGAATGAGCAAAAAAGCAAAAAGAACTCTGACCATAGATAGCTTTTATGAAGAAAGAGAAGAACAAACCTCAAACCCTGAGGATCCTAAAAACATTTGTTTAAAAAAAATGATCACAGAAAATTCTAAATAATATCCAATGAAATCATCAAAATCGAATTTATATATGCTTTCAGAAGGAATAAATTTCAACATAGAAGAAAATTAAAATTCCAAGAATTAGGAAATGTGTGTGTGTGTGCGTGAATGTATGTGTGTAAAGAACAGTAAGAAAGCCAATGTCAAGAAATCATAGAGAATGTGGAAGAGACTAATATCACCTTTAATACATGTTATTCCACATCATTACCAATAACCATGTATGATATGATCCCTAAAAGTTCTGCTCTGGACCCTCATCTCTCTCAATACTATTTACTTGGTGCTATCATAAGCTCATATGAATTCAATTTTCACATAAATGCAGTTGATTCGTAGATTGATTTTTTTTTCCAGTTTAAATATCTTTATCCTGATCTCTAGTCTCACATTACCAATTGCCTCTTGGACTTGAATTGGACATGTTCTCAATATGGTCAAAACAGAATTCATTATCTTTCCCCCACCCCCATCCCCATCATCCTTTCATAATTTTCCTTAATACTATCAAGGACAATACCTCTTGATTCTAGTTGTTCTTCTTATTTATATGACCAGAAATGCTTAGTTTTCCATTACTGAATCAGTCCTGAATTCCTGTTACAAATCCAACATAATCATTATGTATTATTTTCATTATATATTCACATAGCCTCCTTGATAGTGTTTTGTTTAAGATGTTTTTGTCAACATTCAATAAGGAAACTGATCTATAGCTTTCTTTCTCTGTTTTTGCTGTTACTAATATAAGCATTAATATATATATATATATTTGTTTCACATAAGGAATTTGGCAGAAGACTTTAATTTTTTTCAAATACTATTTGTTATTGGGATTAAATGTTCTTTAAAGATTTGAGAGAATTCATTTATAAATCCATTTGGTTATGAGTGTTGAGTTTTTCCATCTTTAAGGAGTCATTTAGGGCTTATTCAATATTTTGTTCTAAAATGTAATTATTTAAGTATTTAATTTATTTAAATATGTTCTCTTTTGTTAATCTGAGAAATTCAGAATTGTGAAAATATTCTTCATTTCATTAAAATTATCTATTTTGTTGGCAGATGGATAAAATATAGCTTTTAATAATTGCTTTGATTTTGTCTCCAACACTTGTGCATTCAATCTTTCATTTTTGATATTTGAAATATGGTTATCTTCTTTTTTAAATTAAGGTAGCCAATGTTTTTTCTATTTTATTGTTTTCCATAAAATCAGAGCCCAGTTTTATTCATTAGTTCAATCATTTAAATTAAATTCTATTAGTCTTTTCTTTGATTTCCAGGATTTCTGATTTGGTGTCTCATTAAAAAAATATTTTCTAGGTTAATTTTTAGTTGTATGCCAAATTTATTGAATTTGTACTCTTTCTCTTTTTAACTGATATGAGTTAACAAATTTTGGTATGCTGTGCAATTGTTGTCATTAAAATTAATGAAGTTATTGTTTCTCTGATTTGTTCTTTGATCCATTCATTCTTTAGGATTAGACAATTTAGTTTCCAATTATATAAGGTATATTTCAAAGGTTCTTAATTAGATTTTATTTTTATTGCATTATGGTGAAAAAAAGTAACTTTTATACTTTCTGCTATTCTGCATTTGTTTGTGAAGTCTTTATGCCTTAATAAACAATCAGTTTTTGGGAAGATACTGTGTATCAGGCACATTCAGGTAAAGCTGAGACAAAGGCATAATCTTTTCTGTTCCCATTAACATTCTCCAGAGGAATATTATATCTATCTTTTCTAAAATTTTATTCACCTAATTAAATTCTTTATTGTTTACTTTATGATTATATTTATCCAGGTCTAAATGGGACAAATTGAGGTCATCCACAAAGATTGTTTTACTGTCTTCTACTTCCTATGATTCATTTAACTTTTCTTTCAAGAATTTGGATGCTATGTCATTTGGTACAGATACACTTACTATTTCAGCAAAATGAAGTTTCCATGAATGTCTCTTTTACATTAGGTCTGTTTCTGCTTTTACTCTTGCTTTATCTGAGATTATGATTGCTTTTTGTTGTTGACCAGTCATTTTGTCAGTTATGTCCAACTTTTTGTGATCTCATTTAGGGGTTTCTTGTCAAAAATACTGGCATAGTTTGCCATTTCCTTTTCTACTTCATTGTATAGATAAGAAAACTGAGAATAGGGGTAAGTGACTTTTCCAGAATCACATAGCTAGTGTCAGAAGTTGCATTTTCACTCAGGAAAATGAGTCTTTCTGACTCTAGGTACAGCATTCTATCTATTGTATCATCCATCTGCTTTCTTACAACTTCTTGCTCTCTGATTTCTCTATTGAGTAAGATGAATTTCTATTCCTAATTGAGTGTTTATAAATATTTTTATTTATGAACCAATTTAAATGAAAGTGAGGTCCAAGCATTGTCTACTCTTCCCACACTATTTTTCCTTGTAAATGTCAATATGAAAATAGACATACTTAAAAGAAATATTCAGAGAAATTACATTATAAAAACTCTTCCATTCATGCTTCTTTTATGTGAAATGATGTGTTCTTTCTTTCCTTTCCCATTTTTCTAAGTGCATCCCTCTTTCTCACTTTTCTATTTTTTTTAAACTCACATAACTTCCCTCTTTTAAAAAAATGTGTATTTTTTCTAATTGCCCTAAAAATGATAAAATCCTCAGGAGTTACATGGCTCATTTTCCCATATATCAATGTAAATAAGTTAACTTTATTAAGCCCTTTATGATTGCTCTTTCATATTTGTCTTTTTTTCTTTCTTTGGAAACATATTTGAAAAATCTTTTTTTTTTAATTCAGCTATGCTATTTTTATCAGAAATGCTTGAAGGTTTTCCATTTCATTATATATCCATTATTTCCCTTGGAAAAATATACTCATTTTTTTCTGGGTAGGTTATTAGTAATCCTAGCTTCTTTGCCTTCTGAATATCATTTTCCAAGCCCTTTTCTTTAATGTGGTAGCTACTAAATCTTGTGAGATCATGACTCTGACCGTGGTATTTGATAGTTTCTCTCTGGCTACTTGAAGTATTTTTTCTCTGACTTAAGAGCTCTGGAATTTGACTATACCATTCCTAGGAGTTTTAATTTTGGGATCTCTTTCTAGAGGTGATCAGGTAGTGAACAATGTTTTGGTAATGTGTTATTCTTCTTGATCTCAGTTGGGAGTTTTCTTGAAAAAGACATTGAAATAGTTTTCCATTTCTTTCTCTAACCCATTTTATAGATGAAGAAATAAGTCAAATAGGAGTAAGTGATTTGCTCATGGTCACACAGTCAGTAAAGTTTTTGAATTCATGAAAATACTTTTCTCATCATAAAGTTCATCACTCTACCCACTGTCCCACATACCTGTCCAGGTGATCAGTTGGTGCTGCTTTTACTATGCCTTGGTATGTGCCCATGGCCACTCCCATATCTGCAGACCTCTGTTTTCATCTTACTCAGGTGTTCTATGCTGGGAAAATGTCTCACTGTGACTTTTTTTTAATTCCCCCTCAGAACTTGATGTGATAATGTTTAAAAGTTGTTTAGAAGATCAAGTTGGGAGAGCTCAGTAGAAATGCTCATTACATTCTGCTATCTTGGCTTCCTTTCTACTTCAATAACTTTCTGGTTTTTCTCCTTAAATTAAGTCTCTGCACAGTCTCTCTTTTATCTTTTACTCAATGTCACATTAAATTTTGTAAAGCACAGATCTGACCATGTTCAATAAATTCTAGTGCCTCCCTATTACCTCTTTATTCAAATCTAAATTTTCCTTTGTAATTTGGCTCTTTCCTCCATTTCCAGTTTTCTTATTATTTTTCCCCTTCACATAATTCAGAATCCAGCAATACTTGCTCTTCTTGCTTTTTCTTGTACATGCCACTCAGAAATAACCTGCATTCTACATAATACTTTATATAAGGATTGACACTATGTAAAGGATCAGCACATATTTGCTGCCAACATTAACAACAATTAGTCACTTGAAAGAGAGTAGACAGTCAAATATTACTAATTTGCTGAGTTTACATGACTACAAAGTGTATACTTTATAGTATGTGATTGGGTTATATATATGAAAATATCTCTGATGCTTTCAATAGCTAAGTATTGTCTGAAATTTAATAGAGCAATCCATAGAGATTGTCTCAATTCTAATTACAATGAATATATATAATTACTGCAATTACTCAGCATATTATTCTTTTGTCTTACAAATTCATGTGATCTACAGATCCTGTGTTATACTTTTTCCTGCTTAAAAAAAAAGTTTTAATTTTTTTTAAAGTTAAAAAAATAGTTTTAAGAAATAATGAGGCTCACCTACAGGAGAAATTTACCACTGCTTGCAGATCACTATTTTTAGTGACAAACTGATATTTTCTATAATGCTTTAGTTGTTGTACATACAAAGTGTTTTATCTACAAAAGATAATGATATCAAAAAGGAGAAAGAGGAAGAAAAAATAGAAGGGGGAGAGGGAAGGTAATTATCTTTTTTTTTTTTTTTTTTTTTTTTTTGGCAAAATGAGTGCTTTTGTTTTTTTTTTTTTTTTTTTTTTTTTAATTTTTTTATTTAATAATTACATTATATTTACACTCATTTCTGTTCCGATTTTTTTTTCCCCTCTCTCCCTCCACCCCCTCCCCTAGATGGCAAGCAGTCCTTTATATGTTGGATATGTTGCAGTATATCCTAGATACAATATATGTTTGCAGAACCGAACAGTTCTCTTGTTGTGTAGGGAGAATTGGATTCAGAAGGTATAAATAATCCGGGAAGAGAAACAAAAATGCAGATAGTTCACATTCGTTTCCAGTGTTCTTTCTTTGGGTGTAGCTGCTTTTGTCCGTCATTTATCAATTGAAACTCAGGTCTCTTTGTCAAAGAAATCCACTTCCATCAAAATATGTCCTCATACAATATCGTTGTCGAAGTGTATAATGATCTCCTGGTTCTGCTCATTTCACTTAGCATCAGTTCATGTAGGTCTCTCCAAGCCTCTCTGTATTCATCCTGCTGGTCATTTCTTACAGAACAATAATATTCCATAACATTCATATACCACAATTTACCCAGCCATTCTCCAATTGATGGGCATCCATTCAATTTCCAGTTTCTAGCCACTACAAACAGGGCTGCTACAAACATTTTGGCACATACAGGTCCCTTTCCCTTCTTTAGTATTTCTTTGGGATATAAGCCCAATAGAAACACTGCTGGATCAAAGGATATGCACATTTTGATAATTTTTTGGGCATAATTCCAGATTGCTCTCCAGAATGGTTGGATTCGTTCACAACTCCACCAACAATGCATTAGTGTCCCAGTTTTCCCGCATCCCCTCCAACATTCATCATTATTTTTTCCTGTCATCTTAGCCAATCTGACAGGTGTGTAGTGGTATCTCAGAGTTGTCTTAATTTGCATTTCTCTGATCAATAATGATTTGGAACACTCTTTCATATGAGTGGTAATAGTTTCAATCTCATCCTCTGAAAATTGTCTGTTCATATCCTTTGACCATTTATCAATTGGAGAATGGCTTGATTTCTTATAAATTTGAGTCAATTCTCTATATATTTTGGAAATGAGGCCTTTATCAGAACCTTTAACTGTGAAAATGTTTTCCCAGTTTGTTGCTTCCCTTCTAATCTTGTTTGCATTAGTTTTATTTGTACAAAGGCTTTTTAATTTGATGTAATCGAAATTTTCTATTCTGTGGTCAGTAATGGTCTCTAGTTCATCTTTGGTCACAAATTTCTTTCTCCTCCACAAGTCTGAGAGATAAACTATTCTATGTTCCTCTAATTTATTTATAGTCTCGTTCTTTATGCCTAGGTCATAGACCCATTTTGATCTTATCTTGGTATATGGTGTTAAGTGTGGGTCCATGCCTAATTTCTGCCATACTAATTTCCAATTATCCCAGCAGTTTTTATCAAATATTGAATTCTTTTCCCAGAAGTTAGGGGCTTTGGGTTTGTCAAACACTAGATTGCTATAGTTGACTATTCTGTCTTGTGAGCCTAGCCTTTTCCACTGATCCACTAATCTATTTCTTAGCCAATACCAAATGGTTTTGGTGACTGCTGCTTTATAATATAATTTTAGATCAGGTACAGCTAGGCCACCTTCATTTGATTTTTTTTTCATTAATTCCCTTGAGATTCTCGACTTTTTATTGTTCCATATGAATTTTGTTGTTATTTTTTCTAGATCAATAAAATATTTTCTTGGAAGTCTGATTGGTATAGCACTAAATAAATAGATTAGTTTAGGGAGTATTGTCATCTTTATTATGTTCGCTCGGCCGATCCAAGAGCACTTAATATTTTTCCAATTATTTAAGTCTGACTTTATTTGTGTGGAGACTTTTTTATAATTTTGCTCATATAATTCCTGACTTTCCTTTGGTAGATAGATTCCCAAATATTTTATGGTATCAACAGTTATTCTGAATGGAATTTCTCTTTGTATCTCTTGCTGTTGGGTTTTGTTGGTGATGTATAAAAATGCTGAGGATTTATGGGGATTTATTTTGTAGCCAGCTACTTTGCTAAAATTATGAATTATTTCCAATAGCTTTTTGGTAGAATCTCTGGGGTTCTCTAGGTATACCATCATATCATCTGCAAAGAGTGATAGTTTGGTTTCCTCATTGCCTACTCTAATTCCTTTTATATCTTTCTCGACTCTTATTGCCGAGGCTAGTGTTTCTAATACGATATTAAATAATAATGGTGATAGTGGGCAACCTTGCTTCACTCCAGATCTTACTGGGAAAGGTTCCAGTTTTTCCCCATTGCATATGATGCTTACTGATGGTTTTAAATATATGCTCCTGACTATTTTAAGGAAAGGTCCATTTATTCCTATGCTCTCAAGTGTTTTTATTAGGAATGGATGTTGGATTTTATCAAATGCTTTTTCTGCATCTATTGAGATGATCATGTGGTTTTTGTTTGTTTGGTTATTGATATAGTCAATTATGTTAATAGTTTTCCTAATATTGAACCAGCCCTGCATTCCTGGTATAAATCCTACTTGGTCATAGTGTATTATCCTGGTGACAATTTTCTGTAATCTTTTTGCTAATATTTTATTTAAGATTTTAGCATCAATATTCATTAGGGAGATTGGTCTATAATTTTCTTTCTCTGTTTTCAGCCTACCTGGTTTAGGTATCAGTACCATATCTGTGTCATAAAAGGAGTTTGGTAGGACTCCTTCAATCCCTATTTTTTCAAATAGTTTATATAACATTGGAGTTAATTGTTCTTTAAATGTTTGGTAGAATTCACATGTAAATCCATCTGGTCCTGGGGATTTTTTCTTAGGGAGTTGATTGATAGTTTGTTCTATTTCTTTTTCTGAGATGGGACTGTTTAGGATATTTACTTCTTCCTCTGTTAGTTTGGGCAAGCTGTATTTTTGGAGGTATTTTTCTATTTCATTTAAGTTGTCGAATTTATTGGCATAAAGTTGGGCAAAGTAACTCCTAATTATTGCTCTAATTTCCTCTTCATTAGTAGTGAGTTCTCCCTTTTCATTTTTAAGGCTAACAATTTGATTTTCCTCTTTCCTTTTTTTAATCAGATTTACTAAGGGTTTGTCTATTTTGTTGGTTTTTTCATAGAACCAACTCTTAGTTTTATTAATCAATTCAATAGTTTTTTTACTTTCAATTTTATTGATCTCACCTTTTACTTTTAGAATTTCAAGTTTAGTGTTTGACTGGGGGTTTTTAATTTGTTCCTTTTCTAGCATTTTTAATTGCAAACCCAATTCATTGACCTTCTCTTTCTCTATTTTATACAAATAGGCCTCTAGAGATATGAAATTTCCCCTTATTACCGCTTTGGCTGCATCCCATACATTTTGGTATGATGTCTCATTATTATCGTTTTCTTGGGTGAAGTTATTAATTATGTCTATGATTTGCTGTTTTACCCAATCATTCTTTAGTATGAGATTATTTAGTTTCCAATTATTTTTTGGTCTACTTCCCCCTGCTTTTTTGTTGAATGTAATTTTCATTGCATCGTGGTCTGAAAAGGATGCATTTACTATTTCTGCCTTACTACATTTGAGTTTGAGGTTTTTATGTCCTAATATATGGTCAATTTTTGTATAGGTTCCATGAACTGCTGAAAAGAAAGTGTATTCCTTTCTGTCTCCATTACATTTTCTCCAGAGATCTATCATATCTAGCTTTTCTAGTATTCTGTTTACCTCTTTGACTTCTTTCTTATTTATTTTCTGGTTTGATTTATCTAATTCTGAGAGTGCAAGGTTAAGATCTCCCACTATTATAGTTTTACTGTCTATTTCTTCTTGCAGCTCTCTTAGTTTCTCTTTTAAGAATTTAGATGCTACCCCACTTGGTGCATATATGTTTAATATAGATAGTGCTTCATTATCCATGCTACCCTTTAGCAAGATATAGTGTCCTTCCTTATCTCTTTTAATTAGGTCAATTTTTGCTTTAGCTTGATCTGAGATCAGGATGGCTACCCCTGCTTTTTTGACTTCACCTGAAGCATAGTAGATTTTGCTCCAACCTTTTACCTTTAACCTGCATGTATCTCCCCGCTTCAGGTGTGTTTCCTGTAAACAACATATTGTAGGATTCTGGCTTTTAATCCATTCTGCTAACCGCTTCCTCTTTATGGGGGAGTTTACCCCGTTCACGTTTATGGTTAGAATGACCAATTCTGTATTACTTGCCATCTTGTTAACCCCGGTTTATGCTTTCCTCCCTTCTTTCCCCTTTCCCCCCCTTCCAAGTATTAAGCTTGTGAGCACCCCTTGCTTCTCACAGCCCTCCCTTTTTAGTGTCCCTCCCCCCGCCTTAGAGTTCCTCCCCCTATCTTACCCCTTTCCCTCCCAGTTCCCGTATTCCCTTCCGCTTAGCTTATTCCTTCCCTTTCCACTTTTCCCTTCTCACTTTTCAATGAGATGGGAGAAGTTTCACCATAGATTGAATATGTCTTAAGATTTTTCACTTAAAGCCAATTCTGAAGGCAGTAAGATACCCACTATATTCATCCCCCTCCATTCTTTCTCTCAGATATAATAGGTTTCCTATGCCTCTTCATGAGATGTACTACCCCCACTTTACCCTTTTTCTGGTACAATGTCCTTTCCACATCAATTTCTAGAACAAGGTATACATGTATTCTTTATACATCTATATAGTCAAAATATAGTTCCCAAGATTAATCTTTACCTTTTTAGATTTCTCTTGAGTTCTATATTTGTAGATCAAACTTTTTGTTAAGTTCTGGTTTTTTCATCAGAAATAGATGAAATTCGCTTACTTCGTTGAATGTCCATCTTCTTCCCTGGAAAAAGATGCTCATTCTCGCTGGGTAAGTTATTTTTGGTTGCATACCAAGTTCCTTAGCCTTTCGGAATATCATATTCCAGGCCCTTCGATCTTTTAATGTGGATGCTGCCAGATCCTGGGTGATCCTTATTGTGGCTCCTTGATACTTGAATTGGGTTTTTCTAGCCGCTTGCAATATTTTTTCTTTCACCTGAGGGTTCTGGCATTTGGCCACTATATTCCTTGGTGTTTTGATTTTAGGATCCCTTTCAGTGGGTGATCGATGAATCCTTTCAATGTTTATTTTTTCCTCTGTTCCTATGACTTCTGGGCAGTTCTCTTTGATGATTTCCTGGAAGACAGTGTCCAGGCTTTTTTTTTCATCATGTTTTTCTGGGAGTCCAATGATTCTCAGATTGTCTCTCCTGGATCTGTTTTCCAGGTCTGTTGTCTTCCCCAGAAGGTATTTCACATTTTTCTCCATTGTTTGATTTTTTTGGATTTGCTTGACTGATTCTTCTTGTCTCCTCGAGTCATTCAATTCCACTTGTTCAATTCTGATTTTCAGTGAAGTATTCTCTTCACTCACTTTTTTAAAATCTTTCTCTAATTGTCCAATTGAGTTCTTTTGTTCTGTGGAATTTTTTTCCATTTCGCCAATTTTGTTTTTTAGAGAGCTGTTTTCTGTTTCCAGTTCACTAATCCTATTTTTCAAGGATTTTACTTCTTTATCCACTCTCTCTTTAACTTTCTCCAGACTCTTTTCCCATTTTTCTTCTAGCTCCCTTGTGAGAGCCTTTTTAATCACTTCTATGAGGTTCATCTGTGCTGAGGAACAGATGATTTCCTCCTTTGGGGAATCTCCTGGGGACTGCCTGTTTTTAGTCTCCTCAGGATTTAGAGTCTGCTCTCTATCTGTATAGAAGCTGTCAAGGGTTAAAGTCCTCTTCAGCTTCTTGCTCATTCTGTCTATTAATCAGAGATAAACTACCAAAGAAAAACAGAAAAAACTGGAGTCTTTCTTTGGGGGGGGGCTGGGTGTGTTATCGAGCTTCCTCTACAGACTGCAGGTGGCAGTAGTGAGGCACTAGCAGGACTGTGCTGCGCCTGCGCTCTGAGATCCCAAAGCGTGCTGAGTCACTGAGGGGGGGGAAGAGGGGGGGCCAGGTCCTGAGAGACTCCAGCTGTTTGGGGTTGTGTTCTTCAGCCCCGGTGTTTTTAGCTTCTCTGGTGGGCTGTTGACTTGCTGCAGGTTCCAAACCTGTAGCGAAGCTCTCCCCGCAGAGACGGCTACGATCACTCCCCACCCCCTCTCAGCTCTGCTCCCGTGCTCTCACTGCCGCTGCCCTCAGCCTGCGCCCGATCTAAAACCGCCCCAGCCCTCCAGTAAAGACAGACCTTTCTTGGCGGATCTCAAGGATGGCTTCTCTTGGTAACTATTTGTGGGTTTTTTTCAGTCAAGCATTGATTCAGAGGCTTGTAATGAAGTGGATAGTGAGAGAAAGCGCGGAGCTCATGCAACTGTGAGCCTCCTCTCCGCCATCTTAACCGGAAGAGGGAAGGTAATTATCAAAGAAAATTGAAGGAAATGGGCAAAGCTAATAACCTAATATAGGAAGGCATGATCATTTATTTATCATTACTTCTCAGGCATAATTTTTTTTGTAAATAAACCTAGAACTAGACATCCCTCAGCCCACATACAAGAACTTAGTGAGTTCTCCAAAGAAGAGTTCAGGCTTTGAAAAGGAAAAAAGGAAGCAGATCTTCTTAGATCTTTGAAAAGAGTAGACATAAGACAGGCTCCCAGATATCAGCTATCAGGTATATGGCCATAAAAATGAATGGCCTCCAAGAAAATAACTTTTAACATTAAATAAAGGAATTGGATTTCAAGACAGAGACAATCTTCTTTAACTTCCAATTACTGAATTTGCTTAAAACAAAACAACTGGAAAGAACAGGTCAAATGTATACAATATTATTCCCAAAGAGCCAAAAAGAGTTCTAGAGAAGATGAAAAAAGATGTTCCAATTTTATTACAAGACAGTGGAAAAGCCATTGAATATTTTTTTTAGATTTAGAGAAATAGAAAGATAGAAAGAGAGAGAGAGAGAGAGAGAGATTCTGAAAGAAGAAGCCCAGAAATGAGGAAAAAAACCAAAGATATGGGTTCTAAATGGGGGTGGAGGAAATAAAGTAAGCAGCCTTGCCAACTCATATCTATTTTGACTAGAAATCTGTGATTTAGCATCCATTACAGAGGAACTGATAAAGAAATAAAAGAATGAAAAAGAACTAAGCTAAATCAAAACTCAGTTTATATTTACAAAAAAGATCAAAACTAAGAAATGCTACTAACAACTAAAAATCCTCAGGAAACCTATTTATGCTATAACCTAAGATTCTATATCTCCTACAATAAAGATCTGGCTAGTTGGAATTCCAGAAAAGAATGAAATATAGTGCAAGATATTTCTTAAATGGGGTAGGGATAAGCTAGAGACTCACTGGAAGAAAAAAAGTGATAGGGAGCTGCCTAGGATGGAGTTAATAGCTTGCAAGAGAATTCCCACAGATGGACAGATTGTTATTTTTCCCATACCTTAGAAACTTTATGCAAAATATGTTAGAATAGACATTTGTGCAAAGGAGAGTATCTATAATTATAGCAGATGTAGGAAACTCCCAATATGTAAACTTCCTTCACTAATAAAGACTGAGAATTCATCTCGAACTTAATCAAGTATCAGGAAAGGCAAGGCAACTTATTTGAAACAGCAAGATACCTGGGCCGTGAAAGAATAAGAAGTCTGTGTCAAAAAGGTCAAACAATTGAAACTACCTTGACCCTCACCTCTCCTCACACCTTCATAGAAACAACCCAAGAGCCTAAACCCATGAGATTTTGGAACTGCACTTCCCCCCAAACCAGTACTCCTACTTTAATCTCACTTCCCACATCCACAGCTGAGGGAAGAAACATTATAAGGCAGGTGACCTAGCAAATGCATTTCCAAATGGTGTAGCCCATTTCCTCAGAAATTACATCTCCTGAAAACCCACAAAAGAAAGTCTTGACAATCTAATCCATAGCTGTAACAATTATTTAAATAAACATCAGAAACATATATGGTTTGATTAATGGGAATGGCATTAACTACATGTGATATGGGATGACCCAAAATGGCAGAGTAAAGAATAACTAATCTGAGCTCTCTCAATATTCTTCTTCAAAAATAATAAAACAGGGGAGTGGAGCCAAGATGGCAGAAAGGACACAAGTTTATTTTGGACTTTTTCCTATGACCCTCACACTAATTACCTAATTCAGGCTCTGAATTAGTTCTGGACTGACAAAACTCATAAATATTGGTATTGTAACAAATTATTAGCAGAAGATAATTTTGAAAATGTCTGATTCACTTGAGCAGGAGGGAGGCAGGCCAAGTGCAAGCAGCTTAGCACATACACTGGGAGTGCAGGCAGCACAGAGTCCCAGGGCAGTGTGTGCTGAAAAATCTATGGGAAGGAACCCACAGCCGTGCTGGCTACTCTGCCCTTGTTGCAAGGCAGTATATCAGCAGAGAAGTTATAAAATGTCCAATACAAACATAAAAGATAAATAGTGAACCCTGAAATGCCAGAATTTCATGGGATCTGGCCATGCCCATCCAGCACCAGGAGTGAATCAGCTCTGACTCAGTGAAGCTACTGCTGCCTATAAAGGAAGCTTGGAAAAACTTGCGTGCCCTAAAAGCACATCTCAATTTTAAAAAGATGAGTAAAAATGCAAAAAGAACTCTATCTATGGATAGTTTTTTTTTTTTTTTTTTTTTTTTATGGTGGAAGATAAGAACAGATTTCAAAGCCTCAGGAGACTAAAAGCCAATCATGTCCAGAAAAAGCAACAAAGAATGATATAAATTGGCCCACATTACACAAAGCTCTCCTAGAATAAATTTTAAAAGGATCATAAAAGAGAGCTAGAAGAAAAATGGGGAAAGGAAAGGAAAACTGCAAGAGGGATTTGAAAAGGCAACACAGAAATTATCTGAAGAAAATTAACTACAAAATAGACTTAGTGAAATGAAAAAAGCATATAATTCATTGAAAAAATAGATTTGATAAAATGGAAAAAGAAAATAATTCCTAGAAAAACAGAAATTGTGAAATCGAAAAGGAAAATGACTCCTAAAAAAAAAAAATATTTTGTGAAATGGAAAAAAAAATCCATAGAACAAAACAATTCATTTAAAAATTCAATTGGACAAATACAAAAAGAAGTAAAAAAGTAAATGAAAAAAATAATTCACTAAAAATCAGAACTCAACAGATGGAAATGAATGACTCAATGAGACATCAAAAATCAGCCAAGCCAAAAAAATAAAAATAAAAATAAAATAAAATACTTAGTAGGAAGAAAACTGATCTGGAAAATAGATCTATCAGAGACAATCTAAGGATTATTGGACTTCCTGAAAACCACAATGAATAAAAGAGCCTAGATACTATTTTTAAGGAAATCATCAAAGAGAACTGCCAAGATGTCATGGAATCAGAAGATAAAATAGCCATTGAAAGAATTCACTGAACACTTCCTGAAAGAGACCCCAAAATTAAAACTCCAAGTAATATCATGGCTAAATTTTAGAACTATCAGACCAAGGAAAAAATATTACAAGATCCCCTAATGAATACTGATGCAAAAATCTTTAAAAATTATTAGTAAAGAGATTAGAGAGAGTCATCCCCAGGATAGCAAACCATAACCAAGTAGGATTTACACCAGGAATGCAGGGCTTGTTCAATATTAGGAAAACTATTAACATAATTGACTATATCAATGACCAAATTAATAAAAACCATATGATTATCTCAATAGATGCAGAAAAAGCATTTGATAAAATCCAACATCTATTTTTATTAAAAACACTAGAGAGTATAGAAATAAATGAACTCTTCCTTAAAATTGCATCTATTTAAAACCATCAGCAAGCATCATATTTAATGGGGATAAACTGGAACTATTCCCAATAAGATCAGGGGTGAAACAAGGTTGCCCACTATCACCATTACTATTCAATGTTGTATTAGATACTCTGGCTTTGCAGTGCTACTACTAGGCTTATCTCCCAAAGAAATACTAAAGAAGGGAAAGAGACCTGTAGGTGCCAAAATGTTTGTGACAGCCCTTTTTGTAGTGGCCAGAAACTGGAAAATGAATGAATACACATCAATTGGAGAATGGTTAGGTAAATTGTGGTATATGAATGTTATGGAATATTATTGTTCTATAAGAAATAACCAGCAGGATGAATACAGAGAGGCTTGAAGAGACTTACATGAACTAATGCTAAGTGAAATGAGCAGAGCCAGGAGATCATTATATACTTCAACAATAATACTGTATGAGGATATATTCTGATGGATGTGGATATCTTCGGCAAAGAAAAGATCTAACTCAGTTCCATTTGATCAATGATGGATAGAAGCAGCTATACCCAAACAAGGAACACTGGGAAATGAGTGTAAACTGTTTGCATTTTTGTTTTTCTTCCCAGGTTATTTTTGCCTTCTGAATCCAATTCTCCCTGTGCAATAAGAGAACTGTTCTGTTCTGCACACAAATATTGTATCTAGGATATACTATAATATATTTAACATCTATAAGAATGCTTGCCATCTAAGGGAGGGGGTAGAGGGAGGGAAGGGAAAAGTCGGAACAGAAGTGAGTGCAAGAAATAATGTTGTAAAAAATTACCCAGGGATATGTTCTGTCAATAAAAAGATATAATAAATAAATAAATAAATAAAAGAAATTCTGGCTTTGGCAATAGAAAAGAAAAAGAGATTATAGGAATTAGAATAGGTAATGAGGAAACCAAATCATCACTCTTTGCAGGTGATATGATGGTATACTTAGAGAACCCTAGAGAATCAACTAAAAACTATTAGACATAATCTACAACTTTAACAAAGGTGCAGGATACAAAATAAATCCACATAAATCATCACCATTTTTATACATCACTAACAAAATCCGACAGCAACAGATACACAGATATTACATTTAAAATGTCGATAGTATAAAATATTTGGGAATCTATCTGCCAAGGGAAAGTCAGGAACTCTATGAGCAAAACTACAAAACACTTTCCATACAAATAAAGTAAGACCTAAACAACTGGAAAAATGTCAAGTATTCTTGGATGGGTCGAGCAAATATAACAAAGATGACAATACTATCTGAACTAATCTAATTATTTAGTGTATACCAATCAAACTCTCAGGAAGCTATTTTGTTCACCTAGAAAAAAATCACAACAAAATTCATCTGAAAGAACAAAAGGTCAAGAATTTGAAGGAAATTAATGGGAAAAAAAGTAAATGATGGTGACTTAGCTGTAATAGATCTAAAACTATAGTGTAAAGCAGTGGTCATCAAAACTATTTGGTACTAGCTAAGAAATAGAGTAATTGATCAGTGGAATATGTGAGATTCACAGGACAAAATAATCAATGATTATAGTAATTTAAAGTTTCACAAACCCAAAGACCCCAGATTTTGGGATAAGATTTCACTATTTGACAAAAATGGCTGGGAAAAATGGAAACTAGTATGGCAGAAACTAGGCAATGACCCACACATAATACCATACACAAAGATAAGGTCAAAATGGGTTCATGATCTAGACATAAAGAATGATATTGTAAACAAATTAGAAAAACATAGGATTGTTTAGCTCTCAGATCTGTGGAGGAGGAAGGAATTTGTGACCAAAAAAGAACTAGAGATTATTATTGATCACAAAATAGATAATTTTGATTATATTGTTAAAAAGATTTGTACAAACAAAACTAATACAGACAAGATTAGAAGGGAAGCAATAAACTGGGAAAACATTTTTTTTCATTCAAAGATTTGATAAAGGCCTCATTTAAAACATATAGAGAATTGACTCAAATTTATAATTCAATCCATTCCCCAACTGATAAATGGTAAAAGGGTATGAACAATTTTCACATGAAGAAACTGAAATTATTTTTAGTCATATGAAAGTTGCTCTAAATCACTATTGATCAGAGAAATGCAAATTAAGAGAACTCTGAAATACCACTACACACCTCTCAGATTGGCTAAGATAACAGGAAAAGACAAGGACAAATGTTGGAGGTGACGTGGGAAAACTGGGACACTGATACATTGTTGGTGGAACTGTGAACTGATGCAACCATTCTGGACAGCAGTTTGGAACTATGCTCAAAAAGTTATCAAACTGTGCATACCCTTTGACCTAGCAGTGTTTCTACTTAGCTTATACCCCAAAAAGATCTTAAAGGAGAGAAAGGGACCCATATGTGCAAACTTTTGTAGCATCCCTTTTTATAGTGGCAAGAAACTGGAAACTGAGTTTATACCCATCAATTGGAGAATGGATGAATAAATTATGGTATATGAATGTTATGGAATATTATTGTTCTGTTAGAAACGACAAGCAGGATTATTTCACAGAAGCCTGTAGAGACTTTCATGAACTGATGCTAAGTGAAATGGGCAGAACCAGGAAATCATTAAACATGGCAACAACAAGATTATATGATGATCAGTTCTGATGGATGTGACTCTCTTCAACAATGAGATTATTCAAACCAATTCCTATTGTTCAGTGATAAAGAGAGCCATATCCAGAGAGAAGACTGTGGGAACTGAGTGTGGTTCATGATATAGCATTTTCAATTTTTTAGTTGTTGCTTGCTTACATTTTATTCTGCTTCTTCTCCTTTTTTTTTTTACTGGTTTGATTTGATTTTTCTTGTCCAACACAATAATTGTATAAATATGTATGTATATGTTGGATTTAACATATATTTCTACCATGTTTAATCTATTTTGGACTACTTGCCTTCTAGAGGAAGGCATGGGGGAAGAGAGAGAAAATTGGAACACATGGTTTTCCAAGGTCTAATGTTAAAGAATTGTCCATGCATATGTTTTGAAAAATAAAAAGCTTCAATAAATAATAATAATAATAACAAAATAATTTTTCAAAGAAAATTCTGCATTGACAGAGCCAATACAAGGGGGTAGTGTTTCCATTTTTAGTCTTTTGTTTGTAAAGCTGATTTCAGATTTAGTTCTAACAGTTTGAAAATTTTTATTGCTTTCCAGGTTGTGTTATCTGTGGAAGGATATGGTCATTTTTGTCCTGGTCTGACTCCCCCAGGCCAAGACAAATTATGGAGTTGGAAAAAAAGGTCTGTTACATGGGGATAGATTGTGGATGAAACACCAGTGGTGGGACTAGGTGGTAGCAAAGAAAATAGAGTAGCACTGGAAGCTCTCAAGCCAGAGACAGTAAGGGGACCTAGGAATTGATCAAAAAAAGATTATAGGAGACTCTGTATGAAGCACTGTATGAAGGACTAAAAACTGACAACTCTTATTTATACCCACTTCTGGATCACAGTTCAATGGTCGAGAGGAGCACTTTTAGTCAAGATGGAATAGTAACCCTGAAGAGAAATACTGCTTTGGATCACAAGAGATCCAGAGACACTAGGGAACAATATCACTTCTGGTCCAAAGTGAGGAGGGCTCCTGAGGGGCAATATCACTTCTTGTCCCAATAGAATAGGAATCATTATATATACAGAGCAAAGTGCAGACCAGGACAAAAATGACCATATCCTTCCACAGATAACACAACCTGGAAAGCAATAAAAATTTTCAAACTATTAGAACTAAATCTGAAATCAGCTTTACAAACAAAAGACTAAAAATGGAAACACTACCCCCTCCCTACATACAAAATGAACAGAGCCAAATATTAGCATAAAGTTCAAAATTTTAAAAAAAGGTAAAAATTTGAGAAAATAATTTTAAAAACCCTGAGCACAAAAAGCTATCATAATGAAAAGGAAGATCAAGAAGCAAATTTAAAAGAAGACAAGGAAATCAAAACAATTACAAGCAAAAGTTCAAAAAATAAAATATGAATTGAACACAAGTCCAACAAGAATTCCTGGAACAGCTAAAATAATGTTAAAAATCAAGTAAGAGAAATAGAAAAAATGCAAGTAAAGAAATTAGAATAAAGATAGAAAAAAATTTTAGTTAACAACTCTGTAAAAGACACACACATATTGGGAAAAAATAGAGAAATAGAAGTAGAGAAAATGCAAGTAAAGAAATTGCAATAAAGATGGAATTTTGTAAAAGATACACACATATTGGGGGGGGAATACCTTAACAAACATATTAACCAAGGGGATAAAAGGCAGAAAAGTTTAAGAAAGAAGATAATTCCTTACAAATTAGAATTGGGCAAGTAGAAGTTAATAAATCCCAGAAACATTAAAAAGCAACAAAAGTCCAAAGAATTTTTTTAAAATAAAAGAAAATGTGAAATATTTCATTGGAAAAGCAACTTATCTGAAAAATAGACTGAGGAGAAACATTTTAGACTTATTGAACTACATGAAAACCACACTCAAAGAAAGAACCTGCATATCATTTTCAAGAAATCAAGGGAAATGGCATGGATCTCCTAAAAGTAAGGGCAAAATAGAAATTGAAAAAAAAAAAAAAGAAAACTCCAAGGAATATTATAGTCAAATTCCAAAGCTCATAGTTCAAAAATAATATATGTCAAATAACCAAAAAGAAATCATTCAAAAATCATGTAACAAGTAAGGATCACACAAGATTTTTTCTGTAGAAGCCCAGGGCTTGGATTATGATATTCTGGAAGACAAAAAAGTTAGGATTAGATCGAAAAATAACTTATTCAGAAAATAATGGAGTATATTCCATCAAGAGAAAATTGATATTTAATGAAATGGAGGATTTTCAACTATTTTTTATCAAAAGATTAGAGCTGAATGAAAAATTCAGATACAATCCTCAAGAGAAGTATAAAAAGATAAACATAAAAGAGAAATCATAAATAATTAAATATGGTTTAACTCTTTACCCTTCTATATGGAACTTATAGATGACACATCTAATAATTCTTTACTATTATCATTATTATTATTATAGCAATTAAAAGAACTTTACAAAAAAGAGGGTGTGGGTTGAGTAAATTATGTTGGGATGATATTACTAGATGAGAAAGCAGAATTTTTATTGAGAAAGGGGAAGGAGGAAGAAGAACAGGGGAAATGATCTGACCTCAATGAGATATGCTTTTACACTTACCTTTTATGTGGAAGGGGAAATGATAGGGGTGTGTGAATAATCCACAACATCATTTCTATCTAAATTCATACAAAGAAGAAACACACACACACAAAAATTCAATTGATAGCAGATATAAATCTTAACCAGAGAAAAATGGGAGGGAGAGTGAATAAATAATAGGGGGTGACAAAAGGAAAAAATGGATAAAAGAAGATAGTGGTAAGAATAAAACAAACTTTAAACAAGAGAAGAAGAAGAAGAAGAAGAAGAAGAAGAAGAAGAAGAAGAAGAAGGAGGAGGAGGAGGAGGAGGAGGAGGAGGAGGAGGAGGAGGAGGAGGAGGAGGAGGAGAGGAGGAGGAGGAGGAGGAGGAGGAGGAGGAGGAGGAGAGGAGGAAGAGGAGGAGGAGAGAGGAGGAGGAGGAAGAGGAGAGGGAAGAAGAGAGGGAAGGATGGAGAGAGGAAGGAAAGAGTGAAGGAGGGAAGGAACCAGGGAAGGAAAGAGGGGAGGGAAGTGGGGAAAAAAATAGGCTGGAGTGATTAAAAATCAGAGTCCCATATTATGTTGTTTACAAAAAACACTTGATAGTAAGGGGAAAACAAAGAGTTAAATTAAGGGACTGGACCAGAATCTACTTCAGGTAAGGTAAAAGACAAAGGGTTAGTATTATGATCTCAGAAACAAAAAGCAAAAATAGGTTTAACTAAAAGAAATAATCAGGGAAACAATATGCTGCTAAAAAGTATATATACAATGAAATAATATCAATACTAAACATACAGGCACTAAATGGCATAGCATTCAAATTCTTGTTAAATGGACTATGAAAGAAGTAGGCAGTAAGATATTATAAGGGGCAACTTCAATTTTCCCCTCTCAGAACCATATAAATGCAACCATAAAATAAATAAGCAAGAAGTTAAAAAGAGGATAGATAGGGGAAAGTTGAATGAGGATATAAAGGCATAAAGACTTACAATCAAGTGTCAAAAAGAAATATCAAGTATCCTTTTCAAATCTTAATGTTAATATATATATATATGTATATATATATATATATATATATATATACTTAATAAAGAGTCATAAATTAAGTGTTCAAATTAATTGGAAACTAAACAAATTAATTCTAAAGAATGACTGGGTCAAATAAATTATAAAAGAATAATTCTATAAGAGAATGATGACAATGAGGCAACATTTCATAACTGATAGGATACAAACTTGTATTTAGAAAAAAATTATATTTCTAAAAATATATATATCAATAAAGGAAAGAGCAGAACAATAAATTGACTGTGCAACTCAAAAAAAAAAAAACTAGAAAAGAAAAATAGTTAAAGATCCCTAATTAAATACCAAAATAGAAAATCTGAAAATCAAAGGAAGGATTAGCAAAAATGAAAACCAAAAAATTAATTAATATATAAAACTAAGACCTGGTTTTAGGGATAGATAAATAAAATAGATAAATCATTGATTTTTTTTTAAAAAAGAAGAAAAGCAAATAACTAGATCATAAATGAAAAGGGCAAGTATATCATAAAGATGATGAAGTTAAAGCAATGATTAGCAGTTATTTTACATGATATAATACATAATGTAAATGAAATAAATGACTATTTACAAAAATATAAATTATCCAGATTAAGAGAAGACTCAACAGAATAATTAAATAATATAATTTTAAGAAAAAGAAATTTAAGAAGCAAAGAATCAGTTCTTATGGAGGGCCAGAACTCTGGAAAAGTATACTTGAAACAACGTCTTAACTCAATGGAACTGATGAGATGATGGTTCTGTATTTCACATATATTCTTAGTACTTAGTATGGTAATATGATGGTCCTCTAGTTCACATATATTCAGTATGCTGTAATGATGTAATTGTATTAAGATATATAAGGACTGAAAAGGACTGGAAATGAGACATTCTATCTTTGATCATTTTCCTGGTGGCTCTCCTGCCTCCTATATTCCTGCACTAAGATCAAGGCTGGTCCCAAGGTCCTCCAGAAAGCTAGCCTGAACATTACAAGTTCTGTAAGAAAAAATCCTCAAGAACAGATACATTTAAGAGTGAAATCTAACAAACATTTAGGAATAATTAAATCCAATACTATATAAAGTACTTGAAAAAATAGATTAAGAAGAAGTCCTACCAAATTTCTTTTATTAAAAAAACACATTGTTTTTATATTTAAATTGAAAAGAACAAAAATAGAAAAAGGCAACTATGGACTAATTTCCTTAATAAATATCTATTCAATTTTTTTAAAATAAAGTACTAGGAAGGAAATTACAGCTATATATTACATACTATGACCAGATGGGATTTATATGAGGAATGCAGAGCTGCTTCAATATTCAGAAATATTCAGAAATCAGAATGATTGGCAATATCAATAACAATAGCAAATGATATTTTGGCATACTTAGAAAAGCCTAGAGACTAAACTAAAAACAAAAATATCTGAAAAAATTAATAACTTTAGCAAAATTACAGATATAAAATAAACCCTCATAAATCATCAGCATTTTCCCATACTACCAACAAAAATATCAGCAACATTTCAAATTACTGTAGATAATTACATTTCAAATAACTGTAGATAATAAAAACTGTTTGGGAGTCTACCTGCCAAGACAAACTCAGGAAGTATACAAATGCAATTTCAAAATAATTTGCATGCAACTAAAGACATGCTAAACAATTAGAGAAATGTTAATTGCTCAAGTATAGACCAATATAATAAAATGATAATTCACCCAAAGTTAATTTATTTACCCATTGCTATACCAATCAAACTATCAAAAACTAATTTATCAGAGCTAGAGAAAATAATAACAAAATTCATCTGGAAGAACAAAAGATCAAGAACATCAAAAGAATCAATGAAATAATAAGAAAGTAACCACACAGTACCAAACTTTATATTGCAAAATGATAATCATCAAAACAATCTGGGATAGCTATGAAGGGGAGTGATAGAACAGTGGAATAGATTAGATACACAAATAAGCAAACAGAATAATCTAAAATTTGAAAAATCCAAAGAGTCAAATTTTCAGCAGTAGAACTCTTTATTGGACAAAAATTTCTGGGAAATCTGAAAAGAAGTTTGCCAGAAACTAGGCATACCAACAATTCATATAATATATCAAGATAAAGTTATAATGGACAAATGATTTAGGCATAAAAGACATATCAGAAGTAAATTTGAGGAACATGGAAAAGGTACCGCATATCAGTTCTAAGGATAAAGGAAGAATTTATGACTAAACAAGGAATAGAGATCATAGAAAGAAGGATAATTTTAATTATATGAAATTGAAAAGGATTTGCATAAATGAAAGGAAGGAAACCAAGACCCTGAGGTAAAAATAAATATTATAGCAAGCTTCATAAATTGTCTCATTACTCAAATATAATGAGAACTGAACCACATATATATGAAGCCATTACAGCCGTTGATAGGTGGTCAAAGGTTATAAACAGGTGGTTTTCAGAGGAAGAAATCAGTTACCAAGAGACACATGAATAAGTCTCCTAAATCACTCCTGACTGATGAAAAGGAAATTAAAATAATGCTAAGATATCACCTCACATGTAACAAATAGGCTAACATAGAGAAAAAGAAAATGACATTCTGACTTAGATGTGGCAAAACTGGGATACTGATGTACTTTTGGTAAAATTGTAAACTAGTTTGATAATCCTAAAGAACATTTTGGAACTATGCCCAAAGGGCTATAAAACTGCCTACTCTTTGGCGCAACAATACCACTAAGTCTGTATCCCAAAAAGCTCAAATAAAAATGAAAAAGACCTCTTTGTGTAAAAAATATATATATATATAAAACATCTTTTTTGTAGTGACAAAGAAATGGAACTCAACAGGATGTCCATCAACTGAGGAATTACTGATCAAGTTGTCTTTTATGATTGTGGTGAAATACAGTTGTGCTATAAGAAATGACAAGAAGGATGGTTTCAGAAAAATGTGAGAAGTCTATTTGACTTATGCATGCAAAGTAAAGTGACCCAGAATCAGGATAACACTGTACGTAATAGCGGCGACATTACCAGGATGATCAATTGTCTAAGATTAAACATTTTGATCATGACAATGATCCAACACAATTCCAAAAGACCCTTGATGAAAAATCCATGTATCTACCCCCAAATAGAGAACTGATGCACTCTGAGTGCAGATTGAAGCATACTTGTTTTTATCTGATTTATTGTTCTTATTTTTTGTGTTCTCTTTTGTATCATAAAAATATGGAATTATGTTTTGCATGAATTCACATGTATAATTGACATCAAATTGATTGCCTTCTCAAAAGAAATATTAGGTAGAAGGGAGAGAAAACATTAGTAATGCAAAATTTTTTAAATGAATGCTACAAAGCTTTACATGTAAGTCATAATTTTTTTAAAAAAATGGAATAATATCTCTTTTGCCATTTTGTTTTAAAAAATATGAGTTTTTTTCATCTCATCAACAGGTTTTATGTATTTTCTCTCCACTTTAGAATTCAAACCTCCTTAAAAGGAATAATTTTCTGGCTTTTCTATTTGTATCCTCAGTGCTTAGAACACTGGAACAAATTAAGGGCTTCATAAATATTTTTCAGTAATTCATTTGACTTAAAGTCTTAGTGATTTTTCTGTGACATGAAAAGAAAAGATTAAGTTGTTTGACCAAGAAGCCTGTAGATAACAGATATCTTCTTGTTTCCAGGTTCATCCTTCAATCCTCTACACGACACTACTCTCAAATAGCAGCTGTTTCTCCTTGAGACAGTGAGTTGAGTATTTTTTTCTATTTACTATACCAAAAGAAACTCAGCACTCTTCAGTTTTCTTTCTCTTAGTTCCTTAAAAAATTCTGTTAGTCTTTCCTCAAAGGACCTACTTTCCAACCTACTAAATGAAATTGTATATTGTTAAAGACTCACAAAAATGTAAAGTATATCCCATCTGTTAGAGTTGTTTGCAGTGTCCTATATATGTGTGTAAAAGCTAAGAGAAGTGGCATTTGAACAGGGAGGCTCAGGAGACCTATGAGTGGTTATGACTTCAATCCTTCCCTGAAAAGAAAGTGCCACATTGATCAATGCAAGCACAGAACAAAATGTACAGGTTCAGGATGTCCTATGCCACTGCTAAGCACTTGAAAATAAAGAATGACTCTTGTGTTTTAAGCTGGCAACTTCATGTGCTATGTAAGTGGAAATCAAGGTGACTAAGATAATTTGTCATTTTCTAATGACAAGTGATTCACATTAAAATCTTATAAAAACAAGAATGCACACGTATGCTCACTCATATAAAAGTCTGGTAATAGATCGTTTTTGTTTTTAATACATACTTAATAAATTTCCAAGTAATTTTTTAAAGATTTTAAAAATTAAGAAGTAAAATAAACATTTATTAAAACTAATATTTTCTGGAATTATATTAGATGCTACAGATACAAAAACAAAAAACAGTCTCTGCTCTCAACCAGTTTACATTTTAATAAGATGGAGAGCATGCCTCTGTGTGTGTGTGTGTGTGTGTGTGTGTGTGTGTGTGTGTGTGTAACTTCCAAAAGAGATGCTAGGCAATTAGGAGGGACAGAGGATTAACTAAGAAATGTGGGATACATTAATGTCTAGAAGTAAAATGTGCAAAGGAAATCATGAATGAAACCATGGTTTCCAAGATGGGGAAGTAAAGAAAGAATGCATTCCAGGCATAAGAGAGAATTATCATAATGGCTTTGAGATAGACAATGGCATTTTATATATGAGGAACATCTAGAAGGCCAGCTTGACTGGGCCATAATATTCTTGGAGGGGAAAAATATGTTATAAGACAAGAAGTCAAGTAAAACCAAACTACATCAACGAGCATTTATTAAGCATCTAATATGTGCCAGATCCTGCATTAAATGGTAGGAATATAAAGAAAAAGAATGAAAAAAAAATTCAGTCTAATGAAGGAGACAAGATATAAACAAAAATACAAATAAGATATATATACATACATACATACAGGATAAATCAGAAATAATCTTGAAAAATGAAACTAGCATTGAGAGAAATTAGCAAAGACTTCTTGCAGAAGTTGGAATTTTAGCTAAGACTTGAAGGCGAGATTTTTTTCTTGACAGGAAAGTCAAGAATTGGATATAAGAAGGAAGAGCATTCCAAGCATATAGGGCAATCCTTCAAGAAATATGTATCTTGTGAACAGAACAGTCAGAAGGCCATTGTCAGTAGATCATAGAGAACTGTTATGGAGAATAAGTCATTAGAAAACCAAACAAGTAGATAAGATTTTAGATTTGATCCTGGATATAACAGGAAACAACTAGAATTTGTTGAGTAGGGTCAATATGCCTAGGCTTAGATGTAACATTGCATATTTGATAGAACCTAAAGTCCTGAGTTCATTAGGCTGAGCAACAATATATGTGTCTTCATCAAGGAGAATACCCCAACTCTAGAAGTTCAAATTCCACCACCATCACCAAATATATCTGCTTGGACAGAAAATGTGGAATTTGAAGAGCTGAGGTTGAAAGATAAAATGCCCAATCAGCAGTCCCCTGCATTATTTACTTTAAAAAATGATTAAAATGTCTGCCCCTTGAACTGAACCTGGTCTCAAATGGATGGGTGAGTTCCTGCCTCTCCCACATTATAATCCTTCAAATACTTAAAAATAGCAATCATGTGCACCCTAAATCTTTTCTTTAAAATAAAGTATTCCCAATACTTTCAACTCTTCCCCTTTATAATATGATTGATATCTCTTTGTCTCTCTTAATTACCCTTCTCAAAACATCATTTGGATTTTCAGTGTCTTTCTACATTGAATACTATACTCTAAATGTAGTTTGCCCATCATAGAATACAGTAGGACAAGTAATCCCTTTTAATCTGGTCATTATACTTCAAGTATTATATCCTGAGACTATTAATTTCTTAGTAGCTTAGGAAAAAATAACCCATTTAGCTTATTATTAAGCTTATGGTCAACTAGTAACCCCTTAGCTTCTTTTCAAAGCAGAGTCTCTGCCATCCTGCATTTGTGTGATTGATTTTTTAAATCTGCCAAGTTTTATTTTGATGGTTTTAGACTATCTTTCTGACCTGTTGGGATCATTTTGAATCTTGATTCTGTCATCCATCATATTAGCTATCCCTTCCAGCTTTATGTCAATCAGTTGACAAGTATTATCCTTTTTATACTTAAGGCCAAAGGGCCAGTAACAAATAAAATGTTTCTCAAGAAATCCTTTTATCCACTCAATCTGAAATTGAGTGTAACCCATTCACCCATTCCATTACAGAAAGATGACTAGTTACAGTGTCAGTATAGAATGAAGAATAAGGTACAGTGGAATATGGGGGCAGAAAAAGTACACAAATTTACATATAACATATAATAATATTCCTGTGGTGTTCTAATATTGTTGGAATCTTTACAAACGTGTGGGATACGAGAGAGGGGGATTATGGGTTTTCTTCCCAGGATGCTCTCTGGCTGTAAGAGCTTCAAGGGAGGTGTGAATTCACAAAGTTACAAAGGTTACTTTGTGACTCTCCCATACTTGTGAACTCCAATGAGTAAAGGTGTGAACACAAGCATTGTATCAATTAGTTCTACTTAGTACCTTGTTTCAGGTTCTGGCCCAAAACATCAATTCTAATGAGTTAGCAGTTTGTAAAGATTCAAACATAATATATTTTTAATTTTGTATGCCTCAAATCTGCTATTCACAATCAGTTCATATGCCTCTCTTCTTCAGAAATGGATTGATCCAATGATGTATCCCATTCTCTGATTCTTTGTCTAACTGAAACTGCTAGGTAATGTGCTCATGCAATCATAACTGGATGAGCCACATGCTCCCCTATAACTCTGAAGCATTCTGAAGATGTAAAGCTTCTTCAGAAACACACCACAGCTAAACGTCATTGTCCACTTCTGAGTGATAAGTGATGAAGTTTTCATACAGATCCACCTAACATATGTGCTAAATAGACATACTCCTTGTCACTTTTTCTAAAGAAAGGCATGTAGTAGTGGGTACTAGACTATAACAATGAGGCTATATCTAACGTACTAAAGAGTCCTTTGGAGAAAACTCTTGTTAATCACAATTTTTAGAATTCTCATCCCTTCTGAGCTAGTTTTGTATATTTTTTTTATAAATCAAATGACTTTTCTGATGCCCTCCTTCATTCTGTTCCTCTTTTTTCCCCATTTGATCATGCTTATATAAAATTTTATTTTTATCTTTACCTTTTATTAGTGGGCTTAGTCTTGATTCACCATTGCTACATTCATCTAAATTCTTATTATCTACACACACTTGGTTTATTAAAGCACTTAGCTTCCCTGATTTCAGTTTCTTTCACTTCACCCAACAATCTATCTTGTATGCTGCAGACACCATTATTTTAAATATGTCCTTTTATCAGCAAAACATTATCTTCCTATGACTCCCCAATTTCTAATGCATCAAATATAACCTCTCTTGCCTGAATTTCATGATCTGGACACATCTTACCTTTCCAAAATTTAGTTCCATTCAACATTTATATATCTATTATTTGCAAAGTACTGGGAAGACAAATAAAAAAATGGTCTCTGTCCTCAGGGAGCTTTTTATCTTATGAGAGAGAAGAAAAAGAATATCAATTATTAAACAATTATCAGCTATCAAAAAATCTATATAATTATACCAATATCTCTATCTATATTTATCTATTTCTATTACTTGTCTTTATCCTATTATCAGTAGGTATTGATAGATCTATATCTCTCATTTTTTAACAAAGTTCCTGGAATATAAGTAGGCACTTAATAAATGGATGTTGCCTGACTGAGTGGTCTAACTAGAAGCAGCGAGAAGAATTAGGAGGTCATGGGACTATGGAATCAGAATTGGAAAGGACCTCCTATTCCATTTTATAGATCTTTGAAAGGTTCAGATGAGAAAGGAAGAAACCTCTGTACTAAGGTAGTAAGAAGGGAGTGGTGGGATCTGTGGACTGGTAAGAACAGTGGTGGGAACAAGACTGATGAGAGGGATGCTATGGACTTAGAATTGATCATTCTTAGCAACTGATAGAATATGTAAATAAAAGAGTGAGTGCAAATGAATAACTAAGGATGTCTTCAAATTGTGAGGCTACATGAATAGGAATATAGTAACAGAACTCTACAAGGAAAACATGGGACATGGGGTAAAATGATGAATTCTCTTTGGAAATGTTGACTTTAATATACCATTTAGATATTCAGGTGAAAACTCTAGCAGGCAATTGGTGACAGTTATTTACCATTACTCTCCAATGCATGACCTAAACCATTTCTCTCATCGTCTGAACTATATTTCATTTTCAACTATTCCCTTCTCCTGACTTTACATACAAGAAGTTTAATGTCTAGAAAGATGTAGAAATTTTGTCAAGGTCACAAGAGTAATAAGTATCAGGATATGAACTTAGATCCTTTGTCAGCAAATCTATTGCTCTTTTCATTCTCATATTCTCCTTTTCAAAAAAAAAAGTAAACTATAGCCTCATACAGGGATAGAAGCTATGACTTTGAACTTGCTAATGTCAAATACTATCTAGCTATGCTGACCAGCCATAGTCACATCTATGCCAATTAAAACACACATCATTTCAAGTATCAACATTGGTATGTCTTCCTTAGAAATAAAAAAAAAATTGACTCTTTTCAGTTTACTCATTTAGTAGTAGGAAAAAGCTGAAATATCTAAAGATATTATTAGGCTACTAAGGTTCATATTACCTACAATACAGTTGTGGTTCTGTTATTGATTTGGACTATAGCACATGAATACAAAATTTTATCTTGATTCCAGCATAACTTCAAGATATGTTATATACGAATACAAATGTCGCCATAATTTGCCTCAGAATTACATTTCAGAAATGTTTCAGAACCCAGAAAATCAGTGAAGTGTCAGCAAGACCTAAATTTGGTATGGCATCTGAAGATCACAAGATTGCAGTCTCATGTCTGAAAGAAGCCTAAATACACAGTTGTTCAGAGATGTATGTGCAATGAATATACTAAAAACAAGACTGCAGTAGAATAGATGGGCTATGATTGTGAGGCAGCAATAAAGTGAAATGTCAAAACAGGTATGTGCTCCCACAATACTGTTTAGAATTACAGCAGATCAGAAGAAGGAAAATGTAATGCTATTTGGCATTTGGGAGTATTAAGTGAAATGCACAACTCCAGCTTTCTTTTATGTACTTTGCTCTAGGAAAAAGAAAAGGGCTTGTGGTTGATTTTGCTTAAAATTCTGTGCTAGATACTTTTATGTGGGACTTTTGGTTAAGAAAAATGTGCTTTAATTGCCACATTGGAATAAAATCACATATCCTAATGATTGTGGATTTTTATTTCATCTCCCTCAAACTTGAAAAATGAATTAGAAAAATGTCAACTTTTTATTACCATTTTTATGAACCAAAGTGAAGTGCCAGAAATATTTTCTTGTTCAGGCTAGAGAGAGAGAGAGAGAGAGAGAGAGAGAGAGATCTTTCTATATAGATATACATACACATTTAAAAAAAAAAAACCTCTCCCTGGCAACACTTCAGAGTAGAGCATAACTGGGATAAAGTGGTTGTGGCTTTGCCACAGGATAAAAGAGAGAGAGAGAGAGAGAGAGAGAGAGAGAGAGAGAGAGAGAGAATTCATTAACTAGTTAAAAAGGAAAATTAGGTAATATAAGATTATTTCAAATGAGTCACTTCCTGCCGCCCCCCCCTTCTCACCCTCTATCCCTAAAATCCAACCCAGGAGCACCCTTGAGCTCTAGTCCCAATGTTTATCTCCCTACTTTAGGGCAATAACTCATGCTCATTCACTTTCCTTTAACTGAAGGCATATTTTGGACCAGTTTTCTTGGATGAGGTTTGTGGTATTTGCTCAGAGCAAAAAAAAAAAAAAAAAAAAAACCTAGATTCATCGCCCCAAAGCATTTATTAAGCACTCATTATATACTAGATACCACAAAACTGCCATAGACAAATGCAAAAGTTTTATACATCTACAAGATGTATACTTGAGGAAATACATTTTGTTTGGAGGACATAGTAGTACATTCACAGGATAAATTGTGATGTGAAATAACAGGTTTTAAGAATTAGAAAAGATTAGAAAATTATATTAAAGTAAGTGTTTGTTGAACTGAACCTTGAAGGGAAATGGGAATTTCAAGAAATAGGGTTCAGTAAGATGATTCCAGGTATGAAAAATAACTTATGGAAAGGCACAGAATCAACTGATAGTACACCTATGAGATATCCAGGTAGAAATGTCAGAAGACCAGCTAAGGATACAGATCAAGAGCTCATGAGAGTGAAGCATGCTATAGTAGAAATATGAAGATCATTGGTGATCTAGGAGAGATATTTCATTTAGCTGATAGGGAGATAAGTCAGTAGACCTAATTCTGAGAAGTTAGAGGAATATGAAGAAAGAAGGTAAAAAGTAGAGAAAACTTTTCCTTGGAGTTTAGTTATGAAAAGGATAAAAATAAAGAACATTAATAGCTTTGAAGGGTTTGTATTTGTAAGATTGATGATGTTTGTATGAAGGAAAAGGTTAAAAATCTAGGAGGACTAGGAAGCAACCTTAGAAGATGGTCAAAGGAGAGAGGAAAAGATAAAAATCAAAGGCACACATAGAGAGGTCAAGATTGAAAAGAAATGTGAAGGTTGCAATGAGAGTATAGCAAAAGACAAAAAGATTCTGAGTTAATTTGAAGTTTAGCACAGAAAGGAGGACTGACAGTCAAATTTTGTAGGGGCTTTTGGCCTTTTCATATATGGCATGACCCCTTTCAGGAACATCTAAAGCTCTCTTTTTAGGATAATGTTTCTAACTCTGTAAAATAAAATACATAGAATGACAAAGGAGAAATAGTTACAATGAAATGTAATTATCAGAATAATTTAAAATCAAATAAATAATTTAAAAATCAAGTAAAATGAGGTTAAATATTTCTGACCTAAAAGGAGGAGAGAAGATAGTGGTGTAGGTAGTTAAAGAAGGGAAGATCTAGAACAATATCTGTGGGGAGAGGGACAATCAGAAAAGGAATAAACAAGAGATGACCCAGGGAGATCCTAGTTGAGATAGGATTTAAAAAAAAATTGTAGTGGACATAGTCCATAGGATTATATGACTCTCTCCAGGAGTCTTCAGTAACAGACAAGCAGGAAAATAGGTGAATGGTGGGAGTAATACAAATTTGGAATAAGGAGACTGAAGAGGGGTAATTATACAAAGGAGATGAGATTTAAGAGTTAAGGACAATTGAAGACTTCCTCTTAATTCTCATATCTTTCCTATCTTAACCATTTCCTACTTATATATTGTTTGCTTTGTATATATGTGTTCATATATATTTGTCTCCCCGATTAGACTGTAATCTCCTTGAGGACAGAGATGATTTTTTGCCTCCTTTTGTGTCACCAGCCCTTAGCCAGTGACTATTGCATAATAGGTTCTTAAGAAATGTTTACTGATTGGTGAAAAAGTTGAACTAATTATTTCTATCAGAAATTCTACCTCTATTTGTTTTAAAGAAAGTAAAACAAAACCCAAAGAGGGGTGGTGAAGAGAAAACACAGAGATGGAGTGACTGAAGGTCAAAAAGAACATAAAATGAGTTTAGGAGGATATGATCAGAAAATTTGAAAGAATAGGAAATTGTGGTCAAGTAGATGTTTCACAAATTATGGAGTGTGGACTAGAAAGAGTTATGAATTGTGACCAAATTAAGGGTGTGAGCATCCCCAGGTATGGCTGAGTACAGGCAAAGGTACTGATCATGGAAGCTGGGGATACAATGAAGAAAAAGAAATAAAGATTGTTTGGACTGGAAGAAGGGAAGACTGGCAGTGTTTGAATTGTAGGGAAGATGCAAATGACACAAAGTTAGGGAGATTGATAAACTGGAAAGAGTGTTGAGGCTTCAAAAATAATTAAATTGAAGAGTTTGTGAAGGAGAGCAAGATTGTAAGTAAGGGATTGAATTGCTTGAGAGATGAAGAATGGGGAAAATCACTGTTGACAGGATTTGTCATAGGCAGGGACCATGAGAAAGGGTACTCTGAAAATATACCAACATCTCTGATTATGGTTAGAGAACAATTATACACTTATCAGGAGAGTCAGATTTTGATAACTTTGAAGAAATTGATTACTTACTCTCCCAAGAATAGCAGGGCAGCTATCTCCCACAGCTATTTTCTTCTTAGACATAAAATCTCTGCTCAAAGATGTTTTTATTCCCTTGGGTTATCAATAAATTGGGTGTAGTTGTAGGTTTCATGTAAAATTGACACAATATAGTTAGGTGGAAAGTGCTCTGTTTTTAATAAGAGAAACATGATTTTGAATCCTATCGCCCATAATAAGGGCAGTGCTTGGCAAATAGTTGTCATTTAATAAATATTTATTGATTGCTCTACTAATTGTGGGATAATAGGCAAATTACTTCACCTCTCAGTCTCTGATACTTTATCTCTAACATGCAGCTATGTCTCTCTGTAGGAATCAATGAGAATGCAAAGAAAGTATATATATCACAATGCTATGTTTACAATCCTGCCTTATCCATATCCACAATGTTATGCATATCATATGAGATAATTTATGTAATGTGTTTTGTAAACCTTAAAACACCATAGTACCTATTATTATTACTATAATTTCTACTAATAATATTTCTGACAGCCAAGAAATCTATAGATAGAAGACGAGATCTTAAAGAAAACTTTCAAAAGCTACTCATTCCTTCAGCCATTAATACAAGTCTGCAAATTGAATTGAAATGATAACATCTAACAAATCTCTGCCAATAAAAATAGGCTGCAGCTCTGTTTTATATACGCAAAAGCCAACCCTAAAAATTACCTGGCATAAGTTCATTTCTCAAGTTTGTGCTACATGTGCAATAGCTAGCATGAATCTGAAGCAACTTATTTAGTTTTTGTTATCAAGATAGGGGAGGTAGGATGCAGCTATTGGAAAAATCCCTAGACCTGCTGAATAAAACAGGATGATTTTGTTGTTGTTGTTGTTGCTATTTGGTTTGTATATGTACATGTGCATGTGCATGTCTCTCTGTGTGTAATATTTTAATGGTAAGCAAACACAAGCTGTGTTGACAAAACTAATTCATTAGAACTTTTCAGACCTAGCTGAGCCAGCTTTCCTTGGTCACATAAGTAGCTGTAAGAACGAACATTGAGCTTGTATAACTAAAGAGATAGAAGCCTTAGACTTCTTAGAGTTTATAAATGAGGACAACAAGAAGAAGACCCTTCACTTTGCTTCTTAGATATCATTATCTGAAGAAACAGAATGCAAGCAACATGAGGTCAGAAAAGTTTTCTCAAAGTTGAATGCCAATCAAATTCTGCCTTACAAAACTAACTCACTAAAAGTCAAATGTCACAATTAAGAAATTTCTTTCCAAACCTACAAAAGAAGCACTCAAATTTACAGTATAGAGGAAAGAAATGGGAAGAACTTTTCAGAAAAAAATATCTAATCAAGAATTTTGCAATTATTTTGTCCCTGATTCAACAATTCTACCTCTATTCTTAAAAATAACAGTTATTTCACTAACCAAAAGAAAGTAATTTAATCATAAAAAACATAAGTATCACCATGAAATTGGCCAAGCTACAGTTAAATCAAGTTCATGACTCTATGTGTGACAATATAATATATCTAACCCCATTGTTATCATCTATCATCTTATATATATGTACATAATTATTTGCATATTATCTCTTGATTACACTGAGTTCCTTAAAGACAGGATCCCTGCTTTTACTTTCTCAGTGCTTAATAGTCCCTGCCACATAATAGGCATTTAATAAGTATTTTAAATGCCTAAGTGGTATTCCTGGGAGATAATTTGAATTAATCACAAATATTATAAATATAAATAAACTGAAAAATTCAAATTTCTCAGAATTACTAGTTATGTATAGATATATCACTTATGAATCACTTTTAAAACAAGGTTTTACAAACTCTGTTTTATGGAAAGCTGGTGATGATGATAAGAGAGTTCTCAGGGAACATTTGAATTTTAAAGACATTTTCCTTCTAAAATATTACATATGAAATTACACGTGCTCAACCATTTTATTACATATTTATATATTTGTACACACCCCCTTAGGAAAATAGCATTAATTTTCTCTGTTTTGTGTCACTATTTTCTCTGATGTGCTTTTATCCTGAGGGAATTATTTAGTCTCGTATTTACTTATTTATCAATACAATGCAATTCCCAAAATGTTCCATTGTCAAATAAGTTCAGGAAAATACACTCTAGATATTTCAGTTCTATCCTTAGGCTATGTCATTACCTGCTGCAATGTGTGGAGGCAAGTTTACTGCCTCCTGTGGCAAGTAGCACCTAAACTTTCCCCCCTCAAGTTCCAAAGGACCTCTTCTCTTACTAACATTCCAAGATTAAAGACTAGGTTCTAGTCTTGTTAGTCCATTCATGACTTGATACTACCAAATGTACAGCAGAAAAAAAAATGTATTATGTGATCAGAAGAGGAGAGCAAACAGTAAGTCTAGGAAAGTCACAAAGAAGGTAAGATGGTATGAACTATCTAGAGGCATTCTAAAGGAAAGAGTAGTAATTAAGTTAACAGGAACAATCAAAGAGGTGACAACTTTAGATGACTTGAGGGGAGCTGTTCCAAACATGAAAACTGAATAAGGCAGAAGAGTTTGAACTTTATTCAAAAGGCAAAAAATCTAGGAACTTTGAGCAGATGAATGATACCACTAGATCTACGCCAAAAATAATTCTGATTATAACATTAGAATTAGAATATGATAGAATAATATAGAATTAGAATAATATTAGACAGGTGAAAATGAATACCTACACTAGGGTGGTTAGTTACATATACCCAAAAGCAACTCTATTCTCATTAATTTGGATCTCTAATAATGAAGCAGAATGCAACTGATCAATAAGGTTCCATTCTATATAGTTCTTAGTTATACCATCGCTTAAATTCACCACAGAGGGTTCACAAAAAGTGCTGAACATTTTTCTCTCTTTCACCATGAGCACGCCTAATACACAGTACTATCAACTGATTAATACTCATTTAAGATCTATTCATATTATTTTTTGATCATACCTTTCTTTGAGGACATTTTTTTACACCAGGTCTTCTTTGTAGCTCCTTCTATCCTATGTTGTAACTGATTGCCACCCACCTTACAACTGTCCATTGCTCTATGAATAATCCTGATATATTAATCAGAGTCTGTAATGTTCCATGACTCAAAGACATGCAGCAATACTAGGAGAATACTGGAATTAGGATAGCAGTTCTTTCTTTCACAAAGGTGTGATTGCTTTGCCCCCTTTCTGTTTCATTATATAATGGGTTAAGTAGAAGTTCAACTAGAACATCCTTGCCATTTACAACACTGGAAAATTATTTTGACTTCCAAACAACTAATTCACAGACATTTGGAACAGAGGAGGAAGAGGAATATGCATTTTTATAGCACCCACTACATGCTAGGCTCTTTGCCAAGTACTTTACAAATATTTTATTCAATCCTCTCAATAATCCTATTATTGTGCTATTATTATTTCCATTTTACAATTGAGGAAACTGAAACAAACAAAGATTAATTAACTTGGCCAAGTTCATACAACTAGTAAGTATCTAAAGACATATCTGAACTCAGGTCTTTCTATCTCTAGGACCACCTACCTTTAAAAAGAATCTGTTTGTAAGTCGAGTACTGGTTATATTGTTCTATGGAATGAAATTTCTTCAAATATATAAAACAGATGGTTTGTACCTGAAATTTGCTTCTGATTCCTTACAAGCAGATTTTTTTTTCCTATCTTAGGAAGATGACTTCAGATAATAAATTGTCATCTACAGCAAAACTGGAAGCAAAACATTTACAGTAAGGGATGGGGGGAGAGAAAAGATTAACAAGCTGAGAACATGTCCAATTTGGGACAAGCTCTGAACATCCTGGTTAAGTGAGCTTTTCATTTCTCAGGAAAATATCTTCACCAAAACATGCTTCTTTGTTCAAGGCACTTAATACAGGCCCCTTCATCATGATAACAGGATGTCAGGTTTATATTGCTTTTGCTTTAATGATCCTAAACTGCCTGGAAATGGGAATGCAAGCTATGACAAGTTACTGAAATTAAAAAGAAAACTCAAATTCCAAACTCCTTTCTCAATTTTTTATTATTCTGGACATTGTAAATTTTAAAGAACAAATTAGCATAAATACAGGAAATGTATAGAAACCATAACAGCACTGGGCATCCCAATTATGTTACAATGTAAAAAAGGTTCTCAAAGAGTGTTAGTAGGAAAATTCACTCCCTTCTAACACACTATAAATTCTAAAGGCCTCATGCCAAATTAGGTAGCTAGTACCCATTTATTAATATTTGGAAGCCTACAAATGAGTTTACTAAATGTTAAGTATTACTCTTTTGCTATTTTATTGTACTTTATTGCAGAAGACATAAGCCCTAGCTTTCTTAGTATCCTCTGTAAAATCATGCATGCTATGCCTTGGAGAGACTTACATAACCTGCACGCCTCGGGGTGAGAAAAGGAAGAAGGAAGCAACAAATTAAAGCAGGATCTGCTGAACTTGGATATAGGTCTCTCTGCAGGAGCTTCCAAATGTGTCTTTGTTTATGTTCTGGACTCTGGGTCATTACACAGCCCTTATCTAAGGAGGATGGGATTTGTAGTCTCAATAAAAGGTCACAAAATGTGTAATTAAAATGAGAAATAAGGGACAGATGAAAAGAGATCTGGAGGAATATGCAATTGGGATGTTTAAGACAGAGATATTCAAGAAATTTACAAAATGTATTTTTTTTTTTTTTAGTATCTGATGTTAGTAATATAAATGTGTGTAGGTGTATATGTATGTATCTATGTATATATGTGGCAGCTAGGAGGCAAAGAGTAAAATGTTGGGTCTGGAATCAAGAAGCAAGAAGACATTTTTGAAACTTGAGATACTTTAGAGTTCTGTAATCCTGGGCAAGTCATTAACCCTGTTTGCCTTAGTTCCCTCATTTGTCAAATAAGCTAGAAAAAAAAAAAAAAAAAACGACACTCCCATATCTTTGCCAAGAAAACCCCAAAGAGAGTCACAAAGACAAGACTGGAAAATAACTAAATGTGGGTGTGTGGGTGTGTGTGTGTGTGTCTGTCTGTTTGTGTCTGTGTATGTGTATTATATAATGATTATTTATTTAATATTTATTGCATATATTTTATATTATATATTATGAATTATAGATTTATTTCCCCCTATATTTTCTTTTGTGTTTATTCTCAAATTGAGAATAAACACACAAAGGAAAGTATTGGGACAAATACAGGTATAATTCAGGACCAAGATATTTTTTATGTTAACCATTTCAAAGCAATTAAAGAAAAAGTGTCTTAAAGTCCAAATGATTGAAACATATTTGCCTCAATTTTCTGCTTTCTATATCTATAAGCAATTCATAGAAACATAAAAAACATGTCAGACTAGGCCCAGTCAGACTAGTATCCTCTGCTTTTATACTGTTATCAAGGCACATCTTCTGGGATTGCTTGTCTACTTTCATGACATAAATATCTAAGAGAGGCTGTGTGTTGTAGCCCACATGGCCTACTGGACTTGTAGTCAAGAAAATTTGGCTCTGGTTCCCATCTCCAAATATTTAATAGCTCTGTGACTCTAGGCAAGTTTTTCCTTTGTAAATTGGAGATGGAAGCTAAACTGGATCTATGCTATCCCTTCTAAATTTAAATCTTAAACCCTTAGATTTGAGGCATACTTCCTCTTGTTTGCCTGAATAGACTATTATGTATCATTGATAATTTGCCTGAAACTTTTCTTGGTTATTTATGTTTTCATCCCTTTTGGGAAACTTGGTCCCTAAAGTTTGTTAATACTCTGTAGATTTTGCTCTATAAAATAGTATTTTAAAAAAATCATCACGAAACCACCTTCAAGGAGTTTATCTAAGTTCTTGGTTACAGAATAAGTATAAATACATCCATGTTAACCTTAACAATGCATTCTGTGATTTTATAAGTCTGGTTAATATGTACTTGCCATTATCTCATTATCACAACATACCAGCCTTCTTCTTGCCAGACCAAAATCCTAATTTTTAAGTCTATCCTCAAACTAAGTTGCTTTTATAATTTAATTTGTTCATTCAGAAAGTGCATGTGTATTTCTGCCTTTTTCTTTCTTTTAGTCCCCATCTATCTATAACCAAATAGTCCATCCTTCTACTTCTGTCCCACAGCATAACTTATTTTTTTAATTATTATGAAATAATACTTTTTAAACTTTTTGAAAAAATATGAATAAACTAACTCAATATATTCCTTGCCCATATGCATTTCACTTCTCAAAGAACTCTAATAAATTAGTTAGGCATGATTTTCTTTACAGAAACCACATTGCCTTTTTCCTCCATGGGTCATGCTTGCTTTAGGGTTCAATGATTTTGTTCTTTATTCATTTCCTCCAGCTTCGGGGGACTGAAGTGAGATTCACCAATCTCTCATCCAAAGAATTATAGCTAGTGTTCTATTTATAAATAGGAGTGCCATTAGCAATCTACCATCTCTTCATTTAATATAGTGATCATTAGAAACTACCTAGAGAATTTTAGGGGTAATGATAACACACTTTTTTCTGAGTCTTTTCATATTTTTTTGCTCATAATTGGTATCCAACCTAAGTGATTTCTCAAAAGTTTAAAATCCAGATATATTCTATGCATTCTATGCAGTGATGCATATGATCCACCTGTTTTGAGCAAAAATAGAGTGGTTTTCTCCCTTGCACATACATTAGTGAAGATTCATAGAATCTTTTGGTCCAAATTTCAAAAGTTAAGTGATGCCATTGATTATTTTCTAATATTTTTGCTTTTGATAACCTGGTACTATTACTTTTTCAGCACTTTGTGAGCTGCTCTCACATTACTTTTTTGGCCCTCTTCATTCCTAATTTGCATCTGAGTTATCACCCTTGGAAGAATAATGTCACCCTTGTGACATTAGTTGTATATTCACTTAATCTGACTATAGAGTTGTTATTTGTATTTCTTTTAGATTTAGCCACTTCTTTTCCTATCTTTCCTATACCATGCTGCTCTGCTTGGATTATATGTAGTTCACTATTCACTTTCTCTATATAGTTCTAATTCAAGCATGCAGCACTTTTGCTGAGTTAATCCAATCCTATTTAGTAGCTAACCACTCTAGTATGTTGTCTAAAGATATTAATCTAAATTAATTTGCCACATTGATTTAATGAAGATGATTTAAGGTTCTCACAGATAATGGTTGTTTCTTTTTGTGTTTGAATTGCCAAAGCTAAGCAAAGTGCCTTTGCATATAACAGGCACCTGATAAAATTGAATTGAGACTCCACTTCTCTGGAATATTGAGTCTAAGTCAGAAAAAAAGAGAGTGTATGCATTTATATACTTCTTAAATATTATAGCCTACCTAAGACAACTTAAATTTTGTCAGTTGTAAAATGTGGATATATGTTTCCTGTAGACTATAAAAGCAATACAGTTTCAAGTAAGGCATTCTAACCTGAATAATGCAATTGAAAGCAGCTACAAAAACTGTTGAGCATTAAGAAGACTTATTTAAGTTATCCTAATGATGTTGACCATAATCTAATAAGATAGCAATTGGCCATTTTTCACAGATGTGAAACTATTTCTTCAGAATTTAAATTTAGGGAAACAACTGCAAAGATCTTCATTAGTAGTACAGAGAGGATTTTACAAATATTATCTATGTAAGAGTTATTTCTGAAAATAAGTTGCCTGGTACAGAAAGAATTTTACAGAATATAAATCAGCTTGGGAAATTATTAATGCTGTTGAAAAAAACCAATAGAGAAATAACACTACATGCAAGTGAGATAATTGAAATGCTCCTTTGGTGGGAATGGTTTATGAAAAGAATATTACATACATCTACTGGCAGATTTTTTAATACCAATAATTACTAATATTGAGAAATGTCAACAGCATGGAATGAACATGAAATATGTGAATGTGTAAGAATTTTTGCTAATGAGATTTTACAAGGTGAACAATTGTTTTGTGTTCTTTCTAGATGCCATTACAGTTTTATTTGTATTTACTGTAAAATCAGCACAAATAGTGAAATAGAATGAGGAAATTCATAGTAAATCCAAACATTAATAAAATTGACCACTGAAATGGAAATAAATTCTTAGCTAGGGCAAATGCGTATTGACAATAGCAAGTTATTTTTTTAAAGAGGGAAACAGAATATAGATATACATATACATATATAATATCATTGATTTTCATTGCTGGCATGAGAAAAGGAGAATCAATTAATGGAGGGAAAATATAAAAGCAATAAACACATAGTCCCAAAGCACATACACTACATGCTTTATATACTCTTCAGTGACATAACTGTTTTGAAAACTTTTTGTTTCTACCATGTCATCAAAGAAAAATTTTCTGATTCTACAAAAGTACTTTAATAATTGGCCAATAGAATTCAAACATGCCTGGAGACACAATGAGATAATGCCAATAGAAAGCTGGGCTTTGAAGAACAACTGATCTCTACTATGTTACCATGCTGGGCTCAGAAGAGGCTGCTCTGCTTGTCATTTTCTAGCTGTTTTCCATCTCAATCCTGTGTTGTGGGAATAAGGTGCATCACATTAAGAGTATGTCAGCTGACATTTGTGTCATGAAAACTGATAAAAGAAGTTATATTGGCAATATAGGGATAAGAATGTGATTTCAAGGGATATGTTGTATGAACTGCTTTGTTGCATTTCCTCTTCTTTTTCCCACATGTCTTGTAAATCAATTGTATGATTTTAAAAATGAGAATATTAATATTCTTATCTTATATAGAATCTTTCCACTGAAGAGATCAATGCCTTCTATAATCCAAAGGCTATGTCTACTTTTCCAAATAGATCAACCATCATTGATCACTCCAAGCTAAAAATGTCAAGTGAGTAAAGTAAAAATGTAATTGTATCATACCTCTTTTTAAACTGCTTAAGAAACATGCACGTGAGTTGATGATCATTGCAATTGACTCAGTAGTATATATAGACATAATTTGATTATTTTCTAATAACCTGAATTACTGAAATAGTTTTAGAAGGTCTAAAATATTTTCATATTATCTTCAGAGTTGAAGAGATGTTAGAAAAAACATTATGAGATTAATGTTATTTGTATTATAACTGTCTTGTTGTTATGCTTCATTGTAGCATGAAAATAACCTGTATTCTTTAAGATTATTTCTGTGTAGAACAAGGACACAGTTATAAGTTATATAAGACCTGGTTTTATTAAAGTTAATAGAGATTCATCACCTGTGTTTGAGGAAAATAGTAATGAATTTGGGAGCTATGAAATATAACATAATCCTTAGTTGTATCCATCTCCTTTCAATATCCCTGAAGTTAATAGTATAGCTGTAGAAAATGGGACTGAGGATACCAAAAATTCTACAATTATCAAGCTATATAAGAATTAATTTAATTATTGGAATGCACTACAGTAGTATTGGTTTAATTAATATTCCCAGAACTAGAAGTGAAGAGAGATGGTAGAGGATACACTAGTATATAGTATAGTATATAATATATATATGCACACATACACATGTACATATATATATATACATATATATTATATAGCAGATACTAATAGCATAGGAAAAGATGTCTGTGTCTAAAGAGTATACAATTTTATACACACATATATATAAATATATATATATATATATATATATATATACATATATATATATATATCATTTCTCTTACAAAATTTAAGTTCTTTGAAGGCAGGGCCATTTCATTTTGTCTGTTTTCTACAGTACTTAATAATATGCCTGACATTTTAAAAACTTATAATAAATGTATTTTGATTGTTTGACTGATGATTATTGTATCAAAGTGTGTCCCTTGTCTTTTAAAAGCATACATACAAGATGTCACTATCTAATTACAAAGGCAATTTTGTTCATTGATCATTTGAGTAGCAATGCAAAAAGAGACACAAAAGAGCATAAAACTCTTCCTTCAAAGGTTTCCCACTTTAATGGAGGATGCCTTGTCTCTCTCTCTCCCCTGAGGTGATTGGGGTTAAGTGACTTGCCCAGGGTCACACAGTTAGGATGTGGAAAATGTCTGAGAACAGATTTGAACTCAGGTCCTCCTGCCTTCAGGGCTGCTACTTTATCCACTGCACCACCTAGCTGCCCCAGTGAATTTTTTCCCTAAATTATTTGTCCACCCATGTCAATACCTTATTTAATAAACTCCAGAGGCTTCCTATCGCCTCTAAAAACAAAAACAAAATCATATTTGATATTCAGCATAACCTAGACCTCACCTTCTTTTCAAGTTTTTTAATACCCTATTCCCCATCAGATAATCTTCAAATCATTGACACTGACATCCTTGCTTTTACATAAATAAGCTATTTTAAAGTTTCAAGCATTTTTCTGGCTGTCCCTTATACCTAGAATATTATTCTCTTTCCTTATCCCTTCCTATTAGGGATTCTATCCCACTTTCTCCAGCAAACCTTCCCTAATCCCTCTTAATCCAACTTAGAGAGAGAGAGAGAGAGAGAGAGAGAGAGAGAGAGAGAGAGAGAGAGAGAGAGAGAGAGTGCTTGCTTTTTATATATTTGCTTATTAATTATTTGCCTCATTAGCCTGTGAGCTCCTTAAGGGAAAGGATTATCTTTTACCTCCTTTTGTATTACCAACAATTAGCATTTGTAGTCACAGTTGTTGTTTGTCTTTTATTGTCCAAGAGAACTAGGATACTAAAGAGGTGAAGTCATGACACACAAGTGAATTGGATTTAAATGAAGGTAGAGTTGTACAAAGTCATTTGCTTCACTTTCTCCTCTAGAGCCTTTTGGATCCAGTGACCAGATACAGATCAGGTTTCTTCCTCCCTCTCTACTCTCACTTCCTCCTCTTCTCAGCCCTTCTCCTCCTCTCCCTCACCTTTGTACTTACCTTCCTTCCTTTCTTCCTTTCTTCCTTCCTTTCTTCCTTCCTTCCTTCCTTCCTTCCTTTCTTCCTTCCTTTCTTCCTTCCTTTCTTCCTTCCTTTCTTCTTCCTTCCTTTCTTTCTTCCTTCCTTTCTTCCTTCCTTCCTTCCTTTCTTCTTTCCTTCCTTCCTTCCTTCCTTTCTTCCTTCCTTCCTTCCTTCCTTTCTTCCTTCCTTCCTTCCTTCCTTCCTTTCTTCTTCCTTCCTTTCTTCTTTCCTTTCTCCTTTCCTTCCCTCCCTCCCTTTGCCCACATAGGGTATCATACCCTTAACTGCAGATATTCTTAAAATTTTTATTTTATTTTATTTCATTCATTATTTATTCATTTTGGTCACTGAGCCCACCCAGCTAGACTTCTTTCTTAAGGATCATGATTAAACCAAAATTACTCTGACTCTCATTAATTGGCCAACAATAGATCTCAGGTCAAGCCCAGCTGATCATTGTTTGGATCCTAATTGACTCAGAGTGAAAGAAATCTTGTCTGTTTGGCCAGAAACTCTGAAGGTCTTCCTCTCCCAGAGGTGTTTAATAAATTTTTAGTGACTACAATTATGCACTTTTTGCAGGATAACTTTGTACAGAATCTATGAAACTCCAGAACACTAGAGGACCTTCTAAATGAGATCCCTCAAAAATCATGCAAAGATAGAGGACTGGACATCTATATTTAGAAAACCTAATGGATATGACTATATATTTCCTATATTTTAACACAAATTTGGATGGATACACCAATAATAATGACTTAATCCATCAGTGGATAGTTAGAAAGAAAGATAAACAACTATAGATAGATATATAGATATAGATTATATATACATATATAGGTGTATGTATGTTATAGATGTGTATATGTATAAACCTATATGATGCATATACGTACATACAAATGCTATATAGCATGCACATGAGTAGATGTTTAATGTATGTTTACACATGAACGTATACCAAAAGAATCAAAGTTATCTGTGATCCCAAAGCAATGGGGAGTAGATAATATATGTGAAAAATTTGGTTAATGATTAGAGAAGTGGCACAGGAGACAAGAAACACAAGTACAAATAGTAAAGAATATAGGTTCCATTTAATTGGTATTAAGCTTGAAGGAAAACAGACAAAAGGCCAAGTGTTGTATTGACATCAACAAAATGTTCAAATAATTAAATATACATTGCAGTTCTTTTTATGGGGCCAAAACCACTAGAAAATAAGAGGATGCTTAGTAATTGAGGAATGGTTGAATGAATAGTGGTATAAGAATGTGATATAGTATTATAGTACTGTAAGAAATAAGAAAACAGATGATTTCAAAGAAATTTGGAAAGACATGAACTGAGGCTAAGAAAAGTGAGTAGAACTAGAAGAAAAATTTATACGATAACATCCATATTATTAAAATGATAATATTAAGGACAATTTTATGTTACTGAAAATAAAATCAAGGAATTTGGAGATCAATTTATACAGTAACAATTGTAAAATCAAACTTTGAAAGTTATAAGAGCTCTAATCAATACAGTAACCATTCCTAATTCCAGAGGATTAGTGAAGGAACATGTACTTCACTACAGATAGGTGATAAATGTGGAATATGGAATGAGACATTTAAATTGTTGGATATAGCCATTGATGCAATTTATTTTGCTTGATTGTGCATACTTTTATAAGAAATGTATTGCTGTTGTTTGCTTTTCTTCTTGTTTAGTGGGGTAGGGATAAAAAGAAGGAAAAAAAATTATTGTTACTAATTATTATTTTTTAAATTACATAAGTGGAGGTGCTATAGATGGGAAATTTTACAAGTACTTTCAAATGAGGTCATGTAATTGTTTTACTTTGTTACAGAGAACTCTCATGAAATAGAAGTCATTTGTAAATATTTAGTGTACAAAAAGAAAACATATCAATAAAACTTACAAATAATTAAAGGAAGTCTTCTAACACACATTCTATTAGATATTCTGAAACATTTAGGAGAGATTAGACACACACATACACACATACACACACACTTTCATATACATATAAATGTATCGATAGAAAGAAATCATCTATATCTAAAACTAAAAAATCATGTGGCCCAAATCTTTCATTTAACAGATAAACAAAGTGAGGCCCAGAAAGGTTAACTAACTTTCTCAATCACACATCTACTTAGCAGAGGAGCCAGGACTGGAATCTAGCCAATCTGCCAGACCCCTGTTCTTTTCACTCTACCACAGTGCTTCTCAAATTCTCAGAAGGGAAAAAAAATCTCATTTTGTTTCTGTTTCTAAACAAATCTCATTAGAGAATTCTCCAAATTAGTTTTAGCCTTAATCTTTGAGTATATTTTTAAAAGAAAAAATAAATAACAGCTCAAACTCCTTTAAGTCTACTGAATAAAATTTTATAAGTACTTTCTTATGATCAGATTTATATTTTGGCTGAATGAACACTGGGACAGCAAGGTGACTCACTGGATAAAATGCTGGCCCTTAAATCAGACAAAAGACTTGCTTTCTTGAGTTCCATCCAGCTTCATATACTTACTAGCTAAGTAACCCTGGGCTAGTCATTTAATGCTATTTGCCTCAGTTTCTTTATCTGTAAAAAAAAATGAGCTGGAGAAGGAAATGGCAAGCTGTCAAAATATCTTAATGAGTCAGACATAACTGAAAAGACTAAACAAAAATAAAATAGTCAAAAACCCAGATTTTAAAACTACTCTCTGGTTATTAATAAGTCACACCTACCACAAAACACTGTATAGTTAGCCCAGATTCACTTTCCATTTTAGTTTATAGTCATAGCTACATAAAGAAACTCTCCCCAGAGTCCCTCTTACATATTAGGCTCTTTACCTCAGAAATAAGTATTTCATCTGTAGCAAAAGCTATACAATTGAATGATAATAATAGTGGATCTAAGTCATAAATAGCTTCAATTGAGGAACAACAGAGAAACACAGAGGATAAGAAAGGGGAGGGAAAGACATTAATGAGAAAGATAATATGAGAATTACTTTTTTCAGATCTTATTATTTAGGAGAAATAGCCAGAAGGAAAAGAGATTGGGTCAGGGGGAAGGCAAGAGGAAATAGGAAGATACTATTCTGAGCAGTTAGAAGAAGTTATCTAAAAATAATTAAATTTTATTGCTAAATTTCTTGTTTAATTGGAAGAGATTTATCATAGGATTATATAATACAATCTAAAGTGATTTTTTTTCAACAATTGGGAATCAAAATGTTTATTTTTCATTGAAGAGGCACCCCCTACTCAGTAAAACTATATAACCTGCAAAGTAGTTCTAACTAGAACTACTTATTTTCTCTTCCAGAGACTTTGGCTCAGTAGTGCCTATAATTATGGAAATAAACATCTCTCATACTCTGAGAGAATTCTCCTGCTTAGCTACTGCACAAAATTCCATTTGGCTACTTACTACTGATTCACCTCACCAACTAGTAAATGGACAAATAGCCAAGAGTTCTTTTTCCTAGAGGAAAGCGAACACAACTACTCTTCTTTGACCTTCAAAGAAGACCATGTTTCAGAAAATTAAATAGTTCTCTATGATTCAGGTAGGCAGATACCTAAATAATACGTTCCCTAAAGGTAAGGACTGTTTGATTGTTGTCTTTGTATCTTTAGAGTCTAGCAAAGAACCTGATATCCCTATTATTTAGACACTTGTTGAATTGAATTAAATTGTGCTTTGAGTCTTTCATATACACACAAATTATGGAAGTTTTAAGATTCTGCCTTTGAATGGATGTCAATACTAGGTGATTCAGTGGATAGAGCACCATATGACTGGGACACTTACTAGCTGTGTGATCCTAGGTAAATCACTCAATATGGTTTGCCTCAGTTTCCCCATCTCTAAGCTGAGCTGAAAAAGGAAATGGCAAAATCCAGGATCTTTGCCAAGAAAACCCCAAATGAAGTCACAAAGAATTAAACATGACTGAAACAACTAAATAACAATATTTCCATCAATTCTATATCTAAAATTATCTAGTAAGTGGTCATCTAGTTTTTATTTTCTTAAAAAGAAGGGATACTTTTAAATGCCTTAGAATCCTTTTTCCCCAGAAATACAAACATGTTTATATTTTAGAAACCATATTTAGGAAACATATTCAGATGAAGAAATAGGGGTATATAGTAATGAATAATAATAATAATATCTTATGATTTATAAAGCTCTACATAAATTATTTCATTTGATTCTCACAACAATGCTATAAAATAAATACTATTATGCATATTTTATATATAAGGAAATGAGAAGGAAGTAGCTTAAGTGACTTTCTCAAAATCACACAGCTAGGAATTGTCTATGGAGATAACTGAATACAAGTCTTCCTGATTCTATTGCCAGTTCTCTGTAAGAAATTAAAAGTCACATTAGTTAACAGCTCTCCTTCATAGACATATTTATTTTGTCATTTCAATAAATCCATATGAATATTTCAACCACAGTTAGGATCACAACCTATCCACATCTCTTAATGTTGTATCGTTCTTATCCATGTCTTTCCATAAATTCTCTGTGGAAAATTTATCTAAGACCGGAGGTACACATCATTCCCACTCTATCCACATATTAATTAGGGAAACTGAAAGAGCAGTTTATAAGGAAAGGTTAAAGGAGCTAAATATATCCTGGCTGCATGACAACTGAGGACATGATAGCTGCCTACAACTGCTAGATCAGTGTAAACAAGCAGCAGAAAGAGGGATTGCTTGACTTGGTAGTTTGGGGGTGGGGATAATTAGCCTTAATGGGATCAGTTGAGGAAAGGTACCTTAAGCCTATCAGGAAAAACTTCCTTACAATGAGAACTATTAGAAGATGGAATCATCTCCCAAGAGAAGTATTAGAAACCCCATCACTCAGAAGTAGAGAATTCAACTAGACCTCACAGTGGCAGAAGATATGCCTTTTTCTGTGCAATTTCTTCAGTTTGATGAAAATATATGCAAATCTGTGCTGTAAAGAAGAAAAGTTACAGGTTTGAAAGTTTAAAAAAGAAAAAAAGAAGTATATACATTTTCAAGTTACACATGAAAACTCCTGACAGGCTGTGATAGTTATTACCAGAGATAAGAGACTCCTCCTTCCTCCTCATTACACTAATTGTACCCTGAAGGGTAAACTGGGAAAAGTTTAGATTTAAATTTCTCCTCCGTTAGCCCTGGTTGCCTCAGGGAGTAATGCAAAAGAGGAATATGGACTTAGAACCCCCAAAAGAACAACAGAAATGATCCAGAAAAGAAACAAAAAGAAATCCTGTAAATTCAGAGATGTCTTAGTTTGAGTGGCCTTACTAACTTTTTAGAGGAAAGAAACACTTTCACAAAACATGTGCCCCCAAGGAATGACGCACCAACTTCCTTCTAAACTTAGAGTGTGTTATCAGTGTTACCATATATATCAACAATTGACTGACTGTGGCACACCATGTTTATCTAATGGGCCATAACAGACAGAGCAAAAGAACACAGTTGGAGACAGCAATCTTTAAGAGTATTTTCCCAACCAGGACAATCTTTTCCTCCTCTGCTCTTATTCCTCAAATGGAAGAAAGGGACATATTTAGCAAGACAGGCACAAGAGCACTGTTTAGATAAATATTATTATTTGAATCCACTATTTTGTATTAAAGGGAAAAAAAACTCTCTAGAGAGCCAAGCTATATTTTACAAATACTTGGAAACCTCATATGAGAACTCAAGCAAGAAATTAGAAGAGAAACTCTTAAAGCAATCCCCAGTTTTTCTTCTCTGAGATGTACCCTACTTAGCCAATCAGTTCCCACGGGGATTCAGAATGGCAAAGTGATTAATCTGAGATAAACTCAGAACATTTAACCAAGTGTTTGTTTGTTTATTTGTTTTAAACCTGTAAACATTTCTGATTAGCTGTCTCACTTTTAAGGGTCTCAACAGACCAGGTGAAGTCTCTTTCTGTAGAGCTGCAGGAAGGGGCAAGTGACAAGAGCAGATTTGCTCCATTGAGGAGGGAAGAAGAAATTTATTCTTGCCCTAAAAATAGGAGAAGCCCAATTTTCAATCCTCTTTTCTCCCCATTCTCTTACCACTTTTCCTTGAATAAAACTTCCAAAATAGAATCTCCTTGGAACTCATGTCCATCAATAGTTGTATTTGTTATTATCATTCTGCATAATAGGATATTTACTATTCAGTTCTGTTCAACTCTAAGTGAACTCATTGCTTGCCAATGTCTTCATGGAGTTTTCTTAGAAAATTGTTTCCATTTTCTTTTCCAGTAGATTAAGGCAAATAGAGGTTGTTATATTTGTCCAGGATGACATGGCAAGGATGTATTTGATACAAGAAATTAATTCAAACCTCTCTGATTCTGGGAAAAGTTAAGTGGTACAGTGATTAGAATAGTAACCACTGCAGGAAGCCTAATCTTCCTGAGTTCAAATTTAGCTTCAGTCAATTAATATCTCTGTAACTCTAGACAAGTCACTTAACCCCATTTGCCTCAGTTTCCTCATTTGTAAAAAGATCTGGAGAAGGGGTCACAAAAAAATCAGACTCAGCTGAAAAACAACTTCTTGACTCCAGCCCCAGCATTCTCTCCACTGAGCCAGTAGCTGTCTCCATAACTCCATAAGTATACAGCAAGACAAAACAAACAAATAAAAATCCCACTTTTGATGGAACCTTCTTTAGTTGCAGAATGTTACAACTAGCTTCTTTCAAAGTTCCCCTCAAAATGTATTTCTTTAATTTCCATGAGTATTTTAGTGATTCCTATAACTGCTAGTACCTCCAGACCCCTCCTCAAATATCTTCAAAAATTCTCTTGTGTTTATTTTGTGTGTATTTATATATGTATACATATACAGACATACGTACTTATGTAATTGAGACATAGCTATATATGCCTGGTTTGACCAACATAAAAGCACTCTTGAGGAGCCTTTGCAGATTGTCCAGATTGTCTAACATGGAGTCCTATGTAGGTGGAATTAACATCCTTTGACTGCCATTTTTAAAGATTGCCTTCTTTAAAACTGGCAAGACTGAACTGACCTCTTTTTTTTTCCCATCCCTCTTTTTCTATTGCATTATTCTTGGTTACTCTTATCTACTACATCCAGGCTAAAGATGTCAATTCACCCATAAAATAGACAACTTGAAATAAACTACTGAGAAGTGAAGACTTTTCCTTCCCTTCCCTTTCTCTGTTTTACTCCAGTGCAAAGAAATGGGCTTAGGGATATTTGTTTCTTTTCTATATTATTTGTCCTTGGTTACAGGTACTAGAAGTCATCCTTCCAAGAATTAGGAGCTCAGGCTATGGTGACCAAGGATTGCAAGCAGAATGGTACAGAGAGTCAGCTTGCCATAGAAGCCCTGAGAAGCTGTGTGATCCTGAGCAAATTACTTAATTCTGTTTGCCTCAGTTTCCTTATCTGTAAAATGAGGTGGAGAAGGAAATGACGAAACCACTCCAGTATTTTTGCCAAGAAAACCTTCAATGGGCTCATGAAGACTGGAAAATGACAACAAAAAAGAATGTTTAAAAAACATATGTTGATTAAGCTGAATTCTTTCAACATTATCCCCACCCCCACCATTCCTTCACTATTCCCTTCACTTATATCCTTATTCAGATACCTTATCAATATATTTTCTTATCTGAAGGGCAAAGTTATCTTTTACTATAAGGGGGGCAACTAGCTGGTGCAATGGATAGAGCACCAGCCCTGAAGTCAGGAAGACTTGAGTTCAAATTTGGTCTCAGACATTTAATACTTCGTAACTGTGTGATCCTGGACAAATCACTTAACCTCAATTGCCTTAGCCAAGAAAAAAAAAAGAAAGAAAGAAATATAAGCTCTTTTAATATATCTTTGAAATATTATAGTGTTTGTTAATTAACAATAAGGATAATATAATGAGAAAGATTTTTTATTTAAATAGAAGAAAGTGGGGAAAGCTGAGTGGAATAAAGGGTCTTTTCAAAATTAAGATTGTGACTAGGCTATAGCTGTCATTTTGAAAGCAGTGGAGGAAAACTGAAAAGCCAAGAATAACTATAAGTAAGTTTAAATAGTTCAGATGAAAGATAACCAAAGTATGTTTGAGGCTTTATCTCAAACCCTCAAGTGTGGGAGGTAGAGAATGATAGTGAATATGGGTAAAGTAAATTTTTCTTAAAAGCATATTATTTCAATTTCAGAATGAAAAAGGCAAGATCAATAATATTTAGTTAGATACTAAGATTTTGTTTTTATTTTTGTTAAAAGCATACTAAAGATCATATTGGTCGTCACATTTTCAACTCTGAGTTTCTACTCAAGCTACATGAATCAATAACCTTCCTGTTTTCCATCAAATATCTTTCCATTCAAATTGTTAGCTCATAAAGATGAAACTTCTGAATTCCAATCAATGATTCCTCACCTGGCCCTCACTTATAACTATTGTGTATCTGAATATCTTTATATTGCTTAAAAACCTGTCTTCATTCATTCAACAAGAACTACCAATAACAGAAGTAAGGTAAAAAGTGAGGGGTTTTTTGTTTGTTTTAATTCTGAATTTAAATAAAACAAGCATTTCCATAACAATATAAAATAGGAAAAAAAGACTGTATATGATACTACAAATCTATTATATGCTACTTGCTTTTCCTTTTGAATACATAATACTTATCCTGTAATTTCCCCCCATTGTAGAGATAGCTATTATTAGACACAAATATATATATATATATATATATATATATATATATATATATATATATATACATATACACACACACATACATAGAGGTAAAACCATACTTCACATATTTCTATTTATCATTTCTTTCTCTAGATACAGATAGCTTCTTCCTTCAGAAGTCCTTTATAGTTAATTTGGGTATTTATAATAGTCAAAATAACTTGGTTGTTCAAAGTTGTTCTTAAAACAATATTACTGTTATAGAGTATTCTCTTGGTTCTACTTGTTTTCTTCTTGATTATTCCATGCAAGGCTTTTTAATTATTGAGCTCATCATTTCTTATAGCACAGTAATATTCATGATCATATATGATTACTTATTCAACCATTCCCCAACTGAGGAACATCCCCACAATTTCTAGTTCTTTGCCACAACAAAAAGAGCTAATATAAGTATTTTAGAACATATAGGTCCTTTTCCTTTTTTTTTTCTAATCATCTTGGGAATCAAACTCAACAGTGGTATGATTGGATCAAATGATATAGACAGTTTTATAACTCTTTGGGCATAATTCCAAAAAGCTTAGAGAGGATAGTTTTAAAAGAAAGATATTGAGTTCTATTTGACACGTGGTAAATTTGTGAAGAGGCAGTGATGTGGGACTAGATTTGAGAGGTACTAGAATTGAATACATATATTTGGAAGCCATTTGTATAAAAATGAAAATTGAATCTATGACAGATGATGAAGCTATGCAAAGAGAGTATAGAGAGAAAAAAAAAAAGAAGAAGACATGAAACAAACCATAAGTAGCAAGATAGAGATGGTGATCTGGAAAACAAACTAAGAAGGAGTACATAATCTGAATAAGTTCCAGACTATAACTGGAATAGCTAAATGGCACATTGGGTAAGAGTGCTAGACCTTGTGAACTACTTGGCCTTCCCCAGCTGCCTACTGCCTTCTGCCTAATGAGCACTTCATATGTTGTCTCTATCTCAATATGGCTTCCTATGAGTACTTTGCTGCTTTTGTTATTTTCTGTGAAATAAAGACTGTCTTTTACCTAGGGGGATGGATAAAAAGGATTGCTAGACCTGGAATTAGGAAGACCTGCTTTATTCACTATAATCTAGAATAAGTCACTTAAATTCTATTGATTTCCTCATCAGTAAAATGGAAATAAAAGCACTTTAGAAGACTATTGTAAGAATCAAATGACATAATGTTTATACTATTTACAAACCTTAAAAAGCTTTATAAATACTTGCTATTAGTTGAAGTTAGACTGTATGATTCAAATTGTATGGAAAGAAGTTGAGAAAGGGATGTTGAAGCAAAGTTGGAGGATGAGATAATTAAATGATAACACATAGCAGTATGGAATCTTGGGGCAAGGATCCTTCTGGTGGAGAATCTTCTTAATGGAATAGAGAGCAGGTCTTCATATATGGAATTATTGACTTAGTAGAGACTGCCAAGGAAACAAAAACAAAAACACTATATCTAACAATCACTGATTGTTGATGCTGCCTATCTATATTGCTGGTATAGGAAAAGTGAAATAATTTGCACTATTATATTAAGATAACTAGAGACAAAACCCAGAGCTGAAACAAAGCTCTAGGTTTTTAAGGACCATGCAATAAGAACTGAAAGATGGCTAATAGAGTCAGTAATAGCAAAAGTAAAGGGAGTTGGGGGGCAGAGCCAAGATGGCGGAGAAGGCACACACGACTCTCTAAGCTCCTTTCATTCCCCTCATAACCAACTATTTAATTCAGTCTCAAAAATAGCTCTTCACTGCTTAAATTCATGAAGATTAGAAACACTACAAGTTACCAGCCAAAGTCAATCTGGAAGATTGCCAGGAAAGATTTGTCCTGAGGGGCCAAGAACAGACTAGCACAGGCAGCGAGAAGCTAGTGTCCTGAGCAGACCAGGGGTGGGGGTGATCTCTGTGGCGAGAGAAGTTATAGAGATGACTCTGCTATAGGCTAACTGCTCTGCCTTGACTACAAAGCAGTAAACTGGCAGAGAAATTAAAGCCTAAAACAGAGGGTACTCTAAAAAAAAATGCCAGAACCTATGGAGATCTGGCTGTAACCCCTCAAACCCGGAAGTGACTCAGGCAGACTGTAACGCAGCCCTGCTACCACATCCTGCAGTTCGGGGCTTTTGCAGGGGCAGGTACAGATCTGCACGGCAGGGGGACACAGCCTGGGCAGCCTCTAATTGGCACAGTGGGGGGCTTGGCCTGGGGCAATAGAACTTCCCCAGCACACTGTGCTTCCCAGGCAGACACTTCTGGTCCCTGCAAATCCATTGACTACTCAACTGCTAACACCCACAGCCCCAGGGCAGGCTTTGGCTTGGGGTAGTTTATGAATATAATATAAAAAAGAGAAGTAGAAATGGAAAGGGGATAGTGTCAGAAAAAGGGAGAGGGGAGATAAAAAGAGGGAAACTACATGTGACAATGAGGCAAAGGAAACCCATCATATCTGAGGGAACTTAGAGAGGGGGAGGAACATTCTCTCATCAGAGTTGGCTCAAAGAGGAAACAATTGACATATTTGTTTTACAGAGATTCTTCTCTCACTTCATTAAAAAGTGGGAGAGGAAAAGGGTAAAGGAAAAAGAGTAATAAGGGAAGGGTACAAGAAAGGGGAAGGGATTCAAAGGGAGGAGGGAGGGATATTAAAGAGGGAGAGCGGCGTGAAGCAAGTGGGACCAATAAGTTTAATACTAGGGAAGAAAGTAAGGAGGGCAAGAAAAAGAAAAGTATAATCTGGGGATATTAGGATGGCAGGAAATACAGAATTAGTAATTTTAACCATAAATGTGAATGGGATGAACTCTCCCATAAAGAGGAGGTGGATAGCAGACTGGATCAAAAGTCAGAACCCTACAATCTGTTATTTATAGGAAACACATTTAAAACATGGAGATACATACAGAGTAAAGGTAAAAGGCTGGAACAGAATCTATTATGCTTCAAGTAAAGTCAAAAAAGCAGGGGTAGCCATTCTTATCTCAGATCAAGCAAAGGCAAAAATTGGTCTAATTAAAAGAGATAAGGAAACTATATCTTGTTAAAGGGTACTATAGACAATGAAGTAATATCAGTATTAAACATGTATGCACCAAGTGGTATAGTATCTAACTTCCTAAAGGAGAATTTAAGAGAGTTGCGAGAAGAAATAGACAGCAAAACTATAATAGTGGGAGATCACAATTTTGCACTCTCAGATTTAGATAAATCAAATCACAAAACAAATAAGAAAGAAATTAAAGAGGTAAATAGAATATTAGAAAAATTAGGTATGATAGATCTCTGGAGCAAACTGAATGGTGACAGAAAGGAGTATACTTTCTTCTCAGCAGTTCATGGAACCTACACAAAAATTGACCATATATTAGGACATAAAGTCCTCAAAATTAAATGCAGGAAGGCAGAAATAGTAAATGCTTTCTTTTCAGATCACAATGCAATAAAAACTACATTCAACAAAAAGTTAGATGTAAATAGACCAAAAAGTAATTGGAAACATAAATAATCTTAAGAATGATTGGGTGAAACAGCAAATTATAGACACAATTAATAATTTCACTCAAGATAATGACAACAGTGAGACATCATACCAAAATTTATGGGATGCAGCCAAAGCAGTAATAAGGGGAAATTGTATATCCTTAGAGGCTTACTTGAATAAAATAGAGAAAGAGCAGATCAATGAAGTGGGCCTGCAACTTAAAAAGCTAGAAAAAGACCAAATTAAAAACCCCCAATCAATTACTAAACATGAAATTCTAAAATTAAAAGGAGAAATTAATAATATAGAAAGTAAAAAAAATTGAACTAATAAATAAAACTAAGAGTTGGTTTTATGAAAAAACCAATGAAATTGATAAACCTTTGGTAAATCTGATTAGAAAAAAGAGAGAGGAAAATCAAATTAGTAGTCTTAAAAATGAAAAGGGAGAACTTTCCACTGAAGAAGAGGAAAATAAAGAAATAATAAGGGGTTACTTTGCCCAACTTTATGCCAATAAATTTGATAACCCAAGTGAAATGGACGATTACCTCCAAAAATATAGATTATCAGAGAAGAAAGTAAATTGCTTAAATAGTCCCATTTCAGAAAAAGAAATAGAATAATCTTTAAAAACAATTAGCCCCAATGCTTTATAAACTATTTGAAAAAATAGGGAATGAAGGAGTCCTACCAAATTCCTTTTATGACACAGACATGGTACTGATACCTAAACCGGGTAGGTTGAAAACAGAGAAAGAAAATTATAGACCAATCTCCCTAATGAATATTGATGCTAAAATCTTAAATAAGATATTAGCAAAAAGACTACAGAAAATCATCCCCAGCATAATACACCACGATAAAGTAGGATTTATACCAGGAATGCAGGGCTGGTTCAATATTAGGAAAACTTGTCAGTATAATTGGTCATATTAATAATCAAATTAACAAAAACCATATGATCACTTCAATAGATGCAGAAAAACCATTTGATAAAATTCAACATCCATTCCTATTAAAAACATTTGAGAGTATAGGAATAAGTGGACTTTTCCTTAAAATAATCAGTAACATCTATTTAAAACCAGCAGTAAGCATCATATGTAATGGGGACAAACTGCAACCATTCCCAATAAGATCTGGAGTGAAATAAGGTTGCCCACTATCACCGTTACTATTTAATATTGTATTATAAATGCTAGCTTTGGCAATAAGAGTTGAGAAAGAGATTAAAGGAATAAGAATAGGCAATGAGAAAACCAAATTATCACTCTTTGCTGATGATATGATGGTATACTTAGAGAACCCCAGAGATTCTACTAAAAAGTTATTAGAAACAATCCACACCTTTAGCAAAGTTGCAGGATACAAAATAAACCCACATAAGTCATCAGCATTCTTATATATCACTAACAAAACCCAACAGTTAGAGTTACAAAGAGAAATTCCATTTAAATTAACTACTGATTGTATAAAATATTTAGGAATCTATCTGTCAAGGGAAAATCAGAAACTTTATGAGCAAAACTACAAAACACTTTCCACACAAATTAAGTCTGATCTAACCAACTGGAAAAATATTAAATGCTCTTGGATTGGGCGAGCAAATATAATAAAGATGACAATACTACCTAAACTAATCTATTTATTTAGCGCTATACCAATCAGACTCCCAAAAAAACTATTTTGATGACCTAGAAAAAATAACAACAAAGTTCATATGGGAAAACAAAAGGTCAAGAATTTCAAGAGAATTAATGAAAAAAAAATTGAATGAAGGTGGCCTAGCTGTACCAGGTCTAAAATTATATTATAAAGCAGCAATTATTAAAACTATCTGGTATTGGCTAAGAAATAGACTATTTGATCAATGAAATAGACTAGGTTCAAAGGACAAAACAGCCAATAACTTTAATAATCTAGTGTTTGACAAACCCAAAGACCCCAGTTCTGGGGATAAGAATGCATTATTTGACAAAAATTGCTGGAAAAATTGGAAATTAGTATGATAGAAACTAGGCATTGACCCACACTTAACACCGTACACCAAGATAAGGTCTAAATGGGTTCATGACCTAGGCATAAAGAATGAGATTATAAATAAATTGGAAGTGCATAGGATAGTTTACCTCTCAGACCGGTGGAAGAGGAAGGAATTTATGACCAAAGAAGAACTAGAGCACTATTGACCACAAAATAGAAAACTTTGATTATATCAAATTGAAAAGTTTTTGTACAAACAAAACTAATTCAGACAAGATTAGAAGGGAAACAATAAACTGGGAAAACATTTTTACAGTCAAAGGTTCTGATAAAGGCCTCATTTCCAAAATATATAGAGAACTGACTCTAATTTATAAGAAAGCAAACCATTCTCCAATTGATAAATGGTCAAAGAATATGAACAGACAATTCTCAGATGAAGAAATTAAAACCATTTATAGCCATATGAAAATATGCTTCAAATCATTATTAAGCAGAGAAATGCAAATTAAGACAACTCTGAGATGCCACTACACACCTGCCAGATTGGCTAGAATGACAGGGAAAGATAATGCAGAATGTTGGAGGGGATGTGGGAAAACAGGGACACTGATACATTGTTGGTGGAATTGTGAACACATCCAGCCATTCTGGAGAGCAATTTGGAATTATGCTCAAAAAGTTATCAAACTGTGCATACCCTTTGATCCAGCAATGTTTCTACTGGGCTTATACCCCAAAAAGATACTAAAGAAGGGAAAGGGACCTGTATGTGCCAAAATGTTTATGGCAGCCATGTTTGTTGTGGTCAGAAACAGGAAAATGAATAAATGTCCATCAGTTGGAGAATGGTTGAGTAAATTGTGGTATATGAATGTTATGGAATATTATTGTTCTGTAAGAAATGACCAGCAGGATGAATACATAGAGGACTGGTGCGACTTATATGAACTGATGCTAAGTGAAATGAGCAGAACCAGGAGATCATTATATACCTCAACAATGATACTGTATGAGGATGTATTCTGATGGATGTGGATCTCTTCAATAAAGAGAGCTAATTCAGTTTCAATTGATCAAGAATGGACAGAAGCAGCTACACCCAAAGAAAGAACACTGGGGAATGAATATAAACTGCTTGCATTTTTGTTTTTCTTCCCGGGTTTAAATAACCCTTCTGATATACCTTCTGAATCCAATTCTCCCTGTGCAACAAGAAAACTGTTCAGTTCTGCACACATATATTGTATCTAGGATATACTGTAACCTATTTAACATGTAAAAGACTGTTTGCCATCTGGGGGAGGGGGTGGAAGGAGGGAGGGAAAAATCGGAACAGAAGTGAGTGCAAGGAAGGAATAATGTTGTAAAAAATTACCCTGGCATGGGTTCTGTCAATAAAAAGTTATTTTAAAAAAAAGTAAAGGGAGTTAAGCTGATGTTGACATGAACTGACAGGTGCCCACAGTCAAAAAGCAAAAAGCACAAAGAAAAAGAGATTTTTGCTTAAAGATGTGCAGTGTTCCTCTGAGATCAAAGCTATATGACATTAGATTGAGAGTGGAAATATGAAGTCTAAGAACACATAGGTAAGTAAGAAAGTCTAGAAATGAACCTATACCTATGAACTCCAATGGTCTTTCATTGACAGAAAGAGCAGCAGGTAGGCAAGCTTTCACTACTTAGAAACTCTTAAGGACTGAAAAAGAAATTTAGATAGTAAGCCAAGAATAATGGAATGGCTGATGAGGGTATGATCCAATGAAGCCAATTTAGAAATGTACTCTACTATTATTCCATGGTTTGAGTAGTTTTCAGAGGAATTACCCTAGCGTAGTATACTCCAGATAGAAGTCTCACTTGGTTCTTTTTTTAAGTGACAAAAATGAGGAGGTGTGCATACGTGATTTCATAAGGATGAATTTCCCTGTGGAGTCTGCAACTCAAAAGATAAAGTTCTTAAGTGAAAAGTGAATATATATTATAAGAGTCATTCTTGACCTACACCTTTTTTGTCTGTCACACCCTATGCCACCATAAGAGGTGACAGTTAGATCTTGCCTTCAAGGCAAAAGCCATTTAAAACATAGTGCCAGGCTTTAGCTATCAATAATCTCTGCCACTTCCTCAAACAAAGTGAGGCAAAGATTATTTGGTAAAATTTGAACAAGAGACTGGGAAGAGCAATTACTAGTAGGACAAATATTTCTCAGTGTCTGGGGATGGCAAAAGGAAGCCCACCCTATTAGATAAGTGAAAATTGAGGGCATTGATGGCTTTGGGTATGATCAGTCAACAAAATTAACATTATTAATTCTTTACTATGTGTAAAGGTATTGTACTAAGTACTGAGAACATTAAAAAAAGGCAAAGCACAAGTATAAATATGACTTCTAAAACATCGAATTGGTAAATAAAGATTCAATATAACAAAAGTCTAGGTGTGTGAAAAAATATGTACTATGACACCTACCACCAGAGCAGTAAAATCCTTCTGCTCCACTCATATCTAAGGCATCTATTCCCTAAAGCTTCTACTTCCCTTGGTAGTCCTGGTCCATACATGTTTCTGACTTCAGAGATTTCAATAATGTATATACTTAGAGCCAAAGTCAAACTTTCCTAAAGAATTATAGAACCAAAAGAAGACCCCAAGACTTCTACCGAGATAGTGATAGCCAGGAAAGAGGTGAGAGGCAGGGTGTCCTGATAGATACCAGGACCCAGGTTGCTCTCATATTGGAGATGCTAACAGATAAATAGAGACACTACCGTTTTTATAAAAAAAATTTCAGGGAACAAATCCCAAGGAGAGGGCATCTTTGCTCAAGCAGAAGTAGGTAAGTAAGGTAATCCTTTGTCTGGCTCAAATTTCTGGTGACTACTCAGAGGGAGTATGTTGTAAAAATAGATATTATGATCATTTGAGAGTAAGTTCAGAACAGGCCCTTTCAAGAGCCTCTCTGATTATCAGGGGCAGTGTCAAATAGAAATAGGAGATATAACATGTAGTTAACACAAACAATATCAATTGCTAGGATCTTTTTTTTTTAATTGGAGAACATTATTTCCTCTCCAATGATGGAAACAAAAGAGACCAGATCACTTCATTATGATGTCATCTTACTAAAAACCTGTGAGAAAGGGAGATGGCACTGTCAATATATAATGTTGCTAGACAGGTTATCATATCTTTCTTTGCAGCTAATCCTGACCTCATTGTTGTGGTAGATCATCTAGTGCAAGTCTAGGATAAATAGTATATGGTTGTCAATCTTTTGGTTGGTGTGTTTTGGGGGGGATGAGATTAGTCAGGAGCAATTTACTTTCATTTAGGAAAGAGATCAAGATACCTTCAATATCTTTCTAAAGGGCTATTTGAACTCTCCCTCAGCTTTCATAATCTGGCAAGCAGAAACTTGAATGAGGCTTCCCTTCATGAGGGCACTGATGTATAGCACTACACAAATGACATAATGTTAATTTGGAAAGAGGAAACGATAATATTTGAAACCCTGTATATGATGTCCTTCATAAAGGATTAAAGGTGGGAAAACTACTTTAAGAAAATCAAAGGTCTAACATGCTCAGTCAAATTCTGGGGAAGAGTGGTTGGGAATAGTCCAAATGATTCTGGCACAATCTGGATATACTTGCCTAATAAGAAATCAAAAAACAATCCCCAAATTTACCAAACTCTTTCAGTTCCCATGAACTTATAGTTCCTACTTTGGTACTCCATTTACTGAAATGTACAAAAATCTGCTTTTTTTGAGTATAGACCAAAACAAGCTACAGCCCTGAAAGGACTTTAAATGCGGTATTCAACAGTCTTTCTCTGAGGACTCTTATGACCATGATTTGCTTAGTTTTGTTTTTTTAAACTTTCTGTCTATAATACAATAATACATTGTCTATAATAATACAGCCTGAGTGGAGTCTTTGACACACACTTAGAACTAGCAGCCAAACAACCACAAGATTTCTGGAGCTGCAAGCCTCCTAAAGGGATTGTGAACTTACAACAAGTTTTGAAAAGCAGTTACATACAAGATGGGCCCTAACTGCTACTGAACAGATGAAATTTGATCATTTTATTCCCCATCACCTAGAATAGTCAATTATGAGTTGAGTGATAAAAGATCTGTATCTCAACCTGGGTGGTAACCAAAGGCCTGACTTAGTGTTTTGAAGCCTAAAGAGCACAAGACTTAATAATCAAAGGCTCTCCCTTTTGGTGTTAGAACAATTGAGAAATGTTGCTAATATTTCACTTCACATACAGTTCCTTATAAGGCATATTAGCAACCATCAGAAATATTATACATAGTCCAATGAACTGAACAATCACTTTTATGCCTTTATGAGAAAAGCAAAGGTTGAAGAGGAGAATGTGTTCTATCACCAACCTGGATATGAGAGCCATAATACTAGTACCATATGTCAATAGAAACAGACCCTTCTCTCTAAGGAAGAGGAATTTACTTATGTCCAATTATATTCCTCATGTCAGTTAGAGAAAACACTTCTGAAATCCCAGTATTATATTATCTGTATCTACTTCTGATTGGCAAATTATTATATTTGTTGCCTCCTCCCTTCTTGAGGAAAACAATTATTACAACTGCTCCTTATTCAGAATATAGCAGTGCTGTATCAGTCAATAGCTACTATCAAAGTTCTCATAGAAAATCTCCTTTTCTCTTATGGAATTTCCTGCACCACTGCCTCTTTTGTTGCAAAGTTTAATGGATTTTTATCCCTATTAACATGACTAGGTTGTTTTTTTTTTTCATTACACTGAAATGGCTAATTGTTTTGATATCATATAGGCATTGTTACAGTGTTTTTTTAAGGAATTTACATCACCATGAAGGAATCTAAGATTTATCCTATCATCACATCTGCTATATATTTTTTTGTCTCCAGCATCCTCCTCAGGCAACTGAAATACACGTTCAAGCCAATAGCATCATCATCATGCCTCTAATTACTTGGGTTAGATTTTTCACTTCCCAAAATCTACTCTAGGAAACTATTAAAGAAAGGAAGGAGGGAGAGAGCAAGGAAGAGATGAAGGGAAGAGAAAGGATTCCTAAGGTACTTAACTACTAATTAGTGCTACCTTAGAACAGAAAGCTCTCCAGTCCAGCAGTTTCTCAGTTCTGACCATCAAAAAGACTCAACTAATAAACGTGGAATTCTTTTAGACATAGTCCTGGTTGACTTTCTTAAGCCTTTCCTTGTTTCATTTTCTGTATGAATTCACTTAAGCTTCAAAATATCAGATGTGTTTAGGAGGTCCTTATTACCAAAGCAGGTCCCTCTTAATTCTATTTTCTCTACATGGTTTGGACAATGCTTTGCCATAAAGACTCTGATAAATAATGAGGTGAAAGTATTGGGAGGCGCCTTACTTTCTAACAATGTGAAGGAACTTAAATAGTATCAATATAATTAAATTGACTGTGAATTGTCCTGAAAGAAAATGACTCTTCCAGCCGACTTAGTGGCAATACTGAATGAAGATAAGGGAGAGTCCTTATCCAACCCCTGGAGATGAAGTGAGTAGTCCTTTGCAGATGTCTGCAAAGGCAAATCTTTTGTATATTCCCTCTGATATACTTCTCTAGAAGGTGATAGTTTTATTGTGGCTCAGGAAACAGTGAATGAGTAACATTACAGGGAAAGTCTCAGTATCAAAGTAGATCACAGTACTTGGTTGCATGAAAGCATCCTCTAAACTCATTTATTACATATTATCTTGACTTGAAGAATTATTTAATGTATCAGAGGTATCATCATCTGTCCTAAGGCCCTGGTGTTTCTGAGGCTATTCTTCTTCTTCTTCATCATCTTATATAAGGATACTCATTCTAAATCAAAAAGATGGATCATCCTTCTCAAAACATATACAGAACAAATATAGATTGCTTAGATAAAGGGTTCAATCTTTCAAAAGCAGGGAAGCAAAGCTGATTTCTGGTCTTTATTGTCTAATACATTTGGTCATTCCTTCAAGGAGCCATTAACTTTTTAGTTCATTTGTTTACTTGATTTGTTTTTATCCTCATTATACATTAGGTTTTTTCCTTTCTTGTTTTTCCTATCCCAGTACTCTACATTGTGGAGATTAAGGGCTTCTAAAAGAAGTCCTATAGTCATAGTATAAAATCTTTGAATATTGTGTAGGTGTTTGCCACCAATATTATGAAGTATATTGGACTTATTATCTAACAGATTCCCTTCTTCCCCAATGTAAATTGGAATAATTCTCTCCCTGAAAGGCCAGAAATCTATCCTTGACTGATCAGGGGAGTAAATTTCTGGTGGCCTTAGGTCATATTGATTATGATTTCCTGTTAACCTGGGGAGGGGGAGGGGCATATTAAGAAAAAAAAAACTACATAAATGGAGAAAGGGTCCTTCAGACTTAGCTGATATCCAAAAGGATAGACAAGACATCACACCTTGTCCTGCTGACTAGATATTTTTCCTAATGGAAGTGAGGGAAACTATATTCTTAGGCAATATCTTTTTAAAGCATTTTTTGTTAATGGTTGAATAATCTATGAGTTTTTTCAATTCATTTTAATATTTGACTAAAATTACCAGGGGATTGACTTGACTCAGGCCCAACTGACAACATCCAAGATTATTCAGGCAGTCAGTCCAAGGAATACACAGGTTCTTCTGACTCAACTTCCAATTTTCTTAAAAAGATACTATATCTCTAGAGGGCTATGAAATAGTCTCTCCATGCCTAAGTGATGCCAAAGCAATCCATCATTTTAATTGGTTTAATTTAAAAAAAAATAGATGAGGCATTAGGAAGAAAAATCAGTTAAATTTGGCACTTAGAGCACCCAGTACACTAATATCATCACTTTTTTTATTTTTAATATTTTATTTTCCAGTTACATGTAAAACAAATTTTTACATTTGTTTTTAAACTTTGAGTTCCAGGTTCTCTCCTTTCCTCTGTCTCTAATATCCCCCACTGAGAAGATACATGTGAAGGTATACAAAACATTTTTTTATAAAAATCTTACTGTAAAAGTAAACACAGATTTTGCACCCCCCCAAAAAAAAAAAACCTCAAAAAATAGAATTAAAATATCAGTTGTTTCTCTGGATGTGGATATTATTTTTCATCATAAGTTTTTCAGACTAGTCATAGATTATATTGATGAGAATAGCAAAATCATTCACAATTGATCATCATACAGCATTTCTATCACTTTTTACACAGTACATTTCACTTTGCATGATTCATGGAGAACTATCCAGGTTTTTCTGAAAGTATTATGTTCATCATTTTCATCCATTCCACAATTTCCCTCGATTTCCAATTCTTTGCCCTGAGAAAATAGCTACTAAAATATTTGTATATATATATAGAGATCCTTTTCCTTTTTTATCTCTTTTGGGATTCATGTCTAGTAGTGGTATTATTAGGATAAAGAATATGCATGATTTTATAGCCATTTGGCCATAGTTCATATATTTCAATCATTTATCAATTAGGGAATAACTTTTATATATATAAATTTGATCCTGTTCCCTATATATTTGATAATCAGGCTTTGATCAGATAAACTTGATTCAAAATTATTTTCAAAATCACTATTGCTTCCTTTATTTCCCCCTTCTACTTTCTTTCTCCATTCACTCAGTCCCTTCTCAAAAGAGTTTTGATTTGGCTACTCCCTAGCCCAATATGATCTCTTTTCTATCACCCTCTTCCCTTCTCATATCTATTTCCCATGCTATTTTCCTGTAGGATAGCATAGATTTTTAATATATATTTTGGCTGTGCATATTATTTATAACAAAAGTATATTTACCTTTTCTCCTGAAGAATTATATTCAGTTTCATTAAGTAATTGAGTTTTGATTATAATGGTAATCCCATTGCTCTCTGGAACATCATATTGTAAACATTATCAAAGATCTGAACAAGGGTTGAACTCTTTATGGGGTTGCATTGTCTTATGTTAAGATGATATTAGAGAATTTGGCTTATGAAATTTTAACCCCTAGTGATTGGAAATCTATAGCAAAGACATGTTTAGAACCTGAACAAAACTTGTTGTAGCTTTCAGAGTATAGTGAAGTATGTAGAATACAAGACCAAAGAAATAGGCAAACTGGAGTTAATATACAAATCACCTTTGATCAACTAGCAGGTGTAGGTTATTATGCAGACACTTTATCACAGATTAATTACCCTTTGACAGCATATGAGCAACTTCCTGCTGCTGCTGCTATCAAAGCATGGGGCACCTTCCCAGGAAGACAAGATAGAAGGGAAGTCTTCCCAAAAATACGCTGAGGTCCAAATTAACCCTTTACTGATTTTGTGGGACACCTGCAGACAGCTGTCATACAAACTAATGGTGAAAATGTAGCAACAGAAATTATGATAAGACAATTTGTTAGAGAAAATGCTAATGAGGTTTGTAGAAGAATTATATTAGGACTACACAAGGATGCTCCTTTAGAGGAGATCACAAGACTCTATGTCACAGTGGGCACAAATGCCTTTTATACCTAGGCTATGATGCAGAATATGGGAAGATGGGTCCCTCTTGGCAAGGGACTTCCAGAGAGACTCACCAATACTTTCAATGTGGTAAAGTAGAGCATCTGAAAGCTCAATGTTGACTTAGAGATAGAGTGAAAGGACAGGGTGGGAAAACAAGACCCAAAACCCTGTGTCCAAAATGCAATGGAGGCTTCCATTGGGCCTCAAAATGTAGATTGACTCAGGGAAACAAGAGCGGGGCCCAGCTCCAGGGCAAAAATCAGTGTTATATTACTAATTTCCAGAGCAAAAGGAATATATCTTCTCCTTTATTGACCTGAAGAGTCAAATCTTGAATAACAGGGTATGCTTCTATTCTTAAATATATCTTTGTCCTTTTTTAGCTTTAATTAGTGCCTTTTGTAATCTTGTCATAGGCGGTAGACAAAGCTGCTTCATGGAGTGGTGCTGATTGTCACTGCCTTTCCCCTTCCTCCCACTCCCTCCATCCACTAAGGGTTAATTGAGGAGGGGGCGTACCCCTTCCTCCCACTCCCTCCATCCACTAAGGGTTAATTGAGGAGGGGGCGTAGGTCAGGGCATGGGGAATGTCCTAATGGCTCCTGTTGTGAAGCACTACCTTCCTTAATTTCTGCAGCACTGTACTTAACTCCTTTCTTATCTAATTCTTCATGCTTTTCAGCTGTTTTATCAGTACTCCCCCCACTCTTTCTTCTTTTTCCTTATTCTATAATTTATGTAATTCCCTAAAGTCAACTGTATTGTTACATATATATAATATTTCTTTAGGAATTGACAGTATCATTATCATTGTAATGTTCACTTAGTTGCTCTCCTACTAATTTACATTTATCTGCCTCTAATTCTTCCTTGGAGAACCAAGGGGACATGCATTCTAGTGTTTCTAAGAGTCCACCAATGTGCTGCCAAGTTACAATCAAACCTTGTTTTTTTATTAGCCTAACTATGCTTTCTACACACTTCCTTTGGGGTGGGGAAGACTCTTTTCTAAGTGTTTGTCCCATTTCAGCTGAAAGACTAGTTTAGCCTTTAACAACGTTTTCCACTTGTCTATTTTTGTACTCACCCTATTTCGGGGAGGGGGGGAGGGAAAGGCAAGAGGGAGGACTTCTCCACTAAACTCATGCTCTTGTCAGTAGGATGTAAGTCCTTAGTCCACATTTAGGCACCAATATGTAATGTTCTGGTTAGCTTTCTGGAGGGCCTTTGGACTAGCCTTGGTTTCAGTGGAGGGATGAAGGAGGCAGGAGAGCCACCAGAGGCTGGTCAAGTCTTCTCTCTCAAACTGAAGAAGACAAGACAGTCACCACAGGGTCTCCCTCCCAGATCTCTTAGCTCCTATATACTATATACTTATAATAAAGTATATCATCATAGGTGTCAATCTTGTAGAACAGGTATCAACTTGTAAAACTATACTAAGTACTAAGTACATGTAAGGAGAGAATCATTCTTATTCCACTGAGTTAATACCTTGTAAGATTAAATCAATCATACTAAACTAGAGAACTATTAATCACTATGCGAAACCATTGTCTTATCAATTCCACTGAGTTAACACCTTGTTGTAGGATTAAATCAAGTTCCTACCCTTTACAGCTTCCCTCATATCCTAATGTATCAAACCATTCCTGACAAGTTGTGGGCTTGTCTGGTCTGTGGGCTGAGGGGTCTGAAGACTGCTTCCACTGCTACACACTTAGAGACCCAATTTCCAGGGGGCTTAGACATTTGCAAGCCACCTTTATTGCTTCCACTGCTGTTCCACTATCACTATTGAGTCAGCGTTTCCAAAACCCACTCCTGGTTTGCTGGGGCTTGGGCCATACTGGCTCAGCCTGCACTATGACTGTGCTCCAGTACCAACCTGGTAAAACAGATTTTTCCTGCTAACTTTCTTAGTGGTTTTTGGCTGGCAAAATGTTCCACTCTGTCTTTTTATGGATTCTAATGCTCTGAAATTTGTTTAGAGTCATTATTCAAATGTTTTTGGAGGCGTTTGGGGGAGAGCTTAGGTGAATCCCTTTATTCTGCCATTTTGGCTCGATTCACTTATCATTACTTTTCAAATTCTCTGAATATCTTTTAGGACTGATCTGGGAAACATAACAGTTCATGAATGTTATATCCAAGATAATGTGGTACCTTTGTCTAGCAAAATAGAGCAACAAACACACACACACACACACACACACACACACATATATATATAATCACAGGTATCATAAAGTATAGGACTTCAAAGAAACAATTGGGTAGATTAAAACAAACATTTTATTAACAAATGATGAAGAAGATAGATTCCTAGACTAATTTCATATATAAAATAGATTATATTGAAGTAGTTTAAGCCAAAATATGAGGTTTTATTTTAATAGGCTAGTAGGTGAAGCTTAGAAAGAAAATGATAAACATAAGAATGTCTAAGTGCTTAAAATTATCTTAAATTTGACAACATTCTGCCAGCATATTGAAATGCAAAATGAAAAATACAAGCAAGACTAATTTCAATATCTCAGTGAACAAAATTCACTTGATTCCTAAAAGTATGAAAGCAGAATTACCATCTGGAAATGTTTTGTATTTTTTCCTAATTTGACATATCTATAAGTAAATAGTTTTATACATGTGCTTTTTTAGAAATCAAACTTAAAGCTAACATTTATTAAATAGTGGCTAAGTGCTTTTTAGAGTATGTGAAAGAGACAAAATTCCAATCCAAACATTTATTAAATACCCATAATATGTAAGTCACTCTGCTATTGTTTGGAGGATACAGTTGAAAGGAAAACCAGTTCTAGTTCTCAAGGAGTTTATATTATACTGAGAAATTTAGGCACCTGTTGCTCTGTTATTTTTTCTCTCAGAATCCTTCTGCATTATTACCTAGTTTACACACATCACCTACTTTCCATAGGAAGGTTAATTGTATTTGTATACATGCCATTAATTCTATTCCCTGAAATTATCTCTAGTATTTGCCACCCCATCTTTCTCGTGAATTTTCAGCATTTTCTTCCCTACTAACTAGACATTAGTCTTCAAACATGCCCAGATTAGTCAATGATTACAAAGATAAATATTCACAGAGAAAAAGAAAAATATATATATATAGCCTTTTGGTTCTTGTCCTTTTGGGAAGAGCAGGAGGATAATGTGAGGTTGATAAATATGAGCAAATATGATATCATCAGAAAAAAAGAATGGAAAAAGAGGATTGCACATGATACCAACATACAGTTTAGATTTTTTTAAATTTTCTTTATAGTATGCAATAAATTCAGCACATTGCCTCTAAAGCTACCCTATTTAACCTATGTTTCTTTTTAAACCTCCTTCAGCTCTTTTGCGTACCTTTTAAAAAAATCTTGAGGGATGCCTTTTATTTTTATTGGTATTACTTTAATTCCAATGATCCTTCCCCTCACCCAAAATTAAAAATAAAAACCCATTCTGTACAATCAACAAGAATAGTGAAACTAAATAAACCCATACATTGATCTTAGCTAAATATTTATGTCACATTCTATATACCTTGAGCTCATCATCTGTCTTCAAAAGGTAAGAAACATATTTTATCATTGGTTCAACTGAATAATGGTGGATCATTTTATTGATCAGAGTTATTAAGTCTTTCCAATTTGTTTTTCTTTATACAGTGTAGTAATTTTTTGTTTGTTTTGCTGAGGCAATTGGGGTTAAGTGACTTGCCACAACTAGGAAGTATTAAGTGTCTGAGGTCATATTTGAACTCAGGTCCTCCTGATTTCAGGGCTGGTGTTCTATTCACTGCACTAGATAGCTGCCCCATGGTATGGTAACTGTAAAATCTGTTTGCTTGATTCTTTTCCTTCACTTTACATCAATTCATTCAAGCCTTCCCAATTTTCCCTCAATCCATACCTTTCTTTTTTTTCCTATTGTGTAACATTTCATTACATTTATATACCACAATTTATTCATTTTTTTCCAAATGATAGGTTCCATGCCTTGGTTTCCATTTCTTTGATAAACAAAAGAATGGTCTTCCCCTCTATCTTTTATTTCTTTGGATAGTAAAAAGCCTAGTAGTGGTATCATTAGGAAAAGTAGTATGTATAATTGGCTTATTTTTTTAAAATATAGTTTCAAATTGTTCTTCATAGCGGCTAAACCAATAGTCATAAATGAATAAAACAAGGAGATGAAAGATTAAAAAATGGATTGGTATGCCTTTTCTCTCATGTTCTTCCAACATTTTTTTTTTGCTCATCTTTGCCAATCCTATGTGTATGAAGTGAAGCCTCAACATTTTTTTTAATCTGTATTTCTCTTTTTTATTAGTAAATTGTATGTTTTTTTTCATATGATGGATGAGTTTTTTTAATTGCCTCTTCCTTTGATCATTTATCTGTTGCAGAATGATTCTGCTCACAAGTATGTGAACCAGTTCTACGTGTATGTATATATGTGTGTATGTATGTGTGTGTATATATGTATATATATGTATAAATATATATGATAACAGACCTTTATGAGAGAAACTTGATTCAAAGATTTCTTCCTTTAATTAATTGTCTTTGATTCTTTCAATACATCTTCTATTCAACCTTGATGTCTCTTCTGCTTCTATGCTAAACTTCTGGGAAATGTTGACTACAGATTTACCTTCACCATCCTTAAAATGTGATAATGTATGTAATTTGCAAATCCTAAAGCATTACATAAATATGAGCTAATGTTATTTTCCATGATCTACTCTTTAACCCTTTATTAACTTTTATTCCCCTTCCCATTCTATTGAAACTGCTTCCTCTATAGTCAGTGTTAAGTTCCTAAGCCTCAAATGGCCACTTTAAATGCTCAATGACCACTATAAAGTTTTATTCACTGTTGACCACTTTCTCCTACTGATTATCACCAACCTTAGCTTTCAAGATACCATATTCTTCTGCCATTCCATTTATCTCTATAACCATGTCAACAAGGACTTATTTAGTACTTATTAGGAATCTTAGTGGAGTCTCTAGGTGGTTCAGTGGAGATAGTCTATAGATTGGAGTGCAGAATACTTATCTTCCTGAGTTCAAATCAGACTTCAGATACTAGCTGTGTGACCCTGGGAAAGTCACTTAGCCCTATTTACCTCAGTTTGTCACTTTTAAAATTAGCTAAAGAAGAAAATGGTAAACCCTTTCATTATCTTTGCCAAAAAAAAAAAAAAACCCTAAAAGGAATCACAAAAAAATTGGACCTGACTGAAAAAGTGATTAAATAACAACTTCTCAAATACAATTATTTACGAAGTCTTGTCAGTTCTATTTTTATCCTGTCTTCCACACTTTTTATATAATCTTTTATATAGTAGACACATATACTGAATGTTTATCTAATCAATGAATGATGAGCATTATAGCTAATAGAATAACATTTTATGGATAACTGGGTGCATAGGATGTGATAAAAGAAATTTCTCTGCTAATGCATATAATATTCATAAGAGATAAATGAATGAATTTTCATTATTATGTATTCATTTATTGAATACATATCTATTTAGTTTCTACCAAGTTCAAGATAATTTTCTGTATTTGAAAACAAATAAATGAGCCATAGGCTTTGTTTTTGTTTAGTAGAGGACTCTAAGCTATAAAATGTGGCTATTTAGAAGAATAAATATGAGAGAAAGACCTACATTTTTAAGCACTTATGTGTCAGACACTGTGTTAAGTGCTTTACAAATATTATTTCATTTGATTGTCATGAAAACCTAGAAAGTAGGTACTATGATAACTCTATTTTATAACTGAGAAATTTGAGTCAGTTAAAGGTTAGGTGACTTACCCACTCACACAATTAGTTGTCTGTGGTCCAATTTGAATACGTCTTCCTGATTCCAGATTTAGCTCTCCATACACTGCCTCTGTGGATGAAATAGTACCAACAAGATCAATTGAACTGGATCTTAGTTCTGAAATGTCATGAGAAGATAAAATTCACTTTCTTATAATTATATCCCTTAGTCAATGTTTCAATGTTTCTATATTTTATGAACCTCCTTCATTTTATTAATTTTCCAGAAATACAATGCATTAGTACAAACTACAATAAGGTAGATGAAGAAATAGTCATTTTCTTTCAAATAATGTATATAGTAGAGTAGTAGCTTGGCAAAGTACATAAAAAGTATGTTTCAAATAAAGGAAAACTTAGGCTCTGATTTTATATGACTACTTGTGTGATGATAGGAAAGTTTCTACAGGAATAATCTGAGACTGGAAGTTGAAAAGAAAATATCACCATGAGGAGGGAAAAGTTTGTTTTTTGTTTTTTGTTTTTTTTTCATCCAAGAATTCCCTACACCAGTAAAGTCACAAGTCTAGTCTCTACCCATATCTCCAACATATATAATAAGCAAAAGCATATCAACACAGCACAATAGGCAGCGATTGAAATATTGGGAAAGACTATTCTGACAGATTGTGTTATAAAGCTAAGTCTGGAGAATTAGGGAAGACATTTAAATATGTTTGCAAGAACTTATGATGAAAAGCTCTACTGTTAACTTGCATTAGCAATGTGTGTCTCATCACTCATTTGTAGAGGGACACTGGGAGCCATTTAGAGCTTCAGCTTTGGCTCTGTCATCAGTGAGAAGACCATTTAATGGCATACAAACTATCAGCTAATAATCTGGGGAGAACCTGGATCTGTTTACAGAATTAAACACCCAGAGTGGCCAGAAGGAATAATTATTCTAGGATAAAAAATCTCACATCTACACACAAATTATGATTTTAAAACAGTTAATGGTAGTGAAGAATAAATTATTTAACTATAACCAGGGATAAGAGCAGTTTGGTAGCTATTGCTTACTGCTATAAATTTGCCTTCCGTTTGCATTTCCTGGCTGCTGGCTCTGTTTATTTAAAGTCATTTTGAATGCTCTGCTAGAAAGGATTTCAGTGATATTGCCAAATTTTCACTAGATTAAAAATGTGCATTGCTGATATTTTTATAAACAGTGCACACTGAACAAGAGCAATGTGCTTTCGATATCAATTTGCAACTCTTCTCTAGTCAGTCTTTGCTTTGGGCCTTGTCACTTCACAGAATTTGTTCAACCTGGTTATTTCCAATGAAATGTACCAGGAAACTTACATTGAAGTACTGTTTATGATTTCAATGCTGAATTATGTGTCTCTCCCCTAACCCTCTACACTTGTCAAAAGATACTGGCAATTCATCAAAGGAATGTTTGATTGTCTAAATATTTGTGAGAAAAGTTTCTACAGAAGCAAAGTTCCTTCCTCTTTAGAAAATATTATACGATACATGCATAGGTATGTGCCTGTATGTATATACACATGCATGTGTATGCACATATATGTTTTATGCATGGATAGGTATGTTTATGTATGTGTATACATACATTTACATGTATATCATATATTAATACCATATCATATACACATATACAAGTGATATATATACAGTAGATATTTTAGTAATAAATAATTTTAAATAAAAATAGAATTTTAACATTTAAAAAATAACATTTCATTAATTAAAAAACTTTTCATGCAATCATAAAGATTAAGTGATAAGTGTTGACTTTAGAATCGGCATTATTTTGGAATTCTCGGATTCTTTCTTACTTTTCATTTTTCCTTGTGTTACAAAATCTACAGGCATTTTATTAAAACAAAGCTTGCTTGTACGAGGTTTCCCAGAGAGGTACAGAACCTGACCTGAAAAACAATGAATCAGCAGATGAGCAGAAGGCAAGGGCTAAAGCAATGAGGAAATAATAAAGTGTTAGAACAGCAAGATTAAACTGGGACAACCAAGCAAAGGTGGGAGCAAGGCATGGAGAAAATAGAAACAAACTGCTGGAGCAAATTTGTACAAGCAGACAGATGACAGAAGATCAAGAAGAAAGCAGATAAAATACAAGAAAGTAAAACAAGAAACCCAGTTGGGGGGGAGTATCAAAATGATAGTGTGAAGATATTTACAAAACTTCCCTGATGCCTTGAGGTCACATTGATTTTTCTGTTTGATTATCTGTGCCTGTGACATTTTTGTCACTTAAAAGGGGTGGCAGTTTAAGTGAAAGTTCTGGGAATACTTGTCAATTCTTCCCTAGTACTTTTTCTTCTTCACCAGCTACTGTTGCCACTAGGCAATTAATGGTATATCATTGGAATGATATAGGTAAGTCTCTCTTCATTCATGGAAAAGCAGGGATGTGCTGTGTGATCCAAACACTCATTTGTTTGTTTTCTTTTTAAAATAAAAAAAAGTAATTTGTTTTTTTTAGAAAATAATATAAAGTAAATTTAATTTTCTACTTAGAAAAAAATCAGATTAGATTAATATAATTAGAGCTTGAAAACAACTTAGTTATATTGCCTTGAAATGACACTGTCAGATAAGTAATATTACTCCCATTTTTATGGGTTAGGAAACAGATCCTCAGAAAAATTGAGTGATGTACTCAGGGTCATATAGCTCATGACTGTTATAAATGTCACTCAGAGTCCAGCAGTCTTTACATTAAACCTCTTCAACATAGAAAAATAAGTCTAAAGGAATAAAAAATAAAACAACACATTTATAGAGCACATACTTTATGAATGAATCAGTACCAATTTTGATTACCTTGACACTAACTTATTTTTTATTTGTCCTTCTCCAAACATGAGTTTAGTATCTTGTTCCCATTTAGGGATGGCCTCTGATCATTTTTACTACCTCTGACTTATGCTCTGTCTCAGATTATACTCAGTTGATAGTACATATGTGTTAAATACATTAGGATGTTTCTGCTACTGTGAATACTGTATCATATAGTGACAAATATTTATTGAACCTCCACTTAGATCCTATTCCAATGCCTTACACAACATGGATGTGACCCTGGGTTCTCAAAAGCTATGCCAAGAGAATTCAAGTTTTGGCAGGTCTTAGTAAACTTGAAAACCTTGGCTCCTGGAATGAAATTTACATATTTCACCTGAATACCATATATGTACCTAAAAATCAGACAACTCATCATTTTCTAGTTTGACCAAAGTGGTGTTTATTATTTTATTTTATTGTTGTTTTGTTGCCACCATGGCAATTAGCAGATGCAAATTATATCAAGAGGTAGCTTATTTTCATTTCATCCATACTTGTGAGGAAAATTGCAAACTAAATTGAATATGAAACAGGAATTCTTAACTTCTTTGTGTCATTAAATCTTCAGAAAAATGTTCAATGCAAAACAACAACAACAACAACATGAGATTACAAAGGAAACCAATTATTTTGAAATACAGGTCACATATCATATATATGTAGATATGCACATACATACACATATACACACATTTTATATATACATATATGTGTATAGAGAGGTTCAGGTTCACATTGTATTCAGTTTGCCAATCTGAGGTCCAACGTGTTATTGTTGTTGTTCTCAAAGTAAATTATGGCATAAGAAAGATGATACCATGGCATGCAAATTAATTGGATTTTAGTGAGGAAGGGCTGTGCACAGTCACCAGTCTCACTTTCCTTTCAAGTCCTACAAGGTGTTAAGCATTAAAGGGAAGAGAGGGTTAAGATGGGCTATTATCATGAAGTTTTTTCTAAATTACTGCAATAACCTACTTATTCTCTCAGACTTTAGTCTCTCCCCTCTCTAATCCATCCTTTGCAACAGCTGTTAAAGTAATTTTCTTAAAGAGCAAATCTGACCCTTATTCAGTAAACTCCAGGGGCGTCCTATTACCTAAAAGATCAAATATAAACTCCTCTGTTGGGTATTTAAAATCTTTTATATCTGGCTTCAATCTACCTTTCCATCATAATTGCTCATTACTTCTTTCCACACACATTTTAGTCCAACCAAATTGATCATCTTGCTCTTCTTCATTTATGGTATACAGAATATTTGCCTTGATTTTTCATTAGCTATTTCCCTTTGCTTGGAATGTCCTATCTTCTCTTCTCTTATTAATTTCCTTCAAGATTCAGCTCAAATCCCATCTTCCAGATCCCCCAGCTGCTAATACCTTTCCTAATCCCCCAAATTATCTGGTATTATCTAGCTACATAAGCAATTATGTATGTATGTGTGTGTCTAGATATGTATGTCTGTGTTCGTGCGATAGCTATTTAGGCTAGACTTTAAGGTCCTTGAGGGCATTCTAGATTATTGTCTAGAATAGCACCTAAAATATTGCACATGAATATTATTTATTGTTGATATTTTTTGCTAGGAAAAAGTTGGGGAGATGTATTACTTAGACCAAAGATCTGAGGAAATCCTTGAAAAAGCTATTAAGCTGTATTGGAGACTAGGGTAAAACAATGAATATAGAACAGGTCTCTGGAGCCACTGACTAAAGAATATAGGAAAAATTTATAGCAATGGTTAATCCAACAGTTCTCTTGGGCTCCTATTTCCCTTTAAGCATCTAAGTAGAAAACTTATACTCTTTCCCTGACTGTCCAGGCTTTCAGGATTCAAAGGACACAATGTTTGTCTTTGACCAGACAGCTTCATCCTTAGTATTGACTGCTATGATTTAGTATAATTTGACAGGATTGCTGTCTGGTAGATTAAGAAACTACTTAATGGTACATATTGCTTACTCGCTTTTAAATGAAAAAAAATTTTTTTGAAAAGATGAATAGATGTAGATTAGACCATATTCCAGTTTGAGAGATTCAGAATAGATTAAATACTCACATCAAAACTTTAATGGCAGTTGGGAAGGAGGACTCTAGACAACCCAGCGAACCATGCTTGGTTCTAAGATATCCAACATTTTATCAGTAACTTAAATGCATAGTTAGTAAGCTTATCAAATTTGAAGATGCCAAAAAACTAAAAGGTCATTCATGTGTCTGATAACAGGATAAAAAAGATCTTGACAGGCTGGAATCTTGAACTAAATCTAATATGATAAAATGTAATATAGATAAACATAATGTCTTATTCTCTCATTCAAAAAAGCAGCTTTGTTAGTACACATTAAAAAAGCATGACAAGAAAAAAAAAAGCTGAACTTTAGTAGATACCAGGTTCTGAATGTCAGTAGCAGCCAAATGTGGCAACTGAAACTTGGACTACATTAAGGGAGGAATAGTAGCTAGGATTGGTGGCAGATGTTCTACTCTGGCCTGGTCACTGCACATTTAAAATATCAGGTAATCAGTTCTGGGTACCATATTTTTTTTTTTATAATAAATTTTATTTTATTTAATAATAACTTCGCATTGACAGAATCCATGCCAGGATAATTTCTACACGACATTATCCCTTGCAATCACTTATGTTTCGTTTTTTCCCCCTCCCTCCCTCCTCCCCCCCCCCAGGATGGCAAGCAGTCCTATATATGCTAAACATGTTGCAGTATATCCTAGATACAATACATATTTGCAGAACCAAACAGTTCTCTTGTTGCACAGGGAGAATTGGATTCAGAAGGTAAAAATAACTCGGGAAGAAAATCAAAAATGCAAATAGTTCACATTCATTTCCCAGTATTCCTTCTTTGGGTGTAGCTGTTTCTGTCCATCATTTCTCCAATGAAACTCAGTTAAGTCTCTTTGTCAGAGAAATCCACTTCCATCAGAATACATCCTCATACAATATCGTTGTCGAAGTGTATAATGATCTCCTGGTTCTGCTCATCTCACTTAGCATCAGTCCATGTAGGTCTCTCCAAGCCTCTCTGTATTCATCCTGCTGGTCATTCCTTACAGAGCAATAATATTCCATAACATTCATATACCACAATTTACCCAGCCATTCTCCAATTGATGGGCATCCATTCATTTTCCAGTTTCTAGCCACTACAAACAGGGCTGCTACAAACATTTTGGCACATACAGGTCCCCTTCTCTGGGTACCATATTTTAAGAATAATTATAAATTCCTAAGTATCTAAAGAAAGGCAATTGAAAGACCAGGTTTACATGTAGAGGGACTGAACAAAATCCTAGCCAAGAGAAAACTTAGAATGAACTCTATAGTTGTCTTCCAGTATTTGAAGGATTGTTATGAAAGAAGGATAAAACTTTTGTTGTTTGGTTTCATGGAAAAAAAACAAAAAATAGAGGCAGATGTAGGAATATTTAGATTTGAATTTTTTTTTCTATCAATTAATGTATCTAAAAATAGAATTAATTTCTAAGGAGGTAGAGGATTTTCCCATAAAAAAAAAAATATATACTTTTAAAGCAAAAAAGTGGATGACCATGAATTAGAGATGTTACCCAGGGAATGACCTCTGATGTTCCTTCTATCTCTGAAATAATGTGATTTTGAGTACCTTCTTTACATTCCCCAACGATTGAACTTCAGGCTCAATACTTTTAAATGCTTTTAAAATCTATTGCAGATGGAGATCCTAGTCAAAGGAATTCTGATGCTCTGCTAGATGGTAGTAAGCAAACCAACTCAACTCTCTAAACTCTCAGTCTATAGTGTACTCTTAATTTCTTTTTTTAAAAGGAAGCACATATGGGCTCTGTGTTTGACCCAGCTGTTACTAATTCTTGTCTTCTACTCAGAAAGTGATATAACCTCTTTAGAAAGATTAAATCCTTATTTCTCTTGTACTATTTAGAAAAATAAAAAAAGAGTTGAGAAGATAAAATATTTAAGTCCCCACTCAACCCCCCAATCTTGATGGTAAGAGAAAATGAGTTCTGTTCCTTACTGCACTCCTTTTTATGACATTAAATAAATAACTTAAATTCTCCCTAAACCTCAATTAACCAGCTTGTAAAATTGAGGAAATAGCATGTCTTGCCAACTTCACAGAGTTGTAGTAATGAAATTCTGAATGAATGAGGAAGTTGCCCTTTAAGGTCATTTGTAGTTTTAATCTATGACTTATATAATTCTATCTATAAAATTATAATTATATTATAAATTATATGATGTTTTATTTATCATCATTACCATCACTACCTCAAAATGTAACAGTAAGTAGAAAATCTGATTGATCTTCTATAGGAAACCAAAAATAGGATGCCAAAAAAAGGAAACCAAAAACTAAAAGTTATATGTAAATTTAACATTATGAAAAAATCTAAAGGTTAATCTAATAACTTTGTAAGAATATTATTTTAATATTAAGAAAGACAGTGTGGTATAATTGATAAAGACATGATCTCAGAAGTAGAAAGCCTGGATTCAAGTACATCTTCTGACACTGGGAGACATCTAGGTGGTACAGTGGCTAGAACACTGGGGCCAAAGTAAGGAAGGCTGCAGTCTAAATCCAGTATCAGACATACTAGCTATATGAACCTTAGGCAAATCACTTAAATACTTTATGGCTCAATTTTTTAAATTGTAAAAAGTAGGGATAATAATATTTACTTCATAAAGTTATTTTAAGGCTGAAATGAGATAATATTTGTGAAAAGCTCTTAGCCCAATGCTTGATACTTACTAGGCATTTAACAAATGATTATCCCCTTTCTTCTCTTTTTATAATATCTTAATGCTCAAAGTAACTCATGAAACCTGGAAGATGCCAATCTAAATTGTGGAAGAAACTTCCATATCTAATAGTTTCTTATATTAAGGAAATCATGCATCTATTCCTTATTCCTTATCCCTATCTCTATTTTAATATTGATAATGATTTAATATTGATGATTATTTTTCAGAATCTATAACAATTTAGGCAAAATAAGGCCATATACCCTATGAAGCCCTGAATGATAAGGAACTAGCAAATTGAATACTTTTATCTTTTTGTTTCTCAATTTCCTCCTCTAATCTCTTCTCTATCCTAGAGATGAATAGCATCCCCTTCAGACTGGAGAAAAGAACCAACCATTGCTTGGTTACCTTAATTGTATTATATTTATAGTTCAAGCTTTCCTGAAAATAGAGAATTAAGTGTTTTGGTTTAAAAGGTTTTAGTACTTGTTATTGAACTGTGAGTACCATGGGAGAATAAAATTAAATAAAAGAGAGGAAGTAGTTTCCAAATGACTTTACTATTTACTTGACTTAATTAGAGCAATAAGAAATTAGAAGCAAAATTCATCAGGTATGCAGATAATCAAGAGTTGATGCTGGTATTTTGCATACTCATTTATCATCAATGTCTTCTTTTTTTCCTGTCAAAAGTTGTCTGTAGTATTCGGACTGCATGGAAATTGTCAATTTCTACATTCCTTTGTAATTTCCTGATTCTGCCTGTATAACTCTTGGATATTATTTAAATAGATATGGTATTTTGTATAGTGTTTTCATTGTAAAAATTACTTTTAAAATAATAATTGATCACACCAAAATTAGAATTGAAAGATCAAAAAAATCAAAAAGAAAAAAAAAGAGTAATAGTTGCAGTTTTGTTGGGAATTGTACATTCTGCAGCCTAAGAATTCAAGGAAATACATATTATCTTTTAAAGCATGATAAAGAAATGAAATCTCTTTGAGGGAAGGGAAGGGGACATGATTTCCATAAGGGAAAATGTTGTCTGTTAAAGCTTGGTTCTCTAAAAAGGCAATGAATCTGGAGACAGAGGGTCTAGATTCAAATCCCAACTCTGATGTTTAGTGCTCGTTTCTTCATGTAAAATAAAAATTAGATTAAATAGATATGTTTCTTGTAGGGCTCAATTGCAAATGCACATGTGATTAAAAAATAATCTATTCATTGTGACTTTCACAAAAACTTTCAAATTTATATACCAAAAAACATCAGTTAGTATAGAGACTGTGGGATTGAAGGAAACTTTATTTTGAATATATGTGAACTGAATTAGAGAGAGGAAAAAAGAATAGAAATAAAAACATATTTTCTCAGATAGGAGAAATTAAACAGTATGGTTCCCCAGGAATCTGTAGTAGGTTTAATCTAATTAAAATTACCAACAAAATCTCAAGATTAGGAGACATGACATTAGCCTGTTCCTAGCTAGACCAGTGAGGGGAAGGTCATTGTACCTTGGAGGCAAAAGATATTCCCAAAGAAACAATGTGGCATAGGAAAAAATGTTTTAGATTCTGAATCAGAGGACTTGAGTTCAAATCCTAAATAGACTAATATGTGACTTCAGTTAAATTCTCAATGATAAGTGCTCAAAATATATAAATAGACATACAAACTACAACAAACATCTGAAAACAGTTCAAAATTGTTAATTGTAAAAGAAATATTCATTAAAAAGCTATAAATATTACTTTATATCCATGAAATTCACAGTGATAGGAAGAAGAAACATTTAATGTTGACAAGGATATGGGGAAATAGACCTATTAATTTGCTGGTAGTATTGTCAATTGGTCTATTTTGAAATTTTATATAGAAAAATAATATAGAATTATGCAAGAAGAGTTGTAGTATTATTCATATCCTTTGGCTTAGTGATATCATTATTCAATTTAGACACTAAGAATTTATTAACAGGGAAAAAAAGGGCTTATAGGTACAAAAATATTTACAGAATCAGTGATATCCAAAAGTTGAAAACAAAGTATAAGCCTAATGATTGGGAAATGATAAATAGGAAGAAGTATTAGAAGACATGTAAAGTGATGGATCTAAAAATAGATGTAAGAAAATTACTTAAATTTACATAGTTCTAAAATGCTTTGGGTTTTGCAAAGTACTTTATCTTATCCTTACAACAACCTTAGGAGATAGGAAGTTTTACTAGCTATTCCTATTTTACAGATGAGGGCACTGAGACAGATCAAAGTTCAATGGTTTTCCCAGAATCACACAGTTAACTAGTAAATATGTGATGGTGAACTCAGCTCTTCTTTAGTTCAAGTCCAGCATTCTATTCACTGCACCACTTAGGCACATTGCATTTTAACTAAGTAAAAGGTAAAAAAAAAAAAAAAAAAAAAGGCTGTAAATCTCATTTTAAATATACTAGACTAAACTGGTGCTATATTATTAAATTTAAAACATGCAAACCTTTCTTTCTTTGGAACAAGTAAATTGTAAATGTTTCCAGTAACATGAGATATCAGTCAGTGTAATCCTTTTTATGTTTTGTTTTTGCTTAGTGTTTTGAGGAAATATATTTGATATTAATTATTTTTTTTGTTTCTTTTTGTCTATTAAAATAAAATTTACCAATAAAGACATGAAATATAATATTTTATCTGAGAGAGAATCAGGAATCCTAATTAAATTATTCTCAAACTATTCACAATCCGATGTTTCTACAGCCAACAAAATTTTATTGTAATCAAGAAGGGTGTTGAAAACAAAACAGGAAGTATAATTATAATTTTGATTAAAACCATGATATGACCCAGCTGAAAGAATATAAGAACCTTGTAGTAATCATTATGCTTCTTCCCTTGTCTTAAAAAAGAACAGGGCATAACTCTAGTTGTCTGACCAATTTCTAGCTATAACAACAAATTCTTTGCCATCAAGTCACCCCATAATCCTTAAGAACTAAAAATATAAATATACAAAGGGATACCCTAATATGAAGACATACTTTAATGTTCATATTCATTAGTATCCCTTCCTCAAAATCTCTCACTTATTAGATTTTAAACTTTACTATCAGTTTGTTTTGAGAACCACTGGATTCCTGAAACTGGACAGTCCTCCTAACATCACCAGTTTTCCTCAACTCTAGCACAGGTTTGGATACTTCTATCCATGACAAATTATTCAAATTCCCAGTCTTTCCCTGTCTATGGAACACTCTTGAAGCCTTAAAGTCTTTTTATCTTTTTATTACAACTCATTTTCAAAATCAAATTATTGATTTCATTGATATGTGTACACTTTGCTCAATGAGGAAGATCACAAATCATCCATGCCATCTTTTTTGTGAGATTCTGGACCATGTACTCCAATAAGCAATAATCATAGAGAGTTTTGGATTTTGGATTCTTTCTGAATGTCACTTCAGATTAGAATAGCACTGGCACTTTTTGCCTTATATACTATAATGTGATATGTCTGCTTTTGGGGTCATAACATCTCCTCAATAATATTTTTAATACTGCTCCCCCTGTGTTTGTAATATGATAATTCCCATCTTCAGTATCTTTTGAGTGAGCCTCAATTTTAATTCATCATAGATTATAATATTCTATGATATTAACATAATATTGATATTCAAAATAGATTTTGCTTCAAGGAGAAGCTTGTAGTCATAAGAACTTTACAGTTTTCTAAAGGCAAGCAGTCTGCTCCTCACTTCTGAAATCTACTTATTGTCCATTTGTGGTTTCTGTATAAAAATATTTATGCTGATAGACAAATTTTGTAGCTTGTTCTGTCAATTCCAAATCCTAAGATTTCTTCATCTACTTAGTAGTGGGTTTTTCCCATGTTCTTTTTTGATAATTAAATCAAACTTGCTAAAGTGATTCTGAATCTCATTTAGGAGGCTCTGTTATATTCCAGGGTATATTTTTTAATCGACATGTCACCCACAAACCAGAGTATAGAATTTCACCATCTATAAGGGATACCTTTTAAATTTGAACTCAGCACTCTATCTCCTATAAGAAGTAGTATTATCTTTGGCATGTGTGTTCTTCATGTCTCTTCTTCTATTTATAGTAATCAAAAGTATTTCTCTTGTCAAATCTTTTAGGAACTCATATAATATTAAAATATGATATCTTGTCTTTAAGGGAGTCCTTTGTTCTATCAAATTATTTATTTTTGTTTTTTATTATTGTTTAATATTCAATTAACAATAAGTATAGTGAGCTCTAATATTCTATATATGTTTCAGTTAATTGTGTAATTGTAAATATGAGGTCTAAGTGGAATATGGTTTATAAAACCCTAACTATTTTTAAAATAATATTTCTTTAATAATGCCTTTGATACAGGTATATATCATTTTTACAGCATTTTTATAGGGATGAGAAGAGGTATGTGGTTCTAGAGTTAAGAATGTTCCTTGAATCTCCCCTTTTGAATGATTCTATAATATGATATTCCTGCTCTCTTGCCTTTTGTAGCTTTCCCTCAAGATGCTTTGTGACAATAAATCCTTCCATACTGTGAAAACTGCATCACAATCTCCAATATTATTCTTTTCTATGTACACTTTACCCAGTCCTAATGCTTCTAGTTTTTCCATCTTTGTGTATGTGTTTGTAATATGTGTTTTAATGCCATTTCTACTTAATAAGAAAATTAATGTTTTAAAGCCTAAATATTGTAGCTTAATAGTTCTTGATGAAGGAAAGAGTTAATTATTAAAAAATCATTTTCATCTTTCATATAGTTGTTTTCCTCTTTCCAGTTTTATACTAAAGTGCATTTAGGATTATTCTAATTTCTCCAAACTTTGCTTAACTTTCATTTCTTTCGTGAAATCAAGATAGCTTATAGTGATCTGGATTATCATTTAACTTCTGCCTCAATGACCTTCTGTTGTTCTCATTTTCTCCACCTTTTTCCAATTGCTGTCTTCTTCAAACATTTGAGGAAAGATATATTACTGTCAATATGTTCTTGTCAAACCTGGACCAGCCCATGATGCATCAGACTACCTCTCCTCCTCTGCCTCCTTTCCCACTTTCCTTCCCTTTTTATTTTCCTTTTATATATTATTTTCCTCCATTAGAATATAAATTTTTTCCAAAAAATAGAAACTATCTTCTTATTTTTATTTGTATTTCCAAAACTTAATAGAGTGTTTGGCATACAGCACATGCTTAACAGATGTTTTCTGTGACTCTCTGTCTCTCTTTTGTGTGTGTGTGGGTATGTGTGTGTGTGTATGTGTGTGTGTGTTTGTCTGTCTGTCTGCCTGTCTGTCTCTCCTTTCCCAATCATTTCTTTCTATTTCTTTTTCCTATTTTATGAAGGAATGATGATTTTGATTTTACACTATTCTTCTCCATGTGATCTTAAAAATTAATTCATGCTTGGGTCTTCCTGACTCCAGACCCAGCCCTCTAAACAATGAGCCACTTATCTACCTTCAGATGGAAGATAATCTTTTTTTCATGAGCACATCACATAGATGGATGTCCATCCATCTATGACATGTCCCCAAATTTAGGCTTGTCCTGAAAAAGTAATCATATTCTGTTTTGAGGATTATATTCAAAGCCTTTCTAACATGGAAGAAGCTACCACAAATCATATCCTTCTTTTATTTTCTGAGGTCTGTCCTAACCTTAGGCAATTCTATCCACTTCTAAGCCACTGCTAGGGACCTCAGCCACATGTTGATCTTACTTCTGAAGTCCCTCTGGTGTCTGCAAACTAGAGCTGTCTTTTCTGCCCCAGAACTCAAATCAGTCACTCTCCCCTCCAATAAGTACTCACAATACTTCCCTGAAATACCGCATTCACCAGGTTTATGCTAACTCCTCACTCTAGTCACAGCCAGGGGAACATGTATGATCAGGATAGCTGTGTAGAAGGACAGGTCCTTCTACAGTGGAAGATTCTTCAATCTTTTCCTACTCCACCAGAAACCCTGAGGGTCTTCCCTTCTCTGATTCCATTTTTTTTTTTTTTTTTGCCTTCTTTCTTTCTTACCTAGCCACAATCACTGAATGCATAGTTGCCTCAGTCAAACTGTAAATCCTTAGCTAAAATAGTTGGAAGAAGAAAGGACAACAAATACGCAGCTGTCAACTCCCACAGTGTCTAAGTGATGAAAGTTTCTAAACCTGAGGCTGCCACTCAACCCAGCTGCCCCCAAGGGTTGTTTGTTGATTCTGTAAAGTTGGCCTGGAGGTGTTTGCTCTTCACTCCAGCCAAACCTCTGCCCCTAAATTTTTGGTTTTTCCTGGGGTCTTCTCAAATTTTATTAGATCTATTGCTTTTCCCTGTGTTTATTTCTGCTGCTCTAGAGCAATATTCTGTATTTTTATGTGAAGGAAATTTGGTGAGTCAAAAGTTTCCTGAGGTACTCCACCATCTTCCCAGAATCCTCTCTGAGGTTAAAATTTTTAAAAAGAATAAGGAGTTGCTATAATAAGAACAAAATAATAGAGATTAAGGATTTTAATTTTGAGAAATGAACTCATTTATTTCATTGAAGTCCATGAAACTATTTAGGATATGGAGAAAGTTAATACAGACCAGGTCATCAAACTTTAGGATTCTAAAATTCAGGAAGAGTCAGTGAAGCCTGAGAGAAACTGAGAGAAACGGATGGGCACTTATTTGGTTTCCACAGGTATAAAAATTAAGTTAGAAGAATGAAACTTAAATTAAAAAATGGAAATCCTCAAGACATCAAAGAATAATCCAGAGTAGAGGTGATGTCCCTCAAAAGGATGCAAGAATGTAAGTTCCTTAGGGGCAGGGACTGGGCTTTTTAATCAGAGGTAGTGACCTGAGATTTGAAAAAAAGTCTTTTGTTGTTTTCCCCTCACTTTCCACAGTTATCCTCCCTTCTACATGGAAGTTCCTTGGGTGTAGGGGATATGTAAAAAGGGGTGGAGATTTGTGTTGGTTAACTTCTGTAACATACAATTAATGGGGAATCTAAGGAGGGACTTGTGCTTGAGGATAGGAAATAAAATACAGCCTTTAGAGTTTCAAAGGTGTGTCTACTACCCTAGGCATTCATTCTTGCAGGAATGTAAAATATTTTTTTCCTGCATTCATCAGTGAGAAATTCTGGTTGCTACAAATAGTAAATTTAGGGAATTGTTTTACCAAAAGTTCATATAGGGTGAAAACATATAGAGATTAAATGTTTTTTCAACAAAATCCTAGATAGCACAATCATGGTATTCTATAAATAAATAAATAAATTAGGAGTTGCCAAAAGTCCATTCCTAGCTTTTGATGTTAATATTCTCATATGATAATACTTTCTTAGGACCTGTGTCAGAAACTATAAACATTCTAGGCATAATCTTACCCCAAAGCCAAGAAGTCATGTTCTATTATGGTTTACCTTTGTTTCTACCATTTCCCCATAGAGCAAGGGTTCTTAACCTGAGGAACATGGGGTCCATTTTAACATACACATACATGCAGAGAAATATGTAAATGAGTAAATTTTGCTGACTATTGGAATAAAATTGTTTCCTTCGTAATCCTATGTGTTTTATGCATTTAAAAACATTTTTCTACGAAGAGATCCATAAACTTCATCACATTGCCAAAGGCAATTTACAGATTCCTTAAAGATAATTTCATAACTCTTGCCATTGAATCAGGATTCATCTTCTTTCTTTTCTGATTTTATCCTATTACTGTCAGTTACACCCATTCATATCACTTTTTAAAAATTGTGCACTAAAATTTCAGTCCATGTACATGAATTTCATGTAACCCATTCATACCTAGATGCAGGTGGTACAGTTCAGAGCAGACTTGTAGAGCTACAAGTAATTTCCATAGCAGCAAATGAAAGGATTGGACTAGATGATCTCTAGGGATTTTTACAGATCTTAATTTCTTTCTATATGTCTTAAAGTCTTAGGAGAAAAAAAATGAGAGAGAGACATTAACTTGGACATATTAAAAACCACTATCTAGATGATATGAAAATAAGCACTAATGAAATGTCTTCTCCAAGGATTCTTTAAAAGTTTTTTTGTTTTGTTTTGTTTTGTTTTTAATATACTTAGCCTCATAGTTTTATGGAGAATATCCCATTTCAGTGACACACTCAAATGAAACTAGCAGGCTTGAAAAATACCCTATTCTGAATTGACATCTAGGAACCTAGTGGTATGATTTACTTACTTCGTGTGTCTTAACTTCTACTTCCCTGTGCCATAAACTGAGTCATTTTCTCCAATTTGATTTGATGCCATTCAACTCTTTAATTAGACAAGAAGGTAGATGTTTCATTCAGGTGTAGCTGAGTCAACAGACACACTATAAATCTGTGAGCATCATGAAATTTAAAGTGGAATTACAGATGATTTTTAAAGGGATATAACATTTCCTCTTCATGAAGAAATCAGGAGCACAGGGAGAGATAAAGGAATTTTAATGGGGAGAATCATGAAAAATCAGTTGTTTAATAAGTACCTGATTGGAGAAATAACTTATTGATACCATCTGGCAGAGACAGGGTTCTACAAGCAGTGATATATTTGACCTGGTTTTAAATGGTGGCTGTACTGATACCATCTCATCTTCTCAGAGTACTGTAAGTATTTCATTTTTCCCCCTTTCCAACTCAACTAATTCACAGCTACAATTTTCATCCTTAACTGTTATCTGCAAAAAGTGGGCCTCCCTGATTATTCAGAGAAGAATGATTCTGATGCAACAAGGTAACTTCTAACAGTTGTGAGCATAACTCATTTTCTTCACTGCAGGGAAAACATGAGTTGCTTACATGAAAAAAAAAAAAAAACTCACTGTCTCATTACTAACTCATAGGTTTAAAGGAAAATGGAATAAAATTTGTATTTTCTTCCTGCTTTCCTTCAGCTACAACTAATAATTCAAATAGACATTCAGCTAATTATTCTAACCTATATTCAAAAAAAAAAAAAATTCACTTACCCATAGGGAATTAAGAGAAAAGGTAAAACATACCACAACAATAGAAATAAAAATTTTCTATAGGACTCAGAGAAACTGAAGCAGATAAAAGATATAGTGACTTTCTAGAAAATGGCTAATCATACATAAAAAGTTGTTTTGGTTTTGGTTTTATTTTGTTTTGTTTTTTTAAACATAATGACAAGTGGGTTCAGCAAAAAAATTCAAGAAACTTTTTCTGCCTCCCATGCTGCTCTTTTTCTTAGGTCTTAAAATAAACCATAGGAGGAGATGACAGTAATGAGGCCAATTGATAGAAATTACTTAAACTGACACCCCCCACAGTGAAGATGGCAAATGCCAGGGCAAAAGTCACTGTGTTTCATTACCCTATGCTCAGCATGGTTTTTCCTGGTTTTGAAGCTCCTACAGGTAACTTTGAGTGAAAAATGACTTCTCAGAGTTTGAATTTTAAACATTCAAATTCATTTGTTTCTGTGAACACTTATCTCTCTGCCTGTAAACAATTATCTTTAAGCTTCTATTACATCATACCTCTGTTTCATTCCAGCCACCTGTATTCTTATATTACCTGTCTTTCTTTTTCATTCCACTTAGTTGTCTTCTGGCAATTTTACTTATTTTCATCCTTGAAGATTTTTCTTATTCCTTGTCTATTTCACTCTAAAGATTTCTACATGTTTAACATTGCAAGACTAAGATGATACAAAGCCAAGTGGAATCAGAAAAACAATATATACAATAAATATAAAGTAAAAAACAAAAGCAACAATAATAAAATAAAAATGCTGCTTAATCTTATTAGCCAAAATAATATGTGAAAAGACATCTCTTTTTTCCAAGGTTAGGGGACCATGAGTGTACAATAGTGCTTATATGCCAGAATTCTTGGATATGTTCATTAACATTGAAGAGCTTTTGTCTTTCTTCCTCTTAAAATATATATTTATATATTAGAAAAGATGGCTCTCTTGAAGGGAACTAGGAAAGAACGTAGTAGGAAAAAAAATGAAGTATTATAAATACAAGATATTTGCAAAATTTACCTTTAGAAAATTTACATAATTGGGAGTTGGTTGATTGTTGATTAATTGTTGTCCTTCTTTCTTGCAGAGGACCAAAATGACATCACTTTATCAGGATTGAGCTGCAATGTGTCCAACTATGGCTGATCAGACTAATAAGAGCTGAGGCATAGGTCAGGCACAAATAGTCCATAAAACCATTTGGGGTAGTTTATCTAATTTTGCACATCTCACATTTCTTTTAAGCTAATTCATTTCTGTTTTGCTTATAGATCACAGCACCTTCTCTGATGAAGGTATGCCATGATAGATGGTACTGTGCCAGTGTCTCTCATGTCATACAATCAATTCTAAACTTTCAAGCAATACCTTGAAAGTGTATTTGTATATCTTTTTCTGACCACCTTGTGAACACTTGTCCTCTATGAGTTCACTATAAGATTTTTTTTTTTCACCAATGTACATTTTGTGTTTGAACAATGTGGCTAGCTCAATGGAATTGTGCTCTCTGTAATAGAATTGGAATGCTTGGCAGTTAGTTTGAGAAAACACCTCAGTGTCTGGTACCTTCTCCTGCCAGGTGATCTTCAGAAACTCCTTAAGATAATTCAAATAGAAGCGATTCTATTTTGTCACTAGTATACTGTCCTGGTGTCATAGGCACAGAACAATGAGATTATAATTGGGAATAGGAGGAGTATTAAAGAAAAACTGGAGTAAAATGCCATTATCTCTCATGCCTAAATAATAGTTGTTATATGCTTATACAGCACATAACACAAAATATAACATCTTCTCTCACTAGGTATTTTCATTGACTGTGCCTCATGCTTGAAATGCTCTCCTTTCTCTTGCCTTGCCTGGCTTCAGGCAAATCCCAGCTTCAATTGCACCTACCATGGGAAGACTTTCACAATCTCTCTTACTTCTGGTGCTTTCCCTCTGTTCCTTACTTCCTATTAATCCTTTATATGTTTATTGACTGATAACAATGCACTGTCAAGCAAGAATATCTCTCCTATGAGCTTTGGCATCTTTTAGAGTCCTGGGGAACAAAAGACAGCAGAACCCAAAATGAAGCTATTCTTTCCTAAGACACCTCATTCTTAAGTTCTAAAGTCTTTGAAAAAAATAACCAAATGGATAAAAGAAGCAGATATAGAGAGATAAGCTTATCTTTTTAATATTAAAAAGAGAAATATATTGCTACCAAAGATAGTACCAGAAATGCAATAACAAATTTTAAACAGCTGTAGACTAGGAGTCAATAAACATTTATTAATCATCTAATATCTATGAGGCATTCTATTAAATATAGGGATATAAAGATAGACAAGAGATAATCCCAGATCTGGAGGAGGTTCACAATATAAGAAAGGAGATAACATGGAGAAACTATGTACAAAAAAAAATCATATTTTGTGTTATATGCTGTATAAGCAGCAAGGAGGTCAGAATATTAGAATATTAAAACTAAAAAATTTCCTTCTCTTAGTAGTATGATGACCTAATGTCTAATGCCAGTGTAAAATACTATAATGTGTAGAGATAATCTTGGGAATGGTTTACTAGTGAAAAGAAGAAACTTTTTCTTTAACCCACTGTTTTCCTACAAAAGGAAACAAGCAACAAAATATTGATTCAGTACCTTGCTTTGCACAGAGGACAGTGGTAACATAATATCTTCTTTATAAATTCATAATTTATATATGTCTATGTATATAGTGCTATATGTGGAAAAAAAAAGAAAAAACTAGTTTTCCTTTCTGTGTGCTTAAATATTATGTAACAAAGGAAGGCATTAAAGTAAACAAAGATCTCATTAACTGCAAATCACTTGCATCTTAATCCTACCCTCTACCTCTCATTACTTACAAAAATACTTTAGATGTTTGCACAATCCAGTCTTATGAGGTGTGTGGTGATTGAATGGTATTGGCAAATTAAGAAATCCAATTATTTAATAACTAGGGAACCAAGATTTTTTCCGCATGCATATTTCTGAACTGAGTGGGAAGGAGGCAGCTGTGATCAGGACTAAGGACCATGGGGGTTGATTTCAGGTGGCTAAAATCAGTCTTTTCTACATTTCTCTGATTTTTTATTAACCTCCCATAACCCTTAACTGTAATTTCATCTTCAAAAATCAGCATTATACTCCAAGACAGTGCTGTGTACTTTCTCCTTTACAAGCCTAGAGAGACTGCTAAGGCTGGTAATTCTTAACACACAAAGCCTGCATATACCGTGTGTTATTTCATGCCCTAACACTATTCCAAAATAAACAAAAATCATATACATATATACACACACAGAAACTTGATTTGTTCCTAGAAACACAGCTCAATGGGAAGGTACCTTTTTTGAATTTAAAAGAAAATACTCTTTTTTATATTTGAAAACTGTATTCAGTTTTAGAAATTTGCTAACAATTGTAGCCAGAGAAATCAATCTTTTGACAAACAAATGGGAATTTTCCATGATATCTTTATATAGGTCAAAGAGCTGGACAATATTGAGTTCTGTAATGATTTGTTAATATCTGCAACTTTCCTTAAGGTTAAACAAATGAGGAAGCCATCTTGTTTTCCACATCACTGGATCTCACATGCTATAGAAGATCTCCATGGCAACAGGAGCTGGTGTGCCTGGTGTGAAGACAACAGTATAGGCCTCATTTCCTAAAAAACATGTTTCTACTAAAGTTGAATCACCAATTAAAAGACTTGTTTCTGTCCTCAGGGGCCTCAGAGATGCAAATAGAATAGGGAAGCCTGACTGGTCAGCTGCTACACCTACTAACTCTTGCTGATTATCTAAAAATAGATTGATTTGGCACAAATAAGAAAAACAAGATATTTTTGGATTATTTAGAGGGCTAACAAATCTCAAAAACAAAAGCCTTATTTCAAATGTGGATGCAACATTTTTATAAACTTTGATTATTGTTTAATGTAGTTAACAAAGGACTATTCAATATGTTCTTGAATTTTCTGAGCTCCACAATAATATAATTTGTCATCTCTGTGTCAGTATGTACAAGTCACAAAACTCATATATCCATGAGGATTAATTATAAGTCTTAAACAGAATACACATAAAATAAGCCAGTACTCCACTAACCTAACTATTCAGCAATATTGATTAAGCATCTCTCTCTATGATTTTGCTTGATGGGTCAAAAAATAAAGTATAAAATGAGATTCTTAAATGAGATTCTTCTAAGACAAAATCATGATAATAGATTCAATATGAGTGGCATCCAGAAAATTATAACAACAAAAATCCTAAACAAATTCTATCAATAAATGAAGATTACATCACACAAAAAATTGACATTTGGAAAGAAAAAGATTTGCCAAAAAAAAAAAAAAAATCACAAAATATTTTAAGATCCTATAAGGTAAATAGCTTTAAATAAATATAGCTATGTTCTTGAATTTCGTTGATAACACAATTTGTATATAATAAAAAAAAACATAATTTATATCAAACATACATGGTCCTCTAAGTCTCTCCCTTTATAGTCAACCTCACAGGACATACACACACACACACACACACACACACACACACACACACATACACACATATATATAGTTTTGACACTGTGACCTTGTTTCTTTATAGTGAAAAGTCCCTAACTATTCAAGATTATAAATATAAAGGTAATTTTTTTCTTTTTTTCCATGATGTATAAGAATGATCTTAGATATTCAATAACATTGTTTTTCAATAAATTTACCTATTCACATTAATAAAAATGTAATGATTTCCATTATTAAATGAAGAGATTGAGGAACTATAAGTGTGAAATTAACCACACAGCCTTAGCCCCTTTTCTATAGTATGCTTATATGTTTAAGTATGTCTTGTTGCAAAGTCTCATGGGAAGCCCATTTGCATATACCTTGTTATAATGGTTAACCACATTCCAGCTAAGTATTTACTGATAAATAGATACTTAATAAATGTCCATATAGGTAATCAATAGTATAGAGTAGACCTATTTCACTCTTACTGGATCTCATCAGGGTAATGTTTTGTGGTCCTTCTGATATAGCTGATGGAGTTCTTTAGTTTGCACTTTTCTTAAAGTATTATAAGCAGTTTGGTATGTTTATTAGAAAAGCAATGAAAAATTAATTTTGTTTGAATGTTCCATGAAATTAAAAGTCTACAAAATTTAAGTTGAGTTGAAATGCAAGTTTAAATTGAAATTGAAAGGAAATGTAATTTTTTAAAAAAATATTTTATCACATAATTCAAAATTTAAAGAAAGAGAAAAGTTTACAAAAACATAATTAAATGACATGTTTATACCTGGAATTCAATGACTCAAAGCTTTAGCTATACTAATTGTAAAGTAGCCATGATTTTATTGGTATAGCCTTCATTGTGAGAGAGTAATCTATTCATCACTTAGTAGATAAATCAGAATACTTGACAATGAGAGGTTATGTAACTAACCCAAGACCATTCTGGTGTCAGAGATAGAACTTGAATCTAGGTCCTCCTAACTCCAAAACTAGTATTTCTTAAAAAATAAAACATACATGTTATTATTCCCATTTTACAGATGAAAAAACAATTTAAGTGGGAAGGGAATGGGCCCAAGATCATCAGTATCTTTTTTTTTTTTTTAGTTTATTTATTTTTAATATATATTACTTTATAAATTATGTTGGGAGAGAAAAATCAGAGTAAAAGGTAAAAACTATGGGATAAATTTAAAAAACAGAAAAAAAAAATAAACATAGCATGTGTTGATTTACATTCACTCTCCTTAGTTCTTTCTCTGGATGCAGACAGCATTTTCTTTCCAAAGTCTATTGGGATTGCTTTGGATCATTAAACTACTGAAAACCCCCAAGTTTTTTATAGTTAATCATGACAAATTTTTTGGTTGTTATTGCACTGGTTTTGCTTGTTTTGCTCAGCATCAATTCATATAAATCTTTCCAGGCCTTTCTATTATCGGCTTGTTCATCATTTTTAACAGAACAATAATATTCCATTACCTTCATGTATCATAACTTGTTCAGTCATTCCCCAATTGGTGGGCATCCATTCCTTTTCCAATTCTTTTTTTTTTTTTTTAAGTTCAGATCTTTTATTGCTTCCTCCAAAATAATCCAGTTAGTTTTCTTGGTGGCCTATCTCTCTGTGTGGTCCCAAGAGATCTTTTTTTTTGTTGTTGTTGTTGTTTTGGTTTTTTTTAATTAATTTATTTATTTTAAATAACTTTTTTATTGACAGAACCCATGTCAGGGTAATTTTTTATAACATTATCCCTTGTACTTACTTCTGTTCTGATTTTTCCCCTCCCTCCCTCCACCCCTTCCCTCAGATGGCAAGCAGTCCTACACATGTTAAATATGTTGCAGTATATCCTAGATAGAATATATGTATGCAGAACCAAACAGTTCTCTTGTTGCACAGGAAGAATTGGATTCAGAAGGTAAAAATAACCCAGGAAGAATAACAAAAATGCAAACAGTTTACATTCATTTCCCAGTGTTCTTTCTTTGGGTGTAGCCACTTCTGTCCATCATTGATCAATTGCAACTGATTTAGGTCTCTTTGTCAAAGAAATCCACTTCCATCAGAATACATCTTCATACAGTATCGTTGTTGAAGTATATAATGATCTCCTGGTTCTGCTCATTTCACTTAGCATCAGTTCATATAAGTCTCTCCAAGCCTCTCTGTATTCATCCTGCTGGTCATTTCTTACAGAACAATAATATTCCATAACATTCATATACCACAATTTACCCAACCATTCTCCAATTGATGGGCATCCATTCATTTTCCAGCTTCTAGCTACTACAAACAGGGCTGCCACAAACATTTTGGCACATACAAGTCCCTTTCCCTTCTTTAGTATCTCTTTGGAGTATAAGCCCAATAGAAACACTGCTGAATCAAAGGGTATGCCCAGTTTGATAACTTTTTGAGCATAGTTCCAAATTGCTCTCCAGAATGGTTGGATATGTTCACAATTCCACTAACAATGTGTCAGTGTCCCTGTTTTCCCACATCCCCTCTAACATTCCGCATTATCTTTCCCTGTCATTCTAGCCAATCTGGCAGGTGTGTAGAGTTATCTCAGAGTTGTCTTAATTTGCATTTCTCTGATTAATAATGATTTGGAGCATATTTTCATATGGCTATAAATGGTTTTCATTTCTTCATCTGAGAATTGTCTGTTCATATCCTTTGACCATTTATCAATTGGAGAATGGTTTATAAATTAGAGTCAGTTCTCTATATATTTTGGAAATGAGGCCTTTATCAGAACCTTTGACTGTAAAAATGTTTTCCCAGTTTATTGTTTCCCTTCTAATCTTGTCTGCCTTAGTTTTGTCTGTACAAAAACTTTTCAATTTGATATAATCAAAATTTTCTATTTTGTAGTCAATAGTGATCTCTAATCCTTCTTTGGTCATAAATTCCTTCCTCTTCCACAGGTCTGAGAGGTAAACTATCCTATGCTCTTCCAATTTATTTATAATCTCATTCTTTATGCCTAGGTCATGAATCCATTTTGACCTTATCTTGGTGTACGGTGTTAAGTGTGGGTCAATGCCTAATTTCTGCCATGCTAATTTCTAATTTTCCCAGCAATTTTTGTCAAATAATGCATTCTTATCCCCAAAACTGGGGTCTTTGGGTTTGTCAAACACTAGATTATTAAAGTTATTGGCTATTTTGTCCTTTTTACCTAACCTATTCCATTGGTCAACTAATCTATTTCTTAGCCAATACCAGATGGTTTTAGTAACCACTGCTTTATAATATAATTTTAGATCTGATATAGCTAGGCCACCTTCATTTGATTTTTTTTTTCATTAATTCCCTCAAAATTCTTGAGCTTTTGTTTTTCCATATGAACTTTGTTGTTATTTTTTCTAGGTCATCAAAATAGTTTTTTTGGGGGAGTCTGATTGGTATAACGCTAAATAAATAGATTAGTTTAGGTAGTATTGTCATCTTTATTATATTTGCTCGCCCAATCCAAGAGCATTTAATATTTTTTTCCAGTTGGTTAGATCAGACTTAATTTGTGTGGAAAGTGTTTTGTAGTTTTGCTCATAGAGTTTCTGATTTTCCCTTGGCAGATAGAATCCTAAATATTTTATACAATCAGTAGTTACTTTAAACGGAATTTCTCTTTGGGTTTTGCTAGTGATATATAAGAATGCTGGTGACTTATGTGGGTTTATTTTGTATCTTGCAACTTTTCTAAAGGTTTGAATTGTTCTAATAACTTTTTAGTAGAATCTCTGGGGTTTTCCAAGTATACCATCATATCATCAGCAAAGAGTGATAATTTGGTTTCCTCATTGCCTATTCTTATTCCTTTAATCTCTTTCTCAGCTCTTATTGCCACCAATTCTTTATTACCACACAGAGAGCTGCTACAAATATTTTTGCATATGTGGGTCCTTTTCATTCCTGTATGATTTCATTGGGATATAGACCTAATGTTGGCATTGCTGGGTCAAAGGATGTGCACAGTTTTATAACCCTTAGGGCATAATTCCAGATTGCTCTCCAGAATGGTTGGATCACTTCACAACTCCACCATCAATGTATTAGTGTCCCAGTTTTCTCATATACCTTCCAACATTCATCATCATCTTTTCCTGTCATCTTAGCCAATCTGAGAAGTGTAAGATGGTAACTCAAAGTTGTTTTAATTTGCATTTCTCTAAAAGTTAGCAATTTAGATAATTTTTTCATATAACTATATATATTTCATCATTTGAAAATTGTCTGTGTATATCCCTTTGACCATTTATATGATGTTCAATTCTGATGAACATGGCTCTTTTCAATAATTAGATGATTCAGGCCATCTATTAGATGATGAGAGCCATCTATACCCAAAGAGAGGACTCTAGGAAATGCAGATGAATTAAGACAGCATTTTCACTCTTTTTGTTGTACTTTGCTTGAATTTTCTTTTCTTTTCTTTTCTTTTTTTTTTTTTTGTTTTTGTTTGTTTGTTTGTTTTTGTTTTTTTTTTTTACTTTTTCATCTGATTTTTCTTGTCCAGCAAGATAGTTGTATAAATGTCATGTCTATATTGGAGGAAAAAAATCTATTTTAGCCTTTTACCTTTACTCTGTATGTGTCTCTCTGTGTCAAGTGTGTTTCTTGTAAACAACATATATAGAAATAAACATATTCTGTTTTTTTTAATCCACTCTGATATTTACTTCCATTTTATGGAAGAGTTCATCCCATTCACATTAACATTTATGATTACCAGTTCTGTATTTCCCTCCATCCTATTTTCTCCACTGTATATAATTTTACTCTCTCTTTCCACACTGTCCTTAGTGGTATTTTTTTTTTTTACAACCCTAGTCACAATTTTATCCCCTATCTCCCCCTCCTCCCTTATCTTACTAGTGTTTACTTAACCCACTCCTCTTACAATCTTATTTTCTATCAAGAGGAACCTCTTTTCTCTTACCTTTTCCCCTAGTGTTTCTGCCTTCCCTTCTTCTATCTTGTCCTTCCCTTTTCTTCTTTCTCTGCTTACTTCTTTATAGGGTTAGATAAATTTCTATACTGAACTGAATGATTAAGTTATTCCCTCTTAAAGCCAAAACTGATGAGATCAAGCTTCACACAATGCTCATTTCCCCTTTCCCCCTATTGTAATAGGCCTTTTGCACTTCTTCATGTGAACTAATTATCCTATTATACCTTCCCTTTCCTCTTTTTCTAGAAGAGACTATTTCCCACTTCTTAATATATTTTTCTTTGGTGCCTTTACATCAGAGTCTATTCACAATCACACCATCATTCTATATGATGCCCCGCTTTATCTGCCCCATTGTCAGATATGGTTTGCAAGAGTTATAGATAATGTTTTCCCATCTAGTATGTAAACAGTTTAACCTTTAAATATGTCTGTTTGTGTGTGTGTAATGTATGTGTGGATGTGTATGTGTGTGTCTGTGTTTTCTCCCTGTTTATCTTTCCTTGCTTCTCTTGAATTCTGTGTTTGTAGATTAAATTTCCTGTTTAGCTCTGGTTTTTTCAATAGAAATGATTAAAAGTCTCTCACTTCATTAAAGATCCATCTTCTCCCTTAAAAGATAATATTGATTTTCGCTAGGTAGTTAATTCTTGGTTGTAATCCCAGGTCCTTTGTCTTCCTGGAATATGGTATTCTAGGCCTTCTGTTCCTTTATTGTAGAAGTTGTCAGATTTTGGGTACTCCTGAGTGTTGTTTCTTGATATTTGAACTGTTGGGGTTTTTTGTTGTTGTTTTGTTTTGTTTTGTTTTTTTCTGGTAGCTTGCAAGTATTTTTTTCTTTGAGATTACAGTTTTGGAGTTTTCCAACAATGTTCCTTGTGGCTTTCCTTGTGGGATTTCTTTGCAGAGGTTAAGAATGGATTCTTTCCATGAGAATTTCCCCCTCTGTTTCTAGAATATTGAGTCAGTTTTCCTTAATGATTTCTTGTAGAATACTATCCAGACTCTTTTTTAATCATGCCCTTCAAGAAGGTGAATTATTTTTAAATGTGCCTCTTTTGGAAATATTTTTCAGGTCAGCTCTTTTGCCAACGAGATATTTCATATTTTCTTCCATTTTTTCCCATTCTTTTTCAATTTATTCTGATTGATTTTTTCTGTCTCACAAAGTCATTAGCTTCCATTTGTCCTGTTCTAATTTTTTTATGTATGACTTTCTTCAAATGTTTTTTGTATCTCTTTTTCCATTTAGTTTGTTCTCCTTTTTAAGGAGTTGTCTATTTAAGATTTTTTTCCCCATTCCTTTTCCAAACTGTTGAGTTTCTCATGAATAACTCTCATTTCTTTTGTCCTTTTTTCTTCTACCTCTCTTATTTCCTTTTGAAGTCTTTTATGAGTGTTTCCAAAAAGTCTCTTTGGGTTTGAGACCAATTTATCTGATTCTTTGAGATTTCTTCTGTAAACATTCTGTCCTCATCTGAGTTTATGTGTTGGTCTGCTCTGTCACCATAGTAGCTTTCTATGGTCAAGGTTCTTTTTTGTTTCTTGCTCATTTTTTTTTTTTTGAGGGGGGAAGGGTATTTCCTCTATTTTTATTTTTATGGTGGAGCTCTGTTCCTGGAATCTAGGGGGTGCTATTCCAAGCTTCTTGTGCAGCTTTGAGCTTTGGCTTTGAGCAAAAAAGCCCCTTGGAAGGTGTAGCCTTACCTGCTCTTTTCAGGAAACAACCTGGTTTCATTGAGTTTGTCTTCTGAGCTAGGACTAGTAGTTGCCTCCCCTCCCCCCCCCCCCAATTTGCTTCTCTACTGAGTCATGATAGAATGTCTGATTTGCTGTGATTAAGACCCTCTCACCAGCTTTCCAGCATCTATCTGACCTGGGTTGAATATTCTTTTCATCCCAGTAAGAATGACTTTTCTTGAATTTTTTATCATTCTGTCTTGAGCTGGGGAGTAATTTCATTCGATCAGATTCTGATCAGAGGCTTGTTTTTATGTATTTTTCAAGGGAAACTGGGAGAGCTCAAGCAGCTTCCTGACTTTATTCTGCCATCTTGGCTCCACCCCCAGAATTCCCCAAATCTAATATTCTTATCTTCTATGTCACACAAAACTACAAAAAGAGGAAGGGAGGAACCCAATATAAAATAAAGAGAATACTAATATTGTGGGAATTGTAAACAATGTAGCCTATGTGTTTTTTCAATTAAAAAATAACTTGCAGAAATCAGTATCATTTGGAGTACTCAAAAAAAAAAATATTTGACATAAAACATAGTGAAAAATGACCTGTCCATCTTCTACCTTATTTTAGAAATGTAATAGAACACAATTATCTATAAAGAGAAATATAAAATTCCATGATATTTCTTTTAAATTTAATATGATAGTCCTATAAGATACAATGAATTTAAGTGAAAAAGAAATGTATTATACATATTTATTTATTTATTTATTTATTTATATTTTCAGCCACATATACTATTAAACAGAAGCTATCATATCTCTTTTTCTTTGCATGAAGAGTAAGGATTTTGATCAATAACTCCTTGAGACATTAGATGAAATTTTGTAAGTTAAATATCATTTTGCTATTTCTTTCACATATTTCTAACCTTTTTATATATCTGTACTCATTGATGTTCTCAACACCTCCGAATTTAGCATCATCTGTAAATTTAATTAATGTGCTTTTTTTCCCCTCTTTTTACAAATCATTAAAAAACATGTTAAGTAGAATCATAACTAACACCAGCTCCTACTAGACCCCCTGTTGTCTTGTCATACAAAACATCTTACCTTATACACAAGCATTATTAGTGATAACAAGACAAGACAAGACAGTAATGATATAGGAACTTGACCAATAATAGCTTATAGAAAGAGCATAAAGCTTTGTTTACTCTTAAATACTCTAAAAATAACAACTAATAGGATTCCTTAGACACCAGTTAGCTTTCTAATAGTTTTTAATGGTTCAGCTTTCTAATGAGATTTTTTTTATCCCCCAATCACCAAAGTTTAGTACAATTAAACATACTACATATGTGAAATCATGTACCTCAAGATTCACTTCTAAAAAATGAATATTTTGAGGGTTGTTTTTTTTTAAACCCAGACATCATTGTAAGAGAAAACTCCTTGCTGCATTTCATACTGTTGAGATCAATTAATGAGACAGGGAACTAAAGACAAAGTAAGTGGATTTGAGAAAAGATCCTGAAATCAATTCTGCTGAAACAACCTACAAACAATTCAATTCAACAAACATTTATTAAAGACCTACTAGAAGGTCAAGACTAAGTATTGGGGATACCAAGATAAAATGATAAAATTCCTGCCTTATGTAACTATCACTTTACTGGGAGAAAACAATATCTATGCAAACAAATAAACACAATGCATATGCAAATTATGCACTGAGTACTTTGGGAATGGGATAGCACCAACTCTTGGGGGATTTGAGAAAACTTTGCAATGACATTATTCAAGCTGAACCTAGAAGAAAGCTAGAAATTCCAAGAATTGAAGTGATTAAAGATAAGATACAAGTTTTAGATAGCTTGCACTGGACTTGGAGTCCAGAAAAGAAATGTCATATAAAGGTACATCAAGGAGTCAGGGTCAGCTAGAATGTTCAATGCATCAAGAGAACTACATAGAGTTCTTGTTTTACATAAATTCATATTTCATAATTTCAACTGGCAATTGGAGGAGGGGCAGGCTGCAGGGGCAACAGGATCAGTGGAGCCCCACACAAAGTGTCCTCGGTTCCCAAGCTTTGAAACTTATCCAGCTGGGGCTGGAATGTGGGAAGAGCTAAAGACCCTCTCGTGGGAATAGCAGAGTAGTGAGGAGGGAGGATGGGGGATCCTCCAAGAGAGGAGGGGATTTGTAATAGAAAAGAAATCAGGAAAGGTTATCTAAAACTAGATTTTGAAGGAGTTTATATGTGAAGTAGAAGAATTTGCTTTTTATACTAGAGAAAATAAGCAATACTTAAAGCTTCGGAAGTAGGAATGATGTTTGTACGTCTGCTAGGGGTAGTGATGATTGTGTGTTATAGTAAACGACCTCTGAGATAAAGTTTGACTTCCCCCTCCCACTACAATTGGTGCTGATAAGAAGTCTAGATTTCCTTATATCTTGAGTCAATGATGGGAGGAAATAGAAAAACTTGATCCTGTTCCCACCAAGGACAATTTATTCCCAAGAATCCTTTACCATCTCCTAGAATGGGCAGTGTAAAATTGAATTGCTAAAATACTTAGGCCCAGAGGTATTTCTGATTCTGAAAATCTCAAAATATTTCCTGTGTGGGCTATCTGTCTTAATCCTGTAGTGAGATAGCTTAGGGACTTTTCCACACCTAGTTTCCACATTTAGTTTCTAACTAGTTTTATTGATTGATTGATTCAATACAGCTTTCTAGGCTTCCTGTGATTACATTAATTGGGGAGGATATGGAAACTCCTACCCTTAGATAAAAGTTAGCAATTCTGAGAGAATTGAACTGACAGAAAAGTGGGGAGAGAAGCAAAGAGCTGGTTGATTAACTGTACGTTTTGGTCTCTAAGGGCAGTAACCATTATTATTATATTTTATTAGACAAAAGCAAGATGAAAGGAAGATGAAGGCAGGCGGGAAGGCAAGAAGGAAGGTAGGAAGGAAGATAGGAAGAAAGAAAGGAAAGATGCAAGGAAGGAAGGAAGAAAGGATAATGTATTTGGCAAATTAACCCTGTATAACTTTAATGCAAATCATTTATCAAATTTGTTTCAACAAACATTTTTGATAAGTCATCATAAAAACTCCACTGTGGAATTTAAAATTTCACTATCTGCCAGAAATTTTGTGTCAATCAAATAATATATGCAAAACATATAAAGCACTGTATAATTCATGAATTGTTGATAGAGACCATAGTTTAATAGACTGAAGAGAATTTAGAATTCATCTCATAATACCCTTTAATGTGATAGATGAAAAAACTAGGATTTCCCTAAGAGGAGTCTTGGGCAACTTGCCTAAAGTCAATCAGTTTGTGTAAACTACTATTGTTAAGACATGACTTTGTCCTTAAAGATTTTACAGTCTAATATGAAAAAGAAAATAAATAGCTATCAGCAACACAGTATATGATAAGTATTATATTAGTATTACAAAATACAGAGTAGGGAATTATGTCTTTCTTGGCTGATGAGGAATAGCAATATAGCGATGGCATGTAAAATAGATGAGCATGATAAATCACCCTACTACTAAAGAGATGATGACTTCAGGAAGCAAATGACATATAATTTTAGGACTTGACCAACATAAGAATTTGTTTTGCTTAACTATACCTAACTGTTACAAGGGCCTTATAGTTGTTGTTTTCTTGATGGGGAAGGAAGAACAGAAAATTGATTTTCAATGTTTTTTTTTAATTAGTTTGCAATAATGGGCATGATTTTCATAAGCAAAAGGGATAGTAGAGAACATTCTAAGCAAAGGTCTTAAGGAAAAAAGTGAGGAGGTAGAAAAGATTGAATATTTAGCAAGTACAAGGTAGTCCAAATTATAGGAGCAAAAAGGATGCAGTGAAAAAAAAAAAAAAGGGGATGAGTTGACTTGTAGATTAAACTACTGCAGTAGGACCAGATATCATGTGCCTATGTAGCATGACATTCACAAGTATACACTCCAGGTAATAGAACAACAAAAAGAATAGCAAGTCAATGCCCTAATCTGACACACTCTGCTGTGAATTTATCCTAATGGATAGTTGACTCCTTTACTATCATTGGACACCTTACCCAGTTCCCTAATTCATTCCTCCCAATAAACATGTATCTTGCTGTTTAGACTGACCTCTTCTAAATACTTCTGCTTCTAAATGAGACCACATCTCACTCTCCCTGGTAACCCAAACTTCATAGTAACATTGTGTTCTTTCCATTCTATACCACATCATATGCTAATGTTTTTATGCATCAATATTTGAAAAGAAAAGGATAAGGTGAAATTGGGCAATAAATTCTTCCATGCTGATATGTTATATTTTGGCAGAAGAACAATTTATACTGACTAATAAGCAAAACAATTTTCAGCTGGATGGTTGATGAAGGAAATCATTGCTCATTCTTGCACACTGAACCATGAAACAACAGGTATGTTGATTTGACTATGCCATAGTAAAAATCAATGAAGTAGCTGATTTTTTTCATAAGTGGGAGGAAGGTTGAAATCATCAGAGTCTGAAGTTTGAACATGTTTCCAGTAGTTTCTCCCAGTTGTAGCAGGAATATTTTTGTTTACTTATAGCATGAAAACTAGAAAGATGAAATTTCCAAGTACAATTTATTTATAAAAAATTTCAACCTTCAGAAAATAAAGAAAGCAATGTTAGGAGGTATCCTCAGGTCAGTCATCCTTGATAATATTATCCTTAACTATTAATAATCTATGAAAAGGATGCTCTGTCTTTCATATGTATATGTATACCTATCCTATATATCTATAATTTTAACATGAACAAATTGAGGGCCCAACTTTTTATTTATGATAATATTGCCATGATCTTTTTGACAACAAATCATGTGGGCTAGGCTGAGGGGGCAGTTTTTCTGAAATTTATGGTGTAAGCTTTTCTTGATTCATAGTGACTTCTTTCTCTGGTATACTTTGTAATATAAATTAGATATTTTTATTTTATCTTCTAGAGAAGCTGAGGGGGCATTCTTTTATCTTAGAAAGAAGTTACATGAGTAGGAACATGAGATCTGACTTTCTTGGTAAAAATAAGTGGAAGGTCTTTACTTCTGGGAGGTACTGGAGAGGTCTTCTGGGTCTTTACTGTTATCCAGGCTCTCTTTTCCCTTCTAATTGGTGACAAGAGAAAGCATTCTCTCTTCTTCCAAGAATAAAGCAATGGGGATCATAAGAGTACCTCAACCTCTCTGTAGAAAGAGTTGGTTGAAAAATTACTCTTCTGGCAAGCTGATAAGAAACTCATAATATTGTCCTTCATTTTCTCTCTCTTCCTCTATATTTGTCAGGAGTTAAAGTTTTCTGAAAGTCAAACCAAGACAAACAGTAGAAATTCACTATCATTGGCCTTTAATTTTAGGATCATAATTAAAATTGTATTTTTATTATCTAGGGATCATTTGAAATATATTTGTGCATATGAAGGACAAACAACAAAGTTGCCAAAAGTGATAATGGTTAACATTAGAAGAACATTAATATACCATTGATGGAGCTATGAATTAATTTATTCCAGATATAAATTTGGAATTGTGCAACGAATATGACAAGATTATTCATATACTTTGATTCAGAAATCTTACTACTGGGTTTATGCCACAAAGAAAAAGACAATAAAAAAATTCTTTTACTTGCCAAGATATTTTCTTTTCCATGAAATTTCAAATTTTTAAGACATTTAATATTCTTTCCTTCCCTCCATACTCTATCTCCATTTCTCATTTTATGTGATTCTCACCTATTCCTTGCAATAAATTTTGTGTAGAAGTTCTACCAACAATGTTGAAGGCTTTCCTCTAATTCATTTATCATTTCAGTACCAATATAACACTCCTTATTTCCTCAATTTTTTCTTTTGTACAATTGAATCTAAATTCTAACTATATATTGTAATGCCGGAGAAACTGAGCAAGATAGAGATTAGAGAGTATTTAATAATTTATTAAATGGAGAGATTTACTGGGACCAAATGGATCCATGGTTTGGAATCAGAGCTGAATGAGACTATCATCTCAAAGAATCCAGCAGCTAATGTCAGATATAAAATTCTTTTTGGGGTAACAAGAACAATGACATAATGGGGAAGGTACCTGGATGGGGATGACCTAATGGGAGATACTGGAGAGGCTCCTGATAGTTTAATGATGTTTAAAATGGATAAAGATCTTCATCCCATCAAACATTAAGAGTGAATAAGTATAGCCTAAGGTCTAAGATATAAGACTTTTATCCTATCAAACATTAAGAGGGAATGATTATAACCTGAGGCAAAGTAACTAAAAGACTATTAGGGAAACTGGGTCAGGACACTAAAAGAGAACAGTGGCACAACAATATGACAATGCCTTTAATACTACTTCTCATCTTCAAGTCATGGTTTAGTCTATTTAGGCTTACCACAAATCTATACATTGTAATTTGAGTTTTATGAATTTTAATTGCTTTTAATAAAGACAAAAATGGGGTAGCTAGGTGGTGCAGTGGATAGTGCTGAAGTCAGGAGGACCTGAGTTCAAATCTGACCTCAGACACTAAACACTTTCTAGCTGTGAGACTCTGAGCAAGTCATGTAACCCCAATTGCCTCAGCAAAAATAATAATAATAATAATAATGACAAAAATAATCACTGACTTTTATATAGCATTACAGAGCTGGCAAAGTGCTAGATATACATGCTGTTATTTATTATTATTTCATTGATTCTTAGATCACCTTCCATGATTTGAAATTGCCTAACATAATTGTTGTTGAAAAAATGCATTTTTGTAACAGTTATGGGAAATTTCAAAATGTCAGTCATTCACATTTCCTCCAACTTAATTCTAAGACCAAATGAAATATTTGTCCAAGAACTAAATGTTTTGTGGCGATTCCCATCATTTCTATGTCACAAATTGGGTAATATGAGTTTTTCATTCTTTTTTTTTTTATATCATCATAGGTTAAACCAATCTATTTCATATAATTGTGAATCTCACTAGAAAGTGTTACATTGTTCCAGGATTTAATACCTTAATTATGTCATTAATGAACACAAATATTTTGACAGCTTCATTGCTGATAAGAACTCCATTTATAATTTAAACAGAACAAACTCTTTGATGCTAATTTATTCTTTAGGTGAACATGTATCTTTCTGTTTCATACTTTGCTTAATTTTCATCCTCAGCAAGTTACTGAACAAAGTTATCACTGTTAAATCTGCTAAAGAGATCTGTATTTTTTTTTTAATTTTGTACATAACATAATGACTAATTTCTTTGAAAATAGAATCTCAAGAAAATGAAAGTGACAATCACTAAAAGAAATCACAAGAAATTAAAACAATTTCTTTTAAGATACAGGAAAGCATTTGTTACTAAATGATAAAGTTATATGAAAAGACTACTAAACTTCAAGTTTAAACACTGGACAAAACAGAACTTGAGCCTGAGTTTATCTGTGCCTGAAATGAATGGACTGACTTGTGAACTTCCTTTCAATTCAGAAATTATATAATATGAATTTTACTTATATATATGTGTGTGTGTGTGTGTGTATATATATATATATATATAGAGAGAGAGAGAGAGAGAGAGAGAGAGAGAGAGAGAGAGAGAGAGAGAAGAGAGGTGGGGGAGAGGGAGAGGGAGGGAGGGAGGGAGAGAGAGAGAGAATTAATTCTTTTTAATAGGATTTTTTCCCAAATATATGTAAAGATAATTTTCAAATTTCATTCTTATAAAACTTTGTGTTCCAGATTTTTCTTTCTTCCTCCCTTACCTTGTAAGGCTGGAGAAACTGAGCAAGACAAAGATTAGAGAACAATTTAATAATTTATTAAATGAAGAGATATACTGGGACCAAATGGATCCATGGTTGGTCCCAGGGCTGAACAAGACTATCTTCTCAAAGAATCCAGCCCTGAGTATTGGGACAGCAAGATTGTTATAGGATAACAAGAACAATGACATAATGGGGGAGGTACCTAGGATGACACAATGGAAGGAGGTACTTAAGAGGTTACTGATATTCTAATGATGTCTAAAATGAATAGACCTTTATCCTGTCAAACATTAAGAAGGAATGATTATAGCCTAAAGATATAAAACCTTTATCTCATCAGACATTAAGAGGGAAAGATTATAACTTGAAGCAGAGTAACTAAATAGGACAATTGGAAAAACTAGGTCACCACATTAAAAGGGAACTGTGGCACAACAACCTGCCCACCCTGGACAGCAAGCAATCTGATATAAGTTAAATGTGTGGAATTTTAAAAATATTTCATATTTATCATGTGCAAGAAAAAACATAAAAGGGGGAGGGGAATGAGAAAAGAAAAAGCAAGCAAACAAACAACAAAAAGTGAATATACTATTCTTTGATCTATATTCAGTCTCCATAGTTCTCTGAATGCAGATGGCATTTTCCATCCCAAATCTATTAGAAATGCCTTGAATCACCACATTGTTGGAAAGAGCCAAGTCCATCACAGCTGATCATGACAAAAACTTGTTATTGTGTACAGGGTTCTCTTAGTTCTAGTCATTTCACCCAGCATCAGATCATGCAAGTCATTCTAGGCTTTTCTGAAATCAGCCTTCTTATTATTTCTTATAGAACAATGATGTTCCATTATATTAATATACCATAAGTTATTCAGCCATTCCCCAAGTAATGGGCATCTATCCACTCAATTTCTAGTTTCTTGCCACTACAAAAGGGAATGCCACAAACATTTTTTTCATATATGAATGAATGCTTTTCTCTCTTTTATGACTTCTGGAATACAGACTCAGAGGAGACACTGTTGGATCAAAGATTATGCAGAGTTTTATAGCCGTTTGGGCATGGTTCCAAATTGCTCTCTAGAATAGTTTGATTCATTCATAATTCCACAAACAATACATTAGAATCCCAGTTTTCCTACATCTTTTCTCATATTTATCATTATCTTCTCTTGTCATCTTAGCCAATCTGAGATGTTTGAAGTGGTATGTTAGGGATGTCTTAGTTTGCATTTCTCTACACAATAGTGATTTAGAGCATTTTTTCATATGACTGGAAATTGTTTTAATTTCTTCATCTGAAAATTATCGTTCATATCCTTTGACCACTTATCAATTGAGGAATGGCTTCTAGTGAATTCATTCTTGAATGAACTAGGTATAAACAGATTACCAAGTTGTGAGAGGAAAAATAAAAAATTAATACAATTCCAGAATATATAAAATAAGATATACTAAATTATTATACTTGAAGCAAACCTAACCTGATCTATTTAGTTATTAGCACCAAAAAGTGAAATATAGATGAAAGAAAGGACAAACATCAATTATAAAAAAATTCAGTCAGAAGTTTAAAAGAATTCAATTGCATAACAACTGAGTGATAGGAGACTACAGAAATATAAAACTGTGTCACAGAAAGCAAACATTTGAAATAACTTCCAGAGGTAAAATATCCAAGGTTGATATAGTCTTATAATATAAATCATTTGTAAAATCTTATAGAAAAGGGTGGTAGAATATTATGAACATCATCTTTTCATAAATTAGTGAAAAGCAATAGGAACAAGAGATAGTCAACATTTCTCTTTCCCTGAGGAATTTTGAGTGAAGAGGAAGAGATACTTTAGGATTTAGGCCTTCAGGAGGAGAGCCTTTTTGTACACTTTTTGTACACTCATGTAGTTCTGAAACTAGTTGAGTCTTTTTTTTCTCCTATTTCTTCAGGAAAATTACCACAAAATATCTCTAGGTGCTCTGAATTGGAGTTCTCTGTAACAAAAATATGAGATGAGGTCCTCAGATGAGAGAGAGTAGGAGAATATGGGAAACTTCATGGGGTTTGTAAGGTAGAGTTTCATATGAAAATCAATTAGGGAGGAGTAAAGAGATTATCTTCTACACTGATTAAGATTAGCTAACAAAGTTGTTAGAGCACCAAATCTACACAGTTGCAAGACTTTTTTTTTCCTAGAAAAGCAGAATATTTGGAGAATGGAAATAATTAAGGGAGGAATTAGTTTTGGAAAATGGCCTTTAATGACCACAAAATTTCCCCTAAAACAAAGACTTATCTTGGACAGAACCAAGATACAAGATTAAACAGCTGAACTCTTCGAATATTTCTCTCTAGAAAACTTTAAAATAACTCATTAAAAAAAGTTTGGAGTAGCAGAACAAATAAAAGGTCTAATTAAACCATTTTTCCCCAGTTTAGGAGGTAAGCAAGAGAGATTTGTTATACTAAGGTGGGAACTGGCCCACAACTCAACAGCTGCACTTGTTTGGACTTGGGAATAACTCTGGCAGCAACAGTATCAGAAGCTCTCAGTCCAGAAACAGGAAGGAGGTTGATCAATTGAATAATTGATCAGAAACAGATTAGAGGGGACACTTTGCTGGCACAAAGTGCAGCTGGCACTGCCTGGCATTTCTGTTGCTTATATATAGCTTTGGATCCCAATTCTAAAGGGAAGAGAGACATTTGTGATTGGTCACAAAAGAGAATGACCCCTAGTCCCAATTCCAAAGTATAGAGCTAATACTTATAGCTTCTGGAGATACAGGATCAAGAGAAGGGGACCTTATCATATACAGGGTTGAGCACTAACTTATGTAGCCACAGGAAATCAAGATAAGACCAGGAAAGCAGTGACCATACTTCTCCCCAGATCACACCACTTTGTAAGTATTGATATCTTAAAGAATCCAAAAGTAGCTCTGAAAATAGCATCCCCCCCAAAAGTCTAATGGTTGAAACAGTGCATATATACCTCCAGGTCAGCAGAACCAAGATAGTACTCTAAGTTAAAAAAAATAATCTGGAAAAATAAGCAAACAACAAAAAAAGAGCTTGACCAAGTAAGATTAAGACATAAAAGAAGACAATAATGTGAAAGCAGCTGCAAGAAAAGCCTCAAAAATACTAATTGGATTCAAGTCCAACAAGAATTTCTGGGAGAGTTAAAATAAAAAAGAAGATTAGTAAAGGCAAAATAAATGAAGATGAAGAAAGAAAGTTATGAAAAGAGAATTAACAGCTTAATAAAAGAGGCACAAAAATTTACTAAAGAATTCTGTAAAAAACAAAATAAGTCAACTGGAAAAGGAAATACAAAAATTTAATGAAGAAAAGAACTACTTAAAAAGTAAAATTGGTCAAATGGAAAAGTGGTTCAAAAGCTCATTGAAGAAAATAATTCCTTTAAAATTAGAATTCTTGGGGCAACTAAATGGTGCAATGGATAGAATGCTGACCCTGAAGTCAGGAGGACCTGAGTTCATATCTGGCCTTAGACACTTAACACTTCCTAGCTGTGACTCTGGATAAGTCACTTAATCCCAACTGCCTCAAAAAAAAAAAAAAATAGAATTCTGTAAGTATAATCTAAGGACTACGAGCTATCAAGAAACAATAAAGTCAAACAAATGAAAAATAGGAGCAAGTGGAAAATGTCCTATCAGGAAAACAACTGATTTGGAAACAGATCAAAAAAACATAAGAATTATTGGACTACCTGCAAGTTATGATCAAAAGAAGAGCCTAGATATCATCTTTCAAAAAATTATAAATGAAAACTACCCTAAAATCTTAGATTCTGTGGGTGAAATAGAGGTTGAAGGAATATACCAATCACCGAGATCCTAAAAGAGATCCTGGAGAAAATACTTCAAACAGCCAGAAAAAAACAACACAAATACTGTAGAGATACAGTCAGGATTATACAAGGTTTAGCAGCTTCCATGTTAAAGAAGCAGAGAAATGGAATATCATATTTCAGAAGGCAAAGGAGAAAGGATTACAACCAAGAAATACTTACATAGTAAAACTGAGTATAATCCATCCAAGAAACAAAAAGTATGTTTAATGAAATAGTGGGGTTTTACTCATTCCTGATGAAAAGAACAGAGCAGAATACAAAATTTTACATTCAAACACAAGACCCAAGAAAAGCATAAAAAGCTAAACATGAAAGAATAATGCTAGTAAAATTAAACTACCTAAATTTTTATATGGGAAAAGAATACATGAAACTCCTAAGAATTTTGTCATTAATAGGCCAATTAGAAAGAGTCTACATAGAAAGAGGGTATGGGTATGTATCAATTATGTTGCGCTGATCCCCTCTTTAATGCCCCATCTCCCTAAAAAATTGAAGAGGTAAGAAAGATTAATGCATAGGAGAAAGGGAGAAGAGAGGGAGAATAGGGAATTTTTTATCACATAAAAGAGACATGAAAGGAAGAACTTTATAAAGGAGTGGAGAATGGGAGGATAGCAGGTAATGCTTGAACCTCTCATCTCATGCACATGCGTACGCGCGCGCACACACACATACACACACAAACACATACACACACAGAGTTTGGAAGAGAAATATCTTACCCAATTGGGACAAAAGGAAAAATACAATTAGTATTCATAACTGAATATGCATGGGATGTGTTTGCCCCTAAAACAGAAATAGAAAGCAGAATGGTATTGCTGTCATTGCAAATTTTTTCAATACCTGGCTTGAAATCACTTGAAAACTAGTCTTTGAAAATCACTTTAGTCAGCCATGCTTTCTTGCTTGACAGCCAAAAGACTGGAAGCAATCAATGGTTGTAGTTTCTCAGAATGTAAGTATTTTGAGACCTATAAACAAACATTGATTTTAATTGAAAATGCCCTTCTGTATTACCTTCCAAGTAAAGTATTAAGCAATTTTTGTCCACTTCAAATCCAATTTTATAGAAGTCATCTTTTTCCTCAAATAAGCCAGTTTCATCTATATTAATATTTTGTGGATCAGTGTACCCATCTTTTTTCAGTATTTTCTTTTTTTTTCTTATCCTTTTTTCTTTGACATAAAAGTTTTCCACAAATATCATTTTATATATTTTAAACATAGTACCATAAAGTTTGCATAAAGCTCTAAAATGGATTTTTTGTAATAAGTTTATTTGTTTTTAATACACATTGCTTTATGAATCATGGTGAGAGAGATAAATCTGAGCAAAAAGGAAAAATCATCAGATAAATTTAAAAAAAGAAAGAACCATAGCATATGTTGATTTACATTGAGTCTCCTTAGTTCTTTTTCTGGATGCAGATGGCATTTTCTGTCCAAAGTCTATTGAGATTGTTTTGGATCACTGAACTTCTGAGAACTAACCCTTTCATAGTTCATCATCTCACATTCTTGCTGTTATTTTGTACAATGTATTCCTGGTTCTGATTGTTTCACTAAGCATCAGTTCATGTAAATCTTTCCAGGCATTTCTATAATCAGTTTGTTCATCATTTTTAATAGAACAATAATATTCCATTTTCTTCATGTACCACAATTTGTTCATCCATTCCCCAATTGATGGGCATTTATTCCTTTAGGAATTATTTGCTACCAAAAAAAGTGGATACAAACATGTTTGCACATGTGGATCCTTTTTCCTCCTTTATGATTTCCTTGGGATTTAGACCCATTAATGACACTGCTGAATCAAAGGCTAGGCACAGTTTAATAGCTCTTTGGGCATAGTTCTAGATTGCTCTACAGAATGGTTGGATCATTTCACAACTCCACCAACAATGCATTAGTGTCCTAGTTTTCCCACATCCCCTCCTGTTGGAACTCTAGTGTTAACTCAACTTGAAACAAGATGATAACTCAAGGGAGATGTTAGGATCCTAGTGTTAACTCAATAGAATTGATACAGTGCTTGTGTTCACATCTTTAGAGAGCTCATATAATCAAGAAGTATTTAAGTACTCGTTGGAGTTCACAAGTATGGGAGATTCACAAAGTTAACTTAGAATTCACACCTCCCTTAATCCCTGCTTCCAGAAGGTGGAGTCAACCTTTGGGAGATCATATATATAGAAGCTCTTAGAGCTTCAAGTTAGTTACTTAGGAATATTGCCAGGGGTCAGAGAGGAACACTCTGGGAGGAAGACCACAAGCCCTCTTTCAGAGGCAAGAGAGATTCATTCCATTTTCCACCTTTGTGCTGGCTGGAGGCTGAAGGGAGCAGAGGCAAAGGACTAGTGGCAAGAGCTCTTGGAACCAAGGAGAGAGAAGGCCTCCAGAAAACTAGCTAAGCCCCAAGTGAAGGAGATAAGATTTTGGAAGAGACAATAAAAGACTGTATTTTAATCCCTGGCTGCATTTGGGGTGATTATTGATCTAAACTGTTACTAGGGCTACCTCCCCAAGAAACCTGCTCCCAGAGAGAACCATTATATTTTAAAGAAGACGAACACCACACCCTCCAACATTACTCATTATCTTTTCCTGTCCTCTTAGCCAATCTGAGAGATGTGAGGTGGTAACTCACTTGTTTTAATTTGCATTTCTCTAATCAATAGTAATTTAGAGGATTTTTTTTTCTTATAACTATAAATGGCTTTTAACATCATCATTTGAAAATTATCTATTCATATCCATTGACCATTTATCAGTTGGGGAATAACTTGTATTTGTTTTTATTATTATTATTAAAGCTTTTTATTTCAACATTAGCCCTTGCAAAACTCTGTGTTCCAATTTTCTCCCCCTTACTCCATGCTTTCCCCTAGATGGCAAGTAATCCAATATATGTTAAACATAGTAGAAATGTATGTTAAATCCAATATATGTATACATATTTATACAGTTATCATGCCACACAAGACAAAAAGAAAATCAAAATAAAATGCAAGCAAATAACAACAAAAAGAATGAAAATGCTATATTGTGAAACACATTGTTGCTACAGTTCTCTCTCTGGGTATAAATGGCTCTCTTCATCACTGACCAATTGGAACTGATTTGAATCATGTCTTTTTTGAAGAAAGCTATGTCCATCCCATTGATCATCATATAATCTTGTTTTTACCATGTGTAATGATCTCCTGGTTCTGCTCATTTCACTTAGCATCAGTTCATTTAAGTCTCTCCAGGCTTCTCTGAAATGATCCTATTGGTCATTTCATACAAAACAATAATATTCCATAACATTCATATACCATAACTTATTTGCCATTTTCCAACTGATAAGCGTCCATTCAGTTTCCAGTTTCTTGCCACTACAAAAAAGGCTGCCACAAACATATTTGCACATATGAGTCCCTTTGTCTCCTTTAAGATCTCTTTGGGATATAAGTCTAGTAGAAATACTGTTGGATCAAAGAATATATACAGTTTAACTTTTTGAGCATAGTTCCAAATTGCTCTCCATAATGATTGGATCCATTCACAATTCTACCAACAATGTCCCACTTTTCCCACATCCCCTCCAACATTTGTCATGATCTTTTCCTCTCATCTTGGTCAATCTTAGAGGAGTGTAGTGGGTATCTCAGAGTTGTCTTAATTTGCATTTCTCCGATCAATAGTGATATGGAGCACTTTTTCATGACTAGAAATAGTTTCAATTTCTTCATCTGAAAATTGAGTGTGCCGATCCTCTGAACCATTTATTAATTGGAGAATTGCTTGAATTCTTACAAATTTCAGTCAATTATCTATATGTTTTGGAAATAAGGCCTTTATCAAACCTTTGAATGTAAACATGTTTTCCCAATTTATTGCTTCGTTTCTAATCTTGTCTGTATTATTTTTGTTTGTAAAAAAACTTTTTAACTTAATATAATCAAAATTATCTATTTTGTGATCAATAATGATCTCCAATTCTTCTTTGATCACAAATTCCTTCCTCCTCCATAGATCTGAGAGATAAACTATTCTATATTCTTCTAATTTGTTTATAATATCATTCTTTATGTCTAGATCAAGATCCAATTTCAATCTTATCTTAGTATATGGTGTTAGGTGTGGGTCAATGTCTAGTTTCTGCCATACTAGTTTCCAATTTTCCCAGCAGTTTTTGTCAAATAGGGAATTCTTATCCCAAAAGCTGAGGTCTTTGGGTTTGTCAAACACTAGATTGCTATAGTTATTGACTATTTTTTCCTGTGAACCTAACCTGTTCCACTGATTGACTACTCTATTTCTTAGCCAATATCAGATGGTTTTTGATGACCACTGCTTTATAATATAGTTTTAGATCTGGTTCAGTGAGGCCACCCTCATTTGTATTTGTTTTTTTCATTAATTCCCTTGAAATTCTTGACCTATTATTCTTCCAAATTAATTTTATTATTTTTCCTAGGTCAGTAAAATAGTATCTTGGGAGTTTGATTGGTATAGCACTAAATAAATAGATTAGTTTAGATAGTATTTCATCTTTATTGTATTTGCTCTGCCTATTCAAGAGTATTTGATATTTTTTTAATTGTTTAGATCTGACTTTATTTCTGTGAAGAGTGCTTTGTAGTTTTGCTTATGTAGTCCCTGACTTTCCCTTGGCAGATAGATTCCCAAATAGTTTAAAGTCGGCAGTTATTTTAAATGGAATTTCTCTTTGTATCTCTTTCTGTTGGAATTTGTTAGTGATATATAAAAATGATGATGATTTATGTGGATTTATTTTGTTTGCTGCAACTTTGCTAAAGTTGTGGATTATTTCTAATAATTTTTTAGTTGATTCTCTAGGGTTCTCTAAGTATACCATCATATCACCTGCAAAGAGTGATACTTTGGTTTCCTCATTATGTACTCTAATTCTTTTAATCTCTTTTTCTTCTTTTATTGCCATAGCTAGCAATATTGAACAGTACAATATTGAATAGTAATTGTGATATTGGGCAACATTATTTCATCCAGTTTATTCCCATTACATTAGATGTTTGCTGATGATTTTAAAGGGATGCTACTGACTATTTTAAGGGAAAGTCCATTTATTTCTATCTTCTCTAGTGATTTTAATAGAAATGGATATTGGATGTTATCAAATGATTTTTTGGCATACATTGAGATAATTATATGTTTTTTATTAATTTGGTTATTGATATAATGACTTGTATTCTTATAAATTTGAAGCAGTTCTTTATATATTTTAGAAATGAGACCTTTATCAGAAATACTGGCTTTAAAGATTTTTTCCTAGCTTTGCGCTTTTATTTTAATCTGGTTTTTTGTTGGTTTTTTTTTTTTATATAAAACCTTTTAAACTTAATATAATCAAAGTTGTCCATTTTGCCTTTTATAGTGTTCTCTATTTCTTCTTTGGTCAAATTCCTCCATTCTCCAAAGATCTGAAGATAACTTATTCCTTGTTTTCCTAATTTGTTTATCCTTTATGCCCAAATCATGTATCCATTTTGACCTTATTTTGATATGGGGTTTGAGAAGTAGTTCTATGCCGAGTTTCTCACATATTATTGTCCAGTTTTCCTATAAATTTTTGTCAAATAATGAGTTCTTATTACAGAAGCTAGAGTTTGGGGGTTTATCAAATACCAGTTTGTTATAGGCCTTGCTTATTGTGTCATATGTATGTAATCTATTCCACTGATCCACCACTCTATTTCTTAGCCATTACTAAAAGGTTTTGATGCCTACTGCTTTATAATATAGTTTTAGGTTTGGTATTTCTAAGTTACCATCCTTTGTATTTTTTTCATCAATTCCCTTGATATTCTTGACCTTTTGTTCTTCTAGATGAATTTTGTTATTTTTTTCTAGTTCTATAAATTACTGTTTTGGCAGTTTGATTGGAATGGCACTGAACAAGTAGATCAATTTAGGCAGAATTGTCATTTTTATTATATTAGCTCAGCCTAGCTATGTAAAATTGCTTTTCTTCCAATTATTTACATCTGATTTTATTTGTGTGAGAAGTGTTTTTTAAGTGTGTTCATATAGTTTTGGGGTTTGTCTTGACTGGTAGACCCCCAAGTATTTTATTTTATCTACAATAATTTAAAATGGAATTTATCTTTCTATCTCTTGCTGATGGGCTTCACCAGTAATATATAGAAATGCTGATAATTTTTGTAGGTTTATTTTATATCCTACTAAAGCTGTGAATTATTTCCAGTAGTTTTTTTGGATGATTTCCTAAGATCAATATTTTCTCAAAACATCCTTATCTACACTGGTTGACTTTTCAGTAATTTTAACATTAAGTAATTGAACTTGATTTTAAAGTGATAGAATTGACCAATTTTTGCAGTAAAAATTTCTATACAATCTATTTCATTTCAATTTTTTTTTCACCTTCTTAAAGAAACAAACTTGGAGCTTTTGCCTGAATGGCTTCTCTGCTAAGAGGAATATGATTTTGATTGCAGTCTTCTACGTAAGTAACACATGCTCCATTTCTATCACTGTTAATACCTTTACTTCTTGTAATTATATGTACACCAGAAAGACTTGATGCAAATTTGCCTTTCTTTTATTTCACCTGTTTTAGAATATTTTGCACCATAGATTCAGGCATCCAACATCTTTTCCTATTTTACAATTACTATGATTTGTGTTCAAGTTGTTCAACTAGTGTTTCCATCTTTTTGTTCACTTTTAACAAAATAGGCAAATTTGAGCAAGGACAAAAATATCAGAGGCACTTAACAAAGAATTTTAAAACAGCCATTGATAATAGGGTACATAGAAGCCCAACCCATCTACACATGATAATCGACAAATGTAGACTGACAACCTAGTGGCATATTGCAAACTTCAATTAGTTCACATATATCACATTAGTTAAATTCTAGCTCACATTAAATGCTACCTGTTATCATGCATTTTTTTTACTAAATTGAATTTTACATTATTAGAATTCACATTAATCAAGTTAGGTAGCAGTGAGGTGGTTCAGTGGATCCAGCACTGGATCTTAAGTCAGAAAGAGCCGAATCCTAGTCTGACCTCTCCAAGGTTACAAAAACTGTCTGATGGTCTTTTCTCAATTTTCATCTTTTTTGACCCTTCTCCAGCATTTGATGCTGTTGATCACTGTCTTTTCTAATGTACTGGTTTTTTTCTCCATGTTTTTCATGATTTTTTGCCCCAAGTTCTTTTTTTAGGCATACAACTATTTATTATTAGTAGTAGTAGTATGTTGGTGGTGGTGATAGTAGTAATAGTAGTAGTGGTAGAAGTAGTAGTTGTAGTAGCAGCAGTAGTATTTATATCATAATCTCCTAAACATGAGTGTAACACAGAGCTCTACTTTGGGCTCTCTTTGTTCTCTCCAAAGTCTCTATAATCATGATCTCATCAGCTCTCTCAGCATTATTTATCATCACTTTACAGCTAAAACTCTACTTTTCTAGGTGCTAGTCCTGGATCATGCCTGATGCATATCTCACCCTATAGGTCAACAGACATCTTAGATTCAACATATCCTAAATATAATTCATTTTCTCTGTAACACATTTTTCTCCTTCTCTTCTTAATTTTTCTGTTTCTTTGTGATCACCATCAATGTTCACAATCTGACTTCAACATATCTTCTCATATTTATTATTTTCCTCATGTATTCAACATTCCAGCCAAATTGTTTTCTCCATTCTCTTTAGACAGCCTTATCACTCTTACCTCTTTGTCTTTACTCGTTCTCTTCATTTCTTAAAATCCTTTCAAAATTTGTCTCAAATATTAATTCCTACCTAAGAACTTGCATTATTATTTGTTAGCATACATCATATATAGCATAAGCATAAAGCAACAACAGGAGGGAGCAGCTGTTCTTGGTGAGTAAAACCACTACCATTATCTCAACCATGAACTCTCCTCAGACTTTAATGAAAAGGGACCAGGACTCTGAACCAAATAGTCCTGGAAGTAGCAATGCTCCCAGATAATAAGCCTTAATTACGTCTTAACTGCACTGCCATCAATAAAGGGATCAACCCCTTTAGAGAAAGGGCCTGCCTTTCCTTGCTGCCACCAATACCAATTGCTGACTGTCATTGAGTAGATATAATAGTATTGTAAGATTACTAGCTCTGTATCTAATCCAGCTCTTTGCAGCCACAATTTCAGGAAGCTTGCCAGTGGAAATATGACTTCTGCAAACACTAAAATCCTTACCCACTTGAATACTAGTAGCTACTGAAGATGAAGGGGAAAAAAAAAGTTGTTAATAACAAAGCCCTTTACCCTGACAGATGGTGGAACATCAAAAATGGATTTGATGTTATCACTGAAAACTTTATGGAATAGATTTCTGGTGCTCTCTAAATGCCTTTATATCTGACTTGTGCTTAAAATCAACTATATGCATTGTTTTTTGGGTTTTTTTTTTCTGTTAAAATATGAGTTCCATAGTTAGGTTAACAGGACAAAGTAGTCAATAACTGTTGCAATCTGGTGTTTGACAAACCCAAAGATCCCAACTTTGGGGATAAAAATTCACTATTTGACAAAAACTGCTGGGAAAACTGGAAATTAGTATGGCAGAAACTAGGCATGGACCCACAGTATAAATATATTCACATATATTGTATTTAAGATATACTTTAACATGTTTAATATATATGAGACTGCCTGACATCTAGGAGAGGGGGTGGAGGGAAGGAAGGGAAAAGTTGGAACAGAAGTGATTGCAAGATTCAATGTTGAAAAATTACCCATGCATATGATCTGTCAATAAAAGTTATTATATATATATATGTATGAGTTCCAAGAGAAGCTAGGATTGTCTCCACTTTTGTGTTTGTATCCTCAAAACATAATACTTTGCACACAGAAGGTGCTTAATGAAAGCTTTTCTATTTCCATGAATGCCCTCTTGAAATTAACTTATATTTACTTAGCTATGAAACTATTGTGATTGTTGTTTTCCTAATGGAATATGAGCTTCTTGAGGATAGAGACTTTTTGTCTTGTTTTCTCATTAAATTCCAAGTCACTGGCAAAATATTGTGCTTGTTGGACTGAATTAAATTTTATTGAATATCAATTTGAATTTCTTTTCTATGTTTTAAATCTGGTCCACTCACTCTTAGAGACTACTAAATAACAAGTTTTTTTTTTACATTTTTTTACATAGTACATTAGACCCTAAACTCATAGCAAGGTAAAGAGTGATCACAAGATTAAGTAATTATATAGTAAGACTCCATAAAACTGTCAGAAACAACTTTCGCTTTGCATTTATGAAGCCTCTTTCAAAATGACTAAAGTTGTTTTTTGGTGATCCATGATTATTCTATCAAAAATTTGTAATTAATGTTGCATTTTTAAAAAGTTTATCTTAGAGAACTAGTCTTATTGATAGAGGGAACCCTGAAGCTTTCCTCTGACTTTGGGGGGAACTCTCCTTGAACTCTGAGAAACTCTCCCCTGAGACAGGCCCACCTCAGGGAATCAAGATAAAGTGGTTTCATTATGTTATCTTGGTGAGACTAGCTACACCTTCTATTGAATTCGGTCCAGGACCACTCCTTCTTAGCCTGAATTTAAGTAGTCTCATTTAGCTGGAGATCTAGATTTGATATTACTATCCACCTTTATTGAGCTGAAAATTGGCTCAGGATCATTCCTAGTAAGTGGTCCTATTCAACCCAGAATTCTAGGGTTAGGGGCAGTGACAGCATTGAGGGAATCTCCTTGGGTTGAAACTTCAGTCTGATTTCCTTTTAAAAATACGCAATTTTAGGTTCATAATTTGCAGAGGCCAGAAGTATAAATCACGCCATGCTAAGGGACCTCTCTCCCTTTGGAACAGCTGCCTACCAGTACCCCTGCCCACTGGGAAGACACCCTCTTTTCAGCCTTAACCTCTCTTTATCTCTCTCTCTCTGCCAGGATTTCTCTGCTAGCCCTTTACTTCTCTGTCAGGACCTTGTCACTGAGAAGTCATCCTCTTGGCAAAAGCTGACTTCTCAGTGCCAATAAATTTCTTTTTTGCCAGTTTAACTTTTCAGGTACATGAATTCTTTCACGTTGGATCTGCGCTGACCAGAAGGGGTTCCTACAACTCTCTGCCCTAAGCCAAACCTTATCATTATCAAAGGCACTTAGCTGGACTACAGAGCAAAATAATCTACAAAGGCACCCAATCATGATCCCTGAAAATGAATTCTTAATGATTCATTCTATTGAGTCTTAAAAACATTTCTATCAAAGCCTAGAAATACTTACAATTATTGATGCAAAATGAAATGAGAAGAACCAGGAGAATGATGCACATGCTAACAGTAATATTTTATAATGAATAACAGAATGCTTTTAGCTATTATCAGCAAAACAAAGATCCAAGATGATTCTAAAGGACTTATAATTAAAAATTCACCACATTCAAAGAAAGAATTAATAGCATTTAAATACAAAAGCATACTGTTTTCTTTCTTTTCTTCCTTTCTTCCCTCCCTCCCTCCCTTCTTTCCTTTCTTCCTTTCTTCCTTTCTGTTTTTCTTTCTTTCTCTCTTTCTGTCTTTCTTCTTTGTGTTTTTCTTTTCTTTTAGAGTTTTCTTCTACAAAATAACTAATATGGAAATGTTTTGCATAATTGCACATCTATAACCTATATCAGATTGCTTACCCTCTCAGAGAGAGAGAGGAGAGGAAGGAGGAAGAAAGAGCTGGAACAAGGAAAAAAATTGGAGCTCAAATTTTTTTTAAGTATTTTTTAATACTTTTTAAATAATTTTTTCATAAAATGTTATTTAAAAGGTATTTCTGTCATCAAGAATCCTCTACTAGAATTCAAATTCCATTGAGAAGATAACACTACATATATATATAAATATTATATATATATATAATATATATGTCTAAGAATGGAATGAAGGGTGTGAGTAGGAAAAATAAAACATAAAAGGGAGATGGGAGAATATCAATGACAAATCTTAACTTCACAGTTTAGGAGAGCAATCAGTAGGAAGACTGAGTTAGCATATAAAGGAGAGCTACTGAGTATAGGTGATTAGATCTATAAAATTATGTCCATGGAGGAGAATATGTTCAGGTACAAATTTCTGTATTGATTGTTTTTGTTTTGTTATATTTTGTGAATTTTTTTTTTACTGACCTTTATATCTTCAAGGCCACGATCAAAGTTTTTTGCTGACCTGCACAGGTGATATTATGCAGCAGCTCTTCCTTACTTCAGGGATGTTCAGGAATCCTTCCTTTTTTCTTCCTTCCAATCTCTCTCTCTTTCTCCTTTCCTTCTTTCCTTTCTTTTTTTCTTCTTTATCCTACCTTACCCTCATCTAATTAAAACAAATACCTTATCTTATTGGTTTGAGTGACTGAAATAACACCAAATCAAGAAAGATGGAAGTAACTAGTAAATAGGAATAGAATCATAATCTACCATAGTTGGTATGTACTGTTAGAGAGCTTGGGATACAACAGTCCAAGCAAAACTCTAGTTGATTGACAATCACTTTCTTTAATATTTCTGATTTCTGAAAAGACCAACTTTCTTTGTTGTTGTTGTTGTGGTTGTTGTATTTATTTTATTTTATTTATTTTTTCAATAGCTTTTTATTTACAAGTTATATGTATGGGTAATTTTACAGCATTGACAATTGCCAAACCTTTTGTTCCAATTTTTCCCCTCCTTCCCCCCACCCCCTCCCCTAAATGGCAGGATGACCAGTAGATGTTAAATATATTAAAGTATAAATTAGATACACAATAAGTATACATGACTAACTGTTATTTTGCTGTACAAAAAGAATTGGACTGTGAAATATTTTACAATTAGCCTGTGAAGGAAATCCATATGCAGGCAGGCAAAAATATAGGGATTGGGAATTCAATGTAATGGTTCTTAGTCATCTCCCATTGATCTTTCGCTGGGCGTAGCTGGTTCAGTTTATTACTGCTCCATTGGAACTGATTTGGTTCATCTCATTGCTGAGGATGGCCAGATCCATCAGAATTGATCATCATATAATATTGTTGTTGAAGTATATAATGATCTCCTGGCCCTGCTCGTTTCACTCAGCATCAGTTCGTGTAAGTCTCTCCAGGCCTTTCTGAAATCATCCTGTTGCTTATTTCTTACTGAATAATAATATTCCATAACATTCATATACCACAATTTATTCAACCATTCTCCAATTGATGGGCATTTACTCAGTTTCCAGTTTCTGGCCGCTACAAACAGAGCTGCCACAAACATTCATGCACATACAGATCCCTTTCCCTTCTTTAGTATCTCTTTGGGATATAAGCCCAGTAGAAACACTGCTGGATCAAAGGGTATGCACAGTTTGATAACTTTTTGAGCGTAGTTCCAAATTGCTCTCCAGAAAGGCTGGATGTATTCACAATTCCACCAATAATGTATTAGTGTCCCTGTTTTCCCACATCCCCTCCAACATTGCTCATTATCTTTCCCTGTCATTCTAGCCAGTCTGACAGGTGTGTAGTGGTATCTCAGAGTGGAAAAGACCAACTTTCAGGACATTCTCTAAGGCAGCCAAATTGTAATAGTAGCTAGAAGGCTTGACTTAGAGTTAGGAAGAAATGATTTCAAAACCTACCTCCGACATTTTCTGGCTGTGTGATTCATGCCAAGTCATTTAATTCTTCTCTGCCTCTACACTAAAATGAATAAAAAACATACCAACTACTTCCTAAAATTATTATTGGAATAAAATGAGATTTTGTATGTATGCATACATGCATGCCTGCATGTGTTTTGTCTGTGTGTATATGTGTGTGTAATGGTGAAATGAATAGAATGCTAGGCCTGGAATCAGGAAGACAAGTTCAAAACTGACTTCAGAAATTAATTAGCTGTATGACTGTGGGCAAATCACTTAACCCTGTTTATCTCAGTTTCCTCACTTATAAAATGAACTGGAGAACAAAATGGCAAACTACTCCAGTATTTGTATCAAGAAAATCCCAAATGGGGTTATGAAGAGTCAGACATAACTGAAATGGGAGGTATATATATGTATATATATGTAGTGATCATTTAAATACAACAAGTGAAGTGAAGTGAATATATATATATATATATATATATATATATATATATATATATATATATATTAATAAAACATTAGTGGAACAATCCTGGAAACACTTGGGAGGCACAGCAATGTTGTTAGCTTAAATTGTCAGCCAATTAAACTTGCTTCAGTAGTTTGATTCTGTGTACTAAAATCTGAACATTTAAAAATTCTCTTTAGTCTATCCTGTTGAATAGGGAGAAGTGATTTTAAGCTATTTTAAATAAGCTCAGTTTTTCTACCACATCAGCATCTGCATTATAAAGCAGTAAAGAGACTCAGTGAACCTTTTTTTTTTTTTTTTTTTTTTTTTTTTTTTTTAATGAGTGGGTCCATTCATTGCCTATACCTCAATTGTTTCTTGGAAGTCTGAAAAAATGAGAAATTTTCTCAGCTATATATATATATATATATATATATATATATATATATATATATATATTTTCTCTCTTTATCTCTTTTTATCTATATCTCTTCATGTGTGTGTACATATACAGAGAGAGACATATACACACAAAGAGAATGTTACAAGCCTTGTGTTTCTATACTTTACAATATTAGCTATTATCTTGCTATATAGTTGACCCTCCAAAAAAATTTAGTTAAGAGAACAGCATTTCCTCAGACACATGGGTTGACTAAAATATTCCTGTTTTTGTCCCATCTTAACCTTGACTTTTGAATTTTTTTCAATATTTTTATATGATAATAATAATATTTTAATCATAAGTTTGAAATATTCTCAACTACCTTTGTTTTCCATGTAATAGTTCAGAGGACACCATCACAGTACCATCATAGAGTCTGGAATTCCTCTCCCAAAGGAATTTAGAGCCTCCCCCAAATAAGGGATACCCCTCTACCAAAGGGGCAAATTGATATTGAAAGAAAGAAGTTGGAAGCTCCATTATGATAATATAAGTAATTTAATAATCATGTGTGTTAGTCACATAGAGGCTATCTGGGTTGTGACCAGACATATCAGTGGATCTTCAATCTCACCATGCAGTTTGGGTGTTGGCCAGACTATTCAGGCCTGCAAAATCCCATAGTAATTATAGAAATCAACAAAGGGAGGAAGAACTTAAGAGGATCATTCAGTACAATAGTACTATTTTGACTAAAGTTTTGATTTACTGCTCAGTTTGGGGCCTAAAAAGGTACAAGGGCAGTATAGGTAGCTATTTGTTCAGATCCTCAAGACTATATTCTGGTTGGTATCAATACATTCCCAGATACATTCAAGGTTATTTGCTAGCTACTTTGTTCTTGTGATGACTTTTGCACCCCACCCTTGCTATGACTTTCGACCATCCCCTGTACTACCTTACTATGGCTTTCGCCAATCAGAACCCTATAACCACTAAGTAAAGACTATACACATAGTCTTCTTCCACCAAAAACAATAGCAACAACAAGGCTGCAATTCACTAATCTTTTTATCAAAAGTCTGAATAATAAAACATTCCCTTAAATCACAATTATTTTTATAGGTGTCCTTCCTAACATTAGATTGTAACCTCCTTGAGAGAAGGGTGTCTCCAATGCTTTGCATATTGTAGTTTTGCTATTAACATTTAATATTTGGTGAATGTTGACATTCTTATTTTAACAGGAAGGGCAGTTACAATTATGAATAAAAATATAGTTATATCTTATCTCAAATAAGATATATGTCAATATATAAGAGCCCATGTTACATATTTAGTTGTTTCAAACATGGCTGACTCTTCATGATTCCATTTAGGGTTTCTTGAGAAAGATACTGTAGTGGCTTGCCATTTCATTCTCCAACTCATTTTGCAGGTGGAAATTAGAAAATGTTTAAGGCCAGATTTGAACTCAGAAAAAAAATGAGTCTTCCTGCCATCATACTCAATATTCTATTGCACCATTTAGCTGATCTCTTACATATAAACACATATATTTGGTTTGCTCATTTAAATGACTTCCTAAGAGTTCCTAAGAGAGCAAAATTGTGCTTAAAAATATACACATATAACCTTCTCTAAGAAAAAAGTGCAAGGTTCTATAAGAATTGATTTTTGCCTTCTTCTCACAAGACCGTTAGCCAGAATTTTGAACTATTTTTTTTGGTACAGTTGATTTCTATCACTCATGACTTGTTCCTTCAAGGGACTTTTTTTCCCAAGAAAACAAACAAATATAGATTATTTCAGTTCTATTTGTGCTTTTTGGGAATGTCTAAAAAAATCAGAAGAATAGGTGTAAAACTAGTAGAAGAAAGAAAGAACATATGTTCTATGTATGTTTCTTTCTGTAGAGGTTTACTTGAAATAGGTATCAAAGAGTCAGTTAAGTGTAATTTATAGAATAATGGCTGGCCTTAGAATCAGGAAGAAGGCCTGAGTAAATCCTGTCAGATGTTTATCAGCTAGGTAATACTGCATATATCAGTTAAATTTTCTTAGCTTCGGTTTCCTCATCTATAAAATAAGAAGATTAGACCTGATGTACTTCCAAGCAATATCCCTTCCAGTTCTACATTTGTGATCCTTTGGCTTAGTTTATCTTACAAAGGATTTAATAAAATATAATTTGGGCAAGTTTTTGATGAAACTTACACTGAGGATTTTTTTCTAAAGAAATCTTCTAAAGATCTTTTTTGCATTTTCTTTTGTTACAATCGATTTTGTTTTAAGTTTAGTTTTTTAAAAAAGCCAATATTACAAAACCAATCTTTTATTAGCTGCGGTTGTGAGAAAAAGTCATTGATATTCTCTGTGGAAGTGAGTTAACAATGACTTACTAAATGCACCACCACTTCATACAATCAGCTCACTTCCCACCCTTGGCTTACCAAGCCTGAACTGTGAAATAACATCTCATAAAGCTGCAGGTGTCTTATAGGAATGGTGTTTTACAAAGCATTTAAGCACAAAGTTGTTTTTCTTTGTTTTGTTTTGGAGGAATATTTTTGCTAAATTTGATGAGTTTTTTAATCTAACATATATACATATATATATATTTATAATTCCTCTAAAACAATTTTATATTTGAAAGGAATATACTGCAAATATCATTTGACACATTCATTTATTCTGGTTTATTTAGTAAAAGGGGTAGAGTTTAGAGAACACACTTTCAGCTAATATCCTTTACTCTATAATTTCTACCTCTGTTTTTGCATTGAAGGTCTATTGAAGTAGACAAGAATTAGAAGAGACATCACAGGGCAATGAATCTAACTCCCTTATTTTACAGGTGAGGGTATTAAGGTCCATTATGTTTAAGTGATTTGCCTAAGATTTAACAAGTATGAGTAATGAAACATTTGGTTTAAAAATATCAAAATTAAATTAATTTAAATATAAATTCTTTCAAAAGCTATATGAATTTGCTGAGAGAGAACATATCAGAGTTTTTTGTATTCAAAAGCATTACTAAAAGATCAATTTTTGTACTAAAATAAACATATTGATCCAAAATTAGTCAAATGCAGTTTATACTTTAAACTTACCTTCATCCCTTCTAATCATATTTCTATCATTTTTTTTAACTAAGCCATTCATATTCTACTTACGATTTCCCCTTGTGTCAAGCAACACATATTTACAAAATTGCACGCACTAGAGGAAAACAAAAAGCTAAGTGGTCCATATGGGGATCCAACCTGTGACCTTAGCCTCATTCCCTTCTTTCTTTAACCACCTGAGCTAAGTAAACCAGGCAACCCCTGTTTTTCTGCTTAATCTTCTCTGTATCAATTAAATCATGTTAAGTTGTTTGAAATGCTGATCTTCTTTGTCCACTTTCACCCATGTTCCTCTGGCCCAAGAGTGCATCAGCAAAATGCCTTGTCAGCATGAAAGTGCACCCATTCACAAATGTCTCAATATACCCTCTCCAGCAGCAGACAGCTGCCACGAAGCCGTCTATACTATAATTTAATGCTGTACACTTGTTTTGAAAACTCCTTTCTGACACCAGATGTCCAACAATGGCTATTTTCACAGGCTTTCCACAGTCCTTGCAATGCTCATGCATGTCATTTTGCCCCCAAAGTGTGTTATATCAATGACACGTCTCAGTACCACCTCTGATCTCAAGTTTCCTCAGAAAAGAAAAAAAAAAAAAAAAACTGTGGAGACTGCATAGGGGTGATTGGCAAGCCTACACCTTATCTGGAGTTCCCTATGGTCCAGGGGGTAGTTGTATGCACTTTGGTGATTCTGAGAACAGATTGATACCAATAAGCCATTTGAGATAAGAACTAATTGGAAACAGAAGGTTGAAGAATGATGATGTTGGGAATGAGCAAAGGGGACAGACAAGTAATTATTCAAGCAGAATTTCTTTACACAAAGGGCAGATGGAAGAAGGAACAAAATTCCAAATCCATGGCAGCAGCAAGCAGCTGCACAATCTGTGTGTGTGTGTGTGTGTGTGTGTATGCCCATGCTTGATACATGTATGTGTATTTGAAAAAGCAAAAGGGAAAAGCAATAAATTGCTAATGAGATATAGGGATCTCAGGAACATCCTTTTGGATCTCCCAATGAATTGAGAGTCAACTATATGTAAAATAATTTGGGGGATAAAATCTAGTTCTCCACCAGAGAGTTTTAATTTTTAGAAGTTTTAAAAGTTTGATGTCATTAAAAGAATCATTCCTGTAAAAGGCATATACAAGACTGCATTAGTAACACTCTCTAGACTAGACCTTGCTCAAAACAAAAATAAAGGAGGAGCTCAGAGCAGAACAGAAATGAGAAGCTACTTTCATTTTATACCTCTATACTCCAGAAAATCTTTTTGCTTTCCCTACAAGTACATATATATGACTAGTAGAAAATAAATACTTTCCAGTGTGAATAAAATGAAATACTTCTCACATATGAATATCATAAGAAAGATCTCATAGGATGCTGCACACCATCTTTATTTCTTGACAGTTTCTTTCTAAGGAGATGAATTTTATAAATCATATTAGAACGCAATAAAGTCTAATGGTCTCAGAACTAAATTTATTTGAGGGACAAAGACGATGATAATTAGTAATCAGTACAAGAGAATGAATTTCACAATTTTCACCCCCAAAGCAAAATCCATTTGCTGCAATGTTAGCCAGCAGTATTAATTTAAAAGTCATTTAATACAGTACTATGGCAGTATACCAAAGATCATGTATTTGTTCTCCAATCCAGGCTCAAATTAATCAGGTGTTTTAATTTCTCAATTGTATGAAATAAAAATTTCAACCCCAATCAGAAATTTTTGATATTTTAAAGAGCAATTTGTAGAACAGAGGTATTAAAACATAATCAGAGGGTTCTCCTTTCCTTAAAAAAATAAGTACCAAAGAGATGCAGTGAATATATAGTTTTTTGGGCATGTGATGCCAATATTCCAGGCGCAAGAGTGATGAAAGGAGTCATCAGTCTGAAGCCAACTGTAAGGGAAAGAAAAAAGCAAGGGAGATAAGACTAAATGTGAAGAGTTATAAGCACTTGGATAACAAAAGGAAGGATGGGGGGAAAAGACAGATACAATAATTACAGAAAGAGGAGATGACACTGAAGTAACAGTACCCAATAAAATTATACATGTAATAGAATAGACACATTTTCTTTTCTTTTTTTTTCTTTCTTTCTTTTTTTTACTCTAGGTTTGATGCTTTTTTCTGAAATAAAATCAAAATGTTTGTTACCTGCTCTTCACTCCTACCACTATATAATCACATATATATGTATATATATACATATATATGTGTGTGTGATTATATGTGATATATTATAAATATATAATATAATATAATTATTATATTATATATTAAGATCATATATAATATTATATAACATATATTATTACATGTGATATATTATATATATATATGTATATATATATATACACACAAGTCACTGTTTTCAAAACTACAAAAGGGGTATCTGGATGCAAATAGTGATTTTGTAAATAAATATTTTGATTTGGAAGGCTGGTCACAGTAATATTACACTTTCTACATCTGCAAGTAAAAATGGAATCTATAAAATCAAAAAGATTAATTGGATGAATGAATGAATGAATGAATTATATCAAATGCATTTATTGAGTGTTTACTGTATGCAAAAGTATATAAGTAGAAAGGCAGGACAGTTCAAGCTCTTTTGTGGGTATCTTTAATCCATAATATTGTTGTTTTTCCCTCACACAAGAGGAAATAAATCCAATATTTTAATGGATATACAAATTTTTTTATAATTAAAATTGATTTGTGGTTTACATACAATATTCACTCAATAGTAGCATGGTGATTTTTGAATATGAGAATGTTCCTACTTTGCATTAAAGTATCTCACCAGGGCCTCAGATATGAAAAAAGATGAAATGCAAGTCTTATTACAAAAAGTCAAAGTCCTTACTCTCCCATCTTTCAATGGCATGATAACTTTATTTAACACTAAAAGAAGTTTAGAATTCACCATTTCAGAAGAATTTCCTTATTAACAGCATTTCATTGGCAGTAGAAGGAAGGGGGAGAAGGGAACAAAGAGAATATGGATAGAAAAGGAGCAAAGGAGAAGAAAGAAGAGAGGAAGATAAGAAAGAAGGAAAGAAGGAAATAAAAGAGGAAGAGTGTGAAGAAAGAAGAGATTGTTGTACCTCAAACTTAGAATATGTAAGAAATTAAAATTCCCAAATTTTTACTCTAATTCTGAAATAAATTTACTAAGTAGAATTTTTCCTGGCTGAAACTATATATAATAAGCAGAGTAGGCAGTGGCCTACATGTAGTTACTTTAAAGAGAATAAAAGGTCCTGCAAAAAATTTTTTCCTGCCTAACAATCTTTTATATGACTGGAAATTTTCACTTTTTGGGTAAGATGCTTACTTCCTTTGGCTTAAGACAATGTCACCAGAAACAACCCAAGTTAAATATGTTACCTGGAAAAAATATCTCCTTAATCCATTAACTACAATATTATTAACAAAAATATAGTTTTTAAAATTATCTAGTTTAGTTTTGTTATTGGAGAAGGTAGTAAGGTGAAATCTCTCTGTGTCTCTTTTTGTGTCTCTATCTGTCTGTCTCTGTCTCTTTCAAAACATATAGAAGTGAATGGATAAATCAAAAAAAAAAAAATAAAAAAGGCTCAGCAGTGGAGATACAACAAAAAAGAAAAGGGGTATCTAGCATTATATCATCGTAACTTCAGGTAAAAAGTGTTATTATTATTCCCATTTTACAGAGAAGGAAACTGAGGCAAGTAGAGTTTAAGTGATTTTTCTTGGGTCATAATAGCTAGGAAATGGTTGTAGTTGGATTTGCACTTAAGTATTCTTGGATCCATTTCTAGTGTTTTATCTATTGTATACCTCACTAGCTATAGTATAGTTCAGAAAGATTAGTGAATGTGTGAATAAATTAATGACTAGAAAAATATTTAAGTATCTATTAGATGAAACAGCAGCACAAAAACTTCTAACTTGGGACAGTGCCCCTTCTACCCCAGAAGTGGAGTCCAATTTTGATATAAATTTAAAATTCAACAAAAGGGTAGAAAAAATGATTAAACAGCCAAAAAAGGACCTGATTATAGAAAGCTGTTTTGATGACAGGGAAGATCAAGATACAAACCTAGAAAAAGACAACAAAATCACAGCAGCTACATGCAAAGTCTCAAACAAAAATGTGAATTTGTTATAATCTCCCCCCCCCCCCAAAAAAAAAAAAAGAATTTCTGGAAAAGTTCAGAAAAGTTTTTTTTTTTTAAATCAAATAAGAGAGGTAGAGGAGAAATTGAGGGCAGAAATGAGCAATGCCAAAAAAAAAAATATGGAAAGAAAATCAACAACATGGTAAAAGGGGCAAAAAACATCCATTGAAGAGAACTCATTATAAAGCAGAATTGATCAAATGGAAGAAAAGATATAAAAAAAAAATTCACTAAAGAAAAATCAAAAGCTTGGTAAAGAAAGCACAACAAACACTGAAAAACAATACCTTAAAAACAGGATAGGTCAAATGGTAAAAGAAGTACCAAAATCTACCAAAAAGTCCTTAAAAAGTAGAATTGTAGAGATGGAAATAAATATAGCAAAATTTATAGAAGAAAATCATTTCTAAAAAATCAGAAATGGACAAATGAAAGTTAATGATTCTATAAGGTGTCGAGAAAAAAATAAAAATAAATAAAAGTATGTAAAAATGTGAATTATCTCATTGGAAAAGCAGCTGACCAAGAAAATAGACCAAGGAGAGATAACTTAAGAATTAATGAACTACCTGAAAGCCATACAAAAAAAATATCCTAGACATACTCTTTCAATAAGTTATCAAAGAAAATTGGACTGATATTTTCCTACAATTGATCATCTATTGAAGGAGATGCTAAAATGAAAATTCCCAAAAATATTATAGTCAAATTCCAGTGCTCTTGTTAAGAGAAAAATATTGCAGGCAGCTAAAAACATTCAAGAGAATGTTTCATGCAAAAATGGATATTATGAAAGATAAAAATTATAGAGGCTAAACATAAGCTCTTTAAGAAGAGATGGAAAAAATACACAAAAGAATTATACAAGAAAGATTGTAACATCACCAATAATCATGACAATGTGATTTACTGATCTAGAGTCAGACAGCCTAGAGAATAGTTAAGTGGGACTTAGGAAACATTACTAACATAAAGTTAGTGGAGGTGATGGAATTCCAGATGAGCTATTTAATACTCTAAAATTTGATATTATTAGTGTTGTGCTCAATATACTAACAAATTTTGAAGCATAAATGTGGCCACTGGATTGGAAAATAGCAGTTTATGTACCAATCCTGAAGAAGTATAATGCAAGGAATGGTCAAATTACATAATTTTGCCCATTTCACTTAGCATCAAGGTTATGCTAAAGTTTCTGCAAGCTACATTTCAGCAATATGCAAATCAAGAATAAAGAAGAATAGGATGGTTTTCAAAGAGATAGAGGAACTAGAGACCAAACTGCTAACATTCACTGGATTATGGAGAAAACAAGGGAATTACAGGCAAAAAATAATAATCTATTTCTGCTTCATTGACTACATGAGATTTTTTTTTAACAATTTGTAGTATGTGATTGTGATGGAATACTATTGTGTTATAAGAAATGAAGGAGATAGAACCAGAAGAATATCGTATATAGTACAAAGAATATTGTACAATGATCACGTGTTAGTGACTTGGCTATCCTGAGCAAAATGATCCAAGATTGTTCCAAGGCAAATGATGAAAAATGCTATCCATCTCACAGAAAGAACTGATATAGAACCTGATCAAAGCAGATCAAAGTACAACTTAATTTTTTTTCTTAGTTTATTTTCCTTTGCAACATAATTAATATAGAAATACATTTTGCATGAATGCATATGTATCATTTACATCAAAGTGCTTTCTTTTACTGAGAGAAAAGGAAGGGGAAAGGGAAAGAATTTGGAACTCAAAATTTTAAATTTAATTTAATTTAAATTTAAAAATTTGGTTTTCTATGTACTTGAAAACAAGAATTAAAATATTATCTGAATAATTATATCTGAAACTATATTATAAAAGAGTAAATATAAAACTTGGTACAGATAGAAATAAACACATGAACTCAAAGTTCAAAAAAACCCTAAAACAGACAAAAAGTAGAATAAAAAGTCTTCATTTGCTAAGAATTTCTGAGGAAATTATTCATTTAGATTTTACTTTATACTATGTGCCTAGTGTTATGCTGATAAATGAGCCGGTAAACAAAATTTCTGAGAAAAATATGTATCCATTATGTGCTTTTAAGTTTAATCTTCATTGTTAATATTTTTCCATCACTTTTAGTCAGGACATTGAAGAAAAAATATATATATATCAGGCTGTAATTTGTACTAGTTACCAATGTCTGAGGTGTGAATTTTTACTCTGTATATTTAACAATCAACTCTGTTGAGCCAGTAAACACTAATAATATCATCTTTTAGAGTATTAAATAGCTCATCTGGAATTCCATCACCTCCACTAGCTTTATGTTAGTGATGTTTCCTAAGTCCCACTTGACTATTCTCTAGGCTGTCTGACTCTAGATCAGTAAATCACATTGTCATGATTATTGGTGATGTTACAATCTTTCTTGTATAATTCTTTTGTGTATTCTTTCCATCTCTTCTTAAAGAACTTATGTTTAGCCTCTATCATATTTGTCTTTCATAATGTCCATTTTTGCATGAAACATTCTCTTGATGCCTAAAAGAAATGTAGAATAGAAAGGAAATACCTTTCACAAGACTACCTTTATTTTCATGAGTTTTATAGATGTTTCTAATTATATTTTTTAAATGTAAGCTTTTGTACAATGTCAATAAGAAGACATAAATAGGATCACAGGATCAGAGATTTAGAAAGGACCTTAAAGGCCATTAAGTCTTCGCCCACCTCATATTAAAGAAGAGGAAATTAAAATACAGACAGATGAAATTACTTTCTCAGGGTCACAGAGCTAGTAAATATCTGAAGCCAGATTCACACTTAAGTCTTCCTAATTCCATGTCCAGATTGTTATCCACTAATATCACCTAACTGCCTAAGTAGTTGCAGAAAAACAAAATTGGTGGGCAGAGGGCTTTATATCAAGCACCTCTGATAGATATATAATATCTTAGGGAATTAATACAAATTTGCAAGACCAAGAGCAAATAAATAATTTTTGCTAAGAAGATATGAATAAACTGTTTTCAAAGAATTTAACTAATCCACTTTCATAAAAATATTCAGAAAATTAACAATAAGAATTGGAAACTGAAACAAGGTTATGTAATAATATGTATAATTCTGAAATTATATACCTTATAATGATCAAGTTGGCAAGGATGATTAAATATAAAGATTTGGTGTTGAATACTCTGTAGAAAGAGAGTCACATTAATACATTGTTGTTAGAGCTGTGGATCAGTCCAATTGTTCTGAAAAATCAATTTGGATTTATGAGAGAAAAGTTACTAAATTGTTTAGATCTTTTGACTCAGCAATTCCAGGCTTGGGCATATGCCACCAAGGTCATCAATGACAGAAAGCAAAGCCCCACATATAACTAAGTATTCTTAACAGCACTTTTTTTGTAGTAGCCATAAATTGGAAGCAAAAAATCTATCAATTAGGGAATGGCTGAACTTGTAATATACTAAAATTGTGATATAGACATTTGAATACCATTGCAACTTAAACATCATGCATAAGGAATTTAGGGGATCATAGAAAGACATGTACAGATATAGGGTAATGGGAGGATGAAAAGGAAAATGATATACTTAATGGCTACAAATAATGTAAATGAAACAAAATACACAGAATAAATGATTGAAAATTGTTCCATTACTCAACGACTAATAATAAGATATACAGCATATCCTTCCTCAGTTACATGGATGGAAATGTCCACAAAAATAGTTTTAGGGTTCTGCCCACATATATTGTATCTAGGATATACTGTAATCTATTTAACATGTATAGGACTGCTTGCCATATGGAGGAGGGGATGCAGAAAGGGGAAAAATTCGAACAGAAGTGAGTGCAAGGGATAATGTTGTGAAAAATTACCCTGGCATGAGTTCTGTCAATAAAAAGTTATTTAAAAAAAAGTTTTAGTAAAAATGGTTATATTGGACAAGAACAAATAATGATTAGGAAACAGAAATAAAAATAGGCCCATAATTAAATGCTCAGATACTACAGAATCTGGATTCTCTAGTCATTGAAGCTTTTCCTGTTTGGACTTCCAGTGTTCGTGCTCCAGTGATAGCATTAGGGATTCTAGATTCTTGAACTATATACTATGAGGAAACAGTGCAGAAAGACTTTTATGAAGGATGTGATAAACAAATTAATTGTTAGTATTAATTTGGTGACTTAGAAATTAAAGATTCTAGTTTGTTTTTCTACTAAAAATAAGTCGTGTGCTGATACTTGAATTTTTGTAGCTCAATTATTTGAATCAAATTCTTCTGAAAGTTTAAGCTTCATTGTTCAGTCGTCTGATGTAATCTCATGACCCATAAAAATTTATTATAATGATTTCTTAAAAATTCAAACTATCTATAGAAATGAGAATCCTGAGAAAATAGAATACATTTTTTCTGCCTTACATCTTTGTCAGCAAAGTAGGAATAAGATTCCTTATGGGTGTTTTGAGAAGCCATTTATGATGCCCAATGCTCCTAGTAGAGTCCTGTCTTCAAATGAAGGATAGCTTTGGCAAAATGAGATACTCATTAGAGATATGAAGTCAATATTAGCAAAGGATTTTAGAGAGTTGAGGATAACAGGAGCTATTTACCAAGAACTTTTACCTTTGTTATCATTTGACAACCCTAGAGTGTTATAATGGATCTGTATTCCAATGTCTGAAATTCTGAGTTGCTGAAGATAAATGAGAAAGAGAGAGAGAGAGAGAGAGAGAGAGAGAGAGAGAGAGAGAGAGAGAGAGAGAGAGAGAGAGAGAGAGAGAGAGAGAGAGAGAGAGAGAGAGAGAGAGAAAGAGAGAGAGAGAGGAGAATGTACCATATATTCACAGAACAATGGTACTCTGGAGGCCAACTCATCTAGCCTGCAGCCTTCAAACCAAGAGTGTCCTTTTGAGTCACTCCAGACAGATGAATATGCTTTGGGTTAATATTTCTAAGGCAAGTTTTTCATGGAGAGAGAAGACTAAAATAAATGCATACATAGACACATTATTGGAAGAATAGTTTGGAGAAGTTAGAAGATAATGTTTACATTTCAAAATATTCAAAACTTCCCTTTCCAGATATAAACCTACTAAAAACAAGCAATGCTGATTAGTTCTGGAAAGTAAATTTGTCCTAGCCTTGCATATTTTATTGATAAGTGCTACAGCGTGGGAAGAGATGGATGAAACATTTATTAAGTATTTATTCTATACAATTCATTCTGCTAAGAGCTGGGGATACAAATACAAAATTAAAATGGCTGTTGCCCTCAAAGAGTTCACATTCTAACAAGAGAGAAGCATATGAAAGATTCTAAATGAAAATCTTCCATGGACCAAAAGGTGAAATAGTAAAGTAGATGGTAATGGATCTTCCTTAATATTATTTCCACTGATAAAGCCTTATCAGTTTTTGATGTTGAGCTATTTAACTAAGACTTTAGTGGCAAGAACTTTCTTTCCTGAATTTTTACTACATGTGAAAACAATACTGCAAGAGCATTTCCAGGCTGCATCTCCATAGAATTTGCTTCCCAAGATGATAGTCAAGGCATTAGATTAGAAGCATTACTATTTCTATGAATCTTGGATTCAAGTTTCTGAATTGTTTCCATCAGGATCTGAGGGGAAATGGTGTTAAATATGGTGATGGTCTGACTGGCCTGGATGCCACCCATATCTTCCTCCACATGCCTTGCTACTTCAATACAGCTGACTTACCTGTCCCCTATCCCCCAAATAGTTCCCCAAATCTAGACTCTTTTCAATCTTATCTTTCCAGTGACAGGAAATTCACAAACTCATAAGTCAACCAATTCCATTTTTGATTATTCTACTAATTTTAAGTGAGCTCTTCCTTATTTTGAGCTGAAATACACCTTCCTCAAAATTCCATGCCTTGATTCCAGTTTTATCCTTTGAAGATAAGCAAAGTAATAAGCCCACTCCCACTTTTTTATACCAAGTGGTTAACAAGTGATTAAAGGATGTCAGATATGTGAAGAGCATCGGTTATATTTCCTCCTAAAAGTTTTCATCTACTAGAGAAAATAATCAAGAGGGCAGTGGAATTCACTGAACCTGGTATGACTCTCACTTTAAGCTACTATAAGCAGGAAGGAAAGAACCTCCATATTCTGAGAAGTCCATGATAGTCATACTTTGCCTATCGATAGCAATCTCTGAACTCATACCAAGCCTATATACAAATGTCACCTTCATCAAAATGAAAATTAAATGGAAGGAAACATCATTCTTCTCTATATCCCTTTAGATCCTTCTCTAAACCCTGGAGAAAACAATTTTCTCTCTTGTTATTAAAACCTATTGTTAAAAGTTATTTAAAAAATTACACAAAGGAAGGCACTAGAAATTGGTGGATCTAACTGAAGAAGATAATAAAGACAGAATAAGACAATTATCAAATTATGAAGAGGTGTACTGAAGAAAAGGACATTGTAAAATTGTATAAATCATATAATTCAGCAATACTATTTGACAAATGTCTTTTCATCCATCTACCATCATCAAATCAGTAGTCTTGCCACTGAACTTTGATGACTCTGAAGGACAGAATGAGGCTGATGATTTTGCACAATTCATATCAAATCAATACTTCATCCTTGTGATGTCATTGGTCCTCTTCGATAATAAAGAACAAACTACAAAGATAATCATCAAGTTAGGAGTTAGAACAATAAAGGTATTGTCAACAGCAACCAAGAAGTAATGGTATAATACAGAAAAAATATTTGGGAAGAAAAAACATCTATAGCATTTTTAAAAGAGTAAGTTGTTAAGCACCTGAATCTACTTGATATATGTTGTCCTGGTGAGTAGATGGTAGCATCTGAGCAGCATCAGAGAGTTGCTAGTGATATTAGAGATGTGTAACTGGGCTTGGAGATGGAGAAAGATGGAAGTGGAAGAGAAAGCATGGGAAGAAGAATTGAAATGTTAATTGAAGACAGATGAGCCATTGTAGACTAACAGAACCTTCTGGGTAAATAGCAGATAAGGAACACCAAAAGAGAAAGCAATGATCTAGGAGAGATATTAAATGAAATGCTAAAGTAATAAATCTGAAAACTAGATAGTGGATATAGAAGGAAAAAATTTACATAGATGAGAGTAGGATGAAAATAAAATAAATGCATAAGAAACTGAGCAGAAAGAGGTAGACAATAATTCATTGATGATGTATAACTACACATTCATGCACACACACATATATAGGAATAATATATAGGATTTTCAGATAATTAATGTAGAATGGAGGAGATCTCCGAGTCTATCTGATCTATGCCCCTTATTTTACAATTGAGTAAATGAAGATCCATGGAGGTTGTCTAAAGACACACAGAGGTGAGATTTGAATGCAACTTCTCCAAATTCATTGTACCATGTCAGCTCCTTTGATCAATGTCATTCATCTATACTACTATTCCTTCTAACACTGTAATATCCCAGTTTGTGGATATCCTCAACTTACCAAATATATAATTTCATTCTATTTTATCACAGCAACAATGACAATCATGTCCTAGATTTCGACATAATGGATAACTATTTTTTATCCTTGATCCTGCCTCAGATCATAATGACTTATCTTTCCATATATGCCTCTCCCTCATTCCTCTCTAGCCTTTTCTTTGTCCTTACTATAACCAGTAGTTTCTATATTCTTTCCTTTTATTTCTTGTACTATCCTCATATTCTTTTCTTTAGTTTTTTTTTTTTTTTCTGTAGTCTTAATCCTTATTTAACTATACACTGGTCTCTAGCCTATACTTTCCTTTATCCTTGTTCTTCAACCATTTATTCTAGCATTAGGTTTTGAATCATGTCCTAAATTTAACTATTCTTCTCCAGTATAAAACAGGTAAATGTCGATAAGAATTTCATGCCAACTGGATCCACTCTAAAATCATATTATCTACTCTCAATTATGCCCTTACCACTGCAATACAAAACTTTTATATTTCCATGATTCACTCAATAGTTTTGTCCCCTTAGTAGCTCTTCTAAAACTGCTCTTCTTAGGTCTCTAATGCTTCTCTTCCTAATCTCTAATGCTTCTATCCCTCCCTCCACTTGATATCCTAGACTTCCACTTAATAATAAATTAAAGACTATCAGCTATTGGTTTTTTTTTCCTCTGCTCTTTATTTCAAGGCCTTTCTACAGTTTCTATTGGTCTGCTACTGTCTCTGAGAAAATGGTTATCTTTTTTGTTACTCATCTTCTATTTACACTCTTGTTGCCAAGATCCTCTGATCTTATTATTCAACTAATGCTGTTTTCTCCCATGTTTCTAATAATCCCATAATTGTATAATCTAGTGGTCTTTTTTTTCAATTTTTATTCTCCTTATAGCTCCTTATATTATATATCCTTATATTTTATTCTCCTTGTATCTCCTTCTGTAGATTTTTGACTCTGATTGCCTTCTTGGACAGTCTTTCCTTTTTTTTTTTTTTTTTTTTTTTTGTTTTCATTGATTTGATAATCTTCAACCCCTCACATATGTGAGGTTCCCTGCCATGGGCTCTATTCTGAGACTTTTATCTTTTTTATATGCCCTTTCTTCTGAAAATCTTATCAATCCCCAATAGTTCAAGTGTTATTTCTATGCCACACTTTAAATATATTATCCCATTTTATCTTTTCAAATTGATGAAAAGTATCAATCCCATATTCCAAATGGAAAAACTGAGATTCAAAAACATTAATAATTTTTCTAATTCTATTGTGTTAATATGTAGGAATTCTGGGCCTCCTGAATCCATCATTCAGGACACCTGAAGGGGTGTGTATGTGTGTTTGTGTGTGTGTGTGCGTGCATGCATGCATGCATGTGTATGTATGTATTGGTTAGATGAGATCTGTTTTTTTCATATTATGAGAGTGGACATTTCTTAAATCAACACTTTCTATTTTACTGATGGTCTTAGCCAATTCTTGGGGTCATAAGCTTGTTCTGTTTTGTTTTTATTTTTCTGAGCCTTCATCTCTCTCTCACCCATGCAAGAAGTACTACAACCACTCACTTGATCAACCCTATCATTTATGGATATGGAGCTTTGATGTACTCTATTTCCTACCTAACTACCCTCTTTAGGCATCATGATGTTCACCGGTCTAAGGGGCTCATCATATTATTGACAGAAATAATAGAGACATCTAATCAGCTTTTGCTCACTGCAGCTTAGAAATCTTGAGTTCAAAAAATTCACCACCTTCAGCCTCTTTAGGAGCTAGGATTATAGATGGATATCATTCTGACATTTGGAGTGTTTTCTGGAACACTGAAAAATTAACTGTCTTGTCCAGGGTCACACATCTTGTATCTATTGAGGGCAAGCATTAAAGCCTGTGCTCTGATCCTTGTGCCAACTTATCTCTCAAACATTCTCATCCTGTCAAAATATGGATCTCATGGTATAATTCATAGAACATTTAATTTAAATTCATATGAGCTAAGTTCAAATTTTCCATCTACTATTTATAAGCTGTGTGATCTGAGGACAATTATAACTTGTCTGAGCCTCGTTTTCCTCATTGATAAGTAAAATGAGGAGTATTTCTAAAGTTACTTCCAGGTCTAACTGTATGATCCTGTGAAACAATATGGTCAGTTATTTGACCTTTGTGCAACTATGACATAGCCAAGCTTTTTTTTTTTTAGATGTTTCTTTAATAAATCCCACTTTCATTCCCAAATCTTTGAATAGTAGACTCTGCTTTTATGACTTTCAATATATTTCCAAGGCTTTGCTGGTTATTTTTTAAAATAAATGTCTAAAAAAAGGTTGTCAGTCAGAATTCAAAAGCAGAGCTGGAAGTAGGATCATTTCTCTCTATTCACTGTCCACTCTCAGTTTTGGTAAGCTCATTTTTCTTTGTGCTTCTGCCAAGGCACAGGCCTACATTTCAGTCCCTACATAAGTATCTATGTTGGAGGCTAGGTGGTGGTGTGTAGAGAAGGCAGCAGCATGCTGCATTTCTTTTCATCTTTTCCTTTTTCTTTTTTCCCTGAAGGAAAGTGTTCTTTTCACCTCTTTGGAGCCACACTACCAAATGAAAGCCTCTACAGTTTACATTAGCATTGTCAGCCCCATAAGCAACCATCTGTTTCAGCTGAGGAGTGTGATCTGTCAGTTTGGTTTTAGGTAGTGATGCAATGGTGAGAGCATTTTCATTGTTGTCTTCCTAGAAAAACCACAGAATAATTAACCATTCCAGTGCTGGATACAAAAGAAATAATCCAGTGTGTTTCATTGGGCCAGATTTCTGCATAATCTCAAACTGAAAGTTAAAAAAAAAAAAAAAAAAAAAAAAAGCTATTATTGTGTTTCATTGTTCCCTAAAGAGACAACACACTCTTTAGAATAAAGGCAACCTAGATTTCTTGACACATTGTTTCATTTCCATGTCTATGTAAGAAAGATGAAACAAAGTATTGCTACTATAAACAGACATTCACAATATGACAGTGATAAACACCCTAGGACACTTCAGTTACCAGTACGGGAGTGCTGACATCCTGGCCACAGACTAAGGGAAATTGGAGGAGGGGGGAAGGGCACTGGAAAAGAGATGAGAGTAGAAAGGAAGAAAATTTCATTACATTTTGGTGCAGAGTGCAAAATGTTAACCTGAATTATATTGCAAGGCATTGCCAGACCAGCATAAGTGACTGATCACCCAAGACCAAGTCCCCTAAAGTTTTTTTTGTTTGTTTTTTTTGTCCAAACAAATCTTTCTCTTTCTTTGTGATCTTGAGATTGGTATTTCTTTTTTTTTCTCATCTGCGAGATATAGCTGACAATCTAATGCTGAAATAAGAAAGATTCTGAAATCATAGAAAAAATTTCTGGATTCTGAACAGAAAACCTAAGAGTAAACGAATATTAATTAAATCAATAAGTATTTATTAACGTTTCTATAATGCATCTGGTACTGTGATAGGTGTTGAAAATAAAAGGAAAACAAGGAACTAGGTTCTTCCTCAAGGAGATTATATTTTACTGGGAGGAGATAACACATACATATCACTATATATAAAATATATATGAATATATTCTTCTTCCTTAGATTCATTCTTCTCCTTTATAAATTAAAGGAGTTGGACTACTTGAGATTGATGTAAGTGCAATTTCGATGATCCCTAAGGTATTTTTCTGACCCTGAGCTTCTGTGATATTGTGACCTTTAAGGTAGCTTCGATTGGAAGTGTTAATAATAATAATTTGTTAGTTAATTAAAGCTAGGTAAAATATTTTGAGATCCATTAAAATAATCATTCTATCTGTTCAATTTAGTGAATAATAAATCTGTATCAGCAATAAGGAAATACCTTCTATAAACAGATAAATCATTTATGAAATATTTACCTAGTGCTAGGCATTAAGCTTAAGTACTAGGCACACAGCAAGAAAGCAAGATGAACCTTTCCTCAAGGAACATCTATTCTAAACATGGAAGACAACAGATAAAGGAATGTTGTGAATAAAGGAGTGGGATATGAATCAGAGATAGCCAAGAAGTAAAGTGGAACTCTGGGCATCTGTAAAATAAGGCAAAAGTTTAACTATCAGATGCAAGGGCACAAGGTCCAAGAGGCTGGATCCAAAATTCCAGAGGAAAGAAAATGCAAATAAGGATGATGGTCAAAGAATAAACAAAGTGGTAAGGAGGATATATTTAAAAGTATTTTATCAACATGGTGGACATATTCAAAATCTGGGTTTTTTAAAAAAACAATTTCCAATTTGTTCTTTCTTCTTACTATGCAGATTTGTATAGTTTATGAATATACTATCAATTTGAGTCGAAGGAGGGAAATTCTAGAATCTCTTAGTCTATTCCCTCATGTTGTGATAGGATTGTTAAAATTGTTCCTCTATTAGTTATTGATTATTTTAACTGTTTTAGCCTTATATATATTTTCTCAAAACCATTCCACAAATCTGACTTGGCAACCTAGTTAATTTCTTGCCTTTTTATAAATTAAGATGTGTAAAGTTTTCACTAATATTTTATCACAATGTTTTATATTATAATTAATGTAATTTTCTCTTGTACTTTAACTAATAAAAATAATTGGTGCTTTTCCTGTTTCTAAATGTCTCTTTTCATATTATCAGATAGATTTCATGTCCTCCTTTCTTTTTTGTTCCTCAAGATGAATATTTTCCATTATTTCCACTTCCACTACTCCCATTATTTCAAAGAGTTAATTTTCCAAACTTTTTTTTCCATTTTGCTCATTCTTCTTGTAGGATTCTGCTTTGGCTATTTTTTAAAAAAGCACACATCCTTGGCAGCCCTTTGTGTAGTGACAAGAAACTGGAAATTGAGTGGATGCCCATGAGCTGAATAAGTTATGGTATATGAATATTATGGAATATTATTATTCTATAAGAAATGGTCAGCAGGATGATTTCAGAGAGGCCTGAGGAGACTTACATGAACTGATGCTAAATGAAATAAGCAAAGCCAGGAGATCATTGTATATGGCTACAAGATTATACGATGATCACTTCTGATGGATATGGTTCTTTTCAATAATGAGGCAAGCTCCAAACTTTATCCAAGTGATAAAGAGACCCAACTACACCCAGAGAGAGTATTGTAGAAATTGAGTGTAGATAACAACATGGTATTTTCTTTCTTTTTGTTTTTGTTTGCTTGCATTTTATTTTTCCCCATTTTTCCCCTTTTTGATTTGATTTTTCTTGTGCATCTTGTGTATCAAAATAATTGTATAAACATGTATGTTATACATACATACATATATACAAAAATATATAAACATGTTTTTACCATGTTTAACATATATGGGATTACTTGCTATCTAGGGGAGGGAGTGGGGGGAAAGAGGGGAAAAATTGGAACACAAGGTTTTGGAAGGGTTAATGTTGAAAAATTATCCATGCATATCTTTTGAAAATCAAAAAGCTTTAATAAAAAAAAATACAAAGCACAACTTAGTATTGAGATATAACAAAGACTATGTGAGTCAAACAATATTTACTTCCTATTTTTAGATATAATTTTTTTGAAATATTAAAAAATAGCATTTCCCATTTTTATGAGTGTCATAATCTTGACCCACATATGCTTCTCTGTACCCAGTATTACCATTTTATGTGTATGTTTAATTAGCATTATGGTTATGTTCCCTTTATTCAACACATGCCTATAAATTCTGGTGCCTCCAGGGAGCATTAGAAGAGCTCACACTATATTATTATTATGTGGTTCTTGCAGTGTCCAGAGTAGCAGTGTGCAAATGACCTGGTATAGACATCTTTCCAAAATATCCTGGCTTAACAGTTTCCATAGGGTGATAAGATCAAAGATTTAGAAAAGAAAAGGACCTTAAATGCCTTCAGTTCTAAATCTGGTTTGAACTCAGTTCTAAGTATGCTTATGTTCTTCCCGAGTACCAAGGTACTCTTTCCTCAAAAACTCATGACAGTGTCTTATTCCCTAGCCATTTAAAACTGATCTTGGCTTTTCTTCTTACTTTTATAACCTCATTCATTCTAGTATAGTTATTAATGGAGCAACTTTTTAAAATAATCTAATCTTATTCATATATATATTTATATGTGTGTGTATTTAAATGAATTTATTCAATGATAATACTCCTAATTTTGTTCTCTAGGTAACCTAGGTAATTCTGTTGGTACATATGTATTACAAAACAGTATGGAGGGTGGCTGGATGGTAGGTAAAAAGGACTAGATATTTGAGAAATAAGAAGCGATACTCTATTCATATAGGTAACTGCTATGAATCTCTTTCCCTCAAATTTCTCTGTTGAACCCCTGTTGTATCCTATAACAATACAATCACACTGGCCAATAGATTACATTTATTTCCCAAATTCCTTGCTGAAACTGAAAGCAGTTTGGCTTAGAATCTTTACATTTTCTGTCCCAGTAGTTTTTAGAGTATAGTCAGTTTAATTACCTCATTTACAATGCACAAACATTCTCTACATTTTTTATTTAAAGAGCTTACTATTCTAACTTTATATGAATTTAAATTTACCCTTAAAAATAGAAAATTTAATTCTTTTTCCTTAAGCAACAGAATCATACTGAAATGGGTACTCTATTCTCTGTATGTCTGCATTTAAGGGATGTTCTCCCTGAAGTCATTTATTTTTTATCACTCAGTGATTTCTTTTCAATTTATCAAAGCTCTGATACTTCAGTTCAAGAAGCAAAAGTTTATTTTCAAAATTAGAATATTTTACCAAATAAAAGAATGCTTGTCATCTCCTCACCTCCCCACCATACTCCCCCTCCCCCTCTCCCCCCATCAATAGTTCAGGGGTGGGCAGCATATCAGTGCTAGAATTGAAATCAGGAAAACCTGAGTTTGAATCCTGCCTCAAACATTCAATAGCTCCGTGATTTGATGCAAGTCACTTCACTTATCTCTGCCTCAGTAAAATGAGGATAATATTAGCAACTATCAACTAACCTCACAGAGTTGGTGAGAGTATCTCTTTTAGTCATTAAGTTGGAAATGTCTAATATTATAGGACAATTTTCCAAATTTTAATTTGCAAGCAAGATCCTTGAGCAAGGTGGCATGAATAATCATCAAAATTATTGAATATTTCTAAAAATGACTCCCATATTAATAAACAATAAAAATAAAATTCAAATCAAAGTCAACAAAAGTAATTCTAAGATTGAAATTCACAAATAATAGTGAATTGAATGGAGTGATTATTTAACACTATATGTGCAAAGGAAATCAAATGTGAATCTACATATGTGAAACCTTAAACCAGGCAGGTTCTCCTACCATCACTATTTGTTGGGCTAAGTCATCATACTGTTTACTGAATTTAAATGTAAACTATGAAATTCAAAGATATTTTTATGAAAGTTAAAAGTGATATAATAAACTTATTTTTCAAGGTAAATTTGTGTTGTTTGAAGCAATATACAAAGCAGGTTTCCAAAATGCAACTTTAAAAAATGAATGACAAAAAAAAAAATCCTTTGATGTCTTCAAAAGATTTAAATGTTGTAAAATTATGTTATTTCTATGTAAAGTACAGTAATATTCCTTTGTGGTGGATAAGTATATAGCTGGTTTGAAGAGAAAATTTATTGGTGCAGTTGAGAAGGCTTAAGTAGTAGAAATATAGTGGAAAAACAGTTTTAAAAAATCTGGATTTAGAAATCATGATCCACTTTATTTACTTTTGGGATTCATAATCAATTTGATTAAAATAAAGATCTCTGCTGAAACTCTCTTAAAGATAAAATACCAATCTCAATTAATAACTGAAAAAGAATTATAAGTAGCTATATCAAAAAAAGGCAATGCATTTTGAGAAACCTGGCTCTGAAAAGCAAGGCTACCAATCACCATGAGAGTATGATTAATATTTTAATAAGTTATAAATGGGAAAATGAAACTATTTTATCAGCCAATATCTTCATGTTATATTATTTTTATTACATGTCTAAAACTTGCTATAAAGTATAATAAAATCTTAATTTTATTTGAATAAAATCCAAGCTAAGAAAATTATCTGCATAGATTTTTTCAACAAAATCTTGAGGAAAGTACCAATGAATTGTTTTGGTTTAATAAAATGAGTTGCTACATATCGTTTGAAAAATACTCTCCTTATCAATAGTCTTTCTTGGCCACCATGACCAAAAAATTTCATCATTTGGTAGCCTAGTGATAATCATCCCTTCCAACAAACTTAACCTAGCCTTTGAGGATTAATGCACAAACATCATGTGGTCTGTAAATAAAGCTTTTGTTAATCTAAGTCTTCTTCCATGAGACAATTTTACATGGACTTGAAGACATATATGTTGTCCACTTTGTTCTTCCTACTAGCATTCTTCTTACAATGTACTTTCTAAAAGCATTCATTTTTTTTTCCTATACTAAATATGCTAGGTCAGTCAGCCAATTATCATTTTGCTTGATCAGTCTTTCAGCATTTTGCTTGCCATCTCATTGATACTGCTGAGCTTATAAAATCACTCATATATTGTAATTTTAAAAATCGAACAAAATTGCTCAAATGTGGTGTGACTAGGGAAGAATAAAACAGGGCTATGCTTTTGGTCAAACACTCAAATGCATCTTTAATCTCATCAATGTGGATATCTCTTTCAGTAATACCCATCTTTGTTTCTTCCTTGACTTCCCATGAGATCACTGGGGCAGGGAGCAGAGGAATACCCAAAATTCTGGGAGAGTTAATCAGGTGGTCTTGACATCACACAGAAATTTGCTGAGCAAATACACTCTTTATTAGTTGTTCTTCATTTTCATTATGTAACCCAACTATTTTCTTTCATAATTGTAAATTTCCATGATGGCATCCATTAATCTGGTTTTCAAAATCTATAAACTACATCCTGAATACTCACATGACTATTAAGAATCTGAAGTAGAATTTGAACTTGTATACATGTGTATGTAAGATTAAACTTAACTAAATGAGGTAATGAAATCCCATTTTAGATGCAAACTATTTCTAACTGTTTGCAGAAAATAGATATGGAGAGTTGATGCAGTTTCCAAATGATTAGTAAACTGCCTATGCCTAGATAATTTTTAGCCACCTCTTTGTTCCTTTTTTGGAAGTTTCATCAAATCTGCTGTCTTGGCTAGAGACCAATTCCACAGATAAATGTATCCAGCATATAAAAAAGAATTTGCAAGGTGACTATGTCAGAGAAATGTGTAACAAATGCAGAAGAAGTAGGCATTCTTGTAGCAAGACCACATAAGGTAGTATAGCAACAAAGTTGTTGAATTGGAATTTCAACTGGACCTGGTCAAAGCATATTAACATGAATCAATTTATTCATGTTAAAGATATTCATTTAAATTTAGTTAAATGAATTTTAAAATAAATATTAAAGTATTAATATTAAATTTATGGATTTAAATTAATAAATATGTATATACATATTTAAATCTTCATCGCAACAAGGGATGTGTGTGTGTATGTAATATCATTGAGAAATTTTGCTCTCATATCTGTGTAGTCATTTCCCTTCTTATCCCTAGGTTTTATTCTTTCATTAAAAACATTATCCATATAAAGACAACAATTCTAACCTAATTTGTGAAGGTTTCTAGTGAATATCTGAGGCTACATTTGAATTCAGGAAGATGAGTCTTTCTGACTCTAGTCTCAGCTTTCCATCCACTGAGCTACCTAAATTCCCCTAAAAGACTATATAGTTTTATTTTTTTTCTGCACAGTAAAATATGAAAAAAAAATAAGTATGATTCCTGTCTCAAGAAGAATACAGTTTAGCAAGGAGAATTCAATCTAATAAGTGTTTATTAAGTACCTGCTATATACAAATCACTGTACTAGATACTGGGGAATCCAAATCAAACATTAATCAATTCATGTGATAAATGAGCTTAAAAGATTTTTTTCCATTGCTTCTAGAAAATTTTTAGTATGTCTTTCATAATCTATTTTGACAACTATCGTGTTTATGTCAAATAATATAAAATTGGGATAGTTTCTTTTCTTACTGGGAGCATAGCACAAAAATAAATATTAAATATTATAAATGTCTTTGACAATAATCAATAATAGAATCTAGGATTGATTTTCATAGCTAGATGGTATAGTAGATAGAACACTAAACCTTGAATCAGAAAAAAAACTGATTCCTAATCCAGCTTCAAATACTTTCTGGCTATGTGACCTTGAGCATAGTAAAAGGCCATATGTTGTTGTTTGGTTGTTTTTGATTCTGTGATACTATTTGTTTCTTGCCAAATATACTGGAGTACTTTGCCATTTTCTTCTCCAACTCATTTTACAAATGATAAAAATGAGGTAAACAGTGTTAAGTGACTTGCCCAGGACTAGATTTGAACTTAGGAAGAGTAGTCTTCCTGACTCTAAGCCCCCTATCCACTGAGCAACTTCAATACCCCTAAAAGGATATATATAGTTCTATTTTTTTTTCCTCTGCACAGTAAGAATGAAAAAAAAAGATATAAAAGTATTTGACTTCTGTTTACCTTTTTCCTCATATGTAAAATAGAGACAAATAGTACCTACTCTTCAGGGTTATTATAAGAATCAAATAAGATCTTATTGGGAAAGTTTTTAGCACAATGCCTGGTACACAGTAGGCACTATGTAAATACTAGTTGTTATTGTTATTGTTAAGCAAGCACAGTGAACTAGGCACTGCCTGAAGAAAAAAGCTCATCTGTGCTCATGGGGGAGCTGATATTTGAGCTGAATTCTTTTAGTCTGAAGTAAAATGTAAGTACAATGTGCATTTAACGTCAGTGTTAACTGTGATTTTTAGTTGTTAACAAATTTATAGCTGAAAGGTTGAAGGATTTCAAAGAAAAGGGATCCAAAAAAGGAACTCTCTTCATAGGAAGTGGGGTGAACCAAGGCAAAGAGCCAGAAAAGTATTGAATGGTGGATAAGCAAAGATAAGAAGAAAAAAATGAAAGGGCAAACAACATGGATTCATAGTCAGAGGACATAGGTTTGAATTCTGGTCCAGCTATTTACTGCCTGTGTGATCTATGTGATAAGTCATAAGCTCTTGAGCTCAACCTTATTATAATTCAAATGAGAGAGTTGGGCAATATTTTCTCTTCCAACTCTTAGTCTATGACTAAGTAGACTAGACCAGTTGGGATATGATGCATGGGGAGAGATATATCTTTTTTATAAAATAAGGCAGGGGATGTGGGGGAGGGGGGCAGAAGGAGCCTTGAACATCAGATTAGGAACAGGCATTTCAGGATGAATACAGAGAAGCTTGGAGAGACCTACATGGACTGATGCTAAGTGAGATGAGCAGAACCAGGAGATCATTATACACTTCGACAACGATATTGTATGAGGATGTATTCTGATGGAAGTGGATTTCTCTGACAAAGAGACTTAACTGAGTTTCATTGGAGAAATGATGGACAGAAACAGCTACACCCAAAAAAGGAATACTGGGAAATGAATGTGAACTATTTGCATTTTTGATTTTCTTCCCGAGTTATTTTTACCTTCTGAATCCAATTCTCCCTGTGCAACAAGAGAACTGTTCGGTTCTGCAAATATGTATTGTGTCTAGGATATACTGCAACATATTTAACATATATAGGACTGCTTGCCATCCTGGGGGGGGGGGGAGAAGGGAGGGAGGGGAAAAAACGAAACATAAGTGATCGCAAGGGATAATGTCGTGTAAAAATTATCCTGGCATAGATTGTGTCAATACAAAGTTATTATTAAATAAAATAAAATTTAAAAAAAAAAAAAAGGAACAGGCATTTATTTGGCAGACAATGGTTAAAAAAAAAAAAGAAAGAAAGAAAGGTTTTGAATAGAGAAGTGATGTCATCAATTATCTTTATACAGAAAATGAATTTGATATATTCTGATAGCTCAATTATAATATTGGAAAAATAAGATCAATGTCTTTGGCTAGCCAGATTTTTAGTGAAAATTGATTAGAAATAAATATATTGGAGTTACAACATGTAATGATTTTTTCTAAGCATTAAGAGAAATGGAAGAATTAGTCTAAGTTGACCAAAAAAAAAAAAAAAGGCTATCTCTCTTTCACACACAGAAAAGCAAATACATGTTTTGGGAAGGAATGAATCAGTGTTTACAGGTGCAATGACAGAGTCTGCAAAACATTTCTTCAAAATCTATTTTTAAAACACTTAATTTTTGCCAACTGGAAGGGGATCTTTTCATTCCTGACAGCCTGATTGGCTGTCAATGAGTCACTCCCCCTTGGGGTCAGATCCTGACTTATCATCTCTTGATATAAAGAAACAAAATAAGCCAGGAAATGTTTGGGGCCAAATAGTAGTAGAGCTTGGAAATTTCTCCTCTTTTCTAGATAGTGCTTTTAATGATTAATCAACTGGAAAAAAAAAGTATGAATGATGGCAATACAAAGAGGAAATGTAATTATAAGTAGTTCTATCTCTGGGCTTATAATATAAATTGAAGTTTACTTCAAGCTAAAATGAAAGATTTTTCTTACAGATATAAAGAACATTCTATAAGCCTAGAAGAAGATCCAAAGAACAGTTTGAGTTAGTTCTTTTTGTCTTGTTTTCTGGTAATATTCAGCTAAATTCTTTAAAAAAAAAAAAAAAAAGCAGTGTTCTCCCTTTCTAATAAAGAAGCTAGACCTAGAGGATTCAACAAGTACCTTCTAATCCTATTATATATTTTACAGGAAATATATTAAGGGTCATTGAAATAGCATAAGTGGCATAAATCATTTGTTAACCTACAGATATTGATTTCCAAAAAGTCAATCACAAGATACATTGAATTGACTGAAGTGAAGCAAAGACATAATTCAAGTTAAGACAGGAAAGGGCTCAATTTGTCTAAAGGGTGACCCCAATTTTACAGGCACAGGGAAGTGTAGCAATCAAAAGGGAGCCCTGATTGAGGTCATTCAAACCATTCAGCTATAAATTTGTTAACAACTAAAAATCACAGTTAACATCGACAATATTAAATGCACATTGTACTACATTTTACTTCAAACTAGAAATAACACAATGTAATAAAGATTTTCATGGCCAAAAATCAACTTACCCTATGTCAAACCAAATGAAATGTCTATATTTTTTAAGATTCTTTTATGACAGTAACCAGCTAAGTAGATGTTTCCAGGCATTTTGGAAAATTTATGTTAATTATGAAGTGGTTTAATAAAAACAGTATGTTAAAAACAGAAACTAATTAAAAGTAAGTGGAAAATCAATTAAAGAGTATTAAAAGTCCATGTAGTACTTATCTTTTTTCTTTCCCCCAATTTGAGCCATCATTTTTCTGTGTTTCACCTCAATAGATTAGTCTAAATCTTTGTCAATTTCTAAGATACTATGTATTGCCAGTTTATATGTCTATTCACACATAATTTTCTACTTCTTTTTATTGATACCTTTCTCAAATGTTAAGTACTTGTTATGTATAAGTCTAACATGAAAGTATTGCATTAATATGTGGAGGTTTTTCCTGTCTAGTCACTCCCTCCTTTTCCTGTTCCATTCTGGAAATGGAGTTGATTGTGACAACTAAGATAAATGCAAATTAATAGAAATAATTAAGCCAAAGCCCACAGCAGGTAATAATCAATGTGTTAGCAAGAAGCCTAAGGGCACTTCAAATAAACAAGTATTTCTCATAACATTCAAAGGGAATTTCTCTTGTTAAAGAACAGCAATAAGTTGTATATGTTTAGATCATTCAGCAAAATTAATGTGCATAGCCCCAGTAGTCAAAAAATAGTTAGATGTTTATGCTATGAGACACTATGTTAATGTGTGATAAATGGAAAAGATGTACTTCTATTGTCAATAATAAAAGCTATAATTCTATCTAAGATGCTAATCACATTCAGTATAACAACAGTGAACCTAAGGGAATTTTCCCTTACACAAAGAAATCAAAAGGTCAGATGTAGTTTTCATCCCTGAAAGAAAACTTTATTTTATATAGTGATGCATTCTATGCAGTTAAAACTTTGTTTTTCTCTCAACTTTCTTTTCTCCTCTTTTTTTTACTTTATCTCTATCCATATTTTCCTACTTTTGATTTGCATTTAAGTCCATTTTCTTCTTCTGAACACATCTCATGTAACTTTTGCCTCTCCCAAACCCAAAATTCAATGGGTACCATTTTCTTCCCCTTCAGAATATAATACTTTTTACTAAGTTGTTTTTTGCATTGATCATGATTTAAATATTGAGCCACAATCTGTTTTAGATTGAACCTAAATGGCTGTTCAATGGTACTTCTAGTATTCCCCATGAGATTCAAATGTGTTGGAACACTCCAATTTTTTTTCAAATATAATCTTGAAAATAAGTTCAGCTACCACCCAAGTAGACTAATGAATAAGGAGGCCACAACATGATTATTTTTATGACTGAAAATAAAAGGGAAAGTCAGAAAGAACTGAGAAATTGGTTTTTTTTTTAAGTTTTTAAAAGAAATTGCTTGAGGGCCTAAAACATAAATTACTATTTGCACTGAATCCATGGGAGATGATAAGATTATCAAGAAAAAGACAGTCAAAGGAGAAGAGCTTTAGGGGACATCAACATTAGTTGGCATAATTTATATGAAGATCCATCTAAGAAGAACTGAGGAGTATTTAGAAAAGGTAGGAGAACCAGAGAAGAGTAATATCATAAAAAGGTATATAGAAGAAAATATTAAAGAGATGATAGTGCTCAGTAGAAAAGTTCATTAAATTTAAGTTTTAAGACTTCATTGGAAATTTTAGAGAGAGCAGTTTCACCTAAATGATGAGATCATAATTTATGCTCGAAAAAGGTTAAAAAAAAAAAAAAAGTTAACAAAAAAGGAAGTGAAGACTAATTGTAGGTGGCCTCCTCGAGAAATGTAGACACAAAAGAAAAAAAAAAAAAAATAGAATGTAGAGTCCTGCATCACTTCTCCCAGGGCTATTTCAAGAGCCTTCTAATAAGTCTCTCTATCAAGCCTCTCCCCAGTCCAATCTATTCTCCACTGAAGTTGACAAAATGATTTTTCTAAAGCACAAATCTTTACAATCCTGTTTGGCAGCTAAAACCCTCTGTAACCTGGCCTTTTCCTAGCTTTTAAGTCTTATTTACTGTATTTACCTCTTGGTACTCCACCTTCAGTAACATTAGACTATGTTCTTGCAAAAAATTCAATCTCTGATCTCTATGCCTTTGAAAAGGCAGTTCTCCATGCTTGGGTTTTCTCACTTTTCCTCTACTTCTTAGCTTTTCTAATTGTTGTTTTTTTTTTTTTTCCAAAACTCAGATCAAATCTCAAATCATGTAGATCTTCCTACCTATCCCCCTCAAATGCTAATATCTTTTCCATAGAAACTGTCTTCTACCTATTCTGTTTACACGTCATGTACACCTTGTTGTTTTGCCTATATCTATGAAGTGTTTACATATAATATTAATTATATATATATATATGATATACAGAGATACAATAGCAGTAGATAGGTAGAAAAGCCCCTAATAATTAGCATAGTGCCTTATACACATTAAGTGCTTAATAAATGCTTGTTTGCTTGTTAACTCAGACTAGCAGAAGCTCTTCTAAAATCTTCATCAAGGGCATACTCTCGTTAACAATAAATTTGTCATGGAAGACACATTATAACACAATAGTAATAGGAGAGAAGTATTATAGGAGGTAAGTCAAAGACCCTAATTTAAAAGTTTTAATGCGCAATGAAACATTCCTTCTTCTCAAATACTCCTAAAGTTCTATGATCTCTTTAATGTATTTCTTTTAGCAACATAACTCTTAAGTCATTCATGAATTGATGGAATAAAATTCTTTTCTATGTCCTCTTTAAACACTGGCACTGGTGGAGGAGGGCAGGGAAGAAACACAGGATAGGGAAAGGGAGTCACACCAATACAGGACCATAGACATTGAGGGACTTATTTGAGTTCTCTTGATTTTGAGTCTTTTTTACTAGAACAAAGGTGCTAGGAACTTATTGTCTTTCCCTCTTAATAAATTGCTAGCTTATATTTTGTCCTTTTAAATGATGTAGTTCTTGTAACAAATATAATATTGCCATCATTAACTAATTATTGTGAGCTCCTGAAGGGAAATACTATTTCTCATATAACTCAATACTTCACACACAGTACATTTAATGAATATAGATTGTCAAATCATAGATTATGGAGTATTTCAGCAGTCAGAAATTGACCAGCTGAGTTTGTTCACAAATGTCACAAATTGTTTCCCTAGGCTCAAACACCATCAAGTCTTAAAAACAACATCTGCAGTCACAACCCGAAGGACAAATTTTATGTCCAATGAATGTGGATGCAACTATTGGCCACAAATTAGCCTCTGTGGGAACATTTAAATGACGAGGTAATAGTATGGTCAGCAGTCCCATTTTTTTAGAAGCAAAAAACAATGATGGTCCACCATAACCATGGCATTGATGCCAATTAGCACTATGACACTAAATATCTTTCTTAATAAGCATATTAAAGACATCTGGGTTTTCCAAAACACATCATTACCATAAAAACACACACAAATACTAAATTAATGGAGAGACCTCTCAATAAAGATGAAGAAAATCATTATGCTTTCCTTTTATGAGTACCCTGAAGTCTTAGTTTGTATGTGTACATTTCATGAGTATATTTTTACCCCATGATCATGCATTTTTCTGAAGTAATACAATATATCTGTACATTTTAGATTAGATGAAAAAGTGCAGTTCCCTTCCATTATTGTATGCCCTTTATCTGCTTAACAGTATGTAACATTACCCAGGGTTTAGTGATTATGCAATGAGTGCTCCAATTGTACTGCATACTGCATAGTTTATAGGATTGCTGTGGGAACCTTAACTCAGCACATCCTGAGCTAAGACACTGTGAAAGTCTCCATTTTAATGTTACATTCACTTTAGTTTTTTTCCAAAATATTTTGCTTTGGTTTTTTTCCCCTTTCTTTAAACTCATAAACACTGCAGTAGAAGAAATGCAACAAGAATTATAGGGAAAAGTTCCACAGGAGATGAAATAACAGCTGCCATCTGGTGCACAACAGATGTGTGTTCCACAGACTTTTTTTTTTTTCCTTTTGAGGTCTCCTCTCCAAGTCCTGGCCAGACCCAAATACTTTGCTTAGCTTATGAGATCTGACAACTTTACTGCCCGGGGCAGGATGGCTGTAGGCTAGTGTTTTTCCTTGTATTCAATGAAGCCCCAGGGAGCAAACTAACAGGTTCAAGAATGATACCCAGTGGTTATTCTCCCACATAACAGAGTAGACAACTGCCACTACATTTCCCCATAAGAAATAAAATATAAAAATGTTCCAAATAAAATATTATTAAAGATTTTCTGCCCCAGAAAAGATCTATTCAGTACACAGCCTCATTAGGAGAAGCTATGGCCATCACAGGAAAACAACTCACCTTGAAAGTCTGTTATTCTTTCATCCAAATAGACTAGACCAAACCTGATTAGCTTTTAAAATTTGAGAAGGTATGGCTCTATCGAAACTGATAAGGCTATGTGCTTCCAAGCCCCTGGCCATTGTCTGCATTTTTTAGTTGTAGTGACTTTCATTAGGATGTATTTAAAACATATGAAAAGTAGTATATGGTGTCATCAGTTTTGCATTTTATGAATCGAGACAGAAATGAAAATAGTTCAAAGGAAGAAAAGAGTATTTGTTCAGCAAGCATTAGGGAGTAAAGTATTACTTTGGCAGGTGGCATTCTTTTTAAACTCTGGATGAATTCTCAAGCACCATGGGTACATATTAAATTATCATTAGGGAATAGTGTTCTTTTCCTCAGATTAAAATAGTCTTCAAATCTATTGATTATAAAGTACTTTTATAATGCCATTATTGGTGTGCTTTAGGAGTTTTTGATTAAATACATATAGATTTAGCAAATATCCTATCATGTAAAATATATGCCCAGGCCTTTACAAAGTAGAATTCTTTTCCTTCACTAATGTAATACTTTTAAGTTAGTTCAAATATTTGTTTAGATGAAGAGATTAAACAATTTACCAATTTGGTCCAAGGTCCAATAGGAAATATGGATCAGAAACAATATTTGAAAGGATAATCAAGATATTGAGCTAGTACACCAAAGAATTCTTGGTAGAGTAGTAAATTGGTCTGACCCTTTTAGAAAACAATTTGGAATCATGCTCCCCACAAATCATCAATGTTCTACAATCCTTCTACCCCAGTGATACTACTACTTGGCCTATACTCCAAAGAGATTAAAGAAAAAGGAAAAGGATGGGTATGAACAAAATATTTATAGTAGTTTTTTGTTATAGAAAAAAATAGAAACTAAAGTGGTGCCCAACAATTGGCAGAACATGGAATGATTATGAGTATAATAGAATATTACACTGTAACAACTAATAAAAAGTACAGCTTTACATAAACTTGGAAAGATTTGAATGATCTGATAATGAGTTAAGACAGTAGAACCAGCAAAACCATTGAATATTGTTATTTAATAACAACATTGTAAAGAAAAACAATTTCAAAAGACTTAAGAACTTGATTAATATAATAACCAATCAAGATGTCAAAGGACTAATTTTGAAGCATCCTATGTACCCTCTGATGGAGAAGTGACAAAGAAAAAAAGTAGAGTGAGATATACTTTTTTTGGAGATGCCAACATGGGATTTCTTTTACATGCATATTTTATACAACTATTTTTAAATTCTCCTAATAAGAAGAAAGAATAGAGTGTCTAAAATTAAAAAAGAAAAATACGCAATTGAAACACCTTTAAAGGAGCATAGGAGTACAGAATAAAATCCTGAAGGAAAAACAAACAAGGAAGATAGTTTTGAAAATTATATTTTGGATATATTAAATACTTAAAAGGAAAAACAAGCTCTGTAAGAGACTCACAATTTCATGGACAATCTTTTATTATTATATTTTATATATAGAAGTGTTCATTATATTTTTTAAGTTTATAATTTTTTAAAGAAAAATTTAAATTAAAATAAAAGAAAGATATATAACTGGTACAAACAAAAGTATCCCAGGCACTGATGATCAATGATTTTTATGTTTATATTGTCAATATTTGATTTCAACTCCACTATCAGCACATACTTATTCTTAGGCACACATATTTTAGTTTGTTTCTCTTTAGTGGAATATTAAGAATACATTTAACTCTTTTATTAAATTTATCAAGGGACAAATTTTCTTGTGTCTTGGAAAGACATTGCTTTATTCCATTTTACTTTGTAATGGTTATTCCTTCCTTTAATCAACAACCCTTCTTCTCCCTCCCCATATAGTTTGGGTTTATATTTACCATTAGTCTACTTTTGTACATTAGCTCAACAAAGATCATCTACACTATGCAAATGACTGTGCTGGTTAATGGAAAAAATAAAAGCTATTTTTTAAAGTTGCATTCCCCATACTAGAGGGAATAGGGCATGTATAAAAATGATTATGATACCAATTAAAGTATGAAGATTAGAGAAGTATCTAAGAGCTGTACAACATACTAAAAGTTTGATATGAGAGAGATTCAACTAGCACAGGAATCAAGGAAGGTTTTATAAAGAAAGGGGCATTTGATCTGAACTTTGAAGGATAGAGAGGAATAAAAAATATATATAATTATAATTACTGAGATCAATAACACTTGAATTCATCCATCAATCCCATTGTCTATAACATTAGCCCAATATAATATAGCTAAAGCTATTATTGCCTGGTAACATTTGCAGATTAAAATGCAAAAATCCCTTTTCCTTAATTGGCATCATATAGTAAACATTTGTAAGTTTATTAAAACCAATTGATGCAGATCTATGATATAAACTAAGAACTGGTCAAGTTGAAAATTTCTGTGTAGAATTTATTATACAAGCCTAAAGTTCTTTTGAAATATTAATTCATTAATAATTTTAAAATGCTACAGCATTTAACTACAACACAGGAACTAATACAGTAGGAAGAGTAGTACACCAAAGATAAGAAAGGCTTTAATCTTCAGCACTCATTTGCTAAAGAACTTTGACACAATCAATTACTTTACTTTTCTAAATATTAATTTTATCAAATATAAAGAAAACAATTAGATTGGATAATCAGTAAGGTCCCTTCCAGATTTCCAATTCAATCCTGTCAGCTTCTTTAAACACACACACACACACACACACACACACACACACACACACACACACGTATACCTATATGCAGCATTTACAATTTTTACTCTTCCCAGGATTGAGTTTTGCTTTATATTATCTGGTTGTACAGAAATTTCCTTAGCTAATACAGATATTAAAAGAACTTCAGAATTTTGTTGGTGATGTTTTTGTTATTGTTTTTTTTAATCTAGTTATTATGTAAGATGGCCTTATAATGAAATCCATTCAAAATGAAGTAGCCAGTTCTCTCCTTTCCTCAAGATAAGTGTCCAATCATTGTGCCACATAGGTCTTAAATTGAAGACTAATTCTTGTCATAAGGAACATAAAATATAATCTAAGTTCAGAGTGGATCTGGTATATAATAAATGCTATATAGCTTAAGATAGAACAACATCACAATGTAAAGAGATCATTAGAGGGAGTTATAAAAAAAATTGAGTTTGTGGAAATTAATTAAGGGACTCTATTTATCACCAAAATATGTACCAGTCTAATCAATATTTTTCAATAAAATATTTTTACTCAGAATAATTACCTCCTCCTACTACAACTCATAGTCTTAAATTAAAGGAATGCAGACATTTTCATATAGAGGATACAGAATTATTCTAGTGATGAAGATCCAGTCCTATATAGGAATATGAAGTTGTTATCATTATATATATACATGTATATATACACATATAAACAAATATCTTCTATATTTTAGGTATACAAAAATCTTAACTAGGAGTTTAGAAGTTGCTTTTTTTTAGACCTGCTTCCTGATCTCTTCTAGACTGAAAGAGCTAGACTTTACCAACAGAAGCACATTGTGGTATGAATTTCAAGCTCATTATGAGTCAGCAGTAGGATGTGGCAGCCAGAAGAACTAGTGTAATCTTGGGCTCTATTAAGAGACACAAAGCTTCCAGGAATAAAAAGGTCAAAGTACTTCTGTACTCTGCCCTGGTCAGACCACATCCTGAGTTCAGCTCTGGACACGAAGTTTTTAAAAGGACATTGATTAGCAGAAGGGTGCCCAGAGGAAGACAGCAAGAACATGGGTCATAAGTAGTAATATTGTAAAAGAATTCATTGAAAGTACTGGGAATATTTAAGCTGAAGAATAGAAGATTAAGAGGGGACATGATCATTGTATTTTTGTATTTAGAGTGTTATTATTTAAAAGAAGAATTATACATATGTTCTTAGCCCTACAAAATGGAACAAGGAGCAATGGATGGAAGTTTCAATGTGGAAAATGGAAACTTGATCTGAGAAAAATTTTCTAACAAAGTTAGGTTGTGGTTTTGGAAGAATTGGATTGACTTTTTTTGGAGGACTTTTAGTAAAGACCAGATCATTCTTGGGTAAATAACAATGGGGATTCCTTTAGGAGCACAGGTTGGACTAAATAACTGTTGAGGTTGTATTCATTTTTTAAAATTTTGTGATTCAGCAAAAGAATCCTGATTGGAGAATCAGAAGACTTGGGCTCAAAGTCACTTAACTTCTCTGGGCCTCAGATTTTTCATCTGGAAAATGAAAGAATTGTACTGGATGACCTTTAAGTTCCCTTTCCTTTTTAGATTTATTTTCCTATGATTCTACTTTTTTTAAACATATATTCCCAGCAATGTACTAAATGCTATATTGTACAAGTTAAGAATACACACAGTTTACAAGAAGCTTAAACTTTAGTGGGAAAGATAATTATATACACATATATATGTGTGTGCATTGTATATTTACACATATGCACACATACATATACATATACTTGTGAATAAGACAAACATTTAAATGTTAAACTATACAATATAATTAATTATAACATAAGATGATATTTAAAAAGAGAATAATTTAATATAGACAAAGTATACTAATTGATTTAGAAAATAAAGAGAACATTATGATTTGAAGTCACCAGAAAACAAATTGGACTTGAGTTAAATTATAAAAGAATGGATAGAAATAAAGGAAGGGAGAGTGTTCTAAGAAATAATATAAGAATATGAGCAATGAAAAATATATAGGAATAAAAATAATAAATGTTCAGGAAAATTAGGTAATCTCCTTTGCTACTCCCAAATGGTAATATACCACAATCCCCCCTACCCCAATCCATCAAACACCTTTCTCTTGTGTCTCTCTTATATTTGCTTAATTGTGAATAGAACACTAATAAAATACAAGTTACTTGGGGACAAGGGGTGCCTTATTTTTGCATTTGTGTATTCCCAGTGCCTATCCCAATTAGAACCAAGGAAAGATGATGCATTTAATAATTGTTGTTGATGAATTGATTAACTTGAGCAAAGTTGTGTGAGTAGGACCTCAGGTCCTGGATTCTAATAGATATTAGTCCAAGTACTATTTGTGGAAATGTGGATAAATCATCCTACCTCTCTGGATTTCATCTCCTTCTTCTTTAAAATGAAATAAATTATTAGATCATCATTTCCCAAATTGTTTCAGAGAATCTAAGATTTTTGCATAATATAAACAAGAATTCTGTGAAAATTTTCAATCCTAGAATTATTTTCCTTATCAAATATGAAGTGTGAAAGTTTTAATGTATCAAAAATATTTAGAGAAAATTTGGAGGCATGAAAGTAGATTTAATACATTTTTGTTCCATTCTTCCCAGAAATCTTTTATCAGCTCCATCAACATATTTTAACCTGGGAAATGGAATAGAAAAATATGAATAAGAATCTTTTTCTTGACTATGAAAAAAGGATGGGCCTGGCTATTCATTACCTGGGCTGAACATTATAGTAAGACTTATGATGAAAGGAAATAGTCAAGGCTAGGAAAGAAGAGGTAGCCATTAAATAAGTGTACTTAGCTGAAGAAGGGGTCTATTTTGAATTCCCATGCTACTCATTTTGAAGTTTTGGGTAAGTTAGGCAAAGGTTGGATTGAAGTTGTATCTATTCACTATTGAAAAAATTTGCTCTTATCTTTTCTCCTATTATTAAATTGTGTTTCCAGCTTAATATCCAAATTACTTTTCCCCTTCATATTAGCAACAATTAACAGCCTAGGTAAAGGGAAGTTTAGTGGCATAGTGCATAGAATTTCCAATCTGTAGTCAGGAGGACCCATTTTTATAAGTTCAAATGTAGCCTCATGTATATGAGTATGTATATACTAGCTATATAAATTTTGATGTCACTAAATGCTTCCTCATTTCCTCATTTGTAAATGAGCTGAAGGAGATGAAAAACACATTTCAAGATGTTTGCAAAGAAGAAATTAATAGGATAAAATGATCAGAATCTAAAATGAGAATAATTAATTTGAAATAAAAATAAAATCTGACATTTAAGGTTCAAAGAATCATCTAAGCAAATACAAGAAGGAAGGGGCATAGTCTAAGAATAATTCATTTAAAAAAGACCCAGGAGTTTTAGTCCAATCATGGCAGTATTGAACTAAGAAAAAAAGAAAGAAATGGGGGGAAAGAAATCTCCACATTTTAATTCAGATAGAAAAAAATAACTAAAATTCATCTCATTAGTGAATTATTTCTGGTATTTTCACTCCCCCAAAATCCCTCACAGTGCTCAGGATTACTCTGGTCTTAAGGCAGCATTGTATATCTCATAGGAAGGCAAGTTTAGATACTGACTTATTGAGGTAACTCTCTGGAAGCATACCAAGAGCCTTTTTGAGATGATAGGTTAAAAATCATGGATCATATAATCTGTCAAACTCAAGAGGAAAAAAAGGGAGCAGTTATGGAGTTTTGGGCACTCATGAGGGAGAAGGAGAATGTTATAGAGGAGGGAGAGATTCAGAAATGAAATGAGTTACAATTTAATGCTTATATATAATATGAAATAATAAGCCAAAAGAAAGAGTAATCAAAAAATAATTTCAAAAGCTTATTGAAATTTACCTTTGATTTATGGAAGGTGGACCAAGATGGTAGAGAGTAAGAAGGACATTGTTTGAGCTCTTCCCAACTTCCCTCATAATCAACACTAGATCAAGCCTCTGAATGGATTTTTGAGTGACTGAACTCATAAACATTCATAGTGTAATAATTTTCCAGCTTAAGATATCTTGAAAAGACTTCAGGAAAGGTCTGTCTCATTGGACAAAGGGAACATGGCCCAGAATAGGCACAGCACAGAGAGGACTGGTGCAAGGTGTCCTGGGATAGGGAGGACTGACATAGGAGATTTAGTTGGAAGCTCTTAGCCAAATGCAACAGTATTGATTACTTTGTCCTTATTCAGAAAGCCAAAGGATCATCAGACCAGCTGTGAGCTCTCCAACATAACTTCAAAAAGCAAATTGTAAACCTCCAAATCCCAGAATAAGAGTCAGGACTTGGCCAGGTCTACCAACTACAATGGGAAAGCCTGCAGCACCACCAGTCCCAGTTCCAGTCCCAACCCAGCATAAGCAGTAAGAGGCTGCTGTATCTCTACAAAAGAGCTTGAGACAATGTCCCCTGTACACTAGGAGCAAAGCTCAACTTTTAAGAAATGAACCAAAAAGCAAAAAGGGGGCCAGACCATAGAAAAATCTACTTTGGAAACGGAAAAACAGAATACAAATCCAGAAGAGAACAGTGAAACCTCAAAGGGGGATATGAATTGGTCTCAGGTTCAAAAGACTTTCTTGGAAGAGTTGAAAAAAGACCTTAAAAGTGAAACAGAACAAAAATGAGGAAAAGAAGAGTGCTATGCAAGAGAAATAGGAAAAGTTGCGGGAAAGAGCTAGCAGGTTAGAAAAGGAAACAGAAATTGACCAAAAAAAAAAAAAAACCCTTAAACAATAAATTTGATTAGATGGAAAATATATATAATGAAAAAAAACTTCTTAAAGAATATATTTTGTGACAGAGCAGACCAAAACACAAACTCAGATGAGAAGAAATCTCATTGGTCTCATGCCTAAAGGAGTTTCTTAGAAATGCTCATAAACTTCTTCAAAAGGCAAATAAGAAAGATAGAAGAAAAAATGATTAAAGAAATGAGAAGTATGCATGAGAAAGTCAACAGTTTGGAAAAGGAAGGGAAAATTATCTGAAGAAAACAACTACTTAAAAATAGAATAACCAAATGAAAAAGAGATACAAAATATAACTGTAGAAAATCATACATTAAAAATTAGAACAGGGCAAATGGAAGCCAATGACTTTGTGAGACAGCAAGAATAAATCAAACAAACTAAAAATAATGAAAAAAAATGGAAGAAAATGTGAAATATCTTATTGGCAAAATAGCCAACCTGGAAAATAGATCCAGAAAAGACAATTTTTTTTAAACTATTGGCCTACTTTAAAGCCATGGCCAAAAAAAGAGCCTAGATAGCATTCTACAAGAGGTCATTAAGGAAAACTGCCCCAATATTATAGAAAAAGAGGGGGAAATACTTATGGAAAGAATCATTCTATCACATCTGCAAAGCCCAAGGAACATTGTTCAGAAACTCCAAAACTATAATCTCATAGAAAGAAAATTGCAAGTTGCCAGACAAAAACAACTCAAATAACAAAGAGCAATAGTCAGGATTCCCCAGGATCTGGCAGCTTCTACAATAAAGGGTTAGAGGGAAGGCAAAGTGCCTGGGTTTACAAGCAAGAATTAAATACCCAGAATTAAATGAGACTCAGCCTCATCATCATCATCCATAAAGATGGATCTTCAATGAAGTAAGAGACTTTCAGTCATTTCTATTTAAAAAAAAAAAACAGAACTAAACAGGAATTTTAATCTACAAACACAAATCAAGAGAAGCATGGAAGGGAAATGGGGGAAATTATATATATACACACACATATATGTTTAACTGTTTACATCCCTAGATTAGAAAATGATACTTGTAATTTTTATTTAATTACAGCTTTTTATTTACAAAACATATGAATGGGTAATTTTTCAACATTGACCCTTGAAAACCTTCTGTTCCAACTTTTCCCCTTCTTTCCCCTACCCCCTCCCTTAGATGGTAGGTAGTCTAATACATGTTAGATATGTTAAATACAATATATGTATACATATTTATTTTTATAACTTTTTATTTACAAGATATATACATGGGTAATTTTTCAGCATTGACAATTGCAAAACCTTTTATTCCATTTTTCCCCTCCTTTTCCCCACCCCCTCCCCCAGATGTCAGGTTGACCAATACATGTAAAATGTATACAATATATGTATACATGCTCACACAGTTATTTTGCTGTTATGTATACATATTTATGCAGTTATCTTGCTGCACAAGAAAAATTGGATCTATAAAGGCAAAAAAACCAGAGAAGGAAAACAAAAATGCAAGCAAATAACAGAAAGAATAGAAATGCTATGTTGTGTTAAAGAAATGAGAAGTATGCATATGCTATGTGTGTTATTTCTCATAGTTCTTTCTTTGGGTGTAGCTGATTCTCTTCATTACTGGACAATTGGAACTGGTTTGGATCATCTTGAAGAGAGCCACATCCATCAGAATTGATCATCATATAGTATTGTTGTTGAAGTGTATAATGATATCCTAGTTCTGCTCATTTCACTTAGGATCAGTTCATGTAGGCCTCTCCAAGCCTTTCTGAAATCATCCTGCTGTTCATTTCTTATAGAACAATAATGTTCCGTAACATTCATATACCGCAATTTACTCAGCTATTAACCAATTGATAGACATCCATTCAATTTACAGTTTCTAACCACTACAAAAAAAGGGCTGCCACAAACATTTTTGCACATACAGGTCCCTTTCCCTTCTTTAAGATTTCTTTGAGATAGAAACCCAGCAGTAACACTGCTACATCAAAGGGTATACATAGTTTGATAATTTTTTGAGCATAGTTCCAAATTGCTTTCCAGAATGTTTGGATCCGTTCACAATTCCACGAACAATGAGTGTCCCAGTTTTCCCACATCCTCTCCATTCATCATTATGTTTTCCTGTCATCTTAGCCAATCTGAGAGATGTGCAATGGTATCTCAGAGTTGTCTTAATTTGCATTTCTCTGATCAACAATGATTTGGAGCACTATGACTAGAAATAGTTTCAATTTCTTCATCTGAAAATTGTCTGTTTATATCCCTCTCCCATAAAGCAGAGGTAGAAAGAAGAATGCATTAAAAGCTAGAATCCTACAATATGTTGTTTATAGGAAATACATTTAAAGCAAGGTGATACATACAGAATAAAGGTATTTGTCTAATTGAGTTTTTAAATGTGTTGTTTTGTTCTATGGAATTTTTTTCCATTTCACCAATTTTTTTTAAAGGAGTTATTTTCTTTTTTCAATTCACAAATTATATTTTCCTACAAGTTCTTTACCTTTCCCATTCATAAATTCTGTTTTCCTGGGAGTTCTTTACCTTTTCCATTTCACATTTCAGGGAGCTGTTTTCTTTTTCCACTTTAATAAATCTTTCTTTTAATGAGTTATATTCCTTTTCCAAACACTCTTGCAAAGTTTTCCTTTCCTTATCCCATTCTTCTATTTCTCTTTTAAGATCCTTTTTAATTTCTTCTAGGAGAACCTTGTGTGGTGGGGATCAGGTTATATGCCCCTTTGGGGTTTCATCTAAAAACAATCTGTTTTTAATCTCCTCAGTATTTGAAATCTGTTCTCTTTCGCTGTCGAAGCTACCTATAGTTAGAGCCCACTTTGCCTTTTTACTCATTTTTTAAAACAAAAAGTTGGGGTCTGCTTTTGCGGCAATGAGGGCTTTGCAAGCTTCCTCAACAGGCACCAGGAAGTGGCAGCAAAGCCAGTGGCTACACTGGGATTGGCTACACTGGGATCACACTGAGTCACTCATGGTGCTTCGTGGATGTGACCAGGTCCCATGAGACTCCATCACTTTGGGGTACACTCTTTACCCTCTCTGTTTATGTTGGAAGTTTTATAACTTCTCTGTTAATCTACTGGCTTGCAACCAGAGCAGAGTAGCCAACACTATGGTAGAGTCCTCCCCACAGATTTTCCCCCGTGGCGACACCTTGACCCCCTGTCTGCTCAGCATGTGCTGTCCTCTGTGCTCTGCCTGCCTGCTTGCCTGCCTGTGCCTGCACTTGGCCTCCTTCATGGCAGCACATGATCAAAACAGACCTTTTCTGGCAATCTTCAAGATTATCTTCTGTTGGTAATGTGTTGCACTCCCAATATTCATGATTCTGACAGTTCAGCACTAATTCAGATGCTAAATTTTGTAAATACTTTGAGGGTAGCAGGGGAACTCAGAAAGATGTGTATGTCCTCTCCGCCATCTTGGCCCTGCCCCCAATGTTCAATATCTGTAATTCTTACAAATTGTATCTGTCACTGCGGCTGACAAGAGAGGGACATCATATGGACTGAGGATGTGGTTGTGAATGGACTCTAATGTGATGACATCAATAAAAAAGACATTAAGGAGTGGAAAACAGTCTGCACTGGATGAAATGGAGGGATTAGAGTAAGTAGTGAGGAAACAAAATTATCACTCTTTGCATATGATATGCTGGTTTACATAGAGAATCCTAGATATTCAACTAAGAACTGTTAGAAACAATTAACAATTTCAGCAAAGTTTCAAGGTATAAAATAAACCTACATAAATCATTAGCATTTCTACGTTACCAACAAAGTCCATCAGCAAGAGAAAAAAAGAGAAATCCCACTTAAAATAATTATATATATTATTAAATATTTGGAAGTCTATCTGCAAAGACAAAACTAAGAAAAAAATGAACACAATTACAAAACGCTTTTCAGTTAGATCTAATCAATTAGAAGACTATCAAGTGTTCATGGGCAGGGCAAGCTAATATAACAAAAATGACAATTCTACCTAAATTAAATTAACTAGTGCTATACCAATCAAACTGCTGATAAATGATTTTATACAAATAGAAAAAATAATATAAAACTTTAGCTGGAAGAACAAAAAATCAAGAATGTCAAAAGATTTAATGAAAAAATGCAAAAGAAGGTGGTCAACTTTACCAAACCTAAATCTACATTATAAAGCAGTTGTCATCAAAAACATTTGGTACTAGCTAAGAAATTAAGTAGTGGATCAATGGAATAGGTTGGGTTCATAAGACATAATAGTCAATAACTATATTTATCTAGTGTTTGATAAACCCCAAGACTGTAGCTTGTGGGATCATTATTTGACAAAAATTGCTGGGAAAATTGAAAAATAGTATGGCAGAAATTAGGCATTTACCAACACCTAACACCCCATACCAAGATAAGATTGAATTAAATTCATGATTTAGATTTAAAAGGTGACATTATAAACAAATTAGGAGAACTAATAAAAAGGGATAGTCTACCTCTCAGTTCTGTGAAGGGCAGAATTTATAATCAAAGAAGAATTAGAAGATATTATGAAATGTAGAAAGGGTAATTTTTGGTATTTTAAATTTAAAGTTTTGTATAAACAAAATCAATACAACCAAGATTAGAAGAAAAGCAGAAAGCTAGGGGAAAATTTTAAATCTAATGTTTTGGATAAAGTCCTCACTTCTAAAATATACAAAGAATTGACTCAAATTTATAAGAATACAAGCCACTCCCTCGATAAATGGTCAAAGGATATGAACAATTTTCAGATAAAGAAATTATAGACATTTCTACTTATATGAAAAAAATATTCTAAATCACTCATTATTGATTAGAGAAATACAAATTAGCACAACTCAGAGATATGTCTTCAGACCTCTCAGGCTGGTTAATATGTTAGAAAATATAATGATCAATGTTGGAGGGGGTGTGGGAAAACTGGTAAGCTATTGATAGAGTTATGAATTGATCCAAACATTCTGGAGAGCTATTTAGAACTATACCCAAAGGGCTAAAACCTGTGCATACTCTTCAATCCAGCAGCTTCTCTACTGGGTCTGTATCCTGAAGAAATCAGAAAAAAGAGAAAAGAACCCACATGTGCAAAAATGTTTTTAGTGGTAAAGAACTAGAAATTGTGTGGATGCTCATAAGTTGGGGAGTGGCTGAATAAATTTTGGTATGTGAATGTAATGGAATATTCTTGTACTAGTAATAAATGATGAACAGATTTATTTCAGAAAAGCCTGGAAAAACTTGCATGAATTGATGCTAAGCAAAGTGAGTAAAAGCAAAAGAACATTTGTATACAGCAACAAGATTTCAATTTTAATGGGCTTGGCTCTTCAACAATGAGGTGATTCAAGGCAGTTCCAATAGATTTTTGATGGAAAGAGTCATCTACATCTAGAGAAAAAAACTATAATGATTAAATTTGGATCAAGCACAGTACTTTCACTTTGTTTTTTGGTATTGTTGCTGTTTGTTTGCTTGTTTTTTTTCTTTCTCCTATTTGTTTTTCCCTTTTAATCTGATTTTTCTTGCACATCATAATGAATATGGAAATATATTTAGAAGAATTGCACATGTTTAACTATAGAAGACTTCTTGCTATTTAGGGGAGGAATAGGGGAGGAAGAAAAAAAATGAACATAAGGTTTTGCAAAGGTGAATGTTGAAAATTACTTTTGCATATAGTTGAAAAAAAAATAAAAGGCTATTATAAAAATTAAAAAAGAAGAAATTTAGCTTTATGTTAGTTCCAAATGACCTTTCCCTAATTTTTTTTTTTTTTGCTTTGGAAATCTTGAATCCCACCCATACCAATCTAGAACTGAGCAAAGTCATTCACTAAGAAAAAAAAAAAGAAGTGAACCTGAGAAAAAATGGGTTTGAGAAAAGTAGAAAATATAGAAGTCTCCCTACAGCTGTGTTCCTTTACTCCAAAAGGCTCATATTTTCTTTCAACCCAATAGTCTTGGAGAAAAGAGAATAGAAAAAAAAAAAAAAAAGCTGAATGGGAGGGCAACCATAGCACTAGAATTATAGAAAGGACAGTATTGGTGATAATAGGCATATTTAAAGCAGAGAGAGCAAAGAAAATCAGCATGACTGATAAAAACAAATAGAAACTAAAGAGAAAAACAATTGAAGAAAAAAGCCATTTCAATAGATAAATTCTTGATTACTATTTTTATCTTAACTCTGCCAATTGTTCTTTTGAATCATAGATAGATGGATAGCTAGATATGCATGTATATATATATATATGTGTGTGTGTGTGTGTGTGTGTGTGTGTGTGTGTGTGTGTGTATAAAACATAAATAATTTGTCCATGTTTAAACAATTTGTCTATGTTAAGTTTCTTAAAACTGATCTTTAATATTGGCTGTTAAATATTAAATTTTCTGGTAAATTTAGGTTTGGTTGATAGAAAGTCCTGAAAATTGGCAAGTACATTAAAAGTCCATTCAGGAATATAGATAATTTTGTTGAATATGATATTTTTAGCCACATGACTAGTTCTTTTGATTATAGGTAGATATGATTCCAGGATCTGCAGTCTTTTATTGCAGTCGCTGATAAGCCTTGTACAATTCTAATTATACCTCTGATAAATTATTTATAACAAATGAAATCAAATTAAATAAAAGTATTTTAATATATATCCAAGGCTTCCTGAAGTGAAAATTCAACAATAACAAGAAACAACATTGATTCAGAGGAGTAATCAGAGGGGTGTGTGTGTGTGTGTGTGTGTGTGTGTGTGTGTGTGTGATTTAATGAAAAAGTTCCAACTATTAATATAGTTCTAGAAAAGCTGACTTTAGCAATAACAAGAAAACAAATTTAAATATGTAAATATTAGAAAGGAGAAGACAAAATTAAACTTATTTTCAGATTGTATGTGTGATGTTATATACAGAAAATACCAGAGATTCAATAAATAAATAAACTGAGGTAATAGCACCTTCCAGAAAGTGCATTCTGTAAAGTCTGGACTAGCTCTCTGGAAGACCTTGGGATCAGCCTGAATCCTTGGTCTTAGTCAGGGAGTGAAGAAGGCAGGAAAACTACCACATGGCTGGTCAAAGATAGAGTCTGGAATCTGGAATCTGGCTGCTTCTTTTGAGTCTATGTCTGAGAGCTGTGGCTGAGAGAGCCTTCTGTGTCTGAGACTCCCTTAAATACCTCAGTATGATGACATCACTACAACACACTGGGCATGCACAACCATTATATCACCATAGAGAATCATTATCTCACATTGAGTAGGTATTTAACTATAAGCACCATGCTGACCTAGATTCAAGTACACCTTTTCAGAGCTCTGACCCTCTACAGCATGCATTTTAAGATCATCAGCATTTTTTATATAGTATTAAAAAAAACCTGAAATAAATAGTAATAAGAAAAATGTCTTTCAGCATATTCACAAATACACAAAATATTTAGGAGCTAATGTACCAATACAAATGAAAATTTCTATAGATACGATGACATAACACTTTATATATATATAAAGGGTGATGATCAGAGAGCTATTTAGTGTTCATAGTTAGGCCATGCCAATATAATATACATTGTTAAAATATTTTAATTTATAGGTTGATTGCTATGCCAATAATGAAAGAATATAATATATATAATACATATATGTAATATATGATATATAATATAACAAGACAAAATAATAAGAAATGCTTTTGGAGAAGCAAAAAGTTTAGAATTTCAAGAGAAATCATTAAAAAAATTGATTTTTAATCAATTTAAGACTATCAGACTTCAAAATATATCACAAATCAGCATTCATCAATAATATTTGATCCTTCTCAAAAACAAAAAGCAGAACATTAGAAGAAACAAGTTAAAGAAGGAATTTAATTTTTTTTTAATCATCCAGCATTCAACATAAAATAATATAGATTACTGGGAGAAGGTTTTTTTTTGGGGGGGGAGGGAGGGAGATGGATATTTTGTTTAGTGGGAAAGATTTCATAAACAAAAGTATAGAAACAATTGACAGTATTTAATAACCATAAAGCATAAATTACTTTGACAAGATTCCTTATTCAATAAGAACTACTGGGGAAATAGAAAAACATATTTTTAAATAGACCTTAATCACCACAATACACTTAATAATATGATAGATTTAAAATGGATAAATTGAATAAATACGAAGTCACATAATAAAAATTATAATAAAAACAAAAGTTATGGATAGGGTTAAATTTCATAACCATGCAAGGAATATGAATTCATAAAATACAAAATGAACACTGACTGAAATAAAATTTTAAAACCATTTCATAAATAACATCATTGTAACTGGAATAAGGAGAAAGAGAATGAGTGAGTAAAAATATTTGAATTAAATATCTGTAATAAAAGTCAGAGATCCAAAATTTATTTAGGGTTATTTTTAAAAATATACAATAGCAGGAACCAACCATTCCTCAATGCCCAAAAAAGTCTTCAAAAGTTTTAAGTTTTCAAAAGAGGAAATGTAATCTGCCAACAAACTGTCTTTTGTAGAGATATTCAAAACCACAAATAGAATGAGAAATGCTAAATAAAATATACATGAGTCTCAAATATACCAATTGAGCTAACAAAGATGCTTTTTTTAAAAAGGGAAATGCATTTCTGGATGGTATATGCAATGACACAAATTATTTCCTCTCTATGTTTGCTGTAAATTGGTTCAATCATTGTGAAAAAAAAAATCTAATCTGGGACTGTCTTCCAAAAATTTTATTGAAGAAAGAGCCTATATTTACAAAAACTTTACAACAGAATTACTTTTTATAATAAAAGGCTAGAATACAATTGAAAAATGGATGAACAACTTATGGATATAATGCCACATTATTATACTATAAAAAATTCTATTTGTACATGGGAACACATAGAAGTGATATAGAATAAGAAAAGAGTCAAAAGAACAAAATGCATGAATATAAAATTGCAAATAATGTCAATATGGAGTTTTAGAAACAAAATTCAACTCAAATACAATAGGTGATATTATTAGATTGTCAAAATTAAAGGACACATCTCATTTTTTAAAGATCTTATAAATTTCTTTGAGGACACTTTCTGAGGAAAATTCCTCGAGGAAATAAGCTTCATTAAGGAAATATTTAAATATTTGTTTGGAAGTTCTCATTGTGCCAAAACAAAAATAAATCTTTTTCCCCAAAAAAGATATTATATTTCATCCTTGATCCCCTGATCCCTAGGCTCTGTGATTTTTTAACTCTGCCAATTCTTTACCTTGTAATACAGCTCCTTCCCACTAAGAAACTCCACTATCTGTTTTACTCTCTTGTTACAGAAACAAATTATAAAATAATGTAATTTAGATTCATTAATCATTCTTATTTCTAACCTTAAATGGATGCACACTGGCACAAGACCATCTTTTTATTCTTCTGTAAATGATTCTCTATCAAAATCCATTCTATTCAAACTCTCTCCTCTGTTCTTAACCCTGAATTTTACCCTCACCTTTATCTTTTCCTAATAATTTTTTTCTCCCATGAGGTTAATTATAACCTTTACCTCAATGATCCCCATACCTGTACACCTATCCCTAATGAATACTTCAGTCTCTTTGATGCCTCAAAACTGCAATGATGGAGACAGAGCTAAGATGGCAGAGTAAAGGCAGGAACTTGCCCAGCCTCTCCCCCAAACTGCTTTAAATTCCTTTAAACAATTACAACAAATTTTAGAGCATCAGAGCACTCAAAAATATGGAGTAGAACATTTTCCAGCTGAAGGCAACTTAGAAGCTCAGGGGAAAATGTGGGAGTCTGGCATGCAGCACCAGAACCAGCTCCAGCCTTAACCCTGCCTGACTTCTGAATCAGTGGCAGTATTGGTGACTTCTAGACCTCTCAACTCAGAGCCACCAAATAGTAGCTGAAAGATCTATGGAACTACAGTGGGAATGCATGCAATCCCAGGATAAGCCTGACTCTGGCCCCAGATCCTGTGTAGACCCCAGCATTAATGAGGTGAGACTTCTGAATCAGCAACTGTACTGGAGCCTTCTGGATCTCTCAGTCTGGAGACACCAGAGAGGTCTCGGATGGTCAGTGGAGGGGATCTGTGGCAACAGAGAATCTGGTGTACAATCCCAGTGTAATCCTAGTCAGCACTCATCTGAGTCCCAGCCTGGGCCAGCACACTAGATCTTACACTACAGTGGAATGTGGACACAACTAACAACTCTAGGTAAAAAAGAGTGCTTGTGGTCAGATTCCTAGAAGGATTTTTGAAAACAGTTGCACAAAACCCCTAAAGCTTAGGATAGTGTACCCTTGACCCTGGAAACAGAGCCCTACTTTAACAAAGAGTTAAAAGCCTAGTAATAGGTTAGAAAAATGAGCAGAAAACAACAAAAAAAGTTTCTGACCATTGAAGTTATTATAGTGACAAGAAAGCTCAAAATACAGTCAGAAGATGATAACAAAGTCAAAGCTTCTACATCCAAAGCCTCTAAGAAAAATAAGAATTGGGTTCCAACCATGGAAGATCTCAAAAGGGACTTTGAAAATCAAGAGAGAGAGAGAGAGAGGAAAAATTAGAGAAATAATTTGGAGAGGTGCAAAAAGGAAATTTTTTAAAAAGCTAATGAGAAGAATGCCTTGAAAAACAAAATTAAGCAATTGAGGAAGGAAATAGAAAACTTCACTTAAAAATAGAATTGAGCAAATGGACTTTAAGTGACATCAACATACAATAAAACAAAATAAAAAAATGAAAAAAAATGAAAAAATGAAATATCTCAGTGGAAAAACAACTGACCTGGAAAATAGATTCAGGAGAAATAATTTAAAAATTATCAGTCTACCTGAATGTCATGATCAAAAAAAGAGCCTACATGTAATTTTTCAAAAAATTATCAAGGAAAACTGTCTTGATATTTTAGAACCAAAGGGCAAAGTAGATATTGAAAGAATCTATCAATCACCTCTTGATAGAGATCCCAAAATAAAAACTCCCAGGAATATTATAGACAAATTCCAGAACTCCCAGGTCAAGGAGAAAATATAGTAATCTTTCAGAAAGAAACAGTTCGAACATAGTAGAGCCTTATTTAGCATAACACAAGATCTAGCAGCTTCTACAATGAAGGACCAAAGGGTTTGGAAAATGATATTCCAGAAAGCAATTGAGTTAGGATTGCATGATTCTTAGTTGCATTGTTAGATTGGTAGATTGGTTTCTGGAAAGCAATTGAGTTAGGATTGCAACTAAGAATCACATAGTCAACAAAACTAAAGATAATTCTTTAGAGGAAAAGATGGTCATTCAACAAAACGGGATTTGCAAGTATTCGTGACTAAAAAGACTGAAAATGAATGGAAAATTTGATTTTCAAATTAGGACTCTGGAGAAGTATAAGGAGGTAATCAGGAAAGTAATATCATAATGGAGTTAATAAGATTTATCTGTTTATATTCCTCCATAGGAAGATGGTACTTGCAACTCATTAGAATGTTCTAATTATTATGACATGTAAAAGAAATATATATAGACAGAGGGCATGGGTGTGAGCTGAATATGAAGGAATAATATCTTTTTTAATGATGAAATTAAGGGATGAGAGAGGAATGTACTGGGAGAAAGGGAAAGGGAGAAATGGAATGGTGAAAATTATATGTCATATAAAAGAGGGAAGAAAAAGCTTTTACAGTGGAGGAGAAGAAGGAGAGGAGAGGGTGAGTAAGTGAACCTTATTCTCATCAGAATTGGCTAAAATAAGTAATATACATAATCAATATGGGTATAATAATCTATCTTTTCCTGAAAGAAAATAGTAGCAGAATGAGATATGGGAAGGGAAATTGGGGGTTAAAAGAGAGGGCACATTGGGAAAGGGAATGATCATTAGCAAAATCTTACTATCATATGATAATTTTAGTTGCCTAAAGATTGGTTGACCCCCAAATTTTATGGAAAATAATGCAAATATATAATGAAAAGCATTCAGAACTTTATTTTTAAGAAATTGAAGTAGGAGTAGTATGATTTAGTGTTGAGGTAGAAATGAAAACATTATGGAATACAAATAGCACATGAGCTTCTCAAAGAAAATGCTTCCAAAAGACTAAAAACTATTATATTACTTTTTAAAAACATCCAAAACTGTCCTCTAAATTATACCATAGTTCTGTAATTGAAAAACTTTCTTCAGGTAAATATAAAAATAGGTTAAAATAAATTATCTTAGCACAATCATCTTCATTTGCATGGTACAGGGAAAAAGACATAAAATATGGTATCTCAATGGTATCTTCTTTCTCAGATTCAGTTTTCTGAATTACCCAACTCCTGTGAGATAGAAATATGCTGGGATATGACTATAGCTTCTAACCTTGGGACCCTAAATAAGATATATATCTCTGGGAGCTATCTCAGGAAGGAGTATAATTAAGTGAATATAAACAAATCTACATGTTGCTACCATTTCTCAAATCTAAATATTGTGCTAAGCCTAGCTGGGCTCTATTGCTTTAGCTGAGCTGTATGGCAGGAATCTGGTCTGCCTTTGTTCCCCTCTGTAAGAACTGATGCATTTCAAGTCTCTAATCAGCATTGTCTGTCCGTTTGCTCAGCTAATCTTCTGGCAATGTGTGATGAACAATCTGTCTATTGACTGTCTCAGCAGTTGCTAGCCCCTCCACCCTCACCCCATGTTGATCCTCATCTAGTTTTTGCTGGCTGCTCTTTTTCCTTTAAAAGGAAGAGAGAAGGGGGGAGGAGAAAATTCTCTTTTTTCTTCCCCTCCCCCAACCCCTATTCCTCCTCCCTGATACCCTTCTCTTCTCAATCACTTCTTTTGGAATCTGAGAAATGTGGCTTGGCTCTTGGCTTGTCCTTGGATAATTATTTCATTCCTGCCACCCTCCTTTCTCTCTGGCACAAGGGCTACCTCTGCTTTGTTTCACAGCTCTGTTTTCACATCTAAGAAAATGAATTTATAGAGAATAGGGACATTTTGGTAACAGCTGTCATCACATCATCCAGAAAGTGCTAGTGATTAACGGTTTTTATTTAAGAGACATGGAGGCTAGAGAAGAAGAATTAAAGGATATTGACCTCTATGTGACTATAATAAACACACATTTGCCAATGGGCCTCTTCGTTACACATTGTAGGGTACAGTACCAATCATGGAAAATCATTGTTGAGTTTTTTTTATTCAAAACTTTTATATTCTATTCTCTTTTTGGCAGAAGGAAAGAAAAAAAAAACTGACTTCACAGAGATCCTTTGTGCATTTGTTTTTAAAATCCAATGTAGAGAATTGTAGTGTAGTGGAAAGAGCTTGGTGTGACACAGACTTGGATAAAAGGCTGCCTTGACATTGGCTGTGTGCCCCTGAATAAGTCATTTGTTTCTTGAGCCAAACTATCCTCATCTGTAAAATAAGAACAGATCAGGGTATCTGAGTGGTGCAGGGGATAGAGCACCAGCCCTAACATCAGGAGGATCTGAATTCAAATCTGGCTTCAGATACTTAACACTTCCTAGCTGTGTGATCCTAGGCAAGTCACTAAACCCCAATTGCCTCAGGAAAAAAAATGGAGAAAAGCTCAGCAATACTTAATGTTCTCTCTTTTCTGGAATTGTTTGGTGAAAGAAGCTTTATGGATTTTAAACACTTTGAACAGTAAGTTGTATGATTTCTTCAGAATTAGCATAAGGAACTCTATCAGGGGAGCTCTAGTCACTAATCTGTCCATGATTTGGAAATAAATTATGAGGAACTTCTTGAGGTATCGTCAGGATATTTTCAAACGGTCATTGGGGACAAGTAAGTAGCACAGTTGATAGTGTCTGCACATGGATTCAGGAAGATTCATCTTCCTAAATTCAAATTTTGTCTCAGACACTTATTAGTTATGTGACCCTATGCAAATCACTTAATCCTGTTTGCCTTAGTTTCCTCATATCTGAAAGGAACTGAAGAAAAATCTGATATCAATATTTTATTCAATATGTCATGCTGCCTCTATAAAATCATTTATAAGTGCACTATTATGGAATCTAATTTTCTAAATTGTTTTTTTTTTAAATAACAGGAATTGCTACCATTTAGGAAATGCTCTCAATTTTTGAAAATACTTTATATGTACATAATTTCATTTTATTCTTATCCCAATATTATTGTATTATGTTAAAAAAAAAAACTGAACCTGGTAAGATTTAGGGTAAGATTGCAGGATCATACTGTCTCTAAAATGAAGGTCAAAGCTGGTTTTTGTACTCTCAGCTCAAAATGTTAGCCACCACACTATGATACCTCTCCTAATGTAGTTGAAGAAAATAAGCTCAATATTAAAAAGGACTTCTAAAATGGTATATTCCAATCTTTTCCCTTATATATCAATTACTTTGCAATATCACTTATAAGCATATTAAATTCAGTTCAGTGATTCAATTCAATTGATATTTGCAAAGTGTGTACAACATTAAGGAAGCTGTGCTAGGGAATTCTTAAGGGATAATTGACAGATGAGATGTATACCAAAATAAGTATTAAACAAGAAAGAGAAAATGTGGTAAGGCCAAAGAAATAATTCCTATAAAATTTCTAAAGAATATAAGAAAGATTGACTTCATTTGGAAGAAACAGAGAAGATTTCATACTTTAATGCTTCTTATAATGGGGAACTCATTACTGTAATGTTCGGGCTAGCTTTCTGGAGGTCCTCCAGACAGGACCTAGTCTCAGCCACAAGAATGAACAGGAATAGAGTCTAAAGTCTTTATTGTTTCCTTCACAGTCTGTCTCCTTCATGGTCTGTATCTGTCACAGTCTGACCCAGTCTTGATCTTAGTGGAAGGAGTGCAAGAGGCAGAAGAGTCACCAGGAGGATGGTTAAAGATGGAATGTCTCATTTCCAGTCCTCTCAGCACTTTAAATACCCTATTACAATTACATCATCACAGCATACTGAATATGTGTAAACTAGAGAACCATTATATCATCATGCTAAGTACTAAGTACATGTATACTAAAGAGCCATCATCTCATCAGTTCCATTGAGTTAACATCTTGTTTTAAGTATCTTTGTTTCAAATATACTTCTCCAGAGTTTCGGCTCTCTACACATTATCACAGAATATAGGTCATTCTGCTTTTAGACTATTATTTTATTCACTAGTTCCCACATCAAATATGTAATTAGTTTCCATTGTGTGCAAAATATTTTACAAAAGGAAAAACAAACTCCTTAAGGACTTATGATATATAGTTATTAGAAAGTGCTCCTTTATATTAAACCAAGTTCTACTTTCTTGATACTCTCACTTATTGAGTGATCATTGGCCTTAACTCTATCTCCCAGATAAAGTCCTCTTCATGTAATGAGCTATTGAATATTTATAGATGGCAACTATATAATCACCATTTTCTCAAGATTAGATGAATCTATTTCTTTCAATTGATTCTAATGTGATATGATTTCAAGATTCCTAACCATCCTAGTTGACATTTTCTGGACAATTTCTCAGTATCCTTCCTAAAATATGATAGATTCTTCCAAAAGAGATGGAGGGCCTGCAGAGCTTTGATGCAGGTATTCAAGCAAAAATTTTTAAATAGCACTGAATAATAATTAAGAATAACGATTAAGAAATCTCAAAAGCAACTATAATAAGTGTCTTCATCCTGCCACAAACTGTATAAAAAGATATATAGAAGGTATAATGTGGCATCACCCCATAAAAGTCAATTTGAAGATGTGAACAAGATAGAAACTTGACATCTGAAACCATGAATACTTCAGAGATACTAGTAGAACTCTATGCATAAGAGTAGAAAAACTGGAGCACTGAAATAAAAAGCTTCAAGAATAGTCAGACATCATATAGTATGGCTTTGAATAGGATTGGGAACTGTGAGCCAGCAGTTACAAATCATGATGTGTCTTTGGCTTAGGCATCATCTAAGAATAAGGAGTGCCAGGTCCTGGATTTCACAGGAGATCAGGAACTTCAGGATCAACAAGAGTCAGGATCAACAAACATCCTTGGTATTTAGGGGGAGAAGTAAAGGAGATGAATGAAAACTCCAGGAGCTAACCACAACCTCCTCCCTCCTCCTTGTCCACAGCCAAAGTGACCCTGGCTTGTCTTACTCCACCCCCTAATCCCTCCTACAATTCTCTGTATATACCAAAAGATCAAGCCAGCACGGAATAGTGAGAAGGGCCATTTTCTAAGCATAGGCTAATAGAGTATTCTCCAATAAGTAATTAGTGTTAAGGGCTCAGTTGTCTGATTCCAGTGCACCAACTCAAAGTTTCAGCCCTTTACAGAACTCCAAAGTATCATTACATACTCAAGTAGGTGGCATAAAAATAAAGTACTAGACTTAGGAGTCAGGAAGCCCTGAGTTCAAATCCCTCTTAGATACTTGCTAACTGTGTAATCTTGGAAACATCACTTAACTTCTCTGATCTACAGTTTCTTCATCTATAAAATGAAGGAGTTGAATTTAATGCCTTCTAAATTATTTTGCATTTTAGAATCTCTGTCCCCATAATCCTATAATATGAAGAACCTGAAAAAAAGCTCAGCCACTCCAACAAGAATGTGGAAAGAGGGAGATTCTCTTTGACATAAAGTTTAAATTCATGAACTGAGAAAAATAATATAAGTGTACAGAAGAAAACATCAAAAATTATCAAGAAATATTGTAACTCTAGAGAGGATGTAGAACTACTGCAGAAGAAAACAATATATTTATAAAAATTGAAGAAAACTTATAAGAGGGGAAATGGCTTAGTCACAGGAAATATAAATTTATGGAAGAATTGAAGGAAGGAATATAGAATGCAATTTCAAATAAAAGAAGAGCTGTGAAAGAAATAATTGGAAAGAGAATGAATTTCTTAGGATAGAAAATAACAAATCTTCCTCAAGAAATACAGTTCTTGAGAAGTGAAGATAGCCCCCACTCCCAAGAAAGAAATCAATGATTCCATAAGATAATAAGAACATTAGAGTAAAGCCAAAGTTTAAGGAAAAGAAAAGAAAAAGGTTATACTATCAAAATTAAACTAACCTAGAAAATAAATCAAGGAGAAATAATGTAAGAATCGTAAGATTAACTGAAAATCACTTCCAAAAATCTAAGCTGGATGCTATAAATCACAAGTGAAAACTTCATAGAAATATTAGAAGCAGAGGTAAAATAAATAAAGAAGAAATTTATCAATAATATCATGGGGTGGGGAGGGGAGAGTGAACAACTCACAGGTATATTATACCTCAAATCTAAAGCTGTCAGGTCAAAGAAAGAATATTGCAAGTAACCAGAAACTAAAAGTACAAATAGAAAGAAGGAACAAGCAGTATCATATATGACTTAAAAGGAAAATTTGTACAGGACACAAATATTTAGAGTGTAATATTCTTGAATTAAAAAAAAATGAAAACTTATAACTAAGTCATTCATCCTGGAAAACTAGTATAATCCTATTGTGAAAAAAAAATTAAAATATAAGATTTCTAAATATTCCTGATTAAAAAAATTAAAACCACATTTACAAGATCTAAAAGAATGGTGAAGAGGTAAATCATTTTAATCTAATAGAAGATAGTGAGAAGAAAGAAAGGGAAAAGAAAAATCCTAATAAAGATATTACTTTTCCTTTGTTCTCATACAGAACCATGACATCAGGGAGATGATGTCATGACATGCAAATGAATTGAATTTAAGTGAGGAGAACTGTATAAGATTATCCATTTCACTTTCCCGTCCACTGCCATCTAGATCCAGGGTCAGATGATCAGGATGACTGAATATAGTCTTGGAAGCAATGGAAGACCTTGGTCTTTTTAAAAAGCTAATGTCTTCAACAGGTCTCAGTTTGACTGAGATCACCTATTTTTAATGATTAAAACTATGTAGTGATTGAGGTGAAGAATTCCTCTTTTCACCTAGCCAAAAAAATCTAAATAAATCTAGGAGGGGAAGATCCTCAGGATTTCTGTCCAAAACATAAACAATTCCCATATATATTTAATCTGGGTTGGTCAGGACCAAAACAATGAGGGATGGATTAAAGAAGAAGGGAAAGAAAAAAAAAAAGAACTATGTCATAAATAGTTGTGCAAGAAGACAAGAATATGGACATAAGAAAGAGATTAAAGAATGAAACCACTTAAGTTTCACTCTAACCTGAATATACACACACATTCACATTAAAACTTCATGTGAAGTTTTACCTAAATTAAACTAAATCATGATTCAGAGGAGCCAGAGGAAGAGTAAAAGGTGGATTGTGAAAGGGAGATTTAGAAGGGGGAAAACAAAGGGTAAAAAACAGTGAGCAGAATCTGGGTGAATAAAAGAGGAACAGTAGAACTGTAGAACAGTAGTACATTGCTACAATTATAGTTCACACTTTTCTTTTACCACTAGAAAAAGAGAGGAGAAAGAAGACAGGTTGGGGGAAATAAAAAAATTAATAATCATAATTATGAACATGAATGGGATGAATTCACCATAAAAAGAAAACATATAATAGGAATTACTACTATATTAGTATATAATAGCATATACTATACTAGTAGTAAAATATATATAGTATACTATATACTACAGCATACTATACATACTATACTAGTATACATACAGTATGCTATATACTACAACAGCAGCAAAATTGAACAATGTGTTATAAAAAAGAAACATACTTGAAAACTAAATATGCATGCAGTTTTTTTAAAAGGGTCAAAGCAGTATTTATTATACTACTAGTGGAATCATAAAATCAAAGACAGCAATTACAATCACAGACAAAGCAGCAATAAAATTGATGTGACTAACAGAGGTAAGCAGCAAAAACTATATTAGGCTTGATGACATTATAGACTGCAACATCTGGGCTAGCTTTCTGGAGGACCTGGGGACCAACCTTGGTCTCACAGAATAATCACCACAAGAATAGTCAGGAATAAAGTCCAAAGTCTTTATTGTCCCCTTCATAGTCTGTGTCTGTCATAGTCTGACACAGTCTCCTCTGCCAATCTGCTGATCTGCCAGTCTCCTTTTTGAGTCTGACTTTGTTCCCTGTTTAAATACCCTATTACAATTACATCAATTGTAGAACTATTACATCACCATGCTAAGTACTAAGGGTATATAAACTAGAGAACCATTATCCCATCAATTCCACTGAGTTAATACCTTATTTCAAGTGTACTTCTCCAAAGTTCCACCCTCTACAATAGACAATGAAATTATACTCATTCTTAATATATTATTTACATACTTAAAGAAAAACTTAAGTGAAATATAGGGAAAATAGAAAACAAGGTTATAATTGTTGGAAAATTGAAGGCACACCTTTAAAGACTAAACATAATTAATAATAATATAAATAGAGAATGGGATAGTGAATTGAGCTCTAGACCAGGGGTTGAGTTCAAATCCTGACCTTAAGTAATTAACCCTGTGCTTGTCATTTACCTTTTGTCCATCTTCTTTTCTTGTTCTGCAAATGAAGATAATAATAATACAAATATCACAAAGTTGCCATGAGGATAAACAGACATAATATTTATAAAGTCATTATAAGCATTAAAATATTAGCTACTGACAATAGTGACAATAGCAAAAATAAAAGAAGGAAGGAAGGAAGGAAGGAAGAATTTAAAAACCTAAACTAATTTTTTTTTAATTAGGTATGAGTGATCTCTGTCAATAACTGAATGGAAATCACAAAGTTTGTAGTTTTTTCAGTTGTGCATGCTATTCTTAGGGGAAAAAAAATAGGTGCTAAAATATACAAAGTCACAAATAAAGGTGGAAACACAGAAATGTAAAACAGATCCTGTAATGGCCCAGAACTCTGAAACCAGAATTCTTACAAAGGTGTTAAGTAGACCATAAGATGATGGTTATCTAGTTTAGCATGGTGATTAATAGTTCTCTAGTTTAGTGTGATTGATTTAATCTTACAATAAATAAGGGTTCCTTAGTGATATAATGATTGGTCTATACTCAGTACATTGCATATAAACTGGGACAAACTAAGCCAGAGACAGACTGGAGGGGGACCGGAACATCCTAGGGGAAGACAGGGCTGGAGGCTGGAGCACAAGCTCTTGGACTGAGACAGACTTCAAGACAGAGATCATCATGGTGATCCTCCTGCCTCCTCCACAGAAACCTTCAAGACACATTCTGGAGAACCTCCAAAAAATTAGCTGAAGCCCCAGACAAGGAAACTAGACTTTGAAGGAGATAATAAAGAATTTGGACTTTAATACCTGGCTATTCTCATGGTGATTATTCTGCTGAAACGAAGGCTGGTCCAGAGACCTCCAGAAAACCAACCAGAATGCTACAATATATCCTTCAATGGAAATAGTATAATAACAACTGTAATCAATAAAGTTTATTTGAAGAAAGGATTGTAATTTAATTCCAAATAACTGGTAGGTCAAAAAAAAAAACAAATTTTAGGTATAATAGATATTATTTTATGAAGTCATTACAAATCAAATGAGAGAATAACAGGTAATAGAATACTGATTCCTATGATACATTATTAAATACTTCTGAACAAATGCCTACTGATCTATTAATAAATATGTTTCCCACATGGAATGATCCAGATCACTTTTCACCATTACATTTCTTCACAATGATAAATACTTGTTAATAACAAGAATATTCACAAAGACAAACCTATATTTCTATATCAGTAATTGTTATTGCTTAAATCCAGATACACTATTGAATTTCCCCAATATATTGGAGCATTAAACATTATTGTTTGAAAACAATCAACATTGACATACTTTTTAAAAAACTCCTCACCTTATCTCTGAGTAAATTTATATTATGGGAGAAAAGAGTAGGAAGGAAAGAGATTGTTATGTGTACAATAAAAAAAGGAATCATGTTATTGTGATAATACTGGGATCTAAACATTCTTTAGATTGTGCATTAAAACAATATATTGGATATATATAACAAGAAAGCAAACTATGATATATTGGAGTTGGAGTAATACACAATCACAAAAGCTCAGAACCAAAAGGAATCTCAGAAGATCTCTAATTGAACCTATATCTTAAAAAGAATAACAGTGAAAACCAACTGATCTAAAGCCTGAGGATCTAGGTTCAAATCCTGCCCCTAACAACTACATGATCTTAGCCAATTCACTTTCTTTTTCTTGGCCTCAGATTCCTAAATTATAAAATGAAGTATTCAGAATAGTCTTTGGGGACCTTTTCAATGCTAGAGCTATAATTCTTTATATATATATATCTATATATAGATATATATAGATATATATATATATAGATATATATATATATATATATATTATATATATATATACTGAGAGAGAGAGAGAGAGAGAGCTTTTTTTATTGTCAAAACATATGCATGGATAATTTGACAAATTTGACCTTTCATAGCCTTATGTTTCAGATTTCTCCTCCTTCCCCATACCTCCTCCCTTAGATGGCAAGTAATTAATATATGTTAAACATGTTAAAATATATGTTAAATCCAATATGTATAAACATATTTATATAATTATCTTGCTACACAAGAGAAATCAGATCAAAAAAAGAAAATGAATAAGAAAACAAAATGCAAGCAAACAACAACAAAAAGAGTGAGAATGTTCCTACATTCAGTTCCCATAGTCCTCTCTCTGGGTGTAGATGACTCTCTTCATCACAAGATCATTGGAACTGGAATCAATTATCTCATTATTGGAAAGTGTCACATTCATCAGAATTGATTGTCACATGATATTGATATTGTATATAATGATTTTCTGGTTCTGCTCATTTCATTTAGCATTAGTTCATGTAAGTCTCTCCAGGCCTTTCTAAAATCATCCTCCTGATCATTTTGTATAGAACAATAATATTCCATAACATTCATATACCATAATTTATTCAGCCATTCTCCAACTGATGGGCATCCACTCAGTTTCCAGTTTCTTGTCACTAAGAAAAGGACTGCCACAAACATTTTTGCATATGTGGGTCCCTTTCCTTCTCTTAAGATCTCTTTGGGATATGGACCCAATAGAAATACTGCTGGGCCAAAATGTATGCACAGTTTGATAACTTTTTGAACATAGTTCCAAATTGTAGAGGTATAATTCTAAGAGCCAGGAAATGATTTTTCATATAAAATTGCTACTTGAAATTGTCCCCTATGCAAGGACCCCATATCCACAATATTACACATTGGCTTTATTTTAGTCATAGCATTGTAATGTGGAACTATTATTTATACCCCTTTCCAACTCTCACTCTGGAAATCATACTCAAATCATCATTTCTGGGAAGTATGTGTCTGTTATTTCTTCTACTTACCACCCTTCTATTTCCTAGACCAAAAAATCTTTCAATGCCCACTTCTTTCCTACAAGTGTTGTCATTCCCTATTAGGATGTGATTTTCTTAAGGACTGTGACTATTTTGCTTTCTGTATATGTATCCCTAGTGTTCAGTACAATACCTGAAATGTAGTAAAATATTTATTAAAAATTTTACACATATTGCTTATACAAGAGAGTTGTTTTAGTTTTGAGTAGAGAAATTAATTTGTAAGTAATAAAGATATGAGAATCAACTAGAAAACTGAAGAAGAAAAACAAGTAATCTTTTGAGTGGAAAAAAGACACTATCTAGCCCCATACAAAGCTAGGAGAAAGAAATAAAAAATAATAAATCAAGAAGGAATGGGATAGACAAAATTAAATTAAACCTTTTTTTGAGAAAAGAAATGAAGACTTGAATTTAATCTATAATGCTAAATGTTAAAATATAGGTGAAAATAGACCTGCACTGATTGAAATCTTGCAGTACAAGAATAAACATTAAAGAAATGAAATAAAGAAGCATTAAAAAGTCCCACCAGAAACAAAAGAAATTCAGGCATATTCGAGGAAAATGAAATAGAAAATGAAAGCAAGAAAAAAATGTTAGAATGGGGAGAAATGGAAAGAAAAAGCCAGGGGGGGGGGATAATTCAAAAATGCTTACATTGAGAGATTTCTTTATATCAATATCCGTTTTTCTAGTATTTGAAACACTCTTTCTCATTCCAGCTCCTAATATCCACATGACTCTTACTTGTTGTGTGATCTTGGCTAGTGACTAACACCACTGAAATTTAATTTCTTTATCTGTAAAATAGGTATAATTCCTGAACAACTTATCTTTCCTAATTACTGTGTGTTTGTATTATTGTCTCCTTATAATAGGTCCTTCAGGGAATGGCAATTTTCTTTTATATTATTTTTTTATTAAAGCTTTTTATTTACAAAACATATGCATGGGTAATTTTTCAACAATGACCCATATAAAATGGCAGTTTTCTTAAGATCAAGCTTATTTTATATTAACTGCTGATACAAATTCTCATTGTCTTCATTTTGATTTTATTTTGAATTTAATGAACTCCCCCCAAAAGATTCAAAGTACAAAGGAAAATAAAAAGAGCATTTCATATGAAGTTACAAATTTGTTCCATATATTTTTGTTATATATTTTAAAAGTGTTGGGAAGTATAGCCAAGATGGCAGAGAAGAGACATATTTTTCTGACCTCTCCCCATAACCCTCAAACTAACAGCAAATCCAGTCTCTGAACTTGCTTTGGAGTGACAGAACCCATGGATATTGGGAATATAAGTAATTACCAGTAGAAGATAAATTCAAAGATCTCCAGAAAAGATCTGTTTCAATCAGGCATGGGAGGGGGGGCTGGGAGGGGAGACAGGCCAAGTGCAGTCAGGCTGAGCACAGATGTTGAGTGCAGGCAGCACACAGCAGCACCCTTCTCCAGAGAACCTCCTGGGAGGAATCTACAAATATCTCCTTAGAAAAAAAATTGACTTGGGAAATAGATCTAGGTGAGACAATCTAAGGAGTATTAGACTGCCTAAGAAGCATAATGAAAAAAAAGAAGGCTTAGACAATTATCTTTCAGGAAATCATCAAGGAAAACTGCCCTGATATCCTAAAATCAGAAGATAAAATAACTATTGAAAGAATTCACCAATCACCTTCTGAAAAACGCCCCAAAATGAAAACTCCAAGAAATATCATGGCTAAATTTCAAAACTATTGGACCAAGCTAAAATATTGCAAGCAGCTAGAATGAAACAATTCAAATACAGAGGAGATACAATCAGGATTAGCCTCGATCTAGCAGCTTCCACCTTAAAGGACTGATGGCCTGAAATCTGATATTTCAAAAGGCAAAGGAACTTGGAATATAGCCAAGAATAAACTATCCAGCTACACTGAGCATTTTCTTTCAGGAAAGAAAATGGACATCCAATAATACAGTGGAATTTCATTTATGATGAGAAGACCAGAGCTGAAGGAAAAATTTGACCTCCAAATATAGAACTCAAGCGAAGCATAAAAAGGTTAAAAAGGAAAGAATTCTTGAAAACTACATATCCATTAAGGACATAAGTAGACATGCAGATATAATTTTATTTTACTGTGATAATATAAAAAAGAAACTAGAGGTGGAAAGGGGATTGTACTGTAAAATAAGGAAAATTATGTCTCATGAAGAGGCAAAAAAGAGCTATTATAATTGAAGGAAAGAAGAGAGGGGAATAAACATTGTGTGAATCTTACTCTCATCAGATGTGGCTCAAAGAGAGAATATTAATCATATTTGGTTTCACAAAAAAGCTTGTCTTACCTTATAAGGAAGGGGAAGGGGAAAGTGAAAAGGAAAGAGGTAGGCTAATAGAAGAGAAAACAGAAATAGTAGGGGAAAAGTATAAGAAAGGCGAAGGGGTATAAAGGGAGAGGACTGTTTGAGGGAAGTGGTGGTCAGAAGCAAAATACTGGGAAGGAGGGAAAAGGGGGAAAGGAAAGAGAAAAACGTAATTTAGGGTAAACAAAATGTTGAAAAATGCAGAATTAGTCATTTTAATTGGGAATATAAATGGGGTGGACTCTCCCATAAAACGGAAGTGGATAGCAGACTGGATTAAAAGCCAGAATCTTACAACATGATGTTTACAAGAAATACATTTAAAGCAGATGGATACATACAGAGTATATATATATATATATATATATATATATATATATATATATATATATATATATATATATATGTATATATATATATATATATATATATATATATATATATATATGTATAAAAGACTGAAGCAGAATCTATTATGCTTCAGGTGAAGTAAAAAAAAAATTAATAAAAAAAAACAAGGGTAGCAATCCTGATCTCATACAAAGCAAAAGCAAAAATTGATCTAATTAAAAGAAATAAGGAAGGAAATTATATTTTTGTTAACAGGTACCATAGATAAAGAAGTAATATTAATACAAAACACATATGTGCCAAGTGGTACAGCATCCAGATTCCTAAAGGAGAAGTTAAGAGAGCTGCCAGAAGAAATAGACAGCAAAACTATAATAGTGGGGGATCTCAACCTTACTCTCTCAGTACTAGGTAAATTGAACCACAAAATAAATAAGAAAGAAGTTAAGAAGGTAAATAGAATATTATAAAAATTAGATATGATAGATCTTTAGAGAAAATTGAATGGAGGTAATATTAATGCTTATATTTTATTTAAGATTTTTGAATCAATATTCATTGGTGAAATAGGTCTATATTTTTTTTTCTCTATTTTGATCCTACTTGGTTTAAGTGTTAGCACCATATCTGGTTCATAAAAGAAATTTGGTAGAATTCCTTCTTTTCCTAATTTTCAAAATAGTTTACTTAATACTGTAATTAATTGTTCTTTAAATGTCTGGTGGAATTCACATGTAAATCCATTTGGCCCTGGGGATTTTTTCTTAGTGAGTTGATTGATAGCTTGTTCTATTCTTTTTCTAAAATGATACTATTTAAGTAATTTACTTCCTCTTCTGTTAATCTAGGCAATCTACATTTTTGTAGGTATCTCTCCATTTCACTTAGGTCATCAAATTTATTGACATAAAATTGGACAAAATAACTCCTAATTATTGCTCTAATTTTCTCTTCATTGATGGAAAGTTTTCCCTTTTGATTTTTGAGATTAACAATTTGATTTTCTTTCCTTTTTTCTAATCAAATTAACTAAAGATTTAGCTATTTTGTTTTTTTTTCATAAAATCAACTCTTAGTTTTGTTTATTAATTCAATAGTTTTGTTACATTCAATTTTATTAATGCCCCCTTTTATTTTCAGAATTTCAAATTCAGTATTTGATTGGGAGTTTTTAGTTTGTTGGGTTTTTTAGCTTTTTTCATTGCATGCCAGATTAATTTCTTTTTCTCTATTTTATGCAAGTAAGCATGTGGAGATATAAAACTTCCCCTAAGAACTGCTTTGGCTGCATCCCATAAATTTTAGTATGTTATCTCATTATTGTCATTCTCTTGTATGAAATTAATAATTGTGTTTATGATTTGTGGTTTCATCCACTTATTATTTAGGATTTGAGTATTTAATTTCCAATTAATTTTTTGGCTGTTTTCATCAGATTTGGCTCAAAGAGGGAATATTAAACATATTTGGTTTCACAGAGAAACTTGTCTCACCTTACAGGAAAGGGGAAGGGGAAAAAGAAAAGGAAAGGGGGAGGCTAATAGAAGAGAAAACAAAAATAGTATTTATTGTATGTAATTTTTATTGCATCATGATCTGAAAAACTACATTTAAAATTTCTGCCCTTCTGCCTTTGATTTTGAGGTTTTTATGCCCTAATACATGGTAAATTTTTGTATTATTACTAGGTACTGTTGAGAAAAAAGTATATTCCTTTCTGCCTTAATTCAATTTTCTACAAAGGTTTATGATACCTAACTTTTCTAGAATTTTATTTACCTCTTTAACTTCCTTCTTATTTATTTTATGGTTAGATTTATCTAATTCTGAGAGAGCAAGGTTGAGATTTTCTACTAGTATGGTTTTGCTATCTATTTTTTCTTATACCTATCTCAACTTATCTTCTAGGAACTCAGATACTATACCACTTGAATATATTTTTTGTATTTATATTACTTTATTATCTATGGTACCTTTAAGTAGGCTATAGTTTCCTCCCTTATCTCTTAATAAGATGTATTTTGGCTTTTGCTTGATCTGGTATCAGGATTGCTACCTCTGCTTTTTTAACCTCAGCTGCAGCATAATAGATTCTACTCCACTTTTTACCTTTACTTTAAATATATCACTGTGTTTTAAATGATTTTCTTATAAAGAACAAATTGTAGGATTCTAGCTTTTAATCCATTCTGCTGTTCTCTTCTGTTTTATGGGAGTGTTCATCCCATTCACATCCACAGATAAAATTATTAGCTCTGTATTTCCTGCTATCTTGTTTATCCCCAATTATATTTTTCTCTTACCTTTCCCCTATGAAGACCAAGTTAGCTCCCTGTTGACCTCAGGATCAGCCAGAGTCAGGATCAGCAAAAGTCCTTGATCTTTATTCTTGGTCTTTAGGGGAAGAAGTAAAAGAGATGGACAAAACCACTACAAGCTCTCCACAACCTCCCTTCTCTTCCTCCACTGTCAAAGTGACCCTGACTTGTCTTACACCACCTCCTAATGCCTCCTACAATTATCTGTATATACTAAAAGATCAACCCGCACAGAATAGTGAGAAGGGCCATTTTCCAAGCATATGCTAATAGAGTATTGTCCAATAGGTAATTTGCCTTAAGTGCTCAGTTGTCTGATTCCTGTGCACCTATTCAGAGTTTCAGCCCTTTACATTCCCCCTTTCCCTCCTCCTCAGTATTTTGTCACTGATCACTTCCTCTCTCTCCTTGAGCCAGATCTGATGAGAGTAAGAGTCACACAATACTCATCCCTTTCCCTTCCTTCCCTCAACTATAATAGGTCTTTTTTTGCTTCTTCATAAGATGTAATTTATTCCATTAAAATTTCACTTTTCCTTTTAATCCAGTAGAATATCCTTTCTACCTCCAGTTTCTTTTTCAAATCTTTACAATAAAATCAAATTATACCTGCACTAAGTATAGCTATCATAGAAATACAGATCTCAAGAGTTAAATAGGGATCTTCCCAAATAGGGATATAAACTTTTTAACCTTTAAAAGAAAGTGATTTTTTTTTCTTTCCATTTCACCTTTTTATGCTTCTCTTGAGTTCTGTATTTGAAGACCAAATTTTCTGTTCAACTTGGGTCTTTTCATCAGAAATAAATGAAATAAACCTATTTCCTTCAATATACATGCTTTTACCTGAAAGATAATGCTTAATTTTGCTGGGTAGTTGATTCTTCACTGCATTCCAAGTTCCTTTGCCCTTCAGAATATGAGATTCCAGGCCCTTCCAAAAGCTTTAATGTGGTCCTGGGTAATCCTGAATATGACTCCTTGATATTTGAATTGTTTCTTTCTGGCTTCTTGCAATATTTTCTCCTTGATTTGATAATTCTCAAATTTAGCTATGATGTTTCTTAGAGTTTTCATTTTGGGGTCTCTTTTAGGAGGTTATTGATGAATTCTTTCAAAAGTTGTTTTACCCTCTGGTTTCAAGATATCAGGGCAGTTTTCCTTGATGATTTACTGAAAGATGGTGTCTAGGCTTTTTTTTTTCAATCATGGTTTTCACAAAGTCCAATAATTCTTAGATTGTCCCCCCTGTATCTAATTTCCAGGTCAGTGTTTCCAATGAAGTATTTTACATATTCTTCTCTTTATACTTTTTTGGGATGTTTTGTCTGACTGATTTTTAAGTTCCACTGAGTCTATTGTTATATTCTAATTTTTAGTGTTTTTCTTCACTTAGCTTTTTTATCTCCTTTTGCATTTGGCTAATTGAACTTTTAAATGAAATATTTTGTCCATTGGATTTTTTTTTTCAATTTCGCAAATTCTGTTTTTCAATGAATTGATTTCTTTTTCAAATCTATTTTATAAGGAGTTATAAGGAGCTTTTCCATTTAATCAAACCTAATTTTGTAATATATTATATGATTTTGCCATTTCACTAAATCTATTTTTTTTCAGGATTTTTTTTCAGATACTTTCTGATTCCTTTCCAAACTCTCTTGCAAAGTTGTCATTTCCTTTCCCCCATTTTTTCTAACTCTTTTTTTAAGATCCTTTTTTTAATTTATTTCTGCTAAGATAGCCTTGTGAGATGGAGACCAATTCATTTCACCCTTTGAGGCTTCCTCTGGAGATGATTTGTCTTTAGTGTCCTCAGAGTTTGAAGTCTATTCTCTGTCTCCATAAAAGCTACTCCTATTCAGAATTCTTGTTTTATGTTTTTTGTTCATTTTTTAAAAGTTGAGGTCTGCTCTTAGGATAAAGTGGGGGATTGTCCTGAGCTTCCTCTACCAGCAATAATAGGTTCTCACTGCCCTGGGCTGGAGTTGTTGACTTCCTAACTGTGCTTGGTGGGTGTGACCAAATCCCCCATTATTCTGGAGTTCAGAGGCTCACTATTTATCTTTTGTATTTGCATTGGATGTCTCATACCTAATCTCCTGATTCACTGGCTTCTAAACCAGGGATAAATTAGCCAATATGGTTGTATTTGGCTAAGAGCCTCTCAATAGATTCCCCAGCCAAGGATGCCACACCATCCTGGGTCCCTGAGCTTAGCCACCATCCTCTCCCTTCCTCTGCCCAACTGAAACAGATGTTTTCTGTAATTTTTCCAAAATATCTTCTGCTGTGAATTTGTTACACTCCAAATATTTGTGGGTTTTGCACTCTGAAACAAATTCTGACACTTGATCTGGTACTGATCTGAGGAATGACAGAAAGAGCTTGATAAAGACCTGTTTACTCTCCACCATCTTGGCCATGCCCTCTCAAAAATGTGTACTTAAAAAACACTTCATTGACCCCAAATTAAGAACCTCTGATCTGGCGTTCTCATTTCTATTATATGTTCTTTATTTATTTTTTGAAGGGGTTACTCCTTCATATTTTCTAGGAATTATAGTGGATTTTGTATCAAGTTTTTTATTTTCTTTAAGTCTTTTGGATGATGATAATTATCTCCTAGATTTGTATTTTGAGCAGTCTATGTTGCTTAATATTTTTCTGCCTGGCATTTTCTTTTCTTTCCTCTTTTTCCAATCTAACTTCCTAAATTAAGATTTTGTGTCAGTGCCAGAATCCACACTTTATGAAGCAAGGGTAGCCTTTCTTAGATCTTATTGACACTCTCTAATATCTGGGTAATGGGCCTTATATTCTTTAAATACCTGAGGAAAAACTGAGTATTGAGTAAAGTGGGCTCCCTACTAAGTTCCTTCATACCTTTTAGAAAATCTATGGATGATCATTATAGTTCACTAGTCTATGGTGAACCTGCTTTTGAATTTGTCATTTTTTTCTAGGCAGCTTTCCATAATAAATGAATCTGATATTGATTATATTTTGATTCATCTCTGTCTTACTCAGTTTCCCTATCAAGGTTTGCACCTTGTCTTTATTTCCCCATTCTTAGTCTTGGGAAGATTTCTTGAATAAATAAAAGAAAGATTTCCCAACATTTTTGATTATGATCACTGATTATTGTTTCAAGGCACCATCCCACAGAGACATCATCAATCATTGCACTAGTTTGTTAACAGGGGGGTGGGGGGTTATGCTGTTTTAAGGGTTTATGATGTTTATTTTTAAACTTCAAGCCATCTTTAAATAAACACAGTTTCATTTCAGAATAAATGTTTTGAAGTTTTGTAAAACCTCTTTCTATATATATTAAGAAGTAGGATTTTGGTCCCTATACTGACATTAAAGTTTATCATTTAAAGGGGTACATTAATTTCTGATATGGTCCATGGAATCATTTGAAAATATTCAGTTCAATAAAACTCTTACTAAAAGGATGAAAATTCCACAAGCCAAAGATTAATATAGTGAAGGTATGTGCTCAGATGAAAGATTTAGCATATAATTTAAAGAAGAAAACTATGAAAATCTTAAAAATGAATTTTATTAAGTTTTGGGTAAAGCTTATAAAATATAGAAAGGAACTATATCTGGTCCAGTTTTCCTGAGACTTTGCCTGCCTAAGGTTTGTACTCTTGTCTTCAGAAAATTAAGTTTCTTGAAATTCTGGATCTGAAATAAGGTTATAAAGAAACAACATAAAATGATAGCTAAATTAAAGTTAGTATTTTTAATTTAAACTTATGGAGAATCTCCAGCCTTTCAAGAACATGGGGGAGCAGTTTTATCACAGATAGGTTTGTATCATTTTCTATTCTTCCTATATTATTGAATAACAATAGTAAAAATAAAGGATAATAGATTATCCCAAAGTATATATCTTTATGTTGCATATAAATGAGTAGATACTGAATCTCAGATTATGTTGGTAATGCAGAACTACTAGATGAAGAACTTTTCTACCAATGCAAATATTACACTTCTATACAAATTAGAGGCAGAAATCTTAGTAAGGCACTAAGAAGATTTGCCTAATGTCACAAGGAAGGAAGGAAAAAGGAAGGAAGCCTATTTTGCGAATATCTTGTTCATCATTGAGGCTGTGGATAATAGAGCCGGAGCATAGGAAGAGCATTGCTTTAAAGAAAGCATGTGTACAGATATGGAGGAATGCTAGGTGTGGTTGATTTAGACCCAGTGTTACTATTATTAGGCCAAGCTGGCTGGAGGAAGGAAGGAAGAAAGGAAGGAAAGAAAGAAAGAAGGAAGGAAGGAATAAAGAAGGGAGAGAAGAAAGGAGGAAGAGAGGAAAGGAGGAAAATGACTGCCAGAATTACTATACTTGGATGATTGGAAGAATATCAAGGGCTTGGTTTGAAATTAAACAAATTTGTCAGATACATTGCCTAAATTCCCACAGTAATTTCCAGCCTTCTGTTTGACTTTATGAGAGATGTACCTTCAGGGGGATTGTGATGAAAATAAAATATGGATCTACTTACTTGGGGGGGAATATATTCCATATACCCCATATACTACTGATATATATCCGTATACTACTGATTTCTGGTAATCATGGTTATTGAATATAATGTTCTTCCTCTTATCAAAACCCAGAAATGATCATTTGTGAAAATTATGAAGTTCAAGTTACTTCAAAAAAGGAAATTACAGAATATTGTTTTATTTTCTCGAACTTGGTAACCGTTGGTATTTTTAGCTTTCATACAGCATTTACATAACAAAGATTAGTCCTAGCCCTCACTCTTCTTACTGGATTTTAGTACAAAGTCATTAGAGTTTGGGATAGGATAGAGGAAAGAGGGAAACTTTTTCCCAAGCTGAAAAGGTTTCACAAAGCTTTTACAAAACAAAGGACCAGCATCAGTAAAAAGAAAACACAGTAGAAACATTCAATTGGTCCTAGATCTAAGCCAAACAATGTAGCCTGTATGCTCAGATTTTGTTACCAGGCCACTGGTCAATTTGAGTGTTGATTACTCTAAAAACAAAAAATCCATTCTCCTACTGCCTTCCACAGAATTTACTCTACAGTGGTCACATAACCTATGTATGTTTTTTTTCACACTGGAAGGAAAGGCAAAAGAAACTTAAGAGGTTTTATAATCCATTCTTATTTTACAGATGAGAAAAGTGATAGAGAAAAGTTAATAAGACCACATGGGTAGTAAGTAGCCAAGCTGGAATCTGAATTCAGGTCTTCTTAATTCCAAATCCAATATCCAATCTACTACCAGCTATATGTCTGCCACTGACAAGATTCAGAGGGTGCTGGAGTGGATAAAGGATTGGATTTGGAGTTAAGAACAATTGTGTGAATCTGCACAAGTCACTATTTGAACTGCAGTTCATCAACTGTACAATTGAGTGTCTAATGACTTTTCCCTCTCAGGATTGTTGTGTAGCTCAATTGAGATAGTACACATAAAGCACTTTGCAAAAAGTAAAGAATAATGTCAACATCAGCTACTATTATAGAAGCATGGCAAGTTATCTATATAAGAAATATCACACACATTGAAATATTAAACTTTGAATTCAAGGAAAAAAAGTTGCCAAAATTAAGATATCAAATGGAAGGGAAGGAGAGAATAAAAAATAAATAATAAACAAATGAGTGAAAAATAAATAATTGCCCCACAGATTAATACTGAGTAGAGATGGATATGTAAGACTAAGGATGTAATTCTGCTTTGGCCTTCTGAACATTCTCCTGAAATGTTAAGGAAAAAAAAAAAACAGGAAATCACATCTTATCAGGGCTTTTAAAATTTGTACAGATCTAAACTTCACTATTAGAAGCTGTAATGAAATTGATTCAAGGCATGAAATTGGTTATCAGTTGATGACAGTGATAAAGATAATGAAGGTGATGATGACCGTGGCTAACATTTATATACCACTTTAAGATTTAGAAATGACATCACCACCACTATTCTATCCCCTTGATTGTCACAATAAACTTGTGAGATATATGTTCTTGTTTTATAAAGAAAATAAGGTTCAGAGAAGCAAAATGATTTACCCAATGTCAGACAATGTTTGAGGGAGCATTTATAGCTAGGTCTTCCTGATTCCAAGTTCTGCACTCTATTCACTACTATAGGATATATAATTCTCATTTCCAGCAGAACTCAGTCCATTACTCTATTTTAACTTGACAGGACCTAGATAACTTCATTCAGTAAAACAAGATAAATGCAAGATATTGATGCCAATACAGCTAGAGGAAGGAAGAATCAAGAAAAGCCTCAAAAACAATGTGATGGAATTAAATTTAAAAGGAAATTAAAGATTCTGAGATGGATTTGAAAATTTGTGTATTCAAGGAATGGTGGAAAATCATTGAAGAGGCATGGTGAGATGTGTGAAAAATTACAAAAGAGCTAACTTGGCTGGACTGCAGAGTGTATACAAAGAATTAATGTTGGAAAGCTTCATTAAATCCAGGTTTTAAATGTCAACAGAGAAGGTTGTGTATAATCCTCAAAGGAATCAGAATCCACTGGAGTTTTTTAAGTAAAGAAGTAATATCTTCAGATCAAATAAAGACTAGAGGCAAGAAGATCAAATAGGAGGTTATTTAAATACTCTAGAATGGAGGTAATGATGATCTAAACTACAATGGTTTTCAAGTTGATTGAGAGAGAGTGATGGAAGAAATAGTTTTTTTTTTTAACCAATACATTAAAATTTTTAATATGTTTTGTTATCACTATTTTATTTTTTAACACTTTTTATTTTCAAAACATATGCATAGATAATTTTTCAATATTGACCCATACAAAGCCTGTATTCCCCTCTTTCCCCCCACCCTCTCCCCTAGATGGCAAGTAATCCAAAATATATTAAACATGTTAAAATATATGTTCAATCTAATATATTCATACATATTTATCCAATAGTCATGCTGCATTAGAAAAATCAAATTAAAAAAAAAAGATGAGCAATAAAACAAAATGCAAGTAAAAAACAACAAAAAGTGAAAATGACATGTTGTAATCCATACTCATTTCCCACAGTTCTCTCTCTGGGTATAGATGTCTCTCTTCATCACTGAACAATTGGAACTGGTTTGAATCATCTCATTGTTGAAGAGAGCCATATTCATCAGAATTGATCATCATATAATCTTGTTGTTGCCGTGTATAATAATCTCCTGGTTGTATTCACTTCACTTTGCATCAGTTCATGTAAGTCTTATCAAAGCAGAGATGAGAGGACAACATTTTTTTATTATTAAAGCTTTTTATTTTTCAAAACATATGCATGGACAATTCTTTAACATTAGCTCTTGCAAAATCTTGTGTTCCAATTCCCATACCCTTCTTTCCCCATACCCTCCCTTAGATGGCAAATACTCCAATATAAGTTAAATATGGTAGAAATATATGTTAAATCCAATATTTGCATACCATATTTATACAATTATCATGTTGCAGAAGAAAAATCAAATAAAACCAGTTAAAAAAAAAGGAAAAAAAAGAAGCAAAACAAAATGCAAGCAAACAACAAAAAGAGTGAAAATGACATATTGTGATCCACACTCAGTTCCCACAGTTCTCTCTCTGGATGTATGTGATGACCGCATATTTTAAAATCAGCCAGAGTCAGGAATTCAGGTTAAGGAAAAATCCTCGATCTTTATTCTTTGTGGAGGTGAAGAGGGATGGCAATAGGAATGTGTACAGCCACCACACAAACCCGGCCAGCAGTGTCTCTGCCTTTCTTTCTCCACCCACCCAAATCATCTCTATGTCCTTTCTTATACAACACATCAAAATTTGCACAAAGAGTGGGCAGAGCCATTCTTTCTCTAAGCATATATAAACAGAGTATCATCCAATTGTTATTTAGCCTCACATGCTTGGGACCTCAGTGCATCAACTCGAGCTTCAGCCCATTACAGGTGTAGATGGCTCTCTTCATCATTGAACAATTGGAACTGGTTTGAATCATTTCATTGTTGAAGAGAGCCATGTACATCAGAATTGATCATCGTATAATCTTGTTGTTGCTGTGTATGATGATCTCCTGGTTCTACTCACTTCACTTTGTATCAATTCATGTAAATCTCTCCAGCTCTCTGAAATAATTCTGTTGGTCATCTCTTACAGAACAACAATATTCTATAACAATCATATACCATAACTTATTCAGCCATTCTCCAATTGATGGGCATACATTCATTTTCCAGTTTCTAGCCACTACAAAAAGGGCTGCCACAAACATTTTTGCACATGTGGGTTTCTTTTTCTCCTGTAAGATCTTTTCGGGATATAAGCCCAGTAGAAACACTACTGGGTGAAAGGATATGCACAGTTTGATAACTTTTTGAGCATTTCCAAATTGCTCTCCAGAATGATTGGATCCATTCATAGTTCCACCAACAATGTATAATTGTCCCAGTTTTCCCACATCCCCTCCAACATTTGTCATTATCTTTTCCTGTCATCTTAGCTAATCTGAGATGTGTGTAGTGGTATCTCAGAGTTATCTTCATTTGCATTTCTCTGATCAATAGTGATTTAGAGTACTTTTCATATGATTACAAATGGTTTTAATTTCTTCATCTGAAAATTGTCTGTTTTTTTCCTTTGATCATTTATCAATTGGAGAATGGCTTGAATCCTAATAAATTTGAGTCAAATTTGTATATATTTTAGAAATGAGACCTTTATCAGAATCCTTAAATGTAAAAATATTTTCCCAATTCATTGCTTCCCTTCTAATCTTTTCTGTATTAGTTTTGTTTTTACAAAGACTTTTTAACTTAACATAATCAAGATTATCTGTTTGGTGTTCAGTGATGAATTCCAGTTTTTTGTTTTTTGTTTTTTTTTTGGTCACAAATTCCTTTCTTCTCCACAGATCTGAGAGATAAACTATCTTATGTTCTAATTTGCTTAGCTTATAATATTACTCTTTATATCCAAATCATGAAACCATTTTGACCTTATCTTGTTATATGGTGTTAGGTGTGGGTCAATGCCGAGGTTCTGCCATATGAGATTCCAATTTTCCCAGCAGTTTTTGTCAAATAATGAGTTCTTATCCCAAAAGCTGGGGTCTTTAGCTTTGTCAAACACTAGATAGCTATAGTCATTGATTATTTTGTCCTGTTATCCTAACATATTCCAGTGATAAACTATTTTGTTTCTCAGCCAGTAACAAATGCTTTTGATGATCGCTGCTTTATAATATAGTTTTAGGTCTGGTACAACTAGGCCACCTTCATTGGCATTTTTTTTCATTAATTCCCTTGAAGTTCTTGATCTTTTATTTTTCCAGATTAGTTTTGTTATTATTTTTTCTACACATGTAAAATAATTCCTTGGGAGTTTGATTGGTATGGCACTAAATAAATAGATTAATATTAGGAAAACTATTAGCAGAATTGACTATGTCAATAACCAAACTAACAAAAACCATATAATTATCTCAATAGATGCAGAAAAAGCATTTGATAAAATCCAACACTCATTTCTATTAAAAACATGAGAGAGAATAAATGGACTTTTCTTTAAAATGATCAGTAACATCAATTTAAAACCATCAGCAGGCATCACGTGTAATGGGGACAAATTAGAACCATTCCCAATAAGATCAGGGATGAAACAAAAAAGAAATGTTTTAAGGCAAAGTAATTCAAATTTGCAACTGAATGAATATATGTGGTAAGAAGGAGTATGGTATTCAGGATAACTCTGAAGATGTGAACATGGATGACTGAATGGTTGATTTACTGTCAGCAAATATCTACAAGGGTAGAAGAGGAATAGATTTAGGAGGGGAAATGAGTTTTGTTTTGGACAAATACTGTGCTTTTGAGTATATTGAAATATTTAGTAATAAACTGGTGATTTTATTGTGAATTCTTAAAAAGTCAAAATGATTTTTAAAACAAGGAACAATTTTACAATGATCTGTAAGACCAAAAGAATCAATAAATGTTTCTTTTTAATTCTCAGAACCACATTCAGATGGAAAATACATTTTCCTCATTAACCTTCAAAGAGTGTGCCTAGTATGGAAGTCATGACAAGTTTTGCTTCACAACGTTTCACATGGAAGCAACCATCTCTTATGAATCCACAACAGATATGTGGAATCCCTTGTTGACTTACATAGCAAGTGGTTTAGACCAGGTATCCTAACTTCCTAACACATGTCTAAGACCTCCATTTCTGTAGAAAATATATATATCCAACTCATTCATAATCATAATCACAATCAATAGAATATAAGCTCCCGCAGGTTAAGGGAATATTTTCTTTTTTTTTCTTTGTATCTCCAGCACATAATAATTCCTGAAATATATTGTGTTTAATAAATGCTTGTTTAATTAAATAATGTCATATCACTAGCTACTTTCATCTCTAAGCATAAGATAATTATTTTCAGGTGATGACTATGATGAGAACTTGTCATCCAATAGTCCAGTTCCAAATGAGAATGATAGTATCATCCTTCCCATCAATTTCTTTCTCATTGTGTTTAAAATTCAGATCTCTAAATCACATATCTGATACCTGAGAACTTTTTTTTTCTAATACCTTTCCCTAAGTAACATATATATATATATATATATAATATATATATATATATATATATATATATATAGAAATGAATAAGCAATCAAATCTCAAATGAAATGTTTGTGAAAATGTATCTTCAATAAAATGTAATATAAATACCATAAAACTATGTTTTTAAAACCTTCACACCACAGGCTGAATTGGGGGAACTTCAAAAAAGGGGGGAAACAGGTTTAATTGAAATTATGATTTAAATGCTTAATCATAGAGTTAATATTTTTGGTTAATCCAGGGTGATGCGTTATGTATAACAGGCCACATTGTCTCCTTAAAAAAAACACTGAGAAGTCACTTTTCATCAGGATATCATTCTTTAAATCCAAAGCCTATCTTCTAATAATTGAAAGAACAATTGACATTGTATGTATACGTGTTTTCCCAGCCTATGTTCTAACTTTCTCTGAATACAATGCTTCAGGCAAAGGCAATCATAGGTTTTGGTATTCAACTCATTTAGCAACTCTGGGTAGCAAGGTTTCTGAAAACTCAGCAGTGCAGGGATAGTTCCTGCTTATGGAGGTCAATAGAAGCAGTGGCTGTAAATCTAAGAGAAAAATATGACCCAAAGGAGAGACTTAATGACAAAGTGGCAAAAGCGAAACTTAATGAGCTCTATTTTTGACTTCATCTGCAGAAGATGCTAATTGTATGCCCTACTAGGGAACAAAAGGAAATTAGCTTGTACTCTATATTGTCCCTGAAAATTCTCCATTCCAACTAGAACTAAACTTTGCTCGAGGGGAGAATAGATAGTCACATTATGAACTTTAGCTTTATGCATACTGAGAAACAGTTAAAGATATAGCCAATTCTCTTCTCCCTACACCAATAGAAAAATTGAGATGATTCTACTTATCCTTTTATTCCAATAGGAAAATTGAGATGACATTACTTACTATAGTCTCATTCTTAAGGCAAAACTTTTTTTTTGGATATTATGTGGTGTAATATATGATAGTTCCTGATAGCCCTGGAGTAACAAATTGTTTTTAAAATACAATTGTGACACATAAAATTTCTTCTTAATCTCACTGCCTTTTCTTTCTGCTTCCTTTTCACCTCTTTTCTGTATTTGATCAGTACACTAATTTTTCCCATTAATTTTTGTACTGTCCTTTGTGTCAGGGAGGAATAAAGAGTATCTGGATCAAAGTTTGTTGTTGTTAAATTTTTTTAATGTCATATATTATTTTCCCCAGTATTCATCACATTTAAAAAAAAGTGCCCAGAAGAGGGCAATGCTTTACCAATGGAATATGTCATTAATAAAAATAATATCAGGGTTTAGCAGCATGAAAAAAGAGTAAATATATTGAAGCAGATGCCCCCCAAATCTTTAATGAAACATTTTCCAAATATCTATAAAGAATCTACTATCAGCAAATCATACCCCAGAGGCAATCATTTACTCTGTATATGTGTAAGGCTGATCCTGTTGAGCTTTTCAACAAATGTTTATTAACATGTGCTCATGCAAAACATTTCCACATTAGTCAAATTATAAAATAAGACAGAGGCAAAAGCAAAAGAAGAAAAAATTCAGTAAAATATAATTCAATCTGCGTTCAGATAACATTAATTCTTTCTCTGGAAATGGATAGTATTTTTCATCATAAATCCTTTGGAATTTTGCTGAGAATAACTAAATTATTGGAAACTGATAATCATGCAATATTACTATTATGTGTACAGTATTCTCCTAGATCTGTTCATTTCATTCTGCATCAGTTAACGTATTTCCAGATTTTTCTGAAATCATCTTGCTCATCATTTCCTATAGCAGAATTGTATTCCATCACAATCATGTAACACAATTTGTTCAGCCATTTGCCAATTGATTGGTATCACTTTAATTTTCAATTATTTGTCATCTCTTAGAGAGCTTCTATAACTATTTTGTACATATATATCCTTTTCTGTTTTTATTTCTTTTACATATAGTCTTAGTAGTGGTATTGCTGAGTCAAACAATCTACAAGGTTTTATAGCCTTTGGGGCACAGATCCTAATCACTCCACAGAATTGTTAAATCAGTTCAAAACTTCATCAATATTGCTTTAGTGTCTCAATTCCCCCCCTTCCTCATCTCCTCTAATATTTGTTGTTTTCTTTGTTATATTAGCTAAACTGATGAGTACAGGTATACTCAGAGCTATTTTATTTTGCATTTTTCTAATCAGTAGTGATTGAGAACATTTTTTCATTTGACTATCAATAGCTTTGATTACTTTGTCTGAAAACTGCCTATTAACATCCTTTCATCATTTGGAGAATGTCTGAATATCAATGTAATGGAATATTATAGTTTTATAAGAAATGATGAGCAGATAAACATCAGAAAAGCTTGGGAAGACTTGCATGAACTGATGCTAAGTGAAGTGAGCAGAACCAAGAACTGATTCTGAATTAAGTGACTAGAACCAAAAGAACATTGTACACAGTAACAACAAGATTATGGGAAGATCAAATGTAATCACAACAATTCAGTGATTCAAGAAAATTCCATTAGATTTGGGATGGAAATGTCATTCTCATCCAGAGAGAGAACTATGGAGACTGATTATGAATCATAGCACAATTTGTTCACTATTTTTATTTGTTTTTTCTTTCTCATTTTTCCTTTGTGGTCTGATTTTTCTTGCAAAACTTGATAAATATGGAAATATGTTTAAAAGAATTGCACATATTTATCTTCTATTATTACTTGATCTTTTGGGAAAGGGAGACGTAAAAGAGGGAGAGAAAAAGATTTGGAATGCAAAGGCTTACAAAAATGAATGTTGAAAACTATCTTTACATGTATTTGGAAAAATAAAATACTATTGAAAAAAAATTTAAATATCCTTTAAAAATCCTGAGCAGCATGCTGTCAGAGAAATCTGGAAAGCCCCACATGAACTCAAGCAAAGTGACATGTACTACATACAAAATAATAGCAATGCTGTGGGATGATCAACTGTGAATGAGTTTGGTATTCTCAGCAGTATAATGACCCATGAGTACTCTGAAGGACTTAGCATAAAAAAAAAATACTATCTATATGCAGACAAAAAAAAAAACTGATTGTGTCTGAATACAGAATGAAGCATACTTTTTTCCTTTTTTTTTTTCTTGAGGCTTTTTTTGGGGGAAGGGAGGAAGCCTATGTTTTCCTTCACAACATGATTTTTATGGAAATGTTTTACATAACTTCGAAGGATGGGGATGGGGATGGGGAGGAAGGAAGGAAATTTGAAACTCAAAGTTTTAAAAAATGTAAAAATTATTTTTACATGTAACTGGAGAGAATAAAATTATATCATATTTTCATTATTTGTCAATTGAGGAATTGTCCTTAATTTTTTTTTTAAATTGACTCAGTTCTCTATTTATTTATGAAATGTGGTCATCAGAGAACCTTGCTGTAAATTTTCTCCCAATTATTATTATTATTGATTATGGTTACTATTATCAATTCTTTTTTCACCTATTTATTCTATTCTCTCTGCTTTCACTCTATCTTCATATGTGCTTTGCTTCTGATTACTGATTACCCTTTTCTTATCCACTTTCTCTCTTAATTCCCTGTAGAGTAAGATAGATATCCAATTCTGAGTATGTTTGTTACTCCCTATTTGAGCAAATTCAGATGAAAATAAGAATCACTGTTGCCCACTATCACCATTATTATTCAATATTGTATTAGAAATACTAGCCTCTGCAATAAGAGTTGAGAAAGAGATTAAAGGAATTAGAGTAGGCAATGAGGAAACCAAACTATTATTCTTTGCAGATGATATGATGGTATACCTAGAGAACTCCAGAGATGCTACTAAAAAGCTATTAGAAATAATTCATAATTTTAGCAAAGTAGCAGGATACAAAATAAATCCCCATAAATCCTCAGCATTTTTATACACCACCAACAAAATCCAAGAGCAAGAGAAACAAAGAGAAATGCCATTCAAAATAACTGTTGATAGCATAAAATATTTGGGAATCTACCTACCAAAGGAAAGTCAGGAATTATATGAGCAAAATTACAAAAAAGTTTCCACACAAATAAAGTCAGACTTAAATAATTGGAAAAATATTAAGTGCTCTTGGATAGGCCGAGCAAATATAATAAAGATGACAATACTCCCTAAACTAATCTATTTGTTTAGTGCTATACCAATCAGACTTCCAAGAAAATATTTTAATGATCTAGAAAAAATAACAACAAAATTCATATGGAACAATAAAAAGTCGAGAATCTCAAGGGAATTAATGAAAAAAAATCAAATGAAGGTGGTCTAGCTGTACTTGATCTAAAATTATATTATAAAGCAGCAGTCACCAAAACCATTTAGTATTGGCTAAGAAATAGATTAGTTGATCAGTGGAAAAGGTTAGGTTCACAAGACAGAATAGTCAACTATAGTAATCTAGTGTTTGACAAACCCAAAGATCCTAACTTTGGGGATAAGAATTCATTATTTGATAAAAACTGCTGGGATAACTGGAAATTAGTATGGCAGAAATTAGGCATGGACCCACATTTAACACCATATACCAAAATAAGATCAAAATGGGTCCATGACCTAGGCATAAAGAATGAGATTATAAATAAATTAGAGGAACATAGGATAATTTATCTCTCAGATTTGTGGAGGAGAAAGAAATTTGTGACCAAAGATGAACTAGAGACCATTATTGATAACAAAATAGAAAATTTTGATTATATCAAATTAAAAAGCCTTTGTACAAACAAAACTAATGCAAACAAGATTAGAAGGAAAGCAACAAACTGGGAAAACATCTTTACAGTTAAAGGTTCTGATAAAGGCCTCATTTCCAAAATATATAGAGAAATGACCCTAATTTATTCAAGCCATTCTCCAATTGATAAATGGTCAAAGGATATGAACAGACAATTTTCAGATGATGAAATTGAAACTATTACCACTCATATGAAAGAGTGTTCCAAATCACTATTTATCAGAGAAATGAAAATTAAGACAACTCTGAGATACCACTACACACCTGTCAGATTGGCTAAGATGACAGGAAAAAATAATGATGAATGTTGAAGGGGATGCAGGAAAACTGGGACACTGATGCATTGTTGGTGGAGTTGTGAACGAATCCAACGATTCTGGAGAGCAATCTGGAATTATGCCCAGAAAGTTATCAAACGGTGCATACCCTTTGATCTAGCAGTGCTAGTACTGGGCTTATACCCCAAAGAGATACTAAAGAAGGGAAAGGGACCTGTATGTGCCAAAATGTTTGTGGCAGCCCTGTTTGTAGTGGCTAGAAACTGGAAAATGAATGGATGCCCATCAATTGGAGAATGGCTGGGTAAATTATGGTATATGAATGTTATGGAACATTATTGTTCTGTAAGGAATGACCAGCAGGATGAATACAGAGAGGCTTGGAGAGACTTACATGAACTGATGCTAAGTGAAATGAGCAGAACCAGGAGATCATTATACACTTTGACAACTATATTGTATGAGGATGTATTCTGATGGAAGTGGATTTCTTTGACAAAGAGACCTAACTGAGTTTCAATTGATAAATGATGGACAGAAGCAGCTACACCCAAAGAACACTGGGAAATGAATATGAACTATTTGCATTTTTGTTTTTCTTCCCAGGTTATTTTTACCTTCTGAATCCAATTCTCCCTGTGCAATAAGAGAACTGTTCGGTTCTGCAAACATATATTGTATCTAGGATATACTGCAACATATCTAACATATATAGGACTGCTTGCCATTTAGGGGAGGGGGTGGAGGGAGGGAGGGGAAAAATCGGAACAGAAGCAAGTGCAAGGGATAATGTTGTAAAAAAATTACCCTGGCAGGGATTCTGTCAATATAAAGTTATTATTAAATAAAATAAAATTTAAAAAAAGAAAGAAAATAAGGATCACTTACTCTTCCCCACCTACCTGAATGTCACCCACCACTGTAAAAGTTCTTAAAATTTAAAAACATAAAAAAGATATTATGTGAGATAATTAATCCCATTCTCTCTCTCTCCCTTTTCCCTTCTCCCTGTATATTCCTTTTTCTCACCCTTTAATTTTTTTTAACATATTCATCGTATTTGATTCATATTTGTGGACTCCTAATTGTCCTAATAATGACAAAGATCTTAGGAGTTACAAGAATCATCTTTCCATATAGCAATGTAAATAGTTTATTTAACCTAATTAAATCCCTTAAGATTTCTCTTTCTTAAGCTCTTTATGCTTCTTTTATGTTTTTGTATTTGAAAGTTAAATTTTCTATTCATTTCTGATCTTTTACTTAGGAATGTTTGAAATTCCTCTATTTCATTGAATATCCAGTCCCCCCCCCCCAGAAGATTATACTCAGTAATTTTTTATTGTAAATGTAGTTCTTTGCCTTCTAGGATGTTATATTACAAGTCTTTTGATCCTTTAACATAAAAGCCGCTAAATTTTGTGTTATCCTGACTGTAATTAAAATATCATGATATTTGAATTATCTCTTTCTGGCTATTAGCAATATTTTTGCCTTTTCCTGGGAATTTCAGAATTTGCTTCAATATTTCTGGGAGTTTTCATTTTGGGATCTCTTTAAAGAGGTAACGTGGATTTTTTTTTTTCAATTTCTATTTTGACCTCTGGGGCTAGAATATCAGGGAAGTTATTCTTGATAATTTTTTTGAAGGATGATAGTTTTAGCCTCTTCTTTAAACATGTCTTTCGGGTATTCCAATAATTTTGAAATTTTCTCTCCTAAAATTGTTTTCCAGGTTAGTTGTTTTTCTAATGACAAATTTCACATTTTCTTCAATTGTTTTTCATTTTTTTGGATTTTGCTTTATTGCTTCAATAATTGCCCAATTCTAATTTTCAAGGAATTATTTTCTTCAGTAAGTTTTTTTTATACTTCCTTTTCCATGTGGATAATCCAGCTTTTTAAGGACTTCTCACTTTCAGTAAATTTTTATATTTTTTTTTATTTGGCCATTTCTGTCTTGGTGTTTTCTTCACAGGGTTTTAGTGCCTTTTTTGCCATTTGGCCTATCCTGGGTTTTATGTTATTTTCTTCAGTATTTTTGTGCCTGACTTTCTTGTATCACTGTCATTTTCTTTATTACTTTTTATTCAACTTCTCTTATTTTGTTTTTAGGATTTCAGGAAATGTTTTGGGGTACAAACCAATTTACATTTTTTCTTTGAGGATTTGTATAGAATTGTTTCAACAGTGTTGTCTTCTTCTGAGTATGTATGACTTCCTGTCACTAGAATATGTTTCTTTGGTCAGATATTTTTATTATTTGTCAATTTTCCTGCCTTTTTCTTCATGTTAAAGTTGGACTCTGCTCCTTGGATGAAGGGGAACCTATTCTAAATTTCAGGATTTCTGTGCATCTAGAACTAAGGGTATATAAGCTTTCAGTTCTTGTAAAAATAATATGATCTAAGGAAAGTTCTATTTACTACTCTACTGGTCTATTCTCTATTCTGTATCCAGCTCCAAATTCTCTTTTTCAATCCTGTCAACTATCACAGAATCCCAGATTCTCTGAAGCCATAAAATCTGGTGTACTAATCAGGATTGTGACTCAGATTTGAATATTGATAATGTAACAGACTTGCAGAAAAGGGAAACCTATAGTTTTCTGACCAGTTGTCCAACCCCCTTACTGTTTTTGGATTGAGATTTGCAGAAGCAGTCATTGCTTCCATTGATTCAGTAGCTCCTAAGATCTGCCACTGATTTGTTGCACTGGCACAACTCATAGTCCATTCTCGCTCCAGTACAATTCCTGCTGACTTTCTAAGTTGTCTTGGGACAGAAAATTGTTTCACCCCATTCTTATGTGGGTTCTGCCACTTCAACATTTGGTTTAAGATGTTACTTAAAGTTAATTGCAGGAGAATTTGGAAGTACTCAGGCAAGTCCCTGACTCTTCATCATCATCACTCTGACCTCTTCCTTTCCTCTCCCAACAAACTTAAAGAACTATGCATACTGTTACAAATTATTCTCAGTATTATTGCTCTAATGCCAAAAAGGATATATATACATACATACATATGCATGCATACAGTGGTAATATAATAGAAGCCTTCCCAATAAATAAGAGAATAAAGCAAAGAAGTTTCCATCTTCACTATTTTTAAAGACATAAAAATGCAAGCAAATGCAAAATAACTAATTGAGACAATAACTTTAGCAAATCTGTAACCTATAAAATAAATTTACAAAATGCAGTATAAAAATAATGAAACATAGGAGATAATTAAAGAAAGGAACTCCAATCCAAAGTGACTCCAAAATGCATGATTTTTTTTAAATCAATCTACTAATACACACAAATATGTCTATGAATTCAATTATGACACTTTCCAAAATAATATATCAATTGAAATAGAAAAAAGAATGTTCAATGCTTACAGCAATGCGGTACCAATATAATTAAAATTAGAATATCCCCAATGTTATCTTGCCACTTAAATAGTATAGCAGCACAATTATAAAAGGCATACTTTAAAAATAATAACTATGATTATTATAGCTAGTATTTATATGGATCTTTATAGGAAACTATTAAAAATCTTTACAAATTAACAAAAGATTGCCTTATGGACATATGCTTATTTGATCCTAACATCAATTCTTGGAAATAGGTGTTATTTTATCTATATATAACAGGTAAATGAACTAAAGCAGATAATAGAAAGATAACTTCTCTAGAGTCATAGAGCCACTGAGTATTTGGAACTGTATTTGAATTCAGGATTTCCTGAGTCAAGGAATGTGTCAACTGCATCAAACTTAATAAAAATCATTTTAAAATTATTTGAAGGGACAAATGATCTAGAAAATCAGTGGAAATAAGAAAATGTAGAAAGGATACTTCTAGATCTGAAATTACATTATAAAGTTAAAATAACAAAAATCATTCAGAAATGCTTAAAATTACAAATACATAGATCAAAAGGACAGATTAGATATGAATAATTATAAATAATCGAACTAAATAAAGTAGGAGGGATAAATGACCTAGGAAAGATATCCCCATTTGTTAACTGCTAGAAAAACTGGAAAGCAGCTGGAGACAAGTTAAGCATAAGGCAATATCTTACAACACATTCCATAAAACATTCAAAATGGAAATGTGACTTGAATACTGAGAATCATGACATAGATTTGAAGTAAATCATATACCTTTCAGAACTAGAGGGAATAAAAGAAATTAGTAAGCAAATGAAAGATAGAAGCAATAAAAAAATGAAAAAAATTGATTAAATAAAATTGAAATGCTTTTTGCACAAGCAAAAAAGGCACTAAAACCCATATATCTAGGACAAGAAGGAAAGTTTTTGACTGGGGGAAATCACCTCATAAAACAATCTTTCATATCAAAGACATTTAGACAGGCAAAGGAAATGAATAATACCAAAAGCCAATAAGGAAGTGGTCAGAGGACATAAACAAATGGTTCTCAAAAGAAATCCAAAATGTTAGCAACTACATTAAACAATGCTCCAAATAATTAAAATAAGAGAAATTTAAATTTTAAAAATTCAAGGTTTCTTTTTTTATTCTGAAAATTGGAAAAGATGGCAAAATGCAGGGGTAATCAGTGTTGGGGTTGTAAAGATTAAAAAAAACAACAACACTAATACATTCTGGTGGAGCTGTGACTTGATACAACCATTATGGAAAGCAAATTGTAATTAAGAAACAAAGTTACTAAGATGAAGCAACCTTACCTTACCTTAGAGGTATAAAACTGTTAATGACAGGGGACATTTTATGTCTCTAAAAATTTTTAACAAAAGAGAGAAATAACAGATCAATGAATTGAAAATTCAATAAAAAAATTAAAATCAATAAATAAAAAACCAGCTAAATACTAAATGAGATGTTACTAAAATTTACAAAAAGATTAACAAAATTGGAGGAAATAAACTTCATTAAAAAAAAGGCCCTATTTTTAAAATGCTAACAAAATAGCTTCTTTAAGACAAACAATATTTTATATATCAAAATCTTAAATGAGATAATGAAAGATGAAATTATCAGAAATTATTTTGCTGAATTGCATGATAACAAAAATGATAACTTGTTATGGGCCAGAACTTGAAACAAGGGGCTCTCAGTGGAATTGATAGAGACAATAGTTATCCAATTTAGCATGGTTCAATATGATTGATTTAATCCTACAAAGAGATGTTATGGATCAGAACTTGAAACAAGGTAATAAGTGGAATTGAGGAAACAATGGTTAAATCTAGTTTAGCATTGATTTAATCCTACAACAAATAATTGTTTCCTAGTTATATAATGACTGGTATATACACAGTGTGGAGCATATAAGAGAGAAGTTCTCAGGGGCAGAAGGACAAGCACACTAGAAGCTCTCAGAGGCTGAGACGGATTCATTCTATCTTCCACCCTTGCTGTAGCTGGAGGCTGAAGCACAAAACCCCTGGATTCCAAGGGAAGCTGGCAGAGGCAGAGAAAGCAAAGGACTGGTTGCAGGAGCTCAAGCATAAGGAACTATGGAGAGAGATAGGCCTCTAAGAAAACTAGCTGAGCCCCAAGTAAAGGAGATAAGAATGTGAAAGAGACAATAAAGGATTTGGACTTTAACCCATGGCTCCTGTTTGGGGTGATTACTGAACTGAAACTAAGGCTGCCTCCAGAGACCCCAAGGAAACCTCAACAAGAGAATATTACATTTCAGAGAGAATATTACAATAATGTAAATGATTTGGATGAATAATTACAAAATTATGAAACACTGAGGTTAGGAGAATAAAAGATTATACAGATAATCAGATATCATAAAATAAAAATAAAAATAAAAACAATAAGTGAACATCCAAAATTGGGATAGGAAGAAGCAAAACATGTATAAGTGAATCCTCTCAAACATTCAAAGATCAATTTATTCCAATTTTAAATAAATAGCATTGTAGAAATAGGAAAAGTAAAGATCATTCAAGACCCTTTCTATAATATAAATAAAATTTTTATATATAAGCCAATGAGAAAAATCAAAGAAAGAAAACTGCAGAACACTATCCCTCCCTAATGAACATTAATGAAAAAAATTTAAATGAATATTGGCAAAGGAAATAAACAACTTCTTTAAAACAGTATTTAATATAACCAGTATGGTTGTATACAAAGAAAGAATTCAGGATTGGTTCAATATTAAGTAAACTATAAACGTAACAAAATATTTTAATAAGATCAATAAAAGCCACATGATTATTTTAATGGATATTACAAACACTTTTTATAGAATATACATTCCTCTCAGTTAAAAAACAAACAAAAATGGGAAGAAATAAATCTTTTTTTATGGTAAGTAGTATCTTTTTGAAAAAAAGAATTAACATTATAAATAATGGAGAAAGTCTAAACACATTACAAGAGGTAAAACAAAGACATTTACCATCTACCACTACCATTTAATTTGGTTTTATAAATGCTAGTCATAGCAATAGGATTTTTTAAAAGAAAGAATTGGAGGGGGGTAAACTTTATTCAAAGAGCAAAATCTATCACATTTTACAAATATTTTGATTATCTGGCTAAAGAATTCAAAAAAGTCAACCAAAACTTGGTTGAAATAACTAACAACTTTAGGAAAGTTGCAGGATATAAAATAAATTCATATTTCATCACTATTTCCCTGGTTTTTCCAACAAAATACAATTTAAAAAATGAAAAAAAAATCATTTAATTGGGTTATAATATCTATAAAACATTTAGGAATCTATCTACCAAGGAATCCAAAAGAACTATATGAATATAACTACAAAATAGTCTTTAATAAAAGACAGATCTACATTTTTTTCATTAGAATTAGAATAAAAATGGTGATACTATTAGAATCTATATACTTACTCATGTCATACTAATTAAACTACCAATAGTTTATTTTAGAAAGCTGAAAAAAAAAAAATTCCTCTAAAGGTACAAGAGCAAGGAAATGTTAAGGAAAGAAGCAGGTCGAGCAGTACCAGATTTCAAACTATACTACAAAGTAATAATAATGAATATTATTTTGATATTGAATAAAAAACCAGAGAAATAAATTAGTTGAAGACTTTGAGTATGCAATATTATAAAAGTAAATCAACCTGGGGGATAGACCCAAAGAATTAGGGTAAAGATCATGAGTTGATAAAAATTTATGAGAAAAATGAAGCCAGTCAAGCAGAAATTAGGTTTAGCTCAACATCTCCCACAATATTCTAAGGATCAGTATATGACTCTGATGTAAAAGGTCACAACATAAGAAAATATGAGAAATGAAGAAAAAATATCTTTTTTCATTTATGGTTTGGGAGATTTTTAGAATCATACAAAATATGGAGAATATCACCAAAAATAAATTAAATGAATAAAAGAATAAACTAAACATAATCAAAATAAAAAATGATTATAATAGAGAGTACAGAAAATAAAAACTTTTTAACAAATCATGACAGTATCGCAAAAATTACAAGGGAAACAGGTAAATGGAGTGGTGGAAGGCTGCAGAACATTACCCTGAAAATATTTTGATATCCAGGATATATAAGGAAATGAATTAAATTTATAAGAAAAAGATTTATTCCCCTTTAAATAAATGACCACAGATAGGAATATTTTTCAGAGGACGGTAGCTATGCTATTAAAATCATATTTTCTGTAATTCTCCAAATCACTAATAATTAGAGAAATTGAACTTAAAGCTACTGTAAAATTTCACTTTGTATCCAATATATTAGCAAAAATGACAAAATTAGAATATAATAATTATGAAAGGACAAACGGAAAACAGATACATTAACATATTGGTGAAGTTGTCAATTGGTCTACCATTCTAGAAAGCAATTGATATCATCTCAGGAAAACCATTGCAAAATCAATACCCCAAGAAAAATAAAAGAAAATGGAATTATATTTATAAACATATTTGTAGAACCTCTTTTTAATAGTAAAGTTCTTGCAACAAAAGAAGTTTGTCTTTCAATTAGAGAATGTCTGAACAGGAGTGTGAAACAAATGCAAAATAGAATGTACATTTTCTGGCATGTCCAATATGGACATTTGTTTTGCCTGACATGGATATTTGTTACAATATTTGTTTATCTGTTAATGGAGATGTAGAAGTGGAAATGAGATCATGGCTAGAGGTGGTGAAATCAACATTTTAACAAAGGAAAAAGAAAAGATTAATGAAGCATTTCTTAAACAATAAAAAAGGAGAAAAGAAAATTCATAAAGAGTTAAGATCAAGAAGAACATTTTTTAAAGTTACATGTTAAATTTATTAAGTACTTAAAGAGAAAAACAAATCATACATAATAGAGATTTGCATTTGCCTATATGATTCTCTTTTCCTATCCCATTATATGTATGAATGTTCTCACCTTATTTGGTATTTGTCAAATTCTAAAATAGAGAATTTTTTAAAGTTTTCATGACCCTAGAATTCTAGAAATCCAGAAGACATGGCAAAGGGACTATATTGTTAAATGACCAGATGAGGAGGTTCTTACCTCTGGTTATTATAGCAACATGAGGTAAATATTTTAAAATGGAATTATTTGAGAAAAAAATAAATTCTCACAATTGCATTATTCAAGAATTCTCAATAAGTATTCCAAAATGAAGATTTGAAGCAATCCAGAAATAAAAGCCCAGTCTCTAATGAAAAGACACCAGTAATATATAATTTTTTCACTGATGAAATGCATTCCATAATTGCTCATTTCCTTTCTGTGTGACCATAACTATGTCTATCAAAATATAGTGTTAAGGTGGCTGAATCCCTTGGTGATGTGGTAATGAATCAGCCATTTGAATGATATTTTTAGAGAATGCTTAAAATGGTTTTTAATTGATCAGCCATGATAGTTCCGTATGAGCTATTTTTCTAAAACAATAACAACAACAACAAAACCCAGAAATTTGCAATGTTTTGCAAGAAATGTGTGTGTGTGTGTGTGTGTGTGCTTACTCTTACACAAACATGAAGGTATACTAAGAAAAAGTAACAAAAAGAATCATTCTACTCTATGAATTTATGGCCTGCAAGGTTTCATTTTTAATCCCAAAGCTGCAAGAATCACAAAAATGAATTATATGAACATAAAAGCATCCCAAAAATGACACAAAAAATCCAATTCTCCATGACAAAATAGCCAAGGTGATACTTTTTCAAAGTTTTTTCCCTTGCTGTTAAGATTTTTCACACAAGGAAAAACTAAGAAAATTAAGAGTTATATTTACAGTTAACTTGCAAATATTCTCACAATTCCAATTTTGACAAATTTCAGGAGGGAATTTTTATAGCTGATTATTTAGCTTCTGGGAATATAATTACAATGAAGCAGTGAAGAACATATACATAGATTATAATGAATTGCTACAAAGTTTTATAAAATATTTTTTAATTTAAGAATTGCAAGAGAATATTAAATTTTCTCTGTTACAGCTAATTCTCTGATCTTAAATCTTTATAAGGAACAAGGATAGAAGGAAATTGTATGTGCATATGTGTGTGCGCATATGTGTATACACACCTATGTATATGTGTGTGTTTAAAAATAAACACTGTACCTAAATTCAATTATCAGAAATTAGGCAATTACATATAAACTAATATATTTACACTCCATTTAATGGATTATTTATTTTATTGGTGGCTACAGACTTTATTGGTGCCTATTAAGTGTTCTTAGCATCCCTAATAGATACTAAAACAAAAGGGCACTTTAAATAAAAAAACAATATTACAAGAAAAAAAGAAAAATAGAGACATATAACCAAATTAAACTGGTTAGGCAGAAGGCTCTCCAATTAACTCATTTTTTTTTTAAATGGAATTATATCTATAAACATATTTGTAGAACCTCTTTTTTATAGTAAAGTTGCAGCAACAAAAAGAGTTTGTCTTTCAAATTAGAGAATTTCTGAAAAAGTCATTTTGAATATAAATAAGATAATTTTATGATAAATATTTATATAAATATGAAAGTATAATATAATAAATATATAATAATAAAATATATGTAAAAGATAATATGAAACAAATATAAAATAAAATATGAAGCAAAAAGTGATGGAAGGGATCATTTTAAAGAAACCTGGGAAGACTTGCATGAATTGATATAAATTGAAGAAAATGACACTAAAAAAAATATAATAAAATTGTAAACACCACAATTTTGAAAGATTTAAGATTTTTGATCAATACTATAACCAAGCATGATTCCAGGATTGTGCAAAATAGATGTACATTTTCTGGCATGTCCAATATGGAAATTTGTTTTGTTTGACATGGATATTTGTTACAATATTTGTTTATCTTTTAATGGAGATGTAGAAATGGAAATGAGATAGTGGCTAGACATGGTGATAGAACCAAGAATGAATACAGAAATGGCCCACAGGCATATTGCTGGAAAGGTGAAGTCTAGAACGAACTGAGGCTTGGAAAAATACTAGCAGCAATAACAATTAGGAAAAAAATAAGCTATTGCAAGGTAAGGAAGAAAAAAAATAATAAAACTATGGAATTAATTCATCAATGGACATTCATTAAGTGCTTACTATGTTCCAAGCACTCTTCTAAGCATGGAAATTAGGCAGCTAGGTACTTAATGTATGAGAGAATTTAGACAAGTCACTAAATTTCTTTGTATTTCAATTTACTTATCTGTAAAAGGGAGAATAATACTAATGTCTAGCTCACACTTTTTTTGTGTGAGAAACAAAAGAGATAGCATAAGTAAAGTGCTTTGCAAACTTTAAAATACTATATAAATATTATTATTATTATTATTATCATCATCATTGTCATTATTTTTCCTGTTTGAAAATCATATAAAGTAAAAGAAGGCAATGAGAGAATAGATCTATTCAGTACTAATTTCTCTTGTCTTCATTAAAGAAGGATTTGGGCCTCTGAACTGGAAGGTTAAACAAAGAAAAGATCGAGATTTAGATCCAGAAGGGATCACCTAGTCTATGAAATAAAACTCTCTCTTTTATTGATGAGGAGCTTGAAGCACAGATAGAAAAAGCAACTTGTGCAAGATCAAAAATATATAGTAAGAGGTTAAGGCAAGATTTGTAATATCTTCTTGGCTTTAAGACTAGCATTATATCCGTTATTACTTGCTGCTTTCTTAAAGCTCAAGAGAAGTAAGATATGTTAAGAAATGGCCTGCAATACATGAATTCAATACATGAGATACAGACAAATAATGTAAGATTGCTGAAAGGATTTTCAGACATAATTATAGAGACAATAACCTTTAAGAAATCAGAGGATAGTAAAATAACTAAGGAAAACTAAAGATGGGTAAATATTGTCCTATTTTTCATAAGGAGAAGATTGATTTATGGAAAACTATAGTCTGGTGAAATGACAATTACTTGTAAAATGCAATGGGTTAGTATAAAGATTTCATAACCCCTCTATTAGGAAATAAAATCCTTGAGAGCAAAAGATTCATCTTGTAAGCGGTAGAATAATGAAATGGAATAATTGCTGAACCCAGAGTGAGAATATTTTAGTTTGAGTTCTGGCCCTAATATTAGCTGCATGAAAAGTAGCATGGTACATTAAAAAGATTATAAAGAATCAAAAGACCTGAGCCCAAAGCTTACCTTTGTCACATATACATGTGTGACCTTAGAGAAACTTATTCCTTTCCTAGGCTTAAATTTTCTCATTCATATAATAAAGGGTTTGATAGTGTCTAAAAAAACTTATTGAACTCTAAGTCTGTGATCCAATTAACTTGGCATAGGTCATTAAAACTCTTGGAAATGCTGTTTCCTTGCTGCAAAACACAGAAATTAGATTGGATGATCTCCCCAGTCCTTTCTGAGTCAATGTGTCTATTTCTTTAATCTCCAAATCAGACAAAGAAATGCTTATTCACTTAGACTATAAAGTCAATTCTTGGTTTAGAAATTTAAAGATAACAAAAAAGGAAAAATGTTCTTTCATAAAGCTGTGAGCACATAAATGCTAGAAATGTTCAAGCAAGCACTACAATGAATATCTGTCATGAATGTTAAAAAAGATAATTTCTGAATTAGTTGAAATTATCTCTAAAGTCCCATCCAATGCTAAGATTCTTTGAAAAAATGGCCTTTGAAAGCAAAAGTAACAGGTGTGATTTATTTCCTCAGGCTAATGGAGTACCTTGTTAGTTCATAAGACCATAGATTTAGGCCTACAAGAATCAATAGAGATTATCAATTGAATTTAAAGACTTTGTATGTCACACAGGTAATAAACAACAGAATAAAAAAAAAAAACAACTGAGGTTCTCTGTTCAAATTTGGTGTTCTTTCTATTCTTATTCAACTATTTGCTAGACTAAAGTATTCAAGTATAGTGCAACATCACAAACTATAGCTTGAGGGCCAAATCTAACAGCTAATCTTTGCATGGGTAGCAGAAACAATAATGCTTTCATTACATTTTAAATAAAGTTTCGTTCCATTTCAACATTTTAAATAAAATGTTACTGTATTTAAATATATAAAAAGCATTTTTAGCTCTTAGGAGTACAAAAAGAGATGGCTGGAGTTTGGAGCCAGTGGTTACAGTTTGTGGCTCTGATTGTAAGAAAAAGAGCAGATATGGAGTTAAAGAGTTAAAAAGAATTTAGAAGACCTAAATTTGAGTATTTGTTCTACTATTAACAAGATCAATGGCTGTGATCTTGTAGAAAAAAAAAAGCTTAACCATATTGGGTCTCAGTTTTGCCATCTATAAATTTAGAATAGTGGATAAAGCGATCTCTGAAGTTTCATATATCTGAAAAGTATTTTGGAAACCATAAAGCATTATATCATGCTTCATAATTGTCATTTTCATCATCAATATTACCATTATTTCTAATATTAGAATAATCTTCCAAATTGCTGATTGTCACTATAGATATGATATATGTTTCATGGATATGTGTTTTTAAATAATTGTTTAAAACATATATACATATGTGTGTATGCATGAAAACAAAGTAGCATATCTTAAATCCAAAATCTATAAAACCTAAAAGAAATTTAATAACATATGGGACAAAAAATGTTTAGTGATCTTTCAGAAATTGATAGCTAGATCAACAGCAAAATTGAAAGGAGACCAAAACTAGGTACTAGAAAGTATATTAACTGGCAGAGGTGGAGTTGAAACAAGTTAAATCGCTTAGTTTAGGTCATTTTGATACTAAACTAAGAATAAAAAACAAACTGGCTGCCTTTATGTCATAAAAGGGCCCATCACCCTTAAAAGCTGTCAAACATGTTGATATTTCCTATTAAAAGTCCCTGCAAAAAAATCATAAGCATTCTCTTGCCAGATGTACTTGCCAGATGTAAGATCACCTCATAATTTGAATAAAAGAAGACAAAAAGAAACAGAAATCTTAGTGGCATAACCATTTATTCTGATAAAAACTGAAGATATCTATGTTTATTTTGAAAGATGATAATTTAATGAACTTTCTTTTTGAAATTTCTTTTTTTGAAGGAGGAATATTGGAAAGGATTTACCTTGTTTTTCTCTTTCTTGTCATCTCCATTGCCCTTCCCCCTCAAGGGTGCTATGAATTGCTTACAAACTCTGAGGTTTCCTCATGTTTCCAAGCTTTCAATTATTTCCCCCTCCCCCACTACATTGCCATTCTGAAAAGCCTGTGGTTCCCAGAAAAGCCATTTGAGGAAAAGTGAGTCCTGACAGGACTACAGCTCAGTCAGGTCATTTGTGGTTCCAAATAATTCAAACCGAACAAGGAAAATAAGTCACATGAGGAAATTTTTTTTTAATGTTTCAATATGATAGAGACACATACAATTTACTACTTAAAGAGATATTTATCCAGATGTAGAAGAACTCATGGGAATGGCATAAAGAGACTTCCCTATACAGTGAAATCCTCTTGTAAAGATTTCCCATGTACCATATTTATCAATTAAAGCCTCCCCTAAAATACAAGTACATGTTGTTTCCCACTTACATTATTTCCTCACTGGCAATATTTTCCCTTCCCCCTTCCCAATTTTTGGTAAAGCTTTATGGGAGGTAGGGAGTGTGTTTTTTATTGCATTGGAACTCAACAAACTGAATATAACACAACCAAATTTTGTGGAAAAGTACAATAGGTCAGCAATTTTTTTTGCAAAATATACAGCCTAAATAAGGCTAGGAAAGAGAAAAATATAAGCAGGTAATAAGAAATATAGCTGTAGAAATTATTTTTAGCCTTAACAAAAAGAAAAAAAAATAAAAGAAAGACCCAGCCCTAACCCATCTCCCATTTCTTCTCTCCCATTCCCCAAAACAAAATAAAAAACAACTTCTCTTTTATCATTTCTCATCAAATTTTCTTCTCTCCCTCCCCTTATTTATTTATTTATTTATTTTATAATAACTTTTTATTGACAGAACCCATGCCAGGGTAATTTTTTACAACATTATCCCTTGCACTCGTTTCTGTTCCGATTTTTCCCCTCCCTCCTTCCACCCACTCCCCTAGATGGCAAGCAGTCCTATATATGTTAAATATGTCGCAGTATATCCTAGATACAATATATGTGTGCAGAACCAAACAGTTCTATTATTGCACAGGAAGAATTAGATTCAGAAGGTAAAAATAACCCGGGAAGAAAAACAAAAATGCAAATAGTTTACATTCATTTCCCAGTGATCTTTCTGGGTGTAGCTGCTTCTGTCCATCATTGATCAATTGAAACTGAGTTAGGTCTCTTTGTCAAAGAAATCCACTTCCATCAGAATACTTCTTCATACAGTATCATTATTGAAGTATATAATGATCTCCTGGTTCTGCTCATTTCACTTAGCATCAGTTCATGTAAGTCTCTCCAAGCCTCTCTGTATTCATACTGCTGGTCATTTCTTACAGAACAATAATATTCCATAACAATCATATACCACAATTTACCCAGCCATTCTCCAATTGATGGGCATCTATTCAGTTTCCAGTTTCTAGCCACTACAAACAGGATTGCCACAAACATTTTGGCACATACAGGTCCCTTTCCCTTCTTTAGTATTTCTTTGGGGTAATAAGCCCAGAAGTAACACTGCTGGATCAAAGGGTATGCACAGTTTGATAACTTTTTGGGCATAATTCCAGATTGCTCTCCAGAACGGTTGGATTCATTTACAACTCCACCAACAATGCATCAGTGTCCCAGTTTTCCCGTATCCCCTCCAACATTCATCATTATTTTTTCCTGTCATCTTAGCCAATCTGACAGGTATCTTGGAGTTGTCTTAATTTGCATTTCTCTGATCAGTAGTGATTTGGAACACTTTCATATGAGTGGTAATAGTTTCAATTTCATCATCTGAAAATTGTTCATATCCTTTGATCATTTATCAATTGAAGAATGGCTTGATTTCTTATAAATTTGAGTCAATTCTCTATATATTTTGGAAATGAGGCCTTTATCAGAACCTTTAACTGTGAAGATGTTTTCCCAGTTTGTTGCTTCCCTTCTAATCTTATTTGCATTAGTTTTGTTTGTACAAAGGCTTTTTAATTTGATATAATCAAAATTTTCTATTTTGTGATCAATAATGGTCTCTAGTTCATCTTTGGTCACAAATTTTTTTCTCCTCCACAAGTCTGAGAGATAAACTATCCTATGTTCCTCTAATTTATTTATAATTTCATTCTTTATGCCTAAATCATGGACCCATTTTGATCTTATCTTGGTATACAGTGTTAAGTGCAAATTTTCTATAGATTACTTTATGTCTAAAAGAATCTCACCATCTTTTTGAAAGTGTTTTCTTCTCTGCTTCTTCTTCTGTCTCTGTCTCTCTGTATGTATTTCTTCTTCTTTTTTGTGTCTCTGTGTGTATGTGTAAGTGTGTCTCTGTATCTCTGTCATCATCTCTCTGTAGGTCTGTGTGTTTCTATGTCTGTATGTGTGTCTTTGTCTCTGTCTCTGTCTTTCTCTGTCCCTCTGTCTCTCTCCTTCTCCACCCCTACTCTATTTGTCCTTCCTTCCTTCCAGTTCTCCAACTCTTGGATAATCAAAGTTTTCAGGATCTAGTTCAAAGCTGAGTTCCTCTGAGCCTTTCTTTTACTTAGCACTCCCTACATCTGTGCAATTAATTTGTTCTTATGGATATGTAGTTTCATGTATTTAATTCTTTGGATGTATGTGATCATACATTCACCCTTTCTTGGTTCTTTCTGCAGCACTTTGGAATAGTGTTGTACCCAATGTAGACATCTAAGAATGTTACCTTCTTAGGTAATGAAAATAAATTTAGCAGTTCAGAATCAGGATGTCTAAGGTCAAGGGAAGAGTGTGGTTGGAAGAGTAAAGCAACAGAGCCAATAAAGAAATCAAAAAAAGTACTTAAGATAGCCACATATACTCAGGCATTTCTCTCTCTCTCTGTCTCTCTCTCTTTGTGTGTGTCTCTCTCTCTCTCTCTCTCTCTCTCTCTCTCTCTCTCTCTCTCTCTCTCTCTCTCTCTTTTTGCAGACTCATAGAGAAGGCAAGTAATATTGCTTCCCCAATGGTGATGGCAAAGAAGAGTTGGAAAGACAGTTATCAAAGCAGAGATGAGAGGACAACTTGAAAAATCTTTTTTTTTCCATTAAAGCTTTTTTATTTTTGAAAACATATGCGTGGACAATTCTTTAACATTGACCCTTGCAAAACATTGTGTTCCAATTCCCCCACCTCTATTCCCATGCCCTATCCTAGATGGCAAATAGTCCAATATATGTTAAACATGGTAAATATACATTAAATCCAACATTTGCATACATATTTATACAATTATTGTGCTGCAGGAGAAAAATCAAATCAAACCAATAAAAAAAGGAAAAAAGAAGCAAAACAAAATGCAAGCAAACAACAAAAAGAGTGAAAATGACATGTGATCCACACTCAGTTTCCATAGTTCTCTCTCTAGGTGTAGATGATTCTCTTCATCATTGAACAATTGGAACTGGTTTGAATCATCTCATTGTTAAAGAGAGCCATGTCCAGCAGAATTGACTATCGTATAATCTTGTTGTTGCTGTGTATAATGATCTCCTGGTTCTATTCACTTCACTTTGTATCATTTCATATAGATCTCTCCAGCTCTCTCTGAAATCATCCTGTTGGGCATTTCTTATAGAACAACAATATTCCATAACAATCACATACAATAACTTATTCAGCCATTCTCCAATTGATGGGCATCCATTCAGTTTCCAGTTTCTAGCCACTACAAAAAGGGCTGCCACAAACATTTTTGCACATGTGGGTTTTTTTCCTCCTGTAAGATCTCTTTGATATATAAGCCCAGTAGAAACACTACTGGATCAAAGGATATGCACAGTTTGATAACTTTTTGAGCATTTCCAAATTGCTCTCCAGAATGGTTGGATCCATTCATAGTTCCACCAACAATGTATTATTGTTCCACTTTTCCCACATCTCCTCCAACATGTCATTATCTTTTCTTGTCATCTTAGCCAGTCTGAGATGTGTGTAGTGATATCTCAGAGTTGTCTTCATTTGCATTTCTCTGATCAATAGTGATTTAGAGCACCTTTTCATATGACTAGAAATAGTTCAACTTGAAAAATCAACTACTCTAAATCAACAGGCACTTAGGGAAAATTACAAAGGAATAAAACAAGAAAGGTGTGAACATTTTTAACATACATGTTTAAGTTGTCATTTAAAAGAGCTGCTAGGAAGAGCTACATTTTCAAAATATAGATATGACTGACCACCGCAGATATGGCCAGACCTAAGGATGGAGATATAAATAATTAAACTTTTCCAAAGGTTTCAGGTAAACTGTCTTGGGAAAGGTTGCATCTCTGACCTTTTAGTTGAGTAACAGAAAGAAGTTCTTCATTGAATTAAAAACCTGATTATGGGATAGAGAAAAAGGAATGGGAATCATTAACTAGTTAACATCTGAGTTTTCTCTCCTGTGAAACCCATTTTCAACTTTACTTCAAGACAAAGAAGATTATGGAGAATGTAGGAGACAGAATGTCAACAGAGAGCTGCTATTTGCTTCTGCTTGACTTGAACCTAAAAATGAGAATCCTAGTGCTATCAAGTCTTGAAAAGGAATTCCAGAGAGTCTAAATCTGTGATCCTAAATCTATGGCCCTCTGTTGAACAACAGAGATAAGAGTGTCCTAGGATATTCCTCTAGAGACCAAGTTGACAACAATAACCATTGTATTGATCCTATGATTTAACCACTTCTGAATCAGCTAATAATAAAAGAAAAAAAAATCATCCAAATCACATCTCTCAATCTTTTATCTACAAGTATATCATGAAAGATTTTCTCAAATGCCTTCCTGAAATCTAAGCATGTTATATTGATTGGATTTCCTTAATGTATCAATTTAGTAAAGCAACCAAAAAAGAAAATGAGTTTAGTTTGACATGACTTTTCAATTAACACATGCTAGTTATTAATGATTTTTACTTCCCTTCCAAGTTTTTGTAAGACATTCCATATATATATATATATATATATATATATATATATATAGGAATTTGAAGTCAACTCACTATCCTGTGATTGAAGACTATGCTTTTATATCCTTTTTGAATATCAGAACTAAGATTGTGCTTCCACAGATCTAGAGTTTCTTTCTTATTTGCCACAGTTTTTCAAAGATCACGAAGAGAGTTTTGACTTTTTTTCCTTAAAAAATAGAGATCTGATAATCATATATTTGGGTTGTTGCAATACCCTGGGAGAGTATTTTTCCTAGTCTAGTAACTTGAACCCACTAAGGATAGCAGGGTGCTATATTACAAGTCCTCACTTGGATTTCATATTATTTATTAATCACCTTTACTTTTTATATTTCTCAATACTCAAGCATTTATTAAGCACCTTCTATGTTCTAGACACTACTAAAGTGATAGGAATACAAAATGAAAAGTTGAAAAATATGGCCTAGCCTTAAGGAATTTGTGCCCTGGGAAATAAATGTCTATACATGCAAATAATAGAGATACAGAAAAAAGATCTCTCTCTCTCTCTCTTGCTCTCACTTATTCTTTCATTATATATGTATATACACACGTATTTGGGTGTGCCATACATACATGTACATGTATATATATGGAAAAATGGAGAGGGAGAGGAAAAGAGTAAGGGGGAGGAAAGGAGAGAGAGAGAGAGAGAGAGAGAGAGAGAGAGAGAGAGAGAGAGAGAGAGAGAGAGAGAGAGAGAGAGAGAGAAACTAGCTACTAGAAAGAAATGCATCATATGGAAGTTGAGCACTCTGTGAGGTAGAAATGAAGATGAGCAATGTCTATATAGTACAAAAGTACAGAGACATGAGCAAGAAAGTATTTTGGCTGGAATATGAGGTTTGTGAAGAAAAGTGGCTTTCAAAGACTGGTGAGATTAAAAAATAGATTGTAAAGGACTTTAAATATCAAACAAGAGAGTTTGTATTTGCCCCTAGAAGTTTTATAACAGATAGTGGATTTTTATTCTGTAGGGAAATAATGTGATCAGTTCTCTCTATGATTTAGGAAAATTATTTTGTCAGTTTTATGGAGAATAAAGTAGAAAGAGGGAGAGTTGACTCTGGGAATGCAATGAAGGGACTATTGCAATAGTTCAGGCAAAAAGTGACAAGGAACTGAATTAGGTCAGTGGCCACTGAAAATGAAAAAAAAAAATGCCAGATACAAAAGACATTGAGGCAGAAGATTTGAAAAGATTTTTAAAAAGATTGGATGTATGAGATGAGAAGTCAAAGATGGCTCCACATACACAAGGTGACTACAAGGACAAGGACAAGGAATGGGGAAATTTGGAAGAGGGAAATAGTTTTGTTTTTTTTTTTTAAAGATAGTAATGATAATAATAAAGGCCAACATTAATATAATGATTTAATATTTACTTAGAATGTTCTCCCTCCTCATCGTACAACACATGTATTGTATGAATACATACAATAGTTTTATAACCCTGGGCAAGTCATGTATCCACTGTCTGCCTCAGTTTCTTCAACTACAAAATGAACAAAATAGTATGTACTTTACAGAGTACTGAATATTAAATGAGACAATATGTAAAAAGGACTTAGAACAGTGCCTAGAATATAGCAGATGCGTAATAAATATTTGTTTTTCTCCTTCCCTGTTAAAAAGTGAAGTCTTTGAAAGCAGACACTGTTGTTTGTTTTGTTTTGTTACTGATTTTTTTTTAAATCCCCAGTCCTTCATATGATACCTGGCACGTGGTGTAGATGTTTTAAAAATACTTATTAATTTATTGACTTGCAACAAATAACTATTTATTTTTATTATCTCATTTGATAAGGATTCCTGTTTTAGATATGTTAATTTTGAGATGGCTATATGCTTAAAAATTCTATAGATCGTTACTTTTAGTAGAGAAAACAGTATCAATGAGCGGAGAAAAATATTATGATTCCTGTCTATGTATTTTGTTGATAATGTTATTTTTAACCATTAATCACAGTGATTGTTAGTGGTAATCACCTATTCTTTGCTCATGCTTTTGTACTCAATATTTTAATAATTTTCACAAATTCCCATTTGTGAAGTTTTAAACTATCATGATTTATTTAGTTCATTTTATCTCGTTCTTCTATCTAAGCTTGTACACAAGAATTATATCATCTGCCAATAAATTAAAATTCTTTAAAAAAGCTTCAATGACCTTTGCATTAAAAGTTAATTAATTTTAACATAATGAAAGGACTATTGTGTGAGTAGAAGTGGCATAGATATTGTTTTATCTTGACTAATTTTCTCACAGGAAAGACAACAGCATTGTGTCAACCATTCAAAGCAATCAATCAATAAGAATTTATTATACAGATGAGTCTCAAAGCTATAAGTTCAACATTGACCCCCTTCTTGTGATTCAGTCTTATCATCATTTTGATATTGCCTTCAATTAAATTTTACACTAAAATAATCATCTATCGATCAACCAATGACACAGTGGCAATGCTGCCCCTGTGTTTAAATACAATTCTTAACATTTAATAACTATAATCTTGGATAAGTCATTTGAACTCTTGGAATGGAGATGACAGCAGTACTACCAATTTCACAAACTAGTTATAATTCTCAGATAATATAAAATAAAACACTTTGTAAACTTTAAGGTGCTATTAAAATTGCTATTATTAATATCATTATCAACTTTGTTAAATTAATTCAGAAATAACAGGTTCTAAGGCAAATAATATTCTGAAATTATTATATTATATTGTGCTCAAAATAAATGCTTAAATAAAATAATAAATAAAAACATTAGTAATAAACTTCACCTTCTCTAATTTATATCCCCTAAAGGTTTCTTCAACCCAGTTATGATATCAAACAGAATGATAAGGCTGATGATAGGCAGACACAGAAAGATAGACAGACACAGACAAATAGATAGATGGATGAATAGATGGATGGATGAATGAATAGATATGTACTTCACATTTGTTTGATTTAAGAACATCTTTAAAAATTATACTATAATATCTCCAAAATATGTGGAATGAAAAACTTTTAAAATATAGAAAACAAGCAGAAGAAATCAAAACTATGTGAGAATAGAATGATATAACTAAATATTTAAATCTATCTATATCTATTAAGTATCTATTGAAGATGTTTGTGAATTATATGGGGATGCATTATGATCTAGATTTATAAATATATATATGTAAGTATATATATATATATATATATATATATATATATCATGTGTGTGTTTCTATGCACATATTTCCTGTCATTCTGCTCAATTTTGACATTGTGTCTTCAGTGGTCTTACAGATATCTATTTATACAACCCTGTCCTCACATGATTTTGATGTCTTTTGCTTGCTATCTACTGGAAAGCTCTTTCTTATTTCTAAATTGGAAATGTTGTGGCATAACATCTATTAAAATTATTTTCTTTAGTTTTTATGTCCAAGTAATTATGGGGATAGTTCTGAGATCAAATAATTTCTTGAATTTTCAAAGGTATTTTGAGGTTTGTATTCATTTCTTTTTATTAAGGAAACATTGTCAGCTTCTACTCAGTAATTTCAGCTATTACATCATTTCTTGTTATATATTCAGCAAATGCTAAATTTTTATGGACTACCATTTGAATACTGATTGGAGTGATATATCCAAGATTCTTAACCCTCCATATGTAATTGCAGTCCTAGATTTCCATCATAAATCCTTCCATTTCTTTAAAAAAAAAATCTTTCTGACTCAATCATTTACTTGATATTAAAAATATACATTTTGAGTTGAATTTATATGGAAGTTACTTATGAAGAGCCTTCAGATTCCATTCCTAGGTCCTAATCATTTCACAATTTCCATTTGTAGGAAAAATGCATTTTCAGTTGCATTCAGCAAATTAAAGAGCGCCAATCTAATGTCAGTTTTTGCTATTGGTCGCTGCAATGATGTCTCTTTGCTCCAAAAATATTTCAGTAATTTTTAAACTACTTATCATGTGCTTTAAGAATATTTACCAATCTTCTATCTCCTTTTTGAAAAGAAAATGCTCATCTTTCCATAACCATGTTAGAGTGAAAAAGACTCTGTGTTCATTAACATAGCAAAAATTTCTAGTAGGATTACTTTCCTAACTAGTTATGATAAATTTAACAGTTATGAAAGTATATGTTAAGAATGGAATCATCAAATGTTAATTACTTTAAATATGTTTTTCCCATTGAGCTTTACTTTATGATGCCAGTATGTTTCTTAGCATATAGAGCCATGGCTCTTTGAGAGCTTTATGTTTAATGTATATTGCCTAAAGGAAATGAAAGTATTTGTAAGTATTACCTTAATCCATTGGTTCAATTGACCTCTGCATGAATCAATCAATTAATCAATCAATAAACATTTATTAAGCCTGGAGTTTCTATTTTTCCTTGACATACATTAAGAAATTTACATTTATTGATTTGAAATGACATCTTGATAGTATTAGAGAAACATTTCATGAGCTGGAAAAACCATTTAATATATTTCTCTGTGGAGCCATATAGTTTGATGTCATATATGTGTGTGTGCACGTGTGTGTGTGAATTAATAAAATGTTTTGGTATGAGACTATATCTAATTGGGAAGCCATTCTCAGTTTTTGTATTAAAGAGGGATGATAATGGATTTAAGGCTGGCCTGTATTATAAGAGACTTACTTAAACTATCTCCTTGGAAAATGTCATGTTTTATATCAATTGTTCTTGACATTATCATATTGAGGGTATGTTTTTAGAAGACAACAGCTTTCCATAAAAACATCAAATGCTCTAGTGTTTTCCATATTTTGGGGTTATATACATATATATATATATATATATATATATATATATATATATATATATGAGATTAGGCAAGGATTACATAACTGAGTCAAAAACTTTTTGATAATAAATAAATACAAGTATTTTGGCACTTTTAGTCAGTTTGTTCAGTATGAAGCAAATTGATAATGACTTACTCTTTACATTTATTGACTCCAGTGTGCAGAGCATGAAGTCCTGCTTTCCATGGTCTTCCAACATCTGGTCTGCAGTACCCATACTATTATTGTTAGTGTTAGTACTGTTATTTAATAGCTTTTATAAAGAAATTTTAAGGATTACAAACACATGTTGTATTATTTGATCCTTAAAACAACATAAGTGAAAAAGTTACTATTATTACCCTCACTTTATAAATAAGGAAATCATAGCTAAAAGAATAAGTGATTTGTTCTGGATTACAAGCTAGCAAGTGTCTGAGGAAAAATTCAAATTCAGATCATCCTGGCTACAAGTATATCAAGGCTACTTCCTATCACTCCACAACTTTTACTATCTTCTCCAGTCAGACATCATCATACTATATTGTGACCATATTTGTTCCTATCTCTATCATTTGGCTCTATAACTGCTCATCAATTTACATGTTTGAATGTTGTTTGGGTTATTAATACTACTATCCCAAATACTACTAGCATTTCAGAAATACTTTGCAAATTTATAGCTCATAAGCAGCCACTTCATAGTTATATTATGGTAGACACAGTAATACTTTCAATCAAGTCACATAGCAAGATAAATAACAAAGGAAATAAATCTGTTTGCAATCACCCACATATATGACTGCTGCCAACTCACAGGTTCACTGCAATGGGTGACTCATGTCTTCATGCAATTTTCAAGACATTCTAATCATGAAACTGAAAAAGTTTAAATCATAACTATTTTTGAAGATGATAAAGAATATCCACAAATGTTTTCTGTGAAATCATCTATCTTAAAGGCTTCATTTCCAAAATATATAGAGAACTGACCCTAATCTATAAGAAATCAAACTATTCTCCAATTGATAAATGGTCAAAGGATATGAACAGACAATTCTCAGACGAAGAAATTGAAACTATTTATAGACATATGAAAATATGCTCCAAATCATTATTAATCAGAGAAATGCAAATTAAGACAACTCTGAGATACCACTACACACCTGTCAGATTGGCTAGAATGACAAGGAAAGATAATGGGGAATGTTGGAGGGGATGTGGGAAAACAGGGACACTGATATATTGTTGGTGGAATTGTGAACACATCCAGCCATTCTGGAGAGCAATTTGGAACTATGCTCAAAAAGTTATCAAGCTGTGCATATCCTTTGATCCAGCAGTGTTTCTACTGGGCTTATACCCCAAAGAGATACTAAAGAAAGGAAAGGGACCTGTATGTGCCAAAATGTTTGTGGCAGCCCTGTTTGTAGTGGCTAGAAGCTGGAAAATGAAAGGATGTCCATCAATTGGAGAATGGTTGAGTAAATTGTGGTATATGAACGTTATGGAATATTATTGTTCTGTAAGGAACGACCAGCAGGATGAATACAGAAAGGACTGGCGAGACTTACATGAACTGATGCTGAGTGAAATGAGCAGAACCAGGAGATCATTATATACCTCAACAATGATACTGTTTGAGGATGTATTCTGATGGAAGTGGACCTCTTTGATAAAGAGAGCCTTAATTGATCAAAGATGGGCAGAAGCAGCTACACCCAGAGAAAGAACACTGGAAATGAATATAAACTGCTTGCATTTATGTTTTTCCTCCCGGGTTATTTATACCTTCTGAATTCAATTCTCCCTGTGCAACAAGAAAACTGTTTGGTTCTGCACACATATATTGTATCTAGGATATACTGTAACCCATTCAACATGTAAAGGACTCTTGCCATATGGGGAAGGGGTGGAGGGAGGGAGGGGAAAAATCGGAACAGAAATGAATGCAAGAGATAATGCTGTAAAAAATTACCCTGGCATGCGTTCTATCAAGAAAAAATTATTAAAAAAAAAAAAAAAGAAATCATCTATCTTCTAGTTTTAAAGAAGCAGATAGTGTAACTTCATCCCTCAGACCTCAGAGCTTCAAATATCAAAAACCACATCCATCCTGCCTTCTCTTTTCCCTTCCCTATTTCTAGCTATGCCTATCTGTGTCATAGCTGCTCTCCCCAACCTTTTGGATGCCTCTTCTTCAGTTGATTTCTTCTTCATTCCCTGGAAGCAGCTGCACTCCCAAGCTGCACAACCCCTACTCTGCTACCTTGATCTATTATACTTTTAATTTGGACACACTGAAAGATACTTAACTCAAGCAGTAATTTCTGAATGATGTTGTTCCAAAAATAGATGTAGCATCTGATGCTGAAACCCTTTACATTTCTGCCTGATAATTTTTTTTTTGTATTTTTAATTTTACCTCAATTTGATTCCTTGATGTTCATCTTAGGATATCACTGTCCCACCCCCAATCTCGCGAATCACTATTCTGTCATTCAGTCTACATTGATTTTTCACTTCTTTTAAGTTTCTCTTTCATAGGATGATAGACATAGGGGTCACAAAACCCTAGAAAATATCTTCTCTGACCATATCAAACTTACATAGAAAAAGGGATCAGGAAACCATAGTAAGAATCCGTATGGGTCATGTACTGACTAAAAACAATATATTAATGTACCTGAATTTTATTATATTTTATTTATATTTTCAAATATTTCCTAATTATATTTTAATCTGGTTCAGGCTAAACTCAGGAATATTATGGGCCAAACAGGTATGGGCTACTGGTGCTAGGTTTGACACTTCCTATCCAGTCCAATTTCCTCAAATAAAAGATCAGGAATCCAAAGTTCAGAAAATTTATATATTTGCCTAAAGTCATACAAGCAAAAAATAGAAATAGAGTAGAATTTGAATATTATTATTAGATTATATAATATATTACATATAATATATAAAATAATGTATATTATACAATATATAATAATATTAAATTATACAATATTATACTGAATGTTATTTGTTAAATTCCAATAAGCTCGGCCCATCAGAGTCCCTTGATCTTTGATATAGAATTCCTTGATTTTATATGTCAACAGGAAGAATGTGGATACTTTAAAAGCTGTTGAAATTATCAGGATCATTGCCAGAAGCTGTACTCTGACCATGGCTATCAACTGCTTTGCCTCCATTAAGATACTAATATTGTTGCTCTCAAAAGCCGGTGCTACACAGTTTTACTATCAACTGTTAGCTTGTGTTCCATATATGTTTCTCTTCTTTCTCAAATAGAGCTAAAGTTCCTTAAGACAAAGATCATGCTCTTTTTGTTTTTATATCCCATAATATTATCAACAACCATGACTGATTAAGCACCTACTGCATACATAGTTTATAATTAAATTATATATGGCCCACCAGGAAAGCATAAGATCTTCTTTCCACCTTTAAAGACATTAAATTCTGTTAGGATTGCAAATTTGTTCATTTAGAAACCAGATATAAGAGTCGAAATGTCATTGTGAAGTCAATACCATTCCTTTAGCTAATGGAATACAGAGCTGATTAAAGGCATCATACATATTTCATGCATTGGTTTAACTCTATTTTCAGTACAACCACATGTGCCTGCTTCAGTATATTTATCTTAGATTTCAAGTTCTTAAAGAATATGGACTATGTGTGTGAAGTGGTGTTTTCTTGTTGATGAAATTACTGGTAGCTGTTGATGGTTTAACCCTCCCCTCACTCTGGAGGCTCCTGTTAACATTTTATTTTAGAGAGAAAAACATTTCAGATGATTAAGGTTATTTTTAACATTAATACAAGATAATAAATAAGTGTATTTTTTCCAAATATCTCAATATTCTAAATAGACACAATTTCACTAATTATCAATATTCATCTCCTCGTAATTAACAAGAAAATCATCACTTTCTAAATATTTCCATATGGATAAAATGTTACAAAAATTGATATATTTTTATCTTGAACTGTTTATGTGAAAGACCTTTTTTAAATAAAGACATGTTTGAAATCAACAGAATATGAGTACTTAATGGAAACTAACAAAACAATCTGTTATGGTGACAAGAGCCAAGGGTTAGAATTAAAGATACTTTTGTCATAGGTCTCTTTTAAACTCCTATGGTAGTTTCTGCACAGCCAGATAAAGTACTTTACTTTCACAGTCTCTTGAAAATGTTATTCTTTCTAAGCAAGTACAAAGAATTATTTGTCAAAACACTAGACAAGATCTGATAGATTTTTTTCACCTTCAAAATACCTACAAATTTATCAGCCTAGTAATGGTGTGATTATCTAAAAGCTCTTATTTGCAGATATTATTATGTTAATTATATACATTTTCATGCCCTTGGATACTACTAAATATCCACAGAAAAATCCATAGTATAGTCATACACAGAAAATTAAATTAGTCTGAATTTCCACACTAAAAGAAACAAAATAGATTAAAAAAAAATACATAGATTATGTCATGCACTAGATGAACAGCCTATTGAATGAATTAATCAGTGTGCATACATGCATTTATGTGTGTGTGTGTGTGTGTGTGTGTGTGTGTATACACAGATATCTAAAGTGCTGTAGATGAGACAGGCTAATAAATGCAAATGGAGGGTGGAACTGAATCACATTTCAGGAATTATTTTTTAAAAAGAAAATTTAATAATTCTAAACCTTTCTGCACTTAAATAAAAAATATAGGAGGTTGTGTTTTAACATAGAGATGATAAAAACCCATGGATATTTAGTAAGAAAAGAATATTCATATTGATGTTTTAGAAAGATGTTGTCAGTCATGTAAAGGATGTATTAGAAAGCAGAAAGCCTGGATGGAGACAACTGAAATACTTTATGTGTGACATAATATGAGCCTAAAATAGGATATTAAATTGATGATTGTAATTTTAAAATCAGGCAAATGGAGATGACTGGGAGGTGTAGTCAAGATGTTGGAGTATAGGTGTGAGTTCATCTGGATTCTCCCAACATCTTCCCTTCCAAACAACTTTAAAATAATAATTCAACTCAAATTCTGTCATCTGAATCAAGGTCAGGATGAAATAACTCTCCTGGCTTGGACAACTTAGAAAGTCAGCAATAAAGATCTTTACACAAGCAGGGTAGTTGGACACACAGAGAAACTCAGTAATTACAGTAATTCAAGCAGTAGGTCTTGGAAGCAGCTACAATAGCTGTAGCAGCAGTATGAGACCTTTTACTACACAAATGGTAAGGGAATCAAATAAATGATCAGAAAGAGAATACAAGAAACCATTGATGGAATTCAGTTCAGGATCCTTTTGTTTTACCTATACAGAGTTCTGAGTTGCAGTTCCAGGGGAGAAAGGAGCTCTAACACTGATGAGCTTAGGAGAATAGAAATCCAAGTCATAGTTCCAGAGTGAAAAGGTGGTATAATACTGGTAGCCTGAAAGGAACAGGGACTCTGATCACAATTCCAAGGGAGAAAATAGAACTTGCCCTTGCAGCTGTTCCAAGGCCAAGAGGAGTACTAGAATATGCAGTTTTAGGAAAATATTGCTCAATCTTGAGTAAAGACTGGAGTACAGACCAGGAAAACAGTGATTATAACTCTTCTTAGATCTACCACCTTGGAAGCTCCAAAATATTGCAAACTTCCAGAACCAGTTATGTAACTAGCAGTTCAAAAACCATGAAGCTGAGAGTACTTTCACCTTAGGTGCAGAACCCAATTTTTAAATAGTATTTTTCCATAATTGTATATTAAGATGATTTTTAGCATTCACTTATACAAGATCCTAAGCTCTGACTTTTTCTCCTCCATACTTCCCCTCTTTTCTGAAAAAGGTAAGCAATATGATAAAAGTTATACATGTACTATCACAATTGCGAAAAAAGAAACAGATCAAAAGGGAAACAAATTTTAAAAAGAATAAAATAAGGGCGGAAAGTATGCTTCAATCTGCATTCAGAATGCATCCATTCTTTATCTGAATGTGGATAGTATTTTCCTTCTTTTGTCCTCTTTACTTGTTTTGGATCATTGTGTGGCCGAGAAGAACTTTTTCAAAGTTCATCATTACACAATGTTGCTGATATTGTATAGATTGTATTTCTATTCTGCTCATTTCACTTTATACCTGTTCATAAAAGCTTTTCAAGTTTTTCTGAAAGCTGCATGTTCATCATTTCTTATTGCACAATAGTATTTAATTACATTCACATAATAGTTTGTTTAGCCATTCCCCCATTAATAAGCATACCCATAATTTCAAATGAAAGGACTATATTTTTGCATGTATAGGTCCTTCTCCCTTTTTTTTTATGTTGTCTTTGGATATAGACCAAATAGTGGTTATTCTAGATCAAAGGGTATACAGACTTTGATTGATGGGTATAATTCTAATTTGCTCTCGGAAATGATTGGATCAGTTCACAATTCCACCAACAATTAGTGTCCCAATTTTTCCATATCCTCTTCAACATTTATCATTTTCTTTCTTTTTTTTTTTTTGTCATATTAGTGAATCTGATAGGTGTGAGATAATACCTCCAAATTGTTTTAATTTGCATTTCTCCAATCAAAAGTTGTTTAGGACACTTCTTAATATGCCTAGAGATAGGTTGATTTTTTTCATTTAAAAATTCTTTTTGTCATTTACAATTGGGAAATGCCTTGTACTCTTATAAATTTGACTCTGTTTTCTAGGTATTTGAGAAATGAGACTTATCAAAAACTCTTGCAGTAAAGATTGTTTTTCAGGGGCAGCTAGGTGGTGCAGTAGATAGAGCACCAGCCCTGAAGTCAGTAGGACCTAAGTTCAAATTTGGTCTCAGATACTTAATACTTCCTAGTATTAAGTGACTGGGCAAGTCATTTACCCCAATTGCCTCAGGAAAAATAAAAAGATTGTTTCTTACATTCCTGTTTTCCTTCTAATCATGACTTCATTGGTTTTGTTTTTGCAAAAGCTTTTTCATTTTAATGTAATCAAAATTATTTATTTTACCTTTTGTAATGCTCTCTATCTTTGTTTGGTCATGAATTCTTCTTCTCTCCATAGATGTGTTGAGTAGATTATTTCTTGCTCTTCCAATTTGCTTATGAAATCACCCTTTAGGCTATGAGATGTTGGGTTACATTTTATCTGAATACTATTGTTTTCCAGTTTTCCAGAATTCTTATTCCAAAGATTAGGGTCTTTGGCTTTATCAAACATTAGGTTACTATGATCATATACAAATATCTTCTATCTTGTGAATTTAACATAAACCACTGATCTACCATGCTATTTCTAAATCAGAACCAGATAGTCTTGATGATTATTGCTTTATAATATGGGTTTAAGATCTGTATAGCTAGGCCATCTTCTTTTGTATTTTTTTCATAAATTTCCTTGATATTCTTCATTTCTTGTTCTTTCAGATAAATTTTGTTATTTTTTCTAGGTCTGTAAAATAACTTTTTTGTTAATTTTATTGTTATGGCACTAAATAAATAAATTAATTTACTTAGAATTGTCATTTGTATTATTTTGACTCAGCCTGTCCATGAACAATCGATATTCTCCAGCTGTTTAGCTCTGACATTTCATGTGTATGAAAAGAATTTTGTAATTGTGTTTATTTAATTCCTGGATTTGTCTTGGCATTTAGATTCCCACGTGTTTTATAGTGTTTACATTTATTTATAATGGAATTTATCTTTACATTTCTTACTGCTGTACTTTGTTGGCAATATTTAGAAATGTTGATGACTGATGTGAGTTTATCTTATATCTTTCAACTTTGCTAAAATTATTGTTTATTTCACATTTTTTAAAGTTGATTACCTAAGATTCTCTAAGCATACCATCATAGCAACTGTAAAGAGTGATAGTTTTCTTTCCTCATTGCTTATTCTAATTCCTTCCATTTCTTTTTCTTCTTTTATTAGTATACCTAACAGTTCTAATACTATATTGAATAAGTGATAATGAGCATCCTTGCTTCACCCCTGGTATTACTGGGAGGCTTTTAACTTATCCCCCTTACAAATAATGCTTGCTATTCATGTTAGATAGATACTGCTTATTCTTTTAAGAAATACTTCCTATATTCCTGTGCTCTCTAATGTTTTTAATAAGATTGAATGCTGTGTTCTATCAATATTTTCATTATCTGTTGAGATAATCATATAATTTTTGTTGTTTTTTTTTAAATTATATAAGCAACTCTGTTGATAGTTTTCCTAATATTGAACCAAACCTGTCTTCCTGCTATAAATTCCATCTGGTCATGGTACATAATCTTCACAATATATTACTGTAATGGAATTATTAGTATGTTTGCATTGATATTCATTCAAGAAATGATTTTCTTTTTCTGCTTTAGTTCTTCTTTGCTTATGTCATAAAAGGAGTTTGGTATAACTCCTTCTTGGCCTATTTTCCCATATTTCATAATCTATTGAAATTAATTATTCTTTAAATGTTTGTTAGAATTCATTTATGAATGCATCTGGCCTTAGAGATTGTTTCTTAGGGACTTCCTTAAAGGCTTGTTCAATTACTTTTTCTTTTTTTTTTTTTTTAGGCAATTGGGGTTAAGTGACTTGCCCAGGGTCACACAGCTAGACAGTGTCTGAGACCAGATTTGAACTCAGGTCCTCCTGACTTCAGGGATGGTGCTCTATCCACTGCGCCACCTAGCTGCCCCCAATTACTTTTTCTAAGATGGAATTATTTAGGCCTTCTATAACCTGATTTATTAATATGAGTAATTTGTATTTTTATAAATATTCATCAGTTTCACTTGGATTGTCACATTTATTGACATGTAATTGGGCAAAATATTTCCTAATGATTTATTTAATTTCTTCTTCATTGGTGCCAATTTCATGCTTTTCATTTTTGATCTTGGATATTTGGTTTTCTTCTTTCTTTCTCTTAATCAAATTAGCCAATAGCTCATCTATCTTATTTTGCTTTTTATTTCATAAAACCAGCTTTTAGTTTTATTGATGAGTTCAATTTTTTTTTTTGCTTTCAATATTTTTAATCTCACCTTTGATCTTTAGGATTTCCAATTTTGTGCTCAATTGGGGATTTTTTTATTTGTTCTTTTTTCTATTTTTTTTTTTAAACATTACATGCCTAATTCTCTGATCTGTTCTTTCTCAATATTGTTGATGTAAGAATTTAGAGAAATTAGTTTTCCCCTCAGGATTGCCTTGGCTGCATCCCATAAATTTTGGTATGTTGTCTCATAGCTATTCTCTTTAATGACATTATTGATTGTTTCTGTGATTTGTTCTTTGACCCACTGAAAGAGATAACAAAATAAAAACCCCCAGGAATATTATAACCAGATTTCAGAGCTCCCATGTCAAAGAGAAATTTTTACAAGCAGCCTGAAATAAACAATTCAAATATTGAAGAGATTCTGTCAGAATTACCCAAAAGTTAACAGTTTAGAAAAATATTTAGAAGACAAAGGAGCTAGGAATGACCTAGTTAGCAAAACTGAATATAATCCTTCAGTGGGAGAAATGGATATTTAATGAATTAGGGTTTTTGTTGTTGTTGTTGTTTTGTTTTGTTTTTTAGCACTCTCGATGACTAAAGCTAACTAGAAAGTCTGACTTTTTAATGTAAGAATCAAGAGAAGCATAAAAAGATAAAGATGAAAGAGTAATCATAAGGGACTCAATAGTGTTAGACTTTATATTTTTTATATAGGAAGATGATAAATGTAATTCCTAAGAACTTTATTATTTTTAGAACAGTTAGAATAAATATGCATAGACAAAGATTATGAGTCTAAATGGACTATAATGGGATGATTTCAAAAAGGTAAAATTAAAGGGTGAAAAAGAGTGATATGCTCAGAAAAGGGGGAAGGAAGAGGAAAAATGGGGTGAATTATCTCATGTAAAAGAGACATGAAAGAAAACACTTTTTCAGTGGAGGGAAAAATGTAGGGTGTGGTTGGCAAAGCTTGAATCTTATTCTCATTGAAACCACCTCAAAGAGGAAATAACACAACACAGTTGGAAGTAGAAATCTATTTAACCCTACAGAGAAACAGTAGGGGACAGATTAAGAGATACAAGAAGACTGGTGGAAGGGAGGGAGGATTAAGGGAGTCAGTGGAGAGAAGGAGAACATACAGTTCCTAAGAAGGAGCAAGGTAAAAGAAGAATGAGAAAAGGATAAATTGGGGATTAAGGGAGGGAAATAGAATGGCAGGAAATACACAGTTAATAGTCATAATTGTGAATTTGAATAGGATGGACTTACCCATAAAATGGAAGCAAATATCAGAATGAATTAGAAACCAGAATTCAACATGTTGTGTACCAAAATAAATAAATAAATAAATAAATAAATAAATAAAAATTAAAAAAAAAAAAAAAACATTTAAACACATGGAGAGTAAAAATAAAGGGTGGGGACAGAATTTGTTGTGCTTCAGCTGAAGAAAAAAAATCATGCTTAGTAAACATCATCTCAGACAAAGCAAAAGCAAAATTAAACAAGATAAGAAAGTAAAATATATTTTACTAAAAATACCAAAGGCAAGAAATAATATCAATATTAAATGTATATGCACCAAGTGGCATGGCATCCAAATTCATAAAGGAAAAGATAAATTAATTATAAAAGAAAATAAACAGTAAAACTATGTCAATAGGATACCTCAACATTTCCTTCTTAGAACTACATACATTTAATCATATATAAATAAGAAGTCAAAAAGAGGAATAAAATCTTTAAAAAGTTAGATATGATACCCAAAGGACTATCAAAATATGCATATCCTTTAATTCAGCAGTGTATCTACTGGATCTATATCCCAAAAAGATCATGAAAAAGGGAAAAGGGCCCACATGTGTTAAAATGTTAGTAGCAGCCCTTTTTGTAGTGATAAAGAACTAGAAATTAATTGGATATTTATCAGTTGCTGAATGACTGAATAAATTATAGTATATATATGTTATGGGATATTATTATCCTGCAAAAAATGATCAGCAAGATGATTTCAAAAAGGCCTGGAGAGACTTTCATGAACTGAAGCTAAATGAAGTGAATAGAACCAAGAAAACATTGTACAGTGGCAACAGAATTATGAGATAATCAACCCTGACAGACTTGGCTCTTTTCAACAAAGAGTTGATTCAGGCCAATTCCAATGGATCAGTGACGAAGACAGTTATCTCCATCTAGAAAGAAGACTGTGGAGACTGAATGTGGATTATAACATAGTAGTTGCACTTCTTTGATGTTCTTTGCTTGCTTTTTTTTTTCTTTCTTTTTCATTTTTTTCTCTTTTTGATCTGATTTTTCTTTTGTAGCATGATAAATGTGGAATTATAACATATATTGGATTGCTTGCTGTCTAATAGAAAGGGTAGAAAGAAGGAAGGAAGAAAAACTTGGAACACAGGATTTTGCAAAGGTGAATGTTAAAAACTATCTTTGCATGTATTTTTAAAATCAAAAGCTATAATTAGATTTTAAAATTAAATTTAAAAATTAAATATGATAGACCTCCAGAGAAAACTGAATGAAAACAGAAGAAAAGAATAAAATTTTCTCATTTTACATGATACCAACACAAAAAGTGACCATGGATTAGTTGCATAAAAACTTCACAATCAAAAGCAAGAAAGCATAAATATTAAATTCATTTTTTTCACATCATAATACAATGAAAATTATATTCCATAAAGGACAGTAGAATGTTAGGTTAGAAATTAATTAAAAACTAAGTAACCTAATCCTAAAGATTAATGGGTCAAAGAATAAATCATAGAAAAAAATCAATAATTTCATGAAATAGAATGATAACAATAAGACAGCATGCCAAAATTTTTAGGATGCAGCCAAAACATTATTGAGGGGAAATTTTATATTTTTAAATTCTTATATCAATAAAATAGAAAAAAGGCAAGTCAATAAATTAGCCATGCAATGTTAAAAAAAAAAAAACTAGAAAAAGAACAGATTAAAAATGTTCTATTAAACATCAAATTAGACATCCTAAAAATCAAAGGAAAGATTAATAAAATTGAAAATATCAAAACATTGGAGGTAATAAATAAAACTGGAAACTGGATTTGTGAGAGAGGGACAATAAAATTGATAAGCCATTGGCAAATTTGATTTAAGAAAAAAGAAAATCTAATCACCAGTATCAAAATGAAAAAGGTAAAATGACCACAAAGATGACATTAAAGCAATTTATTAAGAGTTATTTTGATCAATTACATGCCAATAAATCTTTTTTTAAATAACTTTTTATTGGCAGAACCCATGCCAGGGTAATTTTTTATAGCATTATCCCTTGCACTCACTTCTGTTCCGATTTTTCTCCTCCCTCCATCCACCCCTTCCCTGAGATGGCAAGCAGTCATTTACCTGTTAAATAGGTTACAGTATATCCTAGATACAATATATGTGTGCAGAACCGAACAGTTTTCTTGTTGCACAGGGAGACTTGAATTCAGAGGGTATAAATAACCTGGGAAGAAAAACAAAAATGCAAGCAGTTTATATTCATTTCCCAGTGTTCTTTCTTTGGGTGTAACTGCTTCTGTCCATCCTTGATCAACTGAAACTGAATTAGCTCTCTTTATGTAAGATATCCACTTCCATCAGAATACATCCTCAAACAGTATCGTTGTTGAGGTATATAATAATCTCCTGGTTCTGCTCATTTCACTTGGCATCAGTTCATATAAGTCTCGTCAGTCCTCTCTGTATTTATCCTGCTGGTCATTTCTTACAGAACAATAATATTCCATAACATTCATATACCACAATTTACTCAACTATTCTCCAGTTGATGGACATCCATTTATTTTCCAGCTTCTAGCCACTACAAACAGGGCTGCCACAAACATTTTGGCACATACAGGTCCCTTTCCCTTCTTTAGTATCTCTTTGGGCTTTAAGCCCAGTAGAAACACTGCTGGATCAAAGGGTATGCACAGTTTGATAACTTTTTGAGTCTAATAAATCTAACAATCTAAGTGAAATGGATACATATTAATGCAAATATAAATTGCCCAGATTAACAGAAGAATAAATAAAATACTCCATCAATGAGCTCTCTAAGAAAAAAAAAATCCCCAAATACATTCATGAGTGAATTCTACAAAACATTTAAATAACAATTAACTACAATTCTATAAAAATATTTGGGGAAAATAGGCAACAAAGGAGTTCAATAGAATTTCTATTTGAAAAAAAAATGGCATTGATACCAAAACCAGGAAGAGCTAAAACAGAGAAAGAAATCTATAGACAAATTTCCCCAATGAATACTGATGTTAAAAATTTTAAATAAGACATTAATAAGGAATTTACAACAATATATAACAAAAAATCAGACATTATAACCTAAGTGGGATTTATATCTGGAGGGAAGGGTTAGTCCAGTATGAGGAAAGCTATCAGCATAACTGACTATATCAACAGCAAATATTTAAAAAGTCATGATTATTTCAAAATACAGAAAAGGATTTGACAAAATACATATTTATTCCTATTAAAACTCTAGAAAGCACAGGAATAAATGGAGCTTTCCTTAAAATTATGAGTAGTTTCTATCTAAAACCATCAATAAGCATCATCTGTAATGGGGATAACCTTGAAAGCTTTATCCCCCCAAAAAATCAGGAGATGGGAAGTGAAGTAAGGAAGTCCATTTTTACCACTATTATTCAATATTATACTAGAAATTTTGGCTATAGGAATAAGAAAATAAAAAAAAATAATAAAACTATCATTCTTTGTAACTAAGCTGATGGCATACTTAAATAATCCTAGAGAATCAAGTAGAAAATTAGTCAAAATGATTTAAAAATTCAGCAAAGTTGCAGGATATAAAATTACCAGTATTTCTATCTGTTAGTACAAAAATAGAAGAGACAGAGATAAAAAGAAAAACTCCACTTAAAATGAAAGCAGACAGCATAAAATACTTGAGAGTCTATCTGCTGAGACAAACCCAGAAACTATGTAAACACAATTACAAAATATTTTTTCACATAAAATCAGATAAAAATAATTGGAGAAATATTAATTGCTCATGAATAGATCAACTTAAATTTTAAAAAATGATAATTCTACTTAAATTAATTTACTTAGTGCCACTCCACTAAAATTACCAAAAATATTTCATATAACTAGCTAAAAAGCAACAAAATTTATCTGGAAAAGGTCAAGGATATCAAGGGAATCAATAAAAAATATGAAGAAAAATGATAATCTTAGCATATGTCAAAATGTATTACAAAGTGATAATGATGAAAACCATCTGAAACTGGATGAGAAATTGAGTGGTTGGATCAGTGGAATACATTAGGTATACAATACATAGTAGTAAATGGCCATAGTAAAGTAGTTTTTGAGAAACAAAAATTTCTGATAAAATTAGAAAACTTTTTGGTAGAAACTAAACATAGACCAACATACCACATTGTATACCAAAGTCATGTCAAAATGGACACAAATTTTAAACACAAGTGTCTAAGTAAATTAGAATAGCATGGGAAATTGTCATTGTTAGATATATAGATAAGAGAAGAAATTATAATCAAATAAAGGGATAAAGAAGTAAAATGGGTCATTTATATGATATTAAATTATTTTACATAAACAAAACCAGTACAACCAAAATTAGAAGGAAAGCAAGAAACTTAGGGAAGGAAATTGCAATATTTCCCTGATAAAGACATTATTTCTCAATGATATAGAGAACTAAGTGAAATGTATAAGGATACAAGTTATTCCCCAATGGATGAATTATCAATGAATATGAACACACAGTTTAAAAAAGAACCCAAAACTATCTGTAGTCGCATGAGAAAAATGCTTTAAATCACTATTAGCAAAATGAACATTAAAACAATTCTGTGGTATCACCTAACAGATTGGGTAATATGACAGGAAGGGAAAATGTCAAATGTAGGGATGTGGAAAATTAGGACACTTAATAGAATCATGAACTGACTCGAGAGCAATTTAAAATTATTCCCAAAAGATTATAAGATTGTGCATACCCTTTCAACAAGAGTGCTACATCTCTTTTTCAAAGAAAAAAGAAAAGAATTTAGATGTCCAAAAATATTTATAGCAACTCTTTTTGTGGCAGCAAAGAACTGGAAATAATGGGGGATGTCCATCATTTGAGTGGTTAAAGAAGTTGTAGTATATGCTTTTGATAGAATACTATTATACTTTAAGAAATGATGAGCAGTATTCATTTTAAAAAATAAACAATCTGGGAAAAGTTAGATGAACTCACATTAAATGAAGTGAGCTGAACCTCAAGAATAGTATGGATAATAATACCAATATAGTACAATGATCAGTTGTGAATGACTTGGCTATTCTTATCTATACAATGATCCAAGACAATGTTGAGGTACTTATACTGAAAACTACTATACCTTCAGAGAAAGAACTCATGGACACTGAATGCAGATCAAAACTTTTTTTTTTTTTACACTTTATTTTTCTTGGAGTTTTTTAGTCTGTTTTCTTTTGAAACACGACTAATATAGAAATATGTTTTACATGACTTTGTAAATATCAAATTTCTTATTTTTTCAAGGAAGGGAAAGGTAAGGAAGAGAATTTCAAATCCATTTTTTAAGTGAATTTTTTTTTTTACATTTGACTGAGTAGTATTTTAAAAAATTAATAAAATATATTGTGAAGGAAAAATAGGTAAGTCTATTCCTACCCTTTTTACCCCTTTCTGTTGCTGACATTGAAGAAGCAAAATGGGAAAAAAATAGAACTGAGAAGAATTTGAAATTTTTCTTTGTCTTATAAATGAATCTGCCAATGGATTACTTTCTTTTTGGTCATTGTTTTTAAAAAGGAACTACATTCTCTGTAATTAGAATCATCTTAGGATAGCACACATCTTCTGTCATCAGCTCCTACCTTGAATCTTTTCAATTTTTAATGAACTTGTAGATCTTTTGCTCTCTGACATCGTATACATATAAAGACATACATTACATCTACATGGAGCTGTGACTTTTTGGGAGGAATTATATTGATTCTATGCCTTAAGATATACAATGTTGTATGCTATGGACATTGTACAAGTCACGGAATACACCAATGTCAGAAGAATAAAAAAAAAATTATGAATAATCTGAAGTCAATGGAAAGACAAATGGGAAGTATAAATATGCTACAGCATATTAACAACAGTTATTTCTGAGTAAATAATTGACATCTAATTAACAGATACAGAAAGTTTCTTCAAAGACATTCTTGAGTGCAAAACATTCTTGAATATAAAGGAAAGTAAATTGGTGAGTTAGAATAAAATACAAAATTGATAGCCCAGTTTTTTATACTTTATCTCAGAGATCTGATACTAGACAAAAAGGGATCTCAGAGATCTGATACAAGACAAAAAAGGAAGAGGACATCATCACATTGAGTAATATCTTTATGGAATACAAATGTAAAACTTTGGGTAAAAATTGAACTGAATGAGAAATTATGAAAGGGTCATACTTCATCTTGATGAAGTATATAGCAACAGTGGTAATAACATGTAGTCCACAAAATATTTAATTAGTCTGATGTTTCTCTTTTGACTCTGAATGTCATGAAAATATATCCCCTAAAAAGAGCATGATAGTAGCATTAAATTTGAAACAGGAAAATCTGGGTTCAAATTATGCTTAAGACACTTGGTAGCTCTGTGATCCTGGGACCAATGTGTATTCTACTATGTCATAGTTTTCTCATCTATAAAGTGAAGATAATAATATTATCTTGTTCACAGAGTTGTAAGAATCAAATGGGAAATGCATATGAAGCATTATGGATGCTCTGAAAAACTTAAAGGATTATAAAAGAGAAAATTATTATTAATTAGCTTAATAATTAAAGGCTTAGTTTTGTCATTTTTGATAGCCAAAAACCCATCTATAAATAAGAAAAAAGAGTTGTGTGTGTCTGTGTCTATGCCTGAACTACATCTTATAATATTTCCATGAGAAACATAAGTTATCCCTCTTTAAATCTATCAAAGCATTCATTTGTGGTTTTTCCTTTTTCCCTTGCCTGTGTTTTAAACAAGGCAAGAGGCAAGTATTCGAAAACCAAATACATTCCAGTGATTCATCTGGGAGAGGTAAAAAAAAAAAAAAAAAAACTTACATCAAAATGAACCTCAACATAGGGGATCTCCATTTGTAGAGAAATGAAATAAATGTTTGTTGAAATGAGTTGAATTGCATTGGGAACTGAGTCATGATAATTTTCCATGTTGCATTGGCCAGAGTGTCATTTTATTGTTAGTGCCATAGTTTACTTAAACAGTGAGGGGAAACCATTCCAAATATATCCATTGCATTTTAATTTAGGCCACGAGTTGAACCAAGACAAATTTGTCAATTTTAGAAAAGACAGGTTAGTGGTTAATTCCTATGCACCTCTTCATTTCCTGAATTCAGACAGCATTAAAAGCAATAGAATATTATAAAAGAGACAGTTTGTGTTTATCCTGGTGTTTACATTTATAGTCCAAAGAGTACTGGAGATTTTCCAAGAAATTCCAGTTTTACAAGATGTCCAGCCAAATTCAAGACCTGAGAAGTTTAGATTTCAGTGAAGATAAGAATCCAAATGTGGATAATTCTCTAAGTCAGATCGCTCACATGTTTTGGTTCACTCACTGTTTCTTAACACTAGAAATTCCAAAGCAAGGCCTCCATAAATAATGATAATAATTTAAATGAGAATCATAAAAGCTACTACATATCTAAGAACACACTCTTTGCCCAGCCAGCAATACTTATTAGAACCATCGGGGGGGAATTAAGAGGGTGGAAATAATGAAAAGTTCATAGTAGACAAGTCAGGGGAAATGAATTCTAGTTCAAATTCTACCACAAACTTGCCAAGTTATATTGGACAATTCATTTAAATTCTTAATATTTATTTTTAGCATCTGTGAAACAGATGTAATATTATTAAGATAGACACCATCATACAAAGTACAAAATAATATGCAGGTATGGAAAATATACACGTTTGTGAGTGTGTGTGTGTGTATGTGTATGAATACATCAATTTTGAGTATTAAATGCCTACAGCAAACACACTAGCTAAGTGTAGGATTATAACTACAAATAATGAAATAATCTACCTCTTAATAAACCTGAATTCTAGATACATCTGATTTAGTGGATAAAGAGATTGAAAAAAAAAAAAAAAGAAGTGATAGAGGGAGTGGGGAAGGAAAGAAAGGAGGAAGGGAGGAAGGGAGGGAGAGAGGGAGGAAGGAAGGAAGAAAGGAAGGAAGGAAGGAAGGAAGGAAGGAAGGAAGGAAGGAAGGAAGGAAGGAAGGAAGGAAGGAAGGAAGGAAGGAAGGAAGGAAGGAAGGAAAGGAAGGAAGGAAGGGAAGGAAGGAAGGGAAGGAAGGGGAGAAGAATATGCCATGGAGAAGATAACTTGAAAAGAAATCTTGACATTTTTGACTGTTACCCTAAGGGAGCTGAATAGTAGGACTGTGTTTAAATAGGTAAGAAGTCAGGAGTTTCAATTCATAGTCACAAGTCATCCCGGCTATAATCTATTTTTCACCATGGAAATTTTTTTAAATGTTTCGCTATATCTTTGTAATTTATGTTAAAGCCTTAATAAATTTTGTAACTAGAAACACTAGTGTTTATTTAGAACTAATGAATAGGAAATTTGATATTGAGTAAGAATTAAGCAAAATATGCTTATGTGAAAAGTGGTTTTTCTCTTTTATTGAATAAATTGATGAGAGTGCAGAATTAATTAGAAAGATAGTACATTTCTATTTAATTATGAAGAAATATCAGAATATACTCCTCCTCTCCTGATTGCTATAGAACCCAGAATGGAAAAAGATTTTGGAAGGTAGAATTTTGGTTTGACTATCAACAAATGTAGTATACTATGCAGTTCACTCAATCATTACATATAGATATCATGTGCCTCTAATCTTGCTACATACACACACACACACACACACACACACACACACACCACACACACATATATACGTGATATTTTGTGTGACAAGATTATGAATGGGGAAGGGAAGTATAATGGGGAGCATTGTAAAATATCCCCTAGAGATAAAAATTGCTTTTTTCACATACTGCTTCTTTATCAAAATAAAATGAAATCTTGCCCAAAGTGAAATTTAAGTCTTTGTCAATAATCTCCTGTAAATACTTTATTCTGTTCTTGTTGGGCTGGCATCATAACTAGATTTCTTTCCCTTTTGGTAAATCACTGTCTAATAAAAGGAAACCTCTAAAAATGCACCACTGGGCTCCTCCTCTTGGAAAAGTGGTCAACCTCAGACGGCTTTAAAGCACCTTCCTACATGTATCTGACATTGACAAGCATTATCATCCTAAAGGAGTCAATCAAGGAGCTTGGACTGAAGGATGTGTGTTGTTCATTCAAGGATACTTGCAGATGCACAGTGTACAAATAACTTTACTGTTCCCACATGAGCTTATGCTTACACATACACACAGAGAGAGACAGACATACAGACATAGAGAGATATCTAAAACACCTCTATGTTTCACATTTCTGTTTTGGGGGAAAGAGTGTAGGGGAATAACTCAGAGAAATTAACAAAAAACCTCAGACTGGTGATTTCTGGAGCCTCTTTTTCTCTTTTCTTATTTTTTTCCTCAGCAAGGTTGTTGAAGTTCAACAGTGATTTCTTTAATTAAGAGAGAAAACAGAAGAAAATGAGAAGGAATAGTAAATAGTTCTCTCTACTGCCTAAGGGGTTAGTTACAAAGTAAACATTTCATAGACAGGGCCAGCATCTCCTATAATGAGACTGCTCTGGCTAGCAAAACAGCAACTCAAGTTCCTCATCAAGGGCATTCACTTGGAAAAATTAAGTGACCCACTTGTTTTGACTAAAGAGAATCTTCACAGTGGCTTTTTTCAATCACCTAAAGTAGTTTTTAAGATCTACTTACTATTGTTTTTCTCACCAAAAAGCTCTCTTCCATTAAATTTTGTTTTAATGACAACAGTCTCCGCACTGATTGTTCAAAGTTTAAAATGATCCACTAAAGCATCTCTAGCATCTCTTTCTCTGCTTCTCTCTGTCTGTCTTTTTATCTCTCTGTCTTATTGTCTCTCTGTCTCTGTTTCTTTGTGTGTGTGTGTGTCTCTGTGTCTCTGTCTCTCACACACATATACAAACACCTACAGAAACACCTCCCCCTCTTTCAAAGAAAGAACAAGAAGAGTATATAGTTTGAACTTTGGCAAGGGAAATAAAGCAGAAAATTTCTATCAACTCCCTCCCTTATCCAAACCAAAGCATACTTATAGATAAAAGGAGGGGTATTAACATTTGTCAAATTTGCCTTAAGCTCCCTAGAGAGAAGAAGCTATATAAACCTAAAATATAAATAAGGAACAATATTTCTTTTTGGTGGAAAAGAAATCATCCAGTAAAAACCTCAGAAATTTTAACCTCCCTTCTTTTCAGTGCTGCACAGTCTAAATATTTGGCATATATTGGAAAGCATCATGATCTATCTTAATAAGGTCAGTACCAAAACGTAACAAATAATCAGTTTTTAAAAGGCTGAATAATATGAAATATTATTTTTATTAAGTCAATAAAGAGAGTAAAATGAGGGACTAACTAAATTTTTAAAAGGATAGATCAAAAAAACATGACTTTTGCCTCAAGTACTTTCAGGAAAGAAAATAACCTAGTTTATGTTTAAATGGTTAAGGAGTAAGTTGGAAACGTTTTTTATATTTTTTTAATTTTAAGCAGGAAGCAGGAACTTGTTTCCTCACTTGTCAACTGAAGTTGTCTTCCACTGAAGTAAAATTAACCAAGACTCTGAGCTTTGCCCTCCTGAGGTGCCATTTTTTTTGCAATGTGGCCCCAAATCCTCCCTCCCTTCTATTTCTATGTATTCTTCCACTACAGGTTTTGACATTCTGATTGGTTTTACCCTTCAATTTGATCACAAGAGAGAAATGAGCATGTATAAAATTGGCTCATTGTAAAGTGGCAATATTATGGTTTGATTTTACTTATGTCTCAGAGACAAAATACTAGTCACAGCAATAACTTCAGCACTATCAGCAAGAAGGATCCCAAATACCATTCCAGTTCAAAGGAAAAGAGGTGCCTTTGCCCTTGCTACTTCCTCCAATTGGAATGTCCTTCTTTCTCCTTGGATTTATTTAAATCCTATTATTCTGTAAAAGCCAACTCAAATCTCTCCTACATAGAGTCTTCTCTAACTAACTACTCCCACTTTATCTTCCCTTTCCCCATGCTCCTTTTGGGAACTTCATAGTTTAGCACTTACTTGTTTTTGAATTGGTTTATCTCTATTAGTCTTATTTCCTCAATTGAGATAAAGGCTGCCTGGAAGATAGGATTATGCTATATTTTTGTTTATATTCCCATAGTTCTTATTTTTATGCTGGGCACACAGTAGGTCTATAATCATTACCCTTTGAGGGATTCTTAAATATTGTGTTATGTTATGTTATTATTGAACCCTCCTTACAATAATGTTTTAAAATAAAAAACATATAATTGTAAAGAAAACAAATATTAAAATATAACTATAATAATTTTTAAGTTCACAGATCCTACACTAAGAAGCCCTGTACTGGAAGAATAGTTGATCTATTTATAGTTCTGACATTGAATAAGCCAAATAATGCATGCACATACACACACGCTTTTCTCCCTCTGTTTCTTGTCTCCTTTCTATGAGGGAAGGCTCACTCTACTCACCTATTATAAATATAACTCTTTGGATCATCTCCAAATATAGTACAGCCACACTAGAGTGGGTATTATGGCCAGAAAATATATACTGTCTACATAGAGATTGGTATTACAGATTTCCCAAATTAAGGTTTGTGACTGGTTATAACTATATTTCTAACAGACCATCTCACAGGAAGCACTCTTAAAATTCTTGGTATATGCTGCTGTGGGAAGCAGTAGTATATGAATAGGAAGAGGTAGTATATGAATAGAGAGTAGTTGCTTTCACCTGCCAGACTGATTGGCTCTAGCACCTCGATTTAATTGAGGTTAAAGATAGAAGGCAATGGGTAAACTGTTAATATTTTCACAAGGTAATAGTTTGAGACTGGGGAAAAGACAAAGAAGGGCCAAAGACATTGCTGTTCAAGAATGATATTCCCCCAGAGACCATAATGCTTCTGCAATGTGTAGTTTAATCCTGAAGAGTGGTGAAGCAATCAAATGCAATGAAATATCAAGAAGTGCCAAGTCATTGAGCCCTTGAGCAGTATACAGTACAAGAAACTTGAGGAAAGTCACATAATTTGGTTTCAACAACTGACTAAACATATGACTTCCATGCTCGGGTCTTCCCTTAGGACTTTTCTGGCTTATAGTTATTCTGATGGAGAAATGTCTTGATCTTTTCCTGACCACATTAGCTACACATCCTTCGATCTGTAGCTGATGATCACATACCTGCTCTCAAGCACCAAGTTTAGTAACCTGACTTCACACATTCAGAATCAATTGTTTCCTTCCTAGTCCCCAAAGACCTATTTTGCTATAGCCACTAGGTAGTAGTCTCTTCAAATGTCAGCAAATTCAAAGATAAGAGAATGAGATCTAATAAATATATCCTTGAATTGATCCATCACTTCTGGGGGAAAACAAAGGGTGAAAAGGCTCAAGTAAAGTCTTTCCACATTCCACATTATTAGGAACAATTGTGTTCTTAAAAAAAAAAAAAACCTTCAATGTGAGGGGGAGGGAGGAAATAGAAAAGGAATCTGAAAAGGCTGAAGAGAAACCTGATCCACATCAGCTGGTAGAAGTGCAAAAGAATGTCACATTGAGAAAGAAGGGGGGAGGGGATGAAGACCACTGCAAATTTGGAGCCAAAAAAAAAAAAAAAAAAAAAAAGTCAATTTGAGATTCTTCCCAAAGAGGAAGTAGCTACTTCCATCTAAGGTCATGCTGTCCTCATTGATGAGTCAACCAGCACAGATGCACATGACCCATTTGTATCTGCTCTCAGATCCCAGACCATTCTTCACATTCCATACCACCATTCATTCCATCCCTTTCCTTTCTTCCTCCTTGACACTGTAGATGTCTCATATACATGTCCACACATACACCCACGTGCACTGAACTTCCCATCTCCTATTTTGAAAACAGTAATCAAAACAGTACAATCAATACTATAGAAAGAGAATGTCAATTAACTTTCCTATGGCTCCATCCTGTCACTTTCTGAACAATATGTGCTTCGCTAGTCCCCACTCTCTTAAATATATTTTATTCCTATTAGAAATTAAACTCTCTGAGGATCCAAATCCTTCTGCTTTTGCTTGATGTTATGGGTCAAGTACTAGAAAGTAAGTCAGGAATATTTGAGTTCAAATCTCACTTCATTGTACTTATTAGTTATGTGATGCTGGTTAAATCACTTAACTTCTTTCATCTTGTTTCTTTATTTGTAAAATAATAATAGTATTATAATGGAGAAATAATAGCACTTGTTTTGCAGAAATATGGTAAAGATTAGATGAAATAATATACGTAAAGAACTATATGGGCAGCTAGTTGGTATAGTGGATAGAGCACCAGCCCTGAAGTCAGGAGGACCTGAGTTCAAATATAGCCAGACACTTAACACTTCCTGGTTGTGTACCCTGGGCAAGTCACTTAATCCCAACTGCCTCAGCAATACACACCCACACACACACACATATATATAAACAAAGTATAATATAAATATTAACTATGATTACTGTTGTATTTGTGTCATTAAACTCCCTATGGCTCTACATTCCCTTAATACAGTGTTTCTCATTTAAGAAATGCTTTTTTTCTTCATTGATGCATTTGTGCATTGAAAAGGAGGCTGCCTGACCTCCAGTGAATGATGAAATGGTATCTAGAAGCTGCCAAGTGAGAAATCATCCAGGAATGATTAGAAAAAGAGAAAATCAGTCAGCAACTCACTACTTAGGGATTCTTAAGCAGGTGTTTGTTGACCTAAAAATAATTAAAGAGGTCTATTGTCTTCTTAGGACACAACAAGATACAAAAGAAAACCATCCAAGACTGGTAAAAATGATTGACTGTCATCCACTTCTATTGGCCCAATTGATACTACCAGAAGAAATCTAGAAAATATTTCCAAAATCTTAGGTAAGAAGCAAAAGAATATAAGAACACAGGTGGTGTTTTTATTGCTACTTTATGGCAACAAAAAAGAGAAAAAATAAATGTGTGTTAGCTTGGAAGTTGGTGTCTAAGAATAGATTTTGGATTTGGAGTCTAGGGTTTAAAAGTTATGCTAGGGGAATTAGAGGCAGCTAGTTGATTCAATAGTTAGACTACCAGACTTGGAGTAGAAAGAAATGATTTCAAATCCTGCCCCCATCACTAACTAGCTATATTACCCTTGGAAAATCATTTAACTTCTCATTTTCCCCATCTATAAAATAGGGGTTATAACAACATCTACCTCAGTGGGTTATTGTGAGGCTCAAATGTAATAACATGTAAAGTGCTTTGCAAATCTGAAAGTGAAATATACATGTGGTTATTATTAACATCATCAACATCATCATTAAATGATAATAATAATACTGTCTCCTAACTAGGAATGGAAGGTACTTAAGAAAGACTTATAATCATGCATTTCCCTGGTGCCTTGCAAATCAAATAAAGAGATTTCAGCTGAAAAGGATGAAGAAGAGAGAAAACTATATAATTACCAAGCTAGATACCATCGAGAGTACTTAGAATGCAAGAAAGCAAATAGCAATTGAGACACATAGAAATTCATAGGAAATAAAACTGAAGAAAATGAACTAGTAGTTAAAATCTGTGGTCTCAAATATCTAAACACAAATGCATAGTTTGAACAAGCTAAAATTAACAAAAGAGCAAATTTAACCTCAAAGTTATTACAAAGACTTAATACCCTCCAAGCTTGGAATTCTCCCCTACATCATCTCTGCCTCCTAGCTTCATTAATGTCTCAGCTGAAGTCTTACCTTTTAAAAGAAGTCGTTCCTGGTCCTACTGAGTCTTAGTGTCTTCCCTCTGAAGTTCTGATCAATTTGCCCTGTGTGTAATCTGTTTATACATATCTAAGTTATAATAAACAACTTTTCTTGTTTCTTTTAAAGAAAACATATCCACCCAACAATGTATTCCATGTTCCATTACAATTTATTGAATTAGAAAACCACATATTAACATTATCTATGCTTTATTTTATTTACCTTGTTAAATATTTCCAAAATACATTTTAATCTGCTTTAAGCCACATTGAGGAGAGTTTTGTGCTGCATGCAACACATCTTTGACATTTCTCACACAAGTATTTTTGTGTGAACATGAATGCAGGGAGAAAGAAAAACAACTTTGTCCTTGAATTATACAACACTTCTTCTGGACAGAAGAAATAGAAGAGAAATTCACAAGCCTGACCCAGATGAAAGATATAGCTGTGATGAGGAATTTCAGTTAACAAAGCATTTTGTGGAGGCCTCTTTCTTTCCCTCCCTCCCTTTCTCTTTCCCCCTTTTTTTCCTTTCCTTCCTGCCTTTCTCCCTCTCCCTCTTACTCTCGATCTTCCTCTCCTTTGCTTCTTTGTTTCTCCCTTTATCTATCTCTTTTCTCCTTGAATTGCTTTTGTAATGGAGGAAGACTGCCCGTGGATCATGTAAAGATATATCCTGACTGATTTCAGTCTAAGCAACCATGTGGATTCTCGAGGTGAACATATTTCTGGCCAAGATGACTCATAATTTTTCCCTGCGGGATGATAAAGGGATCTCTAATTATCTCCACAGCCAAATGAACTTGTGAGTTGGAGATTGCTGAGTCAGAAATGTGTGTGTGTGTGTGTGTGTGTGTGTGTGTGTGTGAGTGAAAGGAGTGCCCAATCCATTATTCCTCTCTTTTTGTCATTGTCTCTTTCTGCCTCTCTTGTCTATTTCTTCCTCTGTATCTTTCCTTTCTTTCTGTCTCTTTGACTTTCAAATCTTTCTTTTTCCTTCCTTGATTCATCCTTTCCTTCTACCTACTTGGCTTTAAAGCAAGGGAACAGGGCTGCATGATTTGTCTCCCAAGAGCCAGGTGGTAGTAAGAACAATTGTTTAGTCTCTTATCTGTCTAATTGGCAACTACCAGTATATGTCCAGCTTAAGCAAGTCTGTGCCTGAGAAGAAGATGATTTTCTTTTGTGTTTGCTTTTCCTGATCTTAAAAGTGTGAGATTCTTAGATAATTGTACCCAGACATCCACTTTGTGAATTCAAGAGATCCAGATATCCCATCGGTGGTTTACTGGCAATTGGAGCCAAATAGCAACTGAGGAATCCAACAAGTGAGTGTGGCTGATGGAAGTATCTGCCTCAGTAATCAAGATATAATGAAGAGAAATGGATAAGAAGTGCTCATCACCAGAGGGAAAAAAACAGAGCTAGACAGACCTCTTATGGCAAACTTAAGCTGAGTGTTAGGAAGTTTTAAAAAATCCAACTTTCTAACAATTAAAGCTTTCTAAAAGTGAAATGATTTGCTTCAGGAAATAGAGTTCCCTCTATTGAGGTTCTTTAAGCAGAAGATAATAACTGTAAAATTATGATGTAGTGCGGGATTTCTGTTTCTGGAATGGATTAAATAACCCATGTTAGCTAGTAATGGTCAGTGATGTCTCTTCAAACTCTGAAATTCTATGATAGTGGGAATTTCTTGGAGTCCACTTACAAAGGGATCTGTCTTAGAATAGCACCAAAATTGTGATTACCCTGCTATGCAGAAGTCCCTTTGCTAATGCAGGTAAGGAAATTCTAAACAACTTATAGTCTTAGAGAGTTGTCTAAGATCACAACTCCAGTTTGGGACAGAGGTGGGACCTGACTCTAAAACTAGATATTAATCTGCTCTATGACTCAAATTGTAATGCCAGAGAAACTGAAGCAAGATAGAAATTAGAGAGTATTTAATAATTTATTTGAAAGGAAGAGATTTACTGGGACCAAATGGATCCATGGTTTGGTCCCAGGGCTGAATGAGACTATCGTCTCCAAGAATCCAGCAAAAAATGTGAGTTCTCAATGACATATATACAAATGGCTCAGACACAGGAAGTAGACTGAAGCAGGAGCAGAGTCAGAGTACTGAGAGAGGGAACAGGACTCTGACAGGGTGGGGTGAAGCACTGGAGATGGGGGGAGGCACCCCAGAAATAAGGAGAGGCATTTTAATAAGACATTATCTGATATTCTAATAGTTTGGGATGGGGAGAGGCATTCTGATATTCTAAAATATAAGATTTTATCCTTATCAAATATTCTGATTAAAAGGAAGGGATGGTTTTGCAGGATTGAGCAAAACAATTATAAACTGAGGCAGAACAATTAGGGAAACTGAGTTAGGATAATTAAATTAAGTCAGGACAGTAAAAGAGAACTGTGGCATGACAAAACAATAAAGTTGGTGAATAAAAAATGAATAAATGGATGTCTCAGAGAGTCATCAAAATGTTACAAGTACTGAAGTGATTTTTTAAAATGCTACAGAGAAGTTTTTTGGGGTTTTTTGGGGGTTTTTTGGTGCCTCCAGAAAGCCATTGGAAAGCAGGGCTTCTTAAACTTTTCGCTTTTCACCTAAAAAAGTATTTTACATGAACCCAAGTATATAAGTATATAAAATAGGTAGACAAAATATATACTGATAATAGATCATAATTTTGTGATCCCCAATGTGGGGTCATGAACCACAGTTTAAGAAGCTGAGCTCTAAGGCACTCACTCTCCTTTTATGTCCAACTGAAAACTGTAATGGTAGACTGTATTATAACAGGAATACTTATAAAATGATAGAATATTAGATCTGGATTGAACCTTACAGATCATCTGGGTTAACATAGTGTTTTTGCAGATGAGGAAGTTAGACCCAGAAAAAAGATATCCATGCCATTTTCAAGGATCCCCAATAAATACATGACTATATTCTTCTGACTCAAAGCCCAACACTCTGTGACAAACTACATCATAATATCTTCCCACATAGAATATGTAGAGGAAAGATATAATGCTCTCCTTTTTCTTACTCACTTCCTAACTAGTTGAGCTTTCAATGAATATGAAGCCAACTAGTCATGGTTTTAATTGATTATTATGCTGACCAGTCTAATGCTACTTGAAAGTTCAACCATCCATTAATAAGGCACTTCCTGTCTTCACAAGAATAAAAGCCAGGGCAGTAGTCTGATGTTGCAAAGCTTAAGCTGCTGCTAGGGAAATTCAGAAGCAATAGCAGAGCTACCAAATCCTCAAATGTGAGTTAAATTAAATTGAATTGCTAGTAAGTGTCTCCCTCACCATCTCCTTAGTAATTCAGATGGAAGAGGGGAGACTTTGTCCAGAGGGCACAGATGTCCTCTACTACTCCACTATATCTATGACCCTGTATGATAATGAAAACTCAAGTGACCTTACTTTATCTGCAGAGTAAACAGTATTCCAGATGTGTTAGAGTAGAGTTCATAGCAGGTTATGGCTTTGTTCCTAACCAGCATCCACAGCAACAGCAGCAGAGGCAGCCAAAAAAAAAAAAAAAAAAAAAGAGGGCCAATTGGAAATAGTAAATAGTTTTTCAGGTGTTTTTGTTTTTGTTTTGGGGGGTTGTCTTTTTTTTTTTTTTTTTGCTCAGTGTTACTGATAGCTTCTTAGCCTTTTTGCACTTGTAACTGCAAAAACATTCATACACATGTGTTTCCAGCCATAAGTAATCTCCGTAAATTCCACTATAAATCTAACTTTGTTTAAACATGAGGATTTCTGTTTTGTTATTATAGATCTTAATCCTCCATGGGCAGCATCTCTCATTCCACCCAAAAAGGGAGAAGTACAGGAATCACCCAAATCAGCCTAGCGTTTTCCCTAAGTGGAAGAGAGTTAAGCCTGAGCTTCACCAAGGGATAACTACAGCAAGAATGGGAAACAAAGCCTCTCCCAGATCTGCTGTAAAACTGGAGTCTAGTCAGAGCTCGCCTGCTGTTAGTACCCAGGGCAGTGATAGGGAAAAAGTTCCAAATGCATAGGAGTATGGATCTCTCTCTCTCTCTCTGTGACTTTAATAGCCTGCAGGCAAATGAGGAGGGGAAAAGATGGAAATTCACATCAGCCTCCCTCATTACTAGCTTCTAAACTGTGTTCCTTTTTCTGTAAAACTGACTGTAGGGATGCCAACTAGTGAGCAAGTCACTATTTATTCCAGAGGCAGCATATAAAAGTTATGCTAGGACTAACAAAATTTACAAATAACTTATTTTAGGTTGGATAAATTGTCTAATTAACAAATAATAATCTATTATTTCTAATCAATAAATAGGAGAGAGCAGAGATTGATACTATCTCTGCCTCAAGTTTCAGTGTGGTTATTATGAGGCAAAGCAAGATGATAGAGCAAAGAATTGGGAAACAACTCTTCAGAGAGGCTAAGGAGAGACAGCAATGTATACAGGCTAAAGTACTATATTTGTGGTGAGGAAGCCAATATCTGAATCATGCCTTAGTAATTGTGTGATCCTGATCAAGTCACTCTTTCTTGCTGAACCTCAGTTTGCTCATCTCTAAAGTGGGGTTTATAATCATATCTAACTCAAAGGGAGGTTGTGAGAATCCAGTTAGATAATATAGTGCTTTTAAAGCTATAACTGCTGAAAGAATATGAGCTTTTTCAGGGCAGAGATTGTCCTGTATTTGTTTTTATATCCCCAGATAGTCACATAGTCAATGCTTAATAATTCCTTGTTAATATCATGGATAGAACGCTGAACTTAGAGTCAAGAAGACCTCAGTTTAAATCCTAACTATCTGTGTGACTCTGGGAACATCACTTAACTTCTCTGAGCCTCAGATTCCTTATCTGTAAAATGAAGAAAACAATGCCTACCTCATAGAATTGTTAGGAAGAAAAAATGAAACATATATAAAACATTTTGCAAACTTTAATGCATTATATAAATATTATTATTGACTGACAAAGCTCTTTGTATATATACATATATACTATTATGTTATGTAATAAAATATATTAAGATGTATATATAAAATTCTATATTATTACATAATTGAAAAAATTATAGGAATGACATCCATTATTATTAATGAAATCTATGCTATTACTGAAAAAGTTGCTATATTTATTGCAGCCTGAAAAGTGAGACCAAATTTGGCCCAAATTATCTAGCTTGACTGTCTACATTTATCAAATGAACCAGTAATTGGCATATCTATCCACTTCACTTTGTAATGTGTAAACACATCTGCAGCCAAAAATTCATCAACACTGTTTACAACATCAGTGGTCTGACATTATAATCTCTCTTCAGGAGCAATAATAATGGATTATTGGCTCTCCCAAGCCAACTCATACAAGACTCTATTCCAGTGTTGTAACGAGGCAAAGACAAAGCTATATAAAAGAATACATGTTCCTTCCTGGCTCGTTATTATCTCACTGAATCCCAAAAATTATTTGCAAGTTATTGAGACTTCAGTTCTGCTTCTATCTCTGCAACTAACTTGTATGATGACTTTGGGTAAGTCCTTTTACCTTTCAAGATTTTAGTGTCTTCATCTGGAAAATGAGAGAAATTTTTAAAAAATCACTAGATAACACTAACATAATCACTAACACTAACATTCTGTGAAGGGAGGACATGAGCTTTTATTAAGAATCTACAATGTGCCAGATATTCTGCTAAGTGCTTTATAAATATTATCTTATTTGATCACAACACCCTGGAATATTCTCATTTTATAGTTGAGGAAACTGAGACAGACAGAAAATAAATGACTTTCCCAGTCACACAGTAGCTGTAGTCAGATTTAAACTTAGGTTTTCCTGACTGACTTCAATGATATCCACTGTATCATCTATCTGCCTCCCCCATGACTATAAGTTTCTACAAACTACATCAAGAAACTGTCATTTCCAAAGTCATGGCAATAGGATAGCTGGTCACCTATAGAAGGCCATCAGGAAGACCTAACTCACTTATAATTATTCTATCAGAGAGACCACTCATTAGATGAACCCATTCCAAAGAAGCAGTGTGCCTTCACTGAATTTAAAGTTAGGAAGAATTTGTTTGAATCCTGCACTATGAGCTTGGGCAACTTACCTAACTTCCCCAAGGCTCAGCTATTTCATCCTTTAAATGGGGACAACAAGAGCTCTTATCTGAGAGGGTTGCTATGAGGTCCCAACAACATGATCAATGTAAAGCATTTTACATAAAAGTGCTTTGTAAACCTTACTTATAATCAGTATTATTCTAATTACTGACTTCATCTTCTTGCTTCCTCTTTGAACATGTCAAAGATGGATAAATATGCTACATGCTTTTTTAAAAAACATGTTCACACCCACACACATACTTTGAAAATATGACTACTTCATATATGTTACCTAAAGATAGCTTCTTGGAATAGGAAAGTTCTGGGCCTAAAGACAAGATGAATTGAGTTCAAATCTAATGTCAGTTACTTAATAGCTGTCACTCCTTGGGTAAGTAACTCTGTTTGTCTCAGTTTCCCCTAATGTAAAGAGGGATAATAATAGCACCTAAGACCCAGGATTTTTGTGAGGATAAAATGAGATAACATTTTTAAAGACTTTAGCACAATACCTATCATATAATAGGTACTTCATAATTGTTTGAAGTTTTCTTTGTTTTTTTAACCTCAATGTAAAACTCTGAAAGAATTGGAGTTTTAAAGACCAAGTAAGGGACAATGAGATCCAGGCTCAATGTCTGAATTTGGGGGAGGGACAGACATATGCTGGGCAAATATAACATGATGGATCTACATGACTTAGAAAGTACAACCCTATTGGGACTGGACTGGTGGTACTTCGGACTTAAAGAAACAGCACAGAAAGGAGTCATATGCAAGAGATAGAATCTTCCTTCATATGCAAGAGATAGAGTCTTCCTTCATAGTTTAGTCTAGAGTTAGCCTAGCCTAAAGCTCCACAGAGTCCTTTTCTCTATAGTAAGTTTTTAATAAATGCTCATTCCATCTCTCTATCATCTGTCATTTAGCTAGTCATTAAACTATCACATTTCAGTACTTTTGTGTTGACTGGAAAGTTTTGTCCTAACCAAACCATATTCATCTAATGGTACTACAATGTTGTTTTACATTATATTTCTTACTGACCGATTTGCACCTGAGGTTAGTCTAAATCCTCCCAGGAGTGAAATATCAGCATAGATCCAGGAATTTAAAATTGGATACCATTGCTAGAGCATCTAGCATACATCTTATTTTGCATTTGTTCAGCTATTTATTGACCCCTTAGGGCTAAATCTTTTCCCAGTCAATCTGAGCTAACATGAAAAATTAAGATCCACTTCCCTCAACCCCTTCATCCTGAACAATAGATTGAAACATGAACTGTCAGAGGTTGCCACTTTGGTAATAATTGTGTGCACCCTTTTGTTGGGTTAATAACAGTCAAGTGCACAAAATCTGTCAAGAGAAAAAACCCTAAAGGTCTCTTTTATGAGATGCTCTGAGGTCTCAGAAGTTTCCATTCTTTTCAGCTCCAGAATGACACACATGATTTTGGGGGGAGGGGGTATGATTCACTTTGCCTTATTGTTAGCTTTTAGAGAAGATATCATTTACCATGCAACCTTTGTGTGTCTCTGAGAGTCAGATAACCAATTTAGAGTTTTGTTGGGCAATCTGACCCTTCCAAGCCACTTTAACTCCTTGACACTGATTTCACCAATTGTAATGCTCAAGTTTCTTATGGGGCAAGGAAGAGTTGCTTTAAAACAAATAAATAAGCCAAAAAAAAAAAAAAAACCCTAAGAGTGAAAGCAACAGGACACTGGTCAAGCAAAGGAAGCAGTTCTTCTCTGTTTCTGGGCTTCTATTGATGTTTTACTCTCTGTTACAACTCCCCCCCATATATACACACCTCTTTCTAGAGATCCCCTGCTTTAATTTTTCTCCATGATTGCACTAGATTTATTGCTCCAGTAAATTTCTGCAAAAGGGGGGTTGAAGGGAAAGAAGGTACTTGAATACCCTGGGGATTGCCAGCATTAGATCACCTGACTACTTGGCACTTTTCACAACAAAAACATTCCTGAGGGTTCAATTGTATTGCCAGCACTAATCCGGGGTTAGAGACAAGCTGGAGGGGGGGGAGGGTGGAAGGAACATGTATGTATACCCTCCCTACTCTGAAGAATATGAAGTTAGGGGAGAATTCTGAGGAAAAGAGAAGCAGGCCTGCCCATCCGCAGATCTCCTAGAAATGTTTTGAGTGAAGAAAAATGTACAGCCAGACTGGTGTTTACACCTCTGCCTGTTGGAAATAGCCTAAAGAGAGGCCACTTCATCAAGATGAACCGAGTCATATTATTACAAATAGAATTGCATTATTCATTGCACTTTATTGTTATCATGACTTTATTATATTTAATTATTCATTACCATTTTTCTCCATTATTGCTGTTATTGATAATACTCCTTTTTTTACCCTGTAATAAAACCACTTCCCTTCATCAGTCACTGTTTATTTTCTGTACTTGCTGTCTCCATGGTACAAGGTGCATAATTGTTTTTCATTCCTCAGTACCCAGAAAGGATAGAAAAGAGAAGAAAGATGGAAAAGGGATATTTCCCTCCATGGTTTTGCACATCAGACACATTGCTTCCCTGGTGTGGACTATAGTTTCCTCTGACCTCAACCAAAAATACCCATCACTTACAGTACAAACAGTTTTTCAGCAAAGAGAAAGGGAACCTGAAGGAGGGAACTCAGCAGGATACATTAAACGGTTACAAGTCATAAAACGTCTATGCCCAATGGCAAGCTATAAAGTAGAATGGATAAAGTTGTTAAATGTATACCATTTCCAGATTGAATTTTACTCCCAGACCCCAGTTTCTGTCCATTGAAACTCAGCTTGCTATCGCACAAAAAGGCTTGTTTTCCTTTTGTTGGTTGCCTATGAAGTCAATTGAGAATCATAGAATTTTAGAGCCAAAGAGAACATATAATTGATATATTCCACAAAACACCAAGAGACTTTCAGCTATCATTGTCACTAATTTCTGTTAAGTGACCTGCCCAAGGTATTATAGCAAGAAAGTGACAAAGTCAGAGACACAAACTGGAGCTAAACAAGTCCTTCCACAATACTAGCAGTTTCACTCATAGCATTGTAGCATTTTTGTGAGAAGACTCCCACATGTACATATAAGGCAAGTTTCACATAATTCCTCAAATATTTGCTCATGAACACATATTTGCAAATGTAGTTTCCAATCAGTTTCTTCAAGGAAGTTGAATATCAGGGCAAAATTGTAAGCCCTGAATATCTTTACAGAACATTTATAATAGTACTTGAATTTCTCTTCAATCAATCAGTCAATAAATAAACATTTATCAAGTACCTTCCTTGTGCCAATAGAACAAAAAGTAGATATTTTTTTCACCTACAGCAAAAAAAAAAAAAAAAGCTAAAGGGATATCACACTGAAGAGAGTACCCAAGCTGCTATTGTACTGAAATAGGGCAGTCTAGCCATCACCATCACAAAAATTTGGGCAGATTTGGGCAAAAGTTTCAGGGTGATCCTCAGAATGATGGTAGTAGCACATAACAGTGGAAGCTGCAAAGGCTGAGGGCAGACACAGTGCTTGGTATATTTTTTTCTCACAAGAAAAATATTCTATTATCCTAGAGCAAAGACCATTCTCCTTATGCCAGTTACAGCTCAGTTTCTCAATGCTGCTGTTCTTTTAAATGTTAATATTAGCTTATAAAATTTATAATGAAAATTTTCAAAAATTCACCTCTTTCCAATAACAGAAAATAAAGACAATAGCAACTGAAGGCCTTTTGGTGTTTTGTGGAATATATCAATTATAAACTGTCTTTTCCTATAATTGCCACTCTCATTATCCTTATTACAAAAAATGACATGATTAAATACCATTCATGTTTTTACTGCTCCTTTCATTGGATGATCTCAAAGCATTGTGCAAATAACAATTCATTAATCTTCATACCCTCTTAGTGTGGCAGGTGAGTAAGAGGGATTATTAGTCAAATGCAAGAATGCATGCATTGGTGGGATAGCCTAAATTATCCAGAAAATTTTCTTCTTTCTCCTCTTCACTTTGCCCATGTAAACACATTGTGTTCTTTATCATTTTATCTAGGAGTTCTCATATTAAAAGATTATAGCAACACAAAACTAGTGAAGTAGGTGCTTTTGTCATCCTTAATTTACAGGTAAGAAAACTGGAACAGGCAGAATTTAAGTATCTGAAGGACATATCTAAAGTTAATCAGAGTTCTTGATTCCATGTCCAGAACTCCATGTGCTGTAATAGCTACCTGAGATGAGTATTTATAAGCACCTAGTATATGCTAGTCACAGCACTAAGCACATTACAAAAATTCTCTCATTTGATCTTCACAAGATCTCTGTGATATCATTGCTATTATTATCCCCATTTTACAGATGAGGAGATTGTGAAGTGATTTTCCCAAGATGATACAGCTAGGAAATGCCTGAGGCCAAATTTTAACTCAGGTCTTCTTCACTACAGATCCAGTGCTCTATTTCCTGTGACACCTAGCTGACTATTTAGTGGCTATATCTTTATTTATCTGTTCAATATAAACTGGACTTTTAAAATACTAATGCTTGAGCTAAAAATATAAGAGAGTAAAGAAATATATACCTAAAGTAGATGATCTCCATGCTACCTGAGTATTCCGGAGAACAAAGGCAAGGGAAGGCATCTAATGTAATAAAGAAATATATGGGGTTTTAGAGGGAAGTCAGTGTGGTGGCGCTGGGAAGTAAAAAGAGGAAACTTTTGGAGAAACTAGGTCATTGTGATTAATCTTGTAAGCTGTATCAAATACCTTTGGAAAGAGGTAAGGCATAAGTCTTAAAAATATATCAGATCATAGAAAGAACTATACAAGTGAGGCAGAAGGATCCATTACAGAAAGCATGAGAAAAATGGAGAAGAGAAATGATAACAGATTTCTAGGAGAATCTAAAATACATTACCCATTTGGGACAGTTTGGTGGTTACAAAGTACTTTTTTAGAATAGAGTCCAAAAGAAGACTTGGGGAAACCACGAAAAAAATGGTTGTTTCTACAGTGAGCATACAAACTAAAGAGAAAGAGCTTTGCTTTGAAATGATGGAAGAAGCAAAAGAATAAAAAGGGGGTGGAGGGGTAGGAATCTCAGAAGTAGAAAGTAGAATTGGAGATAGCTGCTACTTGATTAATAAGCAAACTCTACTTAGCTACATTAAGTTATAAGATCGTATAACTGTAATATACCTACTCTGAAAATAACTCATACTCTATAAGATTGCTTTAGATTTTTGTAAAGTAGTTTTGCATTCACTGAGATAAGTTGCTTGAGGCTTCATACTTTTAATGTCTGTCCACAAGCTATGCTCTAAAAATCATTACTCAGACCTAAATCTTTTACTATAAAACACACTAGTTGAGGGGTCAAGGGTCCTTATATTCTAGTCCCTAGTTTGATAATAATCATTTATATAATTTTGAGCAATTTGCTTAAGCTGGAATGAGCCATAAAAGCAGTAAGACAGCATAGCAGAATGGAAACTGCATCTGGAGTTAAGAATAAACTGGATTCAAATCATACCCATGATGCCAAAGATTGTAATAAGCCAAAAAAGTCACTTAAATTTTCAGATCCTTAAGTTTCTTCACCCTTAAATGAGTTGATTAGACAGAAGGGCCTCTAAAGTCCCCTCAAGACCCAAATGGTCCCATGCTCATCTAATTTGACCCCTTTTTATAAATGCAGGGACAATTCAAGTACAGAGAGTTGCAAAAGCATTGCAAAAGGATTCAGAGGCAAATACCTGAGAACTTAATGCAATTATCCTCTGTTAGGTATTGTCTCCCTTTCCATATCTCAAAACTATTCTTCTTTATCCTTCTTTATCTAATATTCTGAAGTTTCTGATCATTTATATTTCCTGATATCAGTTAATAATTCCCTCTCATCTTCAATCTCTCTTTTATCACTTGTTCCCTTCCCATAACCTAAAACATGACTGGTTTTCCCTTGTCTTTGAAAATCTCCATCCAATTTTGCCTTCTCCTCCAATTACCATTTAATATCACTTCTTTCTTTTATAACCAAAATCTTACAAAGAGGTATCTGTGTTCAATGCTTCCATTCTTAATTTTTTTCAATCTGGCTCCAATGCCCAAAATATAACTAAAATAACTGTCTCCAAAATTAATAATAATCACTTCCATTCACCCACTTTCCATACTAATAAAGCAAGTTATCTATTTTTGTCATCCCATCTTAACCTTTGTAATATGTCTACAATATACTTCATGTTTATTTTTTCTTTGTATAATTGTACAATTTGTATAATTATTAATTCCCATCAAAACCCTTCCCAATTGCTATCCCTTTTTCCAATAAAAATTTAATTCAAATAAAAATCAATGAAATGAGATGAACATAATTAATTTGCTTCAACTGACAATGACTACATCTTTAATTATAAAATATGCACACAAATACAGTCCATATCACATATCATTGTGGATTTGATCTGCCACTATCACCAATAGTCAATATAGTCTCAGTTCACAGATGAGATGGATTATCACACTGTTTATCGCATTTGAAAACAAAGTATGTAAACTCAAACACACAACATTTATAAAAATATTAAAATATCATAAATAATACTCATTTTTGGCTTTATTCCCCCAATCCATATTACTACAAGTCTCAAAAAGGTGACTCTGATTACTTACAAAATTCAGGATACTATCCTTCTTACATTTATTAATTAGCCATTGCTGGCAGATTTTACCTTGAATTCATCCAGTAGACTTGATTAATTTTTTTAGCAAAGGTATTTGCTTAAGTGGTACAACAAAAACTATAGTTCTATAGCATTTTCCCTATATATAAAAAACTAGATCCATAGTCTCCAACAGATACACAAAAAATCTTTGGGGAGGTAAGGGGGACAGTGGACACAAACTCAAAGTACAATAGTAATAAGATAGATATGAAGGGAACAGATACAGTCAAGAAAACTCACAACTACAATCCATGTTACCCTTATACTCAACAAACTTCAATGACTTTCTATCAAGTCCAAGATCAAAAACAAAATCCTCTGGCATTCAAAGCTTTTCATAACTTAACTCCTCCCCTACCTTCCTGTTCTTGTTACATGTAACACTCCCCCAACCACCAGGGACAAAATCCTCAGAAGATTTTCACTGGCAGTCCCTTATACCTTCTTCTTCCCCTTCTCCTCTATAATATCCGTATTTCTTGATTTTCTTCAAATCCAAACAAAAATCACAATTTCTATAGGAAACTTTTTATTTATTCTACATCCTTCTGTCTATTAATTATTTTCTATTTGTCCTGCATATAGCATGCTTGCTAATATTTCCTTATTTGTTGTCTCTTTCATTAGATTTGAGTTCTGAAACTATATTTTTGCCTTTCTTTGTATCCCCAGCATTGAGCACAGTGCCCAGTATATAGTTGGTACCAAATAAATAGCAATATTCTTAACTGATGGAAATCCAGGGCCTCTATGTCTTTTGTCTCTTCCAATTCAGTGCTTAGTATGAAATCAGTGACTGATAAATTGCTCTAATTTCTCAGCTTTCTCCCCATGAATTGTTCTCCCCTGAATTGGTCAATCTATTCTAGGTCAAGAAAGTCCTGTGTATACTAATCAAGCTTCTCAACAGATTAAACTGCTACAGGGCTGGACCAGCTATGTTGTACAAAATTGGTAAGGTCTATCCACTGGATTGTTTAGATTTCTTTCTGATGGGCAACTGAAGTCTTTTATGACTTTAGCCATCGACTTAGCTAGGTGGTTCTATCAACTCTTCAGGTAGAACACTAAAGTATTCTTATCAACTGGAGGGTTATTGTTTTCTTTTAATGAATTATAACAATAGCGCTTAGACTAAGATTGACAGAAAAAGCCTATCCTCACTTTCTACAGAGATTCAACTCTTGAGATTTGTCATGTTCAATAAGAACCTGATAAATCTCTTCCAATTTTAAAATTTTATTTTATTTGAAAAAACAGAGTAAGGAAAAAAAAAACAGAAAAGAAATACAAAATAAAATAAGGCAAAAAAAAAGAGAACATTGTCATGTGCCCAGTAGAACATCAGGGAAGATTCAACTATATAACAAAAAATTAGCAAATCAAGAAAGCATATGGATATATATATATATATGTATGTGTATATATATATATATATATATATACACATACATATATATACATATAGATGTATGTATACATCTATATTAGTAGAAGAAATTATATTCATAAATATCTATTTTGTTTCACTTTTTTGTAAATTGTTTTTTAATTCTCTGCTGCACACCTTACTTACATTATTCTTTTTCCTTTTTTCATCTTCCTTATCACCCTCAAGCAAGTTACAGTTAAGAAAAGATATATTTATGTATACATATATAAATATATACATACATAAACACCCTTACACCCACACATGCCCAAAACACACATGTCTTTCCAATCCCTGCTGCCTCTTTAATTAAATTCTGCTCCATATTTCTCCTTCATCTTCTCCCCTCACTCTTTGCTTCCTCATCCACCCATCCCATTATTTCTTTATAGATTTTGAAGAGTGCTATATGCTTCATGGTATATATGCAATATTGCCTATTGAACCCATTCCTGTTGTGAGTAGATTTTCAGTGACAAGTTCTACTCCCCCCTCTAATGCATCTGCACCCCATTTGTATAATATGATTACTATTTTTACCTTGACTCTGCCAATTTTTCTTTTGAGCTACTCTGTTGGGTAAATCTTTGTTTACATTTTTAAAAAAATTTTTATGAAAGATTTTTATTTTCAAAACATATGTACGGATAATTTTTCAACATTAACTCTTGCAAAACCTAGTGTTCCAATTTCTCATCCTTCCCTTTATCTACTCCCCTAGATGGCAAGTAATCCAATTTATGTTAAGCATGGTAAAAAAAAATACAATAAATCCAATATATGCATACATATTTATATAATTATCTTGCAAATCAAATCAAAAAAGGAAAAAATGAGAAAGAAAATAAAGGCAAGTAAATGATAATAAAAAGTGAAAATGCTATATTGTGTTCCACACTCAGTTCCTACAATCCTTTGTCTAGGTGTAAATGCCTCTCTTCATCACAAGATCATTGGAACTGACCTAAATCATCTCATTTGAGCATTAATGAGAAATGATCATCAAATAATCTTCTTGTTGCCATGAACAATGGTCTCTGGGTTATTTCACTTAGCATCAATTCATGCAATTCTCTCCAGGCCTCTCTGAAATCATCCTGCTGATCATTTCTTATAGGATAATAATATCCCATAATATTCATATACCATTACTTATTCAGCCATTCTCCAACCAGTAGGTATCCACTCAGTTTCCACATTCTTGCCACTACAAAAAGGGCTGCTGCAATATCTTTGCACATGTAGGTCCCTTTCCCTCCTTTAAGATCTCTTTGGGATATAACCCAGCAGAAACACTGCTGAATGAAAGGATATGCACATTTTAATATTTTTTAGAATAGTTCCAAATTGCTCTCCAGAATGGTTGGTTAAGTTCACAACTACACCAACAATGTATTAGTGTCCTAATTTTCCCACATCCCCTCCAACATTTGTCATTATCTTTTCCAGTCATCTTAGCCACTTTGAGAAGTGTGAAGTGGTACCTCAGAGCTGTCTTAATTTGCATTTCTCTGATCAATAGTGATTTATATCACCTTTTCATGTGACTAGAAATAGTTTTAATTTCATCTGAAAATTGCCTGTTCATAGCTTTTAAATATTTATCAATTGGACAATGGCTTGAATTCTTATAAATTTAAGTCAATTCCCTATGTGCTTTAGAAATGAGGCCTTTATCAGAAACTTTGATTATAAAAATGTTTTCCCAGTTTATTGCTTGCATTCTAATCTTGTCTGCATTAGTTTTGTTTGTACAAAAAGTTTTATATAATTAAACTAATCTATTTTGTGTTCAATAATGAACTCCAGTTCTTCTTTCACCACAAATTTCTTCCTTCTCCACAGATCTGAGAGTTAAACTAACCTGTGTTCTTCTAATTTGCTTATAATATCACTCTATGTCTAAATCATGAACCCATTTCAATCTTATGTTAGTATACAGTGTTAGGTATGGGTCGCTGCTTTATTTCTGCCTTACTAGTTTCCAATTTTCCAGGCAGTTGTGTTTTTATTCCAAAAACTGGGGTCTTTGGATTTGTCAAACACTAGATTACTATAGCCATTCATTAGTTTGCCCTTTGAGCCTAACCTCTTCCACTGATCTATTTCTTATCCAGTATCATGATTCTCATGAGTGCTGCTTTATAATATAGTTTTAGGTCTGGCACTAGTCCACCTTCATTTGCATTTTTTTCATTAATTCCCTTGAAAATCTTGATCTGTACCATAATCACTTGGGAGTTTGATTGGGATGGCACTGAATAAGTAGACTAATTTAGGTAGTATTGAAATTTTTCCATGAACACTTGATATTTTTCCAGTTGATTAGATCTGACTTTATTTGTATGAAAAGTGTTTTGTAGTTGTGTTCATACAGTTCCTGACTTTGCCCTGGCAGATAGACTACCAAATATTTTATATTATCAACAGCTATTTTAAATGGAATTTTTCTTTGTATTGCTTACTGTTGGACTTTGTTGGTGATGTGTAAAATGGTGATGATTTACATGGATTTATTTTGTATCCTGCAACTTTGCTAAAGTTGTAAATCATTTCTAGTAGGTTTTTAGTTGATTCTTTAGGGTTTTCTAAGTATACCATCATAAAATCTGCAAAGAGTAATAATTTGGTTTTTTCATTAACTACTCAATTTTTTTCAGGTCTTTTTCTTCTCTTATTGTGAAAGCTATTTTCAATATTTTGAATACAATGTTGAATTTCATCCCTGATTTTCTTGGGAATAGTTTGTTTGTCCCCATTACATATAATGCTTGCTGATGGTTTTTTTTAATAGATGCAATTTATCATTTTAAGGAAAACTCAATTTGTTTCTATACACTCTAATGTGTTTAATAGGATTGGGTGTTAGATTTTATCAAATGCTTTTTCTGCATCTATTGAGATAATCATATGATTATCTGGTATCAGCACCATATCTGTATCATAAAAGGAATTTGATAGGAGACCTTCCTTCCCTATTTTTTCAAATAGTTTACACAGTATTAGAGTTAATTGCTCTTTAAATATTTGATAGAATTTACATGTAAATCCATTTGGCCCTAGAGATTTTTTCTTAAGGAGTTTATTAATATTTTGTTCTATTTTTTTTTTCTAAAATGGGACTATTTAAGTAATTTCTTGATTCTGTTCTTCTCCCCTTTTGCCCTCCCTTTTTGCAGCCTCTCCCCATTTCTTATACCTCTCCCCCTCTACTTCTGTTCTCCCTTCTATTAGCCCATCCATTTCATTTTCCCCCTTCCCTCCTACTTCCTTATAGGATATTCTTTCTTTGAGCCAAATCTGATGAGAGTAAGATTCACACAATGCTTATCCCACTACTTCTTTCCCTCAATTACAATAGGTCTTTTTTGCCTCCTCATGAGATGTAATTTTTTACTTCTTTTTTAAATTAAATTTCCTTCTTCTTCTAATAGAATCACCTTTCCTCCTCTAGTTTCTTTTTTAAATCATCACAATAAGATTATATTATACCTCCACCCTCTCAGTATACCCATGGCAGGGATACAGATCTCAAGAGTTAAACATATCATCTTTTCAAATAGAGATGTAAGCTTTTTAACCTTTAAAAGAAAGTTATTTTTTTTTCCTTTTTACATTTTTATGCTTCTCTTGAGTTGTGTATTTGAAGTTCAAATTTTCTATTCAGCTCCTCTCTTTTCATAGAAATAGATGAAATTCACCAGTTTCAGTGAATGTCTATCTTTTTTTCCCTTAAAGGTGACGCTCAGTTTTGGTAGATAGTTGATCAGAGGAAGTCAAATATAGATGCATCTACTTTCTGCCACCTTTGCTCTGCCCCTCTTTGATGTAAATCTTAAATATATAATATACATATATAAAAAACATAAATAATTTGTCCATGTTTAAAAAGTTTGTTCATGTTAAGTTCCTTAAAATTGATCCTTCATATTGACTCTTACTTGTTAATTTTTCTTTTAAGTTAAGTTTTTGTTGATAGAAAATCCTGAAAATCTGCAAGTTCATTGAATGTTCACTTTTTTGCATTCAACATTATGAATAATTTTGCTGAATATGATTTTTTGGTTGCTGGACTAGCTCTTTTGATTATTTTTCTGCAGATATGATTCCAGGACCTGTGGTCTATTATTGCAACTGCTGATGACTCTTTTACAACTACATTTGTAGCTCCAGAATATTTGAATATTTTTTCTTGTTTCTTGCAAAATTTTCTCTTTGATCTGGGAATTTTGAAATTTGTCAATAATATACCTGTGTTTTCCAGAAAGGATCTCTTTGAGTTGGTGATTGGTGGATTTTTTTCTGTTTTTACTTGTACCTCATGTTCTATCATTCCAAGACAATTTTCTAAGATTATTTCCTGTAGATAGCCAGAACTCTGGAGAAGTATACTTGAAAGAAGTATACTTGAAACAAGATGTTAACTCGGAGGAATTGATGAGACAATGATTATCTAGATTACATATATTTAATACATAGCAGATACAGCTGTTACTGATCCTCCTATACCAGACATATAGGTGTCTGCCTTAATCTTTGTTCAACCTGTGTCTGCTAACCCTTCTAATGGTATGTCATTTATATAGATAGTGAGCATAGGAGGGTCAGCTGTAACAGCTGCAGTCTAGAATATTCCCAGATTCTGTTGCTGGGAGTCAAAATCTAAATAAATATCACCAAGTTGCCTTTTAGGAGTATGTATCAGTAAACCTGATGCTAGTACCTCTCCTGGTTGATAAGTTACACATTGTCTACCTGTATTAGTGGCTGGGATATTAGCTACATATTCCCCAGTTTCCCACATCAGTGTATGGATAGACACTGCTTTGCAAGCACTTTCAGGAGATGAAATAGTCAAGACTTTTGTGCCTGCAGGCAAAGGATCTATAGGCTGGACAGAGACAGATTTCATCTCTCCAGGGTATGGTTCAGTAGTCCCAGCTGCATATAACTCTCTCTCCCCAATTGTAATCTCTTTCTCCCATCAGGTTGCTTCTTGGATTATTGATCATGTCAACTTCTGAACTGAACTTCTAAAGACTCTCTGGGTATAACATCGGCTGCCATCATGCTCCAAGTGTTTTTTGCCTGGGGCCCTAGAGCTGGGTCCTGCTTCCTGTTTCCCTGAGTTAGTCTATATTCTGATGCCCACTGGGGCCCTGGAGCTGGGCTCCACTTTCCATTTCTCTGAGTCAGTCTACATTCTAATGCCCAGTGGAAGCCTCTGTTGCATTTTGGACATAAGGTTTTGAGTCTTGTTCTCCCACCCTGTCTTCTCTGACAACATTGAACTTTCATATGTCCTACTTTACCACACTGAAAGCATTGGCAAGTCTCTCTGGAAGTTCCTTGCCAAAAAGGACTCTCTCTTCCCATATTTGGATCTTGAGAAGTCTGCATCATAGCCTGGGTATAAAAGGTATTTGTGCCCACTGTGGCACAGCATCTTATGATCTTATCTAAAGGAGCATCCTTGTGTAGTTCTAGTATAATTCTACAAACCTCATTAGCATTTTCTTTAGCAAGTTGTTTTATCATAATTTCTGTTGCTGTATTTTCACCAATAGTTCATATGATAGCTATCTGCAGACCTCCCACGAAATCAGCAAAGGGTTCATTTGGACCTTGCCCTATTTTCGTGAAGGCTTCCCTTCTATCTTGCCTCCCTGGGAAGGTGCCCCATGCTTTGATAGCAGCATCAGCAATTTGCTCATATGCTGCTGTAGGGTAATTAATCTGAGCTAAATTGTCTGCATAAGGACCTACACTTGGTAAAAGGAGACTGGCATATTAACTTCAGGTTACCTATTTCATTGGGTTTGTATACTACAGAATTCACTATACTCAGAAAGCCAAAACAAGTTTTATCCAGGTTCTAAACATGCTCTTGCTATAGATTTCTAATTATTAGGGGTTAAAACTTCAAAAGCCAAATTCTCTAATAAAATCTTAACATAAGAAGATGTAGACCCATAAAGAGTACAAGTCTTTTTCAGATCTTTGATAATTTCCAAATTAAACAGTATATTTTCTTTTTTTCTTGATTTGAAGAGTCAAACTCTTCAACCACAGGGTATACTTCTATTCTTAAATCAGATGTATCTTGCTCTTCCTCTTTAGCTTTAATTAGTGCCTTTTGTAATTGTATCATAGGGGGTGGACAAAGCTGCTGCATGGGTGGTGCTGATTGTGTCACTGTCCCTTTACTCCTCCTCTTCCCCTCCATCCATGCAGGGGAAATTGAGAGGGGAAGGTCTTAAGATGCAGAATGCCCTAATGGCTCTTGCTGTAAAGCATCACACTCCTTAATTTCATCAGCACTGTACTTAATTCCTTTCTTTTCCAATTCTTCATGCATTTCAGTTACTTTGTCAGTACCATCCTCCTCCTCCACTTTCTTCTTTTTCTTTTTTCTAATACTCATGTAATTCCATAAAGCTAATTGTATTAGATTGTATATATAGAATGTTTCTTCAGGAATTGAATCAAGACCATTATCATTGTAATATTCAATTATTTGCTCTCTCACTAGTTCCCACATATCTGGCTCTAATTTTTCTTCCTTAGATAGCCAAGGATACGTGCATTCTATTATATTTAAGAGTCCAGCGATCTGTTTCCAGGTTATAATCAAACACTTTCCTTGGGGTGGGAAAGGTTCTTTTCTAAGCATTTGTCCCATTTCAGATGAAATATTAGTTTAGCCCTTACCAAAGTTTCCTGTATGTCTATTTTTGTGCTCATCTTATTTCCGGGTCACGGGGACTTCTGCTCTGAATACAGGATCATGCCAGAACTCTGGAGAAGTATAATTTCCTGCATTATTGTGTCAAGGTTCTCTTTTTGGTCACAACTTTCTGGCAGGACAAGTATTTTTATATTTTCTCTTTTTGATCTGTTCTCCAAGTCTTTTGTTTTTTTTATAAACTGCTTTACATTCTATTCTATTTTCTCATTCTTTATAATCTGTTTTGTTATTTCCTAGCCTCTTATATCTTCACTAGTTTCCCCTTGCCCAATTCTAATTTTCAAAGAATTAGTTTCATATTGTATCTTTTTTCTAGTTGGTTAATTTTTTCATAATCTTTTTATTTTTCTTTTCAATTTTTCCTCAATGTCTCTCATTTGATTTTTGAATTCTTTTTTGAGTTATTTTATAAATTTTCTTTGCAGAGGGAGCCATTTTACATTGTTCTTTGGGGGCAGAAGCCTTTTTTTTTTTTTAAACTGAAGTGTCCTATTCTAAAGATGAGCTTTGGTCTTTCCTATTCCCATAATATGTTTCCATAATGGGGTTCTTCCAATTCATTTTTTAAATAGATGTTAGTGTAAGCACCTTTATTTGTGAGGTGGGAGATGGTGCCTTAAGCTTCCCTTCAGCTCTCCCCTCTGTAAGGAACCCCAAACCAAGAGTTCCACCCTCCTACAAGTGCCCACAGGCAGAAGAATCACTGCCCCACAGCCTCTTAACTCACTGGGTGCTAGTTCCTTCTCAACCAGGGCTGCATCTCAGCAGGGCAGCTTGACTTGGCATCCCCAATCAACTGAGTTTAACTCAGTCTCCCCAGACTCAAACTCCATCTCCATAAAAAGTCCAGGAGGTGAAAGTCTCTGTGGTTCCTGCTGAGAATCTAGATACATCCAATTAGTCTAGGGAATCTCCACTTGATGTTTCTGGGGAACTAGCCTGTTTGCACTTCAAACAGGTTAATCCCCAACATGGGGTCTTTCTTCAACTCTTCTCTGCTTATTTCAGGAAGACTTCTATTCTGTCCCAAATTTTCTTGATTTTTCCCCAGTCTCTGTTCACCCGGAGGTACATGTTTGTTCTATATGTGGGGAAATCTGGAGAGCTTTGAATTTACCAACTTACTGTGCCATCTTCCCAGAATTCTACCTTAAATCTCTTCTATTAATAGTATTCTTTCCTGATGGAAACTATTTTTTCTCAATGAAGTATGCTAATTTTATATCTGGTAATCACTACAGTGATAGAAAGTATAGAGTGCTGGCTGGGCCAAGAGTCAGGAAGATTCATCTTCCTGACTTCAAATCTATACTTAAGTATGTGCTAGCTGTGTGATCCTAGGCAAGTCACAATCTTGCTAACCTCAGTAACCTCATCTGTAAAATGAACTGGAGAAGGAAATATGTAGTCAATACAGTATCTTTGTAAAAGAAAACTCCAAATGGAGTCAAAAAGAGTTGGACAGACTGAAGACTGAAGAAAAACAATCACAATAGATTCAATCAATTACACCTCTCAAGTATTTTTTAAAGTGTTATGCAGATGAATGGCTAGGGACTAGTATACAAATGTAGTCACTGCTCTATATGCAAATTGATTGTTTTAATTGCCATGTTATATACTGTTAAGTTATTTAGCTTTCAATATCCTTCAAAGGTACCACAATTTAATTTTACATCTGAAGGCTTTTCTCCTTAAATTTCAGTCCCTATCTTTTGGCTTCTTTGTCCCTTTGTCTTTTGCCAAAATCTCACCAAGGAATAGGATTACACATAATATGTGTTAAATTTCTCAATATAATTAATTTTGATAAGTACAACAAGTTGTCTCTCCCATTGCTTTTTCCTCCTTTAAAAAAAAAGTTAAAGCATACAAAAGCTACAACTTTTTAAGAAATTTAAATAATTCAAAATCATTTGATTTTTTTCAGCAACTGTATTTAAATGTAATCATTTTATATTTTACTTTGCTAAAATGAATCAATACCACTTTGAGATGGAAAAACACATGACTGGTTAAAAGAGAATATCTATGAGAGAAGCTAAAATTCATAATAGAAAAACAAAATACAGAAATATAAAAGGACAAATATGGAAAAAGATACTCACATAGATATCTATCTGCATGTGATATTAGTACTGTTATTGATGAACAGAAAAAAACATTGTGTTTGCTTTGTTGAATTTAATTTTATATAAGGTTAAATCTAATAAATAGATATGACAAAATATTTTCCAGATAAAATTAAAAACAAACTTTTTTCAAAAGTTCTGTCTATGGAAACAATTGCTTGCATCATATAAATTTCTTTGGATAATTGTTAAGCTTATACAACCTTATTCAAAAGCATTGGTGCTGAGTAAAGCTTGAGTTGATTAAAATAATGCTTTATGAATCTTATACAGTGTAGTTTTTAGTTTTTTTCACTTGAAAATCATACAAGGGGAAGAGATTTGCACATATTCTAAAAGCCTTCAGAAGCAGAATGCCTAAATTCTTCCTAGTTTGTGTTGCATATGAATGAAACAAAAGATTTTTTTTAATGCTAATGTAATTATATGATATCTTGTTGAAACTGATATTGGTAAATATTTCTTACTTTGAAGATCTATTTTTTGGCAGTGGCACATCAAGAATTATTTTAATATAATTGCATTTTAATAAAAAGGATATATAAGAGAATTATACTTGATTTTCACTATTAGAGCTTAATGGCTATAAAGGCAAGAAGTAAAACTGCAATTACTAGCATAAAATATAGGTCCTCATGCAATTAGAACATATTACATGCTTTGTAGACAATCATTTGTATTGGGGATGTATATAAAAACATACATACAACTTTTAAAATCTCTAAATGACAGAGAAAGGCCAGTAAGTTGCCTGAACTTTGTCCAGTTTCCCTTGGAAATACTGTTAAATTCTCTAAAAGAATTATCAAGCAACAGAATCCACAGGAAGAAATAGGGGTATAGTTTTCCATTACTAGGTAATTTAGACTTCAGGAAAGGTTTTTTTCTCTCTTAGGTAAAAGGAAAGTATAGCCCAGCATATGCAGTGTTGGGATAAACTAGTGAGAATCTCTTAGCCCACAGCAAAGATCAGCAACCAAGGACCTATAGTTCTGATTCAGCATGCTAGTGACACAGCAGACCAGCTGTGGGGCTCCCAGTCCCACCATAGCAAGGAAACTGCCAGCCCTGGAACCCAGGGTAAAACAGGCATGATGAAACCGGGCCACCCTAGAGATATCAAGCCACCAGTGCCGTAGGTTTCATCACAGATAATCATGACCCGGCCATTGGCCTCCAATTCAAGAAGCTTGGGACAGTGGCCCTGTACCTCAGGAGAAGAGTTCAACTTTTAAAAATGAGCAAAAAACAAAAAAGAAAAGAGACCATAGAAAGCTACTATGGCACCAGAGAAGATCAAAACACAAACTTAGAAGAGAACAATGTCACAACCCTATATGTGAAGCTTCAAAAAAGAAGATGAACTGGTCTCAAGCCCAAAAAGTTCTCTTGAAAGATCTCAGAAAAGATTTAAAAATCAAGAGAGATAGAATCAACTCCTCAGCAAAAATTGAATATAATATTTCAGTGGAAAAGATGGATATTTAATGAAATCAGATACCTTCAAACTTTCCTGATGAATAGACTAAATGTGAAGAGAAAATTTGATTTTCAAATGCAAGATTCAAGAAAATCATTAAAAAGTGAACAGGAAAGAAAAAAAAACCCAGCTTATTATTCAATAAAGTTAAACTGTTTGCAAGGAAAGAAAAAATGTTATTTAGTAAGGTTAAACTGTTTACATCCCTAGATAGGAAGATGATACATGTCACTCTTCAGAAATGTATTTTATTAGGATAGTTAGAAGTATTCTTAGAAAGAGGTTATGAGAAAAGTTGACTTTGATTTGATGATTTTTTAAAAAGTAATAAGGATTAGGGAAAAAAGAAATATAGTGAGAGAAGAGGAAAGGGGAGGTAAAGTGGAGTAATTTATATAACATAAAGAGTAACGAAGAACTTATTACATTAGAGGGAAAGAAGAGAGAAAGTGAACACTGTTTTTAATGAATTTGGTTCGACCTAAATTAGGGAGAGAAATCTATCTTACTGGTTAGGGAAGTAGGAAGGGAAAGGGGAAAGAAAAGGAAAGAAGAAGATAGAAGAAAAGACAGAAAAGAGGGAAGAAATAGGAGGGAAAAGAAAAGAAAAAAGGAGGTGATAGGAGAGTTGGCAGATTTGGGGAGGCAGTGGTCAGAAGCAAAACACTAGTGAGGAGGAACAGGGAAAGGAAAAATAGGATGGAGTTAAATATACACTTAGAAATAACCATGAATGTGAATGAGATGAACTCTCCCCAAAAAAGAAAGTAAACTGCAGTGTAGTTTAAAAATCAGAATCCTATAATGTATTGTTACAAGTAATGCATTTTAAGCAGAGACACACACAGAGTAAAGGTAAAATGCTGCAGCAGAATATGAAGTTAAAAAAAAACACTAAAGTGACAATCCCCAACTTAGACAAAACAAGAAAAAATAGGTTTAATTAAGAGACAATGAAAGAAAGAACATCTCGCTTAGAGGCAACATACACAGTCAAGTGATATCAATACTAAAGATATATGTGCCAAGTAATATAACCTCCATATTCTTAGAAGACAAGTTAAGTGAAATGCAGGAAGAAATAGACAGCAAAACTGAATGGAAACACAAAGGAATGGACCTTTTTCTCAGTCTTGAAAAAAAGTGGTACTTGATACACAAAAATTGACCATGTATTAGGGCATAAAAATATCACGACTGAATGCTAAAAGATAAGAAATATTAAATGCATACTTTTTGGACAAAATACCAAAATCTATGTGATTCAGACAAAACAGTATTAGGAGAAATTGTATATCTCTAAATGTTTACATGAATAAAATAGAAAAAAGAGTAGATCAATAAACTGGACATGCAACTTTTAAAAGCTAGAAAGATTTCCAATTAAATTTCAAACTAGAAATTCAAAAAATCAAATGGGATACTAGCAAAATTGAAAATAAGAAAACCATAGAACTAAGAAATAAAACTAATACCTAGTTTTAAGAAAAATACAGAAAAATGTATAAATCTTTGGTTATTTTTTATTTTTTTAAAAAGAAGAAAAAAATTATCCATATCAAAAATAAAAGGAGTGAATTCATCTTAAATGAAAAAAAAATTATAGCAATAATTAGAAGCCATTTTGTCAAATGGTACTCCAATAAATCTGATCATTTAATTGGATGGATAAATATTTACAAAAATATAAATTTCTCAGGATAACAGAAGAAAAAATAAAATGTTTAAATAAACCAATTTTAGAAAAAGAAATTGAACAAGCCATCAGTGAACTTCCTAAGGAAAAATCTCCAAGGCCAGATGGATTTACAAATGAATTCTACCAAACACTTAAAGAACAAGTAATTCTAATACCATAAAACTATTTGAGAAAATAAGAGAAGAAGTTCAACCAAATTTCTTTTATGACACAAATATGGTACTGCTACCTAAACCAGAAAGAGCAAAAAAAAAATTATAGAACAATTTCCCTAATGAATATTGATGCAAAACTTTTAAATAAACTTTCAGCAAAGAGATTATAGCAATTTATCATGAAGATAATACGATAAGAACAGATGGAATTTATATCAGGAATGCAGGGCTGATTCAGTATTAGGAAATGATCAACATTGTTGACCATATCAATAACAAAATTAACAGAAATCCTATTTTTATCTCAATAGATGCAGAAAATTTTTTTGGCAAAATAACAGCACCTGTTTCTTTAAAAAAGAGATTGGAGAATGTAGAAATAAGTGAAATTTTCCTCAAAATGATAAGTAATATATATCTAAAATTATCAGCAAGAGGTGTTCCCATTAAGGGGTAAAATAAGGATGCCCATTAATACCTCTATTTTTGAATATTTACTAGAAATGTTATCTTTGGCAATAAAAGAAGAAAAAAAATTGAAGCAATTACAATAGGCAATGAGGAAACAAAACTATCACTCTGTGCAGGTGATAAGTGCAGGTGTCACAGAATTCTAAATCAACTAAAATTTACTTGAAATAATTAGAACTTTAGCAAAGTTGTAGGGATATAAAATAAATCCATATAATTCATCAACATTTCTAAATATTATCAACAAAACTCAGCAATGAGAAGTCCATTTAAAATAGCTGTAGATGATATAAATTATTTGGGAGTTAACCTACCAAGACTAACCCAGGAATTATATGAACATAATTTAAAATTTTTTTTCACATAAATCACATATTTAAACAACTGGAAAATTATCGATTCCCCATGGTAGGAAGAGTTAATATAATAAAAATGAAAATTCTACCTAAATTAATTTACTTATCTAGTATCATACCAATCAAGCTACCAACAAATTATTTTATAGAAATATAAAAAAGCAATAATAAAATTCAACTGGAAAAACAAAAGGTCAAGAATATCAAGGAAATTAATAAAAAATACAAAGGCATGTGGCTTAGGTTTAAATCTGTATTATAAAGTAGCACTCATCAAAACTGTTTCGTACTGGCTAAGAAATAAAGTGGTACACCTCTCAGTCTTACACCTCTCAGATTGGCTAAGATGACAGGAAAAGATAATGACGAATGTTGGAAGAGATGTGGGAAAACTGGGGCACTAATACATCATTGGTGGAATTGTGAACAGAACCAACCATTCTGGAGAGCAATTTAGAACTATGCTCAAAAAGTTATTAAACTGTATATACCCTTTGATCCAGCAGTGTTTCTACTGGACCTATTCCAAAGAGATCTTAAAGGAAGGAAAAAGACCTACATGTGCAAAAATGTTTGTGGCAGCCCTTTGTATAGTGTCAAGAAACTGGAAACTGAGTGGATGCCCATCAGTTGGAACACGGCTTAATAAATTATGGCATATGAATGTGATGGAATATCATTGCTCTATAAGAAATGATCAGGAAGATGATTTTAGAGAGGCAAGGACTTACATGAACTGATGCTAAGTAAAATGAGCAAAACTAGGAGATCATTGTACACAGCAACATGAATATTATATGATGATCAATTCTGATGAATGTGACTCTTTCCAAGAATGAGATGATTGATCCAGTTCCAATAATCTTGTGATGAAGAGAGCCATCTAAACCCAGGAAGATGACAATGGGAACTGAATATGGATCACAACATAACATTCTCACTCTGTTTGATGTTGATTATTTGCATTTTGTATTCTTAACTCATTTTCTTTCCTTTTTGATCTGATTTTTCTTGTGCAGCAAAAGAATTATATAAATATGTTTACACAGATTGGAATTAGCATACATTTTAATATGTATAACATATATTGAATTGCTTGCCATCTAGGAGAGGGAGTGAGAGGAAAAAGAGGAAATCTGAAACACAAGAATATGCAAGGGTCAATGTTGAAAAATTATCCATGCTAGAAACTGGAAAATGAATGGATGCCCATCAATTGGAGAATGGCTGGGTAAATTGTGGTATATGAATGTTATGGAATATTATTGTTCTGTAAGAAATGACCAGCAGGATGAATACAGAGAGGACTGGCGAGACTTACATGAACAGATGCTAAGTGAAATGAGCAGAACCAGGAGATCATTATACACTTCGACAACGATATTGTATGAGGACATATTTTGATGGAAGTGGATTTCTTTGACAAAGAGACCTGAGTTTCAATTGATAAATGACGGACAAAAGCAGCTACACCCAAAGAAAGAACACTGGGAAACGAATGTGAATTATCTGCATTTTTGTTTTTCTTCCCGGGTTATTTATACCTTCTGAATCCAATTCTCCCTATGCAACAAGAGAACTGTTCGGTTCTGCAAACATATATTGTATCTAGGATATACTGCAACATATCCAACATATAAAGGACTGCTTGCCATCTAGGGGAGGGGGTGGAGGGAGGGAGGGAAAAAAATTGGAACAGAAACGAGTGTCAATATAAAGTAATTATTAAATAAAAATTAAAAAAAAAAAAAGAAAACAAACAAGAGGAAAAGTTTGCTTGTAAAGGACAAAAAATTCCTGAATATGGGAGCTCTGTCTGTGTCAGAGAAAAGTTGCTTTTTAATCAGTTCAACCCAAGTGAGGAAGGAACTAATGGAATCCCAAGTACCCTTCATCCTCTCTGACTACCTAGCTATTACATATTTCTGTAACACATTTGGAGTCCAGATACTTGCTAGCTATGTGATCTTGGGAAACTTCTTGCCTCAGTTTCCCCACTGGTAAAAAGTATAGCACCTTCCTCACAGAATTGTGAAGGACAAAGACAAAGGATATTGAATGCTTTCTACATAAATGTCAGCAGTTAAGATTATTATAATTTCCATCTTCACTTTGTTCTGTACTTCATTGCGACTCCCCTGATCTGCTAATAATTATTCAAATAAAGAATTGTATGTGTTAAAAAAAAAAAAAAGAAAAGAAAAATTATCCATGTATAGCTTTTTGAAAATAAAAAGCTTAAAAAAAAAAAAGAAATAGAGTGGTAGGTTAGTGGGATAGATTAAGCACACAAAGGTAATGGTAAGACTCCAGTTTCTGGAATAGGTTCTAACTCTTCGACAAAAACTGCTGGGAACACTGGAAAATAATATGGCAGAAACTAGGCATAGACTAACACATTGTATGCCAAGATAAGGTCAAAAAAGTACATGATTTAATCATAAAGAGTGAGACCATAAGTGAATTAGGAGAGCAAAAAATAGTTTACCTATTAGATATATGGAGAAGGAAAGGATTTATGACCAAATAAGAGATAGAGAATACTATGAAATACATAATGGATAATATTGATTACATTATATTATAAAAAATTTTTACAAACAAAACCAATGCATCTGAGAATAGAAAGAAAGGAGAAAGCTATGAAACATTTTTTACTTCCACTATCACTTATAAAAATTTCATTTCTCAAATATATAAGGCACTGAGTCTAATTTCAAGGATACAAGTTATTCCTCAACTGATAAATGATCAAAAGATATGAACTGGCACTTTTCAGATAAAGAAATTAAAGCTATCCGTAGTCATTTTTAAAAAATGCTCTAAATCTTTTTTTGATTCAAGAAATGCAAATTAAAACAAACATGAGGTCTCACCTCATACCTATCATATTGGCAAATATGGCAGAAAAGGAAAATGACAAACATTGGAGATGTGAGGAAATTGGAATGTTAATGTATTCTTAGTGGAATTGTGAACTCATCAAATTATTTTGGAGTGCAATTTAGAACTTTTCCCAAAAAACTATAAAATTGTACATACTCTTTGATTTAGCAATAACATTACTGGGTTTATATCCCAAAGAAATCATTAAAAATAGGGAAAGGATCTAAATGTACAAAAACATTTATAGCACCTCTTTTTGTGGCACCAAAGGAATTGAGGGAATGGCCATCATTGTGGAAAGGCTGCACAATTTGAGGTATATTAATGTAGTGGGATGCTATTGTAATATAAGAAATGATGAGTAGGCAGATTTCAGAAAAACCTGTACAGACTTACATGAACTGATGCCGAGTAAACTGAGTAGAACTAGGAGTACATTATACACAGTAAAAACAACATTGTGTGATGATCAACTATGAATGACTCAGTTCTTCTCAATAATACAATGATCCAAAGACAATCCCAAAAGACTCATGATGAAAAATGCTTTCCACATTCAGTGAAAGAACTATGAAATCTGATTGAGGATCAAAGCATACTATTTTCACTTTTTTGGTGATTTTTTTTTGCCTTTTGTTCTGTTTCTTCTTTTACAACATGACTAATACAGAAATATGCTTACCTATTATAACATATATGGGATATGTACATATCCCCTGTATAACTTATAACAGATTGCTTTATGTTTCATGAAGGCATAATAGGAGGAAGGAAATATTCAAAATTCAGAATCTTATAAAAATGAACATTGAAAACTTTCTTTTCATGGAATTAAAAAACATAAAATACTATCTATAAAAATTAAAAATTAAAACTTCTTAGGAAAAAATAAAGTTGCTACTAGAGTCATCAGCTTTTTAAAAGTATCATGAAAAGGAAAATTTATTGCAAAATACAGAAATATGCTTACCAATTATAACATATATGGGTATATATCCCATATAACTTATAACAGATTGCTTTCTGTCTCATGTTTCATGAAGGCATAATAGGAAGAAGGAAATATTCACAATTCAGAATCTTATAAAAATGAATATTTAAAACTTTCTTTTCATGGAATTAAAAAAAACATAAAATACTATCTATCAAAAATAAATAAAAATAAAAACTTCTTAGGAAAAGGTAGTTCTCTATTATTTAGAAATATACTTGCTTGACTGTACCAAGAAACGTCAATGAAAATTTGAACTAAAAGAAGAAATACTAATTTATCTCAAATGATAATAATCAAGAGTAAGAAAATTTATTTTATAACAAAAATTTGCTCTGAAACTTTCATGTTGGATGGATTTTTTTTAACTCTATCAATGCATGATTATCAAATTCACACTCTGATCTTTTTCTTAAACACCTATAAACAATATTAATAGATTTTGTAAGTTTTCCGATTTTAAAAAGTATATTAAAATAAAAGGAGAGAAAGACCTTCATGTTATTTAGTCAGTATATAGAAATAAATTGTATTTGATTATAAAGATGTAGATATGTCTAAATACAAATTGTTAAGGGCCCCATTTACCAGAGTCTGATATGATACATTCATTCTTATTCCATCAGCATAAGAAAGGTTAGTACACTTATCTTGTAGTAGTCAAACATGTGATGAATAAAATATTCTCTGGCTTAACAAAATACCAACAATCTTATTACCTTTTTGATGTAAAATTAGTTTCTATTTTATTTCTTATAAAGAAAAAACATCTATTCTTGGTTAGTAGTTGAAAATAATTATAAGTAGTAACATCATCAATGATACCACATTTTGAGAAAATTTATGCTAAAATAAAAGTTCAACTAGTACATACATATTATTGTAATTTGTTTTTGGTTTTAATATAACATCAGAAGATTTTATAATTCAAGATTATTTTGTGTTATTAAGATTTTGGGGATAGGGATTAAAATAGTGATTTTACCAAATAGGAAATTCCTTTTATTAATTCAGGCCCAATTTTTAGTCTACAACTTCTAATCTTAAGAGAAATACCAAGAACACTGAAAATTAGGTCATTTATACAGTATGTATATGAATACTGGTATTCCTAACTACCATGTCAACCCTATCCATTATACTATGCTGACCCTTTTTGTATTAAAATTAAAATATAAATGTATTCTTAGTTTTATTTAAAATATGAGGTAAAATTGCATAAATTGTTTTATTTAATAAATAAAAGTTCCTTCCAGTTTTTAATTCCAGTTACCCAGAGAGTGAGCCATTCTATGCTGCCTTTCAATCTACACTGATTTGGGTTACAACTTTAATAAGTAGTTTTTATAGAAACTGTTCCACCTGAAATTTGATATGACTTCAATGGTAATATTATATCATGATACAAAGATAGATACTAATAGAGAATTTGAGGTCCTGCAAATTACAATCTATAATTCCAATCCTCAAGCAAAAAAAAAAAAAAAGTTTTAGGTTTTTAAGTATTTCATTAATGCTGTTTTATTTAATTCTTATAATAATTCTGTGTTGTTGGTTATGGAAGTAAAATTATTGCTATTTTACAGAAGAGGAAACTGAGGTCCAAAGATATCAAATGGCAAACCCAGTATACTAAGCCAAATCTTCTGTCTTCCATATCCTTTTTATCGTATTTGAATTTCATCTGTATTTTACTCTAAATTTTCTATTGATTAAAAAAATGCATAGATTAAAATAAAGGACTAAAGATCTACTTACCTTCATGATCCCTCAATTTAAAATAGTCACAATACTCTATGTTGCATTCCACATTCACTGGAAATAATATTTAATTTTTCTCAAGTTTTCCCTTTTTACTGTATTACCTTTGTACTTCTCTTATTCTTTATCCATCATAGTATAAAAGGATGGGCCCAACAATTCAATCCATAAACTCTTTTTTAACTTAGATTCTTAAAGCATTACCACTGTTGCTTTCCTTCCCAACATTTTCTTTACAGTTTGCTTGAGCAGTAATCAATAAAAAAAAATATTTAATCAGCACCTATTATGTTATAAACACTGTTACACTTTGAAGATACAAAGACAAAAATGAAATTCTCCATATATTCAATAAGCTTACATTCTATTTGCAAGATGAAGAAAGAGAGACAGAGATACAGAAAGTAAAGGAAAAAGACAGAGAGAAAGAGAGAAAAACTGCGTGTTTGTGTGTGTGTAAATATAGAATATAAACAACACATACATTTTGTGGAAAAAAAATATTCTTACAGAGACAATGTAAAATGATTCCTTCTTTTTTTTCAGATAAAGAGCTACTTTTAACTTACCTAAATATAATAATGCAGTTGCCAATATTATTTTTATTTTTTTTATGCTTCCTATAAGTAAAAGTCACTAGACTTGAGACCTCTGATAGTATATGTAATAAGCCTTGTGATAAAAGTGGAGATGAAATAAGAAAAGGAGAAGGACCAGGAAAAGAGGGATCTCTTCAAACCATTTCAAGTACCCTTGAATTCATACTGCTAAGCCTCTCTAACTTATACTTAATATTTTCACATATGTAATTGCATTATAAAGGAATATCATTTCCATAGATTCTAAAGTGCAGCCAAAGGGGTAGCGTAAAGCCAGGAAGCTGCTCAAACTCTCCCAGTTTCCCTCAAAAACCTAATGAAACGAAGCCACTGAATAGATTCTGATGGAATGAAATCACTGTCTAGCTCAAGATAGATTGGAAAAACTTCAAGAAAGGTCAGTCTCACCAGAGTAAAAAGGGGTGTTCAGCTCAGCTAAGAGAGAGTCTTGGAAAGCCAGTGAGAGTTTAATCACAGCAGATCAGCATCTGAGACCCTCAGTCCTGGCTCAGTAGAGGAGCAAACCAGTGGGCAGCCTACAGTCCCAGCTCTGAAGACAAATTCTTAGAAACCAGACTCTTTCCTGGAAAGAACAGGCAAAACAACCCCGACAAACGCAAGGGATCCCAGTGCTCAAAATCAAGGCTTAGAGCTGCACAGGTAACTTGGGACAGAGCCTCCTTTACCCCAGGAACAGAGATTGTCCATAAAAATAAAGGAAGAGGACATATAAAAAGAAAAGCAAAGAAAATGAGCAAGAAACAGAAAAGGACTTTTTGACCATAGAAAGCTTTTCCTGTGGTAACAGGAAAGACCAAAATACTAACTCAGATGAGGACAAAATGTCCACAGAGGAAATCTCAAAGAGTGCTATGAATTGGTCTCAAGCCCAAAAAAAGCTTTTTGGAAGTGCTCATAAAAACTTTAAAAGCCAAATAAGAGAGGTAAAAGAAAAATGAGAAAGAAATTAGAGTTATGCAAGAGAAAGGCAACCGCTTGAAAAAGGAAAGCAATACCTTAAAAATACAATTGTCCAAATACCAAAAAAAAAAAAAATCCACTGAAGAAAACAGTAGAATTAATCAAATGGAAAAAAAGAGATACAAAAACTAACTGAAGAAAATCACACATTAAAAACTGGAGTGGGGCAAATAGGAGGTAATGATTCTATGAGACATCAAGAATCAATCAAACTAAAACAAATGTAAAATACTCATTGGAAAAACAGCCAACTTGGAAAATAGATCCAGGAGAGACAATTTAAAAATCATTGATGAGCATTGTCTGAAGTTTGATCTTATTTGTTTTGCCTCAAAGAGGGAAAAACTTAATCATTCAGTTTAGTATAAAAAAAATTATCTTACCCTATAAAGAAGTAGGAAGAGAAAAAGGAAAGAAAAAGGAGGGACTGGATAGAAGGGAGGACTGGATAAAAGGGAGGACAGAAACACTAGGGGAAAGGAGTAAGAGAAGGGAAGGAATGATAGAAGATAGGGCAGGTGATGGGTAGCATTGGTTAAAAACAAAACACTACTAAGGAGGGGAAAGATGGAAAGAGAAAGCAAAAATATATACAGGGGAGAACATAAGATAGAGGGAAATACAGAGCTGGTATTCATAACTGTAAATGTCAATGGGATGAACTCTTCCATAAAACAGAAGCAAATAGCAGAATGGATTGAAAATCAGAACCCTACAATATACTGTTTACAAGAAACACATTTGAAATATAGCAATCATACAGAGTGAAGGTAAAAGACTGCAACAGAATTTATTATGCTACCGATGAAGCAAATATAAAAAGCAGGGGTAGCTATACTTACTTCAGATAAAGCAAAAGTAAAAATAGATCTAATTAAAAAAGATAAAGATGGAAAATACATCTTGATAAAAGGTATCATAAACAATTAAGTAGTAATGATACTAAATATATATGCATCAAATAGTAGAGCATACAAAATCCTAAAGAATACATTGAGACAGTTACAGGAAAAAATAGCCAGCAAAATTATCTTATTGAGGAACCTCAACCTTCCTCTCTCAGAATCAGACAAATCTAATCACAAAATAAACAAAACAAAACAAAACTAAAACAAAAAAAAAAAAAAACTAAGGAGGTTCATAGAATCCTAAAAACCTAGATATGATAGACCTCTGGAGAAAATCAAATAAGGACAAAAAGGAATATACCTTTTGATTGGCAATACATGGCAACTACACAAAAATTGACCATGTTTTAGGACATAAAAACCTCACAATCAAATGCAGAAAGATAGAAATTGTAAATGCTTATTTTTCTGACTATGGTGCAATAAAATTATATTCAATAAATGTCAGGGAAAGATTATAACTGTGTATGTATGTGTGTATGTAAACTTTAATATTTGCATACTGCTTTATAAATTTTAACTTTAAATTTTGCCCCAATAATGAAGGCAGATACTAATACTTTTCTCTGTTTTTAGTATGACCATATTGCGTCTAAGAGGCTAAACTACTTGCCCAATATGACATAATAATTAACCAACCCATATATTGAAAACAAGTCTTCCTGATTCTAACTCCTTTTTTCTCTACACCTTATCACCTCAGTAGACATTTCCAGTGACAAAGCAAAAGGAATAGGTATTCTGTGATGTAAAATAGAAAATATATTGTCTTCTGTTGCTATGCATTTATATTAGCTATCCTAAATAACTGAAATGTACTTCTGTTTCCTCATCTATTAAAAAAAAAAAAAGCTGGAGAAAGAAATAACAAACCATTCCAGTATCTACCAAGAAAATCTCAAATGAATCATGAAGACTGCGAAAAAAAAAAAAAAACTGCAACATCTGACTAACCACCAAAAAAGTTCCCTCTTTGTCACTAGCCTTCAAAATTCTTGTCTTTTATGACTCAGATAATAATGATATTAACTGACCAATTTTATGTTTGCAAAATGCTTTATACTTTATCTCATTTATTCTTCATCACAATCCTATAAAACAGGGCATAATATTGTTCTCCCATTATATAATGAGAAAACTAAGCTTGACAGTACATTAGAGCCTTTCCAAAGATCTCATAATTGATAAGTGTGAGGCAGGATTTTAATTCAGAGTTTTCTAAAACTAAGTATAATTACTCCAGCCATTGCACCATAATCTTATATTCATAGACAGCTTTCCCTAATCCCATTCTCTCCCCTAAACTTTTAGTTTCCATTCCTTCCTTACCTATTTCTATTGTTCTTTATTCTTTGCCCTCCTCAATTTCTAGTCTATCTTCCACTTTTTCTGTTACTGCCATACCCCTGCTATAACATTTATAGTTGATAAAAGCAGAGACTTTCCCCACTTTTATCCCTATCTAAAACAGTGCCTGGCACACAGTGAATGCTTAATAAATATGTATAAAATGGAATGGAGTGGCTAGGAAGCTGTGTGCCAACCTATACCACAGTTCTGCAACAGGTTTACTATCTGACCTTGAACAAGTTGCTTTTCCTTTGCTTTAGTTTACTTTGACATAAAGGGGTATCATAACATTTAACCTATCTCCTGGGTGTGTTCAGGTTTAATGAATAAATGTTTATTATGTCTTTGGAGTTCCTCACATGAAATGTGCTATAACTGTGAAACATTATTGTTGCTATTACAACACTGCCTTGGGATTCCCAGTCTTTAAGCCAGCTGGAGTTAGGAGGGCCTCAGAAATAATAACAGCTCTTCTTCCTAGGCTACCTTCCTCCTAAAGAACCCTCAGACATTTTCAATAATCCTCACAATATCACAGCAAGGCAGATGGAAAATAAGACTTCATTATTTCTTTCTGCAATGGGGGAAACTAAGGCAAAGAAAGGCAATGATGGCATTTGGTAAACATGACAAAATGATTCACACATGAAAGTGATAAAATGTTGTTTTAATAGTAATGCATTCTTTTTATGATAACTCAAAGCACTCATAAGCAAATTCACTAACACAGAATTTGTTCATTCTGAACTGGTGAAGCAGCATGGCTTGGTGAAAATGTCCCTGAGTGTCTTTTCTTTGTCTCATAATGGTTGTGTGATCCTGCCCAAGTGATTTAACTTCTTAATTCCCAAGCAAATGAGAATAGAAGTTGGTAGAGTAAATGCCAATCTGCACTGATAGTGGGATTTAATTCCTCACTAAGTTCTCTCTAAACCTATGAAATCATAATTTCAAGTTATTTTTTTTAATTTTTCTTCAGATAGCTTTTTAAAAGCTCCTTTTGCATATGGTTAATTGTGGATTTTTTTTTTCATTTCACAAATTCTGTTTTTCAAGGAATTGTTTCCTTTTTTCTATTTTGTCAAATCTATTTTATAAGGAGTTATATGCTTTTTCCATTTTACTAAATCTATTTTGAAAGTTTTCTTTAGATAATCTCTGTTTTTCTTTTCCAAACTCTTCTGCAATGTTCTTATTTCCTTCCCCCCCCCATTTTTCTTTTAACTTCCTCTGTCTCTGTCTCTGTCTCTTTCTTTCTCTATCTGTCTGTCTGTCTGTGTCTCTCTTTGGCTGAAGCAATTGGGGTTAAGTGACTTGCCCAGGATCACACAGCTAGGAAATGTTAATTATCTGAAGCCAGATGTGAACTCAGGTCCTTCTGACTTCAGGGCTGGAACTCTACCCACTGTGCCATCTAGCTGCCTCCTAACTCTCTTTTAAGATCCTTTTATCATTCTTCCAAGAGAGCCTTCTGAAATAGGAATCAACTCATATCTTCCTTTGGGGTTTCATCTGGGGATGATTGCCTTTAGTGGCCTCAGATTTTGAGGTCTGTTCTTTGATTTCTCCATAAAAGCTATCTATGGTCAGAGTTCTGCTTTTTTGCTCATTTTTTAAAAATTGAGGTCTCTTGTTAGGGAAAAGGGGAGACTGTCCTAAGCTTCCTCTCCAGAAAACAGTGGCTACACTGGGCCAGTGCTGTTGACTTCCTTCCTGTACTGGGTAGGCATGGCTTAGTCCCACATTATTCTGGGGTTCAGAGGCTTGCTATTCACCTTTTGTATTTGCATTGGATGTCTCACAGCTAATCTTCTGATACAATGGTTTCTGAATCAGGGGAATAGTTAACACTGCTGTATTTTGGCTAAGAGCCTCCTGGTAAATTCCCCCATGCCCAGATGCCACATCATCCTGGGTCCCTCCACTGTGCCTGTGCTTAGCCACCTCCCCCATGCCTGTTTAAAACAGATCTTTTCTGAAGTTCTTCCAAAATATCTTTTGCTGGAAATTTGCTACATTCCAAATATTTGTGGGTTCCATGTCACTCCAAAACCAGTTCAGAGGCTTGATTTAATATTGATCTGAGGGATGCCAAGAAGAGCTCAGATAAAGACCTGTCTACTCTTCACCATCTTGGCTCTCCAAGTTTTTATTTTTAAAGTGTCATAAAGTCAAAATATCCCAAATTCTCATTCTTATGTGTTTTCCATGTGGTAATGGATAAGACCAAAAACTCTTTAAGCCTAAGTCTTTCTCATTTTTAAAATGGATAATGATAACTTTCCTGTTTCTTTCACAGAAATATTTTAAAGATCACTTGAGAATGCACTTTGTAAAGTGTAAATATCTGTAAATTTACAGTGGACTGCAAATCAAAATTCACTGTGGCAATCAAAAACAGTGAAAGCAATCAGATTACATTAAGAGAGAAAAAAAGATGGGAAAATGAAAATGGTATTCAATTCTTCATGGTTTTCTTCCAATTCTTCAGTGATTGTAGCAGAAGGTATAGGGCACTAAGAAATAAGTTTTCTATTTCTTGCTAAAAAAATTTCACTGGTACACTAAGAGCAAGATACCTTTTCAGTGACCAAAAAAAGTGGATATTCTTCTCAAAAAAAAAAAAAAACTGAATGCAGTCAATTAAATTCTAAAAGAAAATGAAAGACAAAAAAATTGCGCCACATAATGATCATAAACTTTCCTTATAATGACACATGAAAGAATTTGTAGAGTACAGGCTAGCTCCCTGGAGGGCCTCAGGGTTAGCCAGATAGAGATAAATCAAAGTTCTTGTTTTTTAGAGGGAGAAGTGAAGGAGGCAGGCAAACTGCCATGAGGCTTGACAAAGATGTCTCCTAGATCCTGCAGTCCAGAGACATCAGACTCTCTCCTCCTCATCCTGCAGCCAAGTGCCTCTGGCCTCTCTCCCTCTGCCTGCCAATCCTTGCCTATGATTATCTTAATACCAAACATTCAGCAAGCACCAACAGTGAGAAGAGCCATTTATCCAAATATATGTTAATAGAGTCATTATCTCACACTGAATAGGTAATTAGCCTTAAGTGCTTAGTTATATTATTCGAGCATACCTTTTTGAAGTTTCAGCCCTCTACAGAGTTAATAGAAGTGATTTAAATAAAAAACATAAATTAAAAAAAAAAACAATTTCAAGTTAAAGACAGATATAAGGGTCAAGAAGTTTGTATAACATGGATTAAAAATAAAAAATTTAAAAACTTATCATCTTAATAAATACAAAGAAACCTCACAGTTATATAACATGAATATGTTCTTCAAGAAGAGAGGTGGGAGATGCTCCTAGTAAACACCAAACAATATTCTAATTTGAATAAATTATATTTTAATAAACAGGTGACTGGTTACATTGAGGCATTGTAAGATCAACTGTCTATATACAATCAAATCATCAACATATTAGAACAACAATTCACATAAAAACAAATTTTAAAAATGGTAAAAATATGAGAAAACAATAAAGAATAACTGATGATACTCTACTTGGACCTATATGGCAAGATATTAATAGTGAAAAATGTGCAAAATTTTTGGCAACTATCATTACCATTTCCTAAGCAAATTTAATCAAGATTAATAATCAAACAAGAATACAAAAAAAGATTCTAGAAATCACTCTAGGTTAGAACCACATTTTTTTAAACCAGAATTCTATAATATCCAAGGAAAATACTAGTCAAACTCCTGGCTGTTTCAGTTTCCTCATGCAAAAGTGAGAGATTAATAGCACCTACCACTCAACAGCGTCCTGATGATAAAATGTGATTCTTATGGTCCCACCAATGAAAGATATCAAGAAATTAGATCATTTAGGATAAATTCTTTAAATGGAAAGAATAATGCTAAGTTCTGCTCTATAACCATGTAGTAAAGAGTCAATATGTTATTGCATTTAATCTGGTATCTGTCTAATAATTGACATAAGGTTTTCAAAGTCTTTTACAAATTAATTTGAAGCAAATTCTTTAAACATTCTGTTGTTAATCTTAACTCATTTGCACATTAGGAAATGGAGTCAGATTGAATTTAGGTGTTTTTGATTATCATACAAATAATAATTCAAGCAGAGATATAATGATATAGTAGGGTCGTACATTTTTAGGTTAATAGGGTCAAAATGATATCAAGTTTCTACCATTTAAGAGATCTTTTATTCTTCTTTTTTGACATTTTATGCCAAAAATTTCCTATACACACATGGGTGAATACACATAAACATTTTAGTGTACTAACTAATAATAAGAAATAACTGGAGAAAAATCATCATCCTGATGAAATTATCCAACTCCAATGCCACTTGCAAATGACCAATTTTCTCATGTTTCATATAAAGGTGAAAATAAAATGGTAATATATCTGGTTCAATTTATAATGACATATGAAATGAAAACAGTCCTTTAAGACACCTGCAGCAACAAGCTTATGCTGTGAAGCATGACATTTGATTTCCCCATCTTAACATACATATGACTCCAAACATTGTTATTGATCATAAAATTACCCAGCCTTTTAAAAAATATATACAACTACACTCTGATTATACTACCTCCAACCATAATAAATTCAGACTAACTTTCTTCAGTATTTTTTTTTCTTTCAGTTAGTTCTAAATGTACCTCCCATCAACTTTGTTGTACAAATCCTTGTTCTCTCTTTTTTGTTTGTTTGTTTTGGAGTTTTTTCCCAATATTTTTCCAACTATATGTAAAAACAATTTTTAATTTATTTAAATTTCGAATTCCAATTTTTTAAACTTCCTTTTATCCCTCCTTCCCCTTATCCTTTATTGGAACGATAAACAGGAATCAAGATGGTGTACTAAAGGCAAGGTCCAAGCTCTCCTCCAAATTCCAGATTCTTTTAAATAATTACTCTAAATTTTTTTGAGTGTTAGAACCCACAAAAAGACCAAATGCATCAATTCACAGCCAAAGACAACTTTGGAATCTCAACAGGTTACACTAGAGTGGGAGTCGTGCATGGTCTCAAGGCAAGCCATAGCAGGATAACCTTAACCCCAGCCCTGATGCCAGAAAAACAGGAGTGGGCCTGGGACTTCTGAATCAGCAGCTGAAGATTATAAACCTCTCAGCCCAGAGACACTCAAAGTGACTTGAAATGTCAGCAAGAAATGTTGGGAAAACAAACAAACAAACAAACAACAACAACAAAAAAAAAAAAAACAAAAAAAACAAAAAAAAAAAAAACAGGGCATGGCAGTGGCAGCAGGAGCAGCTACATGGAAGGTAAAGAGGTAGAACTGGTCAGAGAAACAACTCTGTTGCTTTCACACACCAGAATTTATAGACACACTAGAGCTGAGAATCCCCTGACAGTTTCAGAACAGAAAAGAGTGCTTGTGATCATAACATTTTGAAAGAAGTAAACGTTACAGGTTCCTTAAAAGATGTACAATCTCCTGAAGCTTAGGATAATAACTCTTCACCCTGGAAGCAGAGACCTTCTTTAACAAAGAGTTAAAAGCCAAGTACTTGGCTAGCAAAATGAGCAAAAAAGGAAAAAAATATTCTGACCATAGAAAGCTGCTATGGTGACAAGGAAGATCAAAACACACACAAAGAAGATAACAAACTCAAAACTCCTAAATCTAAAGTCTCTAAATAAAATAAGAATTGGTCTTAGGCCATGGAAGAGCTCAAAAGGCATTAAGAAGGCAGTAGGTGCTGACCCCGGTGAGCAGAGCAGTCCCTAACTCAGGCAGCCCGAGCTCCAGCCGCAGCAGCCCGCCGCCGCAGCACAGCCACAGCCACAGCCACAGCCGCAGCCACCCTGCCATCTCCTCGCCGCCAGTATGTCTCTTTCCAGCAAACTGACCTTGGACAAGGTGGACCTGAAGGGGAAAAGGGTCATCATGAGGGTAGATTTTAATGTTCCCATGAAGAACAAGGAGATAACCAACAACCAGAGAATCAAGGCTGCTCTTCCTACCATACTTTACTGTTTGGATAATGGAGCCACGTCCGTTGTTCTGATGAGCCACTTAGGCCGACCTGATGGTGTCCCCATGCCTGACAAATTCTCTTTGGAACCTGTGGCTGCAGAGCTTAAATCCTTGCTGGGCAAAGATGTTCTGTTCCTGAAGGATTGTGTGGGTCCAGAAGTGGAGAAAGCCTGTGCTAATCCACCTAACGGTTCTATCATTTTGCTGGAGAATCTTCGCTTCCATGTTGAAGAAGGAAAAGGCAAAGATGCTTCTGGGAACAAGATCAAAGCTGATCCAGCTAAAGTAGAAGCCTTCCAAGCATCTCTCTCCAAGTTGGGGGATGTCTATGTCAATGATGCTTTTGGTACTGCTCACCGTGCCCACAGTTCCATGGTGGGAGTGAACCTGCCCCAGAAGGCATGTAGTTTCCTCATGAAAAAGGAGCTGACTTATTTTGCCAAGGCCTTGGAGAGCCCAGAGAGGCCCTTCCTGGCCATCTTGGGCGGAGCTAAAGTTGCCGATAAAATCCAGTTGATCAACAATATGCTAGACAAAGTCAATGAGATGATCATTGGTGGTGGGATGGGTTTCACCTTCCTCAAGGTGCTCAACAACATGGAGATTGGAACTTCTCTTTTTGATGAAGAGGGGGCTAAGATTGTCAAAGACCTGATGGCCAAGGCTGAGAAGAATGGTGTCAAGATCACTTTGCCTGTTGACTTCGTCACAGCGGACAAGTTTGATGAGAATGCCAAGACTGGCCAAGCCACAGTGGCTTCTGGCATCCCTGCTGGATGGATGGGTTTGGACTGTGGCCCCGAGAGCAGCAAGAAGTATGCGGAAGCTGTGGCCCGGCCAAACAGATTGTGTGGAATGGACCTGTTGGAGTATTTGAGTGGGAAGCCTTTGCTCGAGGAACCAAAGAGCTCATGAACAACGTGGTGGAGGCCACCAAGAGGGGTTGCATCACTATCATAGGTGGTGGGGATACTGCCACTTGTTGTGACAAATGGAACACTGAGGACAAAGTCAGCCATGTGAGCACTGGGGGTGGTGCCAGTCTAGAGCTGCTGGAGGGCAAAGTCCTCCCTGGGGTGGCTGCCCTGAGCAATGTCTAACGGGTGCCACTTTCCGGCCTGCTGCTTTCTGTGCATCACTCTTCCAACATGACACTGCAGTTCTTCCTGTCCCTTTCCTTGGCACTAGGCAAGTTTCTCCCTCAAGACTCAACCAGTGGCCAGAAGATGGGGCAATGAGGGCCCCAGAAGCAGCTCAACTCAACTTTGTGTTTCCTGGGTGTTGCCTGTTGTCAGATCTCACTTGAACTTATTTAGTGTGTCTAAACCATTGCTGTGATCTGTAGAGTGTGTGTGTGTGTGTGTGTGTGTATATATATATATATATATATACACACACATATATATATTATATATATACATATACGTATATATGTATAATATATATTTATATTTTGCCTTTAGAAAGAAAAAAAAACAATAACTAAAGCCATTGTTAGCCATACTCTTGAAATAGTTTGTTCTGTTCAGCTTTGTCAGCAGCTGTTTTTGTCATTACCCACACACAGTATGGAAACAAGAAGAAACTCCAGTTTGGGGTTGGGGGCAGGAGGCAAGGTTGACCTGTTAAATAAACATTTCATAAAAGTGCCAGCTCAAAAAAAAAAAAAAAGAAAAGAAAATCAATTAAGAAAGGTAAGAAGGAAAATTGGGAAAGAAATGAGAGTGGTGCAAAATTGACCAAATGGGAAAGTAGCTATAAAAACTCACAAAGGAAAATAATTCCTTAAAAATTAAAATTGAGCAAATGGAAGCTAATGACTTTATAAGAAGTCAAGAAATAATTTAAAAAAAGGAAAAATAGAAAACATTGTGAAATATCTCATTGGAAAATAAATACCCTGCAAAATAATTTCAGGAGAGATAACTTATTAAGAAAGTAAGCAATTTGAAATGTGCTATACATAAGCAGTCATGTGAAACATATTTCCATATTAGTCATTTTGTGAAAGAAACACTGATTTAAAAAAAAAAGAAAAAGAAAGTTTAGGGAAAAAACAACTATCCTTCAATCAGTCTTCAGACTTCATCAGTTCCTTCTTTGTTAAGTGAAAAACATTTTTTCATCATAAGCTACTCAGGACTTGACTTCAATTCTTATAGTGTAAAGAATGCCTAGATTATTCACAATTGATCATCATACAACATTGCTGTTATTGTATACAATGTTTTCTTGGTTCTGTTTATTTCACTTTATATCATGTTCACATAAATCTTTTCAGATTTTTCTGAAAGCATAATGCTCATCATTTCTTATGTCATAATAATGTTCCATCAAAACCATATACTATAACATGCTTAGCTATGCTACAATTGATGAGCATTTCCTCAGTTTCAAGTTCCTTGCCACCACAAAAAGAATTGCTATAAATATTTTTGTACATATGTGTATATGTATGTGTATGTATATGTATGTATGTATATATGTATTGTGCATTATATGTGTATATATACATATATATAGTGTCCTTTAAAAAAAATCTCTAAGATACAGATCCAAGAGTGCTATTGCTGAATCAAAGGGTATGCTTAATTTTCTAGTCAAAAAGATCCAATATATTCTCTAGAATGGTTGTATCAATTTTCAATTCCACACACAATGCATTAGTGTCCCAATTTTCCCAATCTCCTCCAACATTTGTTATTTTTCCTTTTTTGTCATATCAGTCAATCTGACAGGTATAAGGTGGTCTAAGAACCGTTTTCATTTGTATTTCTCTAATTAATAGTGATTTAAAGCATTTATATGACTATAATTTAAAATAGCCTCTTCATCTGAAAACTTTATTGTTATTCAGTATTTTTCAATCATATCTAGCTCTGTGGCTTTATTTGGGATTTTCTTGGCAAAGTTGTAAGAGTTTTCCAGCTCATTTTACATATGAGGAAACAAATTAAGGCAAGTAAGGTTAGATAACTCCTTCAAGGTCACACACCTAATAAGTGTGCAGTTAGATACTTTTCAGCTCAGCAGGATGTCTTACTGACTCCAGGCCAGTGGTCTATCCATTTTGTCACTTAGCTGCTCTTCATATTACTTAACAATGTATCAATTGGTGAATTACTTGTATCAAATATTTGACTCAGTTCTCTATGTGAGAAATGAATCCTTCAGAGAATCTTACTATAAAAAAGTTTCCTTAGTTTCCTACTTTCCTTTTGATTTTTGCTTTTTAATTTAATGTAATCAAAATTATCCATTTTATATTTCATGACTCTCTGTTTTTTGATTGTTTATAAGTTCTTCCCTTATTCATACATCTGACAGAAAAACTATTCCATTCTATCCTAATTTGCTTATGGTGTCATCCTTAATGTGTAAATCATCTAATACACTCTGTCAAGCATTTCCATTTTATAGGTATATTTTTCCCATTCACATTGACAGTTATGATTAATAACAATGTATTTTCTTCCAACCTATCTTTCCTCTTTATTTATCCTTCTCTCCTTTCAACCTGTTCCTCCTCCAAAGTCTTTTGCTTCTTACTACTGCCTGCTTTAATGCACTCTCCCATCTATTAGCTCTATTTTCTCTAAATCTCCCTTCCCTTCTACTCCCCTACAGTTTAAGACAGACTTCTACACTCAAATGAATGAATACATTATTACCTTTTTGAGCCATTCTAATGTAAGTAAAGTTTAAGCATTGTTTTTTATTTCCCATCTTCACCCCCACTATAAAAGTTCTTTAATGACTCTTTTATGTGAGATAATATACTCCATTCTATCTCTTCCTTCACCATTCTCCTAGACCATCCCTCTTTTTCACCCCTTAATTTAAATGTTTTGGTTAACATTCCAGCATAGTCAACTTCTCCATGTCAATGTATATTTTTTCTAAATGCCCTAATAATGATGTTTCTTAAAAGTCATAAATATCATCTTTCCTTGTAGAATATACACAATTTAACTTAATTGAATTCCTTATGTTCTCTCTTTCATGATTACCTTTTCATGTTTTTCTTGAATTTTGTATTTGAAAGTCAAATTTTGTATTCAGTTCTGATCTTTCTTCAGGGATACTTGTAATCCATTTATTTTATTACATGTTAATTTTTCCCCTAGAGAATTATACTAATTTTGATAGCTAGGTGATTCATGGTTATAATCCTAACTCCTTTGGCTTCCAAAATAACACATTCTAAATCCTCTGATTCTTTAATATTACCGAGCTGCTAAATCTTGCCTTATCCTGACTATAGCTGCTTGCAGGATTTTATCTTTGATCTGGGAGATTTAAAATTGGCTTTAATATTCCTGGGTATTTTTATTTTAGGATCTCTTTCAGGAAGTGATTGGTTGGTTTTTCAATTTTTGTTTTAACTTCTAATACTAGGATATCAGAGCAGTTTTCCAGCATGACTTCTTGAAATATGATGGGTTTTTTGATCATGGAATTTAAGTAGTCCTCTAATATAGTCCTATAATCTTTAAATTATCTCTGCTCAATCTATTTTTCAGGTCAATTATTATTTCAATGAAATATTTCACTTTTTTGACTTTTCATTCTTTTAATTTTGTTGTTTCTTGACGTCTTGTGCAATCATTAGCTTTCATTTGACCAATTTTACTTTTCTAAGGAGTTTGTTTCATAAATCAACTTTCATATTTACCTTTCCATTTGGCCAATTTTTAAGTGCCTTTTTTATGGATTTTTGTGCCTCTTTTGCCATTTGGTCTATTATGTTTTTTAAGGTGTTTTCTTCAGTATTTTTTTGTACCTCCTTTCCTAAATTGTTGACTTTTTCTCATGATTTTCTTTTATCATTCTCAGTTTTCCTCCATTTTTTTCTCTACATATTTGAGAAAAGTTCCATGGTTGAGCTCTTCTAATAATTCTTTTTTAATGTGAAGCTGGTTTACATCTTTCTTAGAAGCCTTGCATGTAATTCTGATAGCACAGTTTTCTGAGTTGTGTTTTGATCTTTTCTGTTATCATAATACTACTTTGTTCAGGTTCTTTTTGTTGTCTGTTCATTTTTCTGGCCTATTTCTTAACTTTTAACTTTATGTTCAAGTTGAGCTCTATTCCTGGGGTCCCAAATTTCAGTTTTTTGGCTGTTGTTTTCAGAGCTATTTCTTAATGTTTTTAAGTTTTTAATTCTTCCAAGGTGGCATGACATAAAAAGGTATGATCACTATCTTCTGTCCTGTGCTCTCGTCTATGACCAGCCACAAGCACTTTTTTTCCTGTCCTAAAACTGTGATCAGGGTCTCAATTCCTGTTGGCATTCTTGTTGTTCTGGAACTGTAATATCAAAATAGATATAGGCAATGCCATAAGACCTTGCAACCAGGGCCAGCAAAGGATTCCCTATAAATTCCTACCCAATTGTTTAACTTCTTTATTATTTGTGGACTGAAAACTCCAGAAACAGCCACCAATGCTGCCTTCTCTGATTTATGTACCCCTAAAATCTGCTACTGCTGATTTGTCAGTAGTTCTCAAACTTTTGTTTTCAGTATCTTTATCCTATTAAAAATTATTGAGGATCTCTGCAAAGCGTTTTTGTTTATCTGGGTTATATTTATAGACATTTACAATATTGGAAATAAAAACTATTTTTGAATTTGTAAACCCTCTAAAAGGGTTTCAGAGATCCCCAGGATTCTCTACACCATACTTTGAGAACCACTGTGTTGAGGCATCATAGCCTATTAGAATTTGCTCCATTCTCACCCCAGTGAGACAGACCTTACCTGCCAAACTTAGACTGGAATATTGTTTTACCTTGTTCTTTTGTTGGTTATGCAGCTTCAGAGTTCATTTTGAGACATAATTTTAATCTTTTAGAGGAGAGTTTTGGAGAGTTCAGGTGAATTCCCACCCTTACTGTGTGATCATACTTCAGCCCCTATTTTTGTTAAGTCATTCCTCATTGTTTTAGCAGTGAGCAATTTAAAAGGAATAGAGGTTCTTAAATTTAAAGTTAGATGGAATCTGAGAGATCATCAATTTAGAACTCTTCATTTTATACCTGAGGAAACTGAGGCACAGAAAGGTTAAGGCACTTATCCAAAGTCATACATAGCTAGTTCCTAAGGTATAACGCTTTATCTTCTTCTGTAGTTATGAGTCCTAGGGAGGTTCAGTAAAACAATCTTATCTAGGCAAAGGAAAAGATATAGATACACTAAATATAAGTACTATTATATTTATTATAAGTAGTACTTATAATAAATATAATAGTACTTATATTTAGTGTATCTATATATATATCTATATCATCTCATTTAGTACTTGCCACAATCCTGAGAGGCAGCTATTATTATAATTCCCCCCTTTACAGATGAGGAATTGAAGCAAACAGTGTTTACATAATTTGCTCCAGCAGTTAGGAAATATCTGAGTCAGCATTCCAACTCAACCCTTATTGACACTAGACCCAGTGCTTTTACCAATATCATCACCTCAGAAGTTGTAGTAGGATTTTCAAGACTATAGTGGTTAGTGACTGTGACAGAATGTTATCACTGACCTTCTTTTTGGTATATTGCAAACAATGTTTTAAAGAACAAATAACTTGCAGCCCAGTCTAATACATAAGAACTTTCATAGGGACATACAACTTAGGGAAACAAAGCCAGATGGTCACGTAGAGAATACAAGCTTAACTCCAACTGCCTTGCCAGAGATACAGACACACAGACAGACAGAGACAGAGACAAACAGAGAGAGAACAAACAAAGAAATAACAATTCCAGTTACTCTCAGACTTCTGAGAGTCAAGCTGTTTTATCATGAAACTCCAAGTTGGTTTTCTGGCTCTCCTTCCTTCTGAACCAATAAACTCTACAATCACTAAAAGGCCAATTTAAAAAATATTTAGAATGTATATAAAGAAGGTATTTTCAAAGTAATAGAAAGGCTAACTCCTTGTTTTGTCTATTGGCAATATTTCCCATAATTCATTTGCCCTGTTGCAGGAGGAACACAGCAGTTAACAGCATCTAGCATTTGGAACTAGGCCCCGTGGACTGGAAAAGGATCAGGGAATCTCTACTAGAACTGGAATGTTCATTTCTGGTAATTTCATGTGGCTTTATGAAGACAGCTCTTCTTATTGGTTCCTTCTTCTAGAGCATTAATAAGATATATAGCAGACAATAATTGACTACATGTGTCACTGGGCATCCTCTGGCTTAAGCAAATCAATCAAAATTCTGAAATGTTGTTTCAAAATGAGGAAATCAGCAGATCTAAACCAAGAGAAAATGAATGTGGGGAAAAGCACTCACTGATAATTCAAAGTTAGAAGAAAAAATGAAATAGGGGAATTATCTAAATGAGCTATATAAAAACATGCATTCCCATGAAATATTTGTAATTGATTTTCTGGGGTTTTTTGTTTTGTTTTGCTGAGGCAATTGGGGTTAAGCAACTTGCTCAGCGTCACACAGCTAGGAAATGTTAAGTGTCTAAGGTCAGATTTGAACTCAGGTCCTCCTGACTTCAGGGCTGATACACCACCTACCTTCCCCTTGCAACTGATTTTCAATTATATTATCTTGATAACTGTCTCCATTCTTTACTTTGCAAAAGAAGAGACAAAAAAGCCCAACTTCTGAGCGCAATAATCCAAAAGAATAGAGCAACATATTATTATTCATTCTATTATGAGGTGACATGACTGACTGTGATAGCTATCCATGTTGTACAGGTGCCATCAAAAAGAAGACAGGTTTTTGAAAAGTGATCTTTTCTATATTTATAAGAAAAATATTATTCTTTAATTGTGATTTGGAATTATTTTCAATATAGAGGGGTACATGGGGAGACGGTGATAATCCATGTCATTTTCTCTCCAATGCCTTACTTATCTTAGGCATCCAGGAAGAAGAGACAGATACTAGGATGATACTAGGACTATCAGGTCCAGTATAACTAGATGCACTTCTTCCGATTCACAATTAAACAACTTTTGCATCTTTGAATTTGTTTGGGGTATCCTTAAAGGAGGCCAATTCTGTTCCAGTTGAATGTCCTTGATTATATGGTATTCAGACCGAAGGAGATTACAAAACAATAGACACAACCTAAATGTCTTTGTGTTAATTAAATTGCCAGAAATTTTATCATGAGGCTCGGTAATGATTCTATAGCCCAGCAGGACATGGTCCCTTTAAAAGAAGCTGAGAAACCGTAACTGCAACCTCTCTTTGCTGACTTTGCAGACTGTGCAATCAGAGAGCAGGTCAAAGCAGTTGGGATTAGGGAGAAGAGAACCCAATGGCAAAGAAAAGATCTACTTTAAGCTGGGCACAGAATCTTAAAGATTTATTCATCTCTGATTTCTGTCCAGACAGGATCAAGATTTTGCTATTTCCTATGTTTCTAACTCCAGCACTGCTCTTAGAACTAGAAAATATATCTCCTTTCCAGATCTTATCACAGTAAGAATCATAAAGAAGCTTGGTTCCTCTTCTGTAAAATGGGGAAATAACACAGTACCAACCTTACTGGATAAGTAGTAGGAATCAATTAGATGATGTTTATGCAAATTTTGAATATTTGGATAATGATTATAATTTTGGAAAAGTGATAGAAAATTATATCATGTATTTTTTTTTTCTGAAATAAGAACTATTTAGAAGTTTCTGGAAAGATTTCAGTGTTTTTCCACCTCCTGGCTTTGATTTAGGGAATTTAATGAAATGATCTAATGATGTTTTTTGAAGCCAGAATCATTACAACCTATTAATGTGTTAGAACAATAAGAGACAGGATGAAATGTGTGCCTCTTTGTGGTATTATTCTAAGTCTACTGCCTCTTCCAATATGTTTATCTATCGTTTCTTGTCCACTATCTTTCCCAATAAATTCCCCAAACTAGGATTTTAAATTCTTTTTCAACATTTCAAGGAGCCTCCTCTCTGTTTTGGACTATTTCAAATTTTTACAATGAAATATGAAGCCAGGTGAAGTCTTCAGGTTTCTTTTGGAATCTGACACTGCCCAGTTTGCCAAGAGATTTGCCAAGATTTGATGAACTTTTCTATGAACCTCAAGAAATTTCATGCTGAGGCAAAAACCGGAAATGAGGCACATTTTGCTAGGTTTCAGATTTCATTCAGGCCAGCTAGCCCCAGCTCTCCTCCCCTCAATTGTGTTAATTATTTCCTGACTCAAAATGAGGGGAAAAGATTAAATCACCTTCTGAATTATCAACTGTACAACTAGTGTTTCCTAAGAAAAGAGGACTCCGTAGGCAATAGAAATGTTAGAAATAAGGATGACTTCACACCAACACATATTTCTCATTGGCTCTTTTTCTTAGCTGGTTGGAAATGCCTGAAGATGTTAAATTAACTAAACATAATAGTAGAACTAGAAACTGAAAGTCATACAAAAAAGGTCCTTAGCCACAGTAATGGAGGTTGAGACTTTAGGCTTTATAGGAGAAAAGGAATGAGAGCTTCCAAAGTTGGCCTGGGATTACCAAATTTACCCGTGTTTTCATAGATTTTTAAATTTCTAGTTCAATTTATTTCTATTAAAAACAACATAGTCCAAAACCAAAGAAAAAGATAGATATTACAAATTCATGCTCCCAACTTTTCTTAAATCTGTACCTCTCCTGATAATGATGAATAAATTTTTAAGGAAATGGTTTTGCTTTTCCCAAAATGTCTTTCTAACCTGGGTCATTTTTTCTAGTCTCTTATTTATTATGATTTACGTGTGTGTGTGTGTGTGTGTGTGTGTGTGTGTGTGTGTGAAACTTGTTTATTACTTTGCATCCTGGGGGTTTAAAGTTCTTGATAAATTCAATGATATGATTATTGAAATTAAAGAAACATCAGAAAACAAATATGGATGATAATGAAATTTAATTTTCAACTTACTAGTAAAAAAAAATCCTTAAAAAAGATTATATGCCCAAAACATTTTAAATATGACTTTTCATAAATTCCTATTTGTTGGAATCCTTACTAACTGCTAAGTAATTAGAGTTGATCTAATCTTACAAGAAGATGTTTTGGGCAGAACCTGAAACAAGGTATTAAGTAGAACTACCCATAATCCCTCTCTCTGGAAGGAGCATAAATAGGCCAATGGGCCAGTCGGAGAGTTCTGGAGAGAGGAAGACGCTACAAGTCGAGATTTCACTGGAATGACATGAAGACTGGAGCTGGCTGGAGGCTGAAGAAAGCAGAGGCAGAGGCTGAAGGACCAGACCTTTGGATTTAAAGACATTTGGAGAGAGCTCTTGGAACCAAGCAGAGAGATAGGCCTCTAAGCTGACCGGGCTATATTGGAAATAATAAAAGATCTGAACTTTCATCACCTGGCTGCTTTTTGAGAAGAAAAAGCTCACCACATTTTGGCGCCCTGAACGTGGGGCAAACAGACCCCCTCAGTGGATTTCAGTGGAAAAGCTACGATCCTGATTCCAGTGGAAAAGCCTCTGATCCTGATCCAGTGGAAAAGACTCTTCAACCCAGAAATTAGAGTGAGTACAACAAAGAAATTTTCTTAAAAGTGTTAAAGTAGAATTTCAGCTAAGATGGGACAGATATTTAGAAAACAGCCTGTTTCTGTTCAAGGAAAATGTTTAGAGAGCATTGTCAAAATTATGGAAAGCCAAGGTTTAATTATAAGTTTACAGCAAATCACTGAACTTTTACAAACTGTAAAGGACATATGTCCTTGTTTCTCTCTTGATAAGGAATTAGATCTAAATGAATGGAAATTGGTTGGAGAGGATCTTTGTCAATTCTATGATAAAAATGGGCCTAACTCAATAATTAATACATATAATGTAATACAATTGGCTATAAGAAGTTATTTAAGTGATAGAATGATGAAAAGGAAAGTACAGGAGGAAGAAATGCCAACTTTACTAGGTGAAAAGGAGGACTAATCAGATGAGAATGGAGTTAATTACAATTCTGAGTATGATACTTCACAGCAGGAGGAATTAGGTGATTCCACATCTCATGACCCTCCCCCCTCAATTAACCCTTCATGGGTGGAACAAGGGGGAGGGAGAGAGACAGAAACACAGTCAGCTTCTCCTGTAAAGCAGAATTTGACAAGATTAGAAAAAGCATTAATTAAAGCAAAAAATGAAGGAGAAGATATATCTGATTTTATAAATGCATATCCTGTGATTGAAGAGCTCAACTCCTCATGTCAAAAAGAGAGAAAATACACTCCTTTTAATTTGGAAAAAATTAAAGATTTGAAAAAGAGTTGCACTCTTTATGGGGCTACATCATCTTATGTGAAGATGTTACTGGATAATTTGTCTAATGAAATCCTAACCCCGAATGACTGGAAATCCATAACAAAAACTTGTCTAGAACCGGGACAAAATTTATTGTGGCTTTCGGAGTTTCATGAATTATGTAGGATTCAAGCCCAACGCAATAGGCAAACAGGAGCTATTGTACAAGTTGCTTTTGATCAACTAACTGGAGAAGGTCAGTATGCAGAGAGTTCAGAACAGATTTATTATCCCATAACAGTCTATGAGCAAATTTCTAAGGCTGCAATAAAAGCTTGGAATTCTCTCCCTGGACAGAAAGATGGAAATAATGCTTTCACAAAAATAGAGCAAGGTCCCAATGAAACTTTTGCAGATTTTGTGGGACGTTTACAAACAGCTGTAATAAGAACCATTGGAGACAATGCAGCAACAGAAATAATGACTAAACATTTGGCTAAGGAAAATGCCAATGAGATTTGCAAGAGAATTATATGGGGGCTAGACAAAAAAGCTCCTTTAGAAGAGATCATAAGACGCTGTGCCACAGTGGACATAAATGCTTATTATGCCCAAACTATGATGAACATGGAAAGACAAGGTCCTTCTTGGCAGAGGAATTCTGGAGAAACTCGTCGATGTTTTCAGTGCAGAAAAATTGGACATTTGAGAGCTCAATGTAGAAATGGAGATAGAGCGAGAAGACAGGGTGAGAGAAAACCCAAAACTCCATGTCCAAAATGTAATCAAGGCTTTCACTGGGCCTCTAAATGTATATTGACCCAGAGGAATGAGAGGCAGGACCCAGCTCCAAAGTATCAATCAAAGGACAGGTGGGGCATGATAGCAGCTGAGGTTACACCCAGAGAGACCTTAGAAATTCAGGACTCTGATGTCATCAACCAACAGAAAAGCAATCAGGATTACAGTTGGGAAGAATACAGGCTTTTTAAGACAACAAGACAATATCCAATGCAAACAACTCCAATGTAATTACCAGATGATGAGGAGAAATCCCAAACTTGGTAAATAGAAGAGAATTAAATAGGTTAATTGCTTGGGGAAGAGGATCTGCTTATATTTTCACAGGTGGAAAAGGCTAACAATGAGACTGTCAAAAGAACTTTAAAATCTTCAGCTTTCAGTTCCTGAAAAACCAGCAAGAATCACTGGATTCCCTGAGATGAAAAATTGTTGATGAGACCTTTTGCAGTACTTCAGAGCTTACAGGAATTATTAGATTCCTGGCACATGAACTAATGGACAATGGAATCCTATTGGACTGTTTCTAGGACTTATGGACATGTGTAAATTTTCAGGATGATTCATGTTATTTGTTACATTACTACTAGCCTGTGTTATATTGCTATGTGCTTATGTAAATTATGTATAATGCCTCCCATATTGATGGATTTATGTATACCATGTATATCTGTTACAAAGTTCTGGCCCATATTGATGGATTTAAACCCCCTATGTTTTAAAACAAAAGAAAGGGGGAGATGTTGGAATCCTTACTAACTGCTAAGTAATTAGAGTTGATCTAATCTTACAAGAAGATGTTTTGGGCAGAACCTGAAACAAGGTACTAAGTAGAACTACCCATAATCCCTCTCTCTGGAAGGAGCATAAATAGGCCAATGGGCCAGTCGGAGAGTTCTGGAGAGAGGAAGACGCTACAAGTCGAGATTTCACTGGAATGACATGAAGACTGGAGCTGGCTGGAGGCTGAAGAAAGCAGAGGCAGAGGCTGAAGGACCAGACCTTTGGATTTAAAGACATTTGGAGAGAGCTCTTGGAACCAAGCAGAGAGATAGGCCTCTAAGCTGACCGGGCTATATTGGAAATAATAAAAGATCTGAACTTTCATCACCTGGCTGCTTTTTGAGAAGAAAAAGCTCACCACACCTATTAATTATTCTATAAAGAATAATGACAAAATCTCTTCAATCTATAGATAGATTAGTGGCAATAAGCTTTAACATTCCCATTTTATCATTTGGAAAAGCCAAAGATTAAGTGAGTTAGTAAAGTAAGATATAGAGAAAAGTTGTAGCCTTTAAATTATGCAATTGTACTAAAATTTATGTATACTATATTTGTATAGAAAAAATTAATAAATATATTACATATTTTAAATATGTATTAAATACAAATTAAATTATCATTCTCATATTGTTATAAACATTTACTCCATCTATTAGGCAATAAGCTCCATGATAACAGTGTCTTATGTAAACTTTTCATTGTTTCTCCTCCAGTGCCTAATCCAGTATCCTATATTCAAGAGATAATTTTAAAATGAGTATTTCTGTTCATTTTAATTTTTTGTTGTTGTCCATCCTTTTCTCCCCACATAATTTTTCCCAATTACATGTAAAGATAATTTCAACATTCATTTTTATAAGATAGCAGGAAATCTGATATAGGTTATATATGTATAATCATTTTAAACATATTTCTTCATTAGTTATGTTGTGAAAGAAAAAATCAAAACAAAAAGGAAATATCACAAGAAAGAAGAAACTGAAAGAAAAAGTAAAAAATAATATGCTAAAAATAACTATTTAATTGACAGTCCCTCCTTGATTGCAGGGACTGAGTTTTTTGGGAGGTTTTTTTTTTATATTCTTTGTTTCTCTAATATCTAACATGCCTACTTTATAGGGGTGACCTATGTTTCTATCCTTAACTTACTCTATTTTGTTACACGGTTCTCCTTTCCCTCAAAGAATATTATTTCAAAAGTCAATAAATGCAAGTGATTTAAACTGAAAGAAATTCAAATGAGGGGAAAGGAAGTGTGACATTTCAGATATGTCCACTGTCTCTCAACAGTTTTTTTCTTTTCCAATTTTACCCAAGCCTGAAATGTTCTCACATCTCTTCCTCTGCAGTTATCTCTGTGCTACTCTTTTCAAGGAAATAAAGTATAGGCTGCTGTATAAAGTGGTCCCAAACTCTAAGTTGTAATTCATGAGTCCCCTCTCCTTGGAATTCCTGCATCACTTTATTTGCTGAAGCATTTGTTTCACATTTGACATATGTAGTTTTATATTTCTAGGTATATACTTTATATATACAAATGTCTTGTATCTAGAATGATAAGTGATGCAATGGGCACAGAATTTAACCTGGAATAAGGAAAACCTAAGTTCAGATTCAGGCACTTACTCTGTGGCCAAGTCATTACCACCATCTACCTCAGTTTCCTCACCTGTAAAATGTGAATGATGTCCACTGAAATCCTTTCCCACTCTCAAATTTTATGACTTTCAACTTCAATCACCTGTAGTACCACTCTTCTGCTTAACTACCTCCCAATGACAACTATCTTCCAGTGTTATTGCGAGGATCAAATAAAATAACTATAAAACACAATGCAGCACCTAGCACATAATACACATAATATCAATGCTAGCCATTATGATAATAATGATGACTATCTGGACAACTAAATGATTAGTTCCTTCAGGGAAGTGGCTATATCTAATGCTTCCTGAATAGCTAGCCCCTATTATAATACATTGCATGTGATATATATTCAAAAATACTTTTCAATTAAACAAATAATAAATAGCACTTAGAGCAGAACACTGCTAAGTGCAAAATGAAATACAGATCTTAAATAAAACAGTCTTTGTCTTCATGGAATCTACTCATAAGCTATAGCAAATATACAATAAAATAGAAGCTTCAAAAGGGAAAAGTCAAAGCACTGTACTATAAAAGTATTGAGAGAAGGAGAAAATATAATTATGGACTAGAGAGATCAAAATTGGCATCCTGTAGGAAGAGGTAGTAAAATTAATTTTTAAAAGATGAATTAGAATTTAAAAGTTGTAGGAAAGGAATAAATGTTAATGCAATCTTAAGCTGCAAAGAAAGCTATAATTTCCAGGGATAAAGAAGCAGTGGTCCTACTATATTATGCTCTGGTCATAAAACATCTGAGTATCATTTTAATTTAGTTCTGAATGTCTCATTTCTGGAAAGAAAAATTTTAAGATGGAGAATAGTTGGAGAAAAGTGTTTATGGTGATATCATCTAAGGATAAATGAAAGGAACTGGGGGTATTTAGCCTAGAGAAGAGAAGATTATAGGAGGGAGCACATGATACCTGACTTCAAGTACTTGAGAGGCTATTTTATGGACAAGAGATTAGACTTGTTCTTTTTGGGCCTAAAAAGTAGGATTAGGAAAAAAGACAGAAGTCATTATAAGGCAGATTTAAGCTTGATTTGGGATAAGAAGAAGGAGGAAGAAATTCTTCTAATTAGAGTATCAAATGGAATGGGTTGTTTCTATAGTTAGTGGGTTCCCTTTTCACTCTAGTATTTCAAGTAAAGGATGGATGACAATTTGGGAAGTGTCAAAATAAGAATTCTTTATTTTTTGATTTACATGTTAGACCAGACTTGAAACTAAACTGACTTTGAATTTCTATGATTTTATAAGAAAAGCTTTCCTGATAAAATAAAATTGTCTATAAATAAGTGTATGGATGCTTGGAAGAAGAAGAAAAGTGTAAAAGGAATGGCAAGCAGTCCAGTTTGACTAGAGTATACAGAACATGGAGGATAATAAGATGAAATAATAGGATTACATCAGATTGTGGAGAGCCTTGAATGTTGGGCTAAAGATTTAGAACCTAATTTGGTAAACAGGAGAAAGCTACTAAAGAGACTGCAAAAAAAGAATGAAATGGCAACATTAGCTAGATATCATGGTGGAAAGCAGGAGAAGGATATGGAAAAAGGAACTATGATTATGTGGTGGCAATGTCAAAAATGATGAATGAGAGGTGGAAGCAGAATTGCCAAGACATAGTAAATGATTAGATATACCAGATAAAATAGTTGAGATGATAAAGAAATCACCAAGTTTAGGGTGAAATAAAAAAAAAGTTTTGCAGCATAGGTGTAAAACAAGAAGAAAAGAGACCATTTAATTCAATCTCTCATTTTTTCAGCTAAGAAAATTTAAAAAGTTAGATGACTTGCCTACAGTCATAAAAGTCTGAGGCATCATTGAAATCTATATTCTTTAGCTCTCTGATCCTTCCTCTTTCCAGAGTAATGTGCTACCTCTCAATCTGTAGGGCTTGGGTATTGAAGAGATACTCAAGTAGAGATGTCCTACAGGCAAATGAAGATAAAAATCACAGAACTGAAGTGTTGGAAGGGACTTCAGTAGACTGATGATCCAAACCACACATAAAAAGAATACCTCTCAGAGGATCTCTGACATAGTAGCCAAGTCTTTACTTAAGGGCCCTAAAGGAAAATGACCTTTCTCCAGAAAACCTATTCCATTTTTAGGCAAGTTTAATTGTTCTGAAGTTTTTGCTGACTTCAAACTTCAATTTGCCTCTCTGTAACTTTAATCTATTGTCCCTGGTTCCGTCTTCTGAAATCAAATAGAACATGTTTAATCCTACTTCCTCATGACAGCCCTTCAAATAGCCAGATGATAAACAGTTATCATGTCTCCCATTCCATTCTCCACCAAGACTTATCTTCTCCAATTTCAACATTCCTAGTTCATTTGGCTAATCATCATATGATATGGACTCAAAGCTCTCCACAATCTTGATTGCCTTCCTCTGTATGTTGCAAAGCTTATCAATGTCCTTCTTCAACAGGAGTTCTAAGAACTAAAAACAGTTATCAAAATGAAGTCTGATGAGAACAGATTACAGTGGAGGCTATTACATCCCCATTCCTTGAAGCTATGCTTCTCCTAATGCAGCTCATGATCACATTAGCTTTTTCAGCTGACACATCACACTGCTGACTCACAATGAGCTTGCAGTCCATTAACCTTTTCTCAGAACAATTCAATTCTACCAATGCCTCTCTAATATAATACTTTGGAGGTTTCTTTTTTGGAGAGATTGTGTCCAAAAAGATTACATATATATATATATATATATATTCCCATCTTATTAAATTTAGCCCAATGCTCTAGCCTGCCATAAATTGAGGAAGCTTAACCCTATTTTTCAGTTTATTAAGCATCCCTGCTAGTATTCTGTCATTTATAAATGTGATGAGCATACCAATAGTTTAAAGTAATTGATTAAAAATATAAAGCACAGATCCCTTTAGTACCTCACTGGAGACCCCCTGCCATGTTGAAGTTGGACAATTAACAATTACTCTGTGAGTCTTGTCATCTGACAAGTTTTAAATCTATATAAATATTTTATCAAGAGATCTAAATCTCTCCAATCCTCCTTAAAATAACATGAAATGCTTTATTAAAAATTCTTGGAAAATCTAGATATATATACTATGTTCACAAGATTTCCCTCACTGAAGGAAGTGGCATCTGGGTGACTTAGGGTAGGTGATATGCCTAGAGTCAGGAAGATTCATCTTTGTAAGATCTAGCCATAGGTACTTTTTAGTCTTTAAAATGAACCAAATAAATAAAAGGCAAACTGCTCCAATCTTTTTGACAAGAAAACCCCAAAAGGGGTCAGAAAGAGTCAGACATGATTGAAAAATGACTAAACAGAACAGAACCATATCAAAACAGGAAATGAAGTTTGCCTGGCATGACCTGTCCTGTATAAAGTCCTACTAGCACATTGAAAGAACTGCTTCCCCTTTTGGATGGTCACTAATAGTATCTTTAATGATCCATTTTTAGAATTTTCCTAAGAACTGAAATCAAATTTAATAGACTATAATTTTCAGATCTATTCCCATTTTCAAAAATAGGGACATTTGCTCTTCTCTAATTTTATTTTTTTTAAACAGTCTTTCAATATCAATTACAGTAGTTTAATCATTACAACTGCCAAGTCTTTCAGTATCTGGGAATATTGTTCAGCAGAGGTGTGTACTGGTAATGAAGTTAGGAAAACTTCAGTTCAAATTTAGCTTCACACATTTTCTAGCCCGAACAAGTTACTTAATATCTGTCTGCCCTAAGTTTCTTCATTTTTAAAATGGGGACAACATAATATTTACCTCTGAGTTATGAGAATCAAATAAAATAATATTTGTAAAGTGCTTAGCATAGTACCTGACATATAGTTGGTGTTTAATAAATGGTTTTTTTTTCTCTTTTTTCATCAGGACCAGGGGACTTTGATTCATTAAAAACAATTTGTTGTTTTTTTCCCAAATATCTTCTCACTTTATATGGGATATCAATTATCTATTAATGATTTTTTTCTGTCATTTCCAATATAAAACTTGATCTTTGCAGCTAAAAAAATAACAGTGTTATTATCTTCCCTTTGTTTTCAGTTATCATCCCATCCATCCCAAACTAAAGTCCATATTAATTTTGGTCCTCCTTTTTTCCCATTATAGCTTTAAAATCCCATTGTGATTTTTTTTTTAGTTTCACTTGACAGATGATATTTAGTATTCATAATATTATTTTAATACAACCATCACACTATTAATCATCCTCTATCATTTGCCCTTGATATAGATATATACATATCCATATACATGTGTACACACACACACACACACATACACACATATGATCTCTGTGGCTAAATGCCATTTTTATTTCTCATTGAAATTATATCCCTTTGTGACTGCAGAATTTCATTCTGGAGTATCTTCCAGCCCTCCTGGGATCACTTTTTCTGAAGTATTTTATTCCTTGGGATCCCATCTATTTTTTTCTCCGAACCTTTTGAAATCCACTTTCTTCAAATTTGGAGTACATTTCAGACAATGCCTTCATTTCCTCTCACCTATCCCTAAACGAGCAATTAATACTCATATACCACACCTGACAAAGTCTCAGTTAATAATTCTTTTTTGTACAATGGCACTATACCTAAACTTGGGCCATATAGAGAAGCAAAGAATATGTGGAAATACTGAACAAGGATTCAAGAGATGAGTTCATATTTTGCTTCTGTTTCTGACTCCCTATGTTTCTCTAAAGCCCATTTTCCTTATATATAAAAAGGACTTCAGCTAATTGGTCTCTTAGTCCCTTTCATCCCTAGCACTGTTTGGTTCTAATCATTAAAGACATCTTCCTGTGGGGTCACATCCTCTAGCTCCTTTTCCTGAATTATTTGGGACTTTGGCTGAGTCAAACTAAGCATGAAAATCCAAAGAAAGTAAGTGGGTTCCCAGTGGCATCTTTTGCTAGAGTACTGTTTATTTCTTTTCCTCTCATAACAACTTTTCATGGAAATCTTTCATTCTGGTTTTTATGGTCCTCTCATATATCCTTTTCTGTATCCTAGCCGATCAAATGTTCAGGGAAATCATTTAACTTGAATTTTTTCCCTAATATTCTCTCTCATTCATAACTCGTCTTTACCATCACTGTACTTCTGGAACTCTAAAAGATTTGTGTACTTTAATATTCTGTACTGTTCAGAGTTGGTTTGGGTGAATATATCTGCTCATGATTAAGTCTGGAAACCTGCATAGCAAGAAATATGGAGCTCTTAAAGGCAGTGGTGTATCTTTAAAAGTCTATTCCAAATCTTGGTTTACCTTCATATATTTATCACAACATTTTCTAAATGTCTAATATTTTTGAGGGACTATAAGTTCTATGGGTATAAATATAGAAACTTAATGATGGGTTCACAACATTAATTTGTTCAGGCAATATTTACTATTATCAAAACACATATATGTAACTAGTATTTATAATGCATTTTCCTGACAATTTTCTATAAGCAATGAAACACAAATATTATTAACCCTATTTGGCAGATTAACAAAGAAAAAAATGTAATTCAAAAGTGTTATTTATCCAAGGCCACACTGATTAAATGACAAAACTAGAATTCAGATCCATCTTCTAACTTCAGGAGCCTGCCTGTCATGTAAAATAATCTCCCTAATATTTATCTGCATTATACTTTTCAGCCTTGATCTCAGCATTATAATTCTTCTGTCAAATCACAATCAATCCATGCATGCCCATTCAGTTTTTGTTTGTTTGTTTGTTTGTTTTGTTTTGTTTTTTGCTGAGGCAATTGGGGTTAAGTGACTTGCCCAGGGTCACACAGCTAGGAAGTCTTAAGTATCTGAGACTAGATTTGAACTCAGGTTCTCCTGACTTCAAGGATGGTACTATGCCCATTCTGTTTTGATCTTCTTAGCCATATATTCCCATAAATTCACCAAGTTAAAACATGAAAATGACTGAGTATTTTAAATTTGATTCTAGATTAATATGAGCCAACAGCATGATATGGCTGCTAGAAATAGTTGAAATAGTCTCTCTATACTTTGACATGATCAGACAATGTGTGCACTATTGTATTCACTTCTGTTTACCATGTTAAAAATATTGCCAAAGTACAAGCAATCAAGATTAGAACAAAAAAAAGGTCGAGGTGTATCAAAATCTTTATGATAAATAAGAATCTTCAACTCTGAAAAATAAAAGATCTATGTGTTAGATGAAACTACAATGTATCACTATCTCCATGATCCCATCACCGTGGATACTCCCTCTAATAATGCAGATTGCATCAAATGTTTGTTGTGAGGGTCAAATAAGATTTTGTGTGTATCGGTAACAACCAGATTGTATGATGATCAATTCTGATGGATATGGCTCTCTTCAACAATGAGATGATTCAGACCAGTTCCAATTGTTCAGTAATGAAGAGAGCCATCTACACCCAGAGAGAGGACTGTGGGAATTAGGTGTGGATCACAACACAGCATTTTTACTCTTTTTGTTGTTTGTTTACATTTTATTTTGCTTCTCTTTTTTTCTTGTGCAGCATAACAATTGTATAAATATGTATGCATATATTGGGCTTAGTATATATTTCTACCATGTTTAACATATACTGGACTATTTGCTATCTGGGAGGGCATGAGAGAAAGGGAGAATTGGAAATAGGGTTTTGCAAGGGCTAATGTTGAAGAATTGTCCATGCATTATGTTATGAAAAATAAAAAGTTTTAATTTAAAAAAGAAAAAGAAAAAAAAAGATTGTGTGTATGATTGGCAAACAATACTTCATTATATAAATATTAGCTAATTTTACCATTACAGCCTATGAAGGTCTATTCATTTCTAACTATTTTATGTAATTCTCATTCACATCCTCCAATGAGGTTTGCATAGGCAAAACTACTAGGCTTATATCCCAAAGAGATACTAAAGAAGGGAAAGGGACCTGTGTGTGCTAAAATGTTTGTAGCAGCCCTGTCTGTAGTGGCTAGAAACTGGAAAATGAATGATTGAGTAAATTATGGTATATGAATATTATGGAATATTATTGTTCCTGGGCAAGGCACTTAACTCTGTTTGCCTTAGTTTCCTCATCTATAAAATGAGAAATGACCAGCAAGATGAATACAGAAAGGCTTGGAGAGACTTACATGAACTGATGCTAAGTGAAATGAGGAGATCATTATATAATTCAACAATGATACTGTGTGAGGATGTATTCTAATGGAAGTGGATTTCTTCGACAAAGAGAAGGTCTACTTCAGTTCCAGTTGACCAATGATGGACAGAAGCAGCTACACTCAAAGAAAGAACACTGGAAAATGAGTGTAAACTATTTGTATTTTTGTTTTTCTTCCCAGGTTATTTTTACCTTCTGAATCCAATTCTTCCTGTGCAACAAGAGAACTCTTCGATTCTGCACACATATATTGTATCTAGAATATACTATAACATATTTAAGATGTATAAGACTGCTTGCCATCTAGGGGAGGGGGTGGAGGGAAGGAAGGGAAAAGTCAGAACAGAAGTGAGTACAAGGGATAATGTTGTAAAAAAAATTACCCAGGCATATGTTCTGTCAATAAAAAGTTATAATTTTTTTTAAAAAGAGTCTAAGCAAAATAATAGATTTTTTTAGTTCTTCTGACATTGAAAAAAATACCCATGAAGTAAATGATCTACCTGTCACATGCTCTTACCAGTGACCAATGTTTTTTTTTTTTTTTCTGAGCATGCATTAATTTGATGACATGTTTTATATCACTATTGTGAAAGATTATATATTATTCATTGGCCTGTTCTTGCCCACCCTGTGACCTTCCATTGTCTCTTAGGTTATTCTCTATTTCACTTTTTAGAAACTTGAATTATTCAGTATTTTTAGAAACTTCAGTATTCAGTATAACTTTTAGCCATACAAAATCACCAAAATAATATAGATATTTAAATATTAAATGTGCATTTTATGGGAAAAGCTTAGAGCCATTAAGATAACGTTGCAGTTCATATAAAACAATCTAATCTATTCTTATCTTACTTGATTCCAGACCCACCTGACTGTCCATTTGTAATGTCTCTCTGACAAGAGATAATTTCAAAGTACCATATAAATATCAATTATTATTATAAAATTTCACATTTATATAGTATTTTATACATTTCAAATAATCAGCATATACAATGTCTTATTTGATCCTTATGATATCTTAGGAAATAGCTAGGTGGTTATTAATGCCCTTATATTATAAATGAAATAACTAAATCTTAAAAAATTTCAGTATATTGATTAAAAGATATTAAAGTTTTTCAAAATGCCAGGACTATTAGTGGTATGAGTAACTAACATAGTGTTCTATAGTGTTTTAAGTAGCTTTAAGGTGGTCCAGGCAACAGATCATCAGGCTTGGAGATAGAAAGATCTAAGTGCAAATTCAATATTAGATACTTACCAGCCATGTGATCCTGGGCAAGGCACTTAACCCTGTTTGCCTTAGCTTCCTCATCTATAAAATGAGCTGAAGAAGGAAATGGCAAGTTATTCTATTATCTTTCCTAAGAAAATTCCAATGGCGTCACAAAGAGTCAAAAATAACTGAAATATCTGACCAACTACAAGGATTATCAAACATTCTTCATCACAAATCAGAAATATAGATCACTTCACAATACAAATCCTATATCCATTTTATAAATGTGGAAACCACCTCAGCAAAATAAAATACACTGCCTGTGGTTACTCTGAGCTTGGATTTGAATGTAAGTTCTTCCTCGTGTCAAGTCTAGATTTTTTTTTTTAGTTGCCCAACACTTGATAATATGCTCAGTGCCACCAACTATTATATTCTTTCTTCTAAATTAATTTTTTGTTGTTTTCTGGAACATTTGGTGTACCCTGTATATAATTTTAAAATATAAGGCTTTGGCCTTATTTAAGGGCTATTCATCAATAATTTTAACTGATATCAAGACTGATTTTCTTCCTCCCTACCCTTCCTCTCTTTCTCTCTCTTTCTCTTTTTTAGTATGTAAACACAGATATATATATATATATGTATAAATATACATATATATATATGCATATGTACACACACACACACTCATATATATTTGTCTGTTTCCTTTTATCTTTGTGCAGTTATTATGGGTGAATTAATTTATTTAATTTCCAAGATAAATTACTGAGTTCTTCATTGTGGAAATGTTTGTGGAAAGAGTCAGAACATTATCTCCTAGTCAAGAAAGCTGAGAAAATGTTCTCCATCATAGGCTGTTTCTTGATCTTTCTACTATAAGCAGCTCTATTTTGTGGCTGCCAAAACCAATCTTTGACTGGTTTTGATTTTGATTATTGAACCAATTGCTCACCATGATCAATGATAGATTTAATTTCCCTGTCAAGACTTGCTTTGGGGGAGGACAAACAAACACTTAGACTATCACTAGAACTAAGAAGGAATTTGTCGATTTTAAAATGTAATGTCTTACAGCATTGCTTCCAGCCTTGTGATTGCTAGTGGAATTCTTCCAAGATTTTTAATGAAATGCAAAATGATCTCTCCACATAGACATCTCAGAAAGAGAGGCTCAACTCAGAAGTAATTTCTACCTATTCCTTAAGAAAAAGAAGGACAGAGCATTTAACTACTTTCTTTATGAAAAGCATAAAGCAGACTTTGAGATATTTCATTTCCTCTTTAAAATGAGGTGTATCCTCTTCAGCAAGGGTCTTTTGTGATTTTTTTGTTTTTGTTTTTGCTTTTCTCTGTCATTTATGTGACACCAGCTCATGCTATTCATACTGTACAATATGGATCATGTCGCAGTCCTTTCAGAGCTTCTTCAACCCAAATATAAAACCAAAGCTTATTAAGCAGACTTACATTGTTAGAACTGAGAGCATTTGAAGTGTTAATGTGTTTTAAGAGCTGCCAATAGGGGTGGAGGGGAGGTATCTTGTATCTTGGCATGCTTTGTATAATGGCTTTGCTACATGCATGAATACATTATTAGCAGACACAAACATACTCAGTCTCACATTATATTGATTCAGTGAATGATTGAAGGGTCATCAAGCTATCTGTTAACGCCTGCACAAAAGAAGATGTTCAATTTGTGATGGAATAATTTTGGCCTGGTTTGCATAAAAGCAAAGGCAGAACAGCTGCAGGAGTATCTCTTGTCTAGTTATCAAAATAAAAATTGAGATTGGTCCTTAAAGCAAATGGACAAGCCAGTTATTCTCTCCCTTTAGGATATTTATGTTTCTTTCCATTTTGTCAACAAGAGTCCTTCTGGAAACAAAACATTAAACTCTATAGCCATATACTTCTGCCTCATCACAGATTATTTCTATCTATGTGTTGGTTAACTATACTTACAGCAACATATGATGAATCTCATAAGATTCTAAAAAACTGCTTTGTTACTATTCTTTTTTTCCCAATGGAGTTGTTAATTAAATTAAAGGTGACAGCAGAGAAAAATATTTTGGACTCTGATTTCCTTAAAAATGAGTATTGCCAGATGTTTTTGTTTTTTCCTAGTAGAGAGGTATTTTATTCTCTCTGAGTTATCAAAATGCTGAGCCATTATTTATAAAGAATATGGACCTGAAAGTCATATTTATATGTTACATTGAATTGGAAAATCACCACCTAGTCACTGGAAAAACCACTGAAGTAGATTGTCTGCCTATTCCAAATGAATGATCTAGTCCTTATGGTTTATTAGTCCTTAACTTCTTTGGAGGAGTTGCTTCATATCATATAAAATTTATACAATCCTCTGTGACATGAAATAAGCAGTTTCCATTGTTTCCTAGATCTGAACTAAATGATCTCTTGATTTAAAAGGTCACTATCCATTTCTATCACTCAATATTCTCTATTATGTATTAGGGGGGAAAAGCTATATCCCTACTATAGATTTATTTGCTAACTTTCAATTATCTGTGTATTATATTAATGATTGGCTTTTTTATTTCATCTATTAACATTCCAATAAGAAAATTAATATGGTCCTGATGGTAACAGCAGCTTTGATAGGAAATTCTGAAAAACTCATCTTTCAATATTTTAATGTATTTGTGATATCCTCAATATGGACACTACCATCATATATATGCTTTGTTATTCCCAAAATTAGGGAAGCACATATTCTAGTTATAAGTGAAGGCATTGCTTGGCAGAATTCCCAAGACAGACTCTTAAATATCTTCTCCCAGTCTTATCCTCATCCCCCAAACTTTTATGAACTGCACACTTATGTTTAACCTATCTACGTGCCTACTCAATCTACTTCTCTAACAGTGGGTTGCTTAGTCTTTGTTTGTCCATTTACAATTTGGGTGTGTTGTCTAATTTAGTTCTTATTCTATATGTTGACTATTTTTGCTACTTATTTGATTCATTCAATTGTAAATTTTGAATGAATATAACAAATTATACAATAGTTTCCAATAATTTCAAGTCATGAGATCTGGTTTAGTTTTGACTATGACAATTAATTTCTGTGTAACTTTGGGCAATTTACTATACTTCATCTCATTTGTAAAATTTTGTAAAATATGGTCTTTATAATTTCTATCCATTCTATAAATCTATTAATATTCTACAGGCTACTAATGTTTGTTAATGGTTGCTCTTTTGTCTTTTGGGTGACCAACAATTTTAATACTTGAGACCTCTGCTATTGAATAATTGGTAACTATAGATCAATATCAAAAGAATATTTATAGTATAGATCTTGATTTCAGCCAGGATAGCTGCCTGAAAAGGAGGCAGATTACTTAACATTTGCATTTTATTCTAGAAAAATCTGAAATTTACATTAAAATTAGTGATGATCAATAAATACAATAAGAAACTATAGTAAAGTAGTAATAGTAGGAGCAGTATAAGTACCAGTACTAGTACTACTATTGGTAAATAAATGAGTCCTCCAAAATTCCTTTTATGACACAAATATGGTATTGATACAAAACCTGGGAAAAGTCAAAGCAAAGAAGGAAAATTATGAACCAATTTTTCTAATGAATATTGATGAAAAAAATTAAAGAAACTATTAGTAAAGAGATTACAGCAGTTTATCAGAATAATACATTTTGACCAGGTGGGAGCTATATCAGGAATGTAGGACTGGTTCAATATTAGAAAAACTATCAACATAATTGATTATATCAATAACAAAACTAACAAATTATCTCATTAGTTGTAGAAAAAAGCTTTTGACAAAATACAGCATATTGTGATACAGGAGCCACCTGCCAGTGGCTGCTGGAGGTCTAACTCAGACCTGTAGAATGGATCTCTTCATGTGAGAGGATGATGATGATATAAGGAGAATGAAAGGCAGTCTCATTCTCTGACCTCCTCATTGAGAGTAAATTGCATTGTCTGACCTCTCTCCTCTTTCCTCTTGCCTCCAATTTATTTCATTCCCAATCCACAAAGGAATTAGTAAAGGCTGCTTTGCAACTCCTTCAAGTGTTATGATTCACCGCTGTGGAGGCTTTCAGAGAATTGACCTTCCCCTTCACCCGGGTATAGTCCTTAACAAAAGCACCCATTCCTATTTAAAAAAAATTGGAGAACATAGAAATAAATATAGTTTTCCTTTAAATGGTAGCATCTATCTAAAATGGGAAGCATTCCCAATAAGATCAGGATTCCCATTATCACCACTATTTTAGCAATTAGAGAAGAAAAAGAAATTGAAATGATTAAAGTAGGCAATGAGGAAACAAAACCATCACTTTTTGCAGATAATATAATGGCATATTTAGAGAATCAATTAAAATACTATTTGAAACAACAACTCTAGCAAAGTTGCAAGACATAAAAGAAACCCACATAAATCAATATCATTTCTATAAATTGTCAACAAAGCCCAGCAGCAAGGGCTAGAAAAAATTCCATTTTAAATAACAGTAAACAATATTTAAAAACTTGGGATTGTACTTGCCAAGACAAACACAGAAACTATATGAACATAATTATAAAAAACCCTTCACAACAATAAAGTCAGACCTAAACAATTGAAAAATATCTATTGTTTGTGGGTAGGCACAATTAATATAATGAAAATGAAAATTCTATCTAAATTAATTTACTTATTCAGTACCATACTACCTATAAATTATTTTATAGAGATACAAAAGGGCTTAATCCCAGAAAGCAGAATCCAGAGGACCTAGACAAGACCAACCAGGACTTACAATATAATCCAAAAGTATAATAGGTGGAAGTCTGATACTGGAATAAAACCTCAATTCTGCAGCTAAAGCTAAAGATATGCATAAAAGAAAAAATAATCATTTTTTAAAATATTGTAGATCTAGAGATTTCTAAAAAAGAAGTAGCTCATAACAAGTACAAGCATAGACTCAGAAAAATAATGAGTTTCCATAGAGTACACGAATATCTTAAAGAAAAGGGGTACTGATATTCCCAAGCTAGTGAAAAAGTTTTTTTTTTCTTTTTCTCAAGGATGGAAGAACCTTTTGATAGTCCCAGGATTGTGGAGTCATGTATTTTAGCTGTGAATAGTCATTCTTTGGGAGAATTTCTAACATAGACTCTTTCAAGTCTCCTGTCAGCCTCACCCTCATCCCAAAACTTTTATGAACTCAACCCCCATGTTTAACCTACCCACATAACTGCTCAATACTCTTTGCTAAGAATGGATTCTCTTAAAGTCTCTATTTCTTCGTTTATTTATAATTTGGATACTTTATCTAATTTAATTTATGTACTACCCATTCACTATTTTTGCTACTTATTGTTACTTATTCTATTAATTTCTTTTGTTTCTTTTCCATTTGTTGTGAATTCCTACTTCACATAAGTGAGGGGAGGGCAATCTCTTTTTTCTTTTTCCAATTAACTTAGATAATGATTTAATGATTTATTGGGTACTTTTTTTCTTGTTAATCACCAACTCTTTTTTTAAAAAATCAGTCTCTTTGTTTACTACTTTTTTTTTATATTTGGTCTGTATTGTTATAGAATTATTACTTTGTAAGTCTGAGAATTATGCTCGATGCTTTAGTCTTTTCTCTTTCTCTTTTGCTAATATTAGTAGGCCTAAAATATATTTTTTCTCTAATAGCTTCTTTAGTTATATCTATTACATATTTAACATGATGTCTCAATAGTATCATCCTCAATGCTGTAATTATTTATTGTATCTATCATTTGTCCTTTTATCCACTTTTTATATCCACTTTTATCCATTGTTTATAATATAATTTGTCTCCATCTTGCTTTTCATCTTTCCCCCCTTATTCCTGAAGATCATAATATTCATTGTCCTTTGATCTATAAAAGAGCACATTTAATATTTCTATCATTCTGTGATAATTTATGAATTTTTTAGGCTATATCACCTATTAAACTTTTGTAAAGATTTCATTGTCTCTGAAAATCAGTATACTTTAAAATGATGATTTTTAAAATTTTCATTCAATAATTTTCATAAATCTATTCAAATGTAGTTTTTATACACGATGTAAATCTAAAGTTTACATCATGTGCTTTGAATTTTTTTGTCTTTCTGTTGTATTTGTCAAGATCTAAAAGGAGTATATTAAAATCATCTACAATTATTGTTTACCTCTTTGGGTTTGGGGACATTTTAATTTCTTGTGCTCTAACTAATTAAATGTTACATCAATTGATTTCTTTTGTTTAATATTAATATTGTTTCATTATATAAGGTGTCCCAAACACAAAATAATTGCTTTTGCTCACTTGAGGGAATATATATTTTGCTATCATAATTATAACTCTAAGATTCTCTAACATATATTAAACTCTAAACTCTCTCCTAGATCTAAAGTTCTGAGGCTACAATTCTAGGGGGTTTTTTATATTAAATGCAATTCAATAAATTTTCTTCTGCTTTTTCACTTTAGCTCTATATGCATATTTATATTTCAAGTGTGTTTCTTGTATGCACAAAGCTATTGTACTTTCTTTTCTAATCTACTATACAAGTCTTTTCCATTTTATAAACATATATTTTTTAAATGTCACATTTTTCTTCTTCATTAAATACTGCTAAATTATCATTTAAAAATTTGCAATAGGTGCCAGATGTTTGATTTAATTGAAACAATCTCATCTCAATTTCCTTCCATTACCCAGTGAATATGTCCCTTTCCTAAAGGAACCTCTCTCCTAAGCTTGATTTTTGAATCTTTTTTTTCCCAAAAATCAGTGCTAGGTATCTGTAATTTGCTTATATGAAATTAACTGATCCCAAACTCTGACCTTCCTCACCAACACACTCCTTCTCCTAACTTCTACCTTTCCCAACCCAGACCCAGATCCCTTGATACTACGTTGTGGAAATTAATCTCCTCCCATCACCTCAATTCCTTCACCAGACAAGATTAAAATATATTTCATAATCTTCCCCTTCCACCATCTGCCCTTTTTTTTTTTTTTAGTTGAAATGACTTTAGTTAGTGACTCTGATTTATAGAATTTTTTTCTCTCTATTATTCAATCTTCTGAGATAGCTAAGTGGAACAGCAAATAGGGTATCTGGCCTAGAGTTTGGAAGACATTCCTGAGTTGAAACCTAGCTTAAGAAATTAGCTATATGACCCTGAGCAAATAATTTGACCATTTATCTCAGTTTCCTCATCTGTAAAATGAACTGGAGAAGGAAATGGTAAATTACTTCTTTATCCTTGCTAAGAAAACCCTAGATAGGGCCACAAAGAGTTGTAAGCAACTAAAACAATAATAAAGCTAACCTTTATGAGATTTATACAATAGTTGGACTTTTGTTATTTTCAAAATGATACTTTAAGAATCTAAAAGTTCTAAAGAATGAAATTTCTTTTTTCTTTATAACATGTTAACATCAATTAATTACCTATGTTCTTCCTGTTATGTGGGTTTTTACAATAAATTTTATTTCATTTTTGCATTTGTAAAGACACTGAAGGAATAACATAATAAGGTTGAATGTCTATGCTCTTTCAAGTAATAATGTCTTTAACTATGTAGTTTATGTTATGGGATAGGAAGGCAAGCTCTACTCACTTCTTGGCAACTGCCAAAATTATGGGATAATTCTTGGTTTAAAAAAAAATTATCCTTACCTATAAAAAGATTGTTTTATAACCCCAAACCTATAAATGGTGAATGAAGATACAAAAAATAAGTGCTATGTTAGTTCAGAAGAAGAGAGATTGATATCGGGGGAAATGTTATCCAGGAGAAATGGTTTAACAAGGACTTTATGGGATATTCCATATTTGATAGGCAGAAAGGAAACAAGATGGCTTTCCATGGAGAAGGAATAAAATAAGAAAAGCTTTGGCAAAAATATTGCATAGAAATAATAAGAACAGTAAATTTGGAGGATAGTAATTAAACATTTCTTGCTATAATGGGAAATAGTGGGATATAAAGTCAACAAGGAAAATTAGGGAGCAGGTTATACAGAATCTCAAATGGCAAACTGAGAAAGTAGGAACATATGCCACAGACAGTGAAGAGCTATTAAAGATTTTAAAAGAGAGAAACAAAGTAACAAAAGCTATCATTTAGAGTGGTTACTGAAACAAGCAATTGAAGGATAGATGATGAAGAACAAAATAGAACTTTTCTTGGAAGTTGAAGCTCTTGGTTCAAGTTCTGATTATCATGTCCATCTTCTAGAAGCCCTTTACTTCCTTCAAACTATTCTCAAACACCACTTTCTGCATGAATTTTTGATCTACCCCCTGTACTTGTATTTTCTAGTAGCTTTCCTTAAGCATTTTTGCCTTGCATTTATTTCTTTTTATATTTTATATACATTCAATTATGTGTATTTTGTCTTCCAAGATAGAACACAAACTCCTTGAAATCAGGGATTTCTCGTTTTTATTTTTGTATCTCTAGTGCCTAGCACAAAATGTGGTAAATAATGGCCATTTCATACATACATATTCATTGATTTCTAATTAAGTGACAAGAAAGTCAATTAAATAGTGTGAACCTCAGTTTGCTCCTATGTAAAAATAGGGATAAAATGCTGATATATCTTATTTCAGAAGAATGTTATAGTGGGGAAATACTTTTTAACCCCTAAAGCAATATTTGTATAACTTATTATGGGTTGGAAAGGAGAGAAAGAAGAAAAAGGTGGGAAATCAATTAGAAGGTTGTTAAAAATTTTCATGATGGAGACTATTTCAGTAAGAATTAATGGAGGAAGAAACAAATATGATATTGTGGTTGAAGTGTATTCCAAATCCCTGGGCCAGAAAGAGGAAGAAAATTATGAGTCTAGGAAACATCATAAATGGTGTGGAGGTAAGAAATATATATATATATATATATATATATATATATATATATGTATGTATGTATGTATGTATGTATATATACACACTCAGTGTAGACCTTGTCAGTTAGGAGTCTCAGCCAGGATTCATTCAGAGAGATTCAGAGCACAGAGAAGACAAGTGGGAGTTAAAGCTCTTGGAACCAAGGAGAGAGATAGGCCTCTAAGAAAGCTAACCGGGCCCCAGGAAAGGAAACAAAACTTTGAAAGAAATAATAAAGGATTTGGACTTTAACCCCTGGCTACTCATGTGGTGATTACTGAACTGAAATGAAGGCTGCTCCCAGAGACCCCAAGAAAACCGAACCAAAGAACATTATTACATTTTGTTCCATGTAATCAGAATATGTCATGAAGAACTCTCCATTTATAATACTAGATTTTCCATGAAAATCATTTAGTTATTTAAAAGGTATAGAAAAGCTTCAAGGAAAAATGCTATTCTTACCAATAAGGAAGAATGGTTACTCCATCTTAAAATTTTTGCTAAATAATGGAAGAAAATCTGAGTATAATCTTGTGGGTAGCAAATTTCACAGTCTAGAAGAAGGATATCTATCCTCTGTGTGGAATCATCAAATTTAAAATTCTATAGCAAAAGTTAAACCAAAAGGTATTCCTCTTACTTATTTACTTACATACTTACTATTGTAAGTATGCTCTCAAAAATAATTTCTGATAATATAAACATGAGTATATATAATAAGAAATGAAAGCAGGAATTATCTAAAGATATCAATATAGATGCACAGAGAATTCTGAACCAATTTGTATATTTATTACACAGAAGAAGGTAGTAACTAAAGATGATTATGAAAGATTGGCACAATCCTATAAGAATTTTGTCAGAAGTGCTAAAACAGAACGAGCTGAAACTGTCAATGAATTCTAAAGACAAAAAAGGGGATTCTTTTAGCAATGTTGGAGGGAAGAATACAGGGTTTATAGTTCTGGTAATTTGTATTTCAGATTAGAAACAACTAAGACATTAGCATACCATATAATGTTTACCCCCCCAAAAAAAAAAAAAGTTTGCTGATCCCTAGCAAGGAAAGCATTTTCAGCAAGGATATAGTCTTGACTCAGTTGTGTATAGTAGCCTCCTGCCTGTGTAAATCATGATGGTCATAATCCTGAGGAATTACTGGTTTCTCATGCACTAATTATTTTTTATTATTATTATTTATTTAGACATCAAGGAATTAGCTCCAGATGCCTAACTTGAATAGCAGACATTTCTTCTCCCATAGATCAAATGGGAAGATGATGGAATATAACCTTCAGAAAAGCAAAAACTTTGTGTGTGTGTATGTGTGTGTGTGTGTGTGTGTGTGTGTGTGTGTGTGTGTGTGTAATTCCCAGGATCAAATGCAATAGCTTATGATATTCAAAGCCCTTTATTAAAAAAAAAAATCTTCCTCCAATCATCTTAGACCTTATGCCTTTCTATACTTGACTTCCTGGCTTGAGCATTTTCTCTCTCTCTTTTTTTTTTAATAACTTTTTATTGATAGAACCCATGCCAGGGTAATTTTTTTTTTTACAGCATTACCCCTTGCATTCACTTCTGTTCCGATTTTTCCCCTCCCTCCCTCCACCCCCTCCCCTAGATGGCAAGCAGTCCTTTACATGTTGAATAGGTTACAGTATATCCTAGATACAATATATGTGTGCAGAACTGAACAGTTTTCTTGTTGCACAGGGAGAATTGAATTCAGAAGGTAGAAATAACCCGGGAAGAAAAACAAAAATGCAAGCAGTTTATATTCATTTCCCAGTGTTCTTTCTTTGGGTGTAGCTGCTTCTGTCCATCTTTGATCTGAATTAACTCTCTTTATCGAAGAGATCCACTTCCATCAGAATATATCCTCAAACAGTATCGTTGTTGAGTTATACAATGATCTCCTGGATCTGCTCGTTTCACTTAGCATCAGTTCATGTAAGTCTCGTTGGGCATTTTCTCTTGTCCCACATTCTAAAATATTCTCTCATCATCTCTACATTCCTTCTTTTCTGGTTTTCTTCAAGTTCCAACTAAATCCCATCTTCTAGAAGAAGCCTTTCCCAACCTCTCTTATTTTTAGTGCCTTCCTTCTTTTCAGTATTTCCTACTTTTCTTGAATGTAGCTTGTTTGTACATATTTGGTTGTTTCCTTCCAGTTTTAAGCACCTTAAGGGACTGTCTTTTGCCTTTTTTTTTATCCCCAGAATTTAGCATAGTACCTGACACATAGTAGATGTTTAATAAATGTTTATTGCCTGGCTGACTAATCCTGAGTTCAGTGTTTTATATGGAATGTGTTCAATAAACATTTGTTGAATCCTTCAAGATGGATGAGAGAGCTCAAGTAGACCTAATTAATTCTTATTTAGCTTGTAATTTCTATATTAAAGAGAATAATATCTAGATAGATAAAGATACTATTTAATGCAAATTGGAAACCCCAAATAAATGAGAAAGAGTTAAAAAGAACTGTTCTCCCCTCAATTAGTTCACGTCACCATGTCCACAAGAACTACAATTATGAGTACTGAAATAAAAATGGAAAATGTGATTTAAAACATAATGGAGTATAGATTAGATACAAATGTCTCTTCAATTTTCAAAAAAGTGGAAGAGCAAAGATTCTTCAAACTATAGTCTTGGCAAATTCTAGAGTATATACTAAGAGTGTAGTTTAGGACTATTTAGAAAGAACTGAATAATGTTGTTCAGTCTGGAGCAAAGCAGTGTGGCATCAAAGCTTTAATAAGGAAATAGTGCTCTATTAGTGAAAGTTAAAAAAAAAAACAAATGTGAGCAGAGAACAGAGGGCCAAATCTTGGTGAATTGCTACAGTTATGAGATAGGAAAAGAGAAGAGTAAACAATTATGACTATGACAAATTGTGGGTCAATAAGAACCCAGTGAGGCGTAGAGTTCAAAACAACTCATATAAAAACGGATCATATAAAACTTACTTCATTTTTCTCAGAGCATTAGTTAATATATAGAATAAGAAAATATCATAGTCATTGTATAGATATCAGCAAGGAATTTAACAAAGCTTCTTATATCTTTGTGACTAAGATGAAAAGATATGGTTAATATGATAGAAAAATTTATTTGATTGTATAAATAAATCATATATTTAGAAATGGAAGGGATCTTGAAAGTTATCTAGTCCAACATATTTTATAGAAGTAATCATTAGTTCATAAAGGAGAAAGCTTTCCAGAAATCACATAACTGCTAAATGACAGAATCAGGATTTGAACCGGGGTTCAGTGATTCCAGATCATGATATCATCATTCCATTATCTCATACTGTCTACAATAAATGAGATTCAGAAAACGTTGATTGATTGGAACCAAAGAATGATGATTACTGGATTGCTGTCAACCTGGAGTAAAATTTCTAGTGGATGGCCCCAGGGATATCTTTAATGCTGAGCTATTCAGCTCTCTAATTACTACTATAAAAGCATATATGGCATGCTGATGAAATTTGCCAATAACACGATGATATAAAGGAGAGCTAACCCATTGAATGACAAAATAAGGATTCAAAAAAATATTTCATCAGGTTTGAACAATAAATTGAATTTAGTAAAATAAAGTACACTATGGAAAAACACCAAAGCCTGCACTCAGGTTTTAGAAAAAAAAATGTACTGCAGGAATAGAGGGTAGAGGTAATAAGGATAGATAATAGATCACATGACAAAAATGTAGTTGGATGGGGAGAAGGGTTTGTGTTAGTGGACAACAAACTCAATGTTATGAGTTAACAGTATGACTTGATAGCCCAATGAAATAGTTCAATCTGAAACAGAGCAAGGTGACATAAAAACTAAATAATCTAATCTGAATTTGAGTCACAATAATAGATACATCAACTATAGAATAAGAGAGGTCTAGCCACCAAACTTTAATTTGGGTAAACAAGTTGTGAAGTGACTAGAGATGACATAAGAAAGATTGGATGAAGGAACTAGAAATTTCTAGCTTAAAGAAGAAAAACTTTATGGATCACATGATAATTGTAGGTATATATTATTCAAAAAGATATCCTATAAAAATGGATAGAAATTTCAGGAGAGAGAATTAGACTGGATGTTAAGAAAAACACCTAATAATTAGAGTTGTTTGAAAGTAGAATAGACAGAAATTATTCAGAATGTTTCTAAACCTATGAAAAATCTTCAGGCAGAGAGTGGATAGATACTTGTTAAGAATGTCATAGAGGAGATTTCTATTGAGGCACTTCTTGTTCTAAATGATTGAAAAGTTGTCTCCTAATTTTAGATTCTATGATAATTCAGTAAAATTCTCAATGGGTTTTGGAAGGATTTCACTAAATAAGTTGATTTGTAGTATAGTTACATAAATTTGGGTGAATTCTTATCTTCAAGTGAGAGGTTAAGAATAGAGAGGCACATTTAGAAGTTAATAATGAAAGTTTTTGTTTTTGTTGTTGTTTTAATGCCTATGCTACATCCCAGATATTGTGACGAGTGCTAGAGATTTTAAAAAACAATTCTTGCCCTCAGTAAGTCTACATTCGATTAGGGGAAACATCATGTGTATATATATATATATATATATAAATGTGTGTATACATCTATTTATCTATGCTTATGTATATGTGTAAGCGTACACACACACACACACACACACACATACACACACACACTATGAGCCACATATAGAGCAGAAGCAAAGTGACATTGAGTGGAAAGGTGCTAGCAGCTGTGGTTTATGAAGAATGAGGGAGCAGGAAAGGCCTCCTATGTAGGTAACATGAGTTCAGTACTGAAAAAGGATGTGTATTAATCCATTTAAAAGTGTTATGTGAAGCTTTGATAATAAAAATTCTTCAGTAGTAAAAGTTAAGAAAGGTAAGAGCAGAAAGTTGAGGGCTGAATATTGGTGAATTAATATCATTGAGGGACATTATTCATTTCCTGCTAAATGGAAGGCTTGGTGGTTGGAAGGAAAAGCAGAGGACAGCTTATACAAAAGTATAATAGATGGTCCCTTATATTCTCTTCTGTATATTTCCCTTCTCCAAATATTCCACCTTAACTAAATTTGACTGAGGTACCAGAATTTCCAATTATAAGAGTGAACCTGACTATATCCCTCCCTAAGTCTTTTGCTCTAAGTATCTACAAATGGAATATCCTCCTCTTTTCTCAGTGAGTCTCCAAAGTTTGCCAGTTTACTGGCAAATGAACTGCCATCTTCTACATGAAGGCCTTTCCCAACCAATCCATTTTATATTATTCCATCTCTCCTTTGAAATTTGATATCATTGACTGTTCTACTCATTTGTGTGTTCAAGTATATACTTTTCTGACCTTTTACTTTGCTGTGTATTATTCTATCACTTGAACTAGATAAGCTCCTAAAGGTCAGGGGCCCTATCTCACTTTGCTTTTATATCCTCCTCAGGAGCTAGCAGAGGGTGGAAACTTTAAAAAATGCTTATTGAACAAATGAGGCAATGGTTGTCAGCAGGGTGCATGCACCAAGTAGCCAGCTTCGTACCAATAACAAAGCTATGGCTACCAAGAGTGGTATAGAATAATCTATCAAGACTTTGATTTTTTGTTCCACTTGCTCTCTGCTTATAAGTTGATACAATCATAATGAAACTGACAAAGGACAGATGACATTTTGGAAATAGAAATGGAATTTTGGATATTGCAGCAGAGCATTTGTCACCTCCCTGGCTGATAACAGTCCCTGTTCCCTTTGGCTAAATTTGGATCAAATGCTTGCTAAGTATGCGAAGCCAGCCAGAACTGCATTGTACCTTTATTTTGTGACATATGAGCTCCCAGCTTTAATCTCCCTTTTACTGTATAAAAGAGGATCTGAGGCTGTTAGACTTCAATCCAGTGATTCATGCAGCTGGCACACAATGGATTCTACCTCTCTCGTCACTGCTACACAATATCAAGCTAAACAAAATGTCTTAGAAAGCTACAGTACTTGCAGTTAGCCTGTCACAGATTTCTGCCCCCCCCCTTTTTTTTCACTAAGCAAAAGAGCTTGAATGCCCAGCACCTGCCTTTTTACTGACATTTTCACAAAGGTAAAGGAATGAACCTTTTGTCAATTCCAACCCAACGATCTGTTTTGAAACAATGAAATGAAAAAGCCTGGGCCGTTCTCCTTGCTACTGGATTACAGTGGAGAGGATTAAAATAAAGGACACTTGATTTTATTGATTTAATGAGGGATGTGGGCTTTTACAGGAGCATCCCTTGTGGCAAAGGAACAAGGCAAGTTGGCAGGTACCTCCAGTCAGGCACTTTTCTCTTGTGTGTGTGTGTGTGTGTGTGTGTGTGTGTGTGTTTTCCAGTAGTGCTTGTTTACATATTTGGCTGTGATGATGACCCATGGTGTTCCATCCTGGACTGCAGGAAACAGTCAAATGCCTGTGATGATTTTTGCCCGTGTCTCCTGACAGAATGGGAGAAAGACACTGAGGCACTGCAGCCCAGTACTACACGATCAAGGACTGTGAGGGAACAGAAAGAAGGAGGCAAACCTTTGAAAATGCAGACCCAAATCAAACAAAAGGAGAAAGAAATGACACTTTCTACCTGTACCAGAAATTGTGTGTGAAAACCATTATTTCTTAACACAGTGTATTTCACCAAGGTTTCTCCTTCATTTCCCATCAATACCCCCCTCTCAGATCTCCACTCTTATCCCCTATCCCTTCTCTTGTTCCCTAGGTTTGAATAATAAGGTAACCAAAGGAGTTCAGGAATGATATTTGGGAGGGGAGCACTGATCCTTGCCCAGCTATTTTTTTTGTCTTTGTTTTCATCTTCTTTATATTCTTGTAATATTGACATTTTCATATGGTAATTCTGCATTATTGGTTGGCTCCCTTAAACTGGTTAGCTCTTTCACCCATACAGTTGGACTATATTGTTCCCTTTTCCTTGTGAAAGGGACATTCCCCATCACCTGCTGGCAAAATTTAGGGACTTCCACTTTTAATCCATAAATAGATCCTGGGTTGGTGCTAATGAGCACGAAGACAGCAGCCTGCACTTGTGTTAATGCAAGCATATGTCTGTATACACTGTGTACATTTATTTAAATGTATTTATATAGTCCATCCATAGATTAAACACCCCCAATTCCCTGTGGTATTACTGTCTCTATGATTGCTAGCTTAAAGAGAAACAGTTCCTAAGAGCATATGGTTTCCAAAACACAGCCCTTCCCCCCTCCTGTTCAGTTTACACAAAATGAGCTGCTATACTCCCTCCCCCCACAGTTCCTTTGCTCTTTGCAGGCAAGCAAGTCTGAAACCAGGGGGCAAAATCATTAGTTCCCAATTATCTTAAGCCATGCAAGATAACCTCTCTCTCAAGGGCTGGTGGTAAAATATGCACATAGTTCGGGTGTCTAGACAGTTATGAAATATAGGTGTAGGGCTCCGCCTATGCACAACAGCCATGCATCTCAAATGAAGTGCTTTTATTAAAGAAGTATAATCACTGGGATAACTAATTACGTCAATACCACATAGTTAATTAAACCCATTATAGTTACTATTCCCATGGAGAGGAGGTCAAACAAAGCGACCATCCTCCTGATTCTCCTGTGCCAACAAAGGAAGAGAAATTAGATAAAAAGCACAAGAGGTTCTCTCCTCTTCAGGTTTTTGTTTGTTTGTGTTTAGGTTGAATAACTACTGAATTTGGCAAGTTAGAGTCCCTAGAAAAGGAATGAGACCTTTCTTCCTTGTATATTTTCAAAGGATAATCTTGCATTTTACCTATGTTTCACATGTATGAAAAGTAAGTGGTTGCCTCTTTGGTAAAAGAGGGAAGGAAAAAGAGATGCCAGAAGTGTTGATTGAATGCTCACTGATTATCTATTAATATTTTTCAAGTAACCATGGACGGTATGGTGTTTGGAGCAAGATTGGATTTTGTGAACTTGGAGTTTGGATATGGTGAAATTAGATTTTGAAGCAGCAGTGCTTGTGTATCCAGATACCAGGTAAAGATGGGAGAGAGATGTCTTGGCTGAATCATTAAAGTTCATCAATTGAAACACTATGCAAAGATCTATGAAGTTTCAATTTAAAAAAAAATCCTTACAATGACACTTGAATATAAAATATGAGACTTAACTGGGAAGAAATTCCTGAGACTGTTATATAGTCACTCAGTGTTTCCTGAAAAAGCCATGTGGGGGAGAAGAACACACACACACACACACACACACACACACACACACACACACACATTTCACATAAACAAGAAACTGATCTCTAGAATATCCATCTCTGCAAAATAAGACGAAGATATTTTGATCCTCCTTGTCTGAGAATTTGCCAGGTCATTATATCACTGTCACACCTTCTTCTCAAAGCAGCTCATTGTACATAGGAGGGATTTGCATTTACTCCTCCTGATTAACAAAGAAAACTTTGTATAAAAGAGCTAGGCACTGAGACGTGCAAATGTAGCCAGCCTGACCCCCTGCAGAAGAAAGCAGACAAGCAGTAGAGAGAAGAGGTAGATGAGGAACAAGAAAGAATGCTTTGATCCTAATACAGCACACACAATGTAGCAGGCAACAAATGCCTGCAAACTCTGACCCTAACTAAGCAAAAGTATGATACAAAGTCAAATAGCAAGGAGCAGTTTAAAGTGCTGAGCTCTGGGGATAGTCAGCCTTGGAAGCTTAATAAAATAAACAAATAACAGGAAAAAAATCTTCTTTTTCAAGAACTCTAATCTGTAATTTATAGGATTATTTCAACTAATATAGTTGAAAGCAACTTTTTTTTTTTCCTGTGAGTAAATGATAGCTTAAGGCAGTCAAAAAACAACAAACAAAAAGAGACAGCTAGAAAACTGAAGGCCAAGTTTTAACAGTGCATGAACTCCACCCTTCCTCTGACCAATTTTTTAAAATAGTTATTTAGGCTAGATTGATGGAAGAACTTCATGACAAGCAAAGTTAAACTAAGGAATGGACTGGCTAAGAAGACAGCAGAATCTTCTTTCATAAAAAATAGGATTTGTTTGTAATGGTTATTAAAATGTCAACTACAAAGCAGGAAAATTAAATAGATGTCAATAATTTGGAAATTTACAGTGTATTTGTTGCGAGCTTCTGCCATTCCTTCCAATTCCTTCCTCCTCATCCAATCAATACATCAGAAACTCTTAGAGAATTTGTGTAGAGAGCCAATCCCTAATTCAAGGTAATAATAACAAACACTTTATATACCCAGGTATATAAATTGCATCCCTAGATCCTGACAATGGCACAATAGATAGAGCAGATAGTCAGAAAGTAAGAAAGACTCCTCTTCTTGAGTTCAAATCTGGATTTAGACACTGACTAGCTATGTGAAACTCAGCATGTCACTTTAACCCTGTTTTCCTCAGCTTAGTCATCTGTAAAATGAGCTGGAGAAGGAAATAACAAACCAAACTGCCAAGAAAATCTCCAATGATATCATGAAGAGTTGGATAAGACTAAAAAATGACTACACGACAAAGATTCTCCTAAAAGAGTTGTAAGGTAAGTATTATAGCTATTATCTCTATTTTTAAAATGAAGAAGAGGTAGAAAGTTAAGTGACTTGTCCAGAAATGCACAGCTATTAAATGTTAGGAACAAAAGTTAACATAGGGCCTTCTTACTGACTCCACACTGAGTGTTTTACTTTACTCTTTATGTGTAATTTAATGAAAAATACAGTTTAATTTGGAATTAAGAGGCTTGGGAGCAAATCTGCTAATTGTTAAAGGATTTAATCTTGTTTTGGCCTTAGTTTTATCATGTGCAAAATGAAGGTGTTAGAACACCTCTAAGATACCTTCAACTCTAACTCAATGATTTTGTAATCCTTTCTATCCTGGTAAACTGAGATAAAGAACCTAAAAATATCCAACTTGGATCGTCAAAAGCAAATGAAAATAATCAAATGCATTAGAAGCAAAGGATAGATAGAGATAGAGATAAATATATGGATAATAGATAAGTAAATAGTTGGATAGATTGAGATACATAAAATTGCAATTTATAAATATATAAATACTATTTCAATACTGAGATAACCATAAATATCTAATGGTAAAATCTTACATAAGTAATTTAGCCTTTTAGACTTCACTATTTTTATCTTAAAAATCTGGCACTTCAGTAGCACCTTAGATGAGTTCAAAGATGCTAATTCTAAAACTGATTTTTATCTTTAACTTTTGTACAAGTTATCATACAAGTGAGCATAGTTTATATGCATTACAAAAATAGGGTATAAAACTTCTATCTTCCAACCTACTGGATAGCAAGTGAACATAAACAGTGTGGAAAAGTTGTGCTCTGGACAAAAAAGCTAGCAGAGGAAGAATGGCTAACACAGGCAGAGATGGCTACATGTGGACCCTCAGCACCCACATGCCTACAGCCCTTTTGGAGGGCAGGATCCAGGGCATGAAGGAGTTAGTGAGGTGTGAAAGAGGGTAGCATATTGTTCTGGCTCTTCTGCTGTTGTATGTAGCACTTTTAAAACTGCTTGCCTATTGCATGTAGACTTTCTTGAAGCTAAAAATTAGTATAAGAAAGAGATTTTACTCAGTCATTGCTCAGGGGGCAGGTATAGCCATAGATGTAGTTGCCAAAAGATTTTTTTCCTACAATCACAAGATAGAAAGTGATTTTAGAGGTCATCTAGTTCAATATCCTACTGAATGTATATATTCTCTCTATAGAGTTAAATATGTGAATAAGTTTTGATGAAAACATGAAAGTTCTGTGTAAAATTCCCAGCAAATGGCAGGTTGATATCTTGTGCTTCATTCTCATTACTTATTTAGATAGCCTATTCTACTTTCAGGCTGCTCTAATAGTGAGGAGGTGCATTCTTTATGTGAGCCAGTCAACAAGCATTTATTAAGTACTTATTAGGTGCCAGCCTCTGCCACGCTGGGGGACAAAAAAGGCAAAAAGATACTTTGTTCTTGAGGAATTTAGTGGATAGTGGGGGAGAGGACATTCATATAAGTATTTTTTGTAAATTAAACATAAGCTCAGAAGGAAGGAAGGCACTATCAGTGCCATATAGAATAGGTCTCTTACAGAAAGTGGATTTAAGTTGAGGTAGAGTGAATGAAGACAACATTCCAGGTATGGAAGCCAGCCAGTGAAAAGCAAGAGTTGGTAGTGTTCTCTGAGAGAAGGAAAGTATAATATAAAAAGACTGGAAAAAAGGCTGGGGCCAGATTGTGAAGAACTTTAAATGCCAAAGATAATAGTTTATATTTGATCCTATAGATAACAGGGACCCACAGGAGTTTAATGAGTAATAGAGGTGACATGGTCAGATCTACAGTTTAGTGATATCAGTTCAAAAGCTGAATAATGGGTCAATTGATGTGGAAGAGATGTGAATCAGAAAGAACAAAGAGAAAGTCTTAAATTATCTAGATGTAAAATGATGTAAGCTTTCACTACAGTAATTGTATGAAAGGAGCAAAAAAGAATCTATAGGAGAAATGTTGTGAGTGAAGAAAAAAATAAAACAAGACAAATTTCTACCTATTGATCTTACCATATATTTCTAACCTCAGACCAAAAAAGAAAATGTGTAATCTTTCTTCCCTTGGGTACCCCTTCAGATATTTAAAGATAGCCATCATGTGCCACCTAAATCTCTTTTTCTCTATGCTCCACAGACTCCATATTTTCAACTGGCCTTTGTGGAACCCATTTTCAAGTCTCACTATCTTGTTCATCTTCCCCTTGGTATAACTCAGGCTATCTGTATCCCTCCTGAAATGCCCAGATGTGAGCATAATACCTTTCTATAAGCAAGAGGATGCTGCTGCTTCTGAACATCAAAATTTCCTAGGAAGAATATAATAATCAAACTTATTTTATTATCAATTATTTTAAAGCAAATTTAGAATTTGAGGTTCCTAGGAAAAATAAGTTTATATTTTGAAGTTGGTAAAGGAAACCCAGAGCACAGAAGTTTGTTATTAGAATCCTAAAAATAAAACAGTAAGAAACAAAGCAATAAAGTACAATCTAGAACAATTATCAGGCCACTGCTACCACCTACATTTAACTACTGAAACATATAGAGTAATAACAAAATAAACTCACAGCTGCCATTATGGGTGGAGTAAATGACTATTGCAATGCAAAAACACACTTTTTTACACCCAAAAGAAAACAGTCATATTTTTGGCTTTTCAACACTTTTCTGTGTGTGAAATTCATTTGGTTTCATGGTTGAGAAAAGCACTTATTGTGGTTGAAAATAATTTTCCTGACTGGAGATAGCTTTTTTTCTATCTGTAGATAGACTGTAGATAGTTTAATAAAAATACTACATGTGTTAAGTGAAATATACCATCAGTTTAAAGTCAAACATCTAGGAGTTTTGAGATTTTCTTGTAGGATGAAAGAACTCTACAATAGTGCTGAACTGATCAGTATGGAAAGGAATGAGTACTTCAAATGAATGGAAGTTGCTGGAACTCTATATGGATTTGAGAAAATTTAACCAAAAAAAAAAAAAATTCAGCTCGATGGAGGAGGTTGAGGATTTCTTGAAGGAAAAAAAAATACCAAAAAGTGGTTAAGATGACATCAGTTTCTTCAACCATCTCTATTATAGTTCACTTTCCTTTAATCCTGGCTCTCACTTCTAGTAGAGTTGATTTGAGCTAAAGATCAATCAACAAGCTTTTACTAAGCACTAATCAATCACTCACTCAACAAGTTTTTGCTAAGCACTAGGCATTGTACCAGGTATTGTGCTAGGTGATGAGGATGCAAATAAAGTGAATAAAGAAATCCTTATTAACAAGGAGGCTACATTCTACTGAAATAGATAAGAAAGACATTTATACTATAAATAGAAATAGAATAAACGTAAAGTAAGCTTTTACAAGGGTATTTTGAAGGGAAATCACTAGCACTTGAAGGAATAGGAAGGGCTTCACCTAGAAGAATTATGCCTATTAAGAAGATAAGGATTGCATAAGATGGAGGAGAAGAGAGACTGGGTATGTAGTATGGTCAGTGTAAAGACAAAGGAATATGAAATAGAGCATTATGTTTAAAGAAAAGAGGAAAGGCTAGTTCAACTAGTTAAAGAGCATATAATGACACTACAAAGGTGTGGGGGCAATGTTGTGAAATGTCTTAAAAAGTAAACAGAGGAGTTTATATTTTATCCTAGTGACAAGAAAAGTTATAGCTCAAGAGATAACAATAATAAAATCTTAAATTGAAAGTGTCATACAAATGGGTCTAGGAAAACAGCATATCTCTATATAATATATTTTTTATTTTATATACTTGAATGTATTCTATGAGTAAATTCATGATGATCCCCAAAGAACCGTAGAATAAAAAGAAGAAAGGATGCCAAGAAATAGACTCATTTCTCTTAATTCCAGTCTCGTCCAGGCTTTTGCTCCCCAATATCACCTTTGTCCAACACTTTCGGTCTATTTCTCCTTTTATCTTTCATTCTACCTTTTAGAGGAAGCTGGATAGCACAATGAATAGAACATTAGTTCAGAAGTGAGGAATATCTGAGTTAAAAGCTGGTCTCAGATGTTTACTAGGGCAAGTCATTTAATTTCTGTCTGCCTCAATTTCCTCAATTGTAAAATGGCAAGAAATAATAGCACATAATCATATTGAGTTGTTGTAAGCATCAATTGAGATAAAACTTGTAACATGCTAAGTACATTGCTTGGCACATAGTAGGTTCTTAATAAACACTTGTTCCTTTCCTCTTTTAATAGAACCAAATGTTCCCAAGTACAAAAACTTAAAATGATATTTGACTCATTCCTTCTGTTGGCCTCTTATAACCAGTCTTTTTCTATCTATTTTCCTTTATATTTGTTCTTCGTTCCTTATATCTTCTAACTAAACCCAAGAAATGTACTTATTTCAATCCAATATTATTGCAAAAGTCTCCTAATTAACCTGCCTATCTCCAGTCCTTTTCAATTCCATTCATCTAACATATCGTTGCCAAATTGTTCTTGCTAAAATACAGTTCATATCCATAGATGTCCATTATTCATATTCTATAGCCTGGAAATTCCAAGTTCTTCTCCTTAGCTTTCTCATAATCAGGTCTCATCTTCCCTATCTACTAGTACTGTGCTAATTCATAGAATTTTCTCTCTTAAAAAGACCTTAGAAATGACTTTACCGGATCAACCCATTTTATGGATGAGAAAAGTGAAGCTGGAGGAGATTTCCTAAGGTCTCAGTGGTAATTAGTAACAGATCTTGGGCCTTTTTATTTCCACTCCAATATTTTACAATCCACCCCAGTAAGCTATCTCTAGTTTGATGACCAATACTTTACTTAGATCAATTTCCGTATTGTTCTCTAATCACACCATGATAATCATTGTTTCCATTCCATGACCCATGCTGTTTCTCTAGTATAAAATACCATTCTCCCTTCTCTCCACTAAACAAATCATACCCTTCATCCAAGGGCTAATTTAAGATCTATCTAATTCATGAGTCATTCCCTAATAATCCTCACAGAAAATTCTCAAATTTGGCCCACAGGTCATAGCTTGCTCACTTATATCCGAGAATAAATCCTTAATTTTGAACCATCACTTATTGTCTTTTCATTTTTATATAAATGATAGACCTCAGAGAAATCACAAGCTTCTCAGAGATGGCCACCATCTCTTAAATTTCTGATCCCCTCAGTTTCTGCCCTTATTATGTAACAAAATGCAATTTAATGTCATTGTATTAGAGTACTGCCCAAATGCCAAAGGATTTTTCAGGACCATATCAAACCCATGGTTGACTAGAGATTTCTTAGCCAAGAAAGAAGAATTAGATGGGATTTAGTAAGGATGGGGAAGAAGTGACATAATAGCTCTCTTCAAATATTTCACTATTTGCCAAGTGGAAGAGAAGTTAGAGTTGTTTTGTTTGACCTAATGGGGGGAAAAAAAACCAGGACTAACAGATAGAAGAAATAATTGCATTTTCAACCCAATATTTTAAACAGGAAATTTCTTAATATTTAGAATTATCCAGAAATGGTCGGGGCTACCTCATAGGATAACAAAATCTCTTTCATTATAAATCTTTAAACAGTGACAGTTATACATTTTACAATACATTATAGATTTTGGGATGCTAAGGATTCATGAATTAACTGACCCTTGAAATCCTGTCCAGCTTTCAAATCCTATGATTATCCAAAGATGTCAAAACCTTGGAATCCTAGATTGTATCCTGGAAGAAACCTTGATTTTACAAATGAGGAAGCTAAATTCCAGAGAACTGAAGTGATTAGTCCAGATTACATAGTAAGTGTCTTAGGCAGGATTTAAATTCAGATTTTTTTTTAACTTCAAATATAGCATAGTACCCACTATGGCATTTAGAAGATTAAATCATAAGTATGTTACTTATTTCATAATTTATCTAACTACTTTCCATACTTTGACAATGATCACTGTAGTTAAAATTACTAAGATAGTAAGACTAGACTTTAGCTCCAAAGTTCTAAGGAATTCATTTTAAAGAATATAATGAAATAGTACGGTCAACATCTGACTCAGAAGGAACTATCCAATTCCATTTTATCATTCTGTTCCCAATTTTCTCTTTTATATTTGATTCTCAGAAGAAGAAGGGAAAAAAAGTTAGTCTCTAAGTCTAATGCAAAATATTACCCCAAACTAAACTGGCCTCTACCAAATCTACCTTTGAGCAATGCGTGAAATTGAGAAGGTATTTATTTAATCCTAGGAGGCAGGTTGTTTGCAGAAAATTATTAAGATAAAGTATGAACAATTAGAGATTTTATTCTAAGAAGCAAGGCAAAAATAAGCATAAGTATTATGGTTTATCAGTAAGAACACTGGAAACCTTGGAAATACTAGATTGGAATTGTAGGTTCTGATTTTCAATCTACTACTAATGAATTCTATGTACTTCAGGAAAATCATTTAATATATGTAAGCTTTACCTACATCATCTGTAAAATGAGTGTCATACCATTTAGTGTGGTACAATAGAAAGACACTGGCTTTATTCTCAAATTCAAATCTTTGCTTGGCTATTACTATAATTCTGGATAAGTCTCAACTTTTCTGGGCTAATTATCTGTAAAGAACTTTAACTAACTGATGTGTAATGGCATTTCCGACTTTAATTTTATAATGACAAAGTTATCTTCATCTTCTAAACTTCTATGTGATTGATTGTATCATTCAAGAATCACATATGAAAGAAAATTCATTTATAATTAACTGTAAAATATGGAGAGAATTTAGTTCTGAAATAATGAAGTGACATAGGTGAATTAGAAGACTGTCATCAAAATAACAATGTTCAAAATATGGGAAAAAAGCAAAAAAAAAAAAAAATTAGGGTAAGGCAAGGAAATTAACCAAAATAAGATTTATCCAACAGTCCAGAAAATACAACATTTCTTAAGCATTGCTATACACAGTCATTTTCTAGGCATTATGGGGATTACAAAGAAAATATATGTGACCTATCTTCTCATGGATTTTACAATGTATTGGAAATATTTCAAATACATGCAAATACATATAATACACACAAGTACATAAATGAGATACATGCTAAGGGCAGATGGCTTGAATTCCTACTTAAAACTTTTTAATAGGATTACTCAATCTTTTCTCTTTCTCATCCTTCTCAAAAGATATTCTTGATAAGACTAATTCTTGTGCTCATCTATTGATTCCATTCCCTCCTATACCTTATGGGACTTTGCTCTAGAAAACATCCTTTGTATATTTTGCATTTCAATATCTCATGTCCCACCACCTACTTCCTTACATTTAAAAAAAAAAAAAGTTTACCCTTTCTTAAACCTAAAAAAAAAAGCCAAAAAAAAAAAAAAACTAACTTCATTGACTTTTCTTCTTTATCCACTTATCATTTCCATTTTTCTCTTTTCTTTCACAACTAAAATTACTTTTAAATTGTATATATCTAAGGCTTCCACTTCCTTACTATTAAGGGAGAGGCATCAAGGAAGAAGAAAAAGTGCTCTAGATTTTGAATCAAAATTCTAACCCTAGCTGTTACACTTGTTGGCTATATGACTAAAGTATTCAGAGTAGGTCACAAACTGTGATTTCTTTATACTCTAAAGGACTCCTTTTAGAAAATCATATTAGAACAATTCTTGAAAAGATTACTCATGACATTGTAATCAATAAATCTAATTATTTATATTAGATCCTCATCTTTATTCCCTGAGGCATACAATATTGTTGATTTATTTAAATATTTTCTCCTTCTTTGTCTTCTGAGATACCATATTCTCCCAAAATTCTTCTCTTTCTAAATGATCCTTCTTTAACAACTTAGTAATTTATTTTAAGGTGATTGTTCCCCAAAATTCTGTCCTGGAAAATACAATATTCCTATATACTCTCTTATAGCAATGACTTTCACCTTTATGTAGATAACTTACAATTTTTAAATTTCATTTCTGGCCTCTTTCCCAAAGTTTTCCATGCTCACATCTCAGAACTGTAGGATATCTCCACCTGAATGTCTCTCTGGTTCCTTTTTATCTTGTTTTACTCTTCTATAAATATTTGAACTTTCCATCTACTACATTTCTCCTTGTCCATTGTAATGTAATGTAATTTCTGAAGGATCTCTGGATAGGCCTTGGTTTTAGCAGGAGAGTCACCACGAAGATGGTAAGGGATGGATTCTGAAGTCTGGAGTCTGAAATCTGGCACCTGGAGTCTGAGCTTCAGCTCACACATCTCTGTCTGTAATCCTCTCAACCCTTAAATACTTTAGTACAATGACATCACTACAGCACATTGAGCATGTGCCAACTGTAAAATCATTACATACCATATCACACTAAGTACTAAGTGTATGTGAACTAGAGAACCATTATCTCATCAATCACACTGAGTAAAACCACCCTGTTGTAAGTATCCTTGTTTCAAGTATACTTTTCCAGAGTTTAGGCCTTCTACAATATATGATTTTCTTTCTATTTCTTTGAATTTCATTTTATATAAAAATGTAACTTCAAAAAGACAAAAAATTATTCAAGGAAATTAGGAAAACATCTATAGAATGTTTCATGACACAGCAGGAGATTCTTAAGGAAGAATAGGAATCAAATATGTAATTCTTTCAACAACATAATGCCATCAGTCTATTTGGTTTTACTCATTCATAGTTTTTGCTTTTCCTCAAATAGTTATTGACCTCTTTGAAATCAGGAACCACTGTCCATATTTAATTTTCCTATACTTGTTTTTATACTCAGAGACATACACAAATACACACACACACATACACACACACACACACATTTTTTACCTAGTGCAATATTGAGAACATAGCAAGCAATCAATAAATAATTGTTGAGTTAAATCAAATTGGGCATAAAAAGAAAATTCTGTCTTTAGATATAGCATTGTTTTGTATTTTCTTATTTCTTTAGGTCTATATTTACAATCTATTGAATCACTGACTTTATATATTTTCTTAACTGAGGGTGATTTCTCCTTGTCTCTCTACAGCCAGGCTTGATGACTGAGAAATTAAGCCAGAAGAAAAATATACACTAAACCTGAAGATGACATAAGATATCTTTTCTATTTCTAATTCAGATGATCGTTTAAAACATGTTGGACAGGAATAGTACTGTTCTTTACTGAACCTTGAATGCAGTGGCTTTCATAAATCTAAATCCTCATACATTAGTTTTAACAGAAGAGCATTTTGGTCTATTCCAGATTAATGTCCAGTGAATAGGAGCTAGAGAGTAACATAGGGCTGGAAAATACAAGATATTATACTATTTATACTATATTTACAATGACATTTCTAAGTTTATGAAAATACTTTTTCTATTGTTTTTGAATACCATAATTCTACTTAGTTCCTGGGGCACTATAGGGCACTGTGTTAAATGGAGTCAACCCCATTTAACAGCTGATAAAATCACTCTCCCTGGCTCACATAAAATCCATCTCTTATTTTTGTTATTGTTTTTCAACTGTTTCAAGTCATGTCTGTCTTCTTTGCTCTCCTTTGGGGTTTTCTTGGCAAAGATACTGAAGTGACTTTCTATTATCTTCTCCAGTTCATTTTACAGATGAAGAAGTAAGGCAAGCAGGATTAAGTGACTTTTCCAGGGTCACATAGCTAATAATGTTGAAGGCAAGATTTGAACTCAGGAAAAGGTTCTTTCTGACTTCAGTCCCAAATCTATCTACTGTGCTCTCTATCTGCCCATCTCTATTTTATGCTGGACCCCTTTTTTCTTGATTAAAAGATGTAATAAGAATCTAGTAGATTCATAGGAACATCAATCCAAAAAAGCCATAATATATTCAACCCCCTTTATCCCTATACTATATCCTTCCATAATATAATTGTTAACAAATAAAAACCATGTAATCATTATCACACTGACCTCCACAAAGGTTTATCTCACATTTAGCTTTTTGTGGACATTGTATTTATTCTTCTTAACTAATTGACATAAAGAGACAAGCAAATCTGAAAGAGAAACTTCTCAAGCTAAAAGATTCAGTTATTTCCCTTCCCTGAGATCTTAGGTATGGAAACACTTAAAGAAAGATGCATATATACATACTTACATAAACACATGCTCATACACACATATCCTTTAGTTTTTCAGGGGATATCATAAAAATCTGAGAGGCAGTTCTGTCCATGCTCAATATGGAATGGTGGCTAGGGAAAAAGATATAGAAACCAAATAATTTTCAAGCTCCCCGTGGGGGAAATCATCATGTATTAACATTTTATTTAATGTGAGATCCCAAAATGTTAGACATATACATATCTCACTGTTAATACAAAATTATATTTCTGAAATATTACAGTAGTGTAAGAAACAATAAATAAATTCAGAGAAGATTGATAGACAAAAGAATATGATATGATCATAGGAGAATAAATTTGAAATTTAGAAGGAATATTTCATGTCATCTACTTCCACAATCATTTTATTTTGAGGAAACTAAGGGTTAAAAAAAAGTTAGCAATATACCTAAGATAGCCATAGCTAGTAACTTGAAGCCTCAAGATTGGAAATTGAATCTTCTCACCCCAAATTCAATACTATTTCAACTGTTCAGGTGATGTAAAAAAAAGCAAGAAACCAATGTATGTACTACAATAAAAAATGGAAAGAACGATAAAATTTAATCAAATACTATAATTTTAATAACTAATTTTGATCCAAAAGAACAATTGGGAAAATTTGTTTCTTTCCTTTCATTGTAGAGGTGGGGGGTTATGGGTGTATAGCAGTATATTATACAGACACACACACACACACTATATCTCATTCCCACTGATGTTCACATCCATTTGAACATTTCTAAGTACATGATATTAACTGAAGTCTAATCTGAAAACATGGGAGCAGTGTGGGTTTTCCTGCCCAAACAGTGATAGAAATGGATCAATTGTGATACAGAATAGCTATTGTGTAGTTTAAAGAGTGCCCATGCATAGAATACTAAGGATTATGGAACAAAGAGCTCTTTGTAATTGTAGCTGTCATAGGGTTTTGTAAAATTGCACTGTGTTTATCTACCAATCCCTCTATCTTTCTACCTATTGACTTGTGTATCATATTCACATAGAAATTGTGAGTGTATAACTGTATGTATAATTATACACACCCATTTAAATGTAAACTCCTGCAAATGTGGACAATGTTTTTTTTTTCCTTTTTTGTTATCCTATTATTACAAATTTATTTATAGACTTAAGATTTTTTTTAACCTTCAATGCTGATTTCTTCTATATATACTTGGTTGAGTCTAGCACTTTTCCTAATCTGAGTTTCTTAAGTACTATGGCCTCTTTTTCAGCCAGGTACTCTGTTGCTGAGGTTTTGCATTTTCATGGGGTAGTTCACTTTCATCACTATTGAAAATAGGTCATCATAAAAAAAAAAAAAAAAAAAAAGGAAAGTTGCTGCATTTTTTGTTTGTTAGTTGTCCTCCCAATTTATTTACAAATATTCAAAACAACCTGGGTTTATTTTTCAGTTATTCAGAGCAGATTTTGACTTATTTAAGATGGATCATAAAAGTAGGTAAAAGACCTCCTGAAGTCCCATTTCATCAATAACTTATTTCTTAAATGGGATTTCTATGATCTCAAACAGCATAGTTAACTCCCTTTTCCCAAAACATAAAAAGCAACATTAACTATGCCCATTAAAATGGAAACATACTTAATGCCTTTAATATTATAAGTATACCACATAGTACAGTTGTTAGAAAAACATGTGCAAACCAAATTACATTTCTTAGAAACTACAATATAATATGAAGAACACTTGACTGGCTAATAAAACCTAGGTTATAATCCTGGCTGTAACTGATGTGTATGTGTATTAAAAAGTTATTTCATACCTCTGAGTCTTACTTCCCCTAACTATAAAATTCTTCAGTTCCAATTTACTTTAAATTCAAAAAAAAATTGAGATATACATAATATGTCTTGAGAAAACAAGAATTATTAAGTACTTATTATTTGCTAGGTATTATGAATAAACACTTTAAAATATCATCACACTTGATTTATCTTTTATAAATTCTAATTTTTATGTCTGTATTTTTCTTAAATGAAGAAATACCTTTTACAATCTGCATGAATATTGCATATATGTATTTGGTTTCTACTTCACATTTATGGTTACATGAACAATTTGAGTTTGTTTTTTTCATAGCTTGAACTATATATAAAATGGAGAAAGTTTTTTACTAGAAATCAGGAATAGGCAGGAAATAGAATATTTGATGAAGGAATTAGGATTATTTGGCTTCAGGAAAAAGCATTAATTGATGACAGGGGAGACAATCTCTTCTCCACATTTGCTGACAACTGAAATAGTTATATGATCTCTTCATTTGAAAAATTCTATGCCAAAAAAATAAATACCCATCTGCTCTCATGCTCACTACAGGATGTTTTAAAGTTTGCTTTAGAATTCTGCAATGCTGGCATATTTTCATACACTCTGTCATTCTAGGTAGGATTATTTTCCAAGACACCCTCTCTCTTTATATTACTCTAATATAAGGAAGGATATTATATGACAATGATATTAAAGAAGGAAAATAATTAAAATAATATATTAAGAGAGTTCAAAACATTATCCAAATAATTCATTAATAATAATTGTCCATTTATCTATATATTGAAAACTTTATGTATGATGCTATCTAAGTAACATCAGAATTCAAAGAATCAAAAAAAAATTAAAAGAGATGCTTAAAGTATATACACATACATGTGTTTATATTTTCAGGCAGAATCTTAAACCAAAACAAAATTTGTTTTTTTTTTTATATGTGCATGGCATTTCTCATCATCAAAGCTCTTTAAACTTATCTACTAATGTTTACTAAGTACCTATAGAAAAAAAAATCCCCATTAACCAGAAAAGAACATTTTATTAAAAATTGCTAATTTTTGTATCAAAATTGAAGGATTTGTGTCTTGACTTTTTGTTTTCTTAGGCACAATTATTATCAATCTACCACTAAATAAATGTATTTTTTAATCCATGAGGAAAATTACCATGTTGACAAACAAATATATATATATATATATATATATATATATTTGTTTGTTCATTTATTTATTTATTTAATAATGGAAAAATAATTCATATTACATATAGATATGTCCAATAAAGTCCAAATGATGTCTTATCATTATAGATGACCCTGAGCCCTTGAAGGTAATTTCAGTGGAATATAAGTTCTTGCAGATCCTAATAAACTGGGAGGACATAGAGTAGAGGATTTTTGACAAAATTTCTGATTCTGATTACTAGGCTAGCCATGTTTGGAGAGTTTCATTGATAGAAGAAAAGTCTTCAGATGATAAAATATTTTGGCCATAGCAATTCAAATATGCTGTTTTTATATGGCACAATTCAAATTATCAAGTATACTATAAGCTTCTACTATGTTCCAAGAACCATCTTAAGCTTTGGACACAAAGCTGTATAGGTATATCAATCATGGATATATTCATATAATAAATTATTTATTTGGTGATGTATGTGCACTCAGTATTCTTTTTCCTAACTAACTAACTAACTAACTATATATATATATATAGTTATATATAGTTATATATATATATAGTTATATATAGTTATATATATATATACATATATACACATATATATAGTTATATATATATTCATACATATACATATATATTCTCACATTTATGAAATATAAAAGCTAAGCATGAATTAAAATAATAACTGTGTTTTATAAAATGTTGAAAAGATATGGAGAATGGACCTAATAATCTGTTTTGCTTTCTCTAATTGTTATGGCTTCCCACATATAAGACTGCTTACATTTTTCAAGAACTAGTGTGCATATGTGTATATATAAATAATTGCCTGTATATGAGTTACATAAACATATATACATCTATATTTGTGTATATTATGCAAGTCTATATATGTATGTTCATATATGTATAAGAGAAAGAGAGTGAGAGAAAAAGAGAGAGAGAAAAGCATTTGATTTCTCTTCTCTTTTTCAAGATCACATTCAAATTTCTTCAGTATTTGAGTCTTTTATAAAGTTTCAGCATCTTTTTTGACTTTTACAACACTGTGTGAAACAGCACCATTGACATTTTTTTCATCAAACTCACTGGTTCCTAAACTATTACTTACTTCTTCAGCCTTCTCAATATGCCTTTGAGACATAGATTTATTTTTGTGGACTACAAATATGCTTTGTAGGTGATTGATTTCCTTATTAAAAGGCTCCAATTATCATTTATTTCCAAATATGTGTAAGCAATCTTCCTTTCACTGGACTTCATTTAAAGATTGTTGATTGTCATGCTTTTTTCATTCTTAATTTATTTTTCATTATTTTCTGGGACATATTTTTACTCTTCTTGTAGAAATTGTTGTGATTTTCAGCTCAGAATGCCTTTTACAGAATACTTAAATTTTATTCTATATATTTAGGGAAACTAAGACATTCATCATCATTTTTTTTATTTGCCTCTGCCTCATTTTTAGATCCATGAAAATCAGAAGACTCAACATCTTCAATCACAACAATAGCCCCTTTATTTTTGTTTTTTAATAAAATTCAGAGATTTTTGATGTGGTCTCTTCTTCAGGACTAAACAAATTATTATCTTCTATTCATCCCAAGACATTCCCTCCACATCTTCGATTACTTCATTTGAATTCCAATTTTGTACACAAATGCTTATAAAAAATTGTGGTTTGATAACTTAGAGTCATTTTAAATTCTACTGGTTCATGTGACCATTTTAGATGCAGCCATTTTAGATGATCTGCTTTAGCTGGATCTTTTACCAACTGTCATTAGGCTTCTCTCTCTCTCTCCTGTTTTATTATCTGATACTGATCACAAGAAGCCATATATTTTCATCTAGAAAGTTTTGTAAATCAATTTAAACTCTAAAGTAACATTGACCTTACTACCAAGATATTTTATTTGGTAAGAAAATAAAAGTTTGGGAGAGGATGTAGGAAAATTATAACATTAATGCATTGTTGATGGAGTTATGAACTGATCCATCCCATTTTGGAGAACAATTTGAAACAATATACAAAAGGCTATGAAAGTATGAATATTCTTTGATCCAGCAACACCACTACTAAATCTGTATACCAAAGAGATCATAAAAATTGGGAAATGACTCACATTTACAAAAATGTGTATAGCAACTCTCTTTGTAGTGGCAAAGAATTGGAAATTGAGGTGATTCCCATCAATCGGGAAATGGCTGAACAAATTGTGATATATGAATATAATGAAATACTATTTTTCTATAAGAAATGATGAGTAGTCAGATTTTTGGGGGGGAATCAACCTGGAAAGTCTTAAATTCTGCAGATGACAGACTTTGATAGACTTTGCTGTCCTCAGCAATACCATATTCTAAAACAATTCCAAAAGATTCTTGGAAATGTTAACCATGATCAAAGAAAGAATTGTGGAATCTCAATACAAATCAAAGTAGACTATTTTGACTTTTTGGTTTTTTTCTTTCTTGTGTTTTTTTTTCTTTTGTTCTGATTCTTCTTTTACAACATGAATAAAGTAAAAATATGTTTAATATGATAGTACATGTATTATCTGTATCAAATTGATTGGCTTCATGGGGAAGGGGCAGAAGATGGAAGGAGGATGAAAAAATGGAAACCAAAATATCATAAAAGTAAATGTTGTAAACTAATAAATAAACTTTTAGAAAGAAAATATGTTTGCTGTTTGAGGAAGTCTCTGGGTTCTCTTAAGCTTGCAAGCTATAGCAATTATATTACATTAAACTTCTCTAAGAAATGGTATATTTGCCCAGCCATTGTGGACAATAACTCAGAATGATGACCAAAAATGTATGAAATGTTTACCCAGTAATACCACTTTGATCCAGTGATTTCACTTCTAGACATGTACCCTAAAGAGATAAAAGAAAGATTAAAATGACACAGTGTACATAAATATTTATAGCATTTCTTTGTTACAGCAAAGAACTGGAAACTAAAAGGTTAGCCATCAACTGGATAATATCTGAACATGTTATGATATATGGATGTAATTGAATATTATTATGTCAGAAGATATGATATAATGCAAAATTTTAGAGAATCCTTGGAAGGTTTTTTGAATCAATGAAGAATGAACTGAGCAGAAACTATAATTGTAATAATAATAATTAAAAAAAACATTATAATGACAAACAACTTTGAAAGACTTACAAACTCTCATCAACACAATGATTAACCATAATTCCAGAGAAACAATGATGAAACATGCTATCCCCTTTCAGAGAAGTGATAAATAACAGTGCAGATTGAAACATATTTTGGGGCAGGGTCGATGTGAGAATTTATTTTTCTTAATTAGGCCTATTTATTACAAAGGGTCTTTGTGGGTATTTTTAATAAAGGTAGAAGACAGTGGAAGGAAAATCAATTTTTGTTTATCAAAAATTATTTTGAAAAAGAAATGATAGTAGATTCAATGTCTTTAATTTAATTTTTTCTTTATTTTTCAAAGTTAACAGTTTGTTTATGCATTTCAGATTGGAACTGCAGGAATAAGATGCAGTGTTTTGTCATCTTTATCTTTTTCTTCTAATCTGGTAACTCCAAATTTTACTCTAACCAATTGCTATGTAACTATGGACAATTGTTTCTGAAATAACCATTGAAATAATGACTCATTTCCTGTTTGTTAAAAGATAGTTTCTTTTTTTATCATAACTCTTGGTGTTTACGCTATATTCCTAAGGCCTGTTCACCATCCTTATAGCTTTCTAGACCAAATTATTCATCTCAACCTATCAATCCTTTATGTATGTTATTTTCAATATTAGAATGCAAGCCCTTAAAAGATTTATCTTTGGTTTTGGATTTATGTTACTGGTGTGCTATATATAAACATATAGTATATGTTTAAAAATCTTTTCCATTCATTTTAGTCATTTATTCAGTTTACATATACATCATGTTGATACTATGAAAAGAGTTGAGAGGGGGTGATGAAGAGATGAACAAATAGCTGGGCAAGAGAGAAAAATAATATTAAAGAAGTTTTATTTTTTTTTCCTGTCACTGTTTGCCTCTTCAAAGTTTACTCCTTCCCTACCCTCACCAAACTAGGGTTTTCTATTCCTTGAACTGATATGGTTAGTGCAAGATCTGACACTAGGCTGATTTTGTTTGGGGAGTATGGTAGCTCTTGTAGCAGCTATTGAGGAGACACAGGACCAAAAATCTTTATGAATGGAACACTTGTAAATCATGTAAGTAATAAGGAGAACATTAACTCCTTGAGAATATAGATTCTTACTTTTATCTCTATATTCTTAGCATCTATATCTTATGCCAGGAATTCCCCCTATTCTCATCTTCCTTAAAGACTCAGTTTTCATATCACCTCCATCAGGAATTAACCCTCTTTACACTTCTTCCATTGCTTGTTCCTTTCCTCTGAAATTAACTTTTATTTAAACTTTTATATGATGTATGTATAAATTTTTATATGTGATTTTTTTCAAATTCCTTGTGGATAGGTGCTATACTTTTTGTCTTTTTTGTATCCCCAGTGGGGAATAATAGAATGCCTGGAACATAGTAAGAGATCATTAACTGACTTTGAGACATTAGGCAATTCATTTAATCCCTATAGATTCTAGGCCACTCTAGACTATATAAAATTATAGAGAAAATTCCAACTTGCATGCATTTCCTTTCCTAGGATTTCCCTTAAGCATTGAAATCAGTTTCATTTTCTATTTCTATTCTATTCTATTAGGAGATGAGTGAACGCAATTTTTAGTCATTGAACATTTTAAAATATAAAAGAGTATTGTTTTAAATTAATAACTTTTAAAAAATTTATTTATTACGTCCTCCTGGAACTTGATTGAAGGCAAGACAGGGTATGACTAATCCTACTTCACATATTCTTTAGGGTAAAATAATCTTCCATTGCCCCTCTATGGTTCATTGAATCAGTTAGGACTTCTCAAGGAATTAGGATACCCAACCTAATACCTTAGTTAACTAACATTTATATGTGAAGTTCACACAATACACTACCTGATTTATTGGGGCCAAGAAGAAGAAGAATGCATGACTTAGCTTCAAAGAACATAGTGTCTAACTGGAAAAAAAATCTGTAAATAAAACAATTCAAAAAGAATTGTAGAAGAATCTGTCTGCCTGTGCAAATACCACATAACAGAATAAGTATCTAAGAACTCGAACACAAAAATTAAAGTCAAAGTTTTCCTTCTCTCTCCCTCCAAGATATATAATCTCAAAAGCAAAACAAAACAACTGAAAAAGAAAGAAATAACAAAATTAAAATTAAAAGGCTTGTCTAAGTGAGATTTAGGGCTCAGCCTCTGCCCCTTACCCTCCACCCCCAACGAGAATATTTCTATAGTAGGGTCCCAGACCCCTAGTGTTTTACTCTGGCTTAAGTGAGGCTATGCCACTTGTTTCTAGGCCCCTTTCCCAGCACTGACTATGTCAGGGTCACCGGGAAAGAGGGAACTTATGAATAAAAATGAAAGGGGGTCTGAAAAATGTAGATGGCTGCCAAAGGGGTCCTTTGTGGGTCAAAATTAAGCAGTCATTGCCGTCGAGGACAAATGTTTTAAACATCTCTGTTCCTAAGCAGCCTCCAAAGGTTTCCTCCAGGAGGCACATGCATAGGTCTGTTCTAAATGGCTTAATTTCCTTAATCAACTCTTTCATTGTGGGTTTTTAATTTCATTCCCATGCCTATTTTTTTTTTCATTTTACCATAATACAGCTCTAAGCACCGTGGCAAACACTTGACAGTTTGCTCAGCAGGTGCTGGGCTCTGCAAAGCTTGCATAACTCCACCTTTTATTAATTGGGTTTCAAAATGTGTTCTTGTGTGAACAGAAGCTAAGATGGGACTATTGTACCTGTCAACATGAAACTGGGCGAAATAAAATATTTGGAATGTGTTTTAAAATAACTCATTGTAAGTTTGATCGGCTAAGGATTTAAAAGCAGAAATATTTCTTTAAAGTTGAAATAAATAATAATGCAATAGAATGGTAATGGAAGTAAAGGAACTGTGGGGTTTGTTTAAAAAAAAGTCCTTGAGAATCTGATGACAATGAGGACCTCTGCTTCTTTTCCCATAGGTCATTCATTGATTGGATGGGGCTGAGAAAGGATTTAATAAAAGACTTAAGAGTTCAAGGAGGTAATTGCACCTTGAAAATAAACCCTTTATTCTTTAAATACTTCTGGATATGTCATATTAAAAATTTCTTAACTAAAAGGCTAATGGCTTTTCCAATCCTCCAAAATCATTTTTATAGTTATCTAGGGAATTTCTCAGCCCAAAATAAATATTTCAAGACCAAAGCCTAGCTTGATCTGCACAGAAATAACTCATTCAACCTGTTCACCCCCACTTATTTTGCCCCTAGGCATAGCTGTGTCTGCATAGCAAAACTCTACTAAAAGTTGACTTAGTGATGAATATAACTATTCTCTCCCTGACTACAAAACAAGGTAATTTTCCTAGGAAAGCCAGAAGAGTCCTATGAAGCTTGAGTTTGACCTTTGAGGAGAAGCATTGAACTTTCTGGTCTCTCAAATGACAAATTAATATTAGCATAGTATAGGGATTTCTCCTGAGACAACTATTCCAATTCCTATCTGTACTGGTTGCTATAATATAGATACAATTCTCTCAAGGGGGTAATAGTCCTGAGAAGTGGCAGGCATCTTTTTTAATGCTACTTTCCCCAAAGTTCTTACCAATGAGTTTCTTTCTACAATCATCACTTCATCAACTTGTCATATTACCTAGCTTTTAGAAAAGGGCATTTAGTAAAATGGTATGGCAAGAACATTTGGTCTAAAACATAGCCCTCAAATCTTCTCCCTCAAGCACATGCCGTGTCCAGAGAAAAGAGGGCTCAAAGTTGGAAGGCACATGAAGCAGAGAGAGAACTGCAGGCTCCTGGAAATCCCTTTTCTGGCATCTGGATTGCATAGTGTAACTTTTAGGCTAATCTCCTCATAGAACATTGAATCTATATTCCTCATAGCATCCAGTCTGTCCTTGGCTTCTCATCAAGAAATGCTACTGCAGTGTGAAAGTAAAAATATGAAGTCTCTGGACCCTTTGAATAGCACCACTAAAATAAAGTTAATAAGTAAACTTTACTTACTCCAAGGAGAAGAGATTCTTAAACTCTCCTAGTCTTCTCAAAGTAAATAGTAGAAAACCTGCCTATATCTGTATATCTACCAAATACAATATTTTTTTTCTTTTGGCATTTTGAGTAAATAATTCTACAATAATAATAATCCACTTTTTATAGATACATTCCACACAATAAAGATATGAAGTAGATTTTGAAATAGCAGAATAGTTTTCTTCCAGTCAACATAGATGATGTAAGAAAATAAAGCTGAGGCATTCTCCTCAGATATTATTACCACAACCATCACTATCCAAGCAACTTCTGATTTCTTCTCTGGGAGGCTTTCTCTTCTCTTTGAGAAATGCTCAGAATTTTGAGTTCTAAACACCTCATTTTATGTAGGCCCTAGAGAGCATGAGCAAGTGCCTCCATCAATCATAAAAGACTTTCTTTTGAATCAAAAGAGGTGTCTGGAACTTTTTCATATCTGGTGAACAATCCAGATGTGTCCTTACCTGTTAAATGTAATGGGCATGACATAGTTTAGGTTGTGTAAGATGTTGTGATTTGGTTAATTCATTTTTCCTACAATCAGATTATAGATTTAGAGCCACCTAATTCAACCCTTTAACTTTTTAAAATGAATAACTAATCAAATTTCTTCATTTTTTATAGATAAAGACCAGAGAGGATCAAAGATCATATAGGTACTTTACAGAAAACCCTGGATTCACATCTAAGACCTCTAACTCTACATATAGCATTCTTTCTCCTGGGCCACATTTCTTCTCATTAGTTCTGCTTTCCTTATAGACTCTGCTCTAGTCCCTAGAAAATTTAATGGGAATAAAAGGTATAAGAAGGTATAAGTATATCTGAATATCTTCATACTGGACAGGATAAAATAGAATTGTACAAGTCTCCAAAACTTGGTTTGTAATGATCTGCACTAAGCTGAATGACATAACAAATGCCTTCTTCCTTCCATGAATTAGTTAAGATTTGGAAGAACAATGAGTCTTTATTCCAAGTAGAAAAGATTCTCAGACTCTCTTATTCTTCTCAAATAGCAGAAACTCCATCTACACCTGTATTCTTGCTCAACACAATATTATTTTTATATTGGCATATATATATATGTATATATATACATATGTATATATATATATGTATATGAGTAAATAATTCTACAAATTATAGCACCCCACCTTTTACAGACACATTCCATACAATAACCCTGTGAAGTAGATAATGAGGTAGCAGAGTATTTTTTAAAAGGCAAAGCACCTTGAATTTATAACTTTATGTGATATTATATTAATTATCATCTAGTATCATCTAGGTCACACACAGTGCTTCAGTATCATCTAGGTCACACACAGAAAATAATTGACAGAGTCAGATTTAAAATCAAGTCTCCTGATTCACACATAATAGTTAGGAAGAAGGTGTCTTTCAGAAAACATATTTGATTTTATGAAGCCCTACTTATCATATAGTACCCAATCTAATGGGTACTTCCATATGCATTTCAAATCAGATCTTAAGAATTATTTTTTTTAAAAGCTCAAGAACATAATACATAATTTCAGACTTGGACAATGGATCTATTCATTTTTTGAATTTTCTGTATTATACCCCCACACACAAGACATTAGTATTCTGCCATTCTGACAAATATATAATTTTTTCATAATTGGCTTAATCCAATATTTTATTTGAATGACAACCTTTTACCCCCTTTCTTTACTATTTATTCCCTAATGGGGAGAAGAAAGGAGAGCCACTGCCTGAGTTTACATTTGAATATGCTAGAAATTCAAATTTAGAGTCCTTAAATAGAAAGCAATTGGGTAATTCTTTAAGAGATGTGACTTGAAGATTTCTGACTATCTGTCTAGAGATATTTTACCTTTCAGACCTTATTAGTACATTAAAAATATATGAGTCTATTTCTCATCCATATAAAGTCTTTATCAGACTCATCTAAATATATTTGATAAGGGTATTTAGAAGGAAATGGGCATAGTTTTGCAAGTGATATTCTTTAGTCAATTTCATATTTACCATCACAAAGTGAATTCAAAAATCTATATAAAAGAAGATCCTATTGTGCTTACCATTTGTTGATTCTGAAAAAGTATTTGATTCAGTAGGGCCAAATATCATCTTCAAATATTCTCTTCCAATAAACCATCTCCCATCCATAAGTTAAAATTATTGAAGATGCCTTAAAAGATAAAACAATTGAAATAATCTTATTCAACATCCCCCTTATTGCAAACATCAGATAAGGTATAAAATAGGATATGCATGCTTGCCACAAGTGTTTGCCACTGTGAAAGAAGAGTTCAAAAATAGGATTTAGTAGAAGGGGAATTCTTTTTGAATCCCCTTGAAGTCCTCCAGATGATCCTGTTACTGGATAGCACTGGGCTGATTGCATTACATCCTGGAACACTGCAAAGTATTTTTTGCAATATAATCAAAAGTGTTTGGCTTGATGATCTATATGGAAATATATATGCATATATCTATATATAATAAAGTAGTTGATGAAAATTTCAGTTTTTATTATTTTCCCAAATTTAGTTGCACAGACTGATTATAGAAATTTTCCATCAGTTTCTATCTCTAAGCAGATAATACAAATGGACCACTGGACCTAGAATTAGATAATTGGAAGGAAAAAAAAGGCTAGATTGCTTTCAGAAAATTACAAAGCTCTTTTAATAATATCATGGTTCCTCCAAAAGTAGAACCTAGGAGTATTCCAGGAAGATGGTGAAGAAGGTCACAATTTCACATTCTCCACATTTCCCCCACAAACAGAACAAATTTGAGCCTCAGGGAGAACATGGTCTTTTGAAAAACCAAGAAGACTTGGAGCAGAACAGGGGTCCTCCTGATACAATCAGGCAACATCTGAAGAAAGATCCTGGGCTGGCATTAAGCTGTCTGAAGTGCAAATACCTATGGGCTAGCTTGACAGAAACATCAAGTCAGAAACCCCAGTCTAGGTGTGACTGGAGCCTCAGCAGGAACCACAGAAACTTTCACCTTCCTGACTGTTTGGGAAGGGGGGAGGGGGTTGAGTCTAAGAAGACAGAGTGAACTTCAACTGATTGGAAATGCCAGACTCTGTAGTGCTGTTGAGACAAAGCCCTCAGTGAGAAGGAACCAGCACATGGTGAATGAGGAAGCAGTGGGGCAAGAATACTGCTAGCTGTGGACACTTGCTGGAGAGTAGAGCTCTTGGTTTAGGATGCCTGGTCAAAGTGAAAAGCTCAAGAGAAGCTTGGGGCACCATCCTCCCATCTCACAATTAGAGGTGCTTACACCTCTTATTAATACCTCTTATTAAAAGAAAATGAACCAGCAAAGAAGAAAGAATCCTCCCCAATTGAAACATATGATGAGGATAGGGAACATGATGATTCATCTAAAGAGGAAAACACTTTATTTAAAAAAAAAAAAAAGCTTCTACCCCAAAGAGTAATGTGAAATGGCTCCCTGTCTAGAAAAAAATTATAGAACTCAAAAAAGAATTCAAAAATCTAAGGAGAGACAGTGAGGGAAAAGCTCAAGAAAAAAAGTTAAAATCATCCAAGAAAAACAAAAAAAGATTATGAAAAAAAGTTAATTATTTATAAAAGGAGGTACAGAGTCTCAAAGAGGAAAATAACTCTTTGAAAATTAGAATCAAGAAAGGGGAAGCCAGTGAACCATAAGAGACCAAAAAAATAACAAAACATTATAAAGAATGAGAAAATAGAACAGAATGGAACATTATAAAGAATGAGAAAAACAACAGATCTGGAGAACAAGATCAAGAAGAGAAAATACAAGAATGATTGGACTATCAGAAAGTTGTGACCAAAAAGAGAAATAATCCTAGAAAATTGTCCTGGAGTGATAGAACATGAAGGGAAAGTAGAAATAGAAAAACTTCGCCAATCACCACCTCAAAAAGACTTTTTGTGTAAAACACAGAGGAATATTATTGCCAAATTTTGCAATTCTCAGACCAAAGAGAAATTTTTTCCAAGAAAAAGAAAAAAAATAATTCAAATCTGTTGGAGTTAGAATTAGAGTTATATAAGACTTATCAGTAGCAACAATAAAAGGCCACAGGTCTTCAAATCATATTCAACAGACAAGCAAAAGAAATAGGTCTGCAGCCAAAAATATCATGTCCAGTAAAATCATCTATAATTTTGAATGAGGAAAAAAATGGACGTTCAATGAAGCTGCAAATTTTCAGGACCTTTTATCAACCAAACTCATATTTTTTTTTTTTAACAAACTAACCAAACCCAAACAACAGAAAATTTAATATATAAGAACCAATATCAAAGCGTTCAACTCTATCAAATATCAAACTCAACATGGACAAACTGTTTAAACATGGACAAATTCTTTATCATGTTTAACATGGAAAAATCTATGCTTTATTTTATGTTTAAGATTTACATCAATAATAGTGTAAGCTCAAAAGAAAGATTGGCAGAGTAAAGGTAAAAATAGTAATCATGTTCTACAAATGAGATGCAGAGGAAGAATAGACAGAGGGAGGAGGAAGGCTCATAGTTCTGAAAACCTATTCACATTGGGAATGGGTTCAATAGGCAATGCTACATTTATACCATGAAGGGTAGGGCACCCTCCAAAATCTATAAAGAAATAAAGAGGTAGAGATAGATGGAAGGGGAAGCAAAAGGTGATGAAAAAAGACAAGGGAAGGATCCCTGGGTGAGTAGAGATTAAATAATAAGCCAAGTTATGGAGCAGACTTTAATGAAAGAGTCAGCAGGGATAGGAAAGACATGTGTGAATGTAGAGTATGTGTATATATGAGTGTGTTTGCTTGGGGGTGAAGGGGATGAAAGTAAGATGTGCATCTCTATGTGTGTACGTGTATATATTTACATACATATATATAAATATACCCTTTCTTAACTGTAGCTTGCTTGGGGGTGGAGGGGATGAAATGGAAAAAAAGGAATAAAGTAAAACAGTGGGCAGCAGAGAAGAAAAGAACAATTTACAAGGAAGTAAAGATAAGCAAATACTCATTAATATAATTTCTTCTATAATATATGTGTGTGTGTGTATATATATCTATTATATATAGGTATATATATATATACCTATATATAATATAGGTATATATATATGTGTGTGTGTGTATATATATATCTATTATATATATAATAGATATATATATACACACACACACATATATATATATACCTATATTATATAATAGGTATATATATACACACACACACACATATATATATAATAGATATATATATACACACACACACATATATATATACCTATATTATATATAGGTATATATATACACACACACACACACATATATATATACCTATATTATATATAGGTATATATATATATACCTATATATAATAGATATATATACACACACACATACTTTCTTAAATTGGTCTTTGTTGCTATATATTTTGAATCCTCCCTCATATTCTTCTGAGTACATGATAATGTTCTCTTTTCTTTCATTTTGTTTTATATTACTTTTCTGTTTTCCTTTTTTCTTATTCTGTTTTTTCAAATAAAAGAAATTTTGGGAAAAAATTTTAAATGGGGATTAAAAATGATCAGATAAAGAAAAAAGAATCTAACTATAGAAAGTTACTATAGGAATAGGGAAGACCAGGGTTCATCTTCAGAGAAGAACAGAAAAATAAAAACACTTCTTCTATCCAAAGAATAATGTTAAATAGTTCCCTGCCTGAGAGAATTTATAGAACTAAAAAATGACTTTAAAAATCAAATGAAAGACATTGAGGAAAAAATTTAAAAAAAAACACCATTCAAGAAAAACAAAATTATGAAAAAAAATCAATTAAAAAAAGGAGATAAAAAGCTTAAAAAGAAAAATAACTTTTTGAAAATTAGAATTAGGCAAGGGGAAGCCACTGAAGGTAGAAGAAACCAAGAAGTAACAAATCAGAATATAAAGAATAAAAAAAGAACAGAATGTAAAACATCTTAAAAGCTAAATAGCAGATCTGAAGAACAGATCAAAAAGAGAAAATATAACAATAATTGAATTACCTAAAAGCTATGACCCCCCCCAAAAAAAAGAATCTTGATATGATATTGTAAGAAATAATACTAGAAAATGGTCCTCGCATGAAAAAACAGGAGGACAAAGTAGAAATAGGAAAAATCCACCATTTACCACCTCAAAGAGATTCTTTATGGAAAATGCATAGGAACGTTACTTCCAAATTTTGAAACCCACAGATCAAAGAGAAAATTTAAAAAAAAAAAAAAAGGAAAGGAAAGGAAAAAAATTCAAATAAGTTGTAGCTACAATTAGAATTGTACAGGACTTAGCAGCAGCCATAATAAAAGATAACAGATTCTGAAATCATTTTTGGCCTATAGCCAAAAATAGCCTATCCAGCAAAATTTTCCATAATACTGAATGAGAAAAAAATGGATAGTCGATGAACTTCAGATTTTCAGAACTTTCTATCAATCAGACACAAACATAATAGAAAATTTAACATATAAGAGCCAATATCAAAGATTAATTTCAAGAACTCAACATGGACAAATTGTTTATTTTTTGAATCAGCAATAGTTCAAAAGAAAGAGTAGAGTTGACTGTGATCTGGCCCTAAAAAGTGAAATTGGCTAGAAAAAGATCACAATGCAATTATGTTATACAAATGAAATGCAGAGGAAGAATAGACTCAGAAGCACCAGAGGAGGAAGGCCCTGGTTCTGAAAACCTACTCATATCAGGAATGGGTTAAATAAGTAACATTACTTTTATAACATGAACAGTATAGCACCCTCCAAAATCTCTAAATAAAGGGGGATGTGTGAGTGGAGGGGGAAGCAAAGGAAGCAAAGAGTGGGGGAAGAAGGTGAGGCAGAAATCCATGAGTAGGGAAAGATTTAGCAGAACAGAAACAGAGCCTATATTTTTAATGCAATATCTAAAAGACATAAAATACATCAGTCACTTAAGTAGTGAAAATAAATATCTCCCAGAGAGCAATGGAACATGATGATTTTAAGCAGGTTGAAACATATAACCAATGATGAACTTCAAAAAACAAAAAGTATAGAAGATATCAACAGGGAAACATTTGATAGGAAAATAAGATGATATGGTCATTTGTTAAGGGTGAGGAATGACAGGGCAATAGAATGTTCCTATAGGATGTACCATCCCAAACATCATGAGAAAGTATGGGAGTCTACTAGCATGTTGGTTGGATCCTTAAGATAAGGTTATTAGAGCAGGGCTTCTTGAATATTTTGCATTCATGACACCTTTTTACCCAAGAAATTTTTATATGACCTCAGATATATAGGTACATAAAATGGGTACTCAAGTCAAACATTTATTAATAATATATCATAATTTTGTGAGCCCCACATTCAGTTGTAAATCCCTGTATGAGGTCATGACCCACAACTTAAGAAGTTGAGTATTAGAGAACATGAATAAGAGTCACAGGGGATGGGCATATATAGGTGATTATAAAGGACATCATTGGAGGAAATATCCAAAGTGATAAGCTCATAGATCTGTTTGAATATTGAATAATACTATTCCCAAAAGTATCACTTGGGAATAGTCAGATGCTGAAAGAATTCCAGGGTCTTGGAGTTTTTTTCATGAGAAAGATCTATGGTAAATAGAATATCACACTGTGGGTCCTCAAATAACTATAGAAAAAGATGAATATACTTAGGTACTTGTCAGAAGAACACCAGATAGACTAAAGGAATTAGGGACAATACTGAAAAAATTGTACATAAACTTCACATGTTTCATAATTTTACTCATGATTAGTCCTGCTGGATCAGATGATCCTATATTTTTCCAGAATTTCTCTTGATGAGTATCAGGTATATTTTAAATTTTATTATATGATTTCATATGCTTCATAATTTTCTATGTAACACTGGCATGCTCTACCTTATATCCTGGATATAAACTGGGGCATCCATTGATGTTATAGTTTGGCATTAGATTCTTATGCTAGAGTTTAAGAAGATAGTAATAGTCATTTCCAAGAAAGCTCTCATCAGTCATAAGAGAAGCTGAGGTCCTGAGTGATTCTGGACTGGAAGTTCAGAAAGACTTGAATTTGAATATTGCTTTGGATGCTTATTAGCTCTATCAGCTTGGCAAAGTCAATTAACAACACTGAATTAATTTCCTAATTTGAAAAATTGGGATAATAAGAGCACTTGCTTCACAGATCAATTGATAAGATCAAATGGAATAATTATGTAAGACGCTTTGAAAATTTAAAACACTATGTAAATGTTAGGTATTATAATTCCCACCATCCTTTTATTTAAACCTTGTTTTTGTCCTATAAAGAATATAGTTGGAAATGTGTAGCTAAAGTTAAATTTAAAATTATTCTTAAATATACCTAAAAGAAGAAACTTATAATTATAAAACACGAATTTATATTTCTAAAGCACTTTCATGTCTGTTTTGTTGATGAAGACTCTGATACTTAGAAAGTTATTATGAATATTTTACAAAACACTTTCTATAAGTTATTTAATTTGATCCTCATAACAATCCTGGAAGATAAATGCTCTAATTGTTCCCATTTTACAGATGAGGAAACTGAAGATGAAAGCAGTTAAGTGCCTTGCCTAGGATCCTATAATTATTAAACATCAGAGATAAGATTTGAATTTAGGTCTTCCAGAATTCAAGTCTAGCACTCTGGGTGCCCTTAAACTAAATGATTTAAGGTTTCACAACTGGGTTAAAAAAAAAAAAAAAAAAAAAAAAAAAAAGTCCTGGCTTCAAAATCAACCCATATTTTACTAAGTCCTGCTGCAACCTTGTCTTTCCATTTACCAACTTCTGCTGCTGCCTCTCTGGAAGCTGCTTGATATTTGTAAGCAGCACTAGCCACAATCTTGCAATTCTTGCAAAACAGAAATTCCACAAAGCTTAAGGAGGATATTCTTGGTACTCTCCTTGCCTTTCCAGTTTAGTCTCTTTGTTCCTTTCTTCCTTAATTGATCCCAAATAGTGTGCCCTGCTGAGAATGCCTAAGGGGTTCTTGTTGGATAGTATCGACTTCAGAGACTTCTGACTGAATAAAATAGAACACACATTGGAAGATGGTTGTAGTTGTTGGAAATTCAGCATTAAAAAGTATACTTGCTTGATTGACACAGAAAAGATTATCTGCTTTACGTTGGAAGGTAATAGTGGCTTGTTCCCATGAGGATACTTTCCCAATCTTCTCATCCCAGTTCAAATCCTTGCATTTTTCTTGTTCATCAATTTTAAATATCTTGTCCTTAGAGTGTAGGCTTTCTTTTTCCATTGCTACTTTCTACATACATTTTTTAAAATGTCCCACTTGGCACACATAGATACTTTCTCTGTTCCTTCTGGTCTTTCTTCCTACCTCAGTCTTTTATACAGATATTCTCTTTCAGATTTCACCTAAATTGTTCTGCAACTTGAAGATAGGGACTGTATATATTTTCATATTCCCCATTGTCCCTAACATGTCACTCTGGATAGAGCAGATGCTCACAAAACACTGGAGTTTTGATTGTGTCTCAAAACTTTCTTCTTTTAGAAATCAAAGCTATCTATAGTCATAGGAAAAATTACTATTGATTGGGGAAATGCAAATTAAAATTACTTTGAGGTACTACTTCACAGCTTTCAGATTAGCTAATATGACAGAAAAGAAAAATGACAAATGTTGAAAGAGATACAAAAAAATGGGACACTAATGCATTATTGGTGGAGTTGTGAACTAATTTAACAATTCTAGAAAGGAATTTAGAATTATGCCAAAAGAGCTATAAAATTGTGTATACCCTTTGATTCAGCAATAGCATAATTAAATCTGTATCCTAAAGGGATAGGTCAAAGAAAAGAAAAGGCCAAAGGACCAATTTAAACAAAACTATTTTACAGCAGTTCTGTTTGTATTGTCAACAAACTGGAAATTAAGAGATTGCTTATCAATTGGGAAATGGCTAAACAAGTTGTGATGTTTGATTGTTATGGAATACTATTTACTAAGAAAAATGATTACCAGGATTCTTTTAGGAAAAACCTGGAAAGATTTACATAAATTTGATGTAAAGGGAAGTGAGCAGAACCAGGAAACAAAATACACAGGAAACAGAAATATTGCCCAGTGTTCAATTGTGAATGACCTAGCTATTACTGGGAATGACCCAGGACAATTCCAAGGGACTTATGAAAAATTCTGTCAATTTCCAGAGAAAAAACTGATGGAGTCGGAATATAGATCAAAGAATACTTTTCTTAAAATTTCTTCACTTTTTTTGGATTTGGGAGATGGACTCTGGTGTTTTTGATTTTGTTTTTCCAACATGGTTAGTAAGAAAATATGTTTCACATTTCTGAATATGCATAATCTATATCAAAGTATTTGCTTTCTCAATGAATGGGGAGAGGAGGACAAAGGAGAGAGAATTTGGAACTCAAAATTCAAAAAAACAAAAATTTAAAAATCATTTACATGTAATTTGAAAAAAATAAATATAGATTTCCTGAAAAAACTAAAATACAAGTTTTCCTCTTACATAGAACTATCAAAGTCATCTATTCCCATGGTCATGACCAATGGGAGATTCATACATTTCATCACCATCAATGCTATTCCTGTCATTTGCAATAGTGATACTGAATCCATGTTTTAAAAGAAAAATTGCCAGAATAAAAACATACGCCCTATATTCCTTCTGCTACCTCTGTCTCTCTGAGTATTAAATCACCATGTTCCCTTTCTACCTTGCCTCTTAGTGCTTTGCCTGTCTCATTTAATTTGTAAGTCTATCAGGCAGTGAACATACCTATACACACTGTCTACCTGCAGCTGTATTGAGTATACAATGCAATTCTAGTGTTCAAAGCATGTTAAAGGACAAAATAATATTAATATTAAAGAACTGTGAAGAGGAATTCCTCCCCTCCACCAGTAAAACCACACAAAATACAAGGCTGCTTCATATATCCCTACCAATAAATGCTTAGCTACACTCCAATGGATATAAATTGCATAAATTCAAGCTTTCTCTTTTTATTTCCTTGCTTTTTTCTGCATCCTTTAAATCAATGTTGCCTTAACAAACTTTCATTAGTATTTGTCAGATTATTGCTAGATACAGCTACCTCCTGTATTGTTATTATTACAGTCATATTCTCAAAGTATATTTGTAATGCATTCTCCACAGATGATTCTGAAACAAGTTGTTATTAAGCATATCATTATAGCATATAGTGTAGAAAATGTATTTTTTAGAATATGCCAGTTTATGAGGCATCTTACAGATTCTGAAAGAAATGATCCAAAAGTCTCCTTAAATGGATTTTACTTCTTTAAAGCTTTTGACCTTAATTTCTTTTAGTCAAAGGCTTAACTATGATCTCTTTTCTTTCTGCCAATCCATAACTGACATTTACCACTCTGCATGATATTCATATAATTCAATATGAGAGACATTATGATACCATAGGGGGGAAAAAAAGTGATGTTGAGTCAGAGGGGTTGTATTCAAATTCTGCTTCTGATAGTTAATATTCTTGTAACTTTATACAAGTCAATCTCTGAGCATTAGTTTTCTCACTTGTAAATAAAAGGATTCAGAACTGCTCCTGATATCTCTTGTAGCTCAACATCTATTATTCCATAAACTAATATTTATTGAACTTCAAACTTTATTTACAATTTCTGATTGTTTTCTTTTAATGCCTGCCTATGATTACATTAATCCTCTATGGCTTTATGTACTAAGATTTCATAATTCTTAAGGTTAAATTGATGTGATCCCATTTTGAGATATGAGCAGCAATCTCAATAAAAAAAACTGAAAAGAATGATCTCATAGATGTTGCCAAACACCTAGGCCCCCCAAAAAGCAAATTTTATAGTTTTCTTAGAGCTCAATGATATTGTGCATATATAGGCTTTACTCTTTCCTTTGAGCTATAGGATACTTGACACAATACCATCACTGAGTTTTTATTGAGTGTCTATGAGCTTCCTATTAGATTATAATCTTCTTCATTAGACTGAATTTCTTGAGAACAGCTAATATCTTTTACTTTTCTTTGCATCCCCAGCACCTAGGAGAGTGTCTGACATATAGCTGATACTTTATATAATCAATTCTCAATATTCACCTCTTTAACCTTTGTGACTTCAAACACCGAATGATTTTATTAGTAAAAGGGAGATTATTTTTACTTTTATATTGGCAACTGCACATATTTGAAACTATATATGATAGAGAAAAAAATGAGAAGCATGATATACATATCTGTAAAGTGGCTGGTATATAGAAGTATACCTAGGAGTATTACTGGTTTTTTGTTTGTTTGCTTGTTTTGGTTTTTTGTTTTGTTTTGTTTTGATTTTTACCTACCATTCTAGAGTAAAAAGCTTCCTGTGAATTTGTTGCCTTTAAAATTCAAGTTTTGTGTTGCACTTATGCCCCCCAAGGAGTAGTGCAAATCCTTTGGAGTCTAAGCATAAGCATGCAAAATCAATGATATGGCTTAGTAAGAAAAGAAAATTTTAGCTCAGTTTTATGCTAGAATGTCAACAGTAGCTATTTATTATATAACAAATCAATTTGTTATATTTGCCAAAAGGAGAAATGTATTTCAAGTTGGTTTCTTCCTCACAATACCCAATGCCATCTATCAGCCATGAAAGATAGCATCTCAGAAATGATATTGAAACCTCCCTAGTGTCTGAATTCTTAGTTCTTAGACTTCTCTCTTAGTTTTCAGAGTGTAGCCAAAGTAGAGAAGTTTCCAGCAGTAAAGCATATGGTACAATGCCTTCCTACTGCTGTCATATAGAATGATAGGTAAGATTCAAGTTAAAGAAAGTTTTGGTTTTAAGAATTTTATTTACAATATCTATGGTATTGTAAATTTCATGCATTGTGAAAAATGAATATTGTCTGCAATGGTTAGAGTTTTTTATTTGGTTTTGTTTTTTTTTTTTACTGAGTTATCATAAAAACTTTAGAGAATTACTAGTGAGAAAAATGTTTTTCATGTTACCAATTTTATTTTGGATACTGCATTTTTTGTAATTTCATGTTTACTATGTTTGGAAAAGTACATGTTATCAGAAGTGATATTTTATTATAAAGAATTGTATACATAAAAGTGTATTTTCAGCAATCTCTGCTGAAAGATTACAATGTTTAGTGATTTTGGTAACCTAATCCACTCTTTCCAATAGATTCAATGCATCAACACTCTTGTTTTTTACTATATTGCCCCTGCAAAAGTTGAGTATTGATTGTAAACGTTTATTCACTGCCTGACTTAGTAATGTGTGAGATCTAAAATAGAAAAAAAAAATAGACCCTGACTTCAGAGAGTTTATTATCTAGTTGATGACAAAACAGAGTATAATACCATGCAGCAAAAGACAATGCCAAATGAATGATTTAGAACCCTTTTTTTAATTTCATTTTTCTCCTTGTATTTCTAGTATTTAGCACAATGCTTAATACATGCATTATTGACTGAATGGGAAAAATGTGTTTGACTAGGAAGCCATTTCTTATAGAGTATTGAGGGAAGGTTTTGTGAAAGAGGTAAAATTTGAGATAGATATACAAGACATCCTTTTTGATTGGCTGATAAATTCAAGCAATACATAGTGCATCAATTTCCAATTAGCAATAATCGCACCTCTGTTAAACCTCATTGGCTACAATACTGCCACTGTGCAAAGCTAAATGCATAAATTTCCAGAAATAAAGGGGAGTAAAACATTGGACTGGGATTCAGAATCTTTAAGTTTTTTTTTCCCATATCTTTTCTTTGTCAATCATTTGACTAAGGCTAAGTAATTTCAAGGCCCCCGTTTCCCTGTTTATTTTATTTATAAAATAAAAACTTTATATTCCTATAAAATGGAAGAGTTGGATTAGGGGATCTCTACTAATATAAATCAATAGAGTATCAAAAATCTGATGTCCTAAGGTAATTATCATGTTTCTTAATGATATAGACTTGATGACATAGACCTACAAGAATTTTCTCTAAAGAAGAACAATTCATCATCAGGGAGTGCCCTATCCACAAATAGTACAAACTTATTGTGAGAGGTAAACTTGGTATCTTTTTTTTTTTTTTTTAGTTTCAATTCTGAAGTTTTATTTAAAATACATTTATTTTTTTTTATTTTATTTTTTTTTAATTTTTATTTAATAATTACTTTATATTGACACTTGTTTCTGTTCCAATTTTTTTTTCCCTCCCTCCCTCCACCCCCTCCCCTAGATGGCAAGCAGTCCTTTATATGTTGGATATGTTGCAGTATATCCTAGATACAATATATGTTTGCAGAACCGAACAGTTCTCTTGTTGCATAGGGAGAATTGGATTCAGAAGGTATAAATAACCCGGGAAGAAAAATAAAAATGCAGATAGTTCACATTCGTTTCCCAGTGTTCTTTCTTTGGGTGTAGCTGCTTTTGTCCATCATTTATCAATTGAAACTCAGGTCTCTTTGTCAAAGAAATCCCCTTCCATCAAAATATGTCCTCATACAATATCATTGTCGAAGTGTATAATGATCTCCTGGTTCTGCTCATTTCACTTAGCATCAGTTCATGTAAGTCTCGCCAGTCCTCTCTGTATTCATCCTGCTGGTCATTTCTTACAGAACAATAATATTCCATAACATTCATATACCATAATTTACCCAGCCATTCTCCAATTGATGGGCATCCATTCATTTTCCAGTTTCTAGACTTGGTATCTTTTTAATAAAACTTCTATCTTTTTTCCTCTAACAAAGGAATAGATAACTGTTCAATTTTGGGTGGTTTGTTATTGTTATTGTTTTTTGTTTTATCTGACCCTTTGTGACTTCATTTGGAATTTTCTTGACAAAGATAGTGGAGTGGTTTGCCATTTCATTTTCCAGCTCATTTTATATTTGAGTAAGTAAGGCAAACAGGGGTAAGTGATATGTCCAGGATCACACAGCTAGCAAATTTAAACTCAGAAAGATGAATTTTCTTAACTCCCAGCCTAGCACTCTATCTACTGTACCACCTAGAAGTCCACCCTTTTTCTCAGGCTATTATTAAAATCCTTGGAAAATCCAAACAAGCATAATTTGTTTTAAGTGGAATATGATTCCAAATTCAAAGTGTCATATTTATGCTTTAAAGCATTTTAGAATAATTTTTAAAGTTGGTCAAAAGCTTTCCCCCCACTAGCATTCTGTACATGAAAAAAAGAAAAAAAACCCTCCACTCAAATTCTTCAGTCCTGTACTAGGTATTCAAGACATGAATTCTATTCTGGGAGCTACCTCTGACTAATGATTGACCCTTTCTGCTTCCACCTTTGTGAAATCTTCAAGGAGTAGAATAAACAATCCTTTATTTTATGCACCAAAATGCTGGGAATTGACATGGCTACTTTGTTTATTTTTAGCTATAGGAGCTTTTTATAGAGACAAAGTAACTTCATTAGATTCAGGCATAAAAAAAAAAAAAAGAATAGGAGAAGCAACAAACTTCATTTGTTGTATGAATTATATTTTGAAATTAGCTTGTCCTAACATATGACAGCATTTACTCAAATCCACTAATAATATTTATAGGTAGATTGAAAATTAATCCATATGTATAATTCAGGAAATATCTTTTAAGGATTATGATTCCTTTTCAGTGTTCTATGAAATTAATTGGAATGGGGTAAAGCAGTCAGGGAATGGGCAGAGAAGTGCTTTTGAGAGATACACAGTACCCCTGCTTTATTAGCTAACTGTAGAAACCAATCGACTTGATAGTTATAACAAGGTACACATGACTAGAAACTCTCCTGGGATCCAAACTCTGTAACTTTCTACCCAGTTAGCCAAACTATTACATAATTCACAGAAAAAGGGCAAAAGGCAGAGCAAATAGACTCTGTATTTACTGTTTTCCATTTGTATAAAGAAAGAAGCAGCAGAGAAAGTATACCATGAGCAGTGGAGCTAAGTACAGATTCAGCTAAATCTAATCTGCTTATTGTAGTAAGAATAGTGACAACTCCCACCAAGTTATTAGTAAAAACAAATAAACAAAAACCACAAAAGTACTGTTACTCTTGCTTTAAACAATTGAAATGGTAAATATACTCCTTAAATCATCATAAAAAAAGCCTCCAATGCTCCATTACACAAATAGAGGTGTGAACACATAACCTCATACGACCTCCTTCTATTTTTGTCGTTATATCTCTCCCTGTCTCTGTAGTGCTTTTTCTCTGTCTCTGCATCTGTTTATTTGTCTGTTTCTCTTTCTGTCTCTGTCTCTGTCTCTGTCTCTGTGTGTATCTCTCTCTCTTCTCTGTATATGTGTGTGTATGTCTTCCTCTATTTTTGTGTCTCTTCCTGTCTCTATAGTGCAGTGTTTGTCTCAGTGTCTGTCTTTTTATGTCTCTTTATCTCTGTATCTGTGTTGGTCAATGAGTTTCTCTCTATGTGTGTCTCTCCTTTTTTCTTCCTTCCTCTTTCTTTTTTCTCTCTTTCCTTTCTATTCCCATCTCACATCTTTCCTCCTGATTTAGCACAACCATCTACAGAATTGCAATAACCAATAAAAGGTTGTATGTATGTGACATATGTAGGACATATGTAGGAAAGTTTGTGGAAGAATCTATTTGATAATGATGGAAGAAAGATATACAAATCCATATTTATTTTTCTTAGGCAATGCTACAAGAGCAATGATTGCAAAACAAAACAGAAAATAGAATGTTTTTTTACATTGATTTACTGTGTTTGGAACCAGTAAAAATGTGCTTTGTATTTTAAACTCAATTGAAGTTCAGGCTCATTTGAGATCCATTAAATAGGTGCCCTGGATCAATAACAGGACACATACACACACACACACACACACACACACATACACACACACACACACACACAAAACACCAAAAAGACTCTAAGGTATTTAAGTCATAAGAGAGCTCTCATAAAACAATGGGTTGTATTGAGTGTGAATAAGTGAGAAATATAAATATTAAAATTCTCATTTGATCAAAAAGAAATAAAATAAAGAGGGAAAAATGCTTAACAAGTTAAAGTCAAAAATCATATTGAATCTTCTCAATCTAAAAAAGTTTGTGAATTTCAACTCCTTCTAAATTCAAATTACTTATCCTGAAACTGTTTTGGCTTTTTCCTCCTCTGCCAATCACATTTTTGTGACTTCTTCCTTTTATTTTCTGTATGTAAAGTGACATGAAAACAGGTGATAGTTATTAGACTTATTCTAAGGAAATAGTAAAGTCAAACATTCATCAAGTACAAATGTTTAAATGAAATTTTCCCTGCATTTGTTTTGACTTTTACAGCCAAAACATCTACTTGAAATTATGATGATTATCTAAATATTTTCCTTATAGAATATGTGTTTGTATATAATATACATATAAATACACTGACCATGAGCATGTCACTTAACCATTCAGTGCCCCCCAGGCAACTTTCTGAGACAATAAGTAGGGTAGAAGTCGTCATTCTATATTAGTAGGGATTTTTCCATCCTAAGAGTTCCTCAAAATAATAACAAAAATCATAAATCTAGACCAAAGATAGACAAAAAAGAAAGATTAGATTAATGATAGATTACATAAAATATAGATTTCATAAAGAGATAGGCAAATGCAGAGATGAAAATAAGCAGACATGTAGGTAGGTAGTAGAAAGATGAATAGGTAGATTGAGGGAGGGGGAGAGAGAGAGATAAATTGACAAATATTTTCTTACATTAGAATTAGTAAAAAGTAACTATATTAGCAATCTGTTCATCACAAAATGAAATTTTTGGTCATTTTGCTCATCCAAAGCTGGGAAACAAGCAAAAACAGAACAACTCAAAACTAAAATAATAAAGATCTCTCAATTACAGAAATCAAATCTAGGAATAGTAGAAATAGAGAATTTTAGAAATGGATCTGGTTATATATGATCCTATCTTCTTCAGAAACCTAACCTATGTCCTACTTCCAGTGATCTTCCAGTTTCTACTTAAATAAGTTCATATAATTATAGAATATCTAGGCTAGAAGAAAACTCAGAGGCCATCCAGTCAAGCCCCAAATGTAATGTACATGTAATTGATTCTTATGAAAGAAAACTGGATTTCAAAATACAGTAAGAATCTCTTCCAAAAGAAATATAGAAACCAATAAGATTAGAACTTACTTTTGTAATGCTCTCATGTCATAGACCTTAAAAAGTGTGTTATATCAATCCTCAACAAGTAAGAATTGATCAGGTATATGATGTCAGAAAGTACTTTGGAATAAAGTTAAGTATAGAAAGGAAGCATAAATGTAAAAAGTAGCATTTTGCTTTTCAGAGTGTGCCCAAGCACACCTGAGACAAAATTACATATTTTTACAAATTTTTGATGGATAAATATTTCTTTTCTCATAGTAAATATTTCAAATGTAGAAATTAATGATGAAGGAAAAAGGAAATTAAATAGTGCTAATCATGATGCTAAGTGACACATATACAAAAAAACGAAGCCACACTCTGCCATCAGAGAATCTAAAAGGGAGAGATAGCCTCTACAGAGGAATGATGGCTAAGGAGGACTATTTTCATTTAGAAAGGTAAAGAGATGACAAGAGCCACAAGGGACTAAATTGACACATGATTTCCATGGACCATATAAGACATTCATCAGTCAGAGCAATGAGAATGGGAAAAGCTATTCAAATTGAAAATTCCAGAATTGAGATGGTTAAGTTCTTTTAACCCTTTGGTTAAGGGGATGATCAGTAGTCTAGGAAGCAAGACAGTTGAAGAATACAAGTTTGTCTGCTATATTAAGCCATATAATTTTAACCCATTGGCTCACTCATTCAATAATTACAATTGAAGAAACTAATCTTGTAGAGGGCTGAAACTCTTGAGTTCATGCACTGAGGTCCAGACAACCAAGCACTTAAGGCTAATTATCGATTGGATAACACTCTATAAGCATATACTTGGAAAATGGCCCTTCCCACTATCCTGTGCTGGCTCAACAATTAGTGTATACAGAGAATTGTAGGAGGGACCAGAGGGTGGAGTAAGATTAGCCAGGGTCACTTTGGGATAGACGAGGAAGAAGGAGGTCATGGAGATTCTGATTCCATCCAATTCAATCCTACCTTTAAAACCAAGAATAAAGACCAAGGACTTTTGCTTATCCTGACTCCGGCTGATTCTAAGGTATCCAGGATGCAAATGTGGTCATCACATAATCTGACAAAACTTTTTAGCACACCTATGCTAGCCCCTGATAATCACAGTTTCACTTTGAAAAGGATCCCAATATCAAGTGTTTAATAACCCTCCCAAAGTTTTCTATAACTCCTTGGTTACCTTCTGGTCTCTGGTTTCTAGAACTTCCCTTTATCTCTCTGTTGAAAATTGGTATATTTCCCCAACTTCTGTCTTTTAATGCCTTCCTCATTCTTTATGATTACACAGTAATCAAAAACTTATCTTTATGTTCTATCAGGATTTTGAGGTATAATGCATCCAGGATTGGAGACCTGAACTCTATCATGTCCACAGATCTTTTCCTCTAATATTCTTACCTTTCTTTACCTATCTTGGCATCCATCTTCAATTTCCTCTTTAAAATATTTGTTCTATTTTCTCTAGGGTAAAAATTACTTTCTTGGTGGAGAAAACAGAAGCAAAATGTTTAATAGTTTTTTTTTTCTTTTTGTCATCTGTAAACATTAAACAACATGCCCCAAGTATTGTGCCCATCTTTTATTACTTATTCTATTTTTTCCAAATGTATCTTTTTTTTCTTTACTCTTATCATATAGTTTATTTTTTATAGCTTTTTGTTTACAAGTTATATGCATGGGTACTTTTACAGCATTGACAATTGCCTATTTGTTCCAATTTTTTCCTCTCCTTCCCCTCACTCCCTCCCCTAGATGGCAGGATGACCAGTAGCTGTTAAATATTAACATCTTTTGATGTTAATTAGATATATATTAAAGTATATTTTAGAGTATAAATTAAATAAAAAATAAGTATACATGACCAAACCATTATTTTGCTGTACAAAAAGAATCGGACTCTGAAATATTGTACAATTAGCCTGTGTAGGAAATCCAAAATGCCAGCAGGCAAAAATATAGGGATTGGAGATTCAGTGTAATGGATCTTAGTTATCTCCCAGAGTTCTTTCGTTGGGTGTAGCTGGTTCAGTTCATTACTGCTCCACTGGAACTGATTTGGTTCATCTCATTGCTAAAGATGGACAGGTCCATCAGAATTGATCATCATATAGTATTGTTGTTAACGTATATAATGATCTCCTGGACCTGCTCATTTCACTCAGCATCAGTTTGTGTAAGTCTCTCCAGGCCTTTCTGAAAACATCCTGTTGGTCATTTCTTACCGAACAATAATATTCCATAATATTCATATACAACAATTTATTCAGCCATTCTCCAATTGATGGGCATCTACTCAGTTTCCAGTTTCTGGTCACTGCAAAGAGGGCTCCCACAAACATCCGTGCACATACAGGTCCCTTTCCCTTCTTTAAGATCTCTTTGGGATATGGCCCATTAGTAACACTGCTGGATCAAAGGGCATGCACAATTTGATAACTTTTTGAGCATAGTTCCAAATTGTTCTCCAGAAGGGCTGGATGTATTCACAATTCCACCAACAATGTATCAGTGTCCCTGTTTTCCCACATCCCCTCCAACATTCCGCATTATCTTTCCTGTCATTCTAGCCAGTCTGACAGGTGTGTAGTGGTTTCTCAGAGTTGACTTAATTTGCACCAAATATATCTTTAAAGGTAAAAAAAAAAAAGGTAAAAAATTTCTTGAGTATCATTCTAGCTAATCTTGAGTCTTTACTTCCTTATTTTAATAGAATATGAATAAAAGAGTGGTCTTGAAATTTTGATATAAGGAAGTTTTATATCAAAATTTCAAGACCACTCTTTTATTCATATTCTATTTATCTATAAAACTGGTTGCAAGTATCGTCTTCCAATTAATTTTCTTTTACATATTTGAACATCTTTTCTTTTACTCTACTTCATATGTGATTCATATCTGCTTTCTTCCATTGTATCAAGTTTTATATATCTCTTATCCTATTCTTCAAAAGTCTTCTGAATCAGATCAGAAAGAATTATTCCTAATAGGTACCCCAAACCCTATATGCTAAATAATAGTTTCAAAGTTGCTATCAAACAGTGCCTAAATAGTTTCACAAGGAATATCAACTTTATTCCATGGGAAAACCATCCCAGCCCTTTTAAAATAAACTATCTACTTTTATTCTACAAAGCAACTACAAATGTAAAGAGTCAATTTTATGAAATTGGTAGAGATTAATTGGCCAATGCTCCAAGCCTTTATGAGGATTAGAAAAAGTTGGTGAGAGCTAGAGAAGAAGAGTGGATTCACTCTTTGGCTTCTGGATTTGAGGTAAAAGATAGCTAATTCCAACCTTTCTTCAGATCCATGAAGGGGAAAAGACTCGAGGAAAAAATCAGCTTATAGAAAAAGGATTATGTCCCTATTCCTAGCTTACTTCATTAGACTTCTAGGAAATTCCCCTTTCTATAGTATCTGGGAATCTGTATCTTTTAGTTGAGCTGAGTTATCTCATTACAAATGGAGATCTCCTTTAAAATTGTATCCTCAGATATAATCATAATAATAAAATTATTATCACACATAATTTTATTATGAAAATTATCTTTGTATACATATACAAAAGTGAAGACACATTCTGCTATCAAAGCATCTATATGATAATAATAGTAATAATAACAATATTATAATATATCATATATAATATACATCATATGTATTATATGTATTACACATATATATGTATACTTTTTACTACTAATTTGGATAAATCAGTTTATTTGTTATATATATTCAGTGTAAAACTGACATAGATGGTAAGGGTATCCAATCTTGAATATACAGCTTTGGACCATCCTTCTCCATCAAAGTCATCAGGAAGTTACATTGAATCTATAAATCACATTTTCTAGATCAGTAATAATTAAGGAAGCAGACAGATACAATTCTAGAATAATACAACCTTTCTCTAAGGAAAGCCGGCCTCTGTTCCCAACCTCCTACTTTCCTTCCTGACAAGAATCAAAATCTCCCTTGGAGAAGGTTGGAGAGAAAAGACACTAGAGAGATCTATTCTTGTGTCTTTGTAAGCCATAACTAGACATCTACATGGACACATGTGACCTACATGAACATTAGTACCTCATCTACTTCCATACATATAATTCTTTTCATATAATTCCTTTTAAATGACTGTGTGATTGCTGATCAGTAGATTATCAGAAGCAGCAAATTAAGTCAACAACAACAAATCAACAAGCATATATGAAGCATTTACTATGTGCCAGGAACATACTAAACACTGGGGATATAAATGCAAGTAGAAAGCAAGACAGTTCCTTTCCTTAAGAAGTTTATAAATTCTAATGGATAAAGAAAAACTTAAAAAGGAGCTGTAAAGTGGATGGGGGATGATACCAGCATTCCAGGGCTTTGGCAAGGAAATTAATAGAGTGGCGAATCTGGATGGTTCTCAGAAAAATAGTAGGAAATAATAGAAATAACTGATACTCGGATAACTGGGGAGATAATCAGAAAATAAATACCAAAAAAACCTGACAGAAGATATCATGAAACACAATAATTTAGCATTATTGCAAAGACAAATATCTCTATGTACTTCAATAATCTCTAATGAGATCTCGGTATTACAGATAATATAATATCATTATATTAACATTATGTCTGAAACATTGTGTAGAAAATTAAATTGTTTAAAAAGAAAGATGTGTATAATATATTTGGGAAAGATTTCCTGCAGAGCACTTTTTTTTTATTTAGATGTCTAAAGGGCTAAATTTTGCTCTCTGGAAAATTCACTTAGGTGGATCCTTTCAATCATCTATAAGGCCAGATAAGTAAGACATTATTATAATTTCAAAGCATAACTACTTGTTTTGTTAAGGGGAAAGTTAATTCTCAAATGTTCAAAGGAAAAAAAAATATGAAGAGGTAAAGCCAAGAGATAGAATGGTTTAACATTGAAAATGTTTTGCTATTCTGAATGGATTAAAAGAGGCAAGATAATTATACTAGTTTTACTGAATTGTAACCAAATTATAATTTTTGCACAATCAAGGGAACTACTGAATGAATCAGATATGTTGGGCCAGGCATGAGTACTATCCTGCTGACTCCATGTCTGGGAATGACTAGACATGTAGTCTAACAAGATACCTGTACTTTTCTTTTTAGCCTTGGGGAATACTTTATGAAAGAAACATTGATTGTTTTTCTTCCAGACAATCACATACATGCTTACATGCAAATATGGAAGTTTAAGCTATATATAGTCCAGTCATCTGAGCTTCTGCAAGGGTGTTTGGTAGTTTCCTGCTTCAGAATTTTTCTAAGGAGGCAGTGTTGATTAAATGATTATTTGCATGTGCACATCAACCTGAAAATAATTTATTTAGCCAATGAATTCAGGCCACAGTAAACACTCTGTTTGATTTGGCTTTATCTCCCTCTGATGAGACAGCCAGACTAAATTTCCATTATTCCATTCTGTTACATTGCTCGTTACATCCCATCATGCTTTGCAATATTGTAGCAAATCCACATAATTTGAGTAATACAATATTTCCTGACATATACTGCCTCAAATGAAGAGCATACACAATGTCAGAATGGATCCCACTGGCCAGCTTGATGATTTATATCTGATCCAGATGTCTAAAGTCATTTATAGCCAGTTCCATATCTGATTAGCCTTATCATTGAAGCAATTGACTTACTTGCTGACAGACTGAATCAACAGATAATTTATGACCGTGCTTCTGTAATTATTTTAATAGCCTTTTCATACCCTTTTGTTTCTACTTATACAAAAAAAAAAATAGTTAAAATGAAAACCAATGACTAAAAGAAGGCAGTTAATACAAAGGTCTATTAAAATTTACATATATTACAAAATTAAAAATTTTAGTTGATCTGAAAATAACTCAGGTCACTTCATTTTACTAAGTCTACATCAAAGTATGGGTTTTTTATTTTGTTTCTTTTATTTTCCTTTCAACGTGCTTATTGCCAGTACTAGAGAGGACTAGACATCACAGTAAATAACCATGCTGAACTTAGTAAGAGTTGAGTTCAAATCCTACTTCAGATACTTACTAATTGTGTAACTCTGGGTAAGTCACAACTTCTTATAATCATTTTTCTTATCCATAAAATGGATGTAATAATACCCCCCACACCTAAAATTATTATGAGGATAAAATTAAATAATCTATTATCTTATAAGATAGTGGTATGTTCTTATAAAATAACAATCATATTGAGAGGACCAAATGACAGAACATTTACAGAACTTTGCAAACCTTAAAACATTTAAATTCCAACTAGTAGTAGTGTTATTCAGTTGTTTCAGTGGTATCTAATTCTTCATGACCCAATTTAAGTTTTTTGGGAACTTTTTTGATATTTCATTCTCCAGCTCATTTTACATATGAGAAATCAGAAGCAAACAGGTTATATAACTTGTTCTCGGTCACATAGCAAGTAAATATCTAAGACCTGATTGGAGCTCAGGAAGAGGGATCTTCTTAATTCTAGGACCCATTCCATCTACTGAGTCACTTGGCTATCTTGCTTGTAATAGTAGTCAGTGCCTTTGTCTTCATTGTCATCTTCATGGGGATATCACTACTAGTAGTACTAATTTACAGACTGGTAGTATTAACAGTACTACAACAATGATGATGAATAGTATTATAATTATAACTACTGCTTCTGCTACTATTACTACTATAACTACTAACTGGTATTATCACTACTATTACTACTACAACTATTTTATTATTACTATTACCCATATTCCTACTCCTACTACCACTACAATTAATACCATTACAAAGATCTAGAAGAACCAATAAAACCAAATCGCTATTCATCATCAATTAGCTTTTGACAATGGAGATCTAAATGTAACCTGCCCTTCAAATCTTTTTAATGAGATCTGTAATTCTCTGTTTCATGAAATCGTTTTACATGTGAGATGGACACCATCCCTGCAGGACACACTGTCTTCTGAGTTGTCTGCTTTCTCTTACCTTTAAATGCCACGAAGCAGGGAAGCAAGGAATGAATGAAGGAAATGCAAAGGATAAAGAGGATTCTCCTGATCATTAGACCCAAGCTGAATGCAAATCAGTGTAATATTAATGTGCTAAGAATTGGAAAAAAAATATTCTGAGACTTGAGACTACATGCAAATTTCCCTCAAGAAAATGGACTGACCATGTATTCAGTTCTCCTCTATCAAAAAACTGTGACTTAATATCAGCATTCTATACTCCACAACATACCGCTGAGACTATCAAAGAAATTAGTGCCTGGGGAGGTACATGCCCAAACCTTCCCATCTGCAGCTGCTATCAATTATTCTGTTCTAATGTGACCAGAAATCTCAGTTTTCAATAGGGAAAGTGACTCGAACTCTAATGCTCACCCCACCCCACCCCCATACACATACCCTTTTACCCTATGACTTTATTTTGCTTTTCAAACATTAAAACATTCTGGCACTTTGTGTTCTAGTCCTCTGGGAAGTTAGAAAAGCAAACTTGGTGAGATATGGGACAGAGGAATTAAGTTATGTGCCTTTCAGACCTTCTATTGGATTTCTAAGACTCTTAAGAAGGATATCTCATTCCTGATTATTATAGAAACACAGCCCTCTCTCTGTTTTGAGTATGATTTACACTCCTGTGGAAGAGCCCCAGTTTTTTTTCTTTTTCATCCTGCAAGATAAACGAAGGACAAAAAGCCTATTAAATACAGCTAACCTGCTCATTTTTATAACGCAGAATAAGAACTATGTAGGGGCAGATGTTAATCTATCAACCAAATTGTCAGGAAATAATTTATTACTAACAGTAGCAAAGTATGTACCAGGATATCCTAAACAATTGTAGGCTGAATAAGCTCTTGACTTATTACATAAATACCTTCTCTAGGACTTGGTTTTATTAAGTATTCATATGGTTCTGGAAGCAACACTGAATAATAGAAAGAACACTGTTCTAGGAATCAGAAATTGGGTTGTAGGCTGGGTAGACTACTTACTACAAATTACTTAACCTCACTTTGCTTTAATTTTCCTACCAGTCGGAAGACAGATGATTGCACAAGAGGATTTTAAAGTCCTATATAGCTTTGTATTTGCATGATTCTGAATATTGAGTATATGATCTGAATCCCATGTAAGATAAATGAGCATCATCATTTTCTAAAATTCAAGATAATTATTTTATAAAGTCTTGGAGGAGATGTCATTTTAGGAGCATCGTGAACAGACAATAAACTGTTCTTTTGTACAAAGTTCTAGAACTGCTTTATGAAAAAAATAGCTGTTGTAAGAAAAAATTAGTTTATTTAGTATAGATATATCTTGCACGGCCAAAATGATCCTGAAAAAATGTGTGCATAAAACAAATCTTTCTATTCTTATGCCCCAAATATATTCTGCATACTCCCATATTTATAGCAAATAATGTAACTCCTCCTTTACTAAGACAAAGGATATATCTAATATAAATTTCATCAACCTTAGTTCTTCATTTCTTAAAATCTCTCAGAAGCATCACCTACTATTTCTTTCTGTTCTGTCTCAGAAGAAAAGAAATTCCTATTCCCTGTGAAGACTAATTATGCCTTTTTTTGCCCTTGTTCCCATCTCTTTATACCCTTCCAGAGTTAGTAGCAGCAATTAATTCTTATATATTCCTTCAATCTCTTCTCTAGTGTCTACTTCCTGTTTGCTTACACACATGCTCAGGTCTCTCCTCTGTCCCAAAAAATGAAAAACACATTCCTTCATTCCTTTGATGCTTTCATCTGTGGTTTGTGATCCTATATAGGTTTCATAACTAAATATGGGGGTTGTAAAATTATTATTTATTATTAGTGAATGTTTAATATGTATACCTATTTATGTACCTAAATATTCTGAGTCAGATAAAAATTTCTTGAGTAAAATGGGGTCATCATTGGGAAAAATTTAAGAAGTCCTGTCTAAATCATCTATCTACTTTCCTATTTCTCTCTACTTCACTCCTAAATTTCTCTTCAAAAGTTATCTACATTGAGTGCCTCCATTATTCCACTATCCATTTTCTCCCTAAATGCTTGCATTTTGTCTTCTTTCCAAAACCTTTTTCTCAATACTTTTATCAGTTGTTATTTTACATAATAATTCTGAAGTTTTTGACAGGCAAATTCCCACTTGGCTACAGAGATTTTGACTCTCCAAGTTCTCCTTTCTCTGGCATTGATCTATTTCTGCTTTTTGCTCTACAAATCCATCCTTCTTTGATACCCTTGATGTGGGTGTTCACCAAGGTCTGTCCTTACCCATCTTTCTTTACATTCCCTTCATTTGACAATCTAATTTACTGAAGGAGCAGTAACTACTTCAATGGAAATGACTTCCAAATCTATCTCTCTTTAGAACACCAGAACTGCTTTTACAACTGCTTTACAGGACATCCAACTTGGTTTCAAACTCATACATTCAAATGGAACTGTGATTTTGTATGTTTATTCTTCAAACAATAAACAATATTCATAATCTTCTTCATATTTGTGAGAGTGATCATGAAAGGAGAAAAATGACTTTCTTGAGAAGATGACATTGTATTGTGTTATACCACAAGTAAAAAAATAATTACATATAAGACTAAGCAAAATCAACACAAGATGAATTTCAGTTAGAAGAAGGTATTAGTAAGTGAAGTAGGGAACAGGAAAAGTTTAGCTTTAGAAAGAAATAAAGTTCTGAAAGAAGCAAAGGATTCTAAGATGCAAAAATGAGGTGTCCAAAGGGAGGAAAACGAGCAATTGTGAAAAAACAAGATATGGAGTATTTGTAGAACAAATATATCAAGTACTTAATAAATGCTTGTTGCTGAATGAAGGTCAGTTTGACTTGAATGCAACATAAATTAAGGGAAGTAATATAAAATAATGTTGGAAAAGCAGATTGGGTTCAGGTTTTAAAGGGCCTTAAAATATAAACAAAGACATTTACATTTGATCCTAGAGCCTATGGAAACCTATCTGAGCTTACTGAGTATGGGAATGACATGATCAGACAAGCACTTAAGGAAAAGTACTTTAGCAGCTATGTGGAGAATAAATTGAAGAGACCAGAACTGAGGCAAGAAGACCAAAAAAGAAGCTATTTCAGTAGTTTTAGGGGAAAAAAAATTGTTCATGTAGAAATAACAAGATTGAACAACTGATTGGGAATATTAGGAGGGAAAGACAGAGGGAGAAAGTAAAGCAAAGACATGGAAGATAATCATAGATAATATATGGATTATAACCCCTCACTGACCATTGATCCATATCCTTGCATAAGTTTACCACAGAGGGTCTACTCATTGGAGTAGGAGTCTTCCCTGTTTTCTTTTGGCATTGAGAGGATATCAATGGAACAACAGGAAGTCTAACAATTATCCCTCACTCTTGCCAGATGACCAAATCCTCTTCTTTTTATATCATTTATTTTTTTATGATAATCTTCAGACTACTTTGCCTTTGTAAAATGTATTTTTAATGCATTTCAGTCTGCTTACAACTATGATGTGTCTTTAGATTTAGATGATCTATAATTTTAATTTTTCTGATACTTTGTTGTTATATGACTCAAAGTCATATATAATAATTAAAGAAGGATAGTGGCCTTCAAAGGATGGTCCTTTGTTTAAACAGAAGCCTTGGGTCATTAAAATTAATTAGGAACTTTCCAAAGGCAAGGCAATTTATTCTACTCCACTTGATTGAGGGCCCAACTCATTGTCCATTTGCAATATCTGTCCAAGACATAAGTCCATTCAACTGCACAATAGACACTCTTGATCCATATAATTTTTACCATATGTATAGTTAGGTCAAACTATATTTGAGCAAATAAGGATATCATTTAGAAAGATATACACCAATGGATCTCCTCAATGATAATGGTAAACACCTTTCTCAAGCATATCTCTACCTGTCTTGTTTAACTATTGACATTAATGATTTTATCTGCGGCTAGTGGAACAAGATTAATTTTGTTATATATTTAAAGAAATCAAAAAAATTAATATTTTATTGAATGGGACCTTTTTAGACAATGTTTTGTTCTACATAATTACTTACTTTCATTCAACAAACCATAAATACAGTGAGATCAAACTACAGTAAAGTTAAGTTCTATAGTACTGTGGACTGTTACTTATAAAAGCTACAAATTTCCTTTAACATCCCCATCAAAAATAGCTTAAAGTGTGCATATTATCATAATAAAAATGACTTATGTATGTGAGTGTAGCCATACCTACTAGTAACTGTGCATATACTTGTCAACTTTAGGAATAAAATTTTCAGTGCTTATGGTATCTTCATATACCATGAGAAATTAGCTCTTAATACCCTCAAAATTGTGACTCTGCTACCATGAATTTCCTTTGTGTATAATCTATATTGTCTAAGTGCTTTAACCATTTTATTTTCATTACTGACTTTTCCATTTTCATCATACATACATTTGTGACTAAATTAGTGTCCAAATGTGGCATCTCCACTAACCTTGATAATTAAAAAAAAGTCAAAAAAGTTTTGCAAATTTTTCCATCTTCCAACTGTTATTCTGCTATTTTCATTCTTAAATGTTCTAAAGATGACTTTAATTGAGTCAACATTTTTTTGTTTTCTTTCTCTTTACTATTTCTCATTGTTTTATGAGGTTATGTACCTCATTATAGCTTACAAGGTTCTTTTCCCTAGAACTTTACAAGTTTATATTCTAAGCCAGTATTTTGCAATATCCCTTCACTTAGAAAGTAAGTTAAGTGTTTGCACATGACTGAAAATTAATGCACAGTCTTCAGGCTCTTTTAAACTCTAGGTTAAAGGAATTTATTTACATAATGAAAGCCCCTATCTGCAATTATCTATGTACTTTTATCAAGCCACTATCCATATTTTATAATTTATTACTTGCTTAAATAAATCAGTTTAGAATTTTAATTTCAAGCCATATCTTTTTCTAATTTTATAAAAATAGGGTCTAAGCTTAGTATTAATTTTGATCATTGCTTTTACTGGTTATTGGGCTAACTGAATGAAGACAATTGATTTAGGAAACTTCCATATCATTAACAAATAATGTTTCATGCTTTAAAATATAATAAACTTTTGATTTAGTATCTATAGACTTTCCTTCATTTCTGATTTATCCATCTTAATAACTAATTTAACTAAGTCAAATTAGAGGAATCTGAATTAAATTTCTTCTTATTTTTTTTATTTTGTTTTTCTTTGTTTTTGCTGAGGCAATTAGGGTTAAATGACTTGCCCAGGATCACACAACTAGGAAGTGTTAAATGTCTGAGACTGAATTTAAACTCAGGTTGTCCTGACTTCAGGGCCGGTGCTCTATCCACTGTGCTACCTAGCTCTCCCTTCTTATTTTTTTATAGGTTTTATTAGCATTTTACTTTAGTTTCTTCTTTAAGAAGTTGTTTTTGATATTCTTCAAACTTAATGTCTAGTGATTTCAAATATTTTTCTTGAATTTATCAAATTCTGAGAGGGGACAGTTGAGGTCTCCCACTAATATCGTTTTGCTTTTCATTTCTTCCTGTAACTCATTGAATTCCTTTGAGAATATGGATGATATATTACTTGGTACATATCTGTTTAGTATTAATACTGCTTCCATGCTCATAATGCTTTTAGCAAGATGTAGATTCCTTCCTTATCTCTTTTAATTAGGTCTGTCTTTGCCTGAGATCAAGATTGTTACTTCTGTTTTGTTTTGTTTTTATGTCAGCTGAAGCATAATAGATTCTGTTCCAGCTCCTATCTTTTATTCTTTCTCTACTTCAAGTGTGTTTCTTGTAAATAACATATTGTAGAATTCTGGTTTGTGATCAGCACTACTATCCACTTGAGTTTTATGGGAAAATTCATCCCATTCACATTAATAGTTATAATCACTACCTCTGTATTTCCCTCCATCTTATTCTTCCTCCTGTTTGCCCTCTCCTTTCACTTTTTTTCCTTTCCTGTGTATAATGTTCCCCTGATTCTGCCTACTTCACTCAGAATCATTTAAGTCTTTCTAGGCTTTTTTGAAAGCTGCTTGCTCATCATTTCTTATAACAATAATACACCATTATATTCATATAGGAATATTATATATATATAGTACTCTCTTAAGCTTTAGGGTCTTTTCAAATTGTTGTTTTTATTTGTTTTCTTCTATAAAAATCCATTATTTTCATGCTCTGCAAGATACTTTGCAGATGTTGGTACATACGATACAATTATTTTCATAGTTGCACTTTTTCAAATTCTTATTATAAGCATTGAAGTTTAGATGACCAAATATCCCATGAAATGATGTTTCTTGTTTTCTTTGGATGCATGACAAATTAACTCTGCCAACTGTTTTTGTTATTGTTTTTGTTTTGGTCTGGTTTGGTTTGGTTTTTTGCTCTCCAAGGAGATAATGTGAATCTTCCAGGAATGTCAATTTTAGAATTATTGAGTTCTTACTTCAGTTATTTGTTACCTAGTTATTCAGCTACACAGTTAGTAATTGTACAGGGTCTTAGAGTACCAAGCTAAGTTAATGCTTATAGCTGATCTAAAAATTGTATGATTCTATGATTGTTTTAGAGAAATCTTTTCCACTACTCTACCTCTATTACTACAATAGTGTAAGTCAAAAGTATGGGACTTTAGGATCTTGTTTTTCTTTTCTTTACCTTTGTTTCCCAAGATGCCATGACTAAAGAAATTAGTACCAAGTGTCATTATCAATAAACTTTTAAATTTTTTCATTAGGAAAGATGCTACTGTGTATCGCTGTGACTGCGAACAAAACCTTTCCAGGATACCAGAATCAGTGAGAGCTTTTATTCCACTTACATAAACTTTGCAAACTCACGAAAGTCTCCATACCAGAATGAAGTATCAGGATAAAACTCTATAGAGAATATAAAATTCAATTTGCTCAAAACTAAATTTATTTTCTTTCTTTATTCAAATATTTCTCCAGCTAACTTTAATATCTCTATCACCACGTCTCCAAAGCATAAAATTTCAGGAATATCTTTGTTTTATTCATCTCTTAGCTGTTATGTGTAACCTCCTTCTCAAACTATTGATCACAGCTTTGAAAACATCTATCCACTTTCACTTACACTTCTACTTCCACTACTCTAATGTAGACCTATATGACCACTCAGTTAAAATATTTCCATAAATCCCTAACAATTCTTTTCATATCAATTCTCTCTCCCATTCAAATATCCACACCACTGCCAGAATAATTGTCCTCATACATATATTTGGCCACTTATCAAAAAACAATTTTATTGTCTTCCTATTACCTATTGAAAATAAACATTAAACTCCTTTATCTGACATTTAAGGCTCTCCAAAATTTGATGACACCTTAACTTTGCAACCTTATCTATATCAAGGTTCTTAAACTTGTTCCACTCATGACCTGTTTTTGCCAGAAAAAAATGTATGCAGTTATATAAATATATAAAATAAGTGTACAAATCAGATAATTATTGATATTCCATCATAATTTCTTGATCTCTACAGTCAGAGATCTGTACTCCCATATGGGGTTGCAAAGCATAGTAAGAAACTCTGGTCTATATAATCTAACTTCTAACCAAATTTAAATTAATACTCCATCCAAAGTACCTTACACATGTCTGCCTCTGTATTTTATATTGTTCCATATGCCTTCAATGGTGTCTTTCTTCTCCTTTACCTATTTAATTTCTTTCTATCTTTGAAAGCCCAATCTTAATATACTCAGTCATTATACTCTATCCCATCAGATTTTACATAATGCTTTACTGTGTACTTCTCTAATATCCATATCCTGTATTCTTCTACATTAGGGATAAGGACTTAACCCATGACTTCAATGATACAAGAAAGTTTATCAATTAAGTTTGGCACCTTCTCTGATATTTATAATTTTAGATAGGTTTCTATAGCAGTTCTAGCAAACTTAAATAGAATTGAGAGCCACTAATTAATACATGAGGACATACTGACTTAATTTCAAAATGAAATATTATCTACATTTTATTGTATTTTTATTTATTTATGTTCCAATTACATTTTAATCTGTTTTAGGCCTCATTCAAGAGTGTTCTGGGCACATGCAGTGGATAGACCTTGTTTTTGTCTCCTCTAGTCTAGAACAATGAGTAGTCAAAGCTCAGGATCACAGGGACAATATGTATAAGATGAGAGTTGCAGACAAATTTCTCTGGCATTGAGGTAATTTCTTATCAACTTTTCACCATAATTTCTCATTCTTCTGTATAAGCATTATTTATATCCAATTGTGCTTGATATTATTTGTTTGTTACCCAAAATAAGCATTTGATTGAATACTTTCAAGACTATAATAAAAAAAAAAGTATCTCATGGATACGTAAAGATCACATAGTTTGATAGCTAAAACCATAGAGATAAAACTGTTCAATAATTTTTATATTTAATTTCAAAAGAGCATAAAATGACTATACTGTCTAGAAAAGGGGTGACTGTTATGAACTATGTGGCACACTAAATCAAAAAAAGATTCACTATAGATAGTAAGGTACTCAAGATGTTATTGCTTGTAAATGATATTGTGCTAAGTATAGGATACTTCTAACAAAGATTCATTGCCACTCAAAGTAGATAGGCCTAATAACCCACCCAGGAAAAATTAAGTGGATAAAGAATACATATTTCCCATTTATGACTTGCTGTTGTCACCGAGTTGATCCAACAGTATATATGTTTTAGATGGATATTAAAAATAGAAAATGAGTAGAATCTTGACTTGAATAGAAGGATGAAATAAGATAAATTATTTGGGGTAATGTTTTTCACATTATGATTTTTAAATCATTTTAAAATAATATTTCATTTTCCCAATTACATAGGAAAATAATCTTTACCATTCATTTTTACAAGATTTTATCTCAAATTTTTTCCCTCCCATTTCTTCAATTTTTCGAAAAATGGCAAGGAATAGGATATAGGTTATACAAATGCTATCATGTAGAACAAATTTCTATATTTGTCACAGTTGTGAAAGAAAAAAAAAATCAGTGGGAGAGGGAACAAAAAACTAAATAAGTGAAAATAAGTATGTTTTGATATGCATTCAAAGTCCATTAGTTCTTTATCTAGATGTGGATAGAATTTTCCTTTGTGAGTTCTTTGTACTTGTTTTGGATCATTATGTCCCTGAGAAAGGTGAGTCATTCATAGTTGATTGTCTCACAATGTTGCTCATACACTGTACAATGTTTTCCTGGTTCTGCTAATTTTATTTTGCATTAATTTCTACAAGTCTTTTCAGATTTGTTTGCTTTTTTAAAATCTATTCATCATTTCTTATTGCACAATACTATTCTATTACATTTCTGAACCGTAGCTTGTTCAGCCATTCCTCAATTGATGAGCATTCCTTCAGTTTCCAATCATGTCACCATGAAAAAAGCTGCTGTAAATATTTCTGCACATGTAGATCCTTTTCCTTTTCTTGCGATTTCTTTGGGATGGAGACCTGGTAGTAGTAAAACCAGATCAAAGGTAAACACAAATTGGTTGTCCTTTGGACATATTCCAAATTGTTCTCCAAAATGGTTTAATCAGTTGAGAACTCCAGTAACAATGCATTAGTGTCCCAATTTTCCCATATTCTTTCCTGCATTTATCATTTTCTTTTGTTGTCATATTAACCAATCTGATAAATGTGAAGCAGTACCTCTAAGTTGTTTTAATTTGCATTTCTGTAATCAAAAGTGATTTAGAACAGCTCTTCGTAAGTCTATAGATAAGTGTGATTTCTTCATCTGAAAACTGACTAATCATATTCTTTGAGTACTTATGAATTGGGAAATGGCTTATATTAAACTTAATTTTGCTTGCTCGTGTTTCTTAGTTGTCCCCACTCTTTTGCCTTCTAGAATATCATGATATATGACCTCCAATCCTTTAATGCTGTAGCTACTATGAACTGTATAATCCTGATTGTGACTTCCTGACATTTGCATTATTTCTTTCCAGCCACTTATAGTACATTTCTTTGACCTGATAATTTTAGAATTTGTCTATAATGTTCCTTGGAGTTTTTATTGGGGATCTCTTTCCTGAGGTGATGAATGGATTCTTTCAGTGACTGTTTTCCCCTCTGGTTCCAGGATATCAGGGCATTTTTCATAATTTCTTGAAAGCTGCTCTCTAGATCCTCTTTTTGATTATAGCTTTCAGTTAGTGTAATGATTCTGATATTACCTCCTCTTGGATCTATTTTCCATGTCAGTTGCTTTTCCAATGATGTATTTTATATTTTCTTCTATTTCTTCATTCATTTGAATTTGAATCTTGAAGACTCATGAAATCATTAGCTTCCACTTGCCTTTCTAAGGCATTCTTTTGTTCAATGGATTATTGCATCACCTTTTCCTTTTAGCCAGTTTTACTTTAAAGTAGTTTTTTTTTTTTTTTTCCTAGCTGCTGGCTTTTTCCTCCATAATTCTTTTGCATTGATCTCATTTCTTTTTTTATTAAAGCTTTTTATTTTTCAAAACATATGTGTGGACTTCCGGTTAAGATGGCGGAGAGGAGGCTCACAGCTGCATAAGCTCCACGCTTTCTCTCACTATCCATTTCATTACAAGCCTCTGAATCAATGCTTGACTGAAAAAAATGCACATATAGTTACCAAGAGAAGCCATCCTTGAGATCCGCCAAGAAAGGTCTGTCTTTACTGGAGGGCTGGGGTGGTTTTAGATCGGGCGCAGGCAGCGGGCAGCGGCAGTGAGAGCACGGGAGCAGACTGGAGAGGGGGTGGGGAGTGATCGCAGCCGTCTCTGCGGGGAGAGCTTCGCTACAGGTTTGGATACTTTGCTCCGGCAGCAAGTCAGCAGCCCAGCAGAGAAGCTAAAAACACCGGGGCTGAAGAATACAACCCCAAACAGCTGGAGTCTCTCGGGACCTGGCCGCCCCCCTCTTCCCCCCCCTCAGTGACTCAGCACGCTTTGGGATCTCAGAGCGCACGCGCAACACAGTCCTGCTAGTGCCTCACTGCTGCCCCCTGCAGTCTGTAGAGGAAGCTCGATGACACATCCAGCCCCCCCCCCAAAGAAAGAGTCCAGTTTTTTCTGTTTTTCTTTGGTATTTTGTCTTTGATTATTAAACAGAATGAGCAAGAAGCTGAAGAGGACTTTATCCCTTGACAGCTTCTATACAGATAGAGAGCAGACTCTAAATCCTGAGGAGACTAAAAACAGACAGTCTCCAGGTGAATCCCCAAAGGAGGAGATCATCTGTTCCTCAGCACAGATGAACCTCATAGAAGTGATTAAAAAGGCTCTCACAAGGGAGCTAGAAGAAAAATGGGGAAAGCAGAGTGAGGCTTGGCAAAAGGAGAGGGAAGCTTGGGAAAAGGAGAAGGAGGCTTGGCAAAAGAGCCTGGAGAAAGTTAAAGAGAGAGTGGATAAAGAAGTAAAATCCTTGAAAAATAGGATTAGTGAACTGGAAACAGAAAATAGCTCTCTAAAAAACAAAATTGGCGAAATGGAAAAAAATTCCACAGAACAAAAGAACTCAATTGGACAATTAGATAAAGATCTTAAAAAAGTGAGTGAAGAAAATACTTCACTGAAAATCAGAATTGAACAAGTGGAATTGAATGACTCGAGGAGACAAGAAGAATTAGTCAAGCAAATCCAAAAAAATCAAACAATGGAGAAAAATGTGAAATACCTTCTGGGGAAGACAACAGACCTGGAAAACAGATCCAGGAGAGACAATCTGAGAATCATTGGACTCCCAGAAAAACATGATGAAAAAAAGAGCCTGGACACTATTTTCCAGGAAATTATCAAAGAGAACTGCCCAGAAGTCATAGGAACAGAGGAAAAAATAAACATTGAAAGGATTCATCGATCACCCACTGAAAGGGATCCTAAAATCAAAACACCAAGGAATATAGTGGCCAAATGCCAGAACCCTCAGATGAAGGAAAAAATATTGCAAGGGGCTAGAAAAACTCAATTCAAGTATCAAGGAGCCACAATAAGGATCACCCAGGATCTGGGAGCATCCACATTAAAAGATCGAAGGGCCTGGAATATGATATTCCGAAAGGCTAAGGAACTTGGTATGCAACCAAAAATAACTTACCCAGCAAGAATGAGCATCTTTTTCCAGGGAAGAAGATGGACATTCAACGAAGTAAGCGAATTTCATCTATTTCTGATGAAAAAACCAGAACTTAACAAAAAGTTTGATCTACAAATATAGAACTCAAGAGAAATCTAAAAAGGTAAAGATTAATCTTGGGAATTATATTTTGACTATATAGATGTATAAAGAATACATGTATACCTTGTTCTAGAAATTGATGTGGAAAGGACATTATACCAGAAAAAGAGTAAAGTGGGGGTAGTACATCTCATGAAGAGGTATAGGAAACCTATTATATCTGAGAGAAAGAATGGAGGGGGATGAATATAGTGGGTATCTTACTGCCTTCAGAATTGGCTTTAAGTGAAAAATCTTAAGACATATTCAATCTATGGTGAAACTTCTCCCATCTCATTGAAAAGTGAGAAGGGAAAAGTGAAAAGGGAAGGAATAAGCTAAGCGGAAGGGAATACGGGAACTGGGAGGGAAAGGGGTAAGATAGGGGGAGGAACTCTAAGGCGGGGGGAGGGATACTAAAAAGGGAGAGCTGTGAGAAGCAAGTGATGCTCACAAGCTTAATACTGGAAGGGGGGAAAGGGGAAAGAAGGGAGAAAAGCATAAACCGGGGTTAACAAGATGGCAAGTAATACAGAATTGGTCATTCTAACCATAAACGTGAACGGGGTAAACTCCCCCATAAAGAGGAAGCGGTTAGCAGAATGGATTAAAAGCCAGAATCCTACAATATGTTGTTTACAGGAAACACACCTGAAGCGGGGAGATACATGCAGGTTAAAGGTAAAAGGTTGGAGCAAAATCTACTATGCTTCAGGTGAAGTCAAAAAAGCAGGGGTAGCCATCCTGATCTCAGATCAAGCTAAAGCAAAAATTGATCTAATTAAAAGAGATAAGGAAGGGCACTATATCTTGCTAAAGGGTAGCATGGATAATGAAGCACTATCTATATTAAACATATATGCACCAAGTGGGGTAGCATCTAAATTCTTAAAAGAGAAACTAAGAGAGCTGCAAGAAGAAATAGACAGTAAAACTATAATAGTGGGAGATCTTAACCTTGCACTCTCAGAATTAGATAAATCAAACCACAAAATAAATAAGAAAGAAGTCAAAGAGGTAAATAGAATACTAGAAAAGTTAGATATGATAGATCTCTGGAGAAAATGTAATGGAGACAGAAAGGAATACACTTTCTTTTCAGCAGTTCATGGAACCTATACAAAAATTGACCATATATTAGGACATAAAAACCTCAAACTCAAATGTAGTAAGGCAGAAATAGTAAATGCATCCTTTTCAGACCACGATGCAATGAAAATTACATTCAACAAAAAACCAGGGGGAAGTAGACTAAAAAATAATTGGAAACTAAATAATCTCATACTAAGAATGATTGGGTGAAACAGCAAATCATAGACATAATTAATAACTTCACCCAAGAAAACGATAATAATGAGACATCATACCAAAATGTATGGGATGCAGCCAAAGCGGTAATAAGGGGAAATTTCATATCTCTAGAGGCCTATTTGTATAAAATAGAGAAAGAGAAGGTCAATGAATTGGGTTTGCAATTAAAAATGCTAGAAAAGGAACAAATTAAAAACCCCCAGTCAAACACTAAACTTGAAATTCTAAAAATAAAAGGTGAGATCAATAAAATTGAAAGTAAAAAAACTATTGAATTGATTAATAAAACTAAGAGTTGGTTCTATGAAAAAACCAACAAAATAGACAAACCCTTAGTAAATCTGATTAAAAAAGGAAAGAGGAAAATCAAATTGTTAGTCTTAAAAATGAAAAGGGAGAACTCACCACTAACGAAGAGGAAATTAGAGCAATAATTAGGAGTTACTTTGCCCAACTTTATGCCAATAAATTCGACAACTTAAATGAAATAGAAAAATACCTCCAAAAATACAGCTTGCCCAAACTAACAGAGGAAGAAGTAAATATCCTAAACAGTCCCATCTCAGAAAAAGAAATAGAACAAACTATCAATCAACTCCCTAAGAAAAAATCCCCAGGACCAGATGGATTTACATGTGAATTCTACCAAACATTTAAAGAACAATTAACTCCAATGTTATATAAACTATTTGAAAAATAGGGATTGAAGGAGTCCTACCAAACTCCTTTTATGACACAGACATGGTACTGATACCTAAACCAGGTAGGCTGAAAACAGAGAAAGAAAATTATAGACCAATCTCCCTAATGAATATTGATGCTAAAATCTTAAATAAAATATTAGCAAAAAGATTACAGAAAATCGTCACCAGGATAATACACTATGACCAAGTAGGATTTATACCAGGAATGCAGGGCTGGTTCAATATTAGGAAAACTATTAGCATAATTGACTATATCAATAACCAAACAAACAAAAACCATATGATCATCTCAATAGATGCAGAAAAAGCATTTGATAAAATCCAACATCCATTCCTAATAAAAACACTTGAGAGCATAGGAATAAATGGACTTTTCCTTAAAATAGTCAGGAGCATATATTTAAAACCATCAGTAAGCATCATATGCAATGGGGAAAAACTGGAACCTTTCCCAGTAAGATCTGGAGTGAAGCAAGGTTGCCCACTATCACCATTATTATTTAATATCGTATTAGAAACACTAGCCTCGGCAATAAGAGTCGAGAAAGATATTAAAGTAATTAGAGTAGGCAATGAGGAAACCAAACTATCACTCTTTGCAGATGATATGATGGTATACCTAGAGAACCCCAGAGATTCTACCAAAAAGCTATTGGAAATAATTCATAATTTTAGCAAAGTAGCTGGCTACAAAATAAATCCCCATAAATCCTCAGCATTTTTATACATCACCAACAAAACCCAACAGCAAGAGATACAAAGAGAAATTCCATTCAGAATAACTGTTGATAGCATAAAATATTTGGGAATCTATCTACCAAAGGAAAGTCAGGAATTATATGAGCAAAATTATAAAAAAGTCTCCACACAAATAAAGTCAGACTTAAATAATTGGAAAAATATTAAGTGCTCTTGGATCAGCCGAGCGAACATAATAAAGATGACAATACTCCCTAAACTAATCTATTTATTTAGTGCTATACCAATCAGACTTCCAAGAAAATATTTTATTGATCTAGAAAAAATAACAACAAAATTCATATGGAACAATAAAAAGTCAAGAATCTCAAGGGAATTAATGAAAAAAAAATCAAATGAAGGTGGCCTAGCTGTACCTGATCTAAAATTATATTATAAAGCAGCAGTCACCAAAACCATTTGGTATTGGCTAAGAAATAGATTAGTGGATCAGTGGAAAAGGCTAGGCTCACAAGACAGAATAGTCAATTATAGCAATCTAGTGTTTGACAAACCCAAAGCCCCTAACTTCTGGGAAAAGAATTCATTATTTGATAAAAACTGCTGGGATAATTGGAAATTAGTATGGCAGAAATTAGGCATGGACCCACACTTAACACCATATACCAAGATAAGATCAAAATGGGTCTATGACCTAGGCATAAAGAACGAGATTATAAATAAATTAGAGGAACATAGAATAGTTTATCTCTCAGACTTGTGGAGGAGAAAGAAATTTGTGACCAAAGATGAACTAGAGACCATTACTGATCACAAAATAGAAAATTTCGATTACATCAAATTAAAAAGCCTTTGTACAAATAAAACTAATGCAAACAAGATTAGAAGGAAAGCAACAAACTGGGAAAACATTTTCACAATTAAAGGTTCTGATAAAGGCCTCATTTCCAAAATATATAGAGAACTGACTCAAATTTACAAGAAATCAAGCCATTCTCCAATTGATAAATGGTCAAAGGATATGAACAGACAATTTTCAGAGGATGAGATTGAAACTATTACCACTCATATGAAAGAGTGTTCCAAATCATTATTGATCAGAGAAATGCAAATTAAGACAACTCTGAGATACCACTACACACCTGTCAGATTGGCTAAGATGACAGGAAAAAATAATGATGAATGTTGGAGGGGATGCAGGAAAACTGGGACACTAATGCATTGTTGGTGGAGTTGTGAACAAATCCAACCATTCTGGAGAGCAATCTGGAATTATGCCCAAAAAATTATCAAACTGTGCATACCCTTTGATCCAGCAGTGTTTCTATTGGGCTTATATCCCAAAGAAATACTAAAGAAGGGAAAGGGACCTGTATGTGCCAAAATGTTTGTAGCAGCCCTGTTTGTAGTGGCCAGAAACTGGAAAATGAATGGATGCCCATCAATTGGAGAATGGCTGGGTAAATTGTGGTATATGAATGTTATGGAATATTATTGTTCTGTAAGAAATGACCAGCAGGATGAATACAGAGAGGACTGGCGAGACTTACATGAACTGATGCTAAGTGAAATGAGCAGAACCAGGAGATCATTATACACTTCGACAACGATATTGTATGAGGACATATTTTGATGGAAGTGGATTTATTTGACAAAGAGACCTGAGTTTCAATTGATAAATGACGGACAAAAGCAGCTACACCCAAAGAAATAACACTGGGAAATGAATGTGAACTATCTGCATTTTTGTTTTTCTTCCCGGGTTATTTATACCTTCTGAATCCAATTCTCCCTATGCAACAAGAGAACTGTTCGGTTCTGCAAACATATATTGTATCTAGGATATACTGCAACATATCCAACATATAAAGGACTGCTTGCCATCTAGGGGAGGGGGTGGAGGAAGGGAGGGGAAAAAAAACGGAACAGAAACGAGTGTCAATATAAAGTAATTATTAAATAAAAAATTAAAAAAATAATAATAAAAAAAACAAAAACAAAACATATGTGTGGACAATTCTTTAATATTAGTACTTGCAGAACCTTGTGTTCCAATTTTCCCTCGTTTTCTCCACAAATTCTCCTAGATGGTAAGTAGTCAAATATATGTTAACCATGGTAGAAATATATGTTAAGTGGAATGTATGCCTACATATTATACAATTATTGTGCTACACAAGAAAAATTAAATCAAACCAGTTTTAAAAAAAAAGCAAAATAAAATGCAAACAAGCAATAACAAAAAAAGAGTGAAAAGGTTATGTTGTGAATCACATTCAGATCCCACAGTCCTCTCTGCGGGTGTAGATGGCTATCTTCATCACTGAACAATTGGAACTGGTTTGAATCATCTCTTTGTTGAGAAAATCCATGTTCATTAAAATTGATAATCGTATATTCTTGTTGCTGAGTATAATGATCTCCTGGTTCTGCTCATTTCATTTAGCATCAGTTCATGTAAGTCTCTCCAGACCTCTCTGAAATCACCCTGCTGGACTTTTCTTACAGAACAATAATATTCATAACATTCATATACCATAATTTTTTCAGCCATTCTCCAATTCATGGGCATCCATCCAGTTTCCAGTTTCTTGGCACTAGAAAAAGGGCTGCCACAAACATTTTTGCACATGTGGTTCCCTTTTCCTCCTTGCAGATCTTTTGGAATATAATACCAATAGAAACACTGCTAGGTCAAAGGATGTGCATAGTTTGATGACTTTTTCAGCATAGTTCCAAATTGCTGTCCAAAATTGTTGGATTAGTTCACAGTTCCACCAACAATGTATCAGTGTCCCAATTTTCCTACATCCCCTCCAACATATATCATTATCTTTTCCTGTCATCTTAGCCAATCTGAGAGGTTCATAGTGATATCTCAGAGTTGTTTTCATTTGCATTTCTCTGATCAATAGTGATTTAGAAGACCTTTTTATATGACTACAAATAGTTTCAATTTCTTCATCTGAAAATTGTCTTTTCATATTATTTGACCATTTATCAATTGGAGAATGGCTTGAATTCTTATAAATTTGAGTCAATTCTCTATATATTTTAGAAATGAGGCCTTTATCAGAACATTTGAATGTAAAATTGTTTTCCCAGTTTATTGCTTCACTTCTAATCTTGCCTGCATTAGTTTTATTTTCCTTTTTCCTTTTTCTAATCAAATTAACTAAAGGCTTATCTATTTTGTTGGGGTTTTTTTTTCATAAAACCAACTCTTAGTTTTATTTATTAATTCAATAGTTTTTTTAATTTCAGTTTTATTAATATCTCTTTATATTTTTAGAATTTCATTTGGTATTTGATTGTGGGGGGGGGTTGATTTGTTCTTTTTCTAGATTTTTTTAGTTGCAAACCCAATTAATTGATCTCCTTTTTCTCTATTTTATGCAAGTAAGCATCTAGAGATAGAAAATTTCCCTTCATTACTGCTTTGGGTGCATCCCAGAAATTTTTATATGTTGTCTCATTATTGTCATTTTCTTGGATGAAATTATTAATTGTAGCTATGATTTGCTATTTCACCCACTCATTCTTCAGAGTGAGATTATTTAATTTCCAATGATATTTTGGTCTATTTTCCCCTGATCTTTTATGTAATCTTTATTGCATCATGATCTGAAAAAAATGCATTTACTATTTCTGCCTTTCTGCATTTGATTTTGAGGTTTTTATATCCTAATATATGGTCAGTCTTTGTATAGTTCCATGAACTACCAAGAAGAAAATGTATTCCTTTCTGTCTCCATTTGTTTCCAAAGATCTATCATACCTAACTTTTCTAGTATTCTATTTAACTCCATAACTTCTTTCTTATTTATTTAGTGGTTTCATTTATCTAATTCTGAGAGAGCAAGGTTGAGATCTCCCACTATTATAGTTTTCCTGTCTTTTTCTTCTTGCAGCTCTTTTAACTTCTCCTTTAGGAATTTCCATGCTATAACACTTGGTGCATATATGTTTAGTATTGATATTGCTTCATTGTCTATGGTACCCATTCGCAAGATGTAGTTTCCTTCCTTATCTCTTTTAATTAGATCTATTTTTGCTTTTGCTTGATCTGAGATCAGGATGGCTACCCCTGTTTTTTTTTTTAACTTCACCTGAAACATAATAGATTCTGCTCCAGTCTTTTACTTTTATTCTGTATGTATCACTCTGACTTAAATGTGTTTCTTGTAAACAATATATTGTAGGATTCTGTCTTTTAATCTAATCTGCTATACACTTATGTTTTATAGGAGAGTTCACCCCATTCACATTTAAAGTTAAAACTACTAATTCTGTATTTCCTGCCATCTTATTAACCCCAAATTATACTTTTCTCTTTCTTTTTCCCCTTTCCTTCCTCCCCAGTATTTACTTATGAGCACCACTTGTCTCAACAGTCCTCCCCCTTTAGAGACCCTTCCTCTTTCTTATACCTTTCCCTACTATTTCTTTTTTCTCTTCTATTTAGCCTATCCCTTCCCTTTCCCCTTTCCCCTCCCACTTTTTTATGACGTAAGAGATGTGTCTCTGTAAAAATAAATATGTCTAATACTCTTTCTTTGAGCCAAATCTGATGAGAATAAGATTCACACAATGTTCATCTCCTTCCCTTCTTTCCCTCAATTATAATAAGTTTTCTTTGCCTCTTCATGAGATGTCATTTCCCTCATTTAACTCCACTTCCCTCTTTTTCTGGTACAATCCTCTTTTCACCTCTAGTTTCTTTTTTATATTATAACAGTAAAATCAAATTATAAATGCACTTTCTATGTATACACATAACAGAAATACAGTTCTCAAGAGTTCTTTTCTTTTTACCTTTCTATGCTTCTCTTGAATTCTATATTTGGAGGTCAAATTTTTTGTTTAGCTCTGGTCTTTTCATAAGAAATAAATGGAATTCACCTGTTTCATTGAATATTCATCATCTTCCCTGAAAGAAACTTGTCAGTTTAGCAGAATATTTTATTCTTGGCCACATTCCAAGTTCCTTTGCCTTTCCAGGCCCTTTGATCCTTTAAGGTGGAAGCTGCTACATCTCAGAAAATCCTTATTGGGATTCCTCAGCATTTGAATTGTTTGTTTGTTTGTTTTTCTGACAGTTTGCAATATTTTTTCCTTGGTCTGACAGTTCTAAAATTTAGCCACGATATTCTTAGAGTTTTAATTTTGGGGTCTCTTTTGGGAAGCATTCGGTGAATTATTTCAATGGTCATTTTACCTTCTGATTCTGTGATATCTGGGCAATTCTCTTTGATGATTTTCTGAAAGGTAGTGTCTAGGCTGTTTTTTTTTTTCATTATGTATTTCAGGAAGCCCAATAATCCTTAGGTTGTCTCTCCTAGATCTATTTTCCAGGTCAATTGTTTTCCCAATTCAGTATTTTACATTTTTTCTATTTTTTCCTTTTTTCTTTTTTTTCTTTTTTTTCTTTTTTGGTTTTGCTTAACTGATTCTTCTTATCTCATTGAGTCATTTATTTCCATTTCTTCAGTTCTGATTTTTAGTGATTATTTTCTTCGTTTACTTTTTTATTTCTTTTTGTATTTGTCCAATTGAATTTTTAAGTGCGTTGTTTTGTTCTATGGATTTTTTTTCCATTTCACAAATTCTGTTTTTCAGGAGTTCTTTTCTTTTTCCATTTTGTCAAATCTATTTTTTAATGAGTTATATGTTTTTTTTCCATTTCACAAAGTCTATTATGCATTGAATTTTCTTCACATAGTTTCTGTATTGCCTTTTCTAAACTCTCTTGCAAAGTTTTCATTTCCTTTCCCCATTTTTCTTCCAGCTCTTTTTAAAGATCCTTTTTATTTTCTTCCAGGAGAGGCTCTTGGAATAGGGACCAATTTATATTATTCTTTGGGGTTTCATATGGAGATGATCTGCTTTTAATCTCCTCAGGATTTGAAAATTGTTGTTCTCTTTCATCATAAAAATTATCTATAGTCACAGTTCTTTTTGCTTTAAAAAAAAAATGAGATCTTCTTTTAGGGGTAGGGAAATTATCCAAACTTCCTCTACAAGCAGCAGCAGCTGTGCTGGGTCAGTGCTGGCTGCACTGAGTCAGTGCCTAATGACTTCTGGTGCTATGTGGGTATGTCCAGTTTCCGTGAAATTCTGGCATTTTAGGGGTACAATATTTACCTTTTATGTTTGATGTTTTATAACTTCTCTGCTGATCTACCATATTGCATCCAAGGCAGAGTAGCCAATGCTGCTGTAGATTAGTACCCCAGAGAGTCTCTGGCACATGGAGCCCACATTGATCCAGGTCTGTATTGCCTGCACTTGGTGTCTGTGCTCAGCCTGCTTGTGCTTAGTCTGCCTCCCTCTGTGCTCTATTGAAACAGACCTTTTATGGAGAACTTTGAAATTATGTTCTCCTGGTAATTTAATACACTCCCAATATTCTTGGATTCTGCCAGTCCATAATTAATTGAGATGCTGGATTTGCTAATTAGCTTGAGGGACATGGGACCAGTTCAGAAAAAAAATGTGTGTCCTCTCTGCCATCTTGGCTCACCCCTTTATGCCAATTTCTTTCCCCAAGTTTTCTTCTACTTATCTTCTATGATTTTAAGCTTCTTTTTGAGATTCTTCATAAGGTCTTTCTGGGGTTGAGACTACTTTCCATTTTGTCTTAATGGTGATAGTTGTGATAGTAGTGATGGTGGTGGTGGTGCATGTGTGTGTTGGAAGGTGTTGCTCATAGATATTTTGACATTGTTGTCTTCTTTTGAGTTTGTTTCTTGATCTTTCCTATCTCCATAAGTTTTTATGCTCAGATTATTTTTTGGTGATTTTTTTACTCATCTTTTTTAGCCACTAATTTGCTGAAGTAAAGCTTGCTGCTGACTTATTGGGACACTTCCCATTCTAGACTGCATTCTCCTTTTGCCTGAGTGAGAGACCTTTCTTGGTGATCTTCCAAGTTTCTTGGGCTAAAAAGTTGTTTTACTCCATCTTTTTGCTAGTACTACTGTTCCAGGATTTGTTTTAAGAAATTATTTTATAATTGTTTGGAGGTGAATATGCGAGAGTTACAGTTATTTACTGCTCTCTGCAATCTTGGCTCTTGGAAGTAATCTGCATTCCAAGTTATGGTTTTCAATAATTTCAATTTTATCAGTACCAGAAAAAAAGAATTTTTACACCAGTTTATTCTTCAGGATATAGTATGACTTTGAATCATAAAACATCACTCCCTCAATACCATCAAAATTGTAAATGACTCAAAGAACAATCAAAGGACTCTTAAGACTATAATCATATTGGCTGAGATATTTTTTAGGAAAGAAGAAGTAGATTTCCACTGAGTTGGGTTGATTCTGGTTGGAGAATATATAGAAAGACACACAAAAAAATCACATAAGAAGACATAGGTTATGATCTACATCTACAATCTAACTTCAAAGATCCATCCAATTACTAAGTTTTGATTATTTATGTTTGCGACATCTTCCTACAAGAATATAAAGTCATTAAGTTGAGGATTTTTTATTTGTGTTATTTAATTTTATTTTACATTGATTTCCAAATATAAGCAACTATGAAAAATGAACTAATATAACAAATAAGTCTGACAATATATGTAATATTTCATAATTATACTATTCTACCTCTGCAAATAAAAGAGACAGACACATTTTCTCAATTGTTTGGTAGGACTATGTTTGGTTGTGATCATTACATAATTAGTTAGAAATTTTTGTTGTATTTGCATTTTGTGGTCAGTGTGTATATTATTTTCCTGATTTCTCTTATTTTACATTTATTAGTTCATATAATTATCCATGAATGTTTAAAATTTTCATATTCATCATTATTATAGTATAATAATATTTATTGTATTCATATAACACAATTTGCTTAGTCAGTCCCCAATCAATGAGCATCTACTTTGTTTCAAGTTCTTTGCTATATTTTGCTACATGTGGAACTTTTCTTCCTGTCTTTTACCTTCTGCAGTCAAATGCTTAGTAGTGTTACCTTTGTCTCAATGAGTATGGGCATTTTACATAATCTTTGTTTTACAGCATATTTCCAAAAGGTTGGATCAATTCTAAAATCCATACTTTTTCTTATACATCCAGATTTTTACATGTTGTGTTTGCTTGCTGTGGAATACATTCCATTATCCCTTCTATCTCTTTCCATTAAAATAATAATTCTGAAAAATACCATTTTCTATGTATGTCAAATATCATACCAAATATTTGGCTTTATGATAGGATTCTTGTCTGGAAGAGAAAAAAGTTACAAGGTGAAGGGCATCAATCTGATAGTCCAAATATAGACAGAGTTTGTTACAAAATAACTATGTGATATTGGGCAAATTGTGTCATTTCTTTAATCTCCAGTATAAATACAAAATGAATAATTTGAAGTAGAAAAAATGTAAGTTCCTCCCAACTAATTTTATTCTTTAATTTTAAAAAGAAATTCTACTTTTAAAAAACTTTAAAACTTTTTTTTTCTTTTTTGATGAGGCATTTGAGAGGCAAAAAGGTAACTTGTCCAAGGTCACACAGCTAGGAAGTATTAAGTGACTCAAGTCAGATTTGAACTCAGTTCCTCCTCACTTCAGGGGTGCTACTCTATCCACTGCCCCATCTTTTTTAAAATTTTAAAAAGAAATTCTTCTAAAATTCTTCATGACAACATAGAATTAACTATGGCCACTAAGAGTCTAAAGAGCCCAAGTTCTGACAGATTGAATCTTTCTATAAATCTTTTAATGTGGTTCTGTCAACAGGTTAAATCTGCTTTCTGAGAACATAGGTTCATTTCCAGTAGGGTGGCTATTTAGTGAAGAATTATTTGTCCATGGCAAACCAGAAAACAATGAAAAATGCAAAATAGTCCCCAGTCCCATGCATGCCTCTTCTGAGTCACAGTAGAGAGAAGTAGAAAGAGAGGCCAAAAGTATTAAGAATCATACAATTTTTGGACAATTTATAGACATTACCATGACTGGCACTCTAAATGTGAGGTACTTGTCTAATGAACAATGAATGGATATTTATAGCAGTAGGAAATTGATTCATTTCAATCTACATTCTGGGTATAAATGATATCAGAAGACACAAGGATATTGCAGCTAAATTGAGGAATGACTCACAGTTTCCTTCAAGAGTTTTTTTTTTTTTTTTTTTTTTTAAAGACAGGACTAGGAATAGGGGTTGGCAGAGCTGTTTTTATCCTCAAACCTAAGGCAATAAGAAATGTCATTTCATGAGACATTTGCTCAGCTCTTCTTTCAGTGTTCATGATAAGTATTTGGGAAAAAAGACCATCATGGAAATAATCGCCACAATGAATCAACCTCTGTTACTAAGGATGGATAAGTAAAGTATTTCTATAAATAACTCAATAACACCTTCCAAACTAAATCAATAGAAACAATGATAGAATCTGTATTGAATCTATGCATCCAAAATAAGTAGTAATGGAGACTTGATAGTTGTAAAACACATAGATATCTCACATCTATACATTATAAATACTTCCTCTAAGGAGAGAATTAGGAGGTGTTAAACATGGTAACACTGAATAACATTACAAGTAAGTAAAATTATTATATTTTAACAAAGAACAAATAATTAATTATTATTATGGGAGTCATATTGAATTACTGACTGCAATCAGTAATTTTATCAGCAAAGATAAAAATTAATACAAAGTTAAAAGAAAAAGAATAAAAACAAAAAGTAGGTAAGATATGAAATTTAAAAACCCAACCAGATCTACTTAACATATTATTGGTGATCAAAAATGTAATACTAATTGAAGAAATGACATAAATATTTATTATAATAATTTCATATAGAAGATAACTAATATAAATTAACTGTAATAATGACATGACAAAAAGAGATTGAAATACCTTAATCAGAAAATATCTGACTCACTTATCAAGTAGAGACATGCAATACAAGGATAACACTAGTTTAGAATATAAATGAGTTTTTTAAATCTTATGGAGAAATGTGGTAAAATATTATGAATAATATTGCCACATAAAATAGAATTAATAAAAAGCAAAAACTGTTTAAAAGAAAAGTTGGCAACAGTTTCATCTAAGCAATGTCATTTCAAAGGCATTTTAAGTTCCAAAGAAGGTCAAAACCAGGGGAGGAAAGGATAGAAAAGAGCTGCATTTATTTTTATCTCTCTTTTAAATAACAAGAATGATAAAATTATCAGATTTTGATGCCAACAATACAGTTCTGGCTGTGCTACTGGGGAGGTGGGGTGTGAACAAAAATATTAGAACATATTAAGTGATATATAATTGCTATGATTCTTACAAGGTACTAAGACAGTAGAATTGATCTGATCCTACAAAGAGATGTTACGGGCCAGAACTTGAAACAAGGTACTAAATGGAATTGAGGAGACAACCATTAAATCTAATTTAGCATTGATTTAATCCTTCAACAAATAATGGTTTCCTAGTGATATAATGATTGATGTATACTCAGTGTATAGCATATAAGCAAGAAGCTCTCAGGGCCAGACACAGAAGCCCACCAGAAGCTCTCAGAGGAAGAGACAGATTCATTCCAACTTCTACCTTTCTACTGACTGGAGGCTTTGGAGTCAGAGAAAGCTAGAGGCTGAAGCTGGAAGAGACAAAAGATTAGCAACAAGAACTCTTGTCACCAAGGAGGGAGAGATAGGTCTCTAAGAAAGCTAACTGGGCTATTTTGAAGGAGATAATAAAGGATCTGAACTTTTACCTCCTGGCTGCATTTGAGATGATTATTACTCTGACCTGAAACTAAGGCTGCCTCCAGAAGTTCCCTAAGAAATCTGCTCCAGAGAAAGATTATATTTTAGAGAAGAGAATATTACATATGTTATAGTGAAAAGAGCACTGGATTTCACAAAAATAAAATAGAATTCAAATTCCAGTTTTGACACTACTTATTTAAACTTGAAAAAATGTTTATCTCTTTAGAGTTCTATTTCCTCATCTACAAAATGATGGACTTGGGCTAGATGAACTTTAATGTCTCTTCCAACACTAAATGAACATAGACATCATTTATCCTAGAAATAGATAATTGTTAATCAAGGCTATTAAGGAATCTATTTCTAAGGTGTCTAATGGATAGAATGACACTAGAGGCATGAAAAACATATTAGATCTTATAAATAATAAATAAGATGACTGAAATAATAAATATAACTACTGAAGAATATACTTATTTTCCCCATGTTTATAAAATGTTTGTGTGAATAATAAGAACTTTTAAGTGTGCAGAGAATTGATCTAAAAGGTAGGAACCTCTAGGTTCATATTCTGCCTCTAAGTCCCTTACCTCTCTCTATGATCTCACCAATTTTCTAAGACTACAAGTTAGAAAAAAAGGGATCTGATCACTAGACTGTTATTTCCTTGAGGGCAGAGACTATCTTTTGCTTTCTCTGTATACCTAATTTTTATCACAGTGCCTGACACATAAGAGGAAATTAATACTCAATAATTTATTGACTAAGCTCATCACAAAATATGCACCAATGGAACATAGGCCTAGTATCTATCCTTTGTGAACAAAATATATATGCAAGTAGGTCATTCTCAACAAGAATATTAGTTGAAAGTGGGCAGGCTTTCACAAGCAATATTCCCACTTTGAACAAACATTACAAAATATACAAAGAGTTGGGCTCTGAATAAGGGAGGAGGTAAATGAACTATATTTCTGATAAGAAATTGCATAGTTACTTTAATGACCTCAGATTTTCTGCTGTTACAAAAATCCATCTTTTTAATACCAACATTCTTCTAATAATATTTTAGTGTGAATCATGCATTATGGAATATCTAAGGAATTAAAATTGAATATCTCAAAGACTGTGAAGAGGCACAGAGTGGGTGTGAGCACAAAGCATAAAAAATAAAGAATTAGGTGAAGAAATATCAAATAAATATATGATCAAAACAAAAGATTTCAGGTTATCCAAGAGCTGCAGGTAACCAATGGACAACCCATGTAATCTAGTATCATCTCAATAGCAAGGCAAAGGAAGAAAGGTTTCTTACATGTTTCAGAATACCACTGGGAAGAAATGACTCAGAATCCAACTTCTGGGAGAACATAAAAAGAATCCCACAGAAAGGGTAGATATGGATGGGTTACAATCTGTATTATTGGAGGGAATATCCATATCCATGATAAAATAGATCATTTTGGTACAGTTAAAAGCTTTGATAGAATTAATATTCATCCTTAATTCTGGAAGAGTTATAAGAAGTCATCTTATCTGGAACTAGAACCTTTTTATTCTAGAACACACATATCTGGAATCCAATGGAGACTGAGTACATCCCAGATATATGCTACCTTAACCCAATTTAGGAGGATATCTATAAGTGCTATAGTAAAATTTTACAACCCTGAAAATGACCATAGGATCCTACAACCCATTTTGGTTCAACCACAGCACAGAGTTTTAAAAATAAATTTTCTGGAGATATGGAAATAGGATACAGGGTTTCTAGTTCCCCAATATCCTATCTATAGATCCATAGTTTACCTAAAGGCAGTCATCTAGGATATTGTGCAGTGAGAATAGCCAATTCTCTGTAGCTTTGCTTAACGTATTTGAATAGCACAGGGGCTTTCAGTGACTGTGGAGGAGGAGCTAGAGAATAATAAACACAGTCAAAGAGAAAGGGAGGAGAATGACCTTTGGCAGCCATCTGTTCATGTGATTTTTTTTCAAGTCCAGAAATGTAGGAAGAAAACAAGAGAATTCAGCATATCCATCACTTCTCTAGGAAAGTAATCTCCCATTATGTTCTCAATACAGTCAGAATGAGTTGGTTGCATGGCCACTTAGTTAAGGTACATAGACCTCACCACAGCCACCAGAAGCAATTCAATTCAGTCCAATTCAGCAAACATAGAAAAACACAGGATTATATATTTGGGGCTAGCAAGGGCCTCAGAGATTATATAATCCTATTCTCCCACTTTTCAGATAAGGAAATCGAGGCCCCAATAAATTAACTTGTCCAGGGTCATACAAGCAGAAACAGAGACATGAATGAAGTCTAGGTCCTTTCACTCCCAGCTCAGTATTCTTTCCACTATAATTGTAAACCTGAGATTTTAGCATCAATATTCATTAGGGAGATTGGTCTATAATTTTTTTTCTCTGTTTTCAGCCTACCTGGTTTAGGTATCAGTACCATGTCTGTGTCATAAAAGGAGTTTGGTAGGACTCCTTCAATCCCTATTTTTTCAAATAGTTTATATAACATTGGAATTAATTGTTCTTTAAATATTTGGTAGAATTCACATGTAAATCCATCTGGTCCTGGGGATTTTTTCTTAGGGAGTTGATTGATAGTTTGTTCTATTTCTTTTTCTGAGATGGGACTGTTTAGGATATTTACTTCTTCCTCTGTTAGTTTGGGCAAGCTATATTTTTGGAGGTATTTTTCTATTTCATTTAAGTTGTCGAATTTATTGGCATAAAGTTGGGCAAAGTAACTCCTAATTATTGCTCTAATTTCCTCTTCGTTAGTGGCGAGTTCTCCCTTTTCATTTTTAAGACTAACAATTTGATTTTCCTCTTTCCTTTTTTTAATCAGATTTACTAAGGGTTTGTCTATTTTGTTGGTTTTTTCATAGAACCAACTCTTAGTTTTATTAATCAATTCAATAGTTTTTTTACTTTCAATTTTATTGATCTCACCTTTTATTTTTAGAATTTCAAGTTTAGTGTTTGACTGGGGGTTTTTAATTTGTTCCTTTTCTAGCATTTTTAATTGCAAACCCAATTCACTGATCTTCTCTTTCTCTATTTTATACAAATAGGCCTCTAGAGATATGAAATTCCCCCTTATTACCGCTTTGGCTGCATCCCATACATTTTGGTATGATGTCTCATGAGTGTCAATATAAAGTAATTATTAAATAAAAATTAAAAAAAAATAAAATAAAAACAAAACAAAACAAAAAAAAATTGTAAACCTGAACATGAAATGCCTACTATGGGCCATGTACTGTATTAGATGCTAGAGAAAAAAAAGTCCAAAATGAAAATCATCCCTCTACATAGGGAGCTGATATTCCATAATTTCTGTTATCCTCTCACAAGCAAGAGTAAGAAAGAAAAGTCTCCAGCAGAGTCCCACTGGGAGAAAATGGGCAAGAATTTAACTTCTGGGAGGTCAATGACTCACTAATAATGGATAATTATGTATAGGTTGCAATCAGTGTTATTGGAGAAAATATTCATATCAAAGATATAACTGAAAATTTTGTAGAGTTAAAAACTTGGATAAAATTAATGTTTCATGTTAATTCTGAGATGGACACAAGGAGCCCCTTTTAGGAGTTCCTTAACATCTATTCATGTGAATACAAGAGAAAGTTATAATTAATGACAAGAGAGTTTGATGGATATATCAATTTTAAAGATTTCTTTATAAGTATAAAGACTACTTGAGTATAAAGGTTATATTGACAGGTCAACATATTTGTCTTCTGAGATGCTATCCCAAAATTATCGATGTATATTTAATCTGTATGTATTAAATAGATATGGTGCTCCTCCTCCACAGTCTCTGAAAGGCCCTATGCTATTCAATTATGTTAAGCTAAGGTACAGAGAATTGGCTATTGTCACTGCATAGCATTCTAGATGATTGTCTTTAAGGATATTGGGAAGGTAGAGACTCGTTACATGAGTAATTTATTTGTCATAAAAGCTATAAAAGTATGATGTTTGCCATTGTCTAAGGGTTTTAAAGAACAGTTCTTCAAGAAAATACACAAAGCAGCGAGAACTACTAGCAAAGTATTAACTATCTTTGCAAGTTTACTTCCTTTGTCTGAATTTCATTTCTATTAATGCTAAATTGCATTGACTTTTTGGATAGCTAAGTGAATCATACTGTTTATTAATTTTAAAATAGCAGTCATTTAAAAGGAATGTCTTTCACGTGAACTATTGATTAACTAGATCATCTTTATGAAATACCATTTTCCTGAATTCAATACCTAAATTAATATTCATCAGTATCAACTTTCTTTTGATTAATTTCTGCCTATTATTTTTGCCCATCAAAATCTTTTATTTTTTTTGATTCTTTGTTTTTTTTTTTGAAAAAAAAATTTCTTTACAACATTATCCCTTGCACTCACTTCTGTTCTGACTTTATCCCTCCCTCCCTCTACCCGCTACCCCAGATGGCAAGCAGTCCTATACATGTTAAATGTGTCACAGTATATCCCAGATACAATATATGTGTGCAGAACCGAACAGTTCTCTTATTGCACAGGAAGAATTGGATTCAGAAGGTAAAAATAACCCAGGGAGAAAAACAAAAATGCAAACAGTTTACATTCATTTGCCAGTGTTCTTTCTTTGGGTGTAGCTGCTTCTGTTCATCATTGATCAATTAAAACTGAGTTAGATCATCTCTTTGTCAAAGAAATCCACTTCTGTCAGAATACATTCTCATACAGTATTGTTGAAGTATATAATGATCTCCTGGTTCTGCTCATTTCACTTAGCATCAGTTCATGTACGTCTTTCCAAGCCTCTCTGTATTCATCTTGCTGGTCATTTCTTACAGAACAATAATATTCCATAACATTCATGTACTACAATTTATCCAACCATTCTCCAACTGATGGCATCCATTCATTTTCCAGTTTCTAGCCACTACAAACAGGGCCACCACAAATATTTTGGCACGTACAGGTCCCTTTCCCTTCTTTAGTGTCTCTTTGGGGTATAAACCCAGTAATAGCACTGCTGGATCAAAGGGTATGCACAGTTTGATTACTTTTGGGGCATAATTCCAGATTGCTCTCCAAAATGGTTGGATTCGTTCACAACTCCACCAACAATGCATCAGTGTCCCAGTTTTCCCACATCCCCTCCAACATTCATCATTATTTTTTCCTGTCATCTTAGCCAATCTGACAGGTGTGTAGTGGTATCTCAGAGTTGTCTTAATTTGCATTTCTCTAATCAATAGTGATTTGGAACACTCTTTCATATGAGTAGTAATAGTTTCAATTTCATCATCTGAAAACTTTCTGTCCATATCCTTTGACCATTTATCAATTGGAGAATGGCTTGATTTCTTATAAATTAGAGTCAATTCTTTATATATTTTGGAAATGAGGCCTTTATCAGAACCTTTAACTGTGAAAATGTTTTCCCAGTTTGTTGCTTCCCTTCTAATCTTGTTTGCATTAGTTTTGTTTGTACAAAGGCTTTTAAATTTGATATAATCAAAATTTTCTATTTTGTGATCAATAATGATCTCTGGTTCATCTTTGGTCACAGATTTCTTCCTCCTGCACAAGTCTGAGAGGTAAACTATCCTATGTTCCTCTAATTTATTTACAATCTCATTCGTTATGCCTAAAACATGGACCCATTTTGATCTTATCTTGGTGTATGGTGTTAAGTGTGAGTCCGTGACTAATTTCTGCCATACTAATTTCCAGTTTTCCCAGCAGTTTTTTGTCAAATAATGAATTCTTATCCCAAAAGTTAGGATCTTTGGGTTTGTCAAACACCAGATTGCTATAGTTGACTATTTTGTCTTGTTAACCTAACCTATTCCACTGATCAACTAATCTATTTCTTAGTCAATACCAAATGGTTTTGGTGACTGCTGCTTTATAATATAGTTTTAGATCAGGTACAGCTAGGCCACCTTCATTTCCATCAAAATCTTTTAAAAGCTTAGATTTGACATTCAAAAAATTAGGCTTTGCATTCTGATTTTGAGTTATAAATAAATTTAATAAGCATGTCTAAGAATCTAGGTTCTATGAAGTTAGGAATTTTTGTCATTTTATACCCAGCCTAGTACAGAACTAATCATTTCATGATGAGAATAACATATGAGTTGGACTAGATGACCACTGACTAACCACTTATGTGATACTGAGGAGCTTATTCAATTATGTATTAAACTAGATACTAAGTTGCCTTTAATTTCTCAATTTTTACTATTCTGTGAACATGACAGATATTAATAGATGTTTATTGGATTAAATTATCAAAAAACATTATTCAATAATATATGAATCAACTCCTACTATTGTCCAACCCACTTTTTTCATCATATCCACAATGATATTATGAAAAACTTCCCCTAAAGTCTGAATTTAATCAAGATGTGTTTTATTAACAGCCAGGGAGACATTCTTCAGCAATCTCATAAAGTAGGTAGATGCAGTTAAGGAGTCCCTCTTTTTTAATCATTGATTGAATGAAGTCTAAAATGACTTAACTGACATGCTGCCAATATACTACTCCCTTTCTACTTTACCCTGAAAAAGTTATTTCTGGAATAATGTGATAAGTTATGGCTATATCATTTTAAAGAATATGTTGACAAACTGGAGTATTCTCAAAAGAGTAACTGGTTTAGAAATAATATTAACAAAAGTAAATTAATTTCACATAACTTGTGAACCTATTCTGACTCCAAATAATCACTTCTTTTTTTCCTTAATGCTAACATTTGCTTAATTATATCTTCTAAGAATTTGTCAGGAATCCATTCCAAGTCTACCATCCTTTGGGCTTCAAGATTGGACCTTTTCCTTTTTTGAAAATTGGTTCATTTGCCAGCCATTAATCTTCTGGCATTTCTTCTGTTCTCTACAATATCTACAAGATTCTACAATTACATCTGCAAACTGTTTCAGTATACTGATATGTAATTTGTCTAAACCAAGAGAGCTGAATTCATTTAAAGTCACTAGTACTCTCTTTTTATGTCCTTAGCAATCTTAGGCTTTTGTTCCTTCTAGCTTGCATTTGTTCTACTCTTTTCATCAGTCTGATGGCAATGACGGAAGCAAAGATAGCAGTCCTGCTTTCTCCACCATTTGTTACATCATTCACTTGAAGCAGCAGCCATATCCTTCCTTATTTTTCTTGCTTTCCATTCAGCAAAAAAAAAAAAAGAAGAAGAAGAAGAAGAAGAAGAAAAAAGTTTTTTTTTTATTATTGCCCTTTGATGCTTTTACATCACAACTCATTCTAAGCTTGTCTTCCTACTACTATCCTTATAGCTTCCAGCCATACTTTTTTGTGTGTCCCTCCTTCTATTTGTACATGTCCTTTTAATATCTATCAGCCAAAGAGGGATAAAGCCACATGTCACCTCATTGCCAAAATCTGATTATGTTCAGTTGATGTGATCTGATTGGTGAAAAACTTTGAACTTCAAAAATATCAGAGAAAGCATGATAAAATGCAGCAGATCACTCATTCAGTGTCTTTCTTCCTCTTTCTGCTTTCCATCCCCCATAATTCATGAATGATGACACAGAATTAATCTTCGAAAAAGAGTCTATCAACACTAACATTGCAGCAGGAAAAGGGTATCTATATTTCCATAACAGAGACACTAACTTTTCCAATGTGGAGTGAGGGACATTTGTAATTGTCAACTGGGAAGGGAATGTGTGTTTTTTCAAGGGTAGATTGATTTGCTTTGGAAATCAGATTCTAGAAGAATCAAACTAAAGAGCAAAAACAAATTATTTTCAGAACCACTCTGCTTCTTCACAGCTGAAGAAATATTTTGTTTTTATACTTTTTTTTTTCCCTTTTGGACTTTCATCCCTGAATTTTAACTTGTCTACCTACCAAAGGTTTCCCCTGTGTTTTAGGACTCTAATAATTGATTCTCTCACTGCTTCTTTTGTAAGGAACCCGTGTATGGACATAACTCGAAGCAGGACACTTAAGCATTTGAAGGAGCTGCATCTCAGAAGAAATCAATATACCAATTTGCTCACTCTTAGGTCCCTTTAGCTCTTGAAAACTAACAGAGTTTCAAAATGGGTTATGACTAGAAGGTATCTCTACAGTGAAAGGTCTTTCTCAAAAGTACTTCCTCTTTATTGCCTATTCATCTAAGCTATATATGTATTCTTCATCACCTAAGATATCACCTGCTCTGCTTGTGGCTGTGTTTCACATCTACTCCATTTTCTTCTATAGAACTAGGATGATTCAAGGTGCTACAAAAAAAAAAAATTAGGCAGCTCAGCTTTTGGCAAACCTTTTGCCATCATCATTGATTTTAGTACCTATCTCCCAAGTGGTGCTCTTATAAGTCCTGACTAATTCATCAGCCCTTTCTAAAATTCATCAAACTGGGGAAAGCTGAATCTATTATTTTATTCCAATTTCTTCACTCACTAAAGATCTTTTTTATGTTGATACTTAGGTCAAAGGCCTCTAAACAAAAAGGAGCCCATTAGCCACAAAAATATCTGTATTTATGACACCAAATCTGTTCATTACATGAAGCTAACTGAGAAAGAAATTAACTAAAGTGAATTTTTCAGAGAGTAAACTGTAATTTGGACTGTGCTATACATCAGGCCACTATGGGCATGGGTCATAAATTAACCTCCCTTTTGGGGGGAGATTTACAATGTGTGCTGTCTTTTACTACTCAGCAGCTTACTTTACCATTACTGTGTTGAAAAGTAATTGAAAAAGAGAGAGCATGAAGAGACAAACAGAGAGAGACAGAGAGAAAGAGAAAAAGAGAGATCATATAACCAAAAACATGGGACTTGAAGTCAGAATACTTGGGTCAGAATTAGGGATCTAAAACCTCCATATTCTATAACCTTGGCCAACCAACTTTACCATTCTCACTTCTCACTTTCTGCCAGTGTAAAATGGAATTGATAATGCTGGTGTGACATGGCTTTGAGAGTTGAGACAGCACTTTGCAAACCTTAAAGTGAAAAATGAGTATGAATTATTTTCTTAAATTTATGATATGTCAAATATATCTATTGGAGGGCCTAAAAGATGGAAAGCTAAATCAGTTTTGCTGGTGTGGATATGAGACATAAGTATGCTATGGTTACCTATGGGGGTTCCATCTAGATAGGGACATTAGACAGAGTCTTCATTTCAATATCCTCTTTGCAGTGGACATAAGCCTAAATTCATCCCCATTCCTACTATCTGCAATTAACTAAGGGATTGCAACCTCGGATGGGAAAAAAACACCACATCTGCAGCATCACCACCACAGCTATATTTTAATTAGAACCTTGAACTTCTTTTCAACTACAAGCTTTTCTCTACTTGTACTCCTGCCCAGTGGCCAGCAAATCCCTACTTCTTATTCCCTCTGATTCAGAACCTGTGCAAGAGAAAATCCATCTGTATGCTGTCCCTATGCTCGCAATCTCATCTGGGTTAGCCCCACACCACCTTAGTATTTATATTTTTCTTTCTTCCCCTTCCACTATACCTCCTGGAAGCTTGCAAATTACTTATTCCAAACTCCCAGTTAAGGGTAAGTGATCAGCCTAACATCACTTAGATAATAAGTAGCAGAAGCAGGATTTGAATCCAAGCTGTATAACTACAAATTTAGCACACTCTCTATTGTAATACACTTTCCATTATTCTGGATTTCTTTCTTTTAATATTAATTTCATCTTCCAGGAGAAAACTGGCTTTCTATAGAAAACACCATAATATATCCCGTGATCGCTTTTCCAGGATTGGTTATTCTTTCTTATCTACACCTAACATACAGGACGAGAAGGTTTCTTGTTCTTACAACCAATCCCACCTCTTCTGCTACTACAAATCTGCAACTTTTCCTCCTCTCAAGTCCATAATAGATAATTTTATTACTCATCTGATATTCTTGCTGCTGTCATATACTAGTATCAACTCATTTTCTATTCTTCTTTAATGAGTTCAACACTTGAATCACAGTTTGCCTAACTATTCCCATGGATACCCTTCATTTGGTGATCAGTATTTATAAAGATAATTCTTCAAAGACATTTACCTTCAATATTATCAAACTTCTAATCCCCTTTAATTCTCTTTGATTTAGACACTTCTTCAGGGTTAAGAATACCTTAGATCTCAGAAATGTTCAAACTTACACAACTTCTAATATGATGAACACTGAAATTCCTTTCTGGTCAAAATTCCATGACCTTATATCTTTTTCCTACTGCTTCACTTCTTATAAATAAGCTTGAGAATGACTGTCCCTCAGTTTGTCCATTTTTTTCAGTCTATCACCTTTGCTCCAACCTCATTCTTCTCTCTTCACAGTCTAGAATCCATAAGTTAACTATTTCAACAAGGCATTTCCCCAATTGAATCTTTTGCTCCATTTTTCAAATGTGGTTCTCAAATATGGTTCTCATTATTCTAATATTTACTGCAGTGTAAAGTACTAGCTTGTTTGATATAGTTTGCTGCTAAAAGGGCAGAAAAAGAACACTTCTGTAAAGAAAACATAAAAATCAACTTATGCATAAATACAGTCTCTCAGATAAAGTATGTAGGATGGATTTTTCTGAAGATTAAATGGAAAATTTCCTCTTGGTTGAATGTATAGTATATACCTATTTTTAGTCAAAGCAATAACTTGCAATGATGGCTGTAAGATGTATATTAGTTCTTTCATCTGTGACTATTTTTAGAGTTTTAAAGATTATAACTGAAATATATGTATATGTGCATATACACATATACATATGTGTGTATATACATTCATATATACACACACTCACACACACATAAACCAAATAAATGTTTAGGTCAAGAAGCTGTATCACAGAAGCTCTGAGCAAACAGGTTGCATGAAAGGAGGAAGTCAAGGAAGCCAGGGAACTCAGTGATACTGAATCAAGAAAAGCACTCTGCCCTCTGGTGATAGTTTAGAGAAAGGCTATGTTAGCTGAGGATGTTCTTCAGTTGCTGCTCTGATTGAAGTAAAATTCAATCTTGTTGTTTCATTTATAAAACTACCTGAGCTTATTGCTCTCTAATGACATTTATAATATGAGAGGGGAAACATCTCTACTATCCACTCTGATATTGGAAGGAAAAACTTGGGGAAATAAGGGTTTTGCATCCATTTTATTGTAGAAGTAGAGTTGGCTTTGAACTATCTCAGCAAAGCAGAATTCCCTGATATTTGTCGATCTAAGGAGTTTTAGAATATTTGAACTTAGGGAAACTTCTTGTTTCTGAAAAAGTGTAATGTTTATATATTTTTTGTAAAATGTAATATTATAAAAAAATAAAATGTAAATATGTAAAATAATATATATTACATTTTCTCAGTGCCCTATTAATGGTGGCTACAAACTTTAATAATATGTTATCCCATGTTTTTACTACCTTCAGATTTGTCCATCAACAGAATTGTGAGAACTACAAGAACAACAAAGAAATAGCACCATAAGAAGCAGATTGAAAATCTGCACATACATGGGAGTTCACATATGGGTACCTATAAGATTGTACTCACTCTCCCCAATAGACACTGGGCATTGGAGAGTATAACCTAATTTATGCATGACTTTCTGTATTAGGACTGCTCTGTTCTTTGATTGAATGTTACAATTATTCATGTTCTTGCTTTCTATCAAGTAAATGTTATAATTGTTGATTTTTTATTATCATTTAATAAATATTTTATGTTTGAGATTTAATAGCCTCATTGTAACTGATTTTGTTCATAAGCTACAATGGCAAATATTAAAAATGTATAAGAAGAAGGTGGGAGGAAGAAAAAAAAGATATCCTCTTCCTAACCCCCTGGAACCCCAGATCTTGCAGTGTTCCAGCATGAGTAGAGGTAGAATAAGTTAGTCAGAATCTCTTTTTCATCCTTTTGAACTGTAAATGCTGCTACCATTTCTTCAAAATATACACTAAAACTTTCCTTGCTTTTCTAGTCAACCCCATAGAAAAAGCCATTTATAATTATTGTATCCATTTCTTAATTCATTTATAATTTGACTAAAACTAATTTCTTCAAGGTTACCAGTGACCTTGATTTCAGATTGTTCTTTTTTCTTTCTTTATCTTTCTTGGTTTTTCTGTCACTACTGTCATAGTTGCCTTCCTTCCCTTTTCCTTCTGGATATATTGTATTTTCTCTGTTTTCATGCTACTCTTTTCTCCTGCTTCTCTTTATACCTTTCTGACCAGTCTTTCATAATATCTTTTGCTCTTGGGCAATTGTCCAAATAATGGGCCCATTAAAACAGTGGCATCAAACTCAAGTAGAAATAGGAGCTACTAAACCTTACATAAAGTTTCACACAAGTCACATATTGACTTAGAAAAATTCCCTATTTCTGTGAACATCACAATTCTTTTGAACCCATTCCACACAGCTGCTCAAATATTCTTCAATCACTCTCTATATCCTCTGTGACTAAAATATAAACCCTTTAACCTGGCAGCTAAAACCCCTATGATCTGGCTGAATTCTATCTTTTTAGACCTATTTCACATGATTTCCTTTCTTGCCAACATGTTCCAGAAAAACTTGTTAAATGTCCCACTTCTGTGCCTTTGCATAAATTGTCTCCATGCCTTAAAAGCATTCCCTTATTTCCTTCACCATAAGGCATTACCCAGCTCAGATTCCACCTTCTACCTAAAGGCAACACATAAGAAAGTGATGTCAAATAAGTGCGGATGTCACTACCAACTTCTGCCCTAAACTTTCTTCTTTCTGTACCCAATTTGTCCTAATAATCTCAAATATTCTGATCAGCTCAGTACAATGACTTACAGATCATGACAAGTAGATTCCATCTCCTCAGTAAAGTAAAAATTCAGAAAATCTGATAAGAGTGATAGTGATAAAAATGGAGTTGAGGGCTTAAGGAAAAAAGAGATGGTTCAGTTTCTATGCACAATATAGCAGGGAATCAAACAATAAAAGATTGCCATGAAGCAGTAAAAGCCCAGTTGAGATTAGAAATCTTGAATGCATAGCTCCAGGTCAGTCCAATAACCTGGCTTCTTTCAGTGCCAGTTAGGTCATATGACAATAAGAGAAAAAAACAGGCAGACTCTTATTTGTGAGTGACACCATGGCAGTGGCAAAATATTCCAAGAACTTTTCAGTGAGATCCATGGTAAATCAAAGGAGATTAACCACAGAGGAAATTTCTAATGAATGAAGAAGAATTCATAGGATAACTATAGACTGGTACATTGTTGAATGTGAAATCCACTGAATAAGCCCATTTAAGACATAAATTTTGGATAGCTCCTGCAAATAAACAATTAGCTAAGCTCCCAAATCAGTCAGCCTGTCAATTAGTCACCAAGCATTTATTTATTAAGTGTGCCAGGACTGTACTAAATGTTCTAAATGTTAAGTTTCTGCCTTCAAGGTCATAAATTTTAATAGAGCAGACAATATGCAAATACTACATATAAACATACATATATACAAAGTAGGTGGAATGCAATCTAAAGGAGGAAACATGGATCATTTACAGAACTTTGCCCCACTCCTCTATGCCCTTAATCCCAAACTATTCCATCTCTTCTGGAATCTTCCCTCATTTATTATGCCCCCTTAATCTTCAGTTGCTCTTAGTTATTGACTATATGCAATAGAAACAAACCTCAGATAGTAAACATAAATAGGTTGCAACATATTATCAAAGCTGATTTGTTCATAAGAAATAGCATAAAAGATATAATACAGAAAATATAAAATTGGAAAAGGAAGTGGGTTGTTCATGTAGAGAGAGCAAGAAATAACATATGACAGAGAAGATATGATTTAGCTTCTGTGGAAAGTAAAGTAGTGAATCAAACAAGAATAAAAAGAATGCCGTGGAGCAGTAAAACATGAGTGCTTATCTGCTATCCACAGAAAATCACTGGAAAAAAAGATCTCCAATGTTTTGAATACATCCTCTTTGAAGAATTTTGGAGAGGACCAAGATGGGTTGCAATCTGTATCATGTGAAGGAATTTTCTTATTGATGAAATCACCTAGTTATTGAATATCAAAGATAAAATAGATACTTTTAAGATGAGTAGAGGCTTAAAGATTTGTTTTGTACAAGATTAGGCAGCCCAGTGTTCTTTTCTGCAAATCCAGTGGAATAAATTGGTATTATTTGCAATAATGTCAATTTTCATGAGAAGAAAAAATATTATTCTTGGAAATAAAATTCATTGTGGGAAAATAAGATTCTATATCTTAGTACAATTTATTTACACAGGGATATGCATTTCATCTTCTGGCCTCATTATCTGTTCCCCCTTTTTAAAAAAATTACCAACCGAATCCTGTAGTAGAATTTGGATCATCTTACAAATGGATTAAGGCAGAACCAAAGAGAACAGAGGATTTTTCAAAAGCATAGCATTCCCCTGGGAACAAGCCCAGAATTTTTGATACCCACATTTGTGCTCTGTGTAAAACACAATCTGTGTTAATAGAGTATTTACTAGTTATACAATGCTCTGTAAGATGTATTATAAATATTTATTATTGCTAAGTATCTACAGAAACTATCTGTGCAAAAATTATAGATCCTGTCAATAAGGATGTTTCTCATATAAAACAGCCCTGCCCTGGTCTTCTAACTTTCCAATCATAGGAAATGAACTCCTTTATCTTACATTACCCTAATAATAGTTATAATTATAGTCACTTATTAATATAATCATATTAGTATATAATATTGTCTATGGTAAAATCATTGACTTTCTTATTATCAATAGTTACATAAAAGTATTATCTCAGCTTATATTTACATTGTGCTTTGTGATTCTGAGTATTTTTTGCTCAGGATCATGCATCTAGCAGTTGACTCCTTTCTACCAAATTCTGCTCTTTTTGTTTTTATACTCATTTAAAATTTTGTCTCTTATTCAGTCTTTAAAAATAAGAATGTAGTGAGGATATAATGAGGATATATTGAAATACTTTGACAATTGCAAAGTCAGTAGAGTTTTTAAAATTAATTATTTTTTATTTTATTTTTAATCTATGGAATAAAACCTGCATTTCTATAAGTACAATTTTTTAAACTTATTACACATGAAACTGAAACTCTCCTACACACAAGTTGTTATTCCTTTTAAATATACAACACAATTATGTAAATTTCTGTTTTCTTCCATTCTCTAATCCCCTGTTCTAAGGATGACTACCATTAGTCATAAATAGATATAAATAGAATAATAGATTGAGAGGTAGATATAGATATTTATATAAGCACATGCTCACACATACACACATATGTAAAAACAATATTGCTCTAACTGTATACAACATATGTTGTTGTATACAGTTATAGCAATGTTGTTTTAAGAGAACTTGGTTCTGTTTATTTCATACTTAATTATTTTGCGTAAGTCTTTCCATGTTTTTTCTAAAATTACTGAGCTTATCATTTCTTATAGCATAGTAGTATTCCATCACAATCATATATTACAACTTGCTCAGCCATTCTACAATTGAGGGGTATCCATTCAATTTCTAGTTCTTTGCCAACACAAAGAGAGCTGCTATAAATATTTTAGATATCTTGATTTTTTTTTTCCTTTTCCCCTATTTATCTTTGGAAATAGACAAAATAATGGTATTGCAAGGTCAGGGGGTATAGTTGGTTTAATATGACTTTGAGTATAATTCCAAATTGCTCTCCAAAATAGTTAGATCAGTTCACAATTTCACCAAAAATTAATTCATGTCAATTTCCATATCCCCTCCAACATTTATCACTTTCCTTTTCTATTATTTTAGCCAATCTAGTAGGTATGTAACAATATCTCAAGGTTATTTTACTTTGCATTTCTCTAATCAATAATGATTTTAGAGCATTTTATATAGCTGAAATGTTCTTTTTTTGGTTTTTTGGAGGTCCTAGGAGCAGCCTTCATTTCAGTTCAGTAATCACCATGAGAACAACCAGGTGTTAAAGTCCAAAAGTCTATTGTCTCCGCTCACTTTCTTGTGGCCTTCGGACAGGACTTGGTTTCAGTAGAGAAAATGCAGGAGGACAGACCTGCCACCACAAGGGTATGAGACGGGATAAATGAATCTGTATCTCAGTCCCCCAGGAGAGCCACCAGGAATCTAACCAAAGATGGAATGAATCTCTCTCCTTGGCTCTGAGAGCTTGAGTTCCCACTTCCAGTCCTTTGTCTTCTCTGCCTTGACTCTGGCTGAGGGTCCTGGATTATATGCTCTACACTACGTATAAACCAATCATTATATCACTAGGAAAACATTATTTGTTGTAATATTAAATCAATCATACTATTAGAGAACTATTAAGCACCATGCTAAACTAAATAACCATTGTCTCATTAATTCCACTGACTTAACATCTTATAAGAATCTATGTTTCAGAGTTCTGGCCCATAACAAATAGCTATAAATGGACTCCTTCAGAAACTACCTATTTGTATTTTTTGACCATTTATCAATTGGGGAATGACTCATATTCTTAACAGATTTTTTTCAGAGAAGAGAGCAAAAATTTTTTTAGCTAAATTCAAAGAAGAGAAAAAAGTTTTATTTTATTTTATTTTATTTTATTTTTTTTTTTTGCTAAATGCAACTTGGTCCAGTGATTTTTTTTTTCACTTTAGCAGAAATGTTCTCAAAGTAGATCAAGACTAAATAATAAATCTGGTTCTGACTCATTACCTAAAACCTTACTTCCTCATTAGTCTTTAATCCAATTTCTATAGCTTAGTGTCATTGCTATAAGATGTCTCCACAGTGTAAGGCAAAATAACCTCCAAAAATTGGTTTATGTAACATAGTTATGAAAACCAAGATTTTTTAAAAGTATATATTTAGCCATCAAGAACTTTTACAAGAATCTTGATTGTTCAGGAGTGAAAATTCCAGTTTCAGGCAGAAATCCCAAGCTTTCTAGAAACAGAAATATTTTTACATTTTTTTTTAAATTTTTTGAGTTACAGGTTCTCTCTTTTATTCCTGCGCACAATTAAGAAACCACATATGAAATTATACAAAATATTTCCATAAAAGTCAAGTTGTGAAAGAAAACATAGATCCCCCACCCTAATGAAAATAAAAACCATCAAGAAAAAAATAAGTATAGGAGGATTCTAGGAAGATGGCAAGAGTAGGTTGGTAAATTTCAAGCTCTTCACATTTCCCCCACAAATAGAACAAAATTTGTGCCTCAGGAAGAACATAGACTGGTGAAAAACCAAGAAGACTTGGGGCAGAACAGGAATTCTCTAGGCACACAGAGATCTGAAGAAAGACCCAGTAGTAGGGATTAACCTGTGTAGAGTGCAAACATCTCCTAAATTGCAGAAACACCAAGTGGGGCTAACTGGGTTTGCCTGGAGTCTCAGCAAGAACCACAGAAACTTTCACTTCCTGCACTGTTTATGGATTTGAAATTTGAGTACAGGAAGACTGAGTGAATCTCAGCTGATTAAGAAGGCCAGGCCCAACTGTGCTGCAAAGAGGTAGCCCTGAACTAAAAGGAACTAGCACACCTGTGAATGCCGATGCAATGAAGCAGGGATGCTGCTGGTTGCAAGAACTTGCTGGAGGATGGACTTTTGGTTTGGGACTCTAAGGCAGAGGAAAGAGCAGAAGTGAAGTTTGAAACACCATCCTCCACTCCAGAATTAAAGGTATTTACACTGATACCTCTAATTTTTTTTTTTAAATGGCAAAGATAAAAAAAAAAAAAAACCACCATAGAAACTTATTATGGGAAAAGGAAAGATTGGGGTTCAATTTAAAAGAGGACACTGAAGTAAAAAAAAAAATCTTCTTACCCAAAAAGTAACATGAAATGGCTCCCTGCCCCAGAGAGAATTTATAGAAGAACTCAAAAAAGAATTTAAAAATAAAATGAAAGATTTTGAAGAAAAACTAAAACTAAAAATCATCCAAGAAAAACAAGAAGATAATTGAGGGGGAAAGTTAATCAATTAGAAAAGAAGATACAAAGTCTCAAAGATGAAAATAACTCTTAGAAAATTGGAATTGAGTAAAGGGAAGCCAATGAAGCAATGAGAAATCAAGAAATAACAAAACAGATTAGTAAAGGATTGAAACTCTTGAGTCAGATAACTGAGCACTTAAGGCTAATTATCAATTGGACAATACTCTATAAGCATATGCTTGGAAAATGGCCCTTCCCACTATCCTGTGCTGGCTCGTTAATTGGTGTATACAGAAAATTGTAGGAGGGACTAGGGGATGAAGTAAAACTAGCCAAGGTCACTTTGGTGGTAGATGAGGAAGAAGGATTGGCTGTGGACATTCTGTGTCCATCCAATTCACTCCTACCTCTAAAGACCAAGAATAAAAACCAAGGACTTTTGCTTATCCTGACTCTGGCTGATTCTAAAGTATCCAGGGTGCTAACATGGTCATCACAGAGATTATAATAAATGGAAAAAAAATAGAATAGAATGTGAAACCTAAGAAAGGCAACAGATCTGGAGAACAGATCAAGAAGACAAAATATAAGAATAACTGGACTGCCTGAAACTTGTGACCAAAATGGGCAGCTAGATAATGCAGTAGATAAAGCACCAGCCCTGAAGTCAGGAGGACCTGAGTTCAAATTTGATCTCAGATACTTAACACTTCCTAGCTGTGTGATCCTGGGCAAATCACTTAATTTCAATTGCCTCAGGAAAAAAAAAAAAAAGTTGTGACCAAAAAAGGACCTTGACACAATAATGCAAGAAATAGTACAAGAAAATTATCCTGGAATGGTAGAATATGAGTGGAAAGTAGAAACAGAAAAAATACACTGATCAAGACCTCAACAAGATTCTTTGTAGAAAACACATAGGAATGTTATTGCCAAATTTCAAAACCCCTGAAAAAAGAGAAAATTTTGCAAAAAATAAGAAAAACAAATCCAAATATGCTGGAACTACAATTAGAATTGTACAAACTAGGTGGTACAGTGGATAGACCACCAGCCTTGAAATCAGGAGGACCTGAATTCAAATCCTATTTCAGACACTTAACATTTCCTGCATGTGTGACCATGAGTAAATCACTTAATCCCAATTGCCTCTGCAAAAAAAAAAAAAAAAAAAAAAAATCTCAGACATTTAATACTTCCTAGCTGTGGGACCCTTCTTACAGAACAATAGTATTCCATAGCATTCATATACCATAATTTATTCAGCCATTGTCCAATTAATGGGCATCCACTCAGTTTCCAGTTTCTTGCCACTATAAAGAGGGCTGCCACAAACATATTTTCACATGTGGGTCCCTTTCCTTCTTTAAGATCTCTTTGAGATATAATCCCAGTAGGTCAAAGGATATGCACAGTTTGATAACTTTTTGAGCATACTTCCAAACTGCTCTCCAGAATGTTTGGATTTGTTCACATTTCCACCAACAATGTATCAGTGTCCCAGTTTTCCTACATCCTCTCCAACATTCATCATTAAATTTTCCTCTCATCTTAGCCAATCTGATAGGTGTGCACTGGTATCTCAGAGTTGTCTTATTTTGCATATCTCTGATCAATAGTGATTTGGATCACCTTTTCATGTGGCTATAAGTAGTTTCAATTTCTTCATCTGAAAATTGTCTGTTCATATCTTTTGACCATTTATCAATTGAAGAATGGCTTGAACTATTGTGAATTTGAGTCAATTCTCTATATATTATATATTTTTTCTATATATATTTTTATAATGTTTTTATGTCAAATACTGAATTCATATACCAAAAGGAGAGGCCTTTGGGTTTGGCAAATACTAGATTGTTATAGTCATTGGCTACTTTCTTCTGTGAACCTAATCTATTCCACTAGTCAAATTCTCTATTTTTTAGCCAGTACCAAATAGTTTTATGACCACTATTTTATAATATGACTTTAGATCTGGTACAGTTAGGCTCCCTTCATTTGCTTTTCTCTTCATTAATTCCTTTGAAATTCTTGACCTTTTGTTCTTCCAGATGAATTTTGTTGTTATTTTTTCTAGTTCAGTAAAATAGTATCTTGGGAGTAAACTAGTATATTGGCATTTATTTTTACTTTTTACTATTTAATTACTGAATTAATAGATTAGTTAAAGGAGTATAGTCATTAGTTAAGGGAGTATCTTTATTATATTCACTTGACCTATCTAACTCACTTGATATTTTTCCAATTGCTTAGATCTGATTTTATTTGTGTGGAAAGTGTTTTGTAGTTTTGCTAATATAGTTCCTGATTTTCCCTTGGCAGATAAATCCCCAAATATTTTATATTATCAACAGTTATTTTAAATGGAATTTTGTTGGAATCCTTACAAACTGCTAACTAATTAGAGTTGATCTAATCTTACAAGAAGATGTTTTGGGCAGAACCTGAAACAAGGTACTAAGTAGAACTAATTAGTACAGAATTTCTCTTGTATCTCTTGCTAATGGATTTTGTAAGTGATGTATAAGACTACTGATGATTTATGTGGATTTATTTTGTATCCTGCAACTTTGCTAAAGTTGTGGATTATTTCTAATACCTTTTTAGTTGATTCTCTGGGGTTCTCTAAGTATACTATCATATCATCTGCAAAGAGTGATAATATGGTTTCCTCATTACCTATTCTAATTCTCTTTTTCTTCTCTTATTGCCAACACTAGCATTTCTAATATAATAATGAATAGCAATGATGATAATGGGCAACCTTGTTTTATCCCAATCTTACTGGGAATAGTTCTAGTTTATCCCCATTATGTATGATGCTTGTTGTTGGTTTTAAATAGATGCTACTGACTATTTTAAGGAAAAGTCCATTTCTTCCTATACTCTCTAGTGTTTTTAATAGGAATGGGTGTTGGATTTTATCAAATGCTTTTTCTGCATCTATTAAGATACGTGCTTTTTGTTAATTTGGTTATTGGTATAGTCAATTATGTTAATAGTTTTCCTAACATTGAATTAGCCCTGCATTTCTGGTATAAATCCTACTTGGTTGTGGTGTATTATCCTGGGGATGATTATCTGTAATCTTTTTGCTAATTAATATTTTATTTAAGATTTTTGCATCAATATTCTTTAGGGAGATTGGTAGAATTGACATGTAAATCCATCTGATCCTGGAGATTTTTCCTTAGGGAATTGTTTTGTCTATTTCTTTTTAATTTTTTAAATTAGTCCCATTTTAAAATGGGACTATTTAAGTAATTTATTTCCTCTTCTGTTAATCTGGGAAATCTATATTCCTCCATTTCACTTAGGTTGTCAAATTTATTGGCATAAAGTTGTTCAAAGTAATTCCTGGTAATTGCTCTAATTTTCTCTTCATTGGTGGATAATTGTCCCTTTTCATTTTTGAGATAAACAAGTTTATTTTCCTCTTTCCTTTTTCTAATCAAATTAACTAAAGGTTTAGCTATTTTATTGGTTTTTCCATAAAACCAACTATTAGTTTTATTTATTAATTCAATAGTATTTTTTTTTTACTTTCAATTTTATTGACCTCTCCTTTTATTTTTAGAATTCCAAGTTTGGTATTTGATTGGGGATTTTTAATTTGTTCTTTTTCTAGGTTTTTAATAGCAAGCCTAATTCACTGTTTATGCAAGTAAGCACGTAGAGACATAAAATTTCCCCTTATTACCACTTTGGCTGCATGCCACAAATTTTGGAATGTTATCTCATCATTCTCATTCTCTTGGATGAAGTTATTGATTGTGTCTATGATTTGCTGTTTCACTCATTCATTCTTTACAATGAGATTATTTAGTTTCCAATTTCTTTTTGTTATATTTTCTCCTGGCCCTTCATTTGTTGGAATCCTTACAAACTGTTAACCTAATTAGAGTTGATCTAATCTTACAAGAAGATGTTTTGGGCAGAACCTGAAACGAGGTACTAAGTAGAACTAATTAGTACAATGTTTGTGTTTGCACCTTTACTCATTGGAGTTCACAAGTATGCCAGATTCACTAAGTAAACTTTGTAACTTTGTGAGTTCACACCTCCCTTGAAGCTCTTTGGGCCAGAGAGCACTATGGGAGAAAACCCACAATCCCCTTCTCTCAGAAGATTCACATATAAGGCCAGTGAAGAGAGAGCTATTCCAGAATATATTTTCCACTTGGCTGGCTGGTCGCAGAAGAGAGTTCAGCTAGATTGGAGAGGAGCACTCTGGTGCAGATAGCAGAATTATGCCAGAAGCCCTCTCTCTGAAGCAAGGAGAATATTTTCCATTTGGCTGGCTGGTGGCAGAAGAGTTTTCAGAGGAAAAATCTACAAGTCAAGAGTTCAGTGGACAACCAGATTCATCTTCATCTCACACCACTGTAGTTGGTGGCTGGGATATTAGTTACAAATTCCCCAGTTTCCCACATCAGTGTGTGGATGGCCACTGTTTTGTAAGCACCCTCAGGAGGTGAAATGTGCCCAGAGGCAAGGGATCCATAGGCTGGACAGGAACAGATTTCACCTCTCCAGGGGATATCTCAGTAGTCTCTATTGCATACAACTCTGTTTTTCCTAATTGCAATCCCCTTTTCCCCTCCGATTGCCTTTTGGCTAATTGATTGTGTAATCTCCTTCTTCCATCTGTTTCCCTTTTGGTTGATTGATCATATCTTACTATCGAATTTCTAAAGACTCTCTGAGTGTAACTTCGGCTGCCATCTTGCCCCACCTGGGGTCCTGAAGCTGGGCTCCGCCTCTCATTTCCCTGTAATCTACATTCAGAGGCCCAGTGAAAGCCTCAGTTACATTTTGGACATGGGGTTTTGGGTTTTATTCTCTCACCCTGTCTTCTCATTGTATCTCTGTATCTACATTGGGATCTTAGATGTCCAATTTTTCCACACCGAAAACATCGACGAATTTCTCTAAAAGTCCCTTGTCAAGAGGGACCCTGTCTTCCCATATTCATCATAGTTTTGGTATAATAAGCATTTTTGCCCACTGTGGCACAGCGTCTTATGATCTCCTCCAAAGGAGCATCTTTGTCTAGCCCCCATATAATTCTTTTGCAAACCTCATTGGCATTTTCCTTAGCCAAATGTCTGGTCATTATTTCTGTTGCTGCATTATCTCCAATGGTTCTTATTACAGCTGTTTGTAAACGTCCCACAAAATCTGCAAAAGGTTCATTGGGACCTTGCTCTATTTTTGTGAAAGCATTATTTCCATCTTTCTGTCCAGGGAGAGAATTCCAAGCTTTTATTGCAGCCTTAGAAATTTGCTCATACACTGTTATGGGATAATAAATCTGTTCTGAACTCTCTGCATACTGACCTTGACCAGCTAGTTGGTCAAAAGTGATTTGTACAATAGCTCCTGTTTGCCTATTGCGTTAGGCTTGAATCCTACATAATTCATGAAACTCCAAAAGCCACAATAAATTTTGTCCTGGTTCTAGACATGTTCTCGCTATGGATTTCCAGTCATTCGGGGTTAAGATTTCATAAGACAAATTATCCAGTAACATCTTCACATAAGATGATGTAGCCCCATAAAGAGTGCAACCCTTTTTCAAATCTTTAATTTTTCCCAAATTAAAAGGAGTGTATCTTCTCTCTTTTTGACCTGAAGAGTCGATCTTTTCAATCACAGGATATGCGTTTATAAAATCAGATATATCTTCTCCTTCATTTTTTGATTTAATTAATGCTTTTTCTAATCTTGTCAAATTCTGCTTTACAGGAGAAGCTGACTGTGTTTCTGTCTCTCTCCCTCCCCCTTGTTCCACCCATGAAGGGTTAATTGAGGGGGGAGGATCATGAGATGTGGAATCATCTAATTCCTCCTGCTGTGAAGTATCACACTCAGAATTGTAATTAACTCCATTCTCATCTTTTCACTTAGTAAAGTTGGCACTTCTTCCTCCTGTACTTTCCTTTTCATCATTCTATCACTTAAATAACTTCTTATAGCCAATTGTATTACATTATATGTATTAATTATTGAGTTAGGCCCATTTTTATTATAGAATTGACAAAGATCCTCTCCAACCAATTTCCATTCATTTAGATCTAATTTCTTTTCCAGAGAGAAACAAGGACATATGTCCTTTACAGTTTGTAAAAGTTCAGTGATTTGCTGTAAACTTATAATTAAACTTGGCTTTCCATAACTTTGACAATGCTCTCTAAACATTTTCCTTGAACAGAAACAGGCTGTTTTCTAAAATCTGTCCCATCTTAGCTGAAATTCTATTTTAACTCTTTTAACAAAATTTCTTTGTTGTACTCACTCTAATTTCTGGGTCAAGAAGACTTTTCCACTGGATCAGGATCAGAGGCTTTTCCACTGGAATCAGGATCGTAGCTTTTCCACTGAAATCCACTGAGGGGTCTATTAGTCCCATGTTCGGGTGCCAAAATGTTGGAGTTCAAATGTTGGGTTCTTGTTCTTCTTTAAAATATTATAAAAGTTCTCTCTGGGTGCCTTCCCTGGAATCAGGATTTTGTCGGTCCCTGTTTGGGCGCCAAAATGTGGTGAGCTTTTTCTTCTCAAAACACAGCCAGGTGATAAAAGTTCAGATCTTTTATTATCTCCAATATAGCCCGGTTAGCTTAGAGGTCTATCTCTCTGCTTGGTTCCAAGAGCTCCCTCCGAATGTCTCCAAATCCATTGAATGTAATTTTTATTGCATCATGATCTGAAAAAATGCATTTACTATTTCTGCCTTTCTGCATTTGATTTTGAGGTCTTTATGTCCTAATATATGGTCAATTTTTGTATAGATTCCATGAACTGCCAAAAAGAAAGTGCAGTCCTTTCTGTCTCCATTCAATTTTCTGCAAATAGCTATCATATGTAGTCTTTCTAGTATTCTATTTGCCTCTTTAATTTCTTTCTTATATATTTTGTGGTTTGGTTTATCTAGTTCTGAGAGAGCAAGATTGAGATCTCCCACTATTACAGTTTTGCTGTCTATTTCTTTTTGCAACTCTTTTAACTTCTTTGGAATTTAGATGCTACACCACTTAGTGCATTTATGTATGGTATTGATATTGTTTTATTATCTATGGTACCCTTTAGCAAGATATAGTTTCTTTCCTTGTCTCTTTTAATTAGATCAATTTTTTGCTTTTGCTTGATCTGAGATCAGGATGGCTACTCCTGCTTTTTTTTACTTTACCTGAAGCATAATAGATTCTGCTCCAGCCTTTTACCTTTACTCTGTATATATCCCTCTGTTTTAAATGTGTTTCTTGTAAACAACATATTATAGAATTCTGGCTTTTAATCCAGTCTGCTATCCACTTACATTTTATGGGAGGGATCACCTCAATCACATTTAAAGTTAAAACTACTAATCCTGAATTTCCTGCCATTTTATTAACCCCAAATTATAATTTTCTCTTTCTTTTTCCCCTTTCCCTCTTCCCCAGTATTTTACTTATGAGCACTACTTGCCTCAAGCAGTCCTCCCCCTTTAGAGACCCTCCTCCTTTCTTATACCTTTCCCCTACTATTTCTCTTTTCCCTTCTATTTAGCCTATCCTTTCCCTTTTCCCCTTTCCCCTCCCACTTTTCTGTTAGATGAGAAATGTTTCTTTGTGAAATCAAATATATCTAATATTCTTTCTTTGGACCAAATCTAATGAGAGTAAGACTCACACAATATTCTTCACCCTCCTTTCTATCCCTCAATTATAATGTTTTCTTTGCCTTTTCCTGAGATGTAATTTCCCTCATCTTACCTCCACTTTACCCTTTTTTTCTGTTACAATCCCCTTTCCATCTCTAGTTTCTTTTTTACATTATAATAGTAAAATCAGATTATGCATATACTCTCCATGTATACCCATAACAGAAATACAGTTCTCAAGAGTTTTTTTTTTTTTTCTTTTTGCCTTTTTATGCTTCTCTTGAGTTCTGTATTTGGAGGTCATTTTTTTTTTAATTTAGCTTTGGTCTTTTCATCAACAATAAATGGAATTCACCAGTTTCATTGAATGTCCATCTTCTTCCCTGAAAGAAAATGCTCAGTTTAGCAAGGTAATTTATTCTTGGCTGCATTCCAAGTTCCTTAACCTTTCAGAATATCAGAGTCCAGGCCCTTCAATCCTTTAAGGTGGAAACTGCTAGGTCCTGAATAATCCTTATTGTAACTCCTTGGTATATGAATTGCTTCTTTCTGGCTGCTTGTAATATTTTTTCTTTGGTCTGATACTTCTCAAATTTAGCCACAATATTCCCTGGGGTTTTAATTTTGGGGTCTCTTTCAGGAGGCATCTGGTGAATTCTTTCAATGGTCATTTTACCTTCTAATTCTATGATATCTAGGCAGTTCTCTTTGATGATTTCCTGAAAGATGCTGTCTAGGCTATTTTTTTCCATCATGTATTTCAGGAAGCCCAACAATCCTTAGATTGTCTCTCCTAGATCTATTTTTTCTGGTTAGTTATTTTCCCAATTCACTATTTTACATTTTTTCTATTTTGTTTTCATTTTTTTGGTTTTGCTTGACTGATTCTTCTTGTCTCATTGAGTTATTCATTTCCATTTGTTCATTTCTGAATTTTAGTGAATTATTTTCTTCATTTACTTTTTTTACTCTTTTTTGTATTTGTCCAATTGAATTTTTAAATGAGTTATTTTGCTCTGTGGAATGTTTTTTTTTTCCATTTCACAAATTCCATTTTTTAAGTAGTTGTTTTCTTTTTCTATTTCACAAATTCTGTTTTTCTGGGAGTTGCTTTCTTTTTCCATTTTATCAAATCTATCTTTCAATGAGTTCCAAGCTCTCTTACAAATCTACAACAGTGTTGGCTACTATTCCCTGGTTGCTAGACAGTAAATCAGCAGAGAAGTTATAAAACATCCAAAACAAACACAAAATATCAATAATTGTGAACTCCCAAAGCCAGAATCTCATGGGACCTGGCTATGCTCACCCAACACCAGGAGTGAATCAGCATTGACCCAGTGCTTGGAAAACTTCCTGCGCACTAAAGGTAGCCCTTAATAAAAATAAAAAATAAAAAAAATGAGTAAAAATGGGGCAGCTAGGTAGCACATTGGATAGAGCATCAGGCCTGAAGTCAGGAGGACCTGAGTTCAAATCTAGTCTCAGACACTTAACATTTCCTAGTTGTGTCACTTAACCCCATTGCCTCAGCAGAAAAAAAAAAAAAAAAGAGTAAAAAAATAAAGAGGACTCTGATGATAGACAGCTTCTATGGCGAAAGAGAAGAACAGATTTCAAAATCTGAGGAGACTAAAGGCAGATCGTCTCCAGATAAAGCCCAAAAGATGATATAACTTAGTCCCCATCACACAAGGCTCTCCTAGAAGAAATTTAAAAGGATCTTTTAAAAGAGCTAGAAGAAAACTGGGGAAAGAAAATGAAAAATTTGCAAAAGGCTTCATAATCTTGAGAAAGAACCCCAACTATGATCTGAGTGGCCCTTGAGACTGTTAACTTTGACTGACTATCCCCTGATCTGGGGGTGGCTCTGCAACAGTGTTTTAGGGGAACTGTTTTCCTCCTTTTTATTACAAAATGAGATAATTTGATTGAATTAAAGATCCTTGTGCCTAAAAAAATGGAGGGAAGGTAGGTGGCTGAATGGATAGAGTACCAACCCTGAAGTCAGGAGGACCTGTGTTCAAATCTGGTCTCAGACACTTAACACTTACTAGTTGTGTGACCCTGGGCAATCACTTAACCCCCATTACCTCAGGGGGAAAAAAAGGCAGTCATAATAAAAGCTCACAGGTCCTAGAATAATATTTACCAAAAATCAAAAGGACTAAGCCTGTGGCCAAAAATATCATATCCAGAAAAAATATCTATAATATTAAATGAATGAGAAAAATTGGACATTCAACAAACCTGCAGGTTTTCAGAACTTTTCATTAACCAAACCCAAACTTAATAGAATATTTAACATATAAAAGCTAATATCAAAAATCAACTTCAAGGAACTCAATATGGACAAATTATTTTTTTTTTAACATGGTCAATGTATATCACATGTTTAAGATTGATATTAACAATAGGGTAGCTCAAAAGAAAAATTGGGGCAAAATTAAGGTAAAAGTAGTAATCAAATGAGGTACAGAAGAATCAACATAGAGACATTAGTGGGAAGAGCAGAGCTTATAGTTCTAAAAACCAACTCACATCAGAAATGGGTTAAATAGACAACACCGCATATATACTGTGAAGTATATTGCACCCTCCAAAATCTATAAAGAAATAAAGGGGAAGAATAGGCAAATGGGGAAGCAAAGAGTTATACAAGAAAACAAGGGAGGAATCCATGGATGGGAGAAGGTTAAATAATAGCAACGCAAGTTAAGGAGCAGAATTAAAGCAAAGAGTTAGCAGTGATAGGAAAGATATGTATGTGAGTAGGTGGGGTATGTGTGTGTGTGAGTGTATATATGTATATATCTACATATTTACATATAAATATATTCTTTCTTAAATAGACCCTATTTGGGAAGGGCATGAATGTAAAGGGGGGAAAAGAATAAAGTAAAAAAGGTACATAGCAAAGAACAAAAGAGTGATTTACAAGGAGGTGAGAAAAGATGGACACTCATGAATATAATTTCTTCTACTACTATATATACTTCCATGAACTAGTAATTTGTTTTTACATATAATGTCCGGGGTACCTTTATGGAGGGCCTCAGGATCAGTCAGAATCAGGATCCATCAAAGTCCTTGGTCTTTAGGAGGAGAAATGAAGGAGGCAGGCAAGCTGCCACTTGGCTTGCCAAAGATGAATCCTGGACTCTGGAGTCTGGAACCTGAAGTCCTCTCTCCTCAGTGTGCTGTGGCAGAGAGAGTCTGACCCTCTCCCTCAGCCCTGCAATCCTTGCCTCTGATTACCTCATCACAACACATTCAATTTTAAGTAATGGAAATTGTACTTTTAACATTATTTTTACACCTTTATTGATTAAGAACTTTTCTATCTTTACTTGTTAAAAGCATCTCTTTACCTTCTCTTTCACCAAGGTCATGTATGTTTTTTGGAGCTTATTGTTATGTACCATCCAGGATCATTTCCAAATCGCTATATTTTGCCACTAGACCCAGATGGCTCTGCTATCTTAGAATCAAATACACCTTTTCAGAGTTCCAGCCTTCCCTCTCTCCCTCTCCCTCCCTCCTTCCCTCCTTCCCTCCCTCCCTCCCCCCCCCTCTCTCTCTGTCTAATATGTGTGTGTATGTGTATATGTGTATGTTATATAGTAATATATATTTTGAATCCTCCCTTATATACCGTTGGGCACATGACAATGTTCTCTTTTGTTTTGTTTTATTTTGTTTTATATTCCTTTTCTATTTTTCTTTTTTGTTATTGTTTTTAATAAAATAAATGTTTTTAAAAATTTAAAAATATAAATAAACAAATTAAGTTTTAAAAAAAAGAGAAAGAATGCTTCAATTTATAGTCAGACCCAATCAGTTCCTTCTTTGGGTACGGATAGGATTTTTCATCATAAATCCTTTAGAGTAGTCATGGATGATTGTATTACTGAGAATAGCAAAATCATTTACAGCTGGTCATCCCAGAACATTGGTATTACTTTGCATATAGTACATTTCACTTTGCTTGAATTCAAGTAGGACTTTTTTAGGTTGTTGTTATTGTTGTTATTTTCCTGAAAGCATTCTGCTCATCATTTCTCAAAGAACAATAATATTCTATCACAAACACATAACAGTGTATTGAGCCATTCCAGTTGATGGGCATGCTCTCAATTTTCAATTTTTTTGTCCTGAGAAAGGAAGTGCTATAAATATTTTCCTTTTCTTAAATCTAATCTCTTTTGGTGTTTCTTCCTTGTAGTGGTGTTGTTACTCAAAGCATGTGCATGAATGCATAGCCCTTTAGGCACAGATTATATTTTTTGAACATTTATCAATTGGGATATTTTCACTTCAGGATCTCTTTCAGTAGGTGATTAGTGGATTCTTTCAATTTCTATTTTACCCTTACATTTTAGAATATTAGGACTCTTTTTCCTTGATAATTTCTTGAAAGATGATGTCCAGATTTTTTTTTTAAATCTTGACTTCAGGTAGAACAATACTTTTTAAATTATCTCTCCTGTATCTATTTTCCAGGTCATATTTCACATTTTTCTTATTTTTTCTTTTTTGTTTTGCTTTATTGTATCTTAATTTGTCATAAAGTCATTAGATTCCATTTGTTCAATTCCATTTTTAAGGAATTATTATCCTCAGTGAGCTTTTGTACATTTTTTTTCTAACTGGCCAATTTTGCTTTTCTCCTCATTAGCTTTTTGTATTTCCTTTTGTACCACCCTTAATTCTTTTCCTAATTTTTCCTCTATCTCTCTTACCTGATTTTCAAAATCCCTTTTGGACTCATCCATGGCTTCAGTGCAATTTTTATGTTTCTTGGATATAGGAGCTTTAATTTTGTTATCATCTTCTGGGTGTGTGTTTGATAATGGTCAGAAACGTATTCTATTGTCTGCTCATTTTCCTAGCCTATTACACTGCTTTTAATTCTTTACTAAAATAGGCTCTGTTTCCAGGGTGGAAGATACACTATCTCAAGCTTCAGAGGTTTTATTTTCAGAGATCCTTCTAAGGACCTTACCACTATACTATTTTCTGCTCTGGAGCTGTTTGAAGTGTCCCTGATCCATTGTAGCTGTAAGATCTGGCATGTTAAAGCAACAGAGTCCTGCTTTGCTGATGCTAAAGCCAGGGCCATGCTGGTCCAGCCTGCACTAGGATTATGAATGGGCCTCCAACTCTGTTGCCACAGAACCTTTCAGCTGACCTTTCAAGTCCTTCCCTGGTGGAGAGGTTCATAAGCCTCCAATGCTGCTGCTAATTTAGAGGTCCTGTCTTGCTGATGCTGGGGGCCAGCTGCACTGGGGTAGCCTATACTGGGATGACAGACTGGGTTCCACAGACCTTTTCTACTGACCTGCCAAGCCCCCTTTGATGTCTCTGGACTAAGGTCTGGAAGCCATGAGTACTAAGGCTGATTCAGAGGTCCCACCTTGCTGATGTTAGTTAGGATCAGGCCTGGGGCTTGGGCTGCATTGGCTCAGCTGTACCAAAACTGCACACTAGACTCCCACCCTAATGTCACAGACCTTTTCTGCTGAGCTTTTAAGTTGACTTTGGCTAGAAGATGTTCTACTCTGTCTTTCTGGATGTTCTGAAGATTTAAAATTTGTTTAGAGTCATTATTTAAAGGAATTTGGAGCAGTTTAGGGGAAAGGTTGGGTGAATTCCTGCCTTTACTCCATCATCTTGGCTCTATCCCTTTGTTATTGATTGACAAAGTTCTTTATATATGTGAGATATAAGACTTTTATCTAAAAAAAGTTTATAAAAATTTTGTTTCCCAAATTTTCCATTTTCCTTCTGCTCTTGGCTACATTTGTTTTATTTATACAAAAACATTTTTTAATTTAATGTAATCAAAATTATCCATTTTACAACTAAATTTATCCCCTATCTCTTCTTTATTTGTAAATTGTTGCCTAAGAAATATATTCTATATTCTTCTAATTTTCTTGTAAAATATCTTTATATCTAGGTCATGTATCCATTTTGACTTTATCTTGGTAAGCAGTATAAAATGTTAGTCTATGCCCAGTTTCTGTCATAGTGCTTTATAATTCTTCCAACGATTTTTACCAAATAATAAATTATGATTCCAACATCTTGTCTTTATACTTGTCAAACACAACATTATTATGTTTATTTGCTGCTGTAAGTAAAATGGTTTGTAATAATGTTAGAGAGATATTAGATTTGAAAGCATTAATACATGAATTAACAAATGTTCAGAAATTATGTACTATAAAATGTTTTATAAACACACATATATGTATATGTGTATTCTGTAGGTATGTAATTATGAATATATGTATATATAAAATATTCTTCACATAAAATTTATGTCCTTAATGTCAAAAAATGTCTTTTATTTTGTTACCCCTCCACCACCCACCAAAATGTCTTACCCCAGAAGTTGTTCAGTAAACATATTTTATTTGGCTGATTAAAGATCTCTGCTCCTATTAATTCTATACAAACTATTCCCTAATTTTATAATACTAGAACATGTCACCATGTTCTCATTATATTATATATGTTGAGAATGATTTAGATTGATTTAGATAGACATTTAATGATAATTAACAATGGAAGACACCATGTAAATAATTTTAAATCCCCAAATTCCAACATTGCTCAGCAATCCCAAATGAAAAATGAAAATTAAGAAAGTCAAAACTAACTCATTTTTAAAATAGAAAATTCTTTAAAAGTATTCCTTTGTCCATAATTATCAAAACTATTTGATTAAATAGCAAAGATTTCTGGATGTGAAAGAAACTATTTCCTTGCAACATTTGATTCAATTTAACAAATATTTATTAAGTGCCTACTATGTGCAAGACGTGTTAATAAATATTGACATACTGTGCTCAATACTGGTTTATGCCTTTTCTTCTTCAAACATTTATAGTTCCTTCAATTGTTCATCTGACATGGTTTAGAGTCCCTTCATTATTCTGGTTCCTTTCCACAGCATAGGCTTATCAATGTCCTTAAACTATGGAACCCAGAACTAAACTCAAAACTTTAGAGAATATACACATGCAATCTTGATATGATATTGTAGAAAGTTATGCTGCTAGCTTTGGTAGCCATGCACTTTCTTTTTCTTTTTATGAGGCCATTGGGCTTAAATGACTTGTTCAAAGTCACACTCTTGCTTTAGTGTCAAAGTGTCTGAGGTCAAATTTGAATTCAGGTCCTCTGACTTCAGAGTCAATTCTCTATTTACATCATCACCTAGTTGCCCCTAGTGATGCATTTCTAAAGGGTTGCAAAGACTTTCCTTCTAATAAAATGCCTTGATGACATTCATGCAGATGGTCAGACAGCATAACTACCAGAGAAGGCCTATAGGTAGAAGGTCTTATTGGCCTAGTTTAATTTCTCTGGAGCTGAGCTCACTTCTGTTCAAGTGTAAATGTTTATGAGCAATACAATAAAATATTAATCTGTATGAATAATTGATATTTACTTTATAGTAATTCAGGCTCTTGCTTGTTTGAATAAAATCCATTATTTACAATATTCTACTTAACTAGGAGTGATTTCTCTTTGTCCATATCACTTACTAATTGCTTGTTCCATATGACACATTTGCCTGGGCTGAACTGAAATGGTTATCATTATGGTTTTTGGTAGAATTTAATATCAAAGTTCCTGATGCATTATGTGACAAAAAAAAAAAAAAAAACACTTTTTGCATAATGAAAAAACACCCACATCTTTTTTAATAATAGATGTTTTACACACTTTAATTACCTAATAATATCCCAAATATGCAAAAACTCACATATTTACATGGATTCAGGAAATCTCTGTAGACAAATATGCTACCATTTGTCCAATATTTTAAGCACTACTTCCTTCACAAAGACTATGCTGATCCCTCCAGCTGCTGAGGGAATCCTTTTCAAAACTACATTGTGGTCGTATGTAGTTATCTGCCCCTTTAGAATGTAAACTTCTAGAGGGCAAGGACTCTGTTATTATACTAGAACTTTGCATAATTTCTTAATTAAGAGCTTCCTAAATGTTTTCTGGTTCATTGATTAATTGCATGTACACACCAAGTACAGGGTTAGGAAGAAGAGAGAAAGAGATCACACTGGTTTGGGGAGATAGAGGAGGAAAAAAAAGAGAGGGTATTCTAAATAGAGATACAGGAAGATTAAGAAAAAAAAGTTTGTAGGTACATTAAAGGAATGGTGAATAGTTTACTTTGGCTAGAATTGGAGTGTGTGAAGGAGATTACTGGAAGATACAATTAAAATCATGGATTGCAATAAGATTATAGCAGATCTTAAATGTTTGAATAAATAAAAATAGTGTGCTAATTTATGAGAGAAAATGTTAATCTACTCAGAGACATCATTTATGCAAAAAAATTACATATGTTTAGATAAACCACCGAGGTCATTTAATACAATCTTTTGTTTTCATAAATAAGGAAACTAAGGCCCATAGAACAAATGCTTAATATCATATAAATAGTAGAAGGCAGAGCTGAGATCTGAAAATCTTTTGACTCCAGAATAAATATTCTTGTCAAGATATCAATTTGCCATCATTAAGTTCCATCCAAGGACATTGTCATTATTGAAACTTATGAATATCAATAGGATTTTAATTTCAACTTCCCTTTAAAAAGTACAGTTTCCTAAATTAAAAAAAAAAAACTTCTCTCAAATTAATCACAAAATATGAAAGGGAACCTGCCTTCCATTCCAAGAGTCACAAATGAATTCCTTTTGGTCAAGTTCCATGAAACCTTTAGCTTTGACAATTCTTCCTCCATAGTTTAGCATTCCTATTGACAAAAGAGAGAGAAAGATCCTTGAATGCTATATAATGTAATCCTTTCTGAGAAGGAATCACATCTATAATATTTGGTAGTCATCTACATGATCACTGGATCTCTTCCAGGAATAAAGAATAACTAATCACAATTGGGAAGCTGTGTAGAATACAGTAAATAGAACACTGGGCTTGAAATCAGGAAGAGTCATCTTCCTGAGTTCAAATCTTGCCTCAGAAATTTACTAACTAGGGGTCCCTGGCCAAGCCATTTAATCCTGTTTTCCTCAGTTTCTTTGTTAAATGAGGTAGAGAAGGAAATGGCAAAGCACTCAAGTATCTTTGCCAAGAAAACCCCAAACAGTGTCACAAAGTCAGGCATGTCTGAAATGATAGAATAATAAAAACAACAAACAACTAATTCATATCATATCATGTAGGGACAGTTCTAATTATAAGGAAATAGTTCTTCTATCAAGATGAAATGAAAGACTATTTATTGAATTATATAGTAAATTATATAGTGAGATATTTTGGTATAATTGCAAGAGCATTGGATTTGAAGCCAGAAAATCTGGATTCAAGTTATGGCTCTGATGCTTATGTACTGTGAACAACACTTAATTTATTTTGGATATGATTTTCTCATCCAAAAAGCTGGGGATATTAATAATCTATTTTACAGTGTTTTGGTGAGTATAAAATGAAGAAATAATGTATATAAAGAACTGAGGTGTCATCAAGCACTATAAAGGAACACTCACAGTACAAAAACAATCATAGGTAACAGACACCAGACCTGTTTACAAGTTTTGGTTCATGACTTTTTGTTCACAGATGATCGTGCAGTCGATGAAGCATCTGAGACTGAGATGCAATAGAGATCAATTCCCTGCCACTTGTGCTAATTTTGTCCTGAAAACTAATACCAAGAAAACAAGTTTTCCATCAGCCATATATAGAGCCACTGGTTATAGCAAAGGGAGAAATTCTGAATTCTGTGCATAAGTTCACTTACTTTCCTTTCCAAAGAAGTACACATAAATGATGAGTTTAATGCATTGATTGCCAGAGCTATAGGGAAAGTGGAGAGAGAAGAGGTGTTTAGACCGACTGAAATATCTGCAGAGTTGTTCTGTTGACCTCATTGTTGAATGCCTATGAAATTTGGACAATCTACCAATGCCATGCCAGAAAACAGAATCACTTCCATTTGAATTATCTTGGAAGATTATGGAGATCACTTGGCAAGTAAGCTACCAAAAGGCTGAGGTTCTTTCTTAAGCTAAACTGCCAGGATTCAAACTTTACTACAAAGAGCATAACTCCAATGGGCTGGCCACATTGTTTAAATGCCAAACATACATTTTACAGAAAACTTGCAGAAGGCAGATGTTGTTTGTTCAAGTGTTCATATGGAGGTCAGAAGAAGCAATACAAGGACACTCTCAAGGTCTCTTTGAAGAACTTTGGAATCAATTCAAAGACATGGGGGACATTAGCACAGGAATCCCCAACATAGTTTGCCCAGATCAAAGAAGTCACATTGCTCAATGAGAAAAGCAAAACTGGAATAACTCAAACTAAATACGAGATACAAAAAGTTAGAGACATTTTCATCTTTCTACTCACATGGATTATTTATGCCTGATCTGTGACAGAGCTATCCAAGTTCATATAAGTCTGATCAACCACAATGGGACACACTGTACCTTGACTCCAACATAGTGATAGCATTTTGGTCCTCTTCAAGCAAGGACAATATTCATCACAAGTAAGAAGGGGAAGGGCAAAGAGAAATAAATTTCTCCTTCCAAACCCGACTAGTTTCTTCTCAGATGCAAATACTATTAATACTATAACCACTAAGTCCATATTCACTTAGTGCTTTATTGTTTACAAAGCACTTTCCTCACAACACTCCTGTGAGGCAGGCACTAAAGGGAAAAACGGGCACACTAAATAATTAAACTCCAATATATCTTTGAGTCATAATTCCCCAGCTATCATTCATAACCAATGTGAGAAGCTGACCTCTTTCAAACTGCTATTAACTCATCATGTGGAATATAGAGCAATAATTACAAAGAGAGGCTGCTACACTATTCCATTCCAAAGAGAATTGTTTTATTTTGGGGAGTAAGTTATATTCTATTTCCTGACTCTGCTCACCTCTAAGTTTGTTTGCATGTCAGTTTTAAAAAAAGGTTAACCCCTTGCACTTTTCCAATTCAGAGTAGTATGGAATGAATACAACTTAGATGATTAATAAACATACACAAAATACATATATAATAAATGTAAAGCAGTTTGTGGGCATTAGAATTTAAGAGATCAAAAAAATAAGCATAGAAGGCAATGTCTGGACTGGCTTTTCATAGTTATCATCTCTGTTTTCACTTAATTTTATTTTCTTCACTTCGTTGAATTTCATAAAAGTTTTCTCATGGTTCTATGAATTAATAATAATAGCAAATCACATCCATATAGTCCTTTAAGATTTGCAAAGCACTTTACAAATATTATCCTATTTTTGTTTTTTCACAACAGCCACTGGAAGCAAGTGTCATTATTTTCCCCATTTTACAGATGAATAAACAGCAGCAAAGATTAGTAATAATAATAGGTGGCATTTATATAATACTCTAAAGTTCAAATAGCACTTTACATATGTTAACTCATTTGATCCTCACAACAATCAATGTATGGATTTTTATCCTCAATTAGCAATGAAGACACTGAGACACAAAGAAGTTAATTGACTTCTCCAAAGACACATTGCTAATACACGTCTGAAGCAGAATTTGAATTCAAGGTCAAAGTCCATGATCTATTCACTTTGCAATCCAGATACCTCTGCAGTAAAAGACTTATGTGGAATTACACATGTCTTCCTGACTCCAGGTGCAATGTTCTAATGTGTCAATACATATGATTGCCTATGATGTGATAATATTACAAATATGGCATAATTTGTCCAGCCATTTTCCAATCAATGGGAATCCATTTTATTTCATGTTTTGGCTATGGTAAATAATAATGCTAGTAATGCAATGATTATTTCATTATCCATAGTACTTTCCTGTCATTGAATCCCTTAAAGTAAATGTCCTCTAATAAAAATACTAAGTCAAAAGAATTGGATATTTTAGTAATTTTTCACAAGTAATTCATGATTCTAATTACTAATATGCCTGTTTTGCCAAAAAATACTCCAATATTCACTGTTTCTACTTCTTAAACATCATTAAAATTTAATAAATAGGAGGTAAAAGCCAAAGATTGTTTTTATTTGTACTTTTCACATTATTAGCAATTTGAAGAAATCTTTCACAAAACTGTTGATCATTTGTACTTACTCTTCTGAAAGCTGCTCATATCATTTGAACAGTACTTGGAATTACATATTTGGGTCGTCTCTATATAACATAGAAATCAATTTTTTTTTTTAGAGATATTCAGTGTAAATAATTTTCCCATTTAACAGTGTATCTTTTCCTAGCTGAAATTTATTTTATTCATGCAAAAAATATTTTTAATTCTATGTAATTGAAGTTTTCTATTTTTTTAATATTTTTAAAATAAAAAATTATTTTATTTTTGTGATCACCTCTTTTTTTCTTTATTTAAGAATTACTCACTAATTTATACTTATGAAAAATATGAAAGATATCACCTTCCATTCTCTTTCCCCTCCTTTTTTTTTTTTTTTTTTTTTTTTGGTAATGATGTGAACTTCTACATTCTATAATTTGCTAATCTAAATCTAGTTTCTGCAAAAAAGTTGCTTCTTTTGAGGAAATTTCTCCTGAATTTTCTTAGAAAATCATTGTGAAAAGACATTCCTTCTCCCCATAGCTTGTATTCTGAAGACTACCAGTTTGTTTTATTTAACTGATCTATATTTCTATTTTTTAATCAGCACCAAATAGTTTTGAAGATTACCAATTTGAAATATAGTTTAATATCTAATAATGATGGCTTTTTAATTATTTTTATTCTATCAAATGATTTAGGTATCCCTTTTATACCTTTCAATAAATTTTGCAATTCTTTTGTATGTTTATATAATAGAAACTTTAAAAAAATTTGTTCTACTTAATATAATAATTTTATGATTTTTTTCATCATCTACCTGTGACAATAAATCTCTTTGTGATTATTTGCCTTCCTTTATTTGATATGAAGAGTATTGTGTAGTTGATTTTACATAAATCCACAGTGTGTATTAGGAAGTTTAGTTGCTGAATCTTTTTTCCTCACTGAAGCTATTAATTAGTTTATTTACTTATACTCTAAGAGTTTCTAAATAAACCACAACATAGACAAAGGAGTTTTTTTTTTCTTTTTCCTATGTTTATTTGCTGTTGTTTAGTCATTCAGTCACATCCAGATCTTCAAGTCCCCGTGGACTATTGGATTTTCTTGAAAAAGCTACTAGAGTGATTTGTCATTTTCTTCTGTGGATTAAGGCAAATAATAAATTGACTTGCCCAGAATTGCACATCTAGTAAGATTCTAAACCAAATTGGAATGCAGATGTTCCTGATTGCAGGCCTACCACTCTATCCATTGTCACCTAACTACTATTTTCCAATGTGCATACTATTAATGTACTTACTGTCTTATTGTTATTAAAGCTTCTTGTTGAATTATGTCAAATACTAGTGGGGAGATTAGATGCATTTGCTTCCCTTCACCCATTGTAAAAGCATAGTTATTTTTTATCTTTATGATCTGTTCTTTAATAATACATTTAGTGTTCATTTATATTTGCATTATTTAGTATTTGTCTTCATTTAGTTTTACATATTTTGTTTTTGTTTCCTATAATTATTTCTAATTTCAATCTTTTATTACTCATAAAGTATATATTGAATGTTTCTGGCTACTTAAGTTTTATTTATGATTTCTTTTTGCCCTAACATATGATCATGTTTTATATAGTTACTATGGAATGTTAATAAGTAGATATACTCTTTAATATCCAAATTCAGATGTCACGCCTTTCCATCCTTTCCAATCTAACTTTAACAATTCTATTTCATGCTTTTTTTTTTGTCTTTGTTTCTTTTAGATTTACATATCTCTGAAAGAGCAGCATTAGAATCGCCTATAATTAATGGATGTTACTGACATATTTTGGAAATTTATTTGTTCTTTATAAATTTAGATATAATGCATTAGGTATAAATTCATTTAATAATTATATTGTTTCATTTCCTAAGATAGATTTAAATATAGTGTCATTTTTATCTCTTTTGTAATCATGGATTTTTATTTTTGTTCTCTTCAATAGTATTACTGTAACTTTGGGGGGAGGGGGAGAGGTTGGAATCATTTGATTCATATTAAAAGCCTAACCCTTCATTTATATTCTGCATAGGATTTATTTTTAAATGAATTTATTGCATGCAACAAATGTTGTATTTAGTTTTCATAACAATTTTGCCATTTTATCCTTTCGTTCTATTGGGCACCTTAAATCAATTTGCATTTAAGGTTATAATTCTTAGGTGTGTTTTCTCTATTTTCTTCTTTCATATTCATTGCCCTACATCTTTTCTATTGGTTGTGCCCTCCCCATTTTAGGTGAACATTTTGCCTCTGTATCTAGCTTTACTTTCACTAATTTGATTAAAAAAAAAAAAAAAAAACTTCCACTGATGAGCATTCTTCCTTCCTTTCTTCTTCCATATCCTTTATTAGTTCATTTACATTATAATTTTTATTGTTGTTTTATCATTTATTTATTTTATTTCCTCTTATTACTCTACCTTCTCCAACATGAGTTTGTGGGGAGCATAATCCTCCTGTTTTCTATTCTAATCATCTTCTTTAATAAATATTCATTTATAGTGCTTGGTTACAATAAGTGATCATAAATTTTCTCCTTATTTCTTTCTTCTTTCAAGATATTTTTAAGTAGAACATCTTAAGAGGAAAGAGATTTGTTCTTTCATTTCATTTTCCTGTTTCTACAATCAAGCATGATACTCACTATTTCTTTCCTCTTATTTTTGGTTTGTTTGTAAGGTTTTGTTTAGTTTGGGGAGACTTTATCTTCTACAGTGGAGCTCATTCTGTGAGATATCAGTTCATGATAGAAATGGTGTGGTATAATTGATAATTTCATGCAAGAAAATAACAATAATGAAACAATATATCAAAATATATGGGAAACAACCAAAGCAGTTCATAGGGGAAATTGTATATCTCTGGAAGCTTGATTGAATAAAATAGAGAAAGAAAATATCAATGAATTGAGAATGCAACTAAAAAATCTAGAAAAAGAACAAATTAAAAACCTACTTATTAAATATCAAATTTGAAATTGTGAAAATAAAAGGGGAGATTAATAAATTCAAAAGTAAGAAAACTATTGAACTAATTAACAAAACTAAGAGTTGGTTTTATGGGAAAAAAACAACAAAATAGATAAACCTTTAGTTAATTTAATTAGAAAAAGGAAAGAAGAAAATCAAATTGTTAATATCAAAAATGAAAAGGGTGAACTTTCCACCAATGAAGAGAAAATTAGAGCAAGAATTATAAGCTATTTTGCCCAACTGTATGCCAACAAATCTGATAATCTAAGTGAAATGCATGAATGCTTACAAAAATATAGATTCTCCAAATTAACAGAGAAGAAAAAAAAATTACTTAAATGGTCTCATTTTAGAAAAGGATATTGAACAAGGATATTAATCAACTCCCTAAAAAAAATCCCCAAGGTCAGATGGATTTACAGGTAAATTCTACCAAACATTTAAAGAACAATTAATTCCAATACTATGCAAACTATTTAAGAAAATAGGGAAAGAGAGAGGCCCACCAAATTCCTTTTATGGCATAGATATGGTACTGATACCTTAACCAGGTTGGGTCAAAACAGAAAAAAAAAATCATTTACCAATTTTCCTAAAGAATATTGATGCAAAAAAATGTGGTTTTTTTAAATAATTATAACTTTTTATTGACAGAACCCATGCCTGGGTAATTTTTGATGACATTATCCCTTGCACTCACTTCTGTTCCAACTTTTCCCCTCCCTCCTTTTACCCCCTCCCCCAGATGGCAAGTAGTCCTATACATGTTAAATATGTCACAGTATATCCCAGATACAATACATGTTGCAGAACCAAACAATTCCCTTGTAGCACAAGAAGAATTGGATTCAGAAGGTAAAAATAACCCGGGAAGGAAAACAAAACTGCAAAAGTTTGCATTCATTTCCCAGTGTTCTTTCTTTGGGTGTAGCTGCTTCTGTCCATCATTGATCAATTGGAACTGAATTAGATCTTCTCTTTGTCGAAGAAATCCACTTCCATCAGAATACATCCTCATACAGTATCGTTTTTGAAATATATAATGATTTCCTGGTTCTGCTCATTTTACTTAGCATCAGTTCATGTAAGTCTTTCCAAGCTTCTCTGTATTCATCTTGCTGGTCATTTCTTACAGAATAATAATATTCCATAACATTCATATACCACAATTTATCCAACCATTCTCCAACTGATGGGCATCCATTCATTTTCCAGTTTCTAGCCACTACCAACAGGGCCACCACAAACATTTTGGCATGTACAGGTCCCTTTCCCTTTTTTAGTAACCCTTTGGGGTATAAACCCAGTAATAGCACTGCTGGATCAAAGGGTATGCACAGTTTGATAACTTTTGGGGCGTAATTCCAGATTCCTCTCCAGAATGGTTGGATTCATTCACAACTCCACCAACAATGCATCGGTGGCCCAGTTTTCCCACATCCTCTCCAATATTTATCATTATTTTTTCCTGTAATCTTTATTTTTTCCTGTCATCTTAGCCAATTTGACAGGTGTATAGTGGTATCTCAGAGTTGTCTTAATTTGCATTTCTCTGATCAATAGTGATTTGGAACATTCTTTCATATGAGTAGAAATAGTTTCAATTTCATCATCTGAAAACTTTCTGTCCATATCCTTTGACCATTTATCAATTGGAGAATGGCTTGATTTCTTGTAAATTGGAGTCAGTTTTCTATATATTTTGGAAATGAGGCCTTTGTCAGAACCTTTAACTGTGAAAATGTTTTCCCAGTTTGCTGCCTCCCTTCTAATGTTGTTTGCATTAGTTTTGTTTGTCCAAAGGCTTTTTAATTTGATATAATCAAAATTTTCTATTTTGTGATCAATAATGATCTCTGGTTCATCTTTGGTCACAGATTTCTTCCTCCTCCACAAGTCTGAGAGATAAACTATCCTATGTTCCTCTAATTTATTTATAATTTCATTCTTTATGCCTAGGTCATGGACCCATTTTGATCTTATCTTGGTGTACGGTGTTAAGTGTGAGTCCATTCCTAATTTCTGCCATACTAATTTCCAGTTTTCCCAGCAGTTTTTGTCAAATAATGAATTCTTATCCCAAAAGTTAGGATCTTTGGGTTTGGCAAACTCTAGATTGCTATACTTGACTATTTGTCTTGTGAACCTAATCTATTCCACTGATCAACTAATCTATTTATTAGCCATTATCAAATGGTTTTGGTGAGTGCTGCTTTATAATATAGTTTTAGATCAGGTACAGCTAGGGCACCTTCATTTGATTTTTTTTTCATTAATTCTCTTGAGATTCTTGACCTTTTGTTCTTCCACATGAGTTTTGTAGTTATTTTTTTTTAGATCATTAAAATATTTTCTTGGGAATCTAACTAGTATAGCACTAAATAAATAGATTAGTTTACGGAGTATTGTCATTTTTATTATATTTGCTCAGCCTATCCAAGAGCACTTAATATTTTTCCAATTATTTAAATCTGATTTATTTGTGTGGAAAGTTTTTTTTTTTTTTTTTTTTGTAATTTTGCTCATATAATTCCTGACTTTCCTTTGGTAGATAGATTCCCAAAAGCTATCAACAGTTATTTTGAATGGAATTTCTCTTTGTATCTCTTGCTGTTGGATTTTGTTGGTGATGTATAAAAATGCTGAAGATTTATGGGGATTTATTTTGTATTCTGCAACTTTGCTAAAGTTATGAATTATTTCTAATAGTTTTTTAGTAGAATCTCTGGGGTTCTCTAAGTATACCATCATATCATCAGCAAAGAGTGATAATTTGGTTTCCTCATTACCTACTCTAATTCCTTTAATCTCTTTCCCAGCTCTTATTGCTGAGGCTAGCATTTCTAATACAATATTGAATAATAATGGTGATAGTGGGCAACCTTGATTCACTCCAGAGCTTAGTAGGAAAGGCTCCAGTTTTTCCCCATTGCATATGATCCTTACTGACGGTTTTAAATATATGCTCCTGACTATATTAAGGAAAAGTCCATTTATTCTTATACTTTCAAGTGTTTTTATTAGAAATGGATGTTGGATTTTATCAAATGCTTTTTCTGCATCTATTGAGATGATTATATGGTTTTTGTTAATTTGGTTATTGATATAGTCAGTTATGCTAATAGTTTTCCTAATATTGTACCAGCCCTGCATTCCTGGTATAAATTCTACTTGGTCATAGTGTATTATCCTGGGGATGATTTTCTGTAATCTTTTTGCTAGTATTTTATTTAAGATTTTAGCATCAATATTCATTAGGGAGATTGGTCTATAATTTTCTTTCTCCATCAGCCTACCTGGTTTAGGTATCAGTATCATGTCTGTGTCATAAAAGGAATTTGGTAGGGCTCCTTCAATCCTATTTTTCAAATAGTTTATATAGCATTGGAGTTAATTGTTCTTTAAATGTTTAGTAGAATTCACATGTAAATCCATCTGGTCCTGGGGATTTTTTCTTAGGGAATTGATTAATAGCTTGTTCTATTTCTTTTTCTAAAATGGGACTGTTTAGAATATTTACTTCTTCCTCTGTTAATCTAGACAAGCTATATTTTTGAAGGTATTCTTCCATTTCATTTAAGTTGTTGAATTTATTGGCATAAAGTTGGGCAAAGTAACTCCTAATTATTGCTCTAATTTCCTCTTCATTAGTGGAGAGTTCTCCCTTTTCATTTTTAAGACTAACAATTTGATTTTCCTCTTTCCTTTTTTTAATCAGATTTACTAAGGATTTGTCTATTTTGTTGGTTTTTTCATAGAACCAACTCTTAGTTTCATTCCTTAATTCAATAGTTTTTTTTTTTTTACTTTCAATTTTATTGATCTCTCCTTTTATTTTTAGAATTTCAAGTTTAGTGTTTGACTGGGGGGTTTAATTTGTTCCTTTTCTAGCATTTTTAGTTGCAAGCCCAATTCATTGACCTTCTCTTTCTCTATTTTATACAATTAGGCCTCTAGAGATAAGCAATTTCCCCTTATTACCACTTTGGCTGCATCCCACACATTTTGGTATGACGTCTCATTATTGTCATTTTCTTGGGTAAAGTTATTAATTATGTCTATGATTTGCTGTTTCACCCAATCATTCTTTAGTATGGGATCATTTAGTTTCCAATTATTTTTTGGTCTATTTTCCCCTGGATTTTTGTTGAATGTAATTTTCATTGCATCATAGTCTAAAAATGATATATTTACTATTTCTGCCTTGCTGCATTTGAGTTTGAGGTTTTTATGTCCTAATATATGGTCGATTTTTGTATAGGTTCCATGAACTGCTGAGAAGAAAGTGTATCCCTTTCTGTCTCCATTTAGTTTTCTCCAGAGAGCTATCATTACTAACTTTTCTAGTATTCTATTTACTTCTTTGACTTCTTTGTTATTTATTTTGTGGTTTGATTTATCTAATTATGAGAGTGCAAGTTTGAGATCTCCCACTATTAAAGTTTTGCTATCTATTTCTTCTTGCAGATGCAAAAATCTTAAATAAAATATTATCAAAGAGATTATAGCAAGTTATCACTAGAATAACACACCATGATCAAATAGGATTTATACCAGGAATTCAGTGCTGGTTAATAATTAGAACTATTAGCATAATTGACTATATCAATAACCAAACTAATAGAAATCATATGATTGTCTGAATAGATGAAGAAAAAACATCTGACAAAAATCCAATATGCATCTATTTAAAACCATCAGCAAGCATCATAGGTAATGGGGATAAACTAGAAGCATTCCCAATAAGATCAGGAGTGAAACAAGGTTGCCCACTATCATCGTTACTATTCAATATTGTATTAAAAATGTTAGCTTTAGCAATAAGAGAAGAATAAAATTGAATGAATCAGTGTAGGTAATGAGGAAACAAAATTGTCTCTCTTTGCAGATATTATAATGGTATACTTCGGAATCCTTGAGAATCAACTAAAAACTACTAGAAACAATGAACAACTTTAGCAAAGTTGCAGGATACAAAATGAATCCACATGAATCATCAGCATTTCTATGTTATCAACAAAGTTAAACAAAAGATACAAAGAAAAATTCCATTTAAAATATATATAGATAGTATAAAATATTTGGGAGTCTACCTATGAAGACATAACCAGGACCTATATGAACACTATTACAAAACACTTTCCACACAAATAAAGTCAGATCTAAACAACTGGAAGAATATCAAGTGTTCATGAGTAGGCCAAGTTATTTATAATAAAATTGACAATTCTATCTAATTCAATCTACTTATTCAGTCCCATACCAATCTGCCAAGAAATTACTTTATAGAGCTAGGAAAAAATAACAACAAAATTCATTGGGAAGAACAAAAGATAAAGAGTAACAAGGGAATTAATGAAAAAAAGGCAATAATTATTTTTAAAAAGGCAATGTTATAAAGCAATAGTTATAAAAAGCCATTTGATACTGGCTAAGAAATAGACACAATAAGCAATGACTATACTAATCTGGTTGATAAAGCCAAAGACCACAACTTCTGGGATAAGCCTCACTATTTGACAGAAGATGCTGGGAAAATTAGAAAACAGTATGGGAAAAACTAGGCATTTACCAGTACCTAACACCTCATATCAAGATAAGGTTAAAATTTGTTCATGATTTAGACATAAAAAGTAATACTATAAGTAAATTAGAAGAACAAAGGATAGTCTATCTTTCAGATCTGTGGAAAGGGAAGGAATCTATGGCCAAAGAAGAACTAGAATGCATAATGAAATGCAGAATGGATAAATTTGATTATATTGAGTTAAAAAGATCTTGTACAAACAAAATCAATGCAGACAAGATTAGAAGAGAAACAGAAAACAGTGGGGGGGGAGGGATTTTACATCCAAGATTATAAGAAACACCTCATTTTTAAAATATATAGAAGTTTCAGTCAAATTTATAAGAATACAATAAGCATTATAAGAGTACAATTCTTCAATTGATAAATGGTCAAGGATATGAACAATTTTCAGATGAAGAAATTAAAACCATTTCTAGTCATATGAAAAATTGCCCTAAATCAATATTTATTAGAAAAATTAACATTAAGAAAACTCTGAGATACCATTACACACCTCTCAGATTAGCCAGATGACAGGAAAAAACAATAAATGTTGGAGGAAATATGGGAAAATTGGGACTCTAAACATTTTGGAGAGCAATAAGGAACTATGATCAAAGCACTATCAAACTGTGAATATCCTTTGATCCAGCAGTGTCTCTACTGGGCTTGTAACCCAAAGAGATCATGAAAAATGGAAAAGCACCCACATGTACAAAAATGTTTATAACAGGTCTTTTTGTATTGACTTAGTGGATGTCCATCAGTTGGGGAATGGTTGAATAAGTTATGGTATGTGAATGTAATGGAATATTATTTGTAATGGGCCAGAACTCCGGAGAAATGTACCTGAAACTAGGATTCTTACAACAAGGTGTTAACTCAGTGGAATTGATGAGAAAATGGTTATGTAGTTTAGCATGATGATTAATAGTTCTCTATTTCAGTATGATTGATTTTATCTTACAACAAATAATGGTTTCCTAGTGATATAATGATTGGCTTATACTCACTACGATGAATTGATTTAATTGTAACAGAGTATAAAAACTGAGGACAAACTCAGCCACAGAAGAGAAGACTTATCCAGCCTCATGGTGGCTCTTCCCACCTTCATCACTTCTCCACTAAGACCAAGGATTCAAGCTGGTCCCAAGATCCTCCAGAGAGCTAGTCTGGACACTATATTTTAATCCATCTCTGTGAAGTTCTGTAACAAACTTATCGACAATTTTTAATGTTTATGAGTTAATTGCCATGCACATTGGGTTAACGGGCTTGCTTTTTCAGTGGCACATGTAATCAGAGATAGAAACACCCAATGTTACCTGAGTTTTCTCCTTTCCTATCTCTCTCTGACGGACAAGACAGATATGGCTCATTGGCACCCATCTGATTGCCTCTCCATCTGTAGAAATATAAGCAAATCCTCTACCTCAAGCAGTTAGCTTATCTGGTCCCTTCCATTCACCACTTTCTGGATCTCTCCACATCACCTGGCAATTATATTGGACCTGCTTGCACTGGACATTCTGTCGCATATCTGAGTACTGAACTTCTAAAGATTCTCTGGGTGTAACCTCTGCTGCCATCATACCCTTCCTGTTTTTTGCTGTGGGCCCTGAAGCTGGGCCCCACCTCTCATTTCCCTGAGTCAATCTACATTCTGACGTCCACTGGAGCCCTGAAGCTCAGCCTCGCTTTCCATTTCCCTGAGTCAATCTACATTCTGAGGCCAAGGGAAGCTTCTGTTGCATTTTGGACATGAAGTTTGGGGTCTTGTTCTCCCAACCTGTTCTCTTACTCTATCATTGATCTTTCAGAGCCCTACTTTACCACATTGAAAGCATCAATGAGTCTCTCTGGAAGTCCCTTGCCAAAAGGGACCCCATCTTCCCATATTTTGCATCATAGTCTGGGTTTATAAAAGGCATCTGTGCCCACTGTGGCACAGAGTCTTATGATCTCCTCTAAAGAAGCATCCTTGTATAGTTCCAGTATAATTCTTCTACAAACCTCATTAGCATTTTCTCTAGCAAGTTGTTTTATCATTATTCCTGTTGCTGCATTTTCACCAATAGTTCGTATGACAGCTGTCTGCAGATGTCCCATGAAATCAGCAAAGGGTTCATTTGGACCTTGCACTATATTGGTGAAGGCTTCCCCTCTATCTTGTTTTTCTGGGAGTGTCCCCCTTGCTTTGATAGCAGCAGCAGCAATTTTCTCATATGCTGCTATAGGGTAATTAAGCTGTGTTAAAGTGTCTGCACAAGGACCTACACCTGTTAGTTGGTCACAGGTGATTGGTATATTAACTCTAGCTTGCCTATTTTGCTGGTCTTATATTCTACAGAATTCACTATACTCAGAAAGCCACAACAAGTTTTGGTTCTAAACATGTTTTTCTGTAATGGGCTGAAGCTCTTGAGTCACACTGAGGTTCTAAGCACTTGAGGCTAATTAGCAATTGGCCAATACTCTATTAATATATGTTTGGAGAAAGAATGGCCCCACCCACTCTCTGTGCAAGTTTGATGTGTTGTATAGGAGATTGCTTAGAGGATTTTGTGGGTGGAGTGTGAGAGCCAGAGGCACTGCTAGCCGGATTCCTGTCGCAATTGCTTTCATTTAGTATCACCATTCCCCTTCACCTCTGCAAAGAATAAAGATCAAGGATTTTCCCTTATTCTGACTCCGGTTGATTTTAATATACTCTGGGTGCTAAACACGGTCATCACAGATTTCCAATCACTAGAGATTAAAATTTCAAAAGCCAAATTTTCTAATCCCATCTTAACATAAGATGAAGTAGACCCATAAAGAGTGCAAGCCTTTTTCAGATCTTTGATCATTTCCAGATCAAAAGGAGTATATCTTCTCCTGGCTTGACCTAAAGAATCAAATTCTTCAATCACAGGGTAAGCTTTTATCTTAAATCAGATATATGCTGTCCTTCTTTTTTAGCTTTAACTAGTGTCTTTTCTAATTGTGTCATGGGGGTAGACAAAGCTGTTGCATGGGTGATGCTGATTGTATCACTGCCCTTCCCCCCCACCTCCTCCTACCTCCACCCACAAAGGGGAAATTGAGGCAGTGTCATGAGATGGGAAATGCTCTAATGTCTCCTGCTATGAAGCACCACATTCCTTAATTTCATCCGCACTGTACTTAACTCCTTTCTTGTCTAATTCTTCATGCTGTTCAGCTATTTTGTCAGTACCATTCTTCTTTTTAATTTCATCAGTACTAACTTAACTCCTTTCTTGTTTAATTCTTCATGCTTTTCAGCTATTTTGTCAATACCACCCCCCTTCTGTTATTTCTTCTTTTTCCTTATTCTAATACTTATATAACTCCTTAAAGCCAATCGTATTATGTAGTGTATATATAGAATGTTTCTTCAGGAATTGAATCAGGACCATTATCATTATAATATTCAATTAGTTGCTCTCCCACTACTTTCCACTTATCTGGCTCTAATTTTTCTTACTTAGAGAACCAAGGAAACATGTAATATAATGTTTCTAAGAGTTCAATGATCTGCTTCCAAGTTACAATCAAACCTTGTTTTTGTTTTTTTGTTTTGTTTTGTTTTGTTTTGTTTTTATTAACTTACCTATGCATTATACACTTCCTGTGGGGTGGAGAAGGTTCTTTTCTAAGCATTTGTCCCATTTCAGCTGAAATACTAGTTTAGCCCTTACTAAAGTTTCCTGCTTGTCTATTTTTCTACTCACCCTATTTCTGGGTCACAGGGATTTCTCAACTGAACTCACAATCTTGTCAGTGGGACTGCTGAGTGTAAATACTTACATCCATGTTCAGACAAAAAATGTAATGTTCTGTTTAACTTTCTGGAGGTCCTTTGGACCAGATTTTCTCAGCAGAATAATAACCATGAGAATAGTCAGGGATAAAGTCCAAAGTCTTTATTGTTTCCTTCAGTCTCCCGCTCTGCATCAGCAGTCTCAGTCAATCAGTCAGTCAACAGTTAGCACATCTCAATGTCATGTCCTACTTTTTAGAGCCCCCACACCAGGGTAGATTAAAATATAATGTCCAGAGTAGCACTCTGGAGGATCTTGGGACCAGTCCGAGTCCTTAATCTTAGTGGAAAAGTGATGAAGGCAGGAGAGCCACTGTGAGACTGGTCAAGTCTTCTCTTTTGTGGCTGTTTGTTCCCAGTTTATATACTCTGTTACAATTAAATCAATTCATCATAGTGAGTAAAAGCCAATCATTATATCACTAGGGAACCATTATTTGATATAAGATTAAATCAATCATATTGAACTAGAGAACTATTAATCACCCTACTAATTTAGGTAACCATTGTATTATCAATTCCACTGAGTTAACACCTTGTTGTAAGAATCTTAGTTTCAAGTACATTTCTCCAGAGTTCTGACCCATTATATCTATTGTTTTATAAGAAATGATCAGCAGGAAGATTTCAAAACCATCTGGAGAGACTTACATTAACTAATGTTAAGTGATAGTACTAATGAATATTGATACAAAAATACTGAAATTATTTTCAAAGAGGTCATAGCAATATATTCAAAATATTGATTATTTGGATTCAAAATAGAATTGCAGAGATGATTCATCATTGGGAAAACTATCAATGAATAAACCATATTAATGACAATTATTTTAAATATTAATTGGAACATAAGATTATTGACAAAATATTAACAGCAGTAACTATCATATGGCAAAGGGAACTACACTTATTATGATAAACAAAACTAAAACCAAGAGCTAGCATTATGTATAATAGAAAAACACTAGAAGCTTTTTCACCAAGACCTGGAGTAAGGCAAAGATGACCATTGTTATTGTGATTTGATATACTTTCTAACAATAATAATAAGGAAAAACTGAGGGAACAAACATAAATAAATAGTAGAAAAATTATGGTAACTTTTGGATAATATAATGATTTACTTAGAGTAATTTAGAGATTCAATAAAATAATTAACAGAAACATTTATTAGGTCCAGTAAAATGGCAAAATAGAAAATAAACCCATAGTAATATCCATTCTTTCAGTATATTATTAACAAAACCCTCTCAGAAGGCACAGAAAAAGAAATTCCATTCAACATTGCTATACAATGCATAAAATATCAAGGAGTCAACTTGCAAACTCAAGACTTACATGAATAAAAATATAAATAGTTCCTAAGAGCAAACATTGTCTTGTTTTTCTGTAGTCCTTAGGACTCGGTCAGTCAATTTATTGAGCACCTTTTCTGTGCCAGCAACTGTGCTAAGCAAGGATACTTTCCCTAAAATCTCACAATTTGAAGGGGGCAATAGCAAGTAAACATTGTATAAGGTTAATATTTACAGAAATGCTTTTTCATTCACTTATATATGCAATGACAGAACATTTTTATAGAAATAAAGACGAATAATTAAAGGTATATTTGATATTCATAGTGGAGGTATAATAATATTTATGTTTTAAAAGAAAATTTAGATATTTATTGAATTGAAATAAAATATAAAATGAAATTGGATGAAATTACATCTACTTCCACTATTTCAATCTATTGAAATTATTTTGTCCATTCTTTAACAGAAATGGCCAGATTAAATGTCATCCCTCTTATAATGTTCTTCTTGACCTCAAGGTCTATAGTGTTCTTTCCATCACATTTTGTAGCTACTATGCATTTGCCATATTCTAATTGACAGTTCCATTATCTGTCTGCATCTTTTCTCCTGTATTGGATTAAAACAATTCCACTAATATTTAAAATATTACCACTGAAATTAATTTATAAATTTAGATATCATACCAATCTAACAACCAGAGATAACTCTATAGAATAAGAGAAAATCATTTTAAAAAATCAACTAGAGTAACAGAAGGCTAAGAAATTCAAAGGAAATAATGCAAAGTAAATGTTTTAAAAATAGGGAATGAAAAGGCCCTAGCATTACCAAGCCTCAAATTATACCATGAATAAATATCCATCAAAATTGGTGCTGGTTAAAAATAGGAAAAGTGGTAAAGGGAATAAATAAGATAAATCTCCAAAGCAATTGAACAGAGTAATATTTTATTCAATAAACACAGGCCATTAATTACTGGAGTAAGGGCTCTCTATTCAACAAAAACTGGCAGGAAAACAAAACAACAAAAAAAATCTTGATAAAAACTAGGTGTAGGTTATTATCTTGTATTATTCACTACAATGTAATCCAAATGGATATATGGCCTAAATATGAAAAGATTATGGAGTCATAATAACAAAAGTGAAAAATATGATGAAAATTGGCAAAATATGAATTAATAATAAAGTAAGAACTGAGGAGAAAATGTATAAAATGACCACACTTATGTAAAAGAAAGAATGCTGAAAAGACATTAGAGTCTTGATCAATGCAGTAACCAATAATAGCTTCATAGAATTTGATGAAGGATGCCTCCTATCTATAAGAAATGAAATAGTTGAGAATAAAGAATACATTTTAGCTCACACATTTATTTGTTTTTCTTAACTGTATTTATTTGTTAGTGGGGAAGGACATAAGAAAGTATGGATTTTTTAATAGTTTTATATTTCATTCCTTTAGATTCAAAAATTATGTTTGTTTGAACATAGAAATAGAAAGCTTTCAAAGCTGTCAAAGATGTCTTCCTCAATCTTAATTACTTTTTATTATATATATGTGTGTGTGTGTGTGTGTGTGTATACACATATATGTGTGTATATATATATATATATATACATATATATATGTATATATATATATATATACATATATATATATATATATATATATATAAAGTCAAATATATAAATATATAAAGTTATCTATCAGTATTAGATTGGTATGGCATATACAAATTAATTGAAGTAATATTGTCAATATTGGTGTGGCATCATCATGTATTTCCTTTTTTTTTTTTTATTTAAGAAGAATTGATTTGAGGATCCTTGATCAATTTAATGATTTATCCCTCCTCCCAAAAATTAATATTGCTGGGGAAAAGCCATTGAAGGCATTTGAGAGGTACTTTCCTATGGATTGTGAGTATATCACTGGTGTCTTGATAAATGGACTGACTAGATCTCATGAGTAAACACTCCTTCTCCTCTCTCTGTCTAAAAAAAAAAAAAAAAAAAAAAAAGCAACATAATAGATATTCTCAATCTTTTTGACTTTTTTGTCACCTTAAAGGACAGGTCAGCATGTGTCAGAGTAAGGTTTAATGAGAGAAACCTGTCATCTTCTACAAGATACTAAAATGGCTGCCTTGGGGCAAAGGCATTTGGGAATTACAAGTGTGTTTGGGATGTGTTTACATGCTCCGATTTTCTGTGGGTTGAAATAAAGATTACTTCAATACCCATATTGATATCTTGAATAGAAGTAGAGATCCTATTATCTACATTTGGGAAAATATAAATCCAACCCATACCATAAATATATTAAAAATCTTTCTGGAGTTACTCCAGGCAGAGAAACAAACCAAAGACAGATATCTATTAACCTCTAGTGAGTCAAACTCCAGAATCAGATCTATTTCTTACAAGCACAATAAACTCCATGAAGGAAATTTTTACTTGGTATTTACTTGATATTGAATAGCACACAAGAGATTCTAAATAAATCCTTATTAGATAAATTGAATTAATCTGGAAGAAAATTATAAAGAGCTATACTATCAGAGAAATCACAATGAGAATTTTGCTTATTGTTTAGCCCAGCAGGTTCAGGATTGGGAAAAGAAAAAAAGCCACAGTGAGTAAATCATATTGGGGCTCAGCTATAGGGTAAATGTAAAGATCATGTAAGAAATCTGGGGTTCATTATTTCCATGCTTCTTTATGTTTCTCTTCTTTGCCTCTTTGTAGTTCTAGCTCTTGACTTTCCTTTCCTATATATTCACCCAGCACCACATCCATAATAACTGGTAAATTTGTTGCTCAATAATAACCTCAAAACCAGCATTACCTCCTTCTTCTACTCTGAATAATGAAGATGGGATAAGAGGACATAAGATCTGAAGAAAGAAGCATATTTGGGGAAAGATATAGGAGGACAAAAAGGAACAAAGTGAAGAAGCTCCTCAGAAGAATTCTAGGGCAGGTGAGAGCACTCTTATAGCTTACAAATCACTTTGAGAGCAGGGGGATGTTGGTCTCTTCCTCTATGCTCTATTAATTAATATTGACTCTGATTCTACTTAAATGCTAAAAGCAAATCCTTTCTGTATTCCATCTCTTCCCACATTTCATCAACCACAAATTATAGGATTGAGTCTACTATCAAAATTTCTATTGAAATTCCCAACAGCTAAAGCACACAGCTGTCGCTTCTCAGGACACTCCCTTGCTTCCTTGTAGCTGGCTGATACCAAGAGAACCTGACTATCTGTAATTTTAACTTCAAGTTCCTAATGATGAAGCATGGAGTAATCATCACAGTGCTACTCAGGAAACATGTCAATTAGCAAGTAATCTGAAGAAAGAGAAATTACTTCAAGGTAGTTTATGCTATGAATAGAAAATTATCCCACTTCCTGGGCCTTAACCAATTATGATATATCTTAGTTAAAATCAAACTTTTATGATTTGGTTCCAGAGATCTGAAAAATATACTATCCATATGAGGGAACTTCACTCAAAATTGAAAATGACCCAACTCTTTCTTTAATAAACATATCACTTCTGTCTGTGTTCTATCATAGCTTGATTAAGGCTGTCCTATTCATTCAATGTCACAGGTTATATTAAATTGTTGAAATATTTTGTGCCAAAAAAATTAAGGTACTTTCATAGTCCACTGAAAAAAATTCTAATTATCCCCTGAATTGGAGTTACTGCCTGGTAAATCTGGTAGTAAGGGATAAAACTTATACTGTGGTATAACCTTGTTAAAGCAGGTTTTCACTCTATATGGTTCTCCTATAGAGCATTAAGATTTTAGAGATGTTTAGAACCCTAAGGATAACCTAGTCCAATCTGTCCCAACTCTACATTTAACAGGAAGAAAATAGGCCTCAAAAACATGAAGTTTGCAAATGGCATATCTTTAATCTAGATTCCTAATATTCAAGATAGTACAAGTTTCTTCCAGACCAATCATCTTTCTATAAGACCTCTGGAATATATGATTCAATCCAGTATATTTAAAGCCTTATAATGATTAATACCATAATATGTTCAGTTTTATCAAATATACATGTGTGTATAAATACACATCCATATGATAAATCAAGGAGCAAGCACCATGGCTCCTTTTTACACTGGCCATAGAAAATTCATTTTAAAATAAGTATTCCTAGATTAAGGATGTCCTGGGAACTAGCTCTTCAATTTAGACTATTAATAGCACTTTTCTTGTTTTTTTTTTCTGTTTCCTTTTTTAATTTTATTTTGTTTTACTTGTATTCCAAATTCCCCCCTCTCTCCCATTAAGAAGGAAAGAAAAACAAACTCATTAATATGCTTAATACCACTTTTTAAGAAGATTCAAAGAGTTGCAAATAAGTTCCATACATGTGCTTTTCAAACCTCCATTCTTAAGTCCCCCCCAAACAAAAAAAGTATTCAGATTAGGTCTTTCTGTATATACTTAAGCAAAGTCACAAAAAATATTTTGTTTCATTTGTTTGTTTTCCCCCATTTAGTCAAAGTCTGAATTCCAGTATGTATTTGCTGAATGCTGAATTAAGGCAGTAGCAAACATATCAAAAAATTGTTGAGGTTATTAAATTGTTTAAAGGGAGTTATAAAGTGCAAGATTTTTTCTTTCAGCAGAATTCTTAATAGAAATATCTTGCAATGACCCTAGCTTTTCACAATTGAAGTGAGACTTTAGAGGTCATCTATTCTAACTCTTACCCCCTGCTTTAATCTCTTCTGTGACATCATGAAGCAATGACCATGCAGTCTCTGCTTGAAAATCTCCAGGATGGGAAAATGATATCACCTTTAATTGTTTCTCATTCACTGTGAAGGTGCCTGGCAGAGAGGTTTTGTACTCACAGTACAAACATTTATTTCTGCTGCTAAAACTTACTTCACACATCCCCCAAAGGAAAATAATAAAATAAAACCACATAACAGTAACTGAGTCACATAAAAGGTTTACAATTATGTGACCACTGACATATAAAGCAATGGATTCTTGTTTATACAAAGTTTTGGCAAAAATAAAAAAGGAGTGAGGGAAGAAATGACTCAGAGGACAAGTAATAAAACCCCTTACCAGCTGCCAGATCCAAGTCAGCCAAACCCAGTCACCCAAAGTCACTACTACTTGGTCAACAATGTCAAATGAACAGGTGGACTGGAACTGAAGCTGAGAGTACACTGGAGTTTGTAACAAAGATGAGGGCATATAAAAAAAAACAAAATGGATTAATTGGGATGTGGACCTCAGCAGCTTAAAAAAGACAGGAAATTTTTGAAAAAGTAAATAAAGATTAACATTTCTCCATCACTGTTTGTGTCTGCAGGTCATGACTGAGATGGCTGTAATCTGAAATACAAGTCTCATTATTTGATCTGTCTAGGTAGTTTTTAATATTGTTTTATAAAATTGGGACATTTCTCCATTTAAAAAATAAATCAGATACTTTTAAGTTTTTCAAATGTGAAAATTCACTCTTAATCATGAACTTTATTGTAGATTACTTATAAGATCAAAAAGTATGGATTGTTTCACTATGTGTCTATTTCTTTCTTAAAAGTTTGAAGCTTTTAAGAAAATGTTTCAGGCCACACAGCAATAAAGTTACCCTGCTGATTTGGTCCTATACCTACCAAGGTCATCTCTTTAAAAAATCAAGCAGTGACATGGTTAAAGAAGAAAACATTTCACTCAGATAAGCATGAGGGGAGGAGGGGAATGCAAACCCTAGAAATGTGAAATGCATACCTGAATAACAAAAGGCCAAGAAAACTTAAAACAAACAAATAAACAAAAACAAATACAAAAGAACCTCTGGAATGATATTTGCCAGATTCCAGGATGCAGCTGGATGACTAGCAAATGTTTGAACTACAGATTCATAAGCAGAACAAGTATTTAAGCATTTGCTCCTCTCTTCACTATGCAATGCCAAATGCTGTTCTCTGTTACTCACAGGCCATTTCCATTGACTTCAAGTACCCAGACAGATATTTGAATATAAGCCCATTACTAGTAGTAACGTGAGCCCTCTAGCCAAATGCAGCTGGACTATGGGCCAAAGCCTGCCTTCCACAGCTCACACATAGCTCCTGAAAGGAGTTGTACATGTCTGAAGGTCCTATTTGGCTCAGAGTTCTATGGCACTTGGCTGTACGGCTCAAGTCACTACCAGAAATGGGCTATAATTCAAATATCTATCTGTAGATTCTCTCTCAACACCCAATTTACCTGGAATTATGCCTAGCCCTAATGGTCATTTTCTCATCGCATCATATCTTGTCAAATTGACACTGCCAAGAATGGCATCAGTCATTATGTCAGGTTCCACCAACTCTCTGATAAGGTGGGTATAAAAACATTCATTTTACCAGTTAGGGAAATATCATATTTTGATTTTATGATGACTTATTCAATCAATCACTTCAGTAGTCACATTCTAGGTTATAGTATGAAAGGTTATAAATTTATGAGAGCCTATGTTCTCAATATGTATGAAGTAATGAATTCCTCTACCCTTTCTTTCAGAAAAGGACTTAGGGTACCAAACTCCTCCAATTTCGATTGCAAATCTATGCAAAAACCCTATTAATAGTTATCCTAATTTCTGTCCTAGGAAAGGTTAAGTAAGTATCCACAAAACCTCAAACTATCCCCACATTTTTACTCTCCTTAAAAGAAATAAAGCTTCCTAAAACACTTTTGAAAAGTATTCCTTACATATAATTCAAACAAAATTTCAAATATGTTCCAAATGCTAACTTTTAATGCATAAGTTCATTTAATATAGACTATCCATCTATGACAACTTATAAAACATAGGATCTTAGATCTAAAGCTCAAAGGGATTTTACATTAGTTAATTAATTTTAGTTAGTCCAACTTTTTCGTTTTACAAATGAAGAAACAAATACCCCAAAGAAACAGGATTCAAGTTTAGCTCCCTTTCCAATGAACGATGACACACAATGTGATAGAAGAAATAAAAATTTGAAAGTATTTTTCCCTATATGAAATCATGCAGTTCTTGATATGGCATGATCCTTCTGGAAGTTCTAGAAGTTTCACAATGAAAGTAAAAGATTTTAAAATGTTTTTCAAATGTTTCTAACAAATATTTTTGTAGTGGCAAGGAACTCAGAAATGGAGTGGAAGCCCATCAATTAGAGAATGGCTGAATATGTTATAATATATGAAAATAATGGAATATAATTTTTCTATAAGAAATGATGGACAGTCCAATCTCAGAAAAGCCTAGGAAGACTTACATAAACTGATGTTGAGTGAAGTAAGCAAAACCAGGAGAACACAGAGTCACAGCAAGATCATGTGATGATAAACTATGATAGACTTAGCTCTTCTCAGCAATGTGGTGATTCAAGATAATTGCGATAGACTTGGGGTGAAAAGTGCCATCTGTATCCAGAGAAAGAACTATAAAGAGTGTGTATGGATCAAAGCATATTTTCACCTTCTTATTGTTATTGTCTGCTTGTTTTCTTTTTCTTTCTCATGTTTTTCCCTTTTGGTCTGATTTTTCTTGCACAATATGACTAATGGGGGAAGTATGTTTACAATTATTGTACATGTATAACAGTTTGCTTGCTATCTTGGGGAGGCAATGGTGGAGGAAAGGAGAAGTTTGGGACACAGAATCTTACAAAGATGACTGTTGAAGGCTATTTTTAACATGCATTTGGAGAAATGGTGTACTTTTGAGGGGAAAAAATATCAGTATCCACTGGCCAACTCCATTGGAAAAAAAAGAAAAAAAGAAAATTGTTGACACTAAAATATTTTAAAATTAATTTCATACTTCCCTATTAATTATGAATTTGAATGTGGTTGGTCAGTTAAGTAGTTTTTAACTCGCTTATAAAATCATTTTACCATTTACCATTTCAAAGAAACCCAAATATTCAGGCTTACAGGCTCTCAATTTCCTCATCTATAAAAAAGAACTGAATTAGGACTCCTGCAATCCCTTATATTTTTGAATCTATGATCAATTATCTATAATCCAATGAATATATGTAATCAAAATGGCATTAGATTTAAATTCAGAAATCGAGCTAAATGAGCCTTGCCCTCTTTAAGTCTTCACTTGAATGATAAGAATTATAGCATTATTATAAGACTTAAATAAGATGATATGTGTAAAGTATTTTATAAACTTTATGAAGACGTATAAGCAAGAACTATAATTATTATTTTCTGGCAGTCACTAAATTTGCAGAAATCAAAAGTCTCTTTTGCAAACTATCTCAAGAAACACTGTAAATCATAAATTTATAATCTATAAATCTATAAGATCCATAAATATATAAAGCCAATGATAGGTTTGTGCAATTTCCAAGCTAATGACACTGAGATAAATTTTGGATACTTTTTCGAATATTCAGTTATTTGAATGGCTGCAAATAAACAAGCTTGTCCTAGAAACAGAAAAGATGATCTGAGTAACAGCAAATGGAGTCAAGCCTTTATTATGTAGACCACTCATAAGCTATTTTAACAATTTTTTTCTAGGGATGTCAACATGTTCTCATAACATAGCCATGTCACTGAAATGATTTTGTGAGGAATCATATTTCCCAACATATCCTGAATGGTCACTATTCAGGGTCAAGGACTGAAGAATTAAATACTAAAAACTTTAGAAGAAAAACTCTAAAGTCTTACTAGAGAATGACTTTTAAAACTCTGCAAAAGAAAAATAGATCCATGAGTGTTTGGTGATTGGATAGAAGGAAATAAGAAAAAATGTTTTTGAGTAACTTAAAGATGAACTTGTTACATCACTTCTGTTGTTTTCTTTTTTCTTGAGCAAATCCTCTTATTTATCCAATATTTTACATACTTTTTAAAAAAATATTTCAGGGCCATAGGAAATAAGTCTAGAAAAAGGTAAAATTTAGGAGTCAGATTAGAGGCAGCAGCCTAATAAAACTCTCAATATTCCTTTCTAAGCAACTGTAAAATAACACCTCAAATCAAAGTTTGGAGTGGAAGAGCCAACAAAAGGTCCAAATAAGATATGTTTCTTGCCTAAGAAAACTCAGAAAGTCAGCAAGAGAAGTCTATGACACCTGGTTGTAGGCCTGTCCAGACAGCATACATATGGGAGCAGCAACACTGGCAGGTAGGGTAGCAGTTTTAGGAGCTTTGAACTAAGGATTATTAGAGGGTCAGACAATTAGGCAGAAGGAAATTATAGGGCACCTTTTGCTAGCACTAGGTATGGCTGGGACTGATTGGCAATTCTATTGTCTATATGCATTTCTGGGTTCTAGTTCCAGGGTATCATCAGTCACAAAAGACCTAGTTATAGTTCCAACATGAAAAGGCATGCTAGTACCAGCAGCAGAAGAAGAACTATGGTCCTTCATATTCTTCACAGCACAGACTAGAAGAACAGAGACCACATCTCTCTGATAGCATATCACACACACTAAAAACTTTCAGAACCCCAGAATTAGCTCTGAAAACAGCAGCATGAAAACATCTGAACCTTGAGAAATACCTCTCTGTGCCTGGGTGAGCAAATCCCACCTTTAACAAAAGTTTTAAAGTGGGAAAAAAATGTTTGAAAAGTGAGCAAAGAAAAACAACAAGAATTTGATCACAAAAAGTTATTATGGAAATAGGGAAGACCAAGACATAAACTCAGAGAAGCTTCAAAGAGAAATACTAATTGGACACAAACTCAACAAGAATTTCTGAAAGAGTAAAAGACAGAGATAAGAGGTAATGGGGGAGGGGAGGAATAACAAAAGAAATAAGCAATGAAAGACAATTTTGAAAAGAGAATTAATAGCTTGGTTAAAGAGGCACAAATAATGTTGAGAAAAACAACACAAAAAAACAGAATAGGCATAATAGTTTTAAAAAGTCAAAATTCACTGAAAAAAGAATTTCAAAAGTATAATTGGTCAAATATAAAAGGAGGTACAAAAATTCACTGAAGAAAACAATGACTTAAAATTAGAACACATGGAAACAATAAAAGATAAAAAAAAAAAAAGAAGAAGAAAAGAAAAAAAAATGTGAAAGAATCTCACTGGGAAAAAAAAAAAAACTGACCTGGAAAATAATGAGGAGAAATAATTTAACAATTATTAAACTAGCTGAAAGTCATGATCAAAGAAAGAGCCTAGACATCATGTTTCAAAAAAATATCAAAAAAAAAAAAAAAACCTCAATATATTAGAACGTAGAGGTTAAATAAAAATTGAAAGAATACATTGAACACTTCTTAAAAGAGAACCCAAAATGAAAATATAGGAAATACAGGTATAGTAAAACCAAGTTCCAGAGCTTCTAAGTCAAAGAGAAAATACTTCAAGCAGCCAGAGAGAAACAACTCAAATATTAAGGAGCCACAGACATAATAACACAAGGTTTAGAAGCTTCTATATTAAAAGATCACAAGGCAACAAAGAGAAATTCCATTCAAAATAACTGTTGATAGCATAAAATATTTGAGAATCTATCTACCAAAGGAAAGTCAGGAATTATATGAGCAAAATTACAAAAAAAGTTTCCACACAAATAAAGTCAAACTTAAATAATTGGAAAAATATTAAGTGCTCTTGGATAGGCCGAGCGAATATAATAAAGATGACAATACTCCCTAAACTAATCTATTTATTTAGTGCTATGCCAATCAGACTTCCAAGAAAATATTTTAATGATCTAGAAAAAATAACAACAAAATTCATATGGAACAATAAAAAGTCAAGAATCTCAAGGGAATTAATGAAAAAAAAAAATCAAATGAAGGTGGCCTAGCTGTACCTGATCTAAAATTATATTATAAAGCAGCAGTCACCAAAACCATTTGGTATTGGCTAAGAAATAGATTAGTTGATCAGTGGAAAAGGTTAGGTTCACAAGACAGAATAGTCAACTATAGCAATCTAGTGTTTGACAAACCCAAAGCCCCTAACTTCTGGGAAAAGAATTCATTATTTGATAAAAACTGCTGGGATAATTGGAAATTAGTATGGCAGAAATTAGGCATGGACCCACACTTAACACCATATACCAAGATAAGATCAAAATGGGTCTATGACCTAGGCATAAAGAACAAGATTATAAATAAATTGGAGGAACATAGAATAGTTTATCTCTCAGACTTGTGGAGGAGAAAGAAATTTGTGACCAAAGATGAACTAGAGACCATTACTGATCACAAAATAGAAAATTTTGATTACATCAAATTAAAAAGCCTTTGTACAAACAAAACTAATGCAAACAAGATTAGAAGGAAAGCAACAAACTGGGAAAACATCTTCACAGTTAAAGGTTCTGATAAAGGCCTCATTTCCAAAATATATAGAGAACTGACTCTAATTTATAAGAAATCAAGCCATTCTCCAATTGATAAATGGTCAAATGATATGAACAGACAATTTTCAGATGATGAAACTGAAACTATTACCATTCATATGAAAGAATGTTCCAAATCACTATTGATCAGAGAAATGCAAATTAAGACAACTCTGAGATACCACTACACACCTGTCAGATTGGCTAAGATGACAGGAAAAAATAATGATGAATGTTGGAGAGGATGCGGGAAAACTGGACACTGATACATTGTTGGTGGACTTGTGAACAAATCCAACCATTCTGGAGAGCAATCTGGAATTATGCCCAAAAAGTTATCAAACTGTGCATACCCTTTGATCCAGCAGTGTTTCTATTGGGCTTATATCCCAAAGAGATACTAAAGAAGGGAAAAGGACCTGTATGTGCCAAAATGTTTGTGGCAGCCCTGTTTGTAGTGGCTAGAAACTGGAAATCGAATGAATGCCCATCAATTGGAGAATGGCTGGGTAAATTGTGGTATATGAATGTTATGGAATATTATTGTTCTGTAAGAAATGACCAGAAGGATGAATACAGAGAGGCTTGGAGAGACTTACATGAACTGATGCCAAGTAAAATGAGCAGAACCAGGAGATCATTATACACTTCAACAACAATATTGTATGAGGATGTATTCTGATGGAAGTAGATTTCTTTGACAAAGAGACCTAACTCAGTTTCAATTGATAAATGATGGACAGAAGCAGCTACATCCAAAGAAAGAACACTGGGAAATGAATGTGAACTATTTGAATTTTTGTTTTTCTTCCCGGGTTATTTTTACCTTCTGAATCCAATTCTCCCTGTGCAACAAGAGAACTGTTCGGTTCTGCAAATATATATTGTATCTAGGATATACTGCAACATATCTAACATATATAGGACTGCTTGCTATCTAGGGGAGGAGGTGGAGGGAGGGAGGGGAAAAATCGGAACAGAAGCAAGTGTTTAATGTTGTAAAAAAAAAAAAATACCCTGGCATGGATTCTGTCAATATAAAGTTATTATAATATACATATATGCATATATATATATACATATATATAAAAGAACAATTATTAAAAAAATAAAAAATAAATAGATCACAGGGCATAGAATAGGATCATCTGAAAATCAAAGAGACTTGGATTACAAACACACCGACATACACATACACACACACACACACACACACACACACACATACACACATTCAGTTGTTTATATAAATCTATATCACCCAATAAGGACATAGAAGGGGAAGGTAATGAGAGACAAAGTAGGGTGATAAAAAGGAGGATATGTTAAGGGTGACAGTATTTAGAAGCAAAATAAACTCTTGAGGAGGCACAGAATGCTCTGCTAAATTGACTAGCTATACCATCCTTCCCAAAATCCTAGTTCTAAGATTCTTAATATTGAGAGGAAGGTTGGCTTTGGAACTGGAACTGTTCTCTATAGGAATTGAATTAAATTAGGAATTAATAGGAATTAAAACTCAATAAAAATGAAAAAAAAATTAATCCCATCCCCTCTCTAGAAACTGAGGTGGTACAATGTACTAAGAAGAAGTAGTAGTTGTTGTTGTAGTAGTAATGATAGTAGTGGTAGTAGTTGTAGTGGTAGTGATAGTAGTAGTGGTGGTAGTGGTAGTTGTGGTAGTAGTAGTAGTAGTAATAGTAGTAGTTGTTGTTGTTGTAGTAGTAATGATAGTAGTAGTAGTGATAGTAGTAGTGGTGGTAGTGATAGTTATAGTAGTAGTAGTAGTAGTAGTAGAAGTAGTAGCTAGCATTGATTTAGTACCTACTATGTACCAGATGTTGGGTTTAGTGTTTTACAACTATTATCTCATTTGTTGCTCTCAACAAACCTGGGAAGTTAAGTTCTATTATTATCTATATTTTGTATTTAAGGAAACTAAGGCAAACAGAGATTAAGTGATTTGTCCAAGATTACACAACTAATAAGTGTCTAAAATCACATTTGAACTCAGTTCTTCCTGACTCCAGACCTAGCATTCTATTTCCTGAGCTACCTAGCTATCTTGGGTAGGATTATATTGTTCTACATGTTGGAAAGAAAGTCTGCAGATTTGTATCATACCTTTGAAGTAAATAGTCTTTTGTTAAAATTAATTTATCAGAGCCCCAAGTCAAAGAAAAAATATTGCAAACAAACAGAAAGAAAAAAATCCAAGTACTGAGGATTGAATCAGACATGATTTAGCAGTTACTATCTTGAAGGTGTAAAGAACTTGGAATATGATATTCCAGAAGGTAAAGTATATTAACTTACAGCCAAGAATAACCTTCCCAGCCAAATTGCATATAATGCTGCAAGAGGAAAAAAAAAAAACTTTTAATAAAAGCTAATTTGACTGTTAGTGGCTTAATGGAACTTGGTCCTAGGAAACACCTCCTACACTTGTGTGAACACCATCCATGGATATTGAAGCCATCTGGAAAGAACCTAGATTCCCCCTCTCCAATTCTCATTGCTACAGAGCAAATGTAACATTCATGGCTTTCAAGCAGTAAGGGCCAGGGTAATCAGTGTTACATATATAAACAAATATTGGTAGAAGTAGTTTAGAATTCACAATTATGGATTCATTATGAGATTTAAAAGGTATACTGGAAAGTGTCCAGTTGTTTTACAGTCATATCTGATTCTTCAAACCCATTTGGGGTTTACGTGGCAAAGATTATGGAGTGGTTTGCCATTTCCTTTTCCAGCTCATTTTATAGATGAGGAATTTGAGACAAACAGGATTAAATGACTTTCTCAGTGTCACAATAAGTGTCTGAGGTCAGATTTTAATTCAGGAAGATGACTCTTCTGGACTCAGGCTCACACTCTATCCACTGCGCCACCTAGTTGCCAATACTGAAAAGAGCAGTGCACTGAGTCAAGTAGATTATGTCCCCAGTCCGCCACTAATTTCCCATGTGATCTTGGGGAAGATTCAAGATACTTTAGTCTGAACTTCAGTTTCCATAACTATAAAATGAGGGAGTTGGATTATATAGAATCTGATGTCCCCTCGTTTAATGAGAAACACTGGTGAAGTGAACTGAGAACAGATGTGGGAGACAGGCACATATAGTTTCAAGTTCTATCTCTGGCATATAATGACTTCATACAAGACCTGAGGTAAGTCACTTAATTTCTCAGTGTCTCGGGTAATTTCCAAGACTAATAATTGTACAACAGGTGCAAATCCGCATTAGCATAAGGAATCTCCTAACTGGGAGTTCCTTATAACAGTGAAATCAAAAAGTAAAATACTATTTCCAGTTTGAACTATCAACTGGGAACTTATACATAATTTTATATAATTTTATCTTTGTCAGAACATAAAGAATATCATAGCCCAATCTTCTGTTCTAAGTACATTAAAGTATTTAACACAGTATAGTGCCTGGAATCCAATAAATGCTTAATAGTTGCTTATTTCTTTTTTTTATTATATTATTCCTGCAAGGATACCCAGAGACACATTAATCATCTTTAGTAACATTAATCGCAAAATGTTAGAGTAGATCCCAAATATCATTAATTTTTTTTTCAATAATGCAAAATAGTTTTTGTATTTATGGATGATCTAAACCTTTCTTATCTTTATTTTTATTTTCATTTTTCAGAACCTGTGAAGTTTACAAATAACACTGAATCTTACCCACCGTATTTTATTGGTCCTAACATTACTTCTTCAAATAGATGGTCACTCTTTATTTTACTATCCTAGAATATGGTTACAACATGTTGTTTGCTCCCATCATATATATCTTGATTTAATAGACATTTTTGGCTTTTTTTTTCATACTGGAGAATTTAGATTTTTTAAAATACAATTTTATATGGCATTCCATTAGTCTCAATCATTTTAAATGATATTTGTTGGTCACAATTTTTTAATCTGTGCAATGAGAAAAAACTACAGTATACCAATAGTAACATACTGTGATTTTGCAAATGGAAAATCTAATGCTTTGTATTAAAAAAAATATTCTCCAAGCTGATATTTATTATATTTTTATCTTTTTTTGTCTAGATTCATGTATTAATGGGAAAACAGAGAATGCAGCCTTTTTATCAACTCTCTAGTCTACAAGCATATGGAAGATAGTAGCTGCCATACCATTTGATGTTGGTCAACCCTGGTCTTGTTTAGGCCTAGTTTAGTCCCAATTGCTCCAGCATCCCAGTCATGTTTGCTTATGCTGCTGCTTCCTCTGCTTCAGCATTGCCATCTCACAGGAAAGTACAATAAGATAAAGAAGAAAGAAGGAACAATTACATATGTTGTCCTTATATTGTCACACGGGTGATACAAGAAGAATAATCATGAACCCAGATGAGAGGAAGGTAAATTTTTTCAGTACTAGGAGCTAAGACATTGCCTGTCTTATGGTTATATTTTTGAGAGCATATTAAGATAAAAAATATTCAGTTTCTCCAATGGAATGTCTATTCATTGATCACTGGAAATTTAGAATACTGTTTATATATGTTTATATAGTTTAAAAAACATATTTTATTAATATTCTCTCCATCACATCAGAAATAGAATTAGGCCATATAGAACTGAGAATCATTTTGCATTTTTCTCTGGTTCATGGGTTACTATGATCAAAGAATTTCATATCAGGAAGCCAAGTGATGTTCTCCTCCATACTAAGCAAGAGTGGTTCTCAAAAAGAAGATAAAGTCCATTTCTGTCTGAGCCTTTTCCTTTTCCTTTTCCTTTTCCTTTTTTAACCTACTACCAAATGCATTCCTTTCACTAACAGACACTGGTTAGGAGCATTCTGATTTAATTTGACTATTCTATCAATTAACTTTAATAAAGAGATTTCGTAGGTATAGAAAGATTACATATATAAACATTTTGACCCTATATCTCAGAAGTACTTCAAGAAGGCAAGATCACTTCCATACACCAAAACACCAAAATCAAGACACTCAAGACCCTATCACACCCTATTCCCCAACAAGTCAAAACCAAATAGCCAGTGATTCATAAATAATATAGGTGTCAAGGTAGTTCTTAACCATAGACACAATATCCTTTTCTAAAAACAAAAAGCATTGCTTTAAATCCTACTTCACATTGCTATGACCCAAATACATCACACTGAATTCACCTACATTGAAGCTCAGTCTTTTTGCCCATTCATAGAATTTAAAGAGATCATGTTGTAGTTAATTTTCATCACTTTGACATTTCACTACAGTTGGTGTCAGCTATAGAGCTGAATATTTCACTGTATGCTTCTTTTCTAGATAAACATTGTCTATTGCAATGGAATTTATTGTAATGGTATTTGACCTACAAAATTTTTCATCATCTTCCCCCTTTCAAACACAATATGCTTCTGAATCTATGATAATATGCCTATTACATCTTTGTATTCTTCTATATGTGCATTCTTCTAATTAGCTTAATATTTATCCTTACTTCTTTAAAAGAACTTCAGGCTTTTGAGTGACCATCAAATGTTCTTCAATCTTTGAATTCAGTCTTTTGTCCTTTTGAAAGTCTGATTTCCAATGAATTGTCCCATTAATTTTTTTAAAGGGTTATTCATTGTGTGTTCAAGGATTACTCTCATTTTTACTTTCATTGCAATCTTTTTCTAATACTATAAAGATGTTTGATATGGATTTATTAGAGAGTGGGCAAAGTAAGCGAAAGTTTTCATTGATTCTATAAGATTAAATGACCTGTAAGCAACAGCCAGCAAGACACACTGGAAGACTCTGCCATATTCATAAACTAAAATGTCAAATGATGCATGTGACTTTCCAACAAAGCAAAAGATAAGTGTTTATTGGATCATTTTGAAGAAATCACTAACACCACAAGTGAAATGGTGTTTACAATTAGATTTACTTCTACCCACTCTATCAGACAAGACACTCAAGGCCCCAGATAAAAAAGTCAAAACTGAATAGTTACTGATCAGTAAATAATATACAACTCAGCTAGATTATGAGCACAATGTCCTTTTCTAAAGACAGTAGCCACTTATCATCAACAGCTGAGACACATCTGGTAAGTATTACTGGTACTACCAAGTCAGCAAAACTGATTTAGATGTGCTATGGATCACACCACCAGTATTTGGCTACCCTGATCTCCTCCTTGGCATGCTAGAGATACTGTGAGTAATTTAGGGTATATCTTCTCTATTGCCATCATTTCAAACATCTACCAATTGCATTTCTCTCACTGATAGATACTAGTTAGTAATATTCTAATTTAATTGGCCATTTTATCAGATAACTTTTACAAAAAGATTTCATACATATAGAAAAATTAACTGTATGAACATTTTGACTCTATATCTCAGGATACATTTTTTTCCAACACTACCATGTTTTCTGAGGAGACTGAGTTCATTCTTAGTTCATTTCCCATATGGTATTGTTATTGCCACACACACATCCAAAAGCCAAATGAGTCCTTGTCTCAGCTACAAGGGGATTGCTTTGAAGGTCATGCCTGCAGGACACTTCTTGCTCTTCTGAGCATCAACATGTGACTTTCCAACAAAGCAAAAGATAAGTGTTTATTGGATCATTTTGAAGAAATCACTAACACCACAAGTGAAATGGTGTTTACAATTAGATTTACTTCTACCCACTCTATCAGACAAGACACTCAAGACCCTATCACACCCTATTCCCCAACAAGTCAAAACCAAATAGCCAGTGATTCATAAATAATATAGGTGTCAAGGTAGTTCTTAACCATAGACACAATATCCTTTTCTAAAAACAAAAAGCATTGCTTTAAATCCTACTTCACATTGCTATGACCCAAATACATCACACTGAATTCACCTACATTGAAGCTCAGTCTTTTTGCCCATTCATAGAACTTGAAGAGATAATGTTGTAGTTAATTTTCATCACTTTGACATTTCACTACAGTTGATGTCAGCTATAGAGCTGAACATTTCACTGTATGCTTCTTTTCTAGATAAACATTGTCTACTGCAATGGAATTTATTGTAATGGTATTTGACCTACAAAATTTTTCATCATCTTCCCCCTTTCAAACACAATATGCTTATGAATCTATGATAATATGCCTATTACATCTTTGTATTCTTCTATATGTGCATTCTTCTAATTAGCTTAATATTTATCCTTACTTCTTTAAAAGAACTTCAGGCTTTTGAGTGACCATCAAATGTTCTTCAATCTTTGAATTCAGTCTTTTGTCCTTTTGAAAGTCTGATTTCCAATGAATTGTCCCATTAATTTTTTTAAAGGGTTATTCATTGTGTGTTCAAGGATTACTCTCATTTTTACTTTCATTGCAATCTTTTTCTAATACTATAAAGATGTTTGATATGGATTTATTAGAGAGTGGGCAAAGTAAGCGAAAGTTTTCATTGATTCTATAAGATTAAATGACCTGTAAGCAACAGCCAGCAAGACACACTGGAAGACTCTGCCATATTCATAAACTAAAATGTCAAATGATGCATGTGACTTTCCAACAAAGCAAAAGATAAGTGTTTATTGGATCATTTTGAAGAAATCACTAACACCACAAGTGAAATGGTGTTTACAATTAGATTTACTTCTACCCACTCTATCAGACAAGACACTCAAGGCCCCAGATAAAAAAGTCAAAACTGAATAGTTACTGATCAGTAAATAATATACAACTCAGCTAGATTATGAGCACAATGTCCTTTTCTAAAGACAGTAGCCACTTATCATCAACAGCTGAGACACATCTGGTAAGTATTACTGGTACTACCAAGTCAGCAAAACTGATTTAGATGTGCTATGGATCACACCACCAGTATTTGGCTACCCTGATCTCCTCCTTGGCATGCTAGAGATACTGTGAGTAATTTAGGGTATATCTTCTCTATTGCCATCATTTCAAACATCTACCAATTGCATTTCTCTCACTGATAGATACTAGTTAGTAATATTCTAATTTAATTGGCCATTTTATCAGATAACTTTTACAAAAAGATTTCATACATAAAGAAAAATTAAATGTATGAACATTTTGACTCTATATCTCAGGGTACATTTTTTTCCAACACTACCATGTTTTCTGAGGAGACTGAGTTCATTCTTAGTTCATTTCCCATATGGTATTGTTATTGCCACACACACATCCAAAAGCCAAATGAGTCCTTGTCTCAGCTACAAGGGGATTGCTTTGAAGGTCATGCCTGCAGGACACTTCTTGCTCTTCTGAGCATCAACATGTAACTGGCCACAAAATTTAGGCATTGGGATGCTGAGATATTGTTCTCCCTTCATCTAAAATAGAAAAGAACAAATGCCAAGGAAGGACAAGAATATAGTTTTGTATTCACAAGGCCACATGTCCTCAGAGGGGAAAAGGACCTCAAGGATTCGCTGTCCAATTGTCTCTCATTGGATGCCATCAGCAAAGGAATCCAACAATCAGAGTGTAGCTTTCTTAAGATGCCCAGTTCCAGCACACTCAGCCAAGTTTAAATAAAAACTTCTCTTAACCATGTGGCTCACAGATTTATTTGAACCAGTTACAGAAAGTCTGTTATTAATGCTTCACAGTCACTCCAGGCACTTCCATCCCACATCATGACTCTCCTAGAAGCAAGTTCTCCAGACTCTTTTACATAAGGAATTTACTTCAGTTCAGCAGCAATATTCTCTGCACATGGATCAGTTTCTATCATATTAGCAAGCAAAGACAGATCAAACATGATATTTGACCAAACAACCACATTAATCCACTGTACCAAAACAAAAATGAATGTTTTTAGTTCGTTAGATTCTTACCTTCCTCTGTCCTCAGATTTATTCATTCACTCAAAAACATTTATTAAGGGACTACTTTGTGCAAGACATTACAATTATATTTTTAAGTAAGATATAGTCCTTGTTCTCAAAGATCAATGAATCACATACCTGGACTTGTACTGTATACTGCTATGCAGCTAGAACTAAAATCAATCTCTTCTCTTCAAACTGAAATTCTGAAACAATGGTAAATAAAATCATTTTTAAATAAAAAGATTACTATGTATTAGAAGGGAAGAAAAACTGCATAGCTCAATCTACAAAAATTTTTAACTGTTGTTTAGCTGTTAATGTTGGTACATAATGCTGGTACAAAATGTTAAAGTCTTAAAAGATTCCTTAGTAGATAAGACAAAACAGATAACTTTGACAATACTTTGATTATTAAGATTTTAGTGAAGCATAAGAAAAGGAGGATATATGCACATTTAAGATATTTGCCATTGTCATTGAGGATGCCCAGAACAAAATTCAAATAGGAGAGAAGTTACCTATGAATGGTGTGATAATCCAGATGTTCCTCTCGATAGAGAACATTATTCTAATTGTATCTGATCATAAAATATTACAGTTCCTCCTAAATTATATCTATATTTACTCAAAAAAAGTTTTATTTAAATAACTAAAAATAGAAAACCAAGTGCAAGATTATCTACTATCCAATTAATTGGACTTCCTATTGATAATTATATATGTTTGTGAGCTATTGATTATTCTTTGATCTGTATCATCTTTTATTCTGGACATGCAATTCTTTGATAATGATATGCACACACACAAAAAAATGTGTGTGCTTGTGTTTATGGAAGACATTACAAATAGACAGTGAGTTTGACTCAAAATATACAAAAGTATTCATAAGAGCTCTTTTTGAAATAGCAAAGAACTAGAAATCAAGTAGATGCCTATTGTGTGGGGAATGGCTAAGCAAATTGCAGTATATTCATATTATTATGCTATAATTAATGGCATATATGATAGATAAAGAAAATCACAGAAAGTAAAGTAAACCAAATAAAGAAAATAATACACATAATAATTAAAACTTTCTAAATAGGAAATAAAAATAATCAAAAACAAATGTTTTCAAATTATAAAGAATATGCCCCACAGAAAAGAAAGAAAATAACCTTCCTCCTCTTCCTTTACAGAGAGGAAGAGTCTCTGGATATGGAAACTGCATATAATATCAGATTTGGAAGAGAGGTTATTGATGAGTTTTACTGGTTTTTTTCCTCAACTTTTTAAAAAATTATTTGTTATGAAGGACAGCTCTATAGAAGGGAGGGAGGCAAAGATTACAAGAGATAATTTGGAGGATGAAAACCAAAAGATATCAATAAAATGTCTTTTAAAAAGGAACTTACTAGATTGCTTTTTTTAATGACTTCAAGTTTCTTCTTAAAACAAAGACTTATTTTATTTCTACCCAATATTCTTCTGCAGAAACTGCATGACTATAATAAGCCTTATAATACTCTAGTCTTTGAAGACTTGAAGTTGAAGGTCACTCAGAAGGTGTAGAGAATCATATAGTATGTATGAATAAGCTACAACATATTATTTTTAAACTTGTTCTTGAGAAAAGCAAATGTAGCATAAAAGTCATCTTCAAAGAATTGCATGTCCAGAATAAAATATAGTCCAGATCAAAGAATAATCAATAGCTAGCCCACATGCTCTACTGTATCCTTATGCCAGGTGAATTCAAGGAAAGTTCAGAATTTTGGAAGGATCCCTGTAGCAAGCTTATGGGGGTACATGGATGAGACTTGCAAGCAATGAGGAATCACAGAGAGTAAGGTATACATCATTATGAGGAATATAAATAATTATGAGATCACAGATCCAGTATAGTACTCTACTAATGATGTTAAATGATCATGAATAATGGAGTGCCACAATATCTGATGAATCATAATTGTTAGTCACCTAAAGGGCAATAGAGAGATGAAAGATGGGCCTAAATAAGATGCAGTAGATTACTAATAGTTAATTATATGCAAAAAAAGTGGCTGAAATAGTATTTAAAATATATATGATCAGAAAAGGAAAAAAGGCAAAATAGTGGATAAAATAAGGAATAACAGATGGACAATCTGAATGCTCCCTTGTTAACTTAATGTAGTAATATTAAAAAAAAAAACAACTAAAGAAAAATTGTAAGTATATTGAATAAACTATCTATGGATAGAAGGATACCTGAACCAAAATTACAGAAGATAAGGAAACTTGGGTGTGTTGCAATCTGCACCAAAGGAAGATGTAGCCATATCAATGAGATCAAAGTTCCAATGAAATATTGAATTACTCCTAACATGTAATCTTTATATGTGAATCAATGAGTTAGTATTCTACTGAAGGAATAAGACTTTTTTTTTTACTATAAATAATAACGGGAGACTGATTACTGACCTAGCCACATTTCAGGAGGAAACATCTGTATGCTGTGAGATCATTGACAGATTCCAGTACAATTCAGAGTACCAATCAAATTAAAATAAATGATAAAAATAAAAACATATTGAAATCACAGCAGCTATAACCTAAACTATTTAAATAATATTAACTCTAAAAATTTGAAATAGAAAAAAAAAATCTTGATTCTATTGCTATTCCTTAGGGAAATCATAGAATCACAGAATCTCAGAGTTGGGAAGCTCTTGGCACCAAGAACTAGGCACCCCATGCCTGAAAGAAAGAATACCTTCTCCCTATAATGCATTCTATATGTGGTCATCTGTACTTTTCTTGAAGACTTCCAGTGACAAGGAACCTAATGCTACTTCAGGAAATTTATTCCAATTTTGGAGAGTGTTAAGAAGTTTTATCTCCATTATCAAATGTAAATTTGCTACTTCATAATTTATACTTATTGCTTATAGTTTTGAAGAGTTTTCAAATATTTAGTAAGAATTATCCTATTTCTTTTTCTAGGTTTTCTCTTCTCCAAGTTTTTAATCCCCAAATCTTTCAATGATCCATTTATAATATGATCTTGGTATCATACTGGTTATTCTGTTCTAGAAAAATCTTTTGTTTTGTTTTGTTTTCTGGTATCCTTCCTTAGAACTAAGCAAAGTCTCCAGATGTTTCTGACCACAGCAGAGTACAGCAGTCCTAACAAAACTTTCAGACTTCTCTATGACACCTTAGCTACCCAAAACTCATTCTTAAAGAGACCCTAGGTGTGGGTCCTAACTGACCAATTTATTATGGGAACAACTATAGTTACAAAGACTGAACCAGATAGTTCTAGCTTTATCAATAAGTCTTCAATGAGAAAACTTCCATGTTATTAGGAAATTTAATTACAATATTGATGTTCCCCTTCAGGTAAGATTACCCAGTCCTAAACAAATGTTCTTCATTCCCTAAGTTAACACCTGGTTATCAAAATTTCTCATCTTTCACAAGTCCTGAAAAAGCTTATAAAGCTCTTTGGGTAACTTCCTTATCAACCTCTAAAAACAAGACAGAAAAATGCTTCTAAAATTGTTAGGTGACAAAAAATTGAGAGGAATAGCTAATTCAGTAAATGACCAAGATAGGGTTCAGCAAAATCTTAACTGACCAATACTGGACCAAATCTAAGATGAAATTTAATAGAAATAAGTATAAAGTCTTATATTTAAGTTGTAAAAGTTAATCTCTTGTGCACAAAGAGAGGGGAGATGTGCCTAAATAGTAATTTGCAAAGGATTTAGAATTGTAGTGTACTGAAAACTTAATATTAATCAGCAGAATAATAGATCAATAAAACTAATGCAATCAATTATTGGAAGTATATTATTTACAAAACATTTAGTATATGAATGTAAGATAATACTATTGTTCTATAAGAAATGATAAACAGGCAAATTTCAGAAAGAAACTTGGGAAGACTTACATGAACTGATGTTGAGTGAATTGGAATCAAGGGAATATTGTGCACAATAACAACATTGTGTAATGATCAACTATGATCAATATTATAATGATCCAAGATAAGTCCAAAAGACTCATGATGGAAAAGCCTATCCACATCCTCTTAAGGGCCATGCCTAAGTATGAAGGGGCAGGTCTGTTCTCCAAAAGCCCCCACTGCTGTGAATCATAACACCCCTGAAGGAATTGCAAATCAGCCTTTACTGACGCTTGTGGATTGGGAATAAAATAAATCTGAGGCAAGAGAGAAGAGGAGAAAGGTCAGAGAATGCAACTGCCTCTCAGTCTCCTTGTATCATTATTATCCTCTCACATGAAGGGATCTATTCTGCTGGTCAGAATTAGATCCTCAGCAGCTAGTAAGTGGCTCCCATAATACCTAGCACCCACTAGCAGGTGGCTCCTGTAACAACATCCAGAGAAATAATTCTGGATTCTGAAAGATCAATAACTACTGTTTTTGCTTTTTTGTTGTTTTCTTTGCTTTTTTCTTCATGGTTTTTCCCTTTTATTCTAAGTCTTCTTGCACAACATGACTACTATGGGACTATGTTCAACATAACTACATATATCACCTGTATTAGATTGCTAACTGTCTTGGGGAAGGGGGAAGAAAGGGAGGGAAGGAGAAAAATTAGAGGCCCAAAATCTTACAAAAGTGGCTGTCAAAAACTATGCATGTAATTTGGGAAGAAAGTAAATACTATTAATGCAAAAATATAAAGGTTAAGGACAAGGAAAGAAGTTTGTACTTAAATATAATAATCCTTCCTTAGATCTGTTAGAATTAGGGAGGAAGACTGGTAAAAATCTTAGTCTTATTTTGTTCCACTACAGAGAAGAGGGGGAGCCCTGTCCCCTTTTTCAAGGAAGAACAGTATGATCAAAGTCATGGCCCTTTCTGCTCTTTTCCAGGCAGAAATCAAGGTCTTTCTTTGACAAAGTGGCAATATTTCAGCCATATAGAAATGCCTCTTTGTGAGTTATATGTAGATGATCCTATGGGAATACATATACTCTAATTTGTATCTCTCACACTTGACACAGGATCTGGCACATATAAGTGCATAATAAACGATTGGTGACTGACTTTAAAAAGAAAACAAATGTAAGAAAACTTGGAACTTGAAAACTTGAATTATTCTCCCACTCTATAAAATTAAACACAGAAGCATTAAAGGATCTTTATGACTCATAAATATACCATAGAGAACTTTCATAATTTATTATTTCTTAGGAAGAAATGGTAGTTATGTACTTTAAACTTAACCAATCAGTACCAAAGTTATATACCATTTACCTGTAGCATTGTTGTGGTTTTAATTTTATCTCACTTTACATACTTAGTTGGACATTCAGCACCTTTTCAACTCCTGTTTCCTTTCCCTTCTGATTGGAAGGCTTTAGAGAACAGCACTAACCTCATCCTAAAGTTTTTCTTTATAAAGGCCTGGGATCTAGGCTTTTCCAGCTAACTCTCCCCTGCCTCAACTTCTCTACCTTCCATTAGAGAGCCACCTTCCCTTTTTAGACTGTAAGATACTTCAGGACAGAGACTGTCTTTTTGTTTTCTAATTTGTATCCTGATCATTTAGGAAAGTGCCATCATATTGCAAATATTTAATAAGTGTATAGTGTATCATATTGTAAAAATTAAATTAAAAAGAATAAATTTCAATGATTAATGCTGCTTTCTGAATGAATTGGTTGGCTTAAACTCTTGGAAAGATAGACTCATGTGAAGGTGGTCATTCTTTTTTGCTGAGGTGGAAAAGTCCAAGGTATAAATTATGGTCTAGGACTTCTTTAGCTCTTTATTTAAAGAGACTAAGTTCAATTTTTGGTACTATCCTTTAAAAAAATCACTTTCTTTTTGGCATATTGCCTTCATCAGAAGTTTACTTTAAAAAAAAAATCTCAGATGAAAACTATTGTCTAGATCTCAACAGAAATGGGAAAAAGGGCCACTTTCACATATCAACTAATAAATATATTCTGGTTAGAAATTTTGTCTCCCAAACTGCAATCATTCCCAATAAGATCAGGAGTGAAATAAGGTTGCCCACTATCACCGTTACTATTTAATATTGTATTAGAAATGCTAGCTTTGGCAATATGAGTTGAGAAAGAGATTAAAGGAATAAGAATAGGCAATGAAGAAACCAATTTATCATCTTTGCTGATGATGTGATGGTATACTTAGAGAACCCCAAAGATTGTACTAAAAAGTTATTAGAAACAATCCACACCTTTAGCAAAGTTGTAGGATACAAAATAAACCCACACAAGTCATCAGCATTCTTATAAATCACTAACAAAACCCAACAGTTAGAGTTACAAAGAGAAATTCCATTTAAAGTAACTACTGATTGTATAAAATATTTAGGAATCTATCTGCCAAGGGAAAATCAGAAACTTTATGGGCAAAACTACAAAACACTTTCCACACAAATTAAGTCTGATCTAACCAACTGGAAAAAAATATTAAATGTTCTTGGATTGGGCGAGCAAATATAATAAAGGTGACAATACTACCTAAACTAATCTATTTATTTAGTGCTATACCAATCAGAGTCCCAAAAAACTATTTTGATGACCTAGAAAAAATAACAACAAAGTTCATATGGAAAAACAAAAGGTCAAGAATTTCAAGGGAATTAATGAAAAAAAAAAAAAAAAAAAACAAATGAAGGTGGCTTAGCTGTACCAGATCTAAAATTATATTATAAAGCAGCAGTCACCAAAACCAGTTGGTATTGGCTAAGAAATAGACTAGTTGATCAATGGAATAGGTTAGGTTCAAAGGACAAAACAGCCAATAACTTTAATAATCTAGTGTTTGACAAACCAAAAACCCCAGTTTTGGGGATAAGAACGTATTATTTGACAAAAATTGCTAGGAAAATTGGAAATTAGTATGGCAGAAACTAGGCATTGACTCCCACTTAACACCGTACACCAAGATAAGGTCAAAATGGATTCATGATCTAGGCATAAAGAATGAGATTATAAATAAATTGGAAGAGCATAGGATAGTTTACCTCTCAGACCTGTGGAAGAGGAAGGAATTTATGACCAAAGAAGAATTAGAGATCACTATTGACCACAAAATAGAAAATTTTGATTATATCAAATTGAAAAGTTTTTGTACAAACAAAACTAATGCAGACAAGATTAGAAGGGAAACAATAAACTGGGAAAACATTTTTATAGTCAAAGGTTCTGATAAAGGCCTCATTTTCAAAATATATAGAGAATTGACCCTAATTTATAAGAAATCAAGCCATTCTCCAATTGATAAATGGTCAAAGGATATGAACAGACAGTTCTCAGATGAAGAAATTAAAACTATTTATAGCCATATGAAAATATGCTCCAAATCATTATTAATCAGAGAAATGCAAATTAAGACAACTCTAAGATACCATTACACACCTGTCAAATTGTCTAGAGTGACAGGGAAAGATAATGCGCAATGTTGGAGGGGATGTGGGAAAACACGGACACTGATACATTGTTGGTGGGATTGTGAACACATTCAGCCTTTCTGGAGAACAATTTGGAACTATGCTCAAAAAGTTATCAAACTGTGCATACTCCTTGATCCAGCAGTGTTTCTACTGGGTTTATAACCCAAAGAGATACTAAAGAAGGGAAAGGGACCTGTATGTGCCAAAATGTTTATGGCAGCCCTGTTTGTAGTGGCTAGAAGCTGGAAAATGAATGGATGCCCATCAATTGGAGAATGGTTGGGTAAATTGTGGTATATGAATGTTATGGAATATTATTGTTCTGTAAGAAATGACCAGCAGGATGAATACAGAGAGGACTGGTGAGACTTACATGAACTGATGCTAAGTGAAATGAGCAGAACCAGGAGATCATTATATACTTCAACAACGTTACTCTATGAGGATGTATTCTGATGGAAGTGGATCTCTTTGATAAAGAGATCTAATTCAGTTTCAATTGATCAAAGATAGACAGACGCAACTACACCCAAAGAAAGAACACTGGGGAATGAATATAAACTGCTTGCATTTTTGTTTTTCTTCCCAGGTTATTTATACCTTCGGAATCCAATTCTCCCTGTGCAACAAGAGAACTGTTCGGTTCTGCATACATATATTGTATCTAGGATATACTGTAACCTATTTAACATGTATAGGACTGCTTGCCATCTTGGGGAGGGAGTAAAAAAAATCGGAACAGAAGTGAGTGCAAGGAATAATGTTGTAAAAAAATTACCCTGGCATGGGTTCTGTCAATAAAAAGTTATTTAAAAAAAAAAAAAAGAAAGAAAGAAAGAAAGAAATTTTGTCTCCATACATAAATCCTCTGAAGGCTTTGACTTTCCCCAAAGGGAAATTCATTTGTGATTGCTTGACAAGTTGTACAATGGGACATACTAAGAGGGGTGATGATTCCCTAGAAGAAAAGCATTTGGAGATACCTAAAAAAACAATTCTCCATTTGATTTATATTTATGTACTCAAAGAAATGGGGATATATAAATACAAATCAAATGGAAAATGGTTTTTGTGAGATTGCAAATTTAGAGATATCTTCACTCCAAACATTCATTAAGAATATTTGTGTCCAAACTATAGTGAGCCTTCCAAACTTGTATTGGTCTCATCAGCTACGCTGTACTTTGATTCCAACAAATACCTTGAGTCCAACATAGTGACATCATTTTGATCTTCATCAAGGATAAAGAACAACCACCAACTATTTAGGTATGCTATAGACTATTCTGGAAATTTATCAAATCTATCTCATGTCTTGGACATGTCTTTCTAGCTTTTGACATGAATAAAGATGGCACTTATACATAAGGGTGAGCTCACTGAGAGAACAGTAACTGTTTTTACTTCTTTCTCTATCTGTAGAGACTGAAGATGCGAGGCAGACGCGAGCTTGGGTTCGTGACTATGTGAACGATCTGCCTGGGTAGCCTTGGGGTGGGAGCACCTGCGCTCCTTCGGGGAATCGCTTTGGCCACTGCCGGGATGGGACTGGGGAATGCTGGGCTGCCTCCGGCTGCTGGCTGCCAGGCTCGCTGGAGGGTACAGGTACAGATGCTACCCGCCTTTCCTAGATCAGTTCCTGGTGCACGCAAACCCCAGCTCCATCTGCTCCCCGACATTTTTTCTTTAGGAAGGAGGATTGTATAGAACCTTTTGGGACCCATCAAAGAAATAAAAGAATTATATAAATTGCATGTAGATTATTGTGATTCTTTTGTGTATTTTCCATGACTTTGCACAACCCTTTCTCACTTAAATCCAATTTACTTGCATGTCATGACATCACCTCCATGATGTTTTTTTGGTGTGTCTTTGTGTTTTTTATGTATTTCATAAGATGAAATAAAAATTTCCTGTACCTGATAACTGTATGTATTCCCTTCACTAATTAAATGCTACCTCGAGGCAGTTAGGTGGTATAGTGTAAAGAGTATTGGGCCTGAAATCAAGAAGTCCTGAGTTCAAAGCCAGAAGAATGAAAGATCTAACATAAAAGATATAAATCTGGAAGACACCACATTGGTTATCTATTCTACCTCCTCATTTTAGAGATGAGAAAATAAGAGGCATACAGAAATTGAGTGACTTGACAAATGTCACAAAGGTAGTAATAATTGGAGGGGAAATTTGAACCCAGGCTCTCTGATTTCAGAGCCATTTCTTTTTCCACTGTATGCCTTTTTGAAATATTTTGCTAGAAACTTGGAAAATCGTATATATAATTTTCTACCTAATCTATATGTTTAGCAGTCCTATCAAGTAATAATTTTAGGTTAGTCCTGTATGAGCTGTTCTTAAATAAGCCCTATTGGTTTCTTGTGATCTCTTTTTTCTCTAGAAGTTCATGTATCAATCCTTTAATAGTATGTTCAATCTTTTTCCCAGAATAAAATCAAATTCACTACTCTTTACTTCAGAATCCATTTTCTGCCCTTTGTGGAAAAATGAAGGATCATTTGCTCTTTTCCACAGTGGTTCTTCTGTTCTCTTCTGTGTTTCAAACATTACTGACAATGACTTAGCAATCACATTTTTCAATTCTTTATTCTTTGATATCTGACTCGAATAAACTGAACTTAATATGGCTAGCAGGTATTCTCCTTTTTCTTTTTAAAGAATTTTTTTTATCTTTCCTAGTTCTTTGTTTAACCAAAGCAAAACAGTTGATATAGGAAGCCAAAAGAAGCCAGAAATTGGCGAGACCAGCAAACCTATGTTCTCCTTGCCAAACTTAGATACAGGGTAATGAAAAGCAATGCCAAATTAGAATATATTCTCAACTGATAAACATAATAGGAAAGATTGTGGAAACTTAGGAGTAGTAGCTCCATTGTAAATAGTAAAAAGAAGTTGAGGGGAAAATGAGTCTGAAGAGGCTCAAAATACATATTAAAGTGTTTAAATCTACCTCCTAAAATGAAAGTCTCCAGAATCATGCACTCTGGGTTTTAAGAATAATGAAGAGTTCCTTAAATCAGGGAATGAAGCTTTAATATGGGTGGACAAAAAGTAAAGAAGTTTCTGGCTATGCTTGGCATAGCCAACTTGGACAATTGTTATTTATAATTTTGTTTTTAAATTCCCATCTCTAATACCAGTTGTTAGAACCTTTGCTAGGACTTCAGGGGACAAAACAACTAGCTAATTCAGTCAATGCTGAAAGTATAGGCTCTGCTAAACTGGAAACAAACCCAATGGAGGAGACAGAGGCAGGAGCAACTGGTTACAAGGAGAGTTACTAGGATAGCATCCTACTCTCCCCTAAATTGTGACAAAAGCTCAACTCTTAAAAACTATTTGAAAGTACCAATCTTCTACACTGAACCAAGTGACTCCAAAGTAGAATGGAAAAAAGTGAAGAAAGGATAGAACCAAGAATGCAACTAGGAAATCTTCTGCATAATCTTTAGTCCATGGCAAAAAGGTGATGTTCTTAATATAGACTATTCCTAAGACTCAACATATTGTTATGACAAGCTCAGTGAGAGTCCTGAAGCTCAGGGATGAGGCCAGCTAAAGAATCAGGGCACAGGAGAATTTAGGTATTTTAGAGGGAAGGAAGTGAGCTTAGGCTAAGCTTCAGTGGTTTCCTGCCTCAAAAGTCAGAGGCAAAGAAAAGTCAATTATCCAGAAAACTGCCATATCTAGCTGAGGGAGGGAAAAAAAAGAGTGGTCTTACTAGGAAAAGGAGAAAAGAGAAGGAAAGGAGTATCAGGGGAAAGGGGACATTGGTAGGGCATAGACAAATTTTGGATAGGGTAAGGTTTGCTAATTACTGCAGCTTGATAATAGACTACATATATAGAATAGATATAGATCTAGATATAAATATGGATGTAGATATAGACATATAGATCTAGTATTCTAGTACTTGGAATGGGGGAGGAAAGAACCAAGAGTAAACAGTGAGAACACAGAATTCTGGGTAATTAAAAGTCATCCCTATCCAGAAGAGAAATAAAAGCATTTCTCAATGTGATATCTTACTAAAGTATGTCACTTTAAATAAAGAACTCAGGCTACTCTCTACCTGCCTCCATCAAGAAGAAGCTATTTATTTATTACCCCTGCAACAGCATCATTGTCACACACACACACACACACACACACACACACACATTTTAAAATGCCCTCCACCAAAAATGCAAAAATTATTATGGTATGACTATCATTTATTTCTATTTTTAACGAGGCCCTCAAAACCAATATAGTCCAAAATGAAAGGAGAAAGCAAGCAGTTAAAACAATTTCATGAAAAGGTTATTTTGCAAACAGATTACTCATATGAGTTATTAGAAAAAGACTATAAGTTGACTGGCAGTGGTGGGAAGTCATTTTTCCATGATGGAAATGGGGAAAGCACTAGAGATTTTTTAAAATGAGAGTTTATTTGATTTTCCTTTTGCATAAATGGATTTTATGTACTGAAAAAGTAGCTAATCTTGATAGATATCAGTAGAATTGGTATTACAGCTGATGGCTATTGGAGCCAGCTTTCTTATACAGCTTTTTCTTCTCAGACTTTCAATTGAAGATGACACCAATATTTATGTGAAGTGGGGAAAAGAAAATGGACATAAAACTGCTTCATGTTCAGTGGGGGAAAAAACCCTAAGACTAAACCTAATGATCTACCCAAACAACTAGCAAGATGTTTCTTAACATTGAGAATTCTGCTTGCTGGTTTAAAGCATACTTAAATCCAAAGGGCTATCAGATGACCTCTGAAATTGTTCTTTTATTTTTCTTTCAGTTTTGTCTTAAGTGAGATCCAAGTACTAAATACTAAATACACAGAAATTTAAATACATAACTCAAAACTGTATGCAAACTATATACAATAAGTAGTCATTCTAACTTTAGCTCAATGATGTTCAGAGAAATCAGTGTGTGTCTTATATGTGTGTGTACAATTGTATGTATAATAGTCAAATGACCTTCACTTACAAGATCATCATATGCCAGAATCTGAAGCACAGCTGAGATCACATGGCCTGATGTAGAAACAATAACCTAATTCCAACTATTTTTATCTACTCAGTTAATACTGAGATATGAATGATGCTATATATATATATATATATATACACACATATATATAATTTCCCAAAGAGTCAAAACTATTTTTAGAATTAAAATTGGTTTTTGGTAGCTCAGCTTACTGCCCCCCAAAGCAATGAGTCACGCACCAGAAGGGGATGGATTTGGTAGGCAAATACTAAGTCATTAACTGCTCAGCAAGAGTTCGCAGAACACCTTAGATCTCAGGATGAGTTTTACAAAATACTGTGCAGTTAATGTGAGTTGGAACATCAAGGTCATTTTGTTCATCAAGGTCTCTTGTTCTTTTTTTGTTTCTTTTTAAAGGTGCCAGGGGATCTTTCTCTTTCATTTTAGGACCATAGAGTTAAATTAGCTTTGAAGAAAAATTCAAATAGGATTTTCTTAGATTGGCTGCTGTCCTTTTACATTCCATAATGGTGAACCTATTCATGAGTACGAGGAAATGAACTTTAAGTTGTTTTTCTAGCATTTTTCTTTTTCTCTTTTTTTCCTTTTTTGGCGATGATAAATGAGTTCTACAATGCATTGGGTTCTCGTTGTGGAATGCACCAATGCAGATAGGCAACTTACATGTAACAATCTTAGAGAGAAATTGGGGCACTGAAAGCTTGAGTAATTTGCCCAGGGACACAGGGCCATTTAGAGTCAGACCTGGAATTTAAATCCAAATCTTCCCTACTAAGCCTAGCATTCAACTCCTTAACACAAGTCACCTCTCCTTTGCTTCCCATTTTATTATTGTTGATTAGTCATTTTCAGTCATATTCTACTTTATAGTCCCATTTGAAGTTTTCTTAGCAAAAAGAATTTGGCTACAGCAAAGTCCTCAGTTATCTCCTAAATATAAAATTTTCTTGGAATCACTTTCAAAATTTTAATTAGCACCTTTCTAGAAATGACTTACCAATCTTTATTTCCAGCCAAATCTTTTTTTTTTCCTTAATCCAATTTTAAAGACTCAGGTCACTCTATGACTTGAAGGTTACTTTAATAGTGGGAGAATGTAGAATTATACCTAGTTCATTCCATGGAATGAAAGATTTTTTTGAGAGGCAGTTGGGGTTGAGACTTGCCCAGTCACACAGCTAGTAAGGGCTAAATGTCTGAGGCTGGATTTGAACTCAGGTCCTCCAGGCTCCAGAGCCAGTACTCTATCCACTGTACTATTTAACTGCCCCTTGAAGGAATGATTTTTAAAAAGTATTTAATCTTTTCCTATGACCTCTGAAATTAACTATCACCCAAATATCCTGACATCTTTAAACCAAAGCTATCATCACAATGACCTGAGAATGTAGAAGCTAGCAGCCCTAGAAACCCTAAACCTCAAAAGTTGCCTGCCTAAAAATGTCTGATAAATACATAGATACATACATATACATATATGTATGTGTATGTGTGTGTGTGTGTATAACATTTCTTTCAGCAATTGCCCTGAAAACGTTTATATAACATAGCTCTGAATCATAAGGTAGATCTAATAATAAGACTGGAAAATTCATCTTATGCCCACAATAAGAAATCTTTGCAAGGAAGGGGCCAGAATAAAGAATATCTCAAAATATTAAAGGTTACAAGTAATCTGAAAAATCCCTTCTTTTTTCATACAACTGAAAAAAAGGAACATCAAGAGAAGTACAAATGATTTTCCTAGCTAATAAGTGGCAAAGGCTGGGTTTCAAATATAGATCTTTTGACTTTTAAGTACTACGTTCATGCCATTCCACAATTCTTAAATTAAATAAGACTCACCTCAAGTCCCCAGTGTTTTTGAAAGGTTCTGCTTTCTCACTCAGCTTAAATTCAGTCCAGATTTATTCAAACTGCTGGGAGCTAAAGGCCACCTGAAATTATTTTAATCATGAAACACTTAAGTAACAACTTTCCCACTTTCTATTTGCTCCCACTCTTTTTTTCCTGTACCCATCTATTAAAATTAAATCTTATGTTTGATTAATAAAACATATTATTTTTGAAATACTCATATTTCTTAGTAACTTTGAAGCTTTTTGCTTTCAGACAATGTGAAGTTTCTGGAAAAGACTACATTTTTCTTTTCCTAAGTTTTATTTTGCTTAGTCCTCAGAGACAAGCTTAACTGTTTTTATGAGACCTCTGACAAGCTATTATTTTTTGTAACAGCTATGAAAAGATCTGACAGCAAATTGTCCTGAGGCAGATGCTGGGGAAATGGGTGTGGCTGACAAGATATTTGGTGAACTCAGACACCTCTGCTCAGTGGACAATTAGGAACAATTATGCAAAAGTTCATTAAGTATCTACTCTCTACAAGGTACTGGAAATACAAAAACATAGATGAAGCAGATCTTGCCTTCTAGTAGTTTACATTCTACCTTGTATGCCTATCACTCTAAAGTAAATATAACATACATAGAAAGTAATACAATATTATTTCAAAAAAAAAAAAAAAGAAAGAAAGAAAGAGTACTAATAACAGTGGCTCAAGAAAGGCCTAATGTATGAGTCTGGCACCTAAACAGTGCTTTGAAGAAAACTAAGGAATTAATTCACCGGGACCTTTGAAATCTGACCATTCTATTTTTCTATTTAGTTTTAACTGAGGCAAAACTCCTTCTCCAGTCTTGAGTCACCCTGTTTGGTTTTATTGACCACCCTTCAACCCACTCCTTCCTAACATCACAACTCACAGACCAGTACTCTGTCCTTGCCTACCCTTAATGCAGGTGACTCATTCTCCCACGTTTCCTGTCTCCTCCACCTTGACTGCATCACAGAATTACAGAATATCAGAGCCGGAAAGCACTTCAAAGGCTGTCTAGTCCACCCTATACCTGAGAAATAATCCCCTCTTCAACATCCCTGAGCCAGTAGGTAGAAGATCTCTAAAGGAGAAAAAAAAAAAACTTACTATCACCCATCCCACTTAGAAACAACTTTAATTGTCTAGAATTGTTGTCCTTAAATAGAGACAAAATTTGTCTCTTTGCAGCTTCTTTGTTTATAGTTCTGCCTTCTAGGCCCTTGATTCTGCCCAAGACCTGTATTCTTTCCATCGAAGGCTGAGAAAATCATTACATCAACACCCTCTCCATTTAGGATACTGAAGTTTCAACCCAGTGGGGATATTAATGCCCTCTGCTGGCCTCTGAATATCCAACAAAACTAAAATAGCTTCTTGGCTGGGATTTAACCAATTAACTCCTTAGGTTTCATTCTAGAGAGAGTAGATCCTTTGTGTGGAAGTTCAAGCAGTTTTGCTGCATAAGGAATCCATCTTTAGTTAACATAATCAGAAAAATTCAGTTAAACACCACAACCCATTTTCCCACCCTGTACAATAATATATTATTTTCCTTGACCTTTAGGTAAATATTTTGTAGGTATCATCATATAGTCAATGCAAAAGTTTTGTGGGCTGTCCACCTAGCAACTGTTTCCAGGACTGAATTTGGCATAACCATTTATCTATTTTTAAAATATACTTTTAACTTCCATAGACATAAAAATCAGTCAAAATTAGCATCCTATAAAATAATATCATAGTCAATATTCACTAAGTGATTGAGTACATATTGAACAATAATCAGATAAACAAATGTCTGATTCTGGTTTAGCCACCACTCCTACTGACCACCCATATTATCACTGTTCCTTAATATACCATACCCCATTTTATCACAGTAGTCCCAAGGGACTTTTTAAATGTATGTTTTAGGCAAAAGGAAGATTGAGGATTGTAGATGATTTTAGCTAGGGCATAACAATGTAATAAATGATGCAAAGAAAGCATCCTCCATTTGTTTGGGTTTGGGAGGGTACATTATATCAATTAAGTCAAGTATCAGAACATTGCAAAACCTTCTAAATGAGACATTTACTTGAAAAGTTTCAAAAATTTAACAAGAATTTCCTTTTACTATCTACATAGAAAAAAAAAGTGGATGATAAATGCCTAATCGCAAACTATGACAGAAAATTGGCAAGATAGCTTATAAAGGTAGTACATATATCTGGAACAAACACTACAATGGAAATTGACTAGAGCCCAAAACTAAACAGAAACAAAAAAGCAAACTGGATTGTCTTTGAGAAATTGCAGTTAGTTTACTGGCAATAAATTTCTTTAGAAAAAGAAGCCTATATTTTCTAAGACCAGTGAAGTTATATGATCATGAGTCATAGAATATTACACTCTCCAAAGAAGTGATAATGAAGGATTTTTGAACAGTAACAGCAAATTTATGGGAACATATGGATAAGACTTAGAAAATGGACAGTGATAAAAGTGCTATGATCTGTAATACTGAAAGAAATAGCACATCTATGAGATCTCATATATTTCAGAATATGTCCCACCAGAAACAATCTTCAGTCTGAGAAAACCAGAGCAAGCATAGTTACCAGAGAATTGAAAGAGATACTAAGCACTTTTAACATATCTAATGAATTAAAGTCATTGAGCTCAGAAAAACTACACAGGAGATTTGGAAAGAATTGGTTGATATGATGGATGGCCTGACAGTTATGATCTCAAAAAAAAAAAAAATCATGGAAATGGAGCCATAATGGATGAGTAGCAGAATGGAGCACAGTTAAGCTCTATGCCATTACTTCTCCAATCTGATCTAAAAAAAAATCCATTATACATAATGAGGATTTGGAAATACAAATTGATTGATTCATTGGTTGAAATAATTGTGTTTACAATCCAAATTGGCATAGGGAGACAATAAAAGAAGCATGGGAACACTGGGTAAGAGGTCTAGAACCATATGGAACATTCCAACACAGAGAAAGATTGATCATTAGGGCAAGAAGAAATTCCAAATCCAACATAAAGAGACTTAAACTTATGCAAGATGCAGGAATAGGTGCCGACTAGTAACTCTATACCTCACTTCCAAGATCTAGGTTCCAGATCCAAGGCTGACTACAAAAAATGATGTTCAAGGTAAGGAATAGTCATAGGTTCTAAACTGTGTACTGAGTCAAGAGTAAGTCCAAAGACAAGCAACAACTATGTGACTGATCTCAGGAGCGGAACAGGAGTCTCACTTCAAGTCTCAAGCCCAATCTGAAGCCTATTGCAGAATGAGAGGGGCAGGAATCCCAGACCAAAAAGAAACCTGAAATATTATCACTGTGAAGTAGTTAAGTATCATAGTTCTCTAATAGAAACTGATTCCAAAAGCATTCTGTACAAACTGCATCTGGAATAAACCAAAAGGTATGTTTTTCTCAGATCCAAATCCAGGTCAGAAACTTGCAGAGCTCAGACCAAGAAGGTACCAACCAGACTTGATTCTGGATCAGGACTATTTTGGAAGCACAAAAAACTCTCAGATTCCCAGATTAAGTTGGCCCAGAGATCCAGTAATAAGCCAGCTTTCAACACCTAGAATTTATCTAGCACTTTGCAGTTTACAAAGTAATTCACAAATATTATCTCATTTTATCTTCTCAACAACCCTGAGAGCAAAGTGCTATAAATTATCTTCCTTTTACAGATGGTGAAACTGAATCAGATAGAACAGGATACTAAGTAATCTGCCCAAGATAACACAAAGTAGTAAGTTTTGGGGGCTGTATTTGAACTCAGATCTTTCTGAACCCACATCTCATGCTCTATACACTTTGCCACCTTGCTAAAGAAACCTGAAGGACATAAAATCAACCCAGACATATTTGTACAGAAGTACATAGAACTCAGCACTAACTTTAAGTACAAAGTCAAGAAGAATGAGCAAAGAAAGAAAAAACTTCACTATTAAAAAAAAAGCTATTATGGTGATAATGATGTTTAAGTTACATATACAGAAAAGAATGACTTGAAAACATTTACAAGCAAACTCTCAAAGAAAAATGTGACTTGAGCTTAAGTTTAAATAAATCACTGGAAATGTGTAAGACACACGCTATCAAATTCTTGCTTTTGTGTGTGTATATGTATGTATTCACATATAACATACACATACATAAATATTTTTCTAAAATAGATATATAATTATATTTCATGTGATAATAAATGTATATAAGTTACAGAGGAAAATTTTGGGGAAAAATGAGAGCTGTGGAAAAAATAATTGGAGTAAGAATTAAGAACTTGGCACAATTCATATAAAACCTCAGGTAAGCAACTAACTGAAAATAAATGGACCAAATAAAAGTTATTGATTCTATAAAAAAAAATTAAAACAATCAAAAGATTTTTTAAAAAAAGAAAATGTAACAAAATATAACAAAAACAACTGACCTGGAAAAGAGATTAAGGAGAGATAATGTAACAATTATTGGACTATTTGAAAACTATGACTTTTTTTTTAATAGCCTAGAGATTGCATTTCAAGAAATAAAAGAAAACTGCTCAGAGATTTTAGAACCATGGGGTTAAGAGGGAATATGGAGAATTCAGAATGTTCACATCCTAAAAGAAACATCAAAATAAAAACCCTCAGGAATATTTTAGCCAAAATCCAAGCTTTCTAGGTTCCAAACCACAACTCTTGCCCATCATATCCCTTCAGAGTCTGATAGAGATAACCCAAGAACCTCAATCTAAGATCATTAGGAATGGTAACCCTTTCATTCCAATGAGCTTTCTATTATACTGGGAAGAAGCCCTTGTGGAGATATAGCCTGACAATTAATTGACCCTACAAGTACTACCATCACCACTACTTTAAAAAAAAATTTATTGTCACTAAAGTCTTTAGCCCTTTCAGATGGTCCAACATCAGAAACTGTTATGATTTGATCAGTGGAAATGACATTGAAGAAGAGCCATTCCCATCTTGTTTGTTGCTGTATCTTAAGGATCATGAAAACTTTCCACTTGACTTGCAGCTAATATCTCCATTTCTGTTGTCTTTTCTTATGAGAAAATGAGTTCCTTGAGAGCAGGGACTTTGTTATTTGTATGTATTTATATCTCCAGGTCTTAGCACAGTATTTTGCACATAATGTGCTTAACAAATTCATTCATTCAAAGGAAAAAACAAAACCTGCAAGCAGCCAGAAAGTATCAATGAATCACAATCAGGATCACACAATTTAACAGCTACCACTATAAATGAACAAGGAACTTGGACTACAATATCCCAGAATGCAAAGTACAACATAAAGCAAAATTGAGTATTTTTAGTATTGCAGTAAATTGAGTATATACAAGAGGAGAAATGGACCAGAGGACTTTTAAGTTTTTCTGGTGAAAATTTTAAGTTCAAACACAAGAATCAAAAGATATATAGAAAGGTAAACATGAGAGGTTAACCATGTACAACTAAACTATTTATATTCTAATTAATACATCCTAAAGGGGGAAATGATACCTGTGACCCCTCAGAACTCTTATGATCATCCAGGGTCAGAGAGGCATCTTAATTAGAAAGAGGACTTATGTTCTTTTATATTTAGATAATCTTTTTTTAAAAAATGGAAAGAGAGGGGAAGAGGAATAATGGAAAAAATTATCTCATGGCCTATATTTTGTTTAAACTCCATTTGGAATATCAGATTCATTTCTAGGCATGACATGCTAGCAAGTATATTAAGTTGAAGTGTGTCTAAAAAAAAGTAATCAGGATAGTGATAAGACTTGGAAACTATGTCATATGAGTATTAATTAAGAGAAAAGAAGATTCTAGGGAGAAGAACTCTCTTCAGGGAAAAAAACAATCATATGAAAGAGACATTAAACTTATTTTGCTCGATGCCAGAGGAACAAATAAGTAGGAAAAAATGATTTCATATAAGGACAAATGTCCCAACAATAAAAAGCAGTGCAAAAATGGATTGTACCCACTGAATTTCTTCATTGTCTTCTCACTATGTTGGGGGCTCAGGTTTCTCACAATCAAAAAATATCAAGTAGCTTCACTTCTCAACTTCTTTTCTAATGGCAATAAAAAAAGAAAATCTAAGAGAAAGCCAAGGAAAAGCTTTCCATATCCTTGTAAGCCTATTCCACATACCTTCCCAAAGACAAAAAAAAAAAAACACTTTTTCTAAGAAGACCTAGAAAAAGATGAAGTCAGGTGTAATGAACTACACTACTTTCCTACATAATTTACCTCTTGGATATTTCATGAACTTCATGAACTTGGATATTTCATGAAGTGTTGTTTTTTGCAGATTCTTTTTCATTTTGTCTCATTTACTCTAATGAAGGATAAGGAAAGTAAAGAAAGATGTAAAAATTCAAACACTTGACTAATTCCATTTAGCTACAGTTCGAGTTACTGTACACTTGTTGTACAAAGTGATATTTAAAATGAGATGCTAATAAAGTTGCACAACAACTGGAAAGATATGATGAAATACTTCTCATCCTTGATTGGGCTGTCCACTCAGATAGCTAAAGACAGGATATGTGTGATAATAAAATCTTAAATCTGAGAACGTAATTACTTCTGACATCTCCAACTAGGCAGCAGGCTGCCCAAACACTGCTGTTCAGTCACAAATTCTAAGCCTAATGAAGTGAGAAGAACACAGTGTAGATACAAATTAAAATCTACTTACCAAGAACCGTCTGTGGGGTTTTTTCCTTTCTTTTTATATATTTCCTCATTTGGGGCATAAAGGGTAGAGGAAATAATCTGTTAGTAATAATCACACTTTTATATTTAAATTATAAAACTAATATTAACTGAAAGAAATAACTATAAAACAGACTCAGTGCCTTTGGCTTTCTTGAAAATCTTTTCGGTCAAATTCTTTTTTTTTAATCTCACAGGTAAGATAAAGAAAGAAAAACTACTCTGAAAATGATTAATCATTTAGCACTCTACCATAAAATTTTCCCAACCTTTTCATCCAGCTTAAAGATGTTTAAAAGTCCAATTTTCTTGTCAGTTACATAGTTATTGACATTGTATGTCTGAGGAAAGAGCTGGAAATTCAACATAAGAGTTCTATAATTAAACTGCAATCGAGTATAATGTAAGTAACTAGATAAATACTACAGATTTTTTTTTTTTTGGAAAATTTTCTCTATCCTGAACAATCACTTGAATTTACTTTATAATGATTATATGTTTTGTTTGTATGAATTGTTTGCTGACCAACCTTTCAGAATGAGGAGAAAAAAAACAGAGAGGAAACACATCTTATGTTTACTATGACTCAACACCAAACCTTTCCCACATTCTTTCCTACCACCTCTTGAGTAAACTAGAAGCTGAAATTCATCTTCCAGGACAAAGAGCCTTCAATGAGTAAACCAGACCTCATTAAGCATATTAAAGAAATACACTATCCATCATTCAAAAGCCAATCATATTCCAACAGCTTAAACTTTTAGGATTCAACAAAGTCACTTGGGCTTTTGTTAATCAATGAGTATTCCTTACCAGACAACTCCCTAGACTTAGGAGCAAAAAGGGCAAAAGAGAGTTCTTCCTACTATTTCAACTTGAAGGTACATGGGTCCCTTATTCACTGCACAGAAAACTGAATTTGGGTTGACAAGAGCAAATCATGTTGAAAATGGCCCCATTCCCCACTTTGCTCTAAACCAGTGGTTCTCAAACTTTTGTTTTCAGTATCTTTATCCTATTAAAAATTATTGAGGATCTCTCCAAAGCATTTTTGTTTATCTGGATTATATTTATAAACATTTACATATTGGAAATAAAAACTATTTTTGAATTTGTAGACCCTCTAAAAGGGTTTCAGAGATCCCCAGGATTCTCTAGACCATACTTTGAGAACCACTGCTCTAAACCATTCAAATTCAAGTTTTCTTCAAGCTCATTATATGTATTCTTGAAGAATATCACAAAAGGCCTGCCATTAGTGATAATCCCCAGCAAGTATTCGTTTGATATTAGTTGTTCAACTGCTCCCCTCTCTTGTTTCTTCTTACCCAGATCTACTATAAAACAAAAGAGAAGACCAGCTTTTCTCTTTCCTTGTAATTTAGGATTGAGCCCACAAGTCTGAGTTTTCTAAAGTTTTTACTACTACTAACTAAAAATGTGGCTGTGCAGTTGTAAATAGAATTACAACACCAAAAATTAGGAATATTTTAATTGAAATCCAGTCTGTGTTATTTCCTACCTATATGTGTAGATGATGTCCTGGAAGGAACCTCTTGCAGCTTTCTAAACCTCTAAAACAAATGGATAGTAGATTTAGATTTAGATTTATATCTGAAATTAATCATAGAGGCTAACCCTCTAATTTTATAAATGAGGAAACAAAAGTATAGACTTACCCAGGATCACGTAGCTAGTGATTAGAGTAGCATCTGAACCCAAGCTCACTATCAGCATCTTTGCATCATTGGAAGGACTTCCCATTCCTGAAAATCTCAGGTCCTTCATATCTTTGAGTAGGAAAAAGATAAGTAACAGACTTGTGATTTTATTGGTTTAGGGAATTACCATAAAATGACTGCTACCAAACCAGGTAACTTCTCTATGACTCTAAGTCACCTGATCCCATCGGTTTTTTTGTTTGTTTGTTTGGGGGTTGTTTTGGTTATTGTTGTTTTTATTTTTATTTTTGTTTTAATGTGGCTCAAATAAGACTATCTGTTCAAAGTAAGCATTATCATCTGCTAAGCTTCACTAATTTCCTTATCTCTAAGGAATGCCTCAAACTCTCAACATCTCTCTTGTATCCAACAGGGATACAAGGAACCCAATGAATGATTAGGCCTTTCCTGGCTCTTATACTACCTCCTTCAGAACTAGCATCACCTGCTGGGCTTCCCACTGATTTCCTTTTCTCTGAGGGACTCCTCTAACTTTCAATTAATTTGCATAGCTTAGCTAATTGTCACAAGTAATCCTATGAATGATCAGACCTTTTCTGGCTCAAATTACTAGTTCTACCTAATTCCCAGATTATCTTTGATGACTCATTTCTCAGATAAGTCTCCCAGAGAATAGTGTCCAAGAATCCTAGCAGCACAATTTTTTCCAAAGGTGGGAGTAATGCTTTCATATTCAGTAATAATATAGATAATTCCTGCCAACAATAATAAAAAAAAAGAGTTTTTCTATGACAAACTGGCAAATTCTATGACAATTTCTTAGAGAAGGTGGGAAATGCTCCCAATTCTGAGGGACACAAATATCAGATCTTCAATATTAGCTCCTCCCATCTAAATATACTGATGATCCAAGGGATTGAAATATTTTCTTTTGACTGCTACAACTAATTAATGAATTCAAATCAGATTACCCCCTAAAATATTTTTGAATTGGGCAAGACAAAAGCTCTTACAATTCAAAAACCACATGGTTCTGGGCATACCATGCCAGATTTTAATTGGAGGTTCTGGCTTCTAATCTTGGTTTTGCCATTTACTATCTATCATACTTTGGATGACTCAATTAATCACTCTAGGCCTCATGTTCCTCATTTGTAAAATGAGGAGGTAGGACTAAATGACCTATAAATTCCTCTCTAGCTCTAAATCTGTGATATAATATTTTATCATCAATCAGCATGCAAGGGAACAATTTCTATACCATTTTATTTAGAATAGACATATGAGCATCTCCATCTACAGTCATAAACACTATAATAGAGTATAGCCCATATCAAAAATTATATTCAACTTTGACCAATTAATAGTTTCTGATAGGCCATTAAGATTTCTGATGCTAAGGAATTTTTACACTACTCAAAAAATAATAACTCATTTATTTGCATATTAATTTAACAAGTCTGCAAAGAACTTTACAAAATTTTTTAAACTTTTATTTCCAATTAATAAGCATCTGTTGTCCTCCATATTCAAATTGAAACGAAAAACCCTTGTAACAAACATACATAGTCAAACAAAATTTCGGCACTGTTCCCATCCATATCCAAAATCATATGCCAAATATGGAAATATATTTTAAAGGATTTTACATATTTAACCTATATTGGATTGTTTGATGTCTTGTGGAGAAAGAATACAAAGGAAGAAGGGAGAAAAATTTAGAACACAAAGTTTTACAAAAATGAATCTTGAAAGCTATCTTTACATTTATTTAGAAAAATAAAATACTATTTTTAAAAAGACAAAGAAAAGACACATATCACATTCTGAATGGTGGCCTAACACTTCTTCCTCTAGAGGTGGGTAGCATGCTTCATTATGAGTATTCTGGAGTCATAGATTGTTACCAAAATAACCAAAATTCTTAAGTCTTTCATAATCATTCTTTTGATTCCTACAATCTTATGAAGAAAGTAGTACAGGTTTTATTGTTTCAATTTTACAGAGAGTTTGTGAGAATAAATGACTTGTCCAAAGTCACACAGCTATCAGAGACAGAATTCAATTATGATTCCCAAACCCTCACTGTTCCCCTTTTAACCACTCTACCAGCAAGCCTCTCTCATCAGATGTCTAGGTCACAAATTTAGCTTAGTTACTGGTCATTCTATCTTTCCAACCTGATTCTTGAAAAGGACTTCACAAGAAGGAAATGGGAGAAATCTGGGCTAGCTGGTATGTGCCCTTGATGATTTAATTTTCTGTTGTGTGTTACATGTAATGTATTTCTGTAGTGAATTTTTTTTTTTTTAACTGAGGCAATAGAGTTAAGTGACTTGCCCAGAGTCACACAGCTAGAAAGTGTTAAGTGTCTGGCTGGTGCTGTATCCACTGTGTCACCTAGCTGCCCCATCTATAGAGACAGAGAGAGAGACAGAAAGACAGAGAGAGACAGAGAGAGACAGAGACAGAGAGACAGAGAGACAGAGACAGAGAGAGACAGAGATAGAGAGAGACAGAGATAGAGAGAGACAGAGAGACAGAGAGAGACAGAGAGACAGAGAGAGAGAGAGAGATTGAGTGAGAGAACAAATAGCTAGTGGTAAATGTAAGTGTCTGAAGCTGGATTTAAATTCAAATCTTCCTGACTCCAGGCCCAACCCTCTAACCACTGTACCACCAGCTGCCTAAACCCCAGGTCATGTAGTCTAATGGGAAAAGTCTATATTTACCATTACCCATTTGGCTAAGTACTCTATAAGGGAAGGGACTGCCCCCGCCCCTCTGAAGCTGGTCAAGTTGCCAAAAATAATAGAGTCTAGTATTTCCATTTGACAGTTGAATTATATATAAATGGGGGAAAATATATTCCAATTAAGCTAAGAACATGAAAATTTCAAGGAATAAAATAATTTACTAATCATTGAGTAAATATTGAGTACCTATTTTGTACTAGGTTCTAGAGGAAATTCAGAAGAATCTGAAGAATCTAGCTTTCTATCAAAGGCAAGGGTCCCTTGAGAGGAAAGTGAGGAGAGGGCAAAAATCCTTTGTAGGAAGAGAACACTCATAAAATTAGAATTTTTAAAAATTGGATATATTTAAATATCATTCAATCTATTTGATTGAAAAGTTACAACAGGTTCCTTAAATCTAAAATATGACTACAACCAATATCCTGGCATTTCTCCATGTGTTTCACAAAAAAATAAATAAATAAATAGACAAACAAATGAACGAATGAATGAATGAACAAATAAATAAATGAATCAATGAATGAGCTTGGGGAAGGGGGAGTTCAAGTACCCAGAACTTGGAATATGAAGTGCTTCCTTGATGAACTTATACAGTGTGAATTGCCATGGGAAGTGAAGTAGTAACCAGTGTCAACTTGTGAGTAGTGCTACTACAGTACATGGAATGTAACATTACTCTATAAGGGAGTAATAGTTAGCAATTTACAGCAGCCCAGAATACTTGAAACTGCTGTGGCATTCAAGCGCCTAGAATCATTCTGCACATTCCTTGAGAGTTACCATGATAAAGTGTTCATTGATGCACAGATAACTGCAAAGCAGGCAAACGGGAAAATGACTTTTTAGAGCAAGGTTTCAAGGTCAGATGTCACCCAACTGTGCAGGACTAAGCTGAAACCCTTGATGACAAACAAAGGCCCGACACGATTTTTTAAGGTCCCTGAGATGAAGTTCAGATGGGATTGGATGAAACTTTCCCCTTCCCCCCACTCCTAGAAGGCTGTTCTGCATTTTATGGGGCAGCCTTTGGCATAGTTTAGCCAGCTCGCTAGCTAACCTCACAGGAGAGGAATTTGCAAACAACAGACACAGACTCCAATGCAGCAGCCTACAGTTCCTAGTTGGGAGTGGAGATTTAAACTGGAAAATGAGACTATTAGGAAATTCTGGTGTAAAACTACCTCTGGAATTGACTCAGAACCCTTGGCATTCTTTTGGGGTTCTCAGGACTACGATTCATGTTTGCCAAGGAGAATTCCTACCAAGACCCAGCTCTAGGCACCCCTTGGACTTCTCAGTGATGTGGATGTATAAACACAGATACCCCCACATACAATCAATCAACAAACATTTATTAATAATAACAAAGTACTTTTCATATATTATTTTATTCTCAGACCAACTCTGTAAGTAGATGCTATTGTAATCCCCATTTTATAAATGAGAAAATTGAGGCAAAAGAGGTTAAAGCAGCTAGGTAGAATAGGAGCTCAGGACTTGGAATCAGGATGACTTGAGCTTAGATCCTGCCTCAGATACTTGCTAATTGTGCAATTTTTTTGTCTCAGTTCCCTATTTGTAAAAATGAAGAAAACAAAAGCACCTGTGTTTCAGAGGTTGTTGTGAAGATAAAATGAGTCATTTGTAAAATGCTTTGCAAACTTCAAAACATCAAATAAATACTAGCTATCATTATTAAATGACTTGTCTAGTATTCCATGTTAGTAAATGATTGAGGCAGAATTCAAACTCAGGTCCCATTGGACTACAATAGATGGTCTTCATAACTTCATATCCAGTATGCTATTCACTGCACTTCCTAGATACCTCATGAGCAGAGGCTCTTAAATCTCTCTCATGTCATGTATCTCTTTGGATTTCTGATGAATCCTAATGGTCTCTTCTTTTAATGTATTTTTTTTTTTTGGTTTTTGGTTTTATGTTTTATTTTTAATTCAAAATTTAAAGAACGGCTAAACTTCAGTTAAAAGTTAATTAAAATAAAGATGTAAATTTTTTGCTATCCAAGTTCATAGATGCCCTGAAGTCTCTGCTCCGACTCTCTTTGAGTTGCATTTATTTGATGTTTTGAATTTCAAATTAAGAATCTGGACTATCAGCAAGAGATAGAAAGAGAAATTCCATTTAAAATTATTGTAGACAAAATAAAGTACTTGGGGGTCTACCTGCCAAGACAAACTCAAGAACTATATGAACACAATTATAAAACACTTCTCACACAAATAAAATCAGATCTAAACAATTGTTCATAGCTAGGCCAAGCTAATATAATAAGAAATGACAATTCTGCTTAAATTGATCTACTTGTTCAGTGCCATAACAATCAAACTGCCAAAACATTGTTTTATAAAACTAGAAAAATAATAACAAAATTAATCTGGAAAAACAAAAAGTCAAGAATATCAAGGGAATTAATGAAAAAAATACAAAGATGGTGGCTTAGCAGTACCAAACCTAAAATTATATTATAAAGCAGCTGTAATCAAAACCATTTGGTACTGCCTAAGAAATAGAGTGGTGGATCAGTGAAAAAGATCAGATACACACAACACAATAATCAAGACTTATGGCAATCTAATATTTGATAAATCCTCAAACTCCAACTTCTGCAATAAAAGCTCACTGTTTGACAAAAATTGCTGGGAAAACTGGAAAATAATATTCGGAAACTTGACTTAGACCTACATCTCACATCCCACACAAAAATAAGGTCAAAATAGATACATGATTTGGGCATAAATTATGATACCATAAACAAATTAGGAGAACAAAGAATAATTTACCTATCAGATCTTCAGATAAGCGAGAAATTTATGACCAAACAAGAACTAGAAAACATTATGAAAGGCAAAATGGACAACTTTGATTACATTATATTAAAAAGGTTTTGTACATACAAAACAAACACAAACAAGATTAAAAGGGAAGTACAAAGATGGGGAAAAAATCTTTGCAGTCAGCATTTCTAATAAAGGTCTCATTTCTAAAATATATAAAGAACTATATCAAATTTGTAATCATTCCCCAATTGATAAATGGTCAAATGATGACAAATTTCAAATGATGAAATTAAAGCCATTTATAATTATATTTTAAAATGCTCTAAATTATTGTTGATTACAGAAATACATATTAAAACAACTCTGAGATAACCACCTCTCAGACTGGCTATGATGACAGGAAAAGATAATGATAAATGTTGGAAAGGATGTGGAAAAACTGAGACAGTAATGCATTGTTGGTACATTATTTTGTGAAATGATCCAATCATTCTGGAGGGCAATCTGTAACTATGCCCAAAGAAATATAAAAGTGGGCATATTCTTTGACCCAGCAGTGCCATTACTGGGATTGCATTCCAAAGAAATCATAAACAAGGGAAAAAGACCCACATATTCAAAAATGTTTGTAGCAACTCTTTTTGTAGTAATAAAGAATTGGAAAGGGAGTGGGTGCCCATCAACTGGGGAATGGCTGAACAAGTGGTGCTATATGAATGAAATATTATTGTTCTATGAAAAAAAAATGATGAACCAACCAATTATAGAAAGGCCTGGAAAGATTTACATAAACTGATGCTGAGAGAAACAAGCAGAAGCAGGAATACATTGTACACAATAACAACAAGAATGTGTAATGATCAATTATGAAATGCTTGGTTCCTCTCAGTGATTCATTGACCTAAAACAATCTCAATAGACTTTGGACAGAAAATGTCATCTGCATCCAAAAAGGAATTAAGGAGACTAAATGTAAATCAATACATGCTATGTTCACTTCTTTTTTCTATTTTTTTAAATATTTCCCACGATGTTTCCCTTTTGCTCTGATTTTTCTCTCCCAACATGATTTATAAAGTAATATATATTAAAAATAAATAAACTTATACAATTTTTAAAAAAGAATATTGGTTCTAGGGCCTTATATTTCATTCCTCTTTACTCCCCACTACTCTCCCTATTCAATTTACCCTGATTTGCAAAGAAGGGCATAAATGTACCAGTCAATAAATATAATTTATTAAGCACTTATTATGTGCCAACCATTGTGCTAATCCCTAGGGAACCTCAAAAAATATCCATTCGGAGGGTCAGTCCATCTGGACCATCTGCAAGATCTGATAGCTGCGGCCATGGGCAGTGAGGTAAAGCCTCCAATCATTTTTCCCCAATCCTGGATTTCTCCTCTGCTAATTCTAGCAAAAAGTTCCCTCCAGCCTAATGATTTTTTATTTGAAAACTTCCTTTTGGTGACTCATGCCCAGCTTACTTCTCCTTTGTTGAACTCGGAAGATTTCTCTGAGATTACTACCTATAAGTTACCTGTCTGTTTTTTCATTGTACTGTCTGCAATCTGTTCACTTGTCTCTGCTTGTTGTATTGAAGATGACCTTCTTAAACTATTTTCCATGAGAATAGAGTTAAAAATTTAAAAAAAAAATTTACTGTATTTTAGCTTACACCAATGACAGGCATGAAGGCACCTAGATTGCGCAGTGGATAAACCATTAAGATGGGAATTAGGAAGACCAGAGTTCAAATTTGAAATTACACACTTACTAACTGTATGATCTTTGGCAAGTCTTGACCTCTGTTCACCTTAATCTACTGGAGAAGGAAATGGCAACTCGCTTCAATATCTTTGCCCAGAAAACCCTATGGACCACAGGGTCATGAAAAGTCAGACATGACCAAACAATAAATGAAGAGAGCAGCTGACACTATAATCCACTTACCAATGAAGAACCTCTTTCACAGGAAAGTCTACAGTTATGACAATTGGACCTTTCCATTTTCTTTCTCTCCATTCCTAATTATTATACCTATTTATTAGCTGCAGAACTTCCAAAAGAAGGAATCTCTTCCAAAGAAGGGATCAATGGATCAATTTATAAACACTTTTGATGTGTCAGAGTTAGGTACTGGGGAGAAAAAGACAAAAATGATAAATCCCAGCCCTCAAAGAGTTTATAATGTATTCTGTAAGGGAAGGGTGAAGCATATACATAAATAAATATAGACTAAATAAATGCAAGGTAATTCTGGGGAAGACACTAGCAATTGTGAAGGCGATAGAGAGTCAGGAAAAGCTTCACATAGTAATTGACAGAGTTATGATAAGTTCTAAGAATTCCCACTGTAGGGCCATGTTATGCTTATTATTTAGAGTCCAGAATATCATTGGCTACAGATCCCCTAATGTGCATCAAGCCAATCATCTTTCTGCCTGCCATTGCAAGTGAAGAACCACCTAATTTTTTTCACTTTTCACCCTTAGCCTGTCTTTTCCACATTTTTCACTGGAAACTAAGTAATCAAATCAATATGGCCATTGATTGTGGAAAGAATATATCAATCAACTCTCCTTTAGCTCTAGTAACCATTGCTGTGTCTTTCCAGACCAGTGCACCCTTGCTTGGTACCTTATCTTTAGGATTTGCTGACATATAGATCGCTGACTGTGCCTCTTTTGTGTTTGTATCTACATTACCTTGCATGCGGTAAGGTCTTAACAAATATTTTTTCATGAATTCATTCATTCCAAAATGAGATGAAGAGAGATTACATTTCTGGCACAGAGAACAGCTGGTACAAAGGCAAAAAGACCAGTGGAATGTCTTATGTAATGAATACCAAAAAGGATAGTTTGACTAGATGAAAAAGGGTATGAAAGAGATCATTCTATTTTTAAAAAACATAGAAAGATAGGTTAGTTGTGAAGGGCTTTGAATGGCAGAAGACTCTATGTTTAATCCTAAAGTCATTAGGGAGCCATTAGCATTTATTGAGCAGGGCGATGACCTGGCCAACTCTGCACTTGAGGAATATCACTTTTGACAGCTGAATGGAGGATAGATTGGTCAGAGAACTTAGAAGTAGAGAAAAGAAATAAGAAGATATTTTAATTGTCCAGGCAAAAGGTGAACCATAGTAGTAGTCATAAGAATAGAGAAAATAGATGTGGTATGTGTTATAGAGGAAGAAGAGATGACTTGGCAACTGATTCGTTATGTGATGTGAGTAAGAATAAATGGTAAAGCATGACAAAAAGTTTATAAACCTAGGTGACTAGAAGGATAGTAGAATTCTCAAACAAAGGGGTCCAGCGTTGATGGGGATATAATGACCTCTGTTTAGGATATGTTGATTCTGAGATGCCTATCAGAAGATCTACTTTGTAGCACCAAATAGGCAATTGGTGAGAGTCAACAGTTACAAATGCTATAAAGATGTTCTACAAGATGAAAAAAAAACCTTTGATTCTGGCAAAGAAGAGATAAATCATTGGAAACAGAAATTTTGGAGACAAATTTTAGCTAAGAGATGAGATCAAATGCTATGCTGTAAAGTGTGTGAAAGGAGAAGAAATGGAGGCAAGGAGATTACATAGTTTTTTGGGTTTTTTCCCTTGTAAATTCAGATTTAAGAAGCAGGAAAGAGGTAGGTTGAGAGCTCAAGTAGATGTTAAGGTCAAGAATGGGAGGATAATTATTGGCCCTCCTCAAATATGCTATGTCTTTGGCAGTATATATATATATGTATGTGTATGTATATATATGTACATATATTTGTATATATGTATTTATGTATAGATATACACATATATAAATATAAAAACATATATAGCTATATATACATACACACATATCATGTATGTATATCTACACATGTGTATATATGTATGTGTTGTGTTGCGTAATGCAAATGCAATATAACTTCTCAGTTGTAATTTTCACAAAGATTAATCTTCTTCTAGACAGGCAGGTTGTATACTGGATAGAAAGTTGGCCTGAAAACCACAAGATTTGAGTTGAAATCCTTCCTCTCACATACAAGTCCTCCCTCCTCTCCCCCCCAAACTAAAGCCTTCTCCCTGAGATTATTTTCCATTTATACTGTAAATATTCTCTATATACAATTTGTTTACATATGAATTCTCCTAAAAGAATATGAAGCACCATGTTTTTGCCTCTTTTTCAGGAGAAAAGGAAGTAAGCATTTATTAAGCATTAATATGTATCAAGCACTGTGTTAAATGTCTGCATATATACATACATACATATATACATATATATGTATGTATGTGTAAATACACACATACACATAAAGATTATCTCATTTGATCCTCACAACTCTGTGAAGTAAGTGTTAAGTGTTTCCCCTATTTTAAGTTTGAGGAAATCTCAAGTGAACTGAGATTTAGTAAATTATCCAGGGTCACAAACCTTATGTGTCTGAGGCCATATTTGATCTCAGGTTTTTCTGATTACAGTTACAATTCCTATCCATTCATTGTTAGTTACCTCTTAGTATCTATATCTTTCTCAATATGTTGTGTCAGCAACACTTAACACACAGTAAGTGTTTAATAAATCCTTGTTGATTGACTACTTGACAGCCTCTCAGTTGTCTAGGTAACTCTTTAAGACTAATTAGCAGAGAAGGTCTTAAATTGCCTTGGTAGAGGAACTTTCCCCATCTGAAAGTATCCTATAAATGAAATCAAAGTCTAGTTTTTGTTCCAAACCCTAATCTTCCTCTAACAGTTCAAATGGAAATTCTAAATCTTTTGTCATTTCATTATCTTGAAAAGAACATCCAGGAAAATTTGAGCTGAAATTCTGCTCTAACTTAGCAAAAGAATTGTTTAAATGTTATTTCATTGTACAATTAAACTAATAAATTCTCAGCTTTAGAGTCTCTAAAGTGATAGGATATAAGGTCATTTCTCCAATTTTTTCCTCTTAGCTTGAAGCAAAAAAAAGACAGAAATCCATGATGAGGCACAGAATTTGGCCTCAGCAATAGCTAAACTTGGTTCAGCTATCATCTAATTCCCTTCGAGTCTGAGTGAAAGAAGCAGCCATAAAATTGGGTTATTGTTTTTAATTTTCCAATCCATGATTTATTTTGTTTAATTTTGGTGACAGCCAGAGATCCCAATCCACTACTCCAGTCAGGAAATGCTAGTGGGAATGATAGAGACACAATCATTAGCAGTAGCATGCAGGTCTCATCTCCCTTTCAGTATAACATATCACAATGTAATTCATACAACTGCTACTATATAGGTTAACACTGAAATGTTAAAAATCAGAATAGTCTTCTTAAATGGATTTTACATGTTCAGCCATATTCTCCTAGGGGAACAGACTAGGAAAGAGCACTATTTAACCAGGTTAAAATTCTAGGCTCCTGCATGCCAAAAAAAAAAAAATCAGAAGATGGCCTAGGACCCTCTGGTAATTTCAAAACATTCAGCTCTCAAAAGATTCTTCCCCACATTATGATCAAGGATTCATTTAATAAAAGGTAAAGAAATCCATTGTCTGAGCTAACAGATAGGTTTTAAAATACAAAATCCAGAATGAGATAACACACTAGTGAGAATGAGTTTTCTCAGAGTATATACATTAATAATAAATCTTGACTGTTTACAGGCACTTAGGAAACTAGAAAGTCCAGACTGCCTGAAAGATGAAGAAGGGGTTAGCATCCCGAGAAATAAATGCTACCAACAAGGAAAAAAAAAAAAAGAAAGAAAGAAAGAAAGAAAAGAGAAAAGAGAAACAAAAGCCTAGAGCTATAGAAGATAAGCTCCACTGACTTGCAGTTTTGCTTTGTTTATCTTCATCTGTACGTGACAAATTGAAGCAGTGGGCAAAGATACTTCCCTCTTGGCCACAGACAGCCTCACCTTAACAGGAACTATGGCCAACAGCCAATTTGACAGCTCTCTATGCAACTTGCTACCCACTCAATATATAAAATATGTACCACATTCATTGTGTATTTTCCTTTCCCATTCCCACCTCAAGGAAATTGTGTGTGTGTGTGTGTGTGTGTGTGTGTGTGTGTGCGCGCGCACGCGCGCGCGTGTGTGTGTATTATATATATTTATATATATATATATATATATATATATATATATATATATATATGCAGACATATGGGCATGTGTCTGCATATCTATATGTATGTTTGTATACATACATATATACATATAAATTATGCATATACATATATTTAGAGATGAGAATGAAGGAATACAGTTTCATCTCTTCAATTCTATATAAATACATATGTTAAAATTCAAAATAGTCTTCCTTAAATGGAGTTTACACCTTCAACCAGACTCTCCTTCCAACACCAACCTTTTGAGGACTTTAAAATGCAACTGTTCTCTCAACAGCAGCCTCTTTAAGCAGTCAGAGAAGACCTCAAATTAGAGAAGTAGCCTGTTGCTTGCTGCTAGCAGGAGTGGGAGAGAGGAAAAAAAATATTCACTCTTCTACTCCCATCCAACTGCTTATCATCCCCCTAATTTATACTTCCACCTGTTCCATAATGAACTTTTAACCCTATGGGAAATGCCATCAGCATACTACCAGCTGCCTGGTCCTTGTTGCCATGGGCTAAGGGCATTTAATTAAGTCCCAAACCTGAAATCTGACCAGAAAGGAAAGGAAATACTTAAAAGATCTCATGCTTTAGTAGATCTGTGATTTCATCAGCGTGAGTACAACCAAGGCCAGACCATAATCCTTCCATGCTTTTTCATTCTATATACTTCTTACCTAATTCTTAATAAATCTTCCATAGAAAATTCACTGAATCTCCTAGAAGTCTTCCCTTTTAATATCTTATAGGTACCAAACTGTCTCTTCAGTTATCTCATCTCTCATCTCTTTCCATTTGAACAGCCTCCTGTTCTTGCTATATGTTTTCTGCAAAGTAAACTATACTACTACGTATGTACAAAGCATTACTGACTATGACACAAACTATGTATTCCCATCTTTTTCATTTTTATTGCCTTTTAGATTATTTTAATAATCTAATAATAATTATAAATGGTAATAATAGCATTACCAAAAAATTAGTACTAAAATAATTATGATCTTTTGTGATAATAAATAGATATCATCAGAAGTATCATAAAATTTCCCAAATGAATTAAACCCAGACCTCTTCTTCTTAAGCAATTCTGAGCTCAACTTGCCCTTTTAAACCTATTCATCTATAGAACTTATGCACAACATCCCCACTGATGGACTAAATTTACAAGCTTATCAAATAGCTGAATTATTCATCTACTTTGCTTTAATCTGATGTGAATGTAACAAAATATCTTTCAAATTACTGTGAATTTCTCTAATAAGGTTCTATAGTGTCTTATGGTTACGTTAATTAATATGATAGCCACAAAGAAGGATAGTTGAAGAACCTCACCACCAATGATGATTCTTACTTGCAAAATATTTAGGGTTTCTTTCAAGCAATTAGGAAGCACCTTGGGCAAACACTCATGTGATTTTACATCTCCATTTAAATCAAAACTCAATGGATCATTTAATACTTATCTCCATAATCATATCTATCATGATTTCAAATAATTTGGATGTAAATATAAGATATAGCAGCTTTGAAGAAAACCTTCAAAATTCCATTTTGTTCTTCTAAAACAAATGCTTTTGTAAAATCCATAAACAATAAACAGAATTTCTAATTACATCAACCCCAACCAAGCAATAAAAATTTCAAGTATGATTTTGTATTTTAGACTCCAAGTCTCCATTCAAACATCTAGCCTAAATTCCAAAAGGTTTGGCACAAGTTTGGTCACTAAATGATATTATTTCAAACTCCAGCAACCCACAGAATCTATCTAATGCGGCATTAAAAGGTTTTTAATTTGTTTCTGTAAAAGGAGCATTAACATTAATGAAATAAGAAAAAATATTTTAAGCATTGATATAAGTAAATAATATTCACAGAGACATCTTGTATTCTTTACCCAATAGAAAATTGACAGTGAATGTCTATCCATTCCCTTTTTTATGTTTTCACCAAGGATACTCCTGGTATATACATCATTTATTTTAATAAACATTTTATTTATTATTTTAATAAAGACTTACAGAAAAGATGATGTAAAAAGTTACAGCCAAAACTAGTTTCCTTACTATACTACTCAAAGATAGAAATGTATGCCAGATGAAGCAAAGATTAATCAACAAAAAAAATAACATCAGTAAGATCCTCTAATAAGTCAAGAACTATATAAGAGATGGAATTTTGTTAGTGTTCCAGTTAAAAGCACTAGTGAATAGAAATCTAATAAGATCTCTAGTAAATGAGGTCTGAAGCCAGTTGACTCTAAGTCCTGTCTTGTTGAAGCCACAAGAAGGAACATAACTAAGAAAAGATAGAAATAGGACTGGAGATCCTTTAGAAGGCATGAAGTCAGTGTGATCACCCATTTCCAACAGGACTGGAAGCAAAAGATTCAACCAATTTCTGATAGATAATTGTCCATGGAAATGGATTTAACACCTTGATACACTCTTAGACCCTATTAAGTTGAGGGACATTACAATAATGGCTGCTCTGGTCTACATGGTTCCTTCTGCTATTGTTTGAATGAAGTTGGAAATATAATCATAATTGCTCTGAGACTCAGGAAAATTTTTCACATTTACATAGAACTTTGGCTTTCTGCTTTGATTTATGTTCAAATTTATTTCTTGCTAATTCCTAAACTCTTTGTGGTTCAGACAAAATTTAGATCATCAGAGAATATTTAGCTAAAGAATCAGTAGAGAAAATTATAGGGTCTTTTGATAAACACAAGAAGAGGGAAGCTGAAGAAAGGGCAGAACTTTTCTGGGGACTTCCTTCAGTTCTTGAAGAGGTAGATATACAATTTAGCAGCATGAACCCAAGTCTTCTACTCCAAGATGCCAGTAGGGCCACAGACCTCCTCAGTTTCCTCCCTCTCTGCCATAGCTCAGTTGTACTTTCTTCTTTCACTGGAAGATTTTCTTTTTTTTTTCTTTTTTTCTTTTTTTTCCACTGCATGATTTTCACTGGATATATATACTGCTGATTCTTTCAGTTCAATTTTTGATGCCCCACCTCCTCCCTACTCTACGTCTATCTAAGTTCTTGAAATGTGTCTTCATGAAGTCTGCAATGAAGCTCTTCATTTTATACAAATTTTACTGGTTGTGTGTGACCAATTGGACAGCTTCTTCTTCAATTGGAGGCCATCCAATGAGTTTTCAAGTACTTTCTGAATTTACTCTAAATTCTTTTACGGAATGATTGAGAGGTATTTGAATAAGAAAATTTTTCAAGGTAAAATGGGGTGCCATGGTAAACCCTTACCTTGAGATCACCAGGGTGGAGTACATATAGCGTATAAGTGTGTATGCAAGTATGTATATGCATGTATATGTATATGTGTGTGTATGTATATATGTAGATATATATACACACTTATGTATTCACCATGTATATGTGTTAGTATAAAATGACGCCTAAAGCAAGAATTACTTCCAAAATCCTGTTGTGATACTAAAGAAAACAAATATGCTTTTAGTATCTTCCCAAGGAGATAGAGATAGACAAAGGCAATCATCAAACTACGGTTAAAGGGTCCACTTCAAGACCTGAGTCTAGCCTGCTCTCCTATATTTATCAGGACAGTAGTAAAGGACAAAGCCAACTCATGATAGCGACTATGTAAGAAAAGACCTACATTGAGTCAAAGACCAAATTAAGTTATAAGTGATGATAAGATGGAAGCAAAAGCCAGGACATAGAGGTAAAGAGTATATCATGGTCTCAGCTCTAGATCTAGCTTCCTCTCCCAGGCCAGAATTAGGAAAGGGGGGTAGAGAGAAATACAATAAGCCAGTCATCTAATTCAGAATTGTGGCAAGGTACTGGCATTCAGAATCCAGAGGGGACAGGAACAAGTCATTAGTGAAGATCAGTTCCCTTCTATGCATGAAGGGGAAGGTCAAATTGCTAAGAGTGGGAGAAATGAGAACTCTGCTCTATTTGAGCAAGCTGTGAGTCTCTTTGGGCTCTCCAATCCTCTTTAGGTTCTTCAATTTCTTGGAATCCTGAGTTTCTTTAAGCTTTTCAGTCTCTTTAGCCTTTAAGAACTTCTGATTTCCATCTATAAGAGAGAATTTAGATGATGACAATCCCACTTCAGGTTGCTGAAAGAAAAATAAGATTTTGTGAAGAAACCAATATGAGAGGAACTGGCAGTCTCTATCGTGTCCCTATCTCCAACTTGTTACACTACAGACTTTGGGAGAGTTCTCCTTGGATGACATATTAAACTCTCTATTTTGCTTGATCTGAGTTATCTCATACCTGATGGAAAAGCTCCTTAATTTGGTATATATGGTTTATATTCTTTTATGTATACTTTATCTGATTTCTGCTTTGCTTCTGTCTTAGCCAAAAGGGTTTCTTTACTAATTCTTATGTATATTCATTGTGCTACTGTTATTTGGTAGAAAAAGGGTCAAGTTTTCGATGTAAAGCTTGGGTCCACCTTTCCCCCAATTAAGAATCAGGTATTATAGCAATCAAAAATTTAGCATGAAACTGCAAAATGACACCTAAAATTACCAATATTGATGTAAGCAGATAAATACAATTCTAGCCCAGGATTCCTTTATGAGGAGAACAAAGTAGTCAAGCTTCTGACCCTAACCTCCTGCTGTCCCACCTGGGAGGAATTAAAGCCTCCCTTGGAGAATAAGGGAGAAAAGAGAGGATTCTGTCTCCCTTTGAGCTACATAATAACACCACTGTGCCACATCTGGAAGACAGTCCTTACCACACTACATACAAGTAGATCATAATGAAAAAACATGTCAACCACAAGAACTCTAAGAATGGATTAAAGAAATGAAGCAGGAGATAAAAATGAGATTAAAGTTCTTAAGGAAGAAAATGGAAAGATAATAGATTAGAGGGTATAATGTTTAGAATAGAAAGCAGAAAATATGATCCAAGTACTGGGCTACCTGAAAAATAAAAGGGAGCAAATATAATCTGATGATTTTAGCAAGAAATAATAAAATAAAGTTAAAAGAAACCACTTTGTCTAATAATAACTGAAAACAAAAAAAAATCTAATGAATATTTAGGAAAATATAACATAATCTGAATAACTAAGCAAGAAACAGACAATTTAAATAACTCAATCTCAGGAAAAAGAAATTAACCAAACTAGATTGATGATGTCCTAAAGACAAATGTCCAGGGTCATCTTGATTTTTAAGCAAATTCCATTAAACCTTCAAAGAATAATTAGCTTCAATATTAATTGAAAAATGGAGAAAGAAGACATAAGATCAAGTTCATTTTTAAAAAATTGGTTTCAAGGCCAAAATAAATTTTGAATGATAAAGCAGAAAAAGAAAAATATCACTAATGAATATTACTTCAAAACCATAGAATAAAATATTAGCAAAGATGAGAAAGAAATATATAAATACGTGTATATATATATGTGTGTGTGTGTGTGTGTGTGTGTATATATATATATATATATATATATATGTACACACACACACACACACACACACACACACCAGGAAATTAAGGTTGACTCAACATTAGGAAAAGTATAAAAAATAATAGATCATGATTAATTAAAAAATTTTATTAATCACATGATTTTGTCAATAGATGTAGAAAAGTATTGTTGAAGTTTTTATTGATTTGTTTTATTTCTTACAAGATCATAATTATCCTAGATGGTCTTTGCCCAACAAATAGTATTTTTTAGAAAGAGGAAAGATTACTACGTATTACATAGATAATCAATACATTTAAAAAGCTAGAAAATGTGTAATGTCAACACCTGTGGAGGAGTCCTTATCTCCATTAAGAGTAGATGGGGGGGGGGGGGGGGCAGGTAGAGTCCTCTTACCTCTCTTCATTCAAGTCCTACTAGATTTTTATAATCTTCTTGCATTCATTTTTGAAAGTTTTAGTGTGTAACAGTTCTTTTTATTTATATTGTTGTAGTCACTATTTATATTGTTTGCTCTGCTTAACTCTGCATTATTTCATAGCTCTTTCAATGCTTCTCTGTATTCCCTGTATTCATCATATACATTATTCTTACTATACAATAATATTTCATGACATTTGTGTACCACAATTTGTTTGGTCATTCCTCAATTGATTGGCATCTACTTTGTTTCTAAATATCTGCTATTGTTAAAAAGTACAATTTAAAATATTTTGGTGTATATGGTAACTTTTTTATTGATGGCTTCCTTGGGGCATAAGAAATTTTTATATTATTTCATCCTTCAACAACACATTAGTGAGTCATTCTGCAATCCCTACAACATTAACTATTAACCAGTTTGAGTTTTCTTTTGCCAACTTAGTAGGTATGAGGGGAAATCTCTGGATTGTTCTGATTTGCATTTCTCATGCTATTGTGAATGCTTTTTAATTCTTTTGAGAATTTTTGTTTATTCATATCCTTTGGCCACTTACTTGTCAGGACTGATATTCGTGATACATATTCTATGTATTATACATATATAACAAACATGTATGTGTTTATATATGTACTATATTTGACATATATAACTATATACTTTGTTTATATTTCTTATATAACAAATTCTTATCAGAAAAATCTGCTACTAGAAAAGGCTATAACAAAATTTGACATTCATTTTTATTTTTAAAAAAACTAAAAATCATGGAAATGAATTTATTAACATTAAGATCAAAGGAAAATTTTTTAAAAGCTACACTGCACAATAGTAATCTAAACTAGTTACTGGTTAAGGAATTAAAAGGTTAATTAATGAAATAAGTTATTATTAATAGAATTTATATGATGTTTTATGATTTGCTAAGTATTTTCCAATTATTTCATTTTATCATCAACATGTCTTTGGGAAAGAGGTGCTATTATAATCCCCATTTAACAGGTGAGGATACTGAGATTATTAAGTATTTGAGGCTAGACTTGAACCCAGGTTTTTCTCACTTTAAGTCTGCTTAAACAAAGTAGCATCATCTTCAAAAGACTCAGAAGCAATTGAACAGAGAAATACAGTATTCCATGAAAGCCAAGGACACTATTTTGATAAAGATTCCTCTACTTGAAAAAAAATTAAGAAAAATACAAAGCAGACTAGCATAAATATATTCTATCTCATATCACAATTATTGTCTGTCCTTCATTTTACCATTACATGAGGGAGGTGATACCATGACATGTAAGTGAATTATAGTTGAGTGAGAGAAAACTATGCAAAGTCACCAGACTAACTTTTTTTCCTCCAGAGCCATCTGGGTCTAATGGCAAAATATAGATCAGGACATCTGGAGATGATCCTGGATGGTACATAACAATAAGCTCCAAAAACATACATGACCTTGATGAAAAAGAAGGTAAAGAGATGCTTTTAACAACTAAAAATAGAAAAGTTCTCAATCAATAAAGGTGTAAAAATAATGTTAAAAGTACAATTTCCATTACTTAAAATTTAAAGTTTTTTTTTTTTCATAAAATAAACACAGATTTAGAAGTGAAATTGTTAAGTAGGGGGAAAAAATCTTTGTAGCAAATTTCTCTGAAAAAAGTCTCACATCCAAGATATAAATGGAATTGATACAAATATATAAGAACAAGAAGCATTTTTCAATACAAAAATGGTCAAAGGATGTGAACAAGCAGTTCTCAATGGAAGAAATCCAAGCTATCAACAGCCATATGAAAAACCTCCAAAGTATTAATAAGACAAATCCAAATTAAAACATTTCTGAAGTTCTATCTTATCCCTATAAGAATGAAAAGTATGACCAAAGCAAGGGAAATGGAAATCATTGGAAGATCTATAAAGGATATGATTACAAATGTTTTGTTGGTTGATTATGAATTGGTCCAACCATTCTAAAAGCAATTTGTAACTATATCCAAAGAATCATTAAGCTCTATATAATCCTTTCATTCACCAGCCTCCCTTCTAGGTATATACTGCAAAGAAATGAAAGACAGAGTGAAAATCTTCCTATGTGCACCAGTATTTTTATTGATCAAAGAAATTATAAACAAAATGGATGCCCATCAATTGTGTAATGGCTGAATAAAAGATGGTATATAAAAGTTACTGTACCATTTCAACTGATAAATAAAGTTTTAGACAAAATTTGAAAAACTTGTATAATGTAATGCCAAGTTAAGTGAGATGAACCAGGAAATCAAATTATCTAATGACTACAATAAAGTAAAAGAAATTGACTTTAAAAGATTTTAAAACTTTGATCAATACAATTTCCAATCATGACTTCAGAAGATATGTGATGAATTGTGATTCTTACCTTTTGAAAGAAAGGTGTTAGATTAGAAGTTTCAAATGCCTCAAAATGAGGCATACATTTTCAAGCATCTTGATGTCTTTTGTTACATGATTTTTAAACTACATTTGGTGTTTTGTTTCAAGAAAAGGGTTTTTGAGGGGAGTGGAAGTGTTGGAGGAAAAGTTAATAGCTAGGTATCCCAGTGATTAGAACATTAGATCTGAAGTCAGGAAGGTATGAGTAGCCTCAGACACCTAGTAGCTATATGATCTTCGACAAGTTACTTATTCTTCAATTTCCTCAATTTCATAATCTATAAAGTCAGAAAAATAATAGCACCTGCCTACAAGAGTTGTTATAAGACTCAAATGAAATCTTGCTTATCCTTGCAAACCTTAAAATATCCCATATAAATGCTAGCTATTAATCATTTGTAATAATATAGTAAAGAATTTAAAATGAAAATAATTTCAAAGAAACATTTTTTAAAATACACAATAGAGAGAAGGAAGTTCATATAAGGCGATGTAAGGAAGCTTAGTTATTTTTCTTTTAAATATACTCATAAAAAATTATGTAACAATTCATTGTATATAATCAGCTCTTTATATGTTGAAATGTTCACTGAAAAGAGAAAAAAATAATAATTTTATAGAGATGAGAAAACAAGCATATTGACTGGTAGCTATAGATGACTTCTCAATTGCCTTTTTTCCCATGACCTTTTGTACTCTTCTCTTCTTTAAGATATTTTTATCCTCCTCTTTTTATTGATAAATTTAGACATAAGATAACACTCAGTGCAAAGCACAAACATGGAATATGGAATATCCTGTATAGGAAATAGAATAGTAAGTAGTCCTGGAATGACTGGAATGGGGAATATGTGAAAGAGAATAATATGAAAAAAAAATTAGAAAGTTAAATAGGAGCCATGTTGTGGTGGGATTAAATGCCAACAGGGAATAATATGATGGGGCTGGAAAGACTGGGACAGGGAAAATAGCAACTTATAAAATGAGTAAAAACACAAAGTGACCTTCCATTCAGTCAATATGACCCCTATCTCCTCTGCAGCAGTATTGATAGAGTGGGGTAGGTAGGAAGGGGAGAAATAAAAAAGTTCTAAGAATCATACACCTTTTAAACGTCAAAAAATATTAATTTAACTGTTACTATTCCTAAGGCATAATGAAATAGAACATCTGTAGTCTTTTTATAGTGATTACTTTCATCAATGATAATGAAATAGCAACATTTAGACTACCAATAGAAGGCTAATTAAAGTAGCTTGCTAATTATAAATATATATAACATATAAAGTAGCTTACTAATACATATATAATTTATATAAAGTAGCTTGCTAATTTACTAAAGTAATTACCTAATTAAAGTAGCTTGCTAATTTATGATTTATAAAGTACTTTCTATTCAATATTCTTGACAAACTATTCATGGAGTGATAAGAACACTGATTCTGGACCCAGTGGATATGAGTTCAAATCCTCATATAGCTATATAATTAACACTTTTTTAAAAAGCATAAGTTAATGTTGAATGCAGGAGATAATGCAGAAAACTGATAGAAGGTGATAATTGATTAAATGTGTTCCGAGTAAGGAACTGAAGAGAACCAAAAATGACTCTAACCTTATAAATTTGGGGTGACTAGGAGGTTGGTGTAATCTACCATCAATAGAAATAAAGAAGCTGCTAGAAAATGTAAATATAAAGGAGAAATGCAGGTAGAGATGTCAAGGAATTAGAAAGGATTTTAGAATATTCCAGAAAAGAGAAGTTGAGTGGGAAATAATCAATTTGGGAATCTTCTACACAGGAGTGTCATAAGTCATAAGTGTGGATAATACTACAGAAAATAGTGTAGAGAGAAGAGGAGAGCAAAATTATAAATTTAGACTTGGAAGGGACTTTAAAGGTCTTCTATTCCAGTGTCCTTTTTCTATGGGAGTATAATGAGATTCTGAAAGATAGGGTGATTTAGATGTTAAACAGTTCATCAGTTACAGAGTTGGGATTCAGACTAGGTTTTCTATTTCCAAATCCAGTGTTCTTTCCAATGTGATGGTGTTGATGATCATGATGATCATGACGATGTGGTGATGATGGTGGTAGCATTTATATAGTTCTTTAAGGTTTGAAAAGGTCTTTATAATAAATATTACTTTATTTTTCTAAGAATCTTGGGAGGTAGGTGAAATGCCATTTTATAGATGAAGAAATATCTTGGAAAATACAAATTAAATCATAAAGAGGTTAAATTTGTTCAATGGAACATAAATTGTTAAATGGACAATTTAGGATCAAAACAATATGCAGCCTTCCCTCTCCCCACTTTCTCCATCTCTCTCCAGCCCTCCTTGTCAAAAATGCCAGCTGCCTCAAGTCAACAAATACTATTAGAAATTATTAAATATATTCAGTTATTAAACATTTATAAAAATCATAATTAAGTAACCACACTGAAAGTAGTCTTCTGCTACAGAAGTGAGAAATTTTTGAAGGAAAGGTTATAAGATCTAGATTTCAATTAACATTGCATGGATTTTTATATAATTCCAGACAAGTGATAATTCTTTATCAAAAGGGTTGAGAAAGTAGCTGAGGATGACAGGATATAAAACTATAAATCATTCCAGGCAGCCAAGTTGGATTTGAAGTACAACTATCATGAGCAAGGGGAGGAAATGCAGGGGATATACATATATGTTAAGACAACATTTCAAGAGCTATCATTCAAAACATTTTAAAGGAACGCAGTATCATATACATAGTAGGTATTCAATAAATATCTATTGATTCAATGAGTATGAAACTGTCTTTAGCTCTTATAAGAAAACATTCTCTCTGTGTAGCAACACCATTGGGAGAATAAATCCAAGAGTCTAAAGACCTACTGTGCAATGCATAATTCCAGGGAGGGGAAGTCCTATAATAACTTAAGCCTTATAACTATATGAATTATACACATAATAACTTAAGCCTTATAAAATAAAATAAGTCTTAAAGCTCATTTATTTCCTTAATGAATAAATTTGTTTGGTCATTTGTGCTTGATTGTTGATGTAAAAAACCTAATGCTCTTATAAGTTAGACTTGAACATAATTACCTTGCATTTTAAATACTGTTAGATATTCTATGATCTGAAATGAAATGAAATTCCAGTAATCTAAAATTAATATTTCATCTACCAATATATGTCTCTACTCCAGCTTAATCATAAAGCCATCTCAGGGCTCCTGTTTCATAATGCTCCTTATACAACTAAATTTTTGAATATATCCAACAATTAATGGTCTTGAATAGTATTTCAACAAAAATACTATGACCATATGTCTTTGATTTTTAAAACTCTTAATTTTAAGAAAATTTTCTTATTTTAAGAAATCTTCCTAAAAGGAATCTCCTCGATCAGACATTTAATTTTCCTATCAAAAAATCATTTATTAAGTGACAACTCAGAAAATAGAGCAGTGCCCTATTTCAGGGGTTGTATTAAATTCAAAGTTTAACTAAAACCTGATCCTGCCTTCGTAGAGTTCACAGTTCTTTATGAGTGTAAGCTATAAATAGAGATAAGGGTGTATCCAAAAAAAAAAAAAAAAAAAATTAGGTGGCAACACAGGACCTGGAGTTAAGGATTCAAATCTGACCTCAGCTATGTGACTCTGGCCAATTCTCTTAACCCTATCTATCTCAGTTTTCTCATCTATAAAATGAGGTAGAGAGGGAAATGGTACACCAATACAGTATTTTTGCCAAGAAAACCTAAATGGGGTTACAAAAAGTTGAATACAACTGAAACAACTGAACATCAACAAAGATTTATCTCAATTTTACTTTGAAATATAAAATATTTGTAAAACCAATATTTGCCTTTAATATGCAGAATTCACTTAGAATATGAAGATTATAGGATTATAGATCTAATTTTAGAAGAAACCTAAGTGGCCACTTAATGGAACCTGTCCTATTTCCTCCATCATTTAAGAAACTGCTATTACCATAAAAAGCAAATCAAGTTATAGCAGCCAGAGCTGGTTGCAGGGAAATTTAAGACAGATGCAGGGTGGGGCTGAGCCCATATAAAAACAGGCAACTACTTCAAGAAAGCTGAATTTAGCTAAATGAGGACATTCCTTGTTAGATTTTTACTCCTATTTTTAATCTTGGTATGGATTTCCTAAAAGCTAATACTGAGCCCCCCCAACACCTGCTCCTATGCATTTTCTCTTCACATATCCTTTGGAGCCCTTTCTTGGCCTTAAAATGAATAAGTTCTGCCCTGGACACTACTTTCTACAGCTGCCCCTCAATTCCCAACAGATATTCTGGTTACTGACTTCTTATAAGGTGATTTCTGGTTTCTGAGAAACTTCTCAGCTTCCAACTTGCTTTCTTTTCTCTGCAACAGTAGAAGATTCATCCCTCTCAGAGTCAAAACCAAGAAGAAAAGTACAGTTCACAAATAAGTATCATTTGGAGTTCTTTAAGTCTTTGTTTGGGGAATTCCATTATATTGATAAAAGCAAACTTTGCTTTCAGTAATTAACAGATACTTGACATTAAAGGTTAACATACCTCAGTGCTTATCTTTATATTGATGGAAACTTAATCAACTCCAAATTGCCATAACCATAGAAGTAAAGAAAGTTTTTAAAGCTCAGGAATGCTAAAGCTTCTAGTCCTCTGTTAGGTTGGAGTCAATTCAAGAGTCCAGAGAGAGAAAATATTCAGATATTGATCTTATTCACCTACCCCCTAAGTACTGGAAAATGAAGTTCAAAGTCCTGAAGGAAATTTTGTATAACAAAATTGTATATGTTTGATGTACATTTAGAAATATATTTTTTGTCTTAAAAAGAACAAGTCACAAAAGTCATTAATTGGCATCCATTTTGGGGTGACAGACCCCTTCATGCTTAATTGGATTTTATCTCAAAGGCAAACATAGGCATGTCCTTGAAATTTCAACAAAAATCATCATTCTCTATTGCCACATTGTATTGTAGAGCAATCTTCATACTTAGTTAGACTTACCCTCCAAAGGTAAACATGGGCCTGTCCTTGAAATATCCACAAAAGACACCATCACTATTGCCTCATTGTGTTGTGGAGCCAAGATGGGTTCCCAAAGTCCCTGCCAGTAAAATAAAAGCTACAAACTTGGAATGTATGTAAAAAGAAGGCAGTTGGTCATCTGTATGCTATCTCTCCTGAGTATAGAATTCCAAGCAAGGGACTAAAATTACAAACGATAATAGAACAGATTAATTGTTAGGAATAACCTGTTCATGAGCAAATCAAATGGCCTTTTCTCAGCCTTTACCTTCCTTTCATCAATCATTTCTGTAGCCTTTGACACTATTGATTGCTTTCTTCTGCTTCACACTGTCTCCTTTTGAGAATGGTAATTGTGCAATAGTGTACTGGGCCTGGGAGTCATGGAGAACTAACTGAATTCAAATATGACCTTAAACATTTATTAACTATGTAAACTTATGCAAATTGCTTAATCTCTGCTAGCCTCAGTTTCCATACCAGTAAATATGAGGATAATAATACCTTACACAACCTTACACAAGGTTGTTGTAAGAATCAAATGAAATATTTTTTGTTAAAAAAAAAAAAAAAAAAGTGCTTAACTCAGTGCCTGGAATATAAATTTAAATATTTGTTTCCTTTTTGCTTTCTAGGTTTTCTTGATATTGTTCTCTCCTGGCTTTTTTCCCCCAACAACACATGCTAGTCCTTTCCTTCTGTTGATTATTTCCTTTGTACCTTGCATATATCTTTAAAACACCTTTTTTTGGCATGTTTTCTCCCCATTACATTGTAAGCTTCTTGAGAACAAATACTAGTTTTGCCCTTCTTTGCATCCTCAGAGCTTAGCACAATGCCTGTCATATAATAAGAACTTAATAAATGCTTATTTACAAAATTTAACCTGACTTGACAGATTCATTTAAATTATGTGTAAGGTTTGTTTTTCCAATGAAATTAATTCCTGTATAAGAAGAAATAGTAATAAATAATAATGGATATTTATATGACATTTTAAAATTTGTAAGACACTTTATAAATCTTATCTCATTTGAACCTCCCAACTCTGTGAGATAAGAATATGAAGGATTACTATCACTATTTTATATGTAAATTGTATAATACCTTTCCCAAAATAATTATAAGAAATTATGGGAGAACCATTGAGTTGTCCTATGACCTAAAGGGAAGGAGCTGAACTAGATAACCTCTCACAGTCTTTTCCTAAATCTATGTTTCTAGGAATAAGGCCAAGTTTTAATGAAATCTCACACAACCATGTTCCTCTGGCTTGTTTTCCTGGAATGAATATATTCAGTAAGTAAAAAGCTGCATATATATGTGGTTGCCTATCAATTAAGAGATCTGAAATAATTACTCAGTGGAACAAATAGCATTTCACTGAGGTCCTGGGGCAACAGGAAGTGAATACACATAAAAAACAATCACTAAATTGAAACTACATTTCCCTAACCTCTTGTAAATCTTAAATGCTATTTGTTGTGATGAAAATATTCATTGAGACTGAAGCTCTCTTAAATGATGTAGCATTTACCTACTGGGGGGAAAAAGAAGAAAAACTGGACATGAAAAGCTACTTCCAATTAAAGATCTCAGAATTATTTTTAGACCAATGTGTCTTTGTTAGTGTCCTGACTTTGCAAAGAGATCACTCACTCCAAAATATGGACAAGGCATTTCAAACTATTAAAAGCAGAGGCCAACCCTAAAAGCATTTGGGGCAAAGGAAAATTGTCCTGAAAAACCACCCTTTACCTTCTCTGATCCCCAGTATTTTAGGCATGGAAAATCAAGTAAACCAAAATTATTCAAGGAGATATTTCTTTGAAAAGGAAAAACAAGGACAAAAGAGTATCAGACACTAGCCTGAACTGTCAGATCTATGTTTGCTTTAGTAAAATGAGGATTGCTTATAGGCTGATTGGGTAAACAAGTTTAGAATATTGATCAATGGAGTTATTTGAGTATTTTGATAACCTTGAAGAGATGTTGGTCTCTTGGGATTTCAGCTTTATCTTGCTATGGAGAATATGTCCACTGATGTCACATATCCATGAGCACACAATTCTCCATGTGATGGAGAGGATATCACTCTAAAATAACATGAAAAGACATACACATACTGTAAAAACACACACACACATATATATATGTGTGTGTGTGTGTGCATACATGTGTGTGTCGGTATACTGCATATATATGTATGTGAACACACACTATATTAACTAAAAATCGGTGCAAATAATAACTTGCAGGTATACTGAAAGAAGTCACAGAAATACTCTATGATAAAAACTTCTCTGGAAGAAAAAAAATGGTAAAAGGAAAAAGTGAAAAACCTGGAATTAACAATTAAGCTTGCATATATATACACAAATCAGTGGCTCTTTCCATAAAAGTTCAGCTTCCCAAAAGTCCAAGACAAGCAATTTAGAGTGGGGGGGAACCCCAGTCAATGCAACTCACATTTCAAAGTATATCCATACCCTTTATAAGAGAGACACAATCAAAACAAAGGCTCATTCTCCCACCCCTCCATTTACCAGTTCAAATGAACCAATCAACCAATAAGTATTCATTACTCGCCTGAAAAATTTACTAGTGAATATGATCACATAGAAATGACTATAACATAATATATAATACACAACATAAGCATGCAGAGTTCCAAATGAAAAGGGTAACATAAATAAAATTATAGCTGATTATTACTATTATTATTAAAATAATCATAGATTTTATTGTTAATATCATTACCACTTTGTTCAGTATTCTACTATTATTATTACTTTAGGTATTTTGCTTTTATTCTTCTACTATTCTTTAAAATGTTATTTGTGAAATTATGATTCATTTCACATCAAGAGCAGAATATCCTATGGGAAACTCATCTGTCTTCCCCACTTCTGGAGAATTTGTCAGTTCCAAAATAATCCTAGGAGACAGGTTTAGGGAGCATTTACTACTTATGGATCTGCTCTAGTCTGAAGTATTCCTGAGAGATCTACCCTATTCCAAAAATATTTCTAATCTTAATGGCCCTGGGGAGATTGGAAAACTCCAAGGTCATTCTGAGGACAAGGCTACTACTGTTAAATAAATACTATGGTCTTATTTATTTCAAGTCCCTTACAATCATCATAGATTAACCCTAAAGTTCTATGAAACTTTTTATTTCCATTTTAGTAAGATCACATATACCAGGAATGACATGGATTTATGCAATCCAGTTCCATCCAGGCATCAGGAATTTTCCAAGGTAAAATGTCAGGGACAACCCTATTTTTATAACACACTATAGGAGTAGGGTAGAATTAAATAATCAAAGAATAATGTTCCATGTGAAGAGTAAGTAGATCCTCTTACTAGACAAAATCTACCATATATATATGTGTGTGTGTATATATATATTTATATATATATACATATATATGTGTATATATATATACATATATATGAATGAATGTATATAGGTGTGTATATACATATGTGCATGCATATTCATGTGCATTTAGGTATATATATCACGAATACATATATTACACACCTAATTTGTGTTGTATGCATATATATATATATATATATATATATCTGTGTACATACATTTGTATATTGGGTGTATCTGTATATAGACATGTGTGGGTGCACACATATGTAGATACATGCAGTATATATGTGCATGTGTGTATACACTTGTTCACAAATATGTGTGTGTGTACATGTGGCAGGGGCATCCTGTGATGCCCTTCACCCACACATACATCTCATTCCCAACAAATTTATCTCTGTTCTCTTATTAAGTACAGCTGCACCGACAATAAGTATCAATGAAAAGAAAAATTCTTCAAAGATATGGATGAACATAACCCAGGGTAATGTTAATTGCTATGGATGATTTCAGTGTAAGAGTCAAGAAAAGAAATGTGAAAGTCTAAGAGAGAGATATGAGTGATAAAATGGAAGAGGATTATTTTCTTGAAACTTATGCAACAGAAAGAGGAAGAAGAAGAAGAAAGAAGAGAAAGAAGAAAGAAGGAAACAAAGAAAGAAGAAAAAGAAAAAAGAAAGAAAGAAGGAAGAATTGTGCCAGGATTTATAGTAATTAAAGCTGGATGCTAAAGGTAAGAAGATGGAAATGCTGCATAAAACAAAATGTCATTAAATAACATTAAAGAATAAAGCACATACCAAGTTTTTCACCCACTTCACCCTTTCCAGATCATTTCATGTATCAAATGGATTGAATGCATAAAGTCTCACCACCTCAGGTTTAGGAAGAAAAATATCACAACAAGTATATAGCTATATTCCTTCTTCCTGAATTTTCCCATATATTTTTCTCCATCACCATTTTTTCTCACCTTCATTTTTTTAAAATAACTTTTTATTGACAGAACCCATGCCAGGGTAATTTTTTACAACATTATCCCTTGCACTCACTTCTGTCCCAATTTTTCCCCTCTCTCCCTCCACCTCTTCCCTCAGATGATGAGAAGTCCTTTACATGTTAAATATGTCACAATGTGTCTTAGATACAGAAGGTAGAAATAAACCAAGAAGAAAAACAAAAATGCAAACAGTTTGCATTCATTTCCCAGTGTTCTTTCTTTGGGTGTAGCTGCTTCTGTCCATCATTGATCAATTGAAACTGAATTAGATCTCTTTGTCAAAGAAATTCACTTCCATTAGAGTACATCCTCATACAGTATCGTTGTTGAAGTATATAATGATCTGGTTCTGCTCATTTCACTTAGCATCAGTTCATGTAAGTCTCTCCAAGCCTCTCTATATTCATCCTGCTGATCATTTCTTACAGAACAATAATACTTCATAACATTTATATACTACAATTTACCCAATCATTCTCCAATTGATGGACATCCATTCATTTTCCAGTTTCTAGCCACTACAAACAGCTCACCTTCATTTTGAAATCAAGAATCAGAGTTATAGTATGTCAATTCTACTTCAAGAAAGCTTAGTACATCATTTGTGACAATGAGATGGACTTTTAACAGTGAACAAAAGGAAATTTACATAACCATAGCAAGGGGAAAACATTCATAGCATGGGAAGGATATTACACAAAGACAAAACAATTGAACACTGCTTTCTAGACTCTCTATTGTCCTGGATAGTCCATGGTCAGAATGCTGAGACAGGAACCAGAGCCCCTCATGTTCTAGTTGATTTTGTTCTGACTGAGGAAGCTAAATCAACAGCCAGAATCTTGGACCTATGAGCCAAATAGATCTTGATCATAATTTTTACTTTTAAAAAACAACTAGTCTAACTTGTATGGGAAGGTGCATTCAGAAATTTTTTTCTCACTATAAGAATGTATGATGATTAAATGTGGAGAATTTCATTGCACTCTAGAATTTCTCTACTTTATTCTAAGCAAACATTTTTGCTGCTGAAACTATTTTCATAATGGTCTTTTTGCAAATATAGATCATTAAATATTCAGTCTATGATCACCAATTATCCTATGAGTCAATGTTTTTGTTACTTTAAATCTAAAATAAAACCTATTTGGACAAATCTTTTCTTTTTCTTTCTTTTTTTCTCTTCAAGGAGTATTTGAGAACTATCTTTTAATTCAGCTACAACTTCCTTTTTTCTACTTTTCTTTATAGTCAAAAATGTAAAAACTGATGACTTACTATCTCTAGCAGTATGTCCATTTATTGTTCATTGAACAAGGATCTCACATTCATTTAAATGAAAGTTTATTGACAGTGCTCATTAAAGCAGCATATACACTAAAACTAAAATGATACACATTAGCTTAGTATCATATACAAAAATGATTTTGTAGACTTTTGAAATGCTTGATATTTTACAAATGGACAGTTTTGATTACATAATATTAAAACATTTTTACATAAATGGAATTAATGCATTTATAATTAGAAGAGAAGCAGGCAAATGGGAAAAATCTTTACAGGTAGTTTCTTTCTCTGGCAAGGATCTCATTTCTCACATATAGCAAACTGATTCAAATTTATAAGAATCATTCCCCCGATTCGTAAATGATCAAAGGATATAAACATGCAGTTTTCTTAGAATTAAACTATCAATAAACAAAGAGAAAAGGCATTAAATTGCTAATAGAGAAAAGCATATTAAAACAATTCTGAGTTTTCATTGAATAACCCATCAGATTGGCAAAGTTAACCCAAAAAAGTAAAATGATAAATGCTGAAGACACTGTGAGCAAAACAGATATACTGTTGATGGAGTTGTGGATTATTCCAGGTATTTTGGAAATAAATTTGGCTATATCTCAAAATTATTAAACTGCACATACCTCTTGACCCGAAATATTACTACTAGTTTTATATTACCAAAGAGGTCAAAAAAGAGGAAAAGGATCTATACATACAAAAACATTTGTAGACACTTTCTGAAAAGCAAAGGATTAAAAACTGAGGGAGTGAATGTCAATTGGGAAATGACTGAACAAGTTATAGCATATGAACATAAAGAGATACCATTGTACTATAAGACATGCTAAAAGGGACAGTTTCAGAGAAACCTGGGAAGAATTACGTGAACTGATAAAGACTAAAGTGATTAAGATCAAAAAGAAATTTATACAAATAGAACAATAGTATAAAGACCAGCAACTTTGAAAGTCCTAGAACCTGTAATCAATCTAATTATCAAGCATGTTCCCAAAGAACTCAGGATCCCAAAGGACTCATGATAAAATAACCTACCTACACCTGGACAAAGGTAATAGACTCAAAATATAAATTATAGCATAATTTTTGAGACTTGGACAATGAAGGATTTTTTTTTGCTTGATTATATGTATTTATGACAGGATTTATGTTTTTTTTTTCTTTCTTAATGGGAAGATGGTTGGGAGGAAGATAAGGTGAATTTATGCTACTTGAAAAACAAGAAATTTTAAAAAGTTTACTGTCATTATGAAAACTGCATTCTCTCTTGTCTTTTTCCCTTCCAATATGCTCCCTTCAATTCAAAAATGCAAAGAGGCTACATAGGATTTAGAAACACTTAAATTTTTGTTTGTTTGTTTCATAGATTACTATGCCCAAAACGTTGTCATCAGGTAGCAGGCTACTTGATAACTTTCAATAGTTATCAAGATTGATCCTTGGAAAATAGACTCAGTCTCTTCTTGGACTTACACTTGAAACAGTACACTCTGCAAGATCTTATGCTTCACTGGCATTATCTCCAAGAGTTTAGCTCCTCCAAGCTAGTCATACAAGTAGAACTTGATGAATGCTAGAAAACCCTGAAAGAATTCAGCATTCAGTTATGATAAAAACAAAAAAATAATAGTCTGTTAATTTTATATAATTAAAGTGTATACCATCAGTCATATGCCATTGTGGTTAAGAGTGAGTCTTTAAAGAAGGAATATCTAAGTTCAAGTTCCAGCTTTGTCATTATTATTTAGATAGATACAATTCCTTAAATTCCTTGGACATTATTTTACTCATCTCCAAAATTAGCAAGTTCGATTAGACAACTTATAAATTTTCTTCTAGTTCTAAATCCAACAGGGTTTGATAAAAGAGAAAGCATTAAAAAACTGGGAAGAACAAAAAATACTCTCAATAAAGAGTTACAGCTTAAGTTGTGCCTTAATGAAAGCTAGAGATTCTGAAAGGTACAAGTAAGGAGGGAATTGTCTTTCAGGCACAATGAATAGTCTGCATAATTATTCAAAGATAAAGATGACTTATCAAACCAGCAACTAGGAGGTTTGATTAAAATATATAATATATGAACAGGAATAATGTGAAAAAGGCAAGAAAGGAAGGCAAAAAGAAGATTATGAAGGACTTTAATGACAAAGTAAAACATTTAAGGAGTCCCTAAAGGATTTTGAATAGAGAACACAGTCAGAGCAATGTTTTAGAAATATTAGTTTATAAACTGAAGAAAGATTGAGGAAGTTAGAGACAGCAAGTAATGAGAACAATTAGGAGGCTATTGTAATAAACTAATTAAAAGTTGATAAGGTCCTTAACTAGGGTGAAGGATGTGTGAGTGGAGAGAGGGAGATAAATGTGAGAGATATTGTGGAGGTAGAATACTTAAGTATTTGGCCATTGGTTGTATGGAGGAACAGAAAAAGATAAGAAAGAATATGAGTTTCAAGTCTAATAATGGTACCCTTAACAAATATGAAAGGGAAGAAGGAAGGAAGGAAATAAGCATAGTGTCGACTTGGTGCTAAGTGTTTTACAATTGTCTCATTTGATCCTCACAACAACCCTGGAGGTAGATATTATTATTTCCATTTTTTGCTGACAAAATTGAAGTAGACAGAAACTAAGCAAGGTTCCCAGAGTTACCCAAATAGTAAAGGTCTGATACTATATTTGAATTCAGATCTGACTCCAGATATAGTATTCTATCATTTCTTCAACCTCAGTGCCTCCAAGAGGAAATAAGAATCTACAATAAGATATAGCCAGTACAGGGATTATGCACTTAAAACCACTGAGGGGCAGATAGATTAGATATCACATAAAGTATTAAAAATGGGGTTAAAACAGACATAAAGCACATATAAATGTAAAATATTTTTAAAAACCATCAGGAAGAGATTGGAGTTTGTGAAAATAAAAGTAGAATGTTTTCAATTGGTGGCAAATCAAGGTTTAACCAACTTTGTGAATAGTTGAGACAGAGCAGAGCAGAGCAGTATATCATTCGAGTTAAGAATATTGAAAAACTGAAAAGTTAGAGTATTTGAATAAATATCAGTATTATGTTAATGTCTCCTAGTACATAAGATCAGGAATTTCATTGGTGAGAAAGAATGTGAACCAGGCACTTAAGCCATTTGGGGATGAAAAGAAATTTATTAGCAACAGAAATGGAATTCCAAAGTGTACAATAAAATGGGAAAATATGAACAGTGGGTTGATAAAAATACATTACATAGGAATGAGGGTATAACAAAAGGTAAGGAGAATGGATTTTTGATTCAATTAATAGTGATATTAAGGAAAGAAGAAGTGAGAATTTGCCAGCCATAGCTTAAAGAACCATTTAATTAAGATCCTTTCCTTTTTATGACTACACATTATTTCAATGGTGATGGCACTAGTTTTTTTGGTCTGCCATCCTAAAACATAGCACTTGGGAATGATGTAAGTAAAAGATTGAATCAGCAAGGAAAGAGAAATATTTATAACAATAAATATCTCATGTTCAGGGTTTTCTAACAAGGCTGAACATACATTCAATGGTAGACCTATAGCTGTAATCTAAAATATTGTAGAAAGCTACATCTAGAAAATGTTATAAATGTGAACTTAGCATTTAGCTCTTAAGAAAGTACAGATTTGTCATCTTCACAGTTAAAGGTTCTGATAAAGGCCTCATTTCCAAAATATATAGAGAACTGACTCTAATTTATAAGAAATCAAGCCATTCTCCAATTGAAAAATGGTCAAAGGATGTGAACAGACAATTTTCACATTATAAAATTGAAACTATTATCATTCATATGAGTGTTCCAAACCACTATTGATCAGAGAAATGCAAATTGACAACTCTGAGATACCACTACACACCTGTCAGATTGGCTAAGATGACAGGAAAAAATAATGATGAATGTTGGAGGGGATGTGGGAAAACTGGGACACTGATACCTTGTTGGTGGAGTTGTGAATGAAGCCAACCATTCTGGAGAGCAATCTGGAATTATGCCCCAAAAGTTATCAAACTGTGCATACCCTTTGATCCAGCAGTGTTACTTCTGGGCTTATATCCCAAAGAAATACTAAAGAAGGGAAAGGGACCTGTATATACCTAAATGTTTGTGGCAGCCCTGTTTGTAGTGGCTAGAAGCTGGAAAATGAATGGATGCCCATCAATTGGAGAATGGTTGAGTAAATTGTGGTATATGAATGTTATGGAATATTATTGTTCTGTAAGAAATGACCAGCAGGAATACAGAGAGGCTTGGAGAGACCTACATGAACTGATGCTAAGTGAAATGAACAGAACCAGGAGATCATTATATACTTCAACAACAATACTGTATGAAGCTGTATTCTGATGGAAATGGATTTCTTTGATAAAGAGACCTACTAATTCAATTTCAATTGATCAAGGATGGACAGAAGCAGCTACACCCAAAGAAAGAACACTGGGAAATGAATGTAAACTGTTTGCATTTTTGTTTTTCTCCCTGGGTTATTTCTACCTTCTGAATCCAATTTTCCCTGTGCAACAAGAGAACTGTTCAGTTTTGCACAAATATATTGTATCTAGGATATACTGCGACATAGTTAACATATATAGGACTGCTTGCCATCTGGGGGAAGGGTAAAGGGAGGGAGGGGAAAAATCGGAACAGAAGCAAGTGCAAGGGATAATGTTGTAAAAAAAAATTACCCTGGCATAAGTTCTGTCAATAAAAAGTTATTATAATAAAAAATTTTTTAAAAAGAAAGTACAGGTTTTCCACTGCCTTTGGCTTCCTGAAGCTCAGAATTTCTTATGGTTCTGAGAACCAACAGCAAGAGAAGAAAACTTTGGTGATTGAGTCCCTAAAAACTGGAATGAAGTTACCTTCAGGACTAGCTCCAGAGAAGCAGTTTGTGCCTTGCTGATTGAATAAGAGCCCAGCTTACAGTCTCTGAGCACATGCTTTCTAGTACTCTTGACACCCTGAACTCAGGATCCCTGAATGATGCATAAAAGCACAAGATCAGGCCATTTACTGCCTCTGGGGAGACCATATAGATATGTGCCTAAACATTTCTTAAAATCTGTAATGCAATAGAAATTCTGCATGATTTTATTATACTATCATTATTACCATTATTACCAGGGATAGAGAAATAGAAGAAAAGTATAGGTTAGAAAAATATATTCATAATTTTTATGCTACACTTTTAGAATTGTTTCAAAATTGAATAATAGATAATAAATGGAAATGCATAAAGATTAATAATGTATGAAGATAAGAATAGTGCCAGCATATATTTTTAATGTCTCAAACAATGTTCTATTATTTACATATTTGTATACAACTCCAGGACATTTTCTCCTTCCTATTCTTCTCATATCCTACTCCACACACATACACACACACAAATTCAAGGATGAATGGGATTTCAAATGTGAAGCTCTTTGAGTGTCTAAAAAGAAAAATATCCTGCTTGCTAATGTTTTAGTAATGCTATCTTAGATTAATGCATCTCCTTCCTGACTTTTCCTTCTAGGAATATGCTTGAAGAGATAAATTTTGCCTCATTTCTTCAAAATTTATTAGAAGAAAGAAGTATAGGGGAAAAAAGAATAACAAAATTTGGAGCTCCAGAAGAAGAAAGGGTGAAAAATAGTGAGAAAGGAGAATAAATTCAGGCTATTGAATTTATTTTATTTTAATAGGTCTCAAAAGTTGGAGTCATGATTTTGAGCCCCATTGCTAAAGAATGAAGTAAATACAAACTCTTTCTGGATAAGTGTAATGTGAGTGTGTATGTGCATGTGTTTCTATATGTGTGTTGCATACACATACGCAAATGTATAATACATGCACACAAATAAAGCTCTGTATGGTATAGTTATATATGCTTATTATATATGTATATATAATTTATGTGTAAATTGTGTATATTAATGGTATAAACATAGTACACCAAATTCTATAGTACACATACTATGCATGTAGAGTTTCATGCATATAGTTTTTTAACTTCTTAATGTACAGAAGTTACATAATAGTACTCTAGAATGTGAATTCACCTACTACAAAAAGAAAGTCAAGTATCTCATTTGAAAGAGTCCTAAAGGCTTCAATATTCTTTCCTCTATAGAAACATATAAAGTCATTCCTATTTAATTAGTTAGGCCAATGTATTTGCAAAACAATTAAGAATGCAATTTAATTTTGATGTTTGGTAAACATCTAGGGATTCATTCATTGTGAACTTAGGACCTCCAAGTTGAGTTTACTTTATAAAGTATCATTAAACCAATCAGTTAGAATTTACCAAATGTACAATCTTATAATTCCATCCATCCTGTAGTTCTATCCATCTACTTATCCTGGATGGGCATCTTTACATGTGTAAAGGCTTTCTGTGTGTTGATGTAGAGACTATTTGCTTTATTGCTTTTCAAAAACAAGATTTGACTGAATTACCTCAATTACAGAGGCAAATGACTAGAAGTGATTGACAGCCCCTGAGTCAGCTGTGGTAGAGTAGTGTGGTAAGAGGGGATGCTAGGCAACCCTCCTGTGCACAGCTGTCAACACATCCCAGTCTTGCCTAATCTGGAACCCACCTGCTGACCTAGAGCTGGGATTTTCCTCAGCAGAAACAACAGTGATGTGATGTGAATCAAACTATTTAAACTATGTGTTGTTTTAAAGGGGGAATAGAAAGGGGAGGTAAGAAAGCGATCCACCACAAACATTGGCAGCAAAATCACAAAGCTTATTTTCCATACAGGACTTTTGTAAATTCCCAGCTCAAAAGGCAAAATCCTAGTGAATTAACCTATGATGCCATCCAGCCCATCCTATTGATTAGCAATTATTTTTCCCCCATGAAACAAGGACATGGGACCAAAGGCCATGTACAGTGAAAATTCAGGGTTGCATTTGAAAGTGAGTGCTTCCAAACAGCCACTGCTGATTGACCATCTGAAAAATGAGTTCTTATTGAAATACAGTTAAAAATGTAATTTAAAGCAGACTCGTGCTTAAGAACTAAGCAATAGAGCCAAAGTGCCGGAGAAACAAGGCACGCCCTGAATCCAAATACACTGTAACTTGATAACATTGCTGGTCAGCTAATAAATAATGCAAGCATGTATGTCAATAGCCAGGCTTTGATTGCACTGACATATTGAGCAATAAAGATAGAAAATGCCTATTTTTAGCTAGAAGAGTATATGAAAACAAAGAGGTAAAACACACACAACTCTTCCAGAATTTAGAAGCTGACATACTAGAACTAAGCAAAGATAAGACACCAAATAATTATGAATATTCAATATTTAGTCTCAGACAAATCACTTAACTTGTCTAAGCCTCAGTTTCCTTAAATCTAGAATGCATGTACTAATTACTCCATAAGGTTATTTATGAGGATCAAAAGTTTTAGTGAGAATCTTAAAGTGTTAGATAAATGTCAGGAGATGGATTGGAGTTTGGGTTTGGGTTTGAGGATGAGTTTTTGTTTGGGTTTTTTGCTTATTTTCTTTTTTGTACCAAGAACTGTGATTTCATTGTATATTCAATTCTGCATTTTGAAACATTCCTGTACTAACACAGGTAAACAACTTTTCTCTAACTTTTCATCTTAGAAAGTTGCTTGGGATTTTTAGGGGCTGAGTAGCTTGCTCACAGACACCCAGGTAGTATATATAGTACATAGGCCTTGAATCCATATGTTACTGATTTCCAGGTCAGTCCTCTAGACACTCCCCAATCCCAGTGTTCATAACTTGATTTTTATCCATAAACACGGGGATCTGAGTTAGAAGATATGTAATGTACTTTATGTCTGTGAATCTTACAGAAAAACTTCCCTACACTGTAAACTATGGAAGGATCTGAGATTTCTCTAGTGTGGAGAATTATTGTGGGAACTCCCTCCACCTAAGTAGAGTCCAAATCATCTGTGACTTAAAAGGTAGATAAGACCTAGGGTGTAGCCTGAAACATGTGGATATTAGTTAGGTGACTTGTCCAAGATTACACAGTTTATATGTGTTCCTATCTACATTCTCTGAACCAGATTCTTTGGGATCATCAACTTATACCTGGAAGGGACATTGAAGGTCATTGCATCCAAGCCTCTTTATTTTACAGAGAAACATCTAAACCAAGAGAGGTTAAATAATTTGCCCAGCTAGGAAATATCAGAGGTCAAACTCCAATCTTCCTGCTTCCCAATTCAATAGTTTTCGTCCATACTCTATATACTATATCTACATACATCAAAATGATTAGCTCCTGTCCTGAAACAAAGGATTCTATAAAGGTAGAAAATATGATGGTTTTATAAACCAAAATGCCATTTTCCATTACTTTACCAAAGAAGGGACTTCATTGTTATTAATAATAGAAGACAGTTCAAACTTTATGCTTTTCCTCAAATTTCCTTTTATTCTATTCTATTTTTATATTTTGTTTTATTTATTTTTACTTCTTTAAACTTAAAACTTTTATTATATCTTTTGTTCCACTCTGAAGAATTTTGGTTCTACATTACAAAAAATGATAATAATAAATGTTTTCTGTGGCCTGAAGTGCTAGATCTTTACCAGCATACCCATGACCAAATATTATATATGAGCAATTATAATAATTGATATGTATAATCCTATGTTTATGATTATAATATCTATATGCTGAGAGGCTTGTACTGAAAGAAGATAGATACTGTATTCAAAAAGCAATCCTTTGTTTTTCTAGAACTCTTTTATCCCATTATTTCCAAAAAATTATTATATTTATCCCATTATCAACAACCTGTGGTTAAAAAAAAAAAGTCTGCAAGATCTATAACCCAAATAATAACACAAAACCCATTCAGGAAAGTTAATTTATTTCAATCAGAGGAAAATTATAAGGGAGTAAATCATGAACTATTTATTTTGTTTGAATAATTTCAATAAATTTCTATTTAGCAGTGTATTAAAAGGGGTGGGAGGGGGAAAGGGTTGCTAGAAGTAAGCACTCATGACAACATCAAACTTTGCTAATTACTACCTTGACAACAAGTGACACTTCATAGTTCCAGAGTTGGAAGGAACTCCATTAAGGTCTCTAGTCCAATTCTCTGATTTTACATATAAGGAAATTGAGGTACAGAGAGTTGAAATTATTTTCTCAAAGTCACATAGATGGTAAGCAGCAGAGAAAGAATTCAAAACTGAGATATTATGATTTTTAAACCCAGTACTTTCTCTATTATATCATACTGCCTTCTAAAAAAAACATAAAATGCATGGGGCAGGCAGGGATCCCACAAAAGATAAAATAAAGCAAGTAACCCAAATTCATTTCTAAATGTGAATTACATTCAGGGACACGAGTAACAATATCTACTTAGCCCCAGTCATAGTTCAGCTCTATTAGCAGAGAAAATAGATATGGATAGTCAACAGACGAAGAATTTGGGTCTTCATGTTTGGGCACAAAGTTTATATTCCACTCACAGATAATTAAAAGTTGGCATGTATGTGCATGAGTATCTGGATGTGTGAGCAGAATGGGAAGGCAAGGAGATAAGGCAGATTGGTAACAGAAAGAGGAGACCTTAAAATTCAACTGTATTTAATATTTTTAAAGACACTTTCTCGTTATACTGTTGACCTTTCTATTTTGACATTTGCTCAAGATAAATCAGAGAAAGTCTCTTTCTCTGCTTGTTTGATTTTCAGCACTTGTAACAGCCCTTACACATCCAATTCCAATCCCTGGCTCTTTGTAAGAGTCTTGTCAATAACTATCACTGTAACCCTTCATTTCTCTCCTGACTGATCCACTTCAAAGCTAAGGTATATCTCTAGCAGGAGAAAAACAGGCTGCCCCAGCCACACAGCTGAGTGCTGGCTTGAGTATTAACATCATGTTTACCCAATCGGAGATTCCAGACTTTTATATTGCCAGCATCAGCCATATCCCATTTTATCTGTCTTCCTCACTTCAAAATTATTTCATTGAATCATAATTGTACAGATAGGGAGGTCATGTAGTCCCTGGCCCCTGCTTCCCAGAAAGACATATTTGTTACCTGTATTTACTCGTTCTATTGAGGGTGCCAAAACAAAAATCAATCAACAAGTATTAATTGAGCATGTACTACATTCCAGGCACTATGCTAGGCACAAGGGATACAAAAACAGAAATGAAGCAGTCTGCTCACAAATTTACATTCTCAGGAGGAAGGGAAGGGCAATATGTACATATATACTGGGGAGAACAAGAAAGTTTCCTATACACTATTCTGCTTCAGTTAAGTCATGAAGAAAGTCAGAGATTCCAAGGGAGAGAAGCAAAAATTGAAGACACTTGAAGCATTAAGTCAGTCCTTGCAAAGACGTATATATACATAATAAATGCAATATCATGTATGAAGATCAAGAAGGCTAATTTTTCTGGTCTGTAATGTGTGTTTAAAAGTAGGTTGGAACTAGGTTTAAGACTGATAAATGCCAAATAGAGTAGTTTGTATTTGACCCTAGCAGTATTAGACAGATACAGAAATTTTTGAAATAGTGAACAATAGGGTAGTGCCAGGGCTTTAGGAAAATTACCTTGACAGCTATGTAGAAAATGGATGTGGAAGATTGAAGAGATGAGATGCATGAAGTAAAGAGACCAATTTGGAAACTATTGCAACAGTCCAGACAAGAAGTGATGAGGACCTGGACTAGATTACCATGATGTAGTAGATAGAGTATGCAACCTCATCTACAACCTTTACTTTCTTGAGAACCAAGAGCAGCAAGTTTTTTAACTTTCCTAATCCTCACCTGTAAAATGAATATATCTGTAATACTGATGCCAGAGCATTGTTATGGGTCAGATGAGATTAAAGTACAGTTATCCCTTTCACATCATGCTTTTGATGTATTATGGGTTGCCATAAGAAATTAGATGGGAATTGGCAGGGGGAGGAGGATTTTGTTGAAGCTGTAGACAATATGCAAAGGCCAGCAGACAACACAGAAAAGATTTAAAAAAAAAAAAAAAACTCAGAAATGCAGGGTTGTTATTTAAAAAAAAAAAAAAAAAGCATTCCAACAGACTCTAGCATTATACATGAAAAGGCAAGTCTTTATATAATTTCCCAAACAAAAAAAGATTTTCCAGACTGTAGGACCCCGGCATCCCTAACCTTCATGATGCAGAAAGAATAGCTGTATATATGGCAGTTAGTGGCACAGCGGAGAGAGCACTGGGTCTGAGGTCAGGGGGACTGAGTTCAAATGCCACATCAGATGCATAAGCTGGCAAGTTTTCTACAGTTTCCTCAATTATAAAATGGGGTAATAATAACACTCATTCCCAGGATTGTTGTGAAAATCAAATGAAATATTTGTAAAACACTTAGCAATTATTTGGCAGAATAGAAGCTTAATAAATGTTGATTTTCTTCCTCCTTTTTATGTAAAGAAGTCATTTTATCTTTTCTTAGTATCCTTTTCTGATTACTGGATGATGATACTGAGATCTCCCTTCACTAAGATTCTAGCACACTTATTTATGATCATGGCCATGCCATTTAGCCCTGAATTGTCCCTACATTTTACATCTGTCAATTTGGTCCCCCCATGTAGAAAAAAAAAGGATTATATATTATATTTTCTCAATATTTTCCAGAGATATGGACATGGTTTTTGATGCCTAAAATGTGATCAAAATATATGTAAAAGATCTGAAGCAGTATAATGTAGTAGGTAGAGTGCTGAAGTTGGAATCAGGTACTTCTGGGTTCAAATTCTTCCTTGGACACTCACCCAAATCTATAACCTCTGTCAAATAACTTAACCTTCATCTATAAAATTAGGAGATTGGCTTAGATAACCACCAAAGTCCCTTCTAACAGTGATACTATGGTCCTATTACAAATATAACTACTTCACAGGATTATTATGTGGCTTGAATGAAATCATATATGTAAAAATCTACATAAAGATTATTTATCACTATTGTTTCCTCAGCAATGAGAACTCTTTGTAATCTAGCCCTTCTATAATTAGTAGATAAATTCGAGGCATTGGTTAAGGTATGCAGAGATTAAGATACATACTTAGTATAACTTAGCTAATAAACTTTGAACAAAATTTAAACAGAATTCTTCTTGATTTCTTTTTTTTTTTGTTAATTTTTTTTTGTAAAAGCACCTGCCTTTTCTTTCCTATTTTTCCCATCCTGAAAAATAAGAAAACCCATGCAACAAATACATTTAGTCAAGTAAACCAAAGTCCCACGTTGACCATGTCCAAAAATGTTTGTCTCACTCAGAATATCTAGTCCATCACTTTTCTGTCAAGAGCCAAGCAGCAATGGAAATTATTGGTCCTCTGGAATCATGGAAGATTATTGCACGGATCAGAGTTTCAAAATTATTCAATTCAAAATCTTTCAAAATTATTTATTTTTATAATAGTGTTATTTAAAAATTAAAATAATCTTCCTTGTTCTGTTTATTTCAATTTATATCAGTTCAAAGTGAGGTTTAAGTGATAATATCTCCCTCCATCTTTACTATCTTCTTTACTATGTGAGACAATACGACCCAATATTCTCCCCCCTTTTTTCCTTTGTATATTCTTCCCCTTCCCTCCTTTTCCTTTCTCCTTCCTCAAAGTATATTAAAACATTTTAAAGCATGTTTAAGTTTACTCTCAGGACCTCCATCTTATCTGAATCTCTCTATAACTCATAGAAATTGCTTTATCACTCTCTACCCTAGTAGAATGCAAATACTTCATTCTTATAAAATTTTTCCTCACTGATCTCTTTTATTTACTTTTTTTTTAGTTCCTGTGTCTGTTTCTACTAAGCTCTGGACTTTTCATCAGGAATATTTGCAAATCCTGTGACTCATTTTCCTCCTGTGGGATTATAATCCATTTTCCTGGATAAATTATTCTTGATTATAAAGTATAATCTTTTGTTCTTTGTAATATCATATAGCATTCTGTCTACTCCTTAATAGCAATAGTTACTAAATCTTGTGATTCTGATTATGGTTCCTTTGTATTTGTACCTGCTTTCATCTTTGTCTCAGAAGCTCAGAATTTTACTTAGTTTTTGATTTTTGAGATTTTGTTTAGGATATAAATAGTGGATTCTATTTTTACTTTGTTCTCTGAATCTGTGAAATCTGGTTTTAAAAGTCTTTTCTTTGTTAAAATGTTGCACCTTTTGTGCCAAACGATTAATTTTATTTCCAAGTATCTCCTCAATAGCTTTCATTTCAATTATAATACCACTTTAAACTCATTTTAACTAATGTAATTTCTTCTAGGAATTCCAACTTGTGGGCAAGCTGTGGTTTTCTTTGAGTTTTGTTTTACTTATAGGTATTTTAGAGTTATTCTCTTCTTCTGAGTTTGTGTCATGAGCATCTATGTCCTTATAATTCATCTAAATCATTCTTCCAGAGATCTATTTTGGTTAATCTAGTGTTCCTGGCCTAACTGAGAACACTTTGGAGCCTGATTCCATAATCCTGGCCCTCTGGGATATTTCTTTCTGCTTCTTTACTGGAAAGGGCCAGAATTCAAGAGCTGCTGTGGACAAACTTATATTGATGGCTCTAGGGTCTTAGTCCCAGGTGAATTCCTATAGATGGCTTGGAAATAGAGATGAAATGATCACCTCTGAACAGCCTATGCTACTGGATAGAATTTCTGACTATGGTCAGTTCACTATCTGGCCTGAAATAGCCTAATTCTGAGCTCTAGGAACACTTCTAGGAGACCCTTTATTAATGGCTTGGGCATAAATCAGAATTCATGATGAATCAAGGTGTTCTCCACACTGTAGCCATAATTCAGCCATTACTCAGTGACCTGGACACTCTTATCTGAATCTCTTGTCCTAAACAACCCCTGTTTCACAATTCCCATCCTAGTAATTTGCTTGTAGATCAATTTGCAATCTTGGGCTGAAAATATTATCCATACTTACTATACTCACTTGGATGGCCTCTCCAAAGCCTTCCTGATTTCACCATTGTGTGTCTACTACTTTATTTTGAAACCTGTAATTTGATTATTGTAGGGGACTCCTAGTCTAGAAATTCTTACCACTAGTGCAAACACACACTATATCTGTAGCATCAAATCTCAGGTAGACTCAAGGATATTGAAAAGTTAAGTGACTTGCCTGGAATTATAGAGCTGACATATGTCAGAGGCAGGACTTCATCATAAGGTCTTCCTGCTTCCAAAGTTGACCTTCCTTCTACTGTGGCATAGAGTTTTGATGCTCAAAAAATACTTTTTTAATTAATAAAAGAGATTTGATATCTTGTAACTTCATCCTGAATGATTCAAAAAGAGAGGGACCAAATAACAAAACATCTATACAAATATTAAAAAAAAAAAAACTTGCTTTTTTAATCCAAAATTGTAGAAGTCAAGGATAGTGTAGTGAAAAGGTCACAGGTTTTGAAGTCAAGTTCAAACTCTGACTCTACTTTCCTACTGGCTATGGGACTATAATCAACTTATTTTCTTGGGCCTCAGTTTCTTCATTTGTAAAATGAAGAAGCTGATATAAGTGATTTCTAAGATCCGTAGTGGTTTTAAATCTTATCTACAGTGGGACACAATTGGAAGAAGTTGATGCTTCCCAGACAACTTGAGGTCATGCTGCTTATTAATGAAAGGCACTGTCTAGATTACAGTTTTCTGATTTAGCCCACTGCAAACTAATCAGGTCATACTGTAGTGGAAGTGAAAATGTCAATTCCTTGGATTCCTTTGAGACTTCAAAGATGAAGAAGAATAGACATAGATTTCTTTTCTTTGATATTTTAGATTATCACATGAAATAACACACATCAAGTACAGAAATAAAACCTAGAAATGTGAAAACCACTAAGAGAGGTAAAGATTGGATTTATAAATAGATTTTAATTTTAAAAAAAAATTCAATTAATTCTCCCTTTCATGCCAAAGAATTCCTTATGCCTAGTTTTTTTTAAATAAATCATCCTGCATTCTCTCTTTACTAAGGTGCAGTGCAAAAAGGGAAGGAGTGACTCATATGAAGAACAACAATGATGCACAGGAATCAGTGAATAAAACTTGATTGCTACTCACATAGGGAGAAGAACAGAAGCATATAGCCCCCATTGCTTTTAGGCCTCTCCTAGCACACAATAGGATGACTTTAGATGTTACATAATTTGCATTCTGGTCAAAGGTCCAAAGTCTCATAGGGATGCAATTTATGTAGAGTTTTAGACAAAGAGCTAACATGGAAATAATAGATTTCCTATTATCCATGGGAGATGTTTATGGAGTGATCTAGACCAGTGAAATGAAGGTATTTTCCGAATTGCCTAATAAGGAATGAGGGGCAGGGTCCCAGAGTTAAGTAATTATAATTGTGTCACGCAAGAAAAAGGGCAATACTCCATCTCCACATTTATTAGCCTTAGATACTTGCATCTCCATGAGTAGGGGGAATATTGGGGAGAAGCTATACCAGTCAAACAAGTTTTCACCAGCTTACATTCAGGTTTATAGAAAGATAACTAGAAATAATGAGCCAAAGTTATATTGCAACAAGAAAAAAGAAGGTTGGCCTCTCAAATCTCCCACTGTGGACACAGTTCTCTCAGCAGAGTGCCTAGCAGGTAGCAGGAAATTAATTATTCTTGATTGATTAATTGATTGACACATTTTCTGCATTGGAGCAGAGGCAAGCCTAGGATAGAGCCAGGTAAATCCCAGGTTAGCATAATAACTATTTGACCAAATTGCCTATTTGGTGACTTCATTTTGAAACATTCAACCATTAGTCATTTTATTGCCCATATAAAGATAACCTCAGGGGACCCAACTCAACCTCTCATCAAGCATGCCCTCTACTGGCACACACATGTACTTAAAACCAAGCCTAGCATTGTTTTGAACATGTTTTTGTTTTTTTGTGAGGCAGTTGGGGTTAAGTGAATTGCCCATGGTTACACAGCTAATAAGTGTTAAGTATCTGAGAACAGATTTGAATTCAGGTCCTCCTGACTTGAAGGGGTGATGCTCTATCCACTGTGTCATCTAGCTGCCCTTTTGAACATGTTTAAGAAAGAGTTCAAGAGGCAGCATGATGCATAAAGAGCTGATCTTAGAATCAAAAAGACCTATGTTGAGCCCCACCTCTGACACTGTTTTAACTTAGATTTCTCAATACCCTGACAATACTAAGATTGTAAATTATAAAGAAAATACCAATAAACATTGGTAAATAGTTTTAAATTTAAAACTCCTTCATTGATTAAATCATAGGTATAGCAAACATATACACAAAGAAAGAGAGGGAGGAAGAGAGGGAGGGAGATAAAGAAGGAAGAAGAGAGAAGAGATAGTAGGAGAAAAGCATAAAAAGACAGACAGACAGAAACAGAATCAGAGAGCACTCAACATTTAAATAAGCAAGAGCCATAGCAACCTATATTCTCAATTAATAAACATTTATTAAGTGCTTATTATGTAACAGGTGATATACTTTAATTCCCCCATGTGAGAGGAGAGCACAAAAAGGGCAGAAAAGGAGATAGTATGCTACATTATAATATATAAAGCAAAGACACAATTTTGGCTTTTAATGTGTTACTGAAACTCCCAGTTTAAATAAAATTGGGATCAGATTGGTGGTGGAGGAGTATTTTCTTCTTGTAAAGGATTCTCGAGATAAAATTGTATATTTGTTCTACATTCATATAACGGTTCTTTCTGTTCTAATAACATTTTAAAGGACATGTTGACAAGACCAACAAGATGGCAAACTAGACTTTTTCCCTAATCCTCATGACCTCTCAAACCTCTCCAAAACAGGAATTATGTTCAAGAGATAAAGTAATTCTAGCTATCTGCATGGTATATAGTCCCAAGAAATCTACCTGATTAAACTAGCAACAGAAAAGACTAATCCCTAATTTTGAAGATGCTCATTCAGCAATTCCTCCCCCCAACCACTATGCTCCAAAAGCCCTGCAGAAACTAACTCATGGCTTACAACAGAATCCTATCCCCCACAGTTGCCTTCGAAAATCAAAAGCTAGAAGATTGCTCTGGCTAGAACAACAGTATGGCAGTACTCTGTGTTGCAACAATAGTCAGAGAACTGAAGAACAGAGGAAACTGAGGAAATATAGCAGCATGCGTTTGGCTCTATTGAACCTAATGAATATAGGGCTAGCAAGATCTGTGACAAGTTCTGATTCTCCATATAGTATTTTCAGCAAAGCCCAAAGTTAATAAAATGTGAGTTAATTAGTGTGGAAAGATATTGAGATAGCTTTGAGGTCTAGATCCCTGAGAAACTACCACCAAACAGAAAGGAGTCAGAAAATAAGTGATAGGGAAATAAAAAAAAATATATATTAAAATCATCAAAGATCACAGGACAAAGAAAATTAAATTAAAAGGTTTGATCATAAGCAGACAAACCAACAAGGAGATATTAATAATAGAAGTAAATGAGGTCTCCTGACCACTTAGTCAAATCCAGATATCTATGAATAAATATTACAAGAAAAATAAAAATTAATCAATACCTGATATGGCAGAGAGCCATGTTCCTACAAGAACACAAACTATAGTCAAGTGTTTCTGAATGGGTTAAGGGAAAAATTAGAATTGTGAATGCAGAATTTGGGCCGAAAGAACAAAAATAATTGGCAAAACATAAAAGACTGAATCCACGGTGTAAAACCTCATCAAAAAAAAAAAAATCATGATTAGGAATGCAAATATACAGAAGTGAAGGAAAAATCTGGAAAAAGAAACAAAAAGTTTCTAGAGGAAGGAATTTATAACCAAAGAAGAACTAAAGATCATTACTGATCACAAAATAGAAAGTTTTGATTATGTCAAATTGAAAAGTTTTGTACAAACAAAACTAATGCAGACAAGATTGGAAGGGAAGCAATAAACTGGGAAAACATTTTTACAGTCAAAGGTTCTGATAAAGGCCTCATTTCCAAAATATATAGAGAATTGACTCTCATTTATAAGAAATCAAGCCATTCTCCAATTGATAAATGGTCAAAGGATATGAACAGACAATTGTCAGATGAAGAAATTGAAACTATTTCTAGCCATATGAAAAGATGCTCCAAATCATTAATCAGAGAAATACAAATTAAGACAACTCTGAGATACCACTACATACCTGTCAGATTGGCTAGAATGGTAGGGAAAGATAATGCAGAATGTTGGAGGGGATGTGGGAAAACTGGGACACTGATACATTGTTGGTGGAATTGTGAATACATCCAGCCATTCTGGAGAGCAGTTTGGAACTATGCTCAAAAAGTTATCAAACTGTGTACACACCCTTTGATTCAGCAATGTTACCTTGGGCTTATACCTCAAAGAGATTTTAAAGAAGGGAAAGAGACTTGTATGTGCAAGAATGTTTGTGGCAGCCCTCTTTGTAGTGGCCAGAAACTGGAAACTAAGTAGATGCCCATCAATTGGAGAATGGCTGAATAAATTGTGGTGCATGAACATTATGGAATATTATTGTTCTGTAAGAAATGGCCAACAGTATGATTTCAGAAAGGCCTGGAGTGATTTACATGAAGATGCTGAATGAAATGAGCAGGACCAAGAGATCATTATATACTTCAACAACAATACTATATGATGATCAATTCTGATAGACGTTGAGACTTCAACAATGAGATGAACCAAATCAGTTCCAATAGAGCAGTAATGAATTGAACCAGCTACACCCAGGGAAAGAACTCTGGGACATGACAATGAACCACTACATAGAATTCCCAATCCCTCTATTTTTGCCCACCCGCATTTTTTATTTCCTTCACAGGCTAATTGTACACTATTTCAAAGTCTGATTCTTTTTGTACAGCAAAATAACTGTATGGACATGTATACATATATTATATTTAACTTATACTTTAACATATTTAATATGTATTGGTCAACCTGCCATCTGGGGGAAGGGGTGGGGAAAGGAGGGGAAAAGTTGAAACAAAAGGTCTTGCAATTGTCATTGCTGAAAAATTACCCATGCATATATCTTGTAAATAAAAAGCTATAATAAAAAAAGCTTCTAACTATTGTGTTAAATGAAAACAATATTTACACAAGCAAAACATATTTATCTTATAGAAAGGATGCATAGAGACAATATAAGAATTATAGTTCTCCCAGAATGTGTCAAAAAACCTGAATACCATAATTCAAGAAATTATATAATAAAACTATTCAGAACTTCTGAGCATTAAAAAAGTGCCAATTGAAAGAATCCACAGATGACAGAAATGGGAGCTGGACCTGAACTTTCACTGGTATAAGGAACTACATTATGAAGAAACTTTCTCAATTGATGAAATTTAATACTTCCTATGCAACATATAGTCATAGATTGTTGCCTAGAGTACTGAAATGTTAAGTGAGACAAAAATAACAATTCATTTCCAGAAACAAAATATCTAGAATACCATGGGTGTTTAAAAAAAGGAGGGATAAAATGGAAATAATTCAAGTTCAAACTATAGTAGTAAACAGTAAAATTATTTATTACTGGTTTAAAAAAATGTAACATGTAACAGATTAATTTGTTTTTAAATCTTAAATACTTGTGCTCAATCGTCTCTAGTTCAATAAATTCAAAGCATAAATTACCAAGCAAAGAATTCTCTATTTGACAATATTTGTTTAGAAAACCATAAAACCAGAAATTAGTTTGAGACCATCAACTGATAGTATATACTACAATAAGCTCCCTTAAAAATTACGAGAAAAAAATACATACTTTTAAAATTTTGTTTGTTCTTGAGATCAGGTTTCTCCATTTTACCCAAATTGAATGAGCAGTAGTCACTCATGGGCAAATTCCTTTACTGACCCACAAAATTTTCACTAGCTCCAGAAATCAACTAAGAAACATTTTCATATTGACTACCAGTGGAAGGACAATATTTAGGCAACTAACAAACATTTTAACAAAAATACCAAAGTAGATAGTATAGCATGTATCCCCAGGAGACAAGTGGTCAAAGGATGAACAGGTTTCCAAATAAGAATTGCTACAAATTGATAATAAAGCAAACTTGCCATGATCAAGGCATAGGTCCACATTTTTCTGACATTTACTATACTATGACCCCGGATAAATCATCTATACTCTGTGGGAGGGGCAGTTAGATGGTTCACAGGGTAAAGCACCAACCCTGAAGTCAGGAGGACCTGGGTTCAAATCTGATCTCAGACACTTAACACTTCCTAGCTGTGTGACTCTGGGCAACTCAATCCCAATTGGCTCAGCAAAAATAATAACAACAACAACAACACACACACACACAATGAGCCTCAATTTTCTCATCTACAAAGTGAGGACACAATGACTTCTACATTCTCTTAAATTGTCTTACTTTTCTTGTATTCCCAGAGCTTAGAATAATTCCTGGCACATGTCTTTTCATCATTTCATTGTACCTGACTCTTCGAGACCCCTTTGGTATTTTCTTTACAAAGATACTGGAATGTTTTGCCACCTCCTTTCTAGCTCTTTTTACAGAAACTGAAGCAAAAAGGGTAAAATGACTTGCCCAGAGTCACACAAGTAAGTGTTTGAGACCAGATTTGAATTCAGGAAAATGAGTCTTCCTACCTTTAGGCCTGGCACTATATCCACCATACCATCTAGCTGCCCTGACACAGAATGGTTGTTTAATAAAAAATTATAACCTTTCATTTGCCCCTATTAAATTTCCTCTTATAATAATTAATCCAATATTCAATATATTTTTGAATCTTGACTTTATATCTCAAAATATCAGAACTGCTAGAAAAACCTGGATTCTGGGATGCCTACAAACCCTCTTTTCACTTTCAAAACTCATGCATTCGAAGACTCCAATCCCTTTCCCTAGAAGAAAAAGGGATAGTTCAAGAACCAACTCCCATTTCCCATGACCAAAATTTAGCTTCTATAGAAAAGTCCCTTTACAGTATTGTTTCTCACTGAATGTTATCAGCAAAGGAGTCAGAATGACTTAGCTTGTGGGCTATTGTTGTTTTAAGGTCTCTGCAGCAAATCAAAGAACCATATGCTTAGTTGATCAGTATTAGTTAAAGAATATTCACACATACTTCAAGTTCTGTCCAAATTACTTCTCCTAATTCTCCCTGAACTAGACTTCCAAGCTCCTGCATAAAGGGAGATGACCAACAAAAATACTCCCCACATGTGGCAGTTCCTGTTGAAGCACCTCCCCAGGTATAGACTCATTTGATTTGTCAGTTAATGCCATGCAAATACATTTCTAAGGTGAAATTTAATGTGGAATTTAGCCCAGAAAAAGACAAATACAAGTTATAATTTGGACTAGAAACATTAATTAATTGATAAGGATCTTGTTGACTTTTTGTTATCAGATTTCATTATTTTTGTAAGACAATTTTTTTGCATCCTTGAGCCACCCATGCATAATTTGTGTGTGTGCTTGTGCATATATATACACACATGTGTGCATATATGTATATATACACTTTTATATATGTTTCAGCCTTGTTATCTTTTTTTTTTACTTTTATAATAAATTTATAGCTTTTAAAGGCCTTTTTCTTCAATTACATCATTTACTCTGTTTAACAGATCATAAGATAAATAGGCTTGGTATTATAATCCCCATCATACAGATGGACCTACAATAATTTAGTAATGGAACTAGAACCCACATTTCTCAGGAGACCTAAGAGGAGGTGGTATATTCACATGGTAGCATGACTACCATAGTCAAGTCATATGTCTTACCCAAGCTAGCATACAGTATCGGTCCAAATAAAAGCATAAAACAGATCTTGAAAAATGAAACCTAGTCAATCTTTCCTAGTGTAGACATTAATTTTTAGATTACTATATATCTGTGTAGATGAAAGTAGAGAAAGGGGAAGGTCTACAGTGAAGGTCAAGGATTACTGTAACATGGATATGTCTCATGTCAAAGAGAGAGAGAGAGAACTCTTTGGAGACTACCTTCACATGCAAGATTAAACATATATATGTGACTATCATATTTGTACACTATGTAGATATTTATATTAATATGAATAATATGTTATTTGTGTACAACTACATATGAATATGATATATGCATCTGTGTATGCATATATGGTGCATTATACATATGTATAATGTAGTACCTATAATTATATAGATAATGTAGATATGACACATATCTGTGAAGAAGAGACAGTTATGTATGGTGGTTAGAGAACTGGCCACAAAAACCTGAAGATTGCATTGAGAGCTTGGATAATTCATCTCACTTCTCAGGGATAAAGGCAACTTTCTAAGACCATAATTGTAGATAAGGTATCAAACCACATTTATAGAGGGAGCTCCTCACTGAGAATTTCCTATACCAATAAAGTAAAGCTCCAATTCCTATCTTTATGCATATGTGTGTACATGTATATTTATATATTCATATTCAATTACATATATGTGTGTATGTATATATATATATACACACATATATATGCACTACAACTGAGTATTGTATATAAATGCATGTATGGCCCTATGTGTATTTACATATATATGAAATTTTATGTATATATGTACATATACATGTTATATACACATGTGTATATATACACACACGGTGGCCAATGATCATCAGCATGTTTAGTTGATGTAATCCCCAGCATGGAAAATGCTACAGAGCCTACTTCTAAGGAATTGTGTGATATATAATAGAATACTTTGAACAGATTTGAACCATGTATAGACATTACTGATCTACTAGCTACATGATGAAAAGGAGTATTTTTTATTTGCTGCACAGCTAGAAGCAGAAGCATTCAGAAAATGCTAGTTCACCAGAATGAGCCCCTTTTCTTGATCCGACACCTGCCTGGCTGGCTACCTCTCAATCCTTTAAGAAGTACCCCTGGAATCTTGAGGGAGACATGTAGCCAGCTTCACTTTGGAATAGTAAAACTAGAAATGAAGATAGATAGACAGACAGATAGATAGATAGATAATCTATATGTTACATAGATGTCTGTCTCATATGTGTACATTCAATATATGTTATATAAATAAGTATATATTAAATAAATACATGTACATGTATACACATATTCTTGGCCTCATTTCTCTATCTACAAAGTGAACTAAATAGCTCTAGGTCTATGAATATTAATATATCACATATAAAGATATTATGTTATAAAATTGTACATTATACATGTTATATATTGATATTGTTGCATTAACTTTATATATTAAAATATCTTATTAATCATATAAAGGTTTTCTCCCATGTATATAAAATCACTTCCCTCCCCCAAAAAAGAAAGAAATTGTAAAAACTTTATTCTGTGGAAGATATGATACAATGGCTCCAAAGGAGTTGTTTCAGTCTATCAAAGACATATTAAGGATTTTATGAATTTTGAAGATGCAGTATAGTCTGTCATGTCACCTTCCATACACTTCAATGACAGATTATTTTTCTTCTGGCACTGGTGGTTTCAGTATATCAGCTGCCAGGAAAGAACATTTTTCTTGGAGTTTCAGCACAAAACATCAAGATGGAACCACAAAACAGAATTCAAGTAGCATTAAAAATCTGATTTAAATCCTCAAAAGTTAGGAAGGTTAACCAAACAGTTCAGCCAGGCCCAGAGTCCTTAGCTCACCCTCAACAGTGTAGTATATACCAAATGATGTTTCTGCCCTGGCCAGAAGCAAAGGCAACAACAACCAATCATTTGCATCAGGGTTGAGAAAACAAATTCTAGCACCGGATAAATTAAAATTTGTGATGGGCAAATGTCAAAATGTTTAGAATTTAATTTGTTTGGAAAGAAATTGAAAAGCTGATACCTTAACATGATGTTTATCCAGACTCTTTTAGACTCTACTGGATACAAGTCACTAAAGTAAGGCTTATTACATTGGATCATTTTTGCTTGTAGCTCAAACAGAATCCAACTGAGAGCATGGAAAAAAACATTCTGAAAAGCTTAACTGAACTGAACTTTCTAGAATCTTTGAATAGAACTTTCTTTAAAGTCTGGAAAGGGATATTAGGTCAGTTTTTATCCTAAGCTGAACAACGGCATTTTTCAGGTATTGTCCGTACTGAATTTTATCTGTTTCAGATAAAGTGAAATGGAGAGCCATTGAAATTATCCATATGATTACCAAGTGACTTGTGAGAAAAAGAAAGGACCTAGGTCAGAATTATCTATGCTGGCCAACTTTGTGAATGAAATTTTCTCAATAATTTGTTAATCTTTAACTATATTTTGCAAATACAGTTATCATTGTGCAAAATCTTTTTATTAAAAGATCACATCTATGTAAAATATTCATTGTAGCACTTTTTTGTGATAGAAGAAAAAACTCTGAAAACAAGAAATTAGAAAACTGGATTGGAGGGAAGAATTCTATTAGCCAGAGAATGGCTAAATTAAGTTGTACTCAAGGATGGAATAAAATAGTATTGCACAATAAGATCCAAAAAATATGAAGAATTTTGAGAGGAAAAAAATAGAATACTTGGGCAAACTGATACAGAGTAAAGCAAGCAATCTCTTTTCTTTGGAGAAGTAGGGAGCCAAACATTGTTTTTTTTTTTTCTATAAGGGAAGGACGAGTTAATCAATAATCATTAAGTATCTACATGTCCCAGGAACTATGCTAAAAATACTGTGGATACAAAAAGATACTCCCTGTTCTCAGGAAACTGACAATCTAATGAAAGGATTACTTGTGGTAGGGAATTGGGGAGTGAATAGATGGAAGGGAGAATTGAGATATAGAAGTCATAAGACATCAAGAAAACTTTTTTAAAGAAAGAAAGTCTCTGGAGTGTTTACTATGCCCTGATCCCATTATTTCCCTAACTTCTTTCTTCTTTCTTTTAAGGCCTATCTTTCTAACAAAGGAATCCACTTCAACTCCAATCCATATCAGTCTCACTCCTCAGAAGTGCTTCAGCACTTAGATTCATAATATTTTTTACCACCAGATCTAAAAAAGGCCTTTGAGGTCATCAAATCCAAATGTATTTTTTAAACAAATGAGGAAACTAAAAGATTCAGAAAATTATTTCCTATATCATTCAATTAGCACCTTATTATATAATATTTTGTTCACTATTTCATGGGTCTTGTTCTTTCCACTGATTTATCTGTGCAATGTCTGAAGCTTCCTGCATATTCCCTCAATGCCTATCACAGTATTAGGAGATAGGATATGCTTAATAAATACATGTTGATTGATAGAGTACTGAAACCTAGACACTCATTCTTTAGCACTTCAGAGCACTATACCTATAAGACTAACTGCACAGGGGATTGGCTTTCCCTTTGGCCCAGTCTCAAAGTCCTCACCCAGCAAAACTCTTCAGAATATAAATAACAATGACCTTTGAAATAATGTCTGATACAGATTTATTTTGTTTTCTTTCCTTTGTAAATGTTTACATTTGTAAGGAAGAAGGATTGTTTTAATACTTGCTTAATACTGTGTGGCATATGATGAAACTGAATTACCTCCGTTTATAAGTTTATTCTGAACAAAATATAGTCTTCTACCTGCCAACATCTGAAAGCTATAAATAGGGAGAAAAATAGAGAGACCTTAAAACTACATTGAAATGCATTGGATTTGGAGTTTCTTGGATGACCAGAGTGGAAAAATATTTTGCTAAAAAATAGGGATTGCTACTCCTACTGCCTTAGAAGCCAGAAATTTAGTTAGTATTTACCCAAGCTGTGGTGAGGGAACACTTGGCTGTTTATTTCAGCTAAGGGGCTGGTTGATGGGAGATGTTTGTCCAGTCAGGATGCTCTTTGAGATTTTGTATCTATCTGGGCCTGATTTCCAAATAAATTTTCCTTTTGGACTTTGCCTTCATATCCCCACTTTAACCAAGCTTACTTGATTTTCTCTACAACCAAATCATATAATTTTTATCAACATATACACTCATTGCCAGGGTCTTCTGTACCCTTCAGAGTTCCCAAGATGAATGCCCTATTTGGCATTAGGTCTGTATAAATGAGTGGAAGGTTTTGTTGTGAAAAAGGAGTATGGGAATCTGGAAATGTCATTGTATTCAGGAATAAAAGAAAATGTAGCTTGTTAAATAAAATGGACCAGTTTTTAACCACAAGCATTTTTAGAAATTCTTCTTTAATGCAACCAGCCTCACAGCAACAGAATAAATGATGCAAAATATTTGCCATAAACAGTTGTAACAAGCTTTGATAACCACGCATGCAAGTCATGTTTTTCTTTACTACTGACTTGAAAGCACAGATGAGGTTTTTAACAACTACCTTTATTTCTGATATGACTTTGCCATACAAAATGTATAAAAAAGGTTATTTCTCAATCTCAAGCCTTTTAAGGCAATTGTTTTGCTATTTTGGTAAAATGCTATTTTTCCTCTTTGGATGGAACAAATATGAATAGTCACAAAAATGTGTTTCCTTTACAGTATTTGCTTATTTGATCTGTGTCAAATAGCTTTCTTTATTTACTGCAATTTGCATTCATTTGCATGCACAGTCCTGTGAACTTTTTGGTCAGGCAGGAAGATTAAATCAAAACTCAATCTGCCTGTGCCCAAAAGAAGCTGAGAAGAAGACTATATCTACAGGACTGCAAATAAATATTTGAATGGGAAGAAAATTGGCACATATATTATATTCAATGAAAGTTTAACATTTGAACCAGTTGCTATTTTAGTTTCACCTTTGTTTCCTACTTTCAAATCAATGCAATTCAGCAAACATTTATTGAACATATATGCAGAGTATCATGCTAGGTGAAGGGTATTGTGAAGTATAAAGAACACAAAGATCCATGAGATCTAAAAGATGCTTGCCGTCTTGGAAATTTAAACCTGAGAGGAAGTAAAAGTGCATTCAAATACTCAAATGCTGTGTTTAGCATACTAATTAGTAAGTTCCAACTAGTAATGCAGAGACAACCCATCCATGTTTTTTCATCCACATGACTTTTATTCATGTCCGCTATAAGTTTACTACAGCTAAACTCATCCTGGTTGGAGACTCTCCTTATTTTCTCTTGATATTGTGAAAAATAACAGTGGAATACCTATGACTGTCACAATTAATTTTTATCCATCTTATCTTTCTACTTTATAATTCCATTGGATATTGCTTCATTGATGTGTCGTTGTCATATAACAATGATCGCAGAATGTTGGTAATTTTTTTTAATAAACCTTTCCTTTCATAAGAAACTAGCATTCATTAAAGGAACTCTGAAATTTCTCAAAGACAGTCTGGTTCATTTGCTTCTTTACAGTAAACTCTAAAACAAATGATGTCAATTTATATTGTGTGACATAGATATACATATTGATGGTCAAGATCTATAGGTTATCCATCCAAATTCATGTTGTAATCATGGCAGTCTATATTCATCATCTGTATTTCCAGTGTGGATGGTGAGGTCAAACCTCTTTGAGTGATTACAAATCTCTAAGAGTCTCCACAATGTTCTAGGGCTTGATATGTTAAGTACATTGTCATTCACAAACAAGAGCATTTGGAGGACTCTTTAGCATCAATAGGGAATCTCTTGTGCTGGATTTCCACTCTTGCAGTGATCTAGATACTTGAAAAGTATGTATCTCTCTGCTCTATACCTCCCCTGACAGTAAAGACCAGTCATTTAATGAAAGATATTTTATTGAAAAGCTCGTAAGATGACATCTTGCTCTACTTAATCACTTTTCTCTATTTAATCTACTTAATACTTTTTTTCATGATCAACTAACAATAAGCACAATGAAATCATATATGTTAAATATCTTTCAACTCATTGTGAAATAGCACAGATGTGGTTCGTTGCTGAATACCACTTGAGAAAGCCACTTTTTCCCCCTAATATATCAAGGATGTTAATTATTTATATGAAATGACAAAATTTTTGTGGCTAACAGTAATAATATAATGAAACCCATACCACTACTCTTTTTTTTTTTTTTTGATTCTCAGTACCTGAGAACAAACCTTCACTTTAATTGGACTTTCTTTGTTTGGGTTCTATTTATAGCAATATCAAGATTGATATTATTTAGCTTATGTGTCTATTCATTGATCACTGGAGCAGAAACTCATATTCAGAGTTCTAATAGCCAAAAATAATTTTAAAACTTTGTAATTCTTAGCATTATTTGTCATATTTTCTATGATTCTGCCACCATCACTGAAGAAGAGTGAGGAAGACACACAACACAAACTGATGATCATTCTTAATTGTATTTCCTATTTCATGGTTTTCCACAGACAATAAAAAAAATCAAGTCAATTCAAGTCAACAGACATTTATTAAAATATTTGCTATATGCTAGGCACTGTGCCAAGTACTGGGATACAAAGAAAGGCAGAAATCCTGCTTTCAAGAACCTGAAAATCTAATAGAGGAGACAATATACAAATAATTGTCTAAGTATAAGATATATACAAGGTAAATTGGAGGTAATCTCAGAGAGAAGACATCAGCATTGAGAAGATAAGGAAAAGTTTCTTGCATAAAGTAGTATTTGACTTGAGACTTGAAAGAAACCAGAGAAACCAGATAAGGAGGAAGAGAATTCCAGATATGTGGGACAGCAAGTGAAAATTTTTGGAACTGGGAAATGGAGCTCCATGTTTTAGAAATAGCAATGAGGACAATGGCACTAGATCTTAGAATATAAGAAGGGTAGTGAGGTATAAGAGAGGAAAGGCAGAAGGGTTAGGTCAAGATGTGAAGAATTTTCAAAGCCAAATGAAAGATTTTATATTTAATCTGGAGGTGATAAGTAAGCACAGAAGTTTATTAAATGGAGAGAGGAAGGGTAATGTGTTCTGACTTACTCTTTAAGAAAACCATGTTGATAGTTGAGTGGATGTTGGACTAAAGCAAAAGAGAGACCTGAGACAACTAGTAGGCTATTGGGATAGTTTAGGCATGAAGGATAGAGTCTTGTTCCAGAGTGGTAGCAATATCCAAAGAGGGAAGAGGGCATAAAATCATAACCAGAACCATCATAAGATCTATTGTGATATACTTTTCCTTGCATTGCCAAATTGTCCTCAAAAAACAGACTCACTTTGAGGCTAAAATCTTACTTGAAGCCTTTACAGCATGAGAGACCCTACTGGAACTTATATTCCACTGTGACAGTCTTTAAAAATAAAGAATCACAACCACACCATGCCGAGGCATTAGAGAAAGACTTTGTAGACTAATTTATATAAATGCTCAAATAACTGTTATAAATAATATCCCAGACTCCCTAAGATCTTGATCCTTAAGGAAGAAGATCATTTTTTCTCTGCGTTTTTGGCTCACTTATAATTGCTACAGGAAAATATCAAAATATACATTAAACTTAGCTTTTGTCTAAGTATCTCCAAATGTAGAGAAAGATTTCCAACTTCTATTCAGCCATTCAATGTAGTAACAATGGAAAGGCATGCTTTATTCCACCCCCAGAAGTATACAAGTTTCGAAAGACTAACAAATGTCTATAATCAATAACAGTCTTCAAAAAGTCCACCAAACTTGAGATGCCATCATGAGACTGACTTTCTAGTAGGACCTTATCCCTTTCTGTGTAATAAACTACACAGCCCCAATGAAACTCCTAGAATTACCCTGTGATTTAGATTCCACCTCAGAAAGTGAATACATTTATGGGCCACTGAACAAGAAATCCCCTTCCCACTGAATGTGCGATATCCAAATAGCTCAATTAACTGATCTTCAATAAAGATTTTGCTATGCACTGATCTATCTTTGGATTGTGGTAGAAAAAAAGAAAAGGAAGGAAGGAAGGCAGGAAGGAAGGCAGGCAGGCAGGAAGGAAGGAAGGAAGGAAGGAAAGAAGGAAGAAAAGTGTAGGGACAGAAGGCAAAAAAGAAAGCAGAGGCGGGAGGGAAGGACAGAGGAAGGGAAGGAAAAAGTTAGTTTCCTGGTTTACTTTCATGCTTCCTCATTTAGAAGGGGCAACTCCTGTATCAAAAATCCATTCTCGTGATTCCCAGTTAGCCAGTCATCTTAGAGGAGTCCCACTCATTAGAAACCAATTATAATTTCCTAATCTCCTTTCATCAAGATATTTGCAGACCTGTTCACATTATACCTGGGTAAGTTCCCTGAAAATTCCTCCAAACATAAGAAGCTTAAGTTCATAGAGTTGATTGAGAAATTCATCAAATTGATTAAGAAGGGCCATGATAAATCTTTCTTCTCTCTTATACTATGATATATGCTTAGAGCAAGTACAAAAAGAAAGTTTATTTCCAAGTATTAGTTAGAAAGAATTTACCATTCTAAACTTTCCAGTTACCTGTTAATGAATTGAATTGGTTGGGTTCAAAACAGATATTTTATAATTGACTGTCTAAAAAATAGATTCAATATTCCAACTTATCTCAAAGTCTATCCAGACTTTGACACTATATACGTATTTCATTTCCTTTTCATTTTGCCTTCAATCTTTCCCAACAACTTTTAGTCTTTCTTGTGATATATGTCACTAAGCATTTTTTTAGATATCACCTTTCAATTTGTTGTCCATAGCAGAAGACTAGGTTTATACAATATTATCTTCAGCTTTGATTGCCACCAGAAGGGCTAAGGAAAGGGCATGTGTACTACCATATGCCATTTATAAATCTAAACTATAGGAAATGGAAGGGAAGAAGTGAGAACAGAACTAAAAAAAACCTTCTAGATGAAAAGCAACCTCAGATTACATGATGAAAGAATTACATCAGAGTTTTACCCATTTATGATGTCACTAAGAAGTTTTCAAGTTGACACTTGAACAGCTTTTGCTCGTGGATAATATAAAATGTAGAACTGTATGTAGTAAAAGGCTGCATTAAGTGATGCAAAGTAGAATAGAAGAAAAAACACTGTTATTGAAAAAATCAGAAAACCTGGCTTCTAATACTGCTTCTGACAACTATTTCTGAGAACTAAGTTAAAGTTTGAAAGGATTACCTAGAGCACTGAGACTTTAAGTGATTTGCCCAGAATTGCACTGCCAATACATATCAGAGGTTCTATTTAAACCTAGCTATTCCTGACTTCAATACTAGACCCTTATCTACTATGCTACACTAACTCTCAAAAAAATATATATAAATATAGTAAATACTCTCTGGGTTCCCAGCTAGTTCTAGATCTATGTTCCTAAATTTAAAAATAGAAAGAAATAGAAATCAAGTAGTCAAGTCCCATCATTTTATAGATGGGTAAAATGAGGCTCTGAAATATTAAGTGACTTTTTCAAAAGTCAGTAAGGTAGGAATACCTATTATTGTTAATAATAAGAACTTAATTACATAATGAAACAATACATGAGATTTTTTCACATCTCTAATTATTGTAAAGTTTTACCCTTGAACCAAAATCTGCCTACCAGTCTATCTCTGTCTATCCTTTGGTCCTATTTCCGTCCTCTACAGCCACACAGAACATATCAACTGACTATGTCATGTCATAGCTCTACAAATATTTAAAGAGAGCTATAATGTCCAAAATAAGCATCATCTCTTTTATAAATTGTACTTTCTCTATTTTTTTAACTTGTGAGCAGAAGACCATAAGTAATATCATAATTATCATAAGTAATAAATTATGAAGACTAAACATATGAGGTATGACTATATGGCAATGATGAGACTGAGTTTCATATCTGACTAGGGGAATTAGATTAATAACTTTGTGGCCATTTCTTTTACATGCATAAAGATTAGTATTGTAATTAAATAAAATAAAGATAATCTGACACATATTTAATGATTTACATAGTCATTATTGTGCTTCATGCTAATAATAAATGGTAAGCAGTTGTCATCAACAACTATAATCAGTATTAGTTTTACACTGAATGCAATTTAAAATGTTTTTCTTCTAGTTTTGTTAGTTCTCCAATGTTAAAATCAAGTGTCAATGCTGAGTGTTAATATGACTTTTCCCTTGACTCTCACACATATTAAAAAGCAAAAGTTTCTAAATCTGGAATCAAATCTCAGATCTGCTTTTAGTAACATGTGACTTCTGGAATCAATTTAACTTTTCTGGACCTGAATTTCCTCATCTACAAAATGAGGGGGTTACATTAAATGTCATCTAAGACCCTTTCTCACTCTGAATTTATTATCCTATGATTTCTCTCAACTAGTAATATACCTTTGCTCCTGCTCACTCCCACCTCTTGATTTACCAGTATTGGCATTCCCTGTGATCTCTTCCATGTCTACCTCTATACCCTGTTTCATAACCCAGCTCTAGGTATCCTAGATTCAGAAGAACTTAAGGCAATAACAAGTCTAGGTCATACAGTTGGTAGGTTAGAGAAAGGTAAAGAAGAGGAGCAGAAAAAGGTCTGTACTAGATGGGTTAGAGGAGGTCATTGATGAAGGACCAAGACTGGTTAGACTAAGATACCCAGGCTACAATTAATCCTCTCAAACTAGGGTTGAACCATCTATACTCTGCAATTTTCTGAGACTGCCCATTGCTACCTAAACAGGCCTATCAAACTGTTTTAGAGTATACAAAAATCACTATGGTGGTCCTACTTTCTGTCTATGCAAGAAAACAGGATTCTTGATTTGGAATCAGGAATCAACTTAAGAATCACTTTTCTATTATATTTGCTATTCTCCCCCACCCCATACTCTCAGGAATGGCAATAGACATTAATTCTTACAACAGTCTTTCTCACTCCAGGCCTGGAAAATCCCACACCAGTCACCAATGGTCCAGATGTTGACTGTAAAAGGATAACATCTAGGGAACTTCGTGTTTATTTTTCCCTCTGACCCATTTTTAAGAGAGGAAAAACAAAAAAACATTGCTTGTCTGCAGCTACTCTGGGATCCAGGAAAGCATTAGAAATTGGTTGAACCCAATGAGCTCCAAATCTGGGCTGACTTCTTCTAAAGTATTTCTGGGGATGATTTATATGTGGATACAGAAAAATAAAAATACAATGTGTAAAAGCTAAATAAGTAATAGCTATTATACTCTTTCCAACTATCTAGATCAGGATTTAAATATGACTGGAGAAGAGACTAAGGTGAAAAAAATGATTCAAGATGACTGACAAACACTATTGGCAAGACTACTGGATATGAATTGAATCTTGAGTTCAAATGTTAATGTTGTTGCTTACCAGTGATAGTAAAGTGGGAAGGGACTCTAGATCCTAAACATCACAAATTTTGAGGGAAAAAAGGATGGAACGGCAAAGTTAATATTTAGAACTAAGATATGTGAGAGAAAAACATAGGCAAATACCAGTTGGATGGACCCATGTTCTGGCCAGACAGATGGCAAATCTTGGTTTAAATTGAAAGGGACTCTAGAAGTCATCTAGTTCAATCTCCTTATATTACAGATAAGGAAACTGAACCCCAAAGAGGTTAGTTAAGACCAGAACTTTATCTACTGGTATAAAGTACAAGGATAAATTCCTTTAAACTACTAGAAAAAATAAGTTTCCAGCAGTTTTCACCAAAATTTGTGCTTTCCATGGATATATGACAATATATATTAGAAAAGACATTTAGTTCCTTCATCCCTTTTGACCCAGCATTCAGAATAATATCTAACATATAAGTACTTCATAAATGTTTGTTGATTGATTAACCAGGTCCCTCCACAACCAATCTCCATCTTCCATGATATCCTCCACAGAGAAAAGTAAGTGGATCTTTAGTAACAAACTGATTTCATTAGCAAGAAAGAGTACTCCTCCCCATCAATCATCTTTACCCAAGATGATACTTAAAATTCATTTTCTACTTAAAATGTAAAAAATTTTTAAAGAAAATAGCCTAAGAGAGATAATATAATACCAGGCTTAAGCTTCAAGCGAAATATAAATGGATCACATTGAATGGATTCTCAATCAGTCGTTGGACAAATGATTCTTGAGATTCCTTCCAGTCCAGAGATTCTATGACTCTATGACTATTTCAATTGTTATTTTTCGAAAGGATAAATGTCATGGAAAGTAGGCAGCCAGAAAGCAGAGCTAGGTGCCTAGTGGGGACAGAAGAAAGGCAAATAATAGAAAAGGGTATAAAGAGAAGAGACTGGAGATGTCCACACATTTGGCTTTTGTCCATCCTGTTTATCTTCATTTGTGCACAAAGCAGAAGTATTTTACCCACCATGTGATCAGCATCGGCACTCTTTTTGCTTCACCATGCTGCTTTTGTGCCAGGTGATATTTACATAGAGGCTCAGAGGCAATAAGAAGAATAGAATTGAATAGAACTGAGATAGAATTAAGTGGAGAGATGATGAATCACTTTTAAATAATAGAACTATGGAGAGAAGGACACACAGAGAGAAAGAGAAAACAGAAAGCCAGCAAGAAAAACCACACTAAAGGAGGGAAATAAAAAGAGACAGAGATATGGGAGAAGGGATGAAGAGAAGGAGAAGGAGAAGAAGAGAGAGATGGAGACAGAGACGAAAAGAGACAGAGACACACAAGAGAGAGAATGGAATAATACATATTCATATTTCTAGACCTTTGCTATCACAAAGGAATAGAGACTGAACTTGTCCCAGATGATGAAAATACTTCTAGCAATGCCAGCAAGCATATTCTTTTCATCTTGTAGACTTAGAGACTTGTCTGGAGTAGATATGATCAATACATGGCCAATGGGCCTCATACAGTCCACAATATTCTGAAATATATCCTGAACTAAATTAAGATGTAATTGGGTAATATTTAATAAAATAAATAAAAATGCAATAAAATAAATATTTTATTATACATATAAATATGATTCTATAAGTCAATAGGCAGGTTCCTGAGTGATGAAGTGATCTGTTCAGGGTTACAAAGCAATGTCAAAAGAAGGACATAAGTGCTCCAAGATCAGTTTGTGACATACAATTAAAAATTAGATTAGAAGTCCCATATGAAGTTTGAGCTGAGTCAGAGAAATACTATATTGCCCATTACAGACAAAATTCTGTTTAATTATTCCTACAAAAATATAATTAGTCAAATAAGATTAGAAAATTATTTATCTGGTAACAAAGAAATAACACTGTATAGTATGGATTTCTACATAGCAAACTGAATGTCTCATTTTTAAGCAACCAAAACCACTTATTAATTGATTTAGGGAGGGTTGGAGGTAGAAGCAAAAAACATTTCTACTTTAAAATATATGTGCTAAAAGAATTCCAGACTAAGAAAAAAAAATTAAGTACAGAAGTTGAGAATTCCAAATTTGTCCTTTAAAATACTGGCACTTAAAGAATGAGTAAGCATTGGACTTAGAGTAATCTCATTAAACACAAATTCCTGGTTATTAAAACACTGTGAAGGAAGCAGAGTATATTAATAGGAAGTAGACACTAAGAGGTATTCCCTGGATTGGGGCAGATCGAGAGTTGGAGTAATGTATACACAACACTCTTTTTTGTTTAATCTGCATTATTAACATTTTCTCCATCACCTTAAGTCTAGACAATCAACAAAACAATAAATTAAGCTCTGGTTGTCAAATTTTTAATTTGTAATCTGCTGGCATCAACACTATTGGGTGCTTCCCACTGATTCCAGGACTTCATGGAGAACAGAAGTAGAATCTAAGCAGAAGAGAGAGAATAACAGACGATATCTTAACTATTTAAGAAATTTAAATAAATACCAAAGATTTTTATCTTTAGTACTTAGCCAATTTTTATGTCCCAAAAAGAAAGGCTATGATTAATACTTTTATATCTTCAAGAGAATTAATTTAAAGTTAGGTAATAAGGATTCTACGATCTATAGAATGCTACATAGAAGAGGAAAGAAAGGAGGAGGAAAAAGAAAAGAAGCAAAAGGAGAAAGAAAAAAGGAAGAGAAGAGAGAAAAGCTGGAGTAGGGAAGAGAAGAGGATGAAGGGGAAAGGAGAACAACAAACAATATGTCTCTGGCAACCCAAATTCCCCCAACTGACTTCATCTCCCTCTGCCTGACAAAATTCTCCTTCCTTCAAAGCAAAGCTTACTTACCATCTTTTATACAAAGTTTTTCTGGATCCCTATTCCATTGCCAGGTAATAGAACTATCTTCCTGTTGAGATTATTCTTTATTACTTTGAATATACTTGATATTTTTCATTTGTATGCATGTTTTTGCCCTCCTCTGCTCCCAAAGTAAAAATGTAAGCTCTTTAAGGACAGGGAGTTTTTCTTTTTCTCTTTGTATAGCCAAATATCTAACAGTACCTGGCATATAATAAATGCTTGATAATTCATTTTGGATTGAAATGAATGACATCACTGAGACTTTACTTTTGAGAGAGGTAGGACAGGTTAATAACCATCTTAATATCCATATGTATAAAATGAGGGTGTTGGACTAGATGGCTTCTAAAATCCCTTCCACTTCTAAAGCTATGATTCTAATATATTTCACAAAACACTGTTTAAAATTATTTCCATTTTATAGATGAAAAAATTAATTTAGAATGTTTATATGACTTGCCCATGGTCTTATAACCAGTAAATGTCAGAGACAAGATTTTGAACTCAAGTCCAGCATTATCTATTATATCTATGTCAGTGAAAAGAATTAACTTTGGGCCAAAAATATGGGTGATTTCTTTCCCGTGATTCATGCATTACCCAAATGTCTCAGACTTCTGGGATTTTTTTCAAAAATAATAATAACAGAACTACTTCAAATATCTTTCAATATTTGACAATATTGACTTTCAATACTTTCAATAAAGTGTTGAAATAATACTTTCAATATTACAATATTGTAATTGTAATAATTACTTTCAATACTTTCAAAATAATAACTTTCAAATAACTTTCAATTTTGATGAACATGTACATCTGGAATGTTCTTCCCCTATACATATTTGCAAGCCCACATCATGAAGCAAACCACTCCAGCCTACATTATCTTTTACTTCTCTGAACCTATAGCATGTACTATGAGTTTTGTTGACTAAGAAAAAATATGTAACTTTTTTTTCTTCCACATAAGAACTATTTTCTTCTTAATACTGACTATTGCTGATCCCCCCAAAAAAATATATATATAGTGCACTAAAAATATATCTGCTATGTTTCTCATCCAGCACCATTAGAAATGAGAAATGAAAACTGGACATATACATTTGGCAATTAATCAGACAGCACTTTGAAACATCTCATGTTCAGTTGCCTTAGATGTTTTTAACATTTTTTATTGATATGTAACTTTTTAGTATCTCTAAATGAAGTATTAAAATATTTAAGGAAGATTTACTTCTTTGTATCCCAAGTGGGAACTAGCACAGGGTTTTATGCAGAATAACAGCTCCATAAATCCTGAATGATGATGACTTGAAACTATTATATTATATTATATTATATTATATTATATTATATTATAGCATGTTTTTCAATTTGCCAAATCTTGGAAATTTTTTATGGGAGAAAGAGGTCAATACTCTGGATAAGATCTAGATTCAAATCTTACTTTTGTTTTGTCTATTTTTTTTCCCTAGACCTGTGATTTTATCACTAGAGGGAATGTCCATTATGAAAAGTCCCTCTATCAGAAATTATCAGAAATTCAAACTCAACTGGTGGGTAGATTTGCTAAGAAAATCTTAGCAAATCATCTAAGGGAAGTGAGATATTTAGTATATTGCCCATGGTTTCATGGGTATTTCATGGCTAGTTTGTGTTAGAAGCAAGTCTTGAACATTATTCTTCTTGATTCAGAAGCTAATCATTTCTCCACTCTGACCTGCCATATCTGTAAAATGGGGGAAATGATACCCATACAAGTTTGCTATAAGAATCAAATGAAATAGTACAGTGAAAACTTTGAAAATACATAAAGAACCAAATAAATGTAAGTTGTTACTAATGTGGTAATAATGATGATGATTAATTCAAACACCAGCATTTACTTCTAAAATAATAGTTAAGATAATTTCTAATTTATCTTATCCACACTACCTATCATGAAAGTAGATTATAGTTCTATTTGATTATCTCTGAATGTTAAATATTTTCACTATGATAAACTTTTTTAACTCAAAGAAATCATATGATACATTTGAAAAGGTACTGGATTTGGAATTAAAACATCTGGGTTCAAATCCAGCTTTTGTCACTTACCTCCTTTGTGATCTTGAGCAAGTCATTTTACCTCTCTGGGCCTCGGTGCTTTATCTGTAAAGTGAGGAGATTGAACTAGCTAATCTCTATAATCTCCTCCAATTCTAAATCTATTTTCCTATGAAACTTTCCAAAATATAGTCTTGCAGAGTTTTCCTAAAATAAACATGATTATGGAGAAAGGAAATTTCAGAGCCCTATAGAGTGAACTGTGCAGCCTATAAGATCTAGAACATAGCTCATGGATCTACTAACTACCATAAGCAAAGCATAGATTTTCCCTTCATACTATGAAAGTTCACTTTATTCACACAATCATTATATATCTCATAGGAACTAAGGATTAATAAAGGAGATTTATATATGTTTTGGCTGGTTTCCAGTTAGAAATTTTCCCCTCCCTATATCAGTAGACTTAAAAGCCCGATCTTTTGCTAAAAGGGACTTTCAAAGTATCCAAAATATTAGTATTGACCACTGTTTCTTTCAAATATATGTTTAGTTCCCTGAGATTATAAGGGCAGAGCCTAAAAGAGGCCCTTTTACAGATGTCAGTCCTCATAAATCACTGACAGGTTTGAGAGCCAATATTTAATAGAGTTCTCATCAGAACTATGGTGTGGAATTTTTGCACCTGAGCCAAAAAGCAAGAAAAGAAACCTCTCAGGGTGAGGAAATGAAAAACTCTAAGATATCAAGGTAGGAGACAAGACTAACTTCCACTTCAATCTAGCAAATGTTTATAGCTATTAATTAAATGACTACTCTGGGGTAAACACTAGAGATTAAAAAAAAAAAAAAACTTAAAAGTCACTTCCCTCAAGTAGTTTTATATTAGAAAACTAGATGACCTAATAGAGAGGCTATCAGACTTGAACTCAAAAAGGCTTTCTGAGGATACTTCCTAACTGTATAACATTGGACAAATCAATTCATTTCTCTCAGCCTTGGTTTCTTCTATAAAATGTGATACCTCAAATGTAGCCAGAAATGTGCTTGAAGAAGCTTATTTTGGCAATTGCCAAAGAAATAGGAAGAAGAGAGATAGAAATGTAGAAATCTGGGGATTGGATAAGCAGACTATTATGAGAGTACAGATGAGAAGTCATGAAGACCAAAAAAGACTATGCATATTGAGAGATACCATGGATATTTACAGATAGAAAATTTAGCACTCAATTAGATATTGAAAGTACAGGAAAAGAAAAGAGTTGAGGATGAAATTGAAGTGGCAGACCTGCGTGACAAAACAGATCCTAGTACTCCTTCCACCATTCCCCATCCTCCAAAGAAACAGGGAAGTTTTGGGAATGAAGGACTTGAGGGTTAAGAGGTGGAAAGGAAAATGAATTCTGTTCAAATGTTGCATTTGATATGCCTATGAGAGAACCAGTCAGATAGATGTCCAACACGACACTAGAATGAAAGATCAAAAGAGAATTGAGAACCATCTGTAAAAAAAAAGGTGGGAGTTGTATGCTAATGAAATCACTTAAAGAGAAGGATTACATGCAAAACATTAGAAGGCCTAGTTGGGAACCACAGATAAGGGGCAGGATATGGATAGTAATTCAGCACAAAAGACTGAGGAGTATTCAATCAGGTATATTGAGAACCTAGAGAGCAGTGTCAAGAAAGCTGAATGAGAAGAGAGAGAGTTTAATAATGCAGAGAAATCAAGGATTTTGTTTTTCTTGCTGTTCATGATTCTTCATGATCCCTATTGGGGTTCTCTTGGCAAAGATATTGTAGTTGAACATTTCCTTCTCCAGTTGAGGAAACTGAGGCAAAGAGTTAAATGACTGGACCAAAGTCATACATCTAGAGTCAAATTTGAATTCAGGTCTTCTTGACCCAGCATATTATGCACTGTGCCACCTAGCTAGTAGGTCAAGGACTAGAGCTAAACACAATCCATCAGATTTAGCATTTAAGATATCTTGATAACCTTGGAGAGAATAGTTTTAGTTAAGTGGTGAGATTCCTTCTTTAGAAGCATTCGAGAAGTGAATAGGCAAGAAAGTAAAAACAATTAGCACAGAAGGCTTTTATTTATAAGGTAATTTTTTTTATTTTAAATCATCATTTATAATTAATAGATGCTACTTAAGCTATGTCTAGAAGAGGATATCTCCCAAATCTCTCCAGAACCACTAAGAAAGTTTTTTCGCAAGCATCTTATCTCTCAATCATAGATTATAAATAAGATGTTAGCCTTATAATTTGACCTTGGTAACAGATGTGTTGCCTCATTCTCAGTAGATGAGCTGAAGTTGGGGGTAGAAGAAGCATGTAATTTTCATCCTGGAAATCCATTTTTTCCCCTTATTCTTGAGAGCCCAGCCATAGGAAGAAAGGTTTCACATTCACTCAGATTCTGGATTACCTTTGCTCAAGGAGTCATCTTCTCCGGGGTTTTTTTGTTTGTTTTTTGCCCTACCCCCACTGCTTGTCCAAAACCTCTTTTCTGCTGCTTAAGGAAACCCCAGTTTAACCAGAAACAGCTCAAGAAAATCAAGTAAGCTAGAAAACAAAGCCTATGGTTTAAATTCTTCTACCTCATGCCCAGTCTGGCTTTATCAGGTAGATTGAAAGATTGAAACTTTGATCATTTCATTTTCTTTCCCCATCGCCAACCCCTTTCCCTCTAACAAGGAAAAGAAGCATACAGAATGTTGTAGCTAAGGCTACTTCACTGATCATCGATCTAAATGAAGAGCAAAAAATCTAATGGTCTGGTCAAGTCAAATTAAAACACCAAGGACTGCCAAGCACTGTACTAAATAAAATATTCAAAGAAAGGCAAAAAATTCACCCTGTCCTTAAGGAGTTGACAGTCTAATGGAAGAGAAAATACTTAAACAACAATGCAAAGGTAAGATATATATATAAATGATCCATTGTAATAAGTCATAGAAAGCAGATGGCTGAGATGAGGAAGAAGAGTATTCTAGGGATGAGATACTGACAATGAGAATGCCCAGAATAAGGAGATGGTATGTGTTATTTGAGGAACTACAAGGAAGCAACTGTGACTGGTTCACAGTGTATGTCCAAAAGTAGAGTAAAGTATTTGAAGACTAGACAGATAGAAGGAAATGAAGAAGGGAGGTTTTGGAGTAAAAGATAATAATTTCAGTTTTGGACATTCTGAGTTTAAGATGTCTATGGGACATCCAGTGTTGAGATGTCTAATAAGCAATTCCAGAGATTAGGAGAAAAATTGAGGTTGAAAACATAGATCTGGGAAACAGGAACATTGAATTTGTAGGAGCTGGTGATAGCATTAACTGAAATAGTATGGATAAAGGAAAGGTCCCAGAGTAGAGTACTGTTGAGCACCCACTATTAGCTGGTACAACCTGAATAAAGATCCAGCAAGGGAGGCTGAGCAAGAATGGTCATCTGGTAGAAGGAGAACCAGGATATTTAAAATATAAGAGCTGATTCTAGCAGTAGACAGTCTAAAGTAGAAGCATCTTCCATCTTGTGTCACTCCTACAATCTTTTCCCTACCCAAAAACTGCTCCACTTTTTTCCCCTCACTCCCACACCAAATCCCACCCTGCTGGCTTCTTTGAACTAAATTTTCTGTTCTGAAGTGGGAGACCCTGATGTACTCATCACAATAATTCAGATCTCATCCACTTCTTGTTTTTCACTTAAAACTGTGGGCGACAAAAAGAAAGAAAGAAAGAAGGGAAAGGGAAAAAGGAGGAACACTAGGTTAGAAAAAAAGATGGTTGACATTTTTAGCATACTGTTTTTATGCCAGTAATTTAAAGTGTCAAGCAGAAAATAGCCCTTACCAGGAGAGGAGAGTAATGCATTTTTGTTTCAGTCATTCAACATAGTAACAATGTCTTAGTTTGTGGTTTGTGGGTTTCCTTTGGGTTACTCTGTCCCTTTAGATACATCACTGTTGTTTCCTAGTTTTAAATTCACTATTTTAAAAATACACTGTGCTTTCCTACTTCTTATTTGGAAATAGGCAAAATGTTCTAGTTTATTAACAATGTATTAACAACAGTCATATTCATAGTAGAGGCACTTAGCAAAATTAATTATTTTAAGTATAGTAAGTTTCTTTGGCCACATTCAGAATATTCCAGTAATAGAAATATAATAACATAAGGCATCTTGTCCAGTCATATTCAGATATCAAAATAATTAGTCATTTCATATGAATTATATGCCACCATAATAAAGAATAAATTGTTAAAATCCTTAAACCCTCCAAAAAAAAAATCGTTGATGTCAGTTATAGGCCATAAACTTTAAAGTCTACGACCCCATATCTATCTTACCCTCACATAACCAGGTAGTATTTATCATAGTTTATTCTTCCAAAGAACTAATGCCCTGATATATCTGAAAGCACACTGCTATTACCCTTTATGTTACCTATAAACTTCATAAGTCACAATGTCTTCATAGAAAACTGGTTCTCAAAGGATATTCTCCAGGCACACTAGTATTGGGCAAGTGACAGATTTCTGCCAAGAATGCTGCAAATTTCATGGAACTTATGCATCTGCATATTTAAGCCCCACAATTCTCATACCATATGAATGATTCCTCACAACTAAGAATAATATTATGCAATGAATAAAAGAGAAGAAAAGAGAGTATGAGAAACACTATCATAGATTCATAGATTTAGGACTAGAAGAGGTCTAGAAGACTTGAAGTCATCCAGTCCAACTGACTTTATTTTATAAATAAGAAAACTAAAACCCAAAGACATTAAGTTACCAGGCTAGCTAGGTGGAACAATGAAGAGAATAATGGCCCTGAAGTCAGGCGGACCTGAGTTCATATTTGGTCTCAGACACTTAATTAACACTTACTAATTGTGTGCAAGCCAATTACCTTGCCAAAAAAAAAAAAAAAAAAAAAGACTTTTAGGCATTTGTCCAAAGTCACAATGGCATGAATAATGAAGTCAACATTTGAATCCAGATCCTCTGACTCCATAATATCTGTTTCTCCCATTTACCTCTTCTTTTTTACTTCTCTTATAAGAACTGGAAGTTTTTGGAGATGTATTGGGTTACATGACATAAGGAAGAGGGATTAGGGTAGTTCTGCTTTGGCTCTGAAAAGAAGAAATAGGAAAAAGCGTAAATGTTTCAATGAGGTAAATCTAGATTTCATGCCAGGAAAAACTGCCCAACAATGAGAGTTATCCCAAAGTGCAATGGGCTTCTTTGGGGGTTGGTAGATTGTTCCTCCCAACAAGCCTTGAAGCAAAAGTTAGACAATTGCTTTGGGGGTATTTTGTAGTGAGGATTGCTTTCAGACATGAGTTAGATTAAAGGTTACTGGGTCTTTTCCAACTCAAAAAATTCCATGATTTTGTAATGTATCCATAAATACTATGAGTTCACTATTTTATGAAGCAGACAGATAAGTTTGTAATCTTATTCCTGAAGCCTTTGACATACATGGAGAGACTGTGTCTACACAATGAATAAAAAAACTTGCCTGTTAGTTCACCTCTGTCAGAGGGTATTGCTTGAATAATCAATTCAATAAAATGATGAATCCATTTAAAGACAGCCCCAATTATCTGAATAATCCTTTATCTGAATTCAAAGGAAAAATCTAAATTGCCACATGAAATATATAGAAATTTTTTTCAGAAAAAGAATTTTTAAGGATTACACAATTAATATTTAATTTTCAAATTACTTTCTAAAGGAGTCTAAAGTAAAATTCTTCTTTAAAAAAAAAGTCACATAAACAAAATGAAAACTATACTAGAAGTCAGTATAATATATTATCTTCTCTGATCTCCCACTACATCAGTATGACCTTAAACATGTCACTTGATCTTTTAATGATCCGTGTCTCCATCTTCAAAATGTGAATTAAAATACTTGGAAATTTTACAGACTTGTGTCTGCAAGGTATGTGTAGTCATCTTTAGATCAGGAGACATTTAAATAGGGCTCTTCGTTATTATAGAATCAGTTAGGTGCAATGAGCAAAGGATTGGACCTGGAATTTAAAAGACCTGAGTTTCAATCCTGCCCTAGATACTAACACTAATCTGTGCAATTCATTTAATTGTTCTGCCTCAGTTTCTTCATCTGGAAATTGAGGATATTAAAGGGATATCTCTCTCACATGACTGTTGTTAGCAACATATACAGTGCTTTGTAAGTTTTAAGGCATTATATAAATACTATTATTGTTGTTGCTTTTATTGAAAAATTACCTCCCCAGAAAACCATTAAAAACACAATTTGACATTTTATTACATCCATATTAAACAACTACTACAAACAACCTGAATTTTCTTCTTGCCAGAGGCTCTCTCTCTGCTAAGAAACACAGAAGCATAATAACTTTTTCAAGAAGAGATAATACATTCAATGCTATCTTGGTACCCTGAAAAAAGATATCTTTCTGGACATCTAGTTTGGTATAGACAAGCCTTCTTTAACTGTTACATAATGAAAAGGGACCTTTAATTAATCAGAGATTCTGATTGGATACAGTAAGCACTACAAGATAGACATCAAAAACATTGATCATTTTTTACAAGCATATAGATTTTCATCCTCAGAATAATTTTTGACTTCCTGCTTTCACCCATCAGATCCAATCAGTTGTGAAATCTTAATCAGTTGTCAAATTTCATGACATATGTCCCACATGGATGCCTTTCTCTACTCACACAGTTACCACTATAATTCAGGATCTCATTACTTCTCACAAGCATCTCTAATAGACTCTTTGCAACCTTTTCCTCTCCTCTATAATTCATTCTCCACAGAGCTACCAAATTGATATTCCTAATACACAGTTCTGCTTTCAGCCCAAGTCACTGCTTGCTCAAGAAGTTTCAAAGACTCCCTGTTGCCTCTGAGATTAGATATAAACTCTTCTGTTTGCAGCTTAAAGTTCTTCTCAATCTGGCTCCAGCCTATCTTGCCAGAATGATTTCACATTATTGTCTTTCATACACTATAAGTTTCAGTCAAACAGACCTACTTCTTTCCCCATACAGTACATTCCATCTCCTATGTCTGTGTTTTGGCACAGCCTGTTCACCCAAACCTGGAACATTTCCCTTCTTCCTCTGCATCTTGGAATCCTAGTTTCTTTTTTTTTTAATTTAATTATATTTTTAATTTGTAGATTAAAACAAGCATTTCCAGAACATAGTATAATTTTATAAAAGATGGTTGTATATAAAACTGCAAGTCTATGATAAACAACTAGCTATTCCTTTTAAATGCATAACAAAGTTATGTAATTTCTTTTTTCCCCTTTTCCCCCCTCTTCTGCCCCTGCCCTAAAGATGGCTCCCATTAGACACAAATGTGTTTATTTATGTATATGTATATGCATGAATATATATGCATGAATGGATATATTAATATATGTAAAATCATTCTATATATCTATGTATCAAGTCTTTCTCTGAATTCAGATAGCATCTTCCTTCATATATCTTTTGTAGCTAATTTCAGTATTTATAATAGACAAAATTACCTAGTCACTCAAAGATGTTCTTAAAACAATATGCTGTTACTATATAAAATGTCGTCTTGCTTCTGCTCATTTCACTCTTCATTATTTTGTGCCAGTATACTATCCATGTTTATCCAAAATCATCAAGCATCATCAAATTCTTACAGTATAGTAGTATTCCATCACAATTATGTATCACAACTTGTTCAACTATTCCCCAATCGATAGGCATTCCCACAATTTTACAATTCTTTGCCATCACAAAACTATTTTAGAGCAAAAAGATTCTTTTTCTTTTTGAAAATGAACCTAGTAGAATATCTTTCAAAGTTCTTTTAAAACTTAGTGATATCCCCTGTAAAAGGCCTCTCTATATTCCCCCAGTTGGCAATGCTCCCCCACAAAAAGTTGCTTTGTATTCAATAAAGTCAAATCAGAAAGCACATATTAGATACTCACCATGTCTCAGGCTAAACTAAGCATTGAAAATAGTACAGAAAAAGAAAAAAAAAAAAAAAACACCTATTTTTAAGGTTCTCACAGTCTACTGGGACAGATAACAAACTATGTACACAGGAATATATATATATAGGATACATACAAGATCAATTGGATGTAATTTCAGAAAGATACTAGCATTAAGGGGGACCAGGAGTAAAAGTGACCCAAAGATCATAACAGAGCACAATTCTGACAAGTTCTATCTTGCTGGAAAGGTCGTAGCAATATATTTAAATATATTTTAAACATACTTTAAAATTGGGAGTTGAATAACAGCTCAAATAAGAACAGAGGGATTCAGTCCCATTACTTTGGCTATTATAACCCATGATACAAAGAAAACTACAAAATAGCCTTCAGACCTTTGTGTTCTCTTAGTCCTTGCTCAGGTTATTATTGTAAAAACTAGTGAAATTTATTATTTATTATTATCTTGGAAATCAGATGCTACATGTAACATCATCCATTCTTTGCCTTTCTTCAAAAAACTGTACAAAATGCTGTTTGATGAGCAGTATTTCTGAATTAGATTACAAGACGGTTTCTATACTCTTTTTTTGGTTATTTGGCCAATGTAGAATAGTGATAAAACATGGGATTTGGAGCCAAAAGAGACTCATATTCAAATTCTACCTCCAACATTTTCTAAGTAACTGTGAGCAAATTAATTAATTTATTTGAGTATCAACCAATGTCTTTTATCTATACTACAGGGATAATGATATCTATATAATATTCTTGTGAAAACCAATCTGCTGTGAGATTGTATATTTATAGTGCTTTTCTTTATAAAACATAAAGTGATGCACTGGTCAATTGCTTCTGCAGATGTGTCTGCAGACTACCTGTGTGACCTTGGCCAAGTCCTTAAACTTAAACTCCATGTACCTCAATATTCCTATCTGCAAAATGAATGAATAGGACGAGGTGGCTTTTAAGGTCCTTTCCAGCTCTAGATGCATGATCCTACTTATATCCTGCCAGGTGATGCGCTAATAAGATGCAGTGCCAATTTAAAGTATTAATGTATGTAAAGAGTCTTCTCATTTATCCTGTCATGGGCTTTCTAAGTGATCTCAATCCATATCCCAAGAGAAATACAAAGAAAGTCCTGTTGAATCTGCAAATTCATTAATGAATGAGTCTTATTATTGTGTGTGGCACTACAGATTAATATATTAGTATCGCTATTTTTCTGCACTGAGCTGATACTTTCAGGGGTAATTAAATTACTCTCATCTTTCAAAGAATGAAGCTTTTTATTTAGAGAATACTTTCAATTCCTGAATCAGTTTCCACTTCCAGCTCTTTGGGGGAAGAGGGAGGGGGTAAAGAAAAGTGAAAGGGAGTGGTTAGAGTAGTTTAAAAGTCTGAGGCACCTAACAATACAGAGGGAGTGGCTAGAAAGAAAAGGTGGAGGGGGGTTGTTTGTTTTGGGGTTTTTTTGCCCCAGAGATCTTTGGATCTTTGACATGGAAATATGCCTCTTCCAGATAAGGGTAAAGGGAGGAAACCAAGCAGAGGCACAAGTTAAAGAAGATGAGACAACCCTCCCCCCACAAAAAAAAAAAAAAAAAAAAAAAAAAGGTTCACACCTCCAAAAAAAGCAAACAAGTAAGAAAGAATCAACTGTTCTGTTCATCTCTCACCTGGGTGAGGGGGAGAAAGGATGGGGAAAGTGGCTGGGAAGGAAGGATGATGGCAGTTCTGCCTCAGCCCCTTCTAAACAGGGAGGTTTGAGGCTGCACTCTCAAATGACAGTGTCCCACACACAATTAGTGTAGTGTAAAGTTTGGATAAACTGGGTTTCTTACTTTTCACGTTAGGAATGGGAGGGAAAAAGAGACTCAGGGAAAAATAAGCTTCTGTTTATTTTATCAAGGTTTTATCAAGGAAATTCTAGAGAAAGGTTCCCACACTCCAATCCCACCCCACTCAAAATTCCTTGCTTTTTTACAATTCCTTGCCATTGTCATTTTAATTTGACTGTAACTTGCTGATTATATTTCCTTCTTTAACCGGAGTCCAAATAATGTCAGTTCCAAGAGGGAACAGGTCTGAGGTTTCCTCATTTACTCTTGTGTAATCATAACGGCTACATTTTTGTCAGTTTCAAGATTCAATTCAGTCAAAATAGAGTTTATCATCCTAAATGCCCAGGTTTTAATCCATAGAAGACTTAAGAAAATAGAGACTAGAAGCTGAAATGGATCTTAAGATGTCATTCTTAGAAACTAGTATATAGAAAAGATTAAAATATACTATGGGTATAATCCTTCCATCACTTCATATAGAAAAATTTCTACTGGAATGATAAACTTTTTGATTTAAAACTATCCAGCTGTTTAGGTATTAAGTATTCCAGCTCTTTTTCCTTTATATCCTCAGGACAGTCCTGATACATAAAATTAATCAATCAATTAATTAAGCAAACAGCATTTACCAAGTATTTACTATGTTTCAGGTACCATACTAGACTGTGAGAATACAAAGATAAAACACAAATATCCTTTGGATTCAAAAAGCTTATATCCAATAGTCATTCCATTAACAAGTATTTAATAAGTTCCTGCTGTGTACCAGATACTGAATTAAATCCTGGGGATAAAAAGAAAAGCAAAAGACAGTCCCTGATCACAAGAAGCTTATTATCTAATAGGGGAAATAACATGCAAACAATTAAACAAGGTATAGATAAGATTAATAATATGTTCACATATAAGTATGAATAACAACAATAAAAAAAAAATATGAGCTCATTTGTATAATAAGTCCTCATATAGAAAGTGGCATTCAACCTGAACTTGGAATGAGCTGGGATTCAAAGAAGCCAAAGTGAAAAGAGAGTGGAGAATAGGAGGATGGTGTATATACTGAAAGGGAGCTATATTCCTTAGTCATCAATCCTCTTTCTTGAGAAAGAACAAAATATTTACATTAGGGAGATCTTTGGGACGCAAGCAGAAACCCCTAAATTCCTGGGCATTTATGTTTTGAGGGAAAAGAGAAGAGACAAGGAGAAACATACAATCCCCAGATCTTTCCCTACATCTGGAAATACATCCGGGAAAGATATCTGCAAGGGGATTACCCACATACCCTGTGGCAGGATCTTAAGTAAATGTCTCTCTCTGATCGTGGAAAACTCCTCCCTCCTTGGCACAGCTGGGAGAACTGAGGCATACCCAGGCATGACTTAAAGACCTAATTGCCTCAAATGATGCTCCTGATTTGTCTGAATCAGTAGGGACACTTGGATTAACACTCAGGTTTTCTGACTGTCTAACCATGTCACCACAATTATCACCCACAGACAGAGGGTTGGAAAAGGAAGCATAGATACTGCCTATGTGTATAGTAGGGTAAGGTGAGGCAAGAAAATCAAGAAGCATATAGATCAGTATTTCCAGAGAGAAAGCTCCCATTAATCTGTTTTTCCTCCCAGACTCCAAACCCTTCAACAATTTGCAGAGAAAGGTGGCAAAAGGATTTCTCTCACCTAACAGTGCTCACCTATGGGATTTTTCTTAGGATAGTACTATTGCTACTGAAACACAAATCAAGATAAATATGTTACAGTTAGATGGTAGCTGTAGATGCTCCTCTTATCAGGACCTTCACATTTTCACTGTGGTCTAGACTATAGATAAGTCCATTTCAAACACAGACTATACAGGAAACAGTAAAAGTACCCTGCTTATCTCTTCCTATTCTCCTCTTTTCTTTCTCCTTACTCCCCCTTCTTGTTTTCCCTCTTCTTCTTTTTTTTTTTTTAATTCATTCTTGTTTTCTTTTCCTTCCTCATTTTTCATTATATTTCACTATCTTGGGAAAAAAAAAAAAAAAAAGGAATCCTGAATTGAGGTCCAAGACTGCTTTGCCACTCTTAACATTCTCTGCCTGCCTTTCTGGTAAAAGATCTTCCATTTGCTTGGCAGAGATGATTTCAATTTTTTTTTCCTCTGGGGGTGGGGCAGAGGGAGGGAAGGAGAGCCACATAGGGATTGGTAGCCAGGCCATTCTAACCTTTAATTAATGCAGCTTTTCCTGTCTCACAAGTGTTATGAAAGTTATGCAGTTAAGATCTGAAACTTAGCTCCTCAAAGGTTAGATGTTACGTAAGTGCATGAAAACAACAATAGCATTAGGGAGAGCCATTCTTGCAAATTAAACCAGACCAATAACTACAACTCAGAGAACCCTGATCACATTTTCAAATATCTTAAAAAAAAAAAAAAAATTAAGATCTATGGGCCACCAAGTCAATAAATGCATATCTAGAAGTCTGGGGATCGAAATCATAGAAAGATCACAATTGAAGCTGTGCTTCAGTGAACCTCTCCTTAACCGTAGCTTATTATTAGACTTGGGCATCTACAGAATTCTCTCCCCATGCTTCAATGGAGGGTAGAGGTGATCTGGAATTTTCAAAAGCTATCTCCAGTAGAACACAAGACCTGACAAGTTCTATCACTTTGACAAAATTAAAAAAGCTTCAAGGACAAGGCCAGAAATACAATGTATTTGAGGACTAGTCTAGATAAAAATTCAAAGAACTTGCCATTAGCAAGCTGGTCAGCAGGTGATGATTTTTTTTTTCAGTGACTATAATTCATGAAAACCATCCACTCTCCCAGCAATGAATAACAACTTACAATTATATATTACTTTAAGGTTCATAATGCATTTTCCTTATAACAACCCTATAGTAAAAGTAGTATACTTCTAGGTCCATTCTATTAATAAAGAAACAGAATGTTCTTGTTACAATTCTGTGGTCTCTTGAGACCCATTTCGAGGGTTGTACTCTCCTTTTTGGAATGTCTTACATATGTTAAAAATTAATTGGAAGCAAATCATGATATTTAAATCTAAAACAGTAAATGAAAATTACCAAAACCAGGTAGGCTATCAATATTCAATTATCCAAGGATAGAAATTCCCTAGTTAATTTCTCAAATTCTTAATGATGCTGTCATTTCCTTAATTACATACTTTAATTCAACCAAGATTTTATTTGCTTCCATCTTAACAGGAGAACTAACATCTTCTACCCCAAAATAATTAATTGCTGCTTTTAAAGGGAAAAGCAGATCAACAAGTTTGGGGGGTCTGCTCCCTGCTGATCTTCTGTGTCATGCAATCTCTCTAAGGTGTTGTCCTCTGCTGATGTCATACAGCTACTGCTTAATAATATTTTGTAGATCTTATGGTGGCTGTTAGTGCCACCAAGAATAACTCTACTGGGCTAGAAGTGAGGGAATTTATCTCTGTCATTTTTGGACATCAGAGGCAGATAGATAGAATGCGAGACATAGAGTAAGGAGGATCTGAATTGAGTTTTTCCTCAGATACTTATTAATTATGTGATCATGAAGAAGTCATTTGAATTCTCTGAATTTCAGTCATTATTATTGTTATTGTTAATATTAATATGGCTAAGGTGCTACCTCTGTTCCATAAGAGGAAGGCTGAACTCTGACATCTTTTAGCTTAAAGATTGAAAAGCTTAAGCTACAACTCCTTAGAAAAGCAGGGTCTTCTCATACCTTTTTGGAGGATAGGAATAGGCAGAATCCTTGAAAGATTCTGCTTTTTCCTATGATAACCAACATGTCTGTTCATTTTCATGGTCTTGGCTTTAGTAACATTTCCTCACCAAAAGACAATTTCTCAACTCAAAAACTAAGTTTTGGGGAACAATCAGCTAAGTAGGACCCACAGGCTTATATTCTTTTTTTTAACTTTCACTTCACAATTAGCAAGCAACAGCATTGCTGTATAAAACTCTATGTGACCAAAGGTTAGGTCTTTTAACACCCTCTATATAGTCAAATTGTCAGTAAAAAATATTTAGGAATCTAGCTGCCAAGGGAAAATCAGAAATTATATGAGCAAAACTACAAAACTTTCCACACAAATAATGTCAGATCTAACCAATTGGAAAAATATTAAATGCTCTTGGATTGGCGAGCAAATATAATAAAGATGACAATACTACCTAAATTAATCTATTTATTTAGCTCTATACCAATCAGACTCCCAAAAAAACTATTTTAATGACCTAGAAAAAATAACAATAAAGTTAATATAGAAAAACAAAAGGTCAAGAATTTCAAAGGAATTAATGAAAAAAAATCAAATGAAGGTGGCCTAGCTGTACCAGATCTAAAATTATATTATAATGCAGTGGTTACCAAAACCATTTGGTATTGGCTAAGAAATAAACTAGTTGATCGGTGGAATAGGTTAGGTTCAAAGGACCAAACAGCCAATAACTTTAATAATCTAGTGTTTGACAAACCCAAAGACTCCAGCTTTTGGGATAAGAACTCACTGTTTGACAAAAATTGCTGGGAAAATTGGAAATTAGTAGGGCAGAAACTAGGCATTGACCCACACTTAACACCATACACCAAGATAAGGTCAAAATGGGTTCATGACCTAGGCATAAAGAATGAGATTATAAATAAATTGGAAGAGCATAGGAGAGTTTACCTCTCAGATCTGGGGAAGAGGAAGGAATTTATGACCAAATAAGAACTAGAGATCATTATTGATCCTAAAATAGAAAAAAATGATTATATCAAATTGAAAATGTTTTATACAAACAAAACTAATGCAAATAAGATTAGAAGGGAAGCAATAAACTGGGAAAACATTTTTACAGTCAAAGGTTCTGATAAAGGCCACATTTCCAAAATATATAAAGAATTGACTCTCATTTATAAGAAATCAAGCCATTCTCCAATTGATAAATGGTCAAAGGATTTGAATAGACAATTCTCAGACGAAGAAATTGAAACTATTTCTAGCCATATGAAAAGATGCTCAGAGAAATGCAAATTAAGACAACTTTGAAATACCACTATACCCCTGTCAGATTGGCTAGAATGACAGGGAAAGATAATGCGGAATGCTGGAGGGGATGTGGGAAAACTGGGACACTGATACATTGTTGGTGGAATTGTGAACACATCCAGCCATTCTGGAGAGCAATTTGGAACTATGCTCAAAAAGCTATCAAAAAGCTGCATACCCTTTAATCCAGCAGTGTTACCTTGGGCTTATACCTCAAAGAGATTTTAAAGAAGGGAAAGGGACCTGTATGTACAAGAATGTTTGTGTCAGCCCTCTTTGTAGTGGTCAGAAACTGGAAATTGAGTGGATGCCCATCATTTGGAGAATGGCTAAATAAATTGTGGTATATGAATATTATGGAATATTATTGTTCTGTTAAAAAATGACCAGCAGGATGATTTCAGAAAGGCCTGGAAAGACTTATATGAACTAATGCTGAGTGAAATGAGCAGGACCAGAAGATAATTATATACTTCAACAACAATACTATATGATGATCAATTCTGATGGACATGGCCCACTTCAACAATGAAGATGAACCAAATCAGTTCCAATAGAGCAGTAATGAACTGAACCAGATACACCCAGGGAAAGAACTCTGGGAGATGGCTATGAATCACTACAAAGAATTCCCAATCCCTCTATTTTTGTCCGTCTGCATTTTTTATTTCCTTCACAAGCTAATTGTACACTATTTCAAAGTCCAACTCTTTTTATACAGCAAATTAACTGTTTGGACATGTATACATATATTATATTTAACTTATACTTTAACATATTTAACATGTATTGGTCAACCTGCTATCTGGGGAAAGGGGTGAGGAGAAGGAGGGAAAAAGTTGGAATTAAAGGATTTGCAACTGTCAAAAAAATTTTTTTGAATAAAATCTTTTCTCTTCCCTTTAAAAAAAAAAACAAATTGTCAAAAATTTATTCATTAAGAAATATTTAATTGTTGAGCTTTTGTTGTCCCAAGAAAATTTTTGGTTTTCAATGCAAATGAAGCAAAGGGAAGGAGAAGACAAAGTGGTAAGTAGAAAGAAGCAAAAAACGATGAGTCAGAGAAGAATATTTGAAGACAAACTGAAATCTGAACATTTCAAGTGGCATTTTGAGGTCTCTTTACCCTTCAGTTTCCTCTTCTGAAAAATGAGGAATGGTTTAAGTGACTGCTAAGGTCTCTCTAGTGCAAAATGTATAACTGTTTCTTTGGAATATTTGGAAGGAATAATAAAAAATACAGGGAAACTCTGTTGGGTAAAGACCCCTGAATTAGGAGTGAGAAACCCTAAGTTTGAATGTTAATTCTATCATCCACTAGCCATTTATCTTTCTAAAAGGTTCCTCACCTTTCTTGGCTGCATTTTCTGCATCTCTAACAAAGGAGAGATTGGACTAAATGATTTCTAAGATCCCTCTCAAATCCAACACTCTGATTCTATGTTCTGTGGCCAAAGAAAATGACAGTAAGCAGAAAAGAAAAGAAAGGAGAAACAAAAAAGACAAAAATAAAATAGAGAGCAAATAAGATGAATGGAGTGAGAGCCAAAGGTAAAGGTAAGAAAAATGGCAAAGTCTCTAAAAGAAAATAAAGAAAACAAGAGAATCTTTTTTTTCCCCACACAGCCTTTCTCTCTCTTGCCACATATGCATCTCTCAGAGCCTCTAATGTTCATTAAACATGATTTGTCCAGCTGCAGCAATGAGGAAACAAGGCAACCCCACCCCAAGCAATGGACAAAGGTAACATGACTTCCACCCTACACTCCCAATCTATATTCTCAATCAAATAGGCTGAATGAAGATTCCCCAGTCAAGTTCCCTGATACTCACTGCTAACTCTCTGGTTATTTTTTTCCTACTTCTATCTGAAGATAAAACATTTAAGATAAAGAAGAGGATTTATTCACCAAAGACCAATATTATTCACCAATATTCCTGGATCTCTACCTTTCTACAATTCTCTCCTCTTGCACCATCTTTTTACTCCTGCTTTTTCCCTATAGTTCAGCAGACACCTTTGGGTTAAATACACAAGTGAATTTTATAATAGTGTGAGGAAATTTCAGGCTGCACACTGTCTGTAGCTGATAGAAATTACTCTACAATCTCATGTCATTCAGTAAGCTTGGCACAGGCTTATGGCATAAAACAAACCAGTTTAGACACTCCCTCTCATCAAATTACAACAAAAGGGAAGTTCCTTTAAAAAAAAAAAAAAGTTCAAAGGTCCTTCTTCTAGACTCTAACCCTAAGCATTATGGACCTTCTGCCTGAGTTTCCTGACCATCATTTTCCAACTCCAGACCTATCTATTTTGATCAGCTCACTGTGGGTATCCGGAAGAGCAAAGTCTTTTCCTGTTTGTGGCCCATGGTCACTGCCTTTTAAGGCTCTAGTTGTCTAAATATCTGTGCAACTTTCTGTTTAGCCATTTGCCTGCTCTCAGAGTTCCCCTAGATTCTGCCCCCAAGAAATCATATTTTCTTTGGACTCTTTTCTTCCTCAATAAATTAATCAATAAGCATTTGTCAAGTATATATTATGTGCCAAATACTAGATATGTGGTAGAGATACAAACAAAAACATTAAATAGCCCCTATCCTCAAGGAGATTACATTCTAAAGGGGAATACAGGACACGTAGGGAACTAGTAATTAGGCAAGGAAGTTTTGGTCAAATCCTTATTACACTAATGTCTTAAAATAATTGAAATAAATTTCAATTAGATGTTAGTGAAGATAAAGATGTAATTGTTCTCCCATGCAAATTTATGGACCCTCTAAAATCTGTCCCAGGTGAAGAACCTCTGGTGTAAACACTCTTAGGGATTATTAGTGGAACAAAGATGGTGAATTTCACAACCTTGTGAATGTCAATGGTAGCACTATTTTGATTATTGTCCCCAGACTAGAACAAAAAGACTACCCTACCCTGGAGAAATAGGCATTCAAATGGGGAGACAGAATACATAAATTGGAATTGAAAAATTGGTGAGGGGAGCAAGTGAGGAATGAAAGTATCTTACATGACAGAGGATGGTCAAAAAATCAGAAATAGGGCCTGAAGAAATGAACATATGATTAGCCTGGGCCTTTTCCTTAGAATGGAGGTTCTGGGAATAACCAACCAATCAGAAAGAGAAGCAACAAAGGCAGAATAATTCAGGGATAGAGCAAGCTCTTTATTCTTCATGATTACTCTTGCCTTCTTCCTCATTTCCATCAAGCCATCTAGGTTCTATTGCTCAGTCTTCAATCCTCAATATACTATGGATTAATAATTTCTTTTTTTAAAATCTGTTTTCATCTCAGAATTTAGGAAACATATTTGCGTATTGGAAAATCATCATCTACTTAGCTTAGGTAAATATTCCTTTCAAGATTTTTAAATGCCTCAGATTCTAACAACATTTTAATATAATAATCTTTAGCTCGTTTTCTGGAACCCCTCCACAATCCACAAATACTTCTTTGTGAAGGAATTTTTTTTCCATAAAACCCATCAACTGTACAAAAACAAATATGAAGAAAATGTATTATTTATCAGATGGTAAGAGCTGGTAGAGAAGAAAAGTTGAAATCCTATATAATCAGTATCCTCAAAGAGCTTTCAATCTACTCAGTATAGAGTAAAATGTCAATTACATTATACATACTATGTAGTATATATACTATACACACACACACTATGAAGTATAGTCACTTAACAAAGTATCTGGCTCATATTAAATGTGATGCTTTTTCATGTATGTATTATATAATAAATTATTCTATGAGACTTAAAAAAAAAAGTTGTTACTAAATAGATGGCTCCAGGAAGTTTATATATAAGAAATGGTGTTTGAATTGGACTTTAAAGGATAAATATGAAATCAACAGGAGAAGATGTAGAGGAGAGAATTCTAGGTACAGCAAAGAATATAAATAAAGGTACACAGGCAAGAAAACATCTAACAGCATATGGAAGCAAAGAGTAATCCAGTTTGCAGACTAAAATTCATAAAGAAAAGGAGAGGAAGCTGGAAAAATAAAGTTCTGTGACATAGAGAAGAGGGCCTTGAATTTGAAATTTTCTTGAGAAAACTTTATTTTTAGAATCAAAGAGACCACCATAAATGTGTCATTAATTCAATTCAATTTAACAAAATTCAAAAAGGACTGAATAGGATTTCCCACACTCTTCCTCAAGACCTAATAGTTTTCCAGAGAAAGATGACAAAAGTTCTCTCTTACCCAATTGATTTCTACTTTCCTTCATGAAGCCTTCTAGTAATTGTCTTTAGCTATGTTATTATGCTGCCTCAGTACCAACATGTAGAAAAAGTCCTATGAACATGGCATTTGGTAATTGTCTGAAGAATGCAAGAATAACTACAAGTTACCTTGCTCAACAAATGTATTTCCATGTAGAGATGGGAGGGGGTGAAAGAGAAGAGAACACTGCAGCATAGGGAGCAGGAATCTATAGTGCCATTGTATCCTGGTTACATATCCTTGCTATACTAGAGCTAAGCAAACCTCATTTTGTTAACTGTTAAATTATTATTAAGTACACTATTTGAATCTGAATTAGCAGGGTGTTGGGGTCATTTCCTTCAATATATATAATATATATACATATATATATATATAATATGAAAAATAACTATAGTAAAAATTAAGATGTGAAGGAAAGAGAAATAATCTGGACAAATTACTCTAGGAAAATTTAAGGAAGAAAACACTTTCAGCTGAAGCAGTATCACTTCAATTGTGACTTGAAGGAAGACAAAACTTCTGGAAGATAGAAGTGAGAAGAGAGATATAGGACATGGCTTATAAGAATGCAAGGAAGTGAGAGGTGAAATGACAAGTGTGGGGAATGGCCATTAGTCCAGTTGGGTTGGACTGTGGAATTCACTGAGGGAAGTAATTGTGAAATAAGACTGGAAAAACAGGTTGGAGTCAGATTTTGCAGGATCTAAAATGCCAAGTTGAGAACTTTTTATTTTATCCTAGAGTAAATAGGAAGTCTGAGGACAGATGGAAAGGAACAAATAATGAGGAAGCTAAAAATAAATCAGGATGGGGACAGAGAAGGCTGTTAGATCAAATCTGAAGGATGAAAATGGAAAGAATTTGGATTCAAAGAATCTGAGTTCGAATCTCAACTCTGTAACTTACTAACAATTTAATCCTGGAAAAGTTTTCTCAGCCTCTCTAGCCCTATTTTCCTCACCTGTAAAATGAAGCAATTAGATTAAATGACCTTTGGCATTTAAAGCTACAGTTCTGTTATCTTAAACAAGAGCCCCGATATTCAATATAGCAGTTTAATTGGTCATAAGAGGAGAGAAGAAAATAGGAAATGTAAGAAATGAGATAAAAGGTAGATATGGATAATATTAAAAAGTTGTCAAGTAAAAAAAGACCCAACTGAGATAAAATATGTGAACATGTAATGGGTGAATAAGTAACTTCATGATTTTGTGCAACAATCCTGAAGCAGGAGCATACAAATCAGATAGTGCAGGAATGAGGACTTAAAAATCAGGAATAGTAGAAAGGCCATGAAAACAAGGTATAACATGCATGTTCTCTGGGCTACATCCCCACGTATACTGAATTGATATAACAAGTACAGTAGCTACAAAACTTTCTCTCCTCCTCAAAACTCCCACAAATGCACAAAGAGTGAGTACATACATACAGCATTTTAGTAAAGCAGACATGTAGCCAAAGCTACTCACTTCTTTTGTACTCTTAAGACTTCAAAGTACCTTTTCTTCTCATGGAGACTTCAAAAAGCTTGTCCTTGGTGAAGTTGGGCAATTTGCTCAGATGACCTCTCAGGGTTTCCCCTTTTCCATAGTTCAACCATCAATGATGAGGGCTCTCTGTCTCTTAAATTTATAGAGTTTTCTTTTCTTCTCTCCTTTTCACTCATATAACTCAGATTTCTTCCACCATTATATCCTCCTTCATTCCTGTCTCACAAAAAGATGCTACCTCTCTCCTTGCTAGAATTGCTTGAATATCTCAAATTAGATGGTCCAAAGACATATGAAATTCAGTATGTCTGATAGAGAATTCATTTTCCTACTCACCCTTGGCAAAAACAAAATATATATATATATATATATAAACCTCTTTTTTTCTTAATTTCCCTACTACTGTTGAGGGTTTCACCATACTGTTGAAGTTGTTGAGGCTCACAGGCTAGGTGTGATCCTTGATCACTTGCACTCTCATTCTTCAAATACAATTTTTTGGCAAGCTCAATCAATGTTAATATTTCTCATATATTCCCCTTTCTCTCATGTGATATTTTCATCACCATGGGGCAGACAGTAATCACCTCATACCTTTGCTATTGCCATAGCTTCCTACTTGGTCTCCATATCTCAAGTTTATTCACAGTCCATTCCCTCTTTCACTCAGCTATTAAATTGATCTTCCTAAAATACAGACTAATTCAGGAAAGAGTTGTGAGGGTATGCACCAAGATGGTAACAATGTCAGAGGACAAAAGGGAAATATTTATGAAGTATTATAAAGAAATACTGACAGGACTTGGCAATAGATTTGTTATAAATGAGAAAAAATATGAATAATCAAGAATAATACATAGCTTTTGAACATGAGTGACTGAGAGGGTGTTTGTGCCCTTCAGAGCAATAAGAAACATAGGAAGAGAGGAGGATTTGGGAGAAAAATAATGTGTTCAGTTTGAGACATTATGTTACACACAGTAACAGGATATCTACTTTGAGATGTCCAATAGGTAGTTGAAAATGAGAGTGTGGAGGTTAGGAGAAAGGTTAGAACTGAATGGATAGAACTGAGAATCATCAATATTGATATATTAATTGATTCCATAGGTGCTGGTGAGATCACCAAATAAAATAGTACAGAGAAGACTAGAGGAGCCAGGACAAAGTCCAGAACTAGGGAAATGATTGTCCTGTACTTTGCTCAAGTCACACCATATATGGAATATTATATTCAATTCTAAGTGCCATAGTCTCAAAAATTCACTGACCAACTAGAGAGTGTGCAGAACAGAGTGGCCAGGATTACAAAGAATTCATATTAAGGTAGCTTGAAGAAAACAGGAATGTTTGTCCTGTAAAAGAGAAGATTCATGGGGCACATGGTGACTGTCTTGAATATTTGAATGGTTTTCATGTAAAATTTTAAATAAACTTGTTCTGCTTGGCTCTAGGAGACAGAAATAGAAATAAGAAGTGATTACCAAGAAACTTTGGCTTGATATAAGGCAAAATATAATTTCCTCCAAAATATAGCTCTCCAAAAGTATAATGGGCTTTTATAGGTTAGTGAGTTCATCCTCATTAGAAATCTTCAAGTAAAGACTAGATCTCAACTTTGGAGAAATGGTTTAAGGAGGTTTTTTGTTCTGCTATAGATTAAATAGTATATTCATGGTTTCTGAGGTGTCTTCATAGCATGAAATTCTCTGATTTGTGATCTGCAGTTCAAAAGTACTCTAAATCATTATATAGGTGAATTTTGGCACAAAAATAGACTGCTGACTTTCTGCCAGTTATCTGCCTTATGAATTTAGCATATTTCACCATCACCAGTAACTACTAATCAAGGCCAAAAGTTATAGCTCCATAATTGTTTCTCCCATGGGCATTCTCTCATGAATTGGGTAACCTCTTTTAATTGCCATTCTGTGTGAAATATTAACAACCATAACTGAGTAAATGCAGATTTACTTACATTTTTGCCTGAGTAAGACTTGATGAAGAAATTAATTGAAGTCAGGATTTGAAGAAAGGTACACAATTTTACAGTTCAATCCCTGACAATTCATTATCTCAAAGTATTATTTGCAAATTATAATTTTCTAAAATGATTCTATAAGTAAATTTGATGGAATAGAAAGTGGAAGACTTCAGCAACTTCTAATCCACTGCAAAATTCTCAGCTATTTCTCCTAGGATTAAAAAAAAAAAATACCAAATGCCCAGGATAGTCTTTAGTCCTTTTAAATATTAAAATAGTTCTAATCATGATTGGTACATTTAGGGTGGTGGTGGTGGTAGTGGAAGTGGTTGTTGGTGCATAGTTTATTCACTCAGTTGTGCCTGACTCTTCATGACCCCAGTTGGGATTTTCTTGACAAAGACACTGAAATGGTTTGACATGTCCTTCTTCAGCTAATCTGAAAGATGAGAAAACTGACAACAGAATTAAATGACTTGCCCATGGTCACACAGCTCATATATGTCTGAGGCTATATTTGAATTCAGATCCTCCTGAATCCAGGCCCAATGTTCCATTTACTGCACTACATAGCTGCCACTATTTCAGATAGCTACCATCTTTCCTAGTCTCTAAACATTTGCTGAGCATGAATGCAACAGTAAATACATTCTACATCCTCAAGTAACATGTCTTCCATTTCAACCTGATACACCCATTGCTTTACCTATTCCTCTCTGTCATTTGGAAACCTCACTCTACCTCTTTAATAAATCCACTAAATCCTCAAATCGCAATATCTCCTACTTTTTCACATTCTCAAATTTTTCAGCCAATTTTTTTCACCACATTTTAACAAAATCTTGGCACCTTGAGGACATCTTTTTAGTCCTATCCACCAATAATCACTCCTCCTTTTCCCTTGATACAAAAGAATAGAGGTAAGGATAAAAATAGTCTTTATTCCTCTCTTCCTCTTTAAAACCATATTTCTGCCACTATTCATCAATCACCCTTCTTTTTCTAAGCTCCATTCTATTTGCTTGGTAGTGTGAAACCCATCAATATAATATATCTTTGACTAGGCAGACCTCATTCAAAAGGAATAAGATAGTAAAAGAAGGTTATAAGAATAGCAAAGGTTAAGAAAGTGTCCTCGTATGAGGAAATCCAGGACTCAGTAAAAAGAAGCATTAATTAGTGAGCAATTTTTTATGACTTAAAGGCTTGAAGAATGTTACATGTTTTACATCATATGATCCTCATAACAATCCTGTGAAACAAATACTATTATTACCCTCATTTTACAGATAAGGAAACTGAGGTTGAAAAAGATGAAGTGATTTGCCCAGAGTCAGTCAGCAAGTTATGTTTGAGCTGGGATTTAAGTTTAAGTCTTCCTGACTTGAAATTCAATGCTCTTACATTCTACACCACCTAGATGCTTTTCCTTTGGACAATGAGGAAAGGAAGAAGAAATTTAAGCAATTCTGTCTTCAAAGTATACTACAGACCTCTTAAGCAGAAAGAGGAAATATACAGACTTTTGGGGAAAGAAATCACAAATCTGACAGAGTCATGTTATGGTAGTGAGAGGGAAAATTTTATTATGCAGACATCTGGTAGAGTGCTCATGCCAAAATAACTTCTTTATTTGTCTTAGTGAGAATTTCCTCCTTCAAAAAGTGAAAGAACCAAGAAGGGGCAAAGTCTATTCTGACTCTAATCCTCATTATCAGGAAGGACTTGGTTGCTGGCATTTATGTGGTACAAATGTAATGTGGAAATGACAACTCCCTATTAGAAATTGTGATAGAGAATCTCCAAATAACCTTAGCATCATTCTTTCCTCCAGTCTCAGAGGATAAGATGCCTCTTCTCCCTTTCAGAACCAAAGTCTTTACTTTGTGCCCTTGATCTCATACCCTCCTCTCTCCTCTAAGAGGAGAAGTTTTAGAAAAACTTCAATCAGAGCATTTTCTCTGAAAGTACTTTTTTAATGAACCATTTCTGCTGCTTCTTTTTGCTTATTATTTTATTAAACTGTTTTTAGTATAGACTATTCTGTACTATAAAAGAAAAGATTCTACAAAAGGACTATGTGTACAAATGTGATTCCTTTTAAAATATCTAGTCCCACACACCAGCAACACAAATGACTAATTTTTCATATGTCCTAATACATATATTTATTAGCTCCTTTTCTGTTGCATACAAATATTATCAAATATTATCCTTGTCTTTAAAAAAAAAAAAAACTTACTTGACTCTGTTATCCCTTCAAGCTGTAATTCTAACTGACCATAAGTCATTACCTCCATTTTTTTCATCTTCCACTCAGTTCTCAATCCCCTGCAATCTAGCTTGATTCCCCATTCCAAATGTGATTCTTCCCACTTTTAGTTATCAGTGATTAGTACCCCAGTTCCATTTAACTAATTAGCATCAATTAGCTTTTAAAAGGAAATAATTACTTTAAAGATATAGCAAGAATAGAAGTACAAATATTTCTCTCCTAAAATATTCACTTTAGGCTGCACTCTCACCTGTACTATCTCAGTTTTTAGGGATAGTCTTCTCAGTTTTAATGCAGTTTCTATATAGCATGGGTCCCACAAGTTCATGTCCAAATGACAAATGCATCCACATTTCAGCTGTTTTGAAGTTGGGTTCAGGTCCCCTCTCATTCTCTAACCATTATTCTCATTTTGGTGTCAACATGACCTCATTGACTTCCAGATTCCTGGACTATTGGACTCCATCTTCATCGTCCTGCAGGAACTGCTCCACAATTTGTCCACCAATATACGTCTCAGTACCATCTTGGACTCCAAGCTGAAAGTCCTACACAGTACTATCTTTGCTGGGGAGTTACTCCTCAGAGCCAAGGGCAATTGCAGTAATGATAGGGGCTGGAGACTATGTTTGGCCAACCTTACATCCCTACAGCTTAAGCAAGACAACAACTAAATGCATTGAGTGCCAAGGAAAGTCAAATGTTGAAAGTATTTTTTCCCATTGAAAAGCATCAAATAAAGAGGAAGGAAGGGAAGGGAAGGAAGAAGAGAAGAAAGGAAAGGGAGGAGAAGGGAAGGAAAATGAGGGGAAGAGAGGGGAAGGGAGGGAAGGAAGAGAAGGTATAATATAGCCCTGGTAGAAATGAGACTGAAAAGAGTTAAATGGGCATTTAAATTCAATGGCCTTTTCTAAGATTTCATTCTTCTTAACTTTTTAAAATTACTAATTATTGTTCATAAGCTCACCCTTCTTCATCTCCACTACCATTAAAGAAAAAAGAAAAAGAAAATCCTTATAACAGATATGCATGATTAAGCAAAATTAATTCCACATTGGGAATGTTATGTTACTCTACTTCTTGAGTTTACCTCTTCTCTATCAGGAAATAATGACTTACTTTATCAACATCAAAACTCTGGAATCAAACCATTGGTCATTGTTTTGATCAGAGTCTTAAGTCTTTTAACATTATTTGTATATACAATGTTGTTTTTATTTATGAAATAAACATTGTTTATTTCATGGAGTCCAATAGTCCAGGAATCTGGAAGTCAAATATGAAACAACATTGTTGTTTTTATTTCATAAATCGTTCTTCTTGTTCTGCTTACTTTGCTCTTCATCAGGTCATACAAGTCTTCCCAGATTTTGTTTGATTTTATTTTTAACAGTTATTTTCATTATTATTTTACAAGTCAGATGGGCAGAAAGAGAATCACAAAGTTGCCAAAAAAAAAAAAAAACAAGGGATGAGAAAATACCCAAAATAAGGCAGCCAGTTAAGAGTATAAAATATAGAAGAGAAGACAAAAAAAGATGAGATGAAAAAAAAACATTAGATTTAATAATAAAAAGACCACTGGAGAGGGCAATTTCAGTGGAGTGGCAGAGATGGAAACCAAATTACTGTTGGAATCTTTACAAACTGCTAACTCATTAGAATTGATAAATTATTGATCTGATCTTACAAGAAGATGTTTTGGGCCAGAACCTGAAACAAGGTACTAAGTAGAACTAATTGATACAATGCTTGTATTTGTACCTTTACTCATTGGAGTTCACACATTTGGGAAATTTCAGGGTTTAATATGAGATATCTGAATTCACACCTCCCTTGAAGCTCTTAGGGCCAGAGAGCACTATGGGAGAAAAACCCATAATCCCATTCTCTCAGAAGAGTCATATATAAGCCAGTGAAGAGTGATTCATTCAAGAATATTTTCCACTTGGCTGGCTGGTGGCTGAAGAAAGCAGAGGTAGAAGCAAAGGACAATCTGCAATAGCTCTTGGAACCAAGCAGAGAGATAGGCCTCAACTAACCGGGCTAATTTGGAAGGAGAAAATAAATGTTTGTATTTTTACCAGCTGATTGCATTTGGGGTAATTATTGATCTGAATTGATACTAAGGCTGCCTCCAAGAAAACCTCCCCAGAGAAACCTACCTTCTTCCCCAGAGAGAACTATTCTACTTATATTAAAAGGAAGAAAAAGAACTCCACAAATTACAAGGGGTTAAGAAATGAAATGGCAATTCCTTCCCACTGAATAGTCTCACCAATAGTGTAAAGATCAGCAGAGAGATCAAGAAGCATGAAGATTGAAAAAGAGTACCTGAATTTAGACATCAAAAGATCCTGGTAATCTGCAAGACAGTTATTTTGGAATAATAATGGAATTAGAAGCCAAAATGCAAGGATTTAAGAAGTAAACAATATAACAATGTAAAGGAAAACAATTTTGAAACGCTTTGGAGCTCTCTGATTAATGCAATGATCAACTATGATTTGAAAGGACTGATGGTAAGGCAACTTCTCATCTCTCAGCATAGGGATAAGAGACTAAAATTACAAAACGAGATATACATTTTCAGATGTAGCCATTGTGGTATGTTATTTTGTTTTGTTTTGTTTTTTCATGTCTGTTTTACTTGTTACAAAGAAGGGTAATATGGAGTGGCAGGGAGAAATTATCTAAGAAGTGACAGCAATGGAAAGAAAGAAAAGAACATTCACAAAACACTGAAAAGGAACCATTTTTAAAAAGCTTTTTATTTTCAAAATATATGCACAGATAATTTTTCAACATTGACCCTTGAGTAGCCTAATGTTTCAGATTTCCCCCTTCTTCTCTCCATCCCCTCCCCTAGATGGCAAGATATGTTATACATGTTAAAATATATTAAATCTAATATGTGTAATCATAGAATTCTCTTGTTGCTCAAGAAAAATCAAATCAAAAAGGAAAGATAATGAGTAAGAAAACAAAATGCAAGTTAAAAAGAATGAGAATATTATGTTGTGATCCACGATAAGTTCCCACAGTCCTCTCTCTAGGTGTAGACGGCTCTCTTTATCACAAGATCATTGGAACTGGCATCAATCATATGATTGTTGGAAAGAATCACATTTATCAGAATTGATCTTTGTATAATATTGATATTGCCATGTACAATGACCTCCTTGTTCTGCTCATTTCACTTAGCATCAATTCATGTAAGTCTCTCTCCTGGTCGCTCTAAAATCATCCTCCTAATCATTTCTTATAGAACAATAATATTCCATAATATTCATATACCATAATTTATTCAGCCATTCTCCAACTTAGGGACACACACTCAGTTTCCAGTTTCTTACCACTACAAAAAGGGCTGCCACAAACATTTTTGCACATGTGGGTCCTTTTCCTTCATTTAAGGTCTCTTTGGGATATAAGCCAGTAGAAACACAGCTGGATCGAAGGATTTGCACAGTTTGATAATTTTGGGGGCATAGTTCCAAATTGCTCTCCAAAATGTCTGGATCTGTACGGAACCATTTTTAAGAGAAATGACTGGGAAGGAAGGAGAAAAAAGAAGTCCTATATACAGTAGAACATGGTAGTAAAATGCTAATCACCAGAAGATAACTATCAAGTATTTTTTTTAACCACAAAAAGTAATGATTGGTGAAGTTAGGAAAGGGTAGCTTAGTGAAATAGTAATGATCCAGCTTTACAGTCAAGAAAATCCAGGTTCAAGACCAACCTCTGATATATAATTTCCTTTATTAGTCTGGGCAAGCCATTCAATCTCTATACAATTGCAATTCTACCTTCGTAGGAAATATTTCTTCTTGGATAATCCCCCAAATTGATAAAATAATAATAATAATAATAATTCTGAAGTAAAATAAAAAAACAAAAACAAACAACTATTTTGCCTAGAGTTGACAAGTAAATAAGCATTTATTAAATCCTTACTATATTCCAGGCACAGTGCTAGCAACTGAGACTATGAAGAATAGCTGAAAAGGTTCTTACTCTCAAGGAACTTACAGTCTAATGAGGAAAATAATGCAAACAACTATGTACTAACAAGAAAAATACAGGAAAAAATAGAGGCAATCTCAGGGGGAAAGTACTAACACTGGGTGTGGGGAAACCAAAAAGCTTCTTGAAGAAAATGGACTCTGAATTAAATCTTTAAGAAATACCAGAAAGACAAGAAGTAGAGAGAATAAGAAAAGGCATTCCAGGAATAGCAAATAGTTAGTGAAAAGGTTCATAACTAGGAGATAGAATGTCTTGTGTAAGGAACAGTTAGAAGACCAGTATTCTTGGATCATTAAGTAGATACAGGGAAAGGAAGTTTAAGAAAGTAAGAAGAGGTGGGATAGTAAAGGGCTTTAAAAGTTAAACAGTGGGTTCGATTTGTTTGATGTTGGAGGTATAATGTGGTGAAACCTGAAGAAAAAAAATCACTTTGGCAACTGGAGTATGGATTGGTGTGGGAAGAGACTTGAGGTTAGAAGATCAGCCAGAAAGCCAACCCAAATGTGAGGTGATGAGAAGCTATACTCTAGTGCTAGCTGTTTCAGAAGAAAGAATGAGATGTATGCTTTAGATGTTCAGAAGGCCAAAATTAGAGGACTTGACAAGAGACTAGATATGGAGAAATGAGACCAAAGAGTCAAGGATGACATCTAAATTGCAACCATGACTGACTGGAACAATGGTGAGTACTCTTAAAAGTAATAGTAAAGTTAGGAAAAGTGTAGGTTTTAGGGAAAACAATAATGAATTCTTTTGGACATGTTGAATTTAAAAGGTCTAACAGACATCCAGTTCAAAATATCTATTAGATAGTTAGAAGTACAAGAATAAAGGTCAGGAGCAGTAGGTTGAATAAACAGATCTGAGAATTATCTCTATAGATATTATCATTAATTCCATCAATGTAACAAAAAATGGAGAGAAAAGAGAGAATATGCAAGAGAAAAGGGTGATTGATAATATCAAAGTCTAGAAAGGCAAAGAAGGATAAAGACTTAAGAGTCATTTAACTGTCAATTAAAAGATCATTGGTAATTTTGAAGAAAAGTTTCAGCTGAATGATGAGGTAGGAAGCAATATTGTAGAGTTGGGGGAGAGAAAGAAACAGAGACAGACAGACAGAGAGAGACAGAGACAGAGAAAGAAAGAGACAGAGAGAGAAAGACAGAAAGAGACAGAGATAAGGAAGGAGGGAGAGAAGAGGGGAGGGAGGAAGGAAGAGGAAGGGAGGGTTAAAGGACAAGGATGTGGGAGCATTGATTTAGGTCAGTTTTTCAAGGGGTTTGGCCATGAAAGGGAAGAGATAATTAGGACAATAGTTAATGGAGAAATGAATTCTTAAGGCTGTGAGAAGAGTGTTTGTTGGCAGTAGAGAAACAGCCAGTAGACGAGGAGATATTCTAAATTCATGGCAGAGGAGGGAAACCTGTCAAAGAAAATAATGGGATTGGAATGGGATCAAGGGGGGGCACACAGAGCAGTTTGCTTTGGCAAGGAAAAGGGCTACCTCTTCAAATGAGATAGGTTAGAAAAGGAAATAGTGAAAAAGACATCTGAATGATATAAGATAAGAAAGAGAAAACCATTTCTCGGTATAGCTAAAAAGCAATAGAGGAGAAGATTATAACAAATGAGTAAACTGAAGCATTAGGATGTTTAATAGAGTATTGATGAATATGTTGAAATTCCCTAACATAAAAGTAAAAGTTAAAGTGGAGAAAAAGACCATAAGTGCAATGATCTCATTCAGCAGTTGTTTTCTATATGATCTATATGGATCGAAGGAATAGTCAACCAGCAAACTCACACATTCTTGGAGAGAAAATTTGACTGCTATTTTTTTTGGGGGGGGGGGGAGATTGAGAGGTTACATCAGGTATGAAGCAAAAAGTAAAGAAAAGAAGCTATATCTTTTCCCAGAGTAGATTGAAAAAAAGAAATATGGGCATTAGAAGAAAAATGAGTTGGGCTCCAAACTAAAGGAGTCATTACCAAGTCCAAAGAGGGACTTGTTTTTCCAAAAAATTAGAATAGGGTGTAGACCAGAGGATATATCTACATATCTCCTGGGACTATTGTAAAGAAAATCATATAGTAAATCTTAACAATCTACATAATTATGAGACATTATTATGAGATGAGGAGGTAATGGGAAGGTAAAGAATATGTATGTTTTTGTATATGTGCATATGTACATATATATATTTATATTTTTTATGTATGTATATGTGTGTGTGTGTGTGTGTGTGTGTGTACACAATCTAACACAGTTTGAGAGATAAAACATTCAGAAGGAGGAGAGAAAGTTGTTGGTGCCTTTAAAACATTTGCCCATTTGGCTTGCTTTTGATCTGTGTCTGTGCTAGGTCATCAATTCACTTCTAGGCTCCTAAAGTTACCTATTTAGCCCCTTTTCAAAATTAATTATTATCACATTAAAGAACTGACTTATAATCCTATAGGGCTCTCACATCAGCATTTGGAAGAAACGTTTACAGAATATAATTAAACCACTTTAAACCATTTTAGGTTGGGAGGAAGGGAATGCAAAATCTTTGGATTTTTAAAATCATTATTCCTCTAGGATAGACACTCCCTTTAGTCTTTCTTCACCTGAAGCATAATATATTCTTCTCCAGCCCTTTACCTTCACTTTATCTACTACCTTAAAGCATAGTATCACTATGTTTTAAATGTGTTTCTTGTAAACAACATATTATAAGATTCTGGCTTTTAATCCAGTCTGCTATCCACTTCTGTTTTATGGGGAGATCATCCCATTCACATTTACAGTTAAAATAACTAATTCTGTATTTCCTGCCAATTTACCCTAGTTTATACTTTTCTCTTTCCTATCACCCTTCCCTCCTCCCCAGTATTTTGCTTTTGATGACCACCTCCCTCAAACAGTCCTCCCCCATTAGAGCCCCTTCCCCTTTTTTATACCTTTTCCCTTAGTCTCTTCTATTTTCCCTTCTATTAGTCTTTTCCTTTCTTTTCCCCTTTTCCCTCCTACTTCCCTATAAGGTGAGATAAGTTTCTTTGTGATACCAAATGTATTTGATATTCCCTTTTAGAGCCAAATCTGGTGAGCATAAGTTTCACACAATGCTCATCCCCCTCCCTTCTTTCCCGCAATTATAATAGGTTTTCTTTGCCTCTTTGTGAGATGTAATTTCACTTATTTTACCTCCTTTTCCCTCTTCTTCCAATATGATCCCCTTTTCACCTCTAGTTTCTTTTTCATATTATCATAATAAAATCAAATCATACCTGAATTATCTAAGTATACTCATAACAAATACAGTTCTCAAGTTCTTTGTTTTTTACCTTTTTATGCTTCTCTTGAGTTCTGTGTTTGGAGATCTAATTTTTTGTTCAGTTCTGGTCTTTTCATTAGAAATAGGTGAAATTCATCTATATCATTGAATGTCCATCTTCTTCCCTGAAAGATAATGCTCAGTTCATTTTAGCTGGATAGCTTATTCTTGACTGTAATCCCAGTTCCTTTGCTTTTCAGAATATCAGATTGCAGGCCCTTTGATCCTTTAAGGTGGAAGCTGCTAAGTCCTGGATAATTCTAATTGTGACTCCTCAGTATTTATTGTTTCTTTCTGGCTGCTTGCAGTATCTTTTCCTTGATATGATAGTCCTGAAATTTAGCCATGATGTTCCTTGGGGATTTAATTTGGAGTCTCTTTCAAGAAGTGATCGGTAGATTCTTTCGATGGCTATTTTACATTCTAATTCTAAAATATGAGAACAGTTTTCCTTTATGATTTCCTGTAAGATAATGTCTAGGTTCTTTTTTTCATCATGGCTTTCAGGAAGCCCAATAATCCTTAAGATTGTCTCTCCTAGATCTATTTTCCACATCAGTTGTTTTTCCTAGGAGATATTTCATATTTTCTTCTATTTTTTTTTCATTTTTTTTGTCCTTGTTTGATTCTTGAAGTCTTATTGAATCTTTCACTTCAATTTGTTTAATTCTAATTTTTAGTGTATTATTTTCTTCAGTTGCCTTTTTTAGCTCCTTTTGAAATTTGCCAATTAAATTTTTTTGTTCATTGCATTCTTTTTCCATTTTTTCTATTCCTTCTTTCAATGATTTCCTTTCATTTCCCCATTTTTCTTCTCTCTTTTAAGAACTTTTATGTAAAACCATCAGTAAGCATCATATGCAATGGGGGAAAAACTGGAACCTTTCCCAGTAAGATCTGGAGTGAAGCAAGGTTGCCCACTATCACCATTATTATTTAATATCGTATTAGAAACACTAGCCTCGGCAATAAGAGTCGAGAAAGAAATTAAAGGAATTAGAGTAGGCAATGAGGAAACCAAACTATCACTCTTTGCAGATGATATGATGGTATACCTAGAGAACCCCAGAGATTCTACTAAAAAGCTATTGGAAATAATTCATAATTTTAGCAAAGTAGCTGGCTACAAAATAAATCCCCATAAATCCTCAGCATTTTTATATATCACCAACAAAACCCAACAGCAAGAGATACAAAGAGAAATTCCATTCAGAATAACTGTTGATACCATAAAATATTTGGGAATCTATCTACCAAAGGAAAGTCAGGAATTATATGAGCAAAATTATAAAAAAGTCTCCACACAAATAAAGTCAGACTTAAATAATTGGAAAAATATTAAGTGCTCTTGGATCGGCCAAGCGAACATAATAAAGATGACAATACTCCCTAAACTAATCTATTTATTTAGTGCTATACCAATCAGACTTCCAAGAAAATATTTTATTGATCTAGAAAAAATAACAACAAAATTCATATGGAACAATAAAAAGTCGAGAATCTCAAGGGAATTAATGAAAAAAAAATCAAATGAAGGTGGCCTAGCTGTACCTGATCTAAAATTATATTATAAAGCAGCAGTCACCAAAACCATTTGGTATTGGCTAAGAAATAGATTAGTGGATCAGTGGAAAAGGCTAGGTTCACAAGACAGAATAGTCAATTATAGCAATCTAGTGTTTGACAAACCCAAAGCCCCTAACTTCTGGGAAAAGAATTCATTATTTGATAAAAACTGCTGGGATAATTGGAAATTAGTATGGCAGAAATTAGGCATGGACCCACACTTAACACCATATACCAAGATAAGATCAAAATGGGTCTATGACCTAGGCATAAAGAACGAGATTATAAATAAATTAGAGGAACATAGAATAGTTTATCTCTCAGACTTGTGGAGGAGAAAGAAATTTGTGACCAAAGATGAACTAGAGACCATTACTGATCACAAAATAGAAAATTTCGATTACATCAAATTAAAAAGCCTTTGTACAAATAAAACTAATGCAAACAAGATTAGAAGGGAAACAACAAACTGGGAAAACATTTTCACAGTTAAAGGTTCTGATAAAGGCCTCATTTCCAAAATATATAGAGAACTGACTCAAATTTATAAGAAATCAAGCCATTCTCCAATTGATAAATGGTCAAAGGATATGAACAGACAATTTTCAGAGGATGAAATTGAAACTATTACCACTCATATGAAAGAGTGTTCCAAATCATTATTGATCAGAGAAATGCAAATTAAGACAACTCTGAGATACCACTACACACCTGTCAGATTGGCTAAGATGACAGGAAAAAATAATGATGAATGTTGGAGGGGATGCGGGAAAACTGGGACACTATTGCATTGTTGGTGGAGTTGTGAACGAATCCAACCATTCTGGAGAGCAATCTGGAATTATGCCCAAAAAATTATCAAATTGTGCATACCCTTTGATCCAGCAGTGTTTCTATTGGGCTTATATCCCAAAGAAATACTAAAGAAGGGAAAGGGACCTGTATGTGCCAAAATGTTTGTAGCAGCCCTGTTTGTAGTGGCTAGAAACTGGAAAATGAATGGATGCCCATCAATTGGAGAATGGCTGGGTAAATTATGGTATATGAATGTTATGGAATATTATTGTTCTGTAAGAAATGACCAGCAGGATGAATACAGAGAAGACTGGCGAGACTTACATGAACTGATGCTAAGTGAAATGAGCAGAACCAGGAGATCATTATACACTTCGACAACGATATTGTATGAGGACATATTTTGATGGAAGGGGATTTCTTTGACAAAGAGATCTGAGTTTCAATTGATAAATGACGGACAAAAGCAGCTACACCCAAAGAAAGAACACTGGGAAACGAATGTGATCTATCTGCATTTTTGTTTTTCTTCCCGGGTTATTTATACCTTCTGAATCCAATTCTCCCTATGCAACAAGAGAACTGTTCAGTTCTGCAAACATATATTGTATCTAGGATATACTGCAACATATCCAACATATAAAGGACTGCTTGCCATCTAGGGGAGGGGGTGGAGGGAGAGAGGGAAAAAAAATTGGAACAGAAACGAGTGTCAATATAAAGTAATTATTAAATAAAAATTTAAAAAAATAAAAAAAATAAAAAAAAAAAAAGAACTTTTATGGAATCTTCCAAGAAAGCCTTTTGAAATGGGGACCAGCTCATGTCTCTCTTTGGGGCTTCTTCTGGAATTGCTTTGCCTTTAGCAGCCTCAGAATTTGAGATCTGTTCTCTCTCTCCATAAAAGCTGTCTATAGTTAAAGTTCCTTTTTTTTTAATTCATTTTTTTTAAGGTTTGAGGTCTGTTCAATGCAAAGGAGTTACAGCAGCTTTAATTTGCCCTGGGGCAGTTCTGCTGATTGATTTCCAGTGCTGGGTAATGGTGGCTAGGTCTGGTATTCTTCCGGGGCTCAGTCATTTACAATTTGTCTTTTACAAAAGGCAAATCTGCCAAACCACCTGCTTGCAAGCAGGGCAGAGTAGCCTAAGAGGCTCACAGAAGATTCCCAGGTGTTTGGAAGCTACAAAGTTCTGACTGTCCATTCCAGCTTCTTGCTCTGGTCTCCCTATGCTGAGGTGTGGGTTTGGCAGACTGTCCTGCCCAATTGAAACAGCCCTGTTCTGAAGTTCTTCCAAGATATCATTTCTAGAAATGTATTGTACTCCAAATATTTGTGCATTCTTTGATTTCAAAACCAGATTAGAGGCTTAATTTGCTATTAGTTTAAGAGAAGGGTAGAAGAGGTTACAGAGAGTCACATCTGCTTTTTGCCATTTTGGCTTTGCTCCCAACTTCCTTTAGTCTAAAACTAAATATAAACATATATTTTTAAAATGACAATGTATTTATTAAATGCTCACTGTGTACAAAGCACTAAGGATACAAATAGAAAAGCAATTTTTACTCTTGAGAAGCTCACATTTCTAATGAGGAGATTGTACATATGGGTTTCAGCTACAAGCTGGAAGGACAGGCTTCATAGTCTTTAACATATATCAGTAAAACAAATGATTTTCTTTAAGGCCATTTCACCTAATAAAATCCTTTCTAATGCTATTGTCAAAACATCTGATAGTGCCAAAAACTTGGTTATCTGATATTTTATTTTTCCTACTTGCATATAAAATAATTTTTTAACAAAGTTTTTAAAATTTTGAGTTCCAGATTCTCTCCCTTCCTCCTTGCCCCCTCTTGAGAAGGCACATATTAAGTTAGGCAAAACATTTTCATAAGTCCACATATATAATTTTTAAAAGAATTTGTGTTAAGGAATTTTCTTATCCATACTAATAGCAGACATTTATATAACGCTTTGAAATTTGTAAAGTGTTTGACAAATATCATTTCATATTATAGAAGATAAACACTATTATTATCCCCATTTTACAAATAGGAAAACTAAAGTAGGAAAAAAAAATTGAATGACTTATTCAAGGACACAGCCAGTAAGTGTCTGAGGCTGGATTTGAACTCATGTCTTCCCAACTCCAGATTCAGTATTGTATCCACTATAACACCTAACTGCATTTAAAAATATATATTTCTCAAAATATCCATATTAACTAGAAAATAAATGATATAAGACAGGCAACTAGGTGACAGTAAATAGAGACTTGGAATCTTTCCTATTCATCATCATGAATTCAAATCCCAATTCCCCATCACAGTTACTAACTGTGTGCCCCTGATCAAGTCACCTGGTTGCCTCAGCTACTCATCTATAAAACAAGAAGGAAACGGCAAACCCCTCAGTGTCTTTGCCAAGAAAATCCCAAATTGTGTCATGAAAATTCAAGTGTTGTGATGACCACGTTTAGCAACCAGAGTATATTAAAATCAGCCGGAGTCAGAATAAGGGAAAATCCTTGATCTTTATTCTTTGCGGAAGTGAAGGGTAATGGTGATAAGAAGTGGGAGCAATCCAACACGAATCTGGCCAGCAATGCCTCTGCCTCTCTCACTCCACTCACCAAATCATCTGCAATCTCCTATAACACACCCAAGTTGCACAGAGAATGGGCGGGGCCATTCTTTCACCAAGCATATATTAATAGAGTATTGTCCAATTGCTAATCAGCCTCAAGTGCTTGGGACCTCAGTGCAACAAGAGCTTCAAGGGTTTCAGCTCATTACAAGGTGTAACTAAAAAGATTTAATAACAACATATTAAAAAGCAGCAACAGTTTTATAAATGTCCCATTTTAACAAATTGGGTTAGGGTATATATTTAATTCTTAGCTTGTATAAAAATATGTACTGACATCATAATTTAAATGAGTTAACACCAAATGATACAAGAAACTTTTCCATATAAATAAACTATTCAAAGAGGAAATGTCTTTATAATCTCCATTTTTAGTCAACAGAATATTTTAAAGATTGAGAAATATAGTAATGATTTTATGATCATCTTTGCCTATTTTCTACTCCATCTTCAAGATCATCATAATTAATTAACAAGCATTTATTAAGTGCCTGCCATGTACCAGGCATTATGCTAAGAGCTAGTGGTTCAAAAGTAAAAATAAAATAGTCCCTGTTTTCAAGAAGCTTACATTATATTTGAAAGAAAACATGCAATTCCATAGATACGTTAAAATATGTGCAAAAGGAATACATAAATACAAGGTGATTGGCAGTGGAGACACCAGCATAATATTCTATTAAGAGATGGCATAGTGTCAGCAGTGCCCCTTGCCTCTCTCACTCCACTCACCAAATCATCTGCAATCTCCTATTCAACAAACTTATTGAGTAGCTGTTATGGATAAGGCATCAATTCTTCACATGTTTGGCTTATGTCTTAATATAGTCATTTTTGAATATAATTTTCTTAGAGATTTAGAAAATTAAAAAAAAAAAGTTGACATTGTTTTAAGAGGGCTTGAAATTCTCATATATCTAGCTTAAAAAGCAGTAGCCAGAAAGCAAGAGGGAAGTACAAGCAAAAGCTTCTAAGACAATTATACTGTTTTTACTATCTTCTGATTGAGATCCCCAAGCTCTTTCTGGAGAGTTTAGGTTGTTTTCCCAGGCCAAAGGGTAGAATGGAAGATCTGAATAGGCAGATTTGTGTTTGGAGCTGATTGGCAGCTCCTGTGAGAAATTATTCACTTCAATAAGCTTTGTTATTTTGGCAATTTCTTACTGAGAATTGATGGTGTCCTTTATTTTCAGGCAGGGGGGATGGGATGTTGTTTCGACTAACTGCTGGGACAGGGGAGTCAGTCGGGGCAGCTGCCTGCCTGAGTGACTGAAGAGGGTCTGGAACAATGGAATGTTGTTGTTTCTCCAATCTGAAAGCCCCCTGCTTTTTGATCATGTTTATGCTTTTAAATTTTCACACACTGTTCAAATGGGTAAGGTAAGCATACACACACACACACACACACACACACACACACAAACGCCTTCTTAATCTGATGAAGAGGTATGTATTTGTGTGTGTGTGTGTGTGTGTGTGTGTGTGTGTGTGTGTGTGTGTGTGTTTAAATTGAGCTTTCCATTAATAACAACCCATGAAGGTCAAATCTTTTCAACACTGGACTATAGAGTTTTCCTATCTACTTAACTTAGATAACATATAAATCTAGATCTATCTCAAAGATGATTTAGAGTTCCACAGAGGAAGAAAATTGTAAATAAAGTACAAAGTTAAAATATATACCTCAGATCAAACATTCTTCTTTGGTAAAAATAAATAAATAAATAGATAGATTTCTATTTTCTGGAAACAAGGCTAACCCTTCACACAATGACCAAAAGCTTATGCAGCTGCCCTATGTTCATTAACCCAGGGGAATTTTGTTTTTCTTTCTGTAACTCCATCTCTCATAATTACCTCATAACTAATCAAAGCTTTTATTCAAACTTTAGTAGCCAGAAAAGCCATTTTGATTATCTCTGTTCTGATGGGCATGCTATTTACAAGCCCTATTTATTGCTACTAATAACTTTTTTTTTTAATTTAAAAATTGGTGAGCTTAAAATGTGCCTTTACAACAACAATAAAACATGGGTCTAAAATATTAACATAGCACTTGGATAGAGCATCCATTTTTCTGTGTGTTTCTTTACAACCTGTAATAAAAACATACTTAGAGAAAGGACCCAGTTGTTTGCCTTGATGACTGATCTATCCGGAGCTTCATTGATTCTTTTTAATGTTCTTTGAATAGCAGAAAGATGCAAATGATATTCAGGGAATAGTGCCACATGTATTTAAGTACAGATAATCTGTTACTCTTCCTCCAATATATGGCATAGTAGATTTTCATTTTATTCCCTTACTTACATACCTATATTGGTTGTCATATGCCCAATGGATTAAGTCTAAACTCCTCAAAGTAAGACATAAAACTCCATAATCTCACCCCACTTTGTCTCATTTTCCATTATATCCTATCCTTCTGTTCCAGGCAAGCCTAGATCCTTAATGCCTTTATGTATAGTGTTCTTGTTGGCTTTCTGGAGATCTCTGGACCAGCCTTCATTTCAGTTGAGTAATCACCCTGGGGATAGCCAGGTGTTATAGTCCAAATTCCAAATTCTTTATTGTCTCCTTGCCTGGGGCCCGGTTATCTTTCTTGAGGCCCTTTAGACGGGCCTTGGTCTCAGTAGGGGAGCAGGAGGATAGGCCAGCCACCATGAGACTGATGAAGATGGAATGAATCTGTTTCTCCTTGGTTCCAAGAGCTTGAGCTCCTGCCTCCAGTCCTCTTGTCTTCTCCAAGTCTGACCTTGGCTGCATTTGTCTCAGCTTATATGCTCTATTCTAATTACATTCTCATAGGTGTGAATCTTGTGGAACTATATTAAGTACTAAGTACATGTACTGAACTAGAGAACTATTAATCACCATGCTAAACTAGATAACCATTGTCTCAACAATTCCACTTAGTTAGCATCTTGTAAGAATCCTTATTCCAAGTACAGAATTCTGGCCCATAACATTTATACTATCACTACCACTGCTACTACCACAAATACCTTATTCATACCTGCTGCCATCAATCAATTAATAGAATCTATCAAGTGATAACTATGTGCTGGGATGGAGAACACAAAAGCAGAAGTAAACTCATCCCTGTTCTCAAAGAAACATATATTCCAAGATTTCTCTCATACACTTCACTTGAAATCTCAGCTCTCCTTCTCTTCCCTTTTTAAATCAATTAATCAACAAAAAGCATTTGTTAATAATTTATGTGTTAGATGGGGCAGCTAGGTGGCACAATAGATAGAGTACCAGACCTACAGTCAGGAAGACCTGAACTCAAATTCCGCTTTAGACACATTACCATGTGACTCTGGGCAAATCACTTGACCCTATTTGCCTCAATTTCTTTATCTGTAAGATGATGTGGAAAAGGAAATAGCAAATCATTACAGTATCTTTAAAACCCCAAATGGAGTCACAAAGAGCTGGACATGACTGAAACAACTGAACATCATAGCTGAGGACACAAAGAAAAGGAGAAAACAGTCCCTGCCTCCCAGGAACTTACATTCTAAATGGGGAGGGAACATGTATCTAAATCCAAATTCTACCACTGTACATTGAGCTCAAGTCTCAATGCTATCATGCTGATGACTCCTACTCTTGTATATCACTCTCTTTTCTGAACTCCAATTCTATATGTAATTTATGCAAAATATAATCATATCCTTTTTTATTCTCTTTTTTCTGTACATTCATTTCTCATAAACTCCTTTGAGAAAAAATATTTTATCCTTTATCAAATTATCAATGAATAAGCATTTAAATATTTACTATATGTCAAATGCTATACTAAGGACTAGGGAAATAAAGGAAAAGAACAAATAGTCCCTCCCCTCAAGAAATTTACATTCTATTAAGAAAATATGCAGTTTCTTACTCTTCCCTCCTCATTATTTTGATTTTCTCTTTTGTCAGAGCAATATGAAAATGGAAATAAAACTTATAAGAAACACACACACACACACACACACACACACAACACACACACACATACACACACACACACACACACACACACACACACACACACACATTCAAAGCCAGGAGAAAGTTCCATCTTTTTTCTAAATCCCCATCTAAATTTCTTCCTCACCTCTTTCACACAACACACATGCACATGGACACTAGGGCATGAGGAAAGGAGATGGATGCAATGATTTTCTTCTTTATGTAGAATGGCTGTCACTTTAGTACAATCACCATCTCCTAACATTGGATGTAGGAAAGAATGAGAGAACCAGGCTCAATAAGTCATAATTTTGTGTTACTGATAATACTTTGTAACCTAAGTCTCAAACCCCATAATCTGGGACTTTCTCTATATTGGCAGAAAAGTGCCAAGGTCTTCCATTTTCTTCAAGATAAAAGGAAGAAGCCAATCTCATTTCAGGTTGCTGAAGAAAAGACTATAGGAAGAATTCTACATGGGAGGAACTGGCAGTCTCCAATATATTTCTGTTTCCAGTTTGCTACATCAGAGACTTGGATGAGATTGGGGATTTCCCTCTTCCCTCCTCCCTGTGGAGCTGAGTTATCTCATCCCAAATAGGAAAGCTGTTATATTATGTATTATATGGTACATATTCTTCAATGTATACTTTCTCTCATTTCTTCATCACAAAATAAGAAAACATTTTTCTCTTGATTATTTTCCCCAAAATTAATGACTGGGCTCCACCATACTCCAACCCACCCCAAACCAATTGAATCTTTGACTAGCAACATCAATATCAAAAAGTTTTCATTTAATGCCCTGGAACAGTATCATAAGAATAATGAGTAAAATCAAATCCCTGCATAGTATTGAACAAGTGGGCCAGCACATTCTGAAATAACATCCCTATTGACCCTTCTTCCAGTTAGGGCAAGAAGACAATGGAAATTCTCCCCTAGGGTATGTCAATATACCATGATCTAGAAATACATATGAGTATACTTTAGATTAGTTTTTCCTTTAAGAAACATGTCTTTCAAAGGTACAAGGTACAGTCATTTTCTGTCTACCTCACTTCTCTCATCTGTAAAATGGGAGATAATTTTCCAAAGTTGTCATGAAAATAAAAGTGAAATAATATGTATAAAGTGTTTAGCAAACATTGAATTCTAGATATCATTACATAAGTACTCCATCCACTGAAAATATCAGCAATACCTGATTTATTGGTAGGAGCTATAATTGTAGAAAATTTATCTTCCATATGAAATGGAAATACTCATGCTTTAAGAAAAAGACAAGCAAATGAACATAAGACAGAACAAAGGATGAAGTAAGGAGGCAAAGTAATTTTGTTTTCTACTCATGTTCTAATCTTTATTAGGCATACTCAGCAGCAACAAACCTCATCAGCTAGGGGCTAACCTTCTATGACAAAGTTCACTACCACCAAACCTAAACTCAGAGCCAGCTTACTGAGCTTGCTAGAGCTTGCGCTCAAAGCCTTTTAGGACTTAAGGTCAACTCCATGTTGCCATGAGGCATGAAGAAACAGAATGTTAGTGAAAGTTTCTATCCTTAAATGGGTATTTTAAAAGAAATTCTAAGAATTCATTTTATGTCTGTTTGTTTAGCAGAAACAGTAGCTACACCTTTAGATGACTGAGGGAAATGAAGTAGGGTACAGTCAATCCAGTCTTTTTTGCTGTCTTAATGACTGAATAAGATCACCCACACTGTCAATCCAATTGATTGTCATACAATGGATTGTAAAAACTGTCAAAACTTCCAAATATACTTTGTTGCAGTTGATTCATTCATATGAATAGACACAGGACTTCTTTCAAAGAATGAGTTTCTTCTGTAAGTAGCTAAGAGTAAACCTTTGCTCATCCCACCTGACTTTCTCATCTTCAATAAGATTTTTAGGACTTCTGATGGACCCCTGCCAGGTTCTGTCAAAAGTAGCTAACCTAAACATACTTAAGTATAATTTAGAAATGTTACATTTGGAAACACCAATCACCCTCTAGGGAAAAGCCATAAGGACAAACCCGCAAGCCTCAGCCCTTGTGTTCTCCATTACCTTTCTCTTTGAAATCATGATACAATTGTACATAATAGACAGTGATTGTCCTATATAAATCTTATATAAATGCATAGTATAAGCACTACTATCTCCTAGATCTATATATTTGCAGGAGGAGGGGGAAGAGAGGAGAGAGATAGGGACAATCAAACTCAGAAAGTCATAATTTCATCACTGATAATATATTATACCAATCAAAACTACATCTAATTGTAAAATCTACTTTAGTGTTTATCATTTGCTTTTGAATTTTTTAATTTTTTTTCTCTAAAGAAAGAATGCTAAAATAGATCAGGGATTCTTAATCTAGAATCCAGCTGAATGATACTCTGGTAGCTGCTGAATATGCATGATCTATTGGGTATTTCTCCCTGTTCTTATCTTTTGGGTTCATTTCTAGAGGGGCCAGCCAAGTCCTCTTGGCTTCAGTTTGCTAGAATAGAATGACTAGAACCTCTCCTTGGTTGTAGTAAACTGACAGCTAATTAATTATAGCCAGTATTCTTACCTAACAAAAATCAGGAAGTAATCCCATGATAAAAATAAGAATTTCTTTTTGGACTTCTGAGTGCATGTCAGCATCCTCTCTGATAGATTACTAGCTTAGAATTAGACAGTCATAGCTGCTCCTAAGATCATCTTTAGTTCAATAGATAAGTGAATGGGAGGAGCAGAGAAGGTAACAGGGAAAGAAAGTGGCATCTCATGTTATGATCCTAACTACTGGAGAGCCTAGGATAGTAGTTTTGAGTTACAGTGAGCTATTTGGATCAAGTATCCATGCTAAGTTTGACATAAATTCGCCCCAGAGACCAGCAGTCCCTTAGGCTAACTAAGATGGTATGAGGACTCAGGTCAGAAAAGTTTCCTTGTATCAATAGTGGGATAAATCCCATTAATAGCCCCTATACTTTCAGTTTAGATGAAATGGAAAAACTCATGCTTTAAGAAGAAAGAAAGAAAGAAAGAAAGAAAGAAAGAAAGAAAGAAAGAAAGAAAGAAAGAAAGAAAGAAAGAAAGGGAGGAAGGGAGGAAGGGAGGAAGGAAGGAAGGAAGGAAGGAAGGAAGGAAGGAAGGAAGGAAGGAAGGAAGGAAGGAAGGAAGAAGAAAAAAAGGAAGGAAGGAAGGAAGGAAGAAAGAAAAAAAGGAAGGAAGGAAGGAAGGAAGAAAGGAAGGAAGGAAGGAAGGAAGGAAGGAAGGAAGGAAGGAAGGAAGGAAGGAAGGAAGGAAGGAAGGAAGGAAGGAAGGAAATGAATGTAAGCCAGAACAAAAGATGAACTAAGAAGACAAGGTCATTTTTTTTCTACTCATCTAAATCATGTTCTAATCTTTATTAGACATACCCACCAGCAAAGCTCCTTTGTCTCAATGTTGTCTTCTAGGGAACAAAAATCTAAAAATCTTAATGTTTACACATAAAGATATAGTTTATATATATATATTACCAATAATATATATGTATATATATACATACCTTTGTACACATACATTATAGAGTATGTGTGCGTTTGAAGATAATTCACCAGGTACACAATTAAAGTCATTAAAACTATTCTGTTCTCCATAATTTGGCAACTATTCTACTTTTCCAGTCTTATTTCATCTCCCTAACATATGTGGGCCATTCAAAACCATTTGGCCACCTGCTATACACAGTATCACTTCCATAGTACACAAGGCTGGCATTGAGATATAGAGCTAATACCTCTTATATAATAAATAATGATGAAGATGAAAACAATAATTCACAAATATTTATTAACTGCAAGTATCATCCTCATTAATAAAAAGACTTACAACATTCCTTCGTTATCATTCTAAGGTTTGCAAAGCACTCCCTATGTCTTATCTAAAGTTAAGTGTTTTCTTCAGTTACTGGTACAGTGCTCTATATACAATAGATGTCTGACAAATGTGTACTGGATTCATTTGAATTGTTCAATCTGAGAAATTAAAAAATTCTTCATATAACTTCATTACCAAGTTCTGTGGAGCTAATAGTACCAGGGAAAATGGTTGTAGAGGCTACCAACAACTTAAAATTCAGACACTGCTTTCTTTTATTGAACTCTGACAATCATGACAATGTTTTTAATGCTGTAGTTATATTTAAGAAAAACAACAACAACTTATGTACATTTTTTACAAAGCATATATTTGGAACCCAAATGACTGTGTTTAACAACATCCTTTCAAGTAGACCTGCATTTTGTTTTAGGAGACTGTAGCTTGACTGACAGGTTACTATTTTGCTTGGGGTGAAGATAGGGAGAGGTTGAGTTGCTTTTGCAGAGAACTCCAACTATACCAACTTAGAAAGCTTATGGAATCTTTCTAGTTTCTACTTTTTTATAAGCTCTGACAGAATGGCATGGCTTCCAAGAGAATGACTTTTTAATGAGTTTTCCAGAATCCCTAAAATGATATAAGAAGGCAACGGTTTTCTAAGAGTCACCTGCCGCCTACTAAAATTAAAATTACTTTGAAAATATATTATTTATTACTGGGAGGTTTTCAAAGAGATATGCTGAGTACTAAAGACAAAGCCATTTGGATAGTAAGAATAATGGGCTCTGAGTAAACTATATTTGATGTTGGGGGAGAGAGAGATTGTGGAATGGTACTCCATAAAACCTAGGTTCATAGATTTAGATATGGAAGGAACTTTTGAAGGCATTTGGTCCATTTTACAGATGAGAATATTGAAACTAAGATAGGTTAGATGACTTGTTAAAGGTCACACAGCTACTGTAGCAGAACAGGGATACAAACTTAAGAAATTTTACTCCAAATCCAGTAACTATATCCATAATTCACAAATTCTTTCTATGCATTAAATAAAGCCCCTCAAAAATCTATGATTTTACCAAAGCCTCCTATTAATTATATCATTCATTCTAGTTTAATGTTTGAGAACTTCTGAGAATTGTATTTCTAAGATTACACAGGAGGATTCAGAGCATGAATAATCACAGGCTCATCTCCTCTTTTAAACGAGGAAACACGAATCTTAAATGCCAAATTAAAGCACTTGAATATACAGTTTAAAAAGAGATTGATTTAATTTAAGGCAAACTCTGACTTGAGACAGAGAGAAAGTCAGAGAGGACTTCAAAGGAGGCAGTACAAGTGGACAGATGGGCAGAATTCAGCTCATTGTTTTTCTTTGGTTTCTTTTTTTCAATCCTATCTTTTTAAAAGTTTTAAGTAAAGGCTTAGGGCTGTTTTTTAAGAGGAGGATTTGGCTCAAAAGTGGGCTATTTGCATGTAGTAGGATCTTTGCACATCCTGTACTTGAAGTTGTCCATGTTGTGAAATGTGAATATAAACTTGAGAATTTAAAACAAATCACCAGTTGCTGAAGACTTCATTGAAAATATATTCATTCCAAGCTGAATTATCATCTATGGTGACGTCCTTCTTTCTAAACCCTAAAAAAGTTGAAAAAATGGTAATAAAAACCACATGCTTGCCTTCATTTCACCACTACACTTGGCAGAGTAAACACTGCCTGGCAATCTGACTGTCAGCTGAGTCTGGAAGAATAAGGGCAGCATTGCCCTGTAGTTAAATCTAATGCTTTCTTTCTGAGAACAAATCAGTGGGTGACTTTTCTTCTTATCAGTTTTCTCAGTAATGTTTGGAAAGGGCTTCTGTGGATGAGAATAAAACGTCCTCATGTGCTGAGCTGCTGAAATGGTGAGCACAATCAAGTGTTTGGTGGCAGAATATGTCTGCAAGCAAAGCCTGCAAGTGCCCTATGACTAAAACAGCCATTTTTAGCTGTCTCACTGATGTGAGCCACATGGGGTTTCAGAGCTTGGTTTCTTGTTCCCTCTGCCTCAAAGTTTTTAATTAGGTCACCCCAATGTGCACATCTCTGCCACTATGTGGAAACATATCCAGCAAGAATTCAAATGTATGGGGTTGGTAAATTGGGCTTTAACTACTTAAAATTCAAACATTGCTTTCCCTTGTTTGATTTTGAAAAATAATGTTAGGTTTTAATATCATGATTATGTTTAGAAATAATACTGACTTAACTTTTTGCAAAATAAAAATTGAAGAGCAAATGATTACTCTGGAGTGCCTTATAGACTGGTGTTATGTCTAGACGAGTACATTATAACTGATAAGTCATAATTCTGCTGTGTCACCTACCATTCACATAATCACAGAGCTGGAAGGGGCCCTAGCAATCATCTGAGTTTACAGAAATAAGTAAGAGAGTTTGACATTTTATATGAATAAGTCCAGAACCCTTCTGGAATGATGGTGTTCACTCACATGTGCCAACTCAACTTAAAACCTTTTCCAAGTATGTGTGTGTGTTGTGCTTGTGTGTGTGTGTGTGTGTGTGTGTGTGTGTGTGTCTGTGTCTGTGTGACAATTACAGAGAGAGACAGAGACAAAGAGAAAGACAGAGACAAAAAGACAGGGAGATAGAACCAGAAAGAAAGACAAATTGTTTCTGTTGACTTTGGGTTTTTCATGGGTTCCCACAGAGAAGAAATTAAATGGAAACTTAAAAGTAAAAATGAAAAAAACCCACCACCACTACTCCCATATTACATTCTGCCCATGGAACTACAACTAAAACAAGGAATGTGAAAAACCATTATATCTCCTATAAGGCTCTGTTCATCTTCTCATTTCCTTCCACAGTTAGTCAAATTGTCATCTTTACTGTAGTGATTTCATATATTTAGGCTGATAAACTCAACTTTCATTAAATGGTTTGACCAATGGCTCTACCAGGGGTCCTCAAACTTTTTAAATAGGGGGCCAGTCCACTGTCCCTCAGACTGTTGGAGGGCCAGACTATAGTTAAAAACAAAAATTTTGTTTTGTGGGCCTTTAAATAAAGAAACCTCATAGCCCTGGATGAGGTGGATAATCTTCCTCAGCTGCCACATCTGGCCTGCCGGCATAGTTTGAGGACCCCTGCTAGACTTATGTTATAATATATATATATATGAAGTCCAAAAAATTTAAAAGCATAACATTTTCCAACCTTTGTTATATACTGAGCATATGCCCAAGTATAAAAAAGATGCCATCTTTTAAGGAAAACAAATAACCTAAGATACTAATTAATACCTTTCTCATTAATTCATAATTATCAACATCTTATTCTAACCCTTCTCCTTTCAGACTAGATTGAAGAGATTCCTATGAACTCTATTAGAAATTTTTACTTCCCCTCCACATCCTCCACAATCCAATCAAACTTGTTATTCTTCATACAATATACTCTAGCTTCATGCCTTTGCATAAGCTGTCTTCCATACCTAGAATAAACTCCTTTAACCACCTACTTGATTCCTTTAAAACTTCACATGTGACTTCACATGAGCGAAGGTCTCAATTGTTAGTGCCTCCTCCCACAAAATAGAAAAGTATTTATTTTGCTTATGTCTTGTATATGCACTAAGTATTTATATTTAAAATTAAAATGTTGGTAGTATTAACAAAGAATCTGGAACATAGTAACTATTATATAAATATTTATTTGCTTGTTCATAGTAGTAAAAAAAATTTTAAATATTTCAAAATGTACAATCACCAATATGCAAATATATTTCCCAACATAATCCTCCTTTCCTCTTGCACCTTCTCAAATCTCTGGAAAAAGGAAGGAGATTAGATTAAAGTTTAGTTATATTCCCATTGAGCATGTCCCAGTTCCAGATTCAACATCACCACCTCTTCTCCAGGTTTTCTAGATTGGGAAGCTAACTAAGCTTGATGGCTTATGATATGCCATGGGAAATCCTGCCAAGACTCCTGCCATGGCTCGATCTCCTAGGACTAGTGGGCATTGCCACCACCACCTAGAATTCAGAATAAATTTCACAAAATAGCACCAAAAATCCCTACATCCATTTCTTAAAGCCAAGATAAAAGAGGGAGCAGGGAAAAGGATTCCATCCCCTTCCACTGGATCAGTTCATGGCATGGGCATTGTGGATGAACTGTGATCTTCAGACTTTGGACTTAGTAGGAAGGGGTACACAGGCAGGAAAGAGTTCCATCCAAAAGAGAGAACAACTACATCAGTTTTTAAAATAATATTACAGTTATGAGGCCAATCAAAGGAGGCTAACCCACCTCCCTACTCATGATAGGGGACTCGGTGCCTCCATTTTAGGAGATGTAGGCATGTCCCAGCAAACCTTCTTAGGGACATTAAGCAATCTGGACATGCTATAAAGGCTAAACCTGGGCTTGTCCATAACACCAGAAGGTCAGGTCAACACAGCAGCAAAAACCTTTATAGTTGTTTCATAGCTAACAGATATTTGAAGAACCCCTTCCCTCATAGGCATGTTTGATACACTCATAGTATCATAGTAACAGTAATATTGTTAGTATTAACATTAAGGATAGAGTTAACTTTAGTTTTCTCTTCTAATTCCTTGATCATTTTGGGGTATGACTCCCTAATCAACTCTCACCAACACAGTTAAATGAGAAAGTTAAAAATCACAGCAAGGTCCGGATTTATCTATACTCTAATAGTACCTCTTGTGCTTAACTTTCTCTAATTATAGATTTTTTTTTCAACTTTTATATTGCTTTGGGGGAAAAGAAATGAATCTCCTCTGTTCTGCTATGTTTTTCATTTGACTAATAACTAGTTAATATAATAATTCAGTGCTTCAAATATCTGGGTTCTTTTTCCTATGATGTGGTTATTCCTTCAAACAGCACTAATGACACACTTACCTATATATAACTTAATCAATGGTCTTTATTGCTATCATCAAAAATTCATCACAGCACAAACTCAAGATCATAAATGTAGAACTGGAAAATACATACTCAAGAGGCCTTCTAGACTTTTCCATCCAACTCTCAGCTGAAATCTTCCATATATGTTCTATCCTACCTTTGAATATAAGCTCCCGGAGGACTGAAACTATCTTATTTTTCTGAGCCTAGAGTTTAGCCCAGTATTTTGCATATATTAAACTCTCTGTAAGTGTTTCATTCTTTCATAGTTCAACAATCCCATTTTATAAATGAGGAAAATGATGTTCAGCATCTGAGCAGGGGATTAAAGTCCTCTAACTACAAAGCCAATACTTAGGTCTCTGTGACATTATTCCCGTGTGTGTGTACATGTGTGTATGAGAGAGAGAGAGAGAGACAAACAGACAGACAGACAGACACAGACAGACACAAAGAATAATCTTTTTGAGGAAGATAAATTCAACAAAACCCCACCTTCTAATTCCAATCAATGAGGAAACCATGTAAGTTGTACCATGCAACTCGTAGAGAAGGAAAACTCCATTTTGTTAAGCTAATCCTCAAATTAAAACCATTCCATCCATCATTGAGTTTCTACTCAAAGCCCTGATAAATTAATAGAACCTAGCTGTGTTTATCTGTGTAAAACCTACTTTTAAAATTCAGGGTCACTTCCACAATATAGTGAGTTAGGAGCAGGGAGGAAAAGGTTTGTTCCTCAATAATGGAAGGGTGTATTTGGGAGGATGCTTAAGTAGAATTAAAGTAGAAGTCCAGCTCACTTGACATTTAAATATGACACATTCTAATGCTTGTTGCTATTAGTAACCTGCATTTTGTTTAAATCAGTTCTGGATGAAGTAAACTGCTTTAGACAAAGAAGTTCCTCAGAACCAGTCTCTAAAACCAGCTGTATCCATATCAGAATAAAGCACTTTTAAAAAGGTTTTAAAAGAGATTTAAAGTGGTTTCATGGCACAGGTATTATTAGAGTTCCACTTCTGCTCTGTTGTGCATCTCAGCTGAATAATTGCTCTCACTTTGTAATAACAATAATATTAATGTCTTGAATTTCTTCCAAGAAGCTCAAAGTGCTTGTTCATTTTGTAACTCACTATTCTCATATCATCTCCGGAAGAAAAATAAAGGTAAATATTAGTAGAGTGGGAAAGGTGGAGAAAGTTCCTCCCCTTATAATGTCTGAGTACCTAGCTACCCTTTTTTTTTTGGGGGGGGGGAGAGGAATTGTCTCATTATTGAATTTTTTTCCTCGATATCAATGAAATTTTACCAATATCTATATGGTCCAAATTGAAATAATGTCCCTGGAATCTAGCACCTGCGTCCTTCAATGTAAAGATAAATAAGAAGTTCATTTTCTGTTTTCCTACAAAGTAAAGAGAGACTCTTTCCTTCCCCCTCCTTACCCTGTTTTAAGTCACTACCAGTATGCTTTTGCTTCATCCCACTAGGATTGTTTTCCTCTAAGTTAGTCCCTTTCCATTTGTAATGAGGGAAGAGGGAGCAAAGTAGCCTTGAAAATAAGTACTGGCCATGAGCCCAGGGTCTAATAAAGGAAGCAGAGGAAATAGTTTTAAGAATAATGTTGACAAATATGAGCAGGAACGATAAATGTTGTGAACTAAATACAGATCTTGGGGGCCTAATAGTTTTTAAAGCTAGTTGCAGAACTGGCTTAATAGATTAATAGTCCAGCAAGGTGTTAACTTTTCATTTTGCATAAAATATTTCCTTCCTCCTACCTCCTCCCATTTTGAATAACTGGCTTTCTTTCTGGACAGTTACCTCTATTCACAGAGCTAGAAGATAACAAATAGCACATAGAGTCTTTTCTTTCCTCAAACCCAGGTCTCCAGGATTTACCTTCTTCTCAACAGTTTACCTTCAACATCCAGAAGGTGAAGAAGGGAAATCAAGGAAGACCCTAAATCAGTGATTAAAAAAAAAAAAAAACCTTTTTGACTTAAACAGCAAGCACTTTTTAACATTTTTTGTTCTAAGCTTAAGAGGAACCAAACAAAATTAGTATTTCCATGTAGAGATAGATATAGCTATAGATACATATACACATATTTGTATATCTATAGCTACACATACAAATATATATTATAAAAGGAAAAAAATTGCTCCCAAAACTATAGTTCCCTATTATTTACAACTTGCTTTTCTTTTGAAACATATAGTCAACTTTCAAAATATAGAAGATATGGAAATTATATATTTAAAATATATAATAAATTCAACTTTCAAAACTGTTGTATCTTTCTGTGGTTCTTACTGGATTTCCTTTTGTTTTCTTCTGCATATTTTTTTTTAATTTCTCAAGGATCCTCTTTTCTTTTCTTTTTCCTTTTTAGCTACATATAGCAATATCCCCCTTCAATCCTTGCTGCCCATAGGCAAAAAAAAAAAAGTATTTTAAGTGCTTACTGTATGTCAGCTGCTGTAATAAATGCTTGGGAATACAAAGAAAGGCAAAACCTAGTGCTAGAGAAGTTTGTATCCTAATGAGGGTGACAGCATTTAAATAGCTAAGTACATAGACAACATATAAAGAGTAGATGAAAGGTAATCAGTGAAGAGATTGGACCAGCAGCTTGGGGAACCAGGGAAGGTCACTTGCAGCACATAGAACTTGGCCAGATCCTGCAGAAAGCAAAAGAAACCAAAGGGCAAAAGGGTAAGAACATCCTATACATTTAGACAGTTGAAACAAAAACTTGAAGATTAAGTGTTATGTTGGAAAAACTGCAAAAAGTAGGTCCCAATCTGTGAACAAACTGTGATTCATTTTTAAGTTGCTTGTTTGGAATATAGAAATCTATCCATAGGAAAAATGTTTATATAGTGATTATTTCCCCAGAACAACATATAAAAGTCTCCTTTAACCCATAATGTATGTAAACTATATTATTAATAATACTCCAGTACCTAACTGTCAAGTGTAACAACATCTCTATGGAGAAACTTATTTAATAGTCCAAAATTAGGACACTAGGAATATAATCTATCCCCTCAGCCCTGCAGACATAGTAGGGAGGGCAAGTATTCCCCTGGAATAATTCTTGTGGGGGAGGGATGTGGAGAAATGAAGCAAAGAGACAAGGATTAGAGCTTCAGGAGCTAATAAATTATAGTGAGAGGTGAGAAAGGATTGCAGTCATAATTTCTTTTTTTCTCCCTCCCCAGATTCTTCACTTTCTCTCATACTTTTCCCCTTATAGATACATTCCAGATCACTGTGGTCAATTGAAAGTCTAGACTAGGTGTGAAAGGCATGAGAGCTAAGGGAGATAGGCTGTTCTCAAGCTTTTTATGTGGTCTATAGAAGTAAAAGAGAGAAAGAGAAGAAGGGGGGTGGGGTTCCATTATCCCAATGGGTTAGGAAAGCTATTCTCAAGGAAGAGACATCTAATTAAGTGACTTTATTCATTTGAAAGTTGAATCTTGTGTGAAATCAAGTACAATTGTACATTGTGAAATCAAGATCTATTGAGTCATCATAATTGAGAGACTTCATTCATTTGAAAGTTGAATCTTGTGTGAAATTCAGTGCAATTATGCTTTAGTTCATTGGTATCATCAAATTAGAACTGATGATGACCTTAGAAGTTATCAAGTCCAATATTTCCCTTTATAGATCAGGAAGTTGAGGTTAAGTTACTTGTCCAAGGTAATACAGTAATAAGTTACAGGACTGGAATTTGAATCTGCAGTCTTTCCCACCAAATTCAGTTTTTCCTACTCTGACTCCTTTGCTTTCATGTGTTATTTATCCTGAGAAGTTTGTTATAACTGACTACTTTTTTGAAATTTATAGAGATGTCTTGGTAGATCTGTACACTAGTGGAATATATACTTCCTCTTTTTAACATGTGAAAGTGTTCATAAAACATTAGTTTTGGAAACAAATAAAATTTGTCTATTTGTATTTTACTTTGAAGACTACAGCTTATTAAGTATAATAAGAAAGTAATTATATCCAGCACTCACTTCTCCAAACTGGGCTTTCCTATAACATGGAGAACATTTCACTCTTGGTAGGTTGCAAGAATATGCCAGTATTCCATGCTTTGTGCTTTTGATCCTAAAGGGTTAAAAGTGGAAAGTATCAACTCTTTCAATACACACTTTGTTGTTTTCTGGCAGAGATAAAGTCAAAAGAATTGCTTGTAAAGACAGAAATGTCATCATTTTTGCACTTGCCCTGACCCCAGCATCTAAAAATATAAAATGTTGGAATTTCTAGAGCAGGTGACAGTTTTTTTCCCTTACAAAGCTCAAGGATGTCTAATTGTTTAAAAGCTAAATGTAGTCAGGAAAAACAGGACAGAAATAGAGAGGTATCTCTTCAAGTGACCCAGGCCAAACTAAACTGGTCACATAATTCATTCAAATGACTTTTTGTCTCTGCATTTTTCCTCCAGGTTTAAAAAGAAACCGTTCTCTTTAACATAATGGATAACAGTGTCATGGCAGCTACCTCCTGTCCATGAGCAGGGTTAATTTTAGCCCGATCCTCTCTGTTGAACACACAGAGGAATTTATATTACTCATCAAACTTTGCCAAAAGCCCAAGATAGCCTTTAAGTCTCAGAGAAAGTATCTGCTATTTGAAGAGATTCAACTGGGTTTCATTAAAGCCAGTGGAAAGGGGACTTAAAATTTTGAGAAGATAGCACCTAAACAACATCTGAGTCCTGTTTAGTCAGTAATTTCCTTTTATATTTTAACTTTTATTTTCTTCTGGTATAAAAAAAAATAAACTTGCTTTGGGTTCTCCTATGAAGCAAATTGATTATTGTGCAAATGTATGTTTTTAATTGACTTCCTCTCTCTCAGCTAGGAAATTAACTTTCAGACCTTCCTTATTTGATCAGTTAAATAGGGTATCTGACACTTTCCTAGACAACATGATTTAATGAGATTCAAAATACCCAGGACTCCAACTGAAATGGACTCAATATACTAGCATTACTTTTAAAGACATCACAATGAAACTACAGCCCAATTCTAGCTGCTGAGCACATTGATTAAAATTGTTATCCATCATGTATCAAAAGAGGCAGGCATTGTCTCATTTCTTTTCTTCAGTTAGTTGCAAAGCTCCCTTGAAGATGCAGTGACCTTTCTTTGCTTAGCATCTCACAGAGCTGAGTATCTGGACCTTGGCCTGAGAAAGCATTTATCTCATTCAATCCCATATCAATTTGAGAGGGGAGGAGGGAGTTGTTGAAATTGTAATGTAATATTTTGAATAAGTAGGTATCATCTGTCCTGCTGATATTCTTGCAATAACTGAGCTTTAATACTTCACAGTCCAGAGTAGGAGTGTGTTATATAACTATTGGGCCCCTGCCAGAGGGCCACCTGGACACTCTGGTTGATGACCAAGCAGATGACAGCTTTCTCATCCACTCCCAAAGAACACTCCTATGGGTAGGATAATTTATGCTAAAACAACAGACTTTCTTAACTTGAGGTGAGATTACAGATTTTCCATTTGTTTACATAGCTACCAGCCTTTACATGGTAAGAAAATCACCAGGTGGAGAATCTGATCTTCTGGTTAGAAGCATATTCTGTAAATTGTACCTACAATAATAATAGCTTTCATAATGCTTTAAAGCCAGGAAATTATTTTCTATATTATCTCTTTTGATCCTCACAACAATCCCAAGAGATGGGTCCTCAGAATCATAGAATCATAGATTTCATGTTGGAGGGAACCAAAGAAGCCATCCACACCAAATTTTCTGTTTTATAGACACCAGAAGCTAAGTGGCTTGCCCAGGCTGGGTCATCACATGCTTATAAATTTTTCTGAGTTAATACCTGAAACCATATCTTCCTGACTCCAGATCTAGTGCTTTAGCCACCATCCATACCATGCTGCCTTAATTGCACAAAAAGAATTGGACATTCTAATACCAGGAAGAAATATAGTTCTCAGGGGACTTTGCTGCCTGAAACTATATTTTCTTTCTTTCTTTTTTTTATAGGAAGGAGGCCAAACCTTTATTCCAAAATGTTCCATATTGCCCTAGGAATTATTCTAATTCTATCACCCTAACTTGCACTCTATAACTACATCTTCTACCATCTCCACTAATTCTAGGGGTCAGAATTCCATATAGTATTTTTTTGTTTTTGCTTTTGTTTTTACAAAAGAAGGAAAAGAGAAAAGTGACATATAAATTAACTGAAAGTTACATTGTATGCACACTTAATCTACTTCTCTCCAAACAATGTATTCTCATAAAAATGAAACATCCACTGAATAATCAACCTTCTTGAGATTTAGCCTATGAAATTTATAGTTGCATTCTCTTCCTTTCTTCCTTTATTCCTTCTTTTCTTCTTCTTCTTCTTCCTTCTTTCCTTCCTTCCTTCTTTCTTTCTTTCTTTCCATCCTTTCTGGCTAGATTTCTTTCTTAAGGACTTTGACTTAAACCAAAACCAATCTGATTTTCATTCGTTACCAATAGGTCTTAGGCCAAGCATCATTTGGTCATTGTTTGGGTCCCAATTGACTCAAATTGAACGTAAATAGTAATCATTTATGCTTCTACCAGAAATCCTGAGAGTTTTCCCTTCCTAGATTTATTTCTTTATATATATAGTTTGATTAAGTGAAAGAAGGAAAAATTATATCTTTTTTTGATTTGCCTTAATTGCTACCTAGTCTTAATCATTGCATGGATGCACCTCAGTCAAACTGAAATCTGTTGAAGACCTTAGCTTAAAAAGGCCAAGATATCCCATTTCATGCAGGGCCATCTTTAGTAGTCTTGATCTATATCTTGGCACTGGACTCAGAAGGCTCTGGAGAGAAAAGTGAGACCTTGAACAGCCCTCCCTCACTTAAATCCAATTCACTTGCATGTCATGACATCACTTCCCTGATGTCATGGTCCTCTTTGAGAATGAAAGAGAAACAACATTTTGTTTGATCAAATTTAACTGACTAAAAAAAAAGATTTTGAGAGGTCTATAGAACTCATGTTATAGGAGCATAGGTAGAAAGAATTAGTGATTGATATATTAGAGAAAATAATATACAGGGAGGGAAGAGGAGAGGTGGCATGTAGTATAGCTATTTTCAAGGGGTTTTCATTATATAGAATAGAAATTAGACATATTCTTCATGGCCCAAAAAATATTATAAAGAGAAAAAGTGGAAGATAGGAAATTTTAATTTGGGATAAGGGAGAACCCTAGAAATTAGAACAGTCCAAAAAGTGAAATAAACATCTTCAGAAAGTCACAATTCCCCTTCATAGGATATCTTCAAGCAGAGACTGGTTACCCTTGAAAATATCATAGAAAGGATTTCTGTTCCAGTACAGTTTGAATTAGATGGCCTTTAAGGTCTTCCTAGCTCTGAAATTCTACCATTCATGATATGGTGAATTAATTCATTAGTATTCCCCTTCAAAGTTCTACTTAGTTTTCATTCAATTTTCTTCCCCTTTTTTTTCTTTCTCATTTTTTCTTGAAAAAAGACAACCAGACCAAAAACTTTGCTCAATCCTGCATTTTTTCTTAGCTTTCTTCCACTTTTCCTTCTCTCTTCCCTATAACTTTCATCTTCAATTCTGTTTAGTTTTTGAATGGTTTATCTCATTTCTTGGAAAGAGATGGTCAGTCGGAGGAAAGGAACAAGAAGAAATAGAGTTCTCTGTGTGTGTGTGTGTGTGTGTGTGTGTGTGTTGTGTGTGTGTGCCTAACAAAGATGGAGTCAAGTGAAAAATGCAAGATCTGTCACTTTATTACATCCATAATTTTCCTCTGACCAAGGATAACAGCTCAAAACTTTTTCCTCCCTCTGATTCTCACTGTACTGACATACTGCAGGTGCCATACTTTGGTTTCAACAATGAAAAAAGTCCATTTCTTTTCTAGTTCAGCAGCAAAGACATCACAAAATATAGAGTTATCATGAGCTAATTACAGTCCTTGAAAATTACCTTTGTGCTTAGAAAATATGCATTTTTTCTTTGCTACTGATGAAGAACTTGGCAGTTTAAATAAAAAATACTATTTAAAGTAACAGAGTACAGTTATATAACCTTTTCACATAAATCACACAATAAGTCTTTGTGCTTGGTAAAAAAGAACTGGAGGACTTGTTAAGATTTATTTATATAATAATCTATGCAAAAGTTTTTTTTTTTCCTTTTATAAAAGTAAGGACTTTATTTCATTTTTTAACCTTTGGAAGTAACAGACTAGAGGGCAGAAGAATAGCCAAATCATGAATTTTTACAGCATTTGATAAATATGCTAAATACAAAAGACTATATCAATATCAATATCACTCACTTTATCTATTAGCACATAGATATAAAATTGGGAAACATGATATTCTTAATTCTAATAAATACATAAAAAGTACAAACCCTAAATCCATCTTCAGTTCAAAATATCTGTGGAGAACTTCCTGTTTCATTGTCTATAAGAAATATTGTTTCTTCAGCTATATTAAGTGAGGTAACAAGTGACATGCAAAGCTGGGGACTAATACTTTCTCCATGAATTAATTATTAGTAGACACATTATATCAAGTCTTGGTTTCCTTCTTCCTAAGTTTGAAACCTACAAGCCACAAGTTTTCATTTATAGAATTCTGTCCCTATCACTTATAATCCCTACATATGATAGCATATAACCAAATTAAATGTCAGAAGTCATCCAGAAAGCCCTAAGGAGTTACAGAAACTGATTTGGGTCCTAATACAAGCCTGTCTGGTCTGAGCTTTGCTCAGACTATTCTGGTTAGGTCTTTGTACATAATAGAATAGAGCTTTTCATAGAGCTAAAGTTAGTGAAGAAATTGCATTGACCAAATACTTTCAACCTGACTCTTGCTGAGTAATGGTGAGTCCAGAGACAGAGGAGCCCATAAGTGTTTTGTGTTCCCTTATCTTTCACTGAGATTCTGACCAAACTTTCTGAAGCTACTATCTCCATGGAAAATTCTGGGCTTCTTTCCAAAACTAACCAGTAGGAGGTGGCTCTCTTAATCAGTTGCTGTGTTCTGTCTTTATGTAAACAGGTTCAGCCAGCTGCCAGGGCTTCTGTGACCAATCCCAGCCCACTGTACCCTCAGGTGGCCTGATGGACCTGAACCAGAGCCACCCGGATGAAAACCTTGAGCTCTGCCAGCACAAGGTTATGCCAGGGGAACTGGACACCCCATGTAGAAACTTGAATCATAGGGACCCTAACCCCTACCTCTGAAAGGAATGATAAGAAATGGAAGGCAAATTCATCCAAAAGAAGGCAAAACTCCATTTCTTAAAGGTGTGAGTCCTAAGCTGGTAATCATAGATAAAAATATAAAACAAACAAGAAAAAAATCTGACCGACATAATTGAAAAGGGGTGTGTGTGTATGTGTGTTTTCTAAAACAATGACAGAGGTAAGGACAGAGATAATGCTTTAGGTATATGTGGGATGAAGTGAGATTTAGGTCATAATTTGATTAATTAAAGAAACATTCTCCCTACCAAAAAAATCAATAAAAGGCCATCAATCCCCAAGAATAAATTCATAAGTCCACTGGAAACAACAGAAGGGATGGAGATGGGGGACAGGACAGAAGAGAGAATGGTTTCAAACTGAAAAAAAAAAAAAAAAAAAAAAAAAAAAAAACCTGCTCTTAGAGTTTCTACTTGTGTCCTTAGATCATAGATTCCAAGCTGGAAGTGAAAATAGAAGCCAGTCCCATCATTTTAAAGGCAAGGAAACTGAGGCCCAGAGAGCTTAATAAATTTTCCAAGTATCACAGAGCTCAAAAGTTTCTGAAGCAAGATTGAAACTCTGGTTTTCCTGACTCCATGAGCATCATTCTATTCACTATGACTTCTAACTGGCTCCCTTCAACAATATAGAACACAAAAAGATGAGTGGCTCAAAGTCATATGGAATAAATGCTAAATTATCAGATCAAATATGTTTCTCACTCACTCATATAAAGATAAAAGAATCAACTTAAAGAAATGACAACCTTCAGGTCTACCCTGATCCCTAAAAATAGCTCACATTTTTATGCCAATTTGAAATATTTTTGTACTTGCAACTACCCTGTGTGCAAATATTGCTATTCTTATCTTACATCTGGGGAAACTGAGGCTAATAATTGATACAGCTAATTGTGATTACATAGCTAATGTCCCCCTCTTCCCCAAGTAAAAAATTAAGTTTCTTGAAAGCAAGGACTCGTAATGACATGGTGCCTGACACCATGTATTAATATTTGTCAAGCTAAATCAAATAACTTAGCATCACTCTTTTAGAGTAGATGAAATAGAATGAAATAGAAAGCTCACTTCCTAAGCTCAGGATAATTTCAAATGATAAAGGCTCTAGTGTTTATTGATGGAACATTCTATTTGGATTTTGGAACAATGTATATTTCAGGGCAAAAATTGTCATTCCAAAAATTATCTGGCAAAAATTACAGCATCCAGATGCCACTAGAGTTGTAAATACATTTAAAGCAGGAACCTAAGAAAGACAAAAATGAGCAAGTCATTCTCCCTGATTCCCCTAAAGATTATATTAATAATAATAATGATAAAATCCAAGTAGACAAAAACCAAGGACCTCTATCAAATGTGTTCTTGTTCCAGACTGATAGAGAACATTCTGATCTATATTAATCATGGTAATGGCACTATTCAAGTATTCCAAGCCCCAGTTTTTGATAGTAATGGCTTCTTCCTAGAACATATTTTAACATGATAACACATTGATTCAAATGCACTGTGCCAAAGGCAGCTGGCTTATAGGTCAAGCCAGATTTGGATGGCTTAGAATAACTTTTCCTCTTTCACTACTAGATTTGAATGTAAACTACATGTGTAAAGCCCTTATGCCAGGCTCATTTTCAAAACACATGAAACAACCATTGCATTTCCAGTAAGATACTAGTTTTTTGTTTTTTTGGTTTAAGTTTTGTTTTGCTTTGTTTTTTATTTCAAGAACATCACACTACACCCATGGGAGCTGAATTTTTCAGGTATTAAAGAGGATTTGTTATAAGAAAGTGATTATAATAGGATTTAATGTAATTGAAAGTCAAGGTACAGTAGCTATATAGTGTATCAGAGACAGTGTTAAAACTTGCATAGGAGAGGAGGGGAGATAAAGTGCTTTTTGCTAAGCAAACAACTCAAGTATAGCTAAAAGAAAATATTCAGTGTGCCCTGGGATCTCAAAAGCTGATCAACCTGGTCAGCCTGCCCTCTAACAATGGACATCTTAACCCCTGTGCACTGCAGCTGCTTCAATTCTAAGCAGGAACTAATAATAAGTGGCAGTCTTTCTAACTCAAAGGAATATTTTGAAAATAAATCAAATAGGATGGGATATAACTGTAGGACTACTCCCAACTGCAAAACAGAAAATGGCTTCTTCCAAAAAGTCTTTTCAGATTACATAATAATAAATAATAATAAATTAAAACAATAGCAAAAACCCTATGAGACAAACATAATTTTAATAATAATACTTTATACAGGACCCAAGGGTGGATACTATATCCATCTTTCTCTTCTTAAATAATTATGGACCTACATGATTTATACTGAGGTCAGTCTTGGAGGAACTTAGCCTTTAATAAAGGAGTTAGGCTCACTTTTCTTACCCTCTTTGGCTCATTAAACCCCTAACTCAAGTGCCTTGAGGAAAAAATGGTTTAAGACTCAGATTTTTGGCTCAAGTCTAGATCTCTCCAATGGAAGCAGTAAAAACATACTCTTTTTAAGGCAAATCAGGTATGGGACAGATATTAATTCCATAATTACAAAAAATACTTAAAACAGGATTGATTCCATAATTTAATGAGTATAATTGTAATCTTGAGAGATTGCTACTTAAACTTCATCAAAACATAAAGCAGTTTGTATACATAACAAATAGACATTTGACATTTCACCTTGGCTCTGTTCAATCCAAATAACTGATAAATGGGTTCTGGTCAAAAAAGGCTTGAGGAGAAGCTCCTGTCCCTGCTGGTAGACAGCTCTGACCAAAAGAACCAAGGACCTCTAGATTTGATGAATTCACAAGGTTGGTATATATTGTGGTGTAGAAAATCATTCACCTTAAGTTAGGTGAATGTAAGTCAAATACAGCCCAAAACCCAGAAATAGACTTGTTCAGCAGGACATGTACTTTAGCTGCTATGTACTTATTGACACATGGCAACCAGTTGAGGATAGCGCAAGCTTTCACTCTTTTGCCCCTTATGGCATACATTTTTAAGCAGTCTTGACACAATTAGCAGCCCAAAGGGAAGAGAGTACTGAAAGTGGGGCCACTCTTTTAAATAGTCACTGTTATTAGTTCTTCCTATTCAGAGGCCAATAAGAAGATTGCCTCATCATTTCACTATTCCAAGATTTTCAGTGCTGAGTCATACATAGCCAGAAGCAACCAGGAAGAACAATTTTGCACGAGCCCAGTTATCCCCTTATCCCCATTTACAGATGAAGCAACAGAGTTAAGTGAGGGCAAAAAAGTTCAAAGAGTGAACTGGTGGGGAACACACCCCACCCCCCCACCCCCACCCCCTACCCCCAGCTCCCCCCAGATCTTTAATAGGAAGGGATTTAATTTGGTAGTACTATTGAACTACCAAAGTAAACTCACAGATTTATGCTAATTAAACTACCATAAGAATAATTTAAAGGGCTAGATAAAGAGATAAGATACTAATAGTAATGGGGGGGGAGGGGGAATAGAATATAGAATAGCACTTCAGATATCACAATATCCTCAAATTATCAAATATATTTGGTATTGGTTTTAAAAAAAAAAAAAAAGGAAATGTGATTTAAAAGAACAGCCTGAACAAGAAAGAATCAGAAATCATGAAATTCAATAAACCAGTGTTCAATAAACATGAAAGCATAAATTATCTAGGAAAGAACTTCTTGTCTGATAACTTGTGGGGAAAGTGGAAGGTAATTTTGATAGAAATCAGACTCAGATCAACATTTTACAACATATTCCTCAATAAATTCAAAATAATCCACAAGCTAATTGTTTAACATCATATCATAAAAACTTATATGAGAAACAGAATTTATACCTTTCATAGCTATATAGAGAAAATATGAATTCTTAATCAAACAAGGAATAGAGGTAATTATAAAAGATAAGATAGATGATTTTGACTACACATAAAGAAAAAGCGTAAACAAGATTAATGTATTTAGGATTAAATTAGAAGCAGTCTATTAGGGGAAGAAAACTTGGGCATCAAATATTTCTGATAAGCATAGACAACAGAAATAAACAGCCATTCCCCAAAAGGTGAACTGTTCTCAAAAGAACTGCCAACAACAACTACATAAAAGTTTGAAATTACTAAGAAGAGAAATGAATCTTGAAAAATGAATATCAAAACAACCCTGAGGTTTGACCTCATATCCAGTCCATTATCAACAATGACAAGAAATGGGAATAGTCACTATTAGAAGGTAGTATGATAATGCAGCCAGTAGTGCATTGCTGGTAGAGATAGGAATTCCTACAAACATTCTAGAAACAAGTTTGGAATTATGCAAATAACTATGCAAATATGACAAAAATATCTATAACCTTTGACCTAGAGATTCCACTGCTAGATATGCAAACCTCAAGATGATCATTGACAAAAAGAAAATATTTATATACACCAACATATTCATAGAAGCACTTTTTATACTAGCAAAGAATTGGAAACAAAATAAATTATCGTCAGTTAAGGACCTATAAACAAATTATGGTACATTAATATAATGGAATGTTACTGTACTAGGAGAAATGACAGATAATAAATAGAAAAGCCTAGAAAGATATATGTGAGCTGATAACAAAATAAAGCAAAGCCCCCAAAACAGTATACACAATGACTACATCAATGTAAATAGAACAACCAATCACCACAAAACAATTGAAGTTGAGTATTTTAAAACTGTAAAGAATGTTTGACCATGGAAAAACTTAAAATGAACTGAAGCAAAGTGAAATGAATGGAACCAAGAAAACATCATACACAGTAATAACAATATTGTACAATGATCAATTGTGAATGATAGCTATTCTCAGCAATATAATGATCCATGGCAATTTCAAAAATCTCATGAAGAAAAATGCTGTTCACAATCAGAAAAAAAGAGCTGATGGAGTGTGACTGCAAATTAAATCATACTATATTTCGCTTTTTTTTTCGTGATTTTTTTTTTTCATTTTTGGTTTGTGTCTTTTTTCACATGACTAATATAGAAACATGTTTTGCATAATTGCACAAGTATATCTTATACCAAATTGTTTAACATCTCAGAGAAGGGGAAGGAAAGGAGAAAGAAAGAAAATTTGGAATTCAAAAAATGTTTTAAATGAATAAAAAAATTATTTTTACATGTAAAGAGGAAGGGAATAAAATACTTTTAAAAAAAGAAGAAAAAGCTTGGCCTAAAACAAAAGGTATGAGAAGACACTCACTTTCTTCTGCTCTCTCTCTCCCTCTATTGTGCGAAGTTGGGAGGGGAGTCCATAGATATAAAATATAGAATGTTATAAAATTTTTCAATATATTGAGAGTTTTCGCTGGTTCTTACTTTTTTCTTTTTCTATTTCCTAAAAAAAAAAAAAAAAAAAAAAAAAAAAAAAAAGCTGTTACACGGGAGGGGAAAGCGAAAAGAATAGAAGAGAAAGTCTAGATTCAAAAGGAAAAAAAAAAAAACATTTAAAAAAAATTTTAAATGAATATATGGTATCATAGCTACTTTTAACCATTCTTGTCTGATTGACCTGACAATCTTATTATGAGGCCTTAAGATTAGAACATAGCAACATAGGAGAGAGTAAAAGGTAAATGTTTAGAATCTATGTTAAATGGTTAAACAAGGAGTGGGTCAAGAGATTAGAAGACCACAGAATCATAGGATCTCTGAATTGCAAGAGATGACAGTAATAATCTACTCCATCCATATATCTAATCTTCCTGACAATATTTCAGACAATTGGTCTTGAAGATGTCCAGGGATGGGAAATTCACTACTTACTGAGACAGTAACATTTACTTTTGAACTACTCCAACCTTTGGGAAACCTTTTCCTTAGATTAAGCAAAAAACAGGTTCTTTAAATTTGTTTCTGAGTCCTGATTCATATTCTGTCAAATGTGATCTTGATCAAGTACCTTAATCCTGATAAAACTGTCTCTTCATCTGTAAAATTAATGAATAGCACTAAATGCCATGGATCAGGTTCCAGGTCTGATGTCAACAAGACCTGAGTTCAAATCTACCTTAGATACCTAGTAACTGTATGACATTGGGCAAATTAGTTAACTTCTGTTTATTTCAATTTGCTTATCTTAAAATAAAAATAATAATAGCATTTACCTTCCTAGCTTGTTGTGAAGATCAAATGAGATAACTGTAAATTGCTTAGTACAGTACCCTGCACAGGTTTAGAACTATATAAAGGCTATTGTTATTTAGTTATGTCCAACTTTTCACAATCTCATTTGGAATTTTCTTGGCAGAGATGTTGAAGTGGTTTGACATATCCTTTCTCCAGCCTATTTTACAGATGAGGAAACTGAGGCAAACAGGGTTAAGTAACTTCCCCAGGGGCACACAGTAAGTATTTGAGATTGGATTTGAAGGCAGGTTTTCCTAACTCCAACCCCAGTACTCTATCCACAACATCTCCTGGCTGCCCATATAAATATTAGTCATTATTAAATGATGTCCAAGGGCCCTTTTACATCTAATACCCTGTAATTCAATAAGTCACTTAAACTTTTCAAAACTCATTTTCCTCTTCTGCCAAATGATGAGATTGGATTGGATGAGAATTGTTCCAGCTCTAACTTTTTGAAATTCTCCCCCTCTATCAGCATGCCACATTTTTTTTCTGCCTTCAATCAACTTCTCAGCAAGTTCAGGGTACATACAAGTCCATTTATATAGAATTGTCTCAGTAGTTGCATTTTGGTTGGTTTGTCCTGATTCTTGCCTGTGGTTCTGTAGACTGACAGGGCAGGACCTGAGATGCAAGATCATATTTGTCCTAGGCAAACAGCTGGATAGCATTCTTTCCAATCATTAACTCTGTTTCTTTCCTTAGTGCTATGGCTTCCAATAACAGCACTTGGAGCGAGGAAGCATGAGTACAGGACATGACCAGGAACTTAACATGGGTACTGTTACCATCAGTGTTATTGATGTATAGATTGCATTTCTCAAGCATGAAAATGATTTGCCAAATGATACATGATGTAAAATGGCATGCATAGATTTGAGAGCCATTTCCTAGCAATACTATTCCCCCTCAGCAAGTTCATCTCTTTTGCTTCTCAAATATTCATTTTCCTACAAATGCCAGAATCACTTTATTTAAACAAAAATAGGAGCCTCCTTTCATCTTCATTTCTGCTAATCTGCACAATAAATAATGGTTTTAATGTCCTGTTACCTCTAACATCATTATCTTTGAGGCAGCTGGTAGTATAGTAGATAGGATGCAGCATCTGGGATAATTAAAAACCAGTTCAAATCCAGCTTTAGGCACTTATTAACTGGATGACCCTGGACATGTCACTCAACCTATGTTTGCCTCAGTTTCCCAAAGGGTAAAATGGGAATAATAACAGCACCATATCAAATGGTTGTTGAGAAGGTCAAATGAGATATTTGTTAAAAGGGCTTAGAACAGTGCCTGAAACACAGTAAGTAAATGCTCTATAAATGCTTATTCCCTCCCAACTCCACTTGATCTTGAGTTTTTGCTGTGGCTCAGGTTGAAATCTTGCTTCTGATACTTTCTAGCTATGTGACTTTAGGCAAGCCACTTAACCTCTATGAGCTTCAGTTTTCTCATCTGTAAAATGGGGATAATGACACCTTTAATATGTACCTTGCAGGTTGTTGTGAGGATCAAACAAGATAATACATGTGAAATGCTTTGTAAACTTTAAAGCATTATGTGTCAGCTATTATTATTCTCACCTTCATCTAAATTATCAAGAAATCCTTTAAAAAAAAAAAGGTTTGATCAGAAAACCTCTAAACTTTAGCTGCAACTAAATATTGACTTTCCCCACACACTTTTTCTTCATATGTTAATACAAAATTTCTTTCCCATATTATGAATTTCTAGCTATTTTAATTACCATCAACATAATCATATATACTCTAATAATTTTTCAGCAATATAGAAAACAAAATTTTACTTTAAAGTTCTCCCTGGTTTTAAGATATAATTATATATACATCTATATATATATGATTTAATGATTCATAAAGCAAAGAACTATGGTTTCATTGGCATAGGGAAGCCTTGGGTGAGAAAACTTCTATTATTCCTAGTTGACAATTTCTCTTACAGTCTTAAAAGAGTTGATTGGAACTGCTGTGCCGACTTCAAGATAAATGAGTCCATACAGTTTACACATTGGTTTTTAAAACCACAATTTAACATTGTCTATGTTGTAATGTATTTTTATTTATTTTGTTAAAACTTCCCAATTACATTGAATCCAATTCTGCAGCATACCCAATAGGCCTGAAGTTTGATGCCTCTGAACTGACATACTGAGAATAATTTGACTTGCCAAAGATCACTGAGTCAGTATATTAAAGGCAGGACTCAACCCAAATCCATCTTCCTGGCTTCTAGTCAGACCCTAATTGCTACACCACAACAATTTATAATCAATAAAAGCCATGAAGTCACATTGTGAAATTCAAATGTAGGAGGAGCTGGAAATCTCAGAATTTTTCCCATCTCCTTATTTTATTACTAGAAAGGTGCAGAAACATCTCACTGACTTCAACAAAGCACTAACCTGAAGCTTACAAGCCCATTTCACACATACACCCCTTTTTTTTAAGTCCAGGTCTGTGATTTCATTGGTCTATAAAATTCCTGATGAGGACTTTTCATCCACCAATGCTCATAAGCAATTATTCTTTCCCTTACAGTATTAAAGTTGCCTGGGGCATTGAAAGGTTAAATGACCTTAGCCCTTATGCCCCTTAGCTAATGTGTATCATTGGTCAGTCTTCCTTTCTTTGAGACCCAGGCTCTCTATCCAGCCAAGCCATCCTGCCTCTCTTTATCCTATAAGGTACATAATTAAGTAATTAGATGTTTTAGTTTACATATCTTCTCTTCCCAGAATTTTTTTTAACTGTTCTGAACAAGCTTAGACACAAACAACAAAGGGCTTAATTATACTGGGTAGGCAATAATCTCAATAAGAAAAGGATTATTATTAACAAAATAAGGCAGTAAAGAGAACATCAATAACTACTAATCCATATGCCTATTTCTATTTCTCTGTAGCACCTCATGTTCTGTATGAGAACCTGGAAATGCTCTCCAGAAGATAGGTAGCATAATGGTAGATTTAGAGTCAGGAAATTGTTGTTATTATGGAGTTGCTTTTCAGCAGTGCCTGCCTCTTTGTGACCCTATATGGGATTTTCTTAGCAAAGATAATGGACTGATTTGCCATTTCCTTCTAACTCATTTTACAGATAAAGAAACTGAGGCAAGCATAATTAAGTGACTTGCCCAGAATCACACAGCTAGTAATATCTAGGGCCAAATTTAAACTCAGAAAGATGAATCTTCCTAACTTCACTCCTGGAGCTCTTATCTACTATGCTAACAGCCTCCAAGTAAAATCCTACATCAAGCACTTATTAACTGGGCAAACAATTAGGCCTCTCTCTTTGCCTCAGTTTTCTCATCTGTAAAATGGTAATGTAATAATATCTACTTCACAGAATTGTGAGGATGAGATGAGATGACATATGTAAAGCCCTTTATAAACATTAAAGAGCTATTTAAATGCAGACCATTGGCTACTATTAGTTAAGAAGAACAGCTGGACCAGAAAGAGAACACATTACTGAAAGTAACAGAGTTTTTAAAACACTGAGGAATAGCAATTTTTAAGATATTTGAAAGAGAAGATAGCAAACATTTGGGGGGGAAACACACAGATGGGAGTATTACCCAGAAAAGATGATCAAGAGGAAATCAGTAACTACTGACCATATGCTTACTTTCTCATCTCTATAAAATCTTTATGGAAATGAGCTATGTGTGTATTGAGGATTCCCTTGATTGCATACAAGAAGAGCATAAGCAGCTTTCTTTAAAATATTCTCTAAAGCAAACTGCATCTTCACAGTCATACAACTGACTGAAAAGTACAGAGAACACAAAATCCCATTGTGTTTACTGCTTGTATACTATGGTTGAAAAGAAAGCAGTTGACTCTGACTTGATAGAGCAAAAAGCAGCCTTGAGGGCTCTCTTCCAACAAGTTGTCTCTCTGCATATGTTAAGATCATACAAGATTCTTTCATAGATGCAACCAGAGATAACTTTTTTTAAAGCTTCTCTGATTATCAACATTAAATGAGTCATATAAAAGAGAGACATATATTCACTAAAGGTGTTTGATCCTTTCATCAAACATGTCCAATGCAGTCCTAATGGAAAGAAGACTTTCTCTATCGATAGTGAGGTTCTCCAGATGATCCTGCTTATAGATCACATTATAGTGATTCTATCAAACCTGAGGCTGCTGCTGATGGCTATTCAAAGGCCATTAAGATAAATTCTCTACACAAGCAAATCATCTATGAACAAGTACAGTCTACCCAATGTCATACTGTTGAAAAAGGAAGTTCATTCATCTAGTCCATACGTGGACATAGGTCTTGAAAATGAACAGTAAATTGGGCCCAGAATTGAACAGAAGGAAAAAAAAAAAAAACCAAGCTCAATTTCATTTAAAAAATTGTTCAGTGCTTTCAATGATCTTAAATTGGTTCCTAATATAAAAAGCCCACCTTTTCTTAACACCAATATTTTCCCCACGATGCTATATGATTGAGAATCATGGAACATTACAATCTCTGAAGAATAAAATAAAGTCCAATGGAAATATACAAAGTGGCATGAGTGGAACAATATTCAAGATTATATGCAAGTAAATATTTTATAAATACATATAATTATTTATACACACATATGTGTATACACACATACATATACACATGTAAACACATATATAAAGTACATCTATCATGCAAGAAATGTATAATTAGAAAAGGAAGTAAATCTGTTATAGTAAGAACAAAAGTTAAGAGATGGACATCCCATGTATTACAGTAGTGCCCATGGAATGTTCAAGGATTTATTAGAAGGTCTCCAATGTAGTAGGTGGATATTACATTGAAAACCTGTGTTTATCACACATATGGAAAAGGCTTGGATAGATTGTGATCTATATCATTTCCCTATTAAATTTGAGACTATTTTTTTGCCTTTCTTTGAAACCTTAATTCTTATCACAGTACCTGCCACATAGTAAACATTTAATAAATGCTTGTTGGTTGACTGACTGGAAGGATCCTTCATCATTTTCGGAGAGATTCATTAAAACATAATGTTTCAGTCAATAAATAAAAGTAATATTTACCAATAATTAAGATTAATTTTGACAATTGGGAAAATTAAAAGTTGGCTCTGCTTTCTTTCCACCTGTCTGATTTCTCATTCCCCTCTTCCCATATGCAAGTAATAATATATATCCTGTCATCCCTAAATTGGTTATGTTAGGAACCAACTTTTCTCATCCATAATCAGTTCTTTGAACTCCTTCTGTCTTAAACTTTAAACATAAAATATGTTTGCCCTCAAAGGCCTTTAAAAAGATCTATAGCAATCAAGAATTTATCACTTTGATACCACTTCCACCCACAGTTCCTTTATACTCCTTAACTTTAGTATCACTTTGTTCCTCTCTGTCACTGCTAAGAATTTTTGCATGCCAATACTTCCAGCATGGCCAACTCATTAATTAACATCTGCCAAATCACCTCCTTCCTTTCCTTGTCTGTTCTGGGAAAGGTGCAAATGTTAAAATTCAGTCAGTTCTACTCTGTTCAATGTACTCTTCTCTTTTATTCTTAGACTGTCAACTATATGGTGTTATAACAGGGATTTTAATTCTCCTTATTTGAAAATAATCCTGTCAATGATGTTACAATTATGAACAAGTCCTCTACTTAATGTATGACTTTGCATTGAGGCAATATTTTAAATGACAAGCATTATAGCATAGTATCTATCTTGTGATTTCTTCACAGTTTTTTAAATTAATTATAATTTTTTTGCATGAGATTAAATTTTAAGTCATAAATAAATTACAAGTTGAAAGAACATTTGTTCTGGAATCAGAGGATCTGGATTTGAATTTAAACTCTGCTACTTACTAACTATATGACCTTAGGCAAGTCACATCTCTAAGTCTTCATTTTCCCCATCTTTAAGATGGAACAGTTGCACTAGATGATTTCTTATGTCCCTTTGAGATATAGAGTCATAAAAGCAACTAGTGGCAAAACTCAAGCCTTTAAGCTTCTTAATTTAGTCCTCTTTACACTACACTATGAATGGGCATCATAGTTTACTCCCCTTAGTAGTGCCAAAAGTAATGGATGACATTAATATTTCAATCGTTTTCTTTATTGAAAGATTTTGAAATAATTCCTAAAGGAGAATAGGAAAGGGTGTGTGTGTGTGTGTGTGTGTGTGTGTGTGTGTGTGTGTGTGTGTTAGCACTGGTTGCTAACCAACCATAGGTTGGACCAATTTAGGTACTTCATTTTTATTCCATGAGACTCCATATTTTCTTCACCAAATATGGAAATTGATTCATTGTTCTAAAGCATCTTTTTATGGTGCAAATTTGGGTAACAACAGTGTAGCACAGTCAAGGATTTGAAATAAGAAATACCCAACTTCACATCCACTTATAGCCATCTCCAGTCATCTTGATCTGTATCTGGCCACTGGACCCAAATACTCTGAAGGGGAAAATGGGGCAGGTGACCTTCCCTCACTTACATCCAATTCACCTGAATGTCGTAGAATCGTCTCCCTAATGTCATGGTTCTCTTAGAGAACAACAACCACCTACATGACCACAGGCTTGAATTCATGGGCATTTCCCTTAATCCCTCTGATTTTCAGGCCACCTATCCCTAGACTGCAGCTGCAGCCTTCATAACTAAAAGCAGGAGCCAGATTCCAAGAGAGATGTTTGTTTTTTCATTATCTTCACCTGCAGATTTGTTCCTCTAGGAAGCTAATGTCGAAAGTGAAAGGGGAAGATAAAAGAGAAAGGCCATCTCTAGTCTCCATGTATCAAAGATGTAGGAACAGGCTCTCTTAGCCCAATCTTATATTCCTTGTTTGGGTGCAGATAAACTCCATCCTTGAGGTAACTAGATAGCATAGGAAGCCTTTTGCTTTTTGAGAGCTATTTAAAGATCGCCTTCTCTGGCTCTGTGGTAATTTACCTTCAAGGTCTGCTTTCAAGTGTCAATGGGTGGGAGTTGAATTGGCACAGCCTCCCTCCAGATCTGCCTTTGTCATGCAGAGATGAGTCCTGCCTGCCTCACACTGAGCTCTCTTTGGAGACTCTAGTTTCCAAGATTGCACATATTCTGCACGTGTCCTAGGGACTCAGTTGGGAGATTGCTGGGAGCTGGGAGGAGGGAAGTATTTGCACTCTTCTCTCTAATTATTTCTGACTTTCTACCTTGAGTCCGCCTTCCCTTTTCTTTCCCAAGGCGGAGAAAAAAAAAAAAAAAAAAACTTAGTTACTAGTCAGGGATAGTTTAAACACACCCATTTGAGGAAAGGGGTAGAGGAAAATTACAAATAAATGTTTGAAATAAAAAAATTTAGGTCCTTTGAATATGTACCCTATGAGGAGGCTCATGTTACTAGAAGGAAGAAAAAAATCATAACATTGATCAGAAGCTATTTTCCTCAGGTCTCCTGTTTATACTTAACTATTATTTAATCTCCACTTGAGAAAAGAAGCACTCTCCACAGGTAAGTCTGTGCTGAGGAGATCCTCTCTTTTATTGCTGCTCCTGGAAGGGATTTCTCCAAAGCAAACCTATTGAGAGATTGTCATGCTGGGCTACCTTTCATGTGGCCTGCTGGAGAGGCCCTTGAGGAAAAGAAGGAGGATTAAGAAATCAACTTGGGCCTCAGGGGGCCCAGAAGAGAAAAGGGTAAAGACAAAGGAAGAGATCTAAGTTGGCTACTTCGTGTGCTTGAGTTGTTGGTCATCCTCTCCATCCATCAGTCACATGTACAAAACCCATGGAGGCGAGGTGCTAGGTGGCATTTGCAAACAGAGGACCTGAGTTTGATTCCTACCATCATTTTTTATCATTTCTGTCAGTCAGGGTAAAATGCTTTACTTAGTGGGGCCTCAGTTTCCTCATTTGTAAAATCAAAGTACTGGATTAAATGATCTTTGAAGTTTCTTTTTGCTTACCACATATGATTCTATGATCCTATGAATTATGAATCATAGACGATCTAGTGGAAGCTTTCCATTGACTCCTCTCTCTCTTTAAGTGATCCCTTTCCTTCTTTTCACTTGGCTCTTCCTTCTGGCACCTTGCCTGCTCCCCTTCTTTAAATCAACTGTATCCTTAAGTCCAAAAGTCTAAGAGTGTATGCAACTGTCATTTGAATTGTGCATAGCCTTTCTAAACCCTGGCAATATCATGTATGGACCTATGAGTCAAGGTTGGGGGAAAGGGGGCCTCTTTTTAAGGTTTATATGTAACTGTGAGAGCATTCAAGCATGCATAGGCATGCCAGCCCAGTGTTTAAGGGGGGGAAAAAGAGCTGGTAGCAATAATGTTTTCCTGCTTTAAAAAAAAAAAAAAAAAAAAAGTGGCTCAGGGAAATCAGAATCTTTCAAAACAGTATGTGGAGTCCAGAAGGAAAGGTACATTGCAGCCCTCCCCCCATCTTTTCTCCATGTTATATTTCTGATACAAACAGCCCTCCTGCCTCATCCCCCTCTGAAGTTGAAAGCACCGACCAAAATTCTTTACTTGGAAGGTCATCCTCTCATAGCCAAAAAGGCTTGTTTGCTTTTGTCTTCCCACTTGCTTTCAAATGAAAATATGATACCACAGACCATCTCACTTTAGCAACTCCAAAATGAATCCCAAAGTGAAGCTTGCTAAAAGTTATAAATGTATTAGGTGGGTACATTGTGAATTCCAATCACTTTTACATGAACGCACTAATGCTCATTCTGAACCTGACCCAATCGGCTGTCCAGAACAGTATGGTGAAAAAACCACGGGCACACGGTGTCTACATCAGAACCTCACTGTGCTCATTCAAAAGTACACTGTCAAGTACATTTTTATCATCACTGGTGGTATTTATTTATTTTTCATTGTTTGTTGAAATCTCCAAGAAGCCTGAGAATAGTATTTCTTACCCTGCCGATTCCAGGCCCTTCCATCAACTAATCGTTCTTTCTTTTTCCTTGTGCTTCTAATAGACCTTGAAATTCATACTGTCTTTCTGCTTGTTGTGTGTAGCATATTTGTTTGTGGTGGGGGGCATCAGCTTGCTCCATTCGGTAGAGCTTCAGAGGATAAGAAATAAGCAGCCGACATGCCCTCCTCTGCTACACTGGGCAGGAATCCAACCTCGTACTGAGGAATACAGAGGTTGGCTAACTGCTGCAGTGAAGAGGAGAAAGAAAAGGACAATTGTTTGGAGTGAGGCAGTATAAAAGTGGTGTCAGTGGTGCAAAAGGAAGTATTTTATTGAGCATTGTTTATAAGTGGGGACTTTTGAAGAAGCTTTCCAATGTTAGGATGCAAACCTTCAGATGGATTAAGAATGTAGTGGGGAAGCAGACAACCAAAGGAGGTGGTGGTCCTTCACCAATATCTCAGCACCTAGGGACAGTGAATAGAGTACCCTCCCTGGAATCAGGAGAACCTGAGTTCAAATTCAGACTCAGAAACTTCAGATTTATTAGTTGTGGGACCTTGGCAATTCACTTAACCCCAATTGCCTTGCAAAAAATCCAAACAAAAACTATCTATAATGTGTGTATGTGTATAAATACCTATTTATTAAGATTAAATCTATGGCACTTCATTTATAACGTTCCTCCAAATTCAATTCAATAAACTTTCATTAAGTACCTACTATGTGCCAGGCATTATGCTAAGCTCTGGGGCTACAAATAAGAAAAAGAACAATTCATACACACACACACACACACACACACACACACACACACACACACACACACGGAGCTCTAATAGGAAAACATAAAATGCAAAAAGGAAGTTTAAAAAATAGGGAGAAGTCCAGTGATACTCTAGCACACTGGGCCATGGCGTTCATAATGTTCAGTGGAGTTGAAACCAGGCAGAGCTGTTGATAGAAAATGAAGAGACAAAGAGACAGAATGATAACATTATTGAGTTCTTGTCCTCAAAACACTTAATAAAAGAAGTAAATGATGCATAATAAGAATAAATGAAGTAAAGACCATTGATTCTAGAATCAGAGTATGGGATCAAATTCTACCACTGCTGCTTGACTCTATGACCTTGGGCATAGAGCAACCTCACTGGACCTCAGTTTTCTCATTTGTAAAGAAAGAGTTTTACCAGATGACCTCTAAGCTTTCTTTAACTCCAGATATAGGAACCTATGAATTGAATAACCAAAGGTAATAAAAATGACTCTATAGCTACAATCCTTTGTTCCTAATACAAATTGGAGCAAGATCAGCACATAAAAAAGTATTTAAACACAATGACCATCCACCATTCTAGACAATGAATGCTGGAGTATGCTATCCGCATGCTGACAGAGAGGTGATAGATTCAAGATATAGAATAGAACCTTAAAAAAAAAAAAAAAAAAAAAACAGTCAATGAGGGAATTTGTTTTGTTTGAATACACATGTTAATTATATGGAATAAGTTTTTTCTTTTTTCCCCAATGGGGTAGGAGGAGGGAGTAAAAATAGATTTCTGTTAATTAAAGAATAAAATTTAATTTAAAAAAGAAAGTGTTATGAGAATTCAATGAAGGACAATTCATATCTAGTGCATAGGACTTGTTTAGAGGGAAATTAGTAGTCTAATTTGGCTAGGACTTAGAAATACATGAAGGCAGGATTGTGAAATAAAACTAGGAAATTAGATTGGGTCCAGATTGCAAACAGCTTTGAATGCCAGGCAGAGGATTTTAAAGTATAGGCTATAGGGAACAATTGAAGGTTTCTGCAGTGATTAGAGTAATATAATAAAAAGATTCATGGGGCAGTAATGTATAAAATGAAATAGAAGAGACAAAAGGTTAGACAATTGATTAGGAGACTATTGTGATAATCTAAACAATGGTTAAGATGAGTCACATCTGAGATGATGACAGTAGAAGTAAAGAAGAGGGGACAGGGGCCGATGATATTTTTTTTAATGTTTGACCAAATCTGTGATTTCATCACTGTAAGAAGGTAATTCTTCTACCCATTTACACTGAGAACCATTCTAAAATTTTTCATATTAAAGAATTGTCTGAGGCACTGAGAAGTTATGTGACTTCCCTGATATGCCTCAGAGGCAAGAACCAAACCCATACCCTCCTCACTCTCAGGCCAGTTCTCTATGCACTTGCAGGAGTTCTCAAAGTGTGGTCTAGACACTTTCAAGAGCTATAAATCATATAAACAAAAGCTCTTGGGTGGGTGAGAGAGAAAAGATTCTTGAATAATTTTTAAATGTACAAAGGGCCCTGACACAAAAAAAATGAGAATTACTTTGTGCTGCCTTTACTAGAGATATTAGGAAGATAAAGTGGAAAAGATTTGATAATGATTAGATGTTAAGAGAAAGTAGATTCAAGGTTTTAAATCTAAATGAGTGGGATGTTAATGGTGTTATTAACAGAAATAGGGAAGGAGCAAGTTTAGGAAGGAAGCTGATAAATTTGGTTTAGGTCAAAAGGGTCAAACACAAGGCATGAATTGTAGATCACAACATTGCTGAAGGCCTGAATCAGATCAAAATACAATTGGGAAATAATTAACAAAAATACAATAAAATACAGATAATATTAACATGTGGTTTTTAAAGTCAATATGCAGTCTATAGGAATCCTGATGTACAGTTTAGTGGCCATGTTCTATTTGAGTTTAGCAGTCACTGGTTTAGGCCTCATTTAACTTTGAGATAAAAGTCATCTAACTGTAAGAAAACAGGTTTGAGAAGTTATTTGCATGGAGAAGAGGGAGAATGAGGAATGAAAAAGAAAAGGAAAGCAGAATATCAAGAAAGAATAGCATCAAGTTCTCTCCAGTTTCCCCATTCTCAAGCAAAGGGACCACTCAGAGCTAGAATGAGCCATGTATGTGATTGAAGTCAAATTTGAAAAGTAAAGCATAATATGTCATTATTGTCCATTGGAAGGCTTGATATTTGACTATAGTACTTGACCAGACTTATTAAAAATGAATACCTACCGGCTATGCAGAGGCAAACTGCCCTCTTAGGGATTTCTACATGTTCAGAGAAGTTTTTATTTAGCATATAAGTTATGTTAACCATAATGCTATAAAGTACCAGAGGCAGTGGGATAGAATGGAAAACATACTAGGTCTGAAGCTAAAGCATCAAAGTTTGAGCATAATCAGCGTGTTTAATTTCTCCTAGCCTTGTTTGCTTCATCTATAAAATCAGAGAATTCAAAATAGAGCAATGATATCAAATTCAAATAGGTCAGTAATATGGCACAGAGAATAGAGCATCTGGGCCTAAAGTCAGGAAAACCTGAATTCAAATTCAATTTCATATACTTACTAGCTGTGTAACTCTGGGTAAATGACTTAACCTGTTTGCCTCAATTTCCTCATCTGTAAAGTGAACTGAAGGAGGAAATAGCAAATCATTCCAGTATCTTTGCTAAGAAAACTGCAAAATGGGGTCATGAAGAGTTGAATTTGACTGAACACAATAACAACACCATAGAAATATATAGATATAGTTATATGAAGAAAGAAATGGAAAACAACTCTAGTATTTTTTTCCAAGGAAACCCCAAAGAGGATCACAAAGAGCCAGACACAAATGAAATAACTGAACAATCATAATCAAATTCAAATAGAAATGGGAGGCCACTAAATTATACATAAGAATCCCTGCAGATTGCATATTGACTTTGAAAATGACATACTATATTTTATTTGTATTTTATTATATTTTAATTTATTTTATTGCATTGTAATTTGTTTTGCAAAATATTTCTCAGTTACATTTTAATTTGATTTGGGCCACACTCAGGAATGATGAAGACCATACACATGCTACCCACATCTTTGACACTTCTAGACTAGATAGTCTTGAAAGACCCTTCTAGCTCTAAAACTATGATCCTATGAACTGAAAATACCTGCTGGCAGAATTAAGCCTATTAGTCATTCCTATCTTACTGTTGATTATAATTCAACAATTGAGATGTCTTAAGAAAAGGGAGTTTGAAAAGGGGTGGTGAAGAGGGTGTGTTAAAAAGGAAAAGAGAAGATTGTTTTGAAGCACGGGATATTTTGGCAATTAGAGGCCAGAATGATATAAGAGGCCAGAAACAGGGTTCTAACATTTAAGGGACAAGGGAGAAGAGGAAAAAGATGGGAGGGGCTGGGGAAAAAAACTTGGCCTTCTTTGTAGTTTTGCCCAGGGCCCATTGAAAATCATCTCTGCATTAACACCATGGATTGCCAATGCCTGAAACATGATGTCGGGACTTGTTTGGAAGAATACAAAACCCAGCCTACTGGAGTTGACTCCCCAGTCTAAACTAGTCTAGTTTTCTCCAGGGTAGCCTCTACAATTCAGTCCAATATCTTCCCATCTTATTTCTTCCTGCCAACAACATCACCATACTAGAAAAGAGGAAATAAAGAAGTGAGAAAGGAAGAAAAGTATACATGTGCCAGTTACTTTCCCCATGGAAAAATAGATCAAAAGCCTGCTCAAATTTAACCTTCCTTTTCTTGGTTCCCACTACTTTCTTCCTCTATAACTTTAAGGTTGATACTCTCTTTAAACTTCAGAATTAATCCTCCCATCAAAAATAAAGATATCTTTAATAAGCTTTGACAGCTTGGACATCTTGACAGATCTGTGGTATCAATGATATGGTGATTGTCTCCAGTGAAGTTGTTTTCAATGTCTGCTTACCTTGTTTAACTCTTCTCTATGTCAAATAGCTATCTCTATAAATCCTCCATAGGGGAATCACTACGCTTCCTTTAGTTCTTTTTATATCTTGGATATACCAAAGAAGCATACTTGAATGTATTCCTTGCTTTATTATTTTTCCCCTAGTCATACATCTCTCTGATAATATTCTTATTTTTTCCATGTAATTCTTTGTTTCCAAGGAGTTGTGACCAATTAGATATCCATTTTGACCCTTATTATTGCTTTTTTCCCTCACTTTTTATTTTTTGAATACTGTGTTATTTCACGAATCATAAACATAAGTTACCAGAAGAATGATGTTGGTTACCAAAGTGATTCTTTGCAAGCATGAGGTTCTTATCATACTCATCAGATCAGCAATAATGACGAGAGGAAAAAGGCAAGTGTTGGAGGAGCTGCAAATAAAACAGATAGACTTTTGGTGTGTACTAGTGGTGGAACTGTCAGACAGTCCAGTCATTTTGGACAGCCATTTGGATCTATGCCCCAAAAGATACTAAGTTTTAGCCTGACAATATCACTACAAGATCTATATCTAAAGAGATAAAAAAAAAAAAAAGGACCTAAATGTACAAAAATATTTTTAGAAGCTCTTTTCATGGTAGTCAAAATTTACCTATTGAGGAATGACAAAACAAATTGTAGTATTTGGAGGCTATGAAATGTTATTATGCCATAAGAAATGATGAAAAGAAGAGTTTCAGAGAAAATTGGAAAGACCTCTATGTACTGATACAGAGTATAATAGGCAGAACCAGGAAAACAATTCATACAATGACAGTAAGATTATAAAGGAAAATAATTTTGAAAAATTTTAGAACTCTCTTCAATACAGTGAGAAAACAGATTTAGAGGGTCAAAGATGAAACATGATATTCTCACAAAGAAACAATGGACATAAATGCAGAATGAGACATGCAGTTTTGGATATCATCTGTGTGGGAATTTGTTTTGATGCATATTTCTCAAATTTTTGTTGTTGTTGTTGTTGTTGTTGTTGTTATTCAATTAATAGAGAGAAGGGAGTGGAAGAGGAAGATAATAAGTGCTTATTAAAAAATAAATTTTTTAAATAAATAAAAAACATGGGTCTTTATTCAAGGCAAATTGATGACCACTAAAGATCATCTAATGTTGAGATCAATATCAATTTATGAGTAAATCTCAAAAGAATTAATTAACAAGCCTTGTTCCTGAACAATCTAATATCGCTCCAGCTATCAGTGGAGTGGTGGAAGAAAAAGAAAATTCAAAATTTAAGAAGATGCCAATGTAGCCAAATTTACCATTCAGAAGGACCATTTTCCCCAATCTGTTCTGATTTGATTATTTTCTCTTCTCTTTGTATATGAATTGCTCAGGGAGGAAGGTTCAGTTCTGACATAAAGTTGAGTCAAAAATACACTAAAATTACATTGTCCACAATTCAAAACAACTCTACTGACCTAGTTTCTATTATTATAGAGTGGCCATGGAACATCACAGAATCCAAAATCTAGAGACATCTCGAGGTCCCTAGCCTCCTAAAATATAAAGGATAAGCATCACTTTTTGCAAAAAGCCTATCCTGATTTTTCATTTGTTACTACCTTCTCACTCCACCTTAAGTGTTTCTGTTTAGATATTTGGTCTTTATTTATCTGTTTACATAATATGTTGTTTTCTCCTAATAGAATGTCAGTTCCTTGGGGGAAATATTATTTCTTTTTTTTGTCTTTGTATTTCTGATGCCTAGCATATGGCAGACATATAGTTGATAGATTAATTTATTGATTGATTGATTGAAGGGATCTCAGGAAATAATTTGGTTACACCTTTGATTTCAAGTCAAGGTTTAAACCATCCAGAGATATTTGCTTATACTATTTTTACAGAATAGATATTAAATGTATGCAAGTCTCCTTACTACAAGCTATGTTCTAACTTGTGTTCTAGATTCCACCCCCCTCAAAAAAAAAAGGAAAAAAAAAAACTTAGAGATAGAAATGTGCTGCTAAATATTTAACAATCAGTTCTCCAGGAGAAAATAAAAAAGAAATCCTGTATGCAGCATATACTTTTAACTTTAATCTGTATTAGTAACATTTTCTCTATTACTTTTCTAACATTACTCTATTACTATGATCAGCAGAACAATAAATCAAAACCTCTTTGCAGTGTTTGACAATTTCCAAGGTATAAATGCTCATATTGAAAATTAATAATTGGTTCTTGTGAACTGATGCAAATTGGCTCCCTATCCCCAGATAGATAGATAGATAAATCATCTATCCAGTCCAACTTCCTCATTTTGTAGATAAGGAAACTGATGTTCAGAGAGATTGACCAGCTTATCCAACACTGCACAAGTTAATGTCAGAGCTCAGATCAGAAGCCAGCACTATTTAAATTCTAGTCCAGGGTTCATTTCTGCATTCCATTTTACCTTTCCTTAAAATAGCTCTTAATGGAGAAAAAAAGGTTTGGGTATTAAGCATGACATGAGATCTGATAATGCTGAAATCAGAAATGCTAAAATAATAATAATGCTGGAAGAGACTCGAGAAACCAAACAGTTCTACTCTCTCATTTTAGAAATGAGGAAGAAAGGTCCTATGAAGTTGTGCTTTGCCAAATACCACACATATAGATTCTGACCCACCTCTTCTGACTCCAAATCCAGAACTTTTTGCATTAAACCATACAAAGAACTAGTCTTTTTATCTCCTTTTTAATACATAGAATCTTCAAAGTAGAAGGAAAACCTCAGAAGTCATCTAGCCCAGGGCTTCTTAAACTTTTTCCACTCGGGACCCCTTTTCATCTGAGAAATTTTTATATAACCCCAGGTATATAGGTATATAAAATAGGTATACAAATCAAACATTTGCTGATAATAAATCATAATTTAATGACCCCCACATTCAATTATGCAACCCCATGTGGAGGCAGAACCCACAGTTTAAGAAGCTTTGATCGAGCCCAACTGTTCTTATAATGGTAGAATCCCATCTATGTGATCCCTAACATATGGTTATCTAAGCTCTGTTTGAACATTTCTAGTAACTTAGAGTATAGTGTTTCCTGAAGCAACCTTATCCATTATTAAATAGTTTTATTTCCTAGAAAGTTCTTAGATTAAGTTAAAGTCTCTCCCCTTGTAATTCCTTAATTATTTCTTAGTTCTAGTTCTACCCCCTGGATCAATGCAGAATAAACTGATTTTCTTTTTTGATGTAGTGGTTTTTAAGATATTTAAAGACAAGTTATATGTCAAGTCCTGCCTGTAACCATCACTTTGCCAAGTTAAACATTGCCAGTTCTCTCAACTATACCTGGTCTAAAGCAATTTGAGTTCTCTCACAATACTGATTGAATTCATTTGAATACCTTGTAATTCATAATTATGTCATTCCAAGATTTATATACCATTCTCTGGTCAGACCAGTGCAAGTATAGCTGGATTATGACTTCACATTATTTAGATGCTATAATTCTATTGATATAGTATAAAAATAAGTTAGGTATTTTTAGCAACCACATCACATTGTTGATTCATAATAAGATTGGAGACAATGAACCAATATCAAATAAGTTATATGCTTATGTGATTTTTTTGAACCTAAGTAATGAACTTTACATTGATCTCTGCTCAGGTTCTTCTTTCTGTTTTCAACCCACTACCTCAGCTTATAGAAATCATTTCATATTTTGATTCTGCTAAGTGCATATTAACTTTGGTTCTCACTTGATATTATATACAAATGTGATAAGGATGTGATGTACCCTTTCGTCCAAGTTATTTATTTTAAAATTTTAAAGAATATAAGGTCTTATAACTATTTATAAAAGAACTTCCTCCAGGCTGAGTTACTCAGATAGCTACGAATGCACCAATACTGATGTTATTAGCATCCAGTCCTTTTTTTGTAATTTTACCTACAAGGATTATTGAATTTAAAATTGGAAGGAAATTCTAAAGTCATCTACTTCAAGTTTATTTTATAGATGAAGAAACCAAGGCCCAAACAAGGCTATTTGAATTCTCTCAATGCCATAAGGATAATGAATGGCAGGATCAAAATGTAACTCATTTCTAACCTCAGATTTAGAAAACATTCTATTATATTATGAAATAAGGAAACTTTGTCCAATATTCTACTGAAATTAAAATTTTTCTCTGTATGTATCAACCCCAAGATGTTCTGACCTAAATGTTAAAGCCCCTCTACCTTTATCCAGGTGTGACAGAAGTGTAAATAGCTAGAAATTATAGCCTCAAAGCCCAGGTGCTGAGTAAACAAAGAAAATACTATGAGGGGGATCCAAGAAATTGCATATCTTAGGAAATTAACAAGAACAATAGTCAGAAACACAAGTTTTGTCTGAATGGGACAAAACTCGAGGAATGGTAGGTTATGCCAGATGAAGTAGAGACAGAAGAAAATAAGGACAGAGAAATGAAAGCAAAAAACAAGAGATATTTAGAATTACATGAAACTTGATTGATCATAGAGAAAGCAAATTATAACAAAACAAGGATCCCTATCTACGGAGTCATAAATATACTCCTTTGTAATAAAACTGTTGTAATGCTACTAACTCTTTCAAAAAATGAAAGAACAATTTGTAACTTCCCAAATGTTTCTATACCTGGCTCCAATCTCCCTTTTTCCTTCTTTTTTATGAGTTATGTCTCCATTAGAATATAAGCACTTAAAAGCCAGGAACTATCTTGTTTGCTTGTCTTTTCATCTCTAATGCTAGTGTAGTGCCTGGAACATAGAAAGCATTGAATAAATGTTCATCCTATCTCTTTTAAAAATGAATCCAAGTTGGCTCATAATAACCACATTATTTGCTAAAATTTTTAATACATCTGTTTTGAAAATTAATTTATCATTTTGCCTTTGGGAAGCTGGACAAATGGCTGAACCATTCGGTGCTCTCTGGAAATTTTCAAAGACTATAAATTTTAGAATCCTCACAGGAAGTTTCCTATTACAATAAAATTAGTTGGATGCACTCCCACCTCCCCTGAAAAGTGCCAATGATAATCATCAAATACACTGATCATTAGATTTAAAAATCCATTTTTTCTTGTTTAAGAATATTAGGACAATGTACGTCAAATCTAGTCTGGAAATTCTCTGTGCTTTCTCAGAAATTATTGGCAATAATTCTGAGATCATATCTCCAAGTTTCTTTCGTATTATGTGATACAGTTCAACCAGATCTAGAGACTTGAAATTCAACTAACCTGGTCTTTGGATAATACAAAATATGGTCCATGAACAAACCATACTAAAAGTTTTGTAGCTTGGTAGATTCTATAAGAAGTTGTCCTCTGCTTCCATAACCTTTGAAAACCTGTGGTTACCTTCATACCATTATGAGATATCAGAATAAGACTTAATGGAAGGATTCATATCATAATTCACAAATCAATTATACCTGCTTTTTCCTTCCATTTTCTCCACCTAAATACTATATATAATAGGACCACTGTGTACTGGTTCTAAGCTAGAAAGAGATCAGAATTCAAATTGGAAAAAAAGATCTGAATATAAACTTAGCTCTGCTACACAATATCTATATGACCTTGGGCAAGCAAATAATTTTATTTCTTTGGGCTTCAGCTTCCTTCTCTGTACAATGATAGCTCTAAAATCAAATAATATTAAGACCAAGAATACATTTAGCCAGAGAGTCACTGTCCTAATCAACAGTGCCACAAATTTTATTTCTTGGAAAAGAAGGACCCCCACCTCAAAAAAAAAAAAAAAAAAAGCCAGAAAATCATGCAAAACTAAATATCTAGAAGACAACAAAGATGACACAGAATGGAGCAATATGTTGGAGGTGATGCTTAGTAATACTTAAGCATTATTTCCTCTGTGAAAACAGAGGAAATAGTTGTGAGCCAAACCTATTAGCAAAAGGCATTCATATAACCATACACAGAGTACAAAGAAAACTCAAAAGTTTTAACACAAGAAGGTAATGTGATTTCACAGAGGTCACCAAGACTAAGTGAAATAAGGCTAATAACTTGAATATGATCCTGGAAAGATATATACTGTTCAATAAGAATCAATTCTAATAGTAAGTATCCTGAGAAGATTTTTGCCTTGTAAGATCTTCAAAGTTGAGAACATAAACCCATTAATAACTGACATATAAGAACTTTAAAAATATTTTTCTGGGACAGTTAGATGGTATAGTGGATAGAGCATCAGCCCTGGAGTCAGGAATACCTGAGTTCAAATCTAGCTTCAGACACTTAATATCTACTAGCTGTGTGACTCTGGGAAAGTCACTTAACCCCAATTGTTTCATTTCTCCCAAAAGAAAAAAATTTTCTTTCTTTTTTGCTGATGAGGAAACTGAGGTTAAGAGACTAATTGAGTAGCTTACAATCACACAGGTAGTAATTGTCAAAACCAAGGTCAAAATGAGTTGGGTTGTTTGTTTGTTTTTTTCTGACTCAGTCTAGAGCTTATCCTATGATGATAAATTGCTGCTATGAAGGAAAGGAGAATAAGCTCTTAGTTGGTTCACCAGAAGACATGGAAGTAGAAGGAATTGTTTGATCTGTACAGAACCAAGGTGAAATATAAAATGTTTATTCAGAAGGCAGTATTTTAAATCATGTCTTAATGTTTTAAATATCAACCTCTCATAAGAATATAATTGTATTAAATTATTACTGTTGCTTCTTTGAATTTTTTGTCAAAATATATCTGTCTTGTATTTGTTGTTTTAGAATTTCTTTTGTGTAGAGAAAATACCTGTCCTATATTTGATTTAGAAAAGATCAAGAATGTATCTTTATACCCCATTCTTTGGAGAGTTATTAGAAATAAACCAAACTTAAATAATTTGCCTGGGGCTCTAGGTAGGTGTGAGATGTGCCAGAGAATTTAAAACAAAGAGCCTAACATCTCTCATTAGAGCACAGGCTACTCCAGCAACATTCTAATTGTGAGATTTTAGATAATCTCTGAGATAAGTAGTATAAGTATTAGTGATTGCACTTTATAGATGAAGCAAGTCATCTAAGATGGTTTTTGTGGATTGCTTAGCTAGTGAGATAAGGAACCAGTGCTCAAACTCAAGTCTTCTGATGTTTTATATAATAAACTGATTGTTTTTTTTTTTACTCATATGAATCTGATGAAGAATCACACAATCAGTGTTTTTGATAAGTCTAGAAAAGTTCTCTCTCACATCCAGGACTAATGCTTCAAGAAGACAGAATACCTGCCAATCATTCCTCAAGTTTACATATGGCCTCATAAACATACCTGCATAGGAAATGTCAACCATCATGACCTATATCTTTTAGGGAAAGTAACAGGATTTTTCTCATCTGCTAATGAATGTGAATGAATCTTCCTTAGAAGACTATGGATCATGACATGCAGCTTATTTGGTGTGTTCTGAATCATGTTTCATGAAAAGAGCCTCCCAGCTGTTACAAAGCCATGAATAGCTTGATTACTAAGTCAGTGAAAACCTATAGAGTCCTGCCTTCCTATCCTTTTGCCTCTTGGAAACTAATAAGAACTCTTCTCTCTTAAGGGAGAGTTGAACTGAATCTCACCAGAAAAAATTAAACTGAATCAAGCAGTTCTTGACACAATTATGGCAATAGCACAAGAGATGGAAGAGAAATTTACCTGATTCTCTATCAAATCTGAGATCATGTAGTCAGATTCTAGACTTATTTCTATGGATTAACCCTTTGGCTAAAAAACTCTAATAATGAGGAAAAAGTGATTTTTTTTTCTCTCATTGAAACTTTCACAAGACTTTGTGCTTATCTTCTTTATGGTAAACATTTAAGGCAAAATTAGAATACATATTTTATTTACTCTATGTCCAACATTCCATGCACAACAATACATATTGTCTCTTATTTATTAATTTGTTGGGTCATGTTAGTTGTGTCCAACTCTTCATTGCCCTATTTAGGGTTTTCTATGGTAAAGATACCAGAGTGATTTGCCATTTCCTTCTTCAACTCATTTTATAGATGAAGAACTGAGGTAAACAATATTAAGTAAACAATAATAAAATATCAGGATCACATAGCTAGTAAGTATCTGAGACTAGATTTGAACTCATGAAGAGTGAGTCTTCCTGACTCAAAGCCTAGTGTTTTCTACCTATTGCACCACCTAGCTATCCATATTTATTAACTTGTATTCTATTTTATTGTAGTTATTTGTGTTTGTGGCTCTCTGGTAGACTTTACATGGGGGTGAGGGCCCATGCTATCAGAAAAAGAAAACTAACTTTGGAATCCTGCATTCAAATGCCATTTCTAAAGCATAACGTGTGGTTTTGAGCATGTCACAATTTCCCTGGGCTTCAATTTCCTGGTCTGGAAAATGAAGTGGGAACTGAATTAGATGGTTCCTGATATTCTCTCTATGATGGAGTTATCCTGTCTTATATTTCCTATAATGCCTACAAATATATGACATTTATCAGACATTTAATGGATGGATGAATAGATTGTAAGTTCTTCAAGGGCAGGGACTCTCTTTTGAATTTCTTTATATCCTCAGTGCTTTTTACAGTGCCTGGGATATACTAGTGCTTACTAAATTTGTATTGACTACTAAAATGAATGAAAGATAGATTCAAGTCAATCCCAATATCCATGATAAAGGACGATGAGTCAGCTAAATACCATAGTATTTTTCCTGCTTCTTCTGAACTGACTAGTCAACTAGATAGTATATTCACTCGAGATATGGGGTTAACACTGCCTTGAAAGAACTGAAGATAATGACACAATTCAAATGAATTTTTTCCTTCCATCAGACTGACTGGTACTACTACCAAAAACCTTGTAAGGGGCTATTAATGGTTAGGTTTCTGAGGTAGTGTTTACTTTTTCCACAAAAATGTCCAATTACAACATGCTGCCCAATATCCAATTACAACATCATGATGGTGGGCCCAATAAAAAACAAGAAAAGAACCACAAGTAAGCCAATAGATATTTTCCATGGCATCTTAAAATTTCTACCTTATCTTTTGCCTATCTAGTAGAAGTCAATCCTCTTGAGAATATAGAAGGCCTTTTAAAAACATATCAAATGTGGGACCTAACTTCTCAGCACAGTATTCTAAAGCTCCTTCTATAGAATTTAATGTAAAATGCAATCTCAGCTGAAATTTGGAATGTGGGCTTGTTGGGATAACTATTTACTAAATTTAAAAAAAAAACTTTTTTTCATTTACACTAGAAATTTCAAACAAATGTATTTATTATATGCTTTAATTCACTTGTTCAGGGCAACAGAAAACTTCAATAAGACCATTATATAATCATTAAAAACTTAATTGTGTTAAAAATATCAATAAAAATTAAATGTTTCAAGGTCACATCTAGAAAGGTCTCTTTTGAAGACCCTCCTGATTTATCTTATATTCTTGTTTGTCCAAGCATAACAAATGAAGCTATAAGGTGCACTCAGGGCCCAAAGTCATTGTGTGGACATTGCAAAGCAGGAGGACCTTTTACTGGGATTCTAAATTCCTGAGGAGGGAGTTTCTATAGATCTCAGCAAGCTGATCCTGCATGGAAGGAAGAGCTGACACAGCAAAACAGCCAGAGGGAGAACAGAGGAGCCATAAGGGGGGGAGAGAAGAAAAAAAAAGGGGGGGGGGAGTGTAAGAAAAAATGTTACCTTTTTCCCTATTTGCTTTTTATGTCCATATGCCCATATGAAAGTATTCACAGAATGCAAAACCAGGTGAAGATTCAACTAAATAATTGCACACATATCCCCCTTCCAAAACAAACAAATTAAAAAAACCCTCTTTTTTTGCACATCCAGCCTAATTATGGAAAGAAACCGCATTTCATTTGTATTTTGGGTCCCCCATGGGAAATAATAAATTCTTGGTGATTAATGGCATTTTATGCACTCTTGCCATTAAAAACATTTTCTGCTCTTGACTCACAACGGAAGCGACAACTTGAATTTTATTGTTCCATTTGCTTTTTTCCTTTCCTGGGTGAGCTGGCACTGGATTTAGAAGTTGAAAGTTTATAGAGTCAGCAGAAGCCCAAGAGAGTGAGAATCAGATCTGAGCCAATGAGATTATTGCCAAATGTGTACCTTATTTGAAAATACGGGTTAGGATAAGGGGGAGAAGGAAGGAGAGAGAAGGAAAAGAAGAAAAGGAAGGAGGGAAGGAGGGAAAAGAGAAATAGAGACAGACAAACAGAGACAGGAGGGAGACACACATGCATAGGGGAGGCAGGGTTAATAAGAGAAAAAGTAATTGGCTTCATTTGTTAGTTTGCCTTTTTTTAAAACAAAAATACAAAAAAAAAAAAAGTTTCCTTGTTGACAGTTTCTTAAACCCATTTTTTTCCTTTTTTTTTTTTTTTTTTGGCCTGCTGAAAGGACAAGCTGACATTGTCCCAGAGTATTACAGAAGTAAGGCTTCAGTAGATGTTCAAGAAAATGTAGCTGTTACAAGGTATACAGGACTGGGACTGAAAGGTTGGAAGTCAAGAGTGAAGGGAGGGGGAAAGGATGAGAAAATTGTTGCCAAGTGTATCTCCATTTCTTTCTTTCTTTTTTTCTTTTGTCTTTCAGCAAGTCCTATAACTTTTATCTTGGATCTTGTCTAATTAAACAATGAAACTTTTTTGTTTGTTTTGTTTTTAAGCAAAGTTTAGTTGAACTTTGAAAATGACAATGTTGCTTTGTTGCAAAGATGATGGTATCTGTGGATGATAAAATAAAGGGCATCACAACCTGATTCAGTTTTCATCAATCTTGTGCATATGGAGTTTTGGTCTTATTCTTTACCTCTAAAATGAGAGTTTTCTTCCACTATAGAGAACTGAAACAATTAGATACTGGGTCTCAGATCTGTAAAACCCAGAACTGGTGTTGGGAGAGAGCTTCTAAAATCCTAGCAATGGGGTAGCTAAAAATTGTCTCCTCCATTGTTCCTACCTCATTGTTTCAGTTTCTGAGTTGTCTGGGTGCTTAAGTGGGAATAGCAAATACTCAAATTGGACTTGAATTTATACTGATGCATAGTGAAGTGAACAGAATCAGGAGAATGTAGTACACAGTTAACAGCAATAGTGTTGGATGAAGAACCATGAATGACTTTGCTATTCTCAATAATACAATGATTCAAGACAATCCCAAAGGGCTAATGATAAAGCATACTATCCTCTGGAAAAGAACTGATATTTTTGAATACAAGCTGAAGCATGCTATTTTTCACTTTCTTTCTGTCATTTTTTTTTCTTTTATTCCAGTATTCCAAAATGACTATTATGGAAATGCATTAAATAATTGTGCATATATACCCTATATCTGATTGCTTACTCTCTCAGGGAGGGTATTGAGGAGGAAGGGAGGGATGGGATTTGGAACTCAAAACTTTAACTAAAGATTTATTTTATTGAAAAAATGGACTTTTGTAGCATCTTTGGAATTTAAAATATCATTGTTTTTAAGTTTGATCCTAAAATCTTGATCCTGAAATTGGAGGCAAATGACTGTGTTCTTCATAGAATAAGTCCACACAGAAACAGGACCAAAAGATTTAGAGCTAGTAATGATTTTAGATATCATTTAGGTCCAATCACATCAGTTTAGGTAAAGAGCAGGAGAAATCCTCCTCTATTTACTTGTTTTCTCCCCTTTGGTACTTAGTAATGGGAGTAACCCTAAGCAAAGATAATGGCTAATTGGTCTGATGATAGATACTCACAGATGAAAGACAGCTTAGAGGCCATGTAGTCAACCCCCATCATTTTACAAAGGAGGAAATTAAGATACAGAGAGCCTATGTCACCTTCTCAAGGTGGCAGAGCAAGGCTTCAGACCAAAATTCTGCAATGCTAAATCCAATTTTTCACGTTTCCCCCTCTAAGGTCCTGATTTCTAATCTTCTCACCTCTGCCCCACCTTCCAAGTTTAGATGTATCACATACGTTTCATTTTCTATGTTCCAGTTTCACTATTGTCAAAAGAGGAACACAACCATCACCAGCTCCTTTCTCCTTGTGGCTTAGAAAAATGAAGTCAAAAGAGCTAATCTGTTTAGGAAGAGAAGCATTTCTTTGAATGTTTGCTCAATAATTACTGAAGCCAAGTATAGCCACTCTGAGCCATTTTGGGGTTTCTTTTTTTCACATTCAACTTTAACTTAGCAGCATCTAATATTTCTTGGCTTCCAAACTCCAGGCGATCATCACTTAAGTGTATATTTTATAGGAATTTTATAAATCTGATTTTCTAGATTTTTCATGACAAGTAGCCAATCACTGCCTTTTCACTTTTTTTTTTTTTCTGGTTTATGTTTCTTTTCTCCTCCAATTCTCTGCCCCTGTTTTTTTTTATGCAAAACAACCCAAGACTTGAAATTGAAGAACCCATCAGAGATGTATTCATTTCTAATGAGGAGGATGTTTTTGAGAGTGGATAGGGAGGGAATGGTCCAGAAACTTTCAACATTAATGATTTTAAAAGTCACTTTACCTAATGAGTTAAAAGCAAATTCCAGCTCTTTGCTACTAGACCCCACCTAAGAATTCACTGAGTTTGCATAAGGATGAATATGATTAGAAAGCAAAGGTCTTCATTTTGTTGTCCCTGAAACAGAAAGCAAATTATCTGCTTGTTTAGTCCACTCTGAGTAAATTGCATCCAAGTTCCTCACTACCCCTGAGGTGACCTTTCCTGAAAGCATATCCCTTCAAACATTTGAATTCTGTGAGTTAGTAGTGAATTTGTGAACCTTTTCCTCAGTAGATACCTCTCCCCTCCCCCTTAGTGGCCTCTGCCTTTAAAAACTCACATGAAGTCTCTTACTTTTGTTGTAAATTTTGCCAGAACATCCAAGCTTTATGAGATACCTTGGCAGGGCCCAAGTTGGAAAATAAATGGAAACAATTCACATTTAGCCTAGGAGCCAAAATGAGAGCCTGCATTTTTCAGAAGTTTGTATTTGTTTGTTTTCTCCTTGTAACCAGAGGTATACTTCCCCCTCCCTAGTCCAGAAAGAGAGAGAGACAGAGAGAGAGACAAAGACAGAGAGACAGAGAAGAGAGAGTTCTGTACTGGGGGCCTAGTACAAGGGGAAAGGAAGGATGTGGAGGAAAAGGCAAGTGCCCTTTTTGGTGTTAACTAAAAAGGAAGAGATTTCTTAGAAGTATCAAATTTCTCTGCCAAACAAACAAAAAATAAAGGGACTTAGTTTACTGACAAAGCTGGGGGGAGGGGAGGAGGCTCATTAAAATGGATGACTTCGAAGATTCCAGGCCTCTCTTCCTTTAACCAGGGCCACCCAGCCAAGAATCCGCTGAGCTGTTAAAAACATCATGTTGCTGTAGTGTTGTAAAACATGGCACGGCTGTTGCCATTGCAGACCCGCCAGGTCTTTAGTAGCAATGACTAGAGACTGGAGTTGACTTGAGAACACAGTCTGCCCTTTTACCAGGGGTAATTATGAAGATGGATCTCAAAATGTACCTCAGTATTTTCCATCCCCTAGCCCTTGTCCCCCAAAGAAAGAAATGGAGCCAGCTCAGGCCTGAGGCGGAATTCTGTTTTTCTTAGAAACCTGCGACTCTGCAGAAGTGTGCCTTTATTTTTGGCACAAATTACTGCAGCAAATTACATAGCTTATCAGATGTGGTTTGTTAAGCTCAGTGGAGAAACCACCACAAGGGCTAGTTCTCCTTGTTGTCTGCTTCTAGTTGGGAACTGGGTATAAATCAGTGTCTCACTGTTGTACAAGAACAGAGACCCAAATAATAAATGTGTCCAGTGTGTGTCCTGCATGCAAGTTAACATCACTCCATCTTCATCAAGAAGACCTGTGTTGCAAAAGAAATTATGATTTGACCGGAGGGATCAAAACTAAACTTGATTCTCCAAACCACAGATTAGAGACTGGGCCATGTAAACCCACAGAGGGAAGTAAGCCACCAAGTCAATTCAAGGGAAGAACCAAGGAAAGTTTCAGAGGAAAGATTTTTCCCCATTTGGTTGGTTGGGGAAGACACAGGATTGGATCCTCCCAAGAGTGGCAGGGAAACAGGAGTAAGTAGAATGTTACTTTTAAGCCCCACCCTTAACTATTTATATATTGTCTCAGGCTTTTATAATTTACCTCAGTCATTCACTCAAATGAAGGATGAGATTTCTCTATAATATTGACTTAAGAAAAATTTGAAATTTCCTACTGACCTGAAAAGAATAATGTTTTAAACAATTGTGAAGGGGTCTGAATTTCAATATATATTAACATTTTGAATCACTATTAAGAAAAATTTCCCTACCACTGTAAATCTGGAATATATAGCTATAAAGATTTACCTAAGGCTGTAAGACAGTAATTTTCTTAAGGATACATAGTCTATAATTGTCAGAAAAGGGACTTGAACAAGTTCTGCTTGACATTTAAGGGCAGCTTTCTAACCAGCAGGCTATACTGCCTTACTTGGAAAGAACAATTTATAATTGTAATAAACAACCAATAATTTAAGTGATTTGTATGGTACAAACCTCATTCAAGATATTCCATTGTTATACTGTTTTTTATCTCCATATCTTACTTCTTTCAAGATTCAGTTCAAGAGACATCTTTTTTTATATATTTTTTCTGGCTATACATGTATATAAATTTTAACACATATTTATGAATCATGTTAGGAGAGAAAAATCAGAACAAAAGGGAAAAACCATGAGAGAAAGAAAAATAACAGAAGAAAAAGGAAAAAAAGTGAACATAGTATATGTTGATTATATTTGGAAGAGACATCTTTTATAAAAAGCCTTTCCTGACCTTCACTTTAATTGTCTTTCTAGTTGCTGGTGCCTTTTTTCCTTCTATTTAGTATCTATTCTATATGTGAACATACACACACACACACACACACACACACATATTTGTCAGCTTCTTGGGACAGACTCTAAGTCCCTTGAGGACAGGGAATATTTAACTTCGACATTGTATCCTAAATACTTAGCACAGTGTCTGGCACATAGTAGATGCTTAATAAAGGACTGTTTTTTTTATTTCAATAATGGAGTCTTTGTTTACATAGTTTTTAGAGTCCAAGTCTCATTCACTCAATCATTCATTCATTTGTTCAAAACCACTAATTCCAAACTACAAAACACTACAAAAGGTTGTATAATTTGTATTTATTTTGTGCATATTCTGTTTCCTCAAATTGCAGAATGTTGGAATATACTCAGATCACTTAACATGGAGGCACCTGCTCCTGGGAAAAGACATTCTGTGTTCCTCTATCACATAAGTGGCAATAGCTTCTTTATATTGACTACCTAGCTGGAACAGGCTGTCTTTTAAAACTACCAGAAAGGGACACTGATGAGCAGAGAAAGGACTACCTTCCTGAGAAATGGACCTAGGACTTTTGTTGAGGATGAGTCCCCAGTGGAACCAAAATCATCAAGCCAAGGTAACTTGGGAGCCAGGATTCCAAGCTGGATGTATTATTAAGCCAATTTGGCAGAGAAGCCTTGAGATGCCAGAGTGCCTGGGACTCAAGCCCAAGGCAGGCTTTAGACTTATGACTTGAGACTGTGATATATAGGAACTGAATCAAACTATGAACTTAATTCCCTTCTCAGATCATGTTTGCATATTTATTGTTAAACCTTTGAAATATTTTCTTGTGGGTGAAAGCTTCTTCAACTTGGTTGAATGGAAGTGGGGTAAAGAGGACCTCCTACAATTGAAAGAACACAATTCCTCGGAGTTGGAACCAATGGTAGAGAACCTAGACACCTCCAATTCCTTTAGGAATACTAGAGAATTCCAAAAGAGAGGTGAAATGTAATATACCTAAACATTAGGTACTGAAGATCAGAGTAATCACTGTCATATTTTATACATGTACACTCTGTCTCCATTAATAGAATATCAGTTGTTTAGGCTAAAAAAAAAAAATGGGAGGAGGGCTCATCTTTGTATCCCTGATTAATAAGTGCTTGTTGATTAGTTGTACACTTCAAATTGATGTAAAAGGGTTATAAAGGGAGAAAATCAGCATTTATATGGCACCTACTAGTGCCAAACCAAAATATCTTTTATTTAGGTAAGTGCTAAATACATTTTACAAATAATATCTTATTTGATCCTTACAACAACCCTATGAGGTAAATGCTATTATGATCCCTATTTTACAATTGAAGAAGGTGACCCAGCTAGTTAAGTGTTTGAGGTCAGATTTGAATTTAGGTCTTTCTGATTCCAGGCCTAGCACTATATGTTCACTATGCTACTGTGCTCTAAATAGAGCCTGGCAGGTTACACAGAGCATGCACAGGTAATCCCTGCCGGGTTCCAGTTTATGGTATGAAACTCTGGAGACCTGCTTCTGACCAGTGATGATTGAGAATCTTGTACTCTATGCTGATGAAAAGTTCTCTGGCTTCTGAGCTAGAAAAATTTGACTTGGGAATTGCTGAGACAGAAGTTAGCAGCTATACAAAAGGGGAAATCTCTCCCTTTGTTGTTCTCTTCCTTTTTACTTTTTGAAGGTTTTGAGAACCTGAGAACTTTGTGGAAGAAGGTTGATTGCCAAGTCTCCTACCCAACCACCATGTGTCTATGAACACACAGCCATCATCGTTACTTTTTGTTTGTTCTTTGCCAATCTTGAGTAACATAGTTTCCTGGATGAAATTGTCCAGATAGTAACTTTTGTGAGCTTCGAAAAATCTGAAGATCAAGTGGTGGCAATAGCACTGTTGAACTGGCCAAGGAAAGTAGAAGTGCATGCATCAGGAGTAGAGAAATACATGGATTATATGGAGAAACCGAAGGATCTTGGCAACTTCCAGGAGTTTCAAGGAAGAGAAAAGTGTCTGCTATTCTTTGCTTGGATCCTCAGAATCTAGCTCAGCAGCCTGTCCACTAGGGAAACAACACTTAATGGAAGTTTCTACCAAGAAAGAAAGGATCTTTGGCCCGGAAAAAGTGAGTTATCCCTTCATCCTAAATATATACCTTATAGTTTGGATTCTTTATTAGTGTCTAAATAAAGTCATTATTAGAATAATTCATTCAGTCCCAATAATTGTTTACACAAAAGCAGGTTTCTATTTGGGGGGAAAAAATGTGTTTTTCACCTCAATGTAACCTTTATTTTCATGTGAAGGCCATTGAGAGACCTGACTAAACCTACACTAATACCTGAGAAACATGAGCTGCCTTCCAGGGATGATTCCAAGCCAAGGGAATTTGAGTTGGAGAATGCCCTTGGGTAGGTGTGGGAAGAGGAGAGATTGCTACATGGACTATGGATTAGCTTCAAGAGAAGGTAAATGGACTGGATCACCTTTGGGACATTTCAAAGTTCCTTTGAGGAATTCTTGAAACAAAGATCCACCTTTTTAACAGCTATATTCTTCCAGAACTATTGCATTGCTGTCAATCATAGAACACTACAATGCCTGAAAAATGAAAATTGAAGATCACCCAAAGGCAAAAGGAAAGTCAGGTGGTGGATATGGTGGGCATGAACAGGTTACAACACATTATAAACAAAGAATTACATAAGAAAAGTAGTATAAAGGATATCATAAAGGAAATGTATAAGATGGGCTGGTCAAGTGGCAGGAATGGTCATCCATGTGTTCCACTGGTATCCTCAAAATCTTAAGGGAAAGTAATAAGTTTCTCAGCATATTGGGTGGATCCACAGAATGAATAGGAATGGATGAATTGCTACCAGTTTTACTGGAGATCATAGATTCATTTGAGTACTAATTTAGAATATATGATTACCTTTATTTCATACACCTTTGGTTTGGGATCATCCCTGGAGGACAGCTGACAACTCTCAAGTATCCATTCAGGCTTAGTTCGTCTCTCTTAATGGTCCTCGCATGTAAATAAAGGTTATGCTGTGGTGAAAAATATATTTTAATATTAAGTAGAATCCTACTTTTTGGGTTAACTATTGTTGAAGCTGAATGAATTATTTCTAATAATGACCACATTTAGATGTTAGTAAAGACTCCAAAGTAATATTTTAGATAGATAGATAGATAGATAGATAGATAGATAGATCCAAAATAATATATGTGGGGGTGAGCCCTCAAACTTTTGGGGGGCTAAGCAATTGAAGTTAAGGAACTTGCCCTGGGTCACACAGCTAGAATGTTTAGTGACTGAAACCAGATTTAAACCCAAGTCCTCATGTCCCCAGGGCCAGTGTTCTATCCACTGTACCACTTGTCTGCCCTTGGAGCCCTTAAACTTGAAGACCTTCACCAATAATTCTCCCAACCCCAGTGCAGCCAAGATCAATTGAAATATTATTTGGAAATGTTTAGCAAAAAAATAACATAGATAATGTTAATTTGTGGAATTCTTAAGTCAGTAAGTCTCAGGAATGTGTTTCTATTTGAGTTTGACACCACTGCTGTAGTTAACAAAAAGATACAAAACATTGAGGTGACTTACTCAGAGTCATACACAAGTTAGTGAGTTAAGGAGGGTTGGGTGGGGGAAATTATATACATATACATGTGTATGTGTATATATATATATATACATATATATACACAAATATATTTTTATACACACATTTATATATATGTATACAAATATATATTTCATCACTAAGATTTCAGTATTGCTTTATAAAATTGCAAAGAAAATTTAGATTAATTTAAATTTTATTTTTTATATTTTTATTTATACAAGTAAAGAATTATTTAAAAATTGATTAGTTACTATAGCTAACAATAGTATTGAGCTAATTGAGTATTATAAACAAGCTCCAGTTACTTACAATTTCTTTGATGTTATTTTTATTTGACTGTAAGCCCCTTCAGAACAGTCTGTATCACATCTATCTTCATATCCCCAGTGCTTTGCATAAAGCAGGTCTTAACAAATGTTTGTTGAATTAAAGTTCACTAAATGAATCATCATAACTTTATAACTGAATATATATTAGAATCTGAAAAAGATGGAGGAGGGGAAAAAAAAAAACCTATAAATTTGTAAGTCTGAGGAATCAGGTACTGTTTCCTAAAAGGTAGTACCCAGAAAGAGATGATTGTAGAGAGAAGATGAATTTGAGAGGCAATATATCACAGTTGATAGAATGCCACTGAGAAGATCTAGTCTGAATCCTGCCTCTGACGCTTTCTAGCTATGTAAGCCTAAGCAAATCGCTTAATCTTTCTCAGCCTTAGATTTTTCATCTGTAAAAATGGGGGAGGTAATACCCACCTTATGGACTTGGATTGGGCCTTAAAAGAAATATTGTATATAAAGTATTGTGCAGCTGTCAATTGGGCAACCAAGTGACACAGTGGAAAGAGTATTGTACTTCGAATCAGGAAGTGGCATCTTGATGAGTTCAAATCTGATCTCAGACACTAGTGATATGTGACTCTAGGCAAATTCTGTTTGCCTCAGTTCTTTACCTGTAAAATGAGCTAGAGAATAAAATGGCAAACTACTCTAAAATCTTTGTCAAGAAAACACCAAAATTGGGTCACCGAGTCAGATATGACTGAACAATGGATGTCAACTGGTATTATGACATTCAGATCAAAAATGTGCAAATTTCCCGTTAGAGTCTATTCTTGAAAAAAGACCTAATATTTAATGAAGCAAAATTCAGCAGATTATTCACATGAGAACATGAGTTCTAAAAAACATGTTGCAACTGGTTTCTAAAAAAAGAGAATAGATTCTCTTTAAAAACCATCTTATATGGTTTTTAATTTTAAAACTTTAATTTAATTTAAATTTTTTATTTTAAAATTGGTTAATACTTCTGTGTTGCATTACAGTTTTTAAGTTATCTTCCTTGAAACAACCCGGTGATGTATATGGTGCATATTTAATTATTCCTATTTTACAGATGAAGAAACTAAGGCTCAGAGAATTTGAGTGGCTTGTCTGAGATCAAACAGTAAATGGCAACATTGGGATTAAAGCCCAAATCTTCTAAAATATATATCCCTCCATATAATCTCACATCTAAGATGATTTCATGAAGTGTACAAAAGTTCAAGAAAAATAACTCAGAGTATCATCTAGAAAGACCACTTGTATTTAAATTTTCCTTTTGTTTTCGTGAAAGGCCAGCGATTAATTCTAGGGCATGAAGTGAAGCCCATCTATCACTCAAGGATAGTAAGGATTGTCTTGTTTGGTTTAAGAAATTCTAATACATATCCACCCAAAGGTTTAGGCAAGACATACTTACAAAAATTAAATTAACTAATTAAAGTATCATAGTTCAGATATGAAATTCTAGAGAGGTTTATTCTAAGAGAAAGCACAAAGAAATTTCTTCTTTGATTGTTTATTATTATTAAAAAGCAAGTTCTATTAGATGCTTATCATAATACTCTTGTTCCTTGATCTAGTAAATATTATTATTTTTATTTTTTACTTTTTGCTGAGGCAATTGGGGTTAAGTGACTTGCCCAGAATCACATAGCTAGGACATATTAAGTATCTGAGGACGAATTTGAACTCAGGTTCTCCTGACTGCAGGGCTGACACTCTATCCACAGTAACATCTACCTGCCCTATAGTTATTATTTCTTAACTGGTGAAGCCTGAAACAATGAAAAGACAATGATAACCTCCATTGGTAAAAGGAAATGTGAAAATTCACCAAATTTCACCAAAATGTGAAAGACAAATCACTTTTTTAATGGATTATTAATATTACATGAGCAGTCAGAGCCTCTGCTAAAGAATAATAGCTAGCATTTATAGTTTAAAGATTGCAAAACATTTTATAAGTATTTTATCCTAAAATCTCTTAAAGATAACTTATTATCCCCACTTTGGAGATGAGGAAACTGAGGCAGACAGAGGTTAAATGACTTTACTAGACAGAGCAATAAATGACAAGGGCAGAATTTGAACTCAAGTCTTCTTGATTCGAAGTCCAGCTCCATACTAGCTACCCTTAAAAGTTCCACACCAAAGATGATAAGTCCTCTTTTAAAAGAAACAGAAAAAGGGAGACACAGTGACCTAAGCAACTTCATAAATTTTTCATCAACGGTAAATTTAACACCTTCTAAAGATTCTCAAAGAGAGAAGTGAAAAAGTCACTAAATGAAGCTGGGTGGGGCATAGAGTAATCTTAGTGGGAATTAGAGCATTCTGTTGGCACTCAATAGCTGAGAATTGTGCAATAGCGTAGCCTTGAAGGAGTTAAAAGAGTTCACTGAGCAAAAGAAAAACCTAAAGGGTTATCACATAATGGGTGGGGAACAAGCATCATCATTGTTACCAATGACAAGTTATGGCCCAGATGTGGCAGAAAAGGTATCATCTGAGATGTATGATAAGAAAAGAAAATGGATTGGTCACATAATGAGAAAGATACATAATCTATGGATAGTCTGAGGGATGCATTAGAGACAGACATAGAGATATTCTTTTAAAAGGAGAAGGTCCCTTTAGTTTTAGCTCTATGGAACAATTCATAGAAAAGTATACAACAGCATGAGAAGGGTTCAAAGTAATGTGATTATCTATAGAAGGAGTACCCATGACTATGGTCCATGAAACCCACAACCAACAGGATATTCCTAAAGGGTAAGATAAATTTAGACAGATTCAGTTTTCATTTCATGGTTTAGGGAAAAAAAAAAAAGACCCTAAGTTGGATAGAACTGAGGGTATCATTGCTTCTAGATTGTCACCACCAATATATCCTGAAGCCACATGACACAGTTTTCATTCCCCATCTCTTTTCCCCTCCTAACAATATAGTTGGCCTTGAGAGTGTCAGGAAGAACACAAATACCCAGGGGGCTAAACAAACCAGGTCCAAATTCAGAGTCATATCGAATTCCTATTGTGTCCCATGAGGCAGCCAAGTCTCCAGGGGCTGAGACTGCTGTAAAAACATGGAAGAAAAACTTTTCTCCAAAGCCATACTAAACATCATTACCCAGACTCCTCCAGCATCTTTCTCTTCTTTCTGCTTTCTTGATATTTTTGTATAAAAGCAAGTAGATATTCTGATTTGCCATTACATATTAATGAATAAGAGAGACCCTTGCACAACAGGCTTTTATGGTATGAACCATGTTTTTGTCATAGTGTGGGTTTACTTTCATGTCTAAATTTATTTTGAGCTTATTCTTGTTTAAAAATTACATCCTGAGGCTACCCACTTGGCATAGACAGAAGTGTGAAATTATAAACCTAAGGGGAGAGGGGCAGGAATCAAGTTTTCTACTTGCTTTGTACCACAAGCACAAGATTCTGAACATCAACCCAAAGTAATAAGAATGGGTTCTACTTATTCTTTTCCATTCTCCCTCAGGCATTGAATATATTCACCTTTATCTCATAAAAATCCTACCTATATTTGAGACTCTGCTCAGGTCTCACCTCCTACATAAGTTCTCTCCTTTCTTTCTTTTTTTTGGGGGGGGGGTCTAGAAGAGGGATTGAGGTAATTGGGGTTAAGTGAATTGCCCAGGATCATAAGTGTATGAGGTCTAATTTGAATTCAGAGCCTTCTATTTCAGTGCTAGGGCTCTAAACACTTTACCATCTACCAATCTCTAGCTGCCCTCTCAATCTCTCCAGTTGCTTGTGCCATCTCTTCATTCCCACCCCCACCCCCAAAGAGTATATATTTTATATTTCCTTATTTCTGTATGTTCTTTCTACTTAATAGAATGTAAGTTCCTTGAGGGTAGGGCTGTTTCATTTTTATCTTTGAATGCTGAACATTTAGAATTATATGTGACACACAATAGGCATTTAATAATACTTAGTAGAAATACTTTCTTATAAGAGATAGCTTAAGAGGAAGGAAAGGAGGGGAGATGCAAAGAGAAATTTAGGTTATATAAAAAAAGATTTCAATAAAATTAATGGTTAAAAATGAGTAATGAATTGGACTGATTGACCATTCCTGATTGTGGTCACCCTAAATAAGGAGTGAGGAACAGTGTTATTTCATCCAAGAGAATTATTAAGGGGACAACTAGATAGTACAGTGGATATGGCCCCAATCCTAGAATCAAGAGAAACTGAATTCAAATCCAACTTCAGATATTTAATACTTACTAATGTAATACTTAGCAAGTCACTTGACTCCAATTGCCTAGGGGAAAAAAATTATTAAGCAAACTAGGGGGGAGGGAGGCTGAAGGGAGAGAGAAAAAAGATTTTTGTTGTTGGCTTTTTGGGTAGTTTTTGTTTTGTTTTAATATTGCAATAGAAAACAATAAATTCCCAGCAAGAAGAGCAGATTGGGGAGGCATTATTGAGAAGATACAAGCTTCTCATTAATAACAAAGAAAAGGGAGCTGAGCAAGGGGCCAGGGGACAGAATCTTGGAAAGCATTATACTTGCTTTATCAAAATATGGTAAACTGTAAGATCTAAAAATGAGCAAGAGCCTAGCCTACAAACAGTTATCATTACTGCCCAATGGTAAGCTTCCTCAGCTACTGAGAAAGAACAGCCAAGTCACATTCCAAGCCCTAGTCAGCAACACATCTGTTTCATAATGTACCACTTTGTTATGAATTTTCTATTCTATTTCTAGTTCCTAAGAAGCTTTTATTATGAGATTCTCTTTTCTACGGTTATTTATTTTACCAGTGCTAACTGAGGAAGAAATTGGGGGTTCAATTTTAGTCTGCTTCCCTCCCACTAATTTCTAGTATCTATTACTCTTGGCAAATAGTGTGTTGTGGTAGACTAAATTCATAGGCATTTGTAAAGTGCCTACTACATCCTTGTTTGCCAGGCTCCCAAGATTCTTAACAAGGGGGTCTGTGACTTTTTTTTTTTTAAGTTGTGATGACTATTTCAATGCAACTGATTTCCTTTGTAATCCTATGTATTTTATTTTTTGTATTTAAAAAAAAACATTATTCTGAGACAAGGTCCAAAGGCCTCCTTTACACACACACACACACACACACACACACACACACACACACACATTTAAAAATCTAAAACTACAGAAACAACAACAAGACAATGATATGATCCCTACTCTCAAAATAAAGTTTATATGCTCACTGGGAAATATAATACCAGACTTAAAATAGAGGGTAACAGAAACATACCAGATCAAGTTTTCTAGGCAAATTTAAAGGAGAGAACATTTTTTCAAGAGATCAGGAACTTCAATAATACGGTCACCATTTTACTAGTGAGAATATTTAATAAGGACTAATATGAATGTAAAATTTCAGGAAATTTTCTAGTTCGATATACCCATATAAATCCATTTAAAATAAATTCCACAAATTGAAATTCTAATTCTCAACAATAATAGACATGTAATAAAAAGGAGGCAATTAAGCATACCACTCTTACCAACAGGTCCGTTTAACATGAGATAACCTGTATTCCCTCCTCCATTCCAAATAAAAGACAAAAAGAAGTAAAGGAAAAAAGAAAGAAAAGTTATGATGAAGAAATTATGAGAGAAAAAGAGAGACCTCAGAGGCCTTCAAGTCCAAATCCTTCATCTAGCCCACTATCCTTCAGGAAACTGAGGCTCAAGGCTAAGTGTCTAATCACACAGGTAACATTCTGTTATATTTTTATTTTGAAATGTTCGCTCTTATTTGTGTGTTCCTCTTATCTTCTCAGATAGATCTTAATGTTCTTGAAGGCAGGAACCATGTTTATATCCCCTCTGCAATGTCTAACAAATGGCACTCAAAGAATTCTTGTTGATTGAATGCATTTCATGTGGGTGTGCTTTTTCTCCACACACCCATACTTCCCTCCCAACCCTAGAAATAGAGTAATGTTAAAAACACACAAAGTCCTATCCAGAGCTGACACCCCACCCTTCCCTGATGCAAGGAGGGATGGGGGAGGGAAGGAAGAGGAGAGGAATTGGCCTTTGCTCACTAAGAATAAGAAGAGTTCACTAATTCCCTAAGGGCTAAAATCCTTATTGCAATGCTCAATGGACTCTACCACTAAACTGGGTGTCTTCAAATATTGCAGGGGAGTACTAGGAGCCGGACCTGGGAGGTGGGGGAAGTTTGGCAGGAAGGATTGTTCTTCAATGTTCTCTTTTAAAATGTAAATGTATTGAAAAGCTGAAGCCTCCACATATATTCTGTTAATAATTTACCATCTGAAACCATTAAAGATGTTGACAAAAGCTTTTCCATTTGCCGTCTATGGGTGATTTGAAACCACTCATTACCTTTATTAGCTACTGGATTATTTCAGTGGAGCTGCAGAAGCAGTCTGACTAAGCGTTGGACAGAGGCTTTGGCCTGAATGTGTAACTGAGCTGATTCCAACTCCGTTCTGAGACCAATTCCCAGGATGATCTTTGGCCCCTGCACCTCTATAAAGTAGGAATGAATGATACTTGCCAACAGATAATGTTTATAAAATCAACCTGGGAGTCCTGTATGAGAAGGGACATATTACAAATAAAATATTGTTCCTCAAAGACCCACAGCAAGATGGTACAAGTGCCTGACCTACACCCACTGAAAATTACAAAGAAGCAGTCTCAAAACCCACATATTCTTATACCTACAGATGATTCAAGACATGCTGTATCTGATATTGTTGCTGAGAAAGGAGCAAGCAGCTCACATGTCCATGAAGCATGCACACATTACCTCTTTGGGGCCATTATCAGCAGCAGTAATAATCCCTCACACTTAGAGGATGGTTTTTAATTTTAGAAAGAGAAATTGGAATAGAAATTCAAAGATCTAGGTTCTAGACCTTACTTAGTTTCAAATTTGATATATGACCTCACACAGATTACATGGCCCACTTTGTACCTCAGTTTCCTCATTTAATTAGATAAAAGATCAGACTAGATGGCTTCAAAGGTCCCTTTCCAACTTTCAGTCTCTGTTGTTCTCAGAGGGGAATCATAATAGCCACCTCCCTACATCACAGGGTTGTTGAGAGGATCAAATGGAATAAAGAAATTGTATCCAAAACCAGTAATGGTCAGGAGGAATTAATGCACTTCCATGAAGTAGAATACTCTCAGGATCAAGTCCTTCATCTCATTAATTCTGACAACATTTCTGTGAGGTGGGCAAAGGCAGATGGGATTATCACTCTTCTGTCTTACAGAAAGAGATAAATGGAAGCAAAGAGCTTTAATGATGTACCCAAGGTCACAGAGCCAACCACTGGCACAGGCAGGACTAACTTTGGCCAGGAATTCATAAGCTCCATGCACTCAACCACACCTACAATTTTCTTTCTTACTCAGTAGCCTAACAACAAACACCCTTAGATTCTCCAGGAGGCTCAGACTATTTTGATACTTTCACTTCTCCCAACCAAACCATAGAGCGACAAGATACCAGTAAACCTATTACGAGAGGGGGACAAGAAAAGCAGAAATTTTATTGTGTCATTGTGAACATAGAGAAACTCAGCTAAAGATGGGATTAGAGACTTGTCCTGTTAGCTAAATATCTGCCCCTCTTCCCGCCCCTCCCCTCAGGCCTGGAAATTACCTGTACTCATTTTCTCCATATTTTGTACACACAGTACTCATAGGTGTACATGTTTGCCATGATAGAATATGTGGCTTTCATTTTTGTTTTCATAATCCTCAGCTCTTAGCACTCTGCATGGCACATAGTAGGCACTTCATAAATAGGTATTGATTGACTGACTTATTTAAGCCTGAGTCTTCCTGGCTCCAAGCCTAGCTCCAAGGTTGGCCAAAACTGCCATCAGGTCAAAACACATATGTAGACACAACTATCTCAACAAGGCCATCGTAAGTCATGCTTTAATTCTCAAGACAGCAGTAGCTCTCAATTTTTCAAAGCTGATCCTTTAAGTAGCTCCTCTCATTTGTCAGATCAACAATCTTTTCATTGTCCTTTTTTCTTTCTCAACCTCAAAATTACCACCTCCTTACCGCCCACCCCCACATATATACTCTCTACTCTCCTCCTCTCCCTTTCTCCTAGCACCAACTATTGAGAGAAAAAAGGAGAGGGGAGGAGAGAGAAAAAAAAAAGAGAGGGAGGGAGGAAGAGAGAGAAAGGAAGAAAGAGGGAAAGGGAGGGAGGAGAGGGGGAGGGGAGGGAGGAAGAGAGAGGGGGGGAAGAGAGAGGAAGAGGAAAGGAGAGGGGAGGAGAGGGACAGGGAGGAGAAGGGGGGGAAGGAAGGGGAAGAGAGGAAAGGGGAAGAGGGGAGGAGAAGAAAGGGGAGGAGGGGAGGAGAAGAAAGAGGAAAAAGGGAGGAGAAGAAAGGGGAGGAGGAGAAGAGAGGAAAGGGGAGAGGAAGGGAGGGGAGGGAAGAAAAAGGGGAGGGGAGGTTAGGAAAAGGAAGGGAAGGAGAGGAGATGGGAGGGGAAGGAAGGGAAGGAGAGGAAAGGGGAGGGGAGAGATATGGGGGGTAGAACATGAGAATTAAGAGAACTGATTGAAGGGAAGTTTTGTGTCTATATTTGTGTTTCTATCTCAATATCTCTCTGTATCCATCTCTTTTCTCTGTGTCTCTGTCTCTTTTACTGTGTCTCTGTCTCTGTCTCTTCTCTCTGTCTCTCTTTGTGTCTGTATGTCTCTAACAACCCTTATCTCCCTCCAGTTCATTTGTGGCTCCTGAGATTGTATTGGGAGTGGCTCCTGAACACATGGAATGTAGCTTCCCCTGAACTAAGCTGAACAGCCTATCTCCTTTAGTACATTTAAGAGTGCCAGAATTTTATCCAAGAAGCCCCTGAATTGCTTGGGGATCCAAAGTAAACTGGGGGGCTGAGGTGGTGATATGGGCCAAGAGGGAATCCTTTGCAAAATGTTGCTAATAAGTCCAGAATTTAATCGTAAACCACTGAATGCCCAGACAAAATAAAGTGTTTGTTCAAACCATGCTTTAGGAAAGTAGTGACCTGCAGCTGAAATTCATTAAATGAGTCAGCATTTTTAAACCAATACCCTAGGAGAAAAGGCTATATTTTCTACCGAAGAGAAGGGGCTGATTGCCTTTTGTTCTCCTTCCCTCCTTCATTTTTTCTCTTACAAACTCTTTCCTGGTATTCAGAAAGAGTTCTGGATTTCGACTCAAAAGACCTAAATTCAAATTAATTCTGACTGTCACAACCTGTATGACCTTGGATATATTGCTGCTCCTCTCTGGGCCTGTATAATGAACAAGGAAGAGTTAGACTAAATGCCCTCTACTCTACCTACCAGCTCTGGATCCATAATCCCACCTTCCCAGAATTCAGTTCAGCAACAACATACTGAGCACCTTGCTGAGCACTCCCACTGGACATTTTGACAGATTTCCTGCCCAGGCCAAGGCTGTATGCCATGTTAGCATAAAAGTGTTACTTTTTTTTTTTTCTTGCTGTTTTACAAGGAAAAATAACAAGTTTACCACAATGTTCCTACAAGAAGTGGGGAGAGATAGAAAGGGTTAGAGCTAGGGTTAAAACATTTTCTTTACTCTCTCTCTCTTTCTCTTTTTTTTTTTTCTCTCTCTCTCTGCAAAGAATACAAAATAAAACACTAGAAACTAGAAAGTCTCTTAGCTCTTGCAGTTCTCACTCCCAAGCAGGTGAAAGAGTAATAAATATTGAGAAAAACAAGTTAATCTGTATCCAAAGCTTTTTCAAGGGAAGGTTATTAAAAAAAAAAAAAAAAAACCACCACCTTCCTGTCAACTGTTGTTTGTTGTCAAGTTAAGCAAGAAAAGCTGGAATTTGAACTTAAAATTGTACAAAAAATACCATTGGGAAAGACAGTGCCACTTTTCACTAGCTTCCTTGGGGAGAATCAGTAGACAGAAAACTACTAAAGCCACAGTGACTACTGTCTTAAACATTAACAAATTTATCTGTGAATCCATAATAGATATTCAATTTAAGAAGTATTAAATATAATAAGAAGAAAAACTATCACATAATTTGGCTTGCAGATATTTCTTCCTCAAACATATGACTTACATCATTTATAAAAGTAAAGACTCAGCATCCCTGAACACAAGGCTTGCTTTCTTTCTTTTTATTCATTTTCCCCTCTTCCACTGGTTAGTAAGAGTATCATATGGATTCAGGAGATTACCCCCCCCCAAAAAAAAAAAGATAAAAGGTGAAAAGGAGGATGATGGGAAGAGGATCTTAGCTATTTCTAATTAATCTGTGAAAAATATGAAGCTATACTAGATATATGCATGTATGTTTTATATTACAAAGAGGTGGTAATTGTATAATATAGTGTATATTTGTACATATATACATATTTATAAATTAGCACAGAAGTACATATAAATTTAATGGAATTATGTTAGGTTCAATCATTGTTTTTTCCAAATATACTTTAATTTGTAACTGAAATTCTCTGTGATTTATTTACCTAATTGATTGTATATGTATATGTACATACATACACACACACACACACAATCTAAAGCAAACATTTATGCTAACTGAATTTCAGTGCCTCCAGACCCAAGGACCATTGTTTCTAGGCCATGCAGAAGCATGGGCCAGTGGGAATTCTATATATGGTACAAGGGCTACTAGTTAGATACCATCAAAGAAGGTTTTAAAGATTAAACTAGAGTATGTTGTTTTCATTGACCTTTCATTCCTTTATTATGACTGTAGCCAAAAGATTGGAGGCAGAGAGGGAAAAGGGGGGAAGGGGAGAAAGTATGATAAATGTGCTCCTAATTCTGAGTATTTTCCAAAACTACAGCTTTAAGATAAGATTTTTTAAAATAATAATAATAAATGAGTATAAATAAATAAATAGAAAAAACCCTCCTATTATAATCACCAATTTATTTCCTTTCTGATGTTTTGTAGGTTGTTTGCTAGTAAATAAATGTAAAGGAAATAAAAACCCATAAATCTTCAGCCCCATGGACCTTTTCTCTCTTGACTATTCTTTTCTTTTATGGCAACCTTTCTCCTGCCCTCTGCTATTGTCTGTGTGCCAAGCAGAAGGAGGGGGGAAGATTTAAGTGTTATTGGGCAGAAAAGTGAATGTTGTTGAAATTTGGGGATAAAAATTCCCTAAGTTATAACTCTCTTTGGTTGCTGCAACAGCCACTTTTCCCTGGGAATAGCTCTCAAGGTTTGACCACTGACCTTGTTTCAGCAAAATGTACGTCAGTGTCAAAACAAGGCCCTTGTGGTCAGGTCACCTGACATCTTTCATCGAAACAAACCCATAGGAGCTGTGATGTCACAGGCAAAATTTCAGCCAAAACAAAGGCATCCTATTTGTCTTTTATTAATCTTGTCATTTCCATTGGAAATGGCATTTTGGAGGCAGTGTATTATCATTATTTATTATTTGCAAAGGCCATAGTCCCTGACCTCAAGAAGTTTATAGTCAAAGAGATAAGAAATACCATACAGAGGGATACACATTCACAGGGGAAAGAATAAACACACAATCGCCTTCATTTTATTTTTCCACAAATGGAAAGATTTGATCATAAAAAAGCTACAGATCCATACAATGTGTCCCAAAGTCTTAATCTTTCATAGCTTCAATGCACTAGACTTTGGGGACATGCTGTGTTCTCTAGTTCTTGGGAAATTCAGCAGAGCTCAGGTGTGTGAAATCATGATCCAGTTGTGCCCCATTAAAAACAAGATGTTTTTCTTTGTTTTTTGAAGAGATCCATGAGCATAGGGACTTTTTTCCTGGATTATTGCCAGAGTTATCTAAAAAAAAGTCCATAAAGTCTCTTTCCACCCAATGCCCTGGAGGTTTTCTTCTAGCTCTTTAAGTATATTGGAAGTTCAGAGGGGAAGAGGAGGCAGCATGACTATACCATTCAGGTTATATATCTTTTTTGTCTTTTATTCCTGCTAAATGAGCAGTCTACCTCCTTTTTTAGACTCATTTGGGCTAACAATCTTAATCAACTTTTCTGATCACTTAACATCTTTTATGCATTTTTTCCATAAATCATTATTGGTAATATGTTACAATCTTATTATTCCTTCCATGAATCTTTCTATTGCCCTTTCACTTATCATTTTGATTCTACTTACATAAAGTGTCCTGTAATTTGTAGTTATATGACAGAACTGATGGAATATTGTTATTACAGAAATGGGCTTTTGTCAATAATAAACAGTTTGGGGTCATCAAAAGTATTTGATTTCCCTGTGTATTCTAGCTTAATGTGTTAGTCTTCAATTCTAGGTCCAGATCATCGTTCACCTGTGATGCTTGTTCAAGATATAAACATTAAAGAATTAATTTGACAGGTTGCATCATTTCATCAGCCAGTCAACATGTAGTTTTCGTCCACCTTGTTTATCTAATTTGGATGGTTAGTCTGAGCTCTTTTTCATTGCTATGGATTTCTCCATAAACATTTTATAGTATTCCAGGCCCTGAAGCAATTAATATCCTTTATAAATAAAGCTTTTTTTTGTAAAGCTTCCAGTGCCCATACAGGAAGTCTTGATTGATGCAGATGAATTTCTTTGGGAAACATACGTTAAACATTCAATTCAAGTCAGTGCTTGAATTGGTGAGGAAAAGAAAATTATCTTGATAGTAGCATCAACTACATAGTTTTGTATGATTTTGATGTGCACATGAAAGTCACTTTGTTTTACTTTCAGAGACTTCAAGGGTGTTTTCTTAAAACAACAAGCAATAGATAATGTAATATATTATATTCTCTATATTGTTAGTTGTATGAATGAAAAGACCTTAACAAGGCTTTTGAGGTGAAAGTACTTTAGAAATGTTATAGTACTTTATAAAAATAAGTTATTATTTCTAGGAATTTCATATTTCCATTTAGCAGGGCCTTCATATGTGGATTTGTTGTTTAGTCATTTAAAATTCTTTCTGACTCTTCATGATCCCATATGGAATTTTCTTGACAAAGATACTGGAGTGCTATTTCCTTCTCCAGTTCGTTTTATGAGACAAACAGGGTTAAATGACTTGCCGGGAGTGACATAGCTAGTAAGTGACTGAGACCAGATCTGAACTCAAGAAGATGAGTTTTCCTGATTCTGAGCCTAGCACTCTATCCACTACTTCACATAGCTGCCCCTTATATATGTATAAGCAGCTGTTAAAATGTTTTTCAAAAAGATGATGAAATAGACATATGAATCTATAGTTGCTAATGACTTCTCAGTTGTCTTGGTGAGGGAAGTGGAGGTCAGTGAACAGCGTGGAAGAAAGATTACGAACTTTTCCATTCCAGGAATGAAAAGATGATTCAATTTAATGATTTCTGTTAAGTCCATACTATATGAAGGGTACAATGCTCATTTATGGGGACACAAAGGTGAAAACAGATATAGTCCCAGCCTAACAGAAGAAGAGTTAAGACATAGGAACAACAAAAGAAGATAATAATAAATAATGGTATAAGTAGAAAAGAAGGTTTTAAAGAAAATACTATGAAAAATTTGAGATGTAAAATACAGCTTCCATCTGGAGGAATCAAGAATGGATTTATAGAGAAAATCCCAAGTGAAAAGAGTCTTGTTGAGAAAGGAAGATTTCACCAAGATACATATGAGATTAGAGGGAGAATCAGTTCCATGAACAGGGAATGTCATGAGCAAAGAGAATGATGGGATAAGGAAAGATGAGAAAAGATAGTGGATTATCTAATTTGTCTAAAACAGAGTATTCAAAGGGAAGTTACAGGAGATAAGACAGAAAAAGAAAGTTGAAGCCAGATTATGTAGAGTCTTAAATGTCAGGATACAGATTTTATTTTTATTATATTATTGAATAAACTCCAATGGTTTTCTTTCACCTGAAGATGTAATACAAAAGTTTTAGTTTCAAACTCAGTACCTTCTTATCTTTCCAATCTTCTAATACCTTTCTCCCCTCCTTATTTTCTGGGATCCTGTAATGATGGGTCTCCTTGCTGTCCTTACACTCAATAATGCACGTCCTGACTCCAAGCACTTTCATTGATTGTCTCCCATACCTAGAACTCTATCCCCTCATCCTCACCTGCTGAAATGCTTGGCTTCCTTCAAGTTTCAGCTACAATTCTGCTTTCTGTGAGAAGCCTTTCCTAGTCCTCCTAACTCTCTGTGTCTTCTCTCTGAAACCATTCATGATTTATCTTGTTTGTACTAAATGTTTGCATATTGTCTCCCAAGAGCTGGTGAGAGCCTTGAAATTAAAAGCTGTATTTTGTTTTCCTTTTATATCCCCAGTGTTTAGCACAATTCCTGAAAATAATAAGTATTTTATAAATGGCTTGTTGACTAACTGTTTATTTCTTGGATAGTTGATAACTATTTGCAGCGTGAAGGATGGATGGACTTGGTAAGAGATTAATGAGAAGACTATTCTGGTATTCCAGGTAAGGGAGGATTAAGCCTTTTACTAGGATGGTGGCTATGTAAGGGAAAAAGAAGATAGATTTGAGACATACTGTAAAAATGAAATCAATAGGACATGCCAACTGATTAACTGCTAAAATGAAAAATGGGGAAATCTCAAAAATGAATTCAAAATTTTGTAACTGAATAACTCAAATAAATGATGTAAAAAGAAATAAAGAAATTAAAGATAGATCAAATTTAGTAAACAAAGATGAAGAGTAAAATTTTTGACATATTTAGTTTGGGATGATGGTGAGACATTCAAGCAGAAATGTCCAGGAGGCAATTTGACTAGAGTAAGTAAAACTTGGGGAAAAGGTTAATGTTAGACATACAGTTTAGAGCAGTAGTGTCAAACTCAAATAAAACTAGGGGCCAATAATCCATATATAGTCCATCAGGCTACACATCAACTTCATTTTAAAATATATTATTTATTTTTATTATATTTTTATTTATTTTGTAAAATATTTTCCAATTATATTTTAATCTGGTTCAGGCAGCATCCAAGAGTGTTATAGCCTATGTGTAGCCTATAGGCAACATTTGACAACTCTGCTTTGGAGACAATGATCATCAAAGCTATGGAAGTAAATGAACACCAAGGGAGAGAATGTTAAAAAAAGAGAAAGAAAGCAATAGCAAGTATTGAACACCCATATTTAGGGAGTGCGATCAAGAAAAAAGAGCCAGTGAAAGAAACAAATAATTGGTTATCAAATCAATAGGAAAACCATAGGAGCATCTATAAGTGACTTTAAGATCCTTAAAGAAACATGTGAAACAAAGGTACATATTCTTATTGGTTTAAGGATCTCAAAGCACTTTTCTAATATTAACATGAATATATGTATATGGAGAGATAGAATAAATATTTATTTGTATATTTGCATACATATATATGTATATGTGTGTGCGTGTGTATATGTACTCTAAGATATGCAGATATCTATGCTTATAGCTATATCTATATATCCCAGAGTAAATAAAGATCCTCATAAGTTTTTAGCTAGAGGTACAAACTTTTAAAAGTGTCCATTTTAATGTGCTTGGATTATTTTGGAATTCTGAAGTATTGTCAAAAAGGCATGGTTAGATATCTTAGAAATATAGAAATCAATATACTAGTTATGCTTATGATCCATCTAAAGCCTAGATTTTTTTTTCTAAAAACTAATTTCTTTGTTATAAGGGAAGGCAGTTTGGAAGAGATATAAAGGAATCTTAAGCAGCATAAAAATGAAAGATATTAATACAAAAGTTTTTTTTTTAATATAAAGAAACTTAAGAGCCATGCTAAAGGAAGGTAGAATTATCCTCATTGACATCTACCTTAAAAGTCCATTACTATATATTCCATCATTTATAAATTTGTTCTAATCCTTAATGTGTCTATTTATATTATCTATCTTTAACCATCTCTTTGGAGAAATATTCCTTAAGCTTTTGCACAACTCTAATCACATTACTTTCCTTCTCAAAAATCTTCAGTGGCTCCCCATTTTCTATAGGATAAAATATGAGCCCACAATCTACATCCTTTGATTTGTCCTAAATTTACCCCACTCCAGTATCATTCCAGGAATTATTTGAGGATTTGGTAAACAAACCTTTGTCAAACTTACCTATATCTTTTGATAATAAGCCTTTCTATCTTGTCTCTCTCAGGCTTTGTCTTTCTATAATGAAGGTCCTTATCTTTTAAATCTTTCCTTGACAGTGCCCTATTCTACTGGTTATTTTAATTGGTCTTCCTGACCCTTTTATAATTCTAATCAGTTATTTTCCAATTTGAGTAATCACACAGTATTCCAAGTACAAGCATCATAGTTTGAAATGATAATTGAACTATATATTGTTTTATTCCCAGAGACAGAAGTCCAGTATCCTAGTCAAACTCTACAATGACACTAGGTTCTTTTCCTGAACCACAATTCAGATTAATTTAGATCTTTTCATCTGATAGGTAAGGTATATTTATCACTAATAGAATCATCTTGGAATTACCCATTATAACATTCATCATCACTTTTTTTTTTCCTGCTCATAAGGATTACATTTATGATCAATGCCTATTAACTTGACAATTACTAGGTTATCAACAAAATCTAGGAGTTTTTACTTTCACACTCTCTCTTCCAGATCATTTATAAAGCCTTTCAAAGGAGACCAGTCTTACCCTCAATCCCAGTAAAATGTAAAACCTTGAAAGCAGGAAATATGCCATATTTTACAAAAATATATAAAATATACTCTCCAAAAACACTGCATTAGCTGCCTCAGTGTGTGGATTAAAGAGGTGATAAAATCTCATCCTGGCTTGGCTTTGAACATAAGGATACCTTCAGATATCAGATCCTCAGAGAGAAGGTGAATAAGCAACAGGTGAAGTAGATAATGAAAGAGTTCACATTTCTATACCAAGGACTCCAAGGGACTGAACTGATGACTACTGAGGACTGGTCAAAACTGAGTTTCTATAGAATAAACTCCAACACCAGGTCCCCATTCCACCCCCCCCAAAAAAAATACACAGAGCATTTCACATATTAAAAGGAGTTTTTTGAATTGATTTCTGAAAAATTCCATTCTTTATTCTCTTCTATATAGTAAAGTATCTTGTTTATCCAGATTTTTAAACCAGTTCCTATCAGGACTAAATGATTCTCCACTCCCATCGCTCTCTGATTATTTAAAAAGTGTGAATTCTTGTCAAAGATGTTTGAAAGGTTTAATGCATTATTCTTGTTTGTCCCCCTTTACCCAAATATCTATTATGCCTCAAAGGAAATTAAGCAGCCAAGATTTTCCCTAGCTTAACTAACTCACAGTTCCTTTCTTCCAAAGAATATTTTTGTCTAAACTTGTGTTAATCCTAGACTTTATATATAGACTCCAAAAGGCAATGTGGCATAATGAAAAGAGCACTGAACTTAGAACCAGAAGTCTTGAGTTTAAATTATAAATGTGAGTGTTATTATCCATGCTATTTTGGACAACACATTTTATTTTCTTGAGCCTTATTTTCTTAATCTATAAATTGAGGGTAATAATTCTTGTCCTATCTCAAAGGATAGTCTTGAAACAAGCAGTATATGGTGATAAGCTATTCCTTCAGTTTCCTTGGAACAAAGCTGAGACTCAATGAACTACAATTATCTAAATCTGTCCAGGAGCCCTTTTGGGGCTGTATTTATAATGTATGAATCTTCTGACATGATGGCCTTTTGTAACAGTTAAAGTCACACACTTTGGCCAGTACTTATTTTTGTCAAGTTCCTGAGAATATCTCTAGTATTTGCATTTTTCTAGCTTAAAATTGCTTCTTCCTATACAAGAAAGGAATACCAGCCTCAAGATGGATGAAGAAATTAAACTTGAAAGAAAAAGAGAGGAAAAAATAAAAAAGAATTCAAAAGGGAGCTGAAGCATACTTTCTCAGCATTCCCTAGCTTTTTTAAGATTCCAATTCAAGATGAAAAGAAATGATATTCCTACTTTTCCACTTTGTCTATATTTTACTAGTCATTCTCTCTAAGAAGAATTTAATTATATTTAAAATTGCCTTTCCTTTCTTAAGTTATTTCCCATACAACAGAATAGGATTGGCAGGTGATCACTTTGGGGGAACCATTTGTAATTGGAATGAGTTGGAGTCTCTGATTTAATGAGTCCTAAGCTGGGGTAGTAGACAGATAGAAAGAAAAATGGCCAGAAATAATTGTGCCAAAAATTAAAAACATAGATGCCATTGGCTAAGAAACTATATGAAGGTAGATCAACTACGCATATGATCTTGAGGCAGTAGCAGAGGTGGGGGAATGCTCTGCACCTGTGAATAATAATATTAATATATGCTTAGATGTGCTTTACTTTTCTTTATATGTCCTTAGAGTAGAGATGCTCAAAGTATTCGCTCAAATTGACTATAATGCTGCTTTGAAAGGCAGTCTACAGCTGTTCAAGATTTCTGATTTCTGGATGACAATGTTATTTGGTGCTATACCATGTTCACCTTCGATAGAATGTAAACTCTTGGCATTGGCACCATTGCTTCATTTTATTGTACTTGTATCACTAGAATCTAGTAGCTCTGTACCTGGCACATAGTAGATGTCTTTAAAATGTTTGTTGAATAAATAAATTAATCTCAAAACTAGTTTCAGGGATGGGCAGAGAATGGAAAATGTTTTATACACCCACTTTTACTTGTTTGTTTATTTATCAATCCAAACTCATGATTTCATCTGTGTAAGGAATTTCTAAGGCATAGAAACTTTCATCACAAAGGAAGTCAGCAACTCATATGTAATTTTTAATTTTAGAGAGATGACTGGAGCACTGAGAGGTTGTAACTTAACCCATGGTCACACAATTACTATGGGTCAGATATAGAATTTGAATAAGATCTTCTCAGCACTGTCTCTTGGTAACCTAATTAGCTCCTATGATTTGAATCATCATTTCTATGTAGATAACTCACAGATCTATGAACCCAGCTTCATTTTTTCCCTGAACTTCAATCCCACAATTACAACTATTTATTGTTATAGTCTGGAGACATCTCAAACTCAAAATGTTCAACACAGAACTATTTTTTAATACTGGGTCTCTCTTTCTCAAACTAAAAAGCAAAGAAGTTACTCACAATCTGATCAAATTGCTGATCAATATGGAAAAATTTAACCAACTCTGTTTTTCTAACCTGAGCCAGTTGCTGAAGATCAGAGCTCTCAAGCTCAACTGATCCACTAGCCACAGCCTCTTCCAGTAGCAGGGATTACACCATACCATTATCTTCCTTCCATTCCAGATTTACCCTCTTCCAAGTTTTCCAATTCAAGGCCAAGACTATTTTTCTTGTCCCCAGATTTTTTAACCTTGATATTATCTTTGATTTCTCACTTTCCCTCAATTTATATATCTATTTCATTGCCAAATATTCCCAACATTTCTATATCCAATCTCTTCTCTATTAACATAGTCAATGAGAGCAGATCCTTTATTACCTATCACCTAGAGCAGTAATCTGCATAATTTGGGTGTTGTGTATCCCTAAAAGTAAGAAAAAAAATAGTGTCCATATGCTTCATATATGTATGTGTTTAGTTTTATATAAACATATATATAGACATATATATATAATATATACAAAAAAACCAGACATTTTTAAAAGGATGAGATAAAGATGAAGTAATATCTGATCTTAAAGTTAATAGGGAGTCCTTGGAGTTTATGCAGTAGAGAAATGATCAGCTTTGGGCTTTAAGGAAGTCACTTTGATTAATGAATGAAGGATGTGTTAGATTGGGTTCATAGTGGAGGCAGAGAAATCAAATAGGACAATATTATGAGTCTGATGAGAAGTGATAAGTCCCTGAACTAATTTAATGATTATCTGAATAAAGGGAAGAGAATGATGAGAAATAGTGTGGAGGTAGAAATAAAAAGAAAAAAACTAGCTACTATGTGGGATGAGGGAAAGTGAGAAATGATAAATGCTAAAATTGAGGACCTGGATAACTAGAAGGATGCTGGTATGCTCAAGAGAAAAACAGAAAGTCAGAAGAGGGGATGCTTTGGGAGTAGTGATGATGGAAGTTAATGAGTTTTATTTTAGATATGTTGAATTTGAATTACCTGGAGGATATCCATTTTGAGCTCCCAGATGGGCAATTTCATATGTAGAACTGGAGCTCAGGAGAGAGATCAGACCTGGATATATAGATATCATCTGGATGGAAATCATAATTAAACTCATTGGAGATGAAATCACTGTCAGATAATGTAGAGAGAAAAGAGAAAATAGTTTTGAACAGAGCCCTGGGGGATATTAATGTTTTTGTGGGTAACATAGATAATGATCCAGTAAAAAAGATTGAGAAGGTTTATCAAATAAGGAGGAGAAATAAGGGAGAAATGTCGAGATAATCCAGAGGTAAGAATGGTAAGAAAATAAATGATGACTGTCTCTAATGGTTCGGAAAGATTAAGAAGAATGAAGACAAAGAAAAGGTAATCAGATTTATACATTAAGAGATCATTGACAGGTGTGAAGAGAGAAGTTTCAACCAAGTGAGGAGTAAAGGTTAAGGAAAATTTTGAGAACCTGAGACTAGTAGTGCCTTTCTGGGAAATAAGAAGAGAAATTAATATTGGGAAAAAGACAGTGAATTTATCTTTTCAATCCATTTATTCCTGTTCATTTTTGTGTTACTCACTTTACACTAAATAATGAAAAGTTGGATGGATGTGGTGGGGAAAGGCAGTCTTCTTCACCAGTTACTATTTCAAAGTAGTTTCACTGGCATAGTGGTTGTTGTTGTTCAATCATTTCAGTCACATCCAACTCTTCATGACTCTATTTCAGGTTTCTTGACAAGATACAGGATCAGTGTGCCATGTCCTTCTCTAGCTCATTTTATAGATGAGGAAATTGAAGTCAACAAAGTTAAGTGATTTACCCAGGTCACACAGCTAATAAGGGTCTGAAGCCCAATTTGAACTCGCATCCTCCTGACTCTAGGCCTGGTGACTCTCTGTCCATTGCACTACCTAGCTACCCCTAATATGTGTGCATATGCATACATACCCAAACAAATACCTGTGTATATGTGTGCATACATACACATATGTATCCTTAGCACCTAACATAGTGTCTGGCACATGGTAGATGTTTGATAAATACCTATTAATTAATTTCTGATTTTAGGACCAGGTCTCTGCCAATTGTGCCACATGGTCTGCTTTAGTAAAGATAGAGGCAGACAGACATAGACATAGATACATACACACACACACAAACATATATGCATATAGGTAGATACACATATACATACAAATATAAAAACAAAAATAATTTATAAAGTGTATAAACAAAAACATATATAAAAATAATTTCATATACATAATATATAAGCAAAATAAATTTTTAATTGTAAAGGAAGAATCTTATTTTCAAAAAAGCTTTGTTTTTATGATATAGCCAAGATAAAAAATATTTGACAAAGCACTGAAATAAACAATTTCTAAATTGGTTGATTTCAATCCACCCAAAATTTCACCTTGAAAAACAGCCATGTTACAATATTTCTAGTGATATATAAACAAAAAGTACAAACCAAGGCCTTCCCATCTACAGAGTTTTCCCCACAGAGTCCAAAAGAGTTTATTGTTGCAAAGAAAGATTCTAAAGTGAAACAAGAGAACATTGAGTTCTTTCTGAACAAAGATGAACACCTTAAACCCCAAAAAATGTTCTTCTAAGTTTACATTCCTATCTCTCACCATGGTAATTTTCAGGCCCAATATCCACTCATGTGCAAGGGCAAGAAACAATGTTTTTATAAAAAAAGCCATGGTTCATAGATAGAGGGAATGAAAACAAATGGGCAACAAAAATGAAACATTGATGATGCTCTGATATGATCCCCTTCCCCTCCCCCCCCAAAAAATAAGGCATCATTATGCATTGTGGAAAAAAGTTATGAACCTGGAGTCAGAAGGCTTGGATTTTAATACTGACTCTATGATTAACTAAGTAGGCTCTTTAAGCCTCCAGTCTTCAACTGTTCAAAAATAAACACACACACACACACACACACACACACACACACACACACCACATAGAGCTGAAATAATTTGTATGTTGTAAACTAAACTAATTCAATTCACAAACATGAATTAAACACCAACAATGTATTAAACACTATATAAATAAATCAAAGGCATTTATCAGCTGACTTTTATAGGCAAACACAAAGGAAGGACTCTTCCAACAGAGCTAAGGCTCCCAAGAGTCATGTCAGGACCAGCCTCAGTCAGTGAAATGCCTCCTCTAGCAAGCTCCAAGGGGCAGCTCTAAATTAAGTACATCATCTTGGGGCAGCCCAGTCTCTGAATGTTAACCAAGAATTGTCTTTTATTCTCTTAACAAGGTGCCAGTGGGCATATCTTTATTCTCTATGGGGTGGTATATGAACAATCAAAAGTTCCAAGCACATACCTCTAGGAAGCTCATCAAATTGATTAAGTAGCTCTCCTGATCAAGCTCCTTTAAGCTAATAAAAGCTATTTTTCTGATCCTAGCCTCCTGGCTGATAGTTAAGAAACTTTTTCATAGTCCCTTCCAGAAAGGTAATCATGCAAAATTCACAGTGAGTCTGAAAAAAAATTAAGCAAGGTATAAAAGAAATTAGCATATGATTAGGCAAGAATGTTAATATTTATTTCAATACTTTAAGGTGTCTGATTTCAGTGGAATGAAATGATTATAACTTCCATCAAACCGGATCACACCTCTTCTATGACTTAGTGGAAACTTTTCATTAAGTTTCTCTTTCCAGAAGGAAATGATTACCAAGGCCAGTCCTTGGATAGCAGGTGCACAATTCCTCATGAGGCCCATTTTTGAAGTTTTTTATAGCTTGATAGGACTTAGTGGAGCTTATACTCCACTACTGGCACAAATTCTAAGGTTACCTCAACTCAGAGATGAGTTATTGGAGAATTTGAATGGAAAGTAATATGAATAATAAATAAAAATACAGTATGCAACATTAGTCCAATATTACTGGGAGTTCCTTAAGAACAAGGAACTTTTTTTGGGGGGGTGGGGGTGGTCTCTTTGTATCCTTCAAGCTTAGCACAGTGCCTGGCACACAGAAAGCACGTTTTCAGTGCTTGTTGACTATTGATTATTATTGACTACTATTTCGTATTAATTTTGTTCACTGCAATAAGGAGGATAAAAATATAAGTGTAGCTGCAAGAATGCAACACAAAGGTAATCATCTCTACCCTTTCCCTCCAGTGTTGCTAAATTAATCTCTAGGGAAATTAACATGACCTTGGTGCTAGTTGCCAAGGGCATCATGAGAGCTGAGAGAAATTTATTCACCCTAAATTAAATAGCAAGCAGACCTGTAAGAGCTTTTACTGAAGAAAAATGAGATGAAAGGAAGGAAGGAAGGAAGGAAGGAAGGAAGGAAGGAAGGAAGGAAGGAAGGAAGGAAGGAAGGAAGGAAGGAAGGAAGGAAGGAAGGAAGGAAGGAAGGAAGGAAGGAAGGAGGACAAAAGAGGAAAGAAGACAGAGAGAAGGGGAGAAGAAAAGGAGGAAGGAAAGATTCTGCTCTAAAGGTTCCTTTCTATCCTGAATGCAGGCTATGCATCTAACAAAAATCTAAAATGGCCATAAGGTGGGAATTCTCCCAAAAAGACAATAATACTCCCTTTTGTAAAAGAAGTCCTAGCAGCTGAAGAAGTCTTACAGCAGAAGTGGTAGCAACAGAGAGCTTAGCAGAGAAGCTCACTGGAAAAAAAAAAAAAACAGAAATAGATGAAAGTTCCATTAGGAGTCGAAAAAAATAAATTATTTTGAAGTTTAATAAGGGAAGTCCACTCCATAGCAGTAAACCACAATGGGTTGCTGAGAGACCACAGATTCTACAGTTGGATGCTACATTTGGGATGTAATCCCAGAAATGAGTTGTCCAGGTAGTGTCCCCTCTTTGGCTATGAAAACCTGGAAGAATCAATGTAAATTTGTGGGAAATTATTCCTCTTTTGTGTCTATATGGAAAACTTTTTCTTTATATGTACCTTGCTATTCTGTCTTATTTTATTATTATCTCTTGCTTTGAATATATATGCCTTTTTTTTTTTATCATTTAGTGAGAATGAAAATGGGAGCTCAGAGCTATGAATTTGTGCTGATTCAAAGAACACCTTCAACCAGGGTGTAACTTTTAGGGACCTATGAAAGGGCTTCTGAGCTACACTATAAAAGAAGCAGTGGGATACTAGACCATGTAGGAAGGAAAGAAAAAAAGCTCACACACATACATACACACACACAAAGAATTTGGAACCTCTACATCTGTAAGACCTCTCTAGTAATTCTGCTTTTCTTTTTTTCCTTTTCCAATATGTTTTTTTCATAACTGAAGCAGAATGGAATCTTTTTTAGACAGAATCTCACATAGTAAAAGCACCAACAGAATTTGTAAATGTGCCTTTTTAATAAATTAGGTTAGGATATGTAGTTAATTTTTAAATTGTATAATAAGGCTATACTGGCAACAGTATAATTTTTTGAAACTTATGTACTTAAAGAAAAAACAGAGAAAAACTTCCAATAAAAGCAAGTTAGCAAGAACTATGCTAATATATTTCACTGTTCATGACTCTTACTAGAGATTTTGATTTTGTTTTTAAATAAATGACTTGGCAACATTTTCCTAAAGGAAGTAAAAGCATTGCCTTCTATGACTACAGGGAAATTATAATTGTTATGATACTATAATTGTTACCGTAAAACATGATCATCTTTGATATTAAGAGTTGTTGGACTACATATATTGTCAAAAAATCAAATTTAACAGGCATATTCAACATCTTTTATATGCCAAACACGCTGATAGATCTAGGAATATAAAGAAAGGCAAAAGTAGTCCCTATCTTCAAGGAGTCCACAATCTAATGGAAGCTAAATGGATACTATAACTTCTCAAAGTGTTTATAAGTAAAATTGAACAACATAGGAAATGATCCAGATTATTAGATTTATGATTTTTACTTTCAAATATCTACTCTGTGCAATTCATTTGTATAATCCTGTGTCTTGTTCCATAATATTGAAATCTACAGAATTTCTGCAGGAATGAGTTCTGTCCTTTTCATTTTTTTTCCCCAAACCATTTTCAGATCTATATTCTATTAGTTGTTTTCAGAGTAAGCATTTATTTTCCCTTTCAAGCAGAGATCTTCCTTAGGTAAAACTTATGTTCTTTACTATCTAATATTAGCCATTTGCTTGGCCACCTCAGCCCAACCTCAGGAATATATACATGAAAATCATGTCCTAATGAATCTGTTCTTCAAGAAGCTGATCCTAAAATAATGATGAATGTTGGAGGGGATGCGGGAAAACTGGGACACTGATGCATTGTTAGTGGAGTTGTGAACAAATCCAACCATTCTGGAGAGCAATCTGGAATTATGCCCAAAAAGTTATCAAACTGTGCATACCCTTTGATCCAGCAGTGCTACTACTGGGCTTATACCCCAAAGAGATACTAAAGAAGAGAAAAGGACCTGTATGTGCCAAAATGTTTGTGGCAGCCTTGTTTGTAGTGGCTAGAAACTGGAAAGTGAATGGATGCCCGTCAGTTGGAGAACGGCTGGGTAAATTGTGGTATATGAATGTTATGGAATATTATTGTTCTGTAAGGAATGACCAGCAGGATGAACACAGAGAGGACTGGTGAGACTTACATGACCTGATGCTAAGTGAAATGAGTAGAACCAGGAGATCATTATATACCTCAACTACAATACTATATGAGGATGTATTCTGATGGAAGTGCATTTCTTTGACAAAGAGATCTAACTCAGTTTCAATTGATCAATGATGGACAGAAGCAGCTACACCCAAAGAAAGAACACTGGGAAATGAATGTAAACTGTTTACATTTTGGTTTTTCTTCCGGGTTATTTCTACCTTCTGTATCTAAGATATACTGTGACATATTTAACATGTATAGGACTGCTTGCCATCTGAGGGAGGGGGTGGAGGGAGGGAGGGGAAAAATCGGAACAGAAGTGAGTGCAAGGGATAATGTTGTAAAAAATTACCCTGGCATGGGTTCTGTCAATAAAAAGTTATGAAAGAAAGAAAGAAAGAAAGAAAGAAAGAAAGAAAGAAAGAAAGAAAGAAAGAAAGAAAGAAAGAAAGAAAGAAAGAAAGAAAGAAAGAAAGAAAGAAAGAAAGAAAGAAAGAAAGAAAGAAAGAAAGAAAGAAAGAAAAAACTGATCCTAATATTCTTTGGTTCTTCATATTTTGCATGGATCTTCTTTCACCACTTTCAACTTAAAATAACAAGTAATCTTAGAAGCAATTAGAAATAAATAATATTTTAAAATATCCTCCTTTTCAGGAGTCAGTTTTACCCTCTTTCTTCTGTTCCAGAGGTAGAGTATAGTGGGATTCCCAGTAGAAGTATAGAGGCTTTGGATGACTTTCATTCAGTTCTTTACCAATGTCTTGATCCATCTTGTTGTATGATGCTTTATTGACTGCAACAATGACCCTGATTTTGAAGATACAATTCTCTGAGCCTCAAAACTTATACCCATTTTTAACTCTGGTTACTTCTTGCCATTATGGATTGCATAGGGAGGGTACAACCAATCTTGGTGTTCTCTGACTGGTTCTGGCCCAGTAATTATTTGTTCTTTCATTTTTACTTTTAGCTTGTCTTTGGTCTCGTGAGTTGTCTTCAAGCCAATTATCAATGGAGACTACCTGTGATGCCCCAGGGCAATAAAAAGGAACATTTTCTCCTCTATTAAGAGAAAAAACTAATCATAATTATTTGAGATAGTCACAAACTACAATTTTTAAAGAAAGGTGTTAAAAATATATTCAAATCTAATAGAGGTTCACTTCTGAATACAAAAAAAAAAAAGATAGAGTATTAAAAAGTAGATCTCTTAGAAGCAAATTCTTAGAGGATCACAGGATTTCAAGTAAGAGGATATTTTTGAGGTCATCTAGTTCAATCTTTTCATTTTACAGATGAGGAAACTGAAGCCAAGGGAGGTTATAAGATTTGCCCAGATTCACAAAGCTAGGCAGTGCCAAAGCCAGAATTTTCCTCAGGAGCTAATCCCCCTTGGTGCATAAATCCTTATTATAGGAAGGTCTGAGGGCTTTGCATCTCTAGAGGGGATCCTCTTGCAAATAGGAACCATGTTCCTTATCAGTGAGAGTATACTGTATTTTTACAGAATCAACACAGAAGATTGAACCCAACAATAATTTATAATTATTCAGTCTAAGCAGAAAAGGGGGAAAAAAAAAAAACTTGAGTATTGACTTCCCAATTTGGAAACTCGCCCTAGATCTAATCTCTACACAGCTTTCTTCATAATTAGGGTATGAGCCATACCTCACTCACTCTTGCCAAAAGATCACTTTCTTATACCAGAAATTTAATTCAATAGCAAACATTTATTAAGCACCTGTTGTGTATAGTAAATAGCATAAGGCTTGAAGAATACTTCAGTTTGGGGTTGTTTTTTATTTGACTGTTTTTCAGTCATGTGTTTTGTGATGTCCGCTGGGATTTTCTTGGCAAAGATCCTACACTCTCATTTTCTTTTCCAGTTCATTTTACAGATGAGGGAACTGAAACAAAGGGGATTAAGTGACTTGACCAAGATCACACAGCTAGGGTCTAAGAACAGATTTGAACTCAGCAAGTTGAGTCTTTTTGATTCTAGGTCCAGCACTCTATCCACTATGTCATCTATGTGCCCCAATACTATAGAAACAATGCTAGAAAACAGCACACTTCTTGCCTTTGAAAAGCATACAACTTAATGGAAGGATCAAACATACCAATCAGACATGAGACAGATTCAAATATGATAAATACACAGGAAGAAAAGAAATTAACATGGGAATTAAAGAGATGGGGAGACAAATCCTGAAGATTTTTTTTTTATTTTGAAAATGAAAACAAAAACCTCCTACTTATCTTCTCTGTCTATGTTGTCTCAGGAGGAAATCTAGTATTGCTGCTGTTTGTTGTTGTTGTGGTTGTTTTTAATATTTCTCTTTTGAGGACCCACAGTACTACGACTATACTCTTATATTATTTGATGATATTGAAGAAAACTCAATGTTATCTTTACTTTAGACATAATTTGGAACAACAGTTGATTCTATCTTGAATCCCACAGATTTCCACACATACACACAAATCTAGTAGGACTTGTACTGGTCACATTAGTATTATAAAATTTCCTTGAAGGGAAATGTACTCATCTTAGTTTTATCATGATTTTAATTTTGATGCATTAGAAGAAAGAGAAGAAGAAAGGGTTAAGAATTATCTAGTGCCTGCAATGTGCCAGCACTATGGCAAGCACTTTACAAATATCTCATTTGGTCTTTACAACTATCCTACAAAAAGAGATTAGGTACCATTATTGTCCCTATTTTATAGTAGAGGAAACTGAGGTAAACAGAGGTCAAGTGACTTAATCAGGGTCACCCAGCCAGTACAATTCTAAAGGTGGACTTGAATTCACATCTCCCTGGCTAGAGACTCAATGTTCTATCCATTGTGACATCTAGCTGCTTCATTAGCACATATGTATCATTATTTGGAAATTTTATTTTTGGGTCAAAACTGTGATTTCATTGGTCTACAGAGCTCCTGGTGAGGAAACTACCAAAGCAGATGCACCTTGTAATTCACTGTCTTAGAAAATTGGTCTTCTTAAATTGTTTCCACTAAAGAGTCCTTTTCCCCAGAGAAATTTTTACATGACCCTGAATATATAGGTATATAAAACAGGTACACAAACAAACACTTACTGATAACACATAGTTATGAGACACATTCAGGTCACAACCCACAGTTTAAGAAACTAGGAAATAGGGCACTAAAAAGTGACAAGTGACTTGACTAAGATCATATAATCAGTATGTGTCAGAAACAGAACTTAAACCCAAGGCATCCTACTTCTGGGTCTCTATTATACCATAATTCCTGTATTAATAGTTCCAAAATTTCAGTTCAATAGAGCTACTACCTGCAACTTAAAGAGAATGCAAGAAGGCATTTCATCATTTTCAGGCCATGAAACTGTATTTAGTTTGCTTAGACTCCATAAGAGCAACCAACTTGATACTATACTCAAATAACCTTGTGGAGATAATCATTTACATCTGTCAATAAAGGCTGATTTGTATTAATTACATTGTAGGTGCAGAATTCAAGTGATTAATGTTGAGATCAAACTATTGTTTTCTTGTTGCCACCAAAATCTTACTAAAACTAATTTGTGCTTTCATTATTGCTTAAGCTGTCAATAAACATTGTCCAGAAAGACATAATTGCTTTGTTGTTGTTGTCATTTTTTAGTCATGTCCAACTCTTCATGATCCTATTTTGAAGTTTTCTTTACAAAGATATTGAAGTGGTTTGCTATTTCCTATTCCAGCTCATTTTGCAGCTAAGTGAACTGAGGAAAAAAGAGTTAAGTGACTTACCCAGGATCACACAATTAGGAAGAGGTCAGATTTGAACTCAAGAAGATAATTTTCCAGACTCAAAGTCTGGCATTCTCTCCACTGCACCACTTAACCTAAATTGTCAACATAATCCAAAGATCCATGCTTCAGAAAAAGGAAGATGAATCTGGATTTCAAGTCCCACCTTTGACCTTTTGTGAGACCACTCAGTCAGTCACTAATTCACTGGGCCTCATTTTCTTTATTAAAATATAGTGAATGAACTAGATGCTTTTAAAGATCTTTTCCTATTCTAAATATATATTTCTGAGAATCTATTATCTTTAGGAAAAAAATACAAGAGAAGAATATCCTGTTATAGTGCCAGCAATGAAGAACGAAGCTACCCCTAATTTTTGTACTTCTCATGCACTCAATCTTGTATCATTGTTGTTTGTATATGCATTTTCCTTCTTTATTCAACTGTAAGTTAGGTAAGGCAACGTCTTTGAAGAAAGAAATTAAGTATTAGATGTCCTCATAGATCCACTGGCATCCAGCATACTGGGTATTCAGTAAATGTTTATTGAGTGGAATTGACTTAAAAGATTCAAAGGGAGGAATAAGTTGGCCTGAGATGAAAATTCAACCCCCTAAGTCTATTATGATTTCAGGGAGAAAACTTAAGCATGGAAGAAGAATTTGAATCATGGAGAAAGATTCCAAAGCAGGGACATAACATTCTGGTCTCAGAATCTTAGGATACCAAATTTAAAGCTGGAAGGGAGTTCCCAGCTTTAGTTCTTCAAATCCAAACCCAACTTGCCCAAAGTAATACAGGGAATAAGCAGAAGAGCCAAATGAATCCAACCATCCCCCCAACTCAGCTTTGTTTCGACTATGCTACAATAATAGTGACAATTGGGAACACTATTGCTCACCACATGAATAGGAGGTGATATGCTCAAACTGAGGGCAGGAAAGTCAACTTTGTTCATTCTGAATTGACAGACAGAAGTAGTACATCCAGCATGATGCCCAACAAGAAGCTGAAAGAGGAGCAGGCCCAAGATTAAGGTTATAGCAGGAGAAAAGGAGAAAAAAAAGTGAATATGGGAGACCAATCTGAAGGAAGATATTTCTGTTAGCAGCAGTTCTCTGTATACCTTTCAGAAGTAAATGGCTCTCATTAACTGTTTTTTTTAACTCATTTGCTACATACACCATTCGTGAGAAAGATATTTTAATAGAAATCTAGTAATTAGAAATATTTAAGAACTCCAGTGGTCTGTTCCTTTTATGTTCCTTCAAATTGTGATACTTAAGAGCAACTGAGGGTCTATTTTTATTCCTTATGTTTACAAAGATATCAAGTCATGATCTCAAGCTGAAAGGGACCCCAGAGGTCATCTAGTATCACTCTATTGATTTACAGATGAGGAAATGGAGGCCCAAAGAAATTAAATGGTTTGCCAATGGTCACTTCTTACTCTTGAGCCAGCATTCCACCGTATTACATAACCACCACTCCTTACACTTAAGTGTATAGATGAACTGATATCGTGCCACTTTGCTAGATATCTGAGAAAGCTCTCCCACTGGCCTCAGCCACTAGTGGCTAGAATTCATCCTAAACCACCTCCACTTATAAGTGAATTAATTCTGAGAAAATCCTAATAATTTAAAACAACCTAAAAACTTCTATCAGAAGGTATACAAGGATGGAAAAGGGGGTATGATGCAAATTAGTTAACACATTTTATCAGCCATTGTTAGAAGAAAAGAGACTAAAACTAAAGGATAGAGCAAATTTGGGGTTAACAGTAGGTTTCAACTGAGCCATCACATATTTCTTCCATTAGTTAAGGAATTTAACAATTCTAAGAGCAAGACTTGTTTGTAGACTTTAACACAGATTAAAAAAATAATGAAAATGAATTTACTCTTCTTTCCCCTACTGATCCAGATATACAGATTGTTCACATTTAAATAGTCTATATTTCAGATAAAGAAATTAAAGCCATTTCTAGTCATATGAAAAAATGCTCTAAATCACTATTGATTAAAGAAATGCAAATTAAGACAACTCTGAGGTATTACTACACACCTCAGATCGGCTAAGATGACAGGAAAAGATAATGATAAATGTTGGAGGGGATGTGGGAAAACTGGGACACTGATACATTGTTGGTGAAGGTGTGAACTGATCCAACCATTCTGGAGAGCAATTTGAAACTATGCCAAAAGGGCTATCAAACTGTGCATACCTTTTAATCCAGCAATGTCTCTACTGGGTCTGTATCCCAAAGAGATTATAAAAAAAAAGAAAAAGGACTCACATGTATAAAAATGTTTGTAGCAGCTCTTTTTTGTTTGTTTTGTTTTTTTATTTTGTTTTGTTTTGGTTTTGGTTTTGGGTTTTTTTTTTGTTTTTGTTTTTTGTTTTTTGTAGTGGCAAGGAAATGGAAACTGAGTAGATCCTCCTTAGTTGGAGAATGGCTAAATAAGTTATGATATTTAAATATAATAGAATATTTTTGTACTATCAGAAATGATCAGCAGGATGATTTCAGAAAGGCCTGGAGAAACGGATGCTAAATGAAATAAGCAGAACCAAAAAAACATTGTACACAGCAACAAGATTATGTGATGATCAACTATAATGGACTTGGCTTTTTTCAACAATGAGGTGATTCAGGCCAAATCCAATCTTGTGATGGAGAGAACTATCTGCATCCAGAAAGAGGACTATTGGAACTGAATGTGGATCACAGCATAGTATTTTTACTTTTTTTGTTGATGTTTGGTTGCTTTTTTTCTTTTCTCATTTTTTTTTCCCTTTTTGATCTGATTTTTCTTGTACACTATAATAAATGTGGAAATATGTTTAGAAGAATTGCACATGTTTAACCTATGTTGGATTTCTTGATGTATAATGAAGGAGGGTGGGGAGAAGGAAAGGAGAAAAATTTGGGACACAGAGTTTTGCAGAGGTAAATGTTGAAAACTATCTTTGCATGTATTTTGAAATTGAAAAGCTATTATTAAAAAATAAACCTGCTGCAATAACTGCCTTCCTTAAAAAAAATACCTAACTTTGTGCCTTAGCATTCAGTCTCTCAAATGATTAACAAAAAGAGTAAAGGCAAGTGATTCTATTCAATTCGATGTAAAAGTGTTTATTCTGTCTCTACTATTGGCTAGGCATTGCTGATATGAAGGTTAAAATTAAACAGCTCTCCTGACCTCAAGGAGTTTATATTCTACTGGGGGAAATCACTACATTAAACAAATAAGGAGATACAATGTAAATTAAAAGTACTAGGCATGGAGAGGGGTAAAAAACAATTTAAAATGGGGAAAGATGAAAGTTTTCTGGATAGAAGACTCACTTGTACCAAGCTTTGAAAAGAGCTAGGGACTCTTAAGTAGCACAGAAAAAAAAATGAGGATGCCAAAGGCATGGTACTACTAAGGAATGGAATGTCTTGCCTGAGAAATATCAAGAAAGCCAGTTTGCCTGGAACATTGAGTTCATAATGGGGAGTACGGTGAAATCAGTCTGAAAAAGATAGACTAGAGCCAAATCATAATAGATTTTAAATGCCAGAAAGGGAAGTTTGCTTTTTATTCAGGAAGAAATACAGAGTTCCTGAAGCTTCTTGGGCAGAAGAATGAAAACACCAGATCTTTAGAAATAGCAGTTCAATACCTATGTGAAGAATGGATTGTGATAGGGAGAGACTAGAGATATGGAGCTGTAAGAAGATTACTGTACCCCCACGTTGTATTATAATGTATACAGCATTAAGTACACACCACACACACACACACACACACACACACACACACACACGGGAAAAAAAGCTTCTTTTTCTCTATTATTTTAAAAATCTGTGTATAAATCCATTCAGCTAGAGTTTATCAGGTTGGCACTTAATATAACAATGAGATATTCTCTCTCAACAACCACTCATGTCTGTGTGTAAACTTTCTACATGCATAAATCCCTACATGGAAAATTCTTGTGTGTGTGGTCATCACAAATACCAGAAAATGAATTATCTTTCATTGGGTATTAATATGGAGTCAAACAATCAGAACTGTGATATCTAGTTAGGACCTAGAATAATCAGTGGAAGTATTTATTTAGATTTAGTTAAATTGAAAGAGTTTAGTAGAAAACCCAGGTTTTCTGCCATAAACATCTATATAGATAATACACTTCTTCTTTTAGGTAGTTCTAAATAAATGTTTTTAGGGTAGGATTGAGAGAGCAGTGGTCCCAGGAACTCTTGTATTTCCAGTGACATCTAAAACCTATAGAGTAATCCATAGTAATATCTTCTAGCATAAAGACATTAACATCAATTCCACTCAAAATCAGGGTAGTTCAGTGAAAATACTGGGTTGAAAGTAGAAAAACAGCTCAAATGCTGCCTCTGTCACTAAGGTATTTGTGAAATATATTTTTCCTCTTTAGACCTTATTTTCTTGATATCTCAGACCCCTTGAACTCTAACCATTTATGATTCTATGATTCTTCTAACCTGATATTCTTTATTTCTTCCTCCTTCCTTCCTCTAAATACAGAAGCTGTTGCTTTAAGAGGTTCCATGATTATTATTATAGTAATGACTGGAGATCAACAATCAAGCACAACTTATGAAAATGCTGCTTTGAACTAGATGTTATATCAAATATATGGGGTACAACCATAAAGGAATGGACCTGGCTTTTATATTAACACACTAGAGTAGTGATTCTCAAACTTTATGGTCTCAAGCCTCTTTTACACTTTCAAAAGTTATTCAAGACCCCTATAGAGTTTTTATTTATGTGAATTATATCATTTTATATGCATTGTAAAATTAAAATCTTACAATAATTATTATGAAAATAAGTTTAACTTTGCAGACCTCTGAAAAAGTCTTGGGAAACCTCAGAGGTCCCAGGGCCACACTTTAAGAACAGCCATGCTAGAGCATATCTAACCAAAAAAAAAAAAAAAGTCTTTAACAAATATTACCTTGAAAGGCTAAACATTTTTCTCATATAGTCAAGGCTGGAAGGAGCCTTTGAAATCATCTAGTCAAACCCTCTAATTTCATGAAAGAAAATAATGAGGCCTAAAGGGGTCAAGTAAAACATGCCCAAGATTACACAGTTGAAGGACAAGTGCTTAAAAATGCTTGTTGGCCTGTTAAATTGTTGATAAAGAAGGGAAGTGACAGCATTAGGAATTGTCTAACTCCCAAATCAGTACTGTTTCCCTTGAATTTCAACAAGTCTGCTAGTACCCAAAACACTTATAGAACTTTTGGGGAGAGGTCTTTAGCACCTATGGCACAATGTGTGTGTGTGTGTGTGTGTGTGTGTGTGTGTGTGTGTGTATTAAACATGGCAAACCTTCACCTTTTGTAAATGGAATGGAAATTAGGAAATGGACAAAAATCGACAAGAGAAAAGCATGAAGAATTAGATGGATATTCTAGGTGACTCGGTCAAAACCAGGGATTAACCTTAGTTAATAACAATAAATAATATTTATTAATATTATATAAAAATAAATAAAAATAATAAATAACAATACTGATTTTCTTGTTTAACACCTGAGCTGACTCTCAAGGTAAATAAAAGAGAACTTTCAGTAATATTATAAGTAATGGCTGCATCACTGGAATAATTCTATAGCTATGGTGACCATCCATCCCAGATTTTTCAGGATAGGACCAATTTTAACAAAAGAATTTTTACTTTTAAAAAGGCTTTCCAAAATGAATATCCCTCACCAGACCATGTGTCCTGTTTCAGAAATTAAGGTCACAGTACATGTAGTTTCCCAAGATGACTGGCTACATTGAGCGAACAATATTCATTGAAATGTATTAACTTTTGGCAGAGTAGATTATGTGTATAAGTGTACCCTGTTTTGTTCTTTCAAACAGTAACTTCTTTATAAATAGTATCATGGTGCTTGCATCAACGATGCTATGGGCCCATCGATATTTTGAAGTCTAAGTACAGAGAACACTTGCCTAACAGAAAACCTGGATTTTAATCCTACTGTGCCATTAAATACACTGTACCAATTTATGCAAGTCAGTTGCTCTGGAATTTAATTTCTTCTTTCATAAAATAATAATATCTGACATTTATATAGCATTTGAAAGAAGAATTTCAGTATATCAGTTACTAAAGAATGGTACAAATAAGTGATAATAAGAAAAATACACCAGAAGACTCACTCACCTTGTACCTTGAAGATTGGCAAAGATAATTTTTAATGGAAATAGTTAATGTTGGAAGAGTTGTGAACAGAAAAGCACACATATGTTGTTGTTAGAGCTATGATATAACCATTTTGGAAAGCAATTTGTAATTTTGCTAATAAAGTGACTAAATGTCCATACCTTCGATTCTATTACTAGGCTTATATTCCAGGGAAGCCATCAATAAGAAGGAAGTCCCCATATGCACCAAAATGTCTATAGCAGAACTTTTTGCCAAAAAAATGGAAACATAGTAGAAACACATCAATTGGAGAAATGCTAAATAAATTGTGGTACATTAATGTAATAGAATATTATTATGCTATAAAAATGATGAATGTGATAAATATAAAGATGCATGAAACTACATGAACTGATAAAGACTTAAGTAGGCAGTTAAGAAAACAATATGCATGACTACAAGAATATAAATGGAAAGAACAAAAACACATGCAAAAATATTGAAAGTAAATATCTTTTTCAGACTTTTTCAATGTATTGTTCAGCTATGCTGATTTTTTTTCTCCTTTTTCTTGTTTTGTCTTTAAAAACTATTGGCTCTCAGGAGGGGAAGAAGGACATATACTGGGGAAATCTATACTGAAAAAAAAAAGACATCAATAAAAATATTTTAAATATATAAAATGTTTTCAATCTGCCCTTCCTTTTCTCTCTAATCTTTAAATTTCCCACAGCAACTAAGTAGTGCAGTAGATAGAGGAGCAGATATGGCTTCTGAACTCATCTTCCTAAGTCAAATTTGGCCTCAGACATGTAGCCATGTGATGCTGGATAAGTCATTTAATCCTGCTTGCCTCAGTTTCCTCATCTGTAAAATGAGCTGAAAAAGGCAAGCTACTTTAGTGTCTTTGAAAAGGAAACCCCAAATGGGGTCACAAAGAATCAGACAGGACTGAAATGAATGAACAACAAAGATCAACTTCACCTTCCCCGTGTATTCATTAGCCTAAACATTTGGGTTATTCCTTACACATAATGCTCCATCTTCCCTTTGTATGCTTTTTGCTCCATATGCCTGTACTCCTTTCCCTCTCCACCTCTGCCTTTTTGAATCCATGATTCCTTTCAAGAATTATCTCTAAAGCTCCTCCATGAGGCTTTTCCTGTTTTCCCAACTCCCCCACTGCTAGTGCCTCCATATTCAAGGTTACCTGAATCTGCTCTGTAAGTGGCCCATGCAAACCTTTATGTGTAAAGATTTTCTCCTAATTTGAAAATAAAGCTCCTGGAAGACACAGACTGTTTTTCTCTAGCATTTAGCACAGTAGCTGGCCATTGTGAACCACTTGCTTATTGATTGATCAATTGGTTGATTAGATCTTGCAATCTCAGTTAAGATCTCTTATCTTGAGTCTAAAGAACAGTATGTGATCATTTCAGTAAAGAATAAAGCCCATAAAGTTATGGACTACAGAATCTGTTTCTATTCTTCATCAACAAATATTTATCCTGTGTCTGAGGGATGATGCGTTACAATGCCATGTGCTGGATTCCACAGCCTTGGGTTCAAAGTCTAGCTCTGCCTCCTAGAACTTTGTAAACTTAGATAAATCACTCAACCTCTCTATGTCTGTTTTTTCTTCCTCTGTAAAATGAGATTAGACTACATGACCCCTAAGTTACCTTCCAGCTCTTCATCTATGACCTGATGAATCCTGCCTTTGATGAGTTCATATGATTAAATTTTTTTTCATATTTTCACTTTTTGGAAGATGAAAATGTTTCTATAACAATACTATTTTAATATACTTTATATTATCTAGAAATAGAAAGGATCTCAGAGGTCATCCAGACCAACCTCCTCATTTTACAGTTGGAAAAAATTGAAGGGCACAAATTGAGATCTTATTTTGAGCCTCATAACAGCCTTTCAAGGTAGATACTAGAGTCATTATTATCATCATTTTAAGAATGAAGAAATTAAGACTAAAATTGCTTAAAGTGATTTTCTCATAGTCACATATCTAATCAGAAGATGGATTTCACCCCAGATCCTCCTGACAACAACTAGATCTAATAGATCCAAACTATCATTTCTGATAGTACAAAAAATGCTTTCCATTTTATAGTTATCCCTTCCACATAATCATTTTCCCCATTGTGGGTTTCAATGTATTACAAGTCATCATAAGAAATAAGAAAGTACAAGTCCCAAAGAAATTGGAGGAGTTTTGCAGAAGTCACAGGTGACATATGAAGGTCAGACAACAAAAGAAAAAGGTTTTAGAAATTCAGAAATTCACGATTGTTATTTTTTAAAAGAACTGGAGGGGGGTGGGGGTGAGGAGAGAGGCAGGCATTCCAGTGGACTCTGGCATCATAATGGAAAAGGTTAAAGCTTTTGATTTCCTAAAGAAAAATTAAGGTAAAAGGTCTACTTTTATGGATTTTCCCTGCATTTTCCAGAGCCTCTGGCTTTTGCAATGCAGAAGGGATAACTGTACTATTCTGTTTCTCTGATCTTTAACTATATTCAGGTTACTTACCTGTCATAGATTTAACTGGTTAATGAATCATACACTTAGAGCTGCAAAAACTTTAGAGATTATCTAGTCCAAATGCCTCATTTGGATTGGTGAAGTAATTCAGGATCAAAGAAATTATGATTTGCCTGAGGTTATATAGCTAGTTAAGTAGTAAAGCCAAGTGATCCATAGACAGTCAAGGAGCACCCACCCACCTGCTTGAGAATATTATATGACTAATAAATAATCAGACTTCCTATACTTGCATTATGATAATAGGAGAAAAGTTCTATGAATGTATTATAAACCTACTATAGACTCTTCTTTTAGTTTATAAGTAACAAATATTCAATCAGCCCTTCCTTAACAACTTTGTAACCTGAATGAAGATACGTGTGTGTGTTAAGAGGTAGTAGAATACAAGTCTGAAATTTCCATTTAAAGTTTAAAATTACAATTGAGGACTTTTAAAAATAAATAACTTTGTCTAAACAAACAAGCATTCCCTAGTTTAGTTTTGTTTTGAGATTGGGTCTCCTTATCTAATTCAGACTGGAGTGCAGTGACCAGTCACCAGAACTTGACTCTATAGCTGATCCACATGGAAAATTTAATCTGCTCCATTTCTGACCTGGCCAGTTCTCCCCTTGTAGACAACTTGGTGTACCATCCATCCCAATTCTAGGGAATTAACATAATGGTGCCAGATTTAATGTGGACACTTACCCTAATTCTACTATAGCTCATAATTCCTGAACTCAAAAGATCAACCAACGTCAGGAGCAGAGATTATAGATATGTACTACTACTACAACTACTACTACTACTATTAATAATAATAATAGTAGTCACTATTCCTATACTTGCATTATGATAATAGGAGAAAAGTTTTATGAATGTATTATAAACCTACTATAGGGTCTTCTTTTAGTTTATAAGTAACAAATATTCAATCAGCCCTTCCTTAACAACTTTGTAACCTGAATGAAGATACGTGTGTGTGTTAAGAGGTAGTAGAATACAAGTCTGAAATTTCCATTTAAATATGGGTCACATAGCTAGGCAGTTGAGTATCTGAAGTCACATTTGAACTCAGGTCCTCCTGACTTCAGGGCTGGTGCTCTATCCATGCTATCTTATTTTTTAACAATATATTTGAACCTTCCTTTGTATCAAAGAAAAACAGGCAAGCAAAAACAGCTTGTAAGTGATCAAATCTGACAATGCATAAATCATCTACCCTAATGATCTTCTTCCTTCCTGAAGTGAGCAGGAAGCTTTGTTACAAAGTCTTTTCCTTGCATCTATCATTAATCTTTCAGTTATTCAGATTTGATTCCCTTTAAACTATCAAAGATTATAGGTGAGCACCACCAAACTAGGAATGAAAGATTTGGAACGTTTTTAAAAATGAAGGAAGCTAACTAATTAACAGCTAAGGAAGCTTTCAAACATGTGGAACAATGCCATACTTCATTATATAGCATGTATACTCTGGCACTCTCTCTTTCAGAGTCAGGCAGTGAGTACCCTGAGGGGTTGTAGATATCTCTCTTCTCTACTCTCATTGGCTCAAGCCCTTACAAGCAATACTGTGCCTCATGATCTCATTTAGGTTTTTCTTGGCAGAGCTACTGGAATGGTTAGCCATTTCCTTCTCTAGCTCATTTTACATATGAGGAAACTGAGGCAAACAGAGTTAAGTGAGTTACCCAAGGTCACACAGCTATGGAGTGTGTCTGAGGCAGGATTGGAACTCATCTTTCTGAATTCAGGCCCAGCATATTGTCTTCTATGCCACCTAGCTCCATTTAACTGCTTAACACCAATTATCTTTTATAAAGGGATATTTATTTCAATTATATTTCACAGATAGCTAAAATATCTTTTTCCCATAATCTCCTCTATATGACCTATATCTCTGGGAAGAAGAAGCTCACAATTTAGGTCACTTGCTCCATAATATGTATTCCAACAATTTTATGGCCATTTCTAGCATGATTGCCAAATAAGTCCTCCTTCTCATGAGTTCATCTGATGCAATACCAGCTAAAAAATCTGCCCTCTGTTCGAACTCTTAGATTCTTGGGGACTCAAACTCCTATCTTTTAAAATTCACAGGGTTGGAAATTCCACTCCCTTAATCTAAAAGGAAAACGAATAAACAAGGAGACCAAGGACCATAACCTGTTTCTTGGAGCAATAGGGTCTCAAAAGGGAAACGCCCCAGAGCCTCTCTCTCTTTTTTTATTTATGAGATAATACAAGCATTTCAATAACATAATAGAATTTCTTAAAATTTGATTGTACAAGAAACTGTAAAACTATTGTGTACAACTTGCTATTCATTTTAAATATATATATATTAAAGGGTTCTATATGATTCTCTTGAGTTCAAATATGACCTCAGACATTTAATACTTCATAGCTGTGTGATCCTGAGCAAGTCACTTAACCCCAACTGCTTCACCAAAATAAATAAATAAATTGTCCTTTAAATACATTCTAAAATTAAAGCCTCTCCTTTTAAGCATTATCCTCTGCCACATGATGTGAATGGAGTCTAACAGATCCACCAAAAGGACTTCAAAAAAGCAAGTTGCTGGAGCTAACAGACCTTGTTGAAGGCCTCCATAGCCAATCAAAGGGCCTCTTCTTCACCACTTATTTAGCTGAATTGAATCAATTATAGAATATCTATGTTTACTGCATAGTCTCTTCAAGGCACTTCCCTTGCATACATCATGACTCTTCCAGAAGGCACACTGATGTCTCCACGTGTTGAGACATGATACAGAGCATTTTGTAGATGTGCCAGATTCCATCCAGATTCCAAGGGCATAAATCATTACATCTTAGATTTAAAGTAGGAAGGGATCTTAGAGACTATCTTATCCAATTCCCTCATTTACAAACAAGGAAATTGAAATACTTCCAAAAATTCAGACCATCATCCATTCATACTTACCATGTAGCAGTCATGTCCATGTCTTCCCATAAATCCACCATGAGCACCCAACATGCTGGAGATCTGCCTTTTGATGTTATGCAGATATTAGTTATCTTTAGTTCTTGATTTTTGATGTGCCATCTTTTTTTCTTGGCAATACAGGTCTTTGATGCCAAGCTTAACAATGAAGAATTGCTCTTGTTCCATTACAATACACAATTCAGACATGCTATATTGTTGCAAATACAATACAATTCCAATCAGCTCAGTTAAAATTCTTCTTGAAAAAAAGAAAATGCATACCCATAAACTGAAAAGTAACACTAATTATCTACCACAACCAGCCTTTATGCAAGTCAAATTTGGGAGGAGGGGGGGAGAAAGATCAGCTGAAATTCAGACTAACATGGTAGCATAGCCCAACTTCTCCCTCCCCTCCTTGATCCCCATTTCTAAACTGACTTTTCTTTCTACAAAGCATTTAAATCAGAGATGGTTTCTTCCTTTTTAAAATATCTGACCAGGAAAAAAAATTGTATTGATATGCATAAATGAATGAAATGCTGACTCTTATTCATTTTGTCTTTTAAAACAGGTACAAGCTCGCACAAAAGGTGTAGCTTCAGAGAGGTGTGTTTTAAGCATTAATGAGCCTGATTTGTGAGGATGGCTTCATAAGGTGTACAATGCATGAGTGGTAAAGTAGGTCAAACAGTGGAAGCTTGCCCATCTTTTAAATCTTTATGAATACAATAGTATCACCTCTTGCTGCCATTTCTCTTGCATAAGATTTTTCGAGCAAAGACTCTGGAGGAATGGAGGTGGGGGAGGTAATGAAATTCTCATTGTTCTGCTATGAGGAATTTGAAGGCTACTGAAGTTTGAGAATCAGCTCTTGCTGGAATACAGATATACTTTTGTAAGCAATGTAGTTCCCCCCTTTCCCTTTCTTTTTTTTTTTTATTGTCTACCCTGTAGAAAAATTTTTAGGGCTAAACAATCTCAAAATCTCCTTCTGGTTTTAAATTCCATAGCCTGATGACAGCTTGACCTTTCCTTCCTCATCTCTGTCTTTTTGCTTTCCCAGTTTTCTTCTAGTCCTAGGTAAAGTGCTACCTTCTACCAGAAGCCCTTCCTAGGAATTCTTAGGCATAGACTTTTCTCTAATTTACTGTTTATATCTTGTTTGTATATGACTATTTTCCTGTTGTCTTCTCATAAGTCTGTGAGCTCTTAGAGAATAGGAACTTTTTTTTTAATCTTTCTTTATATCCCCAATATTGGACAAATAATAAATTATTAATGATATGTGCTTCTTTAGCTTTAAATAATCGAGGATCTATGGTTGGGGAGCATTATGAGGACTTAGATATTTCTGGATTCATTCTTGAGAATAAACATTCATCTCTACAAGTTCTTAATAGATATGGCGGCGGCAGCTGTGTAGTTAAGAGCCAGCTTGGTCTAGTGGAAAAAATATCATCCTTGAAATCTGATGCCCTGTGTTCAAATACCCCCTTTGCTGCTTGTGTCTCAGTATCTGTGCCCTCACGCAAAACAACATTTAAAAAATTGTAGCATTTTCAACTTCCAGCCAACTAGGATTAATAATAGTAACCCTAGGACTACACCAGCTCTATGTGATCTTATATTGTAAACACAGCACTTAACCTCTCTCCATCAGTGCAAGCCTCAGCTTCTACATAAATGCATCAGGCACGTTGCTAACAAATGACTTGATCAGCTGACAAAATGAAGGTTTGGATTAGTCAGTTTCTGAGGTCCCTTCCAGCCCCAGGTCCCTTCCAGCTCCAGCCCCATGATTCTTTTTTCCTGTGGCTCATGTCTCTATTTTCTGCAAATAAAGTGATTCCTAGAGTTGTTTTTGGTGGCAGATGTTCCCTTTGAGCTTTCTCATTCATTATGCTAACATTACACTTTAGAAAACAATCTGTAGGCCCCTGCTCCTATCAACACAATCTACTATCTCCAGCAGACAGCAAGGGACCTCTTCACTGCTCTAGTCAACAACTCCCTTTGGGCAAATTATTTGACCTCTTTTATTTCTCCACATTTAAACTGGGATTAACAAAAAAAAAAAAAATAGTAATAATACATATTTGAAGTCTTTGAGTGAAAGGTGAATTCTCTTATTTACTGATTTCTCCTCTTATTCCTGCAATGTTGTCATCTATTGACCTTGGGATCCATATTTGTAATGATATACAAACTGATGTTCCCTTAGTGGAAGGAATATATCATGAGCTCTGCTTTTTAAAATATGTGTTTGTGCTAATGATGCTCTGTTCATTGGATTTTGCTTTGTGTTTTTTGGATTTTTTTGGATTAGGTCAGAGATTCAATTGTATAGAAACTTCCAGTGAGGAAAAAGAAAGGTATATGTTCCCAGATATATAGTCTTATAGAATTGTCTGAGTGTACTAAAGGATTAGAGAGCTAAGTAACTCAGTGAACAGAGGGCAGAACCTAGAGTCAGAGAGATCTAAGTTCAAATGTAGCCTGACTCTTACTAGCTATGTTACCCTGGAGAAGTCAATTAATGCCATTTATCTCAATTTCCTCATCTGTAAAATGAGCTGGAGAAGGAAATGGCAAATCACTTTAGAATCCAAGAAAACTCTAAAAGGTGTCACAAAGAGGCAGATACAAAGTTAAGTGACTTTCTCAGGATCACAGATACAGTAAGTTTGAGAATCAAAACTTGAACCCAGGTCTTCATGGCTCCATGGCTGGATCTTTTCAACTCTAATATACTACCTCTCCTTTAGATCTTTTCTACCATAATATACTGAATATAGTGTGGATCTAAAAAAGGGTTGACAAGTTTAATTTAATTAATACTAGTTGATATTCATATTATAAGGCTGGCAAAACCCTTTATAAATAATTTCACTTTATCCTTAAAAAATCATGTGAGGTATTATGGGTATTAATAACCCTCTTTTACAAATGAAGAAACTGAGGCTCAGAGCATATAATGATTGCCACTGGTCATACAAAGTAGGATTTGAAAGCATATTTCTCCTGATTCTAAATCCACATGAGATAGCTTAGTTGTACAGTGTACAATTGTACTGGTCTGCAATGGGGAGACCTGAATTCAAATAAAATAACTTAACTAACTATATGACTTCTCTGAGGCAAGTTATTTAAGCTCTGTCGGTCCTACCTCCCAGGGTTGGTGTGGAAATCAAAAGAGAAAATATTTGAAAGAATTTTACATGGTGCCTGGCATATAGTAGGTATTTAGCAAGTTCTTGTTTCCTTCCTTCTACTAAGCTTTCTATTATTTCATTCTGCTTCTCATCCTCCAATGTTATTAACTATTTTGATTGTTTTATATATTTATTAATCTTTGGCTTTATTTCATCCTGATTCAAATAGATTACAAAGGACACAATTTTGAAAACAGTGCATTCAGCATACAGTAAAAGCTCAGTGTGTACTCATATATGTATTTATGTATTCAAATATATATTTATATATATATTTAAATCTACATCAATAAGTACATGCATATGTGTGTATCAAGAAATATCTAGCCTGGCAAAATAATGGATTATACTTCATTTTTTTTTTGTTCCAAGGCCAGTTTGTTTTCAGAAATGCTTTAACCAAACATTTATATGCTAAAAGGATTGTTTATTTGCAGCAGAAAAAAATTCTGGGTAAAAACTACCTCTAGCAATGCAGATCTCAATATTCAATGACCAGTAAGGAATTACTGGAAGCACATGGGCAAGTAAGTGATATAGTCGATGGAGCACAAGGCCTGGAATCAGGAAGATCTGAATTCAAATGTGACAGCAGACACTTATTAGTTGTGTGACCCCTGGGCAAGTCTTATATCAGTTACCTTATCTGTAAAATAAGTTGGAGAAAGTGCTTTGGCAAAGCACTCCAGTAATTTTGCCACAAAAACCCCAAATTGGGTCACAAAGAATCAGATGTGACTGAATGAATAAACAACAACCTGAAGCACATAACAGTTAAGCTATTTGTCCAAGAACACAGTAAGTGTCTAAAGCAGAATTTGAACTTGAGTCTTCTTGATTTCAAATTCAACTCTATGACCTAATATATTATTCTGTCTCATCAATTTTAAGATGTGATTATAGTTTGTTATTTTATCATTAGTTAATTACATGAACCTATAAAAATACTAGGTTAAGAATAAAAGTATCATAGATATAACAGGAATTTGCCATTTGGATAGAGCTTGTTAATGGACTTTAACTGTGACTCTATCTATCTGTCTGTCTATCATCTATCTATTCCTCTTCTCTCTTTGAACCAATAGCTACAATTACCATTAGAGGATCTAATACTAATCAGCTTTCTACACTCCTGCAAGTTAGCATTTCTTTTAAAATCCAGTTGTGTCATCTCTGATTCTCCCATTTCATTGAAAGTATTATGTTTTTCTTTTTAATTTTTTTTAATTGCAAGGAAGGGATATTGCTTTATAAGTGAAATGCTTCTGCTACAATTGTAATAATGAATTAACAGACCAAAGTATATAAAATTTATTGTTATAAAAACACTTTTGTTAAAACTGGGTTTATCTATATGAAGATTAAAATTGCAGTAGGACATCTCTTATCACTATGGTCAGCCTTCTTTTGTCATTTATGGTGAAAAAATTAATCAAATCAACATAGATTTATTGCATTCTTAATGCTAAGCATTTCAGCAGCATTCTGAAGGCAGGAAATGCTATATGAATGCTAGTTACAGGTCTTTCAGATTTGTTCTGTGTTCAAGACTAAGCATTCTATATAAGAGTTACTCTATACAAGGTTAGATGCTATATACAGATCCTCCAGGATGCCCTTTTTCAACAGCTGTGAGTACTAAATAATAATTATAATAACTGAGTACTAAATAATAATTACAATAATAAATGGTTAAATGATCCAGTTAAATGATAAATTATCTGGATTTCATTGGTTCTAAATAATCTACATGTTTTTTTTTAAGATACTAAGACCTGAATTACCCATCCATCCCGGAAGTTATCCTTTAAAAATCTTTAAAGGATAAAGAATGCCTGCTTGTGCCTACACTTAAGTCTTTCTTTATTACTTGGTAGTGATCCTAAGTTACCAAGGTCTATGCTGGCAAAGCATAAGCTTAGCAGAAATCTTTGCTATGGGAGTTGTAAATAAATCATAGGACTTGGGAGTCAGGAAAGCCTGAGTTCATGTTCCCCTTCAGAAATTTTCTTACTGTGAGACTTAGGGCAAATCATTTTGTCTCTCCCAGCCTCAGTTTCCTCATCTACAAAACTGGGATAATAATAACACTTACCTCTAAGAGTTTTGATGAAGCTAAAATGAAATAATATTTGTAAAGCAATTCACAGATCTTAAAGCAATTTATAAATGCTTGTTATGATGTTGATGGTGATTAGTCAAGGACTGTGTGTCTGTTGCCTAGGGACTACCATACCTGAGTTCAGGGATAGGGAGCCCATCACCAGAGCTCATCACCACATAATCAACTTTTTCAACCACAACAACTCATGAAACTATTTAGTAAGGCATGAATCATAAAATCATCAATTTAGAACTGGAAGCCATTTAATCCAACATCATTTTGCATGCACATGAGGAAAGTGAGATCTAAAAAGAAGATGACTTGTCTAAGATCACACAGATAACAAGTAACTGGGGCAGGATTTTAAAGCAGATCTCCAGAACCAGTGCTCTTTGCTTTCTATACAAAGAGGTTAGGGGAAAGGTAGAAGAAGGAGCATTAAAGGAATTTATCCACATCAATGAAATCACAATCTTTTAAAGTATCACAGAATCTGTCCATGATTATCTTAGATGATCAAAACCAAACATTCTATTTTTTCTTTACTCTCTGTAAGTTTTTGGAAGATATTCACTTTTTTTTTTTGCATGAATGTCCTTTTTTAAGAAAATCATTTGTACAGGCATCCAAAGCTAGTAAATTAGACACTGATAATTCAAAGTACCAAAGGCTTATTCTCTTTAACAAAATGATTCATCTCAGAATTCCTTTGAATAGTGAACACCCATGGTACTGAAACTGTGATTCAATTTACCAAAACAATTGATATCCACACTAATTTTCAGCTCCATAGCACTCCAACATCTGTCTAGCAGAGCATCCCCATGGTGCCATGTGTAATCTACAAAGGACAAACTCTGACACTCACCAAGGACTGAGTATCAGGGATGCTAGCACCATTTCCGTCATATCTGACCAATGTGAAACTCTTTCTTTAATCTAATCCTCATGGTTTTCATACACTCTGCTACAATTATAAAGTCTGACTCTAGTCATTTCCTTATCACTTCTATCAGTGAAGCATTCACGAAAAATGCCTCATACCCTCAGAGATTTAACCAATAAAAGCATAATGTAAGGGCATTCAATGATTTCAGAATCCTTCACTTTTATCCCTATTCATCTTTCTTTTTATGTCCTCAACTAAAGAATGTTGTAGAAAAAAGGGCAATTGAGTGAGGCTTTAAAAGATAGATGAGGGGCAGCTAGATGGCATAATAGATAGAATACCAGCCCTGGTCAGAAGGATTGAATTCAAATTCAGCCTCAGACATTATTGCTGTATGACTCTGGACAAGTCACAACCCCAATTGCCTCTCCCTCAAAAAAAAAAAAAAAGGTTTTTAAAAAGGTAGTGAGAAATCTTAGTTATAAATATTATTATCTTGGACTATAATGAAATGAAGGCCTTTAAAGTCTACTGAGGTACACAAACTGCCCCTATACTAAATGATCCCAGGAGCCAAAAAAATCAAAGCATTAATTTATTTCTGAGAGTTCTCTGTGTCCACCCTCTGCTGTCAGTTGTTGCTCCTTCCTTATTTAATTGATCTTTTTGTTAGTCTGTTTTATTTTGTACATAATTGTCTGGGTGGCCATCTGGTTTGAGGATGGTTCTACTCCCCCCTAGAAAAAGATATATGACATGACATGGCTAGAGCGACAGCTATTTGAGACTCAGGGCCTTTTTCACTAACATCTGGATCCATGGATTCATTCCAAATGTTTGGAGGTGATAGTATCTCTGACCTCCAATAAGTGGAGTGTTTCTCCAATAGTAATTGCTAAGAATCATTCCAAGATATGTTTCAGTAGAAGTGAAATGAAAGCCAAAGAAATCTGGGGACCATGAAAGACAGCAATACATCTAAATAAGACATAACTGAGATACAGTCTAAGTAGCAGCTGTTTGATAGCCTATCAAATCCCTCACAACATCTGCAAGAGCAGAAAAGGAAAAGAAAAGATAGAATGTGATTTAATGAAATGAAATTAGAACATGAACACACTGTATTTTCAACACTGACACCAGAACCCTGGGAAACAGTGAACTCTCTAGGTGCTCTTTCCAGATAGGCCACTGACTAGTGAATAGACAGCTGAATGTCTCTGTTTTCCAACTTTTCCATTAGTTAAAATGGGGACAATAACGCTATTCACTTCCCAAGGATAGTGGAAGGATTCATGAGGTAATGTTTATGAAGCACTCAAAGTTCTTTCAATGAAAGATTTTATGTAAACACAACTTCAACTGTACTATCCAATCATAAATAGGCTATGCTTACTGAGAAATGCCCCCACCACTCCTTTGCCCAGAAAAGAAAAGCAGTTATATCAAATCATCCTCTGTTATCTGTAATTGGTTTACACAGAGAAAGATGATAGAATAGATAGGTAGATGGAATGAAAATATGTCACAATGCCTTATTATTCAATGGCATCTATTCTTCAAGAAATTGCTCACATAAACATGATTTGTTTATTTTGATTACTGGGATAACCAGGGCGATTTTTTAAAATTAATATTCTTGTTTATTCGTGTATCTTTTAATTGAGTCTTATAAGGAAATAGTGATTATCTGTAGTTTCCTAAGAAATAATATTTTTTTAATTATTTGTCCAGAGATGAGAAGTGTAAGACTATTAAGCAAGGCAGAAATGAATGGATAAATAATAACAGCATCTTTCCTTGGTTAGAATTAGCTGTGCTAAACATCAGACCCATGATCCAAGCCATCTCAAATGAATGGTAGGAACAGAATAGATCAGAGAATAACAGTGGCCAACACCTGGCTTCTGAAGTGGACTATGCATTCCATGTCCCAAAACTCTTCTTAGCCTCAAGAATGAGTCCCTATCGTGTCACTATTTGGCTCACAAGAGGTTTGCATTATTTTCCTGGTCAGTTTCTGGTCCTTTTCTTACATTTTAAAACCTCTTTTAGTTGTCTTCAAGGTTGAATTGAGTTGAGACTTCTATTCAAATTAAAAATAAACAGTAAGACCATAAAATATAAGTATGAATTTATCAGCGTATTTGTCCACATTTCTCCATCAGAATCTCTTTCCTTCATATCTGAAAAATTAAAAAGCTAAAGATTCATTTATGTAAGTATCATTCTATTTAGTAGACCAAGTTTTACGGTATGAATCTCCTTTAATAGAAATAACTTCAGTTTTGGCCAACTTGGAAAAGTCATTCATATTTCTAGGACTTGTTTTGGTTTCAATTTTTACCTATAATAGAAGGGAGGAGGGATAAGGTCCCTACCAACTGTAGCTTTGGGATAGTAAAAAATAAAGAACTTGCATATTCTAAGAAATAAAAAAAAATTACATCAGTGAAAAGAGTAACCACCTTAATCAGAGATTAATGTTTTGAAATGGTAACTTACTTTGTCTCATGAATAGCTACTATCTAGACTGACCAAAAAGATTTTTCTTAAAAATGTTAACAGAACCTTATGCATATTTAAAGCACCATTCAGTAATATATGTATATGAGAAGTTGGGGAAATAGGATGGAGAATGCTAATTCAGTTCTATTTCTAGTCTTGCTCACAATCAGAGGCTTTAGAATTACTTTTGCCCTGTAATTTGGTTAAAGCATGAGGAGTATTCTACAAAAGCCTTTCCACAAAAGGCATTTAGTTACCATCCTTAACTATCTCAGTTCAGAATGGATAATGATAGCAGACAGAATCAAACATAATAAAGGACAACAAGGCAAATGTCCATGCAGTTCTTTTGATGGAAGATGAAACTGCTGATGGAATGATGATCAAAATTAATGTGCATCAGTTCCAGCTAAGAATGCCCTACTCTACTAGGGCAAGGTGGGCTTAAAAAGCCGACTCCTCCTCATAATCCTTTCATAAACAATAATTTTCTCTCTTGCTGTGGCTTCATAGACTTCTCTCCAAATTTATTGGGGTTTTCTTTCATATAATTCTTTTTATTTTAAAATGTTTTACTGATATTTTTGTCATTAAATTACATTCATTTCAGGGATGGGTCAAAAAAAAGTAGTCCTCTACCTCTTCCAGATTGAATTTTCCTTTATAACAAAAATAAATAATCTCATCATAAAATGTAGCTAAAAAGTGTTGACATCTGACAATATCTAAAACATTCTGTCCTAATAGCATCCCTCCTTCCCACCTATCTATAATAAGAAGATATGTTTCACTTTTTGTTCTCTAGGATCGTCAATGGTTTTTCAGTTCCTCAGAGGTAGCTCCCTGTTAGTAAGCTTTTTATTTACATTATGGCAGTTATTATCCATATTACTATCTATGTATCTTTTAGATCTCTTTTCTCACTCTACATTAATTCATAAAATCTTTTTATGCTTCTCTGAATTCCTCATATTTTTAATGTAATACTGTATTATAATATTGCATTATATTAATATAATTATTATTTTTGTCCATCCCTCAGACAATGGGTACCTACTTTGTTTACAATTTTCCATTATCACTAAGTAGACTGCTATCAATATTTTGGTAAAGATTGGATTTTTGTTCATCTCTTTGATTTCCTTGAGGCAAAGACCTAATAATTTTTTTTCCATATTTTCTGGGCCAAACTCTAGCAATTGGTAAATAATCTTTGTCTGAACTCTTGGGAATGTCACGCCCTTGTTTGTCTATAGTAATACAGACTAAATATTGGCAAAATTCCCTGGGTTGGACTTGATAACACCTCAACTGGGATCCTTTCTTGAGATAGGAGAAGGACATTCACATTTCCTTTCCCATCACCCTTGAGGGCAAATCTCATGGCTGGACTTTGGATCAAGATTTAGATACCACTCCCTGAATCCAACAACACAAAAGAGAAAGGGCAAAGAATGTCATATAGTCCTGTACTCAGAAAATATATAATCAGTGTCATTGGCATTATCCACATAAACCAAGTACAAAAGAAAGGAGATCATAGAATCCTTAACCTTGAAAGAATCTCAGAAGTTATCCAGTCCAATACATAACTGAACAAAAATCCCCCATATGTCATCCTAATAAGTAGTAAACCTTTCTTCTGTAGAGTTTTTCTTTTTCAGGCTAAACATCTCCAGTTTCTTCAGTGGAAACTTACTCTTTAGACCCTTTACCAACCTTCTCATTCTCCTGATGATCACCAGTTTATCTCCAGGAGGGAAGAACATTCTGAACAGGGGGCTCACAAGTCACAGTGATGGCTTCAGAAAGGTTATTAAATCTGAAAACAGCTTAATATATTAATAATTAGCTACTGAACAAGATCCAAGGGAGGACCTTGAAGAGTCTAATCTCATCCTTATTTCAATGGACTTCTCACCAATGACTACCACTCTGTTTGGACTCATTCCCCAGTAGTTAACATATTCCCACACCCTTATATACTTCTTACACCATAACAGTGAATTCTTGTCAATATTAAAACTCCATTCCTAAAGTTCTCTACTGTCCCACTGCAGATTTGCTTTTCCCTTCCATTTTGCCTTCTGAAATTTATTCTGATTGGTCTCCCTACCTCAAGCCTCTCCCTACTGCAATACAACCTCAACACAGCTACCAGAATTCTTTTCTGAAAAGGTAGGTCTGATCTATTAGTCCCAGTGCCACCTTATTACATACAAGATCAAATATAAAACCTTTGTTTGGAATTAAACTCCTTCAGAACTCTGTCCCCTCCTACTTTTCCAAACTTCTTATTTTTCCATGACATCTATTTATGATCCAGCCACACTGGATCTTAGATTCTTGTTCTCATACCACACAGATGTCTTCATATATTTTGGTGTCTTTTATATAGATTGAGGATTGGACTTGTTTTCTCTTGGTTCTATAAAGCAGACCTAGCAGAGACACTTGAAAGCTTCAGAAAGGCAAATTTGATATAAGGAGGGGAAAAACTTTTTTAAAATAAAGCTCTGTCCTGAAGTGAAATTGGCTCTAAGAGTGAATTCTAGTTCAATTATGGGTTGGACCAGATGGATTCTGAGGTCCTATCCAACTCAGATGTTCTATGAATTTCTGAATGCAAATCAAGTTCATTTCTTTTTATGCAGTTATAGAGGCAGGTTGAATCTTAAAAGATCATCTAATACAATCTATTCCCTTCAGAGAAATTGTCGACTGTACCATCCAGGAAAAATGTTTATCTATTCTTTTCTTAAGATCATCAGGGATGGAAACTCCTGCTAAAAATATGTCAGCATAAATGAGGTATTATTTAAACTGAAAATAAACTAGATCATGTAAGAAAAGGAGACTGTGTTATTAGATTCAATACCACTACTCACACTGATGTTCTAGAATTTTAAAAAAGAAGGGAAAAAATGAGGAGAAAAAAGTTTACCATGTACAAATTATCCAATTCACAATCAACTGAAAATGCTAAATGATTGGAGTTAAGGGATATTCTTGAATTTGGCTATTTTCAGGCTTCTAAATTTCACCAGCTGGAATTCTTTTTAAAGCACTATCCTTTTCAACCTTTTAAAATGAAAGATTTGTTTTTTAATGGGAAATCTGCAGTTTGTTATAGAGACACAAGCAGCATGGTTATTTGTTAAAGGACTAAATTCTAATTCTACATTTTATCTAATGTAATAAAAAGCATAGAATAAAGAATATTACTATCCAGAAAGAATTAAATTTGAAGATCATCCAAGAGCAACGGTAAGAGTGAGTAGTTTGCAATATATTACCAATATTACTAATGATAAATTGAGCCTTATAGGCAGTAGGGTAAGCAAATTATCAGAGAAGTGTAACCAAAAAAAAAAGAGATGGATCGCCATTACCCTGTGAGAGTGATATATAATCAATGGATGGCCTGTATGCTCCAACAGTATCAATGTCTACTCAATGTCACGTTAAGAGATCTAAGAGAATTTCCCAGGATGTTTGGTGGCTTTCATTCATTACATTTCCTTCACTTTCAGATTCCACTTTCCTAAGTCAAATTCATTACCCATTATTTCCCTTTGTACCTTCTAACCAAATTGACCTAATTGGTTTTCTCTATATAAGATGTCTCCTAGTTCTCTGCCTTTGCACAGGCTGTCTTCCATGCTTAAAATGCTCTCACTTTATGTTTGTCTCTTAGTATCTCCAGCTTCTTTTAGGCCTCATATCAGGCTTCTTTCTACATGAATCCCAACTCTGCTGGCCACACCTCTGTAACAAACACTGGGCAAATCATTTGACTTTTCTTGGCCTCAGTATTCTTATTTGTAAAATGAAGGACTGCATTAAATGAATTTGAAGGTCCTGTTCCAGTTCTGAATACCATGATGATCCCCTGAAATTGATCTTGATACTTAGAGTTTCCAATACCCTTCACCACCAAATGATTTTGTATTCACAAATTTTATATGTACACATATGTTGTACATGTATACAACATATACAATGTATATATATATTAAATGTATACATATAAAATTTGTAAATTTATATAGTTCATTTTATATATATATATATTATATATATATATATATATTTATACAATATAGTTTATATTCATTTATCCTTGTGTGTGCTGTTCCATCTCACCTCAATAGAATATAAGCTCCTGAAGACAACCAATATTTCATTTTGGTCTTTCTATCTTTGCCATCTAGCATAATGTCTAGTACATAGTAGGTGCTTAGCAAATGCTTATTTATTGACTGATTACTGATACTGATACTCCCATCAACTCTCTAACTACTAAGCTACAACATTTGCCTCTGTGTGTGTCTCTGTCTCTCTCTGTGTCTCCCTCTGTGTGTCTCTGTCTGTCTGTCTCTTTCTGTCTCTCACATTCTTTTCTCTCTCACACACATTCTCTTTCTCTCTCTCTCTCTCTCTCTCTCTCTCTCTCTCATACACACACACACACACACACACACACACACACACACACACACACACACAACTAGACTCTGGGTAAGTTAATTAACCTTTATGTGCCTTCTGTAAAATGAGGAAGTCAGTTTAGATTGACCCTTAGAGGGTCCTAAGGGTCTAAAATTATAATCCTATTGTAGGCACCATTTGGGATAACTCTTCTAACCTCTACTAACCCTGGTAAACTGGATACTTGAAAGATATCTTATTACTTTTTTCCCTCAGGATTCTAGGAATAAACTTCAGGGATTACAACTTACAATTATAAATAAGTCCCCTGATTCAATATACTCTTAATAATGATTACTCAATTGAACTCAATAAGGTTTTGCAAAGAGACATTTACTGAGAAGATATAATATGAATAAGAATTTTTAAAGTATTCCCCAAATCATAGGTACACTCTCTCAATGGCACTCATTCAGGCCCTGAGGAGAAATAACTCAATTTTAAAGCATAGATTCTAGGGTATACATTTAGGGAATATATGTGAATGAGAGGTACTTCATGTCTTCTGATCTTGACAGTCCTTTCTTTGAGAAGTTATTTGCCCCTGCTGCCCCATTCATTTTTGTACAAGGCACTGTGTGATGTACGAGTTGCTCCCTTACAGATAAGGTATCTCAGCTGAAAGATAAATTCAGTCTTTGGTTGGGTCAAGCATGTCACTTGTCAGGCTTGATTCCTAACTAGACTCAATGACATCCACTACTAACTCCAATGATCTTTGCAACCAACTAATGGCTCTTCTATCCTTTTAAAGCTAAAGGGTCATTACCTGGCCCATTTCATCTCTAAATACTCATTTACCAAAGATCAGGAAATAATAAATACAACAATGTACTTAGGACATTTAGCAGCCAAGTGAAAAGATATGGCTGCTATCCCACCTTCTACCTGGAGGTTCACAACAATTTTTTTTCTTCCTCTAAAACCATCAGGAAAGAGAGAATGAAACTGAATAGACCAGGTTATAATTCTTTGAGTTTCAAAAGATCAGAGAAGTCATTAGAGATTACCTCAGCAATCATAATCATAGCATCTTTGTTTTAATAATAGCAAAAAGTCAGAATAAATAAACCCAGTAGTAAAGACAGAGACATTTATAAAATTCTAACTTTCATAAACAAAAAATTATTTTACAACTAGTGTATCAGGAGATTAATTAATGTATCTGTGAGAATATGAAAAACAAACTACATTATTTTAACAGAACCATAAAATCAGAGCATTTCTATTGGAAAGAACCTCAAGGGCTATCTAATCTATGCATGAACAAGGGCTTTCTCAATAAAAGAATCTATACTCTTTTTGGAGCTTTTCAGTGAGGTGGTATCTGGTATCTCTGAAAGAACTGCTTCTACTTTAGAATAGCTCTAATTATTCAGAAACCTTAATATCAAGTTGAAATCTGCTTCTCTGCAATATACAACCATTTTTTCTAATTTTGTACTCTACTAAAAAAAATCTTATCTCATTTACACATCTATAACTGACATATTTGAAGACACCCATCAAGTTCTCCAAAGTTTTCAAGTATTTTCATTTAAAATGTACCCAATTTGGACAGAGGAATATCTGTAATTACCCAATAATAACAAATCATGGTACCTATAGTAGATACTTGATATTAATTAGAGATTAAAGCTAAGTAGTGATAAACTACAAATGTTATTTGACTTAAAATACAAAAAGATGACATCATAAACAGGTCAGAAGAATAAAGCACATGATAAGTCAAAGGAACAAAAAAGGAAATACACTTTGCAGTTATGGATAAAGAATTCATGACCAAGCAAAGAATACAAATGATCACAAAAGATAAGATTAAAAATTTTAATTGTATAAAACTTTAAAAATTTGCACAAGCAAAACTAATATACTTTAAATTTTAATGAAAAATCATGGTAGCAAGTTTCTCTGATAAAGATCTTGCTTCTAAGATATGTAAGGAGTTGATTCAAATTTGTAACATTTCACAATAGATAAATTGTCAAAAAATATAAAAGAGCGGTTCTCAAAGAAAAAAAATTACATACCTACAACCATATAAAAACGTTCCAAATGATTTGCAAAGAATTGCAAATTAAAGACATTCTGAGGTTCTACTTCATGTCCATTATATTGACAAAGATGATCAAAATAACCTGACAAATGTTAAACAAATTGCAGGAAAACTTGTACATTAATGTTCTATTGGTGGAGCTATGAATTAGTTCAGTCATTCTGGAAAATAATTTAGAACATATCCAGAAAATCACTAAACTATGAGGTCAAAGAGATCAAAGAAAAAAGAAAAAGGTCCATATACACAAAAAATAACTATATTAGTTCTTTTTTGTTATAGTCAAGAAGTAGACACTAGGAGAGTACCTATCAACTGGATAGCAACTGAACAAATTATGGTATGTGAATAGAATAGAATTGTACCATAATAAATAACAAAAAGAATGGTTGCAGATAAACCTAGAAAAACTTTTACAAATTAATAGAAAAAAGAGCAAAAACAGGTTTTATTATACAATAACAATATTATGGAGAAAAAGAACTTTGAAAGAATTAAGATTTCTGAGCAATACAATGACCAATCTCAATTCCAAATGACCAATAATTAAGCCTTACACCCACCTCCAGACAGAGAGGGAATGAACTCAAAATGTACAATTGGATATACATTTTGGAAATTTGGAAGTATGCTTGACCACACATACTTCTAATTTGGATTTTTTTTTCCTTCTCTTCTTTTTCCTCAATACAAGATAGGGAAGAAGAGAGGCTTCAGGAAGGGAAATAGATATAGGATTGTCAAAAGAAAAGAAAAGAAAAAAGCTTCATTTATCATCTTTAAATATATCAAAGAAAGGAAACAAGTATGTATTAAAGCACCTATCATGTGCTAGACACTTTAAAACTATAATCTTATTTGATCTTCACAACAATCCTGAGAGGTAGATGTTCTTAATATCCCCATTTTGAATTAAGAAAACTGATCAAGCATTAAATGACTTTATGAGATTACACATCTCGTAAATATGGAAACGTGGTTTTGAATTCATGTCCTCTTGATTCTAAACCCAATATTCTATTTATTCTCCACAGGGCTTCCACAAGAAAGCTGAAGGGAAACAAAGGACATTTTCAAAAGCTACTTGTTGAATTTAGTATTTACTCAAAGAAAACTAAGTAGTAAATAATATTTAGTTTCATGTGCTAAGCACACAGCTTCTGTACTACTTTGCATATGGAAATATTCATTTGATTTGGTGTTTGCTAAGTCAGAATTAAAAAAAAAATAAAGTTTAAAGGAAAAAGTCAAATGTGGAAGGCAAAGTGGAAAAGTTGGAAAAGTGGAGAACCAGGAGACTTGGCTTATGAGACTGGTTCTGCCACAAATTTAGTGTGTAATATTGGACCAGTCAATTAATTACTCTGGTTCTCTATAATCTTTATCTGTCAATAATTATTTGAGTTTTTTTATTCCTAAATCCTAACATATTGCATTGCATAGAGTGGCTTACAAATTGCTTGGTTGATTGAATGAATTTATGATATTATCAATGTGAGAAATTCCTTTAGTGGTATAATAAATACATCAAATATATTTTAATGACATGCTATGTGCCAGGTACTATACTTATTGCTAGAGATAAGATGAAAATGAAAAATTCTCTATCCTCAAGGAACTTAAATTTTATCAAGGAAAATGTGTGTATGTACAATGTATTCAAAATAAATAGTCCTTCCTGCCTTCTGATACAGTGTTAATTCTTGTACATTTCCCTATAAATCTTCATTAATAGTAATAGTATTTATACATAGATATATATGTAGATATTTATTTGCATATACACATAGATAAATACATAGTTACATAGATAGATATATAGATATTATCTCATTTAATCTTCAAAATAATGCTATAAGCTTGTTATTATCTACAACTGAAAGAACTTAAGAGAATCTTGCATAGCATAACAAGCTAGTAGGTTTCAAAGGTAGGATGTGCTAGAGGCTTTCATTGGTTCTTAATAATTGGGGATTATAATAGAGTAAAAGAGGATACCTGTCCTACTTTAGAATCTTGTTGTGAGCATCCAAATGATATCTGTCATAATTGTAACCATCAGAGACAATTCTTCCATACTGTTTAACTTATTAGGGATTCTAATATTAGAAATTTCAAGTTACATACTATGGGATAACAATTATGGGACAGGACAGTGTGAGTGTGTGTGTTTGTAAAGAAAGGTAGAAAAGTTATTTAAGTCAGTCAGTACCTCAAATTGTATCTTCTAAGAGACTCTCTTTCCTCTGTCCACCAAGGGGAATGGCCTTCTCTAGAAACAGAAAATGTTAGACTAAAGATAATCACTATTGCTTCAACTTTACATTTTAGATAATAGAATAGATCATCCCAGATTCCTTCTATTTTATTGACTCCTCATCATCATGAGTATCATACATCAATGGTATCATAAAAATCTTCATCTACAAATTCTTTCTAGGGAAATGTTAGAAAACAGTTTAAGTATCTAAAAGCTAGAGCATATTACCAATACTTATGCTATGGGGACATCCAATCCATCTTCTCATCCCACTAAGGGAGATGGGGACTGTTTTCTCATAGGCTTTGCTCCATCTTTATTTGGATAATTCAAGAAACAAAAGTCATTATTTTATCATTTTGCATGAATTTCTTTACATAGCCAAGATAATATAGTGACAAGAACCAAAGCCATATAATCTTGATTAAGGTTCTTCATTTTCATTAGGATATTTTTCTCATCTGATATGCACATGAATATCTTCTCTATGCCAATCAGAGATATTTTGAGGAACAAATGAGATCATGAAAATGAAGTCTTTGTAAATTGGAAGATGCTATAGAAATGGTAGACACATTCATTTTCTTTTTGGAAATTATATACTACCAGATGCTTGTATTCTACAATTCATTTCATTATGTTTTACTTAATCCTTGGTCTATTATAACCTGACATTTCCAGATTAGTATAGAAACAAAGCATTGATCCAGATGATACAGATTGCTATCTTAGGGTCTTTCTTTTTTATGGTAAAAGGGCTGGAAATTATGGATGGTATAGATAGTCATATGGCTGGGGAGAATCTTGTCCTGAAAATTGTCTTTATAATGGTCTTAGTCACAATTATATGATTTTTGAAGTCACATCTGCATCCACCATTAACCAAAATAGTCACATGGCTTTGGTGTGGAGGGCAAATAAGAAATATACTATTTGTTCCTGAAATTAAATGCCTTGAAGAATAGGCCATAGGCTGCTTGTGAAAAAGTCATATAACACTTAAGAAAAATAGTAGAGCATTACTAGTCTGAATAAATGACAATAAATTGCATTTTTTTTAAAGGAAGATCCTGACTTAGAGTTAAGAGATTTGGTTTCAAGTCTCAGTTGTTTGACTAGGTCTCAGCAAAAACAAACATTTATTAAGTATCTACTATATATCAGGCATGTGATAAGCAAAAAAAAAAAAAAAAAAAAAAGTCCTTATTGTCAAGAAATTCACAATCTAATGGAGAAACAATGTAGAAGCAACTGTGTCCAAATAGATTATAAGCAGGAAAATTGGGGGTGATGATGTCAGAGAAAAGGCACAAATATTAAGAGCAACTGAAAAAAGCTTCTCCCAGAAGGTGGGAGTTTATCTGAGATTTGAAGAAAGTCAGGAAGCCAGACATAAAGAAGGGGAAAGTTTCAGGAATGAGGGACAGGAATAAAGGAAGAGAATAAGCACTTATATAAAATCTACTATGTGCCAAGCTCTATGCTCTTTTTTTTTCTATTTTGAAAAACATCATTTTATTTGATCCTCAGCAACCTTAGAAGATAGATACTATTATTATCATCCCCATTTTACAGCTAGGAAAACAGAGGCAAACAGAAGTTAAGTGATTTGCATAGGATTATACAGCTAATAAGTATCTGAGGTCATATTTGAACTTATCTTCCTGATTCCAGGTCCAATGGTCTATTCATTGAACCCCCCCAATTGCTTCAATCAGTGAAATTGCTGAAAGTCGAATTGAATTGTCAAGTTTTAGAAAAAATAAGGCAGGCAGCCAGTGACTCTGAATCACAGAATGTAGGAAGGAGAATATGGTATAAGAAGACAGGAAAGGTAAGACAGGGCCAGTTTATAAAGGATTTTAAAAGTCAAACACAAGCTTTTGGTTTTGATCCTGGAGCTGCTAGAGTTCAATGAATAGGGCAGGGACAAGGTCAAACCTATACATTAGGAAGATCCTAGCTTCCTCATCTGTCAAATGAGAATACAGCACTTATATTATTTTGGATAATGGTTGTGAGGTTTGAATAAAATGGAACAGCATATGTAGTATGTCTTGTAAAATGTAAGCTGCCACATAGATATAAACTACTATTGTTTTCCAGGAGGAAAAAAAAATACTTTATTCCCTCAAGTAAGTTATTATTTCTAAAACTCTGCCATTGCCACTTTCAATTTTTATTGATCTTTTGCCATAAAAGCTTATATTGATACCTTAAGGGGGAAAAGGCATTTTTAGTCAAAGTAGAAGAAATCACTGGGCCAGGTCTATGTTAGGTCTACAGCTAATCCAGTTGAATTTAAGGTAAAGCTGTGGGATCTTTCTTTTTAGGCTTTCCTTATCTACTTTTTACTCCCCACCCCACCCCCAAATTCAAAACCAGATTAGTAGATTACCAGCATTATCACTGAGTTGGACCAGAGCAATGCTCTTGACATGCCCTTAGTGCTCCAGCCTTATTTCATGTGCCCACAGGGAGTAAAGAGATGCAATATTATAAAAATTGGCCTTAACCATTTGTGGGGCAAATAAAATCTGTGAATAAATCTCCTGAAGGAATCAGCAGCGCTCAGGAAAACAAATCATTTTTAGAAGCTCGGAATTAACTTTATCTAATGAGCTGATGGCAATTTTTTTCCTATGACTGTTGGCCTGAGGGATTTAGCCTTTGTTATTAGGACATAAGAAATTCTAGACTTAGAAAAAGGCTATTTGGCTCAAGATGACTGCTCCTTTCCAAACTTCTCCCAGTTTCTTGATTTGTTTTTTCATCAATTCCTTCTTGAAAAAGAGAGACAGAGACAGAAACAGAGAGAGACAGAAAGAGAGAGACAGACAGACAGAGACAGACAGACAGAAACAGGGACAGAGAGAGACAGTGACAGAGAGACAGAGAGAGAGACAGACAGAGAGACAGAGAAACAGAGACAGAAAGAGAGAGAGAGAGAGAGAGAGAAAGAGAAAGAGAAACAGAGACAGACAGAGACAGAAAGAGAGACAGACAGGGACAGACAGAGAGTGGCAGAAAGAGAGAGAGACAGACAGAGACAGACAGAGAGACAGAGAGACAGAGACAGAGACAGAGAGTCAGAGAGAGGAAAGGATGACTGGATTAAAGGATGCTTCTGATTTCCGTAGACCTGTTTGGCAGCAATGAATTTATAATATTTATTTTCCAGGTGAGACCATTTTGGCATGGTACACCTGCTCTCATTGTCCTTTTTTTTATGAGGTCAAGTCAGTCTCTACATTGTGAGCATAAGGAACTCCACTAGACCAGTATTATTATTAACTCCTTCCCAAAATGACAAAAATACACTTGGCCCTTGTGAATTGTCCTTTTCTTCAACGAGAAAAAGCTGATTCCTAGTTAAATATCTAGGAAAGATAGAAATAATGTCTCTGAAGCCTCTGGCACTTGGCAAAGCATTCATATGGGGCTAGAATCAAGAAACAGAATAGATGGGGTTTGTCAATAAAAAGTTATTTAATAAAAAAAAAAAAAGAAAGAAAGAAAGAAACAGAATGGATGTAATAGGCCTAAAATTTTACTTTCAAACTAAACCATGAAAAGAAATGAAAAAAAAAATTGAAACACACACTGGGCATGTCTTTAGATAGATAGTTCCCCAAGAAGCATTGAAAACAAAGGGGAGCTGAATTAGGTTAAATGTTAAGGTCTTGCCATGTCTGAATCTAGAATCTATGAAGGACTATCTGCAGACAGGCATATAGACAGTAGAACATTATTTTGGTCTTTGACCACTATCTTCTCATCACACTCAAATTTCTGGGTGAGAGTCATTTGGCTTCAGGTATCATTTGAGGTACTAGTTCTAGCTAGTCACATCTGGCCTTTCTCTTCTCCTTTTCCACTCCTCAGAATATGAACCAGAACACATATAACTGAACTAATAAACTTATCGGACTCTTAGGATCTAATTGATCTGGTTCCTCAGCCAGTTCAAAAATCTCTCCTTACTCCTTGTCCCACTGCAATCCCATTCTAATTCCTCATTTCTCACTCTCTAACTCAGTCTCCCACTTGCTACTAATTGTATATCCAGTAACTTTAGGAGAGTCACAGAATCTTTGCAGTAGAAATATCCTTGGTGATCAAATGGTCTGGCATCCTAAGCCATACAGAAATGCCCTTATAAAAATCCCTTTATGATGATCATCCATCTAAAATTGAATTCTTCAACAAACAAGGAATTCACTGTCATAAAGCAGCTTAATTCACATTTGGATAACTGTAGTTACTGGCAAATCCTTTCTTGAACTCAGATGAATCTATGATCTCATTTATGTAGATGTTCCATCCAATGATGCAGCTTGCCACTCATCATGCCTATGCTTCCCATGCAACTCTTGTCTATGTTCTTGGAGAAGTGTCCCATGAGGGTCTTTCAGATGTTCCAGGAGCCTTTTCTTTATCCTAACATTGCAAAACTTCCAGTGGAGCCCTTAGGCTACCTAACCATTATCTCTCCTTCTTGTCATTTAATTAATCTATGTTTTTTGCTTAGGTTTTGCTCTGATGTCAAAACATAGCAGAGTGTCTGCTACGTAGTAGGTATTTGATAAATATTTGCTAAATAATTGATTGATATCCTTTACTAGTCTTTGAAGTTTCTTATTTGTTACATGTGGCAGCCTACTCACACCCACAATTTTTCCTATCCATTGACTTCTGTCAATAAATATTAATTTTTAATTTTTTTGACATTTTTAATTTTCCATAGACTGGTATTTCACAAATCAGTCATACAAGAATAGCAGCAGAAAAAAGATAAGCCTTTGTTTCTGAGAGAGGTGTGGTTCATTAAAGGACTTTTAAAATTTCCTGATAATTCTAGAATTCTAGGTTCAGTTTATTATTCATTATTCATTTGTATTATATATGTATATATGTACATATGTGAGTGTATATACACACACACATACACAAAGAATGTCAAAAGTTTTAGAATAATTTAAGCTTTAAAAACTTGAAAAGTATAAATGCTATAAATTTACCAGAAAAAAAAGTTTAAAAAGTTAATTTTTAAAAAATATTTATAAGCTTTTTGTACAATTTAAACATAGTCATTTCCTTGTACTATATATCACTCTAGTCAATTTTCAAATTTCATAAAAATTTTCATCAGTGAGTAGTAGGATTTGATTTGTAATCTTAATCATAAAATCATCTAAAGAATTAAATTTCATTGCATACCTGACAATTTTATCAAGAACTACACACATGCACAAGTTTAATGCAGATGGATCAGATGATCAAGGCAGCCAAACAAAAAGAACTCTTTGGCTTATCTATAGGTCTGAGAGAGTATCATTGAGAAGCTGTTGCACATGCATTGTGTAATGATGGGTTGCCCCATCTTAGTAAAATTTAAATGAAAATGTATTATCAAAAATTCACTGAACTTAATAAAAATAAAGGACCACAAGATAGCACAGTGGATGAAGTATCTGGCCTGGTGTCAGGAAGACTCATCTTCCTATGTTTAAGTCTGTAATCAGCTACCAGCTATGTGACCCTGTGCAAGTCATTTCACCCTGTTTGCCTTAGTTTCCTCATCTAAAATGAGCTGGAAAAGGAAAAAGAAATCACTCAGTATCCTTGCCAAGAAAACCCTAAATGGGGTCACAAAAAGTCAGAAATGACAAAAAGCAACTGACCAATCAAAAATAAAAATAAAGGGATTTAAATAAACTTCTAAATAGAGTTTTTGGTTTTTTAAGTTTGTAGCATTTATATTTCTGATGTTATCAAAGCTTAAAATTGCTTTAAGATTTTTGGAGGGATGCCTTTTATATGTACAGAGAGAGAGAAATAGATATAAATATAGATAAAATAGACATTTATACAGCCGTGTACATAGTAATAGATAAACTCTATAGATTATTCTTTTCTGCATATCAATATCTGAATAAAAGATTTTTTAGCCACTCAGTTTTTCCTGGGTAGTTGGTCTGAACAAACATTTTGTGTGTCTATAGATCTCTTCCAGGAGATTCAGTTGCAGTTTAAAGTAAACGGCATGATGCTGTCTGGAAAAAAGAAGAGGATAGATATCCTTAACATATATGAAAAATCACTCTCTAACTTGAACCTTTGTGCTGGACTCCTTCACGGCAGTGGCAAGGCAAGCATGTTGCTATGTTTTATGGCTCACCTAATGTTTATTCAACAAGCATTTGAATGTTTATGATCAGAAGGTCATTGAACAAAGGTTTTCTGTTGTTCTATCTTTCAAGGAATATTGGGTGTTTTTTACGCATGGCTAGGAGACACCTTGATGCAAGAGAGCTTTTAAGATGGCATTTTGTTCTACCAAATCAAATGCTTTTTTATAATCATCAGACCATAAACACAATGAGATCTTCTATTCCCTGTGTCTTCTTTATGTTGCACTAAAATGAGAATCCATTTAACTTCCACCTGTTGGAAATCCTGCCCTCTGGAATTGGCTCTGAAGAGATAGTGTGATGAGTGATAAACATGGAGTCAACAAAACTTGAACTTGAAGCCCACCTCTACCATTTAGTAGCTGTGTAACAATGAATATGGCACTTAATCTCTCTAAGTCTCTGTTTCTTCATCTGTATAATAGGACTATAATAACCAGCAGTGTTTACCTCACAGATCATGAAGCTGTAAGACTCAAATGAGATAATGTTCATAAAGCCCTATGAAATCCTAACGTGCTATATAAACATGAGCTATTTTATTGTTATTATTATAACTCTAATATCTCTCCTAGATGACAACCCTCCAAATACCTGAAGAAAGCTATCATGTATCAACTAATTATTCTCATCACTAAATCAAATACCCCCAGTTTCCTCAACTGTTCCACATGTCAGAATTTCAAGATTCTCACCATTATGAACATACTCTAGTTTGTCGATATGTCACTTAATATATAGTTCCCAGAACTCTACATGGTACTTCAGATTTGGTCTGAACAAAGCACAAAACATCTTGACAATAGGTTAACATAAAATATAACCCAAGATTAAATTAGCTGTTTTGGAAATAACATTATTTCCAAAATGTCACACTTAAAATGACAGAGCATTTAAGGTAGAAAAAGGTAGCAAGATAATACAGTAGAAAGAGTACTGTGGGGCCTGGAGTCAAGAAGACTCCTCTTCGTGAGTTCAAATCAGGATTCAGATACTTACTAGCTGTATGACCTTGGACAAGTCCTTTTACCCTATTTGTCTCAGTCTCTTCATCTGAAAAATGAGCTAGATAAGGAAATGACAAACCAGACCAATATCTTTGCCAAGAAAACTCTAAATGGAGTCACAAAAAGTACAACAAAATTGAAAAATGACTTGGCAATGACAAATGCTTGAAGGAAATTTAGAATTTAGTCCAAATGCTATATTTTGCATATGAGAAAACACTTCCAGAAAAACTAAGTTAAAAACTCTAAGATTCCAAGCCATGAAAGTTTCAGAGGTAGGATAAGAACCCAGTTCTACTGACTCCAAGTCCATTGTTTTTTCTAGTACAAATGTATTTGTGTGCTACTCTATTCAGGCAGCATTACTCTAGAGGTCTATGGTTACCAATCCCCTAATAAAAATTGAAGAAGAAGAGGAGATAAAGGAGGAGAAAGAAGAGGAGGAGAAAGAAAAGAAAAAAAGGAAGAAAAAGGAAGAAGAGGAGGAGGAGAAGAGGAGGAGGAGAAGAAGAAGAAGAAGAAGAAGAAGAAGAAGAAGAAGAAGAAGAAGAAGAAGAAGAAGAAGAAGAAGAAGAAGAAGAAGAAGAAGAAGAAGAGGAGGAGGAGGAGAAGGAGGAGAGGAAGAAGAAGAAAAGAAGGAGGAAAAGGAGGAAGAAGAGGAGGAGGAGGAAGAAGAAGAAGAAGAAAATTAAGGAGGAGGAGGAGGAGGAAGAAGAAGAAGAAGAAGAAGAAGAAGAAGAAGAAGAAGAAGAAGAAGAATCATCATCATCATCTTTGGGACTCCAGGCCAGCACTCTATCCACTGTGTCACCTAGCTACCCTATTCATTCCCTCAAAATGGCATGAACTGAATCTTTTGGTTAAGGACTATATGCTAGAGGTAAGACAGTCCCAAATTTTGAGATTCTAGTAGTCTAAATGCCCATGGGACACACGGGAAAAAAAAAAAAAACCATTTGGAAAACAGAAAGGACAATAGTTCATAAAAATCCAAAGTCTTTTTTCACATAATTTACTATTAAGTCCTTTCTCTCCTACTGTGTACATAGTTATGCAATTGATTTTTTGAACCTACTTGCTGGGTTTCATTTAAATTATTCCCTATTAAAAGTCACCTTGTTGGTTTAGTTTTTGTACTCTATTCAGACCATAGATTCATAGGATCACAGACTCTATAGTTGGAAAGGAGGTTGCTAAGTGTTACTGGGTTTAGACTCAGGAAAAACTGAGTTCAAATGCAGCCTCACACAATAGCTGCTGGGCTAGTCATTTAACCTTTTTCTGCTTCAGTTTCCTCTTCTCTATAATGGGAATAATAATAGCACTTATATTACTAGGAGATGATCATCAAATGAGATAATATTTAGAAAGTGTTTAGCATAATGCCTGGTCCATAGTAGGGGCTTAATAAATGATTCTTTCTTTCCTTCATCTAGTCTAACCCCTTCTTTTTACAGATGAGGAAAGTGAGACCTAGAAAGAATAGACAACAAATAGGAGAAAGCTCTTGATTGCATTTGGGGGATTTCCCAGTGCTTTCAATGATGCCAAATTTCTTGCTGTTACAAAAGCCAATATTTATACCAGTAATCTCCTGGTAATATTATTTGAATCCATGAATCAGTGAAATACCACATTCTCAAATTACAAACAATGCAAAAAATGTACAGTAGCTTGTACTCTATTGCCAAGGATAAACTCATGAGGAAGAAGTGTCATCAAGATATTACCAAGGAAGTGATCTTTCAGAATCTTGACTATTGTCTCACATAATCATTTATTTCTCTTCCAGGTTTGGATCATCACAGAATCCAAGGATTTTAGAGCAAGAAGGAACTTTAATGATTGTCTACTCCAACCATCTCAAGATAGTGTAGTCCACTTTTAGAAGCTGTAATTATCAAGACGACATAAAGCCTAAATTGGTATACCACTGGACAACTCCTACATTTGTTCCTGGTTCTGCTCTCTGAATTCCAAAGGAACAATGTTCTTTCATTTGACAATCCTTCAAATTCTTGATAAGTGATCGTGTCCTTTTTCTTCCACCCCCACCCCTTGGTCTTTTCTTCTACCAAATAAATACTTCCACTTCCTTTAAGTTATGCACAGAATGTTCATTTACAAAGGACTCATCATCTTGCCTTCCAAGTGAGTTCCTCTCTGCAATATCCTTACTTCTGTCAGTCAGTTTTTTTTTTTTTTAACTCTCCTAGGCATAAGAGCTATGATTATTTATTTCCTTTTTCTTTCACTGTTCCTATATGTAAAGTTAAAGTGACCTTTGGCCAAGGTAGAAGTCAGTGGAGTAATCAAAGAAGAATAAAACCAACACAGAAACAGGGCTTCTTTTTTTCTGTAATCTTAGTTGAGATCAGTCTTTGGGAGTTGGGACTCTAAAATCCTGTCTCTGTATCTCTGTCTCTCTATCTCTTTCTCTCTCTTCTCTCTCTCTCTCTCTCTCTCTCTCTCTCTCTCTCTCTCTCTCTCTCTCTCTCTCTCTCTCTCTCTCTCTCTCTCTCTTGACTCTCTCTCTCTCTTGACTCTCTCTCTCTCTCTCTGTTTGTCTCTCTTCCCCCTCCCCCAACCTCATTCATAGCTAAAGTCTTTTTCCTGAACAGAATTTTCTTTTCTCTCTTTTTATGGGCCTCCTAGTTAACTTGGGATCTTGAAAGTTCTCTAAATTTCTAGACTCAGCATTTCACTGAGAAGTAAAATCAAATTATATTTCATTTCATATATACGTTTGCATGAATAAATTTTGAGAATTTTGGTATGAGAGTTGAATTCCCCTGCAAGAAAAGTTATTTCCTTAGTTAGTTATTTGTCTTTGACCTAACCTTTCATCAAGGTAATCAATGTGTATTTTAGTTCAGTGTATTCAATAAATACACACCCTTGTTTCCACGGAGGAATCTGTGTTTATGTGTGGTTCATTGGTGACACAATCTACAAAGTCAATTATTTATTGTCAATTATCCAAAGATTCCTATATTTACCAGATTAGTTCTGCCAGAAAATTTGGGGAATAGCCTCATTAATAGTTCTGATTGAGAATGAGGAGACCCTTAGTATGAAAAGATTACTTAATGAAAACAATTAGTCACAACCTCCAGTCAGGTCTTACTTCACACTGCTTCTCATATTTTGTCATTCTTTTATGTTTCCACGGCCACAGCCCATCACATGCTTATGTTACTGCAATAACCTACTAGCTTGTCTTCCTGTCTTCACTCTCTCCTTATTTTAGTCTATCTTCTATAACACTGTCATTAGTTTTCCCAAAATGACTTTTTTATACATTTATTGCTTTTCTGCCAATTTATTCCCAACATTCTTAAACCAACTTAAGAATTGACAATGACTCCCCATGTTTAATCTTGCATATCTCAACTTGGATCTGTCATTCAATTTCCCCTCAATGTCGTTATATTACCCCTCCAAGAATACCACTCACTTTTCTCCTATATGGTTCTATTCTGATTTCTTTACAGTATCCTCTATTCACATATCCTTCTCAATCCAAATTCTCTACTACTATTCATATTATTTCATCTGCTGAATTTGGAGTCAAGATAATTGGGTTTAAATTTGACCTCCAAAACATTCTATTTCTGTGATCTAGATAATTTCCTTAACTTCTTTAAAATTCAGTTTCTTCATCTTTAAAATGGGCATACAATTATCTCACAGAGATATTGTGAGGTTCAAGTGGGAAAATATATGTAAATCTCTTTGTAAATATCAAAATGTTTTATAGCTGCTACCTATGTATGTTATTATTCCATCTGTTTGCTGCTTATCCTATGTTTTTTAAGGACAGAGGTCAAAGACTCAACTCCAATTTAAAGATTTCCATTATTAACTTCACTTCACAATTATCTTCCTTTCACACTGGATAGCTTCATCTATAGTTGTGCCCATTTTATCTCATATGTGAATAGACACTATATTTTCTATTCTCAAGAACATAGATTTTAATCCCCCAAATGCTATAGAATCTGTGCTCTTTGAGGATAGGGATATTGTTTTTTACTCCTTCTGGTAATGGTATAGTATCTAGCACAATGCTAGTCACATAGATGATTCTATTCCAAGTCCAGAGAACTGGTTGAAGTTTTTTGTTTTGTTTTGTTTCGTTTTTTTAAGTTATAATCAGTGTAACCTCAGAAGCAACATAGAATCTTGCTGTACTAGAGTCCCAAGACTTCTAACTACAAGAATATTGTAAATGATGGTAAAGTCATGCTACAAGATTCAGGGAATGGCTCAGATAAAGAGCCCTCAAGAGCATTTTTACCAGTCAATCGATAATCAATCAACAAATTTTTGTTGAGTGTCGATTATATGCTAGGCACTGTTACAGGTGCTAAGAATACAAATAAAATGAGAAAGTCCCTATCCTCAAGGAGCTTACACTCTACTGATCATTGAACCATAGATATAGAACTAGAAGAGATATTAGGGATCACTGAATCCAACACTTTAGTTTATAGATGAGGAGGCCCCAGCCCAGAGAGATAAGATCTAACAGTCATTAGATGGTAGGCTCCTTGAGAACAGAGACTAACTTTTGCCTGTTTTTGTACATCTCCAGTGTTTAGCAGAATGCCTGATAAATAGTAGGTGTTTAAAAAATGCTTATTAATTGACTGCCTGAATTCACTTGCCCATTGTTGAATAAGAAAAGTAACAGATGTGGAATGTGAACATGGTCCTCTGAATTCAAATCCCCCAGCACCTTTCATCATTTTCTAATGGTTAAGACAAGAGAACAGAGAAAGCACTTTGGATTTGAGGATCTAATATTCTAGTTTTTAATCCTAGTTCCTTAATTTAATACTCATGTTACTTTGGAAAAGGTTTTTTACCCCCAGGGCCCTCGGTTTCCTCATCTGTAGAACGAGTAGAAATTGCACTAGAAACTCTCTTCCATCTCCTACCTTATGGGATATGACAATGAGACTTCAAACAACACACACAACTCTCCTATTTTTCAATCAATTACCAGGGGAAGGCAATCAGCAGAGCACACAAACACCCTAAAGGGGAATATCCTCAAAGACTCCTCCATCCCAGTCATTGTGCTGCCTAGTAATATCCACAAAGGTGACCTAGCTTTCCTTCACCCACAATCTCTCTACAATCTCTTAACAGGCAGTTTTGTCCAAAGATTTTTTTTGTCCAAAGATATATATATATCACATAGACACACACACACACACACATATGTAATTTTACAAATTGCACAGGCTTTTTATGAATACCAATTAAGATAATATGCATAAAATATGTTGCAAATATATAATAGAAATAACTATTATGATGTTCTACATCTCCTCATTTTATTCTCAGTTCCATGTTGTAAGGTGTACAGTGCTTTATCAATCAATCCTTCATATCTTGAACAAGCCTTTATTAAGTACCTATTGTGGGCTAGGCACTGTGTTAGACACTAAGGCTGCAGAGATGAGAATAAAACAACTTCTGCTTTCATGGCCCCTTCCCAATTTTACCTGCAGAATTCCCTCTCTTACTACCAAGACTTCTTACTAAATCTGCCTTTATAAAATTCTGTCTTTCCCTGATTGGACAAATAAGATGATAATTTTTTTCCCATTCAAACAAATTACTCATGAACTAAGAATCATAGATCCTGATTCTGCACAGAATATAAATATATGTACATTTATAGTTACATTTGTTTATTTAATTGTGAGTTAGGCTGTTCTTGGTTTGCTGTTCCTTGGAGTATTTGTTAGTGATGCCTATCACAGTTTGTAAGCCAATAGAAGGAAAGAATAGTGTCTGGCTGGCTGATTAGAATCAGCATCCAGCTGACTATTGGGTATCTGCAGGCATTAAAATATATATTTGAAGATAATACTGAAGAAGGACATGAAGCTGCTCATAACTTTTTTTAATTAATTCAGGACAGAAAAGGTCATATAAGTGTTGCCAGCAGGACCAAGCCCAGGCAAAGTGATAAACAATCAATTTTACCATGGCACAATCAATCAATAACCATTTGTTATGCACCTACTGTGTGCCAGGTATTGTGCTAAGTGCTGGGGATAAAAAGAAAAAGTCAAAAAACAGTCCTTGCCTTCGAGGACCTTAATGGCTTAATGGTGTTAGAGACAAGGAATAAAGAAACAAGCTTAAATCGCAGTTTCAGTTTTAAAAATATGAACCTGGGCATGTCTCTTTCTCTGAACTTCAGTTCCTTTGTCTGTAAAATGAGGATATTGATCTTTACACAGTCTCACAGGAATACTGTGAAGAAGGTACTTCATAAATCTCAGAACATGATATAAATATGAATTTGAGTTGTTATGAGAAGAAACATTGCAGATCATCAAGGCTACTTGTGAATTTACTTTTTGCATATTTTGCATAGCTTATTATATTCTTGTCTCCCCAGAAGAATGTAAACTCCATGAGGGGAAGAAGTATCTTGTTTCTGTCCTTATATCTTCAATGATATGAACTGCTTTGATCATAGTAAGAATTTTTTGATTCTGATTATTTCTCTTTGCATCAGTTCATAAAAAAGTCTTTTCAGACTTCTCTGCATTCATAATATTTATCATTTCTTACAGCACAGTAATATTCCATCACATTCACGTATCACAACTTGTTTATCTTTGACCCAAACGATACACATCAACTTTATTTTTCTGTTTTAAAACTAAAAAATTGGTGCTATGTGTATTTTAATGTAAATACAGCCTTTCTTTTCAACCTTGACATGAATTGGAATTTGTTCAACTTAATTGAATTAAACAGCATGGTCCCAAATATGCTAGATGAGAGACTTTCTGACCAACTCTTTGACTAGAATCCCTAAGGATCCTCCCCTCCCAAATTTATTTATCTATTTCTTTAGATGATTTTTTTTTGGGGGGGGGAGAGGGAAACTAGGTTAAAGAGTAGATTTTAGTCTTAATCACTGAATGGGTGCAGCCTCAGTCAAACTGAGACCTATTGAAGACCTTGGCCTTAAAAGGCCAAAATTTCCTACTGCATCCAGGGCCATCTCCAGTTGTCCTATCTGTGTCTGACCACTGGAACTAGATGACTCTAGAGGGAAAAGTGACAGGTGATGTTGGCACTTAAGTCCAATTTATTTGCATGTTATGGAGTCACCTTCCTGATGTCGTGGCTCTCTTCAAAAACAAAGGACATACAACAATAAGATGAGAGAGTTGGTGTGGTAGAAAGAGCACTGGCTTCAGAATCAAAACACAGATTCACATTTCATCTTCAGGTTTTATTATTACTTCTATGATCTTGGTCAAATCACTTAACTCCCCTGAACCTCAGGTTCTTTTAATGGCTAGCTGACAGTGTTAAGCCTAGGGTCAAGTAGATCTCAGTTGAAAACTGGCTTCAGATATTTACTAGCTGTGTAACTGTGGGCAAGTCACAACCTCTGTTTGGCCCAGTTTCCTCAACTCTAAAATAGGCATAATGAAACATTTACTTCCCACAGTTGTTGTAAGGAACAAATGAGATATTATTTTTAAAATGCTTAACACCCTACCTGGTACATAACAGGCACTTAATAAATGTTTGTTTCCTTCCTTCATCTATAAAATGAGGAAGTAGGATTAGTGAGTCTCAGGTTCTTAGAGCTCTAGAGCTAAGAAGGAATAGAAATGATGATAATGAAAACAAAGGTGAGAAGAACAGGTGGGTGAAACTATGTAAACATTGAGAAGATCTGTGCCAAAAGCAACAGTTTTGAGAGAGTTGAGAGATCTGTTCCAAAGATGACTGAAAGAGAGAAGCATATCAAATCCTTTGGGGGTAAAAATCTTATATCATTACTTCCTAAAGAAAGGTAACTGTGAAAATCACAATAATCTTTATGAAAATAATCCACACGTGTATAGAGAGCATGCTTGTAAAAGGTTTGAGATGGGAACATGCTTTCTTTCACAAAGGGTATTTTATCGCAAAACCCATCTTGGTATTTATGCAGTTTAAGATACTAGATCCTTTTGTGCTGATTATTGATTTTTTTTTTCAAAAAGCATTTGATTTTTTGAGCAAAATCCCTATATTTGAGATTTTTTTCAACAAGAAGTCTGTCATGCATATGTCCAAATCATTTGAGATTTCTTGAAAGATGTAAAACTAGAGATGACTGTGATGACCTTCTGGTTATTAATATCAAGCAAGGAATAAAATAGGGAGTTGTTTGCTATTGTCTCAGAGGGTAGTTAGTATAGGGTCTAATGGAAGAGTACTGGAAGCTGATGACATCTTCTATATTTTTTTAGATATCATAAACCTCCTTGGAAGTCTGGTAACTTCTCAGTTAATGTTTTTTAAATGCATAGAGCACATAAAATTTCTCTTATTTTAGAAGGAAACAAATATTTATTAAAAACCTCCTAGGTGCCAGGGCAGGCATTGCTAAGAACTTTGCAATTATTATCTCATTTGATCCTTATAACAATCCTGTGAAGTAGGTCCTATTATTATCCCTATTTATCCTTAAGGAAACTGAATTATACAGAAATTTAGTAATTTATCCAGCTAGTAAATGTATAAGGCAGGATTTGAATTCAGATCTTTTTTACTCCAGGCCCAGTACTCTATCCACGGTGTCAGGTAGCTATAGCTGCCATCTAATTGATCTTTTTTTTCTTCTTCAATAGTATTTTATTTTTCCAAATATACATAGAGATAATTTCCAGTGTTCATTTCTGTAAGACTTTGTGTTTCAAATTTTTCTCTCTTAACCTTCTTCCCCAAAACAGCAAGCAATCTGATTTAAGTTAAACAAGTACAATCCTTTTAAACATATTTCCATATTTGTCATATTAGAGTACATAGGATTTCAAAGGGAACCAATTATATTGAAATACAGTAATCAAAATCTATTTTAAAATATAATATAACAATTTATTTAATGGCAGCTCCAATAACTACAGTACTTTCAAAATGTGATTAATATAAATGATAGTTTAAGATATCTGCATCATCTATAATATAATATGAAAATATCTGTGATTTTTGTTGGTGACAAAGTCACAGTTACTACTACTACTATTGTGGTTTGTTATCTACATTTGTAATAGAAGAGAATAGAAGAGAAATTTCAACTAGAATTAGTGAAAATAAAGATGTAATTTTTTTCTCATCTTAGTTCATTAACCCCCCTGAAATCTATCCACCAACTTCATAGAGCCGTGGATTCCAGGTTAAAAATCCCTTCTTTAGAAATGTCTGCTTGTAGACAACATTATGATGATTATATTAAGCCCAAAAACATTGCATAATCTCCTAAATGATATCCAGAGTTATAAAAATAGCTTACTATTCACATAGGAAGAACCAAATGGATGAAGAATGCCCATTGTCCAAACAATTACATGCAGTTAGATGGATAATCAATAGAACTAGTCAATCAATAAATATAGATCACTGAGCACCAATCCTTTAAGAGTTAAAGTTGTAGATTACGTAAAGAGCAATGAAGACATTTACTGTAACAAATTTTCAAGGAGGATTTATGAAAAATAAACCAGGTAAAGAATGAGTATAAAAGATGTATATACAAAAGATGAAAAAGTGGTGAGCTGAATATATAGTGAAAATGAGGGACAACTAACAGACAGTTGAAGAATGCTTCATTTGTATTATGCAATGCCTAGAGATCTAAAATAAGATTTCCATTCCTGCACATTGGGTTGACTTTTGTGGAAGATTCTGGTAAGGACATGGGCAAAAATCTTATTAAAAATGTGGATGGGTAAAAGAAGATGCAATCTTCATTGTTGAAGTACCTAAATAAGAGCATAGTCTAAGTAACCAAAATTATTTAACTTAAGGATTTTCAACACTAAAATTTTGTAAAATTAAATTTACTGTTTCTTGAGCCCTGGATAAAATAAATTTTCTCCTGAGTTAAAAGCATATCCTATTGGTCAATATGCAAGTGGTGTAGTTTCTCTATGTACGATTCATCAAATACATAGATGTTAAAGGCACTTCATGAAACTGTGACTGCAATTAGTAAGACTATGTAATGGTAATTTTCCCTTCTGAATTTTCAGGGTGTTTGGACTTTAAAAATCAGACTCTTCAAAAAGGTTTTTGGCATGAAATGAGACACCATTCTGATCATTCTTTTAGGATTTTACTTGTGATCCTGTGTCTAGAGAGGACACTCTGCAATGATTCTCTCTGAATCAGCTATTGTGCTACATGACCCAGCCCTTTTTCTGTTGCATAGCCCTTCCTTCTATTTGCAATGAAAAATTTCTCCAGACTGCAGCAACCACCTCAAGTGCCAAGTGTTTTTCTGGTCAAATATTGACTTCCTACAACAGAGGACCCAACAGAGGAGCAAAGAAAGCAATGGGTATCAGAATTCAGAGGGGAAAACAGAAAGTTATAACCGTCTAAGAGGAATTTTGGGAGAAACTAAGAGGTGTAAGAGACTGGAAAGAACTCAAAAAAGTTTCCTTTAGATAATGGTTACTTGATTGGCTCAGAGTGAATGTAAATAGGAATTGTTTTTGTTTTGGTCAGAAATCTTCAGGATCTTCCCCTCTCAGATTTTTTTTTTGACTAGGTAAAAAAGGCCTTTCTCTCTCATTTCTTACCTAACCTTAATCACTGATTGGGCATTGCTTCAGTCAAACTGAGACCTGTTAAAGACATTAGCTTAAAAAGGCCAAGATCTTCCACTGCATATAGAGCTATTTCCAGTTGTCCTGATCTGCAACTTGCCACTGACCCAGGTGGCTCCAGAGGAAAATGTGAAACTGGTGACCTTGCACAGCCCTCCCTCACTTAAATCCAACTCATTTTCTTGTAATCATATCACCTCCCTGCTCTCATGGTCCCTTTCAAAAACAAAGAACAAATAACAACCAGAGAGGTTACTTTATGGACAATCCCAAGGTATTTCCTCGTAGGCAAAAGACATGAGGTTGACAGATAGGTGACAGAGTGGGTAGAGCACTGGACTTGGAGTTAAGAAGATCTGAATTCAAATCCTGACTCAGAAAGCCATTTAACCTCACATCTTCTGTTTCCTCATCTGTAAAATGGGGATAATAATAGGAACTCCCTACCAGGGTTAGTATGAGAATTAAAAGTTATACAACACACACATATAAATATATAGATATAGATATAGATATAGATATATAGATATAGTGCTTTTTAAATCTTATAGAATTGCTGGCAATTGGACTCATTAATAACCTTGGTTTTCTCATTGGTATGAACTTGAGCAAAGCACTCCACCTGTCAGGGCCCAGTTATCTCATTTGTAAAATGAAGATCTTGAATTATATAACTTCTAAAAATCCCTGTTGAAACTCAGAAAAGTTAAGGGATTTGTCCAAAGTCACAAAAATAGTAAGTTATGAAGTCAGAATTCAAATCCAGATATTTTAATTCTAGGTCTAGAGCTGTTATCACTGCACCAAGTAAAGTAAACATCACATGTTTATAGAGTATTCTTCTGGAACATGCAAAAATCTTTACACAAGATCAATACTCTCGATATACTTAGAAAGTAAACAGACAGAATAAATACTAACTTTCTCCATCTTTTAGGGAAAAGTAGACACTGAAAAATGAATTGACTCATCCAAGGTCATCCAGCAAATCCATGGCAACGTCAAGATTAGTAGCCAGGTCTCCTGCCAGGACTATCCACTAGATCAAACTGCCTCCCTTAATTCAATATGATTGAAACTTAATTAAAATGTTGCCATGACCATCCTATACTCTCCAAATAAAAAAGGGGATGCTCTGTGCTGGAAATAAAGTCCTTGCTGATAAGAGATGTCTTTTGGACAACAAAAATCAGAAATTCAGCCTGTGGTTATATTATAGAACATTTTACCCTAAAAACCAACAAAATCAAGTGGAACTCTCAAGCCATTAGAATTTTAGAATTTTTCATTCCAAGTTATTATGTTTGGGTGATGGCAGGTTATATTGCTTTCATTTATAACAGCTAGATCTCCTCTGTAGCTTCCTTCCTTCCACTTAGAGTGAAACTATGAGCAACTAACTCTGCATTGTACAGTATCAGTCCCATCATATTCAGCTGGGGTATTGCCTCATCTTTATTCCAAAAACAATTTTTATTTGGATTCATGCTTCATTTCATGCTTTCAAAGCATTTGTATCCAAGAGGGCAAGCAGTTGTGATGCAGAAATTGTTGCACATGCAACAGATTTTCAGTTCTTTGTGTGCCTCTGGTACCGTAACGAAACGTGGTGATTCCAAATGGGGCATCCTCAGCCTCTTTCTGGTGTTCTCTGGGATATGGAACAATAGGCTTGCTCCCTGCCACTGGGGTACAACAGCACAGCGGTGCCTTTCAAATGGAGTCATTCAGTTAACCCAAGCATCACAATGGGAAAGAGTGGATCCACTCTCCAGCTGGTGTTAAATCATGCAAGGTATTATCAAGTCCATTTCCCAAGACTGGCATCTCCACTTCTGCAGGTCGAAACCTTCCAAAGAGTCCAAATAGCTTGGGTTTCAATTGTAGCAAAAGAAGCATTTTCAATTACTTCAAGTATTCTGCAACAACACTACCCTGTGACTGATGAGTGTTCTGAAAGCTCTGGAATTTACCTAACTTCTTTGTGCTTCAATTTTCCCCAATGGTGAAACTAGATAATATGATTTTTTATTAATAATTGCATTCTATGGATTTTGTGGATACAAAGGATTTGACAAACATAAGATCAGAGATCAACATCTGGAAGGAACCTCAGAGGTCAAGAAAATAAAATCTCATTTTTATGATCACATTTGTAGGTATCAGAGATGAAGTACTTGAACCTAGGTCCCTTGACTTTGGAGCTAGTCTTCATTCCTCCAAATCACACTGAATTCTCGATTTTTTTCTTCAATCCTTATAGCAGCCCTGTGAGGCAGAAGGTACAAGCATTATGATTTCCATTTTATAGAAGAAACAGCCTCAGAGAAGTTGAATGATGTCCTTGAAGCCACACAATTATGAGAAAACCATGATCTGACCCCAGTTTATTGGATTCCAAGCCTGGTAGTTAGACATCAATTGCAAAGAAGCAGTTTTACGCTAAGAGGGAAAAGGTCTTAATTTGTTGTCCAATCATTTTAGTCATGTCTGACTCTTCGTGATCTCATTTGGGGTTTTCTTAGCAAAGATACTAGAGTGTTTTGTCATTTTCTTTCCCAGCTGATTGACAGATGAGACAAACAGGACTGAGGGACTTGCCCAGGGTCATACAGCTAGTAAGTATCTGAGGTCAGATTTGAATTCAGAAAGATAAGCTTTCCTGACTATAGGCTACACATGCCATTCACTGAACACCCTAGCTGCCCAAAAGCAGAGCCATATTAAAATAGAATAAGTTATTTGGAGAGGAGTGGTTCCCTTTAGGGAGATGTTAGTAAATGTTTAACAACTAACTCCCAAAATTTACATAAGACACACTTTTATGTTTAATCTACATTATTAACATTTTCCCTTTATTTTCTTAAATCTAGACTACGAATAATGCCTTAATTTGCATAATTTACCAATTTCTCAAGTATAAAAGCCTACATTGGTTCTCTTAAGCTGGTTTTAATAGGCTCCAACATACCCCTTGACTAGAAGTCTTCATGCGAAGATTGGATAACCACATGTTGAGAATATTGTAAAAGAGGTTTCTAAAAATGGAATGGTTTGGTTGCTAAGAAGTACTGAGAAAATGGGATTTCCTTTCCAATAGGCAAATCTGCCTTTTTTGTCACCTTTCTACCTTTTAAGGATATTTTATTATGTACATTTATTTTTCTTGTAATTTATCAGGTTAAACAACTAATGCTTTTTTTATTATTAAACAAAGCTTAAATTAGTTTAACTTTTAATTTAACATTAAATTATAAACTCCTTGAGAGCAGAGAATATTTTTTTGCCTTTCTTTGTATCCCCATTGTTTAGCACTGTTCCTGATACATGGTAGATGTTCATTGTATCTGTGTACCTTACACACAGTAGGTGCTCAATAAATGCTAGACAAATTCAATTCTATATAGCAAGCATTGTTAGACATTTGCTATATACAAGAGGTAATGATGGTTGATATCTCCTGATAGTTGATATTCCAATAGTTGACAACTTGTTAAACTGAGTCAGCAATAGAACTATAGTAGAGGAAAGGTGGCCAGAGTCAGAAGGGAATAGAATTCCAGAGTGTCAGGGTGAATTAATTGTAGAATGTGGAGAGTGGACCTTGGAAGATTTTGGATTTCATAACAGAGGAGAGAACAGCAAGATCCACAATCCCAAATCTCTGATTTACAAGAGGTGATACATGAATTGAAGTGGAACAGAAAGGAATTTAAGATTGTGGACAAGCAAAACTATAACTAAAAGGATATAATTGGGGCTTTACTCTAGGTTCTCAAAAATTAAAGATGGTAAAAGATGGTAAAGCACCTTCATTCCTTTAACAAGTAGAAATATCTGAGCCTATCTCCTAGCCAACAATTAGCCCAAATAAGTTATCGGAAAAGCTCTTTCCCCCATATTACAAGTGATTTCCTCTTTGATTCAGTACTTCCCTAATCTTTCCTCCTGTGACTTTCTTAGAAATACTCTTCCAACATCTTACAGTTTCTATCTCCCTTCACTCTACATTAAGACCTGAGGTCCTTTGGGAATGCTATTCAGGATGCTCATCCAGGGCCACATTTTGTGGTGATTGCCCAGGCTCCATTATTGCTAGTTGTGGCTCTGGGATCAAGGCTATATAGCATGTCTCTTTGCCTATTGATAAAGAAGACAAGAGAATGGAGGCTTAAGAATTGCCTTACACTAATCTGCAAATATCCCCATCCACTCATCCTTCCCTCACAGCTTCAGACGTTCTGTTTCCTGCAATACTATAAGGTTTGAGCTTTTTCAATAACTTAGCACTTCATTATCAAATCCTATTGCCCTGAGAACTGGAAAGGATTTCACAGGAAGTGCCTTCTAGTTCTAATTCTATGAGACTATGAGACAAGCTCTACCTACCTGACTGGATTATTATAGAATTGCAGATTTATTATTGACATGGGTCTTAGAGGTCATCTAGTCAAAGCTTATTCAGTTTTAAAATGAAAAAACCAGAACTCATAGACTTTGAGTTAGTTATCCAAGGACTGGAATCTAAATCTATAGCTTACAACTATAAATCAAATGCTCTGTTTTGTAATTCTTAAAGTCTATTAAAATGTGAGTTATTATTCTCCTCCAAACTTTTAGAGCTCTTGTTGTCTGCATCACACAATTTGGCATTTAATTTATGTTGCCTCTTATTGTTAGTTATTTCCCTTCTCAACATTGTTCTGATTCTCTCATTGAACTACAGGTTCCTTGAGGACAGAAATTGTGTCTCAAGATACACAGTAAGAGCTCAATAAATGCTAGATAAATTCAATTCAGTTCAACAACATTTATTAGGTATTTGCTATATACAAGAAATACTGATAGATGCAATGCACAAAAAACAATTCATACCTTCAAAAAAATGTTTCTTTACATATATACACCTACACACAAACACATAGCATATGTATATGTATAATACGAATCTCTAACACTGGATTTTTTAAAAGCATGAATATATAAATTGAACTTTTACAGATATATAAGGTGAATTAACAATATCAGCCAGGTAAAGTTTCAAAATGTCAAAGGGACATCAGAGAGAAAACTGGCAGAAATATACCAGGATGGAGAGAACCAAGGATATGCTGATTTGGAATAAATGATTGGAGAAAATAAACCAACCAAATCTTTCTTGCCAAGAGACAGATAAGAATACAGGAAATCAAGAATCAAATGATCCCAGAACACAGATAAATAAAAGAACAGTCTTTGGAAATACCCAATGGTTCCCAAAAAATAAATAAATAAATAAAATAAGGATTAGAAAGCAGGTAAAGGAACACTAAGATATTTTAAGAGCAATGACCAGAGGGAGCCTGGTATCATCCGCTGATGAAGTAAATAAAGAGATATCAATTTAGACCAATTTAGATTTAAAAGGGAAAACAGTCGATCTGGAAACTCAAAAGGAAAGATTCTTGATCCAAAGAAAGCAACAGAATAGTAAAGACAATATAGTTTGTCCTAGAGTGGGAAAGTAGAAGTAGAGTAGATTAGCTAGAAGTTCAAGCCTAAAAGAAATATCTTTCAACCAGGAGTGTGCAGGAAGAGGCAGCTTGTACCAGCTCAGCAACTGAATATTAAATTTTTAATGTGAGTATTTATACCTTGGAAATCAGAAAATCATTCAGAGCTTGATTTGTTTTGTTGATTGTCTAGATTTTATTTATTTGTTTGTTTGTTTTAGGCAATCAGGGTTAAATGGCTTGCTCAGGATCACACAGTAAGTGTCAAGTGTCTGAGGCTGGAGTCAGGTCCTCCTGACTCCAGAACTAGTGCTCTCTCCACTGTACCACTTAACTATTGGTGATTGTCTAGATTTAAGAAAGTTTTGGAACACTTTGTAAAAATGTATCAAAGAAGACACTAGCATCAAAGAAATACTAATAAAATCTCAAAGACATTATAGAGCTTTAAGGCTTGAAATTGGTTTACAATTGTCTCATTTAGTCTTTTTGTCTTTCTTTTCTTTCTTTTTTTAAAATGAGGCAATTTAGGTTAAGAGTCACACAGCTAGGCCATGTTAAAGTGTCTGATTAGATTTGAATTCAGGCCCTCCTGACTCTAAGACTGGGCTCTATTCACTCTCTCCATTATACTATCTAGATCAGGGGGCTTCAAACTTTTTAAATAAGGGTCCAGTTCACTTCCCTCAGACTGTTAGAGGGCTGGACTATAGTAAAAACAAAAACTTTGTTCTGTGGGCCTTTAAATAAAGAAACTTCATAGCCCTGGGTGAGGGGGTTAATAATCCTCAGCTGCCGCATCTGGCCCGCGGGCTATAGTTTGAGGACCCCTGATTCTAGATACTCCCTTAAAACAATTTTTTGAGATAGCTCCAACATTTTTACAAGTAAGAAAACTGAGAAAGAGTGTGACTCCATCACACAGTTGGTCCAGAATTTGATTACAAATTTCTTGTATAATGAGAGATAAACTTGTACTTTAAAATTACTTCAGACATATAAGTATGCATCTGGACCCCACTGTGTCTTCTGGATTCTGGGAGCAAAATAGAAAAGAAGAAATACCTCTGAAGTAGAAGAGGATCAATAATCAAGTCTAATATCCAGGGCCATTGTTTTTGAAGAAGAAATAACCCTGTCTTACAAACTTGAGTTGTGGTAGCAGAGAATCAGTAACTACCCATGCCTGGAATCCTGTTTCAATTCTTGAAATCTCTGGTTTCCTTCAGAACTCAGTTCAAATGCCTTCCCCAAAAGTTAGTGCCCTCCCTCCCTAAATTATCCTGTATTTATTTTGTATATTTTCTGCCTTTAGTTAATTTTTACATGTTATTTTCCCTGTTGGAATATAAGCTTCTTGAGAGCAAAGCTATTTCACTTTTGTCTTTGTATCCCCAGCACTTTGCACAATACATGGCAAATAGTAGGAGTTTTATTAAATACTTCTTGATTCATTAATGCATAGTGTCTCACCTGCTTCCCCCATGGTACATTGATTCACACTGTGCTTGGAAGAAGAGCTACCATTATTGCTGCTGCTATTTTTCAGAGTTGTAATTGGGAATCCTAGCATCTGAAAAATTCACTTGAGTAAAGGTAATGGAAAGGTTGAACTGATAGGGCACAATGAAGCTGGGCAATCCTTAGGGTAAGACTGAGGTGAGAATGAGTGATGGAATCTAATAGAAATAAGACATCTGTGATAGAAGATAGGCCCCAGAAGAAGGGATGGAACTCCCTTTAGAAAACTGAATTTGCTACCACGGGAGTTCAGTTCTATCAATCTTCTGAAGCATTTGACTTGACTACTTTAAAATGGTCCCCTTCCTGATGTACAGAGTCTGTTCTCTTGATGTTTAAACAAACAAGAACAACCTCCTCCCCACAAACTTAAATAGTATCAATTTTAATTTAATCCAGGTTTTCAACTGTTGCCTGCAATTCCATTTCAGACTGCATTCTACAACCTATCCATCTATTCTTCTGAAATATTAGGATCAATTAAGATCATCTCTCTTTATTGAAATGTTTTAAATGAATGAGAAAGAACAGGTCCCTTTTCCTCCCATTGTGTAATAGTATACTATCTGCCACAATGCCATGGGGCTCATAAGTACTTTTTGTCAAATCTCTCAATGCAAGTGGCCCTAAGTGCTTCCCCACTAACACCCCCACCATGGAAGGATGAATAAATGAATAACTAACAGGGCCTGCACAATACCCACTAGATAATCGGCATTCTGAAAGCGTGTAAAGATATCATGTATGATAGACACCAAAAAGTGACCCTTCCCAGTCGACTCCTGAACGACTGGTTAGCAGAAAAGGCTGGGTAACACAAATGGAGTTGAGGGGGGGAAGGGGAAATAGCAAAGAGATGTAGAAAATAATGAAGGCATGATTAGTAGATGACAGAAATGATATAGTTTCCAATATTTTTTTTTCACTGAATTATGCAGCACATTGATTGTGATTTCCCTTTTTTTTTTTTTTTTTAATCCTGAGACCTAATGGCTGCTATTTTTTATTTGTTTATTTATTTTACTGTAAATGATCACAAACCCTGTACATGGAGAGTACCAGCCTTGGATTCAAGAACTGGATTCGAATTCCATCTCCAATATTTACTAAGCTGCTCGAATCAGGCATAAAAATGTAACCTCCATAAACCTCATTTAATTCTTGTGCCTAATGGAGATAATAATACCCTGCAGTATTTACTTCACAGTGTGGTGGCTAAGCTCAAGTGAGATAACATATGTAAAATGCTTAGCCAATGATTATTATTCTGTATCAGTTACTGAAGGATAAGGGGCTTTTGGAAAACAAAGAACCTAGTGCACTCTCCAGAACACTAGTCTGTGGGGCCTTTCAAAGTTTTCAGCATTTTGAGCTCTTAGAGTTTGGGGGAGGAAGAAGCTTCAATTAGCTGAACCCCAAGAACCAAAGTTTCTGCAAATCCAGTTTCTGCCAGTCCCATACAATCAGAAGAGGACAAGAAGGAAGGGGAGTGTCATGATGACAGCTGCACTGACATCACTAAAGATAATTATTCCAATCCATAAACACAAGCTAAGCTATGGAAAGCAAGGTCTGTTTTAATAGAACCATAAGTATTATGCATTGCAGTCCATTATAAATTGGTTGTAATTTTTTCTCGACACTTTCTGAATTAAACTAGTTAGTATACAAAAAAAAAGGGAAAAAAACCCAAATGCCACAAAAGCAGAAAGCAAACTCAGTGTCTGAAGGTTAATGATTGCTCATGAAAGCTACAGAAATAAATTATCTGCCTAGGGACACTGTCACATGATCAGCACAAAAGCTGCAACAGCCAAAAATGTTTATGTAGAGGAAAAAAACACTGTCAGCGTCACAGAACCCTTCCCCCACTGCTAAATTCGAGGCCTGAGCCAGACAGCTGCTCCTGACTGCTTACATTAAACTAATTTGTGCTGCAACATTGCAGCTGCTTAATTTTTAGTCTGAACTTTATCACCAATAAGTGTTACAATAACAAGCGATATGATGGTATCTCTGAAGAAATATCCATCAACTCCCAAACAATGACAACTTCACAGGAGAAGATGACAGAAAAACAAATAAAAGAGAAAATTACCCCCATGTTGCCTCTTAAAAAAAAAAAAAGAAAAGAAAAGAAAAGAAAGAAAGAAGAAAAGAAAAGAAAAAAGATGGGGGGGAAGTGCGGGGGAAGAAGTTTTAATGGGAAAGGCTGGAAAATGCTGCTTTGTTCTGAAGGCCATTCTGAAATGAAGTAAAAGATGATTGAGAAGGTTGGCAGAAGGGGGTGGAGTTAACAAGTAAGAAGGGGCTTTTGCTAAGTGGGGGTGCTTTGCAAGGTGAGAGACTTAGAAGGGAGAAGTCAATTTCATTTAGAACAATGCATTTTGAACCTCTCTTCTTTTTGCCTTTCTTCATTTTTTCCCCTTTCTTTTTCCTCTCCTCCAACTCACCATGTCCTCTCACCACTACCACCACCCCCAAAAAAAATAAAAATAAAAAAACATTGCAAACATCAACTGTCCAGCCCAGGAGGTGTGTCTGGAGCTGCTCCCAACATTCTCCTCTGGTGAGCTGGGCCCTGAATGTTGTTCGTTGTTTCTCATGTTTTCCTCTTGTCCGTTTCCTAGACCAGCATCAGAGCAGAGCCTCTTCCCTGCTCTCAGACACTGACCTGAGCTGGTTGAAATTCCTGCCAAATATGCAGGCCCTGTTTTGCTACATTTTGGAATTTGGCTTCGACCATGTGTCAGGCATTTGCTTGCACTCAGGAAACTACAAGAGAGCCCCAGCCACTTTGGAAGGGGAAAAAAAAAAAAAAAAAAAAGGAGGGCTTTAGGAATGCTCTGAAACTTTTCCATTGTTAATTAATTTTAATATGATTAATGCACTTTGCTGGGCTATCTCATTACATCCTCCCCGTTGACTATGAGGGACAGTTCAAATTCACCAGGCTCCCGTAATTACAAAAAAACAATTCCTTTGAAAAAAGGCGAAGAACACCCACGTCAGCTCTTTTCAGCATTTTTTAAATTCTGTGGTTTTCAGAATTAAAGTTCAAAGTTAATGTTATTAATATTGAGTAATAAAGCAAAAGCTCCCACAAGTAGCTCTTTGCGGAGAATAATATCCTAATAGAGTGAGTGAGTGAGTGTGTGTATGTGTGTATGTTTTAAAGAGAGAAAGAAGGAAGACATTTATCCTGTGATCATTTTCTCAAGGGCGGGGAAGAGGTGGAGATTGATCCACCCTTGTTTTTCTCAGCTTATACCTTTCACAGGCCAGGCCATATCAGCGTGTTGTTTGTTAAACAGCTGGTAAGCCATGCTCTTGCCATGAGTCAAAGAGCTGCAGGTAAGAGTCCAGTTATGGCAGTGTTTGTGATGGTCGGTTACCCGGTAGCACGCTATGGGAACTTGGTACAAGCAAGGAAGGTCTCTGTCGTGCTAGCCCAAGAGTCTACGAGAAGCCCTTTGAACCTATCCGTATTACTCCAGGGTTTGCCAAGTGGGTCACTGTTGAGCAATGGTGAGGCTTTATCTCCACCCAAGGGCTCAGCATGATGCCTCCATGTATGTTTGGCAAGGTTTAAAGGCAGCAGGGAAACCCAAATCAAGCATCCTCCATGGCTGGAGGTGTGGCAGGGTGTAACAAGAATTAGAACAATTCTTTCAAAGGCACCCAGCCACAGTGAGAAGAGCCCTCGATTGAAGGCAGCTCTGTGGGAATTAAGAGCAGTGAATGAATCTCCATAGTTTCATAAATGTCAGAACAGCTGCTAAGTTTGATTTGGCCAAGAATGGAGCAAAAGATCTCTCCCCTACAGGTGAAGGCCAGATGTTATTCTGTCAAAAGCTCAATTATGAAATGAAAAAACAATCTGGTGGAATGTGTCAATCTGTCTAGGCTCAAAGGGCTGGACCAAACAGGTCTAACTGGGAGATTTGTGAGTTTATAAATAAGTCGATTTCCCAAAATGACTTGTAAGAGAGCTGAATGGCAGGTAAAATATAGAACGAATAGTATGTGGATACAAATACTTATTACATATGCATTTATGTTATAGGTATATGCACATATGTACACATTTCCTCTTCACTCCCAATTTTTTCCAGAGAGAGAGTATATCACCAGCCAGGAATGATCTCACAGGATAAGCAATGTGAATTGGCTGCTTTCCTGAAAATCTCTAGAAGCAAATCCTCTTCAACCCAGCACTTTTCATGAACCACTATCCGAAATAATGGTGGAGCTGACCAGCCTCTAACACAACCAATAATTTGGCAATACCCATGGGTGTTTGTAACTGACCCTATAACCATAACGGTGGAGCTGACCAGTCCCTAACACAACCAATAATTTGGCAATACCCATGGGTGTTTGTAACTGACTCTATAACCATAACGGTGGAGCTGACCAGTCCCTAACACAACCAATAATTTGGCAATACCCATGGGTGTTTGTAACTGAGTCTATAACCATAACGGTGGAGCTGATCAGTCCCTAACACAACCAATAATTTGGCAATACCCACAAGTGTTTATAACTGACTCTATAACCATAACGGTGGAGCTGACCAGTCCCTAACACAACCAATAATTTGGCAATACCCATGTTTATAACTTGTTATATGGGTGTATAAGCAACAAATCCTCTTGGGTATTATTTAACCTCACAAGGCATCAGTCTCCTTAGCTGTTGGTTACAACAGTTACAGTGGTACAACAGTATACAACTGTATAACAGTTACAACAGTTAGTTGGGTTACAAAGTCTCTCAGTTTCCTTCCAGTTCTCAATCTATGATTTTAGGGCTAGTTGTGGATATCATAATGTTTTCTCTGAATCTGACTCAATACCACTTTGATTTTTAGTCAGGAAATGGACCTTTCTATCTTCTAATTGTCAAATAAGTGGAAACAACTAATGAGCTATGCAATGAGGTATGCTGTAATTTCCAATTCACAGCATTAATGCTTGTAACCATAAGCTTAAAATGTATTATTGTTCACAGAGGCAAAATGTGGAAAATAATATTTGAGGCTAAAGTAGTAAAAATTTTATCCTGAAATTTTGCTTAGACAATGAGAGTTTAGACCAAATTACACAGAAGCTACAAAGTTTTTTAAATATATAATTTGTATATATTATTCTTATAACTGTACATTTTAATTAAATGATAAAAGAAAATAATTTTATCATTAATTTAAAAAATGACAATACCTTGGACTTAGACAATAGCTTTCTTTGTAAGACTTCAAAGGCTTCTTTTATCTTTACCCTGTCTCACTGTTTTGTGGTGGAAAGGATGCTCTTCATGGAGATGGGAGCAGCTTGAGTTCAATTCCTGTTTCTATGTTTATTAGCTGTGTGACTATATAACAAGTCATTTATTCCCTCTATGCTGGAATTGTGTCACCTATTAAATAGGCATAATAATAGCTATTGTTTCTACCTCACAGAGTTGTTGTGAGGCTCAAATATAATAATGTATGTGCTTTGCAAAGCTTAAAGTCCATATGAATGAGTATTATTCAATCAACAGACATTTGGTTAAAAAAAAATTCCAGGAATTAGGACTTGGGCAAAAAAGTCACTATCAAAGGCCAGCCCTAACCATTTGAAATATTGGCAGTTATCCACATGATGGTCTCTTATACCCTGCCTGAAATATCTAATCCTAGCAGCCTGGAATTCTTCCCATTATAACTATTAACTGGTTAGACAACAAAGCAGAGGACATTGTCTCCAGAAATCCCCAGTGAAAAGAAGCTTGTGATATCTGGGAGCATTCCCCACAGAATAATTTATTAGATCACCTATCATTTACCTCCATGCCTTTGTTCTTGCTGTCCTCTGTACCTGGAATACGTGCTCCCTCCCACCTCTTGCTTCTGGAAATTTTTATTGTAATTCAAGGTCCATCTCCATTGCGATCTCTCCTGCATTCTCCCTGGACTCTCCAAAGTGATTTCTTTCTGCCTGGACTTCTTGGGGTACTTTGTATCTCTCCTCCATTAAACATTTATTATATTTATCTTCTTATGATTATTTTTACACATATGTCTTAGTTCCCCCACTAAACTGTAAACCAAGAAGCACAAGATCATATCTTTTTTGTCTTGGCATGGTTCCTAGCACATAGTAGCAAATTAATAAATGTTTATTGAATTAAATTGCACAGCTATGGGATATAATGTAGGACAAAAATACTAGTAATAATAATTAGTGTGTGTGTGTGTGTGTGTGTACATATGTATATATAATACATATACATATAAATGTGTATGTCTATGGGGGGGAAGGGTGTGTGTAGTGCCTACTATATTCCAGTAATTTACAAATACTGACTTTTTTTTTTTTTTGGCTGAAGTAATTGGAAGAATAAGTGACTTGCCCAGGGTCACACAGCCAGAAAGTGTTAAATGTCTGAGACCAGATTTGAACTCATGTCCTCCTGATTTCAGGGATGATGCTCTATCCATTGCACCACCTAGCTGGCCCAATATTGACTCTTTAAAATCCTCACAACAACTGTGGTTGGAGGAAGGCATGTTATCATATCCATGTTAAAACCAAGAAAACTTACCCAAGCTCACACTAAGTATCTAAGGCTAGATCTGGAGTTGTCCTCCTTCTATGCATTGTACCACCTAGATGTCAATGTACTTTGATGAGCATGGAAACACTTAGACCGGTGGTGTGAATGCATAGACATAGGGGAAGGAGAATGCATAAGATCCCTGAGCCAAAATTTACTGGAAACTTAAAAGTCACCTGGTCCAAAGTCTCCAGCTGAGGAAACCAGAGGAGTTAAGCAGACTTGAGATGATAGGAGAATTCAGTAAGCAACTAGAATGGAATGTGAGAATGGGAAAAGGGCTGCTGTACAAATTTATGTTTCCCAAGGCTCTGGCCTTCATTGGGAAAGCTTTCTAGCAGGGACCCCAGCCCAGAAACCTCTGAAGAGCTCAACAAAACATATAATAAAAACAAGTTTATAGGCAATGTGGGCAATAGGTCACAGTCATTATCTCTATGCCTTACTTGTCACTAGTTGGGGATGTAGAGGCTGTGGTAGGTCAGAAGCAGTTATTGTGGACAAAAAGACCTTGAGCTGGCCCCTGGATCATCCAAAACCATGGGGTAAAGTTCTGGAGTGAATAGCACCCACATGCTGGAAGAGGAATAATGCAATTTCCATATGTGTAACTAACTCAGTTACAGAGAAAAACTTATACATAGGGGAAATCTACTTCAGTTACAACTCACTATGTAGTAAAAATCAGGCCCTGACTAGCCCATGCAAAAGATGCATTACCTGTCAAACCTAAGACAGCATTCAGTTCTATCTAAGTAGCTAAATAATGTTGTGGATAGAGTATTGGACATGGAGTGAGGAGAACCTGAATTTGAATCCAGTTTCAGATATTTACTAGCTATATGAACCTGGTCAAGCCACTTAACTTTTCTCAGCCTCCATTTCCTCAACTATAAAAATGGAAATAATAACAGCATCTATCTCACAAGACTGTCAATGGGATAATATGCAAAGAACTTTGTAAATATTAAAAAGTTATATAAATTAATACTATTGTTATTGTTGTTATTATTAACTATCTCCCCTCCCTACCCATCCCACCTCTGCAGCTTATTATCTAAGACCCAGCTTCTTACACTGTGAGCTTTGACATCATATGGGGTCTTGTAACTGAATTTGGAGGTTGCAAAATGATGATTTATTATCAGTAAATGCTAAGTTTTTTTTTTTAATTTCATTTTAGTATTTTTTTTTAACTTTACTTATATACCCAAGGTCCCGGAAAAATTTATTGGGAGAAAAGAAGTCATGAGTGGAACAAGTTTAAGAAGCCTTGAATTAGGAGAGCACTAACAATGAATGTTCCTAGGCTCAGAAAAAAAAAAGAGAGATTTTTCTTGACTTCACTCCCATAATCCCCAATTCAGTCTGATTTACACATTACTAGGATGAAAGACTATCCTGGCAAATGTTACTAACAACAATCTTTTTCAGCATTTGTGACAATTGTGAGAAAAAGAACAAGGGATCTATACTCTAAGGAAATATTGTCAGATGAGCATCCTCATCACTTGAATTTCCCTCTCCTACTTTGGTCTAATCCATGTCTTTTTTGGAATTTCTTGATCCAGGATTGTTACCATTCTACTTACTAGTATATTAGGAGTTCGCATGTAGTAAGCATGTTGATGGATATCATTAATCCACCAGTGAGGAAGGGGAGGATTGCTAACAGGCTTCCTCAGCACAGATGTCCTTGGCAATACCTCATTAAAAATTGATGCCTTCTAACAGTTTGGAAGGTTCTTAGTAGAAGGAAGTGGGGGTGGAGTGGGGTGGGGAAGAGACCAAGCATAGAATAACCCCATTCCCCACCTCACTTGGCTCCCACCACACCAATTACAGAAGTAATCTAAACAGGTTATATATCAGATGGGAGGGAGATACATTCATAAGGCAATTTTCTGTTAAACTAGTGACTCTTGGTCAAAAATTATGATTCCTAGTGCATCATGTTAAAAAGGTAGGCACCTAACCCTTTAAATTATATCTATATTCTTCATTGAAAAAATTCAGAATAAAAAAGATTAGTCTTTGCTCCCATTCTAATAAAAGAAACTAAGGAGATTTGTATCTTGCAAGAAAAATGACAAGAAGAAGAAGAGTATATGACTTTACTTTAATAACAGTAATAAGCTGGCATCTAAAACACAAGATTTCTAAGCTTTTCCTTTTGACTTTTTTCCCTTTTTCTCTTTTGGTTGATGAGGCGAACAGAAATCTCTTGCCCTCATCCAACTTTGCTCTTTTTTCCTTTAAATTAAACAGTGGAACAGAGTTCTCTCTTCATCCTGCTCTTCACCTCCTGAGATGAAGCAGCAGGGAGCATGGCAACTCTCAATTTCTGTGAGGGTAGATATAGATAGAAACTGACTTTCCTGCTAGATGGAGCAGCATCCAATAGTCTTTTTCTTTCTTTTCTTATCTCTCCTCTGTCTGCTAGAAATTGGGCTATCCTCATGACTTCATACAAAGGCAGACTTAGAAAGACCTACAACTGCTAATACTATTGCCTTTTCTGTGTTAGTTATTTCTAATTTATCCAGCATAAATTTTGTTTGTACATCATTATTTGCATAGTGTCTCCTTTATTAGAATGTGAGTTCTTCAAGGACAAGGACTATCTATTGTTTTTCCTCATAACCCCAGTGCTTAGCACAGTTCCTGGCACATAGTAAGCACTTAATAAATGCTTAATGGCTAACCTTTTCAAACCTCAGCCACTCTCCTTTTAGAAACAATTTCATTTCTCATATTTTTAGGGTTATTATTAAGGATTACATTGTCATTATTCAAGAGATATTTTTACAAAGCAGTATCATTGTACTAAGCTACGAATTTTCCTTGATAAACCATATGCTTCATAGCAATTAACCTTTAATATTTTTGTATGCTAATGATTGTACTAAGAATTTTCCCCATGTACCACTGACCATTGATCAAAGAGCAAAGCCTGGAAAGGATCTTCAAAACCATTAATCTAATCTCCTCATTTTACAATTGCGGAAACTGAGGCCCAGAAAGTTAAATGGTTTTCTTAAGCTCACACAATAGTATCACCATTAGAATCTGAAGCCAGATCTTTTGACCTGAGGTCTTTCCACTCTATGTTGCTCCCTCCCAATAAAAATGAGCATTTATAGAGCAATTTAGGTTTTACATGTATTTTCTCATTTAATCTTCCAAAGAATGCTATGTGGTAATTGTTTTTCTCCCCATTTTACAGTTGAGGAGATTAATACTAAGAGATTTGCCCAAGGCAAGATTCCAAATCAGGTCTTCCTGAGTCCAACATTCTATCTACTACCCCAAACTGCCTCCTTCCTGAGAATTCTCATTAAATCTCTTTCTATTCCCTTACTCCCAAGTAACACAGATTGTGTCTTTATCTTATGGACTTCATCTCCTAGACAGGATAATGGCATAATGCCTAGAAGACCCCAAGAGTATTGGTCTTTGACATATTAAGGGCATAAGTAGGCTCAATAACAGGATATGCTTGAATACTTTAGGACTTTTTTTAGCATTGTAGGACCTCTATGAAGGAGAAGAGAAAAATTTCCCCCAACATATTAAACTCACAGAGATCATGCCAGTGATATTTATGTCAACCACCCCTTTAGGCCTTGGGGGGAAAGTATCTTGTTTGTTATTCAGTCATGTCCAATGCTTCATGATCTCATTCTGGAGTTTTCTTGGCAAAGATACTGGAATGGTTTGCCATTTCCTTTTCCAGCTCATTTTGTTTTTCTTTTTACTTAATAGTATTTTTTCCAATAATATGTAAAGAGAATTTTCAACATTCATTTTTGCAAGATTTTGAGTTCCAAATTTTTCTTCCTTCTTTTTTCCCCTCGAGACAGCAAGTAATCCAATATACATGTACAATCATGTTAAACATGTGTCCATATTAGTCTTGTTGTAAAAGAAGAATCAGAACAAAAAATAAAAAAATACTAGGAAAAAAGCAAAGTTTTAAAAAGTAAAAATAGTAGTATGCTTCCATCTGCATTCAGATTCTATTAAATCTTTCTCTGGATGCAAATGGTATTTTTCCATCACAAGTCCTTTAGAATTTTCTTGAATCATTGTATCATTAAGAAGAGATATGTTAAAAGAGTTAAGTCACACAGCTAGTATCTGAGGTCAGATTTGAACTCATGAAGATCAGTCTTCCTGATTCTATACTCACTGCTTTATTTACTTCACCATTTAGTCGTCAACTTTTTTTTATAGCTATTTTATAAGCCAATGAGCAAATCAAGCTGGGACTATGAGCTTCCATCAGTTCAGTTCATTGAAGCTCATCTGTAGTATCCTACATATGATTTGGTCATATGATCCTTCAGATACAAGCTAAATTGCAGTTTTAAAAAACTGTTTTATACATTTTCAGAAATAATGTCTTTAAAGGAATGTCAAAAGAAGCTATTAATGGTACCATAAAAGACAGGATGGTTTATGTTTATACAAATTAAGAGTTGCTCGATTATTCATGGGATGATCCATGCATCCCAGCATTGGATCCAGCACTGAATCTTCTACATACTAGACACTTAATAAATGCTATTGAATGAATAAAATAATAAATGAAAAGAAACTGCTTTTTAGTAGTATAAGCATCCCATCCCAAATTTATTAAATAAGTGACATAAGTCCCTTTTATCTTCATAAACCCCAAGAATGTCCCTATGGTGCCCAACTTTCATATTTTCAGAAACATCTGGATTTTTTTTTTTTTTTTTTTTTTTGCTGAGGCAATTGGGGTTAAGTGACTTCCCCAGGGTTACACAGCTAGGAAACATTAAGTGTCTGAGGTCAGATTTGAACTCAAATCTTCCTAACTTCAGGGCTGGTGCTCTATCCATGAAGCCACCTAGCTGCTCCTGCATCAGGATTTTTTAAACAAAAGTTTTTCCCTCATGAGATGCCAAGCAACATAAATACAATTCCATCCTAGAACTTGCACTAAGCAACATCCCAGAGATCTCTTAATTTATTAAGATCAAATTTAGTCGGTTCCTCTGTAATACTATTTATAAAATAGGTACCACAATAATCACCAACTCATGAAATGATTTAAGAAGAATAACTACTGAAGCAATTGTGGAGTATTCACACATATAAACTCCCACATAAATTCCAAGCAATATAAATAACATTCATAGGTTCATAGGGTTAGAGCTAGCAGAGACTTGTGAAAAAGTTTAGTCTAATCACCTCATTTTATAAATGAAAAACTAAGACATAGAAAGGGAAAGTGATTTGCCCAAAATCAGACAGATGGTAAATGGCAGAACCGGGATTTGAACATTGATTTTCTAATTCTATAAACAATATTCATTTCACTATTTAATGAATGTCTCTATACTACTACAAAGATACATGTAAAATGTTAATAAATGTATGTATGTATGTTTGTATGCATGTATATACATAATTATATATGTGTGTATTATATATATATATATATATGGGGGGGAGGTAAATATAAAGTGTTTGTTGTCCATGTAGCATCCTTATGGGATTGTCTATATGTAGCTCATATGAAGTATGAATCTCTAATCTCCTCCTCCCCTCTCAAAGGGAGACTAACTCCTGCCTATAGGGAAGCAAAACTGCCCACTCTACTTTCCTCAAAAAGAGGGTACCAGATTAGAATTATTTCTGTTACCCTAAATATTATTAGTCTAAGGGAAACAAATTTTAGGTTCAAGTCAACCTCCTAGTCACAATCCCTTAAATGGAAAGGAGTGCCCCAAGCTATATACAAATACTTGTTTCCTTTCTCATCAGATGCTAGCTACATAAACACCATAACACAAAGTGAATAGCAAACAATCTGATAATAAACAGAAATCAGGGAAGTTGTACAGATTAAAATATATTAGATAATACACAGAGTAAATAAGTCCTCCCAATGGGAATGAGATAGCTTAACCAGAGAGAGCTCCTTGATCTCCTCCAAGGGGATATTTCCTGAACACTCGAGTATGATAAACTGGGAATAAAGATGTACTCAAGTTGCTGACTCCTTGACATGTCAGCTTCTTCCAGAATCTTTCTTTTCCTCTAGGGGTCTCTCCCTGAAGAGAAGCTAGAACCAAATCCTCACATAAAGCCAAAGCCAGAAGACTAGAATCTGTTTCTCTCATCAATTCTGCTCTTCATGAAGGCACAGAGTATCAAGTACATTTAGAATAAGGACACACACACACACACACACACACACACACACACACACACAGGAGGGAGGGACAGAGAGACATTTAGACAAACAGACACAGTCAAGCTTGAGCCCCAAGTTACATAAAATTGAGGTAGATAAAGTTCCATTTAAGTACAACCAGAAAATATTTTAAATTAAATTCAACAGGGTGTTGTAGAGATACAAAGATGAAAGAAACAAAAATTAGTTCTTAACCTCAAGGAGCTTACATTCTACTGAAGTGTAACTAAAGTTTGAATCTGAAAGTCTGTTAGACAAATAATCTTATATTATTTGGGAAATTGTCCATATCTTTCCATAAAAAGGCAAAGAGTGACATATGTTACTTTCTTTTTTGGCAATCCAGAAACAATCTAAAGTATACTGTTCTAAAAAAAAAAAAAAAGTATATTGTTTAAAAAGTATACTGTTATGCATTCATAGTGTTTGACCTCTCTGTGGAAGAAAACCAATCTTTTTTTTTTTTTTTAAACTAACTCCATTAAAAGGGGAAACTAAAATGCAACTGGATTTTACCAAATAGCTATTTGATTATTTAAGCTTTAGAAAATTCCTATTTCTTTGAAAAGTCAGCCTTCCCCCACAAGCTCAAATGTAAGTATAATTGATTTCCCCTCCTCCCCCCCAAAAAAAGCTAGTAAATGAAAGCTAGCCAATAGTGACATTATAAGATAGATGTGAAATTCCAGGCTGAAGAGATTTCATGGTAGAGAGAGGAATAAACAGAAGGGTGTAAACTTAGGTACTGAAGAATTTTACTGCTTTGTTTCAAATGGTTGGGGGGAGCTGTCTTTAGTGTTCCTGAATAACCACCTTAACTTCCATAAAGTGAGAAGGGGGGATGGGAAACCAGAAGCAGGAAAGTTGGGGGTGTTAAATAGGATTTCCAAAGAGAAACCATCCCAAACATATTGGGGAGAAGAATTAAGGAAGAGTGCAATAATGACATCCTGGATACTGTTTGGCCACAAACAGTAGAATTTTCTCCCTTTGTAGTGCCTTCTAACTCCTTTTTGAAAAACAGCATAGGGAGCAGAGTAAACTCAACACCAGAAAACTATATTCAGCTAGCATCAGCAAAAGAGAGGAAAGAGATCATGGAGTGGGAAGTTATGCTATTCCAAAATATTCTCCGACATTCCCTAAAGGTTTTTTTTTTTTTTTTTTCATTCTGCTACTGTACTTGCCCAACCATGCTAGGGGTGTTATACTATTTTAGACATGAGTTAACAGGTCCCTTACATACACACATTTCCACATTCCAAAGAGACCTATTATATCCCTTTTCCCTCCCACCCCCGCCACACACATCTATTCTTTCTCCCCTTCTCCCTGCCTAGCTCCCGCTCCTCTCTGCTGATTTTTGATTGTCCAACACTTCCCAAATGCAGAATAGTTCCCAGGAAAGCAAATTCAGGCAGTTGAAAGAACTTTCTTAGAATACAACCAATTATATTTGGAGCAATAAAATGATTGAAAGAGAAAGAAAGCACCATAATCAGAAAGCAGCTTAAATAGAAAGAAAGGAGAGAAAATGGGTATCAGTTAGTTATGGGACTGGAAAGGGGTCACCAAAAATCATTTAGTTCACACACACACACACACACACACACACACACACACACACACACACACACCTCTTTCCTCGCTTTCTCATTTCCAAGAGAATTCTAGAGAAAATTTTCTAGAAAAGAATATTCTGTAACATGCCCCAGCAACACATTTTGAGGTAGTCTTGCCTTGTAATCAAGGAGTTCTAAATTGTTCATCTAAATCTTTCCTATTACAACTTACATTGATTTCCTCTTTTTCCTATCCGTCCTTAGCAGAAATGGAGAAAAACTCATGGAAACATAGAATCTTAAAGTTGGAAAGGAATTTAGATGTCATTTAATCTGACTTCTCACCCAATTCAAGTATCCCCTCTACAATATGAATGAGGTATCATTTCAGCCTCTGCTTGAATACCTTTAGTAACAAGGAACTTAGTACCTAATGAGGCATCTCATTTCATTATGTTATAGTTCCAATTTTAGGAAGTTCTTCCTCATACTGAGCCATAAAAAAGGTCTCCATATAATTTCCACTCATTGGATCCCTAAGGAATTAATTTTAACTTTTCTTCCTTGTAAGAACCTTTCAAATATTTGAAGACATTTAATATATTCTCTTAGTCTTTCCTTGGCTAAACATCCCCGATTTCCTCTTTTTCCTATCCGTCCTTAGCAGAAATGGAGAAAAACTCATGGAAACATAGAATCTTAAAGTTGGAAAGGAATTTAGATGTCATTTAATCTGACTTCTCACCCAATTCAAGTATCCCCTCTACAATATGAATGAGGTATCATTTCAGCCTCTGCTTGAATACCTTTAGTAACAAGGAACTTAGTACCTAATGAGGCATCTCATTTCATTATGTTATAGTTCCAATTTTAGGAAGTTCTTCCTCATACTGAGCCATAAAAAAGGTCTCCATATAATTTCCACTCATTGGATCCCTAAGGAATTAATTTTAACTTTTCTTCCTTGTAAGAACCTTTCAAATATTTGAAGACATTTAATATATTCTCTTAGTCTTTCCTTGGCTAAACATCCCCAATTTCTTCAACTAATTTTTAGATGACATGTTCCCAGGTGTCCTCGAAATCATTGCTTGTATAATATTCTTTCATGAGCCCTGATACAGGACTTTAGAATGCTGAGATCATCTATAATTCTTCCCTGAGTTTTAAGTCTTAGAGTTTACCTCCCCCCCGCCCCCCCCCCCCACACACAAATTATAAAGATCTAAATCTGTAGCTATAAATCACCTTATTTTATTTATCCCTGGTCATTTTTGTCTTTCCCTAGATATGAATGCAATAATTTGGGGTCTTATCTCATGCTTTGCCTCTAATCAAAACCTACTCTCAAGGAAAGGACCTAATAAATTCATTCATGTAAAGGTATATACGGTTAGTTAAGGTTGACAATATTAACACCCTCTCAGGGGTATTTGTAGTCAGAAAAGAAATATATCCATGGTAGTGAAATGAATAAATTGATAAATGTTTGTTGAACTATATCTAAAAATGTTGGTAGCACTTGAATGGGAGGGCTAGGAAAAACTTTGCAAGGTCCCTGTACTTAAAGCAAGTAAGTATTTTTCTATTCTACTTAATCAGTGGGCAGTCTTGTTTCCTTCCAGTCAGGGTAAATGGGGCTCCTTTTTGTGAGGTTTTTGCAGCTCCTTTGAAACTGAAATGTTTATAATGTACATTACAGTGATAAGTCAATTTTCTCAAGTTTAAAAAAAATCATCTAATTGGGGCCAACATATGGTTATACCACTAGCTAAGCCTTTTCCACTGAAGCTCTAAACAACTCTTCATAAAATGTGTGTTTAATTGAACTGAATAAAAGCTCTAGGCTCCACCAATCATCCTTGATAAAGACAGCAATGAGATAAAGGTTGACTTATATTCTTATACAGAAAAATTCAAATTAGTCTATAATCCAGGTCAACTTCTGATCCATAATCTCTGATCTTGCTTTTTATGTTAGCCTAAAGCTATCACAATTGGAAGCATATTGTTCCTCATTTGAAAAGGTCTTATCTTTTGTTAAATTTGTTAAATTGCGAAACAGTGGAGGAGCTTCCAAAGGAAGAGCAATTCTGCCTTGCTCACCAAAGGCTGGCAAGGGTCTGATAAAGAAAAGAAAAGCCATTATTGTCTTCATGACTCACCTTTCCCCCTTATTATTGGTCCTATTACATGATTCTTTCCAACAATGAGATGACTGATGCCAGTTCCAAAGATCTTGTGATGAAGAGAGCCATTTACACCCAGAGAGAGGACTGTGGGAACTGAGAGTGGATCCCAACATAGCATTTTCACTCTTTTTGTTGTTGTTTGCTTGCATTTTGTTTTCTTTCTCATTTTTTCCCTTCTTCATCTGATTTTTCTTGTGCAGCAAGATAACTGTAGAAATATGAATAGAAGAATTACACATGTATAATATATATTGGATTACCTGCCATATAGGGGAAGGGGTGGAGGGAAATTTGGAACACAAGATTTTGCAAGGGTCAATGTTGAAAAATTATCCAAGCATGTTTTGAAAATAAAAAGCTTTAATATTATTGATCCTATTTGAAGGTAGGCTTAGATAGGAAGATTGGAAGTAGGTGAAAGAGAATCCCTCGGGTTGGCATCAGCTCCTACAGGTACAGCCTCATCCCTATGTATCTCCCAGTCCTTGGGACCCAATGAAACTAGATAAGTTCTGGATCCATAGTTGGGATTCTGTTTCCTTTCTGATCAAAGGATCTCAAACCCTATAGTGAGTTGGGGGACAGTATCTAACCCAGGAATGTACACACTTCTTCAGTAGGATGGTCAGATGAGAACAATTTGCTCCAGCGAACATGAAGATAGATAAAGCAGGTGTTATGGAGTCCTTAGAGCTTGGTTAGACATCAAAGACCCTAAGGCCATCCACTGCAACTTGAGTCATCACCCAGTCATCTTGACTCTGTCCTGTCAGTGGACAGTGGTGGTTTTAGAAGAGAAAATGAAGCTGATGGCTTTGTATAATCCAATTTACCCATGAATCAAAATTTTACCATTCCTCTTTCTCAAAGAGGGGAAAAGGTGAAGAGAATTAACATCATAGATTTAGAGTTACTGGGGACCTTACAGGCTACCAAATCTTTCTTCATTTTTATAGATAAGGAAAAATAAGGAGCTTGCCCAAAGTCATATAAATTGACAAAAACAAAATTTAAACCAAAGTCCTTTTACTCCAAAGGCAATGTTCTCCCCATGTACCACTCTGAAATTATTTTTCAGAGATGTCCCTCACCTTCAAATTCCTCTTCAAAAATTCATGATTTTTTTTTTTTGCTCCTATAAATGCTACTAAACTTACTGTTTTCTCATTCTCACATCTGGTAAGTGATAGCTAGTTAAGCTGATAAGTTAATTTATGTTCTCATGTTAACAAGTACTAATGTGTTTTTACTCCTTGGTATCATATGGATATATATTATATGCATGTTTATATACATTCATATGTGTATATATAATGTATGTATGTGTTGCACACAAACAAGAACATTTAAATAACCGTATTCTAGAGACATGGTGTTTTAAGGCTGACACTCCAAAGGATGATTCTAGTAGTAGAAATTTTAGGCATCATAACAAATTAATAATAGAGAAAACTTTAAGTAGATTGTTCTTGTGGCAAAACCTCTCCAATAATATTATGAAAGATACAAAATAAATGAGAGTTCTAGACTCAGAGGCAAAAAGAATGGATTCATTCCCTGATTTTGATCTAGTTGAGTGTCCACTGAGCAAATTACTTAACTTCTCTGTGACTCAGTTTCTTCATTTATAAAATATATATAGCAATGCCCTACCTAGCTTAAAGCTTTATTTGTTCTGCCCAGGCCATGTGGCTGAAGAAGCTTTTAAAGTAATGAGTTAACTTAAGGTATTGCTGTTTAGCCCTTTGTTATGGAGACTAGGAATGGGAAGGGACTGGCTGCATTCATTCAGATCTACCAGAGTAGCTCATTGGTTCTAATGAACAGTCAGTTCCCAAGCTGTCTGTTTTTGTTATTGACTTGGGTGTGTCTCCATTGGCTGGAACCTCAGAGCTACACCTGTATGTCCTCACTGAATTATTGGAGTTTTTTGTTTTTGTTTTTGTTTTTAGTAGAGAGTTGTTTTATTGTTGTTGTTGTTGTTGTTTTACTTGCCTCATTGATTCCTGAACTTGCCAGCATGTACCTGGCACACAACATAGCTTCAATCTGGTTGTTATGAGTAAAGTAGTTTTTAAACCTAAAGACCCTATAGAAATGTGAGCTATCATTATTCTTAACCTACTAAAAGTCAATGTGAGATAATACATAGAACACTTAACTTAAGAGTCTGCATTTAAATCCTGCCTCAAATGTTGCTAGCTGCAGAATCGTGGACAAATGATTTAACTTCTTAGAATCTCCTCACAACTACACCCCCAATTCATAGGGTTATAATACCCACTTTGCAGGGATATTATAAGGAAAGTGTTTTGCAAGGCTAGAAAAAAATATGATTTTAAAGTCATTATTATTAGGGGTTCTCCCAACTAGAGATAATTTAAGGTTGGAACTAGCCTGTTAGATCTGTTCTGGATGAGGATCAGAGTTATAATAATGGGAATGAAACATGAGGAAAATGATGAGTTTGCCATAGAATTCTAATTCTTGTCCATTTTTATAAAAATAACTTAATTTGTGTACTGCTTTGAAGTCTATCAAACATTTCATGAATATAATCTCATTGATCTCCACAACAATCCTATAGGGTAAAGGTATTCATTTATATTTACAGATGAGGAAGTCAAGAATCAAGGAAAATGTTGAAATGACTTGTCCATGGTCAAACAGTGATAGGATTTAAATGTAAGGTTTCCTAATTCTAAATTCCACCCTTGATCTCTGGTCTGCCAACTTATTTAAATTTCTTCATTTCTTTGTATCATTCAAAAAATAATTTAACATAATTATATAAACCCTTTTTTTCAGATCATACTTAATACCAATAAGCAGGGCCTTTACAGAAGAATCATCCTGTGGGAAAATCATCTGTGTTAGATAGACTCCCATTTATTTTTGTCATTCTCCAGTTCATGCAACCATTGTAACTCAAACATTTCTAAAGAAAGATTTTTTTCTTACCACAACAATAGCTTTGTTAATTTCCTGCCCCCTCCAAAAAAGGCCTCTTTCTCTTTTTTTCTCAGTTTTGTAATTCTGAGACCTCTGTTGTCTGTTGTTGTCATCAAAAGCATTTGCTATAGTTGATTTCACATATCATATATATGTTATATTTTTTTTATAAAAACTCACTTTAATTATTATTATACATGAAGAATTGTTTTCAAGATGTTTGCAAAGGTTCTTAATAGCTAGTCTATTATTTTAGTAACTGCTGATATGGTATCATTTCTAGACATTTACAGTAATTTTATTTAGAAGATTAATAGCAGTCTTTCTTTTCCTAGGAAGTCTGTCATTATGTACTTACTGAAGTCAGATTAATTAGAGCATTTTACTAGGTTTTATATTGAATATTTAAAGAAATAAAGAAACACAAGTTCTCCCTTCATGGAGCTTATAATCTAGAGAGAGGAAATAAAATGTTTTATCAATGACTTATAATGAATAGAAAAATAAAGATAGAAACCAAACTTTGATTTGTTATAAAAGATAGCTAGAATGAGGAAAATCCCTCTATTAATGCAAGTTGGTACTTTTTTTTTGTATAATAAATTCAGAGAATTGCTTAGATTACTGAGAGGATACATGGCTTGCCCAGGGTCAGACAAACAAGATGTATCATATGTCAAAGACTTGAGCTCAAATTAGCCGGCTTCTGATGTCAGCTCTTTCTTCACTATACTATTCTTTCTCTCAAATCAGAAAAATGTCAACATTTACTTCTACTATTGATATGAAATATTATATTACATATAATATGTGATGAGATGATATCATTTAACAAATATTGTTTATATATGAGTCCAGAGAACAGTCAGAAAACTCATAACCAAGACACATGAGAATCAACTGAAGAGACTAAGAATAGTTAATATAAGGGAAAAGTAAGAGTGAAGATTTAGAAGGGACATGATAGCTTTCTTCAGATATGTGAAAGGCTTTTATATAGAAGACAGAGTAGGATTATTCTACTTGATTCCAGATAGCACAAGCAGAACTCATGGGTAAAAGTTACAGGGAAGCAGATTTTTGACTCAATTTAAGAAATTCTATAACAATTAAAGCTGTCCAAAATACAATAATTAGCTGCCTCATAAGGTAACGAATTCCCTGTTATAGGAAGTCTTCAAACAGAAACATGGCAGAGATGTTGCAGATTCTTCCTTTAGGCAGGGGGTTGTACTTAATGACCTTTGAAATTCCTTGCAAGGCTAAGATTCTAAGATACTGTGAAATAATATATAAACATACCTTGACTTTTTGCAACAGATGTATTAACAAAAAGTTCTGAGTAAATAATATTTTTGCCAGTCAAATATTGTTCTTAATGTTTTAAATGCCAAGAGAATTTGTTATTTAAAGGGCCCTATGATGATTCCTTTTATAAAGCAATTAATTGTGTAAACACATACACTCAGAAACATAGGATTTGAACAAAATAGGGGTAAATTCATAATTTAGAATTTCTAAGGGCTGAGGAACCAGATATAAAATAAAGTGATAAAGACATAAATGGCTTTTCAAAGCAACTTTCCCTTAAGTACACCGAATGGTACCTGTGTCATTTGGATTTACTGTTCTTCAGATGATTACATTTCAAAACATCGTCCAGTTATCCCTTCCACATAACATCCCTTTCCCCATTGCAGTTTCAATATATTGCAGTTTGCATGAGAAACTAAATAGGAATTTTGGGGGAGTTTTGCAGAAACTACAAACAATACACAAAGACCAGCACATGACACAGAAAAAGTTTAGAAACTCAGAAAAGCATAAAATATAGTATTATATAATATCAATCCAAATTTTATAATAAGATATAATAAATACTCCCTAAAAGAAAAAATAAAAATTTGAGACATCTTCTCTGGTACAAAGGGAAGGCCAAATATTTTATGCAGATTTTTCAGATCACTGGATTGTCACGACCCTATCTTCCTTGATGTAAAAGGATTAAGTGCATTTCTTTAGCTTTTGTAATGATAGTTATTCCAGAAGGTTGCCATTGTTTACTACTTCTCCAGACTTCTTTGCCTTCATTTTTTTGGTTCAAGAATGAATTTAAAAATCTGTTCAATATTCACTGTTCACTGACATTTATGAGTTATTGTTAATTTCATGCCTGTTCTCCCTCTCTCTACTCATTGACTAACATATCTTTTTCCCCTTCTTTTTGTGTAATCTAGCTATCTGAATTAACATGAGCAGTATATACATCAAATATGAAGGGAAGCAAAAAATAATATAAATTTTAAAAACAAAAAATATGGCCCATAATGCAAAGAACTGGGATATTTCAAAATGTTAGATCTCACTACCATTATAAAGAAATGGATTATAATAGTAAGTACCAAACTATGATATAAAAAACTTGGATTCTAGTTCCAGAATTACCATTTGCCAGTTACAGCGTCTGTCTGGCAAGTTACTTCATGTCTCTCTGCCTCAGTTTCTTCCTCTGTAAAATGAAAAAGGTAGATTAGGTGATTTATGAATTCTATTTCAGTTCTAATATTTTATGATTCTTGACTGTATTAGTACAAATATCATAAATATTAAAAATAAAATAAAGATAAATGAAGTATCAGGATAATATGTGTTTATCTTCTATGTTTTAATATTCCTTTGTGCCACACCACCAATGTGCATCCTGTTGTTGACATGGGTAGGATATAGCATAATTTCATCTTTCTATTTTCCCTTTCCAGATTTCTGATACATATTCTTGCTACTTAATCTGATGCTTTGTTTATAAATGTTATTTCTTATCACATATCTTTCTTCAACAAGTTAGAAAAGAACCAAAAATACTTTCTTTATATTGATATATTTTATCATCTCAATCTCTTTTATATTCATACTATATCCTCTATACCTTCATGTGGTTCCTTTTGCTTCTCTTCATTCTATATTGAATAAAGGAATTTATTATGCCCAAAACACAAAAGATAAAATGTCTGAATCAGTTAGATTTTTCTCCAGTTCTCAGGTCTTGCTTGAGGACTACTGAGTTTGGTATTAACTTGTTTTTTCTTAGATTGTGGTCAATAGGAAGTTGTGGGATTCTTCAGAGCAGTTTTAGATCTTTTGGTCATATCCTGTGCCCTGTCACTAAGAGGAAGCCAACCATCCTCTCTGTTGGCCCAGGGCCACAGATGTCTTCCACATCACTACCATCTGTGATCCTGACTGAATTGGTAGTTAAAGTATGCTACATCTGTTATTGGACCTTTCTTTGCAGTCAGGGTAATAGAAGTTGGCTTCCAAGCATAATTTATCTCTATGCTGATAGAATAAAATAACCTGCATCTACAATCTTATAGGTAAATAGTTTAGGGAGGAACTTTTGGAAATGCAGATAGATGACAGCTCCATGGAAGCCAGCTAGACTTCATCATCTCAAAGGAGCTGAACCAAACTAAACTAAACTAAAATGAAATTAAAAACAAATAATATCAACAAGTTAGATTTTTTGTTTAATTACTATAATGAAACTCCCATAGAGAGTATGAGGGAGAGAGAGAAAAACAACAGAGAGACCACAGAAATGAATAAGTAAAATTCTTAATCCAATGAGGAAATACTGTGTAGTAAAGGAACTCTAGGAAAATTTTCAAGAAAGAAAAAAGAATGATTCTGCACACATTACAACTTGAAATCTACAAGAGAGAAAATAATGGCCATAATAATCTTCAATAGATGAGGAAGACTAACAATGGAACTGGAGGAAGGGATAAAAAGAGTATATTTGGAATTCTCACTAAAAAAAAAAAAAAAAAAAAAAAAAACCATAGCAAAGCAGTAAACACCCTGAAAGAAAAATAAAGGAAATAGAAGTCAAAAATCCAATGATACAGAAAGCAATATTTGAACAAGGTCACAAAACAAAATTGGAAGGGCATGTGATGTAATTACCATAAAAAACAGCAAACAGAAATAAAAGACTTGAAACTTAATCAAAGAAGCATTGTACAACCCCCCAAAAACAACACCAACAACACATAATAAACAAAGGAAATTGAACATCCTATTCCAGGAAATTTTAAAGAAAATATCAAAATATCAGAATCAAAATGCAAAGTACAGGTTGATCATGTTCAGAGGACACCATTCATGGAAAAGCCTAAGATTTAACTCACCCACAAATCTGATTACTAAGCTTTGCAGCTCCCAATTCAAAGAGAAACATTTTGAAAATGGAAGAAAACATTGTCAGGAAGTATCATGTCACAGAACATGAAACCCCATCAGAAACAAACAAAATTAACTACCATCAATGAGAAATGAAAGAAAAATTAGAACATGTATACTTAAAAGCAATAGAAAACAGATTATAACTAAGAGTAACTTATTATGCAAACTTAAGTACTTAGGGGAAACTGGACTCTTAAAGAACTGGTAACTTCCAAACATTTCTTTTGACAAACCCAGAATTGAGCAAAACTTTCACTATGGTAAGAAGAAATTCAAGGCAAACAAGTTTCAATGGTTCAAAAGGACTAGGTAATGAGCCAATGCTGGCATTTTCACTTTGTCTAAGTCACTGAAAAAAAGAAAAAGAAAAGCAGGCTACGATATGGCATTCAGAAAAGAAATATCTCAGAAAATGAAAACATGAGGATAGAAATTTATTGTTTTTTATTATAGGAATGCCTTAAGTTGAAGTCATTCAAATATAAAGGTAATGAGTTAAGAAAGGGAAAAGAGAGTTTATGAATCTTTTTTCTACCTAATGTGTGCAAGAAAATTTTAAAAATAAAATTTGTGTTAATAATAGCTAGCATTCATATAATACTTTAAGTTTGCAACGTGTTTTTCATATATTAGTTCATTTAACAGTAATGTAAAAAAAAAAAAATAATAAGCAGGGGATTGGTCTTACCTAATGGTGAGGTTATGACTGAAACAGACAGTAGCGATAGGAAGAAGAGTGCCATAAACAAAATCTGTAGCTGATTACTATAAAGGAGAAAGGGCACAAAACACAGAAATTTGTGTATGGTGAGAGAGAGATAAGGAAACAAAAGAGATTGGTATCAGATAGTTCCAAGGAATACAAAATATAAGTGTATTTTACTATATAAGATAAAGAAAGGAGACAGAAAAGAAAGGGAAAGTTAATATAGAAATTGATGATGGAAAAAAAACAAACTTACTAGTTAGAAACTTGATTTAGAATGGGATAATCTCACACTCAAAAAGAAAGTGACATGATGGATTAGAAAGCAAAATCCAATGATTTGCTGAACCATGCTTAAATATAAGCAGAATTAAAATGAGGAATTAAGTAATTTATTATGTCACAGTTTAAACCAAAAAAAAAAAAAAAAAAAAAAGGCAGAGTGACAATCTTAATATGACAACTTAAAAATGGATATGGTTAGGAAAATTACATTATCTTAAAAGCTTACATAGATAATTAATGGATTTTTAAAAGGCACTTATTAAAAGCCTACTCTTTTCTTAATGTCAGGGATACAAATGTCAAAAGTGAAACAATCTCTACCTTCAAGGATTTTATCTTCTAATTGAGTAAGATAATACATATAGTGAAGAAGGGCCAGGGAGATGGGTTTGACACTGGAAAGCTACAGAAATGGTAAGTACAGCCACTGAAACATTGATTTGACTCATCCTTTTCAAAAAATGGTAGCATTGGTTTGACTACTGCTAGAGAAATTGAAGAGATAAGAAGGAAAAGAATGTGATGAAACTAACCAGAAAGCAGCATATGAAGTCTAGATCTGGACTAGAAAGAAAATATTCACCAATTAGAAACCCAGGAAAGTAGAGTGGAAGCTAAAATGTTGGGTTGGAGACCAGAGGCAGACACAAGGAGGCATGGGTTGAAGATGGTTAGAAAGTGGCACAGAGGATGTGAGTTTATTCTAGAAATGAAAAACTCTTACCAATCAGTAGTTCAAATAGCATTTAACTACTTAAAAGAATAACTAAGGGAGATGGTAAGACAATAATCATTGGTCTCTCTAATATACTTCTTTCAAACTTAAAGGAATGCAATAGAAAAATAAGCAAAAAGAGAAGTTAGAGATATTAAAAAAAAAGTTAGAAAAACGAGATATGATAGCCCTTTCATGAACATTGAACAGAAATTATAAGTACACTTACTTTTTCAGCATTGCATAATACTTTCCAAAAAAATTATGACATATTAAAGTATAAAAAAATTCCGAAATAAATGGAGAAAGACAAGGAAATTAAACATATCCTTTATAAACCAAAACATGATAAAAATTACAGATGATAAGAAAAATGTGAATAAAGAATAGCAACTTAAGTGGAAACTAAATAATGATATCCTAAACATGAAAAAAAAAAAAAAACAGAAATTCAATTAAAGAATCAAAAACAAAAAGAAAATTCTAACAATTTTTAAAAAGCCATAATTTGGGGAGCATGGTTTAAACAGTCCTTAGAGTATTTTTTTATGATCTCTGAACATATATTAATAAACAAATAGACAAAAAGAAAGTACAAAATTTCACCATGAAATTAAAATTTTCAAAATCAACAATGTAATCATCCTCATTTATAAAGGAAAAGATAGAATATTTGAAAGAATCATAATTTTGATAAATTAGAAAAAAACTTATTGATATATAAAACTGATAGCTGTTTTTTTCCCAAAAATTAATGAATGTATAAATGATTAGCTAATTTGATAAAGATAAAAAGAAGGAAAAACAAATCTTAAAAAAAAAGTGATATTATAAAGTTTATTCACCAAAAAAATACATGAATGCAGTTAAAATTGGAGGTAAAAATATGAAATTGGAAAAAAATCTATATTAAATATCTGATAAAAGCCTGATGTCCAAAAACTATAAACCAGTGATACAAATATATAAGACTTATCACCATTCTCCATGTAAAAAGTGGTCAAAGGAAAGGAACAGTTTTCAAAGTAACAAACACAAACTATCAAAATTCACCTAAAGATGAAATCACTAATAGATAGAGAAACATAAATCAGAATGACATTATATGATTATTATCTCACACATTAAATTTAGCTGATACAAGATCATAATGAATATAATTTCAAATACCGTGGGAAGACAAACAGGCTTATTCATTGATGTTACAGCTGTGAATCAGTTCAATCATTCTGGGAAAAAAATACAATTTAGACTAGGCAAAAAAAGTTATCAAAGTTCATACACTTTGACCCAGACATTGCACTATTGATACTCTATTTCAAAGAGGCTACTGAAGTAAGAAAAGGTCTATGTGTACTACTCAGAGTAGTATTGCTTGGATTTACAAAAAGCTATACATAGATTAAGTGCCTAATGATTAGGAAATGGCTGAACAAAATTATAGTATGCGTTGGTAACTTGATGTTATTGTATCTTTTTTAAAAAAATGATGAATCAAAAACAAATGTTGATTCCCCAAGAAAAAATCCCCAGGAATAGATGGAATTACATATGAATTCTACCAAAAATTTAAAGAACAATTAACTCCAATGTTATATAAACTATTTGGAAAAAATAGGGAATGAAGAACTCCTACCAAATTCCTTTTATGATACAGACATGGTACTGATACCTAAACTTGGTAGGTTGAAAACAGAGAAAGAAAATTACAGACAAATCTCCCTAATGAATATTGATGTAAAAATCTTAAATAAAATATTAGCCAAAAGGTTACAGAAAATCATCCCCAGGATAATACACCATGACCAAGTAGGATTTATACCAGGAATGCAGGGCTGGTTCAATATTAGGAAAACTATTAGCATAATATGACTGATATAGTCAGTAACCAAATTAACAAAAACCATATGATCATCTCAATAGATGCAGAAAAAGCATTTGATAAAATCTAACATCCATACCTATTAAAAAATACTTGAGATTATAGGAATAAATGGGTTTTTCCTTAAAATAGTCAGTAGCATCTATTTAAAACCATCAGTAAGCATCATATGTAATGGAAACAAACTGCAACCATTACCAATAAGATCAGGAGTGAAACAAGGTTGCCCACTATCACCAATACTATTCAATATTAGATTTGAAATACTAGCTTCCGCAATAAGAGTGAAGAAAGAGATTAAAGGATTTAGAGTAGATAATGAGGAAACCAAATTATCACTCTTTGCAGATGATATGATGGCATTTTTAGAGAATCTACTAAATACTAAAAAAAACTATTAGAAATAATCCACAACAGGAGGAAGGAATTTGTGACCAAAGAAGAACTAGAGATCATTATTGATCACAAAATAGAAAAATTTGATTATATCAAATTGAAAAACTTTTGTACAAACAAAACTAATGCAGACAAGATTAGAAGGGAAGCAATAAACTGGGAAAACATTTTTCTAGTCAAAGGTTCTGATAAAGGCCTCATTTCCAAAATATATAGAGAATTGACTCATTTATAAGAAATCAAACCATTCTCCAATTGACAAATGGCCAAAGGATATGAACAGACAATTTTTGGATGAAGAAATAGAAACTATTTCTAGCCATATGAAAAGGTGCTCCAAATCATTATTAATCGGAGAAATGCAAATTAAGATGACTCTGAGATACCACTACATATCTGTCAGATTGGCTAGGATGACAGGAAAAGATAATGACGAATGTTGGAGGGGATGTGGGAAAACTGGGACACTGATGCATTGTTGGTGGAATTGTGAATGCATCCAACCATTCTGGAGAGCAATTTGGAACTATGCTCAAAAAATTATCAAAATGTGCATACCCTTTGATCCAGCAGTGTTATTACTGGGCTTATACCCCAAAGAGATACTAAAAAAGGGAAAGGGACTTGTATGTGCACGAATGTTTGTGGCAGCCCTCTTTTTAGTGGCCAGAAACTGGAAACTGAGTGGATGCCCATCAATTGGAGAATGGCTGAATAAATTGTGATATATGAATATTATGGAATATTATTGTTCGGTAAGAAATGGCCAGCAGGATGATTTCAGAAAGACCTGGAGAGATTTACATGAATTGATGCTGAGTGAAATGAGCAGGGCCAGGAGATCATTATATACTTCAACAACAATACTATATGATGATCAATTCTGATGGACATGGCCCTCTTCAACAATGAGATGAACCAGATCAGTTCCATTTGTTCAATAATGAAGAGAACCAACTACACCTAGCAAAAGAACTATGGGAAATAAGTATGAACCACAACATAGCATTTCTACTTCCTCTGTTTTTGTTCGCTGGCATTTTTTATTTCCTTCTCAGATTATTTTTACCTTATTTCTAAGTCTGATTTTTCTTGTGCAGCAGTTATTTTCCTACATATATTGTTATATTTGTTTGTTACATATATTGTATTTAACATATTTTACCATTTTTAACATGTAGTGGTCTACCTGCCATCTAGGGGAGGGAGTAGGGGGAAGGAGGGGAAAAGTTGGAACAGAAGGTTTTACAAGAATCAATGCTGAAAAAGTATGCATGCATATATCTTATAAACAAAAAGCCATTTAAAAAAAAATGATGAATCTAAAGAATACAGAGAAACATTGAAAGACTTGTAGAAAATGATGCAGAATGAAAAACGACTTTTTTATATACACATAAACACAATAATTTTTTTAAGTAATAATGGATAGGCAATAAATTGGTCAAATGCAATAGATAGCATCAGTATAGTCAAAGCTAAAGCACACACCCTTCCTTTATGCTAATAATCAATGAAATAATTTTTATTCAGGGAATGTACTTATAAAGGAGTTTGGGTATCTGATGAACAATTGTTCTAACAAAATTCATCAAATAGATAAGTAAACAGGTAAGGGAACTCTGCTAAATGGAAGAACTCCAGAATTTTTTCAAAAACCAGATGTGATTGAGCATTAAAAATAATGCAGAATAATTGAGAAAATATCTTAAATCATTTATAGAGATCAGTTCTTCAGTTTACTATCATTATGCCTACCATTATGAAGTTATTTATTTTATGATTATTTAAGGGCATAATTTGGAAAGTAGTATGAGATTTGGGAGGTAGACTTGTTTTATATACAAATAGATATGGTCAAGCATGTGAAATATACCTAGATGAGTTAATTCCATTCACTTCTTCAAAGGTCACAGAGAAAACTATAATACCTCAGATTTAATAATGTTAACCTGCAGAATATTGACAATCAATTTGTAGAAAATGAATGAAGAAAAAAGTATTTTTTAAAAATACACAAAAGTAATGGTTGTTGTCCTTCATTCTCAAAAGGGACAAAAATGACATCATTTTGTTAGCATCAGATACAGTATGTCTGTGGCTGATCAGACACAACATGAGCTTGGAGTGCTCTGCCATAGGTCAGACTCAAATAGGCCATATGAACATTTGGGGTGGCTTCTCTAAGTTTGTGCATTTTGCATTTCATCTGGGCTAATTTAATTGTGCTTTGCTCATAGAGCATGGATGAGAACAAGGAATGCTGGGAGGTCTGTGCTACTGTCTCCCATATCATACAATCGATTCTCAAGTTCTTGAGGAATACTTTGAGAGTGTCCTTGTATTAAAACAAAGTTAATAATATGTAAATAAAGTTATTATGGAAAGGAATAAAATGTTGGTCAAATACAAGGGTCAATGTCAGTACATGACAATCCAAGATAAAGGACACATCCCTCCTTTCTAATAATCAACAAAATAATTTTTATTCAAGGAATGTACTCATAAATGCGTTTGTGTGTAACAACTGGTTCAATGACTAAAACAATTCTTTAATGTTCAAATTATTTTCAAATGAAAAATATTGAAATGCCTAATGATCAAATATTTTTCATGGGCAATATTTTTGAAAATATCTGGTTATCTAAGCAGTTTGAATTTTGTAAATGTTTACTGAAGATAAAAGATGAAACTAATAGCATTTACCTTCCAGGGCAGTTATAGTGATAAAATTAGGTAATATTTGTAAATCCTTTGTAAATCTTAAAGTGCTATATAAAGTTACTATTATTAATAATGTAGATCAACTAATACAACCCTTTCATTTTACAGATGAGAGGTCTAAGTTCTTGTCATGACTTTCATATCATGTGGAAAAACCACTTAATCCCTCTGAGCTTAATTTTTGTCTATAAACTGAAAGTGTTAGAGAATCTCTGACACCTCTTTTGGCTTTAGAATTCTAACTTTATATTAAAGTAAGAAGTAGAATAATGTGGAAAAGAACACAGGTTTTGAGATCAGAAGATATAGGTGAATTCATTCTCAACAAAACCATAACTAAGTTGGAGCAATCAGAACTTTGACTCAGGGTGCTAGATTTAGTGACAACATAGCATTTTCAGGAATGCAAAAATAGGAGAGTTTAGTTCCTAATTAGTAAGAATAATTAGTTAAGATAGGAAGTTACCATATGTCTGACTAGAGTGAGCACAGCTTCCATGTCCAATGATCTTTTTCCCTACATGGCAGCCTCCGCAGTATAAGCCTTACCTCAGTGCCTTAAGATTTCTTCTTCCTTCCATAAAGCTTGCATCTCCCCTCTCTCAAATGAGGGCACATTTTGTCCTGCTTAACAATTAAGGTCAGTCTATGTTGCCTCAAATGCAAAAATTCCTACTTAGGGTTCTGGGGTTTACTAGCTATGTGACCTTCAATTCAGTAAGGCACAAATTCTGAATTTCTCCAGCTCCAAAATAGTCTACAGATTTTGGTGAGAGTCTGTGATCTTACCCCTAATAAAAATTATTCTTTCTATTTCAACAGATAACACTTGCCTTTTCTACACTGCAGAGTAATTGTTATGAGGATAATATACTTTAAGCACTTTGTGAATTGCTATGAATGTAAGTTATCATTATTGGCCAAGGTCGACCAGCTGGCAAAAGCCATGTCTCCTGCTTCTCAGACCAAATGTGTTCTAATACTCCATGCTGTTTATCTGTAGGGGTGCTGATATTTTAATAAGGTAGCCAATAATAATAGTAACACACATTTATATTAGCATTTTAAGGCTTGGAAAATTCTTTCCTCATAACAACACTATGATTTAGGCAGCAGAAATAGATAATGCAGAAAATGAAGGCCTGAGAAGTATAATGACCCGCCCAGGGTTACATCTCTGGTTTGAGACTCCAGGATAGACTATGGCATTTAGAAAAACTTTTTCAGTCTAATCTTCATGTAGTAAGTTTTATATCATTTCAACTATCCTAAAAGCAATTACAGGGGAGGGGAGAAAAGAAACAATTATTTTCATTTACTGGCAAAATAAAAAGTCCATTTGGAAACTGTTAAGGCTCAGCCAGATTAATGTTTGTCAGGTAAAGTCCAAAAGATCAAGTGAATAAAATTTATCTTTCTTTCTGAGACATTCTTCTCTGATCCTTTTAAATTAGAGAGCCGAAAGTAAAATCTGGGGGGAGGGGGGAGGACAAAAACTAACTACTGTCCTAAAGAAATATTATTTTTTCAAATAAATTGAATACATTTCCAGTTTTTTTCTGTCACCCTGTTTATAGCATGCCTGTTAGTGAGGAACAGAACTAAGACATTTTGCCAGCATAATCTGTGCATGAGAAATCATTTCCTTTTCAAGTTAATTGGTTAGTCTATTAACATATATTGGGTACTTTTTATTCACAGTTACCCATAGTAGGTAACTATGGGGAGTTATAAAAGAATTAAAAAGATATTTTGCCAACCTTTCAAATATTTAGAATCTAAAGAGAAAAAAAAGGACAAATAATAATATTAATTCATATTTACATAAAATTTGGAGTTTACAAAGTACTTTTCTTGCAAAATATTGAGAGGTGGGGAAATGGTAGAAAATTCAAGGACCACATAATATAATGGGGGAAAGTACCAAGTTTGAAGTCACCAAATCTGGGTTCCAGTTTTGTTTTTTTCATTCACTATATTGCTTCAGGGCAACTACATGGTATTGTGAAAGCCTGAAGATAGGAGGACTCATCTTTCTGAGTTCAAACTTGGTCTCAGACACTTACTAGCTATTTACTGCTGAGCAAGTAACTAATCCCTGTTTGCCTCAATTCCTTATCTATCAAATAAGCTAGAGAAGGAAATGCTAAACCAATCTAGAGTCTTTGCCAAAAATACCCCAAATGGGGTTATAAAGAGAAAGACCTAACTGAAACAACTGAACAAAAAAAAAATTAATAACTATATTACTTCAAGTAAGCCACTTAAATTTTTCTGGCTTTAATTTCCTAAAAAGAGGCAGAAGGAAAATAATATCCAAGATTTCTTCCAATTCTAAATTTTTGAAGAGATTATTGTCATTCCCATTATATAAATTAGAAAATCAGAGTTCCAAATGTAAAGTTACTTAGTCTGTGGTCATTCAGTTAGTAAACACAAGTGATAAAAATTATGGATCTGAATGTTATCAATAACCTGTGACTGGCTATTATTTACCCATCAACAATCACTAGATCAGATTCTTCCTATGATGACATATTTGTTCTCCATCTAATAGTTTGTTTGATTAATACTATCTGTGATCCTCACTTGGAGTTCTTAGTACTCATAAAAGATTTTTGTACAAAAAATTAGCTATTAGTGTTAGGATTAAGTGTAAATAGAAGCACAAATTACCATTTTGCCAAGCTCAAAAAAGCTAACAGCAACCAATGAAACCAAAATCCATTCATGAATTAAATAAACTTTGGGGTTTGAAAAATGTTTCAATAGAGGTATAATCTACCAAACTGATGATGAATGATAGACAACCAAGTACTGCTATAAAGAATCAATGCTTTCAAGAAAAACAAGAAGATGGAAAGTGGGAGTTATCAAAGAGACTGGTAATGTTAAGTCTGGAAAAGGCTCTAAAGAAAAGTAGACGAGGGACAGGAAAAGACAAGAATATGTAGAATACAAAAAAGTGATACTTGGGATAGCTGCTGACAAAGTATCAAAGAATTCAGAGTTGAAATGAACTTTGGAAGCCATCTAACCCAACTACTTAATTTTATAGATGTGGGAACTGGGACTTATTCAAGGTCATATAGCTTCTTAGTGGCAACAAAGTAAATGGAACCCAACTCTCCCAATTCCTATTCTATTTTATCTTATAATTGCACACTAATAAAATTTTTTCCTCTGTCCTATTACAGTGTAAAGTTTGCTCAAAATATTAAAATCAAATTGATTAGATTCAGCATATATTTACCAAGAACTAGAGACTGTGTGGTTTAGGGTTCTTACAGATAAAAAGGTAGAATAAGAAATGTTTCTTGTCCTTACAGAGCTTACAGTCTAGTTGAGGGAAACAAAACCATACACATATAAACACAATTAATGAATGAAAGATGGTAAATATCAAAATATCAAAATAAATGCTATAAGGAATGATATAAGACTAGAGAACTCAGTTTCAATTCAATTCAATTTACTTCTTAATTGCCTCCTATTGCCAGGTCACATGGTAGATCATGTCCATACAATGACAGAAACAAAACTGCTTCTGCTATCAAGAAACTGAAATTCTACTGGCAAAGATGCAAAATACTTATACACAAAGTATAGTACAAATTAGGGAGTAAAGGAGGGTATAAAGCAAAGTGCTACAAGCAAGGCTGAGAAGGGGAGAACACCAACAAGTAGCAGCTCAAAGAAACTTCACAAAAAAGATGTTATCTGACCTTAACCTTGAAGAAAGATACAGATTCTGAAACATAGAGATGAGGAGGGAATTCATCAGTCATAGGTGATAAGTTCTGTCAAAGAATGAAGACCAGAGAAGGAATATTGAGTTTGAAGACTAACTAGTAAGCCAGATGAATCAGAACTGAGGATGCTTGAAAAAGAGTAATGTGAAATAATAACAGAAAGGTAGTTTGAAAGTAGATTGTGGAAAGCCTTAAAATAAATTATAGACCCTTAGGGTTACATAGAACCCTCTTGTTACCCATCTTAACACTGTATTATATAAAAATTTCAAAGAGTATTAAATCATTCCATTTACTTTGCTATAAAAACATAGACAAATAAAATGCAAAGTAAGGTGCCAAAGATCTAAATAGGTTCAGATAGAACAATCGGCTTTATGCAGTAGGAAAATATATATATATATATATATATATATATATATATATATATATATATATATATTCAATTCAGCAATGAAACTTATCAAGTATTTATCAAGCACTTACTTCATGCCATATACCATATTAGATGCTGGCAATACAAAGACAAAAACAAAAACAGTTCCTGTCCTCAAGAAGCTTTTATTCTATTGAGAGAAAATAATAAATACACAGACAAGGAAATAAACAATACATACAAAGTAAAGGAGCAGAAGGAGTGGAGATTAATGATGGTGGTATCTGGAAAGGAGTTGGCACTCTAACTGAGCCCTGAAGGGCGCTGGAAATTCCAACAGGCAGAGGGAGAACATTCCAGGCATTCAGAATAGCCCGTAAAAAGGCAGAGAGATCAGAGATAGAATGTTGTGTACAAGAAGCAGTAAGCAGGCCAGTTTGGCTGGATAGCTGAGTGGGTGAGGGAGAATAACGTGTAATCAGCCTAAAAGATAGACTGGAGCAAGATTTTGAAGGGGTTTAAATGCCAGAGGAGTTTGTTTGTATTTTATCCTAGAGGGAATAGGTAATTTTTGAAATGATTTGGCAGCTGTGTAGAGGATAGTTTGGAAAGGTGAGAGATTAGATACAGGATGACCAATTAAAAGTCTGTGATAATGGCCCAGGCAAGAGGTGATGAGTTTAATGTTTGAATCCTCAATTCCTTGTACAAAGTTATGCACAAGATCACCCTAACTATTCATGAGCTTATTCTTAAGCTCATGAAATGTAGGCACTATATACTATCCAGTCTGTAAGAGTGTCAGAGCAAGGCTATTTTTTAAAAAAATAATTCTAGGCCACTGATAAATCTCCTTGCTAACAGCAATCCAAAAAAGAGAGCATGTTTTTCAAATAGGACACTCTTAAGATCCACATCAACACTGGCCTACATTAAAAAAAAAAAAAATCAAAGGGAATTGGATTATTCTGTTTTCTTTGATTGGAAGTCTGAGACAAATGGAATCCAGTGGGAGATCTAAAGAGATAAGGGCTTTGTTTTTGAAGGGATACCAAGGCATTAAAGTGGTCAGAGATCACTCCAATTGAGAGAGGTTCAAATTACCAAAGGAATGTAGCCAAACACACACACACACACACACACACACACACACACACACACACACACACACACACTTATATTAGCTTCTGCAGATAAGCATAGAATATAACAATCCCAATAAGCTAATTTTTACAAAGTCCTACTACAATCATTGTAGCAAATTTTGTATTGTGTTATATAAAAAAGAGATCTATATAAAAGGACAGCTTCACTTCTTTACAGTGAATCAGTTTAATCACCCAGGAGATTTGTAGCAGAGAATGAAATCCCAATGAGACAGAATTGAAGCATTCCCTGGATGAAGACACTTGGTTTCTTATCCTGTCCCTGTGTCAGACAATATCACTGAACATAAAATACAGTATAAGTTCATTTCAGCTTCTTCTGTGGAATTTCTTTGACACTTGTTAATTTTTAAAAAGCACTGTGAAAAGCATTTCCTTAACTGGACTCTTGTTTCATTTATGTGCATGGAAGTGCTTTGAAAGCTTGAAATTGAAAAGTACTATACTTTGTTAACCAATATTTTTTTCCTCTGGTATTCATACTTAACACTTCTTTTTTTTGTTTTTTTTGTTTTGGGGGGTTTTTGTCTGTTTGGTTTTTTGCATCCTACTCATAAGTAGTTAGTCTCTAGAGCTTTCTCAATTTGAAAGCCTGTTGACCTGATACTAGGACCCCTGTCAGTATGACTCTAAGAAGTAAATATGTTTTTTGGACATGTTATGCTTTCAAGCTGGAGTCCATTTGAAGTCTATTGTAACTCAGAATCCATTTTGAAGAGAGTGAAACTGTAACCTAACCCTAGTTCTGAAATCAATGGAACCCTGGTTTGTGCTAGTGAGAAGAGCAAAAACCATTCCAGTCATAGTTTTCATATTTACCAGCTAAGTGACCTTGGGCAATAGAGGGTATAATTCAAATTGCATTAGTAGTAGAAATAATATTTTGAAAAACATTTCTATAATGCTTACTACATGCCAGACATGTATAATTATTTCATTTGATCCTCACAACAACCCTGAAAGATAGGTGCTTTTATCATCCCCATTTTACAAATGAGGAAACTGAGGCAAACAGAGATTAAGTGATTTGATCAGTTATACAACTACTGTCTGAGCCTAGAGTTGAACTTGGGTCTTCCTTACATAAGACCCAACACTCAATGCATGCACCTCATTTACTGAAACAAACAGTAAGGAAAAGGACTCAAATTACATTTTTCTAAGGTATCTTTCCAGTTCAAAAACTATGATTCTGAGGTAATTTCAATCATTTTAACCTCTTATATGTTCCCTAAAGACCTAGCATATTATGACAATGGCATTTAGACAGTTCTAACTTCCAAAAGACTTGACTAATACAGAACACTTTGGGAGGTAAAGAATACTGAATTTGTAGCCATAAAACCTGAGTTCAAATCCCACCTTGGATATTTATCACCTGGGAGATCTTGAGTTTCCTCATTTGTAAAATGAGGGGATTAGACTAGATGACTTCCAAGGTCCTTTCTATCTCAGGTCTATGATTCTATGGCCCCACTAAACTAGAAAGACTTGGAGTACAGACCTAGCAATGGATATGTCTGTCATCTAAGGACCAACCCAACATAGTTAATGAAGTAATAACTGATATGAATCTCTGTGAAGTCAAGTTAAATAATAGTGTTGAAATGCACTGTTGGTAAAACCCCAAATGCTAAGTCAACTAAGTCATGACATATCTGGTGTCCGCATAGACTTACTCAGCAAGCCTGGCAAGGAGACAAAGTCATATTTATTTATTCCAATTATATTGTAGTTTTACTTCATTTTACAAAAACTTAAAAATAGAGAAAATGACAGATCAGGAAATAGAATAAACATATAATGTCTTGTAACTCACTTTATATAATTCCCAAAGCCCCTCATCTGTGTTTTAATAACTGGATTTTTTTCTATTTAGCTACTTCTCCAATTTGGATTATATCACTTACTATTCCAAATTGAAATATATCCCCTGTTGTAATTCTCTGTCAGTCTTCTTTCACGTCATCCTCACCCACACATATCACCAGCTTAGATAAATGTGTCTGTTTCTTAAAGTTGGCAGTTTCTAAAAAATACTAGAAATGAGTAACTTGTTACCCAGCTAAAGAAGATCAGGGTGGGGTTTTGACAGAAGCAGAGTGACCTGTCAGGTGGCCCATTCAGCTAACCTGTTGTTTTCATTCTACAACCTTTTAACTATGTAGCTAAGCATAAACTATCTCTACATTCAATCAATTGATACTATGCCATTCATTTTGAGTATTTCCTCTCCTATATAACCATAATAAGATATTATTGTAACAGCCAATAATTTGGAGATATTTTGTATATTTTTGTTTTTTTATCTGGAGCTGTGAGTTCTTCAGCCCAGGGAACTTCTAGCAAGCAATTTCTTCCTATCAATACAACTGTTCTCAACTGAGATGCTTGAAAAATTGGCTGGGGATAGTGAGCAGGTAAGTGCCTTCCCCAGTCGCACAGTATGTGGAAAGAGTTCTGACTGGAGTCAGAAGACATGTGTTCAAATTCTGATGCCTACTACCAAAAGACCTTGGGCAAATCAATTAACCTCCTATCAACCTTAATTTCTCCATCTGTTAAATAAAATAAACTAGATAGCTTATGAAATTTCTTCCAGTTCCAGATATTAGTTCCCAAGTCAGGTTTTCCTGACTCCAAGGCTGTGTCTCAAAGATAAAATCATTACACAAACATTCACCTCTCATTTAACTGTACAGTCATTGTATTGGGAAATCACTACCTTTCCTTTAAATGTGTGATTTGAAAATATTTTATTTCATTTTGCAAAATGATTGTATTATATTTTGGTGCCAAATTTTTAGAAACTGCTCCAAACCAGATCATTGTACATAGCAACAGCAATATTACAGAACAATTAATTCTGATGGACATGACTCTTTCCACTAATGAGATGATTGAGGCCAGTTCCAGTGATCTTGTGAGGAAGAGAGCCATCTACACCCAGAGGACGATGGGAACTGAGTGTGGCCACAACATGACATTTTCATTCTTTTTGTTGTTGTTCGCTTGCATTTTGTTTTCTTACTCATTTTCTTTCCTTTTTGATCTGAATTTTCTTGTGCAGCAAGATAATTGTATAAATATGCTTACATATGTTGGTTTTAACATATATTTTAATATGTATAACATATATTGGATTACTTGCCATCTAGGGGAGAGGGTTGGGGGAAGGAAAGGAAAATTTGGAACACAAGGTTTTGCAAGGGTCAATGTTGAAAAATTATCCATGCATATGTTTTTAAAATAAAAAGCGTTAATAAAAAAAAAAAAAAAGAAAGAACTGTTCCATAAATTGAAATATATGCAGTAAACAATAGTACATAAAATGGTCTTAGGAACCTGAAGAAGAACAATCTTATTTCTTTGATTATAAACTATAAATATTCTCAGGCCCAAGCTGAATACAGCCAATCATAATATTTGTTGATAGCCAGAAATAATACATAAATTGAGAGCTTGGTTATTTTTAAGGTACTTTGTGAATATACAAATTTAATTTCTCTTCCTCAGTCCTTTGGTTTGACCCTAACTACCTAATTCTTAGAAAGGGGAAATAAAACCAGACATGCATTACAAAGGGATGATCACGTCTCTCCTTTCCTAGAAATATTTGAGAAAAAGCTGGTTGGGGATGCTTGGGGGGAGGGGAAAGAGGAGGTAGTTCAAGTCCTTGGCTGCAAAGAGGCAGGAATATAAATAGTCAAGACCTCGGCATAAAATGTGCTATGTCTAATTATTGAAAAACAATGCGGGGAGAAGGTGAATGTGCATATATGTTGTACTATACTAATGCAAAGTACCATATTTCATGATTCAAGAACAACCTCTTTGGGGGATTTTGATATTGTTAGGAATAGGATGCAGCTAAAATCAGATGTGAAGATTTCTGAGCCAAGTGAGACCCAGCTGTCAGAGAGAGTGCAGAGCCAGCTGCCAGGGGAGGGAGATGGGCAGGCAGACAGGTTTCTGGGGAATGAGGTAGAGAGAGTATAGCTTTAATTTACCAGCAAATGACCTCTCACAAACTGTGAGGTGGCTTAAAATCTTTGTAGGCTTATATTCTGTGAAATATGGCATGTCTATCTGATTAGATTAAGGGTCTTCTCAAGTAAACCCTCCATCTGGACATAACAGCTCAAAACTGCTAAAGGGATAGAAAAGTAGATACAGACTGTCAGGGAAGCAATTATTTTACCTTTGGGAACTGGGACTATTTTTACATAACAACAATTCCCAGAAAAAGTTTGCAGAGACAGCATCTTCACATTTGGTTTCACATTGCTAAATGGAACTTATTTACCATGATAATCATCCCTTAAGAGTGGGTAGGTATCTTAGAAAAAAGCAATCAGCCATAGGAAAGGGTGATAAGTCTTCAATTTGCAAAAATGATCAAGGTCTGTGTTCAGTAACTGATGGCAAATTTTGCAGGTACACTAAAGAACAAAATTATAAAAATTTGATCATATAACAATGATAGAAATATCTTACTAAACACAGTTTCAAAGAAATGAAACGGCAGAAACATAGCATAGGAAAATTTAAATAGATATTAATTAAGGCATCAAAAGAGGAAGGAAGAGAGGAAATATAGTATAATGGATAGAAACCTGGCCTTGAAGGTTAGAACCTGAGTTTACATTCTGCATCCAAAACAGACTGACTATGAGACTCTGATCAAATCACTTAAACTATCAGGCTCCAGGCTCTATAAATTGCATATAATACTATAATTATAATACTATAAATTGCCTTGATAGATGACATTTCCTCACTAACAATTCTTTATACCAGTGTAATCACAGGTCCAATCCTTATCCAGGAGTTTTCTTAAACCAATGGATTTAGATCCAGTTGGTATCCCATATGTTTAAAAAAAAAAAAAAAAAGCACAAAATTCTGTTTGTTTGTTTGTTTGTTTTAACATGGAGAGAACAGAACAAAAGAAGAGACTGAAGCACTTCAAGAGTACCATAGAGAAATCTTACTATATGACCTTGAGCAAGTTACATAATCTGAGTCTGTTTCTTCATCTATTAAATGATGATAATGATATACTAGATATTTCACAAGGTTGTGAGAATCTTAATACATGAGGTAGTATTAAGTCTATTCAACACTACTAATTGGATTGACTGCTCAGTGATACTTGTCAGTTGTAATCTCAGTAATTTAGAAGATTTATGCAAAAACACTTTATAATTCTATTGATACACACATGGGTATACTGTTATCATCACCATGACTATTTTTGTTATTTGTATCTATTTCTTATGACTTCAGGAAATCAGTCCCAATAAAGATAAGTTTCTAACTCCTAAGCTCAATACCTATAATTGTATATCACTTTGTAAAGCATCTTAGTTTAACTTTGGCAGTTGACAATGGAAGCCATGGAATTTCACAATTAGTCTGTTATAAATACATAATCAGAGTAGCTGGTTGGTGCAGTGGATAGAACAGCAGCCCTGAAGTCAGGAGGACCTGAGTTCAAATATGACCTCAAATACTTAACAAACACTTCCTAGCTGTATGACTCTGGGCAAGTCACTAAATTCCAATTGCCTCAGCAAAAAACAAATTAAATATATAGATAGATAAATGAATGAATGAATGAATGAATACACATACACATACATAGTTCCTTTGAGTCCTGGAGCAAACTAGATAACAAATCAATGGTCACCCAATTCAGTCTGTCAGAATTAATAAGTGCCTTGATCACCTTTAGAACCCAGTTAAATAGAAAGAAAAACATTTGACCATAAAAGTTATTGGATATTAAAATGAGCAAAGAGAAAGGATATCTTTCCTGCCATGCAGTCAACAATGGATCAGTTTTATCTGCCTCATAACCTTGACATCATCTCTTCATTCATATGATAAAAGCCTTCATGTGGTGATTCTAGCTCTGAGACCTTGGGAAGCAACATGGGGTGATATAAAAAGCATTGCACATGAAATCAGGAAGATTTAGATTCCCATCCCACTTCAGATTCTTACAAGATGGGTGACCCTAGGCAAGTCTCTTAGCCTGTTTTCTGAATCTGCTTCCTCATGTATAAAATGAAGGGTTCATTCATATTAAGTGATCTCTAAAGCTCTTTCCAATTCTAAATCTACAAGCCTATGATAAATCCCTTCATCTCTTTAGATTTATAAAATGAAGGAATAGGCAGGATAATCTTGAATGTTCTTTCTATATTTGAAATTTCATGATTCTATTCTTTCTAGTTCTTTTGTTTTTGTTGTCTGTTCATGTTTTAGTTCTGAATGTAGTCTGTCTAACCATCTTATTGGGCCCCAATTTTGCTTTGCTTTACATTTTTGTTTTAGAAAGAGTTACAAAAAATGGTAAGAGAGAATATAAACCTTTCTGGACTAGTTGATACCTAATCTGGAGGATTGGTACTGGAAAACACCCAGAATACATTGCATTGCAGAAAATATTTTGTAGAGCAAAACTGGTTCCCAAGTGAAATCATTCCTTCTCCCTTAATATTTTCCTACTATCGTGTAACATTATTACAACATACATTCATTAGAATGAGGTTTACATCCTTTTTAATCTATTGACACAAGAGAGCAATAAGTGAAGATGAGGATTGATAGAAAGAATGAGATATAATCATTGTTAAATATTAGAAAGCACCAGTAAAATTGATAGAGTAAATGGAAATTTTCCTGGCTAAAAACTGGAGAAACTTTTCCCATGGTTGTTTTGTGTACCTATAAGTAGAAAATCAGTCTAATAATTTCTCAAGGTCCCTTTGAACACTAGAAAATTTGTTTTCTTTTCCATGAAATGGCATGTCCACAAACATTTGCCAGTTTTAATTGAAGTAGCCTCTCTATCATTTTATATCTCTTGTTTTGTAGTCAAATCCCATCTATAAAAATGCCATCTATAATCAGTTACTATTTCCATTCTTCTCACTCTCTTCTTAAAACAGTGATTTCATTTCCAACCTCAAAGAAAACTGCTATTTTCAAAGTTACCAATGCTCTCTTAGTAGCCTTAATGACTTTATCTCAATTCTCCTCTTCTTCCACTTCTCTGTTATTTTTGACACTATCAATCAACTTCTCTTTGAGACTCTCTTCTCTCTAAGTTTTTGTGACACTTTCTCCTGGTTCTCCTAATAATCAAACCATTTCCTCTCATTCTTCATAGGTGAGTCTTCATCTATCACTAACCTCAGGTATTTTCCAAGTCTTAACCTTGGAACCTCTTCTCTCTATATACTATTTCATTTGATGACATTATTAGCCCTTATGTATTCAATTATCATCTTATGATCCTAAAATCTAATTATAAAGCCCTAATCTCCAGTCACTCATTTCCAACTTTCTATTGGACATCTCAAACTCAATGCCCCATAGACATCTTAAATTCAACCATGTATAAAACTGAGTTCATTAATTCTACCCCACCCAAGCCCTCTTCTCTTACTGACTTTCCTGTTACTGTTGAAAGTACCACCCTTAGGAATCATTCAAGCTTGAAATCTAGGTATCATCCATACTTCTTCATGCTTTCTCATCTCCCATATCCAAAGTATTGGTCAGTTCTACCTTCATAACATCTCTAGTATCTATACCCTACTGACATTGTCACACCCTTGTCCAAGATGTCAAAACCTCACATCTAGACTATTGCCTAGTAACCTAGTGCCCCAAGTCTCTACACATTCCAATCCATCCTCCACTCATCTAGATCTTCCTAGACAGCAGGTCTATGTCACCTCTTCACCCATAACTCAATAAATTCCAGTGGCTCCTCATTACTCCTAGGATCAAACATAAAATATGTTATTCAAAGCCCTTCATAACATGGCCCATTCCAACTTTTCCAGTCATACATCTCTTTCCCTTTCATGTACACTGTGATTCCATGACCCTGCTGGCCACCTTGCTATTCCTTGAACAAGACATTTCATCACATGATTCCAGGAATTTTCAATGACCAGAATTCCTCATGTTTGGAATGTTCTCCTTCTTCAGCTTCAGCTTCTGATTCCCTGGATTCCTTCAAGTTTAAGGTAAAAGCCCATCTTTTATAAGAAACCTTTTTTAATCCTTCTCTTAATACTAGTGCCTTCCCTCTGAATTACCTCCAATATATCCTGCCTATAGCTTGTTTATATATTGTCTCCCTTTAAAAGCAGAACTGTTTTTTGCCTTCTTTTGTACCTCCAGCACTTAGTCCAATGCCCGGGAAATTTTCTAGTTGTTGTTTAATCATTCAATTATGTCCAACTCTTCATGATTCTGTGGATCATAGCACAATAATATTATCTATAGGGTTTTCTTGGCAAAGAAACTGGAATGGTTTGCCTTTTCCTTCTTTAGTGAATTAAAGCAAACAAAGATTGAGTGACTTGCCCAGGATCACACAACTAATAAGTATCTGAAGCCAGATTTGAGGTCTGAAGTTTTTCTAACTCCAAGCCCAATGCTTTATCCCACCCAGCTACCTCCAAAATAATCAGTCCATAATGGCCCAGATAATAAGTTGCAGAGCCAGAATTTGACTCCCAGGTTCTCTGCCTCAAATCCAGGGTTCCTTTTACTGTCCAACATCGCTGCCATGACCTGGCACATAGTAGGAACTTAATAAAGCTAATTGACTGAGTGACTTTCTACATATGCATGGACTTCAACAATACTTCAGAAGATCACAAAGCTATTGTAATGAAAGTGTTTTTCAAATCTAAAGCACTATATAAATTATTATTAATATTATTTCTTAATTATTATTCAACTATATTCAACTGTGACTTCAGTGGTATAGGGTTCTTCTAAGAAGGAAAGTCCTATTACCAATGCAGAGCAGCATCTACCTGCAACTTAAGTATTTTAAAGAATAGTCTAAATGTCCTGCTCAGAGTTTGTAGCCAATATGCATCAGAGACAATATTTGAACCCATATTCAAATGGATTCATTTGATACGATAATGATAACAACTATTAACATTTATATAGCACTCTGAGGTCTGCAGAGTGAGATATGTATACATATACATACATATATATAATCTCATTTGGTCCTCCTAACAACCCTATGAGATAGGTGTTATTATTGTTCTCATTTTGCAAGAGAGGAAATTAAGGCTTAAATAAGTTACCTGCTTTGCCCCAAGTTTAAATAGCTCATAAGTGCCTGAGTTTAAATTCAGTTCTTTCTATGAGGTTTGCACCTATTCACTATGCCACACTGTATAATTATTCTTACTATTAGGTGCGATTTCTTCCATGAGGGTATGATCTCAATGACATCCATTTCAACCTTTCTGTACCTTAATAGAAAGTTGTGTGAGTTATTGTAGCCAAAAAAGATCATCTCCTCATGGCCAAGTTTTTGGGAATGAACTTGCCTGAATTCAGAGACACATCATCAGGTAAAAGATTTAGAATACATTGCTGATATGGCCTACACAAAGAATTTCCATTTGGTCAATGCCCTATACAGTTTTGCTGGATTGTTATAATTTTCTAGCTCAATAAAAGACTCTAAAACAAATTGTGTGTGTGTGTGTGTGTGTGTGTGTGTGTGTGTGTGTGTGTGTGTGTAAAAAGAGCAACAACACGATGGCAAGAAAACTAACTCTAGAGTCAGGGCAACCTGCCTTTAATATCTATTGGCTGTGTGACTCTGGACCTTTGGACCTCAGCTTTCTCATCTGTCAAATGCGGGGGTTGGGCTAGGAGTCCTTTGAGATCCCTGACAGTCCTAGAGTTAGGATCCTAAAATCCTATGATGTCTAGAACTAGATATTCTAACAAGTAGGATAGGATCTAGCATAGATTAGACAATGTGTATGTGTCCTCAAAGAACTGGCTTAGCTAAGCACAGAAAAAATCATTGAGCAATAGCATCTGGCAAGGACGATCAATTAAAACATGGTATATTTGTTATGTGAATCTGCAACAGGTACACCTACATTAATAAAATAAAAGATTCCCAAAATACTTAAATGTCTGTTTTATAATAATATGGTCCATCCTTAGAACAAGCCTAGAGATGAACTATTTTATAGAAATTTGGACAGGAAGTTCCTGCATATTGCTGAAATTTATACAGCTCGGGGAAAGGGAACTGGGAAAGCTACCTAGTGCTCATATTGGGTCTAGCTGTGACTGATTTCTGTAAGTGCAATGGAGAGCTGAAAATGGTCAGTGTGAAGACTGCCTAATAAAGATTTCTTTTCAGTAGTTTTCAAAGAGATGGAAACTAAAGGACTTTTTCCATGTGAGCAAACATGTTCCCACCACAGACACATGACCCAATTAACACTCAAACAACCTTACAGATAGCTTTCCATCAGACAGTGCACATTTGAAAGGAAGGGGGTGAATGGTGTAGAAGAAATGGCACTAAGTGTAGAGTTACAAAATGCTAGAGTTCAAAGGAATCTAAAATCTCATTTCAAAACCAAGGAAATGGAGGCCTAAGGATCTAAAAAGGCCTTAACCAGCTAGGAAAAAACAGAATTGGAAATAAATTTCAAGCTTGCTGATTACTAGTCCAGTGTTTTTCTCACTAAATCATGACTGGCAAACAATGAGATAAGATCACCATCAAATTCAACCCACATATATTTTTTACTTCAGTTCAAAATTTGAAAATTGTATATACCTCTTTAACTGTTATATTCATTTTGAACTCTACACTGTCTACAAGGGTTATCATAATAAAGCATGTCAGAAGTGCTAATGTCTTCTCCTATTTATATATATACAGTAGTATCTCCTACTCCAGATTCTGAGAAGTCATGGAGTATCTATTTTATAACTACTCAGCAGCTTCATGCCTCAGTTTATCTGTCATAACAGTATTTACTTACTTAATAGTGTGTGAGATTTAAAGCCTTCAAGGGCATTGTGAAATTATATGTTTGCATAATCTTTTCTCACATTTAAGGTTTCTTGAAATAATCTCTCTGGGACTAACAACAGCAAATTCAGAATTTAAATGAACCAGATGGATCAGAGTACCTCTAATGACAAAATATCCTCTCTGGCTAAATTATAATCCCATGGAATGGATCCCAGCCCTGCTTCTTGTCTTCTGACTGCTGTATCTAACTTTTTTGGGGGAAAGGAGACAATTTTATTAAGTGAATCCTTAACACAGAATAGGCTTTATAGCAAGGATAGTGCGAGAGCAAACAGATTTTGCTTTAAAACTTTTTTATAGTCTGATTAGGGGAAATAGTCTGAATCCAAATGCTTGTCATTGAGTGCAAACACATAGCTTGGAGCCAGGCCCATTGGGCAATGAACCTCAGGGGCTATTAATCTACAACCTACAATTTGTAAATGTGCAGGAGACTGAGTCAGTAGAAAAAAAATAATTTTAAACATCTGTGGTATTCTTCCTATTCCAGATTAATTACACTGCTTGGTTTTTCATGCTAACCAGATATGTGGAGTCTCTAGTGCTATGCTGGGAATGCCATAAGTATTTTTCTTTGTGTTTATCAATTGTGTTCCATGAAGCTTGCTGTGACTCTCCTAATCAGCTTTTTATGATTTATTTTATATCTCATTTTAATTCTTTTAGTCACCTTTTCTCAGTCTTTTTATTCTCTTTTTTATTCAAGCAATTTTAATGTTGTCATTTATTATTGCTATTATTAAGATTACCAATTAATATGACTTGTGAGACAAAACCTATTTCTCTACCCCCACATCATTCCATAAAAAATAATGATATCGATGAAAATCTAAACACAATGTTTTATCTTTTGGAGAGGTTGATAATTGTTTTCAATCCATCAGAAACTCTCTGCCAGAGCAAGAAATGATTAATGAGACCAAATTTTCGTGTCATTTGTTAGCAGTAGCTTTCCTAGGAACAGGGTGGGATAAAAAGGGAAAAAATTCAGTAATAGAAGCCCCCAAATTCATATCAGTTTCCATGATTGTGAGCGTGTTCCTTCTTCCTAGATGACTATAATCTGCCAGGACTCTCTGCTCATACAAAATTTGGTCTCCATAAGTGTGGTCATTCTGATAACTTAAATAGGAAAAGTTGCAAGAGGTATTTTTCCAAACTACCTCCATGTGGAATTTGCCAACAAAAATATCCATGAAAACAGGGCTGGCCAGCCCTCTAGGCAAAATTGCGAAGTAGGTAAAAAGTTTGACTTCTTCCTACCTTGGGGTTCAGGTCATTCTCCTTCACTCAGATTTGTAGGCTTTCTGTTGTTCAGTCATTTTCAGTCCTGTCCAACTCTTTGTGACCCCATTTGGATTTTCTTGGCAGAGGTATTGAAGTAGATTAGTATTTCCTCATTCTATAGATGAAGAAACTGAGGCAAATAGAATTGAGTGATTTGCTCAACTCACATAGATTGTTAAGTGTCCAAAGCCACATTTGAATTCAAGTTTTCCTGACTCCACGCCCAGTGCTCTATCCACCGTACCATGTAGTGCCTTCTACTTATTCCGTATTGCCCCCAAACCCTCCCTGGAGAGTCTATACTCAAGTTTTTATTCACAATCTACTACCATTCCCCACTACTCCTCTACTGAGACTAAGATGTCCCATCACCATTGACAAATGGCCCTGTTCTCAATTACCTGACATATGGGACAGCAATATAATAAAGGAATTCATGCCAGGTAGGTATAACCAATAAAAATTATATGTATTATTATTCTTCCTAGCTCCCAGAGAGGCAAAGCTTTAACCTAGTGAAACAAGGCACCAATGTTGGGATTTCAAAATTCATAGCAAATCAACAAAGGTAATATTAGGGGACAGAAAGGTTTTTTCCAGTATTCCCCAAATCACCTCATATAAGTAACAGCCTATACTCTGTCGAGTGTTAAGAGGAAGCTGCACGAGAAGAACTTAGCCATTGGCATAAAGGAAAACAAAGGAGGAAAAAGAAGGTAAAAACATTCCTCAAAGATAAAGTCTTAGACCATGTTTCTTGGCAGAGTAAAGTATAACTCAAAGTAATTTCCCCTTATATAGCTAGTGCTTTCAAAGTCAATGTAACCCATGTATATGCTAGCCCTGGCAAGTCTATGGATCTTGTTTTCTAACTTGTGTACAACTTCACAAATCACTTGCCCACCCCATCCCCCATGTTTCTCTTTGTCCCCAGGAATTCAAATTGTCTTTTCACACATCTACTCAATCCTTTGCCCTCTTCCTCACTTCTTTATGTCAGTTCCCATCCATCACCTTAGAGACAAGTGTGGCTTCCTTTGATATGTTTTGGTCTTCAGGTCAAGCACTACCGTCTAGTACGCTGGATTTAAGTCTAATAGCAAAGGATGTGTCAGAAAGTCTTCTCAACAGGTTCTTTCTGCAAAGGCTCTAACTTTTACAGCCTGAGTAAGTACAGGCGGCTTTAGCAAGAGAGCTCTTCATGATGAAACGATTTCTAAAACACGTTTTATCAGTAAGGGAACAAAACATTTTAAAACAACCATTTAAACCCAACACTACCAGTTTTTTTTGACAGATGTTCAAAGTTGGTTTTGTCACAATCTCCTTCAAGATTCATCTCAACACTTATCTCCTTAGTAATTCATTTCCTTAGGAGGTTTTCTTTCACTTAGCCTCCCATCTCTCTCTCTCTCCCTCTCCCTCCCCCTCTCCTCCTTCTCTTTCTCCCTCTCCCCCCTGCTCCCCCCCCCCCCATAAAATTTCATAATCCCATTTTCAAAGAAACTGGAATAGTTTGTCAATTTTCTTCTCTAGCTCACTTTACAGATGAGCTTTTTTTATGTGATTTACCCAGGATTACATTGTGTGTCTGTGTGTCCTACTATATCCAGGGCCATCTCCATCATCCTGATCTATATTTGGCCACTGAACCCAGATAGTTCAGAAGGGGAAAGTGAGGCAGGTGAGCTTGCTCTGCCCTCCCTCACCTAAATCCAAATCATTTGCATGTCATGACATCACCTCTCTGAGTCTTCCTGGAAATCCCTGATTTGACAGATAAGGGAAAAGGTAAACAGAATTAAGTAATTTGCTTAGGGTCACATAGCTAATAAGTGTTCAAAGGTGGATTTGAACTCAGATCTCCCTGACTCTAATCTCAAAACTCTATCCACTGCATCTTATCATACTCTGCTCACTTTTCCACATCTCCTCTGAATTTATAATAAGTCTACCAGGGACACTTATTTCTATACTATTTTACTACTTTCTCATGTTGTTTCATTTGTATATTTGAGGCTTGCCCAACTTGACTATATATGAACTGAAGGCAAAAAATATAGTTTAAAGGCAATGTGATATTGGGGAATAAATAGTAGATTTGGAGTCAGAGTTCTGTTCAAATCCTGGCTCTCTCACTGATTTCTCTCACTCATTTTCCAATCTCTGGAGCTTAGTTTTCTCTTATACCCCTTCCTTTCAAACAAGCCTCACTCCCGGTACAGTGCTCTGTCCAAAGTAAACAACTAAATAATTAGCATAAGACAAAGCTGAAATTAGTGTGGGGTGACTAAGACTTTGCTCCAGGGCAATAAGATTTAGAGAGTGCAAAAATTTAAATAATGATTTTCAAAGATTGTGCAATTTTTTAAACATACTATTACCCTGGCTAGGCCCTACCATATTCTTCCTTTGATAGCAGTTCCCTTAGCATAAGATCTCAACATGTTTGCTCTCTGTCTACCCACGAAAAGAGTGATATCCTGGAGGTTTTGTTATAGTACTGGTACCGGGGTCTTCCCCCATCCTAAGTAACTTGAGAATGCATATATTACTACTTATACCTGAGGCAGCTGTATGGGCTTAGTTTGAATCTGACCTCATTCACTTACTAGCTATGTGATCCTGGGTAAGTCACTTAATTTCTGTTTGTCTTAGTCCAATGGTGAGGGAAATATTCCCTCCTGCTCCTTCCTTTCCCCTGCCCCCCGCAAAAAAAAAAAAAAAATGCTATGGAGATTATGGGTATGCTGTTTAGTTCACAGGGTCACAAAAAGTCATACCCAACTGAATGAATGAACAATAACAACCATGTATCTTGGGTATGATTTCTCATTTTCTCATCCCTAGTTATGGCTTATGATGGTTCTGATGCAAAGGCATTCCAATTCCAAATATATTACATATATACAGAGTGAATTACAGAAAAGAAATCACAATGGTGGCCCCATTATGGGCATTAATGAGACTTGGGAGCAGCTGGTCTGTAGTCCAACTCCTGTGAAGATAATGATAAGGTAACATTTTCCTGGGGCAAGAGAATATGGTGTCAAGGTTCCTTAAGGGTCATCTAATTTAAATGTCTCATTTTATAGATGAGAGAACTGAAGCCCAGAGAGTTTAAATAACTTTCCCTAAAGTCATACAGATTATTACTAAAAATGCCAAGATTCAACCTAAAGACCAGTAGTCTTTGGAGTAGCCTCCATATATTTATATGTGGGAAAGAATGGCTCAGACCGATGTCATGCCTCAACATGATTAAATTCAGGGCTGCTATGCAACAGCCTAAAACCTGGACACAAATCTGGCTGCCAATCTTGAAACTGGGCATGCCCCAGAGCAAGTGGAAGCAGAGTTGGCCAAAGACTTTCCTCATAATTATACTGCAACACCGTGGTATCTCTGCTAAAGAAGCTCTTTCAGAGTCACTAGTCAGCTTGCGGAAGGCCATTTTTACTATTAGTTTAATAGTTATTAGTATCTATAGAGATAGGACATTATTCTTAATTGAATATATTGTTATGGAATACAAGAAAGATATCGTTTTAACACACTCAGGTATTTGCAGACTCTACCCAGAGTCTAGTGACTACATACGTACCAATAAGATGGGGAATTTTCTGCTCCCTTTCCAGGGTGGGACAAAAGAACACCTACAATGGAATAAGAAAGCCATGTTGCTTGATCTGAAAATTTAAAAAGAAAAAAAGAAAAAAACAAATTAAACAGCCTTCACCTAGACCCCACAATCCCCTCAAGCTATTGTCCTAGATCTCTCTTTGTTCCCAGCCAAATTCATAGAAAGAGATGACTACAACTTGTTGAGTGAGAGGGGAAGGATTTCCTCCCTCTGTTCTCCCTTTTTATACCAACTATGAGGTTTGGGTCTAAGAGTGTTTGTTTCTATCCAGTCCTTTGTCCTCAGTTTCAGGTATAGATGATAACTCCCATCAGAAGTTGCATGTTTGAATCATAGCAACCTTGGAGCCAGGATACCAAGTATGGCCAGCAAGATCAGGAAAACTGGGAGAAGTGTCTAGGAGAGTTGTAGACACCTACATTACCAGTAGCTAGGTGGTGCAGTTGATAGAATGCCTAGCCTGGAATAAGAAAGACAACTTCCTGAGTTCAAACCTGGACTTTTCTTACTAGCTATGTGATCCTGGGCCAATCACCTAACTTTGCCTCAGTTTCCTGTAAAATGAGCTAGAAAAGAAAATGGCAAACTAACCCAATATCTTTGCCAAGGAAAACCAAACTAACCCAATATCTTTGCCAAGGAAAACCCCAAATGGGGTCACAAAGAAGTTGGACACAACTGGAAAAAATGACTCAACAACAGGACATTGCCTCCCTTTACATTCCCTTCACTTGTTCCTCAACTCTGCAATCTGGCTCCCAGCCCCATTTCTCAGCTGAAGAAACTGCTCTCTTCATGTGTACCAACAATTGACTAATTGCCAGATTTTATGGACTTTTCTTTTCTCACCCTTCTTGGCCTCTCTGCTGCACATGATACTATTTATTGAACAACATGTCTTCCTAGATATTCTCTACTCTCTAGGTTTTATGGATCTTTTCTGTCTTTTTTTCCTTATCATCTCTATCATATCAGCTAATTGTAGAAGTTCTCCCAAGCTCAGTTCTGGACCTTCTCTTCTCTCTATACATACTTTTTTCTTTCTAATCTCATAAGATCACAAGTATTTGTAACAGGGCTTCCTGGGCATGTCAGATCATCTAACTTGGAGGCTCGCTTCATCCCCTACCATGTAGCTCTTGATTAGCTATGTGGCTAATCTGGTCAGACAGAGACAGTAGCTCTCTCTTTCTTGTTCAAGCTATCTTCTATACTTTCCTTCTAGGTGTGTCCAGTCACCCAATGAGTAGACATCATGAACTGAACCAGTAAGAAAGAAAGGACTTGCTTCCCTTCTTCCTTTTTTGCATCAACTTTTGAGGTTTGAGTCTAGGAGTATTTATTTCTGTTCTGTCATTTGTTTTCAGTTTTAGATACAAGTGGTGACCTTCACCTGTATTTTTGTATTTGTAATTGTGTCTTTTGAAGCAAATATTCCTTTGTAAAAAGTTAATCTTTTATTTAGCCTCCCTCTATTTATATATGTTCTTTTCAGATTTTTTTTTAATGTGTTCTTATATGTGTACTACTTATTTCTTCATTAGAATGTAATGTCCTTGAAAATGGGGATTTTTTTTTTTACTTGTATTTGTATTCCCAATACTTACAACAGGGCCTGGCATATAGTAAATCCTTATCCACTCTCTATCTAACTGATCTCATTCTTATGTGAGGGTTCAATTTCAGATAGCTCCTAAATCTATGTCATTAAGTCAATCTTTTCCTGAACACTATTCCTGTATCACTAATTACCAGGATGTCCTTCTCCTTGATTTTCCAAAAGTGCCTGAAGCTCAGTGTCCTAAACAAAATTCATTATATATTTCCAAACTGCATCCCCTTTTCAAACTTTACTATTTCCATTGAGAATACTAATACATCTTTCCAGTCATCCAGGTTTACAATCTCAGAGTCATACCTGACTTTTCTTTTCCTTTCTTTCCCATACACAGTCACTAGGAAACTCTTGTCCATTCTACTTCCACAAAATCTTTTCACATTCATTACCTTCTCTCCACCCACTCAATGACTCACATAATCATTGACTCTCCTCCAGGCTATTGCAATAACCTTCAATTTGATTTCCCAGCTTCTACTCAGCTGCCAAAATTATCTCCATAATGCACACATCAGCTCTTAGGTGGCTCAGTGAATAGAGCACTGGAATTGGTGTCAAGAAGACTGAGTTCAAATTTGACCTCAGACACTTACTAGCTATGTGACTGTGGGCAAGTCATTTACCCTGTTTTGCTTAATCCACTAGAGAAGGAAATGACAAACTACTTTAGTATCTTTGCCAAGAAAACCCCATGGACAGCATTGGTATGCTGTGGTCCATGAAGTCACAAAGAGTCAGACATGACTGAACAACAAAACAACAACCCATAGATCAGACCATATGATATCTCTATTCAAAAACCTTCAGTGGCTCCCTGCCTCTAGGATAAAATAAAAATTCCTTATCCTGGCATTTATGACCCTCTACAAAGTCCTCTATGACTCAGGCTCCAACCTCCAATTCCTGATTTATTTTATATTACACTGTGCTAGAACCAGCTCTAACCAGCTGATAGTTAAATTTTTAATGTGAGCATTTACATCTCAGAAATCAGCAGTCACTTCAATCAGGGGCTTGATTTATTGTTTGTTGGTTAATTAGACTTTTAAAGGTGTTAATAATGCAATGTATATGCATATACATTGTTTTCTTCAGAGCTTAATGGTTAAATATTTACCAGAATATCTCTATATTGCTTATAAACATTGTTTGAGTTCAGCAGGAGTCAAGTTAAAGGCTCAGGAAATGAAGTTATATCACTAGATTGGAAGTGTAGTGAATGAATGTAGGCTAATAAGGATAATAATGACTTGCACTTACATAGGGCTTTAAGATTTGAAAAGTGCTTTATATCCATTATTTCATATGACCCTCAGAACAGCAATGATTGTATTCCCCTTCACACTTTCCACATTCTAATCAAACTGGACTATAAACCGTTTCCTGAATTTGACATTTCATCTCATGCTTCCAAACTCCATGTTGTTTCCCGTACCTGGAATGCATTGCTTCTTCACTTCCCCCTCTTAGAGGGTCATAGAAGCAAATTTAAGAATGAGATAAGGGTAAGAATTCCTACATTAAGTTTGAATATGTATCTTTTTCTGCCTATGGCTCAGAAGTTATGTGGTTTTGACTCCAATACAAACTCAGTATATTATCTCAACCTCTATAACATACTTGGGACTTCCTCAAAGATAACAAAATTGGTGCAAAATAACACCAAACCCCACAGGGACTCAGACCACTCTAATTGTAATCATATGCTGAGAATATTTGACAGAAGTGTTGGGAGAGAAGAGCATGTGTGATGGAAGGTGATTCTCTCAGAAATCTGAAGGCAGCCTAAAGATTTGGATGGATTTAAGTTAAATATGGAGTTAAATAACACTATGTATAGCAGTTGTCATTCTGTTATGCCAGAGAAATATTAGAAAAATATGTAATTGACTATTCAAGGAAAATAGATAGCTAATATAAAATCAAATGGTATTTTCTGCAAATAAAGTGTTTTTATTCAGACTTATTGTTTGTGGCTATTTTTGTTTTTTTTTTGTTTTTTAATTAAGGAAACATTATTCATAGCCACCTGGCTAAACCAACTGTCAAATTCAAGGTCAAGGGCATCCTTTCAGGAATTCTGAGGATTTTTTTCCCCAGTGTCTTTGAGACTTCATCAGAAGTTACCTGTTAGAGCCAGTTGGGACTCTCACAGTTGAGTGCTTTCCTATAATTACTCTGGTTGGGCTCTAGTCCATCCTCCAACCTCATCCCCATCCCCAACCACTGTTTCCAAAAATGTATTTTGCTCTTTGAAAGTTTCATGCTACAGTAATGTTTTTGGTAGAGAGAAGTTTATAGAAAATGGTATCCATCTCCCATTTAGATGTGTAATATCCCAGTTAACATCTATCCAGTTAATTCCAGCATGCTGGTTAGTATATATCTTCCTTTCATTCTAAAAATAAGCTGGGCAGAAGGATTGCTATACTTTGAATCAGACAAATTTCCTATGCAATATAATCTACAATACCATGAAAATGACTTAGAGTAGTTTATTACAAAATATTAGGGAGACAGTAGAGTAAAAGCAGCTGGTTTGAATGGCATTCAAATAAAGTTTAGTCAACAGGATTGTGGTTTCAGAATTATTGGGATATAAAGTGTGGCTAAGTAAAACTAATTCACATCAGCAAAACATGTATTAAGTGCCTACTATATATATAAGGAAGCATACAAAGATCAAGTAAAAACTCTAGATATTTCAACATTTCATCAATGTACTAATGACCAACTTTGCAATTCCTTTCATTGTAATAATGATTATAGTGGTAAGCAAAATTACTTTTCTCTATAAAATGGTTCTCTTTAGTTGATTTGTTTACAACCTCAAAAATGTGAATACCTATGAAAATAGTATCTTCCATCAAGTCTAATAATTTTTAAATTTATTTTTATATTCCCTAGCACCTATATATACATTATATGCATATAATACATACATTATATACATATAATAGTGTATATTTATATATAATTATACATATATATTATACATATTATATGTATCTAAGGCTTAGTAAATGTTTGTTTTGTAAAACAATATGGAACTATAGAACAACAGGCATTAAATGAATTGTTCTTAGCCTTTTATGCCAGCCAGGCTTATACTTCTAAGCAAGTCAATGACTTAAAATAAAACCTGACAAAAATGAAATATTAATAACAGTATCCTTTGTGGTAACAAAAAAAAAAAAAAACAACTTGGAAATAAGAGAGTGACCACTGTTTGGGAAAAGGCTGAATAAATGTGTATAAATGAATGAATGAATGTGAAGAATACAAAGATATTTGGGAAGATTCGTATGAACTGATGCATAGTGAAGAAAAAAAAATACTACATAAAGGGATCACAAGATGTAAAGGAAAAGGATGCTAAAAGACATCAGGACTCAGATCAATGTAATGACTCACCTTGAATCTAAAAGATTGATGATGAAATAGAGATGGCAAACATCAGCCAGGTAAGGTATATGTTATTAGATATAATGTCAATTGGTTTTACTTCACTGTGCTATGTCACAAGGATTTGATGTGAGGTAGTATCAAGAATTTTTTTTTTTAAGAATCAATAAGGTATTTTAAAAACAATCTATCACTTTTTCTTCTTTCACAAATACTTTTTGAATACAAATTACTCTTAACTACTTACCTTTCCCATCCAGAATCTAAGAACAATGGACCAACTCTCTATTAAGATATTCACTTTCAGAGGTCCTTAATCTAGTATCCACAAACTTTTTAAAAAATATTTTAATAACTATATATGATGTAATTGGTTTCCCTTATAATACTGTGTATTTTATTTTATACACTTGAAAACATTCTGAGAAGTTTCACCAGTCTGCCAAAGGACTCCATGACATAACAAAGGTTAAGAATCCCTTCTTTACCTAAAAGCATGAGGAATTTATTTTTAACTAAAACACCCTACAAATAGAAAGTTCATATAATCCTTTGGAGAAATATAGGCATCTTGATGTGACCCTGAATCTCCCTGCTAATGGTCAAAAAACCTGTGAATTAGGAAGGAACCCCACAGCCTTACAGTATGTGATAGTCAGCACGCGCTGGACATGAAGGGCACTCAGCCCACAATCCCTGAATGCTAAACTATTCTAGGACTGCCTATAACAACACAGCTGCCTTGCATTAGTAAGAATCAGGAGGTGTGGCCAGCTCCTCACTCTTGGTTTCAAATGCTGAAAGAAGAAATTTGCCCCTTGGCTATTTACCCTTCAATTCACTTTATTCTTGCATTGATTTCTCTACTTGGTTTCCCAACTCTACTTTTAACCAAGACCATGTCTATAGTAAAGCCTCATGGACCTTGCTACTTACTAAGACCCATAGTCCCCATAACAGACAAGCTGTTACCTTACCCCTCAAATATTTTTGTTTACCCAGTTTATGACTAGCTGAGCTGTGACAATGGGCAATCTTAAATCCAGAGAATTACTGTAGTCCTTAAAGGACATGAAATTTTTCCTGCCCAATCTTAGACCCTAGTTCCACTCCTATCCTGGAACAGATAGAACATGAGAGAACACAAATGTGAAGGCTTTAGGAAACATGTTGCTACCCTATAGGTGCAGATTTAGTTCTCTAGGATTAAAACACATAGTCCAAGGCACATTCCACTTTCACCTTTTGTTGGTTCAGTCAAATCCAACTCTTTGTAATCCCATTTTGGACTTTTCTTGGCAAAGACAATGGAGTGATTCATCATTTTCTTCTCCAGTTCATTTTACAAATGGGGAAACTGAGGTAAACAGAGTTAAGTGACTTGCCCAGGGTCATACAGCTAGTAAGTGTCCTTGGCCAGATTTTAACTCCAGAAAATAAGTTTTCCTGATTCCAGACCCAGTGTTCTACCAATTGTACTATCTAGCTTACTTTACATCTATCACTATAAGAAAAGTTCAAAAATATATGATATGATAGTTCTGTGAGCTCTGGTCCTAACTTAGTAGGTTCTTCCTGAATGATTTAATATTCTGCTCTGACCTCAGGACTGACTAACTTTCGATGATACTCTTGTACAAACCCAGGCCAGAGTGTTTGCCCCAAGCTAATGAGATTCAGATTCCCTCTGTGAAGGGGATTTATAGGAGTCAGTTATATGTGCTAACGGGTTTTTTTTTCCCCCTTTTGGCCAGTTTTACCAGACTTCCTGGTACAGTACATTACCTTGCTCACTCAATCTATGAAGAAAAAAATAATCTAACAGTTATGCCAATGTTTAGGATCAGAGATTTCATGGAATTTTAGATCTTAAAGGGAACTCTGACCTAACCCTTCATTTTTCAGATGAGGAAACTGAAGTCAGCTGAGTGACTTGCCCAAGTTTTCATAGTTAGCTAGCAGAGGCTCAGAGCCTAAACTGGCCCCCAAGTCACTTGATTCCTCCAGTGTATTCTTTCCACTATACAACCCTATTCAGCTACATTTGTCACCAAACCTTATTTCAATCCTTATGTTTTCTTGGACCAAATTGCTCAAGAAGCTCCACTGGATCCCTATCATCTCTAGGATAAAATATCAGCTTCTTGGTTTGCCATATAAAATCCCTTATAATACAGTCCTAACTTTCTTTTCTAACTTTGCTGACCTTCACAGCCCTCAAAAAAATTTTTTTTTCCCCAATCAGAATGACTCACTTGCTTTTTCTCCATCCTGTCTCTGTGACTTTGCACAGGCTGACTTCCAAATTTAAAATGCACTTCCTCCTTATCTCTACCTTAGAATCTCTGCCTTCCTTAAAGGTTCAGCTCAAATGCTACCTCCTATCTGAAGTCTTCTGTGATTCCCCAGTTGTTGACCCCTCCTCAATATCCCTTTGTATTTACTTTGTTTATCTCAGTACTCCTTCTGAGCTACCTCCCAACTGGGCCTCTCAGATTGCATGGTTGAGTGCCCTAAAGAATGACTACTACCCTAGTTTCAAGGTATTCTGTGGTTCTATGCTCTAAATGTTTATCGACTGCCTAAAACTGTAACTCAAAATTTCCCCCACCAATGTGCTTGTTTTTCATAGTAAGTCAATAGAAACAATTGCTTCAAAATAAAGCATTTACTAAGATGATGACATAAAAATAGTAAAAAAAATTCTGGGGCAAGTTCTATAAATACAAATAGCATCAGTTGTAAACATGGGCCCAAACTGAAATTACCTGGATAGTGAGGCCACACATAAGAAACATACATGGCCAAGGCATTTAATGTGTCTGGCACTGCAGGGCTCCAGTATTCTTTCTCTTCTCAGTGTCCCCAAATGTTTGGGTATAGTGTCTCTGCTGGGCAAATCACTTAGCTGAACTCATTGGACTATTCTGCAGAACTCAACTCCCAACTGTCTTAATTTTTTGAAAATTCATATATGGGTCTTGTCTCTACATTTAGGGATCACATTCCTCAGAAATGTCTCAACTAATTGCTTCTACTCCCTGCTGGGAGTTTTTTCTCCTTCTGAATGAATAGCAGGAATTAAGGAATAATGTCCCTCTCAAGGGTTCAGTTCTTCCTTCACAACTGGCTTATTTCTCTGCCACCATTGATATGGTCCTTCATTTCTCTGTTGTGTCAACTCAGTCCAAAGCTAACAAATTAATTTTTTTTTACTATCTTTAGATTTCCACTTATTACAAATTGCTAAATAACTGTTTTATTCAAAATTTTGCTTTATTCAAAGAAACTTTCTCCTTAGAGTGGTGAACATGGAATGAGTAGTCTTTTCTATATCTTAATCTCATGTAGTATTTAGGAGTTTGGTAATCTGAGGTACTTTTGCAAAAGAGCTAGTTCTTTTTTTTTTTTTTTTTTTAATAATTTTTTATTGACAGAACCCATGCCTGGATAATTTTTTTTACAACATTATCCCTTGCACTCACTTCTGTTCTGACTTTTCCCCTCCCTCCCTTCACCCCTTCCCCCAGATGGCAAACAGTCCTATATATGCTGAATATGTCACCATATATCCTAGATACAATGTATGTCAGCAGAACCAAACAGTTCTCTTGTCTCACAGGAAGAATTGGATTAAGAAGGTAAAAAATAACCCAGGAAGAAAAACAATACTGCTACAATTTACATTCATTTCCCAGTGTTCTTTCTTTGGGTGCAGCTGCTTCTGTCCATCCTTTATCAATTGAAACTGAGTTAGATCTCTTTGTCATAGAAATCCACTTCCATCAGAATACATCCTCATACAGTATCGTTGTTGAAGTATATAATGATCTCCTGGTTCTGCTCATTTCACTCAGCATCAGTTCATCTAAGTCTCGCCAGTCCTCTCTGTATTCATCCTGCTGGTCATTTCTTACAGAACAATAATATTCCATAACATTCATATACCACAATTTACCCAGCCATTCTCCAATTGATGAGCATCCATTCATTTTCCAGTTTCTAACCACTATAAACAGGGCTGCCACAAACATTTTGGCACGTACAGGTCCCTTTCCCTTCTTTAGTATCTCTTTGGGATATAAGCCCAGTAGAAACACCGCTGGATCAAAGGGTATGCACAGTTTGATAACTTTTTGAGCACAGTTCCAAATTGCTCTCCAGAATGGCTGGATGTATTCACAATTCCACCAACAATGTATCAGTGTCCCTGTTTTCCCACATCCCCTCCAACATTCTGCAGTACCTTTCCCTGTCACTCTAGCCAATCTAACAGGTGTGTAGTGGTATCTCAGAGTTGTCTTAATTTGCAACAAATTAACTTTTTAAAGACTCCCAGGGACATGTCCAATATCCAGCCAAAAGAAGCTGCCTTGAAACATCAAGGAGACTCTCATACATCCTAAAGAGCTAACAAAATGAAAACCCATCTCTGTACTTTCTTTATGATATTAACATCTTATTGTCTTTGTTACAGTAAGCCACAATCTAGGATGGAGGGCAAATTATTTGTTCAGAGGTACCCATTCTCCTCCACAACTTTTACATTTTGTATTTATTTATCTAATGAGAGGCATCAGAATAGGTTCCATTTCCTTCACTTATGCGTACTGGCTGAACAAGTCATCTCTCAAAGATCTAGACAATTCTCTAAGACTTCAAATTTTGAAAAAGGTATTCATCTGTATTTTTAAGGGATTTTTAAAATTTATTGAATTAGGAATTTATTGAATAAATTAAATCACTGACTCAGTCCTTAGCCATACTTACTTAACAGCATGCATTTGTTTATATCAGTAAGCTGCTCGAGGTCAGTGTCTATATTTGCTTCTTTATTTTTGGTAGCACATAGTAGGTGCTGAATAAATACTTGATGAATAAATGTAATGCAGAATAGAAATGTGCAAAATGGCTCTTCATTCTATGAAATGATTCCAATCTGTTCTCATTTCCCATCCTCCTTAAGCCTTGTTAAGTATTAATGCTTTCTTCCCAATTTTCTATTATTCCTTTACAATATCAAGGGTTTAAATGATTTATTCTGCAGATAAAATTAAATACCATTTTCCGACCTAAATCTCAGTCTATTATTGTTATTCATACAATAACTCCATTACTTCCGTTGTTTATTTTTTTACCTCATCAACATCTTACAATTATCCAATAAAGATGTATCACAAAACTGTTTCTACCACAAATCCTGAAGCTTCTCACTAGTCTTTTCAAGCAAAGAAAACGTCATTTGTTATTATCTTGTATTTATTGTTTTCTTGTGAATATATTCATGTCCAAATTAATCTGAATTAATTATCAAGTAAAATATTATGAGAGCTCATACTAAATGCTTCCCTAAATTCTAAACATTAAACATCTGTTTGGCTAGTTTTACTCATCCTTGAGTTTTGTAATTCTCCTTAAGTCCACCAGTTTGGCCTGCCATGATTTAATAAAATCCATTTTCTTTATTGCTTATGATTATATTATTGAATATTCCTACTTTGTCTTAATAAATAATCCCTTTTAAATGACATCCAGGTCATTTCTATTCACTCTTTTTCCAGACTGATTCCAGAGCCTCCTTATGTTGACCTAGTTCCAATTTGCATAATAAGAATGATGACTTGGCCTAGAGAAAACTTAGCTGGATTGTTCATATTTTCTTTAAATATTTGAAAGTCTGTCTCAGAGTGGAGGGATTAGATTAGTTCTATGTAGTTCCAGAGGACAGATGTAACAACAATGAAAGTTGGCTGTTGTTGGTGACACTGCTGCTGTGTTGTTACAGTCATGTCTATAGGAAGACCCCTATAGCACTTAGTTCAATATAATGAAAAACTTTCTCCTAATAGATCTGTCCATAATGTAGAATGAGCAATTTTGTGAAGTAGTGAGATTTCCACCAATGAAATGTTTATGCTGGTACTAGATGACTACAATCAGAGATTAGACCACTTTAATTTTCAAGGAATAGTATATAGAGCTTCAGGTTAGAGTTCTACTATTATAAATGCAATTAGCTTTTGCTTTGCAACTTAGAAAGAGATCCCTGGAAGAAGAAAGGAAGAAAACGAACATTTACTATGGGGCAAGCACTGTGCTAACTGCTTTAAAATATCTCCTATGATTCCTACAATATCCCTTAAATAAATAGGTGCTATTATTATCTTCGTTTTATAGTTGAGGAAACTGAGGCAAACAGAAATTGAGTTGCCCACAATGAAGAATCTGAGGCTGGAATTGATAAACTCAGTGAACCAATGAATTCATCAGTCTGGGGAATTCTAGTTGGAGAACATATATCAATAATTGCCTCTAAATCGAGTCTGTGAGGGTTGCCTGGGTCATTGACAGTGAAGTGACTTGCTCATGGTCATGCAACTAGTGAAAAAGTAGGCTTTGAACCCAAGCATTTCTGACTTTGATACTCTATCAAACACCCTTTGAGTGTTATAGTGCAGCCACTGTTATCTGAATAAGGGTCTTCAAGAAGCCTTCATTCCTTTGGCTGGATCCTCATATCTCATCAGGAGATATGAGGTTTGGTATAGGTTACCTGTAGATGGTTCAATGGATAAAGAACAGACCATGAGTCAGGAAAACCCTAATATAACTTCAGAATTCAATTCTGACCTCAGACACTTAATAGCTATGTGACCCTAGACAAGTCATTTAAACTCTCTCAGCCTCAATTTCCTCTACCATAAAATAGGAATAATAACTGCACCCTGTAATGGGCTGAGGCTTAGGTTGATGCACTGAGGTCCCAAGCACATGAGGCTAAATAGTAATTGGACCATACTCTATTAATATATAAGCTTGGAGAAAGAATGGCCCCCACCCACTCTTTGTGCAAGTCCTGATGTGTTGTATAGGAAATGACAATTTTGGTGGGTAATGGGCTGAGGCTTGAGTTGATGCACTGAGGTCCCAAGCACATGAGGCTAAATAGTAATTGGACCATCTATTAATATATAAGTCCTTTTCCACTCCCCTGCCTCCACCCACCAAAATCGTCATTTCCTATACAACACATCAGGACTTGCACAAAGAGTGGGTGGGGGCCATTCTTTCTCCAAGCTTATATATTAATAGAGTATGGTCCAATTACTATTTAGTCTCATGTGCTTGGGACCTCAGTGCATCAACTCAAGCCTCAGCCCATTACAGCACCCACCTCTCAGGATTGTGGTGAGAATAAAGTAAGATAAAATGCTAGGAAATAAGGGAATAGAATAAGGATTTATTCAGTCCCTACTATGTGTCAAACACTGTGCAAAGAACTTTTTAAAAATATCTTTAGTTTAGTATGTGTGCTAAGTATATAACATATTTTAAAATGCTTATTTCCTGCTTCCTTCTTTCTAAAAAAATACAAATGACCAGTGTTATTCTGTGGTGCTCTATGAATCCTCATCTTCATTATGGTTAAAGATGGAGACAATGCAATTCAGTAGTAAGTGTGCTGGATTTCAAGTCAGAAGGGCGGGGTTCAAATCTCAGCTCTACTGCTTCCCAATTAAGTTTGATCTTGGACAAGTAATGTATCCACTCTGTGCCAATACTTCTTCATCTATATGATGAAGGGTTTGGACTAGATGCCCTCTTTATATTCTTTAAAATAGCTTTTTATTTTTCCAAATACATGCAAAGATAGTTTTCAACAATCCCCTTTGCAAAACCTTATATTTCAAATTTCTCTCCCTTCTTCCCCCATCCTTCCCCAAGACAGCAAGAAATCCAATATAGATTAAACATGTGCAATTCTTATAACATATTTCCATTTTCATCATGTCTTAGAAGAAAATTTTGATCTAAAAGGGGGGATGAAATGAGAAAGAAAATAACAAGCAAATAAACAATAATAAAGTGAAAATACCATACTTTGATCCTCATTCAATATCCAAAGTTCTTTCTTTAACTGCATATGGCTCTTTCTTGGATCCCTCTTTAACTCTATCATCTTTTTCTATGTACCTACAAGTTGCTTTTTCAATGAACATTTTATGCACTTATTATGTACCAGACACAAAGGGAGAGGGAAGGAGAAGAAAAAGCAGACAATGGTTGTTGCTATGAGAGCCACAATTCAGAAGCCATTTCATCAAAAATTATTTACTGTTTTTGTTTTTGTTTAGTCTGCTGCCTTTCCACAGTGTGTATTGGCAAAGAATTGAATTTAAAGGATAATTCAAAGGGGATGTTATTAAAAGCTGGTGTCATCCTCACACTAGGCCTTTCTTATTTACATCCCCCCAAACACAATCCTGTACCTTTTCTTGTTGCTAAAGTGGAAACAATGTTGGTAGCAGTTTAAACACTAATTTACCAGACGATCTAGACCATGATTATTTTCAGAAGGCTGTATTCAGCAATTATTTGCTTTGGGGATAATTTCTATTCTTTTTGTGATTAAAGTCTTGAAAGTATGTTCATTTAATTATTCACAAGATGAGGCAGTATTCTATGTGACAGTAGGACTACATTGTGTCTGATTTCATCTTTCATGTTAACATTACTTGTGAAGTTAAATTCTCTTTCTTTCCCTAACCATTCCCCTCCTCTCCTTTATTTCCTTAATTTCATTTATGTCAGAGGCAGGACGTGAACCCAAGTTCAAGTCTTCAAGACAGGCCTTATATCCATCACACCACATTGTTTATTTCTTAAGAAAGTCAATCTATGTTGGGAATTCTCTCTAATGTTATAGACTGTGTCCTAACCCAGATACTAACTTGGTCAAATTACAGAAACATAAAGTCTAATTTTTATTTATTACTAGAGTAGCTCTAGTTTAAAGGCATTAAGTACTTCCTAGTCTTTTCACCTGACTCAAAACAGAGAATTGAAATCTACTGTGGTCCATTAGGGGTCTCTGAGGAGTTGAAAGGTGGATTTTAGGACTCTGGAACATCCCAAAGCCAGTTCTGTGTTTGGAGTCAATGTGCAAGTCCAGGGAGGAAGGGAGAGAGAGAGAGAGAGAGAGAGAGAGAGAGAGAGAGAGAGAGAGAGAGAGAGAGAGAGAGAGAGAGAGAGAGAGAGAGAGAGAGTTCTGAGGTGAGACCTAGATAGATAACTTTTGCCTGTGTAGATGAGCAGATAGGTTGGGTGATAACCACAAAGTGATGGACATATTTTGGAAGACATGGTAACAAAAACAAAAATCCTGGGAGATTGAGTTATCTGGTAAAGTTCTGAGCTCTCAGAATTGTCCACTTGGGAAAAGATACCATCAGGGCACAGTAGAAAATATGTTCTACATACTGAAATGGGACTTGAGAAACATTCACTTCAGCTAGAAACATTCCCATCCCCCCATGCCCAAACTTCCAGACTATTGGAAAAACAACTTGATTTTTTCCATGAAATGACTAAGCTTTTCCCCATTATTGAAGGAAAGAAAAAGATGATGGGACAAGAGAAGGTTCCATACTCAGTGAAGCAACTCCTGAGCTAGCCAATCAATTTAGAGAAAATGCCAGTGCTAGCATTTCAAAGGGAATGATTTATAAATGACTAAAACATAGAGGGATTGCTTATTTCTCCAATATATTTGTAAGTCAGATGGGAATGCTCTGATCCCATAATTCTAAAGCCAACAGATTTTAAAGATCAACTAGGTACTATGATGCTGAAACAGAAGGGCAGTTGATACAGCCTTTGCAGCCCACAACCAGGAAGAAAAAAAAAAAAAAAAAAAAAAAGCTTGCTTTTCTGGCTAAAGTGAATGTTTCTCACATCACATTTCAGAATGTAGTACATATTTTCTATTGTGCCCTGATGGTATCTTTTCCCAGATGAGCAATTTTGAGAACTTATAACTTTACCAGATATCTCAATCTCTCAGGATTTTTGTTACTTTGTCTTAATATACATTATTTTGAGGTTATCACCCAACCTCTCTGCTCGTCTACATAGCAAGAGTTACCTGTTTCTGTCTCACCCCAGAACCTACTATGACCACAAACTTAAGACTTGCACACTAACTCTAAACACAGAATTGACTTTGGGATGTCCCAAAGCCTAAAACCCTCCCTTCAATTCTTTAGAGATCCATATCCAAAATAAATCAATCTTACATGCTAAATCATAGTACTAATAACTCAGTCCAACATTAATATTTTTCATTTCCATCATCATGTCACTAATTACTGTCTAAATTCATATAGTCAATCCTTTAAAGGAAGCATTACCTCCAATCTTTCCACTCTTGAATTCTATCCTATTTTCACATACACTCCAGAATTGACTTTCTTTTTTTTCTTTCTTTTTTATTTTGCTGAAGCAGTTGGGGTTAAGTGACTTGCCCAGGGTCACACAGCTAGGAAGTGTTAAGTATCTGAGGGCAGATTTGAACTCAGATCCTCCTGACTTCAGGGCTGGTGCTCTAACCACTGCACTACCTAGCTGCCCCAGAATTGGTTTTCTAATATACCCACTCCACTGATTAGCAGCATGAGGAGAAAATTCTGACATTCCTTTATGGCCTAAAGAATAATTTACTATCAAGAGCAGCTTCAAACCCTCTTTATCTCAGAAAAAAAAAATTGCTTCCTCTTCAAAGTCTATCACAATCTTAGTTATTAATATGGTTATTCACTTATCTATTAACATATAAATGACTTGAAAGTCTTCAAACTTCCAGTTTCACCCAAGTCTCCATAGTGGACATGGATATCAAGCAATAGTTATAGAAAAACAAAACAAGAATTGTAAGTGGATAATGATTATTTTACTGCACTCTAATGAAAAAAAGCAACAATTAAAAACGATGACATCACACATTTTTTGGTAGGTTTAATGACTACTTCTAGACTGCTAAGAAGTCAACTTTGCAGATACATGATTGATTTTTAACCAATCTCTGATGGTTCACCACAGCAAATGAATGCACGCTCTATGAGTCACCAACAGAAAGCAAAGCCAATAGGTCTGCTGTCCTTGATTATGTGCCATTACAACTTTTCTTCAGGAAAATTCTTAAGATTGCTTAAGACATTGGAGTATAATTTGGACCAGATTAAATCTGACTCTTCCAACTCTAAAATCATGTGATCCTTTGTACAATCCTCTTGTAGAAATGAACAGTATTGCTGTAGTGCTGTTTGCTTTCTATGAAATCTATGAAAAATAGTCTTGGGCTGGAGAAAAGCCATACACAATTTCTAGAAGATAAAGCTGATAGTTAATTCTAAATGCCAATTTTTCATTGGAAAAGTGTCCATTGAAATTGAACAGAATGTACACAAAGACATAGAAAGAATGAGTTTATACTTTGTTAGTCTATGCCAGAGCCAAATTATTCTATTATTCACTTAAGCTTATCAGGAATACCCTCTGGCACATCTATTTGGGATCCTAATAGAGTAAAACTTTTCAGCAACAATTTTTCTTGAAGAATAATCCATACTTAATTCAGATATAGTCATACTTTAGAAAACTCAAATTACAAAAAGATTTGGTTCCAAAAATTTGTTTTAAAATTTGTTGACTAAGTAGAATCAATGTCCTAAATGGTAGTTAAGTTTCAATATTGTCTAACAAGAATCTATTGAATGTAATAAAACATAAAAGTGTTATATGGATGGCTAGGTGGTGCAGTTTGAATAGAGGACTGGGCCTAAGATCAGGAAGACTCATCTTCATGAGTTTAAATCAGCATCACATATTTATTAGTTGTAGAACCATAGACAAGTCACTTAACCCAGTTTACCTCAGTTTATTCATCTATAAAATGAATTCGAGAAAGAAATGGCTAATCAATCCAGTGTCTTCCAAAAAAACTCCAGAAGGGGTCCCACAAAATCAAAAATTATTGAAATGAATGGACAATAACAAAAAGTGTTACATGAATTTTAGTATCATTATAAGATAAGGCTAGAGATTAGATCTGTGATTTCACTGGCATATGGAAGAACCTCTTCTACCAAAACAAATTAACACTTTCTCTATAAATTTAGTTTTAAGAATGTTGCCCAGGACACTCAGATGTTAAGTGAGATACTCTGGGGATAGCCACTGTGTGTCACATGTGAGACTTGGAACCAGTTCTCTATCCAGTAAGCTACACTTTCTCTCATTATCACTATTATATACCTGAAATATACAGTGGCAGATTTGCAATTTAAAATAGTATAAGACAATGCATGTGCAATGTGAGTAATTAAACAAAACAGAAAAACAAAATTGAATGAGAAATAATTTGGGTGGTTTAAAAAAGTTTCCTAAATGTTCATTTAAAAAAAAAAAGTAGATTTAATTAGATGAGGATAGGGATGAGGAAGTAAATGAATATTCTTTCTGGAGGTTCTAAATGAAAATTTAGGGATTTTTCAAATCTTTGCAGAACAAGGGAACTGGGTTTTTAAAATCCAGTTTTTAAACAGTATTACTAAGGATTTGCTTGTCAATTGCTTGTTGATGTTCTTGCTGCTACTGCTGCTGCTACTGTTGTTGTTAATGTTGAGGTTAATATCCTTGTAGTATGTGAAGAAATTTGTGGGAGCTCTGGGACTTGAGAAATCTTGAAAACATAGAGTCTTGTTCTTTAAATAGGAACATTGCTCCGATAGTCATTTTAAAGAGTTCAGGGACTATTTTTGTTATAAATCATTTTAGTCAATTCCAGCTCACACTCAATACACTTTGTAGCGTATATGTATATATGTTTGGAATATATGGTAACCAGAAATTAAGTGACTTGGCCAGGGTCACTCAGCTTAGGAAACTTGAAAAGTGCTCATGTGATAGTAAGAAGCAAATCAAAAGAACTCTCAAGGTCTCAAGAACTATAAAACTGATTTCATGACATGGGAGATACTGGCACGGACCACCCAGCATAGCATGTCCTCATCAGAGAAGGTGCTGTGCTCTTTGAGCAAAGCAGAAATTAATTAGTTTAGAAGAAACCCAAGATACACAGAGAATCGACCCCAAATATTCATATAAACTTTGTACCAGAGCTGTGGCAGAGCATTCAGAACTCATATTGGTTTGATCAGCCGTAGTAGGACACACTGTAACTTGACTCTAATATAGTGATGTCATTTTGGTCCTCTTCAAGAATGAAGGACAACTAACCATGTCTATGGTACACCATTGGCAGAGATGAAAGCTTTGCCTCACTGGAGTAAATTTTAGAAGATGATGTCAGCCCCTGCAGGCCTTTTAAAGCAACTGAGCTTAGCATCTATATATCAACAAAAACAAGAAGCTAATAGAGGGCAGATTGATGACCACACCTCCAAATTAGCTATTCCCTGGTACATTGCTCTTTCTCTTTAATAAATTCCCCAGAAATATTTAGGGAAAAGGCATGTCAGTATTGTTGTATTTGCTTTAGTCATACTTTATGCTATCTAAATGTAAATTGACAGTTATGGTCTGCTTTTTGAAGACCAGACTAAAGCCCCACCACGACCAAAAAGTTGTCACTTCATTGGTCTGAAATCAATAAGTTGCGTTACCCAAAAGAATCATCTCAGCCAAGATTTTGCCAGGCCATGCTGTCTCCTTCTTTTTACCTTCATATATCACAAAATATGGTCTGTTCCCCATCATCTTTTTTTTTTGTAACCAAAAGGACAAAATCTACAAAATTAAGAAAGCAATGCTATCTCTTGTTTTTTCCTCTCTTTGGTCCATTGATGAGTCCTCTACACCAAGCTCCCATTCTCTCTTAAAGATCCCTTTTTATTCAACAAGTAGTGGACATACATGAAGGGTAGGAGGCTTCATCTTGCTTTTCTCTCAGAGATAGACTTTGGATCTCCACCAATATGACAAACCAGCACTGCCATTAGCAAAGGATTACTTCCTCCACCTAACAAATTTTCCAATCTCATTGATTCACCAGAAACATGGTGTTCAGCAGAAATCTGATAAACTATCTATCTTCCTTACAATCCTTCATCCAAAATGAAAAAACAGAACAAAACAAAAACAAGAAGAACCAGTATTCCACCCCTTTTACATCCAATATCTGTCCTGCAAATAACCCCTTTCTCCTCAAGGAAGTATTTTCAGTAGTCTGCTGAAGACAAAACTGGCAGCAAAGAGACAGTATTAGCAAGAGCTTCATTTTTTTTTTTTATATAACTCTCTGTTTCTACTAGCCTAAGGGGTCTCCCTATACCAAAATTAAAGTTTCCAAAAGAGATACCCCTCAGGAAAATGCTTATTCACTCTCCAAAAGGATTTTTTCTGTTGCTGAAGTTTTCACCATGAGGCTCCTTTAAATGCCTATCCTCAAGCATTCAAATTTGCTTTGAGTTACATACAGCTTTTCAGAACCACATCTTTATACACTGTGCTTTAGTACACAGATCCCAAGGTACAGAATACTAGGGTATGATCGATTTCAGAACCTGCTCTGATAAACTTTACAGAAAGATGAAGCAACATTTTTGAAAGCCCTGACCAAGTTTGCCATAAAATCATTTTTAAAGAGAATACTAAGCTCTTCAGAATGTCCTGGAATTCCCCTTTGCTAGAATGATAACATTATGTCAATCTTTCAATTTCCATTCTTCTAGGGGCTTAAAAATGAAAATAAGAAAGGAAAAGAGAGAATTGCAGTCTCTTAGACCCAGTTTAATACAAATGAAATTAATCATAGTGTCAACACACAAATTGTAAATTAGAAAACAGTAAGTTTATTTTGACTGTGCTGTTTACAGCAGGCATCTGTAGGCCATCAGGTAACTGGAAGAGGTCAGGACTTAAGTGGGGAAAGGGCAATGAAGGTGAGAAGGATGTTATTTATGAGCTAAAAATAAAAAAAGCTAAAAATACCTGAGAGAATTACAATCTAATCTTCTTAATGTGCCCAATTTTGTACTAATAAAAGATTATGGTGATCATAAGAGACCACATGGTATAGTGGATAGGTGCCAGCCTTAAGGTCACGGAGACCTTTGTTCAAGTAGGGCCTCTGACATACTTGCTGGGTGAACTTGAGCAAATCATTTAATCTCTGATGTTCCCAGTAAATTACAAGGATGCTGCTGGACTGCATCAGCAAAAAGTTTCAGAATTCCTGAATTCAAAATCCTTACATTGATGAAGTTATTGGTACATACCAAAAACAAAAGAAAAAAGCAATAACATTATAAAATATTTCCATAACTATCAATTTAATAAAATTTCATCAGCTCCAATAGGATCATGAAAAGACTGGTCACAGATTAACTAATCTGTTTAGACAACAACTTCACAAAAAAAAAAACATGGAAGAGATGGAAAGAATACCTACATTGATGAGATCATAAAAACACTATTCAGCATTTACAATGGGCATCATAGGACCAGAATTCAAATTCTACCTTTGCTATTTATTACTTGTATGATCTTTAGCAAGTCAATTTAACTTCCTAAGCAGATATTTCCTAAACCATCCAATAGAGGCTTGTACTAAATGATTTCTAAGGTGCCTTCTATCTCTAAATCTCTGATCCGATAGATTTGGAATAATATAGATAAATAAGTATTGAAATATTCATTGTATGGGTGTATCATTATAGTAATCACTTTATTGAATGTGATTATAAAGACAGTTCTCTCCTACTAATAGTTTCTGAACTGTGATTAGACTAAACAAAAGAAAACATCAGTCACACAAAACTATTTAATCTCTTTTTAAATTAACTTTTATTTTCTTTTTTTAATCAACATATATTGATACATTGATTTTTTTTCCTCTCCCGCTACCCATCCCTATTTGGAGAAAAAAAAAGTCTTACAATGAATGTGCATGGGCAAGCAAATAGATTTCCACCCTGGTCATGTGCAAAAAAAATGTGCTTTATATAATTATATGCATATGAAAATTGAGAGAGAACTTCATTAGCATATGGTAGGCTATATGTGGATGTGTGTGCATGTGTATGTGTGTATAAGAATTATAGGAACATAGCATAGTAGCTAGAAAAAAGTTACTAAACTTTGAATATTTTTGATCAAGTGATTAAACTAGTTATGGTCATAGTTTAATGACAAAAAGAAAAGTCTCATGCACAATAAAATATTCATAATAGCATTTTTTTGTAGTAGCAGAAAAAAAAACAAAATGAGTTCTCATTGTTTGGGCAATGGCTGAAAAATTGTGGGATATAAATGTAATATAATTCTTATTGGGCTATAAGAAATGAATAATATGAGGAATTTGGAGAAAGTTGGGAAGATCTATGCAAAATTAAGTAGAACAAAGGAAATAAAATGAGAAGGATAACATATGCATTACAACTATAGTAATATAAAGGGAGAAAGCACTAAAATAACAGAATTGAGATCAACTACAATGGCCATTATTGGTTCCAGATGTCTGATGCAAGGATATACTTCCTTTCCCACTCTTATGAAATAGTAAACCACAAGTGTGGAATGTTTTATAGAAAAGGAACATGGCAAAATAACTAGAAATCCAGCCTTAAAGACAGAAAAATCTGGATTCAAATCCTACCTTCATGACTCTGCACAAGTCATTTAATGTCTCAGTGCTCAGTCAGCTCTCTAAGTCTGTGATTTGCAGAATACAAGACTTGGTTTGTATTGTTAAAAGAAATTCCTAAAGTGGAAGTTCTCTATGACAATAAAAGCCAAATTTTGAATTTTCAATAAAACATACTTGCGCTGACTTGTTCCATCCCAATTATTAGATAAGATGTGTTTGTTTAACTGAATTTTTAAAGATGACACTATTGATGGTAGTAATAGGGAGGAGGAAGGAAAGACCTATTGAGAAATGATTTTATGAAAAACAAAAGCAAAAAATATTTCTTTTTTAACTTCAAAGAAAAAGAGGAAGTAATGTCTAGAAGAACATAACATTAGAAGTTAAATTTCAAGTAGTTCCATTATTAATTTTAAGTGTGATCAGAGCAAATTGCTTAACTGCTCTTTATCTCCCTTTCTATATATATATTGAAGCAAAAACTTTCTGTTTGAGCTGAACTAAGACAAAACTTTAAATATGGTGTTTCCTTTGGCATCCTTTTGCTGTTTAGTCCACTCTGCTTCTAAGTACCTGGTCAGGTGTTCTTTAATCGCCTTGGATAGTTAAAATCCCTGATTAATGCATGATTCTATAGGATTTGTAGCTGTTGGATTCATATTCAGTCACAGTATCTTTGTTTACAAGCTTAAGCCTGCTCTAAGACTTTTGGGACACAAGATAAGTAATAAATATGTGTGTGTACATATATACACATATATAACATACACACATATGTGTATATATATATTCTATACATGAATAAAATATATGTAGAATATTCTGTACATTTTAAAACAAAAGCAATAATATTCTTTAAACATAGACTATATATTTTTAAATATACACACACAGACACACACACACTTGTGTCGTTGTTCAGCCATTCAGTCTTGTTTAACTCTTTGTGTCCCATGGACCATAGTACACACTAAGTTCTTCTGTCCTTTACTATTTCTTAAAGACTGTCCAAGTTCAGGTTCATTGTTTCCATGACACTATCATTCCATCTCACTCTCTGCCATCTCCTTTTCTTTTTGCCTTTAATCTTTCCCAATACCAAGTTTTTTTCCAAGGCATCCCATCTTCTCATTATGTACCCAAAGTATTTAAGCTTCAGCTTTATTATTTGACCTTCTGATGAATAATCTGAATTAATTTATTTAAGTATTAACTGATTTGGTCTCCTTGCTATACAAAGGATTCTCAAAAATCTCCTCTAGCACTACAATTTGAAAGCATCAATTCTGTTAAGCTTTCCTTGTACATACATTACTACTAAAAAAAAAAAAAAACATAGTTTTGACTATATGGACTTTTGTCAGCAAAGTAATATCTCTGCTTTTTAGTATACTGTCCAAATTTGCCATGCCTTTCCAAGGAGCAAACAGTTTTTAATTTCATGTTGCAGTCATCATCTGCAAATGACCTTTGAACCAAGAATATAAAATCTGACACTGCTTCCATTTCTTCTCCCTCTATTTGCCAGGAAGTGATGGGACTAATTACATAGATCTTAGTTGTTGGTTTGTAATGTTGTTGTTGTTGTTGTTGTTGTTGTTGTTGTTAATGTTAAGATTCAAACCAGCATTTACATAATCCTCTTTCCTTATCAGGAGACTTCTTATTCTTCTTCACTTTCTATCATCAGAGTGATATCATCTCCACACCTGAGATTGTTGATATTTCTCCTAGAAACCTTAATTCTGACTTTTGATTCATTCAGCCTAGCATGTACTCTGCATATGTTAAATAAGTAAAGTGACAATAAAAAATCTTATTCTTTTTCCAATCTTAAACCAATCATACTCAGGAGACAAGTAAGATGATCTGGTACTACCATTTGTGAGAACTTGCCGCATTTTGTCGTTATCTACAGTCTTTAGTATAATCAATGAAGCAGAAGTAGATTTTTTTTTTCTGGAACGTCTTTGCTTTCTCAACAATTCACTGAATCTTGGCAGGTTGGCTTTATTTCCTCTGCCTCTTCAAAAACCAGCTTACTCTTCTTACACATACACAAATACATTGTATATATTCATATATATGAATTGTTTTCAATTTTTTTGCCAGAATAGTTGGATTAATTCACAGATCCACCAACAGCATAAGAATGTTTCAGTCTTCTTTCCTAAAGTTCCTCTAACTTTAAAGATTTTTACCTCTTATCTTTGCCGATGAAATGGGCAATTGAGAGAGCTACCTTAATTGAATAGAGAAAAGGATAAGCACACAGAGAAGGATCTAGAAAGTTCAGGGGACAACTAGAATAATATAGTACCTAAGAAACCAAGGGAAAAGAGTAAACAGATTGAGGGTAATAGTACTAAAAGTTTCAAAGCAGTCTAGTAAAATGAGATTTTAAGTGGGGGGAAAAAACAGGTTTGGACATTAGGGAAAAAGGGATTAAAAAATTGATCATATGTATTTTAACCTTTAAGAATGTAATGTCCTCCATAACCTGCATCCAATATATATTGCTAGAGTTGTATCCTATTACTCTCCTTATACACCCACTGTCTCAGCTTGAGTACTAATTCTTCTCCAAATCTGACATCCTTTCTCTTGAACCAATTCATTCAGACAAACCATCTCTCATTCCTGAAATGTCCCTCACTCTTCATTTCAGAGAGAGCTAGGTGACACAGTGGATAGAGGACCAGGCCTACAGTCAGGAAGGCTCATCTTCCTGAGTTCAAATCTGACCTCAGACACTTACTAGCTATGTAACTTTGGACAAGTTACTTAGCCCTGTTTGCCTCAGTTTCCTCATCTGTAAAAATAAACAGAAAAAGGAAATAGCAAATCAAGTACTCCAGTATCTTTGCCAAGAAAACACCAAATGTGGTCACAAAAAGTCAGATACAACTAAACAACAACTTCATTTTATCTTTAAGAATCTTTATCTTTCCTCAAGACAAAACTCAGGGCCTACCTATGAAGCCTTTCCTAAACACTTCATTCCCTAAGTAGTTTATTTCCAATTGGTTTCAAACTTCATAAAGTACAGTAGCTTTCACATAATTATATTAATTGCGATCATTATTGTTATAGTAACAACATTGTTACTTATTTACTGTAAGATTTGCAAAGTTCTTTACATTAAAATATAAATTACTCAAAGGCAGAAACTGTTTTCGCTTTTCTTTGTGTCCCCTGACTTAGTACAAACCTGACATATAGTAAACACTTAATAAATTATTCTTGACTTGTTGCTGACATATATTGTCTCATTTGCTATTTATAACAATCCTTAAGGTAGGTGCTATGATTATCCCCATTTATTGATGAGGAAACTAAGGTCAAGTTAACCTTGGGTAAATCAGCTAGTAAGGTCCTTCTTAATGCAAGTCTAGCACTCTATTCACCAGGCTACCTCACTACCTGAGAAATTTTTAATTTTTTTTTATATTCATCAAATTGAATAAAGAGGAAATATAAAATTTTTAAATGTCCAGAAACTTCACCCACAAACATCAAATAGATGTGGGAATGTGCCCAAAACTCAGTGAGTATTCTTTAGTCTCAGAATGTACTCCTGAGTAGTGCTACATAGACAAAACACTATTCCATAAAAAATAAAATATTGGTGCAAAAAAGGTTAAGAAAGATGCCATGAGAGTTTATACAAAAGAAAAATTGCTTTTATCTGAGAGAATAGGCATAAATCAGGGAATACTATGTGACAGAATTTGAGCTACGCCTTGAGGGATTGACAAGTTCCCAACAGTTAAAGAAGGGAAATGGGAGGTGCATTATCGGCACAGGAAAACCTGATCAAAAGTCCAGAGGTAGTAATCAATTAATCAACAAGCATTTACTAAGCACTTACTGTGTGCAAGGAACTGAGCTAATAACTGGGGAAAGCCCAAAGATTGTTCAGGAGATAACTGGTCCAGACTGACTGGAGCATAAAGCATAGTAGTGAGAGAGACAACTAAAGAATGAGATAGGAACACTAAAATGAAACCAAATTATGGTTTGGACTTTATTCTTGACTCTCTAGTCAAGGGCAGGGATGGTTTAATATATGGCTAGGTACTGAATTAACCAAATAACAGAATTAAACAATGTAGTTGTGAAGCAAGGAACCTGGGATAACAACAAACTTGATAACTGACTCTTAAGTAATAAAAATTGGGCTCTGGTTCTTCCTGTTCCAATAAGCATCCCAAGAATCCTTTCAGTAGCTACCTATTTCTAGATTTTGACCCAGGTGCTTAACTATTGTCAAGGAATCCAAATAACAAATAATAATGTAGAAAAAAAAATCCAAGATACAAAGCTAACAAATCATAAAGCTGTTTTCCAAATTCTTTTGCTTTTCCAGTCTTCCTCCTATCCTTCAATTTTCAAATCTTGAAAAATCAGGAAGAAGAAAAAGAGGTAAAGAGAAAAACAGGAAGCAATAATTTCAATAAAAATACACAGTTTGGAAAATATATGCGTAGGAGACACTATTTTCCACACACTTATATTTTTCTTGGTCTTTGTTGTCGCTCTACCATCCTCAGTAAATTTGTTTTCATTTTAAATGTTACAAGTGGTTATTATGTATTCCAAGCAGGGCTCCCAAGCTGTGACAATTTAAATGAGGGAGATTTTTTTTGGAAGAAAAAAAATAATAAAAGTTTAAATGGTTTGTTGAAACACTGAAGAAGAGCTTACCTCAGAGGAGTAAAATGCTTTTTAAAACAGTATCAATCTAAAATGAAATTGTCCTTTATTTCAAGTGGTTAAGATAGGGCTGAGATAAGATAGGCAAATGCCTGTATCCCCCACATTTAGACTTGTATGTCTCCTGACATGAGGTTTGCATAAGTTTGCAAAGGATTACTATGTTAAGTGCTAAAGATAAAAATTATTAAACCTATTTCAATATACAACATAAAGGAATGAAATTTTTCATTGTGATAATGGAGAGTCTAGGAATTGAGAAATCTAGATTCTAATGCTGATGCTATCCCTTATGACATCAGCTTAATAGTTTAACTTCTCTAGTGTTCGAGTTTATGAAGTTGGCCTAACAATACATGTCCTGCTTACTTCACAAGATTGTTGTAAGGAATAAATAAGATAGTCGAAAGGAATATACATAGTTAATATGTTTCTGTGGAAGGAAGAGGAAAAAAAAGAACTTACTAAAAATAAAAAAGTAGGGGCTGGAGAAATCAAATTATTTGTTCAAGATAATAATAAATAATGATTTTGAAATTCTAACCCATCTGATCCTGAATTCTATGCTCTTTCTACTGCATCACTCTTGCCTGCACAGGAAAATTAGGAGCAATAGAAAGAATATACAGTCTACCAAAATAATCACCTTCACAAATAGGCAAGAACAACTTTTGTAAGATTTCTGTCAATTAAAATAGAATACTTTAGAATAGGGATAGAATAGGATAGGGACAGTGTTGAAGACCAGAACAAAGGCAAAGAAGTCATGCTTATTGCATTTGTGGATGTCAAGCTAAGAAGGATAGATAGTAAGCTGATTAACAGAATTAAGGATCAGAAGATCTTTTCAGACAACAAAGAGGGACAGAAACTAACAATTTAATAGAAATAAATACAAAGGCCAACACATGTTCAAAAACTCAACTAACTGAGTATAAGATAGTAGAGATATTATGAAAAAAAAGTAGGGAAATTCTAAACAAGATTACTTCTTTGACAGAGGAAGACTGCAACATTATCTAATCAAGTAAAAACCTAATTTTATATTAATTTTTAAAATGATCAAGAAATCCTACACTACATGATTTAAATTATACTAAGTGATTTTTTTCAAACTCAGAACTATACAACTAGAGGCAGTTAGATATCTCAGTGGATAGAGCAGTGTGTCTAGAATCAGGAAGACAAAGTCAAACATCACCTCAGGCACTTACTAGCCTTGTGAATTTGGACAAGTCATCTAACTTTCACCTGCTCCAATTGTAAAATGGAGATAATAGCAACAATTTATCAGGGTTATTGTGAGGATCAAATGAGATAATATTTGTAAAGTACTAAGCACAATACCCAATATCTATGAGGCATTTAATAAATTCTTCTTTTCTTTCTTTCTTCCATTAAAAAGTCAACCAGAAACCCATAAAAACAATAAAAGGGACCTCCAAGAAAGCTAATGCCAGCACAAGCCAACAAATTGGTAGCCTTCCAATTAGATTAGAAACAGAACAAAGACACCTGTAGCCTAAAAATCTCTGTGTCTAGAGGCAGAAAGAAGATAGAAAGAAAGAAAAAGTTAGAAGGAGAAGGGGGAGAAAGAGGAGGAGAAGAAAGAAGAGGAGAAGAAAAGAAGAGGAAGACGAAGAGGAAGAATAAAGGAAAAGAGCAAGAAGAAGAGGAAGAAGATGATGAAGAAGAAAAAGAGGAAGAAGATGAAGATAATGATGAAGAAGAAGAAAAGGAGGAGGAAGATGAAGAAGAAGAAAAGGAAAAAAAGGAGGAAGAGGAAGATGAAGAAGAAGAAGAAAAGGAAGAAAAGAGGAGGAAGAAGATGAAGAAGAGGAAAAAGAAGAAGATGATGCTGACGAAGAAGAAGAAGAGGAAGAATAAAGGGAAAGATCAAGAAGAGGAAAAAGAAGAAGATGATGGTGATGAAGAAGAAGAGGAAGAATAAAGGAAAAGAGCAAGAAGAAGAGGAAGAAGAAGAAAAAATGAAAGGAGCAAGAAGAAGAGGAAGAGGAGGAAGAAGAAGAAAAAGAAAAAGAAGAGGAAGAATAAAGGACAAGAGCAAGAAGAGGAAGAGGAAGAGGAGAAAGAAGAAGAAAAGGAAGAAGAAGAGGAAGAAAAAAGGAAGAAGAAGAAGAGGAAGAATAAAGGAGAAGACCAAGAAGAAGAAGAAGAGGAAGAGGAAGAATAAAAGAGAAGAGCAAGAGGAAGAAAATGGAAGAAGAGCAAGAAGAGGAAGAATAAAGGACAAGAGCAAGAAGAAGAAGAAGAAGAGGAAGAGGAGGAAGAAGAAAAGGAAGAAGAGGAAGAGGAAGAATAAAGAAGAAGAGCAAGAAGAAGAGGAAGAAGAAGAAGAAGAAGAGAAGAAGAAGAAGAAGAAGAAGAAGAAGAAGAAGAAGAGAAGAAGAAGAAGAAGAAGAAGAAGAGGAGGAGGAGGAGGAGAAGAGGAAGAAGAAGAAGAAGAAGAAGAAGAGAAGAAGAAGAAGAAGAAGAAGAAGAAGAAGAAGAAGAAGAAGAGGAAGAAGAGGAAATGGTGAATATCATATCAAAAACAACTTATTTAGAAAACAGGTCATGAGGAGTTAACTTAAGAACCATTGGAGTCCCTAAAAAGAAAGTTTTTCTTATCTTTTTGAATTAGAGGGCAAAATGAAGATACAATGAATATACTGTTTACTTCCTAAAAGAAACCCCAAAAGGAAAAGTCCATGGAGACATAGACAAAACACAGAATTCCCAAGCATTATTTTATCAAGCTGTTGACTTTTTTTCATGATTGTCTTGCACCACTCTCATTTCTTTTCCCAATTTTTCTTCTACCTCTCTTATTTAATTTTTAAAAATCTTTTTAAAAGCTCTTCCAGGAGTTTTTTCCAGACCTGAGGAAGAATACAATTTATATTTTTTTCCCTCTGAGGCTTCACATGCAGCTGTTTTGACATCATTATTCTCTTTTGAGTTTATGTTTTGATCTTCCCCAGCACCATTGTAAGTATTTATGGACAGGTTCTTGTTTCCTTTTTTCCCTTACTTTTCCAGGCTTAAAATATTTAATGTTAAAGAGGGCAAATACTGGAGTGGAGAGGGCATTGTCCCAAGTTTCAGGTTTTTCATGCTGCTGTTTTCAAAGTTAATTCTGGGGATCTATGAATTTTCAGTTTTTCCAAGGTGGTTTGATCTAAGGAAAGGAATGGTCACTGCTCTTCTGACGTGTGCTCAGACCTGTGAGGAACCACAAACTCTCTTTTCTACTTTACACCTATGTTCAGGATCCCATTTCACCTGCAGCCACACACTTTTGTGTCCTAGTGCTCCTCCTCCCCCTGGAATAGTGCTTTGGGTCTATGACCCAGATCCCAGTCTGTACAATGCAACAGATACATAGTGCTAGCAAAGTGTCCCCTGCCCTTTGGAAGTGTCCTTCTGCCCTTTTACTGTATCTGGGCTGAAACCTAATTCAGATGCCCCCAAAGTCTATGCTGGCTTGCTGAGATGAGACCTATTGCTGGCTTGTATTGGGTTTTGAGGTCTCACTGCTGGCTTCCTAGGGCATGGTCCACTGCTGAGCTGCCAGATCACCTGTGTTAGACTGCACTTTACTTTACTAAAACCTTTCTTCTCCATGTTCTAAGTTATCTTGACCTGGAAAATTGCTTCATCCCATCCTTTTGTTGATTTGGCCACTCCAAAATTCATTTTGAGGCATTATTTTAAAGTTATTTAGAGGGGAATTTGGGAGAACTAATGTGTTCCTATCTTATCTGCTATCTTGGATCTGTTCTCCCCAGAACTCCCATGTCAAATAAGTAGTACTAAAGTATCCAGAAAGAAGCAGTTCGAGACCAAGGAACAATAGCAAAGGCCACACAAGACGACTTCTATACGAGAGATCTTGGAATACAACATTCCAAAAGGCAAAAGAAATAGGCTTACAATGGAGTAAAAATTACCCTGCAAAGTTTAGTATAATCCTACAAAAGGAAAATTGATTTTTAATGGAATAGAAGACTTTCAAACATTTCTCATGAAAAGACCAGAGCTAAATAACAATTGAAATATAAACACATTAAGAGAAACCTAGAAAAGTAAATTAATGTGAGCAATTGGAAGGAGATATATTATGATATATTGCTAACATTCTAAAAGAGAGGGAAAAAAATTGTATTCCTTTACAACCTCAATATCTGCAAAAACTATTTAAAGGAGTTAAGAAAAACAGAAGATATGGGGTTGGGTTTATTTCTATCTGAGGATTTTAAAAGAAGCAAAAGAAGGGAAGGTAAAAGGAAAACATTAATGTAGAAAGGAGGAAGAATGGGGTAGAATTATTTGTTATTTGGAGTATCTGATGTGATGACTGCACTAGCACCCAGGATATCTCAGAATCAGCCAGAGTCAGGATAAACAAAAGTCCTTAGGCTTTATTCTTGGTCTTTAGGGGTAGAAATGAAGGGGATGGAAGCAGTATCTCCGCAATCTCCTAGTCTTACTCTACCCTATAGTCCCTCCTACAATCCTCTGTATACACCATTCATCAAGCCAGCTTAGGATAGTGGGAAGGGCCATTTTCCAAGCATATGCCCATAGAGTATTGTCCAATCGGTAGTTAGCTCGGCTGTCCTGACCTCAGTGCATAGACTCAAGAGTTTCAGCCCTCTACAATCTGAGAAGAAGAATATTTAAGAATGGTAGGACAGATGAGAGGAGTAAGCATCAGATTTACATTATTCTTATATAAAATGAAAGGAAGATTGAGAGATAGAGAGAGAGAAGGAGTGAGGGAAGAAGGGAGGGAGGGAAAGAAAGAATTTGGCCCAGAAATATATCCACTTCCACAAGAAAACTGTTTGTGACTAGGAGAGGGGGGTGCAGTTTAAGAGGGAAAATAATAATGAGGAAGCTATATAAAGAAGCAAAACAAACAAAGGTGCTCATCAGTTAGGAAATGGCTAAACAAATTTTGGTACAGTATATGAATGTAATGGAATATTACTGTATTATTAGAAATTTTAAGAGAGATAGTTAAAGAGAATCCTAGTGAAGTGAGCAGAGAACAAATTATAGGACAACAATATTGTAAAGAAAAATAACTTTGAAAGACTTAAGATAAACGCAACAATCAACTGGATTTATGAAACAATTTACCCACTTTTGAAGAGAGAATTAAAAGATTCAAAGTTCAAAATAGAAATACAATTTTAGACATAGATGCTGGTTGGATACATTTTGCTTAACTATGTTTATTTGTTACAAGATTTGTTATTTTACCTTGACTGTTTTTAATTATGGGAGACAAATTGGATTAGTAATAGTAATAATAATGAAAACACAAAACTTTTTTTTTATGTCCTTGAGAATACAGAAAGTAGTTCCAAAGGAAGCAGGGCAGATTTGACAGTAACATGAAATTCATTGTATATTAAAAAAAAAAAAAAAAAAAGGAAGAAGTGAAATATGGAAATTCATAATCTTATATAGAATCTTCTTGTGTTCTGATAGATATATATTTAGATAGATAGATAGATAGATAGATAGATAGATAGATAGATAGATATACATATGCAAAAACTTTATTTCTTTGGTATTTATTTTTCAAATTTCTAAATTGAAATGGCATTTTTAAAAAGATTTAGTGATGTCTTTTTGTGAATATTAGTATGAGCTAATAGAATTAAGCAATTGCCAGAAACAATGTAAAGTTCCTACTTTGTGAAAATCCCTGTTAAATGAGGTGTTACAAAGAAAAACCCAAAACAACCTCTTCCCATAAGCAGCTTAAATTCAATTAGCAGGATGAAGTATGTATACATAAAAATTAATGTGACATAATTTTTGAAAGGATAGATTATATAAAATCAGGACAACCTAGAAAGTCACCTTAGCTGAGTAGAGAGGAAATTAGTCTAAGGGACGGGGGCAGGAATTTTTTTAATGTTTAATAGAAATATAGTGTCTAGAACAAAGTATAGACAAAATGTAATCTAGTCTGATTGGTCCACATCGTTATTGACAAACTATAACCTGTATAAAGGAGAGCTAATCAGGATAACAAAGAGATCCAGACTCAAGGGAGAATGAATGATGGAAATGAAGAATATTCAATTCAGAGGAAAGAAGACTTAAAGGGACATGATAGCTGTTTTCCAATTATTACATTCAACATTAGATCAAACAAAACAAAACAAAAAAAATTTTAAGTATAAACATAAATAAAGTGGAAGCAAAATAGTCTTTGTTTTCATGGGCTGTGATAACTTACTTAGGAAACCTCGGAGGCTTAAGCAATGAAGAAACTAAGTAGTATGATTTATACCTTCGAAAAGTTAGTAGGACATAAAGTAATCTCACCAAAATCAACAGTTCTACATAGAACTAACAAAACAGGAAGAAATGGTGGAAGAAAGTTTATTCAAAATAAATGTTCATGCAATATGTAGAAATTAACTACCACACCAAAGATTACTCTGAACCCAACTACAAAACAGTATTCACAAGAAAGATGGAAGAGTTTAAGAGATATTCAATGGCTCATATAAAGATAAAACAAATTGTGATAGTACCTACAATAATTTACAGGTTTAATGCTATGCCAATCAAAATAAAAACCTTATGGAATTAGACAAATTAGAAACAAAATGTATTTGGGGGAACAAAAGGCCTAAAACCTAAAAGGAAATAAATTATATAAAGCAATAGTCATCTACACTATTTCAATTTTTAAATTGAAAAGTAGCTCCCTGGAACAAACTAGGTAAGCAAGAGTCAGAAGCAAACTGAAATAGAAGCCCAGTGTTGAATAATGGAAGATCATAAACTACGGCAGAAAGTACTCTCCATATATAAGAAAATATTCTCCATATATGAGAGTATATGAAAAAATTATAAAGTAATCTGGCAAAAATTCAGATTGTTCCAGTATCTTATTCCATATATCATTATATATATATTTGTAACAGTATTTCAATAGAATTTATTCCCTTTGTCATCCTATCACTTTTATGTATTTATAAGTTTATGTATCTTATGTGTTCAAAAAATATAATTTTGAAAAAAAAAAAAGCATTCATAGGCTTCACCAAAGTGCCAAAGAGGTCATGGACACATACAAAAAGGTTAAGAATTTCTACTCTAAATATATACTTAATTAAAACAGAAATGTTCACTTCATTTTTTTCAATGAATGAAGAAAAATAGTGTCATTAACATTTTACTAGTTATCTTCCTATCTCTTTGATTCAAAGGTTAAAAAAAAAAAAAAAAGAAAACTTTATTTAAGCTCAAAATAATAGATTTTCTAACAGAACTGTCCAATAATTTGACTAGATTTCCTTGAGTTATGGTAAGTTTCCTGCCATTGATAGTGTTCAAGAAAGGCTGGATAACTACCTTTGGATGTCTGGATAAAGGTATTTTTATATGCATATAACCTTTATCTAAGATACCTGGCAATAATATGGTTCTATGGATCCATGTTAAAATGCCCATTTCCTTTAATCCATCATAAAGATATGGGTTAAAAAAATACTAATGAAAAATTATTAGAGAAGGTACTTTTCCCTCGGCTTGAAAGGCTAATTTCACATAATCTTTGTTCATATGAAATCTACCCCTCCTTTAAATGAATATAAACATCTTTATGAAGCCTTTCCTGATCACCAAAGTTAGATTCTCTCCTCTGAACTCACATGGCATTTTTGTGTAGCCTCTTCAGTGCACCTTAAATCTTGTGTTTTATTGTAATTATTTATCTTTGCCTTATTACACACAATCTTCTCTCTTCTCTCTCTCTCTCTCTCTCTCTCTCTCTCTCTCTGTGTGTGTCTGTCTGTCTGTCTGTCTGTCTGTCTCTCTCTCTGTGTCTCTCTCTGTCTCTTTTCATTTCTCCATCTCTACCTCCCACCAAGATGTGAGCTCCTTGAGGGTAAGGACCATGTCTCAGTTATCTTTATTCTGCCCACAATGCCTTGCACACAACAAACACAAAAATGTCTGTCAAATGAATACTGAATGCAGCACAGGGGAATCTACTTATATAAAAAGGAATGAGAAGATGTCAGAGCCCCAAGGAGGGTCAGGATTAGGTTGGGGCAGGGAGGGGGAATGTTAGGAAGCCTTTGGAAAGCTAGCTATAAAAAGTTCCCTCTCTTGAAATGTCTTCCAAGCTGGTGAATGACTGAAAGAGTTGACTAGGAAGGGTTGCTTACAATGCAGATGGGACCAGCTAGCAGAATTTATTTACCTTGTAAAGTAGCTCAAAATCCCTTCACTTGTTTCACTGCATTAAAATGAGACAGGGAATGACTTCCTCAGTTTATAGAGGTTCAATAGCAGGCTAGGGTGATATGAACTAAAGAAAAAATATTAAGGGACAGGGTGACAAAGCACAAGATGATAAATTGACAGATCTCAAAAAGGAGAGGGGAGGTTTTTTAAAGCATTTAAAAGTCACAGTTTTGTTTATGTACCATTGATATTTTTAATGCAGAATTTTATGGAGGTAACAAAACAGTGGATAAAGGAAAACTAGTGGATGTAATTTATTTAGACTCTCAAAGGGCTTTTGATAAAGTCCTACACAAGAGGCTATTAAGGAAACTTGGCAACCACAGGGTGAGAGGTAAAGTGCTGTCAATCATGGATTAAAATTGGGTTAAAGAGATAGAGGGGGAGGGAGGAATAAATGGCCAGTTCTCAGCATGGAAAGAAGTTAATAGTGGGGTGTCTCAGAGATCAGTACAAGGAGCAGTGTTCTCCAATATGTTTATTAGCAATCTAGAAGATGGGTTAAATAATGAGGTGTTGAAATTTGCTGACTATACAGAACTATTTAGATTCTGTAAGCCTGCAGAGGGATGTGAGAAACCCCAGAAATATAACCAAACTAGGTAATTGGGCAACACAGTGGCAGATGAGATTCAGAGCAGACAAGTGCAAAGTAATGTACATTGGAAGTAGCAATTTAAATTACTCATCCACATGGATGGGTTCTGAATTAGTTGTAACCTTTCAGGAAAAAGATCCAGGTTTATTGTGGACATCTTAATGAAGATGTCTGCAATGCTCAGTGGCAGTCCAAAAAAGCAAATACACTGTTAAACTACAATGAGAATGGAAGATAGAATAACAGAAAAGATATTCTAATGTCATTACAGAAATCAATGGCATAGCTTTAGCCAGAATCCTGCAATTCAATTGTAGTCACCTCATCTTCAAAAGGACATGGAAGGAATAGAAAAGGCCTGAAGAAGGGCAGCAAAATAATTAAAAGCATTGAGATCCTTAAGGTAGAATTTCATGGCCAAGATTTTAAAAGACAGCAATTAGCTAATAGTTTGAATTGGAAGAGAGACAGAGAATGAAGAACATACAAAGTCTTCTAAAATTCTTTGTAGAGATTTTTAAACGTTTAAACTTCAATAGCTTCAGTTGCAGGAAGACTAGAAATGAGCCATAAGCAGCATTTAAAGGCAAATTGAATATTCTTCTCACAATTGATACTGACTTTAAGTCTGCTTGCCATAGGACACAGCAAACTTTCTCTGGCAGCCAAAATAGCTAATGTGATCATAGGCTTCTTTAAGAGATGCCAGAATGAATGAGAGATAATACCACTCTGCTCCTGATACCTTGGGCAGGCCACATCGGAAATTCTGTTTTATTTTCAGCACCACAATTTAGGAAGCATATTGATAAACCTGTATACACCCGAAGGAAGGAAGCCAGGATGGTGAAGGGATGATAGATAACAGTATCAAAATAAGTAGCATTTATATAGTGCTTAAAGGTTTATGATGCCTTTTACCTAAGTTATTTCATTTATATACAAGAAGCAACTGGGGAGTTTTATTCAGGAGCAAAGAAGACATAGGGAGCATAATAACTGTTTTCAAGGTTTGTCATGTAAGACAGTGATTCGATTTGCTCGGTTTGGCTCCACTGGGCATAACAATGAGCAAAGGGCAGAATTGCTGGGAGGCAGATTTTGGATCTTAACAAAGAAGAACTATCCCGAAGTTGAATAGGCTGCCTTGAGAGGTAGTGGGTTCACCATCCCTGGTGTTTTTCAAGCAAAGACCACTTGTCAAGGACATTCTGTAAAGAGAATTCTTGTTCAGATATGCATTGGACTACTTGACCTCTGAGTATTTTTCCAACTCTGAAATTTTGCAATTCAGTTTCTTTTCGAAAGGAGCTGGTTTTTATGTCATTGGCTCTAAAGAGTCTACATTGTATACAATTGTGCAACATAGTTGTCCTAAAATGTAACACCAGAATGGTGTAACTGAATTAGACTATATCACTTTCTTGGGTATTTAAAACAGTAGTTTGGGGGTTTTTTAAAGCAGGGAAAAAGAAAGAGAAATAGGTGGTTGGTCTATCCTATCTAGCTCAATGTGAATTTAAAGAACCAGAAAATTTAAGAATTAGCAATGCCTTCCTCTTTTGTGGCTAGATATCATTCAGTGTCCTCTCCTTCTCACCTCCAACTAATCTTCTTCTTCTTGTTTTTCAGTCATTTTCTGACTCTTAATGAGTCCATATGGGAATGTCTTGGAAAATACTAGAATAGTTTGCCATTTCCTTCTCCAGCTCACTTTATAGATGAGGAAACTGAGGCAAATAGGATTAAGTGGCTGCCCAGAGTCCCACAACTAACTAGTGTCTGAAGCCAGATTTGAATTTAGGAAGATGAGTTTTTTCTGACTTTTGAGCCCAAGCCTCTATCCACTGTGCCACCTGGCTGCCTGATGTTCTTTTAGGAAAGGCTGAATGGATCACTTCTAGAGTGTGGGGGCTTCCTGTCCCAGGTATAGGCTAGATTTAGATCCAACACCTAGATTCTGATTCTGGGGGCAGGCCTCCCTCTTCAGGTCATTAAGTAGCTATTAGATAAGGAGAACTGAAATCTTCTCCTCTTCTCCTTTCCAGATCACTACACAACTGACCCCAGGGGTGTTTAGTTGTTCAGATAAAAGGTCATTTGGGCCCTCCAGCTGAGCTGAGCAATGCATACTTGGGCAGGTGTATGGAAGTAAGAGGAGGAGGGAGATTGGGGGAAAGGGATAAGAGTATGATGCCAATCCCAGTTCTATTTGAGTCACTGATCTTCCCCAGCCTAGTATTTCCCACATTGAAGGAGCGTGGAACTTCAAATATTTTTTTCCTTGTTTGTTTTTCTTCCTGAAATCTAATCCCTGAGCACAGTGGTAAACAAAAATAAACCAGGAATGACTAGCAATAAGACATGAGCAAGAACAAACCTAATAGTAAGGTTAAAATAGCATTAATCAGAGCAAAAAATTGAATTTAGCTCCATTACAGTCATAGCACAGAGAGTTGTGGAGATTTGGGGTGGTTTTTTTTTTTTTTTTTAAATCTTGCAGGCAGCATAAGTATTCTGTGAGGGATCAGCTTACCCTTGAGAAATGATACATTTCAGGCAGTAATTGGAATACTTAATAAAATATGTTCAAATGACATAGAAATTTTCCTCTTCAAATATGTAGATTCCTTTTTTAAAGGGTGCATAAGGTGAAATGTTTGGGATTTTTCCCCCCACAGCCTTTCTGTAAATACATATGAGAAACAGAACATTTTTCTAGGTGTTGGCATAACATGGAAGCATTATATGGAGTGGAAAGTTACTGGCATGGGTCAATAACGCAGGTCAGTGTTTACATAAGCATCTTCCCCTACATGCTCTTTGCACCAAAATATCTCCCAAGCATTTCTGGAAAAAAAAAAAAAAAAAGCTACTAAACAGAAGCAGCCTTTCAAAGCTAAACAGTTTGGTATTTTAAGACTGTCTCTACACATCTTTTCTCATCAAATCTACCATCACCCATTCATGAAAAATGGGGCTATCCACCCAGCTCCCCTTAGGTTTCTGTGATCTAGGAGGATGTGAGGTAGCCAATGGACACTCCCATTGTCTCCAGACCTTTAGATCATAAAGTACTGCAGCTAGATGAGACCTTAAAGATTGTCTAGAACAGTACAATTCTCTTGTTTCACAGAGGAGAAAACTAGCTACAAAAACACTTATTAATCACCATGTTCCAGGCTATGCTCTGAATATATAAAACTGAGACAGTCTCTACCCTGAAGCAATTTATCACACAAGAAGGCACTTGAAATCCTCAGGCTACACGTTATTATAGCTCACTTATTTAGGTTTCACATACATGTCACCTATCCAGAACTTGAAAAGGAAGAAAAAATGGTCTCTGAATGGACCGTCAAACTATGTCACAAAAAAATAAGCACCCAAGTTCATGCACTTTATTTAAAGGAGATCTCCTCTGGTTCTCATTTAGAGCCTATTAACTCTTATTCTAGCAAGCCTGTTACTAGGCTTCAAAGCTTTCAAAAGAGCTGAAAAAATAAATCAGAAAGGAAAAACTGACAGAGAGCAAGGGTTCTATCTTCAGCATGAAGTGAACAAAAAAGATGAGTAGAATAATAAACATTTGTTAAGTACCTACTATGTGCCCAATACTGTGCTAAACTCTGAGGATACCCAGAAGATCAGTAGACCAACGACATCACAAGGATGAAGTTTTAAAGAAGTAAAATAGCCCGTGTCCTCAAGGAGTTTACAATCTCCCAGAGAACAACAGCTAGATGGCAGAGTTGATAAAGCACCACTTGTGGACGAGACCTGAATTCAAATTTGACCTCAGATAGGTTACCACTTTCTAGCTGTATCACAAGTCTTTTAACTTCAATTGCTTTTCAAAAACAAGCAAAAACAATCTAATGGAGAGACAGAGGAAAGGGCAGTAAAACTTTAAAAAACAGAACCCAAATCTCCAAAAATAGAATAGTCTCATTGTTTGAGGATCCCTGAGGGCAGCAACATGTATATTACAGTGGAATTAATTATTAATATAATAATTAATGTCCTAAAGATGACCTAAAATCATTTTTTTTAATTTTTAAAATGAAATTAATCTCCTTGTCCTCATTTAGAGATATTTATGTTTCAGAAAAGATCATCACCTTTTTTTAAATAAAGTTCTTTTATTTTAATCTAAAACTTTTTTTTACTTTTTTTAAACTTTTTTTTTTTTACTTAAAACTTCAGGTATCTAGAAATTTCATCATTAGAGAAAGCCTCATTCCCTGATGACACTGGATTAATGGGATTTAATTTTTTTTTTTTTTTTTTGCATTTGGGCTATGTAAGTTGAAGAATTACATAGTTGTTTGTTTTGTACATCTTCAATGCATCTGTATATTATAGTTATTTGTATTTTCCCTACTACTAATCCAAGAGGGCTAAAACTGTGCCTAATCTAAACTTTGTAGGTCCTTAGTAAAGGCTTTGCCCATATCAAGCATTTAATAAATGTTTATTGAATAGAATGGCTTGAATTGTCTGGTTATATCAATGATTGAACATAAAGCCATGATTGAATCTACAAGTCATACAGGCTTGTAGATTTTTTCTTTTTTCTTTTTTTTAAATAAATCATAAAATTATTTTAAAATGATTCTTTGGTACGCATATAATTTTATTTATTAAAGACAGAAACAAATTTGCATATCAATAAGATGGGTGTGTTTGTTTATTTTTACATAAAGAGTTAAATCTTGGTGGAATGTTTTATACCTTTTACTATTGCCATTCTTTTTGCAAACCCCATATTCAATTATATGACCCCATTTGAGGTGCCTTCCTACGGTGTAATAGTTTTGGGACAAAGGATAGTTACCCTTTGAATGAGAGGATAGCACAAGGCAAAAGCATGGAAGGCTGAGAAGAAAGTAGGCCCAGAGAGAGTAGATTGCAGGCAAGGATATCAACACTGGAGAAAAACAAGAATTGGGCAGTAGTTTCCTCCCCCTGAATCTGACCAGAGGTCTCCTTGTGAGACTTGACTTTGATTAGTAACTAAAGAAGGCCCTTAGGCTAAAAATGGCTTTAGGGAAACATCTTTCCTAGAAGCTCCAGTAACTCAGCAAATGAGTTTAAAACACTTTTCTAGTTTCCCCCTTTCAAAACAAATATACAGACACACACACGTACATGTACCCACATATATACAGAAACACATATGTATTACCAAGTAATCCCAATTTCCTATAGACTATGTCTATATATATTCACAAACCAATTTGATACTGGAGCTATTTTATGACTTAAACTATAACAGGTCTATGGGACATAATCTCATTTCACATGTACTAGATTTTACATCTAATGTGATAGAAAAAAACCCAAAATCTGAAGTCAAAAGATCTGGATTTGAATAATATCACTGTTATTAGCTACTTTTTTTTTCCAATGAAAAAAATGTTACTAAAATAAAATAGTTTGTTGTAAAGGAAGACTTAAGGCATGGGGGGGTTGCATATATTGCATGTACAGATACTATTAATTAAATACATGGGGATCATAAATTTAGAACTAAAGTATGACCTTATGTTGATCAAATTCAAGGATCCTTTTCTGTGACACAAACTTATTTCTCAATCTTGTCGAGCCCATGGACCACATCTCAAAGTAAGCTTTTTAAATGGATAAAAGAAAAGAAAATACATAGAATTACAAAGAAAACCAGTTAAATTAAGACTTTTTTTTTTTAAGTTCATGGGTCTCAGATTAAGAACTTGTTATGGGGATAAGATTCTGGAAGATAGTAGTATAGGTCAGTAAATTTCAAGCTCTCCAGATTTGCCCCACCAACAGAACAAATTTGAGCCTTTCAGTCTTTTTAAACATAGATGAAAAACCAAAAAGGCTTGGGGCAGAACTGGCATAACCCAAAAAGATCCAAAGGAAGCCCTTAGGCTGGGGATTAACCTGTGTGAAGTGTGAAGTGCAAACACCTCTGGGATAGCTCCCCAGTAACAGCACGTGGGGAGCCTTTGGGGTGAGCTGGGTATGGCTGGAGCCTCAGCAGGAATCACAGAAACTTTCACCTTCTGGACAGCTTGAAGAGGAGAGGTCTAAGACTCAGGAGACTGAGAGAACTTGGCTGATTAGGAACGCCAGGTCCAACTGCGCTGCTGAGGTGCAGTCCTGGGAGAGAAGGGACCAGCATACTCGTGAATACAGAAACAGTGGGGTCAAGGACACTGCTGGCTGCAGGCACTTACACGTGGGGGCAGCTCTTGGATTGGGGTTCCAGGTCAGAAGGGAGAGCTAAAAAGAAGCTTGGCACACTATCCTCTCACCCCATGATTAGAGCTGCTTATATTAATACCTCTTATTAAAAAAAAAAAAGAAAAGAAAAGAAAAAGAAAAGAAAAAAAGAAAAGAAAGAACCCAAACATAAAAACTTATGGGAATAGGGAATTCTGGGGTTCACCTTCAGAGAAAGACATCAAAGTAAAGAAGCCCCTTTCACCCCAAAGAGTAACATTAAATGACTCTAGGCCCAATGAGAATTTGTAGAAGAACTCAAAAAAAGAATTTAAAAATCAAATGAGACACATCAAGGAAAAACTAAGAAAAAAATTTGAAACCATCCAAGAAAAACAAGAAGATTATTGGGGCAGGGGGGGGGGGGGAGGGAGGAGTAGAACTAGAACTAGAAAAGGAGATACAGAGTCTTAAAAACAAAAACAACTCTTTGAAAATTAGAATTGGGCAAGAGGAAGCCAGTAAAGCTATAAAAGACCAAAAAATAACAAAACAGAATATAAAGAATGAAAAAATAGAACAGAATGTGAAACATCTTATAAGAAAAACAACAGATCTGGAGAACAGATCAAGAAAACATAAGGAGAATAATTGGATATACCTAAATGCTGTGACTAAAAAAAGAATCTTTGACAAGAATCTTTCGAGAAATAATCCAAGAAAATTGTCCTGGAGTGATAAAATATGAAGAGAAAATAGAAATAGAAAAAATCTACCAATCACCACCTCAAAGAGATTCTTTGTGGAAAACACATGGGAATATTATTGCCAAATTTCAAAATTCCTAGATTAAAGAAAAAATTTTGCAAGAAACAAGGGAAAAAAAGTCAAATATACTAAATCTACAATTAAAATTGTATAGGACTTATCAGAATCTAGAATCACATATATACCAGCAATCAAAAGAATTAGGTGGGCAGCCAAAAATATCATATCTAGCAAAAATATCCATAATTTTGGATTTTTTAAAATTACCAGATTTTCAGGACTTTCTTTCAAGCAAACCCAAAATCAACAGAAAAATTAATATATAAGAGTCAATATTCAAGATTAATTTCAAGGAACTTAACATGGACAAATTGTTTTTGATTTTTATTTGGAAATGTATGTCATATGCTAAAGATTTACATCAGTAATTGAAATAGCTCAAAAGATAGGTTTATAGAAATGAGGTTCAGAGAAGGAATAGCATTAGAGAAGGGAGAAAGGCTCATAATTCTGAAAACCTGCTTACATCAGGAATGGGTTAAGTAGGTAATAATTGTACACATATAGCAAGAAGAGTATAGCAACCTCCAAAATCTAGAAGAAGAAAAAATGAGTGGAAAGATGAACAGAGGAGAAGCAAAGAGTGGGGAAGAAGACAAGGGATTGATCCATGAGTGGGGAGAAGATTAAGAAATAGTAAGGGAAGTTAAGGAGCAGAATTAAAATAAAAGAGTTAGCAGGGATAGGAAAGAAGAGATATAAACAAACACTACAACAAGGATCTGAAATTGAATTTATCAGAAAAAAAACTAAGGCTAGTAATCATTGATCTTAGACAAAGTCAGATTTAAAGATTTAATCGAGAGAGCAATCTATATTATATGTCAGTCATACTAATATTGTTTTAGATGCATGTTTACATATAGGTAAATGCATGTGTACATGAATATATTTATGTCTAAGTATATATATGCCTGTTGATCTATGTATATGTGTTTATAATTATGAGTAAGTCTGTGAATGGGTAAGAATATGTATATATATGTGGGGGGCAGGTGTGTATGTATATGTGTATAATATATCTGTGCTTAACTATAGCTTGCTTGGGAGAGATGGGGGGGGGGGAGATGAAAGGAGGAAAAAAGAATAAGTAATAAAATGAGCAGCAAAGAACAAAAAAACCTGCAAGAGGGGGCAGCTAGGTGGGGCAGTATATAGAGAACCAGCCCTGAAGTCAGTTATATATGACCAGATATTTAACACTAACTAGCTGTGTGACTGTGGTCAAGTTACTTAAGCCCAATTGCCTCAGGAAAAAAACAACCTACAAGGAAGCAAAGAAAAGATGGATATTTGTGAATATAATTTCTTCTACTATTATATATCTTTTCTTGAACTGGAAATTTATTTTTATATATTTTGAATCTTCTCTCATGATCTATTGGACACAATTCAATGTTCTGCTTTGTGTGTTTTTTTTCTTTTTTATTCTTTTTTTTATTTAATAAACAGAAACTTAAAAAAAATTTTTGTGATAAGGAAATACCTTACTGCCCCTCGCCCATCTCCATTGCTCACCCCACTTTCTAACTCTTTTTCTGGAAACAGTCATCAAAACAATATTATCATTACTTCTAGAAAGGGTTTGTCAAGTGACCTTCCTATTTGTTCTACTCACCATCCCACCTAGATGATGCATGAATAGAGTAGAGTCAGGAAGACCTGAGTTCAAATGCAACTTCAGACATTTACTAGCTGTGAGATCCTGGGTAAGTCACTGAACCACTGACTCATTTATAAAATGGGGATAACAATACAACTCCCAGGATTGTTGTGAGCATCAAATGAGATCATAATTGTAAAGCATTTAGCACAGTGCCTGGCACATAGTAAGAACTACATTAGTGTTAACTATTATTATTTATACCTGAGATTTCCCAAACTAAAATTTCTTCTCTAAGCAAACCACACTTACATGTCATCTTCCCCAACTTGAATATAAGTTCTTTGAAGATAGAGACGTTAGCTTCTATCTCTGAAAGTGGCCGATAATTGATGCTTAACTAAGACTTTCCATTCATTCCTATATTAAGGCACTGAGAAGTAAAGTCTCTCAAGGTCATAAAGGTATTAAATAGCAAAATAAGGATTTGAATCCAGGTCCTCTGACTTTAAAATCTAAAAGTCTTTCTCGTGTACCATGCCATTTTCTGAATGGAATTGAGTTGGAATTGAATATTACCAAGAACATATTCCCCCAAAATGCTGAATTCTTGGCTTATACACTAATGATCACTTTGTAAGACATTTTGTAATTAGAAAAATTGTATGGCAGGAATAACTTATGCAATCAGTGGCGTGTTTCAACGTCTGTTTCAAACCAGTATCAAAGAGGTGGGTTGATCAGCCACAGGATAACATGATCCTTTTGCCCTGGCTGGCACACATTGTGGAATATATTACTCCCTTGTGGACGTTGTTATTGTGTGCTTGTTTGGGAGTTATGAGCTGTAAATCAGCCCCTGAACTTCAGAAATCATTTCTTTGCCATTTTAGATCTTACTACATACTCAAGCCCAAAAGGCTTTACTAGCCATGAGTACCCAACCAAGGTGGATATGCAAGGTGGGTTTCTTAGTCCCATAGCACAAAGAGAGTTGTAGTCCTTCAAAATAACCTGAAACAGAGACCTTCAATGGACAATACATTGCATTGTATTTTGTTCTGCTCTTGATTAAACTTGAATCAACAGGATAAAGAAAAATACATGCACTTTTTTTAACCTGCCACCCACAGGCTCAAAAGGGAAGACAATAAACAGTAGCTTTATTCAGAGAGCTTTGGTACAAAGACCAATGCAAGAATATTTAATGGTAACATCATTATAGTACTGCTAGTTGAAAAGGAAGGGATGAATGGAGGCAATAGCATGGAACAGGACTGATCATAATTAAAATTTGGGTGTTCTCTTTTTAGCAACACTCCCAATATCTTGAACATCATGATCTAGCAGCAAAAAGCATAGACTTTCAAGTCAGAGAATCTGAGTTTAAATATTAGATTTACCTCCATGGCATTGGACAAGTTGTTTAACCTCTCTGAGCCTCAGTTTCCTCATTTGTAAAATAAGAGGGTTGAACTAGATGACTTCTAATCCCTTCTGGCTCTAGATCTATGACCCTATGATTACCCCCTTTGGCACTCCTACCCATTCTTGAAGAGCCATTGGCTAGGACCTGCTTATAGTGAACCTTGCCTACCTCAAACTTGGCAGTGTTTCTATCTTCTCCCTATCTTCACAAATTCCATATCAAAACACATCCTATCAAAGTGTAATTCTCTTATACTCTTATATAAAGGCCAGACTCTCTGGACCTTTCAAGATGATTCTTCTAATGTGACAGACTAGTATCATGTGCTAATGAGTGAAATATAGAAGTGACTCTTGCCTTCACTCAAAAAGAGTATCCCTTTCAAGGAGCATTCTGAGGGAGAGGGCAAAACAAGTCTGTAATTTATTTCACTGATTATGGGAACTCCAAGTAAGTAAACTCTCTTCACTGATTCAAAGTTCTCTCTAATTTAAAAGTCTTAGAGAGTAGCCTGGAATAATGCACAGTTAACTGACTTAACCAGGTCACAAATAGTATGTGTCAGTCATCTCTCTATGTATTGTATCATGTTGCCTTTCCTAGAATTGGTCCATTTTAATAAATGTCTTTTGGAGATAATGTTTTCAGTTTTTGTTGTCTACTCTCATTAAATGACCATAATAGTGGGAATTTTAGGTTACACGGGAGGATATATTCTTCCTTCTCAAGTATTGCATACATTTTGTTTCAATTCAAAATTTTTAAACAGTGATTTGCCCTGTTTTTTTTTTAAATTTATTGAACTTGGAAACTTATCAAAGGATTCCCAATCAATTAAGCTCCCCAATTATCTTGATGAAAGCAAATACATTAAACTTTTCAGTGGTCTATTTCACTATAAAAAAATGTAAGCATCAGAGTAGCCTATTAACATAGGAAATGAAGAAGATTGACAGAGCCTTGGGAGGAGAGATAGTCTTACTGGATTTTCTCACTCCACTTATTTACATGGGCAAATGGTAGAATTTAAGAATTGGAACCAACAATAGGGAGTAGCCAAAGAAAACAAACTATGGTGGAGGCGTTAGGTTCTTGGATTTACTCCTCACCCCTTCTTTATGTTCCATAGAAGGAACAGCAAGTGTGGGAAAAGGCTCTCTCTTTACCACTTCCATTGGCATTGATATCTTAGAGCAGATATCTTATAGCAAATGGCAGCATCCAGTAGAGGTTGTTCAGCTATGGAAGTCAGTAAGTGATGAACTGAAAGTTGGTTGGAGATGAGGTCAAGAAATAGCAGGCCCAAGATTAGAAAGAACAGAAAACTAGGAGGAGGAAGGGAACTTTACATCCAAGGATTCTGATAAAAGAATCTATGTCTAAAATAGAAAGTTGACTCAAATTTATAATATTACAAGCCATTCCCTAATTGATAAATGGTCAAAGGATATGAACAGACAATTTTCAAATGCAGAAATTAAAAACAATTCTAGTCATATGAAAAAATGTTCTAAATCACCATTGATCAGAGAAATGCAAATTAACACAACTCTGAGGTACCATCTCATACCTTTCAGATTGGCTAAAATTACAGGAAAAGATAATAATAAATGTTGGAAGGAATGTGAGAAAACTGGGACACTGATACATTGTTGGCAGACTTGTGAACTGATCAAACCATTCTAGAGAGAAATTTGGAACTATTTCCAAAGGGCTATCAAAGTGTACACACCTTTTGATCCAGCAGTGTCTCTAGTGGGCCTGTATCCCAAAGAGATCATACAAAAGGGAAAAGGACCCACAAGTGCAAAAATATTTGTAGCAGCCCTTTTTGTAGTGGCAAGGAATTAGAAACTGAATGGATGCCCATAAGTTGGGGAATGGCTAAATAAAGTTATGGTATATGAATGTTACATAATATTATTGTTCTATAAGAAATGCTCAGCATGATGATTTCAGAAGACCTGGAGAGATTTATGTGAACTGATACTGAATGAGGTAGAACCAGAAGAACATTGTACACAGCAACAGTGAGATTATATAATGATCAATTCTGATGGATGTGGCTCTTTTCAACAATGAGGTGATTCTGGCCGATTCCAATGGTCTTGTGATAAAGAGAGCCATCTGAACCCAAAGAGAGACTGCAGGAACTGAGTAGAGCACAACATAGTATTTTAAGCTTTGTTGTTGTTTGTTGTTTGCTTGCTTTTTGTTTTCTTTCTCACTTTTTTTTTTCCTTTTTGATTTGGTTTTTCTAGTGCTTGATAAATGTGGAAATATGTACAGAAGAATTGTACATATTTAACATATATTGGATTGCTTCCTGTCTAAAAGAATAGAGAGGTAGGAAGGAAGCAAGAAAAATTTGGAATTCAGGGTTTTGCAAGGGTGAATGTTGAAAACTACCTTTGCATATATTTTGATAATTAAAAAGCTATTTTTTTTTAAATGGCAGACCCAAAAGCCAAGACTCTTGCTGATCCTTGTGTATAGGTTCTATTTCTGTAGGGCATAGCAGTACACTAGAAGAAAATTTAAGCTGATTCTAAAGATGGAAACAGTGGAGACAATAACCAAGAATCAAAGCTATGTACTTTATCCACATGGTAAGACCAAGTGTTTCCCTGAAGCAACTTCTTTAGGTAAAGAGAACTTTACCTAAAGAAGATAAAACTACTTTTGGGATTTGGTTCACCTCAGTTTTCTTCCTCTTATGCCCAATTTCTTCCCTAGCCTCCTCTCCACAACTCTAACCTTTACCAACATGGAGTGAGACCAGAACAAAACTGCGCCTAACTGGAGTTTCATTTAGAGGACATAAATTCCTCTTGGAATCTAGACCTCTTAGACTTGGTGGATGCCTAAGACCACATGAATTATCATACATTAATGACCAGACTTGTTTCCAGATGGAAAATGAAAGGGGACTGGGTGTGGGGGGTAATGTGGGTATGTGCTAAGTGCCACTGTAGGCTTATTACAAAACCTTGGTGTGAAGAGCAAACTAAACTTCTTTATGTTGAATGTTCAGTGCCTCATTTTGTCACAACATTGAACTTAAACTAAGAGACTATTAAAACCTCTGACAACCCAGGAACAGAACCTGGTGGAGTAATTCCCTCAGTAAAAATGCTAAATCCAACAAAAGCAACATCAGTGTATTACAAGACTACATTGGGGCATGGGGAGAATGACATTAATGTTATAAATTCCTATGTTTGAGTGTGTGTATGTGTGTGTCTACTTGTAAACTCAAAAGTATCCATACTTTTTGGTTACATTCTGTGCATTTACATGACACCAAAAGTAGGTAAGAGTTTATACTTACAAAGTACCTTTAATCATGGGCAATCAACCCTGGGAGGACCCAAGGTATTCATGTACTATGGGGGAAATACACTAATCTTGTATTATTATTCCTTACTATCATTTATGTACATGTTGAAACCCCTCATGTTACCACAAGCTCCATGGAAAAGATCATTTCTAACTTATTTTTCTATTTCCTCCATTACTTATCTTAATAGGTTCTCCATAAAATAGATGTTAATAAATGTTTGTTGAGTTGAATTGAAGGGAGGGTGGTACCCTCTTAATGTAACTAAGGCAAGAAAGAACCTTGAAATATTCTTCAAATCCCATAATATAGACATCTATTCTACCCTAATGTTGGCCATGATAGGAAGTTGGCCCAGGTGACATAATGGGTAGGAATACAGTTCTAGGTCTGATCCCATCAATTTTTTTTTTATTAACATACAAATGATTTAACAGTATTCCAAGAGGGAAAAAGTGGATATTCTCACTCCCGCCCATTACATCACAACTAGTATTACAGAGTCACAACCAAATCATAACGGGTTTGGTTTGTTGTAAACAAAGTTTTCAAAGGCAATCTCCAAGGACAATGCTTATCATAGCCAAGATGCTTTAATGTTGTGCAAGTATTTGGGGCTTGCTAGTTCTTTTGTTTGGTAGTCAGGTAAAACAAGAGAGGAATACTTTTAAACAACCTACCCCTTCTTACTACACACCCTTGTGTGTATCTCTTTGCATAAAAAACATCTTTTGCAACCATTAGAAAGTCCCAAAACAGAAAAGGGGAGTGGGAACAAAACACATTTTTAAAAGAGATTGGTGACCTATCTAGCACACCTTGCTCCATTTTTTCTTTCAGAATCTCTTCTCAAAATTCCAGAAAGCCTAAGAAGGAATTCTAGGAAAAAAGAAGCAAAGACAATTGCTTTCCTCTAAACCAAAATGGCTGTGAGCCAAAGACTATGCCAAAGAGAAACTCATCCAGCTGCCAACAATGTCTCCCTGGTGTGATTTATTTCTTTCCATGTGTTTTTATTTCCTAATTGTCATGTCTATTTTATTTAGGTGGCAAGCACACTAGGCGAGAATCATATTTCCCTATATGTTTTTATGGTGCCTCATACAATGACTGTACTCAATAAATTGAAAATCATTATTATATACAAATGTATATGTTAATACTTGATCTGCAAGCTCCGATGTTGGAATGAATCAACAAACCCTGGCGGATGCCACAGTATGGTATTTCAATGAAGTCATCACAGAATCACTGGCAATTATCTTTGAGAACTCAGCAGGAGGTGCCTAGAGGGAAAAATCATAGGGCCTATATTTTTAAAAGGGAAATGGGATAATGTCTAAAATTACGAACCTAACTACCAGACCTGGGAAAATATTGAAGAGTATCTTTCCTAAAAATTCCTTAATAGACTAAAAGGTAACATCCAACCAAGTAAAAATCAAAATGCCTTTGCAAAGAGTATTTCTTGTCAAGATCATCTAATTCCTTTCCACAACAGAGGTGACAAGCTTGATGGGCTAAAGAGGAGCAAAAGGTTTGATTGTTATTGTTTTTACTTTAATGAGGCTTTGAATTTTATCTTGCCCATTATATAGTAGCAAGGAAAATATGGTTCACATCAATGACATTTCCATCAGGTAGTTGTGTCGCTGATTAGATGGTTATTTCCCATATAGAAAACATTAATGGATCAATGTCAGCCTAGAGAGACATACTTCATAAAATTCCATAGTGGTCAGTTCTCAACCTGCTGCTATTTTTAGTAATGACTTAGCTGACAGAGGAGAATATACTTATTAAATTTCTTGATGACAACAAATCAGGTGTGGTGGCTTTAACCCTGGAAAACTAGAAAGAAGTACAAAGTGATCTGGACAAGTTAGAGCTATGGGTGGATACAGACATAATGAAGTTCAGCAGGGTAATTCACTTTGGGAAGAAAAACAAACTGCATAAATACAAGACTGGTTTGGTCGCATCATAAAGGGAAAAAAGATCTAGGGGTCATAGTCAACATTGCTAAATATGAATCATTAGTGTGGCACTCTAGCAAAAATACCAAAGATAATATGATGATAGAAAAATAACATAGAGCAGAACATCCTCCTCCTCCCTCCCCCCCAACAAAAACAAAAACATAAACAAGACTCAGCATTAGTCATGGCTTTGTTTTGTTAAGGGCTCTACAAATAATATGTGATATGGAAAACTTTCAAGAGATCAATTTAAAAGAATGATTAAAGTTTGGGGAAACAACCTTTTAAGATGAAAAGCTAATAACTAAAGGAATTAGGTTTATTTGGCTTGGGAAAGAGAAAACTGAGGACTTAAAGTTTTCCCACCCTACTGGGTTTAAAAAAAAAAAAAAAAAAGGACAGGAAGGAGGCAATGAGTTTCAATTAAAGCATAAGGTTAGGCATTAAAAAAAACTTTCTGAATGGAAAGGTTATGGAATACTTTAATGCATTGTCAAGGGAGGGTAAAATCTTCTTTGGAAATTTTAAAGAGAGTCTTTCTGGAATGCTTTGAATGCTGTCCCAACCCGACAGAGTGCTGTACTGGAGAAGTGGAAGGGGGGAGGGGAACCTCAAAACTTTTTTCTTTTTCCCTAAGGACTTTTCTGATTGGGGGGAGGGCAGAATCCATCCAGAGTAAGAGGAAAGTCCCTTTCCCCCCTCTTTGTTTGCACATAACTTCCACAGTGAGTGCATCAAATATATAATCATGTGATTGACCTTTTATCTTCTCACTTTGCAAATGTTATTTGTTGAATTGTTAAATGAATTTTGTCAAAAATCTTGTCAGACCTCATAGTATCTATAGCTAATGATAACATGGTTTCCCCTCCCCCCCAAAAAAATCCAAAACATTGTGCACATTTCATGGTTTTCTTCCTACTATTTTCTTGCTTTGGAAAGTCCTATCTTCTCCTCACCACTTAACTCTTACTCATTCTTCCAAATCTATAATATAATATAATGCATGTCAAATTTGTCTCCTCCATAGAGGCTATCCCTGAAAATTCCAATCCATTTCTATTTCTCTGGTCTAGTAATTATTTGTATATGTCTTTGTGATATTTCTTGTGACATTGTCTTGGATTGATATTTAACTTGCCTATCATTAAATTTGTGTGTGTGTGTATCCAGAACTTGTCTTTTCTCACATTATAAACTCAGCAGATTAAAAAGAGAGGATGTTGTACACTTCATTGGGTCACCACAGTATAACAAAGTCCTGATTAATAAGAATAGTCAATCCTGAGATGATCTACATATATTTAAGTTATAAGCTTAAACCCTTAAAAAAAAAAAAGTATATAAGCTTAAGTTATATAGCTTATAAGCTATAAGAAAGCTTATAATTATGTAAAAGATGGTAATTGGCTCTAACCCATCAATAATATGAAGTGTTAATTCAAATAATGCAACTACTTCAGGGGATTTTTTATTCGTATTAATCAGAATCTGGTTGTTTTGTATTCATCATGGGATCATGTATATATGGAATAAGTGAATAAATTATTAAGTCATTTAGATACTCAATTGAGTTGAGTCTAAATCTCAAAAAGTTATACTTTCTGCCTGCTTCCATGCCTAAGCAAGGAATACATAGAGTATGAAGAACTGAAAGAAACCTGGAAAGATGTACAAAAAGAATCAGAGAGAAGAAAGCAGACCATACAGAACTAATATACAGTTGTCTAAAGAAAAACAATTCTAGAAGATATCAAAATTCTGATTAATAATCTATTTTGATTGTGGAGGACATGATTATATTGAATGAGGTGGGAAATTATAGGTATGAAAAGCTACATAAAGATACCATATATAGCAGATATGTTGATTTTCTTATCAGTTTTGTTTTTAAATTTTAGGACATTGACAGTGATAAAGAGATGCAGTATGAGACACTGTTCAATTGTTAGTTGGCATATACATATATATACCTTAGAAATTAGCAAACACAACAAATCTGGGTATGACTTATTATTGTATTGATCATTTAGAACTAAGAAGGTGTTGAATTCAGGCAGATATTTAATAATGCAAATTAAAGTGAAAAGTATTTTGCATATACTTTCCAGCCCCCACCCCTCAGAAAACTGGCTATTAAACATTTACCAGCAAACTCCTGCAGTGATGCTTTAAAAAATATTTTTTTAAAAAACAAATAATTCTTTAAAAGACATTGAAGAGAATTCCAACAGGAAAAATAAAACATTAAATTTTATAAATACTTCTTGAGAAAGAAAAAAACACTAAACTACAGCTAACTTTATAAACTAATTTTTAAAAACCAACTTTATAAAACCTAATAAAAAACAATCTGCAATGCCTTTTAAAAAAACTTTCACACTTAGAAAATGTTAAATTATGGTGCCTCTAAAATGGTGTAAGTTGTAAAAAATTATGCAACTATTGGCATTTCCATCTGAGGAGAAAATTCCTTATCAGCATGTGCAATTATGAAAGGAAACAGCAAGAACTATGCTCTTCAAAAGCTTACTTATGATGATTAAATAGAGCATAATTTCAGTCCTCTTTGTATATTATTTTAAGGTTGATATTTGATTTCCATTCTATCTCAATTCATTCGGTCTTTCTGCTCTGCCAACAAAGCGTCAAAAGTGACAGCCATTTTTAAGATCAGGCTAACCAAATCCTAGGAATACTGAATTAGAAAACTAGTTCATTTTATCTTCAAAGATATAAAATTAAAATCACTAATCTAGGCTGCATTTGAACCAAGGACCCGGAAGTTAAAGATTCCATATCCTATTAACCATCAATCCCCCAGCAATTTTAAAACATAAAGCATTATCTGGGAGTCACCAGATTTTACTACTGCAAGAAGTGTATAGAGATTTGTTTATCTAAATAGTGTCCGTAGGTGGTTAGATGTGCAGATCTTTGGAAAATGCTAAGGGGCTGTTATGATGCTGCTTGAGCTATTTGACATACCAGTCAGACTTGTTCTACACTTCATTTTCATGTTAGACTAACTTCTCAGGAACCTGTTGTGTAGAGTAGAACCCTAGAATCATAGAATGAATGGACTGGAAGGGAATTTGAGAGATTATCTAATTCAATTCCTTCATTTCTCAGACAAGGAAACAAACAGAGGTACACTGATTTGCCCAAGTTTACAAAGGTAAGTGACAGAGACAGAATTCAAAACTAGCTCTTCTGATTACAAGTTTTATCCTCTTTTCAATACAGTGAGGAACATCCCTGAAAACTGGGGATAATAAACACAATTTATGGTATTCACAATTCTTTTAAAACTTTAAAATATTAAAAACAACAAATAAATAAACTCTGAGAATAAGTCCAAGAAAAAAAATTTTGTCTGAAGACCTTTCTGTCTCCCAAATTTGACCATCTTTTTATCTGTACTAAATCCTGTTTCCTATCCAATTTGGATCCTATCCAAATTTGGCCAAAAATAGTGATCGAGTGATAAATGGGTATTTTCACCAATAATTAACAATTCAAATGTTTATGAACTGTCTACTTCTGGACAGCTATGTGACAACTGCGAATAAGAGAAAAATGAAACAGTACCTGTCTTCAAGGAGCCTATACTTTGAGTAGAGGAGGGGAAAGAGGAATGTTATAGAATATTGATCTGTATTTTAAATTTAAAATATATTTAAATACTTTAAATAAGATAGAGGTAATTTGACAGAGGGACTAGCTAGAAAGGCTCACAAAATCGGTGGCTAGGGGAGCAAAGCCTTGAAGGAAGATAAGAATACTAAAAGGTAGAGAGCTGAGGAGGGAACACATTCCAAACATATTTATTGTTGATCTCCGAGTGATAGCTTAGTGTTGATTTGAGTGTGTTAACAGGCTAAGAATAAGTAAAACTGCAGGATTCAGGACTAAAATCCTAGAAGACATCTGCAATGCCTGAGGTTCCAAGAATAGACAGCCTATCTACATAATATTTATAGTAAAGCAAGACCTTCAGTGGGCCAGATCTTTAACCAAGAAGAAAATATCAAGTTACAGATTGGTACAAAAGAGCAGTTTAGGGTAAGAGACATGGTCAGAGAAGCAAGAAATTCAAAGATGTATTGTGGTTGTCCCTAGAACATTATTATATAAGGATAATTGCTTTAGTGTTGGAAGGGACTCCAGAAGCCATCCATTTCAACATCCTCATTTTACAAATAAGGAAATTAAATCTCAAAGACCTGCTAAATGTTACATAGACATTAAGTAGCAAAGCCTGGGTGATGTAATCTAAAATACAGTGTTCTAAATTATTGAGAGAATGTTACTGAAATCTTTATCTACAACTTTGACCATATTTGGGATCTTAATGTCCCAAGGTTTGAGAAAATTGTGTTTCCAGGAATTCACTAAAACAATTGCAGAGCATACTCAGAGCTTACCTATTTAGGGTTCAAGGGGGAAAGCACTGCATTTGGAGTCACATGACCTAGGTTAAACGCCAGGTTGCCACTTGACACCCATATAAAATTTTGCAAGAAAATTAATCTCTCTGGGCTTCAGATTCTTCAACTGTCAAATGAAAAGGCTAGGTTTCGTTCTAAAGCTGTGATTCTTTAATGTCCTGTAGTGGAGGTGTTGAGAGGAACCTCTTGATCTACTAGACTGAGGTGATCCTATGGAGCAAATATGCATTGGCCCTTTTCTAAGGAATCATCCAAGTGTAGCAGCTCAGATTAAAATCATATATGCAAAGTTGACTGTGAAAATGAATTCATAAGATTTATTCTCTCTTATACAATTGTCATGCTCCTGAGAACAACACCAAGAAACTATGCAATCACTAGGGCATAAGACCATGAGAAGGAAATGGAACAACCCAATAACCCCTCCCAAAACACTCCTCGTCTGAGCTGGGCAACACATCTGACCTGTTTTACTGTTCTGCTAACAAGTCTGTCACTTCCTGATCAGTTTAGAGAAGAAAGGAAGAAAGGTAGTTTGAGTCAAATCAAGTTAAAATCATACATTAAGGTCTCAATATCATCATCATCAATAACAACAACCACATTTACATAATGCTTACTATGTGTCACATGTTGTAAAAACCATGGGAAATATAAAGAGAGACAAAAACCCTCAAAAATCCTGCCCTCAAAGAGCTCATGTTCTCATGGGGTAGATGGTATGTAAACAACTATGTGCAAATACATAAATTCATACACACACACATAAATCCATATATATTTATAATATACACACATATTTATAATAGATTTTTATTTGATATTTAATAGATATTTCAATAGATATAATATATATTATAGAATACTACAAATATTTTATACATACATACACACACATATAAACTAAATTCTAAGTAATATCAGAGGGAAGGCTCTAGCTTTATAATGAGGTAGCCAGCTGACCAGATGTACTTTGAACCTGGTTATGACTTCAAGCCTTCAGGAGGAGAAATAGGATGTCACCTTAATTCATCTCTATTTCAAACATGGTTCTGGATGCCCCAGATTCTTCAGTTCTCAGAAAGTGTACTTTGTTAGATGAGATTAGGATAATAATACCAAGAAGTGATGGTAAACTCCCTGGGGATAGGGACTTAACTCTGGATCACAATATCTCTTTCTATCTGTCCCAATATCTTCCACATATAATGTTGGCAAATTGGCTCCTATTCCTTGGAATATGTGCAGTTGTTTCCTGCCTGATTCCAGGCAACCATTTAGAAGCATGGAGGCAGTTTACTTCTAGCTATGTGGACTCAAAGGCTTGCAATGAGAGATGACAAAGAGCTCTGCAGGAAGACAAGCCAAAAGAGCTAAAGGCCCTGAGGAGCCTCTTCAAAGAAGAAACAGCTTCTGGGGACAGTCTCTTAGATTAGATTCTCTAGGTGACCACATGTGACTATAAGGAAAGGAATATCATTCTATCAAAACCTTTCCTAGCCTGCTCCTTTCTAAAATCACATCTGGTCACCTAGAGTGCACAATCAAAAGATCCTAGCCAGAAGCTGTCTCTTATTTTAAAGGTCTTGGGTCAATAGCTCTTCCAGCTTAAAAGCCAATTAGGGCGTTCTTTGTCATATGCCATTAGCAAGTCCCCAAGTTATGATTGGCTGGAAATATTACCCTACTCCTATCCCCAAACTTTCATGTGATCGACTGAAACAAGACATGGAATGCTGACCTGATACAAGAAATGGTCCTTGTAGCCCAATTTAACCAAGTTATATTCATAATGAGTGTTTAAAGTGGAGATAGATGGCTGGGTGAGAGATGCTTAAGCTTTCATCAGTACAAAAGAGCAGGAAGGAAAAGAACATGGCAGAAACTTAATAATGATTACTGGTTGACTAGATGAAAGATGGAATAAAGAGAAATGATAGTAATACTGAGCTATAATAGACTAGAATGGGAAAAATATGCTAAGGGCATGTGCTATGCAATATGGTTCTAGACCTGATGCCACTAAAGAAATTCTCCCTTTTATGTCACCAGAAATCTTTGTTGGAAGACAGCCTGCTCATTAAAGGATTGTGGAATTACAGATTATAATTGGCAAGAATGTTATTAGTATAAAAAGATCCAAGAAGCCAGTTTTTAAAAAAGAAAACCATAATTTGCCCTTCACTTCAAATGGACTCTCATACTCTACAAGATTCTATGAAGGAAACATTGGAAAGTCCAACAGAAATCCATTAAATGCCCAACTGTATGCAAAGCAGAGTGTCAAGCTATGAATAAGGAATGCAGACAGAAAGAGAGGGCACAGGTGGAAAGAAAGGGAATGAGTTTATAAAGAAGAATTTGAGGAATAAGAGAGAACTACTGATCAGAGGGCTGAGGAAGATGATTCTTGAGCTGAGTCTTGAAGGAACCCAAGGCATCTCAGAGGGAATACATCCCAAACATGAGTCCTCCTCTAAATTTAATTTCTCAGGAACTTTAACAACCAAAATTAAAGTTGTCAATCTCTGAAAACAACATAGCAACATTCATATTATCAGAAGAGAACTGAACTGAGGGGGAGGGGGAGAAAGTTAACCAAGTTTTGATGAATTTGTTCTCTTAAAGGCTAAGGCAATGTTTACACACAATAAACTTTACAATAAATTACAAGACCAGATGGACCCCTGGAATGGCTACTGACAGAATTGGAACTACTAACGAAGGACCTTTTGCCTTTGCTGACATGAAAGAAATCATTCATATTAGATGGTAGAGTAGAGACCACTTCACCACATCAGTAAAAAGCTGACAAATATGAGATTTGGGTATGATCTAAATACCTGGATAGGACTCAAGAAATGAAAACAGCATAGCCAAAAATTATAGCCAAAAACAGAGAAGGGCTCAAATTTGCCAAATTTGCCACAATCCTACAACTTCCCTCATGAGTGTCCCTCTCCCCATGTCACCAAAATAAAAACATAAAAAGAATAGAAATTCACACAGGCCAAAAATAGATCAGCCAATCAGAGCTTTAGAACCAGAAGGAATTTGAGGTCATGCTGCCTAACCCCCTCATTTTACAGTTGAGAAAACTGAGGCCCATAAAGATGAAATAATTTGCCAGATATTAAATAAATAAGCCAGAATTGGGACTCAGATCCCCAAACTCCAAAGCCAATCTTCCTTCCCCTGAACTACGTGACTGTTTGATGAGGGGGAGGGGGATGAGAATAAATGTTCAATGTAGGAGCCAGATTCCTCCAACTGTAAGATGTTATCTCACCTTTATGTCAACAGAAGCACCTCTAAGAAACTGAGCACATCAAAAGAAGGCCATAGGAGAGATGAGTCAATACCCTCCCTGAGTTGTCAGTAGTTCACATGATGACTAAGAGCTTGCAAGAAGACTAGTCTGCATCATGGTCTGTCCAGCTCTGAGAGATTGCAAAAACTATGTGTATATTAGTTATTAAATGATAGGAGTGATAATATTCTTGAGGAAATCTACTTAGTAAAGACAAATGCAGTCTTCATTCACACCCATACCACCCTATTATTCCTTCCCCAAAAGTTTTCTCAAAACATCTTTTAACTCAAGAAAACTTCAGTTCAGCTCTGGGAAAAGGAATGTAAAGAGGTCCCCTCCTTTAACCCCAGCAGTTTAACACCTGTAAAAATCTTCCCAGCCTTTAATTTAATGACTTACCTAATGAGATAAATAACCCTCTTTGATATAGAGAAATAGCTTAGAGGAAGCCTACTCATACATCTTGAGGGGAAAAGGATTCCCTCTCCTTTCTCTCTTTGGAGATACCTAAAAGACCCCAGGTGGAGCTGGAGGAATCATCAGAGAGGTCACTTTACAACTCTGTTCCCTTCTTCCCCTCTACTTCACTCCATTCCCTTATCCCCATCCCTATCCAGCCTGATTTCCCTTCTCCAGTCAACACAGGTGAATTGGGGAGAAAGATTTATTTCAAGCTAGGCTTTGCCTTTCCTCACTGAGGGAAGTCTGAGGGGGAAAGGAGAAGAAGAGGAAGAGTGGGAGAATAGCAGAAAGGTAGAAACACCTTGGGGGAGGTAAGAGGAGAACTGGAACTGAGCCAAACTAGACTAGAGAGTTGTTGGAAGAAACATCCCGGTCCTTGGCGGCTGTCTCCACTACAGTATCAATTCTCACAGGCTCCTTTAGGGATTTGCCTGAACTAGGTAGTCACAGAGGGGATGATTCTAATTAGGAAAAACTTCCACTTAATAGCATCAAGTCACAGCTCTCTGGAAGACGGGAAAAGGAAAGGAAAGAGTTTGATGGAGAGGGTGAGGTCGCCTGGAGTCTGAAACCAGAGTCTTTAAGGATTTATAGATTGTGTGTTTTGCCCACAAGTTTGGTTCATAACTTGTTAACAGCCAGGGTGCTTTCACAGCCCAAGACCACCCACATTCGATAGCCTGATGCTGGAGTCCCTGTGTTGCCATTTTTAAATCCAGCTGCCTACAAACAAAGGGAATTAGATGTGACCCACAGAGCAGTTCTAGAGAGGCAACATGGGGGATATAGCAGTTCTTGTAAAAGACATTCCTATGTGTCCTCTATATGTCCTTGTGACTCTATGAACTCCTTCTTCAATAACATCATTGTATTGTCAGTTCATACCATTTTAATGATATTCATCAACATCATCATCATAAAATATTTATTGAGGCACCAACTGTTTACAAGATAATATACTAAGCAGTATTAGGGGTGAGACTGCACAATGAGTAGAGAGCCAGCCTTAGTAAGACAGAGAAATAGGTTCTAAATATGTGTCTCTGACACATATTGACTTTAGGACCCCTGACAAGTCAGTTAACCCCTTATTGCTCCAGGAAACTCCAAAAGGCTAAGCTTTACCAAAGAGGTGAAGATCTGAGCTGGTGAAGGGAGTTTCTTGTACACATGAAACCCTAAGTCCAATCCAGAAATAAAAAATGGTAGGTACAGCCTAAATGATGAAATTCAGATGAGTATTTCATGTTAAGCAACTAATAATCTTAGAAAGAGACAATGTGTGTGTGTGATATATATATATATACATATATATATATATATTATATATATAAAAGAGGTAGTGCTAATTCATTGTTATGAACAATGAAAATCTTTGAAAATAACAAGAAATTGATATGATAGCCAACGTAATGAAAGTAATCTTAATACAGTAAGGTTTCTAAGAATGAGTTATCAAAACAGAGATAAATATAAGGATTGTGGAAAATAATTGTACCCATCTAAGGGACCTTAACTTGAATTAATTAATAAAAACTAAGAAACACGTTTAATAGCAATGTTAAACAAATTGCTGCTAAAAAAAAAAAAAATCAAGAAAGGATTTTTTTTTTTAAATCCCCATCTGATTACATGTCTAATTGTATATGAAGCTATGCGAGGTTTTAGCCAATTTTGAGCCTAGCAGGCTTTGTTCAGTGAAATGTTCTATCAAAAAAAAAAAAAAAAAAGTGCTGTTGCTTAACACTTAAAAGATTTTGATTGATAGATAGATAAAGATATTCTGATGCCCAGGAATTCTAAGCTCTGGCTTTTTTTTTTAAGTCCTAACTAAAATCCCACCTTTTACAAGAAGGCTGTCCCTAAACCTCTTTATTCTAGTGCCTTCCCAATTATTTTCTGTTAATTATTTTCTATTTTTTTCAGAATATAGCTCCCTTTGAAATGTATTTGTTTTTATGTTAAATCCCCAAGTTGATTGTAAGCTCTTTGAAGACAGGGATTGTCTTTTGCCTCTTTTTGTGTCCCCAGTGTTTAGCACAGTATTTGACATACTGGAGACATTTGATAAATGTTTATTGATCAGTTGCTAAAAGTATAAGAGAAAAAATAGAATAAACTAATGAAAAACCTCTAAGTTAAGAACAGAAGATATGAAAGAAATTCCTGCTACTAATGTAGATCAGCTCTTTTCTCTTCAATTATATGATCTCAGAGAGTTAAGTAGTATGCTAAGAAGTTAAGGAATTTCCCCAAGATCACTCAGTCAGTATGTATCAAGGTTGGGACTTGAACTGAGATTCTCTAGGCTCTGAGGACCAGTCTCCATCTACATTCTGCCAGACCTACCTTATCTACAAAATGAGGATAATTGCCAGGCTATCTATCTTACTGTGTTGCTGTGAGAATTAAATGAATAAAAAGGGCTTTGAAAGCTTAAAGTCTTACATAATATGTGAGGTACAGAATGCTAACACATAAATAACCATCAAATTGAATTAGAGAGTATTATATAGTAGAAAGAACACTGAATCTGCAAGTCAGAAAACCTGGGTCTTGTCCCACCTCTGTCACTAACTAGCTGTGTAATGATAGGTAAATCACTTATCCTCTCAGACCATATATTTCTTCTATGAAATGAAGAGATTAGACTAAATCAAGCATCTTAAACTTTGTGTGTGTGTGCTATGGACCCTTTTAGCCAGCTGCTAAAGCCTAGGGATGCCTTCTCAGAATGATGTTTTTAAATACATAAGACAAAATACTTGAGATTACAAAAGAATGCAACGATATTGAAATAATTGTCACAATTTTTTTTTTAGATTTACAGGCTCTGGATTACATGATCTCTAAGATCACTTCCAATTCTAAAATTCTATATATTTTAGGTATGATTCCAGTTGCTGAGATGAATGTCACCACTCTCTATTAGCTTACATGGAGCTGTAAAATGTTTAAGAGTAAAAAATACTTACTATAGAAGAAAGTACAAATATATAGATAACTTGGATACTGTTGGTTCAAAAAATCCTTCATAAATTGAGTCTTAAGTTTTTGTCTGTTCATTTATAGTCACAAACATTCCAAAAATTTCAGCTTCAAATCTAATCAATATAAGCTCTTTGTGGGCAGGTACTGTTTCATTTGTCTTTGGATCTTCAGGAATTGGCCTATAGTATATACTTTTAAACAGTTTTAAAAATACTTTTTTAAAAAAGATCCTTATAATTAAGAGTTCTTATAGAGGCCTCCTATGAAGATAGAGGCATTCCTTGGTATATAGCAAAATCAAGTATTATCTGATTTCTTGGGCAAGTATAGTGATTCGAGAAGCAAATTATCCTGAAAGAGGATAGTTTTCATTTTTTAATAAAGGAGAATAAATATTTTCAGAAACAGATCAGAGAATATAGTTAAAGGTGGAAAGAGTATCTAATCTGATTATGACATGTATTACAGGTTTAACACTGAATTTGCTCATCTTAACATCAGCTATATTATTTATGCCCCACCATGTTTTAGGAAGTTAACAGTTCTATGTTTCTCAAATGTGATCATAGGTTAAGATTACTAGAGTTTTAGAATTGCAAGACATTCAAAGTTCTAAGGTTGTGAGATCTCTCTTATTTTATTAATGTTCAGAACAATCTTTTGGTTTTGTGTTTGATTTTTTGGTTTGTTTGTTTTTGTGACTGGGTCTAACTCTCTAGCTCAAGCTGGAAGTGAAACAGCCACTTATAGTCCATCCCATTATTGATGGATTAGAAAGTTTTGACCTACTCCATTTCCATCTTCAATCAATTCCCCCATCTTTAAGCAGTCTGATGATGGCTCCTTCTCCCTGGGAGGACAATACAGGCAACATCCATCAGCTTTGGTTCTACTACAGTTCAGAACACTCCAACCCAAGTGCTCCCCAACTGAAATGCTCCAAGAGCATCACCTTCCTCAGGAGCAAGGGATAATAGGAATATACCAACATGATCAACAGAACAAAATCTTCTACTATGTCATTTTAAATTTTAGCTGGCCATTTTGCTTACCGATGAAATTGACCACCTTAACTTGATATTAGCCAATTCTAAATTTTTGGCAAAATATGTAAACCATGGTTCATATAAGACTCTACCAATGGGACAGTGATTAGCTTATAAAGGCCAGCCTTTTCCATACTGCATTCCTGCAAAAGCTATTTTTTGTCTGCAAAAATTTATGCATCTAAAGGCTGGTGCTCATTGCTTCTCAGAACCATAGTTTTTTCAGTGTGTTTGATCTAAACAATAATAACAAACACATTAAAAAAAAAAACTATCATTTCTGATTACTATATTTCAGGTTTCTCTCTCTGCTTGATGCTCCCCATTAGTCATGAGAACAATGTGGCTATCTTCCCTTAAAATATTCTTCCAGTGCTTCTTGGCACTAATTAGCTGTGTCTTCTTTGGGTCTCAATTGCCTCATCTGTAAAAAAAGGAGACAAGTAAATGTTATACAAGATTCCTTCTAGCTCTGAAACTAAGTTCTCTTTCTAGTTCTGAAATTATCCAAGTATTAAATTCTTTGGACTTGCAGTGCATTTCATTTTATCTTATAGCTGATCGATTCTATACATTCTAAAATTATAGAACTCTTGACAGGAGTCAAGAGAGCTGAATTCCAATCCAAGCTTCAGTGCTTACTAAATGTCCCATCCTAAGTAAGTCACACCCTGAGCCTCAGTTTCCTATTTTTTTAAATAACAATAATGCTTACACAAACTATCTCACAGGATCATGAAGAAGTAATTTTATAAAGTTAGGTTATTTGTATTAGGAAACAAGAACCGAGAGGTTTGTGATTTTTCCTAATATTACAGTGCCAGTGGAGAGTTTAGAACTAGGTCAATTGACTCCTAGGCTCACATTCTTTCTGATTTATACCTTTAGCCTAAAACAATTGTGTTGCATGAAGCTTCTCTTCAATGCCGATTCTATGGATATATTCTAAGAGCTTAAATTCAGAAGGAGCATCTTGCCATTTAATGTCAAGGATTTGCAGGGGATGGTATGGAGGCTCAGTTCTTATAAGCTTTTTTATTTCATTGAAGATTTGAGAGGCAAAAAAAGTGGGGTATGAGTAATTGAGCAGGAGGGGGAAGAGAAGAGAAAGAATAATATTTCTCTTTTATTTATCCACCTTCCTCTTTTCAAATCAAGCCTGACCACATAATACCCAAACCTATCACTGCTTTCCTTCTACCTCCCAATCCCCAAATCTAACTGATAAACAAACAAACAAATAAATAGGGATGAGAATGCAAAATAGGAAGAAGGAAGGAAATTTACATGATAAACTATATTATGTATTTAAAAGGAACATAATAGGTTTACAGTTTTATGTGCAATCTTTTTTATTATGCTATTATACTATTTTCCTTCTTTTCATAAATTTTAGTTTGCCCCACTTCTTCAGAGTGGGTAAAAACTATTGTTAAATAAACCTCATTACCAAACAGAATTATTTTGAAACTGTCCAAATAGAAGAATGAGCAAATGAACACTTTATATAACTTCATTTTTTTGATAAGAGTTGGATATGCTGGCCTAGTCTTTAAGTTTTCCCAAAGGACTTGCTCTAGCATTGCAATCTGGTTTTCTACTTCTATATTACTAGTCACAGCACAAAATTAAGTATTGTAAGTGAAGATTTACAATACATTTTTTACAATTCCTTTTTTAGCGGAACTCTGCTGTGAACTCTTGCTTCTGTCTTTCTCTTCATTTCACTTCCTCTTGACTTAATCTCTTCTCCTAACACCTTTGACTCCAATCTCAAATGAAGAGGTGACCATTCTCCTTCAACCACTCTATAGATATCTTTGATCCTATCCCCTACCTTCTCTTTCAGCAGATTGTCCCTATAATCATTCTCCTCATTCCTCATTTTCCCTATTAGTCCTTCCTCTGTTGTCAACCAAGTCCCTCAAATCTTCCTCATCCTTAAAAATCACTTTGCAAACCCTACCGTCACCTCAAGCTATCTTCCTGTGTCAAAGTCCCCTTTCTCAGTCAACCCCTAAGAAAAAAAATTGCTTGCATTCATTGTCTTCCATTTGTCTCCTCTCACTCTCTCTTAAAACTCTGCAATATTGCTTCCAACCTCATCATTCAATTGAAATCACTCTCTCTCCAAAGTTACTATTCATTGCCTTACCATTCATCCCTGGAACTAATGGCCTTTCTCAATCATGATTGACATTTGTTTACCATTTGCCACTACTGGCACTATTTAGTCATTGACCACTTAGTTACCAAATCTCATCCTGGATTCTCATGATATTGCTCTCCTTCTCTGTGTGTGTGTGTGTGTGTGTATCTCTCTGTCTCTCTCTCTGTCTGTCTGTCTGTCACTCTGTGTGTGTGTGTATCTCTTTCTGTCTCTCTGTCTGTCTGTCACTCTGTGTGTGTGTGTGTGTGTATGTGTGTGTGTGTGTGTATGTGTATCTCTGCCTCTCTTTGTCTCCGCCTTTCTGTCTCTGTCTCTCTCATTCTCCTGCCTATCAGAACACACTATACCATTCTACCCCTTCATCTAAACTTTTTTTCATGGCTCAACTCAAGTATATATGAAGTTTCATCTTAACCTCCATCACCTATTAGTTTCATATATCTATATGGGTACATGATGTCTCACCTCACTAGATTGTAAGCTACTTAAGGGCAAAAATTGCTCCACTTTTGTCTTTATATCTCATCACCTAGGCAGTCTTAATAAATCCCTGATGATTTGAATTGATTGATTTCTAGACTAGAGATAACCAGAAGCCATAAAGTACTAAGGACAGATAAATAGAAATATGTATAGAATGATTATGTGTGTTTGTGTAAGTATGTGTTTTTATACACACATATATTTGTATCTAGTAGTAAGCCATCTCTATGGCTGGGGAGAGAAGAAAAAAAGGAGGGAAGAGAAAAAAATTCACATGATTAAACTGTATTATAGATTTTAAAGGAATATCAATTTGTATATATAATAGATTTGCAGTTTTATGTGCAATCTTTTTTATTATGCTGTTATGGAAATGCTTTATTTATCACCTAAATTAAAAATAAGATAAATAAAATTTTAAAAGACTGATAAATTATTTAACATATATAGGACTGCTTGCCATCTTGGAGGAGGGGGTGAGGTAGAGGGGAGGAAGAAATTGAAACATAAGCGAGTGCAAGGGATAATGTTGTAAAAAATTACCCTGGCATGGATTCTGTCAATACAAAGTTATTATTAAATAAAATAAAATTAAAATAAAAAAAAAAGACTGATAAATTGCTAATTTAGGTAAAATGATCAATTAAACTTTAATTTAAATGGTTATTTAATCAAAAGAGGTGAAAAGGCACTTTCATTATTGAAAATGGTAAACTTAAGAAAAAGTGGGCTAATGGAAAGACTGCTAGAATTAAGAGTCAAAGGATCTGGATTCAAATCTTGATATCATTTCCTCATCTATAAAATGAAGTTTGGGGACTAGCTGACCTCTAAGGTCCCTTCAAGCTCTAAATTTCTGGCCCCATCTGCTTCTAGAAAGAGGACTGTGGGAACTGAATTTGGATTGCAACATAGATTGTCACTTTTTTTGTTGTTTGCTTGAGTTTTGTTTTCTTTCTTTTCTTTTTTCTTATTGATCTTATTTTTCTTGTGCAGCACGATAAATATTGAAATATGTATAGAAGAATTGCACATGTTTAACATATATTGATTACTTGCCATCTAGGAGGGGGTGAGGGAAGGAAGGGAAAAAATTTGGAATACAAAGTTTTGCAAGGGTAAATGTTGAAAATTATTTATGCATGTTTTGAAAATAAAAAGCTTTAATATATTAAACAAATGAATGAATTTCTGGCCCTGTTATTCTAGTACTTACAGGGCAAGATAAGATGATAGATGGATGGCAGAAATGTTCAGTTACCTTAAATATTCCAGATTTCAAACAAAGTGGTCAGTTTGCTGTTCTCCCTCTACAACAATCCATCTCCTGCCTCTAAACTGGTTATCTCCCATGCCAGGATAATTCTTCCTCAACTCCACCTCTTCTAATTTTTGGCACGATTGAAATGTCATCTCAGGTCTTTCCTAATTCTCCATTCCCACTCCAGTTGCTTGGGATCCCCTCCATCCCAATCTGCAAATTATTTTGTAAATAATTGCATTTACTTACCTATGTGAGGTTTCTCAATAAAATACAAGCTTCACTATTTTTCGTCGGTATTCCTATGTGCTTTGCACATAGTTGGAGCTTAATAAATTGTTGTTGAATTATTGAATTGAACCGAATCAGTAACACTAAACCTTTTGGCATTTCAAATTCTACATATATACTCAGCAACCTTTAATGGTGTTAAAACGGAGAAATAAATAAGTAAAGAAAGAGAGAGAAATAAGCATTTATGTAATATCTACTACTTACCAGGCACTGTATTAAACACTTTACAAATATTACCTCATTTGATCCTTCCAATAGTACTGTTAGGATTCCCATTTTACAGTTGAGGAAACTGAGGTAAACAGGGGTTAAGTGACTTGCCCAGGGTCACACATAGCTAATAAATATCTGAGGCTATATTTGAACTTAAGTTTTCCTAATTACAGGCTCAGCATTCTGTTCAGTGCACCATCTAGCTGCCTCAAATAAGTGATTTTCTTCAGTTACTAAATACCAGTGTTTTAGCCCTTTATATTTCTGTACCATGCTCATCTTCTGCTTCTAGTTCTCCTCACTCACCCTTCTCTCTCTTTTGGTACCCAGAGTTCCACCCTCCAGCCTTTCTCTCACTCTTCCTCACTTCCCTCACCCCACTTTAACAAGCCAATACTATCTCCTATTTTAAAACTTTCTCTAAGGGAAAGGTCTGACATTCAGTATTTACAATTAGTTTATATCTGTCATATGGTGCATTTGAAAGAACGTTATCTCCACCCCACCCCACCCCCACTCTCATCCACTGCGCATCTGCATTTTAAGTCTTATCTTCCAGAATTGCATTGTTCTCCATTGAAGGAATTTCAGGCATTTTGCATTGTCCCCCATTGAAGGAATTTCAGGCATTAACATGCTAGTGAGATAGATATTTGGAAGGTCAAGAGGCCTTTCTCCTTTCCTTTGATTCCAACTCTATTGGCTTCTTATTCTGTCTGCTCTCAAGGTTGGTTTCCCTTTCAACTGAGATAGAGCCCAGGGATACCAAAAGGTAAGAACTAGCTCAAAGAACAAAAACTGACTTCAGTCATATGAGGAAAAATGAAAGAATCCTGATGAGAACTTAGAATGAAAAGAGATTAGGAGACTTGTTGCATGAAAATCAGTTCATTTAAATGTAAACCATTACTGAACAAGTTTAGTTGTTGCTATTGATATTTAATGTTAAGTTTCAAATAACACATTTAACATTTTTTTTAATTCCGTCATGAGTATAAGAGATATAGAAATGAAATCATGAATTTGGTTTTTGGGGTTCATGGGTTCTTAGAATGAGATCTGGAAGGAAGCCTCATTTTCCAGATGGGAAAACTGAGAAGTTGAATGACTTGCCCAAGGCCACATAGGTAGTGAGTGGCTGAGCAAATACTGGAACTCCGCTCTTCTGACTGACTCCATGTTTGTCACTCTTTTTCACTAAACTAATCTGTAAAACTAATTTCATTGCTAAGCCATAGATCTGAGCAAGTTGTCAAAGATACCTGGTGATGTTCTTCACCAACTGTGTTAATTCCAACTTTCAAGGCCATTGTTATAATTAAATTTGAGGTGGGATGAGGTCATATGATAAAGCATCAATTCTAACAAAATCTGACACAGCACCTAGAATAGCCTTAAGACCTTTGTAAACTTCACAGGGCATCTAAACATACTTAGCCATGGTACTGATCTATGAAAAATGTCAAGCAAAATTGTAAATTCGATGAATCCAGATTATTATGCTAGTGCATTGGATACACAACATACTATTTCTTTTCAATTTATTTGATTTGATTTATTCAGAACATAAAAAAATAAATAAATAAGACAAGGATTTCCATATATAAAGTAGAATAGAAAATGAAGATTGCACATGAAGCTGTAAATTTGTATTACATACATACAATACAATATTTCTTCTGTTGACTCCATAACAGTTTAATGCAATTCAACATATCAAGCGTCAATGATCAGAGAGAGACTTGGGCATTAGCATGCAAGGTAAATGGTAAACACAGTTTGCTTGATTCCTCCTGTATTCCCTCATTTGCTATCAAGTCCAGCCAAGGAAAGTTTTAATTATTGCCCATTTACCCAATATCTCTTCTACCTAGAGGCCCAGATTTCCTTATTAGGGACAAATTCATGTATTTAACAGTCTCTGAGGGCAATGGAAAGGATTGGTAGGTGTGAGCAAACTACAATATATAAGCCATGAAAAACTTAGAAATTAAAATGAGGAGTAAAATGAAGGAGATGTATTGATGAGGTCTAGGTTTGAGTTGCATTACTCATAGAAAGACAAGGGATGGCAAGTGAATAGACACTAGACTTGCCCTCATGAAATCAGGAGGGGGCAAGGCTTCCCCCCCCCCACACATCAGATGGATATCTATTGGTAAACTTATGGAAGAACATAGAAATATCACAATCTGGGTAGAGTTAGTTTATAATCTGCATCATGTGAGACCATTTATAAATGCAAAAAGATCACCAATCCATTTGAAGAGTTGATAAACAATTCTACTGGTTATGATGTTCCCTTTTATAAGTCATTTCCCACTTACTTTACAATTTTTCCTTAATTGATATCAAAGCCAGGAGGTTTCTTTGCTTTTAGGTTAGTCTTCTATAGCCCTCAAATTAATAGTTGACCTTTTAGCAGAGTGAGTAAGTCAGAACTTCAATAAATTTCAGAGCTAAGGGGAAGAGGCCATATTTATTCTGGTAAATTTGCCTCTTTTAAAAATAAATTTTTTTTTACAGTCAAAGGTTCTGATAAAGGCCTCATTTCCAAAAAATATAAAGAATTGACTCTAATTTATAGGAAATCAAGCCATTCTCCAATTGATAAATGATCAAAGGATATGAACAATTCTCAGATGAAGAAATTGAAACTATTTCTAGCCACATAAAAAGATGCTCCAAGTCATTATCAATCAGAGAAATGCAAAGTAAGATAATTCTGAGATACCACTACACATCTGTCAGATTGGCTAGAATGGTAGCAAAAGATAATATACAATGTTAGAGGGGATGTGGGAAAACAGGGACTCTGCTACATTGTTGGTGGAATTGTGAATACATTCAACCATTCTGGAGAGCAATTTAGAACTCTGCTCAAAAAGTTATCAAACTGTGCAGACCCTTTGATCCAGCAGTGTTATTACTGGGCTTATATCCCAAAAGAAGGGAAAGGGGCCTGTATATGCACGAATGTTTATGGCAGCCCTTTTAGTAATGTCCAGAAACTGGAAATTGAGTGGATGCCCATCAATTGGAGAATGGCTGAATAAATTGTGGTATATGAATGTTATGGAATATTATTGTTCTGTAAGAAATGACCAGCAGGATGATTTCAAAGAGGACTGGTGAGATTTACATGAACTGATGCTAAGTGAAATGAGCAGGACCAGAAGATCATTCTATATGATGATCAATTCTGATGGACGTGGCCTTCTTCAACAATGAGACGAACCAAATCAGTTCCAATAGAGCAGTAATGAATTAAACCAGCTACATGCAGCAAAAGAACTCTGGGAGATGACTATGACCCACTTCATAGAATTCCCAATCCCTCTATGTCCGCCTGCATTTTTGATTTCCTTCACAGGCTAATTGTACACTATTTCAAAGTCCAATTCTTTGTGTACAGCAAAATAACAGTTTGGACATATATACATATATTATATTTAATTTATACTTTAACATATTTAACATGTATTGGTCAACCTGCCATGTTGGGGAAGGAGTAGGGGGAAGGAAGGGAAAAGTGGGAACAAAAGGTTTTGCAATTGTCAATGCTGAAAAATTACCCATGCTATATCTTGTAAATAAAAAGCTATAATAAATAAATAAATGATTTTATTTTCATTGAGGAACAAACATTCCCATAATACTATCAATAAAAAGATGTTTGCACATGAAAGGGCAAATCTACCACGGACAACTTGCTATTCCCTCTAAACAGATAACGAAGTTATCAATTTTTTTTCCCTTTTTTCTTCCCTTTCCTGTCCACCTCACAGGTAGCTACTATTAGATGCACACATACACATATATGCCATTAGACACAAATGATATTTATAATATATATATATACAAATATATTTTACAGACATATATGTGTGTATATATATATATATATATATATATATATACATATACTTATTTATTTATTTTATTTTTATTCTATTTATCAGTTCTTTCTCTGGATGCAGATAGCTTCTCACTTCATATGTCCTTTATTTTTAATTTGCATATTTATAACAGTCTAAATGACCTAGTTGTTCAAAATCATTCTTAAAACATTATTGCTGTTACTATATATGATGTTCTCTTGGTTCTACTCACTTTGCTCTTCAAAGAATATTCACGACAGCTTCCAAAGGAGCTGATTCTAGAACAGTTCTAAATAGTTGAGACAATTTCTAATATGCCTTTTTCCACTTTCTCAATATTTCAGTAATGTGCTATTTTATCAGTATTAAGAACTCCTTTCCTCAATGCAGATTACAATTCCTCTAGACTTAGTTAATCTTTACAGGATAGAATTTTACAGAAGAGTATGCTGAGATCCAGAAAACATCTTACATCGTAAGGTAACAGACATTGAAGCTCAGGTCCCATTTCTCTCAATGCAGTGTTTTTGCCACTGCAGCATGCCCCATATCATGAATTGATATTGTTCCCCAAAGATAAATTGGTTGTCATTCTTCTGGTTTTCTGTCATTCTAAACTTAAGCTGACTGTTGGATAGTAGATAAACATATAGTCTAAACTAGAAGTTTTTCCACTTTGGTAAGACCCACCAGATCTCAAAAGGACAGCAAGATCCAGTGGATACAGTGAACAGAGCACCAGGCCTGATTCCAGAATCAGGAAGACCTGAATTCAAATATGACCTTAAATAGTAGCCATGTAACTCTAGGCAAGTCACCCTTTTCTCAGTTCCTCATCTGTAAAAAATAAGCCAGAAAGGAAATAGCAAATCATTTTACTATATTTATCAAGAGAATCCCAAATAGGGTCACAAAGAGTCAGACACTACTGAATGACTAAACAACAACAACCACATCTCACATCCTATTACTGGCAAAGCTTTTAAGAAACTAGAATGATGTACAGGCCACAAGGCAAAGATAAGCAATATATCTTCTACTGGAATATTATTTTTTCAAATACACATATTTTTGACACCAGAAAATTTCCATTTTCTATAGCATATAGATATTTATTTTGTGATAAATCAAGGTGTCTCTACCTCAATATCTCAAACCCTCAGGTGGACAATAAAGTCTAGGGGGAACAATTTTAAAATGCAGGGAGACAGACTTTCTAAACTTTGCCTAAGGCACAGAAATATTTTATCTCAGTTCAGAATTCCAGTGGCTTTTAAAAATTTCAAATCTATTTAAACCTTTTTCTCTAGGGAAGATGATGCTTTTGCTCTGCTTCTTGAAAAAGTTTATTTTCTTTCTTTTTTGGGAAACATTTTATTTTCTACCTTTTAGGTACTCTTTGTCCTAGCCCTTTTCAGCTAGTAGTATTATGGTCAGTTAATTTGGCTGCCTATAAAATATTAATAATAACGATGAAATCCTGTGGGCCTCCCAAGTTCAACATGTCCAATACAGAACTAATTATCTTCTCCCCTAAAAATTATACCTTCTATAAATTTCTGTATTTTTGTTGAAGCTAATATCATCATTGCAGTCATCCTGGTCTATACCTTGGAATCATCCTTGCTCTTCTTTTTCTTAGTCCTTACTCCTTTCCCATTCCCCATAAAAAAATCAATAGCCATGTCTTGTTGATTTTATTTTCAGAACATCTCTCATCCATGTTCCCTTCTGTCTCCTCACTGGACCACCACCCTGCTTCAGTCCATCATCACCTCTCACTCAAACAACTATAATAATCTTCTAATGTATGATCCTACTTCCTGTCTCCTCTCTCCCCTGCTCTGCCTACAATCTGTCCTCCATGCATCTGCCAAAATAATCTCCCAAGAGCATGTCACTCCCCTTCCTCAGGAATCATCATTGGCTGTAGGACAGAACACAAAATTATTAATTTAACATTTAAAGGACTTTTCATTATGACTTCAGCCTATCTTTCCATATTTGTTTCACATTATTTCCCTTGACACTCTACATTCCAACCAAACTGTTCCTCAGGATGAACTTTCCATTTTTTATTTCTTTTCCTTAAATGGCTAGTTCTTCACATATTATCTGCACTCCCTCCTCACTTTCAGTGCTCATAGGTCTTCAGCTTGGCTACTATATGACATTTCTTGATATCCCAGTTTTAGTTCTCTCTCTCTTCAAACTGTCTTGCATTTATTTAGCATGCTATATCAGTCACCCATTGCATTCTGGGCCATTGCCTGTTATCCTGATTTTTGCATATCATTGGGCTTCAATGATTTTGCAGGAGAGAGGGAGGCTGAAAACTTTATGCAGCTCTGACTCATTTAAACCCAATTCACATGTCAAGACATTACCTATGATATCATTGGTCCTCTTCAAAAATGAAGGATGAGCAACAACAATAATCTCCTTGAATCCTTTAATTTTTTGTCTGGATGCATGGAACACTTGGCAAAGATTCACTTAAATTGAATCTAGCTGCTCCAAGTCATTATTAATCAGAGAAATGCAAATTAAGACAACTCTGAGATACCACTACACACCTGTCAGACTGCCTAGAATGACAGGGAAAGATAATGCAGAATGTTGGAGGGGATGTGGGAAAACAGGGACACTGATACACTGTTGGTGGAATTGTGAACACATCCAGCCATTCTGGAGAGCAATTTGGAACTATGCTCAAAAAGTTATCAAACTGTGCATATCCTTTGATCCAGCAGTGCTACTACTGGGCTTATATCCCAAAGAGATACTAAAGAAGGGAAAGGGACCTGTATGTGCCAAAATGTTTGTGGCATCCCTGTTTGTAGTGGCCAGAAACTGGAAACTGAGTGGATGCCCATCAATTGGAGAATGGCTGAATAAATTGTGGTATGTGAATATTATGGAATATTATTGTTCAGTAAGAAATGACCAGCAGGATGATTTCAGAAAGCCCTGGAGAGACTTACATGAACTGATGCTGAGTGAAATGAGCAGGACCAGGAGATCATTATATACTTCAACAACATTACTATATGATGATCAATTCTCATGGATGTAGCTTCTTCAGCAATGAGATGAACCAAATCAGTTCCAATAGAGCAGTAATGTACTGAACCAGCTACACCCAGGGAAAGAACTCTGGGAAATGACTATGAACCATTACATAGAATTCCCAATCCCTCTATTTTTGTCCACCTGCATTTTTGATTTCCTTCACAGGCTAATAGTATACTATTTCAAAGTCCAATTCTCTTTGTACAGCAGAATAACTGTTTGGACACATATACTTATATTGTATTTAATTTATACTTTAACATATTTAACATGTATTGGTCAACCTGCCATCTGGGGGAGGAGATAGGGGGAAGGAGGGAAAAAATTGGAACAAAAGGTTTGGCAATTGTCAATGCTGAAAAATTACCCATGCATATATCTTGTAAATAAAAAGGTATAATAAAAAAAATAATAAATTGAATCTAGCTTCACCAACTCTGCCACCATTTTATTTGTAACCTTCCTTAACCACCTGTGTCCACTTAAGGTAACCATTCATTTAATCACAAAATTTATGTTAGACTAGTCATCCATTTAAAGATCAAGTACTTCTTTCTAAAGTCTACTTACCTTTTCAGATACTTTTACATTTTGTGGGTACCAGAGCAGAACTCAGTTTATCCATCTCCCAGAATCCCTAATTAGTCCTTTTTTGTTATTCTAAGTACAAAATACACTTCTAAGTTCCTTATAGCTGAGCTTTCCATCTCAATCAGCCCATTTTGGGTTTTCTTCACTTCTTCTTTTCTTCCTGTCTGCCCTTTCCTGACCCTACAATCCCACCAAATGTTTTCTTCACGATCCCATCTTTTGCCATCACATAGAAGCCTAGGATTACTTGACTTAAAACTAGAAGAGACATTAAAAGTCATTTGGTCCAAGCCTTTTATCTTACAGATGAAGAAGTAGATGTTCAAAGTCTTGGATGTTCAAAGAGGTAAAAACCAACTGTATGAGGTGACATAGATTCTAAGTAAGAAAGGCAGGTCACAGAATCATAGACTTTCAGATATGGAAGGGATCTCTATTGTTATCTATACCAGAACATACTTGAAAATGAAGTCTCTCTGAAACATATTCTACAAGCATTTGTCTAACCTCTGATGACTTCCATTAAGGGGGAATCCATAACTTTCTGAGCTATCCCATTTCACTTTAGAATGGTTCTAATCCTTATCTTCCTCCTCCTCCTCCTCATCATCATCATCATTATCTCTAAGACATTTATTAAGTGCTTATTATTGCCGGGCCCAGGGACACAAAGACAAAAGTGAAACAGTCCCTGCCTTCAAGAAGCTTGCATTCTGAGGGGGAGACAATATACTTACATACATACATGCATATATACATACACACAGAGAGACATGTGTGTGTGTATGTGTAACAAGTAATTACAATAATTATCTTGTTTTAAGTTTAGAGATAATATAATGGTCCCTAAGAGCCACTGAATTCTCTCCTCTATGATTTGAGTGCATTTACTTTAGATGAAAATGTATGAGTATAAGCACAATTGCTCCAAGCTCCAAGTCAGGAAAATTCCTCACAATTAGGCAGAGGTTTGGCTCTCTACCTTAATTTACATTTATTTCTATATCTAGTTAACCACTGGCCTCTTTGTGGTCCAGGCAAGATTCAGGTTGCCAGAAAAGTTTGGGTCATGAAGCAGTAGATTATATTACAGTGTCTGTGGAAATAGAGGCACCAGGAGGGGAAGTTGGGAAAAGATCAGCTTTTTTTCTTGGTACTTTTCTTAATCCTTGAATAAATGGATATGACTGATGGCATCAAACCAAGTCTTTTCCTACTGCAAGATACCTATAAAACCAATGGTCCTTCATGATATGTCCCTTCTTGGCCACATATTGGTCCTACTTTATCTTTATTCTTTTGCTAGTTTCCCCTGGGTTGCCAGTTCTCTCTGGTTCAGTTCTGTATTACTTTTCCACCCTTCCTTCTGCTTCCAGTCTCAGAATCTATCTTGTTCTGAAATGAGGCATAACCAAGTCTCACACAATGCTTTTGCTTGATTCAAGAAGTTCTATTCAGAGTTGGGCCTTATTTACAAAATCTGATTGAGACTGATCTACCCAAGTAGCTTTCTCACCTAAGAAAGGTAATCACTTTAAAGTGAAAAGGAAAAATCAATGAAACTGTACTTTGCCCTTTTCCTCCACCCTATTTTAATCTTTTCTCTTCTCAATAAGTCTACTGGGATGTGTTTGTCAAATTCCATGGTCCCAAATCTTATAAAGCTCTTTAGTAACGTGGGGAAATTCTGTAATATCTTTTTTGAAAGCTTTCCCCTGTGCTTGGTTTTAAATGATCTTGGAGAAAGTCTATGTGGCACAATATGATAATTAGTATTTTTCCTTTCTCTTCACTACAATTCTGATCTTAAGAGAGTTTTGTCTCTTCTCAAATTGGAGGAGAAAAGAGTTCCATGGAGGCTGAAAGATATTGGACTTCCCATCAGAGTGCTCACATCATCCTCTGATAGGCTAATTGCCACAGTGGTGTATTTATTGGAAGTTAAGGACTGAGAGGTCAACAAAGAAACTACACCTAGCCTAAGGGAAACTTCTTAAACACTCCCCAAATTGGAAAATAAAAAACTTCTAACAACTAAGAGCTGTACTCATTAAGCTTTAACTGACTTTCTTCTGGTCTATATTTGTAATTGTGATTTGAGGGGATATTTTATACCAACTTTTCTTACCACGCTGATTTAATAAATACTCTTTCTTAAAAGCTTAAGGCTGGCCAACTAAAATGGTTCTCAACTGATAATTTTGAAGTTAAAAGAGGAAGTACGCAGGTAAAGGCTCAAGCTGATAGCATCAGAGGTACCCCTAAAATCCTATTGGGGAGATGCTGTCTTATTTCAGGACCCCAAAATCAGTAAATGAAAATGAGAGTAAGGAAAAGCATCCTCGAGCTTATGTGGGTTACATATGGAGCATCATCTGGGATAAACAATTGTACATACAAGATTTATATATAGTAGAACAAATGTAGAGGATAGCATATCAGACCTGAAGTTACGAAAACCTGAGATGAAATACTAGCTGTGTGATCTTGGGCAAGTCACTTCACTTTTCCTCAGATTCTTCAACTGTAAACATGGTAATAATAATAGCATCTGTCTCATAGAGCCGTTGTGAAGATCAAATGAAATAGTATTTGTTAAGTGCTATAATATATAATACAATATAATATAATATATATAACAACTATACAAACAATAGGTAGTAGCAGTAAGAGTAAGAGTAGTAGGAGTGGTGGTGGTGATGTTAATACTGATAGTGATAATAGTAATAGTGGTGGTGATAATAGTAGTAGTTGTGATAGTGGTAATAGTAGTAGTAGTAATAGAAGTAGCAGTAATGGTGGTGGTGGTGATAGTAGTAGTATAATAGTAGTAGTAGTAGTAGTAATAGTAATATCCTTATAATAGAGGCAGGATTCAAATCCAGGTCACAGAATCAGACTTTCTCTGTTGTTATCTACACCAGAACACACCTGAAAATGAAGCTTCTCTGCAACATACTTGACAAATATTTGTCTTAACTACCTCCATTGAGAGAAACTAATCTTTCTTCTCCTGCTCCTGATTTTTTTTTTCTCTTCCTCTTATCTCCTTCTCCTTCTCCTCCTTCTTTCCTCCTCCTCCTCCTCCTTTTTTTCTTCCTCCACCTTCTTTTCCTCATCCTCCTCCTCCTGCTCCTCCTCCTTCATTTCCTCCTCCTCCTTCTCATCTTCTCTAAGGCATTTATTAAGTCCTTGCTATTGTCAAGTCCAGGGATACAGAAATAAAACTGAAACTGTCATTCCCCTCAAGAAACTCAAGACCAGAGATTCCAAAAGGTAGAAAGTGACAAAGATAAAGAGGAATAGCCACTACAAAGGCATAGTTGTGTATGAGGAACAAGAAGACCAATATAGTTTAACTATAGATTGCATGCAGAGGAATAAAATATAAAAATAACAGAAAGGTAAGAAAAGGAAAATGCTGTAAATCCCAAACAGAGAACTTTATATTTGATCATAGAGATGATAGGGAACTACTAAAGTTTACTGAATAGGATAGTGTAACCTACAGGCAACTAGGTAGAGGATGGACTAAAATGGGTAGAGCCTTGAGGCAGGGAGATAATTTAAGAGTCTATTGCAACAGCCCCAGCAAAAGGTAATGAGGTTCTAGACTAAGCAGATAGTATTGTGACTGGAGAAAAGAGATCATAAAGGAGAGATTTATTCAAGGATAACTTTTTCTTTCATGAAACATAAATTTGCCTACTTTTAACTCCCATCCACTGTTGCTAATTCTGCCCTCTGGGATCAAGCAGAACAATTTCTCTTACATTTCATAATTCCTCAACCTCTTGAAGACAGCTATACTTTTAACTATTAATAATACCTAACACTTATATACATTGTGCTAAGCTCTCAGCATTTTATACAATTATCATTTTATTTAATCCTCACAAGAACCCTGGGAGATAGGTCTTATGGTGATCAAGAAAGTGAGCTTTTGATGACTTGCTCAAGATCACACAGTTTATTCAGCTTTTCCTAACTTCAGGCCTGGCCTTCTATCCACTATGTCACCTAGCAGCCACTAATTCTTTTTTTTACCTCCAGGTTAAAAAAATCTCTAGTTCTTTAAGCAAATCCTTATTCAGCATGAAATAAGACTCTTCACTAACAGTGGTTGCTCTCAAATTTAAATGAAAACTAAAAAATTGAATATACATATATATACGTATATATGTATACATATGTCAGAGAACAAATCATAGAAACAATAAATACTTTTATCAAGGAAAATTACAGTGAGGTTATCAATTTAGTAGAAATTTTTTATCAAAAAAACAGTGGATAGTGATTCTAATATATTCAGTACTTATCAAGTCAAATCACAGTTTAGTCAATTAAAAAGCTCTTAGTATATACCTGGGTATTCTGTGTTATCGAGATAAATTTTACAGTTAAAGAAGAGGGCTGCCTTAATAACTGGATGCAGAAGATAATAGCAGACAGAAGTAACAATTAACTCCAAAATTATATGAATTGCTTGCAAAAACAGAAAAAGAAGACATAGTACCAAATCCTTTTTAAGTGACAAATATAGAGCTAATAACCAGACCATGGAAAGATAAAACAGAGGAAAAAAAAATCTTTGGCTAATAACTCCAATCAATATAGATATAAAAATACTGAATAAAATATTGAAAAAGAGACCACAGCAATATATTTAAAAGATCATATATTGTGAACAGGTTAAGTTTATGCCAGGAACTCAGGATTGGTTCCACCTAAGTAAAATCATAAATATATAATAGATCATATTAATAGCAAAAACAAAAATCATGCTTCTGTCACTAGATACAGAAAAAGGTTTTGAAAAACTGTAACATTCTTATGCTAAAATTCTAAAAAATATAGGAATGATGATAATGATGATGATAGCTAGCATTTATATAGTACTTTTTAAGCTTTGCAAAGCTTTATATATGATCTCATTTTATCCTCAAAACAACCATTGGAGATAGATATTCTTATTATCCTCATTTTACAGATGAAGAAACTTAGGCAAATACAGGTTAAATGATATGCCAAGGGTCACACAGCTAGTTAAGTTTATAAGGCTGGATCTTAACTCGGGTTTTCCTGACTTCATATCTAATCCTCTATTTTCAATATGGTAAATAGCATCTACCTCAAACTAAAAGCTAATGTTTCCTATAATTGAAATATAATAGAGGCCTTTCCAATAAAATTTAAGGTAAAGCAAGAATGTTCATTGTCACTGCCATTATCTGATAAAGTTCTAGAAATGCTAGTTATTGCAATAAGTGAAGATAAAGTAAATGAAGGAATAGATATTAGCAAAAAAGAAACAAAATTCTCATATTTGCAAATGTGGTGATTTACTTAGAGAATTCTTTAGTTTTCAACTAAAAATAAAATGAAAAGCTATTAATTTCAATAAATTAGCAGCATATAAAATAAACATGATATAATAGTCTTTCTGTGAAACACTAACAAAACCCAGAAAGGAGAAATGCAAAAAGAAATTCCATTCAGAATCACAACAAAATGTATAAAATATTTCTGTTTCCATATAAAAATCCGCACAAGACCCTTCAGACATATAGCTACAAAATACTCTTCACAGAAATAAAGATTTCTAAAATTACAGAACTATTGATTTCTTATTGTTGAAATGTGTCTATATAATAAAAATGAAAATATCTTCTGAATTTATTTTCTGCAGCTACTGATATAATAAGGTGCCATAAAAATCAAACCACAAAGGGGAATACTTCATAGAATAAGACAAAATAATAATCAAATTTATCTAGAAGGGAAAATGTCAAAAATCTCAAGGAAAATAAGGAAGCAAAAATGGGAAGAAAGGGAATAAAGCAGTATTAGACTTCAGACTAAACTGTAAAGCAGAAATCATTCAAACTATTTGATACTGGCTTAAAAATAGAAAGGCTGGTCAATGGAATAAACTATGTAAACAAACAAACAAAAGCCAGAGGCAATTAAACAATAAAGTAATGTTTAATAAATGCAAAGACACCAAATACTAAGGAAAAGATTCCTTGTGTAACAAAAACTACTAGGTAGAGAGTGAAATGAGCAGAACCAAAAAAATATTGTCTACAGTAACAACAATACTGTTTAAAGAATAATTGTGAAGGACTAAGCTATTCTGAGTAATGAGAGTATTTAAAGTAACTACAAAGGACTTGTGAAGAAAAATGCTACTTCCAAAGAAAGAATTCATATATGAAAGTATGTACTGCATGGTTCCACATATATATTTATGTTAAATGTTGGTCTTCTCTCCTCCAGCATTGGGAGGGAGAATAAGACAATTAGGAACTCAAAAGGTAACCAAAAAATAAATAAATAAATTATGTGTGTGTTTATTTGTGTGTGTATGTGTGTGTGTGTGTGTGTGTGTGGAACTGCTGGGAAAATTGTAAAGCATTTGTGGCAGAATTAGCTCTAGATTAACTACTCATACTATATACCACAATAAGCTCCAAATAGATTGTTATTGTTCAGTTTTGTCTTACTCTTCTGACCCCATTTGGGGTTTTCTTGGCAAAGATATTAGAGTGGTTTGCCATTTCCTTCTCCAACTAGATAGTTGATCTAAATCTAAGTCATATCATAAACAAATTAGAGAATGAAAGGAGATACTTTTTGCAACTAGTCTAAGGGAAAAATTAACCAAGGGGTAAATAAGAATCTTTTTTTTAAAAAGTGGACAATGTTAATTACCATATAAAATTTAAAAAGCTTTTGTCAATCAAAACCAAGGCAATTAAAATTAAAAGAGAAACAGTTACTTAAGAAAACTGTTTTGTGTGGCAGTTAGCTCTGACAGAGTTCTAACTTTCAAAATATATAGATTACTATAAATATGTAAGAATATCATGAATCAGTTTTCAAAAGAATTACAAGCTACCAACAACCATATGAAAAAAATATTCCAAATCATTAATAATAAGAATAATGCAAATTAAAATTTAGATGTTCTACTTTGTAATGATCAGATTGATAAACATGATAAAAGGGGGAAATAGCAATTATTGGAAGGGCTATTGGCCTTCCATATTAAGGGAAGCTATAAATTGCTTCACTTGCTCTGGAAAGCAATTAGAAATACTCAAAGTCACTAAATTGTGGATATACTTTGTCTCAACAATAGTACTCCCAGGTATCTATTTCAAGCAGGTCAAAAACAAGAGGAAAAAACTTGTATGTACAAATATATTAATAACAGTACTTCATTATAGCAAAGAACTGGAAACAAAGCGAGTGCTCAAAGATTGGGGTATGGCTGAGCAAACTGTTAGTATATTATTGTGCCAAAAAAAGCAAAGGATATCATAAATTCAGTCACCGGAAAGATATTCATGAAATGCATAAGAGTAAAAAAAGAAGAATCAGGGAGATAATTTACATAATCACTACCACAATGTAAATAAAAACAACTTCTAGGACTTCTTGCTCTGATCAATGCAGTGACCAATCACAACTTCAGAAGACAGATAGTTAAGCATGTTCCATGCTCTACTCTCTGGCAGAAAAATGATGGATTGAAGACATACATTTATGGACATAGTTAATGTGTTGTATTGGTTTATTTTGCCTGGCTACAATATTGTAAGATTCTACTTGGTAAGGTGGGGAAGAGAAGAAGAAGAGAAAGGGGAAGATGAGGGGATATTGGTAGATAATGAGAGTGATTCAAAAAAACAAAAAAGAGGAAAGAAGAAAACATCAATGAAACAATTTAAAAATACACAGAGAGCAGAAGAAAGTTCAGAAGGAGCACAGGTAAAAAGGGTAATTTGTGATCAAGTTAAATTTAAAATGAATTTTAAAGAGAACTATGCCTGACATATAAATGTTCTTATTCTTTTTTGTTTTTTGAAATGTTTATGTTCACAACAAAAAAGAAAAAATGACAGAATGGCAAAATTATAAGCAGTATTAAATCCTATCTTTTATTAGGTATCTTCTTGCAGCTCCTTAATTCTAATATCTTCCCTTTGTTATTTATTTCCTACTTATTTTATATATAATTTGCTTTGTTTATTTCCATATTGTCTCCTCTCTCCTCTCCCCCTACCTAGAATGTAAACTCCTTGAGGACAGCAACTGAATTTTGCCTCTTTTTATATCCTCCCCACTCCTCCCTACTCCCTGGAACTTATCACATAGAAAGTGTTGCGTTGGTTTATTTTATCTAGCACATAGAAATTCTTCAATAAATGTTTCTTGATTGATTATTAAAAATACAACCAACAGAAACAAAACTAAATCTACAAATAGCTTAGCAGGGAACCAAAGTGAGCAACAGCATCACAAGAGCCTTCAAAGATGAAACTGGCAGGTAGATAACAAAAAGATGAAAAATGGGAAAAAATTACAAACATTTCCAAAATGATGTTTTGATTATCAATGACAGTAAAATTTCATTTGTTTCTTATTATCTCATTTTCTAGTGAGGAAATAGATTTGGGGATTAAAACAAGGAAGACAAGCTAGATCAGATAGAGTCTATACTGAAGAAATATATTCTGAAATCAACATAATAGGCCAGTGTGGTATAGCAATAAATGAATGAATGAATGAGAACATACATAAGGACTGGGTTTTGCATCTGAAGGATTGAGTTTAAATCCTGATTTTGCTATCTATTTATTTGATCTTTTGCAAGTCATTTATCTGTCTAGGCCTTAGTTCTATGTCTACAAAACGAAGGAGCTGAACCAAATGACCTCTAAGGTTCCTTCTGGTTCTAAATTTATTTGATCCTATGATCAATTTTGAAATCATCAAGAGATCATTTTACACGCTTTCTCAAGAAAGGGAAGATACCAGAAAAAATCACAGACTAAATTATTACTTACCAAAAAAAAGCAATCCAGGAGGAACTAAATATAATGATTTGTGTGCTTATTGTCTTTATAAAAATCATTATGAGAATGATATAGTCATGTAACTTTTGTATCTTTGATGAAATTAAGAAAAGGGAACAGGAAGAGTTTTGCAAACAATCTCCTACAGCAGACTACATCTTTACAGACATGCGGTTGACTGAAGGGTTCAGAGAATACAATAACCTGCTGTGTTTATTGTTTGTTGGTTACAAAAAAGCATTTGACTCAGTAGAGCCTTAATGGCTCTCCTCCAACAAGGAGTCTCTTATGCACATGTAGAGAAATACAAAACTCCTTACTAAATGAAACCACAGAGATAACTGTTCAACAGGCCTTCTGATTATTAACTTCAAGTGGAACTTAAACCAGAAATCTGCTCAGCAAAGGTTTTCACCACTGTCATGGAGGATATTCTGTTCAAGATACAGATGAAAGAGATTCCTTATAGATGGTGGCAAGGTCCTCCAGATGCTCTTGTTTACAGATAATATTGTTCTGATTGCATCTCGCCCCAGAATATTTATAAGTATTCCTAAATGAGATCTATAATTGTTTAAAAGAAATCAACTGTCTTCCTCAAATTTTTTAGTCTAGATCCATAATTTTATCCATTTGGGGAACTCTTGATATAGAAAGTCTCTCCAGTGAGGCAGATCAGTCATAATTCTATAAGTTGCACCCTTACAAAACTATATAGAACACTTAGAGATTGTTTTCCAGTGTAATACAGATAGACAGGACTTGAACTTAGGTATTCCTTATTCTGAGGCCCACCCTCTATCTACCATGCCATCCTGTATCTTATGGGTTAAAAACAATGGATGAAAAACTCCTTTTGTTAGAATTTAACATGCAATTAGATGAATAACCAGCTGAGTTAGTACCTCAGTAAATATTTCTAGAACAGCAGTACAGATAAAAAATGAGCTTGGTCAAGACCTGAATAGCAAGAAGGCAGCCAGATTATTTTGGGGAAGTTTTTCAATGTTTTTCAAATGAGATAATATTTGTAACAGCTCTTAGCATAATATCAGGCATATAATAAGTACCATATAAATGCTTATTCCCTTCCCTTTCAATGAGTCCAATCTGTTCCTTGCAAAAAATTCTATATTTTTAATGCAGACATTCTCCCAGAGATATTATATGATTTATTAATCTTCAGCATCACAATCCCTGAAGAATTAAAATTTTAGAGGCCCCAAAAGAAAATAGAGAAATATATCATATGTGGAAGGAGGCAGTAGAAGAAGAGGTATCATTTAGGAAATACAAGATCAGAAAAGGAGTTGGATTGGTCATATAACGGGAAAGAGTAAAAACAGTCAGCCTAAATGTTGTACTGCTACCTAGGAAATGTAGAAAGACCTCAGAAAGTCTCTGTGGATCATCTTGGGAGGGCATAAACAAGGATCCCACAGGATGAGGAATCAGAACTAGAGTAGAGTATAAATTGCATCCATGGAGGGAATACCTATATTTATGATGTTCCAGTTCCAAGAGAATACTTAAGCATGCAGAACTGAGGTCTATGATATGGAGACATGGAATTATTTTCTAAAAGGTTTTGATATATTCCTAGTTTGAAAAGAAATAAGGAAATAGCTTTCTTTTGTTTGAAAAAAAGACTTAAAAGAAAATTATTTTGGGTAATCATGGCCATTCATTAATTCAACCAATGGCCATTTTTTCCAGGGAATAGGGAGGGATGCAAAGATCAATGTCTTCAAAATACATTTACATCATTAATGAGGCATCTGCTTCAAATTCTTTATATATGGATAATATAAAATAATAATACTAATAACACACAATTGCTAAGCACTTTAAAGTTTATAAAATATCTTCCTGGAAACAATCCTTCAAGGTAGCTAATACAAATACTATTATTATCCTCCTTTTATGGTAAAGGAAATTAAGGCAGAATGATGTGGTAGAAAGAATATTGTATTTGAAATAAAGACAAATCTATTTTAAACACCTGCCTGACAATTTCTAGCTGTGGGGTACTGGTCTCTGAGTTTCAGTTTTTCTCTTCTGAAAAAGAATTTTTTGAACATAAATACACACATATATATATGTGTGTGTGTAAATATACATATATAAATACATTGCTATTTTGTATAGTAGCTATACAATAGCTATTTTGTAGCATTGTCATTAGAATCAAATGAGATAATGCATTTATAGTGCCTTAAAACTCTTAATATGTAATATAAATTAATCAAAAATATTAAGTGCTTCCTATGCACCAGAGACTGTGCTAAGTCCTCAGGATACAAAGGAAGATAAAAATATGGTGCCTGCATTCCAGGAGCTCATATTCCAATGGGGAAACAACTCACAAACAACTCTGTGGCTACATGATATGTACAGCGGTAAAATGTAAGAACGTAAACTGAGGGAAGATGCTAGAAGTGAGGAGACCTAGAAAGGTCTCCTGCAGAAAGTAAGATTGGAGTTTAGTCAAGAAAGCCAGGTGGAGGTGAGGAAGATTCTAGGGATGGGGGGGTGGGGGGAGATAGTCAGTAAAAAAGGGAAGGAGGTCGGAAATGGAGTGTCATGTTTGAGGGACAGCTAGAAAGCAAATGTTACCTTAATCACGGAGGGCAGTCAAGTGTTTAGAAGACTAGAAAGATAAGAAGGGGGAAAGTTCCCAAGGGCCCTAAATACCAAACAGAGCAATTTATATTTGGCCCTTTAAATAACAAGAAGTCACTGGACTTTATTGAGTTGGCAGATGGCATAGTCAGAGCAGTACTTTAAGAAAAACACTTTGGTAGCTGAGTGGAGAATATATCAGAGTGGGGAAGAAACAAATCAGAGAGTCCAATCAGAAGGCAGTGGCCCAGATGTAAGATGATGAGAACTTAATCCAAATGGTGGTTATATGAATAAAGGGAAGGGGAAATATATAGGAAATATCATAAAAGGAGAAATTATAAGACTGGGAACAGATTAAATCTGAGGGAATAAGCACAAGAGAGGAGTTGAAGATGAAATCAGTTTGGGAGCCTGTGTGCCTGGGAAGATGGTGCTATCTTCAATAATGGGAAAATTCATAAGATGGAAGGATTTGGGGGCAAAAATAATGAGTTAACATCAGTTATTATTATTATTACCAAATAATTGGTTCAAATTAAGTACAGCTAGTAAGTATAGGAGCAGGGATTGAAACCCAAGGTCCTACATCCTGATCCAATGTTCTTTCCATAACTGGGATGTATCTCTATAGCACAGACAAGGTTGAAAAACATAAGAAAACTTTAGAATGTTTGCAAGTACCTGCAAATCCTATTCCCAATGCCTACTAGCCATTTAACCTTTTAATCTTTTAGGCAACTCTTTAAGGCTATAAAGTCCAGGGGTCCTCAAACTACTGGGATGCAGCAGCTGAAAACGATTATCCCCCTCACCCAGGGCTATGAAGTTTCTTTATTTAAAGGCCCACAAAACAAAGTTTTTGTTTTTACTATAGTCTGGCCTTCCAACAGTCTGAGGGACAGTGAACTGGCCCCCTATTTAAAAAGTTTGAGGACCCCTGCTATAAACTATAGAACATTTACTGATTTGTATTGGTAAAGGGAGTTTCTTTACCAAAGAGTTCCTTAGATCAATGAAATCAGAGATTCTGACCAAAAATTTTTAAAAATCCTAAAATATATGTGTGTGTATATATATACACATATATATGCACATATGTGTATGTATATATGTGTGTATGTATATATAAATGAAAGTAATAAACCTATAATTAAAACATTTTCTATAATTCAGATCCACTTTTCCTCCTCTTCCCTGCCACTAATAATGCTTTACTATACTGGTAGCAACTTAATACCCAAACCATTTGGTAAATATCTTCTTTTTTATTCTATTAAGTCATTGTCATAAAAATGTTGGAGCTAGGGGGATCTTGGAAATAATCTCATTTAGCTCATTTAAAGATGAGAAAATCAAGACTCAGAGGGTAAGTCACATTCCTGAGGCACAGACCAAGTTTCAAAATAAGGACTAAAATTGTGTCCTTTCTTGAATTCCAATGTTCTTGATTCACACTAATTTAACTTCTGATGGCAATTCTTAGGCTTTTTGTATTAGTGTATTCTAATATTCAATAATCACTATACTTTATAACTTATTCATAGGTTCTTTTCTATAAGCCTCAGTTTCCCCATCTGTAAAATAAATAACATCGAGACTAGCATTAAACTAGAACCCCTCTAACATTCTATGACTATGATTTCATGTCTAATATAGATCTCTTTATACAGTTTAAATCCTTTCTCTTAGGGCCTCACTAGTGATAGAAAACAGCTGGGAAAGCTCCACCTCATTATAATTATTTGTATATTTGAGCACATTTATTAAGCCAACCCTCAGCTTTTTCTTCTCTGGACAAAACAACCCTCATAAGCACTATTTCCCCCTTTAAAATCTATTTTCTAGTCTTTTTAAATGTAACCTCTTCAATTTCTCTCAACCTTATTAAAATGTGAAGTCCAGGAGTGGACAGTTTTCTAATAAGTGCCAAGTGTAGCAAAAGGATTACTTCCAGCTTTATCATGTGGTACTCCTATTAATAAACTACAGTGTTTGCCTTTTTAAATAACAACATTCCATTGCTGACTCCTAGTCAATGGGCAGTCCACTATGACCCTCAAATACTTTAAGGATATATTTGTATTACCTAACCAATCTTCCCATCCAATACTTGTTTAGTGTGTTTTGGGTGCTTAAAGGGACCCTCCAGTTTTTTCAAATGAATTTCATCCTGGGTTTTGATGGACTATTTTTCTAGTTGTTTGAGGTCACTGTTCTTGTCCTGTTCCCTTAAACACTAGTCAGTTATGAATTTTATGAGAATATTTCCTATTTCCACATCAAAGTTGTTAATAAAAATATAAAATAGCTCTCAAATACTCTATTATATTTTTAATGGAAAAAATGCCTAATGCTTAATACGTAGTATTTATATCCGAGATTCACCCATGCATTCATCCCTTTCCTCACTCCTCATACTGTAAATTTCATGAAGAGAGGGAAACAGGATCTAATTAATATTTTATTTCCCCAGTGCCTTAAAAAAATGCTTTGTACATAGTAGGTATTTATTAAATTAATCAACAAGCATTTATTAAGCCCTTAACTGTGACCCAGGCAATGACTTGGAGATGAAAAGACTGGCAAAATAATGCCTGCTCTCAAGAAGCTTACATTTTAATGTGGGGGGAGAGAGGGAGGAAAGGAGAGGACTGGACCTGACAAGTATTGCAGAAAGTGTTGTACAGGCCTGGGCTCCTTATAAGATAAGGCAGAAACTAGCCTATCAGAATGAAGGCTCCTGGGGCAAAGTTCAAGTTCCCAGTAGTCCTAATAACATCTGTACAGCTAGAGTAGGATTGGAAAGACAAGAAGAAACAATCTGGGATTCAAGGAACTTTCAGTCTAGCAGGGGGAAATGACAAACACAAATAACTATAACACCTGACATTGATACAACACTAAGGTTCCATGAAGAGTACTAGGATGCTGGGATCTCATAGCAGGAGGAAATGTGTTCTGATCTTGCTTGTGTGACTCTGGATAAGTCTTTTGACCCCATCACCCACCAAGGTCATCTGTAAAAAGAGGAAATTGTGGACTAAACAAATCCTGGAGTCCTTTCCAGTTCTCAATTGAATCTACAAATTTTTTATTTTTATTTTTTATTTACATGATTTTTTACATTACGAGATTATTTACATGATCTTATTTAAGGCTCACAACTGCAATAGTCCTGTGAAGGAGGTACACTGGGTGTTAACATATCCCCATTATACAGATGAGGAAATGGGCACAGGAAGAATAAGTGATTGGTTATGGTCCAACAGTTAGCAAGTGTTTCGTGGGGATTTGAACTCTGTCCTTTTTTTTCCCCCTAATGTGTTATGATACGCTGAAGTAATTAAACATTAAACACTGGAAGAGAGATAGAAACAAAGGATTGTCAGCAGAGCTTATTTCTGATGAGGGAGTAGGGAATTATAGGATCAGAGAATATAGAACTAGAAAGGACTTTGCTAATTTTGAAACTAAGAAAACAGGGCAAGGGAAATTAAATGACATTGCTAAGGTCACACGGCAATGAAAATAACAGAACAGGAATTAAAACTCTGGGCTTCAGATGCCAAATCCAGAATTTGAGATAAGGCTTAGCAGAGGAGGTGGCACTTGAGCTTGTTCTTGAAAACTGGGCAAGATTTCTACAGGTGGTCACGGGAGAGGATTGAGAAGAGAAAAGTCTTTCCAAGAAGAGGAAATAAATGCAAACACAAGGGGAATATTTTTCTTAGATATATGCTGTACTAAACATCTCTATCTTTCTGAATAATTCCAAAGTAACCTCTGAGCTTACAATGTTTGATACTTTAGACTCCACTGTAGACCACCTGACCACAGATGAAATTTTTAGCAATAAATGTTTTAACTAATTACTAGCCCACACCAACTAACAGGCCAGTAGGGCCTAACTACCTGCCTACTGCAACCATTGTTTAAGTGACTGCCACCAGGTGTCATGCTAACAGGGTTGGATCAATTAGTAATTGTAATTGGAGTCAAATATAATTAATTCTATAATTAAATCCATGTGGCCTGAACACATATGGATTTCTGATCATGTGATCCATTAGAGAAAAATTGTTCTAAAGCAAAGATCAGGAATCCTGGCCCAACATTGGGATCCTGTCCAATTAAGGTTGCCAAGTGGCCCAGGAAGAAGAACAGAGTAAGACAGGGAGATCTTTCATTGTCTACCTCCTGCCAACTCAGACCCAGTTCCAAGGTTGCAACAGGATGAAAAAGAGGGGGATGGAATCTCTTCTTTTTCTTCTACTAGCCGCTAAGATAGGGGCACATTCCAAATTCTTGCCTTAATTACCATTCAAATATAAGTTGAGTGAAGTATCTCAAATCTTCAAGGGGCATAGAAGAGAATTATCCTTCATATTAAAGGTGTCTGACCAGTGTCATAAACCATCTTTGCCTTCATTGATTACATTTCCTAAGAGAATAATAGGGTATTGTACAGGTGGTGATAACAATACTGTTTTGTACAAGCTGTTCTCCATTTCCAATAAGTACAGGATAAGAGAATATCCATAATCATAAAACATTTTTCAAGTACTTTCTTTATAATAACCCTCAGAGATAAAGAGGATAAAGAGGATATTCCAGGTAAAGAGAACTACAATAAAGGACTAGAATCAGAGAACCTACATTGGAATCTTTACTACTGCTTACTAGCTGTGTAATCTCAAGCAAGACATCCAACCTCTCTGGGCCTCAGGTTCCTGAATTACAGAATAAGGACTTTGAACTTAAAGAGTTCTAAGGTTCTTTCCAGATCTAACTCTATGATCCTATGAAAGGTTCAGAAAAGTAAAGAGATCCATCCAGCTTTCAAAATATAGTAGAAACCAATCTTAATAGTGAATTTAAAGTTTTCCCCTAACTTTCCTCAAACAAACAAACAAATAAATAACCTACTGTAGAGAGCATTATTTTGAGGGTCTTTAGGGGACTTAGTATTTCATAACACTGCTTAAGATCATTAATAGAGAGTTAGAATAATCAAGTCCACTCTCTTCATTTTAAAAATCAGGAAATAAAGGCCTACAAGGACTTGCCCAAGGTCACAGAAGTAGAAAGTGGCCAAGCAGGTATTCAAACCCAGGTACTCTGTGGCCTAATCTCCCTGCTTTTTCCTGTACAGCACTTAAATAGCTACCTCTATTTCTTAAATGCAGCAGAAAAAAAATGAGGTTAGATGTTCGGAAGCATTGCAAGGAACAATAAAAACTCTGAAATATTATTCAGAGACATGTAGAATCTTTGTGGATATGTTTAATAATAGGAGAGACCAATATTTTGGAGAGCTGATTTTAGATACACTACTGCCTGGAAGCTGTGAAATGGACTAAATAATCCCTTGAGGTCTATTCCAGGCCTCTGATTCTATAATTGCACATCCATTAACCATAGGTTAATGGGGAGGGTGGACAGGAGAGGGGAAACTGTTGCATATAGTAATGCCATGTGTTCTCTAGGTCAGGATCCAAAAAGAATATTTCTGAGTGTTTCAAGTCTTGCCTACAGAGAGATGAGATGCTAGGGAAGGAATCAATAACAATGTTCAAGAACACTGTGGGATGCAGACTATGTGGTAATAGATGGAAGTACATTCCAATTAGCTATCTTTTGCAAATTCCTGAAAAGGGAAATTTATCCGTTTTTCCAATTCTCATGAAATAAGGGCAAAAAAAATAATAATAAGTCTTGCGAGCAAAGACCAAAACAACAACAAAAAACAACCCTCCCCTTTCATTCACTGCAGGAAGTCAGTGGCTATTGAGCTCTAAAGGAACAACTGCACCTAAGTCCTCATCCAACGAGCTAAGATTTTTACTAGATAAAAAACATAGGGGTGGGTAATTATTGTGCTCGAGAACAACTCAGCTTCCTTGTGTGAGAAACAAGGAGAGAAAGATCTGACCAGCTAGTACTACTGGTATTAGGGGTTTTATTTGCATGTCAATGAGCCAAATGGGCATAGAGGCGAGTTGTGCAGCGTTCTGCGGAACAAGGTTATTATTATCATATTGCCTCACTTAACAATTTCACTGAAAAGGAAGAGTCCTAGCACAGTGTCTGTATAAGCACAGCGCGATATGGGACGTGCTGCTACGTGCCCACCTCCAGAACTACTTTATTTACAAAGCGATTACCATGTTATCTATTTGTTTTCCTTTTCCAGCAACTGCAGCGTTAGTCAGCCCTTGCATTTCTTAATTACAAACCCGTTTGCTTCTAAATCAGCCCCAAACCGTCAGGCTAAAGCCTGGAGGGAGGCTGTGCAAGTTTGCACACACCCCCACCTCCCGGATCAAGGGCAACAGCAGAAGAAACTGTGTATGTGCAAAAAGGTGGATCTGGGGACGAGGATCGCTGAGTTTGTTTACAGAGCAGAGACGCCTCAGCTCGGATGCCAAAGCTACCAAGAGCAGCAAACGCAAACTTAGCAAAAGCACACGTACCACGGGAGGAACTGAGAGTGACACTGAAAGCGCGGATCGGATCTCCCGGGTTGTGCGCGAGAGGGAGTCCGACTGCCGGATCCCGGTTTACAAGCCTGCCTAGCCGCAGTTGGTCCACCTGCAACAGCTGCTGCTTTTCCCTTCTCTCCCTTCCCCCACTCCACCACCTCCCTGCCCTTGAAAGCAAATAGGGGGAAAAGAAAAGAAAAGAGGGGAAAAAAAGCTCTAGCCAGTACACAGTTCCCCAGTTAACACAAAGCAAGCCCCGGGAAAGGCTCCTTGGGGGTGTGGGCATTCTTCTAACAGGCGCTTTCAAAGGCACTCGGAGGAGCGCAGCCATTCTTCTAGCCCCTGAGAGAACCAGGGAGGAGAGAGCGGGGGCAAGGTTGCAGAACTGCATCCCGGAGGGAGGCAGGGTGGGGGCAACGGAGACTTAACTCCCCCCTTCTTTAGCCTGTAGGTGGCATTCCGGAGCTACTAGGTGGCGGAGAGCTAGATCGAGGAGTCTGGGGTGGTAACAGTTCTACAGACCCCCCTCTCTTCTCCCGGCCCCCACCAAGTGCTCAGGAGGTTTGGGTGCGCCCTCACCCTTCGCTATCTCTTCGGGGCAGACTGCTTCCCGGGCAGGGAGTCTCGGGGTACATTCTCCGCTTGAGGCGAAAGAGGAGAGAGCAAAAGGAGGGTTGGGGTAGGGGGAGTATAGGTGAGGGGGGGGGGGGCGAAAAGCCCTTTGCTTTGCAGCCCGGGCGCACCGCTCTGCAGGCAGCATCCCCCACACGTGCCGCCCTGCAGTAGGGGACTGGACTACCTGGATCCCTTCCAGTTGAGTCTGCGCCGGGCCAGCCTGAACTCCAGGTTTTCGTTTTGATTGCCTGTGAGGCTTTTGCTCCTCCCTTCCTGAAATCCTATATTAACTGTGGCCAAAGCTGTAAGAAACATAGCTCATTGTTGGCAAATGCCGATGAGCCTCGCTGAGGAGTAAGGGAAGGGAAGGGGGAAAATAAAAGAGAAAGGGGCTTGGGTCTTCAGGCGAAGCAGCAGGAACAGCAACAGCAGCAACAAGACGACAGCAATAATATCACGTAACCGACCTCGGAGGAAACCAGAAAAATACTCTATATGCAGCTGGGCGGTTTTTAAACTGAGCGATTCTACCAGCAACCTCCCGAGCAGAAAGAGCAAAGACCGGAGAAGGTAAGTGTTGCCGGCGAATCTTCTGCAACTTGCAGGGTTTATCTTCAGTAAGAGTGGTAGCCTGTGCAAGGGAAATAACAGGATGGGCATGGTATGGTGGATTTCATTCTAAAAGTTCTCCTAGCTGGGCTCAAGGAGACTTCCTTTATTAACCTCCTCTGGGGTGTCGGCTCTCGTCCCCCCACTGCCCTGTTTTTGCTTTTTGTTTTGTTTTTATGGGGGATTAGCCTCCCTCCTCCCCGGTTTGGTGCATATTGGGGGGACACTTGGGGGGCACCACTGGGCGTGCTTACCAGCAGGGAAAGAGACGGTTTCTGCAGTGTCGGGCACTTTGCTGGGTGGCAGGTCTGCGGGAGTTAAGAAGTGGGGCGGATGGGGCAGGAGAGGCGACGGCAGGCGATTGCTCTGCGGACTTGCAACCCTTCGGTTCTATGTGCCGAGGGCGGCTGTGAGCTCTGTTTGGGTGCAGAAACAGGGAAGCGAGGGACTGGGGTGTGAGAGCTGGAGACACGTGTGGTGGGGATTTATATATCTTTTCTGCATTTTTTTTAAACTTTCAGGTTTGGAAATGGCTGACCATATGATGGCCATGAACCACGGGCGCTTCCCCGATGGCACCAACGGGCTGCATCACCATCCTGCTCATCGGATGGGAATGGGTCAGTTTCCAAGCCCCCATCACCACCACCAGCAACAACAACAACACGCCTTCAATGCCTTAATGGGCGAGCATATACACTATGGCGCTGGGAATATGAATGCCACTAGCGGGATCAGACATGCGATGGGGCCAGGGACTGTGAATGGAGGGCACCCCCCCAGCACCATGCCCCCCACGGCCAGATTTAACAACTCCCAGTTCATGGGGCCCCCAGTCGCTAGCCAGGGAGGCTCCTTACCGGCCAGCATGCAGCTGCAGAAGCTAAACAATCAGTATTTCAACCATCACCCTTATCCCCACAACCACTATATGCCGGATTTGCACCCAGCAAGCCACCAGATGAACGGGACGAACCAGCATTTCAGAGATTGCAACCCAAAGCACAGCAATAGCAGCGGCAACAGCGGCGGTAGCAGCAGCAACAGCAGCAGCAACATGCCTTCCTCGGTTCCCCATGTCCCTGCTGCGATGCTGCCTCCCAATGTCATAGACACTGACTTCATAGACGAGGAAGTGCTCATGTCCTTAGTGATAGAAATGGGTTTGGACCGCATCAAGGAGCTGCCTGAACTCTGGCTGGGACAAAACGAGTTTGATTTTATGACGGACTTCGTGTGCAAACAGCAGCCTAGCAGAGTGAGCTGCTGACTTAATTTAAACAACCACCACCACCACCACAACAACAACCACAACAACAAAAGAAACAGATCTGACTTTTTCGGTGTGAATTAAAAACATTCCCTTAGACACAGTATCTCGCTTTTCAGGTCTTGAACGGTTTGAGAACTTGGAAAACAGAGTAAACTATAAAACTTGTACAAATTGGTTTAAAAAGAAAATTGCTGCCACTTTTTTGTTTTTTGTTTTTCTGTTTTGTTTTTTGTAGCCTTGACATTCACCTCCCTTATGTAGTAGTAATATCTAGCTAACTCGGTCTTTTCTGTTGTTTTTACTCCTTATTTCCTCACTTAATTTCTACAGTGCTCAACTGTTAGATATTAATCTTGGCAAACTGCTTAATCTTGTGGATTTTGTAGATGGTTTCAAATGACTGAACTGCATTCAAATTATGAGTGGAAGGAAAAATTGCATTAGTTGGTTGCATGAACTTTGAAGGGCAGATATTACTGCACAAACGCTGCCATCTCGCTTCATTTTTAACTATGCATTGGAGTACAGACTAATTTTAAAAATATGCTAAACTGGAAGTTTAAACAGATGTGGGCCAAACCATTCTGGATCAGGAAAAGTAATACTGTTACTTTAAAGTCTGCTACCCATCCCCCTCCCCCATATGTACAGACAATAATATGGTGTGGAATGTAGTCAGTGGCAACATTTCACAGATTTTTATTTTGTTTCTGTCTTCAACATTTTTGACACTGTGCTAATAGTTTATTCAGTACATGAAAAAGATACTACTGTGTTGAAAGCTTTTTAGGAAATTTTGACAGTATTTTTGTACAAAACATTTTTTTGAAAAAATACTTGTTAATTTATTCTATTTTAATTTGCCAATGTCAATAAAAAGTTAAGAAATATTTCAGTTTTTCTAGAAGTCATTTACAAAGGGTGGGGATGTTTTTATTTGGATTTTTTGGTTGGTCCTTCATTCTCCCACTCCTCCTTCCTATCTCCTCCCCTTAACCCAGCCCCCCAGTGGACCACTTTAACAATAAACTGTTGATGAGAACAAACATTCCAAAGGAGAAATTATTCGGGACCAATGCAGGTCATGGTGAGCTTAAGGGAGAGGGAGGGGGGAAGGGAGGGTGCAGGATTTAACCAGAACTGGCATCACACCACATTGTTATCATTGGAACATTAGTGTGGGTTAATTCCAAACTGCAAAGTTGTCAGAGCAACTTCCCCCCTACCCCCCATTTACCAACACATTCAAAGGTAACCCAGAATTAAGCTTTGGTGTTTTATTAAATTTTAACCTTACACTTGTTCACACCTAAATCTAGTTTCTCTTTGTATTTATTTTTAAACTGTTTATCTAGGTGTTGGATCAATAAGACTTTGGAGTGATATAGAGCAAGGTATAACACATAAATGCATTTCCCTATAGTGCCAAAACTAGGCTTTCTCCATAAAAATAGAGCAGTCTCATTTTAAAAAGGATTTCAAATCTGTTTGCCAAAAAAAAAAAAAAAAAAAAAACCCTCCACTTTTTGATTTGGATTTTTTTCATTGTTCTGCTAATGACATTTTCACTCAACCAGGTTGGCTTCAAAAGTAAATTCTATCACTGAATCTAAACTGCCCCCCCCTTTTTTTTTTCTTTTTTCAGCAATTGGTATTTTTTCTAAACTATGTTTTGCGTTCTAAGTAATTGAAATTTTATTTAGGTCTGTAATGAAAGGAGAATATAACTGTATTACATGGGTGGCAGATTTTACCTTGTAAAAAGGAAATTGGGGAAAAGGTAATATTGTTACTATCTCAAATTATCCCAGCTGGTGGGAAAAAAGAATTTTGCTTTGTTTCCCCTTTACTGTTTCCATGACTTCCTTGTGTTTATAAAATCAACACATCTAAATTCATGAAAGGATGGAGACTTTTATTTTTGCTTAACCTTGTAGAAAGTAGTAAAGGCTAAAGAAAACCAGTAATATTTTAAAAGTAGGATTTAGTCTGTTTAACAGGATAGATTCTTCAATCCCCAAGTCAACTTTTTAAGACTGCTTGGGGGTGGGGATAGAAGTAGAGAGGTGTTGGTGAAGTGTTATATTACAATGTGTCTAGCATCAAAACCCATTTAACTTATAATTTGTATCAACTCCAACAAATTACAATTCTAGGTATGAACATAATTCATTACATGACATCTTATGTTAAAAGTCAAAGAGCTTCATTTCTAAGGTTGGGTATATAAGGTTTAGATGCACATTCCGGTGAATTTTTTTATTCTTGTAGTTGACACTCCTCATTAAAAAAAAAAAAAAAAAAAAAAAAAAAAAAAAAAAAAAAAACAAGTTTTATATTTCCTATTTTGTTAGACTATTCTGAAATGTTCAAGTCCCATTCTCCCCCTCCTTAAGTCATCAGTATCTGCTGATCCAGATTTTTCTACTTTAATAAATAGTTAGTTAAACTGAAGTTTTCCTTCGCTCCAGCATGTCAATACTACATCTGCAATCAGCAGTAAATCTTCCAAGCTAAGCATTTTCACAGTAAGTTTGTTTCAGAGGCTCAAGTGGAAAATATATTTGCATGCATATTAATATCCAAATCCTTTTCTGTAGTCTAGTTCTTTTTCACTTGTGCCAGGAAAAAAAAAAAAAAAAAAAGCTTTTGGAAGCATTGTTTTTGCATGGGGAAAAGTAGAAAAACAATTTCCTTTTCTATTCTCCACCCCCTCCCCCTATCCCACCATTTACTAAGCCAGGGAATTGTCACAACACCTGCTCTATCACTGAATTCCTCCTGTTCCTGAGAATGCTGGTACCATGCATGTATAGATGCAGAGATGGCAAAGGGCTATTATTAGATCTCTGTGTCTGTTCTTGCCAGAGCAGGCAAATCAAACACAAGAACTAGGTTAAAAGCAAAATTTCTCTTTGGTAAAAATGCTAATTTTTCCTCTCTCGTGAATGAATTTTTTTTTTCATTAAAACTATCCTCTGGTCAACAATTGACTGGATTCTATTTGATATCTGTAGTGCTCTTAAGCGGAGAAAAATAACTCCTTGTTTGAACAACCTGATTAATGAAACCTGTACAGTGACCTAGTTTACCCGGCTACTGGCAGACATTTGCAAAAACCTTTTGTGGTCTTGCTTCCTACTAAGTTGCTTATAGCATATGGGGAAACTTGACCTCTATACTTTGGCTGTTTGTCAAAAAGTTCCAATAAGCTATAGGAGATCTTTAGTTCATTTCCACCATGTCCATAAATAGGCAGTCTTCACTTTATTTGCAAGGAGAGATCAATGATAAACAACAGCCCAGCATAATAAACACATGTAAGAAAAATCGGGTCTCATTAATAAAAATGGTATCACTGTCTTGTGGCTGATAAAACACCGGTGGCAGCCTCTTTGCTGAAGCTGATAAAGATGTTATAGCTATGGATGGGTCTTTTAAGAACAGTTACCTAATCAGTGCTGTTTATGGGGTGCGCTGCAGAGCACAAATAGAAAAAAGGCTGACATCTATTGTGAAGTTTATGGTCTCCATGACTTTTACTACTGTAAAAGCCTGGGATAGATATAAATTGATGTCAACATTAAAGGCCAGATCCTTTAGAACAAAATATTAATCCACTAATCTATTATGGGTGGCCAGCTTTGAAATGTAAACTTCCCAGTGCTGAAATCTATTAGGTGTTTTCGCCCCCTTGTGGAATATGCTTATAAAGGCAAGAAATACTTAAAGAACAGATCAACCCTTAATATACCTTAACATGATTAGATTTCAGTCGTGAGGCAGAAGTCAGGTATTTGAACTGAAACCCTTTAAGTGGGGCCTAAGAAGGCTCTAGAACAGAAATGCTTCGTGAAAGGGAAGAGTCGGTTTGCTCATCAAAGGACACTATAGATGATCTGTTCAAAAAACTCTGACTTATCTCTTGCTATTTAAAAAGACACCATGGCTGCCATGCTTTGAACAACTGCAAGAAAGGGTGTTTCCCATGAGTACTCTGCCATGCTGGAGCTTTGTTATAAGGGACAACTGAAATGCCAAACCCTGGTAGAGTTGGGACAACTGCTCTGTATCTTCTCAATAAGAATATGAATGTCTTCATTTCAGGGCAGGATAGAATGGGGGAGGGTACACTGGGAGAAGGGAATTTAGGTATGCAGAATGCAATTCCCTAAGTTGGAATTTGACCAAGCCCACTAACTCTACTCTTGTGTAAAGTGCCATGGGATCTTTAATGAGCAGGAATGTAGCTGTCTAATTGATTCAGTAAAACTTACTCTAAAATAAACTTGGCAGATAACATTGTCTGCATACATACAAACAAAAAGAAAGGAAAAGAAAGAATAAAAATCTCCCTCCCAAAAAAGAAAGAAAAAAAAATTTCAGAATTCAATGAATAGGACTCAATTTTTTTTTTCTTTTTCTTTCTCTTTCTTTCTTCCTTTCTCCTCCTTCTCCTCCTTCTTCTTTTGCTTCAGGCCCTCACATGTTCTCCCAGGATTTTGTTTTGTTAACACAAAAGAAGTGTTACACATAGTTTCAGAAATGGTATTTATTCATTGCAGTTCTATATCGCTATCATCAAAATCAGAGCTCCATTGCTGGGGAAAAGCTAAACCTCAGCCCAGGGAACAATAGTTAGCACATCGAATGACTGAACTAGTGAACCACCATTATCCTCTGTTCTGTTTTTCTTTTTTCTTTTTTCTCTTTCAGAAGAGAAACTACAATGGCAATGTCAGAATTATAATAGCAACGGACTGGTTTGAATTACTTGACCTATTTTTTACCCAACAAAATAAGGAAAGATGTGTTCGGGAACCTTCCTTAATATTTGATTTGGAAGGGAAAACTGAGGAATGCTTTCCAACAAGAGATGTACTCTGCCTTCTAAGTCTTTACAGTGTGCTTAAAAGTAATCAAGCTTTATCTACTATATATTTTATGATTTCTTAGCCATTTGATATAGTTTCCTATTTCAGAATGGTATAGGAATATAACAAAAGAGGGAAAATTCATCCACTTAAATGTCAAATTATTTGTAAAAGACATTCTAAGAGCCATTGATACAAATCATTTAGAATTCATCTAGGGATATATGCAATTTTAAAAATCTGAGAAAAATAACTGGTGTTTTGGGAAATTCAATTTGTGGTGCCAGGAAATAGGAGACTATTGAGCAACATAGATTGTGAAGAGGTAAGGGGGAAAGATATGAGGTGTAGTGGGAAAACCATTGAGCTGAAATTCACAGAATCATCTATATAAACTTGGAATGAATCTTAGAGACCATCTAATTTGACATTCTCCACCCCACCCCCCCAATTTTGCACATGAGGAAACTGAACCCAGAAAGGAAAAAAGTTGTTCAAATCCAGATCTTCTAACAGCAAACCAGAGCACTTTCCACTGTACCTTAGAGTCCAAAATGCTAATCCTGGCTCTGTCACTTACTAGTTGTGGGACTTCAGACAAGCTATTTCTGAGCACCAGTACCCTTCTGTATAACAAAGAGGATGGACTAGAATATGAATTGTCTATTCAATAACTTCTTTAAGGCTTTTGTAGCTCTAACAGTTTTAGATTGAAGGCACATATTAATAGTTGAATAACTGATAAGAATAATCTTTTGTCAAATACTAAAAAGCTACCCAGTCCCCAAAAACAAATATGGAAATTTGCTACAAACATATTTTTTGCTATTAAATTAAACCTGTATTATCTAAAACTGGGATTCAATGTACTAGCTATACTTCAGGAGAACAAAGCAAATAGAAGAGAACCACTAAAATCATACCTTGCTTCATTTTTGCTGAACCTAACTAGGTTGGGCAACATTTAGTAAGACAGGGGTAAGATTGTAGTGAATACAGAAGTTTACTGAATTCTTGGAATTTTTCCATGATTTCTCCATTGTGGTTAGTCATTGAAAACTTGTTCTTTCTTTCCCCTGCCGGAGAATGGTTTAGTGAATGTATTCTGGACTTCAGAACAAAGCTTTTGAGAACTCAGCTTCAAAGCCTGCATGTGGTGAAGCTAGGTTAGTGAGGTGAGCATTACAACACATATGTAAATGAAGGGGTGGAGGGGCTTTGGAAAAATCCAGAGAGCCCAGTAAAAGTTACTAAACTCAATTCTTGAGACAGAGAAGAGGTCAGACTAGGCTCAAATAAAATGCATTTTGGATAGGAGTATTTGAGTTATTAAAGTCAATTTGAATGTTTAAAAGAACTATTGAAGCTTCACTTCCTGTAGTTCTCTGTTGCTTATTAGAAACTGTCTTAGATCTCATAGAATTCTATAGGTTATTAGAGATGAAAGAGAAAAGAAGAAAGAAAAGAAGGAAGGAAGAAGGAAAGAAAGAAAGAAAGAAAGAAAGAAAGAAAGAAAGAAAGAAACAAAGAAACAAAGAAACAAAGAAAGAAAGAAAGAAAGAAAGAAAGAAAGAAAGAAAGAAAGAAAGGAGGGAGAAGGGAGAGAGGAAGGAAGGAAGGAAGGAAGGAAGGAAGGAAGGAAGGAAGGAAGGAAGGAAGGAAGGAAGGAAGGAAAAGAAGGAAAGGAAGGAGGGAAGGAGGGAAGGAGGGAAGGAAGGAAAAGAGAAGACAGAAAGGAGGAAAAGAAAGAAAGAAAAGAAGGAAGGAAGAAAAGAAGAAAGGAAGGACAGAGGGAAGGAAGGAGAGAAAGAAGGAAGGAAGGAGGGAAGGAGGGAAGGAAGGAAGAAAAGAAGAAAGAAAGAAAGAAAGAAGAAAGAAAAGAAGGAAGGAAGAAAAGAAGAAAGGAAGGACAGAGGGAAGGAAGGAGAGAAAGAAGGAAGGACAGGAGGGAAGAGGGAAAGAGGGAAAGAAAAAAGAAAGAAAGGGAGAGTGGGAGAAAGAAAGGGAAACAGAGGGAGGAAGGAAGAAAGAAAAGAAGGGAGAAGGGAGAAAAGGAAGATAGGAGAAGGAGGAGGGAAAGAAGGAAGAAAAAGAAAGAGGGAGTCAGGGATGGAGGAAGAAAAGAAGGAAGGAAGAAAGGAAGAAAGAAAAGAAGGGAGAAGAGAGAAAAGGAAGCAAGGAAGGAAGAAAACAAGGAAGGAACGAAGGGAGGGAGGGAGGGAGCGAGGGAGGAAAAGAAAGAGAAAAGGGGGCCACTAGGTAGTAAAACAGTACAGTGAATGGAGCATTCCCTGGAGTCAGGAGGACCTGAATTCAAATTCATTTTTAGATACTTACTAGATTTATGACCTTGGATAAGTCACTTAACCTTGATTTCCTCAAAAATAAAAAAAGATGAAAAATATTTAGAATTCAGATGGCCCAACAATTTCATCCTACAGATAAAGAAATTAAGACCCAGAGGAAAAAGAGGACTTGCCCAAAGAAACATAGTAACAGAGTAGGAGATAGAATTCTTCTGAATCCTATTCCCAACTCTGTTACTATGTGAATACTATGAGTACTAAGTAATGAGGACTTTCAAATGCATCATTTTCTGGTGCAGTAAAGTATTAAACATAAGTTTCTGACTTTGAACAAGTCATTTAATCTCTCTTGGCCTTAGTGACTTCATATGAAAAATGAGGGAGTTAAATTAGAAGATCTTTATAATCAATTATACTCTTTATTTTTTCAATTTTGGTAAATAAGTTGTCTAACACAAGCTCACTTTTTCTCCACTGCCAATTTTGTCAGCTTATATTTTTTCCTATGTAAAAACTATCTTCTCTTTATTCTTCATGATAGTATTTTAGGACAAAATAAACAAATGGCCCACAATATATAATATGACACACTTTTAAATTTAATATGTATTATTAACATTTTTCCATCACTTCCTTAAGTCTAGACGGAGAAAAACAAACCACAATAAATTAAATCCTGAATTATAAGCATTGCTGATTTCCAAGGCAGAAATGCTCACACTGAAAATTTCAAATCTCAATAGTCCAAGCTGGATGCAGCATACCCTTAAAGAATACACTTAATGTCATCCTTTTCAAATGATAGCCTAAGTTCCAAAAAAAGGCTTCAAAGGAGCGGAAACTTACTGTCTATTGAGTTAGTGTATTCAAGTTTGGATCAACTCTAATAGTGAGCAAGTTTTTCCTTATGTCAAGCAGAAGTGTGTCTCCTTCTATCTTCCACTGGTCTAGTACTAGTCTGTGAGGCCAAATAGAAAAAAGAATGGAATCTCTCTTCCACATGACAACCCTTAGTATATTTAAAGACAAGGCTTATGTTCTCTTCTTTCCCCAAATTTGCTCTTCCCAGAGTTAGAAATCTTTAGTTCCCTCATATTACCTTCACAGAAAGTAAGGTTTTGATCCACCATTCTGTCATTTTTCACAGAATGCTTTCCAGTTTGTCAATGTCCTTCCTAAAATATAACATCCAGAACTGAATAGTCCACTGAGGGAGTTAATAGTGGACTGCCATGTTACTTTGATTATTCCTTCCCTATAGACAAGAAGATTCAACAAGTACCCTTGATTTCACTGAAGGATTTTTTTTTTGCACTGTCTACCAGCTCTTCCACGATGTCTTTAATAAAACATGAACAAATATTTTGGAGGTGCACCCAAGGAATACTGAAAAGAATATTTGTTTGGATAAGAGATGACACTGGGTTCAAATCCCAGTTCTGTCACATCACTTAGTACTTGAATAACTTTGGACTTGAATTTCAACTTTTCTTGATCTCAGTTTCCCTAAGGAACAGTTTGAACTAGATGATCCAAGGTGTTCTTCAAATTTTTCAATCCTATAACCTATAAGAAAACTTCATTCTTTTATATTCATGTTATTCAACAATAGAAGTTTACCTCATAGTCTGATTCACTCAATCTAACTAAGCTCTCTTGTAGTAATAAGAACCCACTTCCTCTTTGGGTCCTTTATAGAGAATAACAAGTTAGCTTTTGTTTGGTTGTAATGAAGAGAACAGTGGAGTAGCAATCTGAAGACCTGGGTTCTAGTCTCATATCCTCTTCTAATTAATTGTTTAACCTTGGGTATGCTATTTAATTTCTCTGAAATTTAGTAACCTCATCTATTACTTTCCCTAACAAGCTTTCTCAGTGCAAATGTAAGCCCATTTCTTTTTTATTGTTGCTGTTGTGTGGAGATGGAGTACAATTGGTTGATATTCTTCATTAAAATTAGGTTCTCTCCCCCTTCACCTTCTTTAGCCAAGTTAAATGCATTTCAGAGTTGAGCTACTTATATATGTATGTATATGTATGTGTGTGGATATCTAGCTATATGGTCAATTCCCCATTATCGACATATTTCTGCTGTTCCAGCCACCCTACTATCATGTTACCCAGCTGAGTCACCCTTGAGGAGAGATGGACCACTGGCAGAGTTGTAAAAAAAAGCTCTGGATAGCACAGCAAAGAGATATTTATTCTGTATATATCTCATAGGTATCTAATTATTTAAATATTACCTTCTATTAGAATGTGAACTCTTTGAGAGCAGGAACTATTTTTGCTTCTCTCTGTATTCCCAGAACTTAGTATAGTTCCTGGATTAATAAATGCTATCTAACTGTCATGGCATGTTATATTTCTCATAGGAGAGATCATTTCAACTCAACTGCACTGCCACTGTAACACAAATCCCTACAATCTCTGTAAAGCAAAGCTAGGAAGCACTATGGTACACTGGGAGGCTCACTGTATTTGTAGTCCTAAGAGCATAGATTTAGAGTTGAAAGGACCGATTTCAGACCATCAAGTTCAACCCTGTCATTTTACAAATGAGAAGAGTGAAATAAAGAGAGAGTAGACCCAGAGTCATGTAGTTAATAAGTGTTGTGGTTCAATCATGTCTAATTCTTCGTGACCCCATTTGGAGTTTTTTGGGTAGAGATACTGGAGTGGTTTGCCATTTCCCTCTCTATGTGCCTAGAATTGTGCTAAACACTCTTTACAAATATTATCTCATTTGATCCTCATAGCAACCTTTAAACTAGGTGATATTATTATCTTGTCCTATATTTGAAGAGGTTAAATGATGTGCCCTAAGTCACACAGAAGTCTGAGGTCAGACTTGATTTTTTCTTTTTCACTCCAGGCTCAGCACTCTATCCATTGCACTACCAGATCCTGACAGAGATCCTGACAGAGAAAAAAAAAAAAACCCAAAATTTAAAAAACAAAACCATTTAAGAAGCTGTGCCTTTGAGAACTGCTAAAGACACTGGGAGGTTAAGTGATTTGCCCAGGATCATAATACCAGTAAGTGGAATTTAAACTTATGTCCATTCTGATTCTCAAAGTCTTTTATCTACTTTGCCACACAGAAGCTCCAGCTCCAGCTCTTTCCCACCTTGAAATCTCTGAGCCTATGATCCTACAACCTAGATGTGTAACTTATCCAACATTTTCAATTACCTTCATGAATATGACCCTTTGATAAAATGGATAATAAAGACTTTATTAAAGAAATATCTCAGTTTGCTGGAATGTGTCACCTTCCCCCTCAACAATGTTTCCAAAACAATGGCCAAAGAAATGCACAATTAAATATATGAGAATTAAAGGATAAAGATTGGACCTGTAATGTCACTGATGCAGAGAACTCCAAGATAAACAAACAACTACCTTCTCTGCAATTTAAGAATCTTAGAGCCTTTACTAGAGCAATCCAATAGAAACTAGGCCATTGATCCATACATAAGGGTCCTTGCAGTGGCACACTGACTTAACTTTAAAATGCAGTTATCCATGTTTTATTGCATTATTGTTTATTTTGTTGGATATTTCCCAATTCTATTTTAATCTAGTTCAGGCTTCACTTAGGACTGTTGACCATATGTTTCACATCTCTGACCTAGGAATTGTTGTTGTTGTTAAGTTCTTTTTTCAATCATGCTTGATTCTTTGTAACCCCATTTGGGATTTTCTTGGCAAAGATATTAGAGTGATTTGCCATTTCCTTCTCCAGCTCATTTTACAAATGTGGAAACTGAGGCAAACAAGGTTAAGGGACTTGCTTGGGAACAAACATCTAATAAGTACCTGAAATTAGATTTTAACTCAGACAGATGAGTCTTCCTGACTCTATCCATTATGCCACCTAGCTACCCCTGATTAAAAGTTTACTTTAAAAAAAAAGTTTTCAAAAAAAGTTAAAAATGAAATAAAAACAAAGTTTTCTAAAAGTTTAAGTGATGTGCCCAGAGTAACATGGCCAATGTTAGAGAAAAACTTAAAACCCAGGACTTCTCAACTCCAAAGCCCCACTGCTGCATTGCCTTTAACGATAATAAAACTTTAAAATTAACAAAAACAAAACAAAAAACCTTTCTCGAAGCACTTCCATGAGAAAGAAAGCAGGAAAGCAGAAAGCATCTAGTTTTGCATAGAGATTATCTGGTCCAACTTTTTCATCTTATAGATGGGGAAATTTTTGGAGGTTGACTTTCCTCCAAAGCCAATATTTTTTCCCTTGTTTCATGCTGTCTGCTTTTCAGGTTAAGAAATTGATACTCAGAGAGATACAGCTTGCCACACAGCTGTTACTTAGCACATCTGGAACTAGAATCCAGTTCTCCAGAGTCCTAGCCCAAGGCCTTTTCCACTAATCTGTGCTCACTAACTCTCCATTATACCTAAGATTTAATGGTTTCAAGAAATATATTTTAAGGGCAATTACATACCCAGGTTCAGTTGTGGCATTCTGTCACCTCTTCTTTTTAGGTTCATTTCTATTTTCTTTCTCATTAATAAATCTTCTCACAATTAAGTTTGCCAAATTACAATTTTATATGTTCAGAAGGCAGACAAATATTATTTGTAAGCTGGTGCTGGAAAGTTTCTCCCACTGATTAAGAGCAGGGCTTCTTAAAAGTTTTCCATTCATGATTCCCTTACTGCCCTGAAATTTTTACATGATCCCAGTATACAAGTATATAAAATAGGTGTGCAAATCAAATATTTACTGATAATAAAACATCAAGAAATTTATTTTAAAACAACTCTGCTATGCATATAACTTTACCATTTATTAAAGAAGGATGCAAATTTGCATACTAATGAATGGATGTGCTTGTTTATTTTTACATAAATAATTAAATCTTGGCAAAATATTTGATATCTTTAATTGTTGCCAAATTTTTCACAATCCCCACATTCAGTTACACAACCCCATATAGAGTCACAATCCATAGTATAAGAAGCTTTGCTTGAGGAGCACTAGGCACTAGTTTTTTTCCCCAAAAATCCTTCCCACTTAGCCCCTTAATAGACAATAAACCCCAACCTCAAGCCTAATGCAGGGCTCTGAAATATTTGTTTTTCTGAACTGACTTGTGACTTGATTGATAAAGGTAAATCCTGGGGAAGAAAGTTCCTCTGCCAATACAAATTAGTATCTTTCTCCATAATTTACAGCCTAACAGCCTGGAGGTTAAGTAAAAACCTTGCCTAAAAACAGTGTGTGTTGCCAGAAGCAGGACTTGAATTTGGGTCTTTCTGACTTCACTGATAATTCTCTAGCTACAGTACTATATTGTGTCCTGCTGCACATAGTAGACGTTTAATAAATGTTTGCTAATGATGAATGAATGATAAAATGAAAGCTCCCAATTCCTCTCCCTAAGAGAATAAAGTGTCACGATAGACTTTGCAGATCCACACATTTGTTGGAAATGCCACTATAAAAAAAACCCAAGGCAATTAAAATTGTTTTTAGAGTTTATTCTTTCTTTATTAAAAAAATGTAAGGAGCTAATTAGGGGATAAACTACATTAACACTATAAAATATTTGCAAAATTCAGTCTTTGGCCACTAGATGTAGCTGAAGGCCTATGAGTGATTTGACTAGATCGTTATTTCCCAAGTAGCTATGTCAATATCACCAACCAAAAACCCAATTAAGCAGTTATATGCTTAAAGAAATACTTTTCTGTTCCATATGATTATAGCATAAAAACAGCTATTTACTTTGATATTTAAAACTAGAATTATGCCTATATATTTTGACAACCCATATGCAATCATATTCTATATATTTATCCTCTTTTTCATTAAGATATATCTAGACAACTTAAGGATCATTTTACTGTTCTATCCCAGAACCTGCAACTGGCCATGGATAGCACCAGGCCTACTTGTTTTCCTTTTCACAAATTATAGAGAAGGGAGGAACTTCTAGGAAGTGGTTCAGTATAGTTTACTGAAATGTTCCCCTTATATTTTCTATTTAATTATGTTATAATAACATTCTTATTTTGTCATGTATTAATGCAACTTAAAAAGTTGATTGTTTATACAATACAAATATAAAGGATCTAGAAGATTTCCTAGATATAAGGTGAAACACAGCTTTGGATATTTCTTTAATATTAATGTTTTTGAATTATATTTTATATCAACCTCAGGCTATAATTTAAAACCTAGTCAGCAAGTATACCTTTCTTGTCCAATCAGTAGGAATCCTGCAGCTTTATAGGGTGGGAAGTTTGTACATGTGCATTGGAATAGGTTTTTTTGTACAAGTATTAAAGAAAAACTAAGAAAACTACAAGACAGTCTCAAGTGTAATATCATTCAGTGTACACATTTTACATTTAACTGCCATAATGAGAATGGAGGTATGGGGCATAAGCTTTTGGGATGATTACTCTTCACAAGGAAAGAACCTAGGAAATGTTTCCAAGGAATTCACAATGATGTGTAAGGGAAGTCATTTGGAGAAACTGGAGTATGTATAAGTCCATTATTACTAGTTCTGGGCAGCTAACTATATGATTAAGATAAGGCATTTTAACTACAGAGTCATTCAAAAAGCTCTGTCAGCTTTAACCTCTTTCTCTTTGCCTATGTGCTCTTGGGAAAGCATAGTGAACACTGAAGAGAATAAAGTCTATAATTTTGTGAGTTTGAAAGGTCCAGAGGGTTCTTTGATATCCATCATTCCAAAGTCCAGCTTTTCACCCAGCACAACATCTATGCCTTAAGGAATAAGAACTGATTTGGGGGGGTTCCAGTCCAGTGAGCCAAAAACTAATCAGGTAGGGATGCTACCTCTGGATGTAAATTTAGTGGGACTTAACTATTTAGGAGCTGAATTAAGTTATGAGTTTAATTTCCTCCCAGTGTGCCACTGAGGAAGTTCTAATGAAATTTTGTGTATATTCGTTAAGTAAATATCCTTTTATAAGAGCCAATGGATGTTAAGTGATAAAATGGAACCGGGCTGTTAGTTATTGACCTAACAAATTGGAGGGATACAACTAACAGGTGCTCAAGCAGTAGAAGACAGAGATTCTACAGATCACTTAGGACCCAGCTTCTCAAACTGTAGGTAATAACTCCATATGGAATCTTGCTACTTATGATTTATTATCAGTAAATATTTGATTGGTATACTTATTTTATATACCTATTTATCTAGGGTCATGTAAAAATTTCTTGGGCGAAGAGGGGTCACCAATGGAAAAAGTTTAAGAAGTCCTGTCTTAGGATACCATAGCATTCTTAGAGAGAGAGATAGTATGTCTGTCACTGAAAGGAAAGGACAAAGAACATTTGATACATACCTCTCTGGTTAGTTAATGGTAGGCTTTGTAGACTTAAAGAAAATGGAACATTAAATAGCCAAAATATGCTGGCACTGCCACTGAAGCACTTCATGTCACATGGAATCCTCACAAAGTATACATCCAGCCTAGCTAAACCTGTGTTAAATAATTGGTTTCAAAGCACAAAATATCATTAAAACTTTTCATTCTCTATCAGAATACTTCCTTTAAAATTCTTTCATTCTCATTCATTTTTCCTCTTATACAGTCCTACTTAGTGCTCTCTTCTGGTTTATATATATATATATATGTATGTATGCATATGCTATATACATACATTTTGGATTTTTTCATAAAGATCTTTTTTGATTTCTTTATATTATTCACATTTCTGAGTCTTAATTACATTACAATAATCTATTACATTAAAGTTCCACCATTTATTTAACAAATAGCCTATTACTGGTCATTTAGTTTGCTTTTCATGTTAGTCTCATTAAATAGCTACAATATATTCATATCTAGTCTAATTACTTTCCTCCCAAACCTCCCTTTCTTCTTCAATTAAACTCCAATGTTATATATTTTAATTATTGTATGTTATACATAGTTGCACATATAGTTATTGAGCAGAAACACATCTATACAAATAACACATGTACATATATAATTATATATATATTATTATATGCACATTGTATATATGTGTATATATTCAAATGCTTAATAACTAAAATAATAACTAGCTTTTATGTAGTGCTTTAAGGTTTGCAAAGTGCTTTATATATATTATCCTATTTGGTCCTTAGAACAACTCAATCCACATTTTTTAAAGATGAGGAAAATGAGGCAGAAAGATATTAAGTAACTTGTCCAAAGTTGTATAACTACTGTCTTCAGGCAGGATTTTAACTCAAGTCTTCCTGATTTCAGGAAGGACTTCAAGGACAGCATCCTGTCCACTATACCATATAACTGTTATGTATATGTATTCACATTTTACAAGTAAAGAAACTGAGTCTCAGAGAGATAATTGAAGATACTTAATGACAGGGTCATATTCAGAACCAGGTTGCCACATTTACCTCTAAAGTCAGTAGGAGGGGACTAAAATTCTGAGGGAATTGATGGTGTCCAGTTTCTTTTCCTGCCTGGGTTTCCAGAGTTCAGTGCTGTTTATTATTCTGCCTCTGTTCAAGAAGAGCTACTTCTTTTCCATATTTACAGCTCAGTAAAAGTAAGCGCTTCAAGACAGAAGCTGTTTTTCCTTTCCCTAACTTAGTCCCTTGAATTTAGTAGGCAGCAAAAGTCTACTAAGGTACCAAACAGTAGATGGTATTGGGCTAGCTCCAGGGTTTTTTCCCTTCATTCCTATTAAGCACAAAATATTTTTCAACTATGCATTTAAAGTTGTGTCATTGGCATCTCTCGACTAAGAACTCAGTGAATTCTGCTATTTAAGCAGCAGCAACACTATCCACTCTAATGCTTGAACTGACAAAGAATGATTTCCTCACAGGGCTACTCCAGGCAACATTGATCTCCCTGATTCTGACATCTTATAGCACTCATTGTCTGGATTGTTCATTTGGCACTTACTCAAATGCTGCCTTGCAGTATTTGATAACTATTTCATGTAAGCTGTTTTCCCAGTGAAATTGAAAGTTCTTTGATGGTATGTCTTAAAAGAAAAATATCTCCACCCGACTAGCTATGTATAGCATAATGCTAGGCACATAATCATTGCACAATAAATATTTATTAAGGATGGCACATAGAATTTTTTCAGCCTAATGTTTTTTTTTTTTTTTTTCAAAATTGATGGAAATGAAGTTTTTGTGTTTGTTTGTTTGCTTCTTGTTGTTGTTTTAGTGGCATTAATCCAGGAAAACTGTTAATAATGAGACCTAAGTCTTTATATATTCTCATGGAAATCTTTTCCAAGTGACCTGTGAGTTACAGGACTCCCAAACAAGCACAGGTAAAGGAGGTATTAGGGTACTTTCTACAACAAAGATAAACTCCTCACAGTTTCTATTCCAATCTTTAGATCTTGACAATGAAAAGCCTCTGAAGGACTAGTCTAGAACAAAGCAACAACTAAAGAGTTGTTCAGAACTAAACATGACTCAGTTCAGTTCTCTGATAGTTTAGATCAATATTGAAATGAAAATAGCTACTCACAGGCCATTCAGCAGTTAACAACAAGATACTTACTTAACCAAAACAGGAAAAGGATATTCAATAAGAAAATGCATGAAGGATACCACAAGTGATCCATCTTAGAAAAACTCACCAATCTCTGAGTTGCTCATGGTGGTCTGTCAGCCAGAGCCAGGTTAATCATGGCTAGTTTTACTGAAATCATGCAAAAAAAAAAAAAAAAAAAAAAAAAAACTATGTCAACTGCACAATTGTTTGGTCTCCTGTGCCAATCTAATTAAAAATATGAGTCCCTAAAATTCTACATAGTAGGCCTTAAAGTAAATTCAATAGTGGATTACATTTTCATCTATACTAAGTAAAAGTACTAATATTTCTTCTATACCTGGCTTGAAAAAACTTAAATAACAAGAAGCCATATTTCCATTTGCTAGAATGAATGCTGCTCTTCTTGGTAATACCTATACTCCTTTTCTAAATTATTCTCTTTCTCCTTTCCTCATATACATGTCACCTTCCTCTTCTTGTTTATTCACTGAATCCTCAGACCAACCACTCCATCAGCTAGTTCTAAACAATCACCTCTGAGGACCCTTCTTCTGGGAACTACTTTCCCCCACTACCACACTCTCTCTTGGCTAAGTGCTATCATCATCTGCATTTCACAGATAAGGGAACAGAAGCAGACAAAAGCTAAGAGATTTGCCTGGAGTCACACAGCTGGCAATTAAGACAGAATTTGAATTCAGGTTTTCTGTACTTCACTGCTCTATTTATTTTACCACCTCGCTTTCAGGAAGAGCAGAAGTCAAGTTCCAAAGGAAAGGGGTTATGTTCCTCTATTTTTTAACGAGTGTCCAATGGTGAGTGAGTTGTTAATAGTTCTTGGGAAGGGAAAAATTTTGTATTTACTTTCAAGATGTTGTTGTAGCATCTGTTGCTCTGGCATTTGAGGCCCCCAAAAAAGTTTCTCCTGATTTAGGATATCTGAAGCATCCACTCATATCTGTATCCACTCAAAATCGTAACCAGAGTTATACAGCTAAGAAGTGTCTGAGACCCTATTTAAACTCAGGTCTTGATGACTACAGGCCCAGTAATCTATCCATTTGCAGATGTCCCCAGATTTTTGAAGGAGGAGAGAGAGATGATTCAAACCAGTGGGGAAAAAGATAATCTGATCCCTTTATACAGCAGGCATTTATCAGAACACAGAGGTTATGGAGTTATAATGCAAGATTTCAACAAAAGACCAAATGCTGTCAAGGTTGATTTTAAGTCCTATTTCTCATGACTGAAGAGTATCAAAGGACAACTTAGTTACTATTTCCTCTCTCCTATCTCTATCTACATATATTGTTTTGTTCATGACCAATTATTTGTGATCCCATTTGGGTTTTGTTTTGTTTTTTGGACAGAGTGATTTTCCATTTCCTTATCCATCTCATTTTACAACTGAGGCAAAGAGGGGTCAATGACTTGTCTATAATCACACAGCTATTAAAAGTGTCTGAGGCCATATTGAACTCAGGTCTTCCTGACTCTAGGCCTGGTGTTCTATCCACTGCACCACTTAGTTTCCCATTCTGTATGTTTCCTTTAGATCATTTCTAAAAACTTTCAAAAGTGATGTCTCCTTAGATAGAGAACACTAATTTATCTATCTCTGTGGGAGGAGAAGACAAATACATAGATCCAGGGATATCCTAGGGTCAAATTTTCAGAAGAAGCCTTTAAACCTCAGAAATCAACAAATACAACCAATCAAAGCTTGATTTATTCTTGTCTATGTGCAAGAAAGTTGTGAAGAAAACGTTAATAATGAAGAATAACCTTAAAAATGTGTCCTACCTATACTTTTATTTTTTTAAGAGCCAGTTTTTAAACATTTGCCAGCCAATGGTCATAGAACTGACCATTGCAAGCATTTCTAGACATTTGCCGATCCATTTTCCCTGGCAGTCTGAGCCTACTATTTTTTGTTTTTAATAGTGTCTAATGTTCCACAGATCAACTCATGACTCACTTTGATTCCTGAGATACTTTGATTCACTTTTTTAGGCCCTACCATTTCTGACCCATTCTCCCCTCTTCTTATAATATCTCTATTTCTGGTTCATTTTCTAGAGCCACTTTTTCTAAAGTAACCCTTTTACCTGTGTGTTATAACCTCTACAATAGTAAAATCAATAAGAATATTTTTCTTTCTAGACAGGCTTTATTCCAGCTGCAGGGAGGGAAGCACAAGATCATCTTTCAATGTGGATTTTTTTTTTTTTTAAGAAAAAGAGGTCTAGGGAGAGACCTATTTGCTGAAAGATGTCACCTTTGACAAAGGCTTAAATAAAATAGTAAGTTTTGATAAATCTGTATCCAGTTCAAACACTTTTTCTTCCCAATCAAATGTCTATGAGTCTTTTCAGGAACAAAACCTTCTCCACAAGGACTATGAAGGATTCAGACAGAATCTCCTATAAAAGACCTACCTAAGGGATTTCTTTTTACCTTTAGTTAGTCCATTAGCCAGCTTGCCAAATTCTCTGGCATAACAAAATTATAGATAGGTTTTCTCTTGGGTGAGATGAAATGGTGAAAATTGCCCAGAGAAAATTGAAACCCTGATAATTGATTTTCTTGCTGTTAAAATTTCAAAAGATCTGAGTCTTTCTGAGATTAAATTGAAACAGCTTGGGACAAATGCTACCAGAACCATGGGGAATACCTCTAAATTCTTAGAACAGTTTGCCAGCTAAATCTATGTGTGACACTTCTTCAGAAATAGATGGAGAATTAAATTATTTTCCTAAAATAGATAGTTCTATTCCCCTTGGGCTTGTGCAGAATCAGCTAATTTGGTTGTGTTATTAACTTTGTCATTGGTATCTGGAGTTGAAGAATTAAGGAGGAGGAAAATGGGGGAGTCTTGACTGTGAGAAAAAAATGCTTCAGGTCATGAGATGTTATTGGAAGACAAATCAAAATCTCTTTAGCCCTTTGAAGAAGTGCTTGTGCATAAATTCTATTGATATAATGGTTGAAATGTGGAGCAGTGAGTTGACATCTGAAAATCACGCCAAATGGCTATACTATTAAAATGGATCATAGGATAATAGAGTTATCCTATTGAAGACTGGTAAGGTTATCTAAAAGTCATCTAGTTCAAGCTTCCTCATTTATAATATGATTTGTGTTACCTAATGTAACTTCAAAATGACATATATAAATATGAAATTAAAAAATACCTTTTTTGACAATGTAAGTTTACTTTGCAAATTTAGTAGCATTTTAAAGAAAATTAGGCCCCCTCCAAACATATCTTAAATGTGAAGTGAGATTTTACATCTTTACAGGTGAGGAAACTTAGGTCCAGAATGGTTGCAAGGTCACATAGCTGCTAAATGGTAGAGTTGGGATTCAAACCTAGATGCTTTATTCTTACTTCCTTTTCTTATGGCTATCCATAAGATATTATAGCATTCCTCTAAGGCATTTCCCAAATTAGTACTTATAGCTGTGGAAGTTAGGTCTCCTTAACAATCAATCACACAACTTTGTTCAGTCATTTTTTTTTCAGTCATGTTTGACTCTTCATGACCTCATTTGGAGTTTTTTTGGCAAAGATACTGGAGTGATTTGCCATTTCCTTCTCCAGTTCATTTTACCAATAAGGAAACTAAAGCAAACAGATTTGCCCAGAGTTACACAGATAGTAAGGATCTGAGTCCAGATCTGAACTCAAGAAGAAGAGTTTTTCTGACTGCAGGCCCAGCATTCTATGTCTTGCACCACCTAATTGCCTGAATCAACCAGTAGACATGATTAACTCCCTGTCCTCTACTTACTATGGTTTCTGCTCCTCTGCTATTTACCTCCTTTAGGGCATCCCCTTCTTCCAATCCTGGACACTCTTCACCTGAATCCCCAACTCTTAATAGATGAGCTTTTGTTTCACAATTGGTCAAAGGCAAAAAAAAAAAAAAAAAAAAGGAAAGCAAAACAACACTTTGAAAAGTAGAATTAATCATATGGAAAAAGAGATACAAAAGTTAACTGAAGAAAATCATACATTAAAAACTAGAACTGAGCAAATGAAAGCTAATGACCCAATGAGACATCAGGAACAAGTCAAACAAACTAAAGAGAATGAAAAAATAGAAGAAAATGTAAAATATGTCATTGGAAAAACAGCTGACCTGGAAAATAGATCCAGAAGAGACAATTTAAAATTTATTGATCTACCTTAAGGCCATGACCCAAAAAAGAGCTTGGATAATATTCTTTAAGAGATCATCAAGGAAAACTGCCCTGAAATACTAGAACCAGAGGGCAAAATAGTTATTGAAAGAATCCATCAATCACTTCCAGAAAGAAATCCTACAAGGAAAACCCCAAGAAATATTGTCGCAAAATTCCAGCAAGCTGCCAAGAAAAAAATAATTCAAGTACTGTGGAGCCACAGTCAGGGTTTGGCAGCTTCTACAATAAAATATCAAAGGACTTGGAATATCATATTCCAGAAGGCAAATGACCTGGGATTATAATCAAGAAGGAAAGGGGGAAAAAAATTTATCAGCATAAAAAAAAAAAAAAAAAAAAAAAAGGGTGAATGTACTACCAATGAAGAAGAAATTAAAGCAATAATTAGGAACTATTTTTGCCCAAATGTATGCCAACAAATATGACAACCTAATTAAAATGAATGAATAATTTACAAAGATACAAATTGTTTAAATTAACAGAAGGGAAAATAAATAATTTAAATAACCCAATTTTAGAAAAAGAAATTGAACAAGATTATAAAAAAAAATTTCCAGAGCCAGAAGGATTTACAAGTGAATTTTACTAAATATTTAAAGGACAATTAATTCCAATACTATGTAAACTATTTGGGAAAACAGGCAAAGGAGTCCAACAAATTCCTTCTATGACACAAATATGGTGCTGATACCTAAACCAAGAAGAGCCAAAACAGAACAATCTCCTTCATCTGCATCTAATATTGGTGCAAAATTTTTATTTATTTACTTATTTCTGTTTGACTGCTTATTCTTTTTTTAAAATTATTTTTAACTTAAAAAAATTTAATAAAAGCTTTTTATTTTCACAATACATGCAAAGAGAGTTTTCAACTTTCAAAAATCTTGTATTCCAAATTTTTCTTCCTCCTTTAATTTGCACCCTTTCCTCCCTTAGACAACAAGTAATCCAATATAGGTTTAACATGTGCAATTCTACTCAACATCTTTCCGCATTTTTCATGGTGCAAAATTTTTAAATATAATATTAACAAAAAGTTATAACAACTTATCAACAAGTTAATGTACTACAACTAAGTGGGGTTTGTACCAAGGATAATATAAGGAAAATTATTGGCATAATTTGCCATATCAGTAACAAACTTAACAGAAACCATATGATAATCTTAATAGATGCAGAAAAACTTTTTGACAAAAAACAGCACCCATCCCTATTAAAAATCCTCTAGAGCACTGGAATAGAGTGGAATAGAGCTTATCTTTAAAATGATAAGCATTATCTATCTAAAACCACCAGCAAGCATTATTTGTGATGGGAAGAAGCTAGACACATTTCCAATAAGATCAAAGATGGAAAAAGGATACCCATTATCACTACTATTGTTCAATCTTGAACTAAAAATGTTGACTTTAGCAATAAGAAAAGAAAAAGAAATTAAAGAAATTACAAGAGGCAATGTGGAGACAAAACTATCAATCTTTTCAGATGACATGATGATATACTTAGAGAATCTTAGGGAATCATCTAAAAATCTACTTGAAACAATTAACAGCTTTAGCAAAGTTGCAGGATATAAAATAAATCCACACAAAGAAATTCCATTTAAAATAACTGTAGACAAAATAAAATATATAAGACAAATCCAGAAATTATGATTATAAGACACTTTTCACACAAAGTCAAATCTAAACAATTGGATAAGTATCAATTGCAAATGGGTTGGTTGAATTAATTATGACAATTCTATCTAAATTAGTCTACTTATTAAATGCCAAACCAATTAAACTACCAAAAAGTTACTTTATAGAGCTAGGGAAAAAAAAAACAACAAAATTCATTTGGAAGAAAAAAGATCAAGAATATCAAGGGAATTAATGGAAAAAATGCAAAATATGGTAATCTAGTGGTACCATACCTAAAGTTCAATTATAAAGCAGCTATTATCAAAACCATATGGTACTGGCTAAAAAACAAGAGTGGTGGATCCATGGAATAAGTTAGATACACATGATATAATAATCAATGACTATAGTAATCTAGTGTTTGATAAACCCCAAAACTTCAGCTACTGGAATAAGAACTCATTATTTCAAAAACTTGCTGAAAGAACTGGAAAATAATATGTCAGAAACTCAGCATAGAGCTACATTTCACATCTCAAAACAAAATAAGATCACAATTGGTACATGATTTAGGTGTAAAGGGTGATAATATAAGCAGAGTGGGAGAGCAAGGGATAATCCACCTTTCAGATCTTTGGAGAAGGGAGGAATTTAGTCCAAATAACTAGAGAACATTATGAAATGCAAAATGGACAATTTTGATTACATTAAGTTAAAAAGATTTTGCACAAACAAAGCCAAAGTAGCAAAGATTAGAAAGGAAGCAGAAAACTGGGGGGGGGGGGGGGGGAATTTACATCCAGTCTTTCTGATAAAAGTCTCATTTCTAAAACATATAAAGAGCTGAGGCAAATTTGGTAAAATTAAAAGTCATTTCCCAATGATAAATGGTCAAAAGGAATGAACAGATGATTTTCAGGTGAAGAAATTAAAGCCATCTATAATTATATTAAAAAGTTCTAAATCACTATTGATTAGAGAAATGCAAATTAAAACAACTTGGAGGTATCACCTTAAACCTTTCAGATTGGCTAAAATGACAGGAAAAGATAATAATAAATGTTGGAGGGGATATAGGAAAACTGGGACACTAATGTATTATTAGTGGAATTGTGAAATGATCCAACTGTTCTAGAGAGCAAATTGGAACTATGCCCAAAGAGCTATAAAACTGTGCATACCCTCTAATTAACCAGTGCCTCTACTGAGTCTGTATCCCAAAGAAATAATAAAAGAAGGGGAAAATGTGCAAAAATTTTTGTAGCAATTATTTTTGTGGTAGCAAAGAATTGGAAAATGAGTAGATTCCTATCCATGGGGAAATGGATGAATAAGTTATGGTATATGAAAGTAATGGAATATTATTGTTCTATAAAAAATGATAAACAGATTCATTTTAGAAAGGCCTGGAAAGATTTACATCAACCAATGCTGAGTGAAACAAACAGAAACAGGAAAACATTGTACATAGCAACATCAGAAGTATGCAAAGATCAACCATGACAAACTTTGTTCTTCTCAGAAGTTCAATGAACCAAGACAATTCCAATAAACTTTGGATAGAAAATGCCATACACATTCAGAAAGAAGTATGGAGACTGAATATAAATCAACACATTTTATATTCATTTTTTTCTTCTGTTTTTTTTTTCCTCTCATGTTTTTTCCCTTTTATTCTGATTTTTCTCTCCCTACACGATTTAGAAGTAAATATTTTTTTTTTAAAAAAAGAATGTTCATATATAACCAAAAAATGATATTTTTACATATAATGGAAAAATATTTTTTTTCTTTTTTTATTATAACTTTTTATTGACAGTACATATGCATGGGTAATTTTTCACAACATAATCCCTTGCATTCACTTCTGTTCTGATTTTTCCCTTTCCTCCCTCCAACCCCTCCCCTAGATGGCAGGCAGTTTTATACATGTTAAATAAGTTATAGTATATCCTAGATACAATATATGTGCGTAGAACCAACAAGAAGAATTGGATTCAGAAGGTAAAAATAACCTGGGAAGAAAAACAAAAATGCAAACAGTTTACACTCATTTCCCATTGTTCCTTCTCTGGGTGTAGCTGGGTATAGCTCTGTCTATTGTTGATCAATTGGAACTGAGTTAGATCTTCTCTTTGCTGAAGATATCCACTTCCATCAGAATACATCCTCATACAGTATTGTTGTTGAAGTATAAAATGATCTCCTGGTTCTGCATTTCACTCAGCATCAGCTCATGTAAGTTTTTCCAAGCTTCTCTGTATTCATTCTGCTGGTCATTTCTTACAGAACAATAATATTCCATAACATTCATCTACCACAATTTACCCAACCATTCTCCAGTTGATGGGCATCTATTCATTTTCCAGTTTCTAGCCACTACAAAAAGGGCTGTCACAAACATTCTTGCACATACAGGTCCCTTTCCCTTCTTTAGTATCTCTTTGGGATATAAGCCCAGTAGTGACACTGCTGGATCAAAGGTATGCACAGCTTGATAACTTTGGGGGCATAATTCCAGATTGCTCTCCAGAATGGTTGGATTCATTCACAACTCCACCAACAATGCATCAATGTCTCAATTTTCCCGCATCCCCTCCAACATTCATCATTATTTTTTCCTGTCATCTTAGCCAATCTGACAGGTGCATAGTGGTGTCTCAGAGTTGTCTTAATTTTCATTTCTCTGATCAATCAAAGGGTGATTTGGAACACCCTTTCATATGAGTAGAAATAGTTTCAATTTCATCATCTGAAAATTTTCTGTTCATATCCTTTGACCATTTATCAATTGGAGAATGGCTTGATTTCTTATAAAGTCAATTATAGAGTCAATTCTCTATATATTTTGGAAATGAGGCTTTTATCAGAATTTTTAACTGTAAACCCCTTCTAATCTTGTTTGCATTATTTTTGTTTATACAAAGGCTTTTTAATTTGATGTAATCAAATTTTTTATTTTGTGATCAATAATGATCTCTAGTTCTTCTTTGGTCACAAATTCTTTCCTCCTCCACAAGTCTGAGAGGTAAACCTATACTATGTTCCTCTAATTTATTTATGATCTCGTTCTTTATGCCTAAATCATGAACCCATTTTGATCTTATCTTGGTATATGGTGTTAAGTATGGGTCCATGCCTAATTTCTGCCATACTAATTTCCAGTTTTCCCAGCTGTTTTTGTCAAATAATGAATTCTTATCCCAAAAGTTGGGATCTTTGGGTTTGTCAAACACTAGATTGCTATATTGACTATTTTGTCCTGTGAACCTAACCTATTCCACTCATCAACTAATCTATTGCTTAGCCAATACCAAATGGTTTTGGTGACCACTGTTTTATAATATAGTTTTAGATCAGATATAGCTAGGCCACCTTCATTTGATTTTTTTTATTAATTCCCTTGAAATCCTTGACCTTTTGTTCTTTCATATGAATTTTGTTATTTTTTTCTTGGTCATTAAAATAGTTTCTTGGGAGTTTGATTGGTATAGCATTAAATAAATAGGTTAGTTTAGGGAGTACTGTCATCTTTATTATATTTGCTCGGCCTATCCAAGAGCACTTAATATTTTTCCAATTTTAAATCTGACTTTATTTATGTGGAAAGTGTTTTGTAATTTTGCTCATATAATTCTTGACTTTCCTTTGGTAGATAGATTCCCAAATATTTTATGCTATCGACAGTTATTTTGAACAAATAAAAATATTTTTTAAGTCAATAAGGCTATTTCTACCCTTTGGCAAAACCTAAATTTTCACTCTGATACTCTGTTAGTAATTGAGCTTAGTCTCATTAGGTCATATGACTTTAGGATGGTATGTGCTGTCTTTTTTTTTTAATTCTTAATTATTATTGGTATCTTTGCTTTTATGTACCTTTCACTTCATCTATAAATTTACAGGATTAAACCGGATGACCTCTAAGTTTTCTTTCAACTCTACATCTATTAATATATTCATTCAACCACTATCCAATGAAATATTCTTTATAACAAGAGTGTCGTTATAAGGAATATACAGTGAAGTGAAGAGAAGAAAAGAAGTATGTATTCTCACCTCTTCTCTGGGATCAAGACTGGTCATTTTAATTACATAGTATTCAGTTTTGTTTTCTTTCCATTTCCATTTTTATATATAGTAAATGTAGGATATATGTATACATGTACATACACATATATACACATGTGATTGTGTGTGTAAATTTTCTGGTTATGTTCAGTTCATCCTGCATCACTTCACATAAGTCTCCCTATGTTTCTCTGAAAATTTCTTATCCATTGTTTCTTATGGTATATTACTATTCCATTATATTCAGGTACATGTCATTTCTTTATTAGCTGCCACCAAATAGTTCAAAACAGTCTTGTTCCATTTCAAAATTTATGCCTCTTTTAAAGTCATCCATTAAGCTTCTGTTTTCTGTGTGAGCAGATTCCCAATTCTCAACTCATCTACAAAGCAGAGATCACAGTTATATCCTGAATCTAATGAATTAGCTCCTTCTAAGATCAGATTTTTAGCTTTCTCCTCCTTATCAGATTCTCTGATCACTCATTTCTCATTTCCCTGCCCTCCTACCTGAGTACTGATCTACCAGAATCTTATTTTATTTTGGCTACTACATCCTACAAATGGAACAATCATCTCTCTAGTAGAAGATGGGAAGGGGAAATGAAAAGGAAATATTAGATCACAGATTTAGGGTGAGAAAGAATATCAAAGAACATCTAGTCCAATCCTGTAGTTTTGCAAAGAAGGAAACCGATGCCCAGTGTCATTAAATAAAAACTTCCCTGAGATCACACAGATACTGAGTAGTATTTTCAGAATTTAAACCCACATCCTTGTCCAAATTTAGTGCTCTTTCCTTTAAATGGCCCTAGTTCCTTAGCAATCTCTTTCTGGAGCATAAAAAGCAAGGTTCAAGTTGGGGAGTTAATAAATAAAAATGGATAAGCCAAATGGGTTATTACCAGGGTGTCTGAAGAGCACTGAGATTTAAGAAGTTCAAATGAGCATGAAAATTGAAAATTGTCAAAACATAAATTCAGGGTCAGAAGAATTATACTGGTATTTTTTGTCTAAACCTGTGATTTCATTAGTATAATGAACTCTTAGTAAGTAGATTCCTTCTGCTGAAAGAGATTGGCAACTGTTCTGTGATTTATGGCCTTATTAAGTTGACTTCAACATTGACAGATTAAGTACCTTGTTGATGGTCCTACAACCAGGACTTTCTAATTCTGAGACCAACTCTCCACTACGGTACTGTATCTCTTTGTACTAAATTAGGAAAGTAAAAATACAGTGTAGTAAGAGTGGAAAGCTCCCCTTTGTCTGATAATTCAGTTCTGATACAGCCATTCCTGAGTCATCAGTTCTTCCTCCTCTACAATCAAACAGAAGACCTTTTATCATAACAGTACTCAGTCCTGAGCTATTTGCAGCACACAGTTATGGCTAGAAACAGACTCCTCAATGTCTCTATATTATTGGATTGGAAACAAGCAGAATGTACAAGCACATATTCTAAGGACAAAAACTAATCAGGAAATATCTGTAAATACTTCAAAGATAACTCTCCTACAATTGTCCTGGTTTCCCCACCAATGCCACATCAATTTCTTACAACCAAAAAGTACAAGGAAGTGGTTTTTCTGGCTCAATCTGTTCCTCTAAAGCTTTTGTATTTCACTGAGTTTTCTGCTTTTTTCTGCCCAGTATAGTGATGCCAATAAGATCACAAGTGAAATCCAATAAGCCTTCTCTTGACTTAGCCACTTCCAATGAGTCATTTCTCCCAGAAATTCCCTGAACTTCCAGATTATGACTAAATAGAATGGCATAGTTGAAAGATATCTACAGATTCTACAGGGTACACATAAGATTTTAGCCTCTCCGTTCTGTCTTCTAGCAGTAGACAGGCCTATTACCATTAAGGTACCTTGAACAATGTATTCTACCTTTCTATTCATAACTTGCAATGTTAGTCAAAGAGCTGAATACTACAAGTATCCAAATTTAGATTTTTATTATTTTCCCCTGTCTACAGATGACAATGTCCATAAACCTAGGGAAAAAATGACTACCAGATCTGGCATTCGGGCCACTTAGAACTTCTAGATGGTCTAAAAGTTTTTTGGATTATTACAGCTAATGCAAACAGTAATGAGGTACCCCCTCAAAGATGATACTTCCTTCTATCAAATGAAGCTTTACCTTGGAGCAGGTTTTCCTTCCAGAATGTTTAATTCTTATCAGCAATTAGCAGTTTGCAAAGTAATTAGGGGCCAGGGCTTAACGTTGTCTAGAATGATCTATAACAGGGCAAATCTCACAATAATATTGACTGTATGAGTACTGCCAAAAAAAAAAAAACTGTTTTTATAAATCTAAATTATAAAAAGAGAGGCTGAATTCCAATAGACTTGTGATAGAGAGAGAGCATCTGCATCCAGAAAAAGAAATGTCAAGACTGAATGTGGATCACAACATAGTATTTTCACCTTTGGACGCAAAGTTTTGCAAGGTGAATGTTGAAAACTATCTTTGCATATATTTTGAAAATAAAAGGCCATTATTTTAAGAAAGAAGGGCTTCAGAAGCCCATAATCACTAAAAATGCTTCCCCTTAACCTCTGGTCTCCAATGGAAAGTCTTGGGGTGTTTCCACAAATCATGGATGCTGACATGTTGGAGGGCTTGAAATAAAACAGCCTCAATCTCCTGTCAAACTGGGTAACTACACTGCTGATTGTGAAGGACTTTAAAATACCAGCTTGAAGAAATTGTATCTTATTTTAAAGGGGAGAGGAATCCACTGAAGATTTTTGAGAAGAAAAGTAAAGGGGAGACATATGCTTTAGGAATATCATTTTAGAAGCTGCCTGACTTGGAGAAAGGATACCAATTATGGAACAGGAAGCAGAGATAGCAATTATGTAGTTAAACAACAGTCTAGGGGGAAAGTAATGAGGGTCCAGAAAAGGGTCATGATTAACAAGAGACATTGTTTCCACTAAAGGAAGCAGTTCTGTTGCATCCTGTTAAATTGGCACATTATGAATCACCATCCTAACACTGTGGTTATTACTATCAAACACTTTCAGTAGGCTTCAACTTTTGCAGGAAGGTAGGAAGTCAAATTTGGCCATGTTATTTATGGAGCAATCCCTTAGCAATGTGGAATCCAACAGTGATTGATCCTGTCATCTCTCCTTCCATTCTCCCAACTGCTTATCTTCTCAGTGTTCCTAAATCACTCTGTAATGGTTTTTATCCTATCACCTACCTTACAATCCACTTATACACAGACTGAAAAACCAGAAAGAAAGAACCAAATAATCATTTTCCATTAAAAGAAAAACATTCACTTCTTCCTCCTCCTAAATTCAGATAAAATGTTTTATTTTATGTTCATCTACTTCAATATTGCCTTTTTAAAATAAAACAAGTGCCTTGAGAATGGGTGATAATATCTTTCTGAATTTCATATTATTCCCAGTTATTTATTATAGCCACCAAGAGAAGTGCTATGATTTTGATGATGACTAGAATAAAGAAGGAAAGCAGATCTAAATGTTTTTTTGGCATTGATAGTAATTGGACCCTTCCCTCAATAGGTGGTTGATTTTTTCCAATTCTTTCTCCTTTGTAATATACTGACTTTTTAAAAATATCTATAACACTTTTGCATCAGGAAAATTATTAATGGAGCAAAGGAGAGAAGTTAAAGCTCAGATTTAAAGACCACAGCTACAGAATGCAAAACACCCAGAGATATAAAGGATTACCAAGTTCCCTTCACAAAAAGGAGAAAATTGTGGCAGTAAGAAGAATATACAGGAAGAACCAGACAGAGGCAGTGAGAGTGCTAGAGACATATAGTAACATTTTTATTACCCAAAGCAGTAGTTTGCTAGTAACTCTCTACTGGAAATTTTCTGAAAAGAACACTGATCTCTTAGTTGAAGGATCTGAATTTGAGTCCACATTCTGTCATGTTACCCAACATCTCTGCACCTCATTTTCCTTACCTACAAAAGGGAAATAATATTATTTACACAACTTAGCTCAAAATTATTATGAGTTTCAAATACTTAAACATGCATAAAGAGGATTATGACACAGTTAAAGGCTCTATCACTCCACCTTTCTGGCAATGCAGACCTTGATTTTATCTAAGTTCTTGAGTACCCAAGGACAAGTGATTTAGGGTGTCTCAAAACAAAAGTACTACCGTCGAGGTGGGAAAAGATAAATTGGAATTTAGAGTTGTTTCTTTTCCAAAACAAATTTCTCTTTTATGCCCACAATGTAAAATAGTTGACAATTAAGTGCCCAATTATTTTCCTCTATGGGTCTTTCAATGGAGTATAAACATGGCCACAATGATGCCTTAAAGTTAACACCCCATTACAAATGAGTAAGTAGCCATGCCATTTAGTATATTGAAGCAGTAATACTAGTCGTAGAACCAATAAAATTGAAGTGCATTTGATTAGTAAACTAAATGCCTTTCCTGCAGTTTTGTTAGGACTTTTTTTTTAAGAGATCACATTTGAGTTCATACTTTACAGAAGACAAATTAACATTTCTGAGATTATGAAAAATCAAATGGAATCTTAAAAATTTAAGGAGAAAAACAACTAATTTCATCTTCCACAATTAGTGGTATTAATTCATATAAAAACAAATCCTTGAAAACTACATATTAACCTACTTAATTCACTTAATATTATCTATTTTTATTTATTTTCTTGAATATTTCTCAATTATATTTTAATTTTGGTTTGGACTACATTCAGGAGTTGGCTGTTAGTTTGACATTTCTGTCCTACATGATGCCTGGCATATTTCGGTACCTAATATGTACCAGACACTATGTTAGCTATTAGGTGTGCAAAATGAGCAGCAAAAAGAAATTAAAAGAGAAAAGAAAGAAAACAAAAGATAGGAAAAAGAAAAGAAAGAAGGAAAAAGGAGAAAGGAAGGGAAGAAAGAAGGAAGGGAGGAAGGAAAGAAGAAAGGGAGGGAGAGAGGGAAGAAGGAAGGGAAGGAAGGGAGGAAAGAAGAAAGGAAAGGAAGAGAAAGGGAGGGAGGAGGGTAGCAAAGAGGAGAGACGAAGGAGGGAAAGAGAAAAAGAAAGAGAAAGAAAAAGAAAGGAAGAGCTTATATTTTATAGAAGGATACAACATGCATATGATAATAATAATAATATCTAGTATTTATATGGCACCTACTAGGCACAGCTCTAAGCACTATACAATTATCTCATTTAATTCTAATAACAACCCTAGGAAGTATTATTTTATATTTTACAATTGAAGAAACCAAGGCAAACAAAAGTTAGATGATTTGCCCAAGGTCACAGAGTACATGTTTGAGGCTAAATGTGAACTCAGGTTTTCTGACTTCAGATCCAGTGCTCTAATCACTGCATCACCTAGGCATGGGCATGGGTGTGGGTGTATGTATGTGTGTACAGTTGGGATATATATATATATATATATATACACACACACACACACATATATATTTGGAAGAATAAGGAAAAACTTTCTGTAAAAGATAACGATTGAGTTTAATCCTGATGAAAGAGAACAATTATATAATAGGGAACTGAAGAAGACATGCATTCCAGAGAGGAGGAAAGAGGAAACAAGATGGAATATCACATGTGAGGAACAGAGTAGACTAGTTTGTGTAGACTACAGGAAAGGAAATAATGTGTAATAAGATTGGAAAGAAAAGAAACTCAATGAATCATTAAAAACAAACAGAAGAGAGTCGGAGAAAGCTAAGAAGAAGAAACTGACAAACGAAGCAGTGATGAAATTATGATATTAGATTTTAATTGTGTACAAAATTCAAGCTGTATCTAACAGGGAAAAAATTTAATTGTATAAAAATTCAAGCTATATCTAACAGGGAAATATATAGTTTCATTCAGAGCCCCTCTTTTTATGTTTTTCTTTATATATTGACATTTTGCTTAAGTTCACAATAAAAAAAGATAATTTAAAACAACAAAAATAAATTATTTAATTTGGTAATTGAGAGATCATTGGTAACTTTGGAAAGAGTTGAGTGATGAGGTCAGAAGCCCAATTGTAAAGGACTGAAAGACAGCAAAGTAGAGCAAAATATTAGAAATAGTTTTGTTTTTGTTTTTCCCTTAGGAGTTGGTTGAAAAAAAAGAAGAAATATTTAGGATGACAACTTGAGAGAATGATATGATCTAGTGAAAGTATTTTGTTTTGTTTTTTAAAGGATGAAGACACAGGCACATTTGAAGGCAATAAGGAAGAACATAGTAGAGAGGAAAAGATTGGAAATTGAAGGAAGAAGCGATGATAGATGGAACAATTTTTTGAAAAAGGGAAGGGATCAAGATCATATGTATCCTCAGGGGTTGTCCTTGACAAGAAAAAGAGCTTCAACCTATGTTATACTATGCAGAAGATTATATATAAGAATATATATAGATAGATAGATAGGTAGATATAGATATAGATATATACACACACATATATTTGCATATGTATGTAAAGACAAATATATGGTATCCCCCAAAATCTTGTGGGTTAAAGTTATTAAAGATTAATAATTAACTAATTAACATAAAGCTTTCTTAGCTTAAAACTACAGTTTGGAGACACCTTGTATATGAAATGATAGAGTAGCAAAAGAAGCAAGATAGCTGGATAATGAAAGAGGGGTTACATCTTTTCTGTTTGCCTCCATACAGCTGAATTAGAGTCAAACAATGGAAGATTCAAAGAGGCAGATTTAGGATTAATATAACTAGAGCTGTTCAATAGTAGTGTGATCATCTTTGAAAATTAAGGAAATCCAACTGCCATTAGTGGTGGTGCACAGGAGCAACAAATGGGAGCAGTGCTCAGGGAGCAGCAAGGGCTGGGGAAAGGGAAAGATGAGGAAACTGAGGTCCAGAAAGGCAAAGTCACTGCCAAAGTCCCACAGCAATTCAGGAGCTGAGCTGGGACTGGAATCAGAGTTTCCTGATTCCTGTTGAGGGCCTTCAACAAAGTGGAAAAAAGGAAAACCACTTCAGATGGAAACACTGTTAGCACAAAAAAAAAAAAAAAAAAAAAGAGGAGGTTTGTTATTAGGGAAAAAAATTGATTGAACAGTATGACTCAATCATAGCATAGTTTAACTTAGAAGATGTTGGAGTGCCTTGATTTATGGTATAAAATATTACAAAACACGTAGAAGAAACAAAATAAAAAGGCAAAATTTCATCAACTTGTATTGGTTTGCAAATAGCAACAAGAAAGTGAAGTAGATCATCATAGTCCAAACTGGAAAGAAATTGAGAAGGAACCAGTTTGTTGATGGAAGCATGTAAAATCTGAATACATGACATTGTGGCAGTTGAACAGGTTCACACCAGTTAATGAAGTAAAGAGTATGCTTAATTCTAATTGGCAGAAGATTCTAGAAAGGACAGAACTATTTTTTAAAAGCTTTTTATTTTCAAAATATATGAATAGTTTTCAACATTTACCCTTGCAAAATCTTATGTTCTAAATTATTTTCTCTCTCCCTTTCCTCCACTCTCTTCCCCAGACAGCAAGTAATCCTAAATATATTATACATGTATAATTCTTCTATACATATTTCCATAATTATCATACTGCACAAAAAATATTTGATCAAAAAGGAAAAAAATGAGAAAGAAAAAAGCAAGCAAACAACAATAAATAAGTGAAAATACTATGTTGTGATTCACACTTAATCCCCACAATCCTCTCTCTGAGAAGAGATGGCTCTCTCCATCATAAGACCATTGGAATTGGCCTGAATCACCTCATTGTTCAAAAGAGTCATGTTCATCAGAATTCATCATCATGTAATCATTTTGTTGCTGTATACAATATTCTCTTGGTTCTATTCACTTCATTTTGCATCAGTTCATATAAGTCTCTCCAGGCCTTTCTGAAATCATCTTGTTGATGATTTCTTATAGAACAATAAGATTGCATAACATTCATATATCATAATTTCCGATTCCTTGCCACTACAAAAAGGGCTGCTACAAACATTTTTGCACATGTGAGTCCTTTTTCCTCTTTTAAATAATTTCTTTGGGATACAAGCCCAGTAGAGATACTACTGAATCAAAGGATATGCACAATTTGATAGCCCTTTGGGCATAGTTTCATATTGCTCTCCAGAATGGTTGGATTAGTTCACAACTCCACCAACTGAACCAAAACATGTTTTCCCACATCCCCTCCAACATTCATAATTATCTTTAAGGACAGAAATCTTAAACCAAGAATGAAAATAGCAAAGGATATAGTCTGTATACATCATGTCTTCTTGTTTTGTGATTAGTGATTTGGATTTTCCACAGTAAAACTTAAAGATTCTGAATACTGTTTCTTCAGTACTTATAATGAATTTTTGGTCTCCTCTACAGCAGAATTTTATAGTGGAAGATAAGACAGTTTTACATAACATTTCTCATATGGGGGATAAAGTTCTTAATCAGGATGGAACTTCCATTGAAGAATTAATTTAAAAAAGTATGATGGAAAAGATAGAGATAGAAATACAAGTTTATAAATGAGGAAATATTTGTGGAGTTGATGAATGCTCTTGTTCAGTACAATGATGATAAAGATGATGATGATAAGGATTATTTTGGTAAGAGAGATGAAAAACAAAAACATTTAGAGGATAACAGAGATGATAAAGCCACCCACCTCATAAATTTCCTTCTGACAAGATTTTTGAAGTCATTTCCTCAATGTTTCCTGATAAGGGAAGAGCAGAAGAATTAAAGGAAAAGTATAAAGAACATAGAAGGAACTTCCTGGAGCCCTTCCTCCTGAATATACACCCAACATAGATGAATCAAATGCTAAGTCTTTTCTGAGGGAGCAATTTTGCACTCATTTCATATTCTCTTCTGCAGGCGCTGCTTTAAATATGACTATTTCTCACATCCATTCCATGCAATATCTAATGCTTATAAGTGGAAGAACACAAAAACAACATTAGGTAACAAACCTTGTGGACCACACTGTTATTAGCATTTGGAAGGGGCAAAAGGAGTTTGCAGCTGCTCTTACTGCTGAATGGATCAAGGCACCTTCAAAGCACCCAGGAGGTCACTGAAGGTGAAGACTTCCCAATAATAGCAGTAGATCAAAAAGCACACCAACCATTAATGTGCTGGAATCAAAGAATACAGACAATGATAGGGAAATTGGACCTGAAACAGAATAATGATAAAGGGAAAGAAGAATAGAAAGATGAAACTTCCAGCTCTTTTGAGACAAACTCCTGGTGTCAAACACCAATAAAAATGAAGCCAAATATTGAACCTCCTGAGAACATGGAATGGAGTGGTGCTGAAGCCTCAGTGTTCGGAGTTCTTATTGACACTTATTGTGATAATTTTGTGCCATTGCTATGATTGGAACCAAAACATGTAAACAGATCTATGAGTTTGGAGTTAAGGAATCTTTACTTTTTGTGGCCTACATATTGCAGAAAGATACAACTGAAAAAGGATGGCTCCTCTAACTACATTTACAACTATCAATCCTGTGATCATCCATATCAACCTTGTGACAGTTCTTGCCCATGCGGGATTGTTCAAATCTTTTGTGAAAAGTTTGTCAGTGTATCTCAGAATGCCAAAAACAATTCCCCGGGGGCTGTTATAAAGCACAATGCAACACTAAACAATGACCTTGCTATTTGGTTGTCCACAAATGTGATGTAGTCCTCTGGCTGACTTGTGGAGCTACTGATCACTGGGATAATAAAAATGTGTCTTGCAAGAACTGCAGCATTCAAAGAGGATCCAAAAAGCATTTACTGATGGTACCATGTGATGTGGCAGGTTGGGGAATTTTCATCAAAAATTCTGTGCAAAAGAATAAATTCATCTCTGAATACTGTGGTGAGATTATTTCTCAGGATCAGGAAGACAGAAGACCAAAGGTTTATGATAAGTACATGTGCAGCTTTCTCTTCAACTTGAATAATGATTTTTGGTGGATGCAGCCTGCAAGGATAACAAAATTCATTTTACAAAATCATTCAGTAAATCCCAGCTGCTATGCAAAAGTTATGATGGTTAACAGTGATCCTAGGATAGGTATTTTTGCTAAGAGAACTATCCAGACTGATGAAGAACCATTTTTGGACTACAGATATAACCAGGCTGATGTCTCTGAAATATGCAGGCATTGAATGAGAAAGAGAAATCCCTTGATAGCATCCACTCTCTCCTCTTTAAAACAGATGCCTTATTTTCAGGAATTTCTAGTACTATGGGCGATTTTAGAAAAATAAAATGCAACTTGAAGTTCTGAAAAAAAAATTAATGAAATCCCCAAATTTGAAGATCTTCAAGAAGGGACCAGTCAACCACTTAAGGAGTGGAGAACTGATCTTAGCCAAGTATAAATTGGAGTAAATGAAGTCTGAAATCCTTCTGTGTTATATACTTGTTATATTATATATGTGTTATATACATGTATTTGTCATATTCATATTATATATCATGTTATATTCAATTAGGTATAAGGACTTTTTCCCCATTAATGAAATGATAATAATAACTACTGTTAGTATTCTTACTGTTTTCTTGTATTCATCTTTTTTTTTATGGGGTTTAGATGAAAGCAATCTAAAAACAAATTACTATACTGGGTATGTATTTTTTAAATTTAATGCTCTGCAGACTATTGTGCAGAGAAATAAATTGATTTTTTTTTTCCAATTGAAGAAGTATATTGAAATGTAAACACAACTTCTGTGGACTCACTGAAAATGTCTTCAGAACAATTCCCATAGCAAGCAGTGGGATGATATCTATCTTAATCCTGTTCCCACATTATTTTAATATCTCCTTGTTTCTACATTTTGAAAAGCTTTTCATTCTATGCAGTTTGGAGATTAGGAGTACCTGGTATTATAACATATAGCATAAACATTCTGAAATTTTTATGGATCAGTATTATATACTGGTTGTTCTTTCTGAAGTGATGTTTTGGGTTTAAATACATCCTTCAAAGATATAGTTTGCTGGATTTTTCTAGGATATTTCAGGGCTTATATTTTTAGGAAGAGGAATTGTCATCAGTTGTTAGTTTATAAAGGATAATAAACTTCTAGTGTATAACTATAGTCATCTGATCTTGTCTCTCTAGGTATCTAGTAGATGCTAAATTTGTGTAACATGACTTAATATGTTATATTATTTCTACCACTTCATTGACCAATTGGGGTAGATCATTAAGCACAGACTACTACTCAGAGATAAGCTTTTTGTAATTTCTAATGGGAACAGATTGATCTTGAAGGATTATAATTACTATCTTGTTCTCATCTTTTATCTTTATTGTCATCATTACCATTATCTTGTTTTCCTCTTTCTCCTTTCCATCCTTTTCCTTCTCAATGGCTCTATCAGTCAGTAATGTAGTTACTGCTGCAAGTCAAAAATCCATTCATGGCTTCTCTTCCCTTGTGACTCTCATTCAAGTCCTTCCATAAATTCTTCTTATATGACTCACCCAATGTTAGATGGTAGTCTTCTGGGTTTCTAACATTTCATCAGTGCAAAACATCAGTGCAAAACACTGGTAGGAAGTCTAGTCCTCTAAAGTCACTACGGAGCACTGACCAGTTGAATTTGACAGGTAACAAGGTAACTTTACTATTCTTTGACTGTTGCTAATTATTGCAGAAGCCATCACCAATGTTAACAAAAGTGAAATTAAGTAAGACCAAGATGCATGTACAAAAGGCAGAGGACCAACTGATAGACTTTGTAATAACCCAGCTGAAGATGAGAGGGCCAACATTTTCCTAGCACCACAAGGAGATCTGATCATGACCCTAACCTAATATTGTTGTTTCAGGATATTTGTATTATTAGAGATGAAATTTGGGGAAAGGGTAAGGGTTGGTCCCCCTTGTTTCCAGCCCTGGTCTTTCCTCATAGGCAAAAAGCTGAATAGAATACTCAGTCACCATCTTAAGGCAGTGTTCTCTTAGGGGATGGTGAATTGGAAGAAATTAAGGGATATTCAGGGTAGAAAATAAGGTGCTTACTGCCTAAATATTACTGGAAGGAAATGGAAGCTTTAAGGGATTGGCTAGTGCATTTGTGGGAAAAAGAAACCAGCACTGATTTATATTCTGATGATAGATTTCATAACTTTAGAGAAGTAAATGAAATCCTAGTTGCAAGGTCATTCTGATACCCTGTACAGTGGGGACAGGGATATATATCTCTTTCTTTGGGCTCAGGTGGGAATCAGGCAGGTTTAGCTCTTAAGAATGAATTTCCTTCCTGATCTGTTCAAAAACTCTGGAATAATTACTCATTATCTAAAAGATCTGGGAGTTCTTGATTGGCCATATGATGTGGAATAGTTGACACTAAAGAAACTCCATTCCCCTTATGAACACCCTGTTTCAAAGGTCATTCAAGCTAAAAAGTTCCTAGAAGGTGCTCCTCCTATCTGGAAGCAATTGCTTACTATGGGACTTCCTCTGTTTGTTACAATTCAGGATATGCTTTTGAAGTTTGAATAAATTGGATCTCCTTGATTTTAAGTAGACACCAGTAGTGCTGCCCTCTCTGATGAGCCATTTTAAAAGCATGGGAATCTAAGAAGCTTTATCTGGAAGGAGACCAGGAGTCAAGCTATTAAAAACATGGGATTGATGAGAAAGATTGGTAACCATTTTTTTTTTTAGCATTACTGATTGGATTAGGGTTAAGATTAATAATAATGGAAGAACATCTAGATAAGGGCCTGATGAATTCTGAAAGTAGACTGAAATATACTTATTTCACTTTACCTGAGTTTTTGTTTGTTTGCTTGTTTTTCCTTTTGGTCTATTTCTCCTTTCACAACTATAATTAATATGGAAATATGTTTACATATTTGTACATATAATTTATATCAAATTGTTTACCATTTTAGAGAAAAGGGGAGGATGGAAGGGAGAAAAATTTGAAGCTCAAAATCTTGTAAAAATGAATGATAAAAATTGTATTTACAGATAATTGGGGAAGTACCATTAAAAAGTTTTTTGAAATAATAAAAGAGGAAGGAATAGGTAGGGTCTTACTAGTTTCCACTGATTCCTTTGTACCATAAGCTTACGTGTAATTTAAGGATCTCCAGGAATGGAGCCAAGCCCTTCAAAGTTGTTCAATATTTGTATAAGAATAAAAGTGCTTCAGAAATACTGGGCCAGAGTAACCCCTTATTAGATGGATGGTAAGGTTCAGATCTTTAGGGATCTTCTGGATGCCAGAAATCAAGTGACCATAACCTGGAGAGTTCTCATTTGAATTAAATATGGAATACATCTAGAGGTAGGAGATTTAGGAGAAATCACTATGGAAACAAAAACCACTAATTCACTAAAGGTAGGGCAATATAATAATGGTATTATATATAAAAGACAGCCTGGCACAGTAGCTAGGTCACTGGAATTGGAGACATTAAATATATGATCATGAACAAATCATTAATCTTCATTGTGTGTCAGATTCTCCATCTGTGACACAATGGCATTTAAGATTTCTTTCTTCTTAGAAGCCTATGATTCTATTACAGTTACAAATCAGCCTGAGTATATAGTGGGGATAGATGTCTTGGTTTTGTGAGACTTGCTTCTAGTTCAAGTTATTCTTTCCATTAATAAACACAAATTTTAATATAATGAATAGGACCAGAAATATGTTAAGCCTGGGTCCACTTATGCCAGCAGTCATAAAACTGAAAACAATTTCCTTAAAGGTGTTTTTCCCAAAGAGTTCCTTTCTCTAACACTATAATGCTTAATTTGCAAACAACTCAATCCATTATTGGTATGGTATTCATTGCTGCTCCATCTCTAATAAGAACCCAAATGATCAAAGACCTAGACAGTACTCATAGGTTTCTCTTGCTAAGAGTAGTAAGGAGTAGTAAATAGTAGTAAGGAATCTAAAGGCTCAACATTTGAATCATTAAGGGGGATAAGCTGTGGAGGAAGGACCAAAGAACCATATTAGCACTCCAATGTATATTAGGGTAGACCATATCAACACAACTAACAAAAAGATATTATCTCAGCTAGAAAAAATAATACTGTGGATTGATTCTTTCCTTTTGACCATCCACATATTATTTTCTTGTCTTAAGGGACTCCTCCCATACAATAAAGAATGTTACTCTCATCTCATGCTAATCTAATTGTTACAATTGTTTGAGCAAAATAATTTCCCTTAAAGCCAAGGAGGGTTAGGCAGAGGAGGGAGAGATGGTGGGCCCATCATAAGGAAACAATATAAAGGGTGGTAAGAACACATGGGGAAAGTACTTCAACCAAAAATTTTTTTGCCAAATCCATGTATTAAAAAATCAGATAGACAATAAGACTCTTAAGAAATCTGGAAATTGCTGCTGTGGATCAGAGAGTATGGTTTCACTCACTTTCTATGAGAAAAAGGTGATAGATAAGGTTTTAGGGCATATAGGATGGGTTGCTGAACAGTAGAGGAGAGACGTCATCTCAAGCCAAAAGACACATTGAAAGCAAAGATTATAAACCCTCCGCTTCTTATCCCAGTTATGTTTCTTTGTAGATATTCTGTAACAAAATGTCTTCTGATCCGGCTAGACAATAAACAATAGAACTTTAGAGGTCCAGCAAATTTCCTCTGGGTCCTTATTACAAAGGGCACCTGAAGTTTCCCCAATGGATTCCTGCCACAGCAAAGGTAATCCAAGTGGAACTGCAAACTCACTTGACATGACAGGTAAACTGTTAGAAAAATAGCAAAGAAAGTCAAATACTTGAGCATTGTCAAATATTTGGGTAAGCAAAACTTACACTATGAAGTCTCAGGGCATAAAGGAAAAAAATGAATACAAGCTGTTTTTAATACCTCATTTTCTTTAATAGCATTTTTTCTTCTTCATACAGCATTTTAAGGACTGAAATGTCAGAGTCCAAATGTAGGCATTAAACTGCCATTGATGAAGAAAATAATTTGCTACAGAAATTTTGGGAAAGCTTTCCCATTTTACTTACTTGTCCTTCTTTCTGTTGTTATGGTACATCTTCAGATGATCTGACTTAGGTTTCATGCCTTAAATTTTGTAATTTTTTTTTCTTTCCTTCCTCTGCTTCTCACTTTAAAAAAAATGAAGCATCACTCTTCATAATCTTCCATCATTCTTATCTGTAAAGTCTTGACAATGAATCTATATTCTAAACGAATGTTGCACTTGGAAACCATGTCTATCTGCTTGAGAGATAAAAGTGTTTGATGTCTGAGGGAGCTCCTAGCTTTTCTGGGCTCCTTTTTTGTGATGATTGCTTTACATCTTCCTTGTTGATATTTGCTCCTCCTATATATGTCATATACTACAGCAATACCTTATTTAAACAGATCAGATTATAGTTGTTCTAATTGCATGTTGTATTTTATGTTTATGACTTTTAATATGATATTGACTTTAATATTTTCTTTAATAAGGAACTGATCTGACTGAACTTCTTCAGTGATGACTCCCACACTGATAATACAATTAAATTAAAGTCCCTTTAAATTTCAAAATATGTCTTACAATCAAGCTGTACTATTTGACATAGGGACATCCCAATGAAGAAATTTTTATTACTGATGTATATTAGCAGAGAGAATTCCTGCAATTCTTTGCAAGTTCCTATTACTATTGAAATACATTTGTGTGGGTCTATGCATGTAGAGTATGTGTGTTGCCGATGTGGTTTATGCATATATGCACATTGCTGTCATTTTTTAGTCATATCCAACTTTTCATGACTCCCTTTTGGGGTTTCTTGGCAGAGATAGTCCAGCTCATTTTACAAATGAGAAAACTGGAGCAAACTATGACTTCCTCAGGGTCATACAGCTAGTAAGTGTCTGAAATGATTGGATTTGAACTTAGGAAGAGAAGTCTTTCTGAATCCAAGTCTGGAACATTATTCACTGCTCCACCAATTTATATGCATATAGATGTGTTTAAATACAATTCAAAGGGAGTGTGTCACTGGAATCTTAGTCACCAGTCATCAAGAAAGACTTTGATTATTAGCTGGAGAGGAGTACAAGATTGATGTTATAAGGCTGTCTCACTTTGCTCTCTTCAAATAAGGTATAAGAGACTAAAATTATATATGTCTGTCCCCTAAATATTACTAGTCTAAGGAAAATTGTTTTAGATTCAAGCCACTTTCCTGATTGATATCCCTTACTGGAAAGGAGTAACCAAAGTTATATCCAAAGAATCGATTCCCTTTCTACTATACCATTTAGACAAAGGCGATCACAGTGGTAAATAGAGAATAAACTTATTGATCCAAGCTGATAGCAAATAGAAATTAGATAAATTATAGAGATTGGTCAATACAAAGTGAGTTTTACCACTGGGAGTAAGATAGTTTAGACTAACCAAGAGGAAATCACCCAAGAGGAAGTTCCTTGAAGTCTCTAGTGAGTAAGCTGGAAAACATAGGCACAGAATATACATATATAAAACATATACAAAGGATATGTTCAAGATATCAGCTTCTCTTTCTTCTCAAAATTCTTTTCTTCCTATAGGACCTCTGAGTGGCCTGGGACCACAAGTATCCTCTCTAGAAAAGAGTAAGACAGAGAAGAAAAAAAAAAATCTCTCTCTTTCCATAGTCTGACATCAACTCTAACCCAATGTCAAGTAAGCCTTCTTTCAATCATTCAGAAAACATGCTAGGTCTGAATTCTAGAGTTGTTTTCTCTATATATAGATATATAGTCACACTCACATATATATTAACTATAATATATATATATATATATATACACACATGCATATGTAAATATGTGTATAGAGCTATGATTTCACAGTTACAGAAACTCTCAATAACAAAATCTATTGTTAATATGCACTGGTACCTATGTACCAACCTACTTTATACATGCATGTACAAATATGAATATATATACATATATGCATTATGTATATGTGTATAGATGTTGTTCAGTCATTTTATCCACGTCTGACTCTTCATATGGTTTTCTTGGTAAAGATACTGAAGCAGTTTGTCATTTCTTTCTCTAGGTCATTTTACAACTGAGGTAAATGGGATTCAATGATTTGCCCAGAATTACACAGCTAGTAAATATCTGAGGCTGTATTTGAAGTCAGGTTTTCCTGATTCCTGTGCTCTATCTACTGTGCCACCTAACTATTGTGTATATTTGGATAGACAAAATATAGAATACACACAGATATATACAACATATATATATATATATATATATATATATACTGTTTATATTTCTGTATATATGTATGCATATCCATATATGTATAGACATTTATCCATCTGAAGTATGTGATTCCATTGTAGAAAGACCTTTTGATAGGTACTAAATTAATATTTATTAAATAACAATGTATGATTAACTTACAACAAGGCATCTAGTTGCCACTGAGACATTAATAGAACCAAATTATATATTCTTTATAGTAATTTAATGCCAGTTTAATGAGATTTGACTGTAATTCTAGTAAACATTTAATTTGAGGATTTTTTCCCCTCTGAACATAATACATGTGCCATTCATTATTTCCAGTCATTTCCTATGATCCATTTATTTATTAAAATCTAATTTCTTGTGGCCCGAACTCTCTTAATAAATTTTCTCTTTTTACAGTTTTTCCCCTGTTTCTGGTCTCCTGATATAGTGGCTTGCCTTCAGTGCTACCAGGAGTTATGTGGAATAGAAAGAAAGTCTATATAAATTTTATTCATCTCAATACAAATTCTTTTTCCTCTCTCAGTTATTTTGTTCTCTTGCAGAGTCTCAAATTCCCTCGTCTGGAATATCCATCTTTTGCCCTTCACATTTTTAGTAACACAAGCTATTTAAACAGAATCTCAAGCTCTCACTTTTCTCTGGGGATGTGACAAATATTCTGTTTGTATGAGCTTTGTATCCAAATATTCACTTCACCATTATTTCATTCATTTGAATCTTGCTCTGTGGGAAAAAAAAGATGAATAACAAATAATTATACACAATGCAGGCCTCATCCTGAGAATGCAAAGATAGTGAATTTTATGAGGTAATTTACTCTCTTCTAGCATTCACAGATATAGAGAACAATAACATTTTCTTCAGAAAAACAAATTTGCAATCCCCCAAAAGAAAAACCATGTGTTATTCCAAGTATAAGTTAACCTCCAATTTGGGATCTCATTTTATGAAAAGAACTTAGGAATTTATTCCAAACCAAGCATTCAGTTTAAGTGACAAGCTTGCTATTCTGGTAGTTGAAAAAAATCTGCATTCTTGCCTTCACTCTGTAATTAACTGGTTTGATGTCAGACAAGTGACTTAAAATCATTTTTAATTCAACTCTCCAATCTGAAAGGCAGTCAGACTTTCTCATAGGAATCTTATAGAAATGAAAACATATAAAAGATACTTTGAAATATTTGGGGAAATGGGAATTAAATAAACTAGCATTTTTATTGTTGAATAGAACTTCAATACTTCAATATGGGGACCGTAAATTCTCAGAATGATAGAATTTAGAGTATGAACAGACTTCAAAAAACATCTAATCAAATACCCATTTTATAGAGGAACAAACTGAGGTCCAGAAAGATGAAATGACCTGCTCAAGGTACAAAGATAGTGAGTGGCACATCTGAAATTCGCATCTGTATTCTCAGTATTTATACTGTAGGACATTAATGAAAGCAATTTTGTAGTATTTCAAAATATTGCATCAATGTTTATTAGGGATATTGGTCTACATTATTTTTTTCTGCTTTGTCTCTCTCTAGTTTAGGTATCAAATGCATATTTGTATTATAGAGAGAAGTTGGAAGGATCCCAGTAAATCTTAGTTCTCTGAATGACAGAATTTACTTGTTCTAGAGTTTTACTGCAAGATTTCATTTATAGCTTATTCAATTTCTTTTCCTGATAATGAGTTATTTTTTCTTTTTAGTTATTCTAGCTACTTCTTCCTTTTTTAAGTATTCATTCATTCCCCCAAGGTTATTTTTGTTAGCATATTTTTTCATATGTATATAACTGGACAAAATTGTTTGATAACTTCCTTTTCAGTTATTGTGAATTATTCATTTTCTTATTTGATGTAAAAAAATTTGGTTTTATTCTCTTTTTAAAATCAAATTAGCTCTCTGTTTATGTTTTGTTGTTGTTGTTGTTTTTAATTACAATATCAACTAATATGCCAGGATTGTCTGTTTTTTAAAGGATGAGTTTTCATCACTCATTGTCTTTGTACCCTTCTCCCATAGTATCCTCTCATTATCATGTAGTGAAAGTGGAAGAAGCTAAACTTCAAGCAATAAAGAAGATTCAGTGAGAAAAGAGCAATAAATTGGAGGAAAAAACAAGACTTCAAGAGAAGCAAAGGAAAGAAGCATTTAATTTTCAAATTAATATTCAATACTTCTCTCATTCTTGGCTTCTAGACTGTGCACATCAATGTTTTTAACTTGCATCCCAGGCTGTGCAGATGATTCAACTATCCAAGCAAGTTCCACTAATATACCAGGTGACATTTTCAGCACCTCTTCTGGAGTAGCTTTCAGTACAACAGTGCTGAATGTTCTTTGCTCTTCAGGTTGATGAATATTTCTTTAGGTCACCACTTTTTTTTTTTTTTTTTTGCTACAGTTCATTGATCTTTTCTGCAGTTGTATGAAAGGAAAGATTTCCAACATGCAAGTTATAACATTTCTTAAGCAGTTAGTTTCTTTTGGATCATTGTTTTCATCTAGGAAGCATGGATCACAGTGCTGGCTTAGTTCCACCAAGACTTCTAAGCAGTCACTCAGTATTTGGGGGACAGTTGAGGCTCGTGTAGTCAGTGAGCATGAGTAGAACCAGGTATATTTCTGGACTGTTTTTCTAAATCAAGTCAAATAAAATATATTGAGCAAGAGATGGTCCTTTATAACCTGGGAAATGTAGAAGGAAGATAGCAAATGATATAAAAATCTAACCTAATAGGTCAAGAGTTGAAGCCCACTAGGACCTGCTCTAAAATCCAATGTAAAATTTTCAGTATGAGCATTTATACATTAGAAATCAGCAATTTTTACAAAGCAGGGCTTGATTTATTGTTTTGTTGATTGTCTAGACTTAAGAAAGTGCTAATAATGCAGATTAAATTTAAAAGTATTCATGCATACTTCCCCACACACACCCCAGTTGTTAAACATTTACTGGCACACCCACTTATTGCTCAATAAACACTGCTGGAGCTCAGTTGGCACACAGTAGAAGGCTGGGAGAATGATGTCATCATTGGAATGAAGGCCTGGTTACTGAAGGCTAATAATAATAATAACCAGAATTTATATACTGCTTTAAGTTCTGCAAAGTGCTTTACATTTCTGAGACTCATAAAGTCCCTGTAATAATTCTCTCTCTTTTTCTGTCTCTGTCTCTCTGTCTCTCTCTCTGTCTGTGTCTCTCTCTCTTTCTCTCTCTCTGTCTCTCTCTCTCTCTCTCTCTGTTTCTCTCTGTGTGTCTCTCTCTCTGTGTCTCTGTCTCTGTCTCTCTGTGTGTCTGTGTGTCTGTCCCCTTGTCTCTCGGTCTCTCTGTCTCTCTGCCTCTGTCTCTTTCTCTGTCTCTCTGTGTGTGTTTATGTGTCTGTGTGTCTGTGTGTCTGTCTCTGTCTCTGTGTGTCTGTCTCTCCGTCTCTCTCTCTCTCTCTCTCTCTCTCTCTCTCTCTCTCTCTCTCTTTCTCTCTCTCTCTCTCTCTCTTTCTCTCTCTTTTTCTCTCTGTATTTCTCTCTCTGTGTGTCTCTCTCTCCCTTTCCCTCCCTCCTTCCCCCTCTCTCTTTCACCCTTCTTTCCCTGTGTGTGTGTGCGCGCTCACACACACACACACACACACATACACACAGAGTTTGGAATCAAAAAAGAGTGAATTTGGTAAATGAATAAGAGTTAGAAATTAATATATGGATTTGGGATTCCTGGACCCCAGCTTGAAATTTAGGAATGGCTTTTGACCAAGAGTAGAATACACATAATGAGACATAGTAAAATATATTAGCTGTATTATAGACTTGCAAATATTATCCAGAGGGCTTTAAATTTGAAAATGAAGAGAGAAGTTATAATAGTTCATTTGGAGGTGCCAGAGAGAGCAGCACAGTTCATACTTTGGGAATTTTCCTAACTAAAAATGTATTTATATCACAACAAAGCATTCAGGAAGGACATTCCCACCTTTGCAACAATGCCAGATACCATCCTAGAACGCTTGGTTTCTGGCAGCCATAATCCTGCGTCCCCTGATACTTATAAATCTCTAGGGTAAGGGAATGGCTCACAGGGAGTATTTTAAGAAATACTCTGATCTCAACAATTCTAATCATCACAGCCTTTGCCTAGGAATAAATATCCTAATTTCCAGGCAGCAAGTAGCATTCAAAGCTATAATCAGCATGATTCAATTCAAATCAATAAGCACTAAAGCATTCCCTGGCAAAGACACTCTTTCCACTGGATATGGGAAGACAAAAATGGAACAATTTTTGCCCTCAAGATGCTTATATTCTACATTCCTTTATGTTTCACTGACCAAGTACCTTCATCCCTATAGGGAAGACAGATTGGGGTATAGTTAAATGCTGCCTATAAAGGCCACACATCTAGTGTGGTTTCTGACTTAAGCTGGATTTTCCTTCACACTCTCCTCATCTTCAAACTTACTGGCACATATGGACAACATAGTTAGTCTCTTTAAAATACCCCAGCTACTTTACTTTATTTAATTCAAATTAAATGCTTAAATACTTGACCTAAGTACAATACTATTTAGAAATATTTATGTGGTCATTCTATACTTTATCTTAATTGTAATGGGAAGCTCCAGCATGGGAAGCTCCAGCATGGGAAGTACCATGGTGGAGCCATTACAGGAGATTGCACAGAGATGACAAACCTCCACTGGTCATTGGGCAATAGATACTAATGTGTGGATATGCACTCAAAACTTTTTGAGCTTGCTAGGATATGGCAGAATCTGCATTTCAATGGCATGGCCTTAGAGAATCCAGAAAACTATGTTACAGCTGTAGAGATAGAAGTTAGGAGATGCTATCTATACAGCAATAGTCAATCTAAAATTCTCTTGGACAAGTAGCTAATAACTGAAGCTTTCAGACTAGAAATATCTTTATACTTTAGCCATGGGAAATTCAAATAAATATAAAAATAGTTGTTAGCTTCCATACCTCTATATGATGAATTTTCCCAACATGGGTTGTCACCTGCCTCAGTCCTAGGTAGCCAAGGACAGAGGTAGATGGAAATAATCATTTTCCATCTATAGGCCAGCTGGAGTTAAAAAACAAAACAAAACAAAACCCCACCAACACATCACAATGTCTCAGATACTGTCATAGTTATTCAAAGAAGACCTTTCATAATAATTGGAAAATCAATTGCACCCTCATCAAAACAGATTTTATCCTTGGAGTTTTTCTCACTGCTAAAATGAACTGTCAGGAATTCATGATTAAAAAAAAACTCTGATCAATTCAGACTCCATTAATTTGGAATTTGCAATCTTTAAGAGGGGCAAAAGTTTATCTCAGTAAAAAACAAAGTACTTTCAAAGACTTGCAAAGAATCATATAACTAAAATTCATTATTCATTCTTACATTAATGATAAGGCAAGTACACAAAGAATTTTTACCAGATAACCTAATATGTTTCTGTAATTTTTATCCTTTTTTGAATATTCAAAAATTCACATTATAATTCAAGGAAAAGATTTCATTTATCATTATATCTCACTTGTGCATATAGTAGGTATTAAAATATGTTTTTGTTGAATTAAATGTGGAATAACTTTCACTAATCCAGATTGACTATCCCCAAGCTTAAATTAATTAGATTTTGCCATATTTTTCCAGATATCTAGATTAATAAAAAATAAAGTCAACTTGATTACAACCCCTATCCTATCTATAGGAATAAAATGAAGCTACAATCCTTGCTGAATATGAAGACAAGGTTGACTCAAGTTTATCCTGTTCTAATCATGCCCCTCCTCTTCCCTCTACTCTGGAGTATTCCAATAAATTTGTAATAGTACAAAAACTTGGCTTTGATTCTAGAAATCACATTCCAAGACAACACAGTTTCAAAAATCTGTTTACTATAAATCCCATTCATTCCCCTATTCTGTCTAGTTTTTCATACTTAACACCATTAACTGTTTGGTGTTAATTAAGGTAAGCTATAAATCCTTTACTTAAATTTAACCATAGAATCCTAAAGTTGGAGAAACCTCACAGGTCAAGTCCAATATTCCTTTCAAAATAAATAGAAAACATTTTCTATGTATATCTAACATAAAATCATCCAAATTCTGCTTTAAAAAATTTCGATGATGGGGATTTAAAATACTTTGTGAAAAGTTTTCTTTTATCTGTAGAATTCTTGCCATATGGTATGTCTATGCTTATTTGCAGCTGTCTCATCTGACCCACCTCTATCAAACAGACATACTGAAAGTATCCCAAGTTATGGAGCTACAATTAAAACAACTCTGCTATTGTTCCTAATAAGGATATTTCAATTTATCCTCCTATAATATAATGGTCCTATAAACCATTTTCATAACAACCCTGACCAAAGTTTCCTTCCTGAGCCCTAAATGTTTTGTGTTGACTCCTATTAAAATATAAGTCCCTTGAAGTCAGGCATTGTCTTATATTTGTATCTTTAGAGCTAGTTATAAAGTGAGCACTTAATAAATATTCTCATTTTTCTATTATTATCTTGTTCCATCATTGGATTATTCCAATTGTTAGACAGTCCTTTGAAATATTATCTCAAAGACTTATGTAGCCCTAAACTCTGGAAGTCCTTACTTAAACTCCCATTTTTACTGATGAATCAGGTCTCTAGAACAAACCACATTTCTATATTTCCTTCTCTGGGTTTCAGAGATATTTTTGAGGGATTAGGAAATTTCATCTCTAACACTATCAGCTTGAGATCCCACTTTGATGTATGCTGCCAGTATCAATCACCATTGAATAGGACCTTATAGTCATTTAGTCAACTAATATGAATTAGTTTTTTCAAAGAGATATTTGCTAAGAAAAAATATGAACAGAGATATAAAGCATTTCCCCCAGGGCCATGAACTGCTAGGGCATATTAACTGTGACCCAGTGGGAAAATAAAGGTCTTTGACTTCTCTATCTCCGATGATGACTTTGAATTGTTCTTCACTCTTTACTGGTTCACATCAAGGCAAGGAGGATGAAACCTCACTGTGGTCATCCAAAAGGACCTGTTGAATATATACCATTTCCAATTCAGCTAATCAAAATGACTCCTCTTCATCACAGGGAAAACAGACCAGAACAGTTACCAAATGTCTGGGCAAGCTCTAAATCATCTAACCAGACCCTTCCATTACAAATTATCATACCTTTCTTATAAGCAGACTTGCAGCCTCTTCCAAGAAAGGATCATATCAGCTGAATATACTGTACCCTCTCACAAGTCACTCTTTTCACTCAGAAAATTAGCTTCCCAAGCTTATCTCAGAAGGAAACCTGGTCCTTACAGAGCTTCTCAGATTATCCTAAAGGGATTGAGGTCAATTGATAGTTACCCCCCTCAGCTTCAGGTGAGAAACCAAAGTGATTTGCTTTGTTATCTGCAAACTATGTAGAGGAGGGTTTGTAATATTTTGTTCTTTCCATATTAAACTAAGCTCCCCCCTCCTCTGTAGGTCTACAATCATAGAGTGTATTTAACACCTTCAATTTCTTCTGGGACCCTGCAACATCATAAGGCATTCAAAATTTTCTCCAGGGATCCCTGAAGAATATTCATCTGAAAGTCCAGAAAAAGAGAGTCCCCAGGTGCTCCTTCCCACATAGAGCACAGCAAGATCTTTTGAATTATATTACTCACTAAGATAAGTTAACTTCAAAAGAAAACAAACTCAGAAAAGCCTTCCAAGAAGTGTGGGCCTTTCCCCTCCAAAAATGGTTAAATATTTAGGATTGATTACTAAGAGTTTCTAGGCCATGGAACAAATTAAATTTTTTTCCCCTCAATTGTATTTTATTTTCCCAAATACATGTAGAGACAGTTTTCAACATTCATTTCTGTAAGATTTTGTGTTCCATTTTTTTTCTTCCTCTCTGCCCCCACTGCCCTCTCCAACACAGTAAGCAATCCTATTTAGGCTAAACATGTATAATCCTTTCAGATATATTTCCAAATTTTTCATGTCACATAAGAAAAATCAGACTAAAAGGGAACAAAAAATCCACAAGAAAGAAAAACCTAACAAACAACTGTAACAAAAAGGTAAAAATAATATGCTTGGATCTACATTCAGTCTCCATAGTTTTCTCTTGGGATGTGGATGGCAGTCTCCATCCCAAATCTCTTGGAATTGTCCTGGATCACTACATTGCTGAGATCTAAGTCTATCCTAGTAAGCAAACTTTATTTTGAAGTAAACCTTATCTGTTTAAAAGCATTAGAAAAACAAAAATATTTATCTGGGGGGGTTGATACACTTGCAAGATTATGGCATCATAAAGGTGATCATATTTTAGCAATTCCCTAACCTGATGTGGACTGCTGACTCATTTAACAACAGCAATAACAATAACAAAGATTAGAAAAATAATTTCAGACTTTCAAAAACATTGTCTACAGAAATGCATGAATTGCATTTTTATGAGTACAATTCCACTTCTCCTTAAGCTCACTAAAGATATCCAGTTGTTACTAAAAGAGAAAACAGAGAAATGCTAAGAAAGAATAGTCAGTGTGAAATAGCAGAAAGATGACCGAATTTGGAGTCAGAGTATACGAGCTCAAATTCCCTTTCTTATTTACTATCTGTGTGAGTTTGAGCTACCTCCCATCATCTGGAAAGTAGTAGATTGGACAAGATTTTATCAAAAGTCATTTTTTTTTTTTTTACCTCTTAAATCCTACGACACTACTTTAGAATCTTTCCACAATAAAAGTGTATCCACATAGTTGCCATAGGAGACTTTTATGTATGATAGCCAATGTTAAATGTGATGAAAACTAAGGCAAAGTATCCATTCATTCAGCAATCATTTATTAAGCACCCTCTATGTGCTAAATACCATAGGTGCTAGGGATAAACAGACAAAAAAAATTAGTCTCCTTAAAGAGCCTCATTCTATTAGGAGAAAGTGATATGAAAGCAAGTAAGTATATACAAAAGATATTCGAATTAAATACAAAGTAATGTTGAGGAGAGAACACTGGGGAGAAAAGGAAAAGCCCTTCTGTAGTAGATAGCACTTGAGTTCTGTTTTGAAGAAAGCTAGGAATTCAGGAAGGAATTAATTAGGTGCCAGATTTGTGATAGTAGAGCTCTTTTCTCATAACAAACCCAGTTAGGTTTAAGCATTGTTGACTTCACTTTATACTGGAGAAAACGGAGACTCCTAGAAGTTGTCTAAAATCAGAACTAGTTATAGATTAGAGCTGGAGCCCAAATCCAGATCTTCCAAATCCAAAAAAGAACAGCACTTCCCTCCATATGCTGCTCCTGTCCACATGCTACAATGACTAATTGTTAATTATGTAAGCAATCCCTAAAAGTCTCACAATAGAAAGACTATTCCAAATCTAATAAAAATGTTTCCATGCTTAGAACACCACAGTATTTCCTATGTCATTCAGCACAGTGTTGCAACAAGGATCCACTAGAAATTGGCATCCTTTTATTTGCTATTGCAGAATCATGAAGGAAAGTTGTAAAATTGGAACTCAGTGACACCTTACCTTACTGTCAAAATATTAGCAATATCTTCAATTACTACCACTACAGATATTTTCTCTGAGGGCATGTTAAAATACCAATAATAAGAGAAAGAGTTTAGCCCATCTTGGAGAAAATAAAAAATAGATAAAATTATGCATCAGGACAAGAAACTTTGCTGCTTCATTTTGTTTGTTTCAAGGCTCAGTAAATATCAATTACATCACAAAGTTTTTCAGTTATTACAGTTTTCAAGCTAATAGCTCTCTTTCTCCCATCCCTGCCCATTTTATCATTAAGCAACTTGATACCACATACCCAAGAACAAAATAAAACTAATTAATTAAACTAGCATAGGAAGGAAAAGGAAGAAAAATCATAAATCATAGCAGAAATATATCAAGAACTGAGAAACCCTGAACACCTACAAGAAAAGCCTTCTAGGTTGAAAATATTAACTGACCCCAAACAGCCATCAATATTTCTAGCCTTCACTGCAGTGATTGTCTTCAATTTTCTTAGGAAAAAAATCTAGAGTGGAAGAAACTGTTAAACCCCAGAAGCTGCCAATTATCTCTGAGCCACCACCCCCTCCCCTTCCAGGGGGCATCACGCTTAAATTTTGCATAGGTCTTATCCCTTGTTATTTTTGTCATCCAGGCTTCAGTCCCTTGGTTTGCCCCACCCTCATCTCTCATTGCCTGTACGTGTGTGTATGTGTGTATGTGTGTGTGTGTGTGTGTGTGTGTGTGTGTGTGTGTGTCTTGTGTGTGTGTTTCCATGTGTCTCTCTCTTTCCCTCTTTCTCTCCAACAGGAACAGGGGTGAGTGTCCTGCTTTGATTCCTGCTCTGATCTGTTGATGGTACTTTGGGGGTTTTGTTTTGTTTTTTAACCACCTTCTTCCTCTGGTCCTCTCTTCCTCTCTTTGCTTTGTTCCTCGCCTACTGGTAAGTTCAACAAACACTTTTTCAGGCAACTTGAAAAGATGTGAGGTTGGGGTTGGGGGAGGTGTTCGTCGCCCAAACAGTTCAACTTGGAGATTGACTGTGAACTACTGAAGCCCTTTCCATTGTTTTTTATTTATATTTAATAATAAGTGCCTCACTGAGGGATAGGGGGTCCTATAATCTTCTGCCAAAAGTGGCAGTAAATAGTTTTTAGTTAGAAGAAAGAAAAAAAAGTCAAAATAATAGAGTTTATACAAAAGAAAGTTTTGTAATACTTTTTTTTTGCCACCAGTAATTAATTAGAAGATCAATATTTGCTAAGAAAGGGACAATAAAAAAAGGAACACAGAAATTTTCCTAAATTAGGCTTCTTCCTGCCATTGCCAAACTACTTTAGGAAATGGGGGTTCCTGGGTGTTCAGTGTCTCATTATTCCTATTTAAAAGCAACAATAATGTGAAAATCCAAAGGGCTTATAATAGATTTACTATATGGAATTAGAGCAATTTAACACCTGAAAAGTACAGGGCAAATTCATATACAATTTCATTGGCTCAAACCCAGGCAATTATTTATAATTATTATTTGTATAATCTGAGTAAATTTGAATCTGATTTCAACCAAAGAGGACCTTTTTAAAGTGCACAGATATTTACAGGAATGTGTTATCTAACCATTTTAATGTACATATTTTAACTCATTAATTCTTCCCATCTTGAATTTAATTTTTAAAAATAATGTTCTCCTTCCAAGGTTTTGAAGGATGAAGTGTTAACTAAATACCAAACCTCCTTTTAGAAGAGCTTAAAATAACTTCTGGCTGGACAAAGGGTGCCATGTGTCTTTCTGCTTGGTGGTGTGAGGAGAGGCAAAAGCTATATATAGATGGACATGTGTACCCTATGGAGGTCAAATTTAAAATGCCTCTCATTAAGAAGGTAAAGAGGTGCTTTATAAAACTGATTGAGAAAAGATTGGCTAGACAGAAACAGTATAAAGATTGGAGAATTTACTTTTTGTCAGTATTTAGCTGATGCTGTCAGGTTGCAGTGTTAAATTCTTTGACTTAAAGCAGGGAGGAGAGAAGGATCTGTCTATACTGAAGAATATTTTCTGTTTCTTAAGATCCTGGCATTAAATACACTGATGAGAGGAAGGGTAACAGATCCTGCATCTATCTCATATAGTATCTAAACTTATATTATTCTACTCCATATAGCAAAACACTAGGAGCCCAAAATGGGGCCTCTTTTGTAAGAGTAAACAACTTTATTGTTAAATATTCAACTGATAAATGAATCACTCAGTATTAACAGAACTGAGGTCAACAGGGGCCTAAATGCTAGATTAGGTTAAAGTTACTACAATTTAACAAAGTGTGTATAATAGGTGCCAGCATTATTTATTCTGTGGCATTTGATAGAACACAAGCTGAGAAAATCATATATTCCAAGGCTTACTAGAACTGAGCTTTGCCCAATAATTCAAATAATTTCAGCCAATATTTAGTTTTCAATTTCAGCCTATATAAAGTTTTATGAGTTATAAATTTATTTTATATCATTTGAACCTTATAAGATCAATACTTACTATTATTATTCATAATTATTATAAATTATTAATTTCTTTTTTTGCAGGTTCAAAAACTGAAATTCAGAGAAGTTAACTGTCTTTACCATAGTCACACATTAAGTAAATATCAGAGGCAGAAAGGCAGGATTTGGATCTTCTGTCAGGAATCCTACTTGAGTCACTTGACTACAAATACAGAATTTTTCACCTTTAAATCACAGTGGTCTCAGGTTTCCAGTTGTTGGATAGAATGTAAAACAACAATATCTTTGTTTCTAAAATTTACTTAAGTTGAGGACTGAAAAAATTTGTTTCCAAAAGAACACAATGTGTAATTCTCCTAGTTCTCTGTAGTAAATCAAGTTCTTTAAAGCATTATTTAATGCACCTATTAGTATCACAAAATTAATCATCTTACTTGATATTCACTCAAATGCATCCATGGTAGCATCACTATGGATATTCTTCCAATGATGCAAATGACAAATCATCTATGGCTGCTCATCCAATATTCCCCCCAAAATTTGCCATTGGTGGACTGCTCCCATTGTGCTAAAGATCTTCATTTTCTCATCATCTCATAAGAATACCAGTGAAGCATACTGAGTACCATTTGATCTCTTGATCTTACCACATAACTAGCACATCTATCTTATATATGTTCTATCATGTATTTTTCATCATCCTTTACTCCAGTTTATCTTTGTAGCTCTTTATGTCCACTACAAATGTACATACACACATTTACAATACATACATGCACATATACATACTTATATATCCATGTGTTTCTCTATTGTTCTTTGAGTAATACTAATTTTTTTAATTCTTCAGAAACTGTAGTGTTGTATTTTATGGCTTGCCACACCATGTAAGTTGGGTAAAATATTGGTATTGAAAAAAATAGTGCTAAGTTTCTGGGAAAAATTTTAGGGTACTTAAGAGACTATCATCAATTTCCTAAAGAAGCCCTTTCTCCTCCTGTTTAATTCTAATCTCAACTTCTTGTACATTTGTACTGATTAACCAAGGCGAGTGTGTGTGTGTGTGTGTGTGTGTGTGTGTGTGTGACATATATATTTAAAGACAGACATAGACAGAGAGACTAATAGATAATTTCTATGATTTTTTCATCTAACTATGTTATGCTCAAAAACTCAAATGGATAAGTGGTCTCATCATTTGAAAGTTCCCACCAGTAATGAAAATCTTGATCTATTAATACCTTCTCAACTCATGTGTGTCTTTATTTGTATTCTTCCAACAATTTACCATAAGGGATCCATCCAGTGTGCTGGATGCCATTCCCACTTCCTCCCAACATTACAAGATAATCATGGAATGGATTGGTTGTCCACTTGTCATATCTTAATCTTATCAAATGATGAACCCGTCTTCTCTTCCTATTACACAATTCCTTTATGACTTCCTTCATTACTGTTCTTTTTCAGTTTTCTATTGTAGGAAAATTATGTAGCCTGCTCATAGTCATTATGTGATATTCCATGGCTCTCTCTGCAGGTCATATCTTTAAAATTTTGTAGTTGTAGGTAATGATATTCCATGTCTTATAGCTATAGCTAGTAAAATATTAATCTTGCAAAAATGAAGCTTTATTTTCATATAAGCTTGAAGTCCGTAAAAGACTCAGTCTCTCTCTCTCTCTCTCTCTCTCTCTCTCTCTCTCTCTCTCTGTGTGTGTGTGTGTCTGTGTATCTCTCTCTGTGTCTCTGTGTCTCTGTGTGTGTCACTGTGTCTCTGTGTGTCTCTCTCTTTATCTTTGATTTTTTCTCTAAATATATGCATAAACACATACACAAACACACTTGGATAAATTCTATAAGATATCCATCCAAATGCATGTTGAAATCTGTGCAATAAGTTTTCTTCTTTCACTTGTCTTTTCCTGCACTGATAATAGGCCACACTCTTTTGCATGATTACAGATTCCTTCCCGCAATCTCTGCAATGTTATGAGATTTCATGAAATCATCACAATATCATCTGCAAAAAAGGAGTATCTGAAAGACCATATTATTCACAAAAAATCCCTTTACCTAGAGCTCTGTGTTCAGTCTCTACCATCACAGGGGTGACTACCATTGGAGAATGTACATTTCATTGTTTTATACATCAGTTGATGTTTGTTATTATTGTAGATTTGTTCTACTGTAGAATATTTCTTATAATAGTTTTCTTGTTCTCTGTTTCATCAAGAATGCCTTTGCAAATGATTCTCTTAAAAATTTTTAGAGGGATGGGCAAGTAACTACACAGGCTCATAATTGTGGATGTTCTCTTATTCACTTTGGTCAGTAGTAGTTAGTTAGTTAGGGCCATTGATAAGTTTGGAGAATTTTTCCCCCTTACCTTTGGTACTTTCTCCTCTCTAAGATATTTTATGACTCAAACATGTTCCCATAATTTTGCCCCCTTCAATAGAGATCTATTGGTCAATCCAAAGCTAGCCACATATACTTGCTCTAATCTACTCGGTTTTTCTGTCTTTGTTCTCTTTAATACCATTTCTATCTCCTTTATAAACATATCCAAGATTGTGATATTAGAGTCCAGATGTGGTGACTCTATTATCCTAAGTGATGAAAAAAGTTCTATTCACAATGTGCAAATCTTTGCAGATCTTTTCTATTTTACAAAATAGTTTGCTCTATTGGAAGGGTTTTGTTTAATTGTGTCTCTCTATGAGGTTTCTTTAAAGTAGCTTTATACCTCTACTGCCTCTTTCTGTGTTAAGAGATAACACTGTTCATTATTTTACATTATCCTGTTATATAAGATCTTGTTACTAAATGTGTATTCTAAAGAGGTGTTACTTACGGCTGCCATTGATCTCTACTTGTAGTTAAGTCAAGTGTTTCTGACTAAGATGCTTTTTAGGCACTTTTGACCTTCATATTATAACAGTTGATCTGTATTAGTTAAATTTCAGTGCTAAATTATTGCAATCAGTCTATATCCTTTCAATCAATTAAAAATTTATGAAGTACATACTATATGTCAGACACTATGCTAAGTTCTGAAGATATAAAAAAAGGAAAAAGCTGGTCTCTACCCTTAAGGAACTTACAATTTAATTTCTTCTAATCCTATTCCATTTTCATGATCAATATCTTGATTAAATAGGTTGAGTTTTTTTTTTTTTTTGGTTTTAATTATATATAACATCTTTTTCTCATTTTTATTTTTCTATTCTTTCTATATCTGTATTAATTTTCATCTTTGCTCTAACAAATAAGTGTTCTGACTATAAACAGCCAGTGTTTTAAAGGAAGAATTCTATAGCTAAGCACAATGTGTATTCAGTGATCTCTGCTGTTTTGGAAGCTGAGGTTGGCAAATTGCTTGGATTCAAGAGTTCTAAAAGGTAAATCTAGTCAAGTGTCCTCACTAGGTCTAACAAAAATATGGTGATTCCCCAAGGAACAGAAGGTCACCAGAATTTCTAAAGAAGAGCAAATGGGCCCAGATCACAAAAAATATAAGTTAAAGCTTTTGTGCCAAACAAGCCTATGAAAACCTACTGCATTTTCAGCCTGAGTAAAAGAGGGATATCCAGTCTTTTTAAAAAATTAATTCTATATCAATAATGAGTAATGTCTTTCTGTTATCATATAGTAAATTTCATTTTTTATGATGTTATTACATATTCACCATGTCTAAGATAGTCCAAAAATTTTCTAAAAGAAAGTATTCACAATAGGCATAAAATTTTTGTATAGCAAAAAAATTTCTGGCTTTTCTTATATATGCTCCATATCCTATAATATGTTTTTCATTCTCCTTACTTAGTCTCACCTTTGCTCTGAGGTCACTAAGCATAAAATGTGTTTGTTTGACTGTATTTATGTTTACATTGGTATAGGGAATTCCCAAAGAGGAAACTCTTATCAATGCAGATCGGTATCCCTTTTGCAACTTATAGTCTTAGAGGGTTATCTGTATTTAGTAAGAATTTAAGTGACTTGCCCAGGATCACAGAACTAGTGGGTTTTAAAAGCAAATTTTCTGATCTACGAGACTAGTTCTCTATATATTATGTCACATTTCCTCATCAAAGTATATACATTTGTCAGAAGGTCTTCATCAGATTTTTCATAGAATTTCCCTATTTCTTCATCCTCTGCATAAGCATATAAACCAAAATTATTTTCTTGATTTTAGTAAACATTTCTGTAATACAAGATGAAAAAGTGTTTCCTAAAATTATGTTTCTTGTTGTCCTTAGTTCTCAATAAAAGCAATTTCACTAACTCTTTTATTTGATTCTCCAAAGAGAACCTGTGAACTAATCTTCTGCTGGCTGAAATTCCCTTCTTTGATTGTATTTATAGTAAGAATATCAGAATTGATATTAATGAATGGTCACTTAGTCACTGGAAAAAGTCACTGGATGGAAATTAGATGTAAAAAGTTGTAATTATGTGTAAAATGATGCATCATTTGTGCAAAAGCAGAAGTGGCCCCCATAAGCCCAAACTTATTTTGTTTTTGTCTTTGTTTCATAGGTTGCCATGGCCAAAGAATGAATAATTAAGTGACCAATCTATTTACTAGTTTTATACCTCTCCAAACCTATCTTGGATAGCCCTCTTTAAAGAAGGCTCCATCCATTACCTGATTTACACATCAAACTTTTCTGACCTGCTTGAACTTGCCACAGTGTGAGTTCTATTGGCATGGACTTCAGAAACCAGGATCATTTACACATCATAATGAGTCATTACAATAGGATTTTGTGAAGGCTGTTCAGTGCAGAAATGTATTTTTATTATCTAAGGACCAGTGCTACAACTATGATCCACACTGTAATTTGGCAATGGACCTTCCTTGCATATGAGTGGTCCTGGATCAATTCAAATTCCATGTCTTCTGCTGTATTCTGAGACTATCTTGTAACTTTAATTAAGTCATCTGAAGGGCAGGAATCATGGCATAGTTGAAAGAGACACAGATATGAAGTCAGATAACTTGTGATAAAATTGCAGCTCTCTTGTTCATTTACCTTTGAGATCCTAGGTTAAGGTAACTTTATCCCTATGGAGATAATTTCCTTCATCTATAAAATAAAGGAGGGTCATGTCTTTCTCTAGATTCCAAAACAAACTGTGACCTGATCAGACAGATAGGCTACAGGAGTTCAGGATCAATTGGGGTACCTTGGGAGGGAATTAAATCATTGTCACTTGTAATCTTCAAGAAAGGTCTTGATGACCATGGGATATTTAATAGAGGTCTTCCTTGTTCAAGTATAAGTTGGTCTAGCTGGTCTTTGAAGTCAACATATGTTTATTAAGGGTCTATTATACGTCAAGCACTGTGATATTTGTTGGGAACTCAAAAGAAAAACATAAATAGAAACAAAAAAACAGTCCCCCCTCTCAAAAAGGACACAGTCCATGAAGATAAACTTCAAACAGCTAATACAATAAACTACATACAGGATAAATTGGATATCAACAGAAGAAATGCAGTAGCATTGAGAAGGCTCTAGAAAGGCCTCTTGTAGATCAGACTTTAATTGAGACTTGAAGGAAGCAAAAATGAGACTAAGACTTAGAGGGAGAGAATTCTGCCTATGAAAATGCAGTCAGGAGGTGAAGTTAGGAACAAGGAGGACACTGTTACTGAACAGCAGAATGCATGATAGGATAGAAGGTATAAAAGATTGTAAAGGGATGAGGAGACAGATTAGAAAGAATTTTGAATATCAAACAGAGGATCCCCTGGAAGTGATAAGGAAACATTGTAGTTTATTGAAGAGCAAATGAAATGGTCAGTCCTGAACTTGAAGCATTTATTTGGCTGGCTGAATAGAGAATGGACTGGATCAAGTAGAGGTTTTTTTTTTTTTTTTTTTTTTTTTAATAATCTTGGAGTGAAGTGATAATATCCTTTAATAGGAAAATGGAAGTATTAAAGAGGGAATGTTACAAAGGTAGAATTGAAAGGACTTCAACATAAATTGGATATGGGATGGGAGAAGGGAGACAGAGACAGAAAGAGAATGTTAAGAAAGTTAAGGATGACACCTTGGTTTTGAGCCTAGGAGATTGAAAGATAGTAGTGGCTTCCATGGTAATAGGAAAGGGAGAAGGTTGAAGGGGAAGGATGATGAGTCTGATTTTATACACATTGCATATCGATACACAAAATATCTATGGAATATCCAGTTCAAGCTTGTAGTATGCTAAAATATTTTATTGGAGCAGCTAGGTGTATAATGGATAGGGCACCGGCCTGGAAGTCAGGATGACCTGAATTCAAATCTGACCTCAGACACTTAACACTTCCTAGCTGTGTGACCCTGGGCAAGTCACTTAACCCCCATTGCCTCAGGGGGAAAATTTTTTAATTCAAATATTTTTAGACTGATAATTTTCCATGCAAGGATGTGTGAGAGCCTACTTGAACCAGTCAAATGAGTAAATTGTTAAGTTCTCACTATGAGCATTATATCACAAAAATCAGCAAATGCTACAAATCAGGATTTGATATATAGGTGTTGTTGAATATCTAGAATTAAAGAAGTAATGGAGAAAATGTTATTGATGCTGATTAAATTTTAAAAGGCATTATATGTACTTTTAACAACTAGAGAGGTAGTTGTTAAATATTAAACTGTTGCTAAACATTGGCTTGTGACCATGTCGCTCCCATTTTATGCTTGTGAAATTGCTTTTCTGAGCCCAAATGTAAGATTTCACATTTAGCCCCATTACATTTTATCTTAATGGACTCAGACCAGTGTTCTAGCCTGTCATTATCTTTGACTCTGTCAACCAATGTTAGCCATCCTTTCCAGATTTTATCATGTGCAAATTAATAAATATTCCATCTATGCTTTTATCCAAATCATTAATAAAAATGTCAAACAATACAGGACAAAAACATATTCTAAGGTATATAGCTAAAGACCTATCATTTTGATATTAAACCATTAATGACCACATTTGGAGTCCAGCATTCAACCAATTCTGAATCCATATATTTGTATTATTGCGTAGTCTACATTTCTCCATCTTCTCCGCAAAAGTAATGTTATTAATATTAATAGTGTACCAAATATTATTAATAATATATTATCAAATGTTTTGCTAAAAAGTAAATAAACTTGAGGCAGCTAGGTGGTGCAGTGGATAGAGCACCAACCCTGAAGTCCTGAGGATCTGAGTTCGAATCTGACCTCAGACACTTAACACTTCCTAGTTATATGACCCTGGGCAAGTCACTTAATCCCAATTGCCTTAGGGGGAAAAAAAAGGTAGATAAACTATATTAAAAACATTGCTCTCATATCAACTTAGTAACCCACATTTTAAAAAAGAAAATAAAGAACATCTGGTATGACCTGTTCCTTTGTTTAAATATATATATATACACACATACATATTATATATGTATATAGAAATGTATATACAATATGTAAATTTATTTCTTTATATTGCCAAGATTTCCCCCTATTGCTCTCTTCTTTCTTCTCTCCCTCACTTCTGCATCAGAAAGTCATTCTTTTTTTCCCCCTGAGACAATTGGGGTTAAGATAACTTGCCCAGGGTCACACAGCTAGGAAGTATCAAATATATTAGGCCAAACTTGAACTCAGGTCCTCCTCACTTCAAGGCTGGTGCTCTATCCACTGTGCCATCTAGCTGCTCCTCAGAAAGTCATTCTTTATGACAGAATTGGAAAAAAAAGAAATAAAAAAGGAAGAAGAGAGAAAATAAGCAAAACCAATCAATTTGTTGAAAATCACCTGACATTATATGCAGTATTTCATACCTGTAGACCTAACCATAACTTCTGCAAAGGAATTAGGAAGAGACCTCTAGGAATTCTTCTTATAACATTCATTTTTAACTATTTTGTAGCTCTTTCCGTTTATGTTGTCATAATAAATGTGTATAGGTTTCCTTGATTCTGCTTATTTCACTTTCTATCAGTTCATGTAATTCTTTCCTTGTTTCTCTATATTCATCATATTATTCTTTTCTTATAACATATATTTTATTATTATGTAGGACAACTTGTTAAGTCATTCCCTCCAGTTTCTTCAACTAATTCTTTCATGGAATAGATTTTAACCCCGTCATTATCCTGGTGCCTAGAATTAAACAGTATTTCAGATGGCCAGGCAGAGTACAGTGAGACTCTCAGTTCCTTATTCTTGGAAGTTATGTTTTTCTTAAGATAGTTCAAGAATGCCATATCATGTATTGATTCTTATTGAGTTTTTAGTACATTGAAACTTCCAAATACTTTTTAATATTCTCTAAGCATGTCTCTCCCACAAAAAGTTACATTATAAATATTTTAGTAGATATAGCTTTTCTTTTTGTCAGTGAATTCCTTGGGGTATATATTTAGCAATGGAATTTCTGGGTCAATAGTTATGGACATATCAGCCACTTCATTTGTATAATTCCAAATACCATCTCTATTCTGATTAAACTCAAATTTACCAATCTTGTCCCAACCCTCAGCTGAACTTAATATCTGAAAGATATCCAAAGCCATTATCTTTCCTACTAAAACCTATCTCTATTCTACCTTCCCTATTATTCTGAGGGAAACATTACCTTCCCAGTCTCGCAGGCTGACCACTAGAAGTCATTCTCCGTTCCTCAGTATCTCTTTTAGCCCAAATCCACTCTGTTGCCAAGGTCTCTGTCAAGTTCAACTTTAAAATCTTTTCTTTATAATACTACCACAGGCAGTGTGGGTCTGCCTGCCAGAAGTTTCTCTTTATTCCAAGCCATCCTCCCTTCAGCCACTGAAGTGATTTTTCCTAAAGTGTAAGTCAGACCATGTCAAATGTCCCTAATCTCCATAAACCTCAGTGACTTCTTGTCACCTCCAGGATCAAATACAAAATCTTCTGTTTGGCATTCAAAGTTTTTCATAATCTAGTCACTTACTACTTTTCCATTCTTCTTAGACCTTACTCCCTGACACATACTCTTTGACTTAGTAATACTGACCTTCTGACTGCACCAGGAACAAGACAATTCACCTCTTAGTTCTGGACATTTTCTCTTTGTCCATATCTAGAATACTTTCCCTCTTCGATTCTTCCTACTGACTCCATACGTTACTTTTAAATCCCAACTAAAATCTCATCTTCCAAAGGAATCTTTTTCAACCCCTCTTAATTCTAATGCCTTTTCTCTGTTAATTATTTCCTATTTACCTTGCATATAACTTGTTCATATATGTTTGTTTGCATGTTGCCTCCCCCATTAGATTGTGAGCTTTTGAGAGCAGGAGTCTTTTGTCCCTCTTTGTATTGCTAATTCTTAGTACAGTATCTGGTGCATATTAGACATTTAAGTAAATTTATTGATTGATTCTAAATCCACTGTCTCTTGAGAACAGGTATATTCAAAACACATCCCCATACTTCTACTAATGTATATCATTCGTAATGTTCTTTCTTGCCCTCATTTCATATTCACTTGTGTACTTTAAGACTCCTACCCAAATTGTGTGTACATGGAGAGCAAGAAAGGGAGAAAAAGAAACTGCTTCCCCCCCTAAAAAATCCTCCAAACGTCAGGAGTAATATTTATTTGATGCATTTAAAACAAAAAAGTTGTCCTTTTAAAATTTTTTTTGTTTTTATATTTTAGAACACCGCTATAGTTTGAAAATTATCAAACTATAATGTTTACATTCGCAGGAATGTCCTGGTAAACATTTAACAATTGGTTCTGCTGGGGAAAGTATGAACACTCTTCTGCCTTTGATCTGTATTATTAACGTTTTCTCCATCAGTTTCTTATGTATAGACACCAACAAAACAATAAATCAATCATTAATTTGTAGTGTTTATACATTCCCAATACGTAATGTTCACACTTAAAATTTAACAATTGGCTCTGGCAAGCTATACAGGCTGACTCTAACATACCCTTGAGTAGCTAAAGCTGCAATATTTTCATATAAAAATTTTTGCTCCATCTCTTCTTTCAACTTTAATGCTGGAACAAAATATGGTAAAGCCTATCAATATTGTTGTTATTATTATTTTGTTGTTTTTCATGCTAGTTAGATCAATTAGATCATAGAATTTTAGAGTCATAAAGAATCTTAGGAAGGCAAAAGAAATACTCTTTGTGAAAGGACTTCCTACAGATAAAATACACTTTATATAAGCAATTATTATTGTCTAGTTCAACCCCTTCAATTTATATATTGAAATTGAAGCTCAGAGAGCATTGATTAGTAACTAGTCCAAGATGATACAGCTAGTATTAAAGCTGGGACTAAATTTGGTGACCTGCCTAGAGCTCTTTCTACTACACCATAGATGGCTATTTTGATTGGTATTCATACTCAACTCTTAGGTTTTATGATTCTATTTCTAAATATTATATTTATTATGTAATGTTATTATATAATAGTGGTCATTTTAAAATTATAGGCAAGCAGAAGGCTGACTCATATAAATTAGGATTTTAGTTCCAAATTTGTTTTTTATGTTTAACTTTATAATTAAGAAATCTTCCCCAATTATAACTGTGATATTAATAAAATATATACAATATGAAAAATTATTTATAATTTTAGGGGTCATTTACAGAGCTATTCTCCTCCCAAGTTATGACCCTACAATGTACTAGATAAAGTAAAACTGCTCAGACTGATCCACCCTGAGTCAAATGTCAATGGGAACATAGGAAAAATAGATTGTAATTATGCTTCCATAATATTTACCTCTCTACTCCCTGCCTTCAAAGTGGGGAGAGGAAGAAGTTAAGGGAGGATGGGAAAAGAAAAGGAAGACCTATGTTGATAAGAGTGCCTTTAAAAGGAGAAATGGCTTTGAAAAACATCCTTTCCATTCCAATTAAAATAGAAATTTATGAATGTGAGTTTTATTTAGATAATAGGCCTACAATAGCCATCTGTTTTGGATATGTGTGATAAATCCATTCAAAATCAACATTGCTCTATCTCATTCATGCACAATTGAGAGTTACATTAAACGTTATTATGTTTGACACCAGGTACTGGACCAAGCATGGAGAGTAACCAGCACACAGAGCTATCTGCTGAACAGCAGCCACCCCCTTCAGCAGAGAACACTTCCTTGCTACCTCATCTGAATGGCCTGGACAAACAATCTGAGCAGGATCCACAGCCCAAGTCTCAGGTACCTGACAAAGAGGAAACATCTGCCCTTGAAAATATGGGAAGTGATATTTCCGAAGAGCTCAATCGGCAGCTGGAAGACATTATAAAGACCTATGGATCTGCCTCCAGCCTAATGGGGAAAGAGAGCAGTGTGAGAGATGAGAAGTCTGAGAAAACAGAACTATTCAACCATGAGGAAGGGGAATATGAAGAAGTAAACGATGACAGTGAAAAAGAACCAATAGCTGCTGGAGAAACCCCCACATCCACAGTCAGGGAGCCTTTCAATAATAAGGAACAAAAACGGGAAAAGAAAATCCTGAAAGGACTAGGCAAGTAACTAATAGAGAGCCCTTCTTTATTAATTTCTGACAATGAGTAATAATAACTAACATTAATATAGGACCTTAATGTTTGCAAACTACTTTATATATATTCTCTCATTGTAACTACATAACAACTTTGAGAAGAGGGTAATAATACTATTATTCTCATTTTATAGATGAAGAACATAAGTCTGAGAGAGATTAAGTGATTTTCACAGTCATACAAGAATTTAATTCCGTTTTTATTAACGCCAAATCTAGTACTTTTTCCACTATACCATTTCTTCTTTGAGTCTTCATCAAGTCCCATAATCAGTTATAGAAATGACTCTCTCTTAGTAATTATACTTTGTGGAAATTTGTATCTACACTAAAAATTCAATCCATTTTAACAAATATTAACATCTACCATGAATAGGCAATGCCTTATGCTGGGTCCTAGGGATATAAAGACAAAAGCAAGATAGTCCTTGCCCTCAAGGAGTTTACATACTCTTTTCAGGGAAAGAGAGTGGAAGGAGCGCAGGAGAAGGAAAATTAAATATGAATAGAAATAAGTAATTATAAAATATAGGAAAATTATACAAAGTAATTTTAGGAGATAGAAAGTGTTAATGAGTAGAGATATAAGAAAAAATTGCACAAAGAAGACATGGGCTTTGATGGAACATAGTTATCCTATGAGAAAGAAGAGGGATTTCATTCAAGACACTCAAGACATGGCCATGGAAGTGAGGAGTCAGAGGGCAGAGATAGTGTGTCCTAGGAACAAATAAAAGGGCACTCTGACTAGCACAGAGATTGAGGAGAGAGAAGTTATATAAAACAGGAATGAAAAGGTAAAGGATTGTGAATGTCAAGCATCTTTTTCTAGAGGCAATCAAAAGCTACTAAGGGTTTTGAGTATGGCATGGTCAGGCCTGTGTTTTAGAAATAACAATTTGACAGATATTAGGGGATATATTGGACAAAGAAGAGTTTAGAGATAGTAAGAACATTCAGGAGGCCACTGCATTAGTCCAGGGGAAAGGTGATAAAAGACTGGACTAGAGGAGAGGAGAGACTATGTGAGCACAAAGTAGGGGGTGAAAGCAAGATCTGAGGTCTGAAACTTGGGTGATTTGAAAATAGGATGATGTTCTCATGAGAAACAGAAATATCATTCTGAGAAGTCAGTGTGTTCTAGTGGAAATAATACTAAATTTGGTGTCAGAACTTGAGTTCGCATCCTGATTTTACCTTACTATAACTTATATAGTTAAATATTTCGTTTGTCCTCCCTAGGTCTCATTTTTCTTATCAAGTAAATCAAATAAATAAGTTTTATCTCTAAGCCACATGATCCAGTTTGGAGAAGATTTTTAGAAGGAATTGAGACAAACTGAGCTTTTAAAAAAAGAATAAGATTGAATTAAGTGGCTAGGATAGGGTAGGGAAGAAGTGGCATTCCAGCAAGATTCAGTAAATCTCAGAAGCAGGAAATCACTTAGTATATTTGGGAAACAGAGAGAAAATATATAGCTACATGAAAGGGTTCATAATGAACATGGAGGTGATAAAATTTTACCTACATGAAGGATCTTGCAAAGGAGTTTGAATTTTATAGACAATAGTTCACATTCAAAGGAGTTTGAATTTCATAGACAATAGTTCACACTGGAAGTTTCTGAGTGGGAAAATGACCTGATCATAATAATGCTTTAAGAAGATTAATTTGGCAGTAATGTAGGATGGATAAACAGGTTATAAACTCTTTCAGGTCAGACATTGACTGTAGTGTCTTGCTTAATAAAAGATTGTTGAATGAATGACTACTTGACAAAATGATTACACAATAGATGCTAAGGGTTAAATGCCATCTATAAAAGTCCCCAATTCTCTTCAATACATAAAATGAACCTTCACTTGACTATAGGTTCCTTCTATTATAAAAATCAGTTTGTAGACTATTGCAATAATCTAGGAATGTAGTAAATAGAGGGAACAAAAGCAAAATTGATCATTTGTAGGAAAAAATTATTTTCCCATCAATCATTTATAATACCAATTGAGAAAGAGACCTTAATCATATAATTATTAATTTTTAAGTATGCATTTCAAACATAATTATCTTATAATTGATTTTGGCATTTTAAAAATGAAACATAGGGACAGCAGAACATAATTGGATGATAGAACATAATTTTATGAGATGTCTCATCCTGTCATTTAACAACAAACCCAAAGCACACTAAATGTTAGCTTTCTATCAAATAGGATGCAAAAAGCAAAAAAAAAAATTTTTTTGCTATTTAGGTAAAACTAGCAGAAAAGCTTTAGAATAAGAAAAGATGGAAGGAAGAAGAGTTGGGGGTTGGGATCCCCAGAATCCATTAACTTTTCAAACAAATAGTAGTGTCACCCTCAGGCAAACTCCTTTAATCTGTTAACTTCACTTTGTTTATTGATCCTTTGGGATCCAAGAGCAGAATGCATTTGATTAGTTGAAAAGTAATTCTACACTATTATGGAACATCACCATGAGGCACAAAACAACACTCTCAGTTAACATTTTAAGAAAGGCTAAAAACGTATCAAGGTAACTGCCTCGGCACAGGTGATCCACCCCACGTTAGAGATTAGGATTAAAATAATAGATAAAACGGGGAGGGGGAGGAGGAACCCAACAAGTGCAAAAGTTCAAGGTTAAATTCAAGATCCCTTTGTTGTGACTGGCAAAGATTCAAATATCACTTTAGCATTTGCTCATCCTAAGAAAAACTTCACAGCTGCTTTCTCTTCCAGTCTCTGCGCAAACTTTCCTATCTAGGGCTTTCCTATCTATGCCTGTTATTTTTAAAGGACTTAGTAATACTATAGACTATTAACAACAATTTAGCTTTAGGAATGACTTCAGCAATCCCAAGTTTAGGAAACTAGAACTTTTGTGTTAAATCCCCAAAATTTAGGTCTCAAAATTTGATCATGTTTACTTTTGCATAAGGAAATTAGAATTAGAAAGATGTATGGTGAGAGTGGGGAAAAGTGGGGAAAAGAGAAAGGGAAAACAAAAACTGATTCTTTGTTTCTTTCTTTTCTCCATCCATTTTAGTTGTTCATCTTTACCAAAGCCTTCCAATTTCCAAATTTTCAGAAAAATTGATAAGGGGAAAACTTATCTAACTTCCCACAAGTCACAAGGCACATAGGTTTGGTTATGTGTGCTTTTAAGACAGATGTTGTAAACCTGGGTTTAAATCCAGCCCCTGACACTGTATCAGTAAGCAAGTTACTTAAAGTTCCAAGTCAAGTTTCATCTTCAGTATCACTTAGTTACTATGATTCAAAACCGTAAATATATGTAAAGTTCTTTGTAAATTTTAAAGCAGATAGTGTAAGTATACTTCTACCCCCAATCCCTTTAAATTTTCAAGTAAGTATTAATTTATCTACTACTTTCTCTATCTGCTATTTGTTTCTAGCTTGGGGGAGGGAGAGGATGGGGCTCCATGGGGAACTGAGAAACATAATAATAAAAATACAAGTTCACATTTGCAAAGAGCTATTAAAGTTTACCTACTTTCCTCCCAATAATCCCTGGAGGTTGGTAGGTGTTATTTATCTCCATTTGAAAGATACGGAAACCGGCTAGGAATAGCTAAAGAACTAGCCTTGGGGTTACACAAGGGAATGTCTGAGCCAGTTTCATTACTTTGATTTCTCTAAAGATAATTCTTAAAAGTATAAGATTAAAGTCCCTGCCTTCAAGAAGCTTTCAGTTTTACTGCAAAAACCAGACCACCACATACAAAACAGGGACCAATATAAGTAATAGATAAATTTAATGAAACAAACTATAAGCTCAAAGATCAATGAAGCTTGGCCTAGAATAGTCAAGAAAAGTTTTATGGAGGGGTCAGGTTTTGAACCATCTGGAACAATCTTGATGTTTTCCCTCATTCCATAAATAAATATTTATTTCCCTGGTATTTATTATCTCCTCTCTTCTGGGAACAGAGTGGGCAATACAGTAATATCCTAATTTCAAATAAGATGATGCTTCTCTTATTCCTATTTCTTTTTTTTTTAAATAAAAGGGGCATTTTGTTTGTTTCTTCTTTCCCTTCCCCCCTTCTCAAAACTAGACCTGTCAAGATTTTTAATAGATTTTTTCTTTGCAGTTCCAACCACTTAATTATCACAAACATCTACATTATCATTCTTTTTCCTACCCAGTTAATCTAGAAAGAAATCTTGAAATTTCTTCTTTATTTAAATGTAATGCAAAGCATATAGTTTGGTGAAATGAGAAGAATCCTAGACTGAAAGTGAGAAGACCTAGATTTTAGTCCTGGCTCTCCTGCTCAATAATTAGCAGTGTGACCTTGAATAAATGACTTCTTTCTAGATCTTAATTTTCTTTTTCATAAAAAGAGGCAGTTAGAGAAAATTGTCTCCAAAATTCTATTTCTTAAAAATTGATTGGATAGTAGGATAAAGAATATCATACAGGCATTGTGATATAGTGGATAGAGAACTTCAGATTCAAGAAAACCCGGGTTTTCTTCTGACACTTACTGGGGTGAGACCCCTGATAAAGTCATTTAGCTTCTTAGTGCCCCATTTACTGGTTTTCTTAACCTGAGGCACTTGAACTTTTTCAAAAATATTTTGGTAACTATTTCAATATAAATGATTACCTTTGTAATGTAATATGTTTTATTTTAATGCATTTAAAAACATTATTCTGAGAAGGTGTCCACAGGTTTCACAATATTGGCAAAGGGGTCCAAGACACAAAAATCCATCTTCAGTGATAGTTTTCTCATTGAGACTTCTCTACATCTATAGGGAAATCACAAGCATAGTTATAAACATGATTAAGTCAATAAAAACTTGAAAAAGAAATAAGAACATTAAACTACAGAAGACACAAAGTTGTTCAAATGTAGATTATAATTAGCAAAGGATAAGAGCATAAATTTGTAAGCTTAAGTTTAATAGAAAAAAATTAAGTTAACTCTAATCATAAAATCCTACAAAATAAGTCAAATAATTTAATATAACGAAATAAGCATGAATAAAATTTTTAAATCTAATAATATTTTATCAAATAAACAACTTTTAAGTCAAGTAAAAATAAACAGTAAAAAAGTTTAAGAGTATAAATATTCTCTAAAAATTTTTTCTCAACTGTTTTTAGCAGTGTTAAAAATATTCATTGTAAGAACCATAAAAAGTTACAAGAATCTTGGACCATCTAGTTCAACCCTCTCGTTTTATAGGTGAGAACCCCCCAAAAGGTAGGGATTGGGGTGGGGCAAGGAGACTAGAAAGGAAGAAAAGAAGGGAAAAACAAATTTATAAGATTTGATAAAGCTAAATAAAAAATCCCTGAACTTGTTATAAATAATCATTCTCAGGCTATAAGTTTAAACAGCTCCCAGACCACTTGTGTACAGCTGGTTTGCTCATCTTAATTTAAGATTTTTTTTTCTTTGATGTAAAAATAATCTCTTAATATTCCACAGCTCCCTCAGACTACATCTGCGCAGTCCCCACAGCCATATGTGGGCCGTTGTTATTCTTGCTGCGCAGGTGGCTGTGCTCCCTTTTATACTCACTACATAAACTGAACATTTCACAGTATGGGGACCATATGCCCACCACATGCCTTACCAAGACTGAACACAAAAGAGACGCAGATTTCTTTTGAATGACACTTTGGGGAGAATTCAGTTAGTACTCTCCTTTTAAGTGATTCCCTGCATAAAAGTAGGTTTTCCCTTTTGTGTCTGTCCCTCTGTTTCCTAAACTACCCTCACTTCCCCTTTGCTGTAATTATAGCCTTTCTGGAAAGACAGACAAGTCCCTTTGTCTGATCACCCTAGGCCACTATAATCCCACATAACATCCCAGTGCCGGGGAAACCTGAAGCAGCAGAAACAACACAAACTCTTTACTTTAGCAAAGTCACATCCTCTACACCCACCCTCTGTCTGGCGGTGCCTTCATAGTTTTTTGTTGTAGTTCAGAAATCACAGCTCCAAATAAGGTATATCTAAATATTAGACTTCAAGACTAAAGAAAAAATTGGTTGATATATAGGAAGGGGAAAAAATATTGTAACCACTTCAGCGTTTCCAGTGCATCAAGAGGGAAATTACTGATTTTTGATAACTATTGCTTCCTGGGAGGTTATACTGTCATCCAATTCAATCAATCCAATGTATTCCAAAAAGCAATGATTTATCTATTAAGTGCCAAGCAAATCACAGGAGAGAAAAAGAGGAAAACAGCTTAATCTCTGTTCTCCAGGATCTTATGTTCTACCAAGGGGATGTGAATGTAAATGGATCAATACATAAATCAACATTTGTGAGAAGGAAGGAAGCAACACTAGCAATTAGTTAACAATTCTCCTGTAGGAGAAGACACAAAAGCTGAGCCTTGAAGAAAGCTAGAGGTTCTAAGAGATAGAGATAAGGAGGAACACTTTTCAGATACAAGGGACAGCCTATACATTGTCAAGAAGGCTGGGATTGACACATAACTTTTGGGCATCAAAAGTAGGAGAATTCAGCAGAAGAGTAAAGTAATATGCAATAATCCTAAAAGGTAGAAATTAAGAAAAAAAGTACTTATTAAACATCTGCTACCTACTAGGCATTGTACCAGACATTTTATAAGTATCATCTTATTTGTTCCTCACAATTATGCTGCAAAACAGGTACGTTATTATTTTATAATTGAGAAAACTGAAACAGGAAGAAGTTAAATGAATTACTCAGGGTTATGTAGCTATTAAGTGTTTGAAACCATATTTGAACTCAGTTCTTCCTGATCCCACAGCCAGAACACTATCTATTGAACCACCCATCCAGTCTGTCACTATGACCACTTATTTCATTTGATTACAACAGTATGTGGACTGTAAAATATAGAAGTATGGCAGTAAAACATAGAAATACAGTAATAAAATAATAGGAATATAGCAGGAAGAATGATCAGTTTATAGGCTTCATGGAAAGAAGACTATGTTGTATCTGTTTTTCAACCTCAAACATTTTCCATAGAGCTGTTGGGCAAGCACTTAGTGCAGTGTTAATGAAATTATATGTTTGAGCAGGAAGGGAGTTGGGAATTATCTAGTCCAATCCTCTCATTTTACACATGAGGGAATTGAGCCTAACTTGACCTGAGTTGATAAGGTAGAATTTGAATTCAGGACCTCTGAGTTGAAATTCTGTGTTTTCCATTATGCTATGCTACTTGTTTTTCTTGGTCATAAAGGCAGCTGGGTGGATAAAGTGCTTCACCTGGAATCAAGAAGATCTGAAATGCAGCCCTAAAATACTATCCATGTGCTGGGAAAGTCACTTATCCCTATTTCCCTCAGTTTTCTCATCTGTCAAATGAACTAGAAAAGGAAATAGCAAACTACTCCAATATCTTGAAAAATCAGATACAACCGAACGACCCAACAACAACACAAGAAACGTTTTTGTTCATTTGTTTTTCATTCTAGACTTTTGTTGTCATAGTAAAGAGAATTCCCTCTAAGGAATTCTACAATTTGTAGTTTTAGTGATTTGTCTAGAACACTAGAAATTAAGGGATTTGCCTTGAGTCACCTGACAAGTAGAAAGAAAAGAAATAAGTATTTATTAAGCATGTGCTAAATTACTATGCTAGGTACTGTGCTGAGCATTTTACAAATATTATCCCATTTGATCCTATAACAGTCCTGGAAGGTAAGTGCTTATATTATTCCATCTTCAGTTGGAGAAAATGAGGCAAACAAAAGTTAAGTAAAGTGCCTAATGTTTACATAGCTAAATGTTTACATAGTATCTAAGTTTAAGGCCAGATATTCATCTACTACAATTCTGTTATGGTTATGAGATTATTATCATCATTAGTAGTAGCGATAATAGTAGCAGCAAATCCTAACAATTTGCATTTATATAACATTTTCGTGGTTTACAAAATGCTGCAGATATCTTGCAAGTATATATTTTGCTTAGAATTGGGAGAACTGGAACAATAAGACAAAGTATATAGCTCAACATAAATCCATCCTTATTATCAAAAAATATCATTTCCAGTACATTTTACAAATGTAAGTCTACAAGTGATGAACCAATAATGTATTGGAAGGAGTCAAAAGATCTGTTTTTTACATCTATGTAACCTTGAGCAAATGACTTCACTACTCTGAAGTTCCTCATTTGCAAAAGAAGGAATTATATTATATTATTTCCAATGCTCCTTCTAGAGTTGCATTCCATAATTCTATAAATTATCTCACCTCAAAGAAAAATGCAAGCACCCTTTTTTTGTAAAGGAATTCAAGTTTTGTTTTGTTTTGTTTTTTACTTCTATAATTTGGTACTAAAATGATCTAGGAAAATTCAAATAAACCTAATGATTCTATTACTAATTCGTTAAATGACTTTGAGTAGTCATTAGGTTTTTCTTTTAAAAATTTTTTGTTTATTTTTTAAATTAGTATTTTATTTAATTTTTTCTTCCTTTTAGAAAAACTAAACCCTTATAACAAAATATGTATAATCAATCAAAGCAAATTCTTTCATTGGCCATATAAAAAAAAAACATGTCTCTTCAATCTTTCACATCTCTCAGATAATGGGTAACATGTTTGTTTCATCATTAATCCTCTGAAATCATGCTTGGTCCCTGTATTGATCAGACTGGAAGCTTATGTCTTCCAAAGTTCTTTGTCTTCATAATGTTTTTGTTATTGTATAATTATTTTTCTGATTCTGGTCACTTTACTTTTGTGGGCAGTTCATATGAGTTTTACCAAGATTCTCTGAAACTATCCCTTTTTTTCATCAGCACACTTATTATTTATTTTTGTTTAGTCATTTTTCATTAATGTTAGACTCTTCATGACTTCATTTGGATTTTTCTTGGCAAAGACAGCAGAATGGTGTGTCATTTCCTTCTCCAGCTCATTTTACAGTTGAGAAAACTGAGGCAAAAAGTTAAATGAGTTGCCTAGAGTCACATAGCTAGTAAGTAAGTATCTGAAGCCAGATTTAGCATACCAATATTCCACAATTTATACATTGTAGTTTTGTTCATTAGCTCTTCAATTGATGGGAACTCCTTTAGTTTCCATCCAGAAAGGGCTATTATGAATATTTTTGTACACATGGATACTTTTCCTCTTTCTCTTATCTCTTTGAGATATAGGCTTAGTAAATTATACCTAGGAGAAAGAATATGAACAGTTCACTACATTTTTTAACTTCTTAATCTGTAAAAGAAGAGAGCTGAGGAAGATAATCTCTAAAGTCACACCATCTGTAACTTTCTATAATTCTGTTACTTATCTATTTTCACAGGAAAGTAAATACAAAGGCTAAGTATTGATAAGGACAAACCAGATAAGACTCTAATCTTTAAAAGCAAATTTTGCTGAGGAAAGAATGTCCTACGAGAGTGTGGTGCAGGGGGAGGCAGAGAGATGTAGTGGAAAGAATGTTGGAAGAGACATTGAGTTCAAGTCCTACTTTTAACACTTACTAGGTTTGTGACCATGGACACAGATCACCTCTTTGTGTTTTAGTTTCCTTATCTGTAAAATGAAAAGTTTTAATTTAAATAAATTCCCTTTTAGCTTAGGCTTTATAGTTAGCATGACTGTGATTTGATACCCAATAGTTATCTGGATCTCTCTATTCAACTAATGAGTGCTCCTTTGTAGAGGGAGGGGCAGCTCTTAATGAACCAATATCATCACCAACTACCATCTGATTATTTTATTTATTTATTTATTTATTTTGCTGAGGCAATTTTGGGGTTGTGACTTGCTCAGGGTCACATAGACAGGAAGGGTTAAGTGTCTGAGGCTAGATTTGAACTCAGGTCCCCCTGACTTCAGGGCTGGTATTCTATCCATTGCACTACGTAGGTGCCCCAACCATTTGATTTTTTAAAAGATAAATCAAGTAAATAATATAGCTTCCCTATTTTGCTTCATTGAACCCCACCTAGACATATTCTGAAAGATAAGACAATAACTATCACAGATAATCAAAAGTAATGTTGTGTGTTAAGGATAACAGATCTGAAACAAAAACTGTAAAATCTAAAGAATAAAAGAGGAGGAAAAAGGAATATTCTTTTATTCCCTATAATAAAAAATTGGAATCATAGAATGAAAGAATTAGGATAGACTGATGTAGAGGGCTGAAACTTTGGAAAAGTATACTTGAAACAAGGATACTTACAACAAGGTGTTAATTCAGTGGAATTGATGAGATGATGGTTCTTTAATAATAATAATAATTATATATATATATATATATATATATAAAAGAACCTAAAGTACTTAGCATAGTGATGTAATAGTTTTCTAATTTATACATAATCAGTATGATGTAATAATGTAATTACAATAAGGTATATAAGGGCTAAGAAGGGCTGGAAATCAGTCATTCCATTTTTTGACCATTCTCCTGGTGGCTCTCCTGCCTTCTGCACTCCTCCACTAAGATCAAGACTGGGACAGAATAAAGACTCTAGACTATTCCTGACCATTCTTTTGGTGTCCATACTGCTGAGACCAAGGCCCATCCAAAGGACCTTCAGAAAGCTAGCCCAGACATTACAATCCTCATATGACCAAAAATCCTGTTATAACATTATTAATTGACTACCCTAGTTTTCTTCAATATATCATTCACATTTTACCTTCTGTAGGAATTTTTTCTGGTCTCCTTATAAACCAAACACACAGCAAAAACTTTCTCTTTGAGATTGCCTTCATTTACCTTGTATATATCTTATATGTATAATTTTTTTGCATGTTGTCTTACTATTAGAAAGGGAGTTCCTTGAAGGTATTCTCTTTTCTTTATACCTCTAGGACTTAGCACAGTCGCAAACACACAAATGATTAGTCAGCTCATCTATTGGCAAGCCAATATCTAGTCTCAAAATTTCATCCTTTCCTTACATGGCATATTTGTGCACATTTTAATTGTTAGAAAGGTTTTCTACCCAGAAAAAAAAATCAAATCTTCTTTGTACTATCTACTCTTTGTCCTTAGTTCTGCCCTCTAAGAAGCAACAAAAAAAGTCAGATATTCCACAATGGAGCTAGAAACAGGTCAGAGATCACTGAATGGAAAAGAGGACTTTAATAAGAAGACAAAAGGATTGTCAAATTTGGCTCTAGAAAAATTATAAACTGAGTCTAAAAAGAGAACAGAGAGAGAGAGAAGACTCTGGCCTTAATGAATTTCTAAAATGATATGCTGTTAAATTTAACTGACTCTCCAAAATGCAGGACACACTTTTGAGTCTGATCTGCCTCTTCACCTCTTTCTTAAGGCAACAAAAAAATAAATTGAGCCCTTATTTAACAGTTGCTATTGTCAGTAATGAGAGCTGGCTATAGCTCATCTCTGGGTTTATAATATACAGAACCAGAAGGACCAGGTTAGGATCCAAAAAAGAGAAATCTGGGAGTTTGCTCAAGATATCTAGCCCCTATGGAATGACTGTCTAGTCCAATTATATTATAGTACAGATCATCGGGACCTAAGGTAGACAATCTGTGTTATTACCTATTTTTTTTTTTTGCTTTGTGTTTCAGAAATAAGACATATTTGTTAGGGTTCAGAATAAAGAATTCTGATAATTAAATTTCATTAATTTCAAAGACTCAGAACCTTGCCCTGACTAAATTTGCTACCTTTCTGACAAAATCAATCAATTAATAAATATTTACTGAACCTGACTTATAGAGTCAGATTCTAATGTACCATATCTAATGTACCTTCAAGACACTAAAAATAACTATTTTTAGATATTACAATCTAGAATTTTTAATATTCCAAAATTATTTTAATTGTACATAGTGTAGTAAATAATATCTATGGCACATAAAATGAAACATATCTCAAAAGAGTAATATGGATACACAAGGAATTCACAGACCAACTTTGATTAAGAGATAATATGCTAAAATTGGCAACAAGAGAGCTGGTAGCTAAAGATGAATACAGAAGCATGTAAGAATCTTGTAAGAATTCTTATAGGCTGTCACCAAGAATACTAAAACTCAGGATAAGTTGAGAATGAGAAATATTAAGGACAACAGAAAGAGATCAAGTAGTAAAAAATGAAGTTCAAAGAAGGATAGAATCATTTGAGACAGATAAATGATAATAGAAAAAGAGAAGGTACAACTCCCAAATTTTTCTATGCTTTTAAATCTCTTTCAAGGAGAATAATCTTTGGATTTTAAAGAACATTTTAAATATGCCTGTTAGCAAGGCAAAATCCAAGTGGAAAAATCTAAATATGTTGTCTCCAGAGGGCAGAAGTCAGAACACAAGCACAAAGCTGCCATTTTCAAGTTCCCATTACTGGACCCAAATGAACCTTAGTCCAGGATTCTGAAAGGGCATACAACAGACAGTAGTGATTACTGAGTTAGAATTAACTCCTTTTCCAACAAGGTCAAGTGGTATGTGTGTGTGTGTGTGTGTGTGTGTGTGTGTGTGTGTGTGTGTGTGTATGTCTGATTTAGGATTAAAAAATCCTTGTCACTGATTTCATTTTTTTGATTGCCCAACTAAACTCATTCAGAATCATTTTCTAGTATTGATGCTTTCAACAAATGTTCAAGGGCTGTTTGAACTCTCCCTTCTCCTTTCTCAACTCTGAGGCCCTTTGTAGTTTCCCACAAAAACAATAGGAATAGGGAAAAGCAAAAGACAAAAGTTCTAGGTATCTCTGCCCTCAGTTCTTTGTTCCAGATATTTTCTTTTATTGTTTATATGGCTTAGAAAAAGCTTTGAGCTTTTTTTTTTTTTTTTGAGATTTTTTAAAACCCAAATTAGTATGTTTTAATAAATTTATTTTTAAATTTCATCTAGTTATAAGCTATATCCTGTTGAGATCTTAGATTCAGAATTTTTTCCAATCCCATGAAGATCACACAAAAAGTCATTACTAAACTACATGGGTTTAAATTTTGCCTCTTTCTATGTGACTTGGCCAAGTCATTTAAGCTTTGCTGGCCTCAATTTACTCAACTGTAAAATAATAGGATTTGACTAGATGACTTCTGAAGTACCTTAAGGCTCTAGATCAATTTTAATTCCAGAAGTGATTGGAGATAGGGATTAAACTTTAAATTGGAACCAAACAATTAACTAGGAGACTGATTTCATGAATTAAATAAGTCAATTATCACATATGTATTGAAAACATGATATTTTCAAGGCACTTTAGTTAAAGAAATTGAATACAAAAAGCAGTTACATATGATTGCCATGGTCTCTTGTTCACTAGTCCTTTTTCATTCCTTCATTCATTAAGGAAAGAAAAATCCATAAAGACTCTCCTGGTTATAAAAAACCTGGTGCTCAGTGCTGATTTATTTTCACTTTGCTTTCTAAAACATATCATTTTGTCCTCTTTAAGGTAAAGAAGCTACACTGCTAATGCAAAATCTGAACAAACTGCCAACAGCTGAGGAAAAACTTGACGTTTTATTCAAGAAGTATGCTGAATTGGTCAGTATGTTCTTTGTTAGCCCCTCTGTGTAATAAATATTATTTAATGTAATAATTATTATTAACAATGTAATAATTATGTGATTTAATATTTTATAATTTAATCATTATCATTCTAATAATTACTTGATTTAATAACCTATTTAATTTTGCTTTTGTTTGTTTTTATATGTACCTATGATTTCAAATATATGAAGAACTCTTGTTATGGAAATTCCCTCCATGAAAATTGTTGATTAATCTATAATTTAAGATCTTAGTTGCTTAAGACACTAAGGAGTTAAGGGACTGGCCCATGGACATACTACATAAGTGTCAGAGTTAAGATTAAGAGTGAGACTGCTCAGTCACTTAGTTGGGAGATTAAAACACAGAGACAGGATATCAAGTTATTTGGAATGGAGAGAATGTTTTATCCTTGGGATTATATTCTTAACTTTGATTGGATTGATTCCTGATTTTGTTGTCTCTGGTGTTGCCAAGTATCTGGCTTTTCCTTTGGGGATGATCCTCTATAATTAATCTCATCAGACCATCTTGATGAGGCAGAGGGCATAGGAAGTCAATCTCTAGTCAATTTATCAGAATATCCAGATGGGGCAAAAGATCTCTTAAGATAGTGGAAGCCTCCTTCAAGACAGAAACTGTAGACTTGTTGAATTAAAAAAATAAACTGAGATTCTGTCTATTTATATAATCTTGAAGCTCCTTTTCTTTGACCTTTAAGCTTACTTTTCTGAAAACAAGCTATTTCCCCCAAACTCACAGCATAGAGGTTTAGGCTTTTTTTTTTTTTTTAAATAATCTGTGCCCCTTCGGTTGGCCAACTGACATCAGTCATCCATAGCCAAAAGCCCGTGTATTTTCTCATATTTAAGACTCAGATCACAGCTATGACTATAGTAAGACAACTCATTTTCAGTTTCATTTTTGTCTGTGGTTTTTTTGTTTGTTTAATTCTTCCTACCCTATTGGTATTGGAGAGGCAAAGATATGAGAATAAAGCCTATGTGTTTACACAATACCAAAACTGCCTTCAATGATCAGGCAAGCCAACAGCTTGCTCCCATTTATTGGCTAAGTCAGTGCCACTGTTATGGCTGCCTTCCTGGATTTTTTTGTTTTGCTGTAATTATACACTTAAAAATATTATTCTGGGGAAGAGATCCCATAGCTTCACCAAACTTCCAAAAGAATCCATTACACAAAAAGGGTTAAAAACCCCTTATCTAATAGCACAGCTGCCTTTTTGATGGATGAATAAATTAATGGGAAAATAAAAGAGAGGAGTAAGGAATTTCTAGTAAAGAAACTTCCTCTATCTATGCAGAGCTGCATCTGCTCTGCAAGTTATGGTCTTAGAGAGCTACCTGGTGATTGAGAAGTTAAGTGACTTGCTCAGGTTCACATAGCTACTTTTCATTAGAAGCAGGATTTAAACAGATCTTCTTGACTTCAAGACTGGGTTTCTCTCTATTATACTATAATGCCTCTCATAAATGAATAAATACCTTCTACAAAATCCCTGAGAAGTATCCAAACTATGTCTGTATATCTATGAGAGATAACTCAATTCATCATAAGGCAGCTTATTTATTTATTTTAAGCAGCTCTGTTAGAAAGTTTTTTCCATCTAAGCAAAAATTTACCTCCCTTTAATATCCATCCATCCACTGACATTTTATCATTGGATACAGGAATCCATGGTTCAGTTTCTGGACTAATTGTCCTACACAGGTAGAACTATATAACCTCTTGAATCTAATACAAGAAGCTATTTAAGGGAGCTATGACTTAAGTGCTAAAAGGAAACTCAGATCTCATTATCATTTACAGATAAAGGAACTGAGGTTCATAGAGGAAAAGTGATCTTTCCAGGGTCATACAAGCAATAAGTAGCAGAACCAAGATTCAACACTAGTTCTGATTCTAAAAGCAATGTCTTTTCTATTGTATTATACTGTCCACAAAAGCACTTGTCAAACTTACTTAAAACCTTGTCCATGGGGCCAAAGTCTTCCATAACCTTTTGTATTTGTGCTATAAACTGGAAGCAGATCTTAATGGGATTTTCCAAATTAATTCAATATTCCCTTTGATACTCAATGATTTCAAAACAAAAGGGGGTTCAGAAAAAATACTATTCTACAGTTGCCATTTTTAACAAACTCTTACCCAACAGAAAGTTTGATAACAGACTATTAGTATTTCAGTCAGTCCCTATAAAAAAAGCATATTAGAAAACTGGCTAAATGAATGATCTAGGACTGAAAAACTGTAATATTTCCTTGTTTTAGTTACTCATTGCCAATCCTCTGCTCTCTACTTTGGATGACAACATAACAAATGTCCAGTCATTTCAGTCACATCTGAGTCTTCATGATCTCTGGCATATTGAATACAGAAACAAACCTGGAATCAAGAAGACTTACTTCATGAGTTCAAATCTGGCTTAAGATATTAGCTATTTGACCCTGGACAAATCACTTAACTCTGTCTAAGTTCCTTCATCTGTAAAATGAGCTAGAGAAGGAAATGGCACACCACTCCAGTATCTTTGCTAAGAAAACTGCCAAATGAGGTCATGAAGAGACATAACTAAAATATGACCAAATAACAACACAACAAATATCAGAATTTTCCAGGTTAACATAAAACATTTTCATCAAAGTTCTACTCAAGATGCTAAGGTAATTTTGAGTTCTTGAAGACTTAACATGGACATGCTTGGCTAAGTTATTATCTAATCACTAGAAAGCTAGTAATTAGCTGACTTTTTTTTCCTTTTCTTTTTCTTTTTTTGCCAAAGCAACTAATAAAACAGCAAGACAAATAAGAGAATCTTTAGTCCTTCACAGCCCCTTCTATATTTTGGGTGATGATGGCTGACTGGGGAGAAATCAAGCAGGGAGTGCTAAAAATTTCAATTTTTAAATTCACTACAAACACTAATTCAGCAGTTAGTACTTTTTATCTTAGTCTCTGCCTAATGTAACAGCTGATCTACTAATAGAGAAAATAAATCATAGTCATATTGATTTTCTTACTATGGATAAAAACAAAAGATATAAAAATTATTCCTATAAAGAAATTTGGTCTGCATGTTCTCTTTGGAGATGCAAATAAAGAATAGGCAGAGAATCAATTTTCTCATAGCCTCAAAGACAACAAAAAACATTGTTTAGTTGAATTAGTTTTGCCTTCCTTGACTTATGATGTATATGAGAAAGCCATAATTTGGAATCCCAGTGTCTAAGGAAAATCCATTTGTTGGGATAGGGAGAAGAATCCTATCTAATTAAGTATACTTATACTAAAATAAGGGGCAGCTTACCCCACAGAAAACCTGACAAACCTTCTTGACCCTCTTAATCCACAGGAAGAGGTAGCAGGCAGAGAATATGGAAGCAGGACCAAGTCTTGTAGCAATAGGATCATTGGGCTTAGTGACTGTAGACCAGGCAAGGGAGTAGAGGTGGTAATGTCAAGTAGTATGGGACTACCAAGGACAGTGGACAAAAGGACCACTGCAGAGAATCAAGAATGCTTTCTATATATCAGTTACACTTAGTGCCCTGGAGACAAAGCTCTAGTCACCTAAAGCAAAAGTAATGTCTCCACATAAAAATAAAGCAATCACAATAAAGATAATTATATCTTATATATAAAATGGATGTTTATTCATTTCAGAGGATGAAGTAGAGAAATTCTGTGAAGAGCTTGACAAGAACTTCCAAACTAGCTTAATATATACTTCAATACTTAGTAACTTCAAATAAAAAATGGGAACAGGAAAAATATTGTTCAATATAAATTAACTAAACTAAGACCATTCAAAAACTTCACACTCATTAATTGTGAATTTTTTTTTAATAAAAAGGATAAAATTGGAAGGTACTGAATATATATATATATATATGTATATGACAGCATCACTAGAAATGAAATTGACATACTAATAGACAAGAAGCATTAGTTTGCAAAGATAGTAATCATCTCAAAATTAGCTGAGTGCAGTCAGACCATTAATTGGTTAGACTTAACTTTAAAGTTGATTCTATATTGACAAATGATAAAGATAAAAAGATTCTGAAAATAATTAAAGTAGTTCCAATCTAACAAAAGTACTGCTTCTGAAAGGAGAAAAAGAGAGAGAAGGATAAGAATATATACAAAAATAAAAATGTTGATTTTATTGTCATTTCCAAAAGAAATTTAACAAAAGTGAAACAGTCACATGATGGTCTAAGAAGACCAGAAACCAACAAACACTTAATTTTTTTTTTTATCAGAGAAATATGGCAGCCAAGAGAATCATAAATTTAGAGTACATGCTGATATGTAAAAAACTGCAAAGAAAAAATGATGGTATACTATGAATTGTATCATTTCAAAAGGGAGTGGGGGGTGGGGAAGGGATGTGGCCAAAGAGAAAATGACCCTATAAAGAGACTGGCATTTGTTCTATTACTGCCAAATTACCCAAAGTGTATCCGTAGTTAAATTAGTGGTAATTAACAAAGATACAAAATAGAACAGATTTGCTGGTACTTAATAAAATGATATATTTTCATCAGGAGCAAAAGCAGGATCATCACAGTTGCACTCTTTTCATTCTATAAAATAAAGTAGATTTAGGACTTAGGAAGCTAAAATCTAGAAGAGTGGCTGGATTTGACCTTGCACTATGAACTTATTGAAGAATTCTTGTAGAAGAAATCTTTACCAGAAGTAACATAATTTTAAAGGCGCTTGGGGTCCATTTTTAAGATTTCTTAAGAAGGGGGAAAATAGCAAAAGAAAAAACAAAGACAAAAAAGTAATGACGAGTTCTTACCAAAAAAATCAGCTGAGCAGACATCAGCAGCTATTGACTTTTATGTCCATTTTCAGATATCTACAAGATTCTTTATGAGAATGGTTTATGTATAGTATAAGTTGAAGAAATTCTGAAAACCTAGAAAAGAAAAAAAAATTTTTTCTATAGAAGATCCCATATTTATAATCATATAACTGAAAATGTAAAGAATATAATATCTTGATATGGTTAGTGTTTATTGATTTCAGGAAAGCATTTCATTCAAGAAAACAAAATGTAGCCTTTAAAGCTTCCCTCATACAAGTTGTTTGATCAAAATCATATTTGAAATTATGATAGAAATGATATCACAGATAACTTAATTCAACAATATGTTGAATTTTGACAAATGGATTATTAAAAGGTGTTCACCAGTATCATAACAGATGCTTTGCATAAGAGCCAAATAAATCAATGATTTCCTATTTATAATGAGGTATTCTAAATATTCCTATTCCTAGATGATGTTACTTTAATTTAATAAAGTTCTGGAATACCACAAAGCTTTATCAGAGAACTATATTATCATATCAAAGAGACTGGTCTAACCAAATGCATAGGAAACATAGTTTTAAACTTTTTTATGTGTTTTTAAATATTTTCATTTTTATATGTAGTTTTAAAATATTTTTCCCTCCGTTATGACAAGAAGATATTTGGTCATTCACATAAATCAGTCAGCTAATGTGTGTATCTGAGACAAATACTGTAGATGGACGATGAACTTGGCTAGAATAATAGGAAGGAAAAAAATAAAGATAGACTGCATTTGATAAATTATGTGGTGCTTTCAATCCCAAATTGCCCATTGCAGCAAAAGTTTATCTCTTTTACACTAATATTCTCCAAAAGATGCTACATCATGGAATACTATGAACTCAGAAAATTTTAAATTATATATGTATCAAAGTGTAATTAAAAATATGTGGTATGTGTAAGCAAGTTGTAATATGTTACTATCAATGGCACATGGGGAAGCTATGTAAAAGACATTTTTGAAGACATTTATGATCAGGAAAGGACTTGAACTAGTCATATAGCAATAATCAGAGACAGCATAAGTAGTACACTGATATCCTTGAGATACTAATGAAACACATGCATTGTTTTGATCTTCTCTGGATGTTTAATGAAGAATCATAGACAAGTAATAGAATGAGAAGGTATAAAGGAATCTATGTTGTTTGAAGGAGCATCCATACTAATGAAATCATAAATCTAGCAAAACAGACAAATTTCTACAATTTGGAGTTATGAATCTTACATCCTTGGAATGTGTTCCCCTTTGCACAATTTGAATTCTCTAACATTTCTGGTTTTGTTCATTCATAATTAGAGCTAAATAACATACAGCACACAGATGAATTAAGAAATTATTCAAGAGACAATTTCAAATTTCTTGAATTTGAATGAGATTAAAACACCATCTGTTTACTCTGAAATTCTGCTTCAAAACCATCAGATGGGCAAAGTTGAAAAAAAGAGAAAAAACAATTGTTAAAGAAACTGAGAGAAGATAGGCACATTAATGCACTTTTGGGGGAGCAGTGAATTGATCCAATAATCCTAGAAAACAATTTAGAACTATGCTCAAAGAGCCATTAAATTTTAAGTTCTTTAACTTAACAATACCATCATCAAGGAGGCATATACCCAATAAAAGGTCAAAGACAGGAGGAAAAAACCCATAGATATTCAGAGCAGCATTCTTTATGGTAACAAAGAATAAGAAACAAAGTGGATGTCCATCAACTGAGGAGTGGTTGAATAAATTATATTATGGGGATATGATTATACTGCAAATTATTATTATGCTGTAAAAAATGATGAAAGGAATAAATTCAGAAAAATCTTGGAGGATTTAACAGAACCAAGGAAACATTTTTACAGTGACTACAGTAATATAAAGAAAGAGATCTTTGAAGGACTTAAGAACATTAATCAATGTGACTTCAAAAGACTACTGAAGAGTGTTTTTTTACCTCTTGTCGAAGAAGTGATAAAGCAGAATTAGATTCGCAGAGAGAAATAAATTGTGAGGTAAAAGAATTGATGAATCGCTAATGATGCATTTTTTTTTAAAAAAAGCATCAAAGAGACATTTTAAAATACACAGAAAAGAACAGAGGGGAATTTGAAAGGAAACACAAAATATTAAAATAGTATTACTATTGCATTAAACTTATATGTGCTTATAAAACAAACTACATATTATGTAAGTTTATGTTTTTATCTTTTTTTCTGTTCTTTGTATATTTAATTGTTCATGCTTATTGATGTTTGATAAATTTATTTTTAAAAAAGAGAACAAAAAAATCTCATTTCATTGGTCTGTAAGATCAAAAGATTCATTGGCATACTATAGTTCATTTGCCTAGGCTGAAGTTGGCAGGGAGATCATGCACACACAGATATACAAGGAAGGATATTTGTCTCCTAATAGGAGACATTGGTCCTAGAAAGGGTCCTGGTGGCCAGAAGCCTAATTTCTGAAGGCTTAATGGTCATGAAGGACTAAGACACTTGATTTTTTTATGTGATTTGGTGAAGAAGGGGAAAATAGACCATGATTCCACATAGTGCAATAAATTCTTAGATGTAGGGATCCCAAATCCAAGAGAATCTGGAATTTAGAGGCCCTCTTCTCACTGGTTCAGTGATGGAGAAGGAACAGGGAGGTGCTGTAGCAGAGAGATGGAGGTCAGTGATGGCCTCCTTTTATGGGGGTGCTCAGTAGCCACTCAGTGCTAACCTACTATTGTTTTCTCAGACTACATCCATGCTCCCCATGTGGCAGCTGGTTCCACCCAGCTGGCCCTACTTCCCAGAGTACCCAATTGTAATGGAACACTGAGATATCACTTTTAGATGGTTGCTTCAAAGGGTTTAATGATACAGTGCCAAGCAAATATTCCCTTCATAGTTGACAGTAATTTCCAAGAGAGAAAGTTTCCAAATACCTGAGAGAGATGCAGCAAAATTGTAGTTAATAAATTACATAGGGTCCTACTGCCCCACTGGGCAGTGGATTCAAGGCAAACAGGATTTCAGACCTAGTACTTGAGTGGGGTTGGGATTGGGGCATCTGCAATCATTCATCAGATCATGATAGCTCCACTGCTACTCCATCTCATTATATCTAGTTAGCTTAAGCTTTAGGGTTACTGCTTCCTCAACAATATATGATTGGAGCTCTGAATGTCCTTTCCAGTATTAATATTCTATCATTAAATGATTCTATTTTTAAATATTTAGTTTCTTTCCTAAAAAGAAAAAAGGTTTTTATAGATGAAAAGTCAATATATCTATTTTGGTCATGTATATACAGTTTATCCCAAAAATCAGTGTAGTTTGCTACATTTTAACAATAATATTGTGTTCACCTTTAAATAGATTTTGGTTTTTGGTCAATTGTATATATTGAAAGCATAACGAGGGGAAAAAAGTGAATCAGTATAGGCAGTAAACTGCACTAAGATTTTTAGGACCCTCTATATGCTAGAGTGCTACACCCAAAGATATTAAGAACATTTCTAAAAGAGCATGCCTATTCTAAAAGATTTATTTAATTTAATTAAAATTATTTCCCATCATTAAGGACTTTAAGCACAGGTTTATAGTATTAAAAATAAAGTCATTTTTACCTCCTTCCTTTCTTTACAGAGGAGGGAGCCTACATATGTAAAATACTTCATATACTGTTAGACACAGTTAGTATATTGTTGGCTTTTTTTCCTCTTTTAAACTCTTTATTCCAAAGGACAACTTTTTAGGCATAGATATAGGAATTCAAAAATAAAGATGATACAAAAACAAAAGTTAGCAAAAAAAAATTATTTTTAAAAAAGTAACTTTGAATTAAAAGAAAAAGGTAACCAGTACTAGAGAAAAGAGTTTTCATTTTAGATAACCGTCATAGTGAATTTCAATTAGAGTTGGAATCCTGTGATACAAGAAAATATTATATGGTCAAAGGATAAGCTTTGAATTCTTTCCTTTTATTCATGTTACATAAAGATATTATATATTGTCACTGAAGTAAATCCAGAGTTCCTAAGTTTTTAGTCCTTCAAAGGAAATCATTTCACAAATTATTTCTCTGAAAATTAAAAAAAAAATTTTTTAGGAATTAAAAAAAAAAATTCACCAAAAGCTAAGAATAAACACGAGAAGTTTTAGTTCAAGTGTAATCAAATTACATTTGTCTAATAACTGGGTTACACAATGAAAAGGCCTCATTTACCCCCATAAATGAGATTTTTGCACAAGAAACCATGTAACAAAATGTCACTCATTTTCTAATTGTGCTTCTATTAAGATACCATTTCCAGTAGAAATTCATCATGTATATCTGTCTAATTTTTCCCTAGGCTAACTCCCCCGATTTGATTTAAGTAGAAATTGTTCAAAAGTACAAGTGCAGAATATGACAGTGTGTGTCTCCCTTCTGTGAGGATGAGAGTGACTTTGGTTTTTGTTTTGTTTTGTTTTGCTTTGTCATTTTAATTCTTGAAAACTCAAAAGAGTTACTATGAAAGATTCAGTTCCTTAAACAAAAGCCCTTATTTCTCATATGATGAACACTATCTCATTTGCCAGAGAATAATGTATCTATAAGCCAAAGTGATCAGTCCAGGCTTTGACTATCCATACTCCTACTCATGGAATAGGAGTTACTAGCTATCAGAACCAAAACTAGGGAAGGCCAACTAGGCCTTGGTTTGGGGTGCAAAGATGGGGGAAGTATGCCTTTTCTCTCCATCATTACCATCTAAGTACCTCACAGCTTTCTCCTTGAGGGGAAACAGTTTCCAGAAAGAGTGAAGGGCCATAGGCTATTGGATATAGGGGTGGAGGGTAATGGTATAGATTACTCATCCAGTTATAACTGATCCACCACAGAAGATAAGGGAAGGGTGGAGGAAGACAGACTATGAAAGTGAGGGGCTTGCAGAGATAAGCAAAGAAGGGAAATGAGATTAGGGTGCTCCTTGCCCATTTACTACATACACTGCACTGGCCCCTGGAGAGAAAGGAAGTTCAAGATATGGGGAGAAAATGTGGTCCTGGGACCCAGAGTGAGGAAAATAAAAGAAGTTACCCCCTAATCAGATTGCTAGAATTGCTCCTCTTAATTGTTTTTGCCCCAGGTGGAAAAAAAGTCCCAGATGTGCCTCTGTTAGCTAGCCTTCCACTATGGTGTCCTGGGATGTTATCTCCTGGAAGATCGCCTACAGGGCATTGCAGTTTATTCTGAAGGGATTCTAGTTCAAGTCTAGAGATAGAAGTAGCTGCACAAAACCAAAACAAACCAAAAAAAAAAAAAAATTAGTTTGACTGTTCCTTTCTAGCAGCTGTGCTAATCTAAACAGCTGAATACATTTACTCCTTTAGTTTCTAGAAGAGATTTGTTGCCCATTCTCTCTGCCTCTAGAGAGGTAGATCTGAGTCAAAGCATAGCAAAATAAAAACCACACTGCCACCCAATGGCTGTCTCAATAGCTTTGGGTAAAACCTGACAATGTTCAGGTGTTTCAGCATACATTAGTTCCATGTATATTGCACCATCTCTTCCTTCAGCCAGCCTCCAAGAAAAAAAAAAAAGCCACACAAGAAAGAAGATTTTATGCTTCAGTTGTTATGAGATTCTCTTTCCCCCCTTTCCTCTTTTTCCCACACTTGCACAAAAGAGTTATTTTGAGGAGCAAGGCAAATAATGATAATAATAACTCAAAAGCAAAGCAAAAGAAGGAACCAAAAGAAAGGAGTACATGTAAACTACAAATATATGAGAACAAAAGTGAATTCAAATGAATAGACAAATAATCTTATGAGGACTTAATCCTGATGGGAAAATTGTTGACATATTATATTGATATATATTGAAATGTTCTGACAGTTACTAATCAAGTTTTATTGATTGTATTGAAGTTCATTATCAATCTTTTAATAAAACATTAAATGTAATAGCTTATATTTATACATCACTATAAGATTCACCAAGAACTTTACATGATATCACCTCATTTGATCAATACAAATTAAATTCAACCAGTGACAAGGTGGATGCTACTACTATGCTCATTTTACATAAAAACAGGCTCAGAGAGACTTCAATTAGCCCAGGATCATACAGTAAATATATGTATGAGATAGAATTTGAACTCATGACTTCTTGACTGGTCATTATATTATGCAGCCTTTCAAAAAAAAAAAAATTAAATGTGCTCCTGAGAGGTAATTTCCTAATAATTATGACATCATCTGATCTCTGAAATCTGGCATCATCAATAAATTCTAAGAAAGTCTTCTTGTTTTAAGATTGGGATCATGACACATAAGTCCAATAATGACAAAACAATCAAATAGTAACAAAGCAGAAATGGATGAAAAATTAAGAAAGAAGATTTATAAGCTTCTGGATTCTCATAATTATTTCTGAGGCTACTAAAAAGGTGAGGAGATTGGGAATAGACACAGATGGGAATGAGTCCATAAACATTTCCAGGAAGCCAATTTCAAGGGATTTTTTTTTTTCATCTTTTGTACTGTTTATCTCCCCCACAAGAGAATTCATGTCTTTCTCCATCCTTCATGCACATGCAGCTGGAAGAACACCGGGCTGAGCAGAAGCAGCTGAAGCACCTGCAGAAGAGACAGGCCCAAATCATCAAGGAGAAGGACCAGTTGCAAAGTGAGCACAGCAAAGCTGTCCTAGCCCGGAGTAAGCTGGAAAGTCTGTGTCGTGAGCTTCAGAGACACAACAAAACTCTCAAGGTGAGTGGCTAGTTTGGGGGGGGAAATTTGAGCTCCACAAACTCATTTCACCACTTCTACCACCCTCTATTTCAGTTCCCTGAATGGAGCAGCCAAGTGTATTCTGGATACATTCTGGAGGCTTTCTGCTACACTTACTATTTTCTGCTACACTTTTGAGGCTAATTTTTTTCTATCAATCCCAAGGACTGGGGTGACCCCTACTGGTATCTAGCTGCTACCAGCTCTTCACAACTGGCTTTCTGAGCTTCTGCCTGCAGGAGAGAAAACACAGATGGCCTTTTCTCCTTCCCTCTGCTCCTTAAAAACTAAGCTCGAGCCAAAAAAAAAAAGTTCATTAGTTAGCACTCAAGTATTAAAACACTACTTAAATCTTAATGAAAACTACTTGGGGGTTAAAATGATATACTCAGGGAACATTAGAAGATTAAAGAGGTCCTATGCTAGTGTTATATGCATGTTTCAGGAGTTAAATACTCAGGAGGATTTTTTATCCCTTTGTTCTTGAAGTTTTGCTCTCCTATTACTTCTCTTGAAAAAGAAAACAGAAGCCAAATTTCCCCCTCCCTCCCAATATAATTTAAGCTCCAGAGAGAAGGAATTGTTTCATTTTTTTTCCTCTTTGTATCTCTGGGGCCTAAATGCCTGGCACACTTAATAAATGGTTGCTTTTTAACTGATTAATTTACAAATTCAACAAATATTATTAAGTGCCTATTATATCCCAGGTGTTGTCCTCCTTTAGCTTCCTGACCCTCACTCCCTCACATAGTCCTACAGATAACACTTTTGATCCAGTGGAGGTAGAAGAGAGAGAAGATATGAACTGGACCTATTTGACCTAGGCAAAGTTTCTTTTCATCTTGGAGGTCTTCTAGATCTATTGATATACCATTAATGTGGCAGCCTCCATATTAATCATTTTCTAGTCTGGGTCAAGATTATTTGGGTTTCAGTTTAGAGGATGAAAGGATTGAATACAATGATTTTTTTAGGTTTCTTTCAACTCTAAATGGTCCCATGAACTGTTTCCTACATAACCCTATCTTATTTCATCTACCATATTAAACTAATGAGATAGATGAAATAGGGATTATTATCCCTATTATACAGTAGGAAAAAAAAAAAAAGGCTTAGAAAAGTGAAATGATTTTCCCACTATCTCAGAGCCAGGAAGTAGCCAAGCTATGATTCAAACCTAGGTGATGATAATAATAACATGCATTATTATTATTGCCATAATAACTAGCATTTATATAATGCTTTAAAGTTACTTTCAATATATTGTGTCATATAGGTGCTATTATTATCTCCATTTTATAAGTGAAGAAACTGACACCTATAGGTAGGTAAAGTGGTTTGCCCAAGGTCACACAGCTAGTATCCAAGGCAAAATTTAAACTCAAGCCTTTCTATCTCCCAATCCACTCCTTACTGTGCATCATTTGATTCCTAATTACAGAGCTATTACCAATATATTCATCATGTTGTTTCTTCATTAGTTTAAAGTGGCAACTTTCAGTCCTATCCATGTACAAATTTTCTAAGAACCAAAAACTTTTAGCATTTACAATGGGAATCCCCAAAAAGGTTTGAATTAGATGAAAAAATTACAGACAAGGTAATTTACAAGGTAATGTTATAGTAAGCATTCGAATAGTCATTCTTTAAATAGGCACATAAAAAGGATTGGGAAAACATGGAAGCAATCATTCCAATTATTCAGACAATAATTCCTACCAAAAATAATGGAGTGATCACTTCACTTGTCTGTATGTGTTTTCACTAATTATGGCATAAGCCTTCAGCAGTGTGGTTAATTTGATTACACACAGACACTGGCTCTGTTCAGTGCTGGCAAGATACTGCTCTCTAATAGATAATACTTCCCGCTTCTACAATACTCCTTTTCAGCTAAGGATCCTGAAGCATTTGACAAACATTAATTAATTAAACACCAATGTTCCTATGAGGTACACAGTATTACTCATGCTCACAAGGGGATAAACTGAGACAGAGGAAGATTAAAAGACTTTCCTAAATGTGCAAACCTTAGACATAAAACCAGGAGCAAACTGTAAGGGTCCTAATACCTTGACCTCTTCTTTAATCAAGAGATCACATTTGTTCTCTGGGAAATGGGGAATCCAGTACGATGAACATCTCTAATTCTCAGGTTACCTCGTTGCCAGGAGTGATGGTTTCAGTAACATTCAAACCTGGCATCATCACAAAGGCTGTGCTGAGGAAAATAATAAACAAGGAATGGGGGAAGGGAGTAGGTGTGGGAAGTCTTTGTAACTTGAGAATTGTATTCACTAGCAGTAGTCTCATGTGTTTATCTATATTCTCCTCTTTAATTTTTAATTTAACATTTAAGGATCTAGGTTCTTAGCGCTAAGAGGAACCTAAGAGATCATCTGTCCTAACCCCTCTTTTTATAGATAATGAAACTGAGTCTCAGGGAGGAGAAATGCTTTGCCTAAATTTCCAAAAGTAATTAGTAACAAAGGCCAACTCAGGTCTTTTGACATCAAACCTAGGCCCCTTTGCAGAATTCCTGACTTTTTTCATTGTTTCAACAAAGCTGCAGTTGTAATTTTTTAAAAGTTAAATTTGAATTGGAAATAAAGAATAAAGGGATTTGAAGATATGGCAGATAAATTATATGGATTGATATATAGAGAAAGAGAACACTATTTGCTATGATCACACTCAAGTTATTACAACAAGCTTGTAATTCTAAGAGGCAGGACAAGGGAGATGGAGAGAATGCCAGCGTGCTATTACCCTCCAAAGTAGTTTCCACCACTCCTGAAACAAATATAACCTTCTTTCTTCAATGGATCAAAGAGGTCTTTTTTTTATATATGTGTGTATGTGTGTGATATATATGTGTGTGTGTGTATTATATATATGTTTGTGTGTATATATTTATATTACATATATATGGGATTGTTTTTAAAGAAATAATATATGGGCATGTATTTATATTACATATATGTGGTATGGGATCATTTTAAAAGAAATATATATGTGTGTGTATATTACATATATATGAGATATGGGATTATTTTTAAAGAAATATCACAATATACTTGCAAGTAATAAAACTGCAATTAAAATTGGTAAAAAGTTGACTAGTAGAGGAACTGCTAGGATATCTGCTTGATTAAAAAAAACAATTTTATAATTATAGATCATAGTTATAAAGCTTCAAGGGAATTTAGGAATCATCTAGTATACCACTCATCATCACTTCATTAATTTAAATTGGCAAATCTGAAAAAAAAGATTCTTAACTTGGGGTCCAAGGGCCCCCTCCATAATAGAGGATCTTTATTTTTATTATTTTTATATTATTATGTTTATTATATTTGTATTTTATATTATATTTATATTGTATTACATTATTTTTATTAACTGAACCTAAACATTTTTTCCCAATTATTTAAGAACATGATTCCATGGCTTTCACCAGTCTACTCAGGAGTCCATGACACAAAATAGGTTAAGAACACCTGATCTAAAGTATTTGAAGGTGCTAAAGAAAGTTTGTTCCTGTAAGCATTTTAGGCATTTTCTCTTGCAGTTTTGTTTACATTTTTAATCTGTATGTTTTATGAAGACTTTGCTTAATGATAACAAAATACTTCAGCTCAACTAGTAGTGAAATAATAGTTTTCAAGATAGTGGAATCAAGAGTTAAGCATTATTTTATTTACTTTTCTTTACCTGTTAGCAAAGTATCTTTTGCAAAATCCCAGTATTGTCATATCATGGTACAAAACTAAACATTATATCATAAAATGGACAAAGGAGGAGTCCTGAGCAATGGATTCTAGTACCAGCCCCCCTCAGTTTGTATATCCCCAAGCTAGTCAGTTAAGCTTTCTGAGCTTCTGCCTTTTCATTTTTAAAAAATATTATTACGGTATCTTCCATCTAACATTCTGTGGATCTGGTTTTGCTTCATGCTGTGAAGATTTCCCTTTCCCTTCCTACTGTTGACTAGCAAAGCAATAAAATACTCTTACTTTGTGGTTTTTACATCCCTCCCGGAGAGAGAATATTGAATAATGAAAACCACATTGGATAAAAAATAAGGAGATTCATACAGTCTTAGCTCCTGTAAGTAGTTGCATGACCTTGAAGAAATAATTTTAGATTCCATTTCATCATCAATAAAATAAAATGTTTTGATTAAATTATCTCTAAAACTCTTTCATTTTTTTTTTATCTCTACTGCTTAGTATATATAGTACCTGGCATAATTAGGCAATTCCTAACTAGCTGTTAACTAAGCAACATCCTATGATAACAGTATCTTATGATTATAGAATCATCAAATTAGAATTAGAAGGCATTTAATTAAAACTTCTCATTTTACATTTGAGGATACTGAGGTCCAAGGATGTCAGAATTTAGGGATTTGAACACAAATCCTGTGCCTTGCCAACAGAGTCCTGATTCTAAGTTGATCAGAATTTCCCCTATACTTATTCCTTTTCAGTTCCACATTAATCTATCAAGAGTTAAGATTATCAATTGTTTTAAAAATAATGGTTCTTAAAAATCACATATACATCGCAAGAGTTGGTATAATCATATGTATTTTGTAGAGATGATTCCTCAAAGCCAGCCAATATAATCTCTCCTAAACCTCCATAATACCTCAAAAATAGGACTAGACACAGAAATGTCACTCAACAAATATATGCATGCATATATATATACATACATACACATTTATTTTTATATGCACACCTATTTTAATTCTTAAATTGTAATTCATATTTTTGCACACTCAAGAGATCTAGCTTTGTCAGTGTCAAATTCCACCTTCTACTAGCATAGATGGCAATCCCTCTATACCTGAGTAGACAGTCTTGAGAATTAGTATGACTGGAAAATTCATCATTCTGTGATGAACTCAATGATAGGTCTTATCAAACCAGCCACTCTGATCTTGGCCATAGCTCCACTAGAATAGCCTTAGTGATATTCATGAATAAGTCATATTAGAATGATGGAAAACATTAGAAGAAAATTTCAAGAGGAATTACTATACCTGTTGATAAAGTATGCTTTGCAAAATGATATATATGTTTTTAAAACTTCACTGTATTTATCTAGAAACATGACTCAAACCACACTTCTCTTGGCTTCAATTTCCTTATTTGTAAAATAGAGGTACAATTCAATTCAATAAACATTTATTAACTACTATATGCAGAGGGCTGAGCTAGGCATTTGTGGAGATTCCAGGTATAGATGAGACTTGTTCCCTTTTCCTTACATCTAGCAGTACCCTAGATGTAACATACAGATTCCCGAAACACATATTAATATATTATAAGCACATTACAGACACAAAACAGGATCTGAGATGGAATGTTGCTTCCTACAAAGTATACAAAGGAATGCTTTACATAGAAGATAGTTTATGAGTTGAACTTTAAAGCATGAGTAGGAATTCAAAAGGTTCAGGAAACAGGAAGAAAGCATAAGCATAAGAAATAATCTGAGCAACTCAAAATATATTTTGGGGATTAAAAAGTCCAGTTTAGCTGAAACATAGAATGTATGATGTAATGGGCTGAGGCTTGAGTTGATGCACTGAGGTCCCAAGCACATGAGGCTAAATAGTAATTGGACCATACTCTATTAATAGATAAGCTTGGAGAAAGAATGGCCCCCACCCACTCTTTGTGCAAGTCCTGATGTGTTGTATAGGAAATGACGATTTTGGTGGGTGGAGGCAGGGGAGTGGAAAAGGAAGGGGAGGAGAGGTTTTTGGGATTGCCATTGCCACGGTTGGCTCGGCTCGCGTCGCTCTCTCTTAGCTGGCTTCCTGTCGCAACTGCCTATATTTGCTATCGCAATCTTTCTTGCCTATATTTGCTATTGCAATCTTTATTCACCTCTTCACTTCAATAAATATTGAAGATTTTTCCCTTAACCTGAATTCCTGACTCTGGCTGATTTTAAATACGCAGTCATTACATTATACTAAGGAGAAATTCAAGTTAGTTAGAAAGGTAAATGTTTGTGAATTGAAATATGAATTCATGCCAGGTTGTAGAAGGCCTTCAATGTCAAATAAAAAAAGTTACAACTTTTTTTGTAGGGAAATACAGAACTGCAGAATTTTTAAGCAGAAATGTGATATGACCAGATCTGTGTATAAAGATTAGTCTGGGAGAAGTAGGAAGTATAGATAGAAGGGAGAATATGGAGGTGAGAAGACCCATAAGGAGATTATTGTTATAATCCATGTAAGTTATATTGAGATCCTGTTCTAGGATGGTAGCAATGGGAATTGGGATGGATGAGACTATTATGCAGGTAAAATTAACAGGAACTAGTAACCAGTTGAATATGAGTCAAAAGAAAATGAAATTTCAAAGACAACACTAAAACTCTGAATACAGGAGACTAGGAGAATTGTAGTACTCTTTAAAAAATAGTAAAATTAGAAGGAGAAGCAAGTTTTGGAAGAAAAATAAAGTATGGGTTTGGAGATGTATCTTTTGGTACTAGAATTTCATTTTTTATGATGATATTCTTTGTTAGTATTCTTCCTACCTGTCTGACCACTTTTCTACTCTCTTTGCTGGCTCATCAGTTTTCTGTCCCCACTTACCCTATGGGGTTCTCCAGAGGAGTTCCCCAGAGTTCCATCTAAGGTCCTTTCTCTCTCTCTCTCTCTCTCTCTCTCTCTCTCTCTCTCTCTTTCTCTCTCTCTCTCTCTCTCTCTCTCCATATATATATAATATATATATATATATACACACACACACACAAACACACACACATATATGTATAAATATATATGTGTGTACATATTATACATATATATTTGTTTTTTTCAGTTATCTCATCAACTTCCAGGGGTCCAATATTATCTATATACAGATGATTCTTACATTTACATTTATCCACCCTTAATCTCCAAAACTGCCAGTTGCTTGCTGGATACCACCTTAATGTCCCATTTGACACCTGAAATTTAACATGTTCAAAATTGAATTAATTATCTTTATCTATACACCTTCACCATACCACCCTATTCTATTAAAGGCAATATTTCCAATGATCTAAGTTCAGTCTCAAGATCATCCTTGACTCTTCTCTCTCCCTCAGCTTACTCCTTTCCAATCAGCTACCATGATTTGTTTATTCTATTCCCAAGATATATCTCTAATCTATTATTTACCTTTCTCAACTCACATAGCCATCACTTAGTTCAAATTTCATTACTCTCACATGAACGAGTGTAAGAGCCTTTTTATTAGTCTCCCTATATTGCCAGTATCTTTCCCTTTCTCATCCCTCTCCAAATAGTTACCAAAATAATTTTCTAAGACATACAACTAACCATGTTATTCCTTTGCTCAAAAGCTTTTTGTGGTTGCCTGTTGCCTCTAGGATAAAATACTAATGCCTCCCCTAGCATTTAAACCCCTTCACACTCTGAATTCCACCTGCATTTTCAGACTCACTGCCTACCATTTCCCTTCTTGGCCAAATGAGATTCCTAGGCATTTCCTGGACTTGAAATTTCATCTCTTGCCTCCTCACAAGTCATTCCTCCATTTTCAAAATGCATTCTCCAAATATCCATTGGTCAGAATACTCATCTTACTGCCAGCAATTCAGGTCCACTACCTCCTCAATGAAGTATCCCTATTCCTCTTCAGATTGCTCCCTCTTCAATTTACTTCTACTCATAGACATGCTATGTCTAAGAGTAGAATATAAGCTTCTTGAGGATAAGAGTGATTTGAGATTTTTTCCTTCTATTTCCCTTACCTCCACAGTGGTTTACATATAGTAATAACTTAATTAATATTTATAAAGCAAAACAAAATTATCTGCAGTAAGTACTTTTTAATCTGTAAATATAATATGAACTATAAAATAATCAAATTTTCAAACTCTGACTTCGTCAATTTGAGAATTCCCTCCAATAATGGCTCTTATCCATAGTAAAGACAAGGCATAACTATTGTTTACAGAATTATTCTGCCTTCCTATCACATATTCACATACATATATATACACACACATACATACCAAACCACACCAAAAATGTTCTTCAGGACTTAATTTGACTTGTTAGGCATTTCTGCTAGAAACTTCTATACTACAGTTTTTACTTTCCATTGGTGAATGTATAAAATGTCCTTGTATATTATGAATTAATCAAACAGACTATAAAGGAACCCATCAATGTCTATATGTCTACATGTGATTTGCCAGCTGTATGTCTCTATCTTTATTTTTACATGGAAATATTTTACTCTAACAGAATGAGAATAAAACTCACAAAGCAAACAGCACTCAGGATAGATGTGTGGGAAATTTTGGTATATTGTTAGTGGGTCTGAGTGAATGGAGAGTTTTGATTTAAAAGAAAAAGTGGAAAGAAATGACATTTGAAAGTTAATTTCCAATTCTACCATGCTAAGAAAGCAAAAGAAGGGAAAATTACATGTTTTCTTTTAGAGTTTTAGAAGGGTTTGAAACTTATCATTGCACTCAGAATCAGAATTTTCTAGTCAACATGTTAATTACCCTGCGTGATACATGATTGTTGTTTCCAACAAAAGCCCACTATTCAGCAGGTTTGTTGAGATTAGTACAAATGCTCAGTAACTATTTTAAATCACCTTTTTGTTGATTTAGAGAACTTTTTTTTCTTAATAAAAAGAATGTACTATTTATTACGGTATACTTATGGCATTTCAATGTTATAGGCAGTTGATGTGTCTTGGTGGCAAGGCCAATTTTTTTCCTTCTTATAGCAAGCCACAAGAATGGATAATTTGAACCATCACTTTTAACTCCTGGCAAGGAGGTGACCTTTGTTTTCAGCCAAACACAGTCAGATCAGAATTGGGTATTGTGGGATAGGCAGAAATTTCTGCAGTTCATTCAAACACTCAGTTGGAGCCTGCTCTATTCATAACTAACTACTAGATAAAAGGTGTTCATAGCAACTGTTTTCAGGAACTATTCACCTATCACTGACATTTGTGTGTTAGTCTGTAATATCCTTATAAATTTACTTCTTAGTGAAGTAGTACGATTTAGAAAAGAACTCAAAACCTCTTGTACACATGTTTAATTATTCTTTCTCTTCACTTTGTTACAGATCTTCAGCCTGAATTTTTTTTTTTTTTTTTTGGTAAATCTGGGTACAGGGAAGTTACTGAAATTCTTAAACTCAAATATTGTTCTTCTTTTCAACAGGAGGAAACTCTCCAGAGAGCACGTGAGGAAGATGAGAAAAGGAAAGAGATCACAAACCATTTTCAGGGCACGCTGAGTGACATCCAGGCTCAGATTGAGCAACAGAGTGAAAGAAACATGACATTATGCCAAGAAAACACAGAGCTAGCAGAGAAACTGAAAAGCATCATTGATCAGTATGAACTGAGAGAAGAGGTGAGAAGTTTATCAAGCCATGCAAAAAGAGGGACGCTAAAGCACTGGGGTAGATAGAATACTGCACTTGGAGTCAAGAAAACCTGAGTTCAAATCCTGTCTCAGACACATCTTAACTGTGTGGGCTCTGGGCAAGTCAGTTACCCTCTTTGGCTGCAGTTTCCTCATCTGTAAAAAGGGAGATAATAACAGCACCCACCTCCACAAAGCTGTTCCATGAATAACAAATTTTGAAAAACTTTTTTTTCAGCAAATATTTGATTTATTGTTTTAATAATATTTTATTTTTTCAAATACATACAAAGATAGTTTTAAACTTTCACCTTTGCAAAACCTTGTGTTTCAAATTTTTCTCCTTCCCTTCTCCCCACTTTTCCCTTCCCAAGACAGCAAGCAATCCAATATAGGTGAAACATGTGTAATTCTTCTAAAAATATTGCATATTCATCATGCTGGAGCTTTGTAAACTTTAAAGTGTTCTGTAAATGCAAACTATTATTAGCTTAGGAAATTGGAGGAATTAAATTTTGAGATACTCTTTAATGGACTAATATTTTGAAGCAACTTTGTAAACCAAGAGAATCACAGAAAATATTATTAATTTTGAAAGGGCTTAAGAAATTCATCTGAATTTACACCCTATCCTTACAGTAACTAAAAAGAAATAAAAAGTGAAATGATGTTATACGATCCAAACCACAGCTTTCCCTTTGGAATACCTTCCCAATACCCAATAATGCTGGAAAAAGAGGGATTTTATTATTTTTTTTGTAACCTCCTCTTTCTTTTTGAATAGGTACACAATTCTATGAGTGTGGATGCTCCCTTCACTGATATAGATTGCCACCTATGTAATCCTGTACAACAAATATCCTATGTTTTTCCATAAATCCTGGCACACAGAACACTTTCCTAATGGAAGAAAATCTACTTTTGATTTTTTTTTAGAATTATCAAGATACCAATCCATACCACTCAGGCTATCCTTCTATAATGTTCAAAATCTCAAGACTCACTTCCTTTTCTGGTCATATGATTCTTCAATAATGTCTTTTGCATCGCTTTTTGAATGCAGATTGTTGATGGTAATATATTACAGGCTTATGCCTGCCATGTATCTTCACTGCCTTTACTTTTTCATAATTTTAAGTCTTTTAAAATAATGATATTCTGTGACTCAGCATAATGCTGAGGCAATTAGGGGTAAGTAACTTGGCCAGGGTCACACAGGTAGACAGTGTTAAGTGTCGAGGTCAAATTTGAACTCAGGTCCTTCTGACTTCAGGGATGGTACTCTATCCACTATACCACCTAGCTGCCCCTATAGAATATATTCTTAGGAAATCAGTGGAAGAAGGGGAGATTTTATTTCCGTTTTGGTCTAAATCTAAACTTCATCAGTGAAGGAAATACCTCAAGTGAAAATTATATCTACTAAAAGGCAACTTGTCTTTGAGAATTGCATTTAGTTATAGTTAGTATGCTAAATAAAATAAGTATTATAATTTTGAAAAAACATCATTGTAAATCTTTGCCAATTAACTTGTAGAATTCTGACTTCTTTGGGTCAAACAGATTAAGAGCCAGGAGATATAGGAAAGTCACTTCATATCAGCCTCATTTTTCTCAGTTATGAAAAGAAAGAACTGTAGTAGATGATCTCTAAGATCTTTTCCAGTTGTAACGATTCTCTGCTTCTCAGACACTTTAATACAGTAGGTGAATTAACAACAAGAAAGATAATAGAATGGGAAAAGTGGATTTTCTCTACAGGCTTCTCTAAAACTATTGGATATTTCAACTTAATAGACTTGCTAAATGCAGGGATTATATAAATTATTATTTAAAATGCAAGGAATATTACAAAGGGACAATAATGCAATTTTAAGCAAGCCCAGGAAGCAAACTGAGGAGAATTTACCTATAATAGAACTTAAAAGTTTCAAGCCAATAGGCTGCAATAGGAGACAGCTAGATATAGTAGAAAGAACATTGACTTTAAAGTTAGAGGATCTGGATTCAAATCTGGTTCTAAAACTTGAAATCTTTCTGACATAGATGAAATAACTTCACTTTTAATTTACTCATCTGTAAAATGAGGCATTGGACTAGATGGTCTCTGTGTTTTCTTCCAACTCCATATCTATGATTCTAGCTACGTGAAGACATAATGCCCAATACAGGGAATTTTTGTAACCAATAATGACATTTCCCTTTCTTCTCCAGAAGAGGGAGCAATATATACTTTTCTTGATTTCTTAAATTCTGTTATTTTGACTTTGGGTCCTTTTTTGTCATAGAACCTCAAAGAAAAGGCAAATAGGTTTTATGTTGATAGAAATATTGTCTAAAAATTCTCAGGTTCTAATATACAAATCCTTTTTTTTTCTTCCTTTTTTCACATGTGTGCTTTGTTCTCCTCCAGCATCTGGATAAAATATTTAAGCACCGGGAACTCCAACAGAAGCTGGTGGATGCAAAACTTGAAGAGGCCCAAGAAATGATGAAGGAAGCAGAGGAGCGACACCAGAGAGAAAAAGAATATGTATTTATTAATTTAAACATTTTCCTGTTGTACTTAAATCCCATGTCATAGAGAAACTCCTAAACCCATTGTGTTCACAAAAATTCACAGAGGGACAGGGATCCATTATTAAATACAAATGGAAACAATGGTTTCCTCACCCTACCCACCCCCAACAGCATGAAAGTCCAAATTTTATCTTAAGAAACACTTTGGTAGATAATCAAGAGTCTGGGAAGTATCTGTAATCTATATTACTTTTCCCCCTAAATTTTAATTGATGTCCTTTGTTTTTTTAATATCATTTATTTCCTGGTGGTATTACCTGGTAAAGACTACTGAGGTCTCCTTTGCAAAAATTAACTTGTCCAGCAGTTGCATTCAACTGAGACACTTTTGATATGCAATATTCACTATCTATAGTCTTTACTAAAAAGAAAGAGGCACTTTTCCTGATTTGTCCTCGGGAATCAATATTGGTCTTTATTTTTTTTATTTCAGCTGATCTTTAGAAAGAAACATTTCTACTATGTGTTCTAGGGAAAGAATTAGCATATTATATCCATATATGTAGTATATTAGGACATAGATATAGAGAGACAGAGAGAGAGAGAGAAGAACATTAATTTTTTTTATCTCTATCAGATTATAGGCTCCCAAAGAACAAGGACTGTGTTGTATTTAATCTTTGTATCCCCAGCTCCTAACATAGCATCTTGCACATAGTAGGCAGCTCTTAACAACTTGTTGAACTAAAAAATGAAGTCAACAATCATTTATTAAGAACCAACTATGTCCATCATTGTGTGGGTTACTGTGGAGAAGCCAAAAGAAAGAAGGCACATAGTTTCTGAATTTTTAAAATTGAAATCTGGCTCCAGAAGCCCAATCTTCTTGGAATATAACTTGGGAACAACATAAGGTATTCATATCCTCAAATGTTAGATGCTGTAGGAATTTAGAGAAGGAAAGAATCAGTGTTGGTTAGTTTACCCAGGGAAGTGCTAATAAAGGTTAGGCTTTGGCTAAACTTTGAAAGAGGTATTTAAAATTAGAGACAAGGGATAAAGACTATCTCAAGATGGGGGAAAGCCATAAGTAAAGAAATAAAAGAGAGAATTTGTAAGGCATTAGGCCTGAAGCTTTTAAAAAGAGCTAATAGGCAGGAAAAGTACTAAAATGTATATATTAGGTGTAACAACAAAGTTGCTTAAAATATCTTTTGAATGTAATATGTTTTTGCCTTTGGATATGTTGTTTACATAGTTACTGAATCAAGCAGCTGAGTGGAAGCTTCAGACTAAAATGCTGAAAGAACAAGAAACAGTCCTACAAGCCCAGGTAAAGTACGAAAAGTTAAATGCATGATATGTGCCTTTCTTTATTTGTTTCCAAGTTATGGTCCTAAGACCCAATATATAAGATCCAATGCTAAAGCTTCATATTGAGCATAAATAAGGGGAAAACAAGAGTAAATTCACAATTGTTAAAATGTAGCAAAGGAACTACTTCACTTAGTGAAGTAGGACAATTCTACTCATTTACATGACCCATTCTACATGCCCTTCTTATAAATTATGGAACCACAAGTGTCAGTCAGGACAAACCAGTGTCCAAATAGACATTCCTGCACTCACATCTTTTCCCCTTTCTCTCCCCTTCTTTAAGCATCTTTGAAGGTAAGAATAAAGAGTAGTTTAAGTTTAGATTTGTTATTGACAAACATAAATATTCAAAATCTCTTCTGTATGTTTCATTTCCTTTATTTTACACATGTCAGTATACCAAGTAAGGATCTATGAATGTATTAGTGAAGGAGTTTTCTCTAACTAAAAGATCCTGCATATAACATAATATATGACTTTGAGAATTCTGAAGTTCAGAAAATTTAAATAACTTGTCCAACATAATACAGCTAATAAGTGCCAGTGACAGAATTTGGGTGTTTTTAACCCTGATCCCAACACTCTTATCTGTTAAAACATACTACATTAAAAAAAATAAAGCAAAAAAAAAAAAAAAAAAGATTTTAGTCAACTCTCAAATAAGAAAGCTAAGTCAATGATGAGTTCAAAACATAGGATAATCTGGAATTAGCTTCTGCTTGGCTAAGGTATATCTTAATACTTACATTGGAATAAAAATATGTCTTACACATCAAGCAATGGTGCCCCAATGTAAAGAGATGACAAAAATCTAAGAAGTTGGACAACTCCCTCATTCTTACTCCAAGCTGGAGATGTGAGATAAGATATGGTAGAGACCTTCCCAGATGTAATTTATTATCCCATCTCACTGTCACTCTGGTTTGCACCTTCATTTTGATTCAATTAGACAAAAATGCATTAGATTAATTGAATTTGGCATCTTTGTACATGAGTCTGAATCCTAATTTTTCAACTCACTTATCTTATGTCCTTGGATACTTGTTCTGTGATTCAGTTTTCTCATATGAGAAAAATGAGGGCATGGGGCTCAATGGCTTCTAAGGTCCTTTCCAGATATATATATATATATATATATATATGTATACACACATTTATGTGTATATATATGGATAGTCTTATGATCCTATAAATATTTTAACCCATTTAAGCCTAATTTCCTCATTTATAAAAAGAGAGCAGGAGGAGTTATATTCAATGGATTCAAAGGTTCCCTTCCAGCTCCAAATCTATGATTCTGTGATTTTAATTTGTGCAAGGCCCTATGGTAGGCACTTAACATATAAAGACGAAAGACAAGAGAAAAAACAATAGTCCCTAATCTTAAGGAATTTATAATCTAATGGGGAGGGGATATAATGGATTTCAACAAAAAGGGGAAAAGAATAAACCTTTATATGCACCAGTACTGTACTAGGCACCAGGCTAAGAGCATTTTACAAATACTGTCTCAAATTCTCATCATTCTTTCAAGTAGGTGTTATTGTTAATATTCACAGAACTAATAAGTGTCTAAGGTCATATATAAATTTAGATCTTCCTGATTCCAGGCCTAGCAGGCTCTATCCATTTTGACAACAGCTATATACAATTCAATGTAATAAAATACATACATTATTTACAAGGTAGAATGAATAGAGACTAAATAGAGATTAATACAAAATATTCTAGGAAAAATTGAGGAAGCAAAAATCACTTTCATCTAAAGTGGGGGGAGAAGGCAGAGTGAAGTAGGACCAGGAAAGGTTTAGTGGAGTGGGTGGTCATTTTGTTGGATATTGAAGGAAGAGATTCCAAAAGGCAGAGATTGGGAGCTAGCAAGTTCTTAGAATGGTGGATTATGTCCCAGAATGAACAGAGGCAGGAGAGAGTGAATGATGAAACCAGAGAAGCATTAGTAGTCCTCCCATGAGAGAAGAGGCAATGACATGTTTAAATAAAAGACTCTTCCCTGGAATCCTTTAAACAGTCTCCTAGTGCTTCAAAGAGAAATGCACCACTTATTATAGAATACTTGGGGAATAAATCAGCAGGAGGTGAAAAAGTCAGAAGGCTTCCAAATTTAGCAGAGATAATGCAAGAGTACATACATCCATTTGCATATAGTCAAGAACTAATTCTTATGAGAGGCTGAATAAATCTTTTTGTGTTCTTTTATGGGTGGGAAGCACTCATGAACCAAATTTGCCCTTCTATTGTGATTTATCCCACACTCTATTATAAACATACACACACACACACACACACACACACACACACACACACACGTAGGTTTGTTTTAAAATCTTGTTGTAGTCCATCTTGTTTCACTTCATGTTCTCCCTATCACTCCCTATAACCCACTTCCCTATAAGGCAAGGATGTTTTCAGAAGCCTCTTATGCAGCCACTTTTATTTAATTTAACCTTGCTCTTCTTCTGCCTTTCCATATCCCCAAATTTGAACATAAAAAAAAAAAAAATCCACCAAAAAGACAGAAAAGAACTTCTCAAAATCCCTAAATTTAAAAGGATTTCCCTTTTAAAATAGCAAACATTGTGTTACTAGGATGGTTTTTTTGTTCATTTATTTGTTTTAATCATAATAAAGTTAAGTAGGAGAAAATTTTTTAAAACTTGTCTGTAAAGTACTAGAATATTCCTGAATCAATTTTAAAGGGCTTCCAACAAACAAGTATTGTCAGAATCAAAAAATATTAGCATTAGAATGGAACTTTGAGATCCCCTGAGTTGGTATTCATTTTTCAGGTCTATATTACACCTCAATGTAAGATTGTGTTATTTTTCCTAGACAATTATTTTTCAGTCATTCAGGATGTGAAACACAATTGCTATTTAAAGATACAGTTTTCGTAAAGTCACAAACAGCAATTCAACAGGGAGGAACATTCACAGATTTGGAATGCTAACATTGTCAACAAAATAACACACTCACATATCAAAGAGGAAAGAAGATTCAGAAAGTCAATGATTGAAACAGTATAGCTTACATAGCCTCTTAAATTAGAACTTCTTGGGACCATGATTCCCTCTTCAATAAGAGAACTTGGCTATAGAGTTCATTATAAAAGGAGAATACCATACACCACTCTAAACGTCTTGTTTCTAAGGTTAATCTCATGGGTCTTTGGACATAGATCCTAAATACAGAATTGTGTTTTACATTCTTTGAATGCTTTTAAACTTTTATTTATTAAAAAAAAAGAATATCAAAAAATTCCTTTTAAATGAAATAGACATAGACATTATTATTTCTACATGAAAGAGTGCCTTGGTACAAATCTAATCTCAGAGATTATCTATTGTAATGGGGAATCTTATACAAGTAAGGGTTGAACTTGATGTTTTCCAAAGTTTCTTCTAATTCTGAACTGCTATGGGTATATTGGAATTTAAGCTGACATAGGAAAGATTAGAGTTTATATTTCTCTTTATGTATCTATCTTGTATTCATTTCTTGGTAGGATATTTGTCCTCTCCCTCATATTGAATGTAAGCTGCTTAAAAACAGAAACTCTATTACCTTTTTATCTGTATTCTCAGTAACTGTCACATACTAGACATTCAATAAAAGTTTGTTGATTGATTAATTGATATCAGTTGAGAATCCTGCAGAACCTTACTTCAGTGCCATGCATACAGTAAGCACTCAATAAATGAGTTGAACTAGATTTCATTGAACCTAGGCTCACTCCATAAGAGCTATTAGAGCTACAAGTATTTCTAGAATCACATCCATAAAACATTTATCTTCCCAAATAATAATCCATAGCATAGCGTTTTGATTTTAAATCAATCTGAATGTAACTCCTATAATAGATCCCCTTTCCTGTGCTTGCAGCTTACTCTCTATTCTGAGAGGTTTGAAGAGTTCCAGAATACGTTGACAAAAAGCAATGAGGTATTTGCCACTTTCAAGCAGGAAATGGATAAAGTGAGTACCACTTATCATCCAGACTATACGGGTATTTTCCATTTTGACAACCAATTCTCCTTTGGGCTCATTCATCTCCGGCTATGACACTGCAATGCTTCTCATAGAATCATGAAATGTTTATAGATTTGGAAGAGATTGTGGTTGTATTTTTTATTGGTAAGTTTGTGGTAAAATAGTCTTAGCAACTGTCCAAAGAAAAAGAAAATGATTCATTCTCACTTGTTGTTTTCTTGGTATGGGGAGGGAGTAGAAGGGAAAGATATACTTTTTTTTAAATGTTTGCTGAAAGTTAAAGAAAGGATAATCCTTCAATCTGCAATAATCTGATAGGCACTAAAGTTAAAAAAAAAAAAAAACTATTCTCCTAAATTGCAAGCTATCCCTTAGAAATTAACTACTATATTTTTCCCCAAAAAATGCAAATAGTTGCTTTAATTCTCCATTTTATAACTGTGGGATATTAGAGTGGGAATAAACCTTGGAATTATTTAGCCTAATCTCACTACTTCATAGATGGGGAAACAGGGTGGAGTGATATACACAAGTGTAGATAACTAGTAATGAATTTGAACTACACTCCAGATCTCCTGTCTATCATTCTATTCACCAGATCCTTCTACCATAGATCATCATGTTATTTTTCTTACTTCTTCAACATAAAACTAGTCTCTATTTGTAGGTGCATATCTCTCAGAAATGTTTATGCGTATGTGTTTCATTTTTCTTTTTAAAAGCTAAGTTTTATCAACTTTTAAAAACTATTTTAATAGTTATTTCCTGATCTATACCCCTGACATCAAATCTTCTCTTGTAACAAAGAAAAATAGTCATATTGTTTTACTCTTAAAAGAAGTCAAGTCCCCTTTCCATTCATTCCTTTTATAACAGTCAATATAGAATCATGCTTGGGAAATAGCATATATCAACTTATTAATATAAGAAGCATTTAAGAATAGATTTCATAAGTAAGAGTGAGAAATATGTCCACATATAATATGCACAAATATGTATACAATTTGTGAGCAGTCTAGATCTTTGATTTTTATCCGTACAGAAAATGCCTAATATGGAAATTACCTCTATCATTAACAATCACCTGAGGCTTTGAGAAATTGACTTGCCAATAGAAAGAGCTTAAAGTCAAATCTTCCTCATCCCAAGGATGGCCTTCTATCCACCACATATCTACTTCTCATATATCTTATAGGATCATAGATCTAGAACTAGAAGGGACCTTAATGACCATCTAGACCAATTCTTTTATTTTATAGATGAGAGAAATGAGGCCCAAAGAAGTTACTGATTGCCCAAGGTCACATAGGTAGTATATAGCAAAATTGAAATTTAAATGGTAATTTGATATTCTTTTCCTCTTCAGTACAGATATGATTTGTGTGTGTGTATACATGCATGTAATTATATATGTGTGTGGATCTACATATACATACACATATATATGCATTTAGGTACATATGCATATATATAGCATGAGATATATAGCATAAATATAACATGAAATATATAAAGTAAAAATATACAATATAACATAGTTATACATACACACAAGTAATTTTTCAATAACACAGCACATGTGCTCCCAAAAAAGTATGGTGCTAAGTAAAATTGCACAATAAAACCTACAGAACTGATAATTAAAATGGAGTTGTAGCACAATACTCAAAAATGTTTATGGATCATCATAAGGGTTGCCGCTTATAAGTTATAGAGAAGGGGTACAGTTTTCTAAATTCTCCCCCTGTTTCTCACCCAAGGAATCACACAAAAGCAAACTCAAATTTGAATTATGAGCAGAATGTTCTCTAATACAGTACTCAAGTTGGAAATAAATAGCATTTTTGAAATACTTACAGGTGAACTGTCTGTGTATATATTTATTAGGCAGCAAATATTAAGCTTTACCAAAGCCAATTTCAAATTAGAAGTTAGTTCTCCCTTTCCAAAGTGATCAATCTATTAAAAAATTTTAAAAGATAGAATTAGTAAAAAGAAAAAACAGGGACTTAAGATGACTTCATTTGTTATGATTAAAAAACAAAGTTAGAAAATATAGAAAAATAAAACTTTAAATCAAAAATGAGATTGTAGCTAAAGTGATTTAAAATCATGATCCATCCTCATTGCCAATTTGATTCGAGAAATTATTTTCTCTTTTAAGTATGAGCATGAAGCCATGATCTTTGAGGGTTGGATTTTCATTTAGCTATTTGTCAATAATGATTTTTTCTAGTTGTAAACTTGTATATATAAGAAACAAAGAAAAATTTTAATCAAAGGACAGAGTAACTACCCAGACTTCACACGTAAAGCCAGAGAAAAATTACCTAGATGTGAAATATATTTCAATTATATGTGGATTCTAAATGAATTTTTACTCAATTCCCCTCACTCAATTTCAGTTTCCTTACTTCTTAAATTAGGGGGTTGGACTGGATGGTCTAAGGATATTAGAGCTCACAATCCTTTGTCTGTCTAAAATACCACTTAACATAATGGTAGATATTTTGATAAATGCAAGAGTAATACAAGTCTCTGAATGAATCCGCTGAACTTATGAAGGCAAGAACAAGAAGAATAGCACCTAATAAGATGAAATTTAGAAGAGATAAATTTACACTTAGATTCAAAAAGTCAACCTCACACAGAGATTCTCTCACACAAAAGAAGGTATCTATTGTTAGATGGTAGCAGTTAATCTGTAAGGGATTCAGTGGATTACAAATTCATAAGAAGTCAATGATATGATATGGCAACAACAACAAAAAAAGTTAAAGCAAGTCTAAAACTGCACTATTACATAATAGATGAAAGAACAAGTAGGTCTAGAGCTATATACTGGGAACTAAAGTGCAAAGAAGGAATAGGATACAAGGGAAAAAAGGACTAGATCTGAGGACTTGTGTTCGAATGTGAAGGTCAGCTATATGGGACAATGGATGGACTGCTTGGTCTAATGAGGAGACTCATTTTCCTGAATTCAAATTTGGCTTCAGACACTTACTAGTTTTGCCTCAATTTCCTCATCTGTAAAATGAGCTGGAAAAAGAAATAGCAAAACCACTCCATTATCTTTGCCAAGAAAATACTAAATAGGTCACAAAGAGTTGGACATGACAGAAACAACTGAACAACAACAAAAAGTTGGAATCTGGGTATAAACTTGAACTTGATGATGTATAAGGTCTCTTATAACTCTAACATTCTGATAATCTTAAATCTTTATTCTTCTATAGAAAATCCATTTGTTTCAGTTGGTAGTAAATATCTCTTTTTTGGGAGGAGAAGAAAAAGATGGTTTTTCTTATACTCCTTTTATGATTTTAATAGAGGCAGCTAGGTGGAAGAAACTAAATAGAATATGGGACCTGAAGTCAGGAAAATTTAAATTCAAACTTGACTTCAGATGTTTTTAGCTATGTGGCCCTGGGCAAATTATTTAACTTCTGCCTCAGTTTCCTCACTTCTACAATGAAGATGATAATAGCACCTAACTTCCAGGGTTGCTGTAAGGATAAATTAAGATAATATTTGAATAAAGTTTTACAAACTGTAAAGACTATCATCATCATTATCATCCCATTATTACTATTATAGACAACGAAGAAAATGAAAAAGCTGGAAAAGGATACAGCTACATGGAAATCAAGATTTGAAAACTGTAACAAAGCACTCCTGGACATGATTGAAGAGGTGAGAAAATTCTGTCACAGCTTTTCTAGGTTCTAGCCAAAACAGCTATGCTAAGAAGGCCTGCAACATAATGGCAAAAATTATTGTCTTTGAAAAATAGCCAGGCTCTTCAGGGACTTGCCATATTAAAACATAGCCAAAGAGAATAAGCACAAAAATGATCTAGAATTAGACTAGGGATTGTAAGTAAGTTTGTGACCCTAACTCACACACTTTTTCTTAATTCAAAAGCTCATCCCAGGGGAATACCATCATTTTAATTTACTACTGTTTCCTCAACAGGAGGCACTGGCCTGAATACAAGATGTATATGGTTGGCCATTTCAGGAGAGTGTCTTAAGTACCTTTCCCCATCCCTTGTCCTTTTCTTCCCTTTCCTTCTCCAAGTACACACAATGGAGGAAGAGAAACAGAGATTATCAGTCAGTATAGATGTGTAATAGTTTTTTTCTAAGAACAAAACCACATATGTCCATGCAATATAGTGGATCAAGCTTTGGACTTGGAGACCTGATTTCAAATCCTGCCTCAAACGTTTAGTAGGCATGGAATCTTTGACAAATTACTTACATCCTTTTAGTCTCAGTTTCCTCATCTGTAAAATGGGTATAATAACAACAGCTAAATCATAGGATTGTTATGAGGATCAAATAAGATAATGTAATAAAAAATACTTTGCAAACTATACAAAAGCCATAAAACTACATAAACCACACAAAATCTATATAAAATAACAATTGTTAGTTAATTACTAGCTGCTATTATAAAACCAATTATTATCATTATTCATCAAAAGCTACACTAATTATAAGGTCTCACATCACCTTATTCACTACCAAACAGAGTTATTAAGGGAAGGAAATTCCTCCCATAAGTCTTGATCAGAGTTTTTGCTTTTCTCTTCTAATTCAATTCTCAGAACCAGCAATTCCCCTGATGTTTCAGATTTCAGAAGCTCTAAATAAGAAACATGAAACAGCTTCATCCCTTTCTTTCCTAAAGAAAGCATCAGAGTAGGTGGGATTCCAAGAGAGATGGATAAATATTGTAAAAAAAAAAAAAAAAAAAAAAAGTAGTCATGTTTAGATTTCTACTCCAGCTATCTCCACGTAGATTCTTTGAACAATCTTTGAAGGAAAAATTTTGTTTCAAGAGATAATCTTCTTAATTTTTCTTTATATCCTATTTTTGTTGTTTTTCTCCTTCTTTCTAAAATCTCAGAAAGCAGTGAGGACTAAAGAATACGAGTGCTTTGTGATGAAAATTGGAAGACTAGAAAACCTCTGTAGAGCTCTGCACGAGGAGAGAAATGAGCTATATAAAAAAATTAAAGAGGCTAAAATCCCTGAAAAAGAAGAAAATGAGAACACCTCAGAAGAAGAGCCTGACACAGCTGATGGAACAGCTGATGCACAGGTAGCCAGTACTGATGAAAATACGCCAAGGAATCTGGCAACAGCTTTCATGGTAACCCATCATGTGGAAGTTCCACATGACCAATCCTGTGAAAACACAGAGCTGAAATTATATAGTTCTCAAGCCTGCAGCCCAGGGAGCTCCCTAGAGCAACCAAATCCTCCATCTAAGTCTAAGGAATATGAGGAGGTCACATCTCCACCAATGACTGACAATCAGTCTCTCTTACCAAGGGCAGTTTCCCAAAGTCAGTCCATAAAGCCTACAGCAAGGACTGATAGTCATCCCTTCCAAGCACCAGCAGAAGCAGATGGTCAATCCCTCCCACCAATTGGAAAGGTTCCAAGTCAGCCCCCACAAATTTCAGCAAATATTAATAATCCATCCCCACAACCAACCCAAGAGGCTAACAGTCAGCCCTTACAGTCTACAGCAAGTGACCAATGTCAACTTGTGCAAACTGTATGTGAGTCGAACAGTCAGCCCTCAACATCTGCAGCAGAGAGCCAAAGGCAAACTTCACAGCACAGTCTCCCAATGTGACACTGATGCCTAAGCCAGATACTGATATGGAACAAGTCAATTAAAGGCTATTTTTCTGGCTGACCTCTGTGAAGTTTGCATTTTGACTTCTGACTGTTTTAACAGGCATAAAAGAATGGGAAATGGGAGGAAGGCTGTCAAGTAAAAGTTAATTAATTTCAAATGTCTTCAATTCTTTGTGGTATACACTTTCAGTTTAAGGCCATCTATAATTAATCATTGATTTGGAGCTTTTCTAGACAATAAGAGTTAATGGTCTGGTATTCCCTAAAGGCAGTAAAACATGGCAAAATGATACTACTTTACCCTTAAAAGGCATTTGATTTGATTTTTAAATCAAAAATAGAATTTTATTTAAGAAAGTTCATTTAACTATAATCATATAAGCATGGATTCATGCTGTTTGTTTCTCTGAATCATGATAATGAACACTGTCAATGGTATTAGTGGTTTCAGTATGCTTTTTAAAAGTTGGTCATTATGGCAACAGCGCACACATTTCAAAAATAGTTGGTCCCTCATCTCTCAAACATATGCCTTCCCTGCACTCTCCTTCCTGCCTAATCCATACAACACATATTCTGGTAAAAAAAAAATATTAAATTTTGCATTAAGCACTACAAATAAATGATGTCTTTTGTCAGTTTCTACCCGGGATAGATTCTAAAGATGGATTTTCATGTTTTTATAGTGCTAGACAAAATATAACTAAACCACTGATGCATCAGTATAATGCAATCCATTGAACCAAAAATCAAAGTGAAATCAAGGCATTTGCTGACAGTGAAGATCAGAGATCCAAACAACTTTCAGTCTTCTGGTGAACAAAATACCAAGTGAATCTTTCTTTGTCAAATTCCACATGATACAACAGAAACTCAGAATTGGAAGAGACTTCAAAGGTCCTCTAATAATACTCATATCTAAATGAATCTCTACAATGGTATCTTGACAAAATAGACATCCAGCTTCCAATTGAAGATCTTCAAAAATGAACAGTTCATCAGATTAGCCCACTCTACTTTTAAAGAACTATGAAAATGTTGAAGTTTTTCTTTTGTGGAGATTAAATTTGTCTCCTATTAACTTCTAGTTACTGACCCTACTTTTGCCCTTTGAAGCCAAAAAATCTAATCCCTTTTCCATATGACAATTCTTTAAATGCTTGAGGGCTTGATGTCCCTTCATTCACCTCTTCTTTGGGTAAATAGCTACATTTCATTTAATTAGTCCTTGTTTGGCATAATTTTTTATTCTTTTCATAGTTATAGGAATGCTCTTCTGAAGTAGTTTGTCAATGTACTTTATAAAATTTACCATAAAGAACAGAACACAAGAGTTGTTCTTGGGTTGACATGACAGAATATGGTAGAACTAATCTCTTCTTTCTTTAATGTGCAGTTCTTTTACAGTCAAGTCAAGTATGCCTTGACTGAGGTCATATCTTCCTATAGACCTATATTGAATTTTTGTTGGGCAAAAATCCCCTCATCCCTTCCATGTGACCATGATTTGAATAATCTGATCTTGTAAATATTCAAACAATGGCCAAATTCTAGTCAATATTTTCATAGCGTGTGGTCTCAGAGAAAGAAAAAGGAGCTGACTTCATAAAGAGTTAGCAGTTTAGCAGAGAATTTACATATTAGGAAGAATCCCTATTTTGCTTTCTTCATGGAAGTGCTAATTGCTCTTATTTTTCTCACATTAATGGCTACCATCTGTATGATTAAGTCAAGAGCATGCAACAAAGACTTAGGTCACATCGGTATAGTGTTGGAGGAGTTAGTGAAGAAACAAGATGCCTTGTTGTGCAATATACTTTCAACACGTAATAAATTGCTACTTTCATCTTTCAAAGTTATAGAGTGTATATAAACTAAGGTAGTCATCAGGCCCAGTAAAGTAGTGGTAAGCTTTACTGGGCCTGATGACTACCTTAGTTTATATACACTTGTGTAGCAATCTTTTCACTGCCATTAGCTTTCAATCTTATAACTTTGGCCTCTCTCATGAGGTGTCAAGATACACTGACTTGCTGGACAAGAACGGTTGAAGTGAGAAAAGGAACTTCAGAGATGGGACCATGGGTAAACCTTGCTCTTCTCTGCTGTATTGCTTTAAATATTCTGTTATAAACTAAATGCATAATTTCATTCTTCCAATCCCTTAGTCTAGCCTCATTTACACCTATTACATTCTCTTTCATAGGCATATAAATCTCCTTTTTAACATTACCAGTCTTCACCCAACAAAAAAGGAAGAAAAAGATAAAAGAAGGGATAAAGTTGCTGCTTGAGATAAGTTTTATGATGATAATAGATGATGGAGAGAAAACATGAGATAAGTGTTATGATGATAATAGATGATGGAGAGAAAAAATTTACTTAACTCTTCTTCTGATTCCATTTTGTGTACCAAGAAGAATTATTTTCAAACTGTACAATTTTGAATAAAAATAGCCAAAAGGAAAAACCCAATATAAGTTCAAAGAGAAATCTCATAATAAGTGAGGAGGCAATTAAAGAGCTTTCAAGAGAGCACTGAATGATAGTGTTGTTGACGTGGAACCCATTGAATGATTGATCCCAAAGAATGGTAATGAACAGATTATTGTCATTTTGGAAAGAAGCTTCCAGTAGAGTGTCTGAGAGATTCCTCTTTGATCCTATTTTGTTTAACATTTTTTGTCAATAACTCTTATGAAGAAATAGATGATATGCTTTCCAAATTTATGAATGACATGAATTTGGAAGGATAACTAACATATTAAATGACTGATTTATGATTCAAAAAGTTATTTATAGGTTAGAATGATGGGTTAAGCTTAATAACATGTGATTTAATAAAAACAATGATAAAGTATATTTTAGAGGAAAAAAAGCAATGGCTAAGAATGAGGCAGATGTGACTAGACAACAAATTTATGCAAATAACATTTGGAATATAAACTCAATATGCAGTCAATGGTATGATATGGCAGTACAAAAATATAAGGCAACTTTAAACTACTCAGAATAAGGAAGACTACATTCCCTTTATATTCTGTTGTGATCATACTAGATCTTGGGCAATATTCAGTCCTGTCAGATATATTTCAGGAAAAAGATTAATAATCTGAACCTTAGTTACTTTATTTGTAAAATGGAAGAATTGAATCAGATAACTTCTCAGGTTTTTTCCAGTCCCAATTATGCCATTATATGATTATATTATGATGGAATATATCCAGATGAAAACAGCCATAAGAAAAGATACCTGAAACTAAGCCTACAATTATCAATTGATATAATTAGGAATATTTAGACTACTTTCAATATGTGGAACTAAAGGGATAGAGGAGAGTAATAGTCATCCTCAAGTAGTATAAGGGTTATTATTTGAAAGAATGAGAGATGTTTTATTTGAACACAGAAGGCAAAATTAAGAGCAATGAGTAGAAGTTGTAGAGATTTTGTCTCAAAATAAATAAAAACTTTCTAACAATGAGGACTGTCCAGAGTGAAACAGCCTGCCTCAATAATTAGTATGTTCCCTGTGAAGTCAACACCCAGAGACTGGGTGACCAAAAGATGTGTATTGGATCATAAAACTTCTAGGATTTTTCCAATTCTGACATTGTATTCTGAAACATCTGCTTCTTGCTAAATTCCTTCCTTTGCAGCAGGAAATTAGATTGAGCCCTCATCCTAATAAATATTAAGTGAAAATTATTTTTATTCTAAACTGGATAGTTATGCAGAGTTTTAGGAAAAGGGGAGAATCTATACCAAGCCAATAAACCCTTTCCCCAAAAAATTCTGTACTTGCCAAAAGAACAACTCTAAAAAAATAGAGTTATGTTTAAAATTCTTAGGGAAAAGAGTAAGAATCTGGAAAAAAGTCAGGAAGCTAGTTTCATGTAAGCCAAGTAAAATTTTGGAACCTCTTCTATTGTCATCAGTTGCCCTAATTAGGACCAGAATAGTTCATAATTTTAAAAAAATTATTCACTACCCTCCCCCCTCCCAGTGTACAAACAGGTAGGGGAAAAATAGACTAGTCTTTTTTCTGGTCTTAAATTGCTTATGTGTACATGGCAACAATCTTCAACAGGATTGGTAAACTCTGCATAAAAGGTATCCTAAATAGACAATGATGATACTGATTGGTATAAATGCTAAAGTTAAAAAAAAATCAGGCAAAATCATGTTACTATTTGGGAATCATTGTGTTTTGAGGGCTTAAATTGTTATGACAACAATAGATTTACCAGCCAGATTCAAAATGTTACTGCCAATGTAGGGATTTGATTGTTCCAATAACTCAGTACAATGTATTCAATTTAACCATCCAAAGGAACTCAGTTCCAACAGTTTATAGACTCAGAATTCCCAAATATTGGAGGATATTACAGAAACATGGTAAAGTTATAATCTGAGTGAAAAGGATGAAGAAGAGGCAAGACGGAAGCCAAAATCTAGAAAATGGAATATTACTACTCCAAAATTCATTTGACTTCATCCAAGAGAAATTTGTTGATTTAAAGTTTTATCACTACATTATTTCATTAATTTATAGGAACTAGACAAAAGTTTCAAATAATGTAAATTCCTTGCTATTTACTGAGCATGAAATAGTCTTTGGAAGGATTATTTTATGTTCAAAGCATGTTTTATTACAGTTGTTTATGTTGGAGTTTGGCTTTGATAATTATAACAATAACTCTCAAGAGCTGAAAGAAGAAGGAATTTATATTCTTTTAAAAAGTTCATTTAATTATATCTATAGACACCAAGTCTGTGTCAAACAGAAATGCAGCTGTTGGAGTTTTCTAAATTAAATTATTATAATTTATGTATCTATTAAAAGTTATTTCCCTTGCTGACTTTTTTTTCCTTTGGTGGTGGTAGTTCCTTTCTATATCTTTTTCTGTATTTCAATCTTTGACACCAAAAATATATCTAATATACATTTTATTTGACCTCAGTTGTGGGCTAATTGCTTTCCTTAGAAGAAAATTTTATTTATACAATATTTTCAGAACATGAGACTTGTGTATGTATGTATGTATGTGTGCATATGTGTATGTATTTATATATACAGACAAAACTACTGGCTCAAGAATTTATCTCCAGGGAAATCTAGTTTTAGCATCCAGGCTTCAGAGATAGGTCCAATCTCTTCTGACTCAAAGAAATAAGAGGAAGGGATTGAGTAGAATAAAACTCTCACAGGGTTATAGACATCTCCTGTTCCTGAGGTCTGATTAAATGGTAAGAAAGATGCAGAACATTGCTAAAGAATCAATTTCTCACTTCTCATTTACTTCTTATGTTCCTTTCTGATAATAACTTGATGAATGTTACCATTCAGAGCCCTTTTTAACAATTTTGGATGCTCAGGTCAAGTACCATAAAACAAGATAAAGCAAGTTCTCAGATTAGATTAGATACATCATTCAAACATTTACTATTTTATGTGCTAGATACTATATTAAATGTTGTAATACAAATAGAAAGAAAAACAATCCATCCCCTCAAAGAGCTTACATTTTTGTGAGGAAAGACTATATATAAAATGGAATTGAAAAGTACGAATAATCCTGAGACTAGGGTTAAATTATTTTAGAAATAAGTACAGCTGGCATAGGTATTTCCTCAAATGGAGAATCCAAGCAGGACACAGGAGTGCAACATTACTAACCATCAATGAGAGGGCTACTGGAGTAAAAGTAGAAAAGTCAAAATTCAAAACTCCAACAAAAAATCGTTGGAGAGTGAGCTAGATTAGTAGTTAAGAATAAACTTCCAAAGACAAATTTAATTGAGGAAGGATGAATTAGGAGGATCTCTGACCATAGAAACTTTGGGATCTCCCTCAGGTTGCTATTGGTGAAATCACTGAAGATTACATCAGGGTTAAGGAGGAGCTCCCCGGGGGGAGTTATTACACAAGTTATAGGAGGAAGCATACCATCCAGCAGCTTCCTTTTTAAAATAATTTTCTTACTAATTAAGTACTAAGCTCAGTTGTTTCTGCCTCTAGATATCAGTATCCTGGGACAAACCTCTTGTTTTTCTGCCCTAGATATAGCTCTGTTTGTATTACTAAATGCAAATCACCAATTTTTTCTGGTTTTAGAAGGTCCTTACAGCAAGACTTTTCAAGAAAGAGATAGATATGGGGCAGTGACATGATGCAGTGGATAGAGCACCAGCCCTGAAGTCAGGAGGACCTGAGCTCAAATTTGATCTCAGACACTTAACACTTCCTAGTTGTGTGACCCTGGGCAAGTCACTTAACCCCAATTGCCTCAGCAAAAGAAAAAAAGAAAGAGATAGATATGCCCCAAGAAGCATATAAAGGTAGAGCTGGAAAGGACCTTATAAATTGTCTTGCCCAACTCACAGGAAACTCAGGCTTATAGAGGTGGAATGAGTTGCCTAAGATCAGGGATCCAATTATTTTTACTTCAAATCCAGGACTCTGCCTATCTCTTAAAAAGATTCTCTCTCTCTCTCTCTCTCTCTCTCTCTCTCTCTCTCTCTCTCTCTCTCTCTCTCTCTCTCTCTCTCTCTCTCTCTCTCTCTCTCTCTCCTTCTTCCCTCTCCTTCTTCTCCTTCCCTGCCTCCCTTTCTTTCTTTCCCTCTTTCCTTTCACTCTTTCTCTCTTAATATGTCTCTTTGTCTCTGTCAGTCAGTCTCTCTCCATAAATTGACAAGCCTTGGCCCCATATTACTGCCAAAGTAATATTCTTAGCACACTTCCTATTCCATGGCAAAAACTGAAAAGTGGAATATTTCTTCAATGATACTATTCACAAAACAACCATATTTGTCTATCACGTGTGACTCTTGTTAATGTGCTCCCATAAGTTCATCATAGTGGATTCATCCAATATGATAGGAACTTGTATTGCCTTTTCCCCATTTTTCAAGGGTGCCAATGGACCATGCAAGCTAATGAACCACACAGACTATCAGTTATTCCTCCTTCTCATCACATGACCAAGTCATCTTGTTTTTTGATTGTGCATTTCTTTGATGACATTTTACATCCTGAATCTCCTTCACAGTTCTTTATTGTGTACGCGGCATTCTGCAAACATCCATCACATGCCTCTCCATTGTCCTTTAAATGGTGTTCATTTTAAGTTCTCCTTGGATGCTAGTGTTACATGATTTGCAACCAAATAAAGGGACTAACACTATGGATCTTTGTTTTAGGGAAAATTTGGGGGTCTGCAGGAGAGCTTTGCAATTTCCCAAAGTCAATTAATCCCTTTCTCCCTGTCTCCTATTTAATTAATTTATATGGTGGTCCATTTTTATCTGAATACATATCTTATATATACACATGCACACGTGCACACACACATAGACACAGATGGAAAAATTATATTTTTATGTCTTCCCTAGCACTCTTTAAAAAATACCTTGAAAAGAAACTGTTTCATCCTAAGAAAATGGAAAGCAAGTAAATTTAATTCTAGATTGTTTTTTATCCAAATATTAGGGAAACAAAGATGTATAGACAGCAAAAAGAAAAAGCAACCTTTTAAAAAATGAAATCTTTAAAAAAATATTTCCAGAACAGACTTACCCCAGGGAAAGAGCAACAATGACAAGCAAGTAAGGGGAAAAAACTAAATCAAGAGAAGCTTTACCACACACCTTCTCTTAACAAAAAATTAAATGTCATGTTTAGAGTGAAAAAAAAGTCAGTATTAGTGTCCAATTGAAAGTACAAAAAAAAACCAACTTATTTCTAGAACTTCCCAAATTTATCATTTTGATATTTGGGGTAGATTTGTGATACTACCTGCATATGATATTCAACCCTTGTATCTCAAGCTCTCACCTTATATTTTTCCTGTTCACAAATAGGCTCTAAGAAAAGTGGTCTTCAGTCATTGGTTCTGCTTTCTCCCCTCCCACTTGCTATTTAATCTTGTTCAATGTGCCATTTAATCCCACCACTTGACTAAAAATACTCTTTTCCAGGTTCTCAGGAAACTTTTAATTGCTAAATTGGCCTTGTCTCAGGCCTCATCTTTTCTGATCCTTCTCTAACTTTTGAGTTGACCATTTCAATTTAATTCAACCAATATTTATTAAGTGCCTAACATTTAAAAAACTCCACAGAAACAAAGACAAAATACAAGTAGTCCCTGACCTCAAAGTGTTGCTGTAAATTAACAACTATTCCCATGGACCACTGAAACTCACTTTCAGCTTTAATTTCTTCTTCTGAAAATTGCCTAGTCATATCCTTTGACCATTTATGAACTGGGAAATGACTTGTATTCTTATAAATTTGATTCAATTCTCTATATATTTGAGAAATGAGGCCTTTACCAGAAAAAACTTGCTGTAAAAAAAAAAATTTCCCTCATTTTGTTACTTTGCTGCTAATCTTGGCTACAATGATTTTCTTTGTGCAAAAATTTCTAAATTTAATATAATTAAAATTATCTTATGTCCCACAATATTTTCTATGATGTGTTTTGGTCATAAACTCCACCTTTATCCATATATCTGACAGATAAACTAGTCTGTGATCCCTAATTTGCTTATGGTATCACCCTTTTTGTACAAATCATGTAATCCAGTCTCTTTTATATTTCTCTTTTATGGGTGAATTCATTTGTATTCACTTTTCATAGTTATAATTATATTTCTGGGTAGTCAAATAATTCTTAAATTATCTCTCCTTGATCTATTTTCCAAGTTAATTGTTTTTCTAATGAGATATATGAATGTAAAATGTGAAATTTCATGTGAAATGTGAAAACATTTTCTTCTTTTTTTCATTCTTTTGAAAATATTATTGTTTCTTGATATCTCATGAAGCTATTAGCTTCCACTTGCTTGATACTAATTTTTAGGAAAATATTTCTTTCAGTAAGCTTTTATACTTCTTTTTCTATTTGGCCAATTATACTCCTTTTTTTTTTATAGCTTTTTATTTACAAGATATATGCATGGGTAATTTTTCAGCATTGACAGTTGCAAAACCTTTTGTTCCAACTTTTCCCCTCCCCCAGATGGCAGGTTGACCAATACATGTTAAATATGTTAAAGTATAAGTTAAATACAATATATATATATATATGTCCAAACAGTTATTTTGCCACAAAAAAAGAATCAGACTTTGAAATAGTGTACAATTAGCCTGTGAAGGAAATCAAAAATGCAGGTGGACAAAAGTAGAGGGATTGGGAAGTCTATGTAGTGGTTCATAGTCATCTCCCAGAGTTCTTTCCCTGGATGTAGCTGGTTCAATTCATTACTGCTCTATTGGAACTGATTTGGTTCATCTCATTGATGAAGAGAGCCACCTCCATCAGAATTGATCATCATATAGTATTGTTGTTACTGTATATAATGATCTCCTGGTCCTGCTCATTTCACTCTGTATCAGTTTATGTAAGTCTCTCCAGGCCTTTCTGAAATCATCCTGTTGGTCATTTCTTACAGAACAATAATATTCCATAATATTCATATACCACAATTTATTCTCCAATTGATGGGCATCCACTCAGTTTCCAGTTTCTGGCCACTATAAAGAGGGCTGCCACAAACATTCTTGCACATACAGGTCCCTTTGCCCTCTTTAAAATCTCTTTGGTATATAAGCCCAGTAGTAACACTGCTGGGTCAAAGGGTATGCACAGTTTGGTAACTTTTTGAGCATAGTTCCAAATCGCTCTCCTGAATGGCTGGGTGTCCAATTATACTCTTTTAAAACTTCTTTTCTTCAATAAATTTTTGTGCCTCTTTTTTCATTTGGTCAATTCTGCTAAAAAGTTTTTCTATTCAGTGAACTTTTGTGCCTCTTTTACCATTTGGCCTATTCTGTTTTTTGATATTTTCCTTTCTTTGATTGTGTGTGTGTGTGTGTGTGTGTGTGTGTGTGTGTATGTGTGTGTGTGTGTGTGTGTGTGTGTGTGTGTGCTTCCTTTACTAAGCTGTTGACTCTTTTTTTCATGCTTGTTTTGAATCACTTCCATTTCTTTTCTCTCTTTTTTACCTCTTTAGAGGAAGGAGAGAGCTAAACTAAATTACACTTACCTAAAAATAGCAGATTATTTCAGCAGTCATGTGTAGCATAAATTAAAGAGGGGAGATAATGGAAATTTGATTTACTACAATAATTCAAGTGGTATGTGGAAAGGGATTTTGCCTCTTTTTTTTTTTTTTCCTTTACCTCTCTAATCTGGTTTTTTAAATCTATTTTGAGATCTTCTGGGAACTTTTTTTTGTGGAGTGTGGGGTTGGGACGAGAAGCTGAAGCCAATTTATGTTTTTCTTTGAGGGTTTGCATATAGCTGTTTTGACACTGTCTTCTTCTGGGTTTGTGTTTTGGGCTTCACTGTCTCCATAATAATCTTCTATGGTCAGGTTCTAGTTCTGTTGTTTGTTCATTTTTCCAGCCTATTTCTTGATTTTTAACTTAATATTAAAGTTGGACTTTTTTCCTGGGGTGAAGCATTGTTCCATGCTTTAGGGTTTTTTATGCTGCTGTTCTTAGAGCTAATTTTGGAGATTTGTAAAATTTTCATTTCTAAGTAAAGATGTGGTCATTGTTATCCTGGACTGTGCTCTGGTCTGTGAGCAATCACAAGCTTTCCTTTCTACCCTAGGACTGTGTCCTAGAATGATATATGGACAGTGTAACAATGTCCTGAACCCAGTGCCAGCAAAGGGTTCCCTGAAATCTCCTACTGACCAGTTGTTGGATCTTCTTACCATCTGTGTGCTAAGAGTTCCAAGAGTCCCTGCTGCTAATTCAGTCACTCTTGAGACCTGTTGCTGGCTTTCCTGGGCATACCTGTGTCTATTCAGTGAGACAGACCTTTCCTGCCAACCTTCAAAGCAGTCTTGGTTTGACAAGACAAGAGTCTTACTCTTTTGTCTTGATTTTTTTTATTGGTTCTGCCACTTTTGAATTCATTCCAAGGCATTATTTTAAGATTGCTTGGAGAAGAATTTGGGAGAGCTTAGATGAGTCCTTGTCTTTAATCTACCAGCTTGGTCATGTCCCTATTTCTCCATTACTATTGAGTACTCTATCCTTCGTTTGCAAATTCCAGCCTCAGAATTATCCTCAACTTTTCACTTTTTCTCTTCCAATATCAAATCAGTTGCTAAGTCTTACTTATTTTATTTCCCCAGCATCTCTTGTGTCTATCCCCTTCTTCATGCTTATATAATCACCACTCTAGTCCAATCCCTTTCCACATATCACTTGAATTATTGTAATAAATCTAATTTCCATTACCTCCTCTCTATAATTTATGCTACACATGGCTACTGAAATAATCTTCCTAAAGCAAGCCTATTTTTAGGTAAGTGTAGTTAAGTTTTGCTCTCTCTCTAATTGCCTTGATTTATTTATCTCTATACAAAGAATGTAGTTTTCCTGAGTGCAGGTGCTTTTTATTTCATCTTTGTATTCTCAGAATTTAGCATAATTCCATGCACAGAGTAGTTGCTTAATAAGTACCTCTTGAGCTGATCATATAATAACTAATCCATAACTTCTTATGCTAGGGTACTTTTCTTCATGTACTTTGATAAAAGGATTATAGAGGGTCTATTAAATATACTGGAAACATTTCTTTGATAGTTGTATTAGTTTATGAATGCCAGTTTAACAGGTTGTATGTTATCTTTCCTTTCAAAATATAACTAGCCCATATCCTTTTTCCAGTCATCACATTCTTGATAACGTTTTATACCTCTTTTCACAGTTAAGCTGTTGCAGATTAGACAGTGAAATCTGCTTATACCTACTATGAATCTTTTCTTCGAACTTTGGGTGAAATGAAATTTTGATTTGTTTAAAATCATCATATTTCTGGATTCACAGTTTTATAGCCTTCCTGGGAGAATACTCATGCTTAAAAAGAAAGATGAGCTATTGAAATAACACGTAGTTTGAGATTCTTGAAAAGGATTTCCCAAATGCAAAGTAAGGCACATCCTTTTTCTTACTGAATTCTAAGGTCAGCTCATTGTCCCAAGATTCATCTATAGATGGATTAACTAAATATCTTATTTATTTTTATTTATTTATTATTCATTCATCATCTATTTATTTATTTATATTATTTAATAATAATATTAATATTATAAAATTAATTAATTTATTATTATTTAATAATATTAAATATTAAATAAATAAATTAACTAAATAAAATGCCCATGCCTCTGTGATATACTTAGGTTTTACTTCTGGTTATACATTTGGTTACACAGTTCATCACTTTTGAAAGATCAAATGGAATTGAATGAGGAAATGCTACAGTGTTCTAGCACTTGACACAAATGCAAATGGGTGCATTTACAGGTTTCAGAAATTTATTTGGATAACTTCCATTGACATTTGACATAATTTAGAGGAATCACAGATTTAGAGCTGGAAATCATTTTTGCCTTTCATTTTAAAGATTAAGAAAATTTTTGTGTGGAAAATGATTTGGAACTATGCTCAAAAAGTTATCAAACTGTGCATACCCTTTGACCCAGCAGTGTTACTACTAGGCTTATATCCCAAAAATATTTTAAAGAAGGGAAACGGACCTATATATGCAAGAATGTTTGTGGCAGCCCTGTTTGTAGTGGCCAGAAACTGGAAACTGAGTGGATGCCCATCAATTGGAGAATGGTTGGGTAAATTGTGGTATATGAATGTTATGGGATATTATTGTTCTGTAAGAAATGACAAGCAGGATGATTTCAGAAAGGCCTAGAGAGACTTACATGAACTGATGCTGAGTGAAATGAGCAGGACCAGGAGATCATTATATACTTCAACAACAATACTATATGATGATCAGTTTTGATGGACATGGCTCTCTTCAACAATGAGATGAACCAAATCAGTTGAACCACTACACAGAATTCCCAATCCCTCTATTTTTGTCCGCCTGCATTTTTGATTTCCTTCACAGCCTAATTGTATACTATTTCAAAGTCTGATTCTTTTGTTCAGCAAAATAACTGTTTGGACATGTATACTTATATTATATTTAATTTATATTTTAACATATTTAATATGAAATGGTCAACCTGCCATCTGGGGGATGAGGTGAGGAGAAGGAGGGGAAAAGTTGGAACAAAAGGTTTTGCAATTGTCAGTGCTGAAAAATTACCCATCCATATATCTTGTAAATAAAAAGCTATAATTAAAAAAAAGAAAAAGAAAATCTTTGTGGTTTGTGAACATCACGGATTTAGAGCTAAGGGGGACTTTAGAAGTTACCTATTCCAATCTTCTCATTTTACAGACAAGGAAACTGAGGCCTTTGATTCAAAGGCCAGTATACTTTCTGCTGTACTTTGTTCCCTTATCATTAAGCAAGAAAACTGAGATTTGAACCAGGTTCTCCAACTATAAAATGAGCAATCTCTCCACGTCATGACATTACCTCCATGATGCTGGCTTTTTTGTTTCTTTCTTGATATTAATAATATGAGAATGTTTGAATAAAAATTGTCTCTGTATACAAAGAGAAATTACTTTTAAAATAACTGTAAACAATATAATATATTTGGGAGTTTACCTGTCAAGACAAAATCAGGAACTATATGAACACAATTACATAACATTTGCCACACAAATAAAGTCAAAGCTAATCAACTGGAAGAATATGAAGTGCTCATGGGTAGGCTGAGTGAATATAATAAAAATGACAATTCTACCTAAATTAATCTACTTATTCAGGGCCATACCCATCAAACTCCCAAGAAATTATTTTACAGAGCTAGAAAAAAATAATAACAAAGTTCATCTGGAAGAACAAAAGGTCAAGAATTTCAAGGGAATTAATGAAAAAAATGCAAATAAAAGTGGCCTAGCTTTACCAGACCTAAAACTATATTATAGAGGTCATCAAAACCATTTGATACTCGTAAAGAAACAAAGTAGTCAATCATTGGAATAGGAATAAGACATAATGGTCAATAACTATAGTAATCTAGTGTTTAATAAACCCAAAGATCCCAGATTCTAGGATAAGAGCTCACTATTTGACAAAAATTACTGGGAAAATTGGAAATTAGTATGGCAGAAACTAGGCATTGGCCCACATCTAAGACCCTATACCAAGAGAAGATCAAAATGGGTTCATGATTTGGACATAAATAGTAATACTGTAAGCAAATTAGAAAAACAAAAGATAGTCTACCTCTCAGATCTGTAGAAAAGAAAGGAATTTGTGGCCAAAGAAGAACTAGAGTACATTATAAAATGAATGCAAAATGGATAATTTTAATTTTATTAAGTTAAAAAGTTTTTGTACAAACAAATACAGACAAAATTAGAAAGGAAGCAGAAAACTGGAAAAAAATTTACATTCAAGGATGCTGATAAAGGCCTCATTTTTGAAACATATAAAGAATTGATTCAAATGTATGAGAATACAAGCCATTCTCCAATTGATAAATGGTCAAAGGATATGAACAAATAATTTTCAGATGAAGAAATTAAAACCATTTCTAGTCATATGAAAAAATGCTCTGAATCACTATTGATCAGAGACATGCAAATTAAGACAGCTTTGAGATACCTCTACACATCTGTCAGATTGGCTAAAATGACAGAAAAAGATAAAGATGGGGATTGGAGGGGATGTGGGAAAACTGGGACACTGATACATTGTTGGTGGAATTGTGAACTGATCTATTCATTCTGAAGAACAATATGGAACTATGCCCAAAGAACATATCCTTTGGTCCAGCAGTGTCTCTACTGAGTCTGTATTCCATTTTAAAAAAACGAAAAAGGCCTACATGTGCAAAAAGGTTTGTAGCAGCCTATTTTTGGCTCTTTTAAACAATGAGATGATTCAGTCCAATTATAATAGATTTATGATGGAGAGAATCATTTGCACCCAGAGAGTGAACTATGGGGATTAAGTGTGGATCACAAATGGTATTTTCACTTTTTTGTTCTTCTTTGATTGCATTTTGTTTTATTTCTCTTTTTTTTCCTTTTTGATCTAATTTTTTCTTATGCAGCATAACTGGAAATATGTATAGAAGAACTGCACATGTTTAATATATATTACTTGCTATCTAGGGGAGAGGGCAGGAGTAAGGTAGGGAAAAAAAATTTTTGGAACACCAGGTTTCATAAGAATGAATATTGAAAACTATCTATGCATGTTTTTTGAAAATAAAAAAACCTTAAAAAAATATCTCTGTGATTGCATCAGGGAATCTTGAAAGTCTTTTAAAAATTTATTTCCTCTTATTCTGAACTTGACAAGAAGCATAAACATTTGAAAATACAAAGAATATAAAGAAATTACATATGAAACTTCAAATCTAAATTATGTACAGCTTGTTTTTAAGCATTTAATAAATTCAACACTTTAGTTCCAAAGCTGTTCTACTTGTCTCTGTCTCTCTCCAAACTTCCTTATGCTTTCTTCTGCATTTTTAAAATGTTTCATTGATGCTCTTTTCTACCTTTTCTTTTTGCCAACACTACTGATAGTCCTTCTCTCTTTTCACTCCCCAACAATAAAAAAAAAACTTACTCTTATGAAAAATAGGCATAGCCAAGCAAAAATAATTCATATGTTGGCCATGTCTGAAATATGTCTCATTTTGCATCACGAATCCATCATTTCTCTATCTGGAAGTGGAAAACATGCTTCATCATCTATCTTCTGGAGTCAGGATTGGTCGTTGAATTGATCAGGGTTCTTAGGTCTTTAAAAGTTGTTTTTATTTACCTAGTTATTATACAAAATCATGCGAGATCTTAGCATATTGATGAAGAAGATCTTGTTGGAGAGAAAGTACATTTTGCTTCACCAATCCAAATAATTTTTCTGCAAAAAAAAATGGAAATATTTATGGAAATAAGTCAGTTAGGTGATTGGGAAGATATTATCTATTATAGAATAAGGATCATAGATTTTGACCTATAAAGAAGATCATCTAATCCAAGCTAAATCATTTGTAAAAATTTGCCTATTCCACACCTCAGAGAGATCAAAGAGAGAAAAGGCCCATAAATAAAAAATATTTGTAGCAGCTTCCTTCAAAAAGGAGGGGAAAAAATGAAATCTACAGGGGACACAAACCTATTGGAGAATGGCTAAACAAATCATGGTCTATGAATATAATGAAAAATTGTTATACTCTAAGAAATAATTAAATGGAGATTTTAGGAAAATCTGGGGAAATCTGAATGGATTGATGTAGAGTGAATCAAGAAGAACCAGGAGAATAATATATATAACAATATAAACGTTGTGAATACAAGTAACTTTGAAAGAATTAATACTCTTATCCATACATATAACTTCCCATGATGTACTTGCATATTAACTACATTCTGACAGATGATATACCCAAGATGCACAATGAGACATATATTTTTGGATGGCCAATGTGGTGATTTGTTTTGCTTGATTATCCTTATTTATAATAAATGTTTTAGCATTCGGGGATTTTTTTTTGTTTGTTTGTTTCTTTCTTTTACAGTAGCGGGAAATGAAAAGAGAAAGACAAAAAATTCATGGTACCAAAAAAAATTAATGAAAGCTTATCTCTTCTTATCACATTTCCATTAAGGCTAACTTTGATGTATGCTTTGATTATTCTCACATTTTACAGATGGGAAGTAGGCATATTGGTCATTAGTTACTAATGTCTTCTCAATTGTCTTTATTTAGATAATAATACAATCTGTAATCTCTTCCATTTTTAATCTTCTCTTTGAAAGCAAGAAAATCAAGTCCTGAATGTCCTTAAAATTATGTAGCCAGGAGCATGGATTTCTTCTTTGTGCATTTGATCAGTTCAGTCACTCTTTCCAGTTTTATCATGTAATATAATTTCTACTTCTCCATACTGAGTTTTGATGCAACAAGGTCTAAATATGATGGTTCCATTATCATCAGTATAAGACAGAATAATGTAGTTCCCTTTCACAGTGGTCATGTCATGCTTTCACGTTCACTTATAAATTGTCTCAGGATGACCTGGCTTTATGGGATCTTGGGCCAAGCTTTCTTCAAGATTGTATATGTCCTTCCACAATTTTCCATTGTTTTGTGAGACAATACAGCTTGAAATCAAACATCATTTTCCTCCATAATGTTTCACAAATCATCTTTTTTAGGCTGAGTGCTACCCTTGACTTACAATGAAGATTCAGTCAATAAAAATGCTTGTGACCACCTTAAAGAGGAAATGCACCTCCTCAGATATTGGTATTCTGGCGGCAAATTTCCATTAATCCCTACTAGATATAGTTTTGAATACAGAGTATTCATTAATTACATAGCAAGAATTACAAGCCCCTTTTCTTGGATTATTAATGATATCAGAAGATAAGTATTCATAACTCCTTTTCCTTTTCTCTTCTAGATGTTTTTGGAGGAAGACTTGGGTAATTTGAATAATTTTGCCCCTCATATTTAAGGAGAGAGAAGGAAGAATGAAAGTATGATTAGGAATAAAGTAGGTACTTTCCTGAGTCCCTAGGTCTGATGGAAACAAAATACATGCTATCTAGATGGTCAAATGAGAAAATATAAACTCCAATTTGAAAAACAGAAGAGGGAAAACCTATGAAGGCAAAAGGAAATTGTAACAATTATCTTTTGGAGGCAGCATGATACAGTAGAAATAGTACTGGATTTTGAAGTCAGATAATATGTTTTCAAATCCTGATTCTGTTACTTACTAGATCACTCTGAGCTAGTCAAATAATTTCTCAGACTCAGTTTCCTCATTTGTAAAAGAAAGAGGTTAGACTAGTTAACCTCTAAGTTCTCTCCCAGATCTAAATCTGTTGTCCTGTGATCTATGAATTCTTTTGTTTGTTAGTTTTTCATTTTTAATAGCTTTTTATTTTTCAAAACATATGCAAAAATAGTTTTCAACATTCACCCCTGCAAAACTTTGTGTTCTGAATTTTTCTTCCTCCTTCCTTCCCTCTTCCCTCCCCCAGACAACAAGCAATTCAATATAGGTTAAAAATGTGCAATTCTTCTAAACATATTTCCACAATTATCATGCTGCACAAGAAAAATCAGATCAAAAAGAAAAAAAATGAGAAAGAAAAAACAGGTAAGCAAACAACAAACAATAAAGTTTAAAATACTATATTGTGATCCACATTCAGTACCCACCATCATCTCTCTGGGTGCAGATGGCTCTCTCCATCACAAATCTATTGGAATTGGCCTGAGTCACCTCGTTGTTGAAAAGAGCCATGTCCATCAGAATTGATCATCATATAATCTTGTTGTTGCTGTGAACAATGTTCTCTTGGTTCTATTCAGTTCACTAAGCATCAGTTCATGAAAGATTCTCTAGGCCTTTCTAAATGATCCTGCTGGTCATTTTTTATGAAACAATAATATTCCATTACATTCATATACCCTAACTTATTCAACCATTCCCCAATTGAAGGGCATCCACTCAGCGTCCAGTCCTTTACCACTACAAAAAGGACTGCTACAAACATTTTTGCACATGTGGGTCCTTTTCCTTCAAGATCTCTTTGGAATATAAGCCCAGTAGAAACACAGCTGGATCAAAGGATGCGTATAGTTTGATAGCCCTTTTAGCACAATTCCAAATTGTTCTTCACAATTCCAACAACAATGTATTAGTGTCTCAGTTTTCCCACATCTCCTTCAATATTCATCATTGTTTTTTCCTGTCATTTTAACCAATCTTAGAGGTATGAAGTGGTACCTCAAAGATGTCTTAATTTGCATTTCTTTGAGTTCTTGATAGATCTGTTGTGTTTGAGGTCTAGAACTGTAAGAACTAAGTTACAAAACTAGACTTCAAGTAAATAACCAACAAATATTTCTATATTTGTGCTAAGGCATTATGCTAAGTTCAAGAAATATAAATACAATCAAAAATTGGGACAATCTCTGATTGTCTTAGATTTTAATAGGAGAAAACATAAAGAGAAGCTGAAAAGGAGTTAGGTATGAGAGAAGGTGCCCTTAAGAAGACATAGTGGGAAAAGAGTCATGAATGGAGCTTGGAACTTGGAGAAATATGAAAGAGCAAATCTAACTTGTCTAGGCCCTTAAAATCAAGGTTCCGAGAGGAGCTGACCAATTTAAGTAAAGGGCTACAGGGATGCAATGATCTTCTGGAGTAAGAATGCCCCAGTATACAAGTGAAGTTCTAGCATGACAAAGTTGCTTCAGCATAATGGAGAAAAAAGCCTAGAGTCTCAGGAATGGAACCTGAAGAAAACTGGTCCAAGTTTTCTTTTTTACTATAAATATTCTTGCTACAGATAAAGACTGGAGTGTTTTTTACCCTACAAGTCAGTTGCCAGAGAGCTTGTTTCCTAGGAAACATCCATATTAATACACACATTATTGGAAGTATATCTTGTATATATATATATATATATATATATATATATACATACATACATACATATATATATGTATGTATGTATGTATATATATATATATATATATATATATATATATATATATATATATATACCTTTCCAAATCCTGGATGATTTACAAAGATTTCCTTGTAAACATACTATAAATAAATTAGAGTAAGATGGTCAAATGTTAAGAACATATTGGGAGCAGAGGAGCAGTATGTGACACAATAGAGGGAATGCCAGTGTTGGAGTCAGGAACACTCATCTTCCTGAGTTCAAATCCAGCCTCAGACACTTATAAACTATATGATCCTAAGCAAATCACTTAATCATATTTGCCTCCATTTTCTCAACTGTAAAAATGACCTGGAGAAGGAAATGGCAAAACACTCCAGTATCTTTGCCAAGAAAACCACAAATGGGAGGTCATAAAGAATTGAACATGACTAAAACTACTGAAAAGTAACAACAATTGAGAGCAAGAAAAAAAATTGTTAAAACCTTTAGGCAAATCCAAGTAATCTTATATAGAAAAAATTTACTAAAATTGAGATAAGGAAGAAATATGAACTTAAAAATTAATAATATGCAAAGATACCAGGCCTGAAAGAATATTACCAGGTAAATGATATTTTTAACAAAAATTTCAGAAACTAATTGGATTAGTCTTGTGTTTTGTTAGGCAAGCAAATGCAGAATGGCAATAGTGGATAGAGCACTGGAGTGGGGATGAGAAAGACCTGGGTTAGAATCCTATCTCTCCATGTCCTATGATCATGGGCAAGTCAGCCAATTTCTCTGACCTTCAGTTTCCTTATCTATTAATTAGATATAATATTTTAAAATATTTTATTTATAATATTTATTTAAAATATTAAATATTTTAATGTATTCCTCAAAAAGTAGTTGCATAAAATCAAATGAAATAATTTATAGGAAGCACTTTGCAAACTTCAAATCATATAAATTTTATTTATTATTGATATTTACTAGCAGACATTATATATATATATGTGTGTGTGTGTGTGTATAAATATACATATATCATATAGAAAGAATTCGTAAAAACATTGTGAACCTGACTTCCCCCCAAAAAAGCTCCAGTTTATCTGCAGCTATAAAAAGCAATATAGATCATAGAAAGCCCTTATTATAAGAAAAACATGATAGAAAGAATTTCATATGTACAACCTTGGTATGATAGGGAACTCATTTAGTTTATATTATCTGAAGTCTTGAATTAAGAAATTAACAGGCTGGAGTATATCACGCATGTTGGCTGTCTGCAATTATTGGCACTGATGAGGTGTGATATGACAGCCCAAGCCTGTTAACACGTTGTAAATAAGACACCCAGATCTTAGGAAAAGCTAGCAGCTTACAGCATGAACTAAGGAGATCCTAGCCAGAGAAAACTTCCCCACAACACAGGATGGAAAGATGAAAGAGGTAGGAGATGTCATTAGACATATCCTAGAATCAGGAAAGAGTTACAAAAAGGAAAGTAAATACATAGAAAAGAGTAAACTCCCAGCAGGCATAATATTGCTGCTATATCCTACTCCCTCCAATAAAATGGAAAGCACTACTCTCTTCAACCTCTGTCACCAGTTTTCTTCCTAGTCTTTTGGAAATTTTTCCTTCATGAAAGTTCACTTCTTTTAAATAGAATTCATTTTACAGCAATAACAGGAATAAAACTACTTCATAAGCAAAGGATACCCTAATACCTTATATGTCATTCAAACCCAAGGATATTATTTCTATAGAAATTTGTCAGATTGGTAATTGTATCATATTTTAAGAGCAAGATCTATTTCTTATTTTCATTTGAATACTCTGGACTTTGTGTACACACATAATAATCACAATAAATGTTTATTGATTAATTGATTTTCATCTTTCCCCATCCTTCCCCAGCCAGACAATTTTTACTCTCTTAGTAGAGAACTGCTCAATTTTATATCCATCTATTCATCCTCCTAGTTGTTGGTGCCTCCCTCCCCCATGCATTAACTCTGTGTATGTATGTGTACATAAAACTGACAGGTAGGTATTATCACAGTGAGAATGTAAGGAGCTTCCAGGAAGGGTGTGATTCATTTTGTCTCTGTAACCTCAAAACCTAGCACAATGCATAACATATGATAATGCCTGCTGATTGATCTTGTATTCAATGTCAGTTTTGGTATGGAAGGGAATCCCCCTGGGTTGTTTAAGCTTATATGATAAAGAACAACCTAGTTTAGAAATGAGAACAAAGATATCCCAGCTCTGCCCAAAGCATTCTCCAAATAATAAATGGTCAAAGAATATGAACAGATAATTTTCAGATGAAGAAATTAAAACCATTTCTACTCATATGAAAAAATGTTCCAAATCACTATTGATCAGAGAAATGCAAATTAAGATAACTCTGAGATATCACTACACACCTCTCAGATTTTCTAAAATGACAGGAAAAGATAACCATGAATGTTGAAGGGGAGATGTGAGAACCAGGACACTAATACGTTATTGATAGAGCTGTGAACTCATCCAACCATTCTGAAGAGCAATATGAAACTATGTCCAAAAAGTTATCAAACTGTGCATATCCTTTGATCCAGCAGTGTTTTTACTGGGTTTATATCCCAAAGAGATCTTAAAGGAGGGAAAGGGAACCAAACGTGCAAAAATGTTTGTGGCAGCCCTCTTTGTAGTGGCTAGAAACTGGAAATTGAGTGGATGTCCATCAGTTGGAGAATGGCTGAATAAACTGTGATATATGAATGTTATGGAATGTTATTCTTCTATTAGAAATGATCAGCAGAATAATTTCAGAAAGGCCTGAAGAGACCTACATGAATTGATGCAAAATGAAGTGAGTAAAATCAAGAGAACACTGTACACAACAACAACAAGATTATATGATGCCCAATTCTGATGGTCATGGCTCTTTTCAATAGTGAGGTGATTCAGACAAATTCTAACAGACTTGATATGGAAAGAGCCATCTGCACACAGAGAGAACACTGTGGGGATGGAATGTGGATCCCAATATAGTATTTTCACCTTTTTGTTATTGTTTGCTTGTTTTTGTTTTCTTTTTCATTTTTTTTTCTTTTCTGATCTGATTTTTCTTGTGCAGCATGGTAATTGTGGAAATATGTATAGAAGAATTGCACATGTTTAACATATATTGGATTATTTATTATCTAGAGAAAGGGGGAAGGGAGGGAGAAAAAACTTGGAACACAAAGTTTTGCAAGGGTGAATGTTGAAAACTATCTTTGCATATATTTTGAAAACAAAAAACTATTGCTTTAAAGAGCTACTATTTTAGGATATCACCAGGAATCTAAGATCATAATCCTTTAATTTGCCATCTCCACTCCATCATGATCCTTTGTGATTAATGCTTACTTATTTTATTATAGCACCTACCCCACAGAATTATGGTGAGAATCAAAAGAGAGAATATTTATTTAGAAACAATAATGGGGCTCAGCACAGTGCAGAGTACATATGAGGTGTTATATAAATGCTTATTCCCTTCCTTTTATCTATATGTTCTCCAGCTATCCCTTTAATAACATATTTTAGAATTTTATCAGGGATTTAAGCTCAGTTCTATCATTTGCGGTCTCTTTTCTCTTCCCTTTTTAAAAAAATAAATTTCATTTGACTTATATTGACAAGTACAGGAAATCAAAATACATGATCAAAAAGATAAGAAAAAAATTAAAGAATAAAGTATGTAAATGGAGGCCAACAAGGAAATCTCAAAATTTTTCATTCCTCATTCCAAAATATCTGATTTTCATTATTAATCAGAGAAATGCAAATTAAGACAACTCTGAGATACCACTACATACCTGTCAGATTGGCTAGAGTGACAGGGAAAGATAATGTGGGATGTTGGAGGGGATGTGGGAAAACAGGGACACTGATACATTGTTGGTGGAATTGCGAACACATCCAGCCATTCTGGAGAGCAATTTGGAACTATGCTCAAAAAGTTATCAAACTGTGCATATCCTTTGATCCAGCAGTGTTTCTACTGGGCTTATATCCCAAAGAGATACTAAAGAAGGGAAAGGGACCTGTATGTGCCAAAATGTTTGTGGCAGCCCTGTTTGTAGTGCCTAGAAACTGGAAAATGAATGGATGCCCATCAATTGGAGAATGGCTGGGTAAATTGTGGTATATGAATGTTATGGAATATTATTGTTCTGTAAGGAACGACCAGCAGGATGAATACAGAGAGGACTGGCGAGACTTACATGAACTGATGCTAAGTGAAATGAGCAGAACCAGGAGATCATTATATACCTCAACAACGATACTGTTTGAGGATGTATTCTGATGGAAGTGGATCTCTTCAATAAAGAGAGCTAATTCAGTTTCAATTGATCAAAGATGGACAGAAGCAGCTACACCCAGAGAAAGAACACTGGGAGATGAATATAAACTGCTTGCATTTTTGTTTTTCTTCCCGGATTATTTATACCTTCTGAATTCAATTCTCCCTGTGCAACAAGAGAACTGTTCGGTTCTGCACACGTAGATTGTATCCAGGATATACTGTAACCTATTCAACATGTAAAGGATTGCTTGCCATCTGGGGGAGGGGGTGGAGGGAGGGAGGGGGAAAATCGGAACAGAAGTGAATGCAAGGGATAATGTTGTAAAAAAAATTACCCTGGCATGAGTTCTATCAATAAAAAGTTATTTTTTAAAAATCTGATTTTAAGAGAGTAGGGCATCGATTGTCCTTATCCTTAACATTTTTTATAATGTGAATAATATTGCTTTATTTCCCTTATTGGACCAGACTTAATGATATTTAATAGATACAATGTAAAGTCCTGTATTTGAATTTTATAAAAAAAAATCTGGAGGTTTTAGCAAATTAAAAAGCATATTCAAGATAGACAGTGTAATATATAAAGAATGATAAGATAATATTGAGCAATATTAAAAGAATTTAGATCCTAGTCCAAGTCTAGGAAGCTTCTACCCTGATCCATCCACATTTGAAGCATTGTGTTCAATTTAATTTCATTTGTCCTTTCAAAATGTAACTCTTTGTTTTATTTATTAACTTCAATTTGGGGAATGAGGGAAGAAGACAGGGAAGAATCAATTCTACTAATCCTATAACCTTTACAAAGAACTCCTTTCTCTTGATTTAATGACTCAGAATTTTACTTGATGATCACTTTTCACTTGTGTACCAATTTTCCCTAATTTTATTTTTTTTAATTTAGACTTTATTTTTTCTTCTTCCCACTCTTCCACATTGGGAAAAACAAAAACAAAACTCTTCTAACAGATATGTATACTCAAGCAAAACAAATTTCCATATTGTCCATATACAAAAATATGTATCTCATTTTGTACCCTTAATTTTATCATCTTTCTTTCAGAAAATGAGTAGCATGTTTCATCCTTAGATCTCTGGAATCACAGTTGACTGATGTATTAATAACATTATGAAAAAACTTGAAAATATTGTGGGGAATTAAAAATATATATTTTATCTTTGTATATTATTTCAACTACATCTCATCAAAAGATATGAGAGTGAAGCCAAATCTCCTTTCTCTTTCCATAAATCATATTTAAGTTTCTTCTGTTTTCTTATAATAGGTAAATTATCCTTTGAAATCCATGTTTAAGATGTACCTTTTATTGATCAAACTGTGGAGTTTAGTATCAATTATTGTGGGAGGATTAAACCTTATATATTCTCTGGGTATCTAACAAATTCTATCAATCCATAACCTGTTCTTTGTTCTTATTAGCTCAGAAAAATTGTCTTCACCAATTTATTTGCATTTCTTTGGGTAATTTGATGATTGTCTGATTACCTATAAACCTTACTTTTTAGACATATCATTTTTTTTCTTTTATTTATTCTTTTCCCCCCAGTTGAGTAGTAAGTCTTATTTTGCTGTACTTTCTGCCACTTGTTAACTGGCAATTCAGACTGAAAATTTTAATTCACATTGATTGTATTTTTCCATTTTACTAATATCTTTTTTTAACTAATTTACTGAGTTCTCTTTTCACTTATGCTAGATTTCTCATTAGGTATACCATATCTTTCTTAATGAGTGTTAGATCTTTCTCTTGAGATACCATATCTCCCTTCATTTTCTTTAAAATGTTTATTATCCAATTTGAAGTGTCTCATTTTAGTTCTGCCTTCATTTCTTGTGCTGTTGAATTCAAGTTATTGTTTTTATCCTCTATTATCTTTCCTTCGGAATCTTTTGATCAATTGTGATTTTAAAATAATTGATAATTATGTTGTCCTTTTATTCTCATCTCAGAGACATCCTTCTTTGAGATTCTTTGTTTTTTTATCTCTCCTTTCCCTTTTTACTTATTTATTTGGTGTGGTTTTATCTATTCATGCAGGAGAGCTTGAGAAACTGGGTATTTTGTAATCTCTAGCTGCACACACTTGCCAGAATCTTCTCTATTTTTTAAAACTTAGACATCTGACCTTTTCTAGTCTTCCCCTTTTTTACACAGATGGGTATATTAATTAATTTAAAAGTCTTATTAAATGCTTACTTTGTACCAGACACTGTATTAAATACTATAGATAAAACTATGAAAAGCAAGCAAGTTTTTGCCCTCAAGGAGCTTATACAATATGTATAGGAGAATTAAAGCCAAAGAAGAGTTTTTCGGTCTTGGGAATCAGAAAAATGGTAGAAAATAGGGCAACTGACTCATCCTTTCCAAGAATGAGTGTTAATTTGATTTTAAGTTTTATTTTTGTCTTGATGATTGCTTTGGTCTTTTTATCGTATTCCTTTCCAAATATAACCCCACCTTAATTCCATTTAGTGGGGCTTTGCTTGCAACAAAGGTCACAAAAACAATTTGGTGAAACCAAGCAATATTGACTGAGTCTAACAATAAATGCATTATTCTATATTCATACTCCTCCATGTCTCTAATGAAAGGAGGGAGACTTACATGATCTTTCAAAGAGCATTAATAGTGACTCAGCTGTACACTTACCAATTCCTTCAATACTCTGAAATGTATTTTTGATGGGCCTGATAACAAACTCAAAAAGGGAAGCTAGGTGCTCTCTTACTGTCTTAGCTTGAGTTTCAAGTATTTACTAGTAATTTCTGCTATAGCTTTTCCTCTCTAAAGATCATTCTTCTTGATCCCTTTCTTATCTGTCAGTTATTATCATTCCATTTAGCCTACACTGTAATTCTTGACCTTCTATGATTCTCTTATTCTCTACAATATAGTTTTTAAAAAAACCCAAATCAAGAGACTTCTGTGAGCCAAGATATCAGAGTAAGCAGTGAATTCCTGTAATTCTTCCACATTCACCTCCAAATAACCATTGAATAGTGCCCCAAAACAAGTCCTGGAAGGGAAGAGAAGTATGAAAAAATCTTCTAGCCCAGGAAACTTGAAAGATCAGCAGGAGGAGTCAGGAAAGGAAAGAGCATTGTCCAGAACAGGAGGCATCTAACTGCAGCAAACCTGCAAAAGATCCTGAGCCTTAGTACTGTGGAGCAGGAAAGTATGAACACCAAAATCCCTCCCTCCCTTCATGTAGACTTCATTGTCTCATTGTAGCTAGGGAATGGGCAGACTTTTAACTCCAAGAGCTGTCATGTACTTCAGCATAGCCCTATGCTGTGGGTAAACAGGTAGCCACCAATCTTGAGGAGCCTAAGCAAACAGGCAGCCTCTAGCAGCCAGTCCATCATATGCTTCAGTGTAGCTCTGGCAAATTGTAGAAACATCCCACCAGCCTAAACACACTCCAGACACCAGCACTATGACCTTGACTCAACACCAGGTAAGCTGCCAGACTCCTACAGCCTCCAGAAGCACCAGCTACCTTCCATCCCACCCCCTTAGCATAGCACCAGACTCAAGAGTTCCCTGTGGGCCTCAGGGCAACATCAACCAGGTAAACAGCCAGGTTCTAAAGTCCCTGACCTGAGACAGTGCCTCTTCCACCCTGAGAGAAGAATTCAAATTTGAAAGAAAGGAAAAAGGCCAAAAAAGATAAGCAAAAAACAGCAGAAAAATAATCTGAGCATAGAAAATTATTATGGTGACAGGGAAGATCAAGACACAAACTGAGAAGGGGACAATAATATCAAAACACCTATGGACAAAGCCCCAAATAAAAATGAGAAGTGGTCTCAAATCCAGGGGAAAAAATCCCATGGAGGGGCTCAAAAAGGAGCTTAGAGTCATAAAAGAGAGGTAGAAGAAAAATTGGGAAAAGAAGTGAGAGTGATATAAGAGAAATATGAAAAAAGAGTCAACCTCAGCAACTTGGAAAAAGAAAACAACTGCTTAAAAATAGAAGTGCCCAAATAGGAAGGAAAGCTAACTGAGGAAATTGGGCAAGTGGAAAATGATGACATGTAAGTCATGAAGAAATAAACAAAAAAATAAAAATTAAAAAAATAGAAGAAAATGTAAAATATCTCACTGGAAAAACAACTGACCTAGAAAGTAGATCCAAGAGAAATAATGTCCAAATCACTGGACTATGTGAAATCCATAATCAGAGGGAGGATGCAGATATCATCTTTCAAGAAATTATCAAGGAAAACTGTCCTGATATTCTGAAACCAGAGAGTAAAATATATATTGAAAGAATTCACCCATCACCTTAGGAAACCAAGATAAAAACTCCAAGAAACATAATAGCCAAATTTCAGAATTATCAAGTGAATGAAAAATCACTGCAAGTAGCCAGAAAGAGACAATTCAAATCAGGGAGCCACAATCAGGATTACACAGGATTTAGCAACTATAATATTAAAGAAATGCAGCTTAAAAACCTAGAAAAACAACATATTAAAAATCCCCAATTAAACACCAAGTTGGAAATCCTGAAAAATGAAAAATGAGATTAATAAAATTAAAAATTTTAAAAATTGCACTAATCAACAAAACTGGGAACTAGTTTTATGGGATGGGGAGAACAATAGAATAGATAAAGTCATTAGTTAATCTTACTTTTTAAAAAGAAAAAAAAACAAATATCCAGTATCGAAAATAAAATAACTCCAACAAGGAAGAAATTAAAGCAATAATTAGGAAATATTTTGCCCAATTATATGCCAATAAATTTGACAATCTGAGCAAAAACAATGAATATTTATGAAAATATAAATTACCTAAATTAACAGATCAGGAAATAGAATGCCTAAATAATCTCATCTTGGAAAAAGAAATTGAACAAGCCTTTAATGAATCATCTATTTTTTTTTAATCCCTTGGGCCAGATGGATTCACAAATGAATCTTACCAAACATTTAAAGAACAATTAATTCCAATACTATATAAACTATTTAGAAAAACAGACAAAGAAGGAATCCTACCAAATTCCTTTTAAGACATAAATATGCTTCTAATACATAAACAGAAAGAAAATTATAGACCAATTTGCCTAATAAATATTTATGCAAAAATTTTGAGCAAAAAAACTAACAGACTGATAACATAGCACAAGGATTATTCACTATGACCAGATGAGATTTATGCTAAGAATCAGGAATTGATTCAATATTAAGAAAACTATCAGAGGGGCAGCTAGATGGCACAGTGGATAGTATATCAGGCCTGAAGTTAGTAGGACCAGAGTTCAAATCTGACTTCAAACACTTAACATTTCCTAGCTGTGTGACCCTGGGCAAGTCACTTAACCCCAATTGCCTCAGGAAAGATGAGAGAAAGAAATCAGAATAGTTGAATATAATAAAATCAATAAAATTCATATTATCTCAATAGATGCTAAAAAGATTTTGAAAAAAAAATAGCACCCATTCCTATTAAAAAATATTATGGAAAATAGCAGGAAAAAGGGCATTCCTTAAAATAATAAGCAATATCTACCTAAAATAATCAGCAAGCACTGTTTGCAATGAGGATGCTAGAAGCTTTCCCAGTAAGATCAAGGTTGAATCATTAGAAACCCTTTTTGTCATTAATCAAGGAAAAATGTCATTGAAGCATAGGATGTTGAAGGGATAAGGTATTTATGAGACATACTAGTCCAATCTCCTCATTTTACCAGTATATTAAAAATGAAAAAGGGAACATAATCCATTCAAGTTCACATGGGTACTTAGTAGCAGAGGTGGAATGAAAACTCAGGTACTAGCAATATTTTGTGAAATTGTAAATGCTCTCCCTAATAGAGACTATATACAGATTAAGGGGGAATGAAAGTTATGTAAGAAGTGTGACTAAAGTATAGTTCCTTACAGAGTTTATAATAATAATATCTCTCATGTATGTTGTAACAGCTGGAAAGGCTGTTAAAGATCATTTAGTAAACCCTGCATATTATTTTTTACATATGGTGAAACTAAAGTCCACAGAGTAGACTTACCTAAGTATATATGCTGGGACTGATACTTGGGTGACTCTCAATTAGATTGACTCCCAATCCATATCAACTTTTGGTTCTCTTAAAGAACCAAATTTACAATATATATCTTTCTAACTACAATAACTTTTCCAGGAGCAGGGAGTATCAAAAGTTCATAGCACTCACTGTCTTTGTTAGTCAATCAGTCAGATGGAACCTAACCCCCAAATAGAAGACATTTTTCTCTATGCCAAAAGCCGGGGGAATAGCAAATGTCCAGTTTGTGCTGTAGGTGGTGAGTCAGCAGGCAAAAAAGCCGAAGTTGATTATTAAGCCTATAGCCAATTCAGTCATTTGCAGTGATTCATTTTTAGCAGAGAGATTTTTGCTGCAATAAAAACCATGTCCCAAAATATACACTATTGAGTATCTCCTGCTGTCATATCTGAAACAGCTGGCTATACCCTAGTTCATTATTAAGGAACTGATTATGAGGTCCTCTGATTTGGGCTGGAAGAGGTTTAAAACAATTTCCACAGGAGGGCAAGTAGGCTTGATTTAAAGATGGCTTTCTAAAAACAAATTAATTGCCTGCCATAAAAGCTAAAATGTGGGGAAAGTGACCTCAAATGGCCTCTATGGAGCTGTAGACAAAAGATGAAGAGGGAAGGAGCTTAAAATATTAACTATTAGTTTGGTTATGTTAATATGCTGTATATAGTCTCAACTCTCAATTTAAATCTTCTTACTCAATTTTTATGGGCATCCTTTGTAATGAAAATCCTCCACCAAAGACTATACAAAATAGTGCATTGATTACCCCTACTTCTACTCAAAGAAACTGCATAGAAAAAAAAAAAAAACTTTTATTATTTCTCGGTCTAAATCTGTGATTTTAATGAGGAAACTCCCTCTATCCAGTGGAGGTTGACATTTTTTCTGCAATTTATTTTATTTTATTTTATTTTAACATCTTTATTTAAAATTCTGAGTTCCAAATTCTATAGCACCCTCTCCTTCCCCTTTCCTAAGATGATAAGCAATCAGACATAAGTTATATATTTGCAATTATGGCAAACATTTCCATATTAATCATTTCATACAAGAGGACTTGAATTTTAAAAATGAAAGGAAGAAAGTGAAAATAGCATGCTTCTGTCTATATTCAAATAATATCAGTTCTTTCGCTGGAGGCAAATAGTATCTTTAGTTCCTTAGGGTGATCTTAAATCCTTGTAAAACTGTGAATAGCAAAGTCATTCACAATTCTTCATGGAACAATATTGCTGGTATCGTATACAACATTCTCTGGTTCTGCTCATTTCACTATGCATCAGTTTTTCTGGTTTTTCAGCAATCATCCTGCTTGTCATTTCTTACAGCACAAGAATATTCCATTACAATCATATGTCACACCTTGTTTAGTCATTCCCCAATTAAAGAACATATCTTCAATTTCCAATTCTTAACCATCACAAAAAGAGCAGCTACAAATATTTTTGTACAAATAGGTCTCTCTCTCTTTGAGGGGGAGGGATGTCTTTAGGATATATTCCTAGGAGTGGTATTGCTGGATCAAAAACTATATACAGCCTTTTGGGCATAATTCCAAATTGTCCTGCAGAATGGTGGGTTCAGTTCACAACTCCATAAAGTGTGAATTAGTGTCCCAGTTTTCCCATCTCCCCTCCAACATCCAACTTTTTTCTTTTCTATCATATTAGTCAATCAGATAGGTATTAGGTGGTATCTACTGTTGTTTTAATTTTCATTTCTCTAATCAATAGTGATTTAGAGCTATGACTAGATAGCTTTTTTTTTGTCTAAAAATTGCCTATTCATATCTTTTGACCATTTGTGAACTGAGAAATGACTTCTACTTTTTACAAATTTGACTCAGTTTTCTAGGTATTTGAGAAATGAAGCCTTTATTAGAAATACTTGTTGCAAGAAAAAAATATCTCAGGTTTTTGCTTTCCTTATAATTTTGGTTGCACTAGTTTTCTTTATGCAAAAACTTAAAAGTTTTTATAATTAAATTATCTATTTTACATTTTGTAAAGCTCTCTATATCTTCTTCCTTTATTTCCCTAATATATTCTTCCCTAATCCATAAATCCATATTCTCTTCATTTGCTTATGGTATCACCCTTTATGTATAAATCACATATCCATTTTGACTTTGATATACAATGTGGGATGTTAATCTGTACCTACTTTCTTTCATACTGTTTTCCAATTTTCTCAATAATTTTTGTCAAATAAGGAGTTTTTGTTTTAAAAGTTTGGCTCTTTAGCTTTATAATATACTAAATTATTACAGTCATTTACTATAATGTAACTCGTACCTAATTTATTCCACGATTCACCATTCTATTTCTTAAACTAGTACCAGATTGTTTTGACAATTACTACTTTATAATAGTTTGAGCTCTGGTACAGCTAACTCACCTTCTTTTGTTTGTTTGTTTTTTGTTGTTGTTGTTTTAAACGAGTCCTTTGATATCCCTAAGCTTTTGTTATTCCAGATGAATTTTGTTGCTATTTTTTCTAGCTCTAGAAAATAATTTTTGGCAGTTTGATTGGCTTGATCTACCCATGAGCAATTAATTTTTTTTCTAGTTACTTAAATCTAACTTTATTTGTGGAAAAAGTGTTTTATACTTGTGTTCATATAATTCTTGAATTGGTATTGACAAGTAGATTCCCAAGGATTTCATGTTGTTTACATTCATGTTAAATAGAATTTCTCTTTTTACCTCTTGCTGCTAGACTTTGTTGGATTTATATAGGTTGATTTTGTACCCTGCAACTTTGCTAAGTTTGTTAATAGTTTCAAGAAGTTTTTGATGATTCTCAAGGATTTTTTAAGTTTAACACTTAATCATCTGCAAAGAGTCAAAGTTTTGTTTCCTAATTAGCTATTCTAATTCTTCTATTTTTTTCTCCTCTTACTGCTATAGCTAATATTTCTAGTACAATATTAAATAATAGAAGTGATAATGGACATCCTTGCTTCATCCCTGAGGTTTCTATTTTATTCCCATGACAGTTAATGCTTGCTGATGGTTTTTGACAAATTTTACTTAACATTTTATTCCTATGCTTTCTAGTGTTTTTAATAGGAATGGATGCTGTATTTTTTTCAAAACCTTTTCATTATCAATTGAGATAATCATGATTTTTGATGATTTTATTGTTGATATGGTCAATTATGCCAATAGTTTTCCTAATGTTGAACCAGCCCTGCATCCCTGGTATAAATCCCACTAGGTCATAATATATGATCCTTATGATTTATTGCTATACTCTAACTGCTAGTATTTTATTTAAAATTTTTGCATCAATATTCATTAGAGAAATTGGTCTAAAATTTTCTTTCTCTATTTTAACTCTTTCTGGTTTAGGTATCAGCCCTATATTTGTGTTACAAAAGGTATTTAGTAGGACTCCACCTATTTTTTCAAAGTTTATATTGTATTAGGATTAATTGTTCTTTAAATGGTTGGTAGAATTAAATCTGGTTTGAGAATTTTTTTCTAAGGAAGTTCACTGATGGCTTCTTCAATTTCTTTTTTCTAAGATTGGGCTAAGTATTTTATTTCTTCTGTTAATCTGGGCAATTTACACTTTTGTAAATGTAAATCCATTTCATTTGTCAAATTTATTGGCATATAATTAAACAAAATAACTCCTAACAATTTTTAATTTCCTCTTCATTGGTGATGAATTATCTATCCCTTTTGTTTTTGATACTAGCAATGTGGTTTTCTTTACTTTTTTAATCAAATTAACCAGTCATTTATCTATTTTTTTTTTCAAATAAAACCATTCATTATTTAATAATGCAATGTTTTTCTTACTTTCAATTTCAGATTTTCAGAATTTCCAATTCCGTGTTTACTTAAGAGATTTCTAATTTGTTCTTTTTCTAGGTTTGTTTTTGTTTACTGCAACATTGATTTGGTTTTTCTCTATTTTACTGCTGCAAGCAATTAGAGATATAAATTTCCTAAGTACCACTTTGGCTGCACCTCATAAATGTTAGCATGTTGTCTCATTATTGTCATTTTCTCTAATGAAATTCTCTAATAAAAGCATGTTTCCATGATTTGTTCTTTTTTAATGTGCAAGAGTGTCAATTTTATTTTTGATGATTGCTTTTTATTTTTCAATATTTTTCTCTCTCTTTCCCTCTTTTACCTCCCCTTGACAGCAAGTTATCCAATATAGGTTAAACATGTATAATTCTTCTAAATCTATTTTCTCATTTGTCATGCTGTATAAGAAAAATCAGATCAAAAAGGGAAAAAAAAAACGAGCAACCAAAAAAAAGTGAAAATACTATGTTGTGATACACATTCAGTCCCCATAGTCTTCTCTCTGTATGTATGAATAGTTCTCTCCATCACAAGCCTATTGAAATTGACCTAAATTACCTCACTGTTGAAGAGTCATATGCATCACAACTGATCATCACATAATCTTGTTGCTGTATACAATGTTCTCTAGGTCCTAATCACTTCACTTAGCATCAGTTCATGTAAATCTCTTCAGCCTTTTCTGAAATCTTCCTGCTGATCATTTTTTATAGAACAATAATATTCCATAACATTCATATACCATAATTTCTTCAGCCATTCCCCAACTGATGGGCATCCACTCAGTTTCCATTTCCTTGCCACTACAAAAAGGGCTGCCACAAACATTTTTGCACGTTTGGTTCCCTTTCCCTCCTTTAAGATCTCTTTGGGATATAAGCCCAGCAGAAGCACTGCAGGATCAAAGAACATGCACAGTTTGATAGCCCTTTGGACATAGTTCCAAATTGTTCTCCAGGATGGTTAGATCAGTTTACGACTCCACCAACAATGTAGTAATGCCCCAGCATTGATCATTATCTTGTCCTGTTATCATAACCATCCATGATTTGTTCTTTGATCCACTTATTTTCTATGATTAGATTACTTAATTTCTAATTAATCCATTAATTTATCTTTCCATTGTCCATTATCGAATGTAATTTTTATTTCATTGTGATCCAAAAAGGATGCATTTGCTTCTGTTCTTCTGAATTTGGTTGTGAGTTTTTTAGGTCCCATGTAATCAATTTTTGTATACATAGTCAATTTTTGCATAGATTCCACATATTGTTGAGAAAAAGGTAAATCCCTTTCTATTACCATTCAATTTTCTCCAGAGATCTATCATACCTAACTTTTCCAGAATTTTATTCACCTTGCTATCTTCTTTCTTATTTGTTTTTGGTTATGTTTATATAGATCTATGAAGAAAAAGTTGAGGTTCCCCACAAATTAGTTTTATTTATTTTCTCCCATAACTCAGTCAACTTCTCCAAAATTCTAGATGCAATACCATTTGGTGCACATGTGTTTAGTATTAATATGACTTCATTATCTAATTATCCTTAAGCAAGTACAGTTGTAATGCCGGAGAAACTGAGCAAGATAGAGATTAGAGAGTATTTAATAGTTTATTAAATGGAGGGATATACTGGGACCAAATGGATCCATGGTTTGGTCCCAGAGCTGAATGAGATATTATCTCCAAGAATTCAGCAAACCATCAGAGTTCTCAAACACATATACATGTGACTCAGACATAGGGGGTAGACTGACTCTGACAGGGTGGTGTGAGCCACTGGAGATGAAATGACATAATCGGGGGAGGTATCTGGGACATGGGGAGAGGCATCTTGATAAGACAGTATCTGACATTCCAATAGCTTGGGATGGGGAGAGGCATTCTGGTATTCTAAAACATAAGATCTTTTATCCTTATCAAGTATTCTGATAAAGAGGGAGAGGAGGCTTTGCAGAACTGAGAAGCAGGGAAACCGAGGCAGGACTGAGTCAGGATAATTAGGGAAACTGAGTCAGAGTGATAAAAGAGAACTGTGGCATAACACAGTTTCCTTTTAATTAGATCTGTTTCTACTTTTACTTCATTTGAGATTGTGATTGCTAGATCTGCTTTCTACTCCATTGTGTGTGTGTGTGTGTGTGTGTGTGTGTGTGTGTGTGTGTAGAATTCTGTTTTTTAATCCATTTTGCTATCTGCTTCAATTTTAAAGATGAGTTCATATCATTCATATTTATAGTTATGGTAACTTGTGTTTTTCCCTCCAAGCTATTTTTCCCTTGTTTATTTCTTTATCTCGTTTACCCTCCTCCCCCCAATTTTTTCTCTTGTTATGCCACAGTTCTCTTTAACTGTCCTGACTCAGTTTCCCTCTCTCAGTTTCCTTAACTGTTCTGTCTCTGACCCAGTAAAACTAAGGATTATTCGCTCTCGGGTTATGAATTAGCAAGATAAAAGAGTAGCTCTCCTGACTTTTTTAGGGATTTACAATATCCCTTAAAATATTCCAAGATAACCCACGATATCTTTACTTCTTTGTCTCTGGAATTTTTAGGTTTTATGGCTTCCCCTCCCTGATAAAAAAACTTTCCCTCCCTTTCTCTTCTTTGTCTCCAAAAAGGTATTTAAGAAGTTGGGGTTCCTTCATTCATTGCTGGAGAATGGCGTCTGGCAGCTGGATGCTGGATGCTGGATTCTTTGGGTCCTCCAGCCCTGGGACCAATATGGATTCCTTGGTCCCAGTATACTTATCTCTGTCTGACTGGATAATCTGAGACGAGAGTCCTGTCCAGTCAATCTTACTCTCCCATTAATAAAAATATTAAAACTCTCTAATCTCTCTCCTGCCTCAGTTTCTCTGCCATTACACTCTCCTCACAAATGCTTTTGATCACTGCCTTCCCCATTTGATCTCTCTTTTATCAATCCCTCTTCTATGATTCTCAATCCTTTTTATTTCCTTTATTTTATTTTTATTTCCACATCTTTCCCCCATTCATGGAACTTGTTCATGCCTCTTACATGAGATAATTTACTCCATTCAATCTCTCCCCTTCTCTTCTTGCAGTGCAATTTTCTTTCTTACCTCTTTATTTTGTTTTTAGGGATATTATCCCATCCAATTCACTGTATTTCCATATCCTCTGTTTATATATATATTCTTTTTAATTTCTTTTATAGTAATAAAGTTCTAGAAAGTTACAAACATCATCTTGTCATATGGAAAGTTTAACTTTATTGAATATTTTTTATTTTCTTTCTTGTATCTTTTTTTCTTTTCTTTATTTTTTTCGATATCATTTTATGTTTTTCTTGAATCTAGTATTTGGAGGTTAAACTTTTTATTCAGCTCTGGTCTTTTAATCAGTAATGCTTAAAAGTGTTCTATTTTGTTAAATATCCATTTTTCCCTGAAATATTATATTCAGTTTTACTGGGTAGTTGATTAGTTATAATTCAAGCTCCTTTGCCATTTGAAATATTATATTCCAAGCCCTCCAATTCTTTATTATAAAAATGACTGTGTCCTATGTAATCCCAACTGTGGCTTCATGGTATTTGAATTGTTTCTTTCTGGCTGCTAGCAGTATTTTCTTTTTGACCTTATAGTTCTGGAATTTGGCTACAATATTCTTTGGAGTTTTCATTTTGGTATCCCTTTCAGGTAGTGATTCATAGAATCTTTCAATTTTTATCTTGCCCTCTGATTCTAATATATCAGGGTAGTTTTCTTTGATAATTTCCTTTTTTTCCTTTGAGGCTTCACATGTAGTCATTTTGACTAAAAGTTCATTTTAAAATGCCTAGAAGTATAAGACAAGTATCTACAGTTTTTTTAGCCTAGGAGCAGCAAGTCATTGAACCATGGTATTGAAGAATGCACCTTGCCCTTCATTATTAATATATGATTGGGGAAAGGGAGATTACTCTTTAAACTTAGTGCTTTCCCTTTGTGTGAGAGGCACTAACCCAAGGTACTCTTAAAAGTCACAAGTTGGAGTTTGCTGGAAGAAGTAGCTTATTTCACTTCTAGACACTCTGTGGGGAAAGTTGCTACTGTAATTCTGTAATCCTAGGAAGACTATATGTATATATAGATCTCTAAGGGAAGAGGAGGCTCATAAGAGAGAGTTTTGACTATTCACAATCTCAGATTCAAGTCCTTCCTACTTTATGTTGGATTAAATGAAATTTTCCCTATTTGTGTGTGTGTGTGTGTGTGCTAATCTGAGAGCTTGCATGGGAGTTGAAGGCATTTTCCCCCTTTTGTGTGGAGACTTAGGTACAAGTTAAATTCTGGGGTTCACAGGAGAAATACTGACTGGGGTCATAAGCCAAAGAGAGGAAAAATACATTCTCAAGATGAAACTCAACCCACATAAACTATCTTTTTTTTCCTCCTGAGACAATTGGGGTTAAGTGACTTGCTCAGGTGACAATAGCTAAAAAGTATTAAGTATCTGAGGCTAAATTTGAAATAAGTCCTCCTGACTTCAGGGCTGTTGCTCTATCCACTGCCCCACCCAGCTGCCCCAAACTATCTTTGTCAAGACCATGGGTTACATGATTGCAAAGTGCTTTCCTCACAAAAGTCTGAGAATAGGCAGTTCAAGTACCAGTCTTTCAGTCCCTTAGCTTGATGAGGGCACAAATCCACAAAATATCAGACTGTATAGCCTCATGCTTCCTATTGCCATTTCTTTTCTAAGGAATCAGAACACTGGTGCTCACTACTGCAAATTTCCAGCTCCTGTTGGCAATTTGTGGTCCTGTGAGATCCAGATGGTTCTGCTAATATTCTTGTTATATTGTAATCTCTTAATATCCTTGTTATATGATTCATCCCCAGCATCTCTATATATGACTCACCTGACTTGTAGAACTCTCCCCCTTTCATGAAATCACAATAAAGACATCATTCTTTTGTGTGATGTACAACCGCAGCTTACATTCTTTACTATGGATCACGTTTTTGATGCACTGATTACCAGTAGCTTGGCCAAATGGGATATTTTTGCCCCAACTCTACTCAATACCTTTTCTTTAGTCAGCCTGATTTAGATGTGCTTATGCTTTCTTGCCTATTCCTCTTCCATGCCATCATCCAGCTAAAGTTGGTAACAGAGGTATAAGCTTTGTTCCCCTTTTACATATGAGGTAAGTGGAATTCATAAGACACACTGAGGTAACTTTAGACTTTAGATTTTATTGATAAGAACACTGAGGCCCAGAAAGGTTTAGTTCCTTGCTCAGGCCAGCATATAGCAGATTTATATTCAGGTCCTCTGACTATATGTTGCAATACCTGAATTGTAATTCAGGGTTTCTGATTTCAAGTATAAGACACATTTTTGCTAAATGACAGGATTTCCTACCAGTGCTTCTTTGTCTCTCAACGCCCATAGGGACTTAAGCTTTTGCAAAAACCCAAACCAAACCAAACCGAAAAAGCAAAAAATCCTGAATGGTTTTCTATTATATTGTCTTTCGCTATGTCCGACAAACTAGATAAAAGATGTGGCAAGTGTCAGCTTTGTCGAGACTGGGGCAGGAGAGGGGTGGGGAGCCCGGCTGACTTTGGAATCCTGCCTGGGATTCCAAGGGAACAACCACAAATATAATCTTGCCACGGGCTTGAGATTCTCTGGACACAGCCCTGCATGAGGGCTCCTGTCGATGCATTTCTATTTCTATCCTTGGACCAGCTAGATACTTTTACAAGGTTAACATCTCACAGTAGTCCTGCAGATAAAAACAGCTTGTTTTGTCTTTGCCTCCAGGCTGCTCCAGATCAAATCTGTTGGGAGCCTGATAAGTGGCCCCAACCTATTTTTTACAAGTGGATTAAGCTGCATAGAGTCTCCGGCCTCATGGTCCAGGGCCCCTTAGAAACTCCGTGACTGCCTTTGACCAGGGACTGACAAGCAGCAGCTGCAGCCACACTGATAACCCGTTTTGTGCCTTTCCCCACCCTAAAGGGCTGCTTTGTATTGATAATTTGCATTCCCGGCTGCCCCAGCCCATTGCCATAGCACTGCAGCCAGCTTCAGACACCTAGAGAATGGGAGCGCCACCTACTGTAACACCAAAAGATTTCAGTGTTCAAGCCAGTGCAATTTAGCTCAGTTTGTGCTGTCTGTATCAGGAACCCAGGCAAGTCGTCTCACCTTGTGCTGGCGGCAAGCATTGTTAGCCGTAGTTATTCCTGGGAATCAGCAAGGAAATCTATTCTGGACCGAAAAGCTAAAGCCGGTAGCAGATTGGAGATGGGCTGTATTCCACAGGAGCAACAAATGTGTGAACCCTCAGATGTCTGCATTGAAAAAGCAATAGAATTTAAGCCTTATAAGGGTATATCTATCAATTAACAGAAGCATGCTCAAGGATTCAGGCACAAACTCACTCTACAGACAGCACGCCCCAAATTTTATAGCACTCTGGAGCAGTGGGGAGGGGGCCAGAACCAGATCTCCCATCTGGCACTTGTCATTATCCCAGCTGCTACCAAATGAAGTGCCCAACACTCTACCCTCCCCCTCCAGTTTTTTTCTACGTACCCATTCTGTTACCTGTGCAAATAGCTCAGATAAACAGCATTCTGGAGGCTTTCAAGCTCCCAAACCAACTGATTTCCTGACTAACCCTGGCACAGTCCATTGATGATCAGCTACATATAACTGTAGTTGGTATGGAGATGTGGTGCTCCCATTGAGCAATGAACTAGACCTATCCACCAATATTTGCAAAAACTTCTGAGCCAAGGATGTCATAAAAGATTACTAGATGAAGATGGTTGGAAAAACACCAGGAAGTTAGGATGGGAAATATTTTTGAGATGAATTGCATCAGGTGTAAAGTTAGGAGAATTAAAGTACAAATGAAAACCTTAAATCACATTTCCTAAAGATTGGGAGATTTTTGCTTTTTTAATGATAATAATATTTAAGTTAGGATGAGGCAGCTTGTCACATGGTCAGAATTTATGATATACATTTTCATAGAATAATAGACCTTCATACTTGAAAGGGACACATTATGGGAAGGAAAAGAAATAGGGAAGTGAAAGGAAGGGAAAGAAAGAGAAGGGAAGGAAATAGGGAAGGAAAAGGAGGGAGGAAGGGAAGAAAGAAGGAAAAAAAGGAAAAAAGGGAGGAAGGAAGGAGAAAAAATCTACTTTTATTTTCATGTCCTTTTAGAATATAGTACAGAATTGTTAACATCTGAATGATTTAGGCCATATTTGACCATTATTGTTAATATAATATAGTAAAAAGAAACAATGAACTTTGACTCTAAAGGCCTATGTTGAAGCCCTTATTCTATTCCTTACTTCTGTAATGCCGGAGAAACTGAGGCAGGAGAGAGATTAGAGAGTTTTAATATTTTTATTAATGGGAGAGTAAGATTGACTGGACAGGACTCTTGTCTCAGATTATCCAGTCAGACAGAGATAAGTATACTGGGACCAAGGAATCCATATTGGTCCCAGGGCTGGAGGACCCAAAGAATCCAGCGTCCAGCATACAGCTGCCAGACGCCATTCTCCAGCAATGAATGGAAGAACCCCAACTTCTTAAATACCTTTTTGGAGACACAGAAGAGAAAGGGAGGGAGTTTTTTTTTTTTTTTTTTTTTTTTTTTTTTTTTTTGGGTTTTTTTTTTGTTTGTTTTGTTTTTTTTTATCAGGGAGAGGAAGCCATAAAACCTAAAAATTCCAGAGACAAAGAAGTAAAGATATCGTGGGTTATCTTGGAATATTCTAAAGGAATATTGTAAATCCCTAAAAGAGTCAGGAGATCTACTCTTTTATCTTGCTAATTTATAACCCGAGAGCGAATAATCCTTAGTTTTACTGGGTCAGAGACAGAACAGTTAAGGAAACTGAGACAGGGAAACTGAGTCAGGACAGTTAAAGAAAACTGTGGCATAACATTTCCTACATGATCCTTGGGCAAGATACTTCCTATCTCTGAACCTCAGTTTTTAACCTATAAAATGAGGTGGTTAACATAGTTAGATAGTCAATGATATCTTCTAGTTCTAAATCTATAATTGTAATGCCGGAAAAAGTGAGGCAGGAGAGAGATTAGAGAGTTTTTAATATTTTATTAATGGGAGAGTAAGATTGACTGAACAGGACTCTCGTCTCAAATTATCCAGTCAGACAGAGATAAAGATATACTGGGACCAAGGAATCCATGTGGGTCCCAGAGCTGGAGGAGACTGTCATACCAAAGAATCCTGCATCCAGCATACAGCCGCCAGGCGCCAGCCTCCAGCAATGAATGAGAAACCCCAACTTCTTAAATACCCTTTCTCTAAACAAAGGAAGGGGTAAGAAGTGAGGAAAAACCTCTATCAAGATGGGGGAGGCCACAAATTCTAAGAACCCAGAGACAAGATGACTGAATACAAAGAAATAAAGATATCAGTGAGGTATCTTGGAATATTTTAGAGGGATATTGTAAATTCTTGAGGACACAAAAGGGTCAGGAGGTCTACTCTCTTGTTTATCTTGCTAATTTAAAACCTTTGAACAAATAGTCCTCAATCTTACTGGGTCAGAGGGGATTTACAACTAAAGAGATTGAGACAGAACAGTTAAGGAAACTGAGACAAGGGAAACTCGTACAGGGAAACTGAGTCAGGACAGTTAAAGAGAACTGTGGCATAACATAATCTTATGACTTCATGATCTTTAAGCTTCCTTAAGTTACAAATTCTATGATCCAAGATTTTGTTGAGTTGGGTTTTTTTGTGTTTTTTTTTTTTTTTTGGGGGGGGGTGTTCTACTCTGGAATTTCAACATTTTTTTTTCTTTTGCTTAAAACCTACATTTACAAGTAACCCAACTTTTTTACAAATCGACTTTTAAAATAGAGCAAACTCCTTCACACGAGTCTTTCAGCACACAGACAACTAGATTTCTAGATTTCTGAATATGCAAGAGTTAATGAATAGGTACAGTTAAGCTTCTAAATTTATGGAAGCCAGATTGTTGCTGACTTTTACACATTCCTTATTTGAGTGATGGATAGGCTGCTAGGCGAACAGGTGGACACTACTAGGGAAATAAGAACACCTCTCATTCCTCTTTGTAAACTTGCTAAATCTCAAGCCCAGCCCTAGTTCTGGATTCCTCTTAGTGTTTCCAACTGTTGCCTGAACAGCTGTCCAATAGACTGCTTACATACCAGTTACTCCCTTTGGAAGCAGAAAACAGCTGACAATTATTGGCAAGAATTAAGAGCTTGAGGTATATAAATCTCTCCTCTTCCTCCTATCTACCTCCTTCCTTAGGGCTGGAAAAAAAATTGCCTAGGAAATTATACAAGCAATTTTCTAAAGCCTAACAATAGTCTTTATTATAATAATTATATCACATACACACAGAGTAGTAATTCTCCACTCAATTTTCCTTTAATGATCATGATGACCTGGAGATAACACTGTAGTCTAGAAGCAAAATGCAAGGTTGGGCAGGCCATACCAATCTGAAAATGCATTAAGTATAAACCCCGTAGCATATTGTGTATCAGTCATCTGATAAGCAATCTAACCAAGTTTGGAAAAGTTCAGCACCAAAAGTTGGACCACCAGGTAACAAATATTCTTGATCATATCAAATTACTAGGTAAATCTATCTATATAGTGTGTAGGAGTTAAAATCAGAACATTTGGTCATCTCTAGATCTCTAACATCCCCCTAACTTGCCAAGATTTTTAAAAGATTACTTAAAACAGTCCATCAAACGTGACAGGCAATTCTTTCAGTACCCTGGGATATTGTTCATGTGAACAGCTAGATGTTCTCTCACATCTCCTCTTTTATCTTAGGTTTTAAATTCCAATTAATTATTTGTGCTCTACTCTTTCTAGTTTAAACATCATTCTTTTTGACAGAGAAAACAACAGAAAAAGGAGTTGAATAGTTCTATCTCCTTTCCATCATTACTATTGTCCTATTTGTGCTGAGCAGCAATTCTTTATCACAGATTCTACAATAGAGGTCACTTCCTACCAATGTTCCCATCATTTCTATTTCAACAAGCCCTACATTACCTTATCTGTCAGGAAATATATATATATATATATTAGTAGTATTTCCCCAGATTTTTTCAGAATGAAATGTTCAGGGATTCTAGTCAAGAATATGGGAGCTGCATTTTTTTTTATAGTAGCAAAGAACTGGAAAAAATACACCATCAATTAGAGGACAGATAAACAAATTGTAGTATTTGATATAATGGAATATTATTGTACTGTTGAAATGATAAATATGGTGAGTAGAGAGAACTTCGGAAGTTTAATTATGAACTGATGAAAATGGAAATTAACAAACTCCAAAAATTACATATACAATGTATGCAATAATGCAAATAAAAAAATCAACAAAATTATGATGGTATACTTAGAGAACCCCAGAGATTCTACCAAAAACTTATTAGAAACAATTTACACCTTCAGCAAAGTTGCAGGATATAAAATAAACCCACATAAGTCGTCAGCATTCTTATATATCACTAACAAAACCCAACAGTTAGAGTTACAAAAAGAAATTCCATTTAAAGTAACTACTGATTGTATAAAATATTTAGGAATCTATCTGCCAAGGGAAAATCAGAAACTTTATGAGCAAAACTACAAAACACTTTCCACACAAATTAAGTCTGATCTAACCAACTGGAAAAATATTAAATGCTCTTGGATTGGGCAAGCAAATATAATAAAGATGACAATACTACCTAAATTTATCTATTTATTTAGCGCTATACCAATCAGACTCCCAAAAAACTACTTTGATGAATTAGAAAAAATAACAACAAAGTTCATATGGAAAAACAAAAGGTCAAGAATTTCAAGGGAATTAATGAAAAAAAATCAAATGAAAGTGGCTTAGCTGTACCAGATATAAAATTATATTATAAAGCAGCAGTTACTAAAACCATCTGGTATTGGCTAAGAAATAGACTAGTTGATCAAAGGAATAGGTTAGGTTCAAAGGACAAAACAGCCAATAACTTTAATAATATAGTGTTTGACAAACCCAAAGACACCAGTTTCTGGGATAAGAATGCATTATTTGACAAAAAGTGCTGGGAAAATTGGAAATCAGTATGGCAGAAACTAGGCATTGACCCACACTTAACACAGTACACCAAGATAAGGTCAAAATGGGATCATGACCTAGGCATAAAGAATGAGATTATAAATAAAATGGAAGAGCATAGGATAGTTTACCTCGCAGACCTGTGGAAGAGGGAGGAATTTATGACCAAAGAAGAACTAGAGATCACTATTGACCACAACATAGAAAATTTTGATTATATCAAATTGAAAAGTTTTTGTACAAACAAAACAAATGCAAACAAGATTAGAAGGGAAACAATAAACTGGGAAAACATTTTTACAATCAAAGGTTCTGATGAAGGCCTCATTTCCAAAACATGTAGAGAATTGACTCTAATCTATAAGAAATCAAACCATTCTCCAATTGATAAATGGTCAAAGGATATGAACAGACAGTTCTCAGACGAAGAAATTGAAACTATTTATAGACATATGAAAATATGCTCCAAATCATTATTAATCAGAGAAATGCAAATTAAAACAACTCTGAGATACCACTACATACCTGTCAGATTGGCTAGAATGACAGGGAAAGATAATGGGGAATGTTGGAGGGGATGTGGGAAAACAGGGACACTGCTACATTGTTGGTGGAATTGTGAACACATCCAGCCATTCTGGAGAGCAATTTGGAACTATGCTCAAAAAGTTATCAAACTGTGCATACCCTTTGATCCAGCAGTGTCTCTACTGGGCTTATACCCCAAAGAGATACTAAAGAAGGGAAAGGGACCTGTATGTGCCAAAATGTTTATGGCAGCCCTGTTTGTAGTGGCTAGAAGCTGGAAAATAAAAGGATGTCCATCAATTGGAGAATGGTTGAGTAAATTGTGGTATATGAATGTTATGGAATATTATTTTTCTGTAAGAAATGATCAGCAGGAGGAATACAGAGAGGACTAGCGAGACTTACATGAACTGATGCTAAGTGAAATGAGCAGAACCAGGAGATCATTATATACCTCAACAATGATACTGTTTGAGGATGTATTCTGATGGAAGTGGATCTCTTCGATAAAGAGAGCTTTAATTGATCAAAGATGGACAGAAGCAGCTACACCCAAAGAAAGAACACTGGGAAATGAATATAAACTGCTTGCATTTTTGTTTTTCTTCCGGGTTATTTATACCTTCTGAATTCAATTCTCCCTGTGCAACAAGAAAACTGTTCGGTTCTGCACACATATATTGTATCTAGGATATACTGTAACCCATTCAACATGTAAAGGACTGCTTGCCATCTGGGGGAAGGGGTGGAGGGAGGGAGGGGAAAAATCGGAACAGAAGTGAATGCAAGGGATAATGCTATAAAAAATTACCCTGTCATGCGTTCTATCAATAAAAAGTTATTTAAAAAAAAAAAAAAGAAAGAAAAAATCAACAAATTAATGAAAATTGGCTGATATGAAATTATAATGATCAAGATTGATCTCCCAAAAGAATTCATGAGAAGGCAGCTGCCCATGATTCCTTGGGAAAGTGGTAATATGGCTATAGAACTCTGCATTTAATATCAGATTTTTTTCAATATGTTGGTTAATTTTGCTGAACTTCAGTTTTTCTTCCTTTTATTTTATTTTAAGTAATAGTTCTCTGGGAATGAGAGGGGAATGGGATGTATTAGAAAACATAGGTTATATAAAAACAAAATATTTCAATAAAAATTTGTTCTTTTAAAAATAAGATATCATCAGCTCTGTCTTCAGTAGAGAGAGCTCCAGGCCATATCTAAATAGTTCATATCTTCCCTTATTACTATACTGTGCCTCTGTGATAGAATAGCAATGGTTAGCTACTAAAGTAGAAACGATGGGAATCTTAGAAAGAAATAAACTTTTATAATAGATGAAAAAACTAAAAATATTTAGGTTCATTTTGTTTATTTTCTCTGCCAATGAAAATGATACCTAAATTTAGAATCAAACAAAAACATATAATAAGAAATCGAAACCCAAGATAAGTAAAATGGAAAAAGAATACTTAGCTACCCTAAATTAGTTCAAATCACCAACACCAGCTGAACCACATCCTGAATCACACAATATTAAATGATATTGTGTATGTGACTGCTAAACTACTGTCAATGATCTTTTTTTAAAAAAAATTATTTTTTAAAAATTTTAATTTATTTTATTTTTTAAATTTATTATTATCAATATTAATTTTTTGATTAATTAATTAAAATATTAAATTTTTAAATTTAAATTTTTTTAATTTTTAAAAATTATTTTTAAAAAAGATTTTTTTTAAATCATGGAGAACAAAGGAGCTGAGGGAATGAGTCATTGTTGTAAAGATTTTCATAAAATGAAGAAAATTGAATTTTCATAAACTAGAAAGCTTTTGATTCTTGGGAAATTATATAATATATTAAAGTATAGATTATAAGTAGTATTAACATTAATACTACTTATAATCTATACTTTAATATATTATATAATATATTAATATTATATATATAATATATAATAATATAATATCATATAAATATTATATATAAGAACCAATATAGGTTCTTACCACTGATCATTTGATCATTCTGGTTATATTTCAGTTTCTTTTCTGATAGGGCTACAAAACTACTAAATCAAAAAAATGTAATGCACAATACTGCTATAATTTTAATATATTTCATAAAGTCTTTCACAATATCTTTATGGATAAGATGAATAGAATGTAATCCAGATGATATTGCAACTACAGGTCCATGATGTTGACATACAGTAAAGTTTTCAGGATCTTGGCAAGACCCTTAATGCTATTTTATTCATTATTCTATTTCATTCATTTTATTAAAGACTTTGACAAAGGCATTATAAGCTGACTGCTTACTAGGTTGTTTATAAATAACACATGAAAACCATGATAATGGTCTGTGTACCATATTTGAATATCTTCCACATGGATATAGGAATAATGGAAAGGATTGCAAAAGAGGAATTATTGAGACAGTGCTAAGATTATTCTGTAGACACCATTGTTTTTCCTCTTTAATTACTAGTTAATCAATAAGCATTCATTAAGTGCCTACTATGTGCCAGGTATTATACTAAGCACTAAGGATACAAAGAAAGGCAAAAGAAAATCCTTCCTTCCCAATCTATTTAACTACAGAGCTTTAAAGAACATATATTATTTGAGCCAACAATTCTGAGACCAGATTTTAGACAAATTTTCCTAAGTACTGGGGAGACAAATAGAAAACTAAGATGACTAGTCATTACTCTTGAGAAATACTATTAAGAGAAAATGAACCCTAAAAACCCATTCAAGGTCAGTCTGGTATTCTCAGACTAAAACTTGGCAGATGCTTCCCCACCCCCACCTTCTACAGTAAATTAAAATGGTTCTTGAAGTAGATAACTTAAATGTTCAATAATGATCTTCTGTACAGACAGTTTATCTCCTTAGAAAAGAAGCAAATGTTTTCAAGGCCAGACAGATTGAAATAGAAAGATATATACAAGAACAAAGAAATATATCCCTACCATAGAGAAGTAGGAAACAATGATATCTATGTATTCTGTAGCTTGAAATGTATGTGCAAATGTGGATGAGACATACGCTGCAAAGCAGTTTATTGAAGCAGGGTTGTGGGGGAGGGCACTTTTCCCTTCTTGCTCATCTTTTTTTTTTTTTTTTTTTTAAACCATTTATACTTGTTGTTAGAAGAGTGATTTTGAGTTGTTGGTGCGGTGATTTTTCACCCATTTTATTTCTCTAGTTCAGAGAGGAGCTTATAGGATACTTTCTCTTCCTACCCTACATCTTCTCTGCCTGCTTCATTGATCCCAACACCACTGAGACTGAGAGGATCAGAAACTCTTGTTTTGGCCAAACCTGGAAGTCCAGTCTGCCCCAACAAGAATAACCTGACAAAACACTGAGGAAAGTCTATTATTACTTCTTCCAAACTTCCTAGAAATATTCTGACTGCAAGCTATAGCTTCCATTCTTGGTTCTAGTATTCTCTCTGTGTAAATCTCTTCTCTTCCTTTTGAACCTTAGTCCTATTTTTCTGTGTATGTCTTCTTTGTCTATGATCTATATGAGTTACTATTAGCTTAATCTCTAAAATGAATAATGAAAATTATTTGATTGAGCAACTTCACACCACACTGTTAACCTCTGTTTACTTCATCTGTAAAATGAAGATAAAAACAACATCTATCTCCCACATATATGTGTGTGTGTACATATATGTGTGTATTTATGTTTTGGAAGGGCTAATATTAGCTATTATACTAATATTATAATTATCACAAAATAGCATTATAATTTAATTAATATTTTATGTATTTACACATTTCAAAACTGTTATAATTAATGTCATTTTTTGAAAAAGATTTGCCTATTTTCTATAAGCTAAAATTTTCCATGATTAATGTATTTTAATTCTATGATTAATAAATTACTCTCTTATTTTCAAATAAAATTTGTTTGTGAATTATGGATAATAATCTACAGATTGTTATCAACTGCTATCAAAACTAAAAAACTCAATTCAGAACTCAAGGAATATGTGTAAATAAAGCATATAAATGACAGGAATCTTATTACTAACATATATGGTTTGCTTATCAAATGTGATGAATGCATGAAACTAATATTTGAGATAAAAATGTGAAGTCTCATATTTGGGCTCCAAAAGTCAACTATATACAAATATAGGATGAGAGAGGCACATAGTCCATGTGTATCTTAGATACAGGTTTTAATAGATTATAAATTCAATATGCGTCAATAACATGAAACATCATTTTCTCGAAATTTTAAAGGTGGGGGCCAGTCATGATCTATAATTTCATCTGTATCAGTAACTCTAGATCTGGAGATTCTTTCCAGCCATTTAGAGGAGTAACTTCTCTATTACAGATAATCTTGGAGTTGCCTGGAGAGTTCAAGTGATTTGCTCTTAGTCAATTGGAAATTATGACAGGGGCTAGAATCAACCCCAAGTTTTTCCTGACTTCAAAGCTAGATCTCTAACACCCCAAATTCATAGTATAGTGAGAGATGTTGTAGTCTTTACCAGGTCAGATATCTGGAGTGTTCTGTTCAGTTCTGAGCACTCCATTTGGGTAAGAATGTTGACACGCTGAAAAGAAATCATCCAGGATGGTGGGAGAACTGAAGACACAGTACTCTATGAGGATATTTAAGCTTCAAAAGGCAGAGTGAAACAGTTCAAAATGTGCTGACTTTGGATTTAGAGGAACTGGATTCATAGCCACGTAGTATCTTATGATCTGGGGCAAGTCACTAAATCTATCTTGTTTCCTCATTTATAATACAAGAAGCTTGGACTCAATAGTGTCTGATCCTAAGACTTTCAAAAGAGATGATCATTCTCCTCAAGTATTTGAAAGGTCATTGTGGCAGAAAGATTAGATTTGTTCTGTGGCATTAGAGGAGGGCAGCAGAGCAACAGACAGAAATTAGAAAAAGGACATTTTGGAACCATATAAGAAAAAAGAGCTTAACAATTTAAACTGTCCAAAAGTGAAACAAACTGCCTTAGGAAGTAATGAGTTTCCCATCAATGAAGATAATGGTCCAGAGACCAGATAACCCCCTATGGTTCAGAGATGTAGTAGAGAGTCTACCATTTCAGATACTGGTTAGACTAGATGGATTAAAGTCTCTTTTCCCTCTGATTTTTATGATTCTAGAAAATGTCATTAGAAAAGGTAAAAAAAAAAAAACTAATCAATTTTTATTTTGCTTTCATCTTTTCCCTCAGAGTGTACTCTTTATACCAAAAAAGATAAATTAGATATAGCTTAAATGACCTTGTACAGTAAGGGGAAATGCCAGCAAGATGACAATCATAAGAAGATAACCTACTTCAGTATTTCAAAAGATATGTGATTTCATCAAAATAGATAATTCTCCCATTCAGAATGCAATCCTTCTATCTGCCTTAACTCTGTCCTCATATCTCTAAGGCATATACAAATATATATACTCCTTAGAATATAGTTTCAGTGAGTTACTATGACAAATAAAAGAAAAATTCATTACTTTTTGCCCATTCATTTAAAAAGTCTCTCTGTGCTTTTCTAGTATGGTCCTCATATAATAATCAATGATGAAAGACTTAATCAAAGACTTTTCAATTTGGTAAGATCTGTCAGAACTTACTTTACACAAAGTTTTAAGAAACTAAGATCAATTTCATGCTTCAATGAGGATTAGAGAGGAATTCGACAAATATTTATTAAGCCCCAAGTTTGTACCATATACTGAGCTAAGCATTGGGGAACCAAAAAGGCATTTACCTAGATACCTAAATGAACTATTTTTTAGGCTTCTGAAAAAAATATGTCAATTTTGACATACATGCCTGAAGAACAGTTCATATGATTTTGAGCTACAAGAGAACTTAAAGGTCATCAGGACTTTTTAACAGTTTTTGGTGGGTCAAAGACCTCTTTGGCAGTATGAGGATTTAAATGTATAAAATAAAATCTATAGGATTACAAAGGAAACAAAAAATATTGAAATAGTTATCAAAATATCTAAAAAAATAAAAAAGGTTAGAAACCCAGGTTAAGAATCCCTGATTTTGTCCAATCTAAGATAAGAATTTATATGAAACCAAGAAGTAACTAAGACTGGGGGAAAACAAATGCATGATTTACTTTTTAAAAAATTTTAATAGAAGTAGATTCCAGTGACTTCCAGTCAAGCTAATTTCCAACAAAAGCAACATTTATTCTTTAGATAGGACTTTAAATTTGCATCATGTAATCACATCCAACTGTCTTTGTCACACTTTTCCTGTTTAGCAGCTTTAAGGATATGACTCACTCATACTCCAAAATGTACAGTAATAAGGAGCAAGCAAGGAAGTATTGAAAGGCTCTATTGACCTCATAGCTCTTCTCATCGTAAGTGAGCAATAAACAATTATTTATCAGAATACATGAATATCCTGACTCTAAAGATTTCCTGAAATGTAAGCAATTAATTAATTTAATGAATTAACCCAACCCCAAGATGTAGTCTCCACATACTTAATCATATATGGGATACTTCTACCATCATAAGGGCATAAATTAGCTTTGTGATCAGAGATTCTCAAAGATGTAAGGAAGATCACCCTGAACTAGGTATCAAGAAGGCTCAGAAGGGACATCTTGTGTATTTAACCAGTATAAGATAAAAAATCCTGAGAGCCAACAAGGGAAGTTGGATGCATTTCTATGGTTGCTCTGGTTCTCTTATAGGAAGCCAAGTCTCTAAGGTACTAAGTGCCTTCAAAGGAAATAACCTTTCATTAAATTGAATCTGGAATTTATTTTAACATTTCTAAGAAAATTACTTAAATCAGCTCTTCTGCATTATGACCATACGTAATAGTATAGATTCAGAATAGCATCACTTGCTTTTAAAACAGCAGAATTACAGAATTGGAAAAGACTTCAGAGTTTGAATCCAACACTTACCCAAATCATAAATCCCAGATTCAGTGTTGTGGACAGGAGGGGAATCTAATTACTTCTATCCCTCTGTAGTAAGGGAAGTATAATGAAACGCTAGAAAGCAAATTGTATATTTACATGTATAAGTGTATGTGTGATTGTGAGTGGATGAGTGGGTGTCTTCAACTCCCCAAATGATGCTTATCTTGTAAACTTTATTTAACTATATTTAAGTAGAATACACTTCTAATGGACCATCCTTCTGTAAGATTCATCCCGCTCTCTGAGTGGTGAATTTCTCTTGTGAACTCCATTTTATGTATAGAGTCCAAAGACAGTCAGTGTCCCTGTCCTCTATTACCTCCATTAATTATCATTTTCCTTTTTTATTTTTTACTTATTTACTAATTTCATGGGTGTGAGACCTCAGAAATTTGCATTTCTTATTATTAGTGATGTGATTTTTTTTTTCTCATGTGGCCTTTAATAGTTTGGATTTTATTATTTATTTGGTCAGTAACTCTTCCCCCATTCACAGGAACACTAAAGTAGTGCTTGTAGAATAGTAAATTATGTAACTATTCTGAAAATAATTTGGAACTATGCCCAAAAAGTCACTAAACTGTGAATATGATTTGACACAGCAGTATCAATACAAGATATATATCCCAAAGATGTAAAAGAGGGAAAGGATTCACGTGTAAAAAAATATATAAAGATGATACAGATATAGACAGCAGCACTTTTTGTTGTAGCAAAGAAGTAAAAACAAAGTAAATACCTATCAATGGAGAACTGACTAAACAAATGATAGTCTATGAATTTAATGGAATATTATTAGACCATAAGGACTGATGAAAGGGATGAAGAGAAATCTCAGAGAACCTATATGAATTGATGTAGAGTAAGCAGAAACAGAAGAATATTTTATAAAATGATCACAACATTATAAGGAAAATAACTTTGAAAGACTTAAGATCTTTGATTAATGCAATGACTAACCATGATTCCAAAGGATTGATAATGAAGCGTGCTTACTACATCTTGGAGAAGTGGTAATGAACTGTTAAGTGCAGAATGAGATCTATCCTTTCTGAAATGACTAATGCAAATTTAATTTGATTATTTGTTACAAGGAGAGAAGAAATTGGTTAAAAAAAAAAAAAAAGGCCCAACAGAGAGTGGAAGTAATGATTCTAATGCCCAAAATAGAAAAGAGAAAATATACAGAAGAGAGAAGAAGGGAATTCAAAAAGGGATACAGACAAATGGGTTCATGTTAGTACTAGTCCATACTAAATTTCATATATATATGGGTTGGGTATGTGTGGGTGTGCATACACTCATATACATACATATATATGTGTGTGTGAATATATATATTTTAAGTCATATATACTAGATTCATATTTTCATATGTAATACTCCTTCTGGTCTTCTTTGGACATGGAAATGTGCATGTTGTTGGTGATTTTCTAGTTCTTAATTCAAAAAATAAAATAAAATCTACCTCTACAGTTTTCAACTATTGATCCTAGTTATGCTCTTTGAAGTCAAAGAGAGTAAGTGTAATCTTGCTCCTACAAATTAATCTTTAAAATACATTTTAAAATAATATCATGTGTTTCTCTTCTCTGCATTGACTGTCTTCTTTTATCAGGCTATAATCCTCACTTCTTTCAACCAGTCTTCATACAACATGGTTTTTATTCAACTCATCATCCTAGGCAAGCTCCCTTATATGTACTCCATCATGTCAATGACATTTCTTCTATATCTAAAGGACAGAAATTGTTTCATTTAACTCACTGTATTTACAGTACTTAGCCTATAGTGGGCACTGAAGTATTTTTTTTTTTAATATTGAATTTTAAGAGTTAACACCTTAAATTGGTTACAATATTCCACATGTAGTCTGATGAGGGAAGAGTATAATGGAACCTATCACCTCTTTCAGGATATGTCATTTGTATTAATTCAGCCTAACTTTTTTTTATTGATTTCAGAATCTCAGAACTTGAAGGGACCCCAGGTCACTCAGACCAAACCATACTAAAATCATAAATACCACATAAAAAGTATCCTCAATACATAGTCATCCAAGAAGGAAAAGAGAAGAGAACAAGCATTTATTAAGTGCCTACTTTGTGCCAGCACAGTACACAGCACACTTTACAAATATTATTTCATTTTACCCTCACAACTACTATGAAATTTAGGTGCTTTTCTCATCCCCATTTTACAGCTGAGAAAACTGAGGCAGATAGTGATCAATGACTTGCCCAGAATCGTATAGCTAGTAAGTATATAAGGCCACAATTAGACTCAAATCTTCCTTATTACAAGCCCAATGTTCTATCCACTGTGCCAACTAGACACAAAGTACTTGTCAGCTCCTGAGACAAGCCATAATATTTTTAGGTAGTTTAATCTGAAGAAGTCTTTTCCTTATAAACAATATAATTAGTCTAGGTACTTCTTCATAGGTCAGCTAGATGACATAATGAGCACTCAGAAAGACTCATCTTCATTTGTTTATGACATTACTAGCTGTGTGACCCTGGCAAGTCACTTAACCCTGTTTGCCTAAATTTCATCATCTATAAAATGAGCTGGAGAAGGAAATGGAAAGTCGTTCCAGTATCTTTGCCTAGAAAATCCTAAATGAAGTCACAAGAGTCAAACACAAGTGAAACAACTGAAAAGCAATATTTCTTCCTAACTGCCATACTTCAGCATAGCTTCAGACAAAGTGGCTTTTAGAAATTAGGGGCATCTAGGCAGCTCAATGGATAGAGCACCAGCCCTGGAGTCAGGAGAACCTGAGTTCAAATCTGGTCTCAGACACTTAACACTTCCTAGCTGGGTGACCCCAATTGTCTTAGCCAAAAAAAAAAAAAAAAAAAGTTGGATAAAGAACTCTAAGGAAAATAGCCCACCCTATTCTTGCAAGTCCTGATGAGTCATCCTAAAGTTTAAATAGCAAGTTTACTATAAGCCCAAGATTGTTCCTTGTTCCAACTAACAAGAGAGCCCATTGTTAAATTTTCAGGATAAGCATTCATAACTGTAATAGATACATTCATCTGTAATAGATGAAAATACTGAGTTTGATGTATTGAGATTGTTTTTTTTTTTAATATAGACTTACAAAAGTATTAATAATGCAGATTCAACATAAAAGTGAATTGCATATTTCCTCCTCCTGGAGAGCCTAGTTATTAAACATTTATCAATACCTCTCCCCTTCCCGAATTATTCTATAAATATTGCTTGGGTTCAACAGGAGTGCAGTAGAAGGCTCAGGAAATAATGTCATCACCAGACTGAAGATTTTCTGAGTGTGAGCTAACAATAGTCACCATCAATGGCATTTATATAGAGCTTTAAGGTTTGCAAAGTGCTTTATATCTATTTTCTCATTTGAGTCTCATAATTCCCCCTTAGGTCCTCTCTCACACTGACATCAGCTTCTCTTCTCACTAAAACCAACTTTCCCTGTTGATTTTAAGAAGAATTGAGTCTAAGTAGAGCTAAGTAAAAATTATCATTTGATTCTATTCTTCCTTTTAGCCTCCTTTCCTTTCATGGACAAACTCCTGGTAGTATTATAAATGGGACCAAATCCTGTCTCTTAATACTGTGTGACACTGAGCAAATTCTTTGACTTCTCTGGACCTCATTTTCCATATCTATAAAATGAGGGGGTCAGACTAGATGACTCCTAAATTACTTCTAGTTCCATATCTATGATCCTCAAGTTATTTATGTATTCCTATGGTATTACCAGAAAATGTCCTTTTGACTGCATCTGATTTCTTGCCTCAATTCTTGAGACAACTGTTCTCAACAATCACCAATAACTTCTTTCCTTTGATCAGCTCCAAGAACCTTTCCTCATTATTCTGGACCCCTCTATTGCCCCAGTTTACTAATGTAAACAACTGGCAAATGGCATATAAAAACTCGTCAGCAGTCAAAGCAAACCAAAAAGGAATACAGTCATAAAATCCACACCTGAAAATAACAATTCTATAGGGAACCAGATTGAATCTTTATAATTTAAAAGAATATAGGAAGTCAGGAAGATTTTGAGGGGAGAGGAAGAGTAATCACCATTTAGTGAAATTAGGAAAGATTTTATACAAATGGGATTGGACTGTATTTTAGATAAAGGATGAAAGGTACTTGGTAAAGTTACATTGATAAGAGTTGAGAAAAGGTATTTGAAGTGATGGAGCAACGAGGTAATACAGTGAAGTCAAGGAAGACTCATTTTTCTGAATCTAACTCTGGTCTCAGACACTTGCTGGCCATGTGACCCTAGGCAAATGTTAGTCTTTTTTGCCTTAATTCTTCATCTGTAAAATAAGCTAGAAAAGGAAATGGCAAACCATTCCAGTAGTCAAATTTTGTTGTCAAAATTTTTGTCAACAAATTTGTCAAAAATTATCTAAATTTTTGTCAAAATTTTTGTCAAAAATTGTCTAATTTTTTCGCCAAAAACATTTTTGTCAAATTTTGTTAAAAAAATTTTGTCAAAAAAACTCCTCAAAGTGTAATGTAGAAAAATCTCCTAATTGAATGTAAGATTTTAATAAAAAAGAATGGAGGAATGAAGACATATTAAATAAGCTATCTCCACTTTTTTTGTTCATGTACAACTATCAGCTCTCTCTCTCTCTCCCCCCCCCCCCGTCTCTCTCTCTTCCCCATTCCTTCCTCCCCCATCTCTATCTCTCTGTCTCTATCTCTTTCTTTCTTCCCCCTTTTTCCCTCCCTCTCTCTATATATATGTATATGTATATACATATATATTTTATGAATGTGTATGATAAGCTCAAGTTATTTTAATATTGATTTTAAAGATGTGTTATTAAGAATTTGTTATTACTTACTAAATATGCATACTTACTAAGATATGATACTCATTTTTACCCCAATCAAAAAGGTTTTTTTGAAATTCAGCTTGACTTCTCCTAACAGTTTTTTTTTTACTTTCCCCAATCTCATCAGTTATTCTTGAAAATTAATTCAAAGACATTATATATATATATATATATACATATATATATATATTTTTACAAATGGGTTAAAAAACATACTATAATTCTTCACCTGGAAGATTTTTAATAGATTAGAAAAATCCATATCCATCTTTTTAAAGTGAATAGATATCTGTTTTTATAATCTACACATTTACATTCTTTTGTCTATAAAATCTCGTTAGAGTGGAAACATTTTCAAACATCCTTTTAAAAAATTCTCATTACTCATACACTATCTTTTTTCAATAACCAAGAATTAACATATAAATATGTAACACCAAAACAGAGAACCAAAAGTTCATTCCTTGATGATTGAATATGAACAATTCTCAAAATAATTTCAAACTATTAGCAACCATGTGAAATATCTGTATATAATGTTACCAAGCTTAACTGAAAAGAAAAGATGTTAGAATGCAGTTCCTTTTCTTATTTACAGATAGAATGACTATGGATGTAGAACACTGTTTTTTTTTCTTTTAAAAAAATCTTTGTTATAAGAGATAATGAGTGAAGTAAAAAAGAAGGGATACATTAAAAAAATGAAAATATTTGGAATTTTGCTTAATTCAGGTCAGCATCTTGATAGCTTAGGTTGAATAGTAGAATGAAAATGGACACAGATTATTCAACAGTCAACAAAAAGATATTTCCTTAGCCATAACAGAGGAAGAATATTCAATAAGATATGCATCAAGGACACTGATGTAATTCAGCTAAGTAAAGTTGTCCTGCCTCTGAGTTGCTCATGATGGTCAGTCAACAAAGGAGGAGAGAGGTTTTTCTCTCAGCTGTTTTGTATTCACTCAGAAAGTGGTGCCCTGAATGTCTTGTCTCCTAAACTAATAAAATCTCAAAGATAATCTCAATACCTTAAAGGGAAAATTAGCCTAACTTGTAAAGTGGCAGGAGGTTGGATATTGCTCCCTCCAAAAAAAGATGATTTAAAAAATCAGAAAATGTTAATAAAAAATGTTAATGTCACCTTTACCTGGAAGGGATAGAGGTGTGTGTGTGTGTGTGTGTGTGTGTGTGTGTGTGTGTGTGGTTTTAGATATATGCTTCTCTACTAATAGTCATATCACAGAAAAGATCAGCAAAATTTAAGACACTTAGATGCTAGTAAAAAAAATGCATAATATATTTATGTTTCACAACTTTTTTGAGAATTCTTTCCAGAGGATAATCACCTAACCTCTTTTTATGAAGAAAATATTGGCATACAAAATATTTTGGAAAGGTAGGTGAAACAACTGGAGTGCTAGGCCTGAAGTCAAGGAGTTCAAATCTGGCCTCAGACATTTACTAACTGTGTCACTTAACCATGTTAGCCTGTTTTCTCATGTGCAAAGTGGGGATAATAGCATCAACTATCACAATTGTCTTGAGGATCAAATGAGAGAAAAACTGTAAAGCACCCAGCAGAATTCCTCTCACACAGTAAGCACTATATAAATATATCCTCTAACCCAGCAATATCACTGCTAGGTCTGTTTCCCAAAGAGATGAAAAGAAAAAAAGGAAAAGAACTTATAGGTACTTCTAGGAATAAAGTATTATTAGTACTATTATTAGTATTCTGAAAAATATTAGTAGCAGCACTTTTGGAAACTGAGGAGACACCTATCAACTGATGACTAAATAAGTTGTGGTATATGATTGTGATATAATTCTATTGTGCTATAAGAAATGATGGACAGTATGCTTTCAGAAAAACCTGGAAAGATTTACATGAACTGATATAAAGTAAATTGAGCAGAACCAGAACAATATATACAGTATATACAGAAATATCATACAATGATACTCTATGAACAACTCAAATTATTATTAGCAATACAATGATCCAAGACAATTCTAAAGGACTTATAATGAAAAATGCTATTCACCTTCAGAGAAAGAACTGATAGAGACTGAATGTATATTTAAGCATACTGTTTTTATTTTATTAATTATTTATTAATTATACAAACAAAAAAGGGCTACTATTCTTCTACTAGTTTATGATTAGTAAGGGAATGTCCTATTTAAAGTAGAAACATTGGGAAGTAGAGAGAAAGGACCATTCCCCAGTGGTAGAGAATAACTGTTCAGTAGATAGAATAATGATAATTAATGACAGAAAAAGACTATTCCACTCCTCTTTGTTTTCTGTGCAAGAAGAACCAGGAAAACAAAGTACAAAATGACTACAACAATGTTAACAGAAAAACCACAACCACAAAACAGTCAAAAATAAATGTTGCAAAATTACAAAGAATAGGCTGGATAGCCTCAAAGAAGAGAGTAGAGAAAACATCTAATCTTCCAGAGGTGGAAGTAAATGGGTATAAAATGTTGTGTACAATATTAGTTTTTTTTTCAATGTGTTCATTGCTTTTGCTTCCCCCTTCCCTTCCTCTAGTTAAAAAGTCTTTGTTATAAAAATTGGTTTTCTGAGATAGGGGATGGGGGACAGATAAAGAAGGAATTGTAGGCAATGTAAAAACACAAGACATAAATAAAAATCTATTTTTTAAAGCACCTTCTATTTGTCAACACCATAGTAAGGGGTTGGAGATAAAAAGACAGAAATGGCATAATCCTTAACTTCTAGGAACTTTATATCTATATATAACATATGGTAATTTTGAGAGTGAGAGAACTAGACGCTGATGATTAGAGAGAGACCAGGAAAGATTTCATATAGAGCAGGGCTCCTTAAACTTTTTCACTTGCAATCGCATTTTACCATAGAAATGTTTGTGTGACCTCAGGTATAAAAGTATATAAAATAGGTATATAAATCAAACATTTACTGATATTAAATTACAAAAAATTAATTTTAAAACAATCATTTGATATGCATATAATTTTGCCATTTATTAAAGACAAAAGCAAATCCATCTAGATAAGTTTTTTATTTCTACGTAAAGCATTAAATCTTGGTGAAATATTTGAAACTGCAGGATATAGAGCATTCAGAAACCTTTTACAATTGCCAGATTTTTCATGATCCCAACATTCAGTTACACAACCCCATATGGGGTCACAACCCACAGTTTAAGGAGCTTTGATATAGAAGATGGGGCTTGGACTGAGTATTGAAGGAAATAATATTTTAAAAGGCAGAGGCAAGTAAAGAGTACATTCCAGGCATGGGCAACAGAAAATTGAAAGATGTGGAGATAGAAGTGGAGAGAAAGCAAAAAGTCAATTTAACTGTATAGAAATCTGAGAATGGGAGAAAAATATAAGGCCATGACATTTTTGCTTCCCAAGGACTTATTCAGCATCCTCCCAATCCTTCATGTAACCTGAACTTTATCTCAGGGATACTAGGCTGTGATAAGTGAGTTTTCATTCTATCTTGCCCTGATTCAAGCTTCTCCCTTCTGGGCCATTTTCAAACCAAGCTGCAGTGCACATATTCCCACGACTATCTTTTGTGTCCTCTTCTTCTATTAGTAAGCTCTTGAAGGCAAGGATTGTTTTGCTTGCTTTTGTATCCCTGGAACTGCAACTGGCACAGAGTAAGAACTTGGCAAATGCATATTCATTCACTCACAAATACCTTGGAGCCAGGTTGGGAATACATTTGAATGCCAAGTAAAGGAGTTTGTATTTCATTCTAGCGGTAATAAGGAGCTACTGGAGTTTGATAAAATGAAATGATCAGATCTGAATTTTAGGAAATCACTTTGACATGTGGATGCTGAAGTGGAGAGGGGAAAGACTTGAGTCAGGGAGAACATTTAGAAGGTTAATGAAGTAGTCCAGGTGAGAGGGGCTGAGGGCCTGAATTAGGGGGATGGCTATATAAGTCAAGAAATATGAGATGTTGTGATGGTAGAAATAATACAATCTGGCAACTGAATGAAGGGAGGGGACTGTGAGGAGTCAAGGAAGAGACCAACTCTGCAAACTTAGAACTTTGAAGAAGAATAATTCCTTTGATAGAATTGAGAAATTCAGAAAAGAGGTAGGTTTAGAAAGAAAAAATAATGAGATTGTGATCAAGTTTTGGCACCTAGACGCTTGCCTGTCCTGAATGACCCGTTCTAGCCAAGGGAAATAGAAAGAAAGGTGGGAAAGGAAATCTTACTCACCAGCCACTTCCTTAGAGCTCAAGACCAGTCTAATAGTTTAACCTTTAGGTGATCTTGAGGACAAGATAAGGCTATGCTAGGAAGTGAAGGGGGAGTTTTCTCAATGGTACCTATAGGTTGCTGATGTCTACAGTAAATCAAAAGTTAAATTATAAGCAGGGACAGGATAGAATGAAGTAATGTTGGGGTACAGATAAAGCTGTCCTTGAAATAAGTTGTACAGATGGCTGTAGGAAGGAAGGTGGGATGCAATCCACTTTTCCACCCTCTAATTGATACATACATACTAGGGTTCTTGCAGGGCCCCTTATAAGTATATATGGCCACCACTTTGGAAAGATGGCAAAGAAGAAGCAGTAAGAATAGAGAGAAGGCAATAGATGGAAGAAATACTTCAGATGTAAATTAATGGGACAAGAGAAGAAAAGAATAATCAAAGATAATATCAATTTGTAAACAAAGAACATAATTAGAAGAGCAAACAAAGCAAGTGACCAAGGAGATAAAGCATCACAAGATTGTATATTTTAGAAACCTCAACAAGAAACAAAGCAAAGCAAAACTAGGGAGCTTAGCCTGGAGAAGATTTAGAGAAGAATATAATAACCATCTTGAAGTACCTGAAGGATATCATATAGAAGAGGGATGAACCTTGTTCTGCTCTGCTCTGGAAAGGCAGAATTAAGAGCAATTACTTTCTTAGCTGTCCTGTCATGCTCCTGAGTCATCTTGACATTGCAATTAGTAAAAACTTTGCCTACATTTTTTCACATGAATTTCTCTCCAGCTATAGCTATATCTCCTACACCCATTATTCTTCAGGTGAATTTTTTAATTCAAGAAAAATTCACATTTATAATTAATAAATTCCATGTGGTTAGCTTCAGCTTACAGTTCTAACCTGCTGAGATTTTTTAATCTCAAATCTGTTATGCAATGTATTAACTATCCATCTCATCTTCTGCTTCAAATTTCATATAAATGTCATACCTTTATGCAGATTATTAATAAAAATAGTGAAGAAAATAGAGTTGAGAACAGAGCCCCTTGACTACAGTCCTATTTTTCATTCCATTAATGATCACAATTTGGGGCCAGTGAGTTAAGTTGATGAAATGCCATTTAGCTGCCTATTTTCTACTTCATTATTCTCCATTTTGTCCACCATAAATGACTCATTTCTTTAATATCTTCCCTAAATTCCTTTCTTTCTTCTCCTTTCGTGCCCTTTTTAAAAGACTAGCAATCCCTATCTCACAAGGGTTTCACTACAGGGACTATTTATGGGCTTAGCTCTGCATGCTGTTTCTGACCCAGGCTGAACCACCTAACCCTAGGCAACTTGGTAGTCTCTCATTTCTAAAGCCTCACCATATTAGTTTTAGAATTAGTGCAGATAGCTAATTGGCTTAGCTTATCTCAAACCTCCTGAATTCATGAGCTCTACCCACCCTAACCTCTCTGATAGTAGGAATTACTAGGTAGAAGGCATGTACCACCATGCTAGACCTGAATCAATTTCTTGCCACAGTCACAAATTGAAAGAATTATCACTATCATCTTCATTATCAAGGCAGAAAAGAGGGAGTTAACAATCTTTCATTCTTCTTAATAATCTCATCAGCTCCTATGGGAGCTAATCTTAATGCAGATAAATCTATCATAGAGTTTTCTTGACAAAGATACAGGGTGGTTTGCCATTTCCTTCTCCAGTGGAGAAAGAAGTTAAGAGTCTTGCCTGAGGTTACACAACTAGTGTCGGAGACCAGATTTTAACTCAAGTCTTCCTGACTCCAATGTTCTATCCATTGAGCCACCTAGCTGCCTGTATAGTTGGATAATCTGGGTTCAAATTCTAACTCTAATACTTAATTATGTGGCCTCAATTGCTATATCTTAAACATCTTAAATATATACGTGTATATATTTATGTATATGTATATACACACATATATGAGAGGGTCTAAGATCTAAATTATCCATCAATCTTCTAGTAAATGATGGGCAATCATCATCTTTCTTACTTAGTAGATGTCAATCATGATTCTAAAGAATCACATCTTAATCTCCTCCTCCCCTTGTAAATAATTTTGTGATCAGCAACATCATCCTTGGTAAAAGTGATATTCCATATCTTCTTGTTTTTCATCTTGTTTCATTCTCCCTGCTGATTCAATGGCAGAATATGCTTTGAAGGTTAATTACCTCAATGGACCAGACTGGAAATCTGACCTAAAACACTTTCATAAAGAGCATGCTGAGAACCTCATTTACCTAAGGGGATTTATCCAACTAGGCAGCTTATGAGTGTTTCTGGTACAATAATAAATGAGTACATCTTACACAAGTCTCATAAGTCAGCATGTTATCAAATAAAACTTTCAACACAGAACTAAGAAAAATGAGTAATAAGCTGCTTTTTTCTTTCTTTTCTTTTTCTTTTTCTTTTTTTTTTTTTTTTTACTGCTGCTTCCAATTCTCAGAGGTTTCTAATAACTAACTTGAGATGATTTTCTAATCCAATCCACTGAGACACAGTAAGCATTTATTAAATACCTATAATGTAAGAAACACAAAGACAAAACCAACAGTCCTGAATATCAAGGGGTTGGGGGTAGGGAAGAGAGAGGTACATTAACAGATAAGTGCCTGTGTGATCATTTTAAAAGAGTGGAGAAAGCCTTTGAAGAACTAGTAGAAAAGGGATTCCAACAGTTGATGGTACAAGAACTGAGAATTTATCTTCAATTTTACTCTTAAAAAATATCATACCTTTAAAAATTTTAAGATTAGCAATTTTGAATGAACTCCCTCAAGGAACTTAGGTGATTTTGTTCAACAATTCTTGTCAAACTTCCCACAAATGCAAATCTGAACATGAAATGTGAAAAAGCATTAACTTTATGAAAAATTATAAAGTTTTAAGTAACCGAAAATAGACAAGTATGTGGAAGCGAATTTATCACCAGTTTGGTAATGTGTTATGCTCTGAAAGCTGTAATAAAGCATTATTACTTCCAACACTGTCACAGGAACATTTATGTTCAAAGAAAACAACTTCAAAATCAAAAGAATTAGAACCACAAGCCTTTATCCCTCCTACATAGAACATCACAGATTAAAGATGTCTAGAAAATGACTAACATTCTAACACAAATCTTCAAAATGTTCATTTCCCCTGTACACAAAGCACTACCTATGTACTAATAAAACTATCATAATTAAAATCAAAGACATACTAAACTGACATTTCCATTTCAGAAGTTTTCATTACAATATCCTTCATAACCATTCTCTTTATTGGTTTCCCAAACTCCTCCCTGCATTGAAACCAAGGATTCTGCCTCTTTTTTGATGAACTTATCTAGTTATTTACCCTTCCATAAGTAATATGCAATGATCTCTAATTTCTGTCTCCACATAGAATGATAGATCCTCTCTTTCCCCAGAGCCATACTACTGTTTTTTCAACTCTCCCAATGGCCTCTCAAATTAAGCTTAGCCAAAATTGAAAAAAATAAAAAATAAAAAAACCTTACCCCTTCTCTAGAATTAGTCTTAGACCAAAAAGGAATATTTTGAGTTACCTAGTTCAATTCTTCTCACTTTACAGCTGAGGAAACAGATGCAGAGAGCTTAAGTGATTTGGAGAAGTAACAAGAAGTAGGAGAAGCAGGATTCAAATTGGTATGAGTGACATTATCTGACATCCACTATGCTTTATTCTGTTGATTCAATTTTAGCCATCTCAAACACATATTGTTCCACTTTCATTACAACTATCTTCATTCACATTTTTCATCTCTTCTCACAGAGATAATTATCACAGCTTTGGAATTGGCCTTCCTGCTTCTGATCTGTCCCCTTGCAAAATCATCTACTGCATCCCTGCACTGCTAATCATCCAAATCTCCCAATTTGCCGTCATTGCTCCTCAAAAACTTTCAGTGGGTCCCTATGGCCTACTAAGCATAAATAACTGATCTTAGCATTCTACCTTTTTAGCCTTATCTCATAATTCTTTAATAAACTACATTCTAGTCAAATTGGAACTACTTTCTTCCCTATGTTCTTCTTGACTCTTCTCTTATCTATCTTTTATCCCATGCCTGAAATGGACCTTTGCACCACACTTAACTAAGCCTATTGAAATCACTCCTTTTTTGTTGAAGGTCCATAACAAATACTACCTTCCTCCTGCCCCTAGACTCTCAAATTTCTCTCTCCTTCATCTATTTCTTAAAATATTTTGGCTAGATTTCTTCTTTACATTTATCACACTCCCTTAAATTAGTTGTGTTTCACATGTACTATTATAAGTTCTCTGAACTGTGTCATATCCATGATATTCTCAATTCCTTGAATACAGTACCTTTCATATAATAGACACTTAACATTTAATCCAAAATTGTTCAAAATTGATCTAAAAATATTTTAACAAGAAAATTCACATTAATAATGGGGTGTGTGTGTGTTGATGTATATGTATGTATATAGATAGAATGATTGATAGATCGATTTAACTATTATAAAGTGCTTTACAATTATCTCATTTGATCCTCACAACAACCCTGGGAGGTAGGTGCTATTATTAATCCCCATCTTATAGTTCAGGTCACTGAAGCGGATAGAGGTCAAGGGGCTTGCCCTGGATCACACAGCTAGTATCTGTCTGAAATAAGATTTGAACCCATTCTTCATGTCTCCAGGCTCAGTATTCTATTCACTGTACTACATAGCTGTCTAATAATCACTCAGCTATCTATATATGTTGGGCACTGTGCTAGACCCTGAGCATATAAAGGCATCAATAAAACAGTTCCTGTTCCTAATGTGCTCACAGTCTGATGAAGAAATAGCAGGTATATAAATAGCTATATACAGATCATATATGCAAGGCAACCTTGGAGGTAAAGGTACTAATAGTTGGGGCCCCAGGAAATGTTTCCTACACAAGGTACATTTGAGTTGTTTTAATGGAAACCAGGGATTCCAAGAAGTTAAGAAAGAAGTATATTTCAGATAAGGGAGATATGATAGAAAAGGCATGTAGAAGAGAAATAGAATTTCATGCATGAGAAGCAAGAACACCAGTTTGTTTGGACCAAAGAGCATGTAGAGGGGAATAATATGAATAAGGGTGGAAAAGTAGGTTGTAAAAAGCTTTAAATGTCAAGCAGAGGAGTTTGTGCTTGATACCAGGGGTAACAGGAAGTCCATTGGATTTTATGAAGTATGTGTGTTGGGAGAGGCTTAAAACAGAATTAAATAGGAGACTTTCAGTAGTCCAGGCAAGAGATGATCTGAGTCTTAACTAAAACAGTGGTGATATGAAGAGAAAAAAGGACACATGGGAAAGGTATTATGGAAATAGAAATGATAAGATCTAGAAATCTGGAAATAAGATCTGAATATCTTGGAGGAATTAAAGAGTGAAAAATGACACCAAAATGGCAAACATGGTTAACTAGTGGTATCCTTGACAGTGACAAGAGATGCTCAGAAGAAGGATGGGTTTAGAGAGAAAGATAAGAATTGTTTCATGCATGCAAGTCAGGAGCTAGCAAATGTTTTAAAAAGCTGTTGATAGCTACCTGAAAATCTCCAAAAATCTTTTAGAATTTTGAATATAGTTATGAAAGGGAAAATAGTAGTCTCAATGGTTTGCATTAATATTTTATTTCACATTTCACAGTACATAGAAGCAGCATGATCTATGATAGATAAAGTAATGGACTTGGAGTCAGGAATTCCTTGGTTCAAACTTCATGGTTTTATAACTATGGGCAGCTTACTTAACTTCTTTGGGGTTCATGCTATTCTCCACAGTCTGGGATTTCTCAAAATTACAGACAGGTTATAATCTGTCTAGTACTATAAAAAGGACAGAGTTTTCCTATATTCAGCTCATATTACTACCCCCATTTTACAGATAAGAAAACTGAAGCTGATATAAAGTAATTTGCATATAGTCATACAATTAATAAGAGATACATTTAGCACTTAAAATCCAGAAATTCTGGAGCAGCTAGGTGGCACAGTGGATAGAGCACCAGCCCTGAAGTCAGGAAGACCTGAGTTCAAATCTGACCTCAAGATACTTAACACTTCCTAGCTTTGTGACCCTGGGCAAGTCACTTAATCCCAATTGCCTCAGCAAAAAATAAATAAAAACAGAAATTCTGGGTCCAATACTCAGAATCTTTGTACAATACCATGCTGCTTCTCAAAGTAATGTATTTGAAAACATGAGGAATTTTAGTAAATCTGCACCTTTGTTGTTCAATCATTTTTCAATCATGTTCATGACCTCTTTGGAGTTTTCTTGGCAAAGTTACTGGAGTGGTTTGCTATTTCCTTCTCTAATTCATTTTACAGATGAGGAAGCTGAGGGAAACAGGGTTGCATGTTTTGCCTAGGGTCACACCAGCCAAATTTGAACTCAGGATAATTGGTTTTCCTGACTTTACACCTGGAATTCTATTCACTGCTCACCTAGCTGCCTTGAGTCCATACCAAAAGTCAATCAATATATTTATGTGTATATGTGCACAGTAGACAGGTCAGCACTGGAATAAGGAACTGTCAGTTCCAATCCTTCCTCTGATATACTAGCTATGTGATCCCAGACAAGTCACTTAAATGTTTAGTCTCCTAAAGTAATTTTCTTAAATTATAAAATAGGAGTCATCAATCTGCCCTTATAGAATTTCACAGTGAAATCACAGGCCTACTCAACACATTTACCAAAAAATACAGACATTTATATATAGAAAGACATACATAGTAGATTCTGATGGATGAGTAAGCATATGCCTGTGTAGAGAAACCCCTCATTAATAACTTAGGCACTCTAATTCTTCCTTCATTTTTAGGTATAAAAAAACTAAACAAGTAGGGATTGTGGTAGGTCAATGTACCTTTCAGTTTAATACCTTTTAGATATATTGCTCACCTAATTTGAGCACTTTGATTCTTCCTTCATTTTTAGTACAAAAATAACTAAACAAGTGGGAACTATGGCACATAGGTGAATGTACCTGTCAATTTAATGCCTCTGATGTGTTCTGCTTCTCTAAGTTTTAGGAGGAATCAAAGTGAATTTACATGTTTGCCCAAGGAAGGCAATGATCCAAAGGAACAGGTCTCAAAACTACTTCCTGGTTTGTTGTTGTTGTTGTTGTTGTTGTTACACTTAAGTAAGGAATTCATAACTCATCTTTCTTATATCACCAAAATGGGGCAGATTGACAATTGTTTATATTCTTACTACAAAAGAGATCTTCCTGAGTTATTTCCTAGCCTTGCAGGAAAAAAAAAATGTTTCATATATAGCCTACTTTTGTGGAGTGTGATAATCAGGCTTACTCAGAATGTTTTAACGAGCTTCAAGAAGGAAGATCTATTTTTTCTTTTTTTGTTGTTTTAATTTTTTTTTATTTTCCCCAGTTACATGCAAAACATATTTTTACATTTGTTTTTACAATTTTGAATTCCAGATTCTCCCCCTTCTTCCTCACACCACCCTCTGCCTTGAAAAGGCCCATGTGTACAAAACATTTCTATAAAAGTCATATTATGGAAAAGAACAGATTCCCGTCTCTCTCCCCCCCGCAAAAAAAAACACTCAAGAAAAAAAAGTTTTTTTTTTAAAAGTATGTTTCAGTCTGGGTCAGACACAATCAGTTCTTTCTGTAGGTAAGGATAGTATTTTTCATCATAAGAAGGAAAATATCTATCAATCACAGAACCTTTCTATACTTAAATGACCACTTATACCTCTCAACTCCCTTCTCCCTTAACTAATTTATTCAAGGAAAATTTTATAAGTAGGGAATTACCTACATGGTATATGTGATCAGCACTGTATATGGTCCCCAACCCAAAAATATCTCCTCTACTATCTACTAATAATGATATTTGAAACTGCATCAATAGTGATTCCTTTCCTCAAGCCTGAGAAGCTTTTTGGGCTTGAAAAGCCATTAATTCAAATACACTTTGAAGGAGTAGTTACTAGCTAACACTTCAGCAGGACTTGGAGTGAAACATAATGGAAAGAACACTGAGAATCCATATACCTGGATTCTAGTTTCAATTCTACCAGTAATGCAACTTTGAGCAGTCGCTTAAGTCTCTATTACACTGTTTACAAATCTAGAAAATGATTTTTTTAGATACGATTTAATTTTCTTTGTAGTTCTTTCTATCTCTGACATTTTATTCTATGTCACTAGATTAAAAATAAGACTCTGTAGAATGGTCTATAGAAGTGGTGTCAAACTCAATAGATATAGTTACTAAGCCATACAAGGCTTCCTGCTGTCTACATATTGACTTGAAAACATCTATGTTTAATTGTATTTTTAGTTCTATTAAATGTTTTCCAATGACATTTTAATCTGGTTCAGCAGCACAGCAAATGGCATGTCTGACACCTCTGTTCTACAGCATGGCACCTCAGGCCAAGGCCAGCAAACCCAAAGATGGGAGACAACCTATAAAAGAGCAGGAAAGAAAATCAAGCTAACTACCTACTTCAGAATTTGCTAAGTGCCTGTATTAACCTCATTCCAGTTCATCAATCAGCTGCCACAGCATGATCCTATAAGGGCTTCTGAGCATCAGAGGATTGATTAATGAGGTACAAATGAATTTGTATGAAAACCCCTAAAAGGAAAGTATGTACATAGCATTGATTTTTAAGCCCAGTTTTCCAATGTCTTACCTCAAGGGCTGTTAACAAGAGTTCTCAAGCAAAATTAGTTTAAATTCACATTAATTTTAAAAGGACTAACAATAGTTTCTTTGGGAACATGTACAAGTACATACATGTAAAATGAATTAAAAAGCAGCACTTATTAAGCCAAATACTATTGAAAAAAATAGAATACTAGAAGCGACTCTGATGGTGAGATAAAAAAGATTCATTTTGCTAAGGATAATAAAACTGTGATATAAACCCAAAAGGGAGACATGTAGCCTAACCCGAAAAGGTAGAAAACAGAATATGTGGCATTCAAAGACATGCCTGAGTTTGAATGTCAGTTTTGCCACTTAAACTACCTAAATGACCTTAAACAAATGATAATCTTTTTGTTTCTTCATCGTTAAAGAGAGTAGAATAAACTGATTAAAGGCCTTTCCATAACCTATATTTAATTTTATACCTACTAGAATATTTCTGTTGTTAAAATTAGTTGGGAGAAGCTTAGCCCTATGAAGGGGCCTTAGTTCCATCTAAATTTTGAGTGCCTACCATCTGATGAAGAGGACAACTAATTTTCCATGGCACTTTCAAATTATCGTGTTTTTATCATAATGTGATATAGCTGAATGGATTTGAAACCATATATTAGTAATTAATGTATCAATGTCAATCTGGAGAAAATTTTCTGGTAGAATGTTTCCTTGCCCCCACTTTACATAACATTTTTATTGATAATTTAGATTAGGAGTTGGAATATTTTTTTCTGCCAAGGGCCATTTGGATGTTTATAACATCATTCATTGGCCATACATGAATGATACTTAATACATACATAATCCATACTTAAAAACTCAACCAGTAGGAAGTTGTTGTACCTGATGAGGTGTTTTAGACCAAGAGAAATTAAAGAATTGATCCCTGAGGCAAGAAGCAGAAGGCTCTGATAGAGATCAGTTTAGATCCAGAGTCCTATCCTTTAGGAAGATGAAATCCAAATTACGTCAAACTCCTGAGATTTACCATATACATATATATGTATATACATATTTCCTACAAAATCTACTTGTGAGCCATTCCATGGTGGCTACCCTGTGGGTCAGTCCACCACAGCATTCTGCCTTGTAGTGTCTTTCTCCTTATCTCTCCTCCTCCATGCCAAGTGGAAATCTCCATTGTGCTTCCCAAACCCACTTTTTCTTACATTAAACTGTTTTAGGGTGCTAATTTCCTTTCAGGATTTAGCCAACTAGCTAAGGGCATACCCCAACTTCACAAGGTGCTCCCTTTCTCCTTGATAATTGAGAGTTCCACTGAGGAATTTGTCTTTTATGTGCTCTATTTCACATTTGCCATTCCTGGTATCTATTGTATCTATTCATTTTGTCTAACTCTTTCCCCTAAATAAATCTACTTTTGCTGAAGAGAATGGTCATTGTGAATTCTTCTTATGACCAACCCCCAATTTTTTGTGCTTGCCATCATTTGGAGCCATAACTCCACATCATAGATCATATCACTACTTAGCTTTCAGCTCATTATCACCTACTGTTGCCTTGGCAGAACCAAACCAAATGATTTTGAGGTTCTTATAAACCCATGGACCAGATGTTCCCCATTTCCGACTTAAATGAAGAAATGGCCTGGTTAGCAATTTTCAAATGCTGAAGATGAATATACTGGATGGACAAGGAAGGAACAAATAATTTCTATAGTTTAGAATAGTGAATTAAACTTAGTAAGATGCAATTGCTATAGAGAAAAATGTAATGTTCTACATTTAAAAAAAAATAAAGCTTCCCATCTCTAAGCTACCAGTATTTTCTTATAGCTGATTTTAGTAACTTTTTTTTTTAGTAGACCTTTCTTTAAAGATTCAATAGTGTGACCTGGCAGCCCAAAATTCAATTTTAGACCGCACTAATATCAATTTTCTTTTAATTTTTTTTACTTCACTGGTAGGTAATGCTCTCTAGATAAGAAACTCCCCCTAGCAACGCAGATGAACAACTATTCTGTAACTTAACCTCTTATACCTGAAGTTTAGAGATTAAGCAGCTTTTTCAGGATCATACACTTAATAATGAAAGAGGGAACATTTGAACCTAGATCTTCTTGAATCCAAGAGCAGGCCTCTATCTATTCTGTCATCCTGCCTTTTCCTTTAGAAGGGATATGTTCAAGCACAACAAAGTGACTGTACTTGTCTCTGTCTTCACATCTAGAGCCCTGTGCTCAATTTTTATTTTAAGAAGGAAATTGATAGCTAAAGTTTAGAGGATATCCCAAATATTACAAAGAGTAGACAACTGCATTTAAGGATTTGCTGAAAGAACTAGGTATGCAATTTAGGCTTGTGAGGTGATTTAGAAGATATAATTGTCTTTTTTGAAGGGCTGGCTAGACCTGTTTCTTCTTGACCCCATAGAATAGAATTTGGTGAAATAGCTAGAAATTGCAGAGGTAGATGTAATTTAACATAAGGAAAAAAAATTTTTTTAACAATTCTAATTGTCTATAAGCAGTATGAGCTAACTCCTTCCATTAAACCACAAAGTGTCTTTTTTACTTATCAGTCATAGGTTACTTTTTTTTTCTCACATATTATAGATTCAGAAAGATTTTTGAACAAGAGGAGCTTCCAAATACAAAATGACTATCTTTGCCACTACTGAACTGTTGTTCTAAGGACTATGCTTATGGTACAAATAATAACTGCTTTCTTTTACATGTTGAAGGCCATTATTTGTCAGGCTTCCATGTCTGCCCTGGTGCCTTTTACAACTCCTGGTCAGTCTATTTCTATTTGGTATTGTGATAGGAATATCTTTACATTTGTTACTACAAAAATATATCCTTAAGTTTCTTTCCATCAAGGTCATCTTTGGCTTATCATCCAGAAAATTCAAAATTCTGCATGGTATTTCTCTCCACTATGTGTCCAGCATCATGTAACAGATCTGCAGCCACATTTTGATTATAATTCGCTCAGCTCTTTGGCTCCATAAAGGAGCCTAGCATTTTTTTTTTCCAAGTATCTTTAAAACACCAAATAAAACAGAACACATTTTCAACATGGTCAGATCATTTTATTCACATAGACACTTAAGAGTAAAAATGTATGTGTCCTTTTTGAGACACGGGCTTTTTTTCCTACTCCATGAACTTAGCAGCAGTTCACTCTATCTTTTGCCTCTGATTTTGTTAGATTCAGCAGGAGGCAAAATGAAAAGATAAAAGCAAGACAGAACTGAAATATAAAGGTCCAAAAGATAAAGCACTGAAGAGCAAAATAAGTTTCTCTTAATAAGGTAACAACAGGAAGGCAGATTTGGCACTCTGCAGGGGAGAAGGGAGGAAATAAGGGAATAAAAGAAAGGAGGAAGGAAAAGAGGGAAGCAAGAAGGGTGGGATTTATTAAGTAATTACTATGTGCCAGGCACTGCTAAGCACTTTACAAATGTTCTCTCACTTGATCTCACAGAATTATTCTGGGAGGGAACTGATATTATTTCCATTTTACAGCTGAGAAAATTGAGATCACTAAGTTGACTTGCTCAGGATACATAGTAAATAAATCTGAAGCTAGATTGGAACTCAAGTGTCCTTGATTCCAAGTCTAACAATCTAGATTCCTCTAAAGGGAGCAGTATTTCAGTCTTGAAGAACTTTAAGTTCAAGGCTTATCTCTCATACATACTAGCTGTGCAATCAAGCTAATCATATAACTGCCCAATTCCCTGGGCAACTAAGAAAATAAATTACACATGGTTTGTTGATTTGTATGGGATTCACAGGTCCCCATCCCCCTCTTCAAACAATGAAAACAGATAATTCTAATCAACTTTTTCAATTTACAGATTCAATCATCTCATGACTTCAGAGAAAAATGAGTCACATTTCAAGGACTGTTTTTCAACCTGTTAAATTAGGGCATAATATTTAATGTTTCCTATGAGTTTTTTCTAATTATGGCTTCTATAACCTAACAAATAATTTAAATTACAAATGAAATTCTCTAACTCTAAATTTCATGTTAAGAGATGACTATAACTGAATGAGAAGAATTTAAAGCACCAGAGCCAGTCAATGTTTTCTCTAGGAAGTATAAAAATGGCCAGCTTCATTTTAATCATAAGTAATATACTTTTTATAACAAAATAAATGAGATTGCCATCTATTTGTCACTTCTTTGGCTTGGAAATGCTAAGCAAGTCCCAATAAGATGATGATTTTTTCCTCAGTAAATCCCAGGGATTGTTATCAAGTGAATAGTGGTTCTGTGGGCTTAGTCATACTATATCTTACATTTGTTTAAGAACACTGGATTGAGTTGAGACGCATGAGTTCTTGACCTGGCTCTGTTACCAATTAGCTATGTAACCTTAGGCAAATCACTTCACCTGGATCTAGAAATCTTAAATTACCTAATCTGGAGAATAAAGTTATTGGATGAACTAACTTAGGTTACTTCTAAATTTAAAATTTACAAGTTTTGTAAGTCAGCTGTTAGTTCATTTATCTATCTACATATACACACATATATGTAAAATGATACATATAAAAATAAAGTGTTATATATACATATATGCTCACATTTTACATCTTCACATATGCATGTATGTATATACTCTCAGGTGTACATGTGCATAAATCTAACATGCTCACAATTTACATTTTCATATATACTTTAAATTTTTCAAAGAGTTTTCTCACACATTAGGTCCAAGTAGAATTAAGCAAGGTATGGCTAAGAGAAGCAGGATTAGAATATAATTTATCTGATCTCATATCTTTTTATAAAAATCTCAATCTATCTTTCTTTTACAAACCCCAGACCATGATATAATAGATCTAAAGATTTAAAGGCTAAATAACTAAGTACCTTCTATTAATCTCAATTGTTATAAACCACTGCTTGTTTAATTTATCTTTAGCTTTTCTTTTAATTATGGGAAAACCTTCTCTTTCCTTACATTTACTATGGAATTTTGTCAAAATGATTACATTTCTAGTAACCATATCCTCAGTAAGTAAAACCTCCAGATGAAACATTCTTAACACACGAACTCTGTGTAGAGAGAGGTCACAAGAATCCATTACTTTTCTTCCCTGAGAGTCTAGACTGCTTTATATGTTTGGTTGGGTTTTGCTTAGGAGGCCAAGATGTCTGAGGCAATTTGCTTCTTGAAGACAATACAACAAAAAGACAAGAAGCTTGATTACATCTAAGTTTTCCTTTCTCTGCCTATAATGAAACCGTACATAATCAAGTTTTTTTTTTTTTGTTTTTTTTTTTTTTTTTTAACTATAGGATGGTTGTTACATGGAAACAGGACCAAAGAAATGACAGTAAACCACAGAAACTTTTCTTCACATTTTTTTTGATCAGATAACCTTCCTTGTTCAAAATTCTTATGCCAAAGAAAAAAAGACAGTACATTCACAGAAGCAACAATGTGAGGTTTTTTACAACTTTATTATTTTTAATAGACAGATGACAAACAGAAATCCTCTTACACCACACACAACAGTACCATAACCAAACATTTCAGTTTCATCAACATTCATTTGCTATATACATTGTCTTTCCTTTGTGAAAGTGCAATCCAAGACATCTTGACAAGAAACCTTTACTGACAAGAACACATTTCTGAGCTGGTTTAAATAGTGCCCATCCGCTATATCTTCTCTCCATTGCCTGGCAAGAATAACAGTCAGCAGTAAATGGAAATCAACTGGGTTAGGCAACATCCTGCTGCAGGTATCCATACACAGAACAGTAGTAGCACTCCCCTCCCCCTCCCTGTATCCCACCCTCCCTCCACCCTTTCACTTCCAATCAAAATGACTGAAGGAGCCAGTTGATTATATAAAAGAGATATGTAAACTGTGAGTCACTGATCTAAGCAGAGCAGAATCCAGATAATACTTGAAATGAGGCTCTTGGACTAAATGAAGAATTGATTTCTGCAGGTCAGTTATTTTAGGTGGTCTGTCAAGTTACATATCAGTATATCAATTCCAGATATCCCAAAATTAATATGTCCAAAGTTTAGATCACCACCTAAAATAGCCCTCCTTTTAAATATAACTGTTAGTACTGGAAATTAAGGGAAAATTTTTGGTCACATCTGAGTGATATTGGGAGGCGGGAGAGAGAGAAAGAGAGAGAAGAGATAGAGGGAATTTGGGGGAAGAGAAAAAGTACTTAAAAAAAAAAGATTGGTATTCCACTTGGCTATATAATACAACTTCTACCTCAAGAGACAAGTACATGGTGTCTTCTGCTTCAGAGGGAGGTAAGGACAAGTAGAGTGCTTTGTAAAGGTTGGGCTGAAAAATAAAAAAAGATCTGACATCAAAACTATCTTTTCACTGTACTGTGACTTACAAATGCACAGAATTTTATTTGCTCATGATGCAACTGTACAAAATCTAGAACAAAGGGAAAATATCAAAGAAAACAAAGAAAGTCATCTTGAAAGCAATAGTTGCACTTAAAGAATGTTTCACTATAGAATGTCATCCTTCTCTATCCTCTTAAGAAATAGAAACTGCATTTTTCAGGTAATTCATGTCCCTTAATGCTTTTTCTTTCCCCCTATACCCTGCCTCCATAACTTTCTCATTCTCACTCACTAAAGGATCAACTATAGTAGATATATTTCTTATTCTTATCAATATAATAGCCAATAAGAAATAATTCAGCAAGTTACTTTGTGAGAAAGTTAAGAAAAACAAGTTTAATTGGTTGGCAAGACATTTACCCACATGCTGCTGTATCCCAGTTTTATTTTATATTCCAAAATAACAGTATTTGCAATAGCAGACAACCTGAAGGCCTACAATATCTTTAAAGATTCAAGAACAGTAGAATGTATTATCTTTTTGCTAAAAAAGATAATAAATATATAAATTTGTCTACAAAGACAATCCATAGCATCCTGATTTCATCACAGTGCCTTGCACATAAGTGCTTAATAAATGTTGGCTTGAACTGAATTCATTTTTAAAATAAAAAACTAAAAAAGAGATTTTACCCAATTATAATAAAAACTTGCTATACTGTTTTTCAAAGGCCTGAAGAAAACAAAAAAGAAAACACATGGTTTTGTGGAGAATTTATTTAATATGTCCCACAGGAATATTATAAACAGGTTTCAATGTAAAACTTTGTTGGGAAAAGAAATGTGCTACAGAAACTTTACTCTCTAGGCCTCTAAAATAATGTCCAAATGGTACTCTTAAGACAGAGAAGTTCTTTGAAAATTTAGATTTCGACACCTGATGCACTCAACATCAAAACTGTTCATAATTATAGCTTTGTGTCTTAAAGACAAATATTCACAGTCAGCTTCCCATAAACCTCTTTTGGTTCAATCAAATATTGGCAGACTAAGTGCAGTCTTTGGCCTCTCACAAACATTTCAAGTATTTTCTTCATGGTGAAACATTTTTCTGACCACCAAACTGCCTACAGCAAAGCACATTTGAAATCAAACGAAGCTGAGAGATAAACAGCATTGGGTAATGCTTTTGATCCTCCAATGCTACTGCCTTTCCACAAAGTATCAAACATTGTCTATGGTACACCTTCAAATCACTGGGAGTAAAGCCTCAACAATGTTAAATGAAAACCCAAACTTGGTTCCTCTGGGAATATAAAACTGGTATAAATTGGTTAAGCAATATAAAATGTTCAAATAAACCCTGACTCTAGTTTCCATTCAAGTATGTGACAATGTTTCTGGTGTTCTTTGGAAAATATTTACCTCAACACACTTGAAATGGCCAAGTTACTAAGGTCATACTTGAAATTAGCAAAATTTTTTAAAGCACATTCTAAGTCAAAATTTATAGTTTTTGAAAGAGAGGGAGGGAGCTGTGGTTCCTTCTAAAGTCACTAACAGGGAGTCTAAGGCTTTTTATAATTTAATTAGAAATCTTGAATGGAAGTCTGCATCTTAGAAAGACAAAAAAGCCAACTTTCTAAATGCTTGATATTTCTCTAGTAAAGCCAACGAGGTATTGCAAAAATCCTTAAAAGAATAACATTTTAGTATATACCTCTTATTAAAAGCAATAACTTCCCCATGTGAAAAGGATAAATCCCATATAGAAATATTAGCCCTTTTTTTCTTGAACATTCTTTAAATATACCCTCTCCCACCCCGACTCTAGTCAAATATGCGATTTTAGAAGGCTCAGTATTAACTAGGCAAGACGTGGCCATAAGTGATTCTTTGGAAAGTATGGCACTGACTTCTTATGAAGCTCACCAGCATTTTTAAGGATCATGGCTGTGAAGTTCACCTGCAAAACACCAGATGCTACTACTACCTTGCAACTGGTATAAACTTATATTTGTCAAGATCAGACTAATGGTGAATTTTTCAACTTTTAAAGCCATTTTAAACCACTTTGAAGGCAGAATTCTAACTTCTGCAGTCCTGCCTTTCTGAACCACTATGCATCAGTATAAGCCATTTAATATGCTTTCTGGATAATGAGAAAACCTTGCCTAAAATTATTTGCACCATAAACAGCTCCAAACTGATGTATCATGACTTGGAATTTAATTCTGGTAAGAATCACTTGACCTGACTGCTAAACTACAATACTGATGGAAACAGTACACCGGGGCCACTTCCAAATGATCTGTCAGTGAAAGTAAATTCCGTGTCAATGTTCACTGCAAAGCATTATGCCAGGTTGTAGACTCAAACACTGTTTTGCCTCCTGGCATAGATTTACATTCACATGTCACAGTTTTCCCAAACCCCTGGGAAAATCTAAAAATAGATCAGCTGGAACTATCATTTTAGTAAGGGCTTCTTCCCACCTCCTCAAACTGCTGGACTCTACCATGTGATCAGTTTATACCCACACCATCCCTTCCCTAAAATCTTCCCACCCTCCCTGTCTTCTTTTAACTTAAAGCTCTATCAAAGACAATCAGTGATGGTGATCCCCCTTCCCCAAATTCATAAAGTTACTCACTGGGGTTCAGGCCCTAACCACTAGCTAAATACTTAGGTGTCAAAGGAGAGTACAGGGTCAGCCCTCAGTTGTAGTAACATCCACATACAAAGAAATTCTTCTTTAAATTAGAAAAGAAACCAATGTCAACAAAGTTTCCTATAAAAGATATGTAATAAAGTAGTAATACCCATAAAATAGTTATTACTAAACCAAAGCTTTTGTCAATAAGCCTCCAGAACTTTAAAAGAAGAAAATGGCTTCACGAAGTGGTAGTCTAGGTTCCCACAATGTGGGCACTGCTGGACATTACTGTATTCTGAGAAATACTGCATTCCAATCCGTACATCTATGACTGGCTTTCCACAGTGTTTACAGTTCAGTCGGGCCTATAAGGGGAAAGAGAAATATTGTGAATATAAGCTTTCTGTGTTCTTTCTTTCCATTAAAAAATATTATGTTAGCTTTAGTAAAAAGAAAAAGAAATTGAAGGAATTAGAGTAGGTATGAGAAAACAAAAAACTATTACTCTTTGTAGATGATATGATGGTATATTTAGAGAAGTAACTAAAAAACTACCCGAAACAATTAACAACTTTAGTCAAGTTGCAGGAGATAAAATAAATTCACATAAATCATCAGCATTTCTATATTACCAACAAAGCACAGCAGCAAGATAGAAAGAGAAATCCTATTTAAAATAACTGTAGACAATAAAAAATACTTGGGAGTCTACCTGCTAAGACAAAGACAGAAACTATATGAGCATAATTATAAAACACTTTTCATACAAATAAAGTTAGACTTAAACAATTGGAAAAATATCATTTGCTCATGGACAGGCCAAGTTAATATAATGAAAATGACAATTCTTCCTAAATTAATCTACTTATTCAGTGCCATTATCACTCAAACTGCCAAAAAATTACTTTATGGAGCTAGAAAAATAATAACAGAATTCATCTAGAAGAACAAAAAGTCAAGAATATCAAGGGAATTAATTTTCTAAAAAATGCAAAGGAAGATGCCCTAGTCAATCCAAACTTAAAACTATATTATAAAGCAGCATCATTTGGTGCTGGCTAAGAAATAGAGAAGTGGATCAGTGGAACAGATTGGGTACACAAGACACAAGTCAATGACTATAGTAATCTAGTGTTGGATAAATCCAAAGACTCCAGCTTCTGGGATAAAAACTCACTATTTGACAAAAATTGCTGGGAAAATTGGAAAATAGTATGGCTGATACTATAAGCAAACTCAGATCTATAAAGAGAGTAATTTAAGGCCAAAGAAGAAATAGAAAACATAAAATACAAAATGGATATTTTTGATTACACTAAATTAAAAAGGTTTTGTACAAACAGAACCAATACAACCAAGTTAGAAGGGAAGCAGAAAACTGAAGGGGGTGGGGAGGGGAAGAGGGAGAATTTTACAGCAAGTATTTTTGATAAAGGCTTCAGTTCTAAAACAGAGAACTGACTCAAATTTATACTACTCTGAGGTATCACTTCACACTTCTCAATGGATAAGATGACCGTAAAAAATAATGATAAATATTGGAGGGAATATGAGAAAACTAACACTAATACATTGTTAGTAAAGTTGTGAACTGATCCAACCATTCTGGAGAGCAATTTGGAACTATGGTCCAAAGAGCTATCAAAATGTGCATACCCTTTGATCCAGCAGTCTCACTCCTAGGTCTGTATCACAAAGAGATAATAAAAAAAGGAAAAGGACTTATAGCTACAAAAATGTTTATAGCAGTTCTTTTTGTAGTGGCAAGGAACTGGAAATTGAGTGGAATGCCCATTAGTTGGGGAATGGCTGAATAAATTATGGCATATGAAGGTAATTTTTTATTCTATAAGAAATGATGAGCTGGTTGATTTTAGAAAAGCCTGGAAAGACCTACATGAACTGATGCTGAGTGAAGTGAGCAACATTGTATACAATAACAAGAAGATTATGTGATGAACAACTATGATGGACTTAGCTCTTCTCAGCAATTGCAGTGATCCAGGGCAATTCCAATGGACTTGAGATAGAAGATACCAATCAAATCCAGAGAGAGAATTATGGAGATTGGGTGTGGATCAAAGCATAGTATTTCATCTTTTTGCTTGTTTTTCCTCCTCATTTTTTTTTCTTCCTTTTGGTCTGGTTTTTCTTGCAAGAAATGACAGATGTGGAAATATATTTAGAAGGATACACATATTTAATCTATATAAGACTGCTGTCTTAGGAGGGAGGAAAGGGGGGAAGGGAGAAAAATTTGAAATACAAAGTTTTACAAAAATGATGAAAATTATCTTTAAATGTATTTGGAAAAATAAAACACTATTTTTAAAAATTGCAAGTACTAGACAAGTACAACTCACAAAACTACATGGACAAGCAATTAAGCTAAGCTTACTTCCTCTGGAATAGAGGATACATGTATTACTTATTCCTCACCCTCACAACACTACACAGATGTGAGAAATGTCTTTCAATTCTCAAGAATTTCATATTTCTGGTTTTTTTACACTTTTAATGACTGAAATAAAAATTAAGTTCTCCAAATTTACTTTCTAGTAGCACACAACACTACTTGTAAATCTCATGGCAATGGCAAGAACAGAAAATGGAATCATGGAAATGGCCAAGTTAAGCATCGAATAAAGGTGCTATGTTTGGATTCAGGAGGACTTAGGTTTAAACACCATATAAGACACTTACAAGCTGTGTGATTTTGGGCAAATCATTCAATCTTTCTGTGTTTCCCTTTACACTTCTATAAAACAAAGGTGATTGTACAATCTCTGAAATCTCTTCTAAGTAAAAAAAAATCTATGATCTTATGATGATAGAGGTCTCGATCTAAGCAACTTAACTAAATAATCTAGGACTTGCAAGTAACCTACATGTATCTCAATAATGATGATTTTCACTGACATGGGCTCATACTAAAAATATTCATCAGCAAAGATAACCAAAACAGGCTGCTATAGCACTAAACTTCCTGAAAATACTCACACCTCTGAATACTATTGAAAGAGTCTAAGAAAATTTTTCCATTTTGTTCCTCCTTCTTGTTTTGCATTTCCTCCCAAAATACAATGCTATTTTTTAGGATGACTACCCTTAATAACGTACACATTTAGTAGTATTTTCACAAGGAAGTGTACAGACTGGTAATTAGCTATTTTCCCTCCTCGCTGGAGGAAAAAGAAAGAGATTCTGAGTTTAATTTGTAATTATAAAAGCTATTAACTTATGAATAGTAGTGGGCAACCTGAAGCTGTATTCTGTGCACTCAGGTTTTTAGCCTGAAAAAAATCCCCTTACCTTTCAGCAGGTTCACTAGCCTGGGGTAGAAGAAAGAGCTCTTGTGAGAGCTGGGTCCTAATTCTTGGTCAGCCATAACCAGCAATATGACTTCTATGACCAGTTAATATAACCGAGCAAATCAGTTTCTCTCAACAGATTTCAGTTTCCTCATCTATAAAATGAAAGGGTTAGACTAGATGGAATCTAAGATTTCTCCCAACTCCAAAATCTTATAAGCAGGATAAATGATTTTTTTTTAAATTTTTTAAAGGATACAAACAAATCTTCACTTCCTTTATCTGTCTCAATTCAAAAGCAGCAGCATTAATTAAAATATAATAGTAATAGTAATACCAGCCATTTGTACAGCTCTTTTCAATTTACAAAGTATTTTAACATATATGATATTATTTGAATTTCACCACAAATTTATGAGAAGAGCTCTAATGATACTATCATAAATTAGAGAGTAAATGGAGTTGGAATATTTTGGTTCATATTCCAGGACCCAATGTTGTATAACTCTAGGGAAGTAACAAGCCTGAATTGAACAAGAAAACCTCTAAGGTTCTTTTATAAATCTGTTATTCAGTGAATAACAGAGTTTAAATGAATGTTCTAGCTTTCAAGCAGCTGACATAGGCCTCAAACCCAGTCTCTTAACTCTTACTCGTCTAAAATCATACAGATAGTAGATGACAACAATGGAATTTGAAATTGTGTTGTTTAACTACATATTTATTGATCTTTTTTTGATTCCCTGCATCCTTTAATTTTTTAAAACTTTAGTTTCACCTCTAAAATGAGATACTAATCCCTTACTTTCTCAACTAACAGAGAATTGTTATGAGAGAAGTGCTTATAAAACTATAAAAATATAACACACACAGTTTAAAAAAAAAAAAAACAACAACATAAAAACCAATTATACCAAAAAATTTCTTGAATAAAGAGTCAAATATGCTGCTAAGTCTTGAAGATATAAAGACAAAAATGAAATAATTCCAGGCCTCAAGAGGCTCGCATCTTCTGAAAGAAGTCAATATATAAATAAGTTTATATGAAATAGAAGAAAAGTAAATTTTAATCAGGATAGGCCTTGTGTCACCTGAGCTGAGTTTTTTCAGAAAACAAGAGATTCCAAAAAGGGGAGGAAAAATGGGAATGTATTCCAGTTATGGGACATTATATTATTAAATTTAATTTAATTTAAATTTAATTAAAAATACTAAGTAAAATTTTTTTTGATTATTGAAAGGCTGCAACATCTAATTCCTTTGAGATTTTTAATATGTTTATCTATTTGGAATAGTTTAAAGCTGATTAATTAGTTATAACTAGTAGTAGAGAAATTAAGCTCTCCACAACCTTTCCAGATTTTCTTATAGTCTCCTGACTCTTAAGGTTATTGTGGTTTCCTAGGGAAAACTCAATAGAATTATTACCTCAGATCTCTTAGACTATTTATCTTAGGATTAAAGTTCATCTGGGAAAGGAGTTTATCTGTCATGTTTCTTCCAAACAAACCTCTGAACTTCAAATTAATACCAAAGATCCTGCCAACCTGGAACTCCCACAGATATAGAAGTCTATATTCTGATGAAAAATTATCAATAAAGGCATTTTCTTTTCAAAATCATTTTATTCCTTAGAAGAATAGGATGTGATAATCAATAAAAAGTTAGGCAAAGCTACTTTGATGAAAAGTTACATTTCATTTAAGAAAACACCCACTGTTTTCTTGTTCCCCCTAATGGCAATTACTTGAAGACTGCCAATTAAATAGCAATTGTTATTTTTTAAGCATTAGAAATTACTCAAGATATTTCCAAAAATTCCAATCAAAAGTTTTTGTGAATTACCTAAATTTATTCTTTCATTTTAATCTTTTCTTCTTCTTTGGATGCCAGTGGATTGAAGGATTCCCTACTGGCATCAGAAACTGGAATGATTAGTATGAACTTCCTTGTCTCTTGGAGAATGTGGAAGCACCATCTTGCAAGCTATTGAAGCTGCTTCTTCATATGCCTCCCACCTCCACAAATAGTAGAAACTGAAAAGATTCACAGTGAATACAGTAATGCCACAGAGCCCCAAAGAACTGAGACAAGAAATAGAAAATTGACACAACTTGTTATTCTGTTGAAGAGTGATACCAACCTGACAACATGGAGAGGCTGCCAAAATGTCATAGGTATACATGGTGCCCAGCTGGTGCCAGCTTCCATCCCATCGAGATTTACACTTGATGCAGATTATTTTATGAACCCCTTCTAAGCAGTCTACACATACAGCATACAGATGCATAAGCCTCCCTGTAAATAAAAAGCAATCCTGAAGGCATTGATATTCTAAATAAAGATTTTTTTTCTCTTACAGAATAAGATATTCTCCTCTACTAGCTATGAGACAGATTTTTAAAAGTTAGTCTTTATGGTTTCAGTTAAATATAAAACCAAAATACATTAGGTATATCATGTGATCCAAAGATACTAGATGGCGAGTTGACATCCCTATCAGCAGACCACACGCTTTGAGCTAGTACACAAAATTAGGTTGGTTTTCTCAATAGTAATAATGGATTAGGCTAAGCTATCCATACCTTTTGAAAACAGGCATTTCTGAGATAGCTAGTTAGGGTCAATGACTTCAGTTTGGAACTACTCACCTTCTCTGAAGAAAATTATATTGATTATATAAAAGAACAAACCCCAAACCTTGGATTCACTGGTTCAAGCAGCTATATAACCATAGTTAGTCCCTTGACTTCCCTGAGCCTGTTTCTTCATCTGTCAGATGAAGATAATAAAACCAATAGTAACTATTTTTTTACAGAGTTTTCATGTAGTGCTTTGGATTTTGGAGCATGTTTTTCATAATTATATCACTACCCTAATAAAAAACTCATGGTAAATATCATTAATAAAGTCTAAGACCTTCCTATTCATCAATGAGTTAGGTGTTACCCTACAATGAAAAGTATTGCAGTAAAAAAGGCCAACACATGCTTTTGTAGACTTTGTCAAAATACAAACTTAGAGCCCCAAAAGTTGTGGTACACGCAACATAACCCTTTTCTGCATATTAACTTTCTATGTTTCCTGATTTTCAAGGATTCATCAACAAGAATTTATTAAGTTTCCACTATATTTTAATTTCTGGGTGCTGAAAATTAGGCTTATAGATTTAGAACTATAAGATACCTTAGAACCCATCTGGAACCATCCCCTCACATTTACAGATGAGGAAAACTAAGGCCCATTTTTTTTTTCATTGTAAATCTTAATTTTTTTCTAACACATATTTTCTTCAATTATAAATTTCAACCACTGATTTGTCTTCCAACTATTCATTAGACTCTCTTTAATGAATACAGCCCTCTACATGAATGAACAAATCTACATGGTAATAAATAACCTTGATTTTAATGGAACTTTCTATATTTTAATCAATGCATGTAATCTATATGTACTGTCAAGACCCATATCAATAAGAAGAGAAAAATGTTCCTGACACATATATGAATCAGGGGGAAAAAAAAAAAACAGGTAGTTCTTATTAAGGTCTTACTTTCAAGGAACTGGTTTCCTCACATGATAAAATAATCTAAAACTTGGCTATTACACTGTCACCTGCAATACAGGACAATATCTTCTGAGTAATTAGTATTAGAGAACCATGCTCCAAGACCTATTTGGCTTGGTGCTGAATTGCTTAGCACAGCAAGCAGTGTGATAAATGGCAAGGCTCCAATATCTCATGTGCCTATATTAAAAAATCTGAGAAAGATCAATCAATCAAAAAGCATTTATTAAGAACATATATTCTGATATATGAGACATAAATTAGGTACATACGAGACAGAGCCCATTAAGGGGATCTCAGAGGTAAGGCAGTAGGAGAACCTGGTAGAAATATCAAGAAAAATCTCTTGAAGAAGGTGGGATTTAAGTAAAAACTGGAAGGCAGGAAAACCAAGAGAGAGAGATGATGAGGGAAAGTATTCCAGGATTATAGAATAACCACTTTTTAAAAACTGAGATGGAAGATGGAGTATCAAAATATAATGAACAAATAGGCCAATGTAGCAAGAGCATAGAATAAATGGAGGGAAATAAATGGAAGAAGACTGTGAAGAGAGGAATGTAAAGAGAATCTATTAAGACTTTAAATATCAGATTCTTTTACGAAGACCTTATTTTTGATCCTGGAAATAATGGATAGCCACTGACACTGACTAAACAGGATGGGGAGAGGGAGGGGAAGTGAGTAATATGTACATGCTGTGGCTTTAGCAAAATCACTTTGAAAGATTAGTGGAAAAAGAAATTGAAGCAGAAAAAAGAATTGAGGAAGGCCAACTAGAAGGCTATTTCAATAGTGATAAAAAAACTAAATTAGGGTATGACTCTATGAGCAGAAAAAAGGTGATGCATACCAGAGTTGTAAAGGCAGAAATGGTAAGCTCTAGTTTCAGACAGGATATGTGGGTTAAGTGAGAAAAGAGTCTAGGACAGAGACTTGGGGGTTTTGTTAATAGGTGGGCCACTCAAGAAAAATTGGAAGAGAATGAAAGCAACTAGACAGATAAGAGGAAAATGGAGAGAGAAGAATATCCAGGAAGAAAGGATGATCAACAATGGCAAATGCTACACAGAAGTCAAGATTAATGAGTACTGAGGAAAAATACATTAGATTTAGCAATTAAGGGATCCCTGATAACTTTGGAGAGAGTAATTTCAATTGAAATGATGAGGTTGGAAGCCAAATTATAGAGGATTTAAAAAAGAATAAGAAAAAGAGGCATCCCCAGAATAAATGGCTTTCCCAAGGAGTTTCATTGAAAAGGGAAAGAGAAATGGAATAGTAGCAGGAACAGCAAGATTAAGAGAAAGGTTATTTTTTTGTTTATTTGTTTATTTTCCCCCAAGGTAACTGGGATTAAAGTTACTTGCCCAGAATCACACAGCTAGGAAGTGCTATGTGTCTGAAGCCATATATCGTCTGGACTCTAGGACCAGTGCTGTATCCACTATGCCTACTAGTGGCTCTGAGAAGGTTTTATTAAAGGATGTAATGGCAACGTGGACATTTTTGCAAGAAAGGAGCCAGGACATAAGAAACCAAAGATAAGAGCAAAGTAGGGATGACAGTGGGAACCATCTGTTGGAAAAGGTAAGAGGGGATGTGACCAAAGATTCATGGAGAGGTTGCCTTGGTCACCCCTTCAGAGACAAGAGTTAAGGAGAAAACATTTGAATCATTGTGAAATGAGGAAGAGAAAAGATCCTTGAAGATGCTTATGGTCTGACATTAATTCTATTTCCTTTTTAACTAGCTGACCATTTCTCCAATGAATTTTCAATCACTAGTAGAGAAACTATCCCAGGCTAATTTAGCTTTCTTTAAATAAATAAAATGAATGAATGAATGAAAGACTTAAGATATATTTTGGTTTTTAAGGGGCATACTTAGGAATTTATTTTTTAAGAGGCAACAGCCCATCACCACCAATATCAAAAAAAAAAAAAAAAAAGGCAACAATAGGACAAATTCTATTTTCACTATCTACATACAAAAAGATACTTTGATTTGCTATTGTTTTTGAAAGGTTAGTTAATAATAGTGAAAAGGATAAAGCATTTAGAGTCAGAGAACCTAAATTTAAATCCTAGCTCTAGTTAAACTACTTGAATGATTTTGGACAAAGTTATTTTACCTTCTGGGCTTTTATTTCTCAATCTGAAAAGACTAGAAATCTTTAAGTTTTCTTTCAGTTTTGATATTCTACAATCTCAGTAAGTCTGACTAATAAGGTACGCTCCTGGTTTCTTACGCCTCTACTTTCTAAATGCACCTCAAAATCAAGTAACTACACATATATAATGCATACATACACATACCCAACACATGTTTAAAGAAAAGTCCTAATTATGGATCTTTCTCAAACTTCATTTATCTAAGAAGCCAGAACAATCTCCATCAACTACAATGACTATACTACAAATTTTTATTTTGTTAATTAATATTTAACCAGCAATGTGAGAAGGGATTACTTTTTTCTATTATATTAAAAACCTATTTGGGTCTAGCATAACCCAGTTTATGAAGGAGAAAACAACCAAAATGGTCTGGGTAGAAATACTCCTTTATCCAATTGCAGGAGGCAGCTCAGTCTCATGATCAAGTCACATTTAAGCAAGAGAAGCTGAAGACTTTTAACCCCTTCTTATTAATATGTCTACCCTCATTAGTTGTTCACCAGTCAGGGTTGATTTTCACCTGGCTGGAGCACCAACATTTCCAAAAGTATTTAAGCATTCTGGGATCTCCATGGTTTGGTCTTTGGTTATCTGAGAACATTGACAATCAATGTCTTATCAGCTAGCCTAATTAATAAATTGATTATTAACTATCCCAACTATCCAAGACTCGGGTTTTTCATTCATTTCAACTGTTAGCATAAGAAAAAGAATTTCATAGACATGTCACAGAATGAGAAGAATCCAGGGAGACTATTCTGTGGAATAAATAATTTTGAAAATGAACAGAATTCCCCATAAAGATATCTATCTGTATAGCTACCTTTGCTGTGTAAACTGTTCTCTCTTTCCCCAACTCATGGTAAAAAAAATTAAATTATATCTATCTCATTGTAACAATACCCTATATTTAATTTGGGAATCAGAATCATCTTTACATTTCCATATCTTTTCTTCCTTTGAAACAATAAACTTATTTTTATGTACTAGGGTCAAAAAATCTACAAAGCAGCTGAACTCACCTTTTTCTTTGCCATTACAACCCTTATTCTTATTTATAGCACACACATTCTACTTATTAAGTGAAGTCATCATCCTACTTTGGATAAGAGAATGCTGAATTGTTGAGGTAAAACTGTCCAGTCCTCTTAAGTGAACATTACAAAGAGCAACTCTTTATTGAAGCACTAGGGAGAGCTACTGGATTAGAATTTGCTATTTAAGGGAATCTAGAATCTTCTGATAAAGAAATTAACCTAGGAGTTCTCTTATGTTCTAGATAATAGAGATTGCTCACCTGAAGTCTCATCCAGAGAGATTAGGTAAAATGAAGGGTTAGCTGACAAGGAAAATGCTAAAGGGCCTAAAAAGATGTTGATCACTCCAGTGATGCAAACAGAATTTTGAGCTACAACCCCATCCTAACCAGAAAGACTTGGAGGATATAAGGAAGAGTGTGTGCCAGTAGCCCCTAGCTTTGCTTCTTCCCTCTTGTACATAAAGGGCTACTACTGAGCCCCAAGTCTTTTCTCTCTGTTCCTGATCATGAATGACCATGAGCATTCCAAGTCCATATAACCCAGGGGCACCAGAGAGGAAGGTATATCATGAAGCACACCTTTCAGCTAAAAAGCAGAGTTGTAAAAGCACTAAACCTGGAGATTGGTAAAATTAAGTCTCAATCCTGCCTCAAACATTTGACCCTGGGCAAATCACTTATTTTTCTCAGCTTCCTCATCCTCATTTCTATTAATTTCCCTCAGTTTTCAGATCTGTAAAATGGCAATAATAATACCTTCCTCCAAAGATTGTCATCAGGACTGAATGAGATAAGATATCTATCTTAACCTATCTAACTCCCTTCTATTTACCACTTTTGGGATTTCTCCTCATCATCTGGCAATTACATTGGAGCTGTTTGCATTGGACACTGCCCTGTTGGATTAAAAAGCCTGTATTCTCCCCAACTGTAATCTCTTCCTGCCATGTGATTATTTTTAAGCTGATTGATCACATCAGAGTCCTGAACTTCTAAAGACTCTCTGGGTGTAACCACAGCTGCCATCATGCCCTACCAGTCCTTTGATTGATACCTTGGAGCTGGGCCCTGCCTCTCATTTCTCTGGGTCAATCTACATTCAGAGGCCTAGTGAAAGCCTCGGTTACATTTTGCACATGGGGTTTTGGGTTTTATTCTCTCACCCTGTCCTCTCACTTTCTGTATTTTTGCAAATGCTAGCTTTGCAAATCTTAACACTTTTGTAAATGCAAGTTATTGTTATTAATAGCAGTTTGACCCTAAATTCCTGATGGTCAATAGCATGTTAAGATCTGAAGGCAAGGGAGGGTTGTGTCAGAAAACAACAGACTTTCTATTAATCTATTAATCTACTATTTTGGAGCTGTTTGCAAACTTTGGAATAAGCCTCCAAATTCGCAGCCAGGTTGTAACATACTCTGAGCAAAATAAGTATTCAAAAGTGTTTCAAATTTCTAGAAACTACAGTTAGTATTCCAAGTGCAAAAAAAACCTGGCAGGCTCCATTGGGGGTTCATGAGCTTATATTAAAAAAAAAAAAAGTTTTAGCAACTTTTTCAATAAAACTGGTTTCCTTTGAACTTCTATGAATTTTATTTTCTGCACTTAAAATACATAACTTTGAGAAGGACTATGGGGTTTACCAGACTGCCCAAGGACTCTATGACACAAAAAAAGATTAAGGTTTTTAAAGGGAAAAAGTCCAAAGAGTTGGAAAAGGAATAAATGTTCCTTTCCGGAAGAAATAAAGGAGTTCTTCATTGGGGAAATCTTATCACATTCTAAAAACAAAAGAACATCTTCTCAAAGTCAAGACATAGATGGGAGTTGAATTGGGGTGAAGGGAAGAGAAGAATAAGAGAAAAGGAAAAGAAGAAAATTTCAACAAAGCAAAATCAATTAATGTTCTGAAAACAATGCAGCTTAAAACAAAAGTCTGTCTATTTTGTTAGAACTTCAAATAAAGTATTTTAAAAAATACTCAATGAGAATATTGTCCTAAATGGAAGGATTTACTTTAGCATCCTAGAATTGGAATTTCATAAAACTTAGAGGCTATCCTCCCAAAAAATATCAACACTTTTGTCATTGACTAATTTGTGAACACCAATCATAACACTGATGTTTGAACAATTGTATCATAATAAGCTAATTTACTTTAATGCCCTTGTGGCACACTAATAACCACAATTTTTCACAAATAGGTCTTGAAAAGGTTAAGTCTACAAAGAAGCAGACACTTAACATTTAATTAAATCTGTTGAAACAATCCAATTGCCTCTCTGAACCTGTGTCCCCATCCCAAAGTTCTATATTTTCCTCTCTTAAATTCAACAATCACCTTAGAGAGCTCATATATCTTGATAACTTTACCCACCAACCTGATATATATGATTGTCTCATATTTACTTCTAGTATCTTCTGAGTTTGAGTCATTTTTTTCTGACTAGCTACCAATACTGATCAATCCTTGGGTAACCCATTTAACATCTCAAAGTGAGCAGATCTTTCTTCCTTACCCCTATTTTCCTTACCCTCCCATTTCTTTCTGCATAGCAAATCAGTTGCCACTTAAGTTCTATCACTTAAGCTTCCATGATTTCTCTTATATACACTCTCTTCATTTTTTATTCTGTCACCACACTAGTCAAGTCAATCTCACCATTACTTCATGCCTGAGTTATTCTGATAACCTACTGGATGAACACCCTGACTCAAATATCTCCTTTCTCTAGTTTGTCCTCCACTCAGCTGTCAAACTGAACCTCCTAAAATACACATCTAATCATATCTCCCCATTTAATAAATTCTTGTGATCAAATACAAACTCCTCTGTTAAACTTTTAAAGCCCTTTAAAATGTGGCCCCTTCCTATCTTGCTAATCTTATATCTCCTCCTCTCTACTTATTTATGATATAGTTGAACAGTGACTTTCTTGCTGTTTCTTGCATAAATACTCTCATTTACTGACTCCAGGCATTTTCAATGACTGCACCCCATAATTAGAAGTCTCCTTTCTCATCTCCATCTGCTGGTTTTTTGGTTTTCAAGTCTAAACTAAAGTCTCATCTTCTATAGGAAGCTTTTCCCAAATACTCCTTAATAGTAATACATTCCCTCTTATTTCCAGCTTTTCCTACTTCTATCTTATTTAGACATAATTGATGACATACTATTTCCCCCAGTAGACTGTGAGGTCCTTGAAAGCAAGGAGTGTTTTATTGCCTTTCTTTTTATCTCTAGCACTTAGCATAGTGCCTGGCACACTGTAAGTGCTTAATAAATGCTTGTGGACTTAGTTCTCTCTGTATCCTAGGCTAGAAATCTTGAAATCTGACTCCTTTACTTTTGTCCCCTGCAAGTTAAATTCAATAGTTTCTTCTTTCAAAATGTTTCTGACACTTTTTCTTCCTTTTCTACACCCTAATTTACATCTTAATCAAACTGCACCTGGATTAATGCACTAACCTCCTATCTGCTTCCATTCTCTGTCCTTTCCACTAAGTCATTCTGTACAGTGCTACTGGATTAACCTGCCTAAAATACCACCTTCATAAGAGCATTCCTTTCAGTGGTGCCTCAACACCTGCAGGATAAAATTCTAATCCTTATCTTAGCATTTAAGGCCTCCATATACTGGTCCCAACCTATCTTTCTAAGATAAATGCTTCTCCGTAAACTGTCTACTTCAAGCCAAATCTCTCAGGTTTCCCGAAAATACACTGAATTTTCCCACATCTGTACTTTTGTTCCCATTTCTCAATCTATCAATTTTCCTACCCAAAATCCTACCTCCAATCAAAAGTTCAATTCAAATCATACCTCTCAGAAAATGCCTTCCCTGATTACCTCCAAGTCAAAAAAATCTACCTCCTCTGAATATGTCTGTATTGCTTATTTGATATTTCTCTACCTTATCATTATTTCTCTATTTCTTAGAATCCAGGAGCATATCATCACAGATTTAGATCCAGAAAGAACCTGAGGGTCACCTTATTCAAGCCCTTCATTTAACAAATGCAAAAACCAAACCCCAGATAATTAAGTCCAAAGTTACACACTACAGTCCAAATTGAGTTTCTGACTGTAAATCCAATGTCCTTTCCATGGTACCACAAATTATATGTATCTGCTCTCCCCAAATATATTTTTATCTCCTGGGTGGAGAGGTTGGCATTATTATAGTACCTAGTGAATAATATGCACTCAATAAATATTTATTTGAATAAAAAATCTGGGTTTAACCAGAAAGGATAGAGGTTGACCCTATTCTCGATGAGTTTTTTTTTTTTCCTCTCGGCCTTAATTCAACCTATCTTTATGTTTTATTTGAAATGGCAAGTTCCTCAAATACAGAGAATTCCTTTGATTTTTCTCTGGAGGGCTAAGATAAACACAAAGTACTTGCAGATTACATACAGTCAAAAGGAGCTTCTCTTAAGACATTTTCTCAATACTCTTTAATAATCCTAAATCAAATTTGCTATCCCTACTCTCCCCGCCCCCCTCATTGCATCCTTAAAACTACTTTACCAGATGTAAAACCTCTTCAAGCCTTTCCAACCTTCATCTTCCTCAATACTGATACCATAATATGGAATGAAGAGTTTAAAGTAACCTATTATGTATAGCTTTCCAAGGACATCAACAGAAAAAAAAATTGCAACACCAGCTTATTTCCTGCAAGCTGCAGAGTAAGACATTCAATTCATTCTTTGAAATCTTACATGATCAAAAGGGAATTGCTACACACCAGCAGCCTTGAAGGAAAGCTCTCTTCATTGGAAAACACAAACACAAAATGACCTTCTCTACTAAAAAAATATCCCTGTGCTGGGAAGAATGACATCAAGTTTTAAAAATATCATTAGGTAAAGCTGAAATAACAAATGTCCAAATGTTATCCAGTATCTGAGTAGAAACACCACAGCAATATTTAGCTAAAATGAAACATGAAAACAAATTCCTGGGCTTTAAAAAAGGGAAAGCAGGTAAGGCGAACTAACACCTATACCTTGAAGGTGACAGGGAACATCATATTCAATTTCATCATGTCTTGATGGGCTTAAGAACAAGGTTCCATCCACTAGGGGGAACTGTTCAAATACTGGGAGGGCCCGGTGGCAAAGGGCACAGTTTACAACATTTCTGTGGCTGGCACTGAGGGCGGCAAGAATGAATTTCCGTAGATCCTCCCCTTGGCCTACTTGAGCATCATCTTCCATCCTTACATGGAAAGTGTTCAACTTGTGCCTGGGAATATGAGCCAGGAGCTCTGAGAGATCAAGCCTCCTCAGAAATTGCACTGGAGCATCAAAATGTCCACCCCTGTGTGCTGGCAAGCCAGTTGCTCCATAGTCAAAGTGAGCATTTCGGAACATGCTCCCTCCAGTCATATTCTTTTTGTGAGGCTCCAAGTGAATGGCATTTTTCAAAAATTCCCCGAGGTATCTTGAGGAGCGGGGTCCACTGAAATGTGCTGGAGAGAGAATGGAGTACCCTGTAGGAGGAGACTGGCCAGGAGAGCCACAGGGGGAACGTACTCCATAGCCCCCTGCATTGACCCCTTTCTCCTGGGAGTTCTGTCTATCCATAGAATGTCGCCGTGGGAGGTCATGACTCAGTCCTTTCTGGGCCTTGTTAAGAGGCCTGCACTTTTTTATCTCTTCCCCAGTTTCTGTCATGGGCCTCCCTGTGCTCTTCTCTGACATCGACTTCTTCTTTTTTTCATCTTGCATGCGCTTCACCTGGTACCAATCCGTATCCTTCTTCAAATGACCCTGTCCACAACGGCAAGAGCAGAAACGAAAGGCCAGATCATAGCCTTTCTTGGTCCACATGTTCTGGCGACACTGCTTTTCATTCCAACTCCGGGCTCGGCCAATGCAGTTAAACTGGACCAGGATACTGCTTTCCCACTCATAAAAACACTGAAGATGCATCCAGGTGCTGTAAGGGCAATGCTCATTGTTGCAGACCACCTTCTGGTAATCATCCTTGTCAAGATCAACTGGCCTTCCAAAGCTGCAGATGAGTGGCGTGGCACAAGGTGCTTCTGAGGAAAACAAAACAGACAAGTCAACCAGGATGGACACTTATTGCCATTCATGTTATCCTATGCTGAACTTCACGTTGACACATGTTCTGAGATAAAAGCTATCATTCTGACCCAGTTTGACATAGCAAAAAAGTATTGTCAAGGTTTTGCAACTGAGCCAAAAAATACACACAGAATGAGACAGCATTTTACTCTTGTTTCATGTTCCATGGCCACCTCTACTTTGGGGAGGGAAGGAGGAAAGAATGGAAGAATTCCGTTATATAAAGGTAACTATCCATGAACCTGATAAAATCAAATGTTCTAAACAGTAACTATATGTGTCAAAACTCCTATCTCATGTCTTCCTGATACATGTCTTTTATTCAAACATGTTCACTATTTTTGTCACCACAGGGAATCATGAAGCAACACAATAAGCACATATTATTGCCATACATTGTCAAGTTACACCAACACAATCAACAAAAATGATTCTAAAGAAGTAGGTTGTCATCTCCTATAACTAAAACAGCATTTACTATAAGACTACTTCATGTTCATTCCTTACACAAAGAAACATCACTGATCATCACCAAAATAATAAGTGTGGCACAAATGGGACTGAACAATCAAAGTGTATTTATAATTGCTGATCAGAACTTGATGATAGGCTGAGGCTGGGAGTAGGGAAGATCTAACATATATATACAGAATAAATTCAAAGCAATTTGAGTGGAGAGAACACTGAGGTTTCAGGAAGTTTTCCTTAAGTAGAATCTGAGCTGCATTTCAAAGAAAGTAGGGGTTCCAAAAGGTAAAAATTGGAAGGAAATAAATTCAAAGCATGAGCGATGTTAAACACAGGGAACAGCTAGCAGAGAAGGTGAAGTCCTTGAGGGCAGGGGCTATTTTGTCTCTTTTTGGATCCCTAGCACTCAGCACAGTCCCTGATAAATAGTGGGCACTTAATGTTTTTGATTGATTGATAGTGTAAAAGGGAAAACTTAGAAAAGTTCAACTCAACTGCTGAAGTTGTTTAAAACATCAGATTTGTAGGCACCTCTGAGAGACCTCATGATGGAGCATAATGCTATTTACAAAGAATTCTTTTAAACTGGAGTTGTAATTTCATTGGTAAAAGAAGATAATGGTGAGGAATTTCATCTACCAATGTGGATTGGCACTATCTCTGCAACTTTTAATTTGAAAGAAATTCCTACAGGCCCTAGGAGAATTAAAAGTGATTTGCCAAGGACTAAAAATCATGAAGCATCATAGGCAATAATTCTAACCTCTTTATCAGCTTACTGCTCCTCCATCTGTGTAGATAGATACTTAGATCTGTTATCTGCTTGTATGCAAGCTCTTACTTTCTCGAAGGGATGGCCTACAATCAATTTTCTTAACCTAGAGTCCAAAAGTAATAAGAACAAGGATAGATTTCAAAGGATTCATGAATTTGGATGAGAAAAAAAAATTACATCTTAATTTTCACTAACCACTAACTTAGCATTTCCTTCTATTAGGAAGCAATAAACCATTTTTCACAAAAGGTTTTCACCACACTGCCCAAGAGGTCTGTTAAACAACAATAAAAGGTTATGAACCCTAGCCTAGATAATCTGTAAGGTCTCTTCCAGCTCTAGATATATTATCTTCTGATTTTCTGTCTCACTACAAATAAGGGTAGAAGAAGTAAACTTAAAAAAAAAAAAATCAAGATGCATTCTGCCTCTGACAATGGCAGCACAACTTCCAAAGACTTGAAATGCTGCTTACCTGACTAAATTGACAAGATCATCTTTGGTAACAGCATAGTAATCATCCTAAAAGAATAAATTCCATCAAACAAAAACCGATACAAAAGTAAATCTAAGCCTAACTAAGTATCCATTCAACTGAACTTCAAAAAACATAAAATGTTACTAATATCAGAAGACTCATTTGGTAAAGACTACTTAACTTGGAACACACGAGTAAACAATTACCAGAAATTCCACACTATTCTGCATGAAAGTTCAATAGCTTTAGTACAAGTTTTGTAGCTTCTGCAAGTCTACCAGTCACTGAAATGCATCCCATATAAACTGAACTGCTATTGAGGATCTAACAGGTCCAATAGTTAATTATAACTGAAAAATTAAAATTGGATTTTAAAGGTTAAGGTCACTTCATTTTTAAGTTAAAACAGGAGGCAAAAAATTAAAATAATACTTTGAAATATATTCCATTTCCTTTTGTGATTATGGGGAAGGGGGAATGGAGAGGGTTAGCTTCCACAGCTATAAAATGAATCATCAGAAAAATGAATTCCTAAATTCTACATCTACAATCTTGGGAACGGGAGAGTAGATGAAAAAGATGACAGTGAGAGAAGAAAGAATGGTGGGGGAAGGGAGGAATTATAGTTTTAACCAAAGAAATATCCAATTTCCAGAAACTCAAAGAGAAAACCTCCACTATCTATGAGTAAATCTTGAAAGAAATGAAAAGACAGAGAAACACAGAACCTTCTAAAATTTGAGTACTAACCCTGTCTAGAGCTAGAACTTTGGAACTTCACTATTAACACCTTTCTTTTGAAATGGTACTTAACTACCAATGCTCAGTTATTTGGACCTTTAATCTCTAAATTTTTTTTTAAAGTCAACAAATTTAATCAAATAAACATTTTTTAAACATCTGCTAGCTGTTCTTAAAATGCTGAACATAACCTGAAAGAGACAGTAAATATTCAGAGTAGGGCACAAGAAAGGAAACTATATAGTATCTTTTAAAACTGTAGTGGTAGGAATCATAATAAAATTAACTTAGGGCCAAATGCCAAGAAGCTCTGGGCTAGTTTCCCTATCGCTCATTGATTCCCTGATCATATTTTTCAGTCATCATGGCCAAAATTAAAATAAAAAACATACCATGAAAAACTTTTTTTTAAAGTACTTCAAAAACTTTTTTTTAATTACCTTTTTACACTAAATAAGTTATTATCTATCATGAGTTCTTAGTTTCCTGACTTTATATGATAGATCCCAGCTCTAAAGCAACGCTAAAATTCCTACCTTTCATCAGCTGTTTATCTCTTCAGACAATTCACTATGTCAATCTCTCTGGACCTCAGTTTCCTTATCTGCAAAATGAGATTAACTTACATGATCTCTAAGATTTTTTCAGCTCTAAAAAGTCTTATAATTCTACAATTGTCCTTAGCTCATTTTAATAAAAACCTCTATTTGCTATCTCTGTAATGCTGCTTTCTGAATTATTATGATCTTCACCAATAAAACAACTATAATAGATTTGGCTCTTTTCAACAATGATGTGATTCAAGTTAATCCCAACAGATTTGTGACAGAGAATTCCATCTATATCCCAAAAAGAGAATTATGGGGGTTGAATGTGGATCAAGGTATAGTATTTTCACCTGTTGTTGTTGTTGTTGTTGTTGTGTTTGCTTGTTTTTCTTTCTTGTGGTTTTTCCCCTTTTGATTTGATTTTTCTTGCACAACATGACAAATAGGGGAAAATGTTTAGAAGAATTGTACATGTTTAACTTATATCAGATTGCTTGCTATCTTGGGGAATGGGAATGGAGAAAGGAAGAAAAATTTGGTACACAAGATTTTGTAAAGTAAATGTTGGAAACGATCTTTGCATGTATTGGGGAAAATAAAAAAGTATTGGAAAAAATAGAGCTGATAAAAATATTGCTAGACAAAAATTCACAAGACTATAATGTAGTATAGTTTGTAAAATAGGAAATAAGTTCTAGATAAAGGATCTTTACTAAAAGGTAATAATTTTTTTAATCTAATAGAATAAAAAGAAAAAACTTCTATTATCGTTCAGTTCAACAACACTTATTAAACTGCCAACTATATGCAATATGCTGTTGATTATCAGGATGATAAACATATGTAAAAGTAAACATGATCCAAATCTGTATCAAATAAATGTGCACAGAACATCAGAAAGACATGAGATACATAAAAGACATAAGACAATTCCAAAGGACTCATGACAGAAAATGCTATCCACATCCAGGGAAAGAACTGATATAAGTTGAATGCAAAGCATACAATTTTCACTTTATTTTTTTGGTGAGGGTTTTTTCCTTGTGGTCTGTTTCTTTTTTTCACATGACTAATGTGGAAATATATTTCAAAGATAGCAACTATATCAAATTGCTTAAGGAGGAATGAAGGGAAAGAAGGAGAAAATTTGAAACTCAAAAATGTTTTAAAATTAATACTAAAAATTATCTTTTCATGTAATTGAGAAAATATACTATAAAAAAATAAAATCCCCTTCACAAATTTACCTTAAAGCTGGAACATGGCTCTCTACACTACCCAAAATAACTAGTTTGCTATTCTCTCACAAACTTCTTTGTTACCTTTTCAGTCTTCTTACATTTTAAGTACATTCTTTTCAAGCACTGGCCTCTTTGCTGTTCCTTAAACAGGACTCAGTGGTACCTCCCAGTTCTTGGCATTTTCACTCATATCCCCTAGGCTTAAAACTCTGTCCCTACTCAACTCTAAACCTAAGCTGTAATGAGATATCCTGATAGCCTTACCCAATGAGCCATGCTGATTCTGGCCTCTTGTTCACGTTGTTTCTCCCACCTGCAATGCTCTCTTCTTTGTACATATTGAAATACTACTTATTCGTGTACCATTGAGAAAATGATCCTTTTAGTACTATTTGCCATTGTATTGTCAGTCAGCAGACAAGTGTTTAAAGAGCCTATTATGCTTATATGCCAGACTCTGTACTAAGATCTAAATATTCAAAGAAAAGCACTCCTTCTCTCCTCCCCCCAAAAGTCCCTGCTTTCAAGAACTAAAGGAAACTGAAAACAAAAGTTTTCACCATTTATCCAATTCTCACTCAATTTGATTGAATAAGCTATATTTAATCAGTAAACATTTATAAGGACTTTTTACTAAACAGTATATATTTCAGACACTAAATTAAGCCACTGACCAGTAGAAGGAAAATGACCCTAATATGATGAAAAAAGAAACTGTCATACCATTGCTATGTACAAGATCCCCAGGGATATCCCTTGACATCACACTATTTACTTATATACATAAAGAGTCATGTAGGAGCAACTAGTTGGTACAGTGGATAGCGCATCAGCCCTGAAGTCAGGAGGACCTGAGTTCAAATTTGACCTCAGACACTTAACATGTCGTAGCTGTGTGACCCTGGGCAAGTCACTTAACCCATTTGTCTCAGTTAAAAAAAAAAAAAAGTCCATGTAGTAGATTCTTTTGAGCTTGTGTGAGCACTCTAATACCCTAATATTTTTCTATCACATTAACAAAGAGCCACTGTTGCTCACTTTTTAATAGCTTTCCTCCCTGTTATTTGGCTTATGTCCCTCCCAAACATCAACCTACTTACCTCTGAAATCTTCAAACACTTGTCATCCTGATACTGAAATTACCACATTATAGAAATGCCAAGAGGCAATGTTGCCTAACCCAGAGTCAAACACAGCTGACACAAAGATTAGGAAGTCCTGAATTCAAGTCCCATCTTTCATTTATATTTTGAGACCTTTCTCTGCAATCTCACTCCCCATCTCATTTCCCTGCATTCTAGTTTTGAAACCTTTTTATGAAATTAGTTTTCACATTGCTCTTGGAAAGACTATGTCCCAATTCCATTCCTCCATGTCCCCACTAAACAACTTAAAGTGTGTGCCCATCCTTGACCACTACTCCATAGTTAGCCCTCCGTTTTTATAATAATGAAAGCTCCAACAGAGTCAGGACTATCTTTTCTTTTGCTTTTTATTCCCCAATATTTAGTGTAATGCTGGCATGCAAAAAATAATTCATGAAAATTTATATGTGTATGTGTGTATATTTAAGACAATTATTAAATCTCTCCTTTCTTGATATCACTGAAAATTTAATGATCAGTTTTCCTTCACATTAATTATTTCACTGAGAAAACTGAAACCATTTACAATGGGCTCTTTTTTCTTCTGCTGCTCATCTTAAAGCCTCCTGACATCATTCCCTACTGTCTCCTCCTTTCCTCCAGTATCTGATAATGAGATGGCCTTTCTTGCCAAGACCAAGAATGCCTTTGATCTCATCTTTCCTTTTCCAGCAGATTACACATTCAATTATTCACTTTCTTTCATTAATCTACAAACCTTCCCTCTATCTACTGTTTTTTCTCCTTACTACTTTCAAGTGAGGCCAACTCTCCTTCATCCATCTCCTCAATCCTTCATCCTATATCTTTCCTCCTTTTCTCAGCCAACTATCAGAAAATGTTGCCTATGTTTCCTGCTTTGACACCTACTTTCTTCTTATTTTAATTTTGTTATGAAATTAACAAACATTTAACAAATATGAAAATTGTAATGCAAGAAGAAAAATACAAAAAAGGAAATTTTATTTAAAACTGCTCCCTCACTTCTCTACCCTTGATATTGGCTTCTTAACTCATCACACTTGAAAAAGCTTTCTCCAAAGTAATCAATAATATAAATGTCTGATTATTCTTTCTCAGTTCTCATCTTTCTTGATTTGCATTTAACATGGCTTGATAACTCTCTACTCCCAAATAATGGCTCCTCTCTCCAGGTTCTGCACTAATTTGATCATTTTTCCCCAGCCTCCTCTGCTGGTTTATCATTGTTTTGGGCCCCCTAAAGCATATATGCCATAAGACTTTGTCCTGGGTCCCTTAATTTTCTCTCCCTATGAGCTATCTGTTGACCACATTAGCTCTTTTGGATTTATAATCTCAATGCAAATGACTCACTGATTTCTGTATCTGCTCCAATCTTCGTCCCTGAACTTTCAAATGCTATATCACCAACTATTGTATATATTTCAAAATAAACATGCCAAGAACATCTCAAACTTAAAAACAATCCAAAACAGAACTCATTTCTTTCCAAACCACTTCTCTATTCCAAACTTCCCTATTTCTGTCAAAGGTATCATAATTCTTCCAGCCTCTGAGGTTTGCAACCTGGTTCATAATTCTAACCTTATCCTTAAATCTGCACTCCTCCTCAATGAGGGGGGAGTTGCCAAATTTTGCCATTTCTAACTCATAAATCTTAACCCTGATTTATTCTCTCTAATCACAGTCATATTAGTTCAGGCCCTCATCACCTCTCCACCTGTTGTTCCTGCCTGAAGTTTCTCCTTCTATGCCATCTATATAATATCCAAAGTGATTTTCTTTAAATGCAGAGCTTAACCATGTTACTGCCCTTTTCAGAAAATTCCAGTGGCCTCCTACTATCTCTAGGATAGACTATAAATCTTCTGCCGGGTTTTAAAATCCTTCACATATTAGAGCCAACCTCTCTCTAATCATTCCTTTTTGAGTACTCTTTCATACAACCTTTGTTCCTCCATACATGACACTCCCATCTCCAGTCTCCATACTTTTGCCACTGCCCTGCCCTTCACATGCCCCAGAATAAAACCCCTTCTCCTCACACCCACCTCATGGAGATTCTTCTTTTCTTTCAATACACTAATGTCCATCAATTGGGTAAAAACTGAATGTGTTATATAAATGCAATGGAATATTATTGTTCTATTAGAAATGATGAGCAGGCTGATTTCAGAAAAGCCTGGATTTACATGAACCGATGCTGAATGAAATGAGCATTGTGCATAGTAATAGGAGACTGTGAGATGGTCAACTCTAACAGACTTAGCTCTTCTGAGCAATACGGTGATCTAAGACAATTCCAACAGACTTGGGATGGAAAATGCTATCCGGATCCAAAGAGAGAATTATGGACATTGAATGTTGATCAAAGCATACTATTTTCACCATTTTTTTCTTTTTTCTTTCTTTTGGTTTTTCCTCTTTGTTTTGATTTTTCTTTTATAATACAACTATATCATATCAGCTAATCTGGTATTTTAGAGAGGAGGGAGGAAAAGAAAAAAAAATTGAAACTCAAAATCTCATAAAAGTAAACAATGAAAAGTATCTTTTGGTTTTTTTGGTTGTTATGTTTTTTTCCTCCTAAGGCAACTGGAGTTAAGTGACTTGCCCAGGGTCACATAGCTAGGAAGTGTTAAGTGAATGAGGCCAGATTTGAACTTAGGTCCTCCTAGCTTCAGGGCTAGTGCTCTATCCACTGCACTATCTATCCCCCCCCCCCCCCAAAAAAAAAAAAAAAAAACTATATGTGTAATTGGAAAAAATAAAATGCGATTAAGTGAAAAAATCAAAAATACTCCATGCACACAAAAATCACTTTCTACATAAAGCATTTCCTGAGCTGATGTCCTCCCTCTCCCTACCCTGCATCTCTCTATAAGGTTATTCTGTACAATGGATGTCTCAAAAGACCCATCTCCCTTATTAGAATGTGAGCTCTATGTGAGAACAGGGACATTTTATTCTTTGATTTGTACTCTCAGGAACAAGTCCATAAAAAGGTGCTTAGTAATTGCTTTTTGACTAACTAATAATATTGTCCATAGGATCTTTACAATTGCCAATCTTAAACCAACAAGTTCACGTTCACCTGATTTGCCACATGATTGTCCATACTGAAGAGGGAAAAAAAAAGGGAAAGGGAAAACTGCAATTTAACAAAAGACAAAGGATAAAGTTTTTATTTAAATAAGAACTGGAAAACAAAAAATATTTTTAATTTTGTTCTGTCATTTTTTCAATTGTACTGACTCTTTATGACCCCATTTGGGGTTTTCTTGATTCTGAAGTGGTTTGCCATTTCCTTCTCCAGCACATTTTACAAATTAGGAAACTGAGGTCAACAGTATGAAGTGATTTGCCCAGGATCACATCTTTGACCAGGCCAACTCTTTATCTACTGTACCACCTTGCTGCCCAAACATAGATATGCTGAAAATTCCATCTTCAGCAGATGGAATGTACCATAGAGTACAGATACTATGATACACATCACAGTAGGCAAATAATATTTGGCAACCGTGAAACCATTCCATTATTAATGAAAATATTAAAGAGTACCAGGCAATAAAAATGTTGTGAACCATATAATATACTTTTCCTCAAAATTAAAATTCAAGCCTAATTCCATCTTATAAAAATAAAATACCTTTAAAACCATTAAGATACAGTACTAAAATTAAGGGTACACAATCCCAATAAATAGCCAGAGATCATTGGAGATAACATGAAGAGCACTTGTTCTTAAATATGAAGGTTCAAAATTATTTTTCTGCCACTTACTATATGTAACCATGGGCAAATAATGACCTCCTTTGAGCTTCAATTTCCTCAACTAGAAAATGGAGGCGTTGGAATATACAGCTTCTGAGATCCCTTCTAGTTTTAGATCTATTATTTAATATTTATTCTGCTAATACAAATAGTAAAAGTAATTAAATTATGTGGCATTTTAATATTTACAAAATATTTTATATATTATCTCATCTGAAACTCATAGCCACTGTCACATTCAGGTGTTATTATACCCATTTTACAAATAAGAAAAATAAGAGTCCCAGATAGGGCAAATGTTCTGTCCATGGTTATATAGTTGGTAACTGTTAAGCAGTAGAATTTAACTTTATTTCTTCTTTCTTCTGTCCTAAGTCTACAATTGCCTCAATAATTTCTTACAATTTTTTCAGACCTAAAATTCTGTAGTTTTAAGAGAAAAGTTGTATATTTTTGTCCCGAGTCCAAATTAAACATTGATTATACATATTGAAAATATATAACTACATGTTATATTTTGGGGGTCAGTTGCAAGATTTCACCTCAACCAAATTAAATAGCTCTCACCAGGCTAAATCATTGCCTTCCCTCCTCCCCCCGCTCCCAAACTGAAATAATAATGTTAGTTTACTGGGATACTCCCCAAGCTAAGAGAATTATTTTTAGCTGTCAGCAAGTATTTCCCCACAAATTGCTGGGATCAATTAAACCAGTAAGGCTCACTGTTAAATTTTCAGTATTAATATTTGCTCCTCAGAAATACTATAAATCAGGACTTGATTGTTTTCTTGAGAAAATGCTCATAATGCAGATTAGACTCAGAATTGTATAGGTACTTTTCCCCCCCAGATAATTAACTGTGAAATATTTACCATCATACTCAGAGTTTTCTTTCATTCTGGTCAAGATCAATTTTCTTTAGGATACCTACTCAATAAAAAAAAAAAAATTCTTCACCACAGTGTTCTGAACTTCAAATGATTTAATTTTCCACATAATTTCCACATGTGGAAAAAATTCTACATAATTTACCTCATATAGTAAATAAACAGCTTCTGACGTACCCAAGATACTAATCGCATCTCACTCAACTCAAACATACAAATTTTTATTCTTTTCCCCTTTTAGTGAGGACCCTCATTATTCCAAAAGAGATATAATGAAGTACAGCACAATGTATGACATATAGTAAGCATTAAATACATGTTTACTCATTTCTAAAGCAATCCACATCATAGTTCTAATGACTAAGAAGCTTTTTTCCTTATATGAAGACTAAATTTGCTCTAGTTATTTCATTTTTTATATTTTTATTAAAGCTTTTTATTTTCAAAACATATGCATGGATAATTTTTCAACACTGACCCTTGCAAAAAACCTTATATTCCAAATTTTCCCCTCCTCCCCAACCCCTGCCCTACATGGCAAGTAATCCAATATATGTTAAACATGTCAAAATATATTAAATCCAATACATGTATACATAATTATACAATTATTGTGCTGCATAAGAAAATTCAGATCAAAAAGGAAAAAGATGAGAAAGAAAACAAAATGCAAGCAAATAACAACAAAAAGAGTGAAAATGCTATATGTTGTGATCCATACTCAGTTCCCAAAATCTTTTCTCTGGGTATAGATGGCTCTCTTCATCGCTAAACCATTGGAACTGGCCTCAATTATCTCATTGTGGTGGAGCCACACCCATCAGAATTGATCATCCTATAGTCTTCTTGTTGTTGTGTACAATGATCTCCTGGTTCTACTCCACTTGGCATCAATTCACATAAGTCTCAACAGGCCTTTATGAAATCATCCTTCTGATCATTTCTTACAGAATGATAATATTCCATAACATTCATATACTACAATTTACCCAACCATTCTCCAATTGATGGGCATCCACTCAGTTTCCAGTTTCTAGCCACTACAAAGAGGGTTCCACAAATATTTTGGCACATGTGGGTCCCTTTCCCTCTTTTAAGATCTCTTTGGGATATAAGCCCAGTAGAAACACTGCTGGGTCAAAGAGTATGCACAGTTTGATAACTTTTTGAGCACAGTTCCAAATTGTTCTCCAGAATGGCTGGATCCATTCACAGTTCCATTGACAATGTATCAGTGTCCCAGTTTTCCTTCATCCCTTCCTCCAACATTCATCATTATCTTTTCTTGTTATCTTAGCCAATCTGTTATTTCTACCCATTTTTGTTAGTTCTGCTCTCTGAAGCCAAGGAAGGATTAATCTAGTATTTCTTCCACATGACAATTCTTTATCTATTAGCAAAGACATATCCCACCATAGTCCCAACCACCAAGTTCTCTCCTCCTTAGTCCAAACATCCTAGAACACATAACCAGTCTTCCTCAGAGGACAGCTTTCAGTCTCTTCCTGATAGGAAGGAAGGATGTTCTCTAACTTAATATTGTTTCCAAAATGTCATATTCAGAAAGGAATACAAGTAATAGGAAATGCTAGCTATCATTTTAAAGACATGGCAATGATTTATTATTAATGCCAATTAGAAGCCAATTATATATCTGAACTGTCTAAAAGAATATTTTTAGAGGAATCTTTCAAACAAACAAAAAACACTAACTAGTAAGTTTAAATGTTCAAAAATCAGTGTCAACTCAAATGAAATTAGTGTTAGATCATAGGTATATTCAAAGATCTCTTTTGTATATGTAAATATATAAAATGTTTTACATAAATGTGTAAATAAATGTCCAAATCTGCTCCCCAAAATGAAATAGTTGTCTCCACATTGGATGGGGAAATAAATGAACTGTTGTTTTCCTGACAAAGAATGAAATTTTCCAATCAACTTCAAAACCTATATGACCTCTGACATGTCACTGAACCTGAACATCCTTATTTGTAAAACCAGAGGAGCAAAAGAGGTCTGGGGTTCTCAAATCTTTTTGAATCATGTTATCACTTAACAATCTAATGATTGTTTGTCCAAAGTATTTTTGGACAATGCTACTGTAGTTTGTTGTCCAAAGGAAATGAGGAAAGGAAAAGAGAAAAGGAAGAAGGTAGGAAGGCACTGTATAGTGCAATCTCAATAGTCAACTAGAAACATTCTTTTTTTTCCCCTCCACACTCCTTCGATACATATAAACTACTTAGAGAAACCTGGTCTTTTCTTCAAGATACCTAATCTCTAGTTCTATTCTCTATTATTGGTTGCTACTTCTTTCATGTTTCTAACTTGCCCCAAACAAAAGGAGAAAATGTCATAATTCTTACCTTACATTAATAACTTTAGTTCACTACCATTCAGAAGCCTATCTATTCAGATTTGAATAGTTCCCTCACTTCCCAGATAGAATTATTACTAAATCTTGTGGAATCTAACTCCACAACATCTCTATTTATCTCATTCACTTCATTTTTGTCTCCCACACCCCACAATCAGTCCTCATTACCTCTCACCTGGACAACTACAACAGCATCTTAACTGTTCTCTCTGTTCCCATTATAATTTCTCTCCAATCCATTCTCCCCATAGTTGCCAAAATAATCTAAGACACTGGTGTGACACATCACTCTCCTGCTCAAAAATCCTCAATGGCTCTCCATTCCCTACAGGATAAAATATAAACACCTTAGCCCAGAATTTAAGGTTATCTACCATATAACTTTCACCTACCTCTCCAGTCTTGTTTCATGCTCTTTCCAATAAACTGCAAGATAAATTCTGTATTCTAAACTAAATAGCTATTTCTTCTGTACTTTCTGTATAGTTATAAATTGTTCCTCAGTGCACTCCTCCTTTTAACTCTCATAGAAGTCTTTATTTTCCTTCAAAAGGCTTATTTAAGGTACCAACTCCTGATTAAATTTTCCCTCATTCTTCCTCTTCTTCCCCACAATTGTTAGTGGTTACCCCCCCCTCAATTTTCCTTGTACTATATTTCTTTGTGTACATGCTGAACTGCCAAGTGGAATATAAAGCTCTTTGAGGTTAGGTTCTATTTTCTACTTGCTTTCATAGCCTCTGTACCTGATACAGTATCTTACATATAATATGCACCTTTAAAAAGTAAATTCAATTGAACTGAATCTCTCTCTGTATGTATGTGTGTGGGTTTATGTGTGTGTGTATATATATTTATTATACAACATATATATATGATATATATGTATGTATATATAAATGTATATATTTGGCACAAGACTTGCCTAGGGTCACATAGCTAATAAATGCCAAGTGTCTAATGCTGGTTCTGAAGTCATAGCACTGACTCTGGAGTCAGGAGGACCTATCTACTATGCCATTTAGTTACTCCTGAAAATATATTTTTTACAAGTTATTAACAAAAATGTGGAATTGAAAAATAGCTAAAAATAGAGACTCATGACATTCCATATCAAACATTTTCACCCAAGTTGATGTGTGAAAAAAACAATACTCTTTGGGATATATAAACTCTTTGTTTTTAAACTGATTATGAATCCATCTAAATGTTCCATTATTTGGCTAAAATCTTCCTATCTTGGGTAGAAAAACTAATTTGGTATAATATAGCATATTGGTATAAAGACATACTTGATGTAAATGTAGTTTTAAAAAAATTTCTCATATAGATGATGATATGTGAACTATTAGAAAAGGAAGCAATAATTACTAAGTCAGAATGGTGAACTCATTAACACTAACATTATGTCAGACTAAATCTCAGGTTGCTTTTGGATTGAATTATTAAGCCTAATAAACTAGGGGAGTACAAGAACATAATACTCATGGATTTGTGGCTAGATACTTGCCAAAGTCGGTCAAGTTGATAAAAAGTACAACCTAGGATTCAAACAGGCCTGATTCAAAATCCTATGTTCTTTGCATCACACCACACTTCACTACCACCCAACTCACTTCATTGTATGGGCTTTGTTAGCATCTGGGCCAGGACCAGAACCCAACTCTGCACTCTACCATATCACAGAGGACATCTGTTAGAAATAATCTGATGCCTAAAACAGTACAAAGTGAAAAACATTGTAACATAATTCAAATTATAGTTTAACAAATCTACTTTTGAATTTCCTCCCAAACCTAATTTTTTTCACACCTTCAGTTCAAACCTACAAATCTTTCTAACTTTCAGAACATGTCAACATGCCAAAGCATCAGGTTTTTTTTTTTTCTTCAACATTTTAACTTACTGTTCTTTTTTAGAAGTATCCAGATATCAGTGGAAGACTGACACACATGAGGCAAATGTATGATGGGGACCAAGATGAAAAGCCCTATATAACTAATCTATGCCAAATATCTCATTAAGAAATTAGTATTATACTCTTCCAGAATGCATCCTTCAAAAACCAAGTGAAGTTCTAAGAGTATGAAGTAGGCAATTATCCCTTTTCCATTTTTAGTTACAGTCACTGAAGGAAAAATAAAGAAAGGGCAGGAAAGAAATTAACAATTACAGCGACTATGACATCTTACCCCCTAATTTATAACAATTGTATTTCACCTAATATGTTCAGAATGCCCCAAATCAAATGAATTTTCCTATATACTTAACAGTAGGGTTGGATTTTACCCAATATGGCAGCTATTCTTGTTAGTATCTTCTTAGTATATGGGACTCCAGTTTTCCATGACTTAGATACTACAGGGAAATTCATCCAATTTGTGGACTTGACCAATTTATAACCAACTGATTTTACTAAGTAATCATTTAACTAAAAATTAGTTCACTGACTTCAAAGCTTTAGTTCTTTATACCAAGCAGTCTAAATGTACCTTTATACAAAAAAAAAAAAAAAAAAATTAAGCATCATTTGTGAGGACCTAATTTTTGCCATTTAGTTAAAATGAAGAAATTCTCATTGGCAATGAAGATTTAAGTGGAGGAATACTAGCTATTTCAATAATATTGAAAAAATAAGCAATTTAGCAACAGAGAAGATAGTGCAAAGGCATTTAGAACTTGAGGCTTCTCATTGTTTCACATTAAGAGCTCCAATTTCCCATGTGTTTAATTCATCTAGGGGGAGCATAAACTTGCCAAATAGAAGAACACATGGGGAATGTTATTATATGTGAAGACTATTTTGTGATGATACATATCTTATAAAAGCGCCGAATACATATACACAATATTCCTTTCCCACGTGCACCACTTTCATGTCAATACATCAATGCTGTTGAAAACAAGACTGTTTTCACAGTAATACATTTTAATATAGCAGCAAATTAGGCCATCACTTTCAACTTAGTTTTCCTGCTTTGCTATACCCTCTGCGAACTAACTAATACCAGATATTGTCTTGTAGCATGTAACCATTGTCCTACAGTGTTCCTTGAAACATCGCCTTTTCTTTTCCAACTCTCCCCTCCCAATTAACCTTTTAAAAAGCCTTAGAAAGATCCCACCCAAATAGCTTTTCTCCTAGGGTGTGGAGCTGACAGATAAAGCCTTGGGGGCTTCAGGTCAAAAATGTTTTTAAGAGCAAGACCAGCAACCAACAGACAAGTTACAAGATCTGTTTCAACAAATAAAGGCTTGCCAAAGGAGAGGGAGTGTCAGCACATTTTATATACTTAGAATAAAATTAAACCACACATTCAAGAACCACAGTCATGCCTAAATTCTAGCAATAAACTTAGCTACCAAATAATACACATAACATAAGCTAGAAGCTTTAATAAAACTCTTCCCTACTATAGGAAGTTCAAAGTAATGGGAATCATTGAAACTTTAAATTAGTCATGTCAAAATATTAATACAGAGCCCTCTTTTATCCCAAAGACAGTAGTTTTAATAGGGAATACTGTGGTATTATTAAAACACAGTAGTATTTTAAGTTACAAGTACTGAATGGATATTCCAAAATTATAAACTGCATTTATACATTTTTCATTCACTCTTCTCCATTGCATTACTAAGGCCAATGTGTTAAGTGACTGTAGATCTCATTAGGATGATTAAGATTCAAGTCAAGAAGAGACCTTAAGAGATCATCTAAATCCAACCTCATTTTACTGATGAGGAAATTGAAGTCCAGCAAAAATAAACGTATTGCTCATGATCACACAAAATAGTAAGTAGCAGAGCTTTAATTTGAATCAGACCCTTATTTCAAATTCAGTGTTATTGCCTCTAACTGACAGATAAGGAGTCTCTATAGAGAGTTAGGATTCTATGTAATCAAAACACCTAGAAAACCTCATTATCTATAGTAGGAGCTCTTAACCTGAGGTTTATGAACTTGGGTTTTTATTTTTTGTCTCTTTACTTGCTTGCATTACATTTTGATAACTATGTTTCAATATAATTTGATCCCTTTGTAAATCTGAGCATTCTATTTTATGCATTTAAAAAGATTATTCTATGAATAAGTGTATAGTGTTTCCTAGACTTCCAAAGAGATCTACAGCACAAAAAAATGTTAACAACTCTTGACCTACAGGGAATGCCTCACCCATCTGGACTTTGTGCAAAGTATGCTTCATTGGTAGATATACATTTGCCAATTTTATGCTTCAATGCTCAGCAGACTATTGAACAATCATCTTTGTGGTTGCAGCTATCATACAGTAGAATCCTATACAATCCTAACATGTGCATAGTAGAGCCTTCATCAGAGCACCACCTTAAATTGGCTATATTTAAATTGGTCTACCAACTCACAAGCTCAGTCAAACAATAAACATTATGGGACCTTATAATCACTATACTATGAAGTTGTAGTCTCATGGAAAATATCTGTCAAAATTCATTTGTTTTCTCTAAAGAGAAATGGTCAGATAGCATCTGAGAAATTGCACATCATTTCTAATATAGCCAAACTGCTCCCTGCTGCAAAAGTCAGTTATTTTTTTAAAAATTATCTACAGGGCAACATGTGGCAATTAATAAATTACGGAAAACAATGATCTCAGAAGAATCAGAATTACAGAGGACTCTGACAGTAATGGAAAGATGCATAATTGGTCAAAGTCTGTAGCAGCATATTACCAACAACTAATAGCATGCAAGTATAGTAAAAGACAGCAAAGATGGACATGATTGGAAAAGAAAATGAGTCACTCATGTATGAAGAATGAAATATTAAAAGAATCAGAGGACGGCATGCAGGACATTTGACAGATTATCTATGGGAGCTATGTAGCATTTTATAGACAAGACCCACGGAGAATGAAAAGGTATGACTAAACTGATGTGTGGGTGAAAGAATCAGTCAGTTCATTAGGAATGCTAAACCATGAGGCAGCCACAAGAAACAAAAATGCATTCAGTTTAAGAAGCCATCAAGAAAACAATTATAATTATTAATTTTGCTATAATAAATCATTATTTCAATATAATATCTTACTTCCAAACAGATCTATTGAAAATCTTTAAATAAAAAAATTTCAAACTAATAGTCTCCCCCAAGATTCTTCCTTCAACTCACCAATAAACTATGACACTAAGATAGATTAAAAAAAAAAAAAAAAAAAAACTAAACCAAATAGTTAAATTTTTAAGTGTATCTGTTTCAAGGTTTAATTCAAAAAAAATTTTAATTTAAACCTCAAGAAAAATTTTCAGTCAAGATGCTGAATCAGTATGTCCAACTGACATCATGTCTAACTAATTCAACTCAGTAAAATTTATAAGATTTTTTTCATAGAATTCATGCTGGTATTATAGCTTAATTTAATAGAAATAGGTACTACATCTGTTATTTCATTAATATAAGGAATTCCCTGATGAGGAGCAATGTAAGTAGATACTTTCTCTACAACCTATGGTCTTTATAGAGTTGCCTAGAATATCAAGATATTCAGAGTCTTACTTAGTGTCACACTCACCATCTTATCAGGAATAATATCTAAATTTGAGTCATCTTGGCTCTGAGGTCTGTACTTTCTCCATTATAAGACAATGTTTCTTCCTTAATTTTAAAATTAATAAAAGTATGACAAAGAAATCAGTAAAATTGAACTATTAGGACACTCATGACATTGTCCCAAAGAAATGGAACTGTTTTAGTTAAGACAAATCAAGCAATCAAAGATGGGATGCGGCATTTATGTTTGCTAATTTAAAAAATAAAGAAAAAAACAAGAATCCATTTGTCTGTGGTTCTATGCTCCTATTAAACTATGAAAACAACAAGAGATCCCAGCATTTGTCATTGTGCCTGGCATGTAGCTTAATAAATGCTTATTGATAAACTGATCAATCCAGTTTGCCTTTTTAAATGTATTTCACGAGCTTGATATATTAACACAAATGAAAGAAAAATTCACTCTTCATCTACAACACAAGCTTGTCTAGTTCCTCTCAAGGCTTTCTTATTAATCTGACATATACCTTGTGTCACTTCAGAAGCAAACCTATACTTTAGGATTGCTTAATTCTGGCCCCAGCCCTGAGTTTAACTCCACCATGGAATTAGGAAATGGTTTGGGGGAAATGACTCACAAGTGCCTTGGTAACTGATTTAAAAAAAAAAAAAAATTTCTGCAGAAGGAAGAGATAAATTCAGAAGAGGCAAATTCAGATAGGTCTTAGTAAAAATCCTAATTCAGATAGCAAGAAAAGATGACTGAACAAATCAAAATTAAGCATCCTCTTTTCTTTTTAAAATTGTAAATACTAACAACAACAACAACAAATTATGTTTGGCCTTGAAAGATCCCTAAGGTTCCCTTTTAAGCTTTAATGCCCATATTAAACTAACCATATAACATTACAATCCTAGAAGTCTTACTTCATGTGGCAGCAGAAAAAAATAAATCGTATAATTATAGAAAATATATAGAAATAAAGAAAATATATAGCAGTGAATAAAATGACATAGGAATAATGAGGAATTAATGAGGTATATACTAATATGATAGGTGTACGCCTTTAAAAAAAACAAAACAAAACAAAACAAAAAGATCAATTAGCCAAAAAAAAAAAAGTTATTTGTAGTAATCTAGGAAAATCAATACCTTTGGAAAGTACTTTCTTAGGGTTGAACAAGAAAGCTAACAGAAGGAGCAATGGATTGGATTAAATAGAATCCACTTTTGCTACTTAATACAGATTTCTGTTAACTATGAGCAAATTAAATCACTTTTGCTCTCTGAGCCTCAACTGGAATAATCTCTAAATTCCCCTTTCAGTTCTAACATTCTATCACTCAATGGTTCAAGAAAGTAAAGAGTTTACACAATTGAGGAGTTCATTTAAGGATCTACATGTGAATCCAAAGACTAACACTAAGACACAGTAACTGTGTGTTACTCCCAAGTATTAAAAAACAAATCTTATTAGCCATTTAAATCATCTTGGGGGAGGATCTATGTTAGCATAATAGCCAAGCAATCCCCATATTTGAAGTCTCCACTGTGAGCTCTGGAAGCAAAAGTTTCTTTTTTCAAGAGGAAACATCCTTGTTGATTATTCATCTCAAGTTGGAAAGAAAGCACAGTAATCACACTCAGATTTGTCAAAAGCCCACTTGTGCCCAGAAGAGCAACAAAGTTAAAATATGATCAACAAAGCACTAAATTCAGGGAATTCTTCTGGCTCATAGTTACTTGGGAAGATAGAAGAAATTGGGTCAATACTGGTGCACAAGGTGCAAAAAAAGTGAGGCTTTTGTTAGTGTCACACTCTTATTAGTATGCACATTTAATTTCAATTAAATAACTAAAATGAGAACCATGAGGTCTTTCTTTATGGTCTAGGATTTAACCTTGTTATTATAGTAAGGAAACTGTGGCATTTTAGATCCAGTTCATGGATAGGATCCTGGGGGAGAGGAGATTCGGTAAATATTGAATTTCAGCACCTACAAGTTTCACAGTAAGAAACTAAACTACCTTGGGATGAGAACAATGTAAGGAAGGTAACAAGGCAATTTAGATCTGTGCAAGGAAGCTGAGGGTGGCAGAAGTTGAGGTTCATCTGTCAACATGGCAAGGAGAGAGGAGAAAGGTAAGGAGTGGTGTGTTGAACTGAAAACTTAGAAATTACATAGAAATTTAGCAGAACAATAAAACTTACTGAGTTGAGTAAGTTTTTTTTTTTTTTTTTGCAAAGTTGAAGTAATTGCCAACTTTCTATTGCTCATACTATTTTCCTACCTGTGAGTTTGCCTGTCTCTCTGAAATCGTACAGACACAGAGGTTCATTATTTGTCTATTTTGCTTGCTGCACCTTACCTCACCCAAAAAAATTATTCAGCTGGGATACTACAGCTGTTACTTACCATCCAAATGTCAGTGGCACCCTTCCCTTTTATGGAGTTTCCATAAATTAGCTCTAATCCACCTTTACTGTTACCCCTTTTCTAATTTTCTGCTTCAAATTTACTGTAGAAGTGAAACACCATTTGATAGTTTGTGTAACCTACAAACATTGTAAATAGTGTTCTGAGTAAGGGCTTATGGACTTGTCCAGGAAGAAAAGTTCCTAGCTTTGTGACAGTTACTTTGAGTGCTGTGGGAAATTTCTAACTTGAGTTCTCAGGTCCAATCCACATTGCTGAAAGCACCTGATTCCAAGCTTTAGTTAGGAAGAGTATTACTATAATAATTAGCCATAGTATAATTTTATACAATAGTCACTGCACTTATATATGCTCATTTAGAAACTTAGAACATATGAGCTTCAGAACTGGAATGCCAAAATAATTCCTTTGGCCATAAGCTACTATGACCTGAAGAGAGATGGTATAATGCTAACCTGATCCTTATGCCTTCCTCTGAGGAAAACAGATGCACTTAAAAACTGTCAATTATCTCTGTACTTGATATGAGTAATTTGGGTTCCCATTAGATAGGTTACCTAAATATATATAAACATTCAAAGTCTGAACTTAAAAAAAAAAAATCTGAAACTAAAAGCATCATCTATTTGCACCAATATAAAAATACAATAAAATATTTTTATAATTTCCAGTATAAGATTAGTAACAGAATCACAAGAAAACATTATTTTCTATTAGGCTTTTGCCACAAGTATATAGTTATTTTTAGGGAATATAAGTTGATATTGGTATACTGGAGTTCATGTGACATAAGCTGTGTTTTAAATGTCTAAGAAAATTCAACTAAACTTGTTGCTACTACAATTTAATTAATAAGATGACTAATATTTAACATACTTCCTCTTAACTCTTCCTATTGGTTTAAACTTCCCCTAAACATCTTTCCCTTGATTATGCCTTTAAAATTGTGCTTATTTTTAAATGAAATATTCTGGATTCAACTTCTACTTAAAAAATAAAAAATATAGTTTTTAAATTGTCTAAAATCACCCACTTTTTGATGGCCATGTAGTGTTTTTTTTAAAAAGACAAAGTAAACATTCTAATTCAATCAAACTAAAACATCCTGTGTCAGAGTTATTGTTTCACCAGCTAATGAGAATTAGAGATATAAAAGACAGAAAATTCTTCATTTTTGAAATAAAAGGTTCTCCAGCAAGAGTCTGTTGTTTTAAAATGTATTTAAATCATGACCAAAAAATAAAATGATATAACAAGATAATTAGCCCACTGTCAAAAACAGGAATTAGCCACTTTCTACTGATGCATGAAAAACAAAAGGATGCCCTCCTCTCTCTCTTCATTGAGGAAGGTTTTCTACTCAGCTCCAAAGGCTTGCTCTGGTATTTAATTGTCCAAAAAGAATCTTAATTAGCTAACCCCCCATGGTTCAGGAAGCAGAGAGATGCCCATAATTACTAAGGACTCTGCATACAGCAACAAGTGTTATGAAATTCTTAATCCCGAGTACTGAAGCCAGTCAGTCAACAAATATTTATAAAGTACCAACTATATGTAAGAAACTGTGCTAAGCATGGGAAATATGACGAAAAGTGAAAGGCAGCCTCTGTTCCAAGGAGCTCACAAGCTAATGGGTTGTCTAATGAGAAGTCAAGATGCAGAAACTGAGGAAGAAGAGCTTTCCAGGCTTGAGGGAGAGCCAGAGAAATTGTCTACAATTAAGAAGAAACGGTGTGTCTTTTTAATGGAACAGCCAAAGGCCAATGTATTGGGTCAAAAAGCATATGGCTAGAATTGTAGGAAGAGGCAAAATTATGAAGAATTTTGACTGCCAAACAGAATATTTTGTATTTTATTGTAGTAAACCAAACAAGATGGTGACATGGTCCAATCTGTGCTGTAAGAAAATACTTTTAGTAGCTAAATAAAGAATGGATGGGAGTGATTTGAGGCAGACAGACCCATTGGCAGGCTATTTCTACAGTCCAGATGTGAGGATATGAGAGTCTGAACTGGAGAGGTGGCAGCAACAGAGTAGAGAAATGCCAGCCTAGGAAGATGTAAAAGTCCACATCAAATTTACTGCTGAAGACTCAGGCCCCACAGCAGATCTCCAATCAGTGATATACCTTCAGATACTTTAAAGAGAAATCCAAGGAAGTCTCTCCTATCTAATATTTGTGATCTAAAGAAGTCAAAACACAAGAGTTGAAATATTCTGGCCAAATCTTGATTCAGATCCCCTTAGTAATTCTCAAATTAAATCCCCTACAAAGGACTCTCTATAAACATTTAGCTGCTACTTCTTTCTAAAGCTCTTTTCAAGGAAACATTTTATTGGACTCGCTTAAATGGTTAAATTCCCAGACCTTGTGATAAGCAATATGAAGTAAGCAGTAAGAAAGAAGCCACTTCCAGGGTTGAGAATAATTCATCATTCCCTTTAGTAGATAAAATGTAAAGAAAGTAAATGACGTGAAAACATCTTTTACCAATCCCAATTACAAAAAGGATTTTAGAAGATAAAGTCCTTTAAGTCCAAAGTCTTTTAAAATACCTGACAGAGCTGCATTCTAGATAAGGAAAGAAAACATCTCCAGTTAATAACTCAGAACAACTGCTGTTGAATTGAAGGGCAAGTGAATGCTCATATTTTCTTCAATGCAAAGAGGGGAGGAGAGAGGGAAAGAGGTGAACACAACTGAAATGACAAGTTGAATCGATTACTTAAGTTAGAAATTACCCAATATCTACAGTTCAACAGGCATTACAAACTTAGGACAAAAATATATAAGGTGATCTAGTACACAAAAAATTGGGTCATATTCTCAAAGTTCACTGACTATCTAGAACTCAAAACACATCTTCCCACAAGGGTAAATGGTAGCTAGATTCAAAGGTTAGACCACAAAAGTCTTTTTCATTAACAATAATAAGCATTTAGTATACATCTGCCAGCTGCAAGGTAGTAGAGCTAGAATGGTTAAAGAAAGACAATTCTTGCTCTCAAGTTTACCAAACCATTTAGTTTAAGATTTATATTTCTTTACTTTCAAAAGGAAGCCCAATGTAGCTGAACATTAACAAGAGGGACAACTCATTTTATGTCGCACTTTAAGGTGGAAAAAGTATTTTCCTCTCAACGAGGTGATGAGATAGTAGTTCACATTTCTTCAACAATGTAAGAAATACAAAGCACAGTCTTCACAACATACTGTGAAGTGAAGTAGTAGTTTATTATATTTATCCAGTTTTACAGAGGAACCCTCTGAGACTCAAGAGTTGCCCATGATTCAGTAGCTAGAATTAGAACTCCAGAGAATTCTGGTCTTCTTTATTTTCTTTCCACTCCATCTTCCACCAAACTTTTTGATCTTAGGATCCCCTTTACACTTTTAAAAAGTGTTTTAAAATGATTGTGGGTTTATCTATCAATATTCACCACGTTAGAAATTTAAACTGATAATTTTTAAAATATTTGAGTCATTTAAAAATAATAATACATTACATATTTCTAAAATAAAAATATTGTTGAGAAGGATGGCACTGTTTTACTTATTTTTGCAACTGTCTTTAATGTCTGGCTTAACAGAACACAGCTAAATTTGCATACCTCTTCTGCATTCATAATCTATTGCAATATGTTGTTTCAATTGAAATATATTAAGATCTAGCTTCATACCAATATGTAATTGGGAAAGAGAGGTGTATTTTAGTAGACACATAACATCTGAATATTATTATAAAAATAGTTTTGGCTTTTTGGACCCCCTTAAAAGGATCTTGAAGGACTGGTCCATAGACCATACTTTCAGGACCTCTGCATAAGAGCATATATTTCACTGAACCAAAACTACCATGCATATATTTCTAATGTAATTTCTATGTGTTCAGAATTCAATATCAAATGCTAGGGACACATCCTCTCCACCCTGAGGATGCAAAGACAAAAATAAGAAAAAAGCAGCAGCTAGGTAGGGAAGTGGCTGAGTTCTCGGCCTGGAGAGGGGGACACTCGAATTTAAATCTAGACTCATAAACTTATGGCTATGTGAATCTGGGCAAATCACTTAAACTCTCTATGCTTCAGTCTCCCCATACCTCAAAAAGCAGTTGTAAGGATCAAATTAGATAATATAAGTGCTTAACAGCTGCCGGGCACATGGCAGACACTATATCAATGTTAGCTATTGCTATTATTATCTTGACCCACACGAGTCTCCTTAAAAGCTCATCTTAAGTTCTATCTTCTCTTTGAAGTCTTTTGTGATCCCTCCAACTATCAGTACCTTCTCCCAAAAAAAATTTCACCTTTAAAACATTTTGTATATGCTTATTCTGGAAATATGCTTATTCATATACACAATGCTTCCCCTGATAATATACAGAGTTGTGAGGGCAAGAACGGCTTCATTTTTTTGTCTTTGTATTCTCAGAACCGAACACAGCATTTAGATAAATGCATGTTGATTACCCAAAAAAGCTTACATTCCATTTAAACACCCAATTTTCCCTTGTACCCATGAAATAAGATTGGGGACTTTCCAGTTCTCCCACCATTGTCTTCAGAAGTCACAAAGCATAGGATAAAATAACATATTAAGAATAAAAAGGGGATCTGGGAGGCCAACCTCCTTATAATACAAGTGAGAATTTAGGCCCAGAGAGGCAAGATGGGATTTGAATTGACTCCATCAGTAAAGCCAAGGTCCATTTTACTTACTCTATCCAGCTGCCTCAAGAAGAGCTACTCACATGAGGGAATCTAGAGGATGTTGTAATAATGAAGACAGGTTGCATATCAGCTTGGAGTGATCTGTTTCTTCCTTTCCCTTCCCCACAGCCACCACCACCCTAGTTTAGGATGTAATTTTTACCCCATGTCTAAACTACTGTAACATAATCTTAATTGATCTCTCTGCTTCTTACACAAAGCCAGCAGATTAATCTTTTTAAAATATCACTTTGTGCCCTGACTCTTCTCAAAAATATTCACTGGCTCCCCACTATCTATAAAATAAGCCCTAAATCTAACACAAACATTATATTCCAGACAATCTGAACTACATTTTCCTCTACCTGAACTCTACTTTCCACTTCCACACTTTTCTTCATGGCATTCTCTGTGCCCATAATGCCTTCACATTATATCTTTGTCTATTAAACTTTCAAAGCCCAGCTCAAAAGCTAACTCCTCTATGACACCTTATCATATTACCTCAGCTACAAATAACTCCCCCTTTCCTCTGTAATTTACAGCATGTAGTTCAAATACCTCCTATTATATTTATCCTGAATTCTCTTGTAAAATGCTATATTTTTGTATATGTCTTATATCCCCTACTCAATCACAAACTCCTAAAAGGCAAGGGACAATATCTGCTAAAAATTTGTATATCACACAGTGCCTCATACTAGTTAACACCCAATCTTTTAATTAATATGGTGAATGAATAAATAACAATCATCTAGCCAGTGATGGTAACAGGAATTAAGAAAAACAAAAGCTGGGGACTATTGCATCAATACAGTACAGAGATTATATAATATACTGGGAATCAAAACTTTACCAATTTATATAGCGTAAGAGATAAGATGTAGTCCTCAGAATTTCATAGATGCTAAAAAGAGTGCAAAGGGGCAAATGTTATGAAAACTATAGCTTATGATACACAGTATAATAAATGTATCTCCTCTCTACCCCCCTCCCAAAAAATGTGAAAAAAGTATTTATCTGTTGTCATAATGCTACAAAATGAAGCTTTTTATATTTTCCCATAAATTCCTACAAAAAGTCTCAACTATCCAGTTTTCTATAAGTAAAAAGAAACATCTCATATTCAATCTCTTCTCAGAAAGTAAAAAGGTATTACAAAATTAATACCCAAGTTATCCAAGATCTATATACAAATTCCTATCTCTCTATTCCAGCTGTACTTACTACAATCACAACACAGTGACTAGTGTTTTCTCCACCTGTTATGAGAACCAGTTGATATTCACTTGGATAAGAAATAAAAGAACTAAGAACTAAAACACACAACTGCTTTAGGTTAAGTGAAGTTGCTTAAGAGTATGTTGCACCTAAAATTGATGGTCTAAGGAGAAAAGAAGAAAGAGGAAAAGGAATAAGAAAAGTAAATGGAAAGTGAGAACAATGTAAAAAAAAAAAGGGCATCAATTTAAATTTTTGATTTTTTAAATATAGGAAGCTCAAGGGGTCCTGACTACTATAGCTTAGCAGCTATATGATCTTCAACAAAATCACAATTCTCTGAGGTTGTTTCTTTACCAACAATGATAAAAGAGAATGGCTAAATCTACCTTTTCTCAAATATATGAACACACTCAAAAAATACTGTTTTAAAAAATATTTCACAGATCCTTTTTGTTGCCTTTTCTTTTCAGTATAAATTTACAGCATAACTCTTCCAACACTACCCTCCTCCTCCCCCTAAATGGTAATCTCCTTATTCAGAATACAAAAAAAAAAAAAAAAAAAAAAATCTGACAATGGATAGACTTGGCCCACATGCAATTAGTTTGAACCAGTGCCTTCTCAGATCTGTGCCAATTTTACTCCCATACTAGAGATAAGGATCTGACCTCATACAATTCTGACTATCTCCCACCATGAATCCTTTAATAATTTTGCTTTGTCATTCTTTTTTTAAATTTTCCTACTATTCAATAAGACCCAAACCAGTAACATATCCTAAAGTATCCTCTATCCATCTTTCAACTCATTCCTTCAGAGAATAATTACATTTCCAGATTATTTTAACACGTGTAGAACTTCCAAAAGATTTCCAGCGCCACAAGAAATGACATCTCCCATACAGTCCTGACTCCTAGACTATCTGCTCAGTCCACACTCTGTATTACAGAAAGAAAAAAAGGGGGGTTGGAGGGTGGGGGGAGGAAATGGCCTTGAGTTTCCACATAGAGACCAAAATATACTGAAAATAAATTGACTAATTTATTGGAGTTCTTATAAAAATAGGCATTTAAACAAGAAAAAATATTTCTCTAAGTCCCTTAAACTTTTAAAAAGCCTGATAAAAAGTTGAACACCAAAGACTAACAAAAAACTAAATCAATCACACAGAATTAGAAGTATGACAGGGCTCTGTTTTCTCGGACAAGGAACTGAGAAAAGAAAGAATAAAAAGAGATTCTGGATGTGAAGTGAGAAGGCCTTTCTTTAGGAGTTAGTGCTAGGATGGGTCTTATTAAATATATTTTGTTAATTACCTGAAAAGTGTACAAAAAGTTCTACATTTTCAGATGATACTAAACTTTACAATGTAGAAAAGTGCCAAACTAAAGGGGACAGAAGATAGGAAGAGCTAAGAAATCTATTCCAGGAAAGAAAAAAATACAAAATATAATAAAATAAATACAAGACAGTCACTAACAAAAAGAATGGAGGTATAAATGAAAATCTTTAGGCTAAGTGAAACAGAAAGGGGAATGATCATTACTTAAAGGTATCATAGAATAGACAGCACAATGAACTTGAAATAACCCTTGGTCTGTCAGTTCTTAAGACACTGTAACTTGTAAGCAAATGTCAGGTGTGTGTGTGTGTGTGTGTGTGTGTGTGTGTGTGTGTGTGTGTGTGAGAGAGAGAGAGGGAGGGAGGAAGGAAGGAAGGAAGAAGGAAGGAAGGAAGAAGGAAGAAGGAAGGAAGAAGGAAGGAAGGAAGGAAGGAAGGAAGGAAGGAAGGAAGGAAGGAAGGAAGGGAAGAAGGGAAGAAGGGAAGAAGGAAGGAAGGAAGGAAGGAGGGAGGGAGGAAGGGAGGGAGGGAGGAAGGGAGGGAGGGAGGAAGGGAGGGAGGGAGGAAGGGAGGGAGGGAGGAGGGAGGGAGGGAGGGAGGGAAAGAAAAAAAAAAAAGAAATTACAGTCTGGGACAAAAATTACTCATTTAACATGAGATTTATTTTGTTCCTTTCTCACAACAAGCTTTTTTGGGATAGATATGTGTCCATATCAACCTAGCAGTATCACTGTGAAGATCAAATAAAATAGAGTTTATGTGAAAGGATTTCTATATCCGACAGAAAAGCAAACTTTTTTTCAATACTTTAACGGACTTCAGCACATGGATAATCTCCCCAAAAGATACAGATCACAACTCATCTATGCCCCCTAATTCTATGTGCCTCTTGTCTGAGTCCACAGGGTGTCAATCCAATGAGCTGCGTACAGAGGGAAAGAAGATGCATCTAGGATACCATTATTATTACTATTGTTCTCTGAGAATGTCCTCCCAGAACCAAAAATGGAGAAGAGGAAAGATCACAGGATCATAAACTTAAAAGTAGAAAGAACCTTAGAATCATTCATTTTAAAGATGAAGAAACTGAGTTCCAGAAAGTTTGTAAAGCAATTTACCTAAGATTACAAAGATGATTAAGTGGAAAAAGCATACTATAAATCCAGCTCTTCTTACTCAAAAAACAGTATTTTCCCCACAATATCATGTAAACACTCCCCAAAATATTACATTAGACTATAATAAAGTTAAGGAATCCTCATGCAAGGGGCAAAGATTAAAAGGAAGCAGAATGGAAATCTAAAAGGTAATCAAAGACATGGGTAGGAGGGAACACAAAATTTGTTCACCAAAATACTCATATAAGGACAGGGGGATACTTTCAATTTGAACAGGGTATATTTAGGACATATCAAGTTCAAGTTAGTGGAGCAGGTTAAAAAACAGAACTCATTATTACTTCCACCCTCCCTCCTCAAGAGGTGGTAGGAACAGATAAATGGAATTCTAAAAGCCTAAACATTTATTAAGGAAAAACTATAAGCAGTTACTAAGTGAAACTGATGTGTATATAGCTATATAAAAATATACAAATATAGATATAATTACAAACATACACTTAACTTTTCACGCTGAATTCAAGGAGGAGCCATATTTCCACTGCAGATCCCTTGGACCTCTATAAGCAACAAATACCAACAAAAAGCACCATGGATCTAACTAATTATGGAATGTCTCAGGTTCCTTTTGGAAATCAGAAACAATCTGAAAAGTCCATTAGGAATTAATAAACTGTCTATTTAATGCATTTCTGCCTGCAAATCTCAATCTTTCACTGGCATTCCACCAGGGGCATTCACATAGACTGTACTTGGGTTTCTCAAGTGCAATCTTTTATTATAACCCAAAACTGTAGAAGAATGTCAAAGGGGGAGGAAAACAAAAACCTAAGTTCAACTGATCCAGTAAGTTTAAAATAAAATTAAGTATCCAAGTCTATCAAAATTAAGCATCCTTTTTTTTTTAAAAAAAAAAAAGGGGGGGAGGGGGAAATCGCTCTAATTATTCAGTTATTCAATTATTCAAAATCATGTGTAAAAGATCAATTCAAAATCACAGAGGCATAAGAAATGAAGCTTGCAGTTTTATTTTTATTAACCTGCACTAACTTCAATCTTTTAAAGTGCAGGTGCATCACCTAGATATGGACATATATCTAAGAAACGCTTCCAAAAGTTGAAAACGACCACAGAAACATTCTCCAAAAGCATCTCTCTCTCTCATTCTCTCATTATCTCATTCTCTCTCTCTCTCTCTCTCTCTCACACACACACACACACACACACCCATTTCAAGAATAGGTTGCACTAGATCAAAGCAACACAACGTACTACTTTGAAACTTTTCTATGCCTCAAGAGCTGCTAACCACCCAAACACCTTTCTCCGAAAATGTATTGTAATTTAGGATCCACTGAAAACCCGGGATTCCTCCCAACCAAAAAAAAAAAAAAAAAAAAAAAAAAAAAAAAAAGGAAATCCGTAGAGCAGAATTACAAATAGTTTTCACTCCTATTAAGAACGGAAGTCAAGTTGAGAGTCTCTTCCTCTAACAAATTAAACAGCCTGTCTCACCCTAGTGTGAATTTCTCTAGGGAGCCCTGTCACCTGCAACCATGAGGACAGCAAACCCCGAATTGCAGGAGCTGATGTTCCCCCTTCTCCCTCCTTTTATTTAAAAGAGGTGGGGGGAAGTGGTGATGCCCAAGTTTTCCATTGGCTCATTCTCCTTAACTTCGCAGCCCCTTCCTTCCTTCGGTCGCCCTTACAAAGCAGGGAAGGAAGGGCGGGGGTCGCGAGGGACGGACCCGCAGCGGCCCGTGCCCGCCGCAGCAGAGCTACGGGGCCCGGGCCGCAGGGCGCTGTCACCGGTCGGGGCTGGGGGTACTTCCCGACTCTCGCATTGTCCTCGAGCCCCAGGCGCCAGCCCGAATGAAGTTGCAGCCGGGGCCCCCTCCCAGGTGAGCCCCGGTCGGCTTACCGCTTTTAGCGTCATTCGAAGCGGCCGCGGCCGCCGCAGCCGCCGCTCCCGCTCCCGCTGCCGAGCCCGCGCCGGGCGCCGCTCCTCCAGCTCCAGCCGCTCCCGCTCCGGCTCCTGCCGCTCCCGCGCCCGCAGCCGCTCCCGAGCCCGCCGCCGTGGCCAGGGCTCCTCCGCCCGCCGCGCCAGCCGCGGCCGCCGCCGCCGCCAGGGCCCCTGCTCCATTTTCCTGCTCGTCCCCGCTGCTGTTGGCGCGTTTGTTCTTGCGGCCGCCTTTACTGCTTTTGGGGTTGGGCATCTCGCGAGGATCCGGGGCTGCCGGGCTTCAGCGAAGGCGGCTCCCCCGGGGGTGGCTGTTCATGGCCCCCGCCCCACGCCCGGCGGCTGCCGCGGCCACCCGCCCCTTCAGCAGCGGAGCGGAGAATGAAAGGCGCGGGCTAGGGTCCGGTCTATTCATGCATCTCCCACTCCATCCCTCGTCAGGCTCCCCGCCCGCCCAGCTTCCTGGGGCTTGGCGGCGCACTCGCAGGGCCAGCGGCAGCCGCGGCCACCGCCTGCTTCTGGGGCGTGAGGGAGACACTTGGGAGCCGGAGGGAAAAGGCGGGTCTCCAGCTTGTTTTGATTCTGCTTCTCCTACACGCTCTGTCCCCGCCCGCCGCCCGTGACGACACCCGAGGAGTCCTGCTTGCCACGCCCACATGGTGATCTCATGGGTAGCGGGTCCGCCCCAGTGGCGTCACGAGTCCTCCGCGAGAAGGGGCTCACCTTCTTTTGGTGGAGTTCTGCGAATTGGCTTTTGACAGACCCCTCCCACTGTGATGTCACTGAACGGCCCCGTGCAGCAGTCCTTTCTTAAGTGCTTCTGAATTCTCTTACTGTAGCAACTGACAGCAGTAGAAATAGGACATTAAATTACTAAGGAATTGGAGACCATAGTCTATGTATTAGATTAGCTTCAATCAAACTTTTGTCAAGAGATAATAATACTACAAAGCTCATCATACTACAAAGACAGAACTGCTGAAAAGCTAGATGGTAGAAACAAAATTTAGGTAGTTACGAGTAAAGGCTCAGGGATTTAGGGCTGGAAGAGAATTTAAAGACCACTTAGTGTAGGGGCAGCTAGGTGGCGCAATGGGTAGAGCATCAATCCTTACTGAGTTCAAAAGCAAAGTCAGATAATTGCCACTTATTTGTGTGACCCTGAGCAAGTCACAACCCTAATTGCCTCTCAACAAAAACAAAAAAAAAGATCTATCTAGTCTAGTCCCCTCTATACAGAATAGGAAATTTAAGCCCAAGGAATTAAGTAAATTATCCAAAATCAGAGCCAGAATTTAAACCTATTTCCTCTGACTTCAAAGGCACCCTTATAGAAAAGGAAGGAAGTGAGAGGGTAGGCTTTAGTCATCATCCTACAGGATCTAATTCAAGTCGGACATCGGATATTTCCTACCTGTGTGACCCTGGACAAATCACTGAACCTGTTTGTCTCAGTTTCCTCATCTGTAAAATAGGGATAATAGTATCCACTTTCCTTAGTTGTTATGCAAAATAAAATAATACTTGTGAAGCACTTAGCATTGTACCTGAAACATAGCGTTATATAAATGTTAGCTATTTAGTTAAAATTTCACAACTCCACTAGGTAGATGGTATTATCCATATAGGGATACTCATGGGGAAACTAAGGTTGAAAAAGGTAATATGACTTACCTAAAGTCATACAGTTAGTATTTCTCTACTAATTAGGATTTGAATTCAGGTTTTCCTGACTTCAACCCCAGTACTTTACTACTGTACCTGGTTGTCTTAAAGCAATTGATATCAAAAAGGTCACCTCTTGTGTAGTTTCATATTGCTACCTTCCAAGTACAGTCTTGACTCACAACTCTGAAGTGAAAAGAACAATTGCAGCCTTATTCTAGGTTCTGCTTCTATGTTTTCTAGTTTTGTGACTTGTCAGTGTTTCCTCATTTGTAAAATACTGACAATAATGTATACTGTATCTTGCTAGGTTGTTGAATGGAAGATGCTTTGTAAATTTAAAAGCATTATATAAATGTGATTTCACATTCTAATAAACAGTGAAGGATTCAGAAACATATTGTTAATTTTAGCTCTAACATACATTCTCTTAAGAACATACAAAAACTGAGATGATGTAGTACAAGGTTTAGTATCATCTAAGGGACTTCATTTATGTAAGTAGTTGTGAATATCTTCCAGAAATTCTCAGCTACCACCAACCATTCATCCAAGACCTAAGATTGGAACCCTTCCTTCCTTGCAAACAAGATTGTAATTGGTTCAAAGGGTACCACCATCTGAGCTCATTATTATTCCTCCTAATTGAATGAACTATGCATGTCTTTATTCAAATATGAGGAATAAAAAAAAAAAGAGGCTGAAGAAAAGCCAAGTGATTCTCTTCCTAATTCATTCCATCATTCCAGATACTGTTTCATCAGCCTAAATCAAACTTGTGAGGAGATAATAGATCTAGTAATCAACTACAAAGACAGAAATGCTGAAAAACAAGGTGATAGGAACAAAGTTTAAGTAAAGGAAACCTGAGAAGCAGCATAACAGTGGATAAATAGCAAGTCTTGGAGATTCATTCTCTCTCTCTCTCTCTCTCTCTCTCTCTCTCTCTCTCTCTCTCTCACACACACACACACACACACACACACACACACACACACACACATCCATCCAATCTATTGCTAAGGCTTGTCTATTTCATTGTTGTAACATCTCTAGCATATTCTTCTTATTCTGATGATTACATCACCACTGCGCAGGCCTTTCATAACCTCATGCCTGGGCTATTGCAATAGCCTGTTGGTAGTTCTACCTGCTACAAGCCTTTCTCCCACTCCAATGCATCCTCCACTTTGTTATCACTACATCCTGAAGCACTGATCTGACCATGTCACCACTCTATTCAGTAAATTGCAGTGACTCCCCATCACTCCCAAGATCAACTTAAAATTTTTCTGTTTCAAATCCATTCGTAACCAGTCTTCTTTCTTGGCACTTTCACACACACACACACACACACACACACACACACACACACACAATGTGTGTGTATGCCTTTTTTTTTTTTTTTAACATCATGGGACCCATGAACTCCAAACTTAAGGGGATTAAAACATACATCTCATTTCCTATCTGAGGCTTCTTTGACTTCATTTTATTGAAGATGGAGCCAGAAACTCCAAAGCACCATTCCCCATCACTATCTTTGGACCCCTATCTCCCAACCTTTTAGCTCCTTGTTGTGAATTGCCTTCTCTTGTGAACTTTTTTTTTTTAAACCCTTATTTCTAATCCCTGCTCTTAGCTTAGTTCCTGGCACATAGTAAGTGCTTAATAAATGTTTAGTGATTATTAACTGCCTTGCTTCTGAAAGCTCAAATGGTAAGATGCTGAAAAATATGAAAAGGAAAAACAATTGAAATCCTTCTCATATAAGACACCCCAGAAGTAACATTATGTTTTATCAGTCAGTAAAGCTTTATTAATTTTGCCATAATTAATAATGGACTTGTTTATAGGTTTTAAAGTTTTCAAAGCACTTTACATTGCTATTTGAGCCTCAAAACAACTTTGTAAAGTAGATAACTGCAGATTTTATTACTTCTCTGTCTTACATACAAGACAGGCAGCATGGCATATTGGTAAATTGGTGGTCTCAGATCCAGAAAGAACTAGATTCAAGTCCTACTTGTGATGAATTTAGCTGAGTGATCCTCATTCAAGTCATCTAAATTCTCAGTGCTCTGAACAACTATTCAAAATTATACATAGCAGAGAAGGTAACAAACTGTAATTAGTACAGGAAGTTTCCTTCTCCAGGAGTTTCTAATACCAATAAAATCCTAATCCTTTAAAAAGCAAGGAACTGAAAATCAGAGAAGTTGTGACCCAATGTCCACTCTCACACAATTAATGAGGCCAGTCATATAAAAAAATCTAGTCTATCAGCAATAGAATGAAACTATATTCCTAGATAATTTGAATTACCTCAACTAAAACCGTTCTGTCTCCAGTGTTATGGACAAATTAGCCTCTGGCAGAAAGGGGTGGGAGTGGTGGCGCCATTATAGGAGAGTGAGGTCCCTAGAGAAAAGGACCTCCAGTTCTGGATGGTATCCTCCAAAGTTCAAATAAAACAGTCATTGTTCCAGTGCCCTAGTTTTTAGACACTTTCGATCTGTGTCCTGAGATCTAAGGTAAATTGAGTTCCACTGGTTATTCATTAGCAACCCAAGTAGTGAAAAGTTGGTTATCAAAATGGAGATTATCAAGAGTCTTAGAATTGACTATAGGGTTAACTTTGTGTGGGACAGGTGCTAGCTTTCCTTACCAAATTGACTACTCAGAGGCATCCTCAGATAAAAGAGGAAGCATTTATTCAGTCCTTACAAGGAGAGACCAAACATACCAGCTGAGCAGACCCAGAGCCTCTCAGCTCCCATCTCCCAGTATTGTGCCTGACCTAGTAAGCTGGAAATAATGAATTTGGTTAAATAGCAAAAGATGTGGTTCATTGGATGGATGGACCAGTGGACAGCAATGCTGTCTACTTTCTGTGGGTCACGCAACTTCCTGAAGCTCAGACCTAGGGTCTAACCTTTTCTGCCTACAGCCCTCTGAGAATAGGGATCACGTGACTTCCTAGAACTTAGGCCTAGGGTCTGATGTGTTCCATCTCATAGACTTTTTGAAAAATCCTCATTTGGTCCCATTCAACTTTGATTAACATAAAGTTACACATGCAGCAGTTTGGAAACACAATTAATGAACAATAATTCTAAATCCAGCACTGCAAAAAGCTTAAGGTGATACCACTTAATAATTGACACTACATTTGTGTTTCTTTTTCTTCTTTTGGAAAATAAAAATAATTTATCATGTTATGATAAATGACATGTATATTGTAGACAAAATGTGTGACTATCTTTTTTCAGTGATCAGCAATTAGACCACAAACATATCTCAGAAAGACATCTGTGAATGTAAATACTGAAAGATTATAATGTAAATATTAAAAAAGTATAATAATTACTTTAATTCCTATAACACTTTAAGATATATCAAACATTTTGTTTGCATTTTCTCTTGAAGTCCTATAAGGTAAGTGCTATGTATTATCATTTTATAAATGAGTAAATGGAGAAATAGAAAAATTCAGTGTTTTGACGATGGTCATATAGCTAAAAAGAGTCAGAGGAAGAAGTTAAACCCAGATCTTTCTAACTCCCAATCCAATAGAGAGTTAATTAGGTCATGATGTTTCTTAATAGGCCTATTACCCTCTGGCTTGTTGTGTCATTCAGTTGTACCACACTCTTCATGATGGGGTTTTCTTGGCAAATAGCTGGAGTGGTTTGCCATTTCCTTCTCCATTGGATTAAGGTAAATAAAAGTTAAGTGCCTTGCTTGGGGTCACACAAGTAGCAAATTATACTGTTACTGTATTTGAATTCAGGTCTTCCTGACTCCAGGCCCTGCTTTCTATCCACTGAACCATCTAGCTGCCTTGCATCCTCTGACTAATCTATTCTAAAACATCATAAATAGATAAAAATACATATAAACACATGCCTTAATGATGAGGTTCAGTGCGGGGCAGGGAGTTGTGGGAATCCCTCTCTGGTCAGTGCAGGTCCTTTGTATATTACAAATTTACAAATCCGAAAAGTTAAACTGGCAAAAGAAGTTTATTATTAAAACTGAGAGGTCAGCTTTTGCAGGCTGACTTTCTTAGTGGCAAGATCCCAACTGAGAAGTAAATATCTAGCAGAGAAATGCTCTAGCAGAGAAATTCTGACAGATAGGTAAAGAGGGGTAGGGTCCTGTTAGGGAAATAGGTGAAAGAGATAAAGAGGGAATGAGGCTGAAAGAGAATGTCTTTTCAGCCGGCAGAGGGTTGCAGCCATGCCAAGGGGAGAGAGAGGTTCCTTGGCATGATTAGGTCCTCTGCAAGGAATGAGCCCCAAGTTGCCTCTTTTTATAATTGAAACTTTGGCTGAAGGCTCGGGGACAATTGAGTTGGAATCAGACAGAGATTTTCAGAATCAAATAGAAATTTTCCAATTGAATGAGTGTCCCTAGACTAATCTCCAACTCAATAGAGTTGGATAGAAATCTCCATCTCAGGCTAAGAAAGAGTGGTCCTGGACTCAACTAATCCCACCCAGGTAATAGAATGAAACCACTTTATCTTGATTCCATGGGGCAGGTCTCTCAGGGGAAAGACTCTCTGGGGGAATTTCCCAAGCTTTCCCCACAAAGTCTGAGAGAAAGAGAGTTTTGGGTCTCCCCTCATCAAAAGGGAGGCTTATTCTGTGGTGATTCTCAATGACACCGTAGACTCTAGGCAACATAACACTTTTATTAAAGATGAGAACTTTTTGCTCCTAGCATTTTCTCTCCTACTTTTCTTTGATTGGCATTTTATACCCCTGCCAGCAATTAACTCCTTAACTAACTTCAACTGGGGAGCTCTGTAGGCAGTGGGGGTATTGGATATTGTTAGGTAGACTATCAATATTCTTAAAGGCAGCCCACAGATGGGACCTGATGCATTTTCTGCAAAAGGCCCCATTCCCAAAAGTCATCTCAACCCCACTTTTAATCTACTCCTGAGACCTGTTTTCCCTAGGCTTCAAGCTTCCGATTTTCAACTGTCCTTCAGCCTGGAGAACATGGGATGACTGATTGGGACAATCGCCCCTTAGATGCCCTGCTGCTATTTTCAGACCTCACACCTCCCCTTCTGGCATGAACCCCCAAATGAACTAGGGATATCTCTATGACCCTTGCCAACTCGAAGCAATTACAAAAGAAGAAACCTTTGCCTTTTTACCCCAAATGAATTTGGGGGTGACTGCTTGAAAGAGGGAAATGACGAGGGGAGCCCTGAGGTGGGACCTCACCACTAAGAAAGTCAGCCTGCAAAGACTGATCTCTCAGTTCTAATAATAAACTTCTTTTGCCAGTTTAACTTTTTGGGTTCGTAAATTCATTTACATAGAACCTGCACCAACCAGAAGGGGGTTCCCACAACTCCCTGCCTTGTGTCAAACCTCCTCATTTACATACAGATACATGAGTATGTGAATATATATGCATACATATATACATGTGTGTATGTATGTATGTGTAGGTATGTGTGTATGGCAGCTAGGTGGTACAGTGAATAGAGTTCCTGACCAAGAGTCAGGAAGAGTTCTTTTCCTGAATTAAAATCTGGCTTCCTATACATCCTAGGTCTGTGACCTGTGCAAGTCACTTAACCCTGGTAGCCTCAGTTTCCTCCTCTGTAAAATGATCTGTAGAAGAAAAAGGCAAAGTACTTCAAAAACACTTTTCTTTGCTAAGAAAACCTTAAATGGGGTCAAAAAGAGTTAGACACTACTGAAAAATAATTGAACAAATGTATGTTTCATGTGTATATTTATATATACATATATACATATAATCCTAAAATTCCTTGTGCAGATATATATATTATATATATGCATATTTATATATTCCCACTTTTCATCTATAAAATTGATGTAAAATAATAAATACCATTATAAATGTACACAAAAAGGGAATTAATTCATTTACTCTACTCATTTCTATCTCTGTTTTGTGCATTCTGTTAACCTTATTCAGCATGATTTATTATTCTCTACCAACAAGTTAACAAATATCCCGTATTGATTATGTGCCAAACACTGTTAGGTACTGGGAATACTAGTAAAAAGAATGAAATAATTCTTAACCTCAAGGAGCATATATTCTAACATTTTGAAAAACTTGCTGAAATAGTGTTCAGGGTAAGACAAGTCACTGATTAGGAGGTGGAGATCCCAGGACAGAAGTTCCTTCAAGACTTAGAAGTCTTTGGGTATGATCACTGACGCAGTTGTTTAGGAGTTTGTGGAGGAGGTAGCCAAAGAGGAGGGATGACAGAAAGCTAGCCAGAGTGTTCCACGATACCCTCAGTATGTCAGGAGAAAGCCAGAGAGGTCTCTAGTGTGTTAGATAAACCTGTTAGGGCAAAATTAAGGTAGGGTATATGCAGAATGGGCAGGCTTGTTTGAGTTGCAATCTGCATCTTTGGAAAGAACAGCCACATTGATTAAGATACTAGATTGAGTATGGTATACTTATTTGTGAATCTCTGGTGTTTACTTAACCAATTTGGAAGTTACAAAAAAGTAGACCTATGCTTTATTTAATTTGTGTATGGCCTCCATCATGTTGCATGGTGGTCTTAATAAAATCTATGTTGTATTGTCTTAATAAATGTAATGTTGTGCTGTCAAATATTAAAAATAGAGGAATTAGAGTTTGAAGTTGTAAGAAATAAGAATTTGTTGAGTAGGAAAAAGAAAATAGGGCTTCCAAGAAGTATTAGTCTACAGAGTAGGTAGAAAATAATCTCATAGGGAAGGGCAATAGCTACTCAAAGGACCAGCAAAGGATATGTTTTGAGATTAGGAAGTCAAGGAAGTTGAGATAAGGAGCAAGATCATGTAGTGTCGTGTGAGAGGAACTGCAAGTTGGCTAATGTAAGAAGCATTAAAAGGTAGGAAGGGCCAGGTTACAAATGGCTTTAAATGCCAAATAAAGAATCTTGTATTTGATCCTGAAGCTAATTGGGAGCCAATGGAGTTTAGTGAGTAAGAGGGTAGCAAGGTCAAGCCTGTGCTTTAATAGGAAAAGCACTTTGTCAGTCGAGTGAAGGATCAACTTGAGGGGGAAGAGACACATGAAGTAGGGAAACCAATTAGGAAGCCATTGAATTAGTCCAGTCAAAAAGTAATGAGGCTCTGAGCTAGAATAGCAGCTATATGAATGGAATAAAGGGGATCTATACAAGAGATTTTGTGACTGTCTAGAAATGACAACATGGTGAATAAATACAAGATTTCATGAGAGAATCTTCATGTTTTTATGTATTAGTTGGGGGATAGGGATGAATGTGAGGAATGAAATATTTTTTGTGTTGTTTCTTTGTTTTGTATTCTTTATTAATATGTCATCCAGCTGAGATATCCTTAATAATGAAAACAAGATCAGCAAAGTAAATAGTATTTCCTATCTTCTAAAAGCCCCACAGGGTAGGAAACATACTAAAGTTTTCTGGGTTTTTTTGGTTTTTAGGTTTTTTTTAAGAGATCAAATTAAATAAATTTGCCTTACCAGTCTTAAAACAAAGAAAGTTCTGCTCTTCAGGGACTATTTTTTTCCCCTAGAATCTATGAGTCCACCTATAAATATTGATAACCCATCTGTAATTTATATTTTGTGGAGTTGCCAAATGAGCTGTGAGGTTAAGTAATTTATCCCAGTCATGTAGGTAGTATATGTCTAAGGAAGCTCTTGAAATCAAATCTACCAGTCTGTTTACTATATACAGTATTACATTTTGAGATTAGTGATTTAAGTCTCTAAACTAATGACCCAGTTAAGTTAAAGAACTCTCTGAGAGAAGTGTTTTCATGATGGTTCATGATTGCTGTTAGTGGGACTGAGTTACAATCAACTTCCCATTACTTCTTAGCCTTCATTCTGAGAGGAGGGCTTTGCCAAGAACTCCATGTCTTCCAAGCTCTGTCGATTTAAGCATCACTCCCCAGGACTCAAAGATGGACATCTTGAGCATTGCTTTTCATTTTTTGTGTGTGTTGTGAGATATTTTCCAAAGTCCTGTAAGAATTGGCAAATAGGCCTTTATTATGGGTAGATGACTAGATCAGTTATACTTTGTGTTTGGTGGAGTTTTTGTTTCTTTTATTTTGGGTTGGGTTTTTTTTTTGGGGGGGGGGTTGCCCTTTTACCTACTACTGTAAAGAAAATGGAACTTACAAACTGCTTTGAAACAGCAGCTGTTTTTTCTTGCCGAAATGAGAAAGACCAGCAAGTTCTAGCAGGAAACCATGGTGTGAGATTCTGGGTGTTAAGAGAATTTCCCTTCATTTTCATATAGAACTTGCAAGTACTCACAAGTGTATTCAAACCTTTGGCAATGCATTGAACTTTCTTATAATGAATGAAATATATTTTAAATGAGCATTCTTACTATATAAAAAAATACAGTCACTTTTAAAATTGCCAATGAAAATATTTTCAGTCTTTTTCCCAACTGACTTCCCTATTTTTATCATCTTTTAAATGGTTCACCTACTTTTTAAAAAGTTTAAAAAACATAAAATATATACTACATAATAAATTATGAGATAGTGTTCCTTCCTCTGATTTCACTATTTTAAAAAATATATATTTTGTTATTGTGTACCTAACAACACCAACAATTACAAACTTTTCTAAATACAAAGAAGAATAGAAAAAAGATTGTCTTGGAACTGCAAATTTTAACATCTACAGCTTTTTTTTAAGTGTTTACTCAGGTTGTTAGTTCAAAAAAGTATATTGTGTTATCTTCTAAACCTCCTAATTTTCTTTGTTCATTTTCTTTAAATCCTTCAAACATAATTTTCTTTCTTTTACTTTTTGGGTACCAATACCACTTTCCACCACCCTTTATCCCTATTTACTTTCCCAGACAATATCCCTCCTTTGTAACAAGTTGATAAAACAAAAAGTGCAACTATGAATATTTTTGTTCTCATGACACCTTCCCTTCATTTTTTTTTTTCATTTTGTGGGCCTATTATACCTAAGAATAGCATAACTGATCAAAGGTATATGCAGTTTAGTATATTTTAGAGGCATTGCTCCAAAGTGATATACAGAATTGTTGGTCCAATTTGTCAATTTGCAGTTTGACCAACAATGCATCAGTGTGCTCGTCTTTCCTTATAGCTTATAAGAATGTGATTTTTCTCTTCTGGTTTTGTTTATCTGGTGGATGGGAAGTAGAATCTGTTATTTAATTTGAATTTCTCTTATCATTAGTTATTTGGAGTGCTTTTCATGTGAATATTGAAAGTTTGTATTTCTTCTTTTGAAAATCATCTGTATAGAATCGTTAACATTTACATATTGGTGAATGGCACTTTTTCTTATATAATTGAATGTTTCCTTTAGAAGTTAGATATAACAGATTTTTAATATGAGAACTTCATTATAAACACATCTGGTTAACCATTTTCTTCATAATTATAACTTTGTTGATTTTGTTTGGGCAAAAGCATTTCAATTTTGTATTTTTAAAAGTCTATTTTATCTCCAATGATTTTGTCTTTTCTTTTTTGGTCAGGAACTCTTCCCTTCCCCTCTAATATATTAATATTACTTTATATGTATAGATCATACATACATGAAAAGTTATTGTGGTAAATGGTGTGAAGATGATAGCTTAAAACTAATTTCTGTTAGAGCACTTTCCTGTTAAAAACTACTCCCTAGCAGAAGGTCTATGAGTTTCCCTTTTGCTATGTTAATTGTTGCTTTGTTATGTACTTAATCTGTCCCACTGATTAACTTTTCTATTGTGTAATACCAAATAGTTTTGGTGATTTCAGCTTTTAGTGTAGTGTGAAATCTAATATTTCTGTATCCCACTTTTTCTTTCTTTCTTTATTTCCTTTGAGATTTTACATATTTTTCCTTCCAAATTATTTTTTGTACTTATTTTTTCTTGCTCTATATAGTAATCCTTTAATATTTTGATTAGTATGGCACTGATTAAGCAAATTAATTTGGATAATCTTGTCATTTTTATTATGTTGATGTGATCCAACCAAAAGCAACTAATATTTCTCCAATTATATGTGTGTGTGTGAGTGTGTGTGTGTGTGTGTATCTGTCTTTATTTCTGTGAAGAGTATTTTCTGGTTATATCCATATAAATTGTGTGTGTGTGTTCATAATTTCTTGTGTATTTATCGATTTCATATCCTGCTATTTTGCTAAGGTTATCGTTTTATCTATTTTTTTAGTTGAATTGCTAGGATCCTCTAAGTATATCTTTATATCTTTTATTTTCTTCATGTTTATGCCTATTCCCCTAGAATTCCTTAAAATTATATCAAATAATAATGCTGAGATTGGACATCTTTTCTTTAATCCAATCTTATTGGAATGTCTGCTAGTTTTTCTCCTTTTGATATAATATGAGCCCTTGGTTTTAAAGAGATATTATTTATTCTATTATTTATTTCTCTTAATTTTTTAAATTAATTAATTTGCTTTATGAATCATGTGGGGAGAAAAAAACCAAAACAAAAGGAAAAACCATGGGAGAGAAAAAAAAAAAAACAGAAAAAAGAAATGACCATAGCATGTCTTGATTTCCATTCAATCTCTACAGTTTTTTTTGTTTTTTTTTTTTTCTGGATGCAGATGGCATTTTCTGTCCAGAATCTATTGGGATTGCTTTGTACCAAGTTTTTCATAGTTGATCATTGTACATGATTGCTGCTATTATCTATTCTTTTAATTTTTAAAAAGAAATTTGTTATTAGGGATGAAGGATTGGTTCAATATAAGGAAGAATAAAATATAATAAACCATTAATAATATAAATAATTGAAACATGATTATATCAATAGTACTGAAAATGCTCTTGACAAAATGCAACATTCATTTCTGTCAAAAAAAACTATAGGAATATAATTTTTTTCATATTGTAAATAGTATTACTCTATATTCATTACATAATATATGAGTAAAAAGTTAGAGAACTTTCCAGTGAGATAAGGAAAAAACTCATTACCACCATCAACCACCACCACAACAACCATTACTATTTAACTTAATGCTAGAAATGCTAGCAACAAGACAAGATAAAAAAGAAATTGAATGAATAATCATAGAAAAAAAGAAAACACAATAATCATCTTTTTCAGATTATATGAGAATCTCAGAGCATCAACTCAAATTTAATTAAAATAATTATAGCACATAAGATAAATTCACATATCATCAACATTCTTATATATAACACAAATTTATTAAATCATTTGAAAAGAGCAGAGCAAGATGTAAAAGAGGTGTGACTCACTTTCCTCCAGGTTCTGGAAGTTTTGCATTATATAGGACTTAGACAAGGATACCCACACATAAACCACATGTATGTTTTTAAGCGATTTTGTGGAGAGGGCAATTTGAAAGCAAAGTAGATTGAAACAGATATGAGTAAATGTAAACATTCAATAAAATTTGGGCATAGCTAAAATACCAAGGGAACACAAAACACAAGTTTGCCTTAGGCCAAAACAAGAAGAGGGTGTTGAGATCTAAATAGATCCTTGTTTTGGGTGGAACCAGGACCTGAGGAAAACAAAAATTCTTTGTAGCTATCTCCAACATTCTTGGAGATTTACTAAGGTCAGGGTGTCATTCTGTAGTCAAACAATTTCTAGTTAGATTTAGGTAGCATTCTAATTAATTTTTTTTTTAGCATTATAATAAAGTATTTACTAAAAGAGCTAAAAAAAATTATTTCAAAATCATGATAGAAGCTACAAAATACTTGGTAGTTTCTTTTCCAAGATCCACACAAGAACTCTATGAATCTAACTATAAAATATTCTTTGAAGAAATAAAGTCAAAACTAAATAATTGGAGAAACATTAATGATCCCTTTGTGACGTGAGTCAATAAAATAAAAATGACAATACTATGTAAATTAAGTTACTTATGCAGTGTTGCATCAGTGCTTCCAATTCCATGCTCTCAGCTCTTCTCCTTAATCTCTACCTCCTAATCTCATCATTCAACCAAAACTACTTTCTCCAAAATTACCAATAATCTCTTCAATGCCAAATCTAATTTTCTAAATTCTTATTCTTGATCTCTCTGAAGACTTTGAAACTGTCAATCACCCTCTTCTTGATATTTTCTTCTCTCTTTGTTTCCATGACACTATTCTATTTTTGTCTTCTTTCTACCTATCTGACTATGTCTCAGTCTACTTTGCTAGATCTTTGTCAAGGGAGGTTCCACCAACTGTGGGGGTTCCCCAGGTCTCTTTTCTTATTTTCTTCTAACATCTTTCCTTACCTCCGGACTTGCAGCTCTAACTGCCTCTTAGATTTCTTGAACTGGACTTCTTAAACACCAGATGTCTAAAACTAAACTTATATTTCCCCCCTAAACCTCCATATTCCAAACTTCTGGATTACTCTTAAGGGTACTGTCACCCAAGTTTATAACTCCAGTAACCCTTCTAGTCACCCAGGCTCATGACTCATAATCCTTGACTCCTCACTCTCCTTTATTACCCCACTACCATATCCAATCTGTGGACAAGACCAATAGGTTTTATCTTTATAAAATATCTCCTAGTTTCTCCTTCTCCCCTCTGATACTATCACAGACCTACCACTTCATATCTAGATTATAGCCTGCTGGTTGGATCTCTGCTTCAAGTCCCTCCCTACTCCATCTATTCTCTACTCAGTTATCAAATTGCTCTTCTAAATGAACAAGTCTAATAACCATGTCACTCTCTATTCAATAAGCTCCAATAGCTTTTTAATCACTCTAGGAACAAATATAAAATCCTTTGCTTGACATGCAAAACCTTTCATAACCTAGATCTCTCCTACCTCTCTAATTGTTAAATGGTCAAAGGGTATGAAAAGGCAGTTTTCAGAAGAAGAAATCAAAGCTCTCAATAGTTATATGAAAAATGTTCTAAATCACTGCTTATAGAATGACAAATTAAAACAATTCTGAGGTATTACCTCACTTTCAGATTGGCTAACAAGACAGGAAAAGAAAATGACAAATGCTGAAGGGGCTTGGAAAAATAAATATACTAATGCATTGTTGATGGAATTGCAAACTGGCCCAGTTATTCTGGAGAACAATTCTGGAGGGAGTTTATAAAACTTTGCATATCCTTTGACACAACAATACTGCTTTAAATCTGTACCCTAAAGAGCAATCAATACTTTTTATATGTAGATATACCCTAAAGAACCTTTTTTTTTTTTTTAAACTAAAAATGATCCACATGTAAAAAATGTTAATAGCAGATCTTTTTTGTGGAGAAAAATAATTGGAAATTAAGGAGATGCTCACCAATTGAGAATAGCTGGATAAGTTGTGGTATATGATTGTGATGGAATACTATTTTATGATGGAATACTATTGTGCTATAAAAGATAAAGGGGATGGTTTCAGAAAAAACCTGGGAAAATTTATATGAACTGAGGTAAAGTGAAATTAGAAGCAGTAAAACCTTGTACAAAGTAATACCAGAATAAGGACAATAATTATCAACTGTGAAAGACTTAGTAATTCTAATCAATAGTATAATCCATAACATTTCCAAAAAACTCATGAAAAAAAAAAAATGATGTCCACCTCTAGAGAGAGAACTGACAAATTCTAAGTGTAGATTAATGTGTGTGTGTGTATTTTTTAAAAATTTTCTTTATTTTTCTTGGGGGTTTTTGTTGGTTTGCAATGGCTAATCCCCCTGCCCCATATCTAATATGGAAATATATTTTACAGAACAACATTTGTAATGAGAAGGATATTACTTGCCTTCTCGATGAGTGGAGAAGGAGACAGAGTAAGGGAGAGAATTTGGAACTGAAAATAATTTTTTAAAAATTTATTTAACCTATGTATTCTGGGATCTAATGATATTGGCTCCTTTACTGTTCCTTGCACAAGAGACTCCATTTTTTCAACTCCAGGTGTTTTTATTGGGTATCTTCCATACATAGAATTCTCTCCAACCTTGTCTCTGTGACATAATTTACTTAAAGTCCCAGCTAAAATTATATCTTCAAAAGGAAACCTTTCCTAATCCTCCTAAATTCCAATGCCTTCCCTCTTATCTCCAATATATCCTATACAGACATTATTTGTACAGCTGTTCGCATATTGTCTCCCCCATTAGAATGTGAGATCACTAAAAGCAAGGATGATCTTTTACCTTTCTTTTTATCCTCAGCCTTTAGCACAGTGCCTGGAACTTAATAAGTATTTGTTGACTAATTGATTTATTGCCATACCAATGAAACCATTAAAAGAATATTTTAGGGAAAAAATAATAACAAATTCATATGGAAAACTAAATATCAACAATCTCAACCATAATAATGAAGAATGTGGGTAGCAGATTTCAAACTGTACTATAAAGCCATAATCATTAAAATAATTTGCTGCTGGTTAAAAGAGAGATAGATTAGTAGAACTGATTAGATATATAGCATATAGAAGCAAACAAACCTAGCATCAGAGTATTTGATAAACCTAGAGATTTTACTTATTGAGTAAACTCCCAGGAAAACTAGATGACAGGCTGATAAAAATTGGGTTTGGATCAACACTTCAACTTTATATCAAGTTAAGCTCTAAATGCATATGTGACTTAGGTTTTTTTGGGTTTTTTGTTGTTTTTTTTTACTCACATCAAAAATAAATTAGTACATCAAGGAAGAAATTACCTTTAGAATATATTCATAGGGAAGGAGTTTAGTACTAATCCAGTGACGGAGATCACTAGATAAAATGGATAATTGTAATTACATAAAATTTAAAAGGTTTTGCACAAGCATATCTAATGAAAAAAAAAATGAGAAGAAATGTTAATTGGGAAAAAGTTTCTCATTTTTATCATACTCCCCTTATATGTAATTTCCAATTTATATAAAGAACTAATTTAAATTTATAAGATTAAGATCCATTTCCCAATAAATAGTAAAATAATATAAACAATTTTCTTCTAAAATGTTTTATTAAAGTTTTTTATTTTCAAAACATATACATAGATAATTTGCAACATTCACCCTTGCAAAACCTTGTGTTCCAAGTTTTTTTTTTTTCCCTCCATTCTCCATGTCCCCTCCTCTAGACAGCAAGCAATCCAATAAAACAGGCAATTTTCAAAGGAAGAAACAATATAACTTATCATACCATATGATAATATGAAAATACTTTAAATCAATAATAATTAGAGAAATGCAAATTAAAATAACTTTGAGGTTAAATCTTAGAAATAAAAGATTGGTAAATATTTTTTAAAAGAGGAAAATAACATTTTGAAGAAGCTGTGGGAAAATACTTAACGAGTATTGTTAATAGAAACCCAGCCACTTTGGAAAGCAATTTAGATCTGTGCCCAGGAAATTAATACACAGTAGTACATGTCCTTTGACTTAACTATATCATTATTAGAAGCAAGGAAAAGAGAAACAGATCTATATATACACAAATATTTATATTTTTTCAAGGTAGCCAAAAATTGGAAGATAAGGGACTATCCTCCAATTGGGAAATATCTAAACAAAAGTATGATGTATAAATGTAACGAAATACTATTTTTCCATAAGAGATCATGAAATGAATAATTAAAGGGGAAATTTGGAAATCTTTTTTGAAGTGAAGTCAACTAAACATCTAGGAGAATAATATATACAATGATAACAACACTGTAGGAAGAAAAAAAACTGAAAAACTTTAGACATCTGATAAATATATAATTACAAACTACAAGTCCAAGAATGAAGTTCACACATCCAAAAGAATAATGATGAAACATGTACTTCCCTTCCTGCTAGAGAAATAATGAACTTAAAATGCAGAAAGAAACATACAATTTCAGATGCAGCTAATGTAAAATTTTATTTTGCCAGACCATGTAAATATTCATTGAGAGATTTGGTTTAAGGATTCCTTTTTTAAAAAATTGTTCAATATAAATACTTGTTATTTGAAAAATTAAAATAAATGGGTGTTATTTTTGTCAAAAACTTTTACTATATCTAATGATACAATGGTATGATTTTAATAATTTTTGTCATCAATTAATTAATTAATTTTGTTAATAATTTGTCTTTTAAGTTTATAGTTTATCCAATATTGAATGAATCCTGTATTCCTGGTATAAATCCAACTTTGTTATGCGATATTTTAAATACATTTTTATATCATATCTATCTATCTATATGTATATTTATTGTCATAGCTTCTTTGCTCATTTATTCAATATTTTTACATCAGTATCCATTAGAAATATCAGTCTATAGTTTTCTTTGTCTATTTTGTCTCTTAGTCTAGGTATCAAGATCATATTTATTTTAGAGAAGGAGCTTGATAGAATTTCTTCATTTCCTATTTTTGAAAATAGGTTATTCAATATTGGATTTAGTTGCTTTTTAAAAATGTTTATTATAGTCAATCCATTTAGTCCTATGAGGTTGTTTTCCCAACCCCTTTGGTAATTCATTTATGGATTATTCAAGCTTTTTTCTGAGACTGTTTTAAATTTTCTGTTCTGTTCTGAATCTGGGTATTGGAGAATTTAGAGTATTTTTCTAAATTTTCACCCGTTTTATTTAAGTTAACAATTTTGTTGACATATTATTGAGCAAAATAATTTCTAATATTTTTCTTTATTTCTACTTCATTTATTGTATATTCTCCTTTTTACAATTTAATATTGATAACTTTCTCCTTTTTTAAAAATCAGATTCATGAATGATTTTTTTATTTTATTAATTTTTTAAGTAAAAAGCTCTTGGTTTTATTTTGTCACTTCAATGGGGTTTTTTGCTTTTGTTAATCTCTTCTTTGATTTTCAGGATTTCTATTTTTGTGTGTTATATATTATAAGTGCTATAGATACAAAGAAAGTCAAAAAACAAGTCCCTGCTTTTAAGGATCTTACAGTCTTCTGGAAAAGACAATACTAAACAACCACATACAAACAAGACAAATATAGGCTAAATTGGGAGTAGTTTGAAAGAAAAGATTAAGGAGAAATGGAAAAGACTTCTCAAAAAAGATGGGACTTCAGATTTGAAGGAAGTCAGGGAATCTAGAAATCAGAGAAGAAGAAGGAGAGAGGTGATGAAAATATTTAGCTGTATAAATTTCCACCTAAGTACTGCTTTGACTGTATCCTCAAAGTTTTGTTCTATTATCTTGTTGTTACAATTTTCTTTGATAAAATTATTATTTCTATTATTTATTCTTTAATTCAACAATTCTCTAGAATTAAGTTTTTCGTCATTTGAGTTCTATCTCTGAAAATCTTTTGTTGATTATTGCATTATGTTCAGTAAAGAATGTTTTTTTTTATTTCTGATTTTCTGCTTTTTAAGCTTTTACACATTTTTTCCTAAAGATGTCATGAAAGTAAATAAAAGTGTATATTCCTTTTCTCTCTACTCAGAAATCATCAAAGATCTAGTTTATCTTTTGTAATTTTTTTCTTATTTACCTTTTTGTTAAATATACCTATATTTGAGAAAGAATACTACAGTCCCCAAATATTATAGTTTTGCTGTCCATTTTTTTTTTTCTGGAATACAGTTAACTCTTCTTTTAATTACTTAAATACCATTGCATTCAGTACATATATGTTAAGGACCAATATGATTTCATTGTCTAAAGTGACTTTAAGTAAGATATAGTTTCCCTGTGTATCACTTTTTGTTATTTCTATTTTTACTATTGTTTTGTCCGAAGCTATAATGGCTACTGCTAAATTTTTAAATTTACCTGACATGTTAAATTTTGTCCCTCGCTGTAATTAACTATATCAATATCAATCTCTGGTTATAAGTATGCTTCATATAAACATATTACTTTCCTTATATCTTCTTGATCTTCTTTGCTGGATCCTCATTCAAGTCATGCCCTCTAGCTATAGGTGCCTCTCAGGCTTTTATTCTGGACCTTCTTCTCTTCTTTTTGCATATTATTTCAGTTGGTGATCTCATTAGCTCCCATGGATTTAACTACCATCTCTGTATTCATAATTCTTAAGTACAGCTGTCCTGCCAAATCTCTCTGCAGACTTCCAACCTCATATTTCCCACTGGCTTTCAGATATCTCAAATTAGATGTTCAATAGGTATCTTAAACTCAACATGTCCAAAACAGAACCTGTTATCTTTTTTCCTAAAACTTGACTCCCTCCATGCTGTAAAAAATACCACCACCCTCCCAATCACTCAGTCGTGTCACTAGGTATCATCCTCTCCTTCCTCAAATGCAATTTTTTGCCAAGACCTGTAGATTTCACTTTGCATTAAATGCAAGGCATTAATATGACTCCTTCCCTCTGACACTGCTACCACTCTGGTACAAATCTTCAATCCTCATGCAGGAACTACTATGGGAGTATACTGGTGGATCTGTTGCTTCAAGTCTTTTCTACTCCAATCCATCCTCCATTCAGCCATCAAAGTAATTTTACTAAAGGGCAGGACTAATCATGTCACCTCCCTTTCTCAATACACTCCAGTGGCTCCCTATCACTTTCAGGATCAAATACAAAATCCTCTGACATTCAAAGTCCTTTCTCATCTCTCCATACTGAATTCCTTGGTTTGCTTGAGTTCAAACTAAAATCTCATCTTTCACAGGAAGCTTTTCACAAGCTCTTTTAATCCCAGTACTTTCCCTCTCTTAATTATTTCATATTTATCTTATAAGTAGCTTGTTTGTACATACAGGGTTTTTGTTCTCTCACCCATTATATATAAAGACAAGTCCCTTCAAAATATTGATGAATTCACTTAAAAAATGTTTGACTGACCAATTTGTTGGTTAACACTTTCCAATTTATTCTGCTGTTCTCTTATATTTTATGAGTGAGTTCATCTGATTCACATTTACAGCTAGTGTTAATTATGAATTTCCCTCCATACTATTTTCTTATACTCATTTCTCTCTGCCCTCTGTATTCCTCTTCACAAAGAAGATAGTGGTGAAAGACAAGAAATGTGATATATCAAGTTATTTGTAATTGAAATAATCAATTTCCACTTCATTGCTCCTCCTCTCTTTCCTTTGATCAGATCCCAATTATTGATTCATGAACTTTCTTCCCTTCAAATCCTCCCTTTATCAGTCTGAAAAGTTGAAGTTTGTTTTACTTATGACTATTTCTTCTTCTTAAACTCTTTCCTCTCCTTTTTCTGTCCCCATCTATTTCCCAAACTATGTATTTGTACATATGTGAATGTGTGTTCTTTCCCTTTGTTTCAGATAAGATTGAAAGTCATTTATGTCTTATCCCCACTTTGTTCATGTTTATCTATACTTTTTCACAGGTACTCCAATTATGAGCTATAAGTTTTACTGTCTTCTTCATTTCCTTCCTAGTATGTTTTCCTTTCTCTTTTCTTTCCTCTCTTAAGACCACCAATATAGGAAAATTCAATTGTTGTTACCCCCATCACATCTCTCTATTTCTATTATTTCTTTCTGTGACTCTTGAAGACATCAATATTTTGAAAGGACTTGTCTCTTCCCTTAATAAATGCAGCAAACACTTCATCATCCTGTAACTCGAGGTAATTGCTCAAGTGCATTTTTCTTTCTTGGTTTTTCTCAACTCATGCTTTGCATTTCAAAGTTTCTATTCAATTCTGTCCTTTTCATTAAAATTGCTTGGAAATTCTCTACTTTATTGTAGGTATTTTGAATTTCAATTTCATAGAGTATTACTAATCTGGGTGTTGATGCAGCTTCTAGTCTATTCACTTGGGCTCCAGGTAGCTGGGGATGTCTCTTCCAGTACTCATGGCTTCTAGCTATTTTTCTATTCAATCCTGACCCAAATGAAGGAACTTACTGGTATTTTTCTTTGATTTCATAATCATTTGTCTTGTATATTTTTTAGATGAGTACTGGAATACATATGGGATAGCTCAGCTCATCTATAATCTTGCTATGACCGTAAGAAGAAGCCCATCTTCACTATTTCCTTCAATGTTCAACATTCAGAAACCCATATTCATAACTTTGATGTTATTATGAACTTTTCTCTTTAGCTCACCTCTCAAATCTAGTTATAAGTAGAGTTTGACCTCTGCAATATCCTTTGAATTTAGACCCTCTTCTTTTCCTTCTTCCATCAGCCTAACATATAACCTTTCTGCTAGCCAACTGAACTATTACAATAACCTTACAGATATTCCCATCCTCATTGTTACACTATTTCAAGCTATCCTTAATACCACCTTACAAATAATCTTTTATACATAAAGTCATAGAAACATGGCTAGACTGTTCCAATAAATTCCTAATAGGTCTTCAATATCTCTAAGTTTCAAATAATTTTATGTATTGCTACCAGAAAAATATTCCCAACGCACAATTCTTAGTATCTTACTCATATGCAAACAAAAACAAAAGAAAATTTTGTTAGCTTCTCTTTGCCTTTCAAATAAAATGTAAGATCATTAGCTTGGACCTAGGAAGGTAAGTTGATTTCATCCTACTTTTTAAATTTCCCCTAGGGGAAGTGTTCCTAGTTTATATTCTTACTAAGATGGGTTAATAATTACTCAAACATGCCATGTTCTTTCCTGCCTTCATATTTTTGTCCATGTCTCCACATCTGGAAAGTTTTTCCTGTTCATGACTTTTAACTATTGAAATATTTCCCTTATCTCAAGGACGAGTTTAAGTGATACCTTCTTCATTCTTCACTTCAACCCCAAGTATACATAATATCTTTTTAGTCAAGATTTTTCATAATAGTTATGGACCATCAAGAAATGTGGCCTGCGTAACTATGCAGTTAGGTTAGTGCAGGTCAAAACTAGTTGAATGATTAGAATCAGAGTAGCACTAACATATTAATATCAACCAGAGAGAAGTCTTTAGTTGAGTGCCCCAGGCTTCTATTTCTGTCCTTCTGCAGTACAACATTTTTATCAACAAGGTGAATAAAGATGGAGATGGTATATTTATTCATTTGGAAGGGAACATAAAATTAGAGTTGCAGGAGATAATTAATGTGTTTATTGAAAGTCATGATTCAAAATATATATGTTGATGTGCCAAAAGAATAGACCAAATGGAATAAGTTGAGACTTAATAAGAATAAACATAAAGTCCTACAAGACTTTTGTCTTGTAGTCAATTGTACAAATACAGAGTAAGAAAGGTATAGTTAGACAACGATTAGTGTGTGAAAGACCTAAGGGATTTAGTATACTACATGCATAATATGAGTCAACAATATGGCAAAACAGCAAAAAAGTGATATGAGACTATATGGAAGGTTATATTAAAAGAGGCATAGAATATACATAACAAAAGAAATGATAGTACATTAAGACTATAAATGAAAAATCATGTTCATTCTGGAAAGTACAGTTTGGAGATTACATTTGCATATGAAAAGCAAAGGAAGGAGGCCAATGTCACAGAGTAGATGAGAATAAGGGGTAAGAATGTTAAAAAGGTAGGGAGGGAGCATGGAATGGAGAACTTTAAGAATTAAAGGATTTTTTTTTGGTCAAATTTAAGATATCTATAAGATATCCAGTTTGAATGTCTAAAGGGCATTTGGAGATATAAGACTGGAGGTCAGCAGAATGTTTAGGACTGGACAAATAAAAGAGACTCATCTGTATAAAGATGATAATTGAATCCAAGGGATCTGATGAGATGACCAGGAAGAGAAAAAGTGCGAGAAGGAAAGAGGACCTAGGACAGAGCCCTGAAGTTATTCCCAGTTAATAAGAATTGACTGGATTAAGTTGGCAAAAGGAGATTGAGCAGTATTCTGACAAGTGGAGAAGATCCAGGAGAGAGCAGTGTCACGAAATCCTAGAGCAAGAGAGTCGTAAGGAGAAGGGAATGGTTTACATTGTCAATAGCTGCAGCTAAATCAAGAAAGAAAAACTTCCAAATAATTAGAGCTCTCCCAAAATATAATAATTTGCCTCAAAAGGAGAGATATCTCCCTTACAAGTGGTCTTCAAAGGGAGATTATATAACCACATATAGGGAAGATTGTACAAGATATCTTTGTTCATGTGTGGGTTAATGTGTTCTAGATGGTTTTTGAGGTCTTTTCCAACTCAGAGATTTTCTACTCTGTGCTTAGTTTTAGGTTAAATAGATCTATATTAACTGATTCTCACAGTAATGCCCAAATTCATAGTCTGTCTTCAATTTGAAAGCTATTTCTATCTTTTTGTATTCAGGTATTTATAAAACCTTGGTTAAAATTATGAGATGAAAGAGAATGAAAACTAGAGACCAGATGGTTTAGGGAGCCTCACATAGAACAGAGAGGAATCAATCACTTACAAGAACGTATTAAACATCTATTTTGTTCCAATCATCTGTGCTAGTGCTGGGAATACAGTACAAAGAATGAAACAACCTCTAATCACAAGACTTTAGGAAAACAACAAATATATCTATATAGCCTCACAGAGGTTCTGGATTTATCTCTCAATTCCCACTCACTTTGGTAAAATAAGTGCCCAGAATAAGACTATTACTTTTCCCTTCAGACCACAGAAGTCTTGGGGCTGGGAATTATATAGTCCAGATGCCTCCAAGGGTATGCTCCCTCTACCTCATGATTATCAATTATTATCTGTTGGTCAGCCAAACACTTTTTAGAAAAGAATATTTACTACAGTACTATAGCCAATAGAAATCTATTTAGTTCTGGATTTGGGTCATTCCTATTATTATTATCTATATAAATATTTATTATATATAAAATATATGTAATTAATATAATTATATAATCCTATAATTATTATCTAATAATATAGTGCCCCAGAATGAATCCTGGAAAAGCAGATAAAGCAGGATGGAGTGAAACAATGTTTCACCTCAAGAAACTTGGAAGGTCCCCAGGAAAGATATGTTTGACTCAGGTAAAAGAGGAGCATGTCCAGGACAGGAAGAGTCCCAGCAAGCAGCAGCAAGCCCTGCTTCAGCAAACCAGTGGGAGCAGTGGAGCATGCAAACACCAACATCGGGAACCCCTGTGTGCCCCAGCATAGCCAGGAGAATGGGCAAAATGCCTGCTCTGAGAACCACCATGTACTTCAATATAGTATTAAGGGGCAGCTCAATTCTCCAAGAGCCTCCATAGCTGTGGATCATAGCATCTGAAGGAGTTGCCGAGCAGCCTTTGCTGACACAGGTGTTGCAGACTGGGAATGAGATAAATTGGAAACAGAGGGAAGAGGAGGGAGGTCAGACAAGGCAAGGTTCTCTCAGTCAGAGACAGCAACTGCTTCTCAGTCTCCTTGTATCATCATCTCACAAGAGGAGATCCAGTCTGGATTGGATCTCCAGCAGCCACTGTCAGGTGGCTCCCGTGTATTCCAACAGCTCCTGTGAATTCCAACAATATAGCTCTGAACAAAGAGGTAGAATCTAACTCATGGACCCTGTGGGTACCTAAGCAAAAGGGCAGACGCTAGTACCAGGAGCCTACACAAAGCCTAGCCAGGTAAACAGGCAGCACTGAGAGCCTTTTTGTCTCTGTGTCCCAGTCCCTTAGCACAATATTACATAGTAGACACAATTATTTTTTAATTGGTTAAATGATTTTCAGAACTTCATGGGAATGAGACAAAGGTGATTCCAGGCACTTTTGGGAACAGACACATGGAAAAAAAAAAAAAAAAAAAAAAAAAAAACTTTGGAAGCTCTGACATGTAGGGGAATCCATTTCCTCATTCTGTCCCTAACTTCTAGCTTGCTTCTCTAGAAACTTGAGCCTTTCTTGAGTAAAATGAGACTTATCTCTTGGTCTGACCTGAGACCTCATCTCCCAGGCAAAGAGCTCATTTATGCTTGTGTATTTTCTGGCATATTCTAATATGTAGAATTGAAGTCAATAAACGCTTCTTAAGGATTTATGCCAGTCATTGTGCTAAGTACTTAGGATAAAAAGTAGGGAAATGAGTATATACATACACATACACATACACACCTTAATCCCTGCTTTCAAGGGGTTCACAGATTAATGGGACAGACAGCATTTAAAAATATATTCAGGCATAATATATATAGAAAAAATTGGAAATAAGTTTAAAAAGAAAACACTAAGATTAAGAAAAACCAGTCATAGCTTTTTTTGTAGAACATAGACCTTTAGCTAAGATTTAAAGGAAGAGACCAGGCAGAGAGGTAGAGGGAAAGCATTCCAGGTAAGGAGTTCAGCCAATGAACATTCTTGGAATTGGAAGATAGATTGTCATATGAAAAGCAAAGGAAGAGGCCAATGTCACAGAATAGATGAGAATAAGGGGTAAGAATGTTGAAAAGGTAGGGAGAGAGCATGGGATGTAGAACTTTAAGAGTTAAAGGATTTTTTTTGGTCCAATTTAAGATATCTATAAGATAATCAGTTTGAAATGTCTAAAGGGCATTTGGAGATATAAGACTGGAGGTCAGCAGAATGTTTAGGACTGGACAAATAAAAGAGACTCATTTGTATAAAGATGATAATTGAATCCAAGGGATCTGATGAGATGACCAGGAAGAGAAAAAGTGCGAGAAGGAAAGAGGACCTAGGACAGAGCCCTGAAGTTATTCCCAGTTAATAAGAATTGACTGGATTAAAGTTGGCAAAAGGAGATTGAGCAGTATTCTGACAAGTGGAGAAGATCCAGGAGAGAGCAGTGTCACGAAATCCTAGAGCAAGAGAGTCGTAAGGAGAAGGGTTTACATTGTCAATAGCTGCAGCTAAATCAAGAAAGATGAGAATTAAGAAAATATTATTAGACTGAGCAATTAAAAGAAAAAGGTTAACTTTGGAGAGAACAGTTTCTGATGAGCTTGGAAGATGTACTACAGAAATGTGGTAAGAGAATAAGAGGAAAAGATATGGTGGCACTGATTGTATATAGCCAATCCAAGAAGTTTAGTCAGAAGAAGGAGGAAGAGGAGGAGAAGGAGTAGAAGTAGGAGGAAGAGGAGGAGGAGGAGGAGGATTACAGTTATGATTACAACAAGGATGAGAAGGACAAGGTGGAGAAGAAGAAATAACATAGGACCATTATAATGTCCAGATTAGCTCTCTGGAGGGCCTCAGGATCAGTCAGAGTCAGGATCAGTCAATGTCCTTGATCTTTAGGAGAAGTGAAGGAGACAGGCAAGCTGCCATGTGGCTCATCAAAGATGAATCTTGGACTCTGGAGTCTGGAGCCTGAAGTCTTCTCTCCTCAGCGTGCTGCGGCAAAGAGACTCTGACCAGCTCCCTCAGCCCTCCAATCCTTGCCTCCGATTACCTTACCACACCACATTCAGCAAGCACCAATCATAAAGAGCTATCACATCACTTTATCATGTGAGTATATACTTATGGAACTGTTATCTCACATTGAGTAAGTAATTAGTCCTAAGAGCTCTGCTGTCTTAGATTCAAATACACCTTTTCAGAGTTCCAGCCCTCTACAGACCATAGCTATCAGAGATGAATGGATAAGGTTTTTTGTTTTTTTGTTTTTTTAAGAATGAGGAAGATATTGGTGTATTTGTAGGCAGTAATAAAGCAATCAATAGACAGGGAGAGATTGAAGATAAGTGAGAGAGAAGGGATGATAGAGGCAGAGGTGGGAGGGAGAATCTACTGGGGGAAACACAATGGAAGAAGAAGACCCCTTTGTGAACATAGAGGGCATTATCTTGACAAGGAGAAGAGCCACCCCTCATTTGAGACAGGGATGAAGGTCAAGATAATAGCAGAAGAAAATACATATAGAGAGAAGACTCAAATTTAAAAAATGTATAAGCCATTCATTATGCAATTGATAAATGGTCAAAAGATATGAACAGATGATTTTCAGATGAATAAATTAACACCATTTATAGTCATTGGAAAAAGTGCTCTAAATCACTATTGATCAGAGAAATGCAAATTAAGACAATTCTGGGGTACCGCTACACACATATTCTTTGAATATGAGTAAAGAAGGAGGATGGGAATTAAGCCAGGAATGAGTTTTGAAAAGGCATAATCTGCTTTCAGACAAAAAGACAAGGGATTTGCAAATGAGAATTTAGGTTATCTTTATTTTTTATTACTTTTTTCCCCTCAACATGGCTAATGTGAAAATTGGAGAAGGAAATGACAGACCACACCCATATTTTTGCCAAGAAAATCCCAAATGGGGTCACCAAGAGTAAGATGCCACTGAAAAATGACTGAACAAAATGTGGAAATGCCTTGCATGATTTCATATGTGTCATAAGGTGTTTGTTTGTTTGTTTGTTTGTTTTTGTCTTTTCAATGGATAGGAGGAAGGAAAGGATTTGGAAATGAAAATAAAAATAAAAATGAGTTGAAAAAACATTTTTAAAGAGTTGAACTGGTTCACCAAGGGATCTAGTCTAGGGAAGGAAGAAAGGCATAACTGATATAGGAATGATTGCCTGTTAAAAAACAGAGGAGCAGAGAGAATGAAGGTCACAATCAAGATGAAGACTAAATTCAGGAACCAAAACTCATAGAGAAAATTGGAATGATATAGATTATGATGAAATAAAGGAATTTTATATTTCATGAATATGAAAGAAAAGTAGTTTTGAATAACATAAAAAAACAAGGAGATAATGATCTTTGTGTGTAATGTGGAGATGAAATAGAAGAGAAAGTGAAGGAAACTCATTAAGCTGAAGAACAAAGATTTTATATTTTCCAATGTATTTGTATTCTCATTGGTATTTTTTTTTTTGTAAAGAGGCACATTTGCTGGGCTAACTCTCGAGTGTAGTATAAGAAGCTTTAGCTCAGAGGGAACCTGATGACAATGTCTGGTTCTTCTCTCATCTTCTCTTGGGGCATCTCAGCCTTCCTGAGAAGCTGGGGGAAGGGGGAGGGAGAGTGTTGTGACAACCTGTATTATACTTGAAATAGAGATACTTGCAGTAAAAGAGGCATTTACATATTAATAGCAGGGTGCTTGTAGTTAGCACATGCACAGTGTGCTATGGTAAGGTAATGCTACTATAGTTAGCACACGCTCAGTGTGCTGTAGTTAAGTAATCATACTACATTAATAGTTAGTACATACCCAGTCTAAAAGAAATAGCCAAATAACCATCCTTTTATTAAAATGCTGGCATTATTAATAAAATGACTAAACTATCCAAAAAAAAAAGACCAACACTTCAAGTAATTTTCAGTCTCTTACACCTTAGTTAATGAGAAGAATCTAAAAACATTTTAGAAGGTTGTTGGGAGAGGGTATTGAGTTAATACCTATGTCAGATACCGAGGTAGATGTTTGAAATATCAAAATTTAAAAAAAGAAAGAAAGAAAGAAAGAAACAAGTAAAAAACAATCCCTCCCCTCAAGGGAGGGGGAAATATTCTAATTGGGAACATAATATCAATGCAAAGAAAATTGAAAGGGGCAGATCCTGAATAACTCAGTAGACTTAGGGAAGACATTAAAGAAGAAGTAGCTTCTAAGTTGAGTCTTATAGGGAGAGAAAGATTCTGAGAGGTGGTACTGAGAAAGGAATATATTGCAGGTATGGTGGACAACTTTTATGAATGTATAGACAGGAGAGATGGAATATTGAGTTAGGGAAATGGCTAATAATCCAATTTGGCTGGAACATAATATAAGGTAAGTACCAGAGGGAAGAAGGAAACAAAACAGAATAGAGATCATGGGATTTAGATTTAATGTTTATAGAGTTCCAACAAGGATTAAGGCACACAAATTGCTGCATGTAAGCAGTTTGCTTGAAATGTGCAACATTATTTTTTTGAGATAAGAACAAACATTCAATAAAATTTGGGCATAGCCAAAATGCAAGATATCAGGTAGACCCAAAACACAAGCCTTTTGGCTAGACACAACACAAGACTTGGGTGTGATCTAAGCATTCCTTACAATAGTGTCTGGCTTTCCTAGAGAGTTTCCAAAGTTAGCATGATCTCTACAATAAGCTTTAGGTTAGATGATTTCTAGCCACATAAAGTTAGGTTCAAATAATATAGTTTTTTTTCCACATTGGAAGCACTTTAGAAATTATTTAATTCAACCCTCTTAAAGTCTCACCTTGTCATTCTCACAACTTTATCTAAGACCCACCCCACTTATAACATAATTTATTGAGTCTAATAATAAAGTGGGCAAAAATCCACTAAGTGAAGAAAACAATTGATGGTTCAACTAATGCATTGCTGATGGAGTTGTGAAAAGACCCAACTATTCTGAAGAGCAATTTGGAACCAAACCCAAAGGGCTATAAAACCACTCATAAGCTTTGATCCAGCAGTACATTACTGAGTCTGTATCTCAAGGAAATCATAAAGGAGAGAAAAGGACCCACCTAACTAAAAATGTAACAGCTCTTTATGTGATAGCATAGAAATGAAAAATGAGTAGATGTCTATCAATTGGGGAAAAGTTGTGGTATATGAACATAATGGAATATTATTGTTCCACAAAAAATGTTAAGTTGAATTTGAAGTGCCTGGAAAGATTTATATAAAGTGAAGCTGAGTACAACAAGCAGAACCAGGAATACATTGTACACAATAACAGCAGGAATGTGCTATAATCAATTATGAAAGACTTGTCAGTGATTCAAAACAATCCCAAGAAGTTTTGGAAAGAAAATGTCATCTACATCCAGAAAAAGAACTAAGGAGATTGAATATAACTCAACATCTGTTATGTTCACTTCTTTTTCCTGTTTTTTTCTCTCCCATGGTTTTTCCTTTTTTGCTCTAATTTTTCTCTCCCAACATGATTCATAAAGCAGTGTGTGTTACCTCTCAGATTGACTAAGATGACAGGAAAAGAATGACTAATGTTGGAGGGGATGTGAGAAAACTGGGACACTTGTACATTGTTGGGGAAATTGTGAATGCATCCAGCCATTCTGGAGAGCAATTTGGAACTATGCTCAAAAGATTATCAAACTGTGCATATCCTTTGATCCAGCAATTTCTACTGAGCTTATATCCCAAAGAGATCTTAAAGGAGGGAAAGGGATCTACATATGCAAAAATATTTGTGGCAGTCCTTTTTGTAGTGGCAAGAAAATAGAAAATGAGTGGATGCTTGTAGTTTCTGGACTAGCTCTCTAGAGGATCCCGGGGCCAGGCTTGATCTTAGTGGAGGAGATGAAGGAAGCAGGAGAGCCACCAGAAGAATGGTCAAAGATGGAATCTCTCATTTCCAGCCCTCTCAGCCCTTAAATATCTCAGTATGATTACATCATCATTACATCACACTAAGTATGTGTCAACTAGGGAACATTATCTCATCAATCATACTGAGTAGGTACTAACTATAAGCACCCTGTAAGTCCCTTGCTTCAAGTAGAATACAAGTGATCACACTCTCCTTGACTTCTCAGGAAAAGATGTGAACACCAAAGGAAATGGGGAGTCAAACCAGACATTGTCAACAGGTTTCCTCTGGGCTAAAGGGTCTTAAACCTTACTCAGAATTCCCCCACTATCTGCGGCCCTCTATAGATGCTCATCAGTTGGAGAACGACTGAATAAGTTGTGGTATATGAATGTTATAGAATATTATTTTTCTATAAGAAATGATCAGCAGGATGATTTTAGAGACGCCTGGAGAGACTGACATAAATTGATACTAAGGGAAATGAGCAGAACTCAGATTTCATTGTACACAGCAACAGCAAGATTATATGATGATCAATTCTGATGGACATGGCTCTTCTCAATAATGAGAAGATTCAGACCAGTTCCAATAATCTTGTGATGATGAAAACCATCTACACTCAAAGAGAGGACTGTGGGAACTGAGTGTGGATCACAATATAACATTTTTACTTCTTTTGATGTTGTTTGCTTGAATTTTATTTTTTTCTCATTTTTTTTCCTTTTTGATCTGATTCTTCTTGTGCAGCAAGATAATTGTATAACTATGTATGCATATATTGGATCTATGTATATTTTTATCATGTTTAACATATATTGGATTAGTTGCCATCTAGGAGGGGAGTGAGGAAAAGGGAAAGAAATTGGAACACAAAGTTTTGCAAGGGTCAGTGGTGAAAAATTATCCTTGCATATGTTTTGAAAATAAAAAGTGCCAATAAAAAAAAGCAATGTGTGTTAAAAATTAATTTTTAAAAAATGGTTCAACATTGTGGTACTACAGATAACTAGAAAAAAGCCATGCTCTCAATAATGCCCTCTGTTCACACATTTAAAAATCATCCATGCGAATAAAATCAAATGATAGAAAAGGCCATTATAGTGAAACCTTTTGTGGTCGGCCATTAAAGATTTATAAGTCTCAACTGAGAGCCAAGAAAAAAGTTCATTATGACAAAATTTCAATGCTATCCTATTATCTTTTTTAATTCATTCTAATGGAAACGGATTCACCTATTAAAAAAGATACACACTTGATTTCTTCCTGAAAATTTGCCAGATTAGATACAGGGTCATAGATGCAGATCTAGAAATAGATCTAGAGAATAGATTGCTTCTATAGAAGCAATCTAGTCTAACCTCTTCATTTCTAGGTGAAAAAAACTGAAGCCCAGTCAGTGGGCTTTGTCCATTTGACAAAAGTAGTGACTTGCCCAAGATCACACAAGTTGTAAAACTTATAGGTCATTAAAGGTTATCTAGTCCAATTTGCCCATTTCACAAATAAAGGAAGTCGGGCATAGTGAGCTGAAATTTTTACAGAATTTTTTTTACAGCAGAAATTATACAGCAGTAATAAACAAGCAGGTTCCTTGACTCCAAGTCCAGTGTTCTTTTCATATCATCTCCTTTTTTATTTTTCTTTTAAAATTTTGATTAATTATCAAGAAGGAAAGAAAAGAAACAAGTATTTATTAAGTACCTATTATGCACCAAGCACTGTAGTAAGCTCTTTGTAAATACTATATATATAATTTGATTCTCTCAACAACCTAGGGAGGGCTATTATTATTCCCATTTTACCATTTGAGAAAACTGAGGCAGACAAAGCTTTTTACTTCTTCTATCTCATTCAGAAGAGTGAAAAAGGCTTTGTTCTTCCAACTCTTTTCTCTTTTTCATCTCTTACAATGTTCTATCTTTTAACATAAAATTTTAGAACTAAATATTCATTCCTCAAAGTCAGAGCAAACAAGTAGCATTTATATAAGACCTCTAGGTTTACAAATATTATCTCATTTGACCCTCACATTAACTCTGGGAGGTAGATGCTATTATTATCCCCATTTCACAGAGAAGGAAATTGGGACAGATGGAGGTAACTAGTGGCCTAGTTACCTAGTTCATGTAACTGGTGTACATGTCGCTGGATTTGAATTCATCCTCCTGATTTAAATGCCAAACAGAGGGGCTTTTATTTGTTATTAGAGGTAATATAGAGCTTCTTGAGTTTACTGATGTGAGAAACATGATCATATCTGCACTTTAGGAAAATTACATTGAAATTATTGTGGAGATTGAATTAAAGTAGAGAGATGCTTGAGGCAGGGAAGCCAAACAGGAGCCTATATAATATAGGACAGCAATTGGTTAAGATCTGTCACACTGTATTTTTTTAAATTTTCAATAGTATTTTATTTTTCCAAGAACATGTAAAGATAGTTTTCAGCATTCATGAACTTTATGTTCCCATTTTTTCTTCCCTCTCTCCTTTACCTCCTCCATCTTCAATACAGCAAGCAATCTGATATAGGTTATATATGAATGATTCTTTTAAATATATTTCCATATTGCTGTGTTGTACAAGAAAAATCAGACCAAACGGGAAAAAAAAAATAAGAAAGAAAAAAAAAACCAAACAAACAAAGGAAGGTAAAAAAAAAATACTATGTTTTGATACATATTCAGTCTCCATAGTTTTCCTTCCAGATGTATTTCAGACCTATTGGAATTGCCTTGATTCACTACATGGTTGAGAAGAACCAAGTCCATCATGGTTGATCATCACATGATCTTGCTACTGTGTATAATGTTTTCTTAGTTTTGTTTGCTTCACTCAGCATCAGTTCATGTAAATCAGTGGTTCTCAAAGTATGCTCTAGAGAATCCTGGGGATCTCTGAAATCCTTTTAGAGAGTCTACAAATTTAAAAATAGTTTTTATTTCCAATATGGTAAATGTCTATAAATATAATCCAGATAAACAAAAACACTTTGGAGAGATCCTCAATAATTTTTAATAGGATAAAGATACTGAAAATAAAAGTTTGAGAACTACTGATGCAAATCTTCCAGGCTTTTCTGAATTTAACCTGCTCATCATTTATTATAGAACAATAATATTCCATTATATTCATATACCATAACTTATTTATCCATTCCCTAATTCCAGCTCATTTTGTAGATGAAGAACAGAGACAAACAGGGTTAAGTGTCGCAGTATTTTTTGAGATGCGGGATAGGATAGTTCTAGAAGAGTGGTAGAGTCCAAATATATAGCTACAGTAGGATGACTACAGCTTTCCAGGGTACTCTTTCAACACCTAATGAACAGGAATAATACAGCTAGGAAGCTATAAGATGTTAAGTTTGGTGAGTTTCTTCCCTAACCCTCTCTATTCTGTTATTATGTTTCCAAATCTTCACACACACACACATACCTGAAACCCAGTTGCTGAGCTAACTAGCTTTACTTCAATATAATTAAATATCCAATTAGTTGCCAAAGCTTTCTGCCTCCACAATGTATCTCCCTAGCTACAGCTTCTTGGAGCCACAGATGGACACCAAATATGGCCCTTATGCCAGAGGTGCTGGTCCCTCCTGAACATCCCCAGTAAAATTGTCTGCGCAAATAGGCAAACCAAGTTGAAGATAACTGACAGGTCTCCAACCCATCAGTGTGTTAAGGGAATGTCTGCTCCAAGCATGGGAAGACTTCTCCCAGAAGAATCAACAGATGAGAACAATTTGTTCCAACAGCCACGTGGGCAGCTGAAGCAGGTGCTGTTGAGCACTTAGAGCTTTGTCAGACATTGAAATCACCAAGGTTGTCCACTGCAACCTGAGCTGTCACCAGTCATCCTAATGTGTGTCTTGCTATGAGACTTTGATGACTGGGAGAGAGAATGAGGCTGATAGGTTGGTGCAACTCCATCTCACTTAAATATAATTCATCTACAAGTAAAGACATCATCCATGATGTCACTGGTCCTCTTGGAAAATGAAAGATAACAACAATAGGACAGGGAAGTTGAGTGTCTGAATTAAGGAGTGGTATTTCTAGGAGAAAGGAGGGGTTACTTGTCATAGAAAATGCTAGAAGTACTGAGGCTAAGGAGTGGGATAGTGCAGAGAAAGGAGGAAATGGGTAGAAATCTCTAATTTCAACCAAGGAATAGAAAAAGGAAGATCAATTCAAGAATCCAAAGAAATTATACAGATATTCGAATTGCTTTTCATTCTCTAGCTTCTTTGGGGGTTTAGAAGTTGGGTTTATTGTCTAAGACTTCTTAAATCTGAACTCTATGGACATTTTAAAAAATATATATTTTGATAACATCACACGAACAGTATGTAAGTAGAAGAGATGGAATTCTAACAGATCCCCTGACTTCAAATCCAGAGTCCTTTCTACAACCATATTACTTGTGGACAGAAGCAGGTAATTCACCTTATCCTGTTAAACTCCTGAGCTTTCTCAGGGTTTCTTTAACTATATCAACTCCTGAACCCTATTCTCTAGAAGTGTAGGTTGTTGTTCAGTTATGTCTGCTTCTTTGTGACCTTGTGGATCATATTGTCCATGAGGTTTTCTTGACAAAGATATTGGAGTGGATTACCATTTTCTTCTCCAGTGCATTAAGGCAAATGGGTTAAGTGACTTGCATAAGGTCACTCATCTGCTAAGTATTTTGGGCCTCAGGTCTTCCTGATTTCAGGTCCAACACTCTATCCAGTGAGCCACCTAACTGCCTCCTAAGAGTCAAGGATCCCCATATAAAAAGGTTGCTCCTCTGAGATAATTTTAATTTTAATATCTCAGCTTTTTCATTACCGTATCTAAGTTTTCCTAGGCTTAAGAAATATTTATTTATTTGTTCCTTTATAAAAAGTAAAGTAAAACTTCAGAAGTAATATAAAACCACCAAGTACAGACTAATTGGCCCTCTACATGTATTAATATAATCTGTTTGACAATAAATCATCAGATGAATCCTCAACCTGGCCCTGAATCATTTCGGCCCTGGTTCTAACACTTAGTTGTCTCAATCTTTTTTTCTCTACTTCTAAACAAAACTGGTTTCTTTCTTCTCAGAACAACTCCCCCGCCCCACAGCTACAGATTTAGCAGTCTGGACAGAGCTCATTTGTCCAATTTAAAATCTCAGGTTTAATTTTAGCCAATCAGAAAGCCTCCTTCTCAAAGGCAAACTTCAGGGCAATCCACTCACAAATCCCAGTAAATCTCCCCGTCCCAAAGCCAGGGGAAGGAAAAGAAGCATGCTAGCAAAGAAAATACAATCTTACAAATGGCCCAACTGGAAAGGAATAATTTTATTGCTTTTGGATAAAGGAAATGAGAATCAGAGAAGGGAAGTCATTTGATCAAAGTAACTGAGCTAGTAAATGACAGAACTGATATTAAAAGTCAGGCCTTCTAATTCTTTAGTTCAACATCCTTTTCTACTATGTCAGCTAGATGAAAACATTCATTGCCAAACAAGGCCAAAAAATTATGTATGTATATATGTAGATAGATATATGTATATGTGTATCTATATACATACACACATATATAAATATAAAATGCTTCTTATAGCATTTTGTAAAACTGACTAGTTAAAAGAATTCTGTCTTGAAGAATGCTACTCTTCCAGACCCATATTGGAACTCAATAAATACCATATTGGTTCAAATAAGAAGGAGTCTTCTATACCTTCTTCCCAAAGTCTAACTTATATAGAAAACTGAGTATGGCCTATAATTGCTCCTAGTGTATAGTAGAAAACCTGTAATGTAAAATGTGGTCTTAGATAGCATGGTGAACTTTGGAGAAAATAGCATTTCACAAATCTCATCCATGATTTAAGAAAAAAAATGCTGCTTTTTAAATTTAATGGATGGTCATGAAGATGATTGAGTGTGGGGATGAAGGGAATTCAATTCAAAACCACATTTATGAAATGCCTACTCTGTGTAAAATACCATGCCAGGTGCTATTTAAAAAATGCCTGCCCTCAAGAAAATAATAAAAATTATAAAGAGAAAAAAAGTAAATAAAACATCACATTCATATGAAAACTAAAAGAAATATTTTTCAAAGTGAATGTATTTTTATATAGTCATTTTGGAAAATTTTAAATGATATATCCATAAAAGCAAGTAATTTAGTGTAATTTTTCAGGCTGTTTTTTTCCCTTTCAAAGAATTTTCTTATTTTAAGGCTATAACCTGTATTTATATCAACATAGTATTCACAGATCAATATCAATAGATCTGTCATAAAAATTGTATAAATAGGTATGAAAATGGAACCGACCCATATAAAATACAGAATCTGATGGCTTAACTTGTTGGCCAAACTCCTAGCAAGTTAAGATTAGAATTAAGAAACCTTGTTATTCTTTGATTAATAGCCTCTTCATATCTGAGCATATTATTTGGATTTAGAGGACTTTAATAATTAAATCCTGATATCCCAAAATTTATTTAAAGAAAAAAAAAAGCTTTATCTAATAATTCTGACACAAAAAATAACATTGTCCTTTTCCCTAAATGTGGACTTAAGAGGGAAATTGTTTAAGTAAATCATGATATATATATATATATATATATATATATATATATATATATATATATGTATATATATAGATATATAGATATATAGATAGTACAAATGGAGCATTATTTTCACTTTCTCCATTTTCTTTCTCTTTTTTAAAATTACAATCATATTTTTACTATCTATAGAAGGTTTCAGATAGTGTCAGATTCCAAAAGAAGCTAACATTTATATTAAGTCTAAATTTTGTGAAAAATTGTTTTTTCACCAAAAAAAAATGCTTCTTTTAACATATATTTCTACCATGTTTAACATATATTGGAGTACTTGCTATCTAGGGGAGGGAGATGGGGGAGGAAATGGAACACAGGGTTTTGCAAGGGTTAATGTTGCAGAATTATCTATGCATATGTTTTGAAAAATAAAAAGCTTTAATAAAAAAAAATCCTTCTAATTTGGGTCAGTTTTCCTAAATAACATAGTTTTTTTTTTAATTCATTTTTATCAAGAAAATAATGAAATAGTTTTTAAAAATCCAGAAATAAGACCAGAGAAGAGAGACTAATTTCTTTTTCACTATATGTCTTCCTAATTTGGACTGGATATCTAAGGTATTTCATTAACACTGTGTGTTATATATTTCTACTATGATTATCATCTCATTTTGATGTCTCAGAAAAATCTGACAGGCATCTCTGTAGTTGCCCTGGTTATAGCCTCAGACTACAAGCCCACTGGCCAGGTGCAAGGACAATGGCTGTCTATTAATGTCACCACACCAGCTGTTATCCCCAGCATGTTCAGTGCCTGGGCCTTCATGATGAGAACTCTGTTACAGAAGCATTGAAGTTACTTTTTAATTTTTCTTTTTGCAAAGACTAATCTTTTCCATTCTCTTTGAAATAATTCTTGGCGGAAGCAGGTATCAATTATACACCTGTTTATACAAATGAGACAGAGTCTAAGAAAAGAAATTTAAAACCCAAAGCCCAGACTAAAAAGTCTGAATACACTTTATCCAAATCTTTATACTGAGATAAAGGGGAAAGTAAAATTCTCTAACCTTTTAAAATAAATTTCTGCTGTGCTACTTCATTGTCTCCTGTATTGTAATTCTTTCAAGAAGAAAACATTCTCTACCAGATGGCATAATGAATAGGCAAAATAGTAAATAGAAAAGGACATTTCAGTTAAATGAAATTGAGTAAATTAACCTTGGGACTCCAAATATATAAAATGAAGAAGTTGGTTTTTTATGTAACCTTTGTGAAAGTCTTTCACTATCAAAGATCCTCTGAAATCATCCTTATTGTTATTTCTTATCATGTAATAAGATTCATTAAATTCACATATCATAAGTTTTTCAGACATTTTCCAATTGTCAAAAAGGCAATCTAAGCTAACCTCTTAGGTTCTAGCTCTTTGCTTTTTTCCCCTTGCATAATCAGGAAGTTTATTTTGCTTAAAACTATTCCCTCTCTGGTATTCTTCTAAATCTTGCTAGCTTTCTTATTGTAGTTGATATATATTTTACACCAAACTATTTGTGTGTGTAAGTGTATGTATGTTCAACCAACATTGTTTCAAATAAGAATGAGGTTCACCTGATGTCTATTATCTCTACCTTTTCCTCCATGTTTTTAATTTTTTCTATAGCATACCCCAATTATGAGAGGTAGTAAGTTTCACTCCTTTGCTCCTCCTTTCTGTATCCATTAGTGTATATACACAATCTATTCCTCTGTTTATCTTCCTGTCTTTTTCCTGTCTTAAAATTCTTGAAATCAAACTAATTCATCCTCAAGAGTTGGGTTCTTCTTCTTCTTCTTCTTCTTCTTCTTCTTCTTCTTCTTCTTCTTCTTCTTCTTCTTCTCTTCTTCTTCTTCTTCTTCTTCTTCTTCTTCTTCTTCTTCTTCTTCTTCTTCTTCATTTCTTTTTCTTCTTCTTTCTTCTTCTTTTTAAAGCTTTTTATTTTCAAAACATATGCATGGATAATTTGACAACATTGACCCTTACATAGCCTTGTGTTTTAGATTTTCTCTTCCTTTCCCTCACCCCTTTCCTAAATGGCAAGAGATTCAATATATGTTAAACATGTTAAAATATATGTTAAATCCAATATGTATAAACATATTTATACAATTCTCTTGCTGCACAATAGAAACGAGATCAAAAAAAGAAAGTAAATGAGTAAGAAAACAAAGCATTTTATTTTCTTGATTGAAATTCTTGAACCACCTCCTTCAAACTATCTTCTGAAACTGGCAAAAGGTCTGCTTTATCTAGATTTCAAACCATTAGAAAATTCAATGGTATATATCTGTTATACATACAAAAAACTATATATCTATATGTATGTATATATATATTCACTAGAAAGATCTAAATGATAAGTTTAACATTGAAGTGGTAAGTTATCTTCTAGGATATATCATAGAATCTGTACATTTCTTGTCAAATTTCTTTTTTATCTCCTGTATCCTTAATGGTACACAATAAAACTGAGGCTTTGTGGGATCCTGAAGTGTTGTCTTAGCCATTGTCATAAAAATGATTGAATCATAATCAGAATATTTTTGATATTAGCTATATATTTTTATTTATTATTTTTTATTTACAAAGTAATTGCAATTTTTCCAACATTGACCCTTGCAAAACCTTTTGTTCCAAATTTTCCCATCCTTCCCCCATCCCTTCCCCTAGCTGGCAGGTAGTCCAATACATGTTAAATATTGAAATACATATTAAATATATGTGTGTGTGTGTGTGTGTGTGTGTGTGTTTATTTATTTATTTACACAGTTATCTTGCTGCACAAGAAAAACCAGATCAAGAAGGAAGAGAAAGAAAACAAAATGCAAGCAAACAACAACAGAAAGAGTGAAAATGTTATGTTGTGAACAAAACTCAGTTTCCTCTCTGGGTGTAGATGGCTCTCTTCATCACTGCTCAAGTGGAACTGGCTTGAATCCTCTCATTGTTGAAGAGAGCCACATCCATAATATAGTCTTGTTGTTGCCGTGTATAATGATTTCCTGGTTCTGCTTATTTCACTTATCATCAGTTCATATAGGCTCAAAGCTTCTCTGAAATCATCCTGCTGGTCATTTCTTACATTCGTATGCCATGATTTATTAAGCCATTCTCCAATTGATGAGCATTCACTCAAGACTTGGGTTCTTATTTAATTCCTCAATATTCTTTGAAGATATTAAGTTTCTGAAGGAATACTTATGTCTTTTCTTCCTATTAGAATACAAACACTATGTTATTTTAGAGTCCCAATTGAGCAAATAAATTGAACTTCCTAGTTTTCTCTTAACTTATGTTTGCTTCTTATAGTTATTACTCAGCTCTTATATGTTATATGAAATATACAAAAATCTTCTGTTTCATTAAATATCCGTTTTCCTCCTGCAGGATTATATTTAGCATTGCGAGTTAAATTTATTCTTAGGTGTAAGCCTATATTTTGCTTATTAAAATGTATTCCAAGGTCTTCTCTCATTTAACATAGAAACAGCCAGATCTTGTATGATTTCTTGGTACTTGAATTACTTCTTTCTGGATGCTTGCAGTATTTTTTCTTTCATGTCAGAGTTCTGAATTTTGGCCATGATATTTCTGGACTTTTGCTTTGGGGGGTTGCATTGGGAAGTGATCAGTGGATCCTTTCTATCTCTCCTTTGTTTCTGGTTCTAGCAGATTGAAGCAGTTTTCATTTATGATTTCTTGAAATATAGTTATGGTTTTCAGAAAGTTGAATGATTCTTAAATTATCTCTGTAACCTGTTTTCTGGGACAGTTATTTTTTCATATTAGATAGCTTACTTATTCTATTTTTTTCCTGATCTTTTGATTTTGTTCTACTATTTCTGCTATTTCATGGAGTCACTGATTTCTTTGGTTTATTCTAATTTTCAAGAAATCCATTACTTGGATAAAGTTTACTATCTTTTTTTCCTAAGCTATTTATTCTCTTTTTAGTTCTTTTCTCAGAAGTCTTTATTTTATTTTATAATTTCTGTTTTGTTTTTTCTAGGTATTCATGCAGTCCTTGTAAAATATCCATTTTTTCTTTTGATTCTCTGTTTGCAGATGTTACAAACTTCTACTCTCTTCTTCTTCTGAGGGAGATCAAGATCTACAATAATTCTGTTACTAGACTGAATGTTCTTTGATTTACTCATTTTTATAGTGAGATCTTGAATTGGGGCTTTTTTGTCAGGAACAAGCTCCCTGACCTGCTATGCTTTTAAGTGATTTGGCCTACTTGGTCTTACCTTGGAATACTTAGGATCCCCTGAGTCTTTGAGTCTCAGTATATTCTTTATTTTTTCAACTTCAATTATTTTTTTTTAATTTCATTATTTGTTAAATATTTATGAAGGGTGTCTACAGAACAAAATAAAACACTATCTACTACCCAGATGTTTGCAACCTGGTAGCTAAATGTTCGATTGTGGCAGGGAATATAATGGCATAGTTATCTCAGTCTATTCTGGATCTTTAAGATACTTTATATCTCAGGACAGAGTTCTAGAGGCCTTAGAGCTCTTGGGCAACTGGCTTGTCCTAGTCTTAAGTGCCTCCATGATGCAGTCTTCATTGTTAAAACTTCCAGCTCTTAAATTCTTCATCCTTCTGCCCAGGGATTTCTCAGAGGATCTCTTCACTCTTGATGCCTTTAGACACAAAGAACATTCAATTGCAAGTTACACATGTCTATGATCTATCCCTAGTCTCTCTATGAGGCTTGTTCACCTGTAGTGACAGTGACTTTGGTAGTAGTGTCCTTTTTCATTGCCTATGGGCTAATGACTGACTTTTAATGAAATTCTGGAGTAGAAAAAGTAATTTTCTATAGTTTATTATTGAATTCCTTGATCATTATTTGATCCAATATGAATTTCAGATTTTTTGCCTTAGTAGTTATGAGTTTAAATGTTGTATCAAAATACAGAGATGAGATAAGAAATATTCATTTTTAATTGGAGAATTTATTAAGTTGACTTGACCACACAGAATTAGCATCCAAATCACATGGTCCTGCACAAAACCATATAGGGCTTTTTATAGGGTTTAACAGATCAGAAAACATGTTAGCCTGTTTCTTTATCTGACATTTTTGTGACTGTTTGTTAAGGGGATACATCAAAGACAAGGGCAGGGAGATGGCAGTCTTGCCTGAGATTTCCATTGCTATTCTTATGCAGAAGGTTTTGACAGAGAAGGAGACAAAGGTCTTTTTTTTTTTTTTTTTTTAGATGTGCAAGAGTTTGGGATTTCTTGGTCATTTTAAGTTTAGGGCTTTTTCAAACCCAGTTTCCCAAATCCAGTTTTTCTGGGGAGTTGGGACTTTGGTTTTAACAAAATGACCTACTTTCATTCAGGCAGCTGTCTTGGTCTGAGAGTCAGACTCGCTTTTAAAAATTAAGGTGAAGAACAAAGTTGAGGTGTTTGAACTAGCTATGAACTTGAATCAAATGACAAAATAAAGGCCTCATTTGCAAGTAAGGTGGACTCAAGAAGGAGAATTAACACCTTGTCTAGGGAATTCACACCTTGTCAAAGAAAAATAAGAGGCTTGTGTTTTAGGAAAGGCTTCTCCTGGGGAGAGGGGATAAACCTGGGCACACCTGCTCTATATAAACCCAGCACCTGCTACATTTATATTCTATGTTTCTATGTGTATGTATGTGTGTGTATATAAAGGTAGATCAAGAGATATATCTATCATATGTGGACATTGCTGTGCAAATGACCTTAAACTTCTCTGCCAAAACTGAGCAAGGGACTTTGTTTAAATTAACTAAAAATGGAAAATACTATGAAAGAAAAATACTGTTAAACAATGCTAAAGGAAAGTGCCTCTGATTTCTGATAAGCAGAGCAAAATAATAAAAAACTTTTAAGTAAGTTGTGAAATATTTTGGTAGCCATTCTCCAATTGACAAATAGCCAAAGATTATGAACAATTTTCAGATGAAGAAATTAAAACCATTTCTAGTCATATGAAAAAGTGCTCTAAATCACTATTGATCAGAGAAATGCAGATTAAAAAACTCTGAGGTACCACTACACATCTCTCAGATTGGCTAAAATGACATAAAAAGATAATGACACATGTTGGAGGAGATGTGGGAAAACTGGGACACTAATACATGGTGGGTGGAGTTGTGAACTGATCCAACCATTCTGGAGAGCAATTTGGAGTTATGCTCAAAAAGTTATCAAATTGGGCATACCCTTTGATCTAGCAGTGTTACTACTGGGCTTATACCCAAAGACATACTAAAGGAGAGAAAGGGACCCACATGTGCAAAAATGTTTGTATCAGCCCTTTTTTATAATGGCAAGAAACTGGAAAGTGAATGGATGCTCATTAATTGGAGAATGGCTGAATAACTTATGGTATATGAATATTATGGAATATTATTGTTCTGTTAGAAATGACCAACAGGATGATTTCAGAAAGGTCTGGAGATTTTACATGAACTGATAGTAAGTGAAATGAATGGCACCAAGAGAACATTTTACACAGCAACAATAAGATTATGTGATTATCAACTCTGATGGATGTGACTCTCATCAACAATGAGATGATTCAGACCTGTTCCAATGACCTTGGATGAAGAAAACTATCTACAATCAGAGAGAGGACTGTGGGGACTGAGTGTGGATCACAACATAACATTCTCACTCTTTTTGTTATTTTCTTGCATTTTGTTTTCTTTTTGATCTGATTTTTCTTGTGCAGCAAGATAGTTGTATAAATATGTTTACCTATATTGGATTTAACATGTATTTTAACATATGTAAGATATATTGGATTATTTGCCATCTAAGGGAGGAGGGGAAAATTTGGAACACAAGGTTTTGCAAGGCTCAATGCTGAAAAATTATCCATCCATATGTTTTGAAAATAACAAGCTTTAATTAAAAAAAAAGAAATATTTTTGCAGTTTGCTTTGGTAAAACAGAACTATTACCAAGTTGAGGATAAATTTGCATACTAAATCAGAGCTGGTTTTTTTAAAGGTTTCGAAAGATCCAAAATGGTTTTTAGCATCTGGACAACACTAATCTATCCATTTCAATGCAACAAGTCCAAGGACTCCATTTCCAAGATAATATAGGTTAGGAAAGCATCATTCATAGGAGAAAATATCACTCCAAAAGCTGAGTATGAACCTAAAATGTTGTGGTATCATCAGGCAAAAACTGACTTCATTATAAAGCAGGAGCCCAGGGGGATTGGGAGATGGAACTGCGAAAGCCACAGTATTTTGTTGTCAGTCAAAGACAGAAGTAGTAGGAAAAGATCAGAAACCAAGGAGAGATGATGTGCAACAGTGTTGGCACTGAACTCCAGCACCTATGAACATCAGGATCAGGATGACTATAAACCCAAAGTAAGAACCATTGGCTATTCTATTGTAAACTCAAGAAGACTTACTAAGTTAATGTTAGCACAACCTGATGGCAAAGTAACCCTTCCTTTCCCACTAAACTGAAGGAAGATTTGATTATGATTCTCTGAAGATTTAGAACATTTGTACACTTTCATCTATTAATACAGAAGATGTTTTGTTATTTGGTGTCACTTATTTGTTTACTTTGTATTTTAAAATACTTCATATTTTAATTATGTATAACAATTTAGCATACTTAAGCGTATTTTTCCATACTCTGGTCTCTCTGGTATGCCTAACACTGGAGTGACACTTTAAGTGATAGCTTTATCAGTTTGGTAGTTATAACCCCAAAACATTATGATGATAGAATTGTACATAACCAATAGGAAGTGCTAGCCAAGCACTTTCTTAGGGATCACAAAGAATGCCAAAGATAAATCATTTCTGACTTTAGAAGATCTTGTAATCTTATCAGCATCTTATGGAGAAAACACTTTAAAAATGTCTTTTAAGTGTTCTGTTCTGATCAAAATGTATTTAGGAGGTAGATCTATGACTGCGGTTGTAAATTCATTTTGAAACTTAAGACAGGAAAAAAAAAAGTTCTGGTCCTTTTAAGAAAGTAAGTCTTTAGTAAGAGCCCTAGTTTCTGTTTTGTTTTGCTTTTTTTAATCACCTGAAACTGAGCAGAAGGTATATATGTTAGGTGTTAAGAATGAGTGAAAAAGCATATGTATGTCTGGGCAAGGGAAAGAATACCAGGAAAAGTAGCTGATGAAACACTTATAATCTATGTTTAATTTAAAATTGTGAAGGCCTCAGGGAGGAAGAGAAACAAAGAAAGGAGGAAATGTTTAACCTGGGATTTTTTTTTCTCCTGAGAAATTGAGAATATAGGGAAAGTAGAAAAAAAAAAACTATAGATATTTGTTGGTTTTTAGTTTTTTCCTCTTTTTCCTCCTAAAGACCTTCATATCTCTAACAAAGATACAAATGCATTCCAAATTGTCTCTCTGTAATTTTTGTAAAATAGAATACTAACTTTTTAAAAATTTATACACCCTAAGGCTTTCCAGGCATTAGTATCTTCTCTATAAGCTCTGATCACATCTTTATTCCTATGAACACCTTGGAATAGAAGAATTTAATGGAAAAAAGCTCTTCAGTCCTCCTTCCTGCCCTGGCTCAATCTGAACGAAGATCATAGCAAACACAGATCTGTCTTTTGTGGCTCTGTCCCCATTTCCACATATTAGGTTAGATTCAATGAACTCTAAGGTCTATTCCAGATAGGAGATTTCGAAACTTTATTTCCCTGACAACTTGCTGAATCTTCTTCTACCTCCGTGAGAAAATATGTTCAGGAACTAGAAACGGATGTGAATAAACAGTGTGCAAAGTTGAAACAGAAACTATAATTGAGGATAGTTAAGGGTACCTTCCCTCTTAATATATATAAGCTCAGTGATCTAAGAGCAAATCTAAAATGCCCACCAACATTGACCCCAATTTTTTCTTCCCATAAGCGGAGGACTAGTTTAACAATTGCAAAGGAAATTGTCTCACATTGTATTTAGGTCATTTCAGCTATCTTATAACAATTCCTATAGTTGTTATCAATGCCATAATCAGATTGGATGCTCAGCAAATGGAGACACACATTTCATTTCAACAATATTCCTACTATGTGCCTATGATGAAAAGTTTCAATTTCTGTGGGTGATCAGAATCACAGAGAGTTGGAAGGTTCCTTAGAGGCCCACTAGTCCAATCCCTAAGTAATCTGTCCAGCGTCACACAGGTAGTAAGTTTCTCAACAGCATTTTCTGACTACAGGTCCCAAACTCCAAATCAACTAGAACTTCAAATCTGAGAAGGTATCTGAAATGCTAATAAGTTCACAGTGATTGCTCCCAGCAACATAACCAGCATTTGTAGCCCATTCTACTTTGTAGGGTTATAATTATAAGTTTTTCTATGCATCGAAACCTTAATATGCCTTTCTGTAATTTTCATTACACTACAATTAGCTCTTCTCTCTGGGGCCAGGCAGAAAAAATTAATCTTTTTTCCAAATGATAGACCTTCAAATGCTTGAAGGCAGCAATTTTGTAGTTTCCCCACCACTACCCCAAATCTTTTCTTCCCCGTGTTATTTCTAGTTCCTTCAAAGAATCTTCATATGGCATGAGATCCTTTTCTGGGTACTTACTCTCTATTTCATACTAAAATGTACTAACCAGAACTGGTCAATATTCCAAACATGAGCCAGTCAGAGTAGACTAAGCAAGATTATCAAATCCCTAGTCTTGGATTCAATTCACAGAAATTAAATTTAATTTTAATTAGCCTGAAATCTTCTTAATGGAAGACTTATTAGCTGGTTTCAAATTAAATTTTGCACTTATCATTTACATCCAGTTAATTCTAAATCTGTTATATTATGATTTTTAGGATGTTTCTCTTCCCTTTTTCCTTTTATTACTAATGATCTCAGTGACTTGAGCATAGTAATCTGAAATGCCCACTAACAGTGAGCCTGGCTTTTTTCTTCCCATAGCTGAGTGCCATTTTAACCCTTGCAATGGAAGTTATGTTACACTGTATTCAGCTCACTTCAAATATTGTGTAAAAATAACTGTTGTTGTTGATATAAGTAGCACAATAAGATTAGGTGCTTGGTAAATGATGGCAAACAATTCAACTAGCATTTTAAAAATTTTTACTCAGTCCCAGGCTGTACTGTGGATTCAGTACAAAAATTAAAAGGTCTCTTTCTCAAGCAGCTTACAATCTGCTGGAATGTTTTATATTGGTGGGGTCTTTTAAATTTGCGTCATTTACTCTGAAAACTAAAACTTATATGCAGAGATCCATTTAATATAGGAGTTTCCCTAATGACTGGACTAATAGTCTAAATACAAAGAATGTATTATTTGACTTGGAATGTACTTTTTTTTGTTCAAGTCAAACACGAAGAACTAGCATGATATTTGGGGAAACCATTATGATAGTTAATTAAGCAGCCTTTCCCTTAAAATGCAGTCTTAAGTTTTACCAAATATTGTGAAGAAAGTAGAACTGAACTTCATTCATGCAGAAGGAAAAATGTATAAATAAGGACGAAGAATCTTGATGGGAACTTAGAAGTGATCACTGAAAAGTTGTTTTAAGTACTTACATTAATCCATTTAGGGGCAAAATATTACTCAACAACTTTAGTTGTTCATATTGATATTTAATAACAAGTTTTTTAATGGATAAAAGATAAGGTAAGGATTTTATTTTTTGGATATGAAAATTGTATTTATTTATTTGTTTATTTTATTATAGCTTTTTATTGACAGAACATATACATGGATAGTTTTTCAACATTATCCCTTGCAATCACTTCTGTTCCAACTTTTCCCTTCCTTCCCTCCACCCTCTCCCCTAGATGACAGGCAGTCTCATACATGTTAAACATGTTAAAGTATATCTTAAATACGATATATGTGTACATTTGTACAGTTCTCTTGTTGCACAAGAAAAATTAGATTTAGAAAAGTAAAAATAACCTAGAAAGAAAAACAAAAATGCAAGCAGTCCACATTCATTTCCCAGTGTTCTTTCTCTGATCAATTGGAACTGAATTGGATCTTCTCATTGCCGAAGATAGTCACTTTCATCAGAATTGATCCTCAGTAGTATTGTTGTTGAAGTGTATAATGATCTCCTGGTTCTGCTCATTTCACTTAGCATCAGTTCATCCCTCCAAGCCTCTCTGTATTCATCCTGCTGGTCATTTCTTACAGAACAATAATATTCTATAACATTCATATACCACGATTTATCCAACCATTCTCCAATTGATGAGCATTCATTCAATTTCCAATTTCTAGCCACCATGAAAAGGGCAGCCACAAACATTTTTGCACATACAGGTCTCTTTCCCTTTTTAATATCTCTTTGAGATATAAGCCCAGTAGTAATACTGCTGGATCAAAGAGTACAAGTTTTTTTTTTAATATACCATGTTTATCTATTCATTTATTTTTAACTTATTGATCTATTTATTTGCTCATTTGTTTGTCTCTTGTCCATTCATTCATTTTTGACTTATTCATTTATTTATCCAATGATATATTTGTTCATTCATCTATTTATTTATTTATTTCTTCATTCATTTATCAATTTATTTTTCATCTATTTACTTTTTTATGTATATAACCTTAATTAATTTGTTTGCTTATTTATTTGTAGGCTGAATCTCCCTTTCTCACCCAGATACTGAATGGTACAATAACTCTAACTTGCTCTGGTTCTAACCTGAATGAATTCACCATTCCTTTGGCAACCTGATGGCTCCTGGTTCTAGGAGTTCTCTATGTTAATAAAGAGACCTTATTGACTCAGTTCGTTGAAACTCAGAACTCCAAAAACCAAAAGATCTACCACTCTCAGCTTCCCAAGTAGCAAGGATTATAGGTATATGCCATCAGGTCTAGTACCCAACATCTAATTGTTAAACATTTAAGCTTAAGAATTTTACAATCTGAATTTGGCCAGCAGAAGCATATGGATTTTGGTTTTGATTTTTGTTTTTGTATCTCTAGATCTTAGCACAGTGCATTTTGTGTAGGAGGTAGGGAGCATTAGGAGTGGAATTTAAGAACACCTTGAAGGACAAAACTTTGTCAATTGAATGCTTGTTCTGTTAGACTCCATTGACTTGAATTGAACTCCACTGGATAACTAAGGCAGGTATTCAATCCAGGCAAAGAAGAGAAGTATCATTGAGTATGTCTCTTGAAATGATGGAACATGAGACAAGATCTGTCTTCAGTAACCTAATTTGTGGGACTATAACAAGGTCCAAGCTGGGAAGAAGGCAAGATTTTTAAATACACATTCTCCTTCCCACTTCATTCCCAGTGCCCAATATCACCACTTTTGCCACTTATCCAGTATCTTAATGCTGTCATCAGATTTCCAAAACCACCTGCCTAGACTTGTTTATCCCTCAGCTCAATTTTAAGCTCATAGTTTCACAGACCTAGAAGGGATCTCAAAGATCATCTATCCAACAATCTCATTTTATAGCTGAGGAAACTGAGGCCCAGAGAGATTAAGTGACTCCCCAAAGTCACAGAATTTGTAGGTACAAGAGTTTTGAAAGCAAGTCCACTGATTTAAAAATCAATACTCTTTCCACTGAACTATGCTGCCCAACCATTGGAATGAATTTGTATTTTTCCCCCATTCCCTTGATGTCCTGCTTTAGGTTAATGTGACAACAAAAGATAGAAAATGCATTAATATGATAGACTTCTCACATAATTACCTGTCATCCCCTCCCCCCAAAAATGTCAGCAACAGCTTCAAATACTGTCTACAATGTCTAACAGTGCCTTATAAATAGTGGGTTTTTAAAATAAATGTTTGTTGGATTGGAATAGGCCTGCCATTTTTATCGGTATAGAGGGTTCCCAACATAGAAATTCTTTCTGCCAGTGCAATTTTGGCATTCATGCATAACTTAACATTTTTAGAGAATTTATTATTGTTATTGTTTAGTCCTAATCAACTCTTTGTGACTCCATTTGGGGTTTTCTTGGCAAAGATATTGTAGTAGTTTGCCATTTTCTTCTTCAGCTCATTTGCCACATGAGAAAACTGAGGCAAATAGAGTTAAGTGGCTTGTCCAGGGTCACACAGCTAGCAAGTGTCTGAGGCCAGAAACTCAGGAAGAAGAGTTTTCCTAACTCTAGATCTGGCACTCTATCCACTGTGCCATCTAGCTGCCCAGAAACTTTTCTAGGGCACTAGGAAATTAGGCTGGGAAAAGAAATTAGGCTGGGACTAGGCACAGTCAAACAACTAAAAGGTTTTCTTGGCTCCAAAGGCATGGTGCCTCTTGGTGTCATGCCTTAAACCAGCTCAAATACACTTGTTTAAGAAAGTCTTTGAGAAGCTATTTCAGTGTCATGCCTGATTGATGAGAGATTTTTGGTTTGGAAAGATTTGGTTCCACTTAGATTGCTAACTATTCTGCTTCTGGGTAGAGATTTAGAATAGCCTTTAACTTAATTTATATTCTAGCAACATAATGTTAAATTCTGGGCTACTAAGAAAAAATTTCATTCAACAGCAAATACCTATTAAACATGTAATATATAGAAGATACAAAGCTTATATATTTACACTTGGATAAGATAGTAACAAGATAACATTTATTTTCTTATTTTTAAAGCTTTTTATTTTCAAAATATATGCATAGTTTTCAACATTCACCCTTGCAAAAAGTTGTGTTCCAATTTTTTTCTCCCTCCCTTCCTCCCACCCTTTCCCTTAGACAGTAAGGGATCCAATATATATTATACATGTGCAATTCTTCTATACATATTTCCATATTTATCATGCTGTACAAGAAAAATATTTCCATAATTATCATGCTATGTGAGAAAAATTACATCCAAAAGGAAAAAAATGAAAAAGAAAACAAAAAAAGTTAAAATACTATGTTGTGATCACACTCAGCTCCCACAGTCCTCTTTCTGGGTACAGATGGCTCTCTCCATCACCAGTCCATGAAACTGACCTTAATCACCTTGCTATTGAAAAGAGCCAGGTCTATCAGAATTGATCATCATATAATCTTGTTTTTGCTGTGTACAATGTTCTCTTGGTTCTACTCACTTCACTTAGCATCAGTTCATGTAAATCTTTCCAGGCCTTTCTGAAATCATCCTGAACAGCTAATCTTTATGTAGGGCTTTAAAGTCTGCAGAGCATTATAAACATATGGAAGGGGAAGACAATAAGTACATATATAGCACCTACTATCTGCCAGGCATTAAACATTTTTTAACAGATATTATCTCATTTGATTCTCACAATAATCCTGAAAGATAGCTATTATTACTCCATTTGACAGTTGTGAAAACTGAAGCAAAGAAAAGTTAAGTGGCTTGACTATCCAGCTAGTAAGTTGTATGAAGCTAGATTTGAATTCAATTCTTTCTGACTCCAGGTCCTGTGCTCTGTCCATTGTAATACTAATCGTTTATTGTTGTGAGGACCAAAATTAGTTTCATTTCATCCTCACCACAGACCTATAAGGTAAATATTATTATCATCATTAGTTCAACATCAGAAGCTGATATAGCTATATTAATGGAAATCCCATTAAAGAAGAGGTATTACTATACACCTCTCAGACAGGAAAAGATAATGATAAATGTTGAAGGGGATGTGGGAAAACTGGGACACTAATACATTGTTGGTGAAGCTGTGAACTGATCCAACCCATTCTGGAGAGCAATTTGGAAATATGTGCAAAAAATTATCAAACTGTGCATACTCTTTGATTCAGCAGTGTTTCTACTGGTCCTGTATCCCAAAGAAATCTTAAAAGAGGAAAAGGGATCCACAAGTGCAAAAATGTTTGTGGCAGCCCTTTTTGTCATGGCTAGCAACTGGAAACTGAATGGATGCCCATCAGTTGGAGAACAGCTGAATACGTTATGGTATGTGGATGTTATGGAATATTATTGTTCTATAAAAAACAATCAGCAGGATGATTTCAGAAAGGCCTGGAGAGGCTTACATGAACTGATGCTGAGTGAAGTGAATACTACCAAGAGACCATTTTCCACAGCACAATAAGATTATGTGATTATCAACTCTGATGGATGTGGCTCTTTTCAACAATAAGATGATTCAGGCCAGTTCCAATAGACTTGTCTTAGAGAAAACCATCTGCATTTAGAAAGAGAATTATGGGGACTAAATGTGGATCACAATAAAGTATTTTCACCTTTTTTGGTTGTTGTTTGCTTGCTTTTTTTTCTTTCTCATTTTTTCCCTTTCTGATCTGATTTTTCTTGTGCAACATAAGTGTGGAAATATATTTTTAAAGATCAAGAGAAAGAAATAAAGAGTTGTTTCAGAATTCAAAAAAAAAAAAAAGAAAAAAGAAGAAGAGGTATTGACATTTGTTTTGCTACTACCATGGAACTTTTCCATCTGACTTGAAGCTGAGACCTTTCCTATGTAGTATCTCCCCTATTAACCTGTTACTTTTCTGTTTGTATCCCCAGAGCTTTGTACATAATACATGTGTAATAGTTTCTTTATTCTTTCAATTTACATTTGAAGAAAACGAATCTGAGACTTGAAAGTGAATTGTTATAGGTTTCACAGTTAAGAAATATCTTAAAATAAGATTTCAACTCAGGTCTTACTTACTCCAAGTCTAGTGTTTCCATCCACTACATGAAGCTACCTCCATGGATATGGTTATGTTTTCATGAAACTTACAATTTAATGGGATATAAGCCAAAGACTGGTAACTATAAAATGCAACTGATAATTATATGATAAAGCTGCAAACTAAAGGGCTATATAAGTTCCAAGGGGAAGATCATTACAGGATGGAGTTCAGGACCTGGAATTAGAGTGACCCAAATTCATTCAGCCTTAAACATGTATTAGCTGTGTAACCCTGGGCAAATCAATTAACTTCTGTCTGCTTCAATTTCCTCATCTGTAAAAAAGCACCTATTTCCAGGGTTACTGTGAATAACAAATGAGATAATATTTGTAAGTCATTTTGCAAAACTTAAAGAGTTATATTAATGCTAATGAGGATAATTACTGTTGACAGAAGTGAATTAGGGAAGGCTTCACAGAGGGGGTGATATGTAATAGGAGATTTAAAATAGAGGTAGGAACTCCAAGGAAGTCACTGAAGAAAAAAGTTTCCATATAATGCAAACTATTTATAGCTGCACTTTTTATGATAGCTAAGAATTGGAAACAAAGTAGATGACTATCAACCTGTGAATGACTAAACAAACTGTGGCAAATGAATATAATGGAATAGCATTATTCTGTAAGAAAGGATTGTGATGAATACAAAGAAGCATGGAAAGAGTTATATAAAGTGATACAGAATAAAGTAAATAGAGCCAAGAAAATAATATACATAATAATTATATAAAGTAATATATAATATATAAACATATAATATGTAAACATAAGTGATAATGTAAATAGTAATTTACAATTTACAATATAAATGGAAAAATAATGATACACCAAAAATCAAAAGTGAATGTAATAAAATTATAAAAATCAAGTGTGACTCAAATGAAGAGATTTGAGAAATATCCCAGTCCTCAAACCTATCTCCTTCTTTGTGGAGATAGGATTTTCAGACTTTCTCAAATATGTGGACTTTTTTTCCTCTTTTAAAAAATAGTATTTTGTCATATAGGATGGTTTTCGAGGACAGCAAAGAGGGAGGTATATATGAGGTACTGTGGTGAAATAATATTCAGAAAACAAATAAAAAGAATTTTAAAAATAAAGATAGAAATCTAACAGATAAAGATGAAATAAAGGAATATTTTTTAAAAAATAAAATAAAATAAAAGTAGAACTCCAACAGATAAAGACAGGGAAAGAACGGAAAGCAAAAGTAACAAAGCAGAAAAACCTGGAACATTTTCAGAGGCAGTCAGACAGATGAGAAGAATGTTATGACAAAATGTGCAAGCCCTTGTCTCCTCTACCATTTGGACAAGTTGAGTTTAGCTTCTTTTGATTGGTTAGTTTTGTCTTTAAAACTGTTACTTTTTTCCATCATTCTTTATCCTGTGCGCTCTTTCTTGCTCCTCATCATGAACTAAATCTCTCTTACTCTCAGTCTGAGAAATGAGCCTGGTGTTGCTTGTTTTTGTTCTTGTTATTTATCTTTCCAGAGGAACCTGGGAGTTTGTAACCTTATAGTCATTTTAGTTTGGCAGAAGCAAGAAAGAGGGGAAAGAGAGGAGAAGCAGGAAGATTTGTTAGGAAATTATTTGGGTTTCTTATAATAGTTTTTTTTTATTTTAAAAAAAACATGCAAAGATAATTTTCAACATTCACTCTTGCAAAACTTTGTGTTGCAAATTTTTCTCCTTTTTCATTCCCTACTTGTTAGACAACAAGTAATCTAATATATATTAAATATGTGCAATTCTTCTATAATAGTTTCACATTCTGATGTCGCAGAAGAAAAGATCAAAAAAGAGGAAAATAACAAAGAAAAAAATTAAACAATAGCAAAAAGTTGAAAATACTATGTTGTGATCCACATACAGTCGCCACAGTCCTCTTTCTGGACACAGATGGTTCTCTCCATCACAATTCTATTGGAATTGGCCTGAATCATCTCATTGAAAAGAGCCACATTCATCAGAGTTGATCATCATACAATCTTAATGTTGCTGTGTACAATGTTCTCCTGATGCTGCTCACTTCACTTAGTATCAGTTCATGTAAGTCTCTCCAGGCCTTTCTGGAGTCATCCTGCTGATTGTTTCTTGTGGAACAACAATATTACATAACATTAATATACCATGACTTATTCAGCCATCCCCCAACTGATGGCCATCCACTCAGTTTCCAGTTCCTTGCCCCTACAAAAAGGGCTACAAATAGGAAATTATTTGTAATAAGGTTTAGCAGCATTGGAAATAGAGAAGAAGTGATGGATTACATCAGTGTAGTGGAGGTGCAATTGATGGATTTTATTAATTGAATTTAAAAGATGAAAGATGGAAATCTCATTTGATTTTAGCCCAATCAACACAAGGTACCATGCTAAGCCCTGAGGACAGAAAAGTAAAGAAACTCACCCAGTCCCATCATTAAAGAGCATATAGTCTAGTAGGAGAGGTATGACATGTATGTCAATAAGCATAATATAACATAAGTAGTGATGGGGCAAAAGAGAAATACAAATAAGCTGAAGTTTTCAAACATGGGAAACTGGGTGGATAGTGATATTACTGAGAGAAATAGCAAAGTCGGAAAGGGGAGTGAGATTAGGGGAAAAGATAAGATTTGTTTTGGATTGCTGAATTTGAGTTGATGATTGAAGATCTGGGTGAATATGTCCTGTAAATTATTGAAGATTTAAGTATGATATCCAGAAGAAGAGTCAAGGTTGCAGGTGTAGATTTGGGAATTTCCAGTATGGAGATGTAAGCTGATTCCAAAGAATGTAAGGACAAAAGATAAAGGGGAATAAAAATGTATCCTTGGGGAGAATACCTACATTAAGAAGTCTGGAAAAGAACAAGTAAACAATAAACAGAAGATAGAAGAATAGTACAAAAGGAAGGGAAAGAACTAGGATGTGATTTCTCTAAAACCAAGGGAAAAAATGTTCAGAAAGAATGAATGCCTTAATATCAATTACTGCAGAGAAGTGATAAAATGACATGTAGTGAAGACTACACAGATTGGAAACTATTAGTGACTTTGGGATCATAGAATCTGAATTGGAAAAAAATCTCAGTTTGGGTTATCCAGTTCAACTGTTTGTAAAAGTAATCCTTTTATAGCTTTCCCAAAAAGTATCCATTCAAGTCAGATCTGAAGCCTCAGGAAGGATCTTTAGAAAGGGAGCAATAAATTAATAGAAATGAAACCATTCTGCAAAGGTTTTATAGAGAAAGTGGGTGGTGAAGAAATAGAGTTTTTCAAAAAAGTTTTTCAAATTTTGTGATTTGTAATTACAGAATTTGTAATTGAAAGAGAAGACAGAGAAGAGATGGTGACTAGAAGATGGAGGGGAAAGAACAAATTAACTTTTTCTTAGCATTGGGACAACATGAAAATATAGGACTGACAGGCTGAAATTGGGATTTGGTTAGTACCCAATACATTCCCACTCCTGGAAAAGCAACTCCAAACCCCTGCTCTATTAAAGACTGCAACAGCACCTTCATATTTTAAATAAATAAATAAACAGATGAGTACAATTGTTCCAGCCCTGAGTTCACAGTATGTGAATCCTAAGCTTAGGGGGAATCATTAACTCTTTCAGACCACAATGGGTCTATTTAGTACATTACTATTGGAATACAGACTTTGAGAATATAATTAAAAGCAGGGTCTTGTCATCAGGAAGGTGTGATAAATTATTAAAGAGCTTATGTTGTGTCATTTCTGTTTTAATGCACAAAAGGTCACCTTAGAAGCCTCAAAGAGTTAATGTAGCTTCCCCCGCTCCCCACATAATTTAATTAAGAAGAGGATTAGTCATTGGAAAAAACTGTGACTATTACTTTTCTGGTTCTGAAAAGGGATTTTTGTAACTGTTGGGTATAACATGTTGGTACATCTTGATTGCTTTTTAAAAATATTCTTTGACAGGGTATTCTGGAACATTTCATTACTAGCAAATTTTAACAAATTCAATTTCAACATATCAAATTGCCTGAATGATTCCTAGGCTTAGTCTAAAAGTTAAATAAAGATGAAAAGAATCATTATGACCAGATTCAAGAATATAATAAACCTCTGTGTCTCTTTTAAGGACAGTTCGACTGAAGTGCTTGATGAGAAACTATATATTCAGGCTTTAAAAACTGCAATGTGTTTCCATTGCAACATGTTCCAACAGTTTTTATTAATATAAAACCTAACATTTATCTAGTTTTATGAGATTATAAATAAAATATATAAGACAGTGCTGACAAGTAGATCTATTTCAATTACATATGATTCTTGGAATAACATCAAATAAGTCAGTCTTCCTAGTGTCCAAATCATATTAGGGGAGTACCAGACATATATATATTTAATTCTATTTTGAAGGTTGGCTCTTCCTCCCTCCTTGTATGATGCTAGGGTATCATTTCATAAAATCTTTTGAGTTGAAAGGGAATTTAGAGTCATCAAATTCAATCTTTTGGACTTGATCTAGAATCCCCACTACATCTTCCCAAACAAGTGACCATCTAGCCTCTATTTGAACAACTTCTATGATGGGGAAACATGTTACTTCATCAGCTCATTGTATTTTAAATTGATTCAAATTGTACAGACACTCTTTTAAATACTGAACCAAAAACAATTTCCCTATAACTTCAACCCATTCCTGGTTCTGTCCTCTGGAATCACAAATAAGTCTTCTCCATTGTTCACATAACTATCCATTAAATATTTGAACACAGCTATCATGTCCCCTTATATCTTCCTTCCTCCAGGCTAAACAGCTCCAATTCATTTAGCCCCAGTATTCATAAGACATAGTTTCACGTCCCCCTTCTCAACCCTCAATATATTAGTCACCCGCCTTCCTCCCCCCATATGCTTCACTTTGGCAAACTTCCCCTTAAAATGAGACACCCAGAATTGAACAAAATACTCCATTTGTGGCCAAACCAGGCCAGAATACAATACTTCTATTAATTCAGCCCAAGATCACATTATCTTTTTTTTTTTAATAGCTATGTCATATTCTTGGCTTTTATTGAGGTTTAAGTCATCCAAAACCCGAAGATTTTTTCATATTACTCCCATCCTGTACTTATATAGTTGATTTCTTAAAATGAAATTTAGCTTTTTGTAGTAGGAAAGAACTGGAAACCAAATAGATGTCCATGGATTGGGAAATAGTCAAACATATTGTAATACATGAATGCACTGGAAAGAATATTAAGCTGGAAGAAATGTTCAACACAGAGAAGCATAAGAAGATATTTATGAACTGATTCAAAGTAAATTAAACATAACCATGAAACCAACAAATGCAATGATTAAAACAATGTAAATTTAAAAGAATAGTAAAAATGTCATCTAAACTGAATGCTGTCAAAATATAAAGACCAGATTTGGCCCCAAACAAAACATCTCCTACTTCTTTGCAAAAGTTTAGGACTGAGTCTAGCACAATACAAGTAACATCAGATCTTTTTTAGATGTGGGTTAGTTTTGTTGAATTTTTTCTCTCTTTTTAATTCTTCATTTTAAGAATTCTAGAATCATAGATTCAGAGCTAGAAGAGATGGTGGAGGCTATCTAATTCAACTCCTTCATTTTTTGAAATTGAAATACAGAAAGGAAATATATGACTTGCCCAGGATTACTGACTCAGTCCAGGCTGAGATGGCTGGAAGGGAGAAGTGATACACTATGGAAATATAGACAATATACAAACAAAAAATAAACATTTAAAAATATAAATGCAAGATCTTATACTTTTGCCTATACAGTTACAGCTTTATAGAATTTTCTCTTCTTCTAGACTATTGAGATATTTTTGGTTCCTGACTCAGTTAATCATTTAATTAGCTATCCTAAGCTCCACACCATCCCCAAATGACACAGTTATGGCATTCATTTCTTCATTCAAGTCACCAATAAAAATATTGAATAGGACAGAGTCAAATAGGGAGTCCTCTGGAATATGACAAGAAATCTTACTGTAGGTTTACTAAAGCATTATGAAACATTTTGGGTAAAATTGTTCACCTAATTATTAATCTACCCATATCTCTAACCCAAATTTCTCCATCTTATCCAAAAGGTTATCAGAGGTGATTTTATTAAATTCCTTGCTAAGATCCATGTACTATATCTGAAGCATCTTCATTATCTACCAATCAAATATTATTGTCAAAACAGGAAGTAAGTTTAGTGGAGCACACTGAATTCTGGTGATGGCCACTTTCTTCTCTAGGATTCACAAGTCACCCATTTAGTAATCTATTCTGGAGAATTACTGGAAATTAGTATCAAGCTCAATAGGTTATAGTTTCTAGAACTTTTTCTTCTTTTTATTTTTGAAAATAGGATAATTTTCTTGCCTCTAATCTTCTAGCATATATCCCATTCTCTCACAGTTCCTCAGTAGATTTAATCCACAAATTCAGTCCAACAAGCATATATTAAACACCTAATTTGTGCCAGGTGCTGCAAATACGAAGACAATAATATGAGTCAGCTTTCCAGAGTATGCTGGGGAGAAGTAATAATAAAATATATAACATATATACATTTAGTGACCCCTAGTGGCACCTTCCTTAGAATATGCTCAGTCAGCACTCCAGTTCAAACCATTGATTCCACCATCACATCTTCCTTCCGTTTCCTATCAATCAGAATGACTCAAGAGTTTGTACTGTGTGATAACAAAAAGTCTTGTAATTTTCTACTTAGCCATAACTCTATGGATATGCAAATGTGGCAATTCACCCCTCACTGCTTCTCTTCTTTTTCTAATTTCCAATTGTGCACACAATCTGGAACTGTCTGGGAGATTCAAGTACATAATGGTGGAAGTCTTATTGTTTATGTGTCCCATGAAGCCATGAGCATATATTTTTCCTAGGAAATCCTATGCCTTCAGTCTAGACACGGGCAAATCTTTGTGATTTTTGGATCATGACATCTTAGTAGGGCAGCAACTATATTTAACATCAGTACAATTCATTTCATTTGTAGCAGTAGCAGCTGCATAAGTATGCTGGCACCAAGAAAGAATCCGCATTAGAGAAAGAGGGATCTCCAGATGCCTAACAACTGTTAACTATTCAGCTGTGCTCAGTAGGAGTAATATGCTATGATATGGTTAATTTGCAAAATTGACAAATTGTTTAAAAAGAAGTCTAGATTAAGTTACTCCTGACTTATCAATCTATTGTAACCTAGTTCTCCTTTGAACTTTTGAGCGTCATTTAAATCATTCTGTTAATGTTCAATATGTTTATCTTGTGATTATTATTATTATTATTATTATTATTATTATTATTATTATTATATTGGGAATAAAACTTATCCTAGAATTTATTTGTGTGTTGTATTCAGCATTTTTTTTTTTTTTTGCTTCTACCCCATCTTTTGGGGGGAAGTCCTAACCTTGAGCTGAAAGTGAATTTGTTCCTTGGGAATCCAATGAAAGTTTGGAATGAAGCACTGGGAAGCCCAATTTTACAATTGAAGAGGCAGACAATCTCAGTACAACAGACAAACTATGCTAATAGGTAAAAAGATAGAAATTGGTAAAAAAAAAAAAAAAGTATATCTTTTGTTTGTAAAAAAATAGCAAATACATCTTTGGCATCAATTGAACTACAGATAGACATTATGCTAAAAACAAAATAAGACAAAGTAAGTTAGGTGTAAGAGATTCATTAATAAATGATTAATCACGGGAAATTGCTTATAAGTGCTCATTCATTTATACATCATTTTAGGTGAGCCTTGATTGGAGTTCAGGGTTTCAAGAGGTAGTAGCAAAGAAGAGAATTCCAGGCATAAGTACCAACCTTGCAAAGACATAGAGCTGAAATATGGAATGTGTTATACCACCAAAAGAAAGGTCAGTTTGGCCAAAATAAAAAGTTTGTGAGAGGGAGGAATGTTTAATTGGTCTAGAAGGATGGGTTGGAAACATATAAATGCTAAGTAGAGGAGTTCCTATTAGCTTGAAAATCAAATCTATCTGACAGTTTCTTTTTTCTTTTTCGTACTCTGGAAGTATAATGCATTTCAGCAGATGATTTGAACTCATTTAAAATAAATAAACTTGAGGCCTTCAGATGAATGGGTACAACTGATCAAAAAGGCCCTCTAAAATTTGTCACATAGTAGCCAACCCATTGTCTTTCTATACTTAGAGAAATCATATTCAACTGCCTGAAATGCTAGAAGCATTGCCTAGGCCAATGTATGCTATGTTCAGCTATTGTCCTTTCATGAATCCTGAATTAGATCTTCCTCCCTTAGTACCTGGTATAACCAACTCCCAACCAAGTTGAGTGGGAGACAAGAAATCCCTGTCCTGCATGCTACATGTAGAGCATGATTCTAGATTGATGGAAAGAATGATGACCTAACTGTATATGTCTGAGTGAGGAGTTGGTTCAGAAATTTTGTAGAAGAATAAATATTTATTAAGTATCTACTTTGTGCCAGTATCATGGCAAGAACTTTAGCAAATCTTATCTCATTTGATCCTTATAACAACCCTGATTCTGGGAAGTGGTGCTATTATGTTATAATAACATATAATATGTTATACTAATAATAATTAATAATAATATGTTATTATTTTTATAATTGAAGAAATCAAGGCAGAAATTATGTAATTTGCCCACAGTCACACAGCTAAGAAGTACCTAAGGCCAAATTTAAACCTAAATCTTAATAACTTCAAGTCCCTATACCCTTTTTAGAGAAAAGGTCTTATCTTTTCCTTCTTCAAGAGAAAATATGAGTAATTCCAGACTCTCTTTAATATCAACTCCAGGAAGGAGAGAGGAAAAAAATGCATTGGAAGCAGCAAATATGTAGGGGGAGCTACTCCTATAGACTTTGGGGAAATCTCCCCTTAATTGAGATTGGAATTTCTCTCGATTAAACTGGGGTATCTCACTCCCAATGAGAGAACTCATTGACTCTGCATATGTTCTAGTGTATTCCAATCTTTATGACATGTCTGATTTCTGTTTGCTATTTATTTCAATAAATGATTTTACTATTTGCCTCTCGTGATGGTCTTTTTTTGTAACTAGTGTTTGGTGGGAAAACTGCTGCCTTTAAGGGTTAGTGACTAGAAAAACTAGTTGCTTTTTATTTTTTGCTTTTAAATCTAAAAACAAATCGTACCCCTATGCCAGCAATATGTAGGGAAGCATATCAGTATAATTCTAGTCAGGTACTCACTCTTTTAGAGGGAAACAGAATGACTCATTTTATGGCCCCTTTTCTTGCTTCCTTGAAAAAGATATCAAAATCTCCTTGGAAAAAGCAGTCAAAATTTCAGAGATATTTAGCCTTTCTGTATGTTTAGACAACCTATGTGGATAGATATATCTTTCACGGGCAGATCAAATCTTATACTGGAATTTAGGAACATGAATTAACATGTATGACTTCTAGCTCACCCAATTTCACTATGATTGTGACTCAGTCAGAATTCCTGGTGAAAACAATGTAAATGTGCCCATCTATCAAGACTCTGTTTTCTATACTTTAAAAACATAGAAACAGATTTTCTAACCTTTTTAAAAACCTAAATGAAGCATTTTGAACTCTTTTGTTGAAAAATTAAAACATAACACTTTCTGGTTGTCAGGAACAACCGACTGACATTATATCAAGGAAACTAGAAAGTTACTAGTTCAATTTCAGCAAAAACCTTTGCAAAATGGGGAAATTTTGGAAAATGAGTATCATAATTTTGTAAGCAGAGCTAACAATGCATTTCTTTCATTTATATCTACTTCTCTTTGTGAAATATCTTTTTCATTTGTGATAGTCATTAAAAGCAAGTATTGAAATAAATTGAGCATAGGACCAGATCTCAGAATCATTTTTTTAAACTATGACTTAATATTAAATCACGACTTTTAAAAAATAATGATGCTTATATGATCATCTCACTGTCAGTAAAAATATAATTATTAATAAAAATTTTTGGGGGCAGCAAGAAAGATTTTGTTCCATAAATAAAATATTATTTCTTCTTTATCTTATACTTTTTTAATGTTTAATTTTTGCATGTGTTATATAATACTTAGCTTCTTAAGCTGTGGTTTGAAAGTCTATGTAGAGTCTCATAACAATGTTGGAATCACAAAATTATGATTTATTATTAACAAATGTTTCATTTGTATATTTATTTTCTATACCTATAAACCCAGAGTCATATAAAAATTTCTTGGGCAAATAGGGGTCACTATTGGAAAAAGTTTGAGAAGCCCTGAAATAATCCACATAATCATTAGTACAGTAGTACATGCATATAATTTATCAAAAAGTAAATATACAGATACTAAGCTTTGAGTTTGAATTATTTATTCATGGATACTTAATCAAAACAGATTGGAGACCACTGCTAAGGAAATAGGGAAGGAGCTGAATAGGAAAATAAAAGAAAAAAGGAGAAATTTCTAGTTTTGCTACTACTATTAACTAGCTATATCTCATCTGATCATGGAACTTTGAAAAACTGGCTGTAGGGAAAAAATTAATTTGGAGATTAAATTACTGGTAACTTTGAAGAGAGTGAAGAAAAAGATGAGAAAAAAAAAATGGAGAAAGGATATGGTTCTGTCCATGGAAGGAAAATTTTAAAGAAGGATTGATAGAAAAGATAAGATAATGTAATGAAATATGCAATGTACACCAAAACTGTTCATACCTGCTTATCCTGTGATTCTTATTTTTTTCCCATTGAAAAAGTGAAATATCTTACAAGCCTCTAACTAAGGCACAAGGCCTATGACAGCCTCAAAATGACTGGGGGTTGGGGAGATATTAGAGGGAAAATGTTGCCTGTAACTGTTATGGCTAATTAAGTTTAGGTTAAGTTATGACCTATAACCCAAATGCCCAGTAGGAGGTCAACAATTGGGAAGGGGTTAAATGGGGAAGTGTTGCCTTAGAATAAATAGAAGGAGAGGAGCCTACAAATAGATTTGCTGGTCAGAATGGGATGCAACCCATTGGTTGATCAAACACCATTTGGAAGTCAGACAATGGTTGTCTTGGGTTCAGGTTAACATCTTTCCTCCAGGAACTGTAATCCTCATTTGGAGATCCCTGTTTTAAGTACAAATTGTCCTCAAAGTCTTTTTAACATTCCCATTTGCCAAATGCTGCTTCCAGCGAAAGATTTAATGGATTTGTTTAAACTAAAGCCTAAATGGGACTAAGATTTAATATTTCTCTCAGGGTAATAATGCTTCTTATCAGGGAACAATGCTCCAGGCTTCCTTAAATCAAAGGAGCTTAAGTGAAAGGAGTGAAACTCAATTGTGGAATTCCAAGAAGCACTGAGCTGGAGGGTGGAGGACTTTTTTATGTGGGGGATCAAAAGGGGCTTCCACTTGCCCATAAAGTCACACCACGTAAGGGCATTTATGAACCTTCACTAATTTAGCAGTAATGCATTACATAAGACAAATTAAATAGTAATCATGTACACTGGATGTTTTTGAATACTAGTAGTCCCAGAGAGCATGACAGCCTCTGGCTAAAAAGAAAACAAATTAGTAGAGTACAAGCTAAGTGGTTAGCAGATGCTGCATATCAAAGTGAATCAAGTCAGGTAGAGATCAGCACAAAGAATTCCAAAATTTGAATTCATAAGCACACACACAGATGTATTAAATTGATAAATGTTCTCAGGAGTACTGTATGGATAAGATAGCACTATTCATAAAACTGTCTGGGAACCTTACAATATTGTCATTAGGATGTGTCACTGAACATCACTAATGGGTAATAACTTTCAGGCACCACTTTGACCTCAGGCTAGAGTGGAACTAGCAACCTAGATATTTGAGTCTCCAGAGCATATCGACAATCCCCACTGCAAACAGTGATATTAAACATAATGAGTTAGAATGAGTCAGTCAGGATATAAAAATGGGCTGCTCAAAGCCAGAGGCTTCAATTATGTCTTATGAAATGCAGAAGCCCAGAGATTACAGAACTTTTTGCTGGGTGATGAACTTCCTGAAACCCAGACTTCCAAAAGCAACTTCAGAATTTCCTTTTGTATCTACTCATCATCTGCAGATCAAGCTCCAAATACTGCACAAGAAAATGTTTTTACTGCATCAAAAAATAAAATCATTACTGTGTCACTTAAGAATGAAATGTGAACAAATAAACATCAATTACAGTTAAATTAGAAGGGAAATAGTTAACTGGGGGGTAAATTCCTTGTAGCACTTTTCTCTGAAAAAGGTCTGCTATCCAACTAATTTCAAATATGCACAACAAGAGGTATTCAGTAGATAAATGGTCATAAACTATGAACAGCAACTCTCAGAAGACATCTAAGCTATCAATAACCACATTAAACAATGCTCTAAATCACTAGTAATAAGAAATGCAAATCAAAATAACTGAGATTCTAAGTCAGAGGGATCAGACTAGAAGCAATGTTAAAAGAAAAAAATGACAAACTCCTTGTCCAAATAACTATGAAACACATAAAGCATCTGGGAAACAAATTGCCAAAGCCCACAAAAACCTAGCATATATTCAATTACAAAGTGTTCCTTAAGGAAACAAAAAGCTTAAATAGTTGAAGGAATATTCAGTGCTCATGACTGGACTGTGCCAATATAATAAAATTGTGCCAATAAAATTTATACTTTTGAGGCTATACCACACAAATTATCAAAGAGATATCTTATGGAAGTTGATTTTTTAAAAAATAGCAAAATTCACTTAAGAAATTTTTAAAGGGGGGCAGCTAAGTGGTGCAGTGGATAGATCACCAGCCCTAAAGTCAGGAGGACCTGAGTTCAAATCGGATCTCAGACACTTAACACATCCTATCTGTGTGACCCTGGGCAAGTCACTTAACCCCAATTGCCTCAACAAAAAAAAAAAAAAAAAAAAAAAATTTTAAAAGGATCCACAATGTCAAAGGAAATGATAAAAAGAGGATTGAGCAAAAGAGGAATAATACTGCAGACTTTAAACTATTTTATAAAACAAAAGTCATCAAAACATCTGCTATTGATTAAAAATAGAAAAATAGAGCAATGGAATAGATTACTCAAAGGAAAATTGGAAACAATGGAACTAAATATTTCAGTGTTTGATAAGCCAGAAAACATAAATTGCTTAGAAAAGAACTTCTACATGAAAGAAACTGCTGGAGAAATGGGAAAATAATCTGGCAGGAACTAGGCTTAGGCTCAGTACCTCATAACATTTTTAAAATGTAAATAAACACATGACCTTAATATTAAAGACCATATTATTCTTTTTAAAAATAGGAGAGAAACAGATCATATAACTCTCACAACTATGGGTAAAAGATATATTCCTAATCAAACAAGTGACAGAAGCAGTTAAAAAAAGACAAAATAGATCATTTTTAACTGAATAAAATTAGAAAGCTTCTGCATAGACTAATTAATGCAACTAGGACGAGAAGGAAAGAGGTCAAATGGGAGGGGGGAATCTACATATCAATTTTATTTCTGATAAGTACTTGGTATCCAGGATGTATAAATAATTAAAAAAAATACCACACACACATAAATCCACACATTTGACTAAAAGTAATTTCCAAATAAATATGTAATCAAAAAATATGAACAAAGAGTTCTTTAAAAATGAATTACAGAAAAGAATTACAAACTATTAAGAACCACATTAACAGTGCTCCAAATCACTAATAATAAGAGAAATGAAAATGAAAATAACTTTGAACTTTTTCCTCACATCCTGCAAATTGACAAAAATGAAAAAAGATCCAAAATAATTATTGGAGGAGTTATGGGAAGATGGAAGCACAAGTGTATTATTAGTGGAGCTATAAATTGGTACAATTGTTTAAGAAAACAATTTGTAATTATGCAAATAAAGTGACTAAATGCCCAAACCTTTTTCAGCCAGAGATTCCATTACTTGCCTTTTATACCAAGATGTGCAATGTTAAAAAGAAAGCCTGTATATTAAAATATTTATAACAAAATTATTAAGATAGCAAAGAAATCGAAACAAAGTATATGACCTTCAACTAATGGCTAAGTTTAAATCAGAGAATGGCTAAACAAATTGCAGAGCATGAAATAATGGAATATTTATGTATCATAAGAAATGATAAATGTGATAGAACACAGAGAAGCATGAAAAGATCTCCTAAATGCAGAGAGGGAATAAGCAGAGCCAAGAAAATAGTATACATAATGACTACAACAATGTATTTGGAAAGAACAAATATACTTACATCCATGCATACATATACACATGTTAACAATCACAAACATCAAAAGTTGTTGCAAAATTTTAAAAAACAAGCTCCACTTGAAGAGATACAAGAAAACATCCCTTCCCCATCCTTATGCCTCAATGAAAGATTCATTAATGTTGTACATTGCATATCTTTGCAGAAGTTTCCAATATTAATCAATAATGCTGATTTTCTTCCTCTTTTTCTTTTTTGTTTTTAAAAATCCAATTTGCTATATGAGATAGTTTGTAAAGAATAAGAAGAAAGGAGATACTGAAGGAAACTGTGTTGGTGAAAAAAATCAATGATAACTTTTGAAAAAATATTTAAGGGATAAATAACAATTGGAAGAGCTGTGGGAGGGCAGGCACATGAATGCATTGTTGATGGAGTTCTGACTTGGTTCAACCAAATATGTTGGAAAACAATTTGGAATGATACCCAAAAAGTCACTAAACTGTAATGCTATCACTATATTAACATATTCTCCAAAAGGATCAAAGTAAAAGGGAGAGGATTCATATGTACTGATGAGGGAATTCCCTATCCTGGGTTTTACAAGAACCCAGGATCAATAAAGACATGAGGTTTATAAGACTGACAATCAAAAAGTAAATAGACAAATTGAAAGAAAAAGAAGTTTCTGCTTCTTAGGTACAGATTGGGATTTTTTTTTAAATAGCTTTTCAGCCTCTCAATCAGTGGAATTCCCTAGCAGAACAGGATATGTGCCCAAAATTGGGTTACAGGAGTTGCTAAAGGTCAGGTTGTTCCCTATGGGAAACGCATTTCTCTGTGAGTAGTTTTACCAGAATAACTTGTATTGAAAGAAATTCTCTAAAATGGAGGAGCTCCAGTTTAAAAGTACAATCATTCTTTTTTATCCTGTTATTGCCATGAAGGAAAATGAGAGTCCTTATTCACACATGCTCATAATTTTTATTCCTTTAGCCCCAGAGATTATCTTATTTAGGAAAGAAACTTAAGTATAACAGTTCTTTTTGTTGTAGCAAAGAATCAGCAAATAAAGAGGCACCATAAATAGGGAAAGTGCTAAAAAATTATAGGTGGCAAATAAAATATAATGAAATATTATTGTACTATAAGAAAGTATGAAAGGAATGGATTCAGAAAAATCTAGGAAGAATTATATATTTATGTAAAGTGAAATGAGAAAATCCAAGAGAATCACTTATCCAATGACTAAATTATAAAGAAATTTGAATCCAGATCAATACAATGAATAACCATTACTTCAGCAAACCGTCAATGACGAATCACGTAAACATGTTACCCATTACTTTAAAAAGAGGTGAGGGACTTGAAGGACATATTGAGATATATTATTCATACATAGTCAATGCCTGGATACATTTTCTGAATTGTTCTTATTTGTTATAAGGGAGAGTTATTGGGTTGTTTTTTCCATTGGGGATTTGAGAGGGGGAAAGGAGAACTAGCAATAGAGATAATAATAATAGAAAGAAAGGAGGTGTGTGTAGCTCATTGCATTTTTTTTAAATGCACAGAATAGAATAGAATGTTAGGAAGGAGACAGACAAGAAATATAGTTTTGAAGCTAATATGTTGAATTTATTATACTTTCTTAAAAATTCAGGGTGTATGCGACTCTACTAGACATCTACCAATATCTTGATTTTATTCATGCCACAGACACTGTGCTAAGTGCTAGAGATAAAAATATAAGCAACCACAACAGTCACAACAACTCTTAAGAATCTTACATTTTAGTTAGAAAAGATAAATATACAGCATGTAGCTGGGAAAGGGAGAGAGTAATGCCAGCAGCATTATGTGAAGATAACCAGAAAGTGGTGTTAAGGCCTAATTTCTGAGCAAGATAAAGAAAAAATGCATCCAACTAAGACATCAGTTTTAGAATTGGGGGACAGAAGAGAGGTGAGGGATAACTGGAGTATAGGCCAAAGCCTTATATGATCTGCTGCTGTTAGCTTTCCAGTCTTATCTGACATTACTCCTTCTGTGTACTTAATATCAATCAAACTAGACCAATTCCTGTCTCTCTGGAATGCCTTCTTATATCCTTCCATTTGTTTAGCCTGTTCCTTATATTTATAATGCCTTCTCTTATCCCTTTTTAGCTCTTGAATTCCTATCCATTCTTTCAAGCCCAAGTCAAATGCAATCTGTAAGAAGACATTCCTGATATCCCCTATCAATAAGAACTTTTTTGAGGTTCCTTTTTATATTCATGACTTTCATATAGTTCAATAATTCTTAAAATTTTTCTCCTCAATCTGTTTTCTAGGTCATTTTTTTTAATGAAATACTTTAAATTTTCTACTTTTTCAGATCTTTGATTTTGTCTTAATATTTCTTGTTGTTTTATGAAGTTATTAGCTTCTATTTGAGCCATTCTAATTTTCCAGGAGTTTGTTACTTAGGCCAGATTTTGTATCACTTGTGCTAAGATGTTATTTCCCTTTCCAATTCTTTCTTCCATATCTCTCATTTCTTTTCTAATTGTTCCATTTAATGCTCTCATTTCATTTATAAAAACATCTAAACTCTCTTTAAAAAAAAAAAAAAAACCCTCTTGCTTCATCTCTTCTAATAATTCTAAGTTGAATTTGTGCCCAAGCTGTGTTTTTCTTAAAGACTTTCTTTGTAGATGTTTTTCTTTATTCTATTCTGGATTTTTATCTTGAATGATCCTATCACTATAATAGCTTTTTATAATAGAATTCTTTTTTGTTGTTTGATCATTCTTCTAGTCTATTTCTTGACAATGGCCAAGTTATGTACACTTCCTGAGGGAATATTTGGGCTGGTCCTATTTCTGCTTACTTGGGGTACTGAGTATTATGTTTTTCCAGGATCTCAGAAATAGCTCAAATAGGGGACATGTGCTCCCAAAATGTTCTGATTCAGGGCAAGTCTGTAGGTCATTATCCCCTTGCTCTGACTTTGTAAGTCCTGACCCAGGTTTAGATCTTTACACCAAGAATGAGCAACAATTATGACCTTGTCCATTTGCATTTCCAGTAGACTGCTGAAGGACTCAGCCACTGTCATCTAACTGGAAAATTCTGCTGGTTCAGAGCAACAAAACTGTAGGCTTCCCTTTAGTCTAGAATTCCTGTTCTGTTTATTCCTGTTTGAGCTTCAGACTGCATTAAAAATTGAAATTGAGACCCAGTACTCTCCAGACCCTTAACACTCCCCAATACAGCAGCTGCTTGATTTTAAACTTATTCCTCACTCAGTACACAAACTAGAACTCACAACTGCTCTTTATCCCAAAATGCTATCCCTGGGCATGGATCCCTGCGTTGGTCAGTCTTGGATTTGTCATCTGAAACTATGTAGTGAGAAACAAAATCTGTTAGCACCTGTTCCTACCCTTTTGACAATATCACTTCATCTTACCCCAATGTACAGCTTCAATTCTCCTTTAGTGTTTGGGATTCTTCATGGTGCATTTCTGGCCAGACTCTACCCCCATTACCTACAGACCTCTCTGGGCTGGAAAAAAAGACTCAATTCTAGAGTGTTTTCTAGATCTGTTTGAATGAATTTGGGTTGGGTAGGGGAGCTTGCTACACTTCTTCCTGAAACTTTGTCCTGTTAACCATCTTCACCGTATGTTTTCTGTTTGACATTTTAAAAATCATTGTAAACTGGAACCTCCTTCCCATTTCATACTTCTTATATTTCACATACACTATAATTCAGGTACATTACACATTTGTGTTCTTGTTCTTCCTTATACGCTACATGCCATCTTCCCTCTCAATGTCTTGGGGCTTGTTTTTCTCCATGCCTACAATTTTCCTCTTAGCTTCCTCTGTTTTCCTTCAAATTTCAGTTTAAATCCCACCTCCCATCAGAGACCTTTCTCAGTCCCCATCCCCACCATCATCCTAGCTCGTGGTGTGTCCCCATGAAGAATATTTACCATCTGCTCTCTCTATAGTTTGTATGTACTTACTTATTCTTAAATGTTTTCTTCCTTATTAGAACATGAACTCCTTTAGAGCAGTAACCAATTTTGCCTTTGCCTATTGTATCAAGTACTTAATATAGTGCTTGGTACTTTGTAACAGCTGAATAAATACTTTTTGATGGATTAGTAATAAAGATTTGTGATTTTATATATAATCTTTTTTTGATCTTGAACATGGTAATACTCATGTTTCTCTGTGTCATGCACAAAATAACAATTAAAAATAAATACACTTTGCTAAAACTTAGGTTGTATAGTTTTATATATTTTATTTTTATATTTATTAACTTTTGATTTGCCTAAATTAACAATTATAAAACTATTTAGCATACTAATAATGGAAGTGTGGAAATTAAGTGATTGCAATTATTTAAAATTGAATACTTCATAAATTCTTTTTGTGAAAAAGAACTTGGCCTCCCTTGAAGATAGTCTGGCTTATTGAAATTATTGCATAATTTCTCAATATAATCTAGTCTACTTTTTCATCTTATTCAGTTCTAGACCTAGATCACAATTAATCTTTAGTATCTGTACAAGATATGCAGTATTGCATCAACTCAAAGTGCTATCTGGTCTATACCATGCCATGATTTCAAAAATATGTGTTTTTCATCTATTTTCTTTTCCAGTATGGTCTGTTAAACTAATCTCTTCTTAATGACCACAAATCTCTATGACCATACCCTGTCCAAAGCTTTCTATAATCAGCATAGTGGTATTTGTGAAGAGGAACACTTGTAGAATCTTTCTATTGGAATTTGCTTAACATTTTGGATCCCATGTAGGAAGTTTCCTGTCATACTAGAGATCACCATGGATAATAATAAATAAATAAATCAATCAAAATCTTGCTTTTGTTTATATATACACCCAGACCTGTAAACTAGATGTAACAGAAACCTAGTGGTAACCTAAATTTTAAAAGAAAAATGTTTAGGAAAATTTGTCCACATATAAAGAAAAATAAATAAATAAATAAATAAATATTATCAAAAATAAAATCAGTATTCATTCATTCTTTCAACATATATTTTTAAAACTTCACTACATGTAATCAATGCTAAATACATAAGATAAAAGGACCCCCCCAAATCCAGGGAAGTCCCTACCTTTACATTTCCTTGGAGAGAAAAAACAATACATAGATGACTTAGTATAAAATACACAAACACTAAATTAATTCTGTGGTTCAAGGTGGGGAGAGCACTAACAATGGGGAAGAAAGGCAGGAAAGCAAAATGGAGGGAGGGAAGGAATGAAAAAGGAATGAAGAAGGCAAGGAAACAAAAAAAGACAGAAGGAATGAAAAACAGAAGGATGGAAGGAGAGAGGGAAGGAAAAAAAGAAAGGAAGGGAAGGACAAAAGAAGAAAAGATAAGAAAACAAATATTTATTAAGCACTTACTATGTGCCAGGTTCTGTGTTAAACAAAAGGAGGGAAGTTGGGTAGTATTCGGAAAAATCATTTGAGAAACAGGAATTGTAAAGACCAATTTACTACAACTGTGCATGCAAACATTTTCTGGAAGAAAAAGCAAAGTAATGAACAGGAATTTTAAACACAAGATAAGCACACATTCAGTTCCATTGTGTTTAACATAAATGCTGATGCATTTGTAGGCATTAGAAGAATCCCTCTTTCTAAAGAAACCAGTGATAAGTAAGAACTGCAGACTTTTTAAAGAACACACCACACAGTTTCACTATCTCTTGTGGCTTTTGGAATTTTATCATCATTACCATTTGTTTTAGGAAGTAAAACATTACTAGGTGTTTAGCATATCTGATTAACTTGCATTGTAGAGGTCCTAACAGCAACATCATATGTAAGTATTTAATATTTATTTGTAATTAGTGATGATTTTTTAATAATAATGTGCATCATTCATTCCTTTCCCAGGCTTTGGGAAACACCTTGCATTCATCACTACAATTATGCAATCAAGTCTTACAATAGACAATGATGACCAGATTTTTGTGGGAATATATTAAGTTAGGTACTGAATTTTGAACAACATCTGGTCCTCATTTTGCTCTGTTACATGCTGTGATTAATAATTTTAAAAATAATCATCACCTGTAGAGTTTAGATATTATGTCTTAAAGAAAATAGGGAGAAGATAGAACTTAAGGATATTGTATGTATATGGTCATCAGGAATTAACTTTTCATATTGTACCTTCCATTTAATTCACACTAATAACACAACTAATAAAAATACTATTAATATGATGTGAAATATGCAAAGAAGTATTTTATTGATATAGAATAAATTTGATTACAAATTTATTCTGACACGACTTCAACTGATCTATCCTACTCTTATGTATTTACATATCCATGGATACAACTTTTACTATGAGTTTAAATACTTTAGTAGAAATTATACATAAATACTGATGACATATGTCTAATATTAAAGGACCATTCATGAGCCCAATGGGATTAAGGAACCATATTCATCTTCTTCACTCAGAGGATTCTATGCATTGGACCAACCTGAGCATACAGTTTAAGCCAGCTTCAGAGCATTTTGGCTTCTAAATAATAGGCAAGTCTAAATTCTCATATGTTTTGACTTGTGAAATCTCTATTCCAATGCCTTTAGAATGAATCACTTAAAGGTTAGATTTTGGCTTATGTCTAGGATCTCCTCAGAACTGGGAGTAGAAATGTATTACAATTTGAATCAGGCATGGGACTGCTATTTATTTCCTACACACAAAAAAGAAATGCTAAGGGACACAAAACATTCACATGCATGCATTGACAGAATAACATTTAAGAGGATTCAGTACTTGGGAAGCTTTGGATTGTGATATAGTGATTAATGTGGAATTATAATTGATATGATTGCATATGTCTAACATATATCAGATTGCTTGCCATGTTGGGGAAGAAGGTGGGGAAGGATGGAGGGAGAAAAAAAATGTGGAACTCAAAATCTTATAAAAATTAATGTTAAAAACTATCTTTATATGCAACTAGAAAAATAAAATACTATTTACATTTTTAAAATTTTTTTTTAAAAAAAGAGGATTCAGTAATTTAATTTATAACTACTATTCTGCTCTCTCAGGAGACCAAAACTTAAAACTCATCAGAACATAAAGCATTCTGTGGGATTACCAGGTAGGCATTTCACATTTCACTTCAAGGTTGCATTCTTCAATCAGCTACTCATCCATGTCTTCTGCTAGTTCTCATTTTCTTTTATGAAGAGTCTTGCCTTGCCTTGATTCTAGTCAACTCCATCTAATATTTTCAGAGTTTTCCAAATTTCCACAATTACCTCTAACTCTGGAGATATCCGTTTTAAGGAAGTTAAATCATCTTGTTAGGAAAGGAAATATTAGCAGAAAAGGAGCCCAGGTACAATATTATCTAGTACAGTCTCGATATGGGAACAGCCATCCACTCCCATCACTCTCACAGAAGTCTAGTGATAAAGAGAATTACTTCTCAAACAAGAGAATTGAAGAAATAGAACTAGAAGCTTTCTCTTCTTCACTACCATAACAGTCTCAGGGCTGAGTCACACACAGGCAGAAGCTTATAATCCTCAAAGTACCAAAATACAGCTGGCCTCTAGCAAGATCAGCTTTGTACTTTGCCTACTCAAATTCATCTCCTCTAATATATTCTTCCTCCAGTCAAATGTCCTGAACAAATCAACAATATGACATTTGGCTCATTTGCCCACATCTTCAATCTTGCAGTACCAAAATGTCTCAAAAATTTTTCCTTTCAGGGATCCACATGCACAAAAATATTTATAGCAGCTCTTTTTATAGTAGCAAAAAAAAAAAAAAAAAAATCAAAATTAAAGGAATATCCGCCTGTTGGGGAATGGCTAAATAAATTTGGTGTTTGAAATAATTGGAATGTTATTATATGATAAGAAATGATAAAATAGACAGTTTCAGAGGCAACTGGGTAGAACTTTGTGAAATGATTACAGAAAAGTAAGCAGAACTAGGAGAGCAGCTTGTTTAGACACTGACAATATTCTAAAGAAAAACAATCTAGAATTTAGAACTCTCATCACTGCAGTGACAAATCACAATTCCAGGGAGTTGAAAATGAAGTCTGTTATCCAACATCTGCCAGACAACTGATGGATTTAAAATGCAGAAAGACATACATTTCTGTACATGGCCAATGTGGGTATTTGCTTTGTTTAACTATGCATATTTGTTTTGAGTGTTTTTTTTTTTTCTTTTATTGCTCAATGCAAGGAAAGTAAAAGATAGAAAAAATAAATGCTTGCTAATTAGAAAATAATTAAATTAAATTTGAAAAACAATTGTCCTTTCAAGTACCCCATGACAGTGTTTTGCATTAAAAAGTCTGAAAAGGTCCATGAGACACAGCTATTAATTGTCTTCAGCATTGCCAGCAAGGAAAGACAAGCCTCTGTAATGGTCTAGAAATGGGAAAATCTAGTGAGCAGAATCAAGAGGACAATTTATACAATGATCACAACACTATAAAGAAAAACAACTTTGAAAGATTTAAGGGCTATGATCAATGTAATGATCAGTCATGACTCCAGAAGACTGTTGATGAATGTTTCCCATCTCTTGGCAAAGAAAAACATACACTTTAGATACAGCCAATAGATGAATTTCTTTTTTTGACTATACTTATTTATTACAAAAGAAAGCTCTCTTGTGGGGGGGAGGATGACAGAGAATTATATGGGGCTAGAGATGTTAAGGGTGACCAAAAAAAGAAACAATTTTGTCAATGAGACATATATATATATATATGTATATGTACATATACATATATATATATATACACACACACACACACATTATATATAGAAACACATATATATGATGTATATAATAATAGCTAATATTTCTATAGCACTTACAGCCAGTCACTGTGCTAAGAGATTTACAATTGTTATTTCATTTGATCCTTACAGCAACCCTGGGAGGTAAACGCTATTATTATTCCTCATTTTATAGATAATAAAACTGAGGCAAACAGAGTTTAAGTATCCAGGGTCACATAGCTAGTAAGTGTCTGAGACAGGATTTGAACTCAGATCTTCTGACTCAAGGCTTGCAGTCTATCCACTCTACACACATACATATACACAATGTATGTGTGTATACATACACATATACATGCAATGCAAAGATAAACAAATATATATGTATGCACATATACATACATATCTATCTTTCTATCTATCTTATCTTCTCTTTGCAAATTCAGTTCTTAATATATTTATCCTGCTCTGTAACAGATTAAAGACAACCAAAGGAGGTTAGAAGTCTTTGCTGGAGACAAGATAGCTGAGATTGAAAATAATGTCTTCTGTCTTCTCCCAAAGCCAATCATATCCCAAGTCGATTCTGTGAGTCCCAGTATCAGAATTCCAGAATTCTATCTAGCCTTATTACCTAATACATCAAGTATCCTTTGCTGTTTGAATGGGAGTAAGGATGGGGAACTAAATAAACTTAAAATGTATATATCTTAGAACTATTGGTTTTAATCTAATGAATCCCCACAAAAGATTTATTTAGTGCCTATGTTCTAGACATTGTGCTAAGTGCTGGGGGTATAATTAATAAAAAGAAAAACAGTCCCTAACTCAGTTGCAAATATTTAATGTGCAACAGGCTTCAAGGATTTGGGAGAGCAGTAGGTCCACAATCACTTAGTATATATATTCTAGTTATGTTATTATTCATAGTGCTCTAGTTAGTGCATGTTCTTGCTTTGCTTATAGTTTCTACATTAAAGGTAAATGCTGACAATATCCTGAATTACAGTTTTAAGTACATGTGCCCAGTCCCATGGAAAGCATTGAGTCAAGCTCATATAATTTGAACTCACTGAAAATTCTCAAATTTAAAAAAAGGGAAAGAAATTGTATGAAAAAGTCCTCATTGAATTGATTTACAAATCTAAACACTCCTTGGTAATAAATTCATTCTCCCTCATAGTCTGCTGACTGAGAATCACCAAGAATCAGATGCTTAATGGCAATTCCACCCAAATGGGAAGATACAAATAGTTAGGAGTAAACTATCAATGCCACCTGATGGTTAATTCTGAAGAAAGACATTCAAAAATATAAACAAAAATATGGGAATAGGAAAATGACAAACAATAAGTTATCAAGTTTGTTTTGTGTTTGTCAGGATTGTGGGAAATAAAGCAAGGAAGGTATATTGAGACTAAAGCATAAAAAATTCTGAATTTTAGAAAGTATCTTATAGAAGGAATTCATGGTTCAGATAGAATTAGAGCTAGATAACATCTAGGATCCTTTTTAAATCAATTTTTTATGGACAAATGACTTTATTTAGTAGACAATGGAGATTACTTTATTTGTTTTAGAAAGGAGATGAAAGTGTCAGATCTGTGTTTTAAAAAGATTAATCTAAACAGAGTGTTTAGATTAAGTAGTAGGAAGAATGAGAGAATGAAGGCAGTGAGAGTAGTTAGGAGATTATTTAAATACTCCATCATCCTCAATCTATCATTTATCTTCAACCTCTCCATCTATTGGCTCCCTGCCTACTGCTTATAAACATATCCATGTCTCCCTCAAAAAAACCCTCACTTGATTCATCATCATACTATAACTCTTCTGCCCTTTAAAGCTAAATTCCTCAAATAGGCAATCCATAATAGATGCTTCCATTTTCTCTCCAATTACTGTCCTCTTAACCTCTTATGAGGTCTTCCAGCCTTATCATTCCACCAAAACTGCTCTCCTTGAAATTAACAATGATCTATCAATTACTGAATTAAATGGCCCTACATTTCCAAAATATAGAGAGAATTAACTGAAATTTATAAGAATTCAAGCCATTCTCCAATTGGTAAATGGTCAAAGGACAATTTTCAGATGAAGAAATTGAAACTATTTCTAGTCATATGAAAAGCACTCTAAATCATTACTGATCAGACAAATGCAATCTCTCTAGTAAATCTCCAATCTCCACCTGCCTTTAACCCTCTTAAACTAGTAGTAGATATCTTAAAATTCATTATGTTCAAAACAGAATTCCTTCCTTCACTCCCTCCTAATTTTCCTATCATCAGTGAAACCAATATCTTCTTCCCAGTGTCTCTCAGTCTCAAAAACTAGATATCATCCTTGAATTCTCACTATCTCTCACCTCCCAGAGGCAATCTATTGCCAAGACATGTTGATTTTACCTTGCACACCTTCTCTTCTTTTCTCCTACCACCTCCCAAGTGCAGGGTCTCATCACCTCACACTTGTACTACTCAAAATAAATTGTTGTTGGTTCTGTCTGCCTCAAGTCTTTCCCCATTCCATCTATCTTTTATTCAATCACAAATGATTTTCCTAAACGGCAGACCCAATCATGTCATTCCCTCCCCCATTCAATAATGCCCAGTAGCTCCCTATTGCCTCTGAGGTCAAATACAAAAGTTCTTAACAAGCAGTCAAAACTCTTTAAAATCTACTGCTCCTTTCAATTTTCAGGCTTTTTACTCTTTATTACCCTCTACATCAAAGGATTGTAAAATGAGAAAGAGAAAAAAATCTACTTTCTCTGTAGAGTATGAAATGAGATTCTTTGCTTAGTAGTGGACAGGTAGAAGAGTTGAGAGAAAAGAGAAAGTTGATCTCCAGGGCAACAATTTCAAAGTTAGGAGAGTAATCTACACAGATAGATAACAGGAAACCTCCATAAAAAGAGGGAGGATATGACACTAGAGACATTTTATTTCATGCAAATGTGGCCCAAAATAGTGTCATTGTATGGCAATAGTGTTCTAAGGATTATACTAATCTTGACTCCCAACAGCCCACCACACACCTTATTTTGAGTCTAAGGCATAGTATGTGGGTTCACACAGGAAGCTTTGAAGCTCATTCTTTTTTTGTGGAAACTTTTCTAAAGTATTGCTTTAATTTTAGCAAATACACACATATATGCATGTAAGACATTTTTATGTGTAAATCTGATTATTGCTCTATGTGACCAGATGGATACAAGGTTTATTGTCACTATACATATTCAATTTTATAGATTCAACTTTCAAAACCCCTTAAGAAACTTCATTTCCACTTTAGAAAAAGACCATTTAATTAATTGATTTATTGATTTAAACCTTGTTGGGTTTTACAATATCATTGAAGTGATGGAGAGACGCTAGCATTGTAAGAGAGCTGTTTTGGGAAGGGTCACCTTGGATAATTTTGCAGATTCCTGGTGTATTATTGCTGCCATTATTCTGTTTTTCCCTGGCCTCTACTCCCAGACTCTTGATCCCTGCTACAAATGCTTTTACACTTCCCTCTTAGCCCTTTAATTCCTTAAAGACTTGATTTCCTTTCAAATCACAACTAGGAACACACATTTCCATTAATTGCCTCATCACTATCCCTGATCTGGTACTCAGCTCCATGAAGGCAGGTAGATAAGATGTCTTACTCTTTTTTTTTTTTTTTTTTTTTTTAATTTAAATTTCACATGGTTAGAGTGTATGAAGTGTTAAGGGAAGGCTAGCATCTCTGATATGAGAGCTTTACAAACTCTTTTCAGGACTGATCATCCACCTTTGATGTCCATCTTTCACCCAACTCTTACCTATGTCTCCAAGAAGCTATAACCTGCACCAGATAGGCTAAATAAGGTTGAAGTAACTGAGAGGCCTCAAACCTGTCACTGATTTAGGGGGATGTCTACTCCAAGCATGTGAAGACTTCCCTCAATGGAATGAGCAGATGGGAATAATTTGTTCCTACTACCATGGAGGTGAATGAAACAGACCCTAAGGAGCACTTAGAATTTGATCAGATATCAACGATATCAAAATTATCCACTGTATCCTGGACCATCATCCACCATCCTAACTTTTGTCTTGCCATTGTACTTCAGTGAAGGGAGGAGAGAGAAAGGCTGATGACTTTGTGAAACTGAGTTGCTTAAATCCAATTCATGAGTAAGTTATCGCCTCATTGGTCCCTTTTAAAAAATTAATGGCAAACAACAATCTGGCAACCAGCCATGATGACTAGAAGCATGTTTTGCACATGGCATGTGCTCAATAAATTTGTTGAATGAATGAATGGGTGCAACTATATTAAATGAAGATCAGTTAACGGAAATAAGAATGTTTAACTTGGATAAAAGATAGGGTCACCGGATTGCATTTCAAATACATAAAGCGCTATCAAGTGAAAAGGAATTAAATTTATTTTATGTGGTCCTAGAGAGTGAAATTAGGGCCTATTAGTTTAGATTTAATTACCTTTTAAAAGAAACATCTAAATAGCAGCAATAAATGTGATAAGCAGCTTACTGATGCTAGCAAGACTCTTATCTCCATAAATTGAAGTTCAGAAGTTAATTACTGGCCTAGTCTAGAATGGATTCCTCAAGCTTTCTTAAACAATCTAACAAATTTTCAGTACCACAAAATGAGTAATAGGTTTTTTTTTTTATTATTATATAAGATTTATTGAAGTTCTCTATTTCCCATAAGGACAATTTCTTATTTCTAAGAAGGGAGGAAATTCCCAAAGATTCAACTATGAAACAGAAAAGAGTCAGATTCCTCCCTACCCTCTGGTACATTATATAATGACCTAGTCAATGGAGAACTGGCCTCGATGTCAATAAGACTTGGATTCAAATCTTGCCTCTGCCTGTGACACTGAGCAAGTCACCTCTCAGTGCTCTAGGTTGATCTTTAAAACTAAAATTTGAAGAGAAAATGCTGACCTGCACTGAGACTAGGGATTTCCTCCCCCAGGAGTTCCCTATACCAATGAAATCATAGATCTAGTCTCTCTCCCCACCTTTATACCCCAAAATAAATAAATAAATAAGCAAGATGACTAATTCTATCAAACATAAAAACTTGCCTCATTCTCTTGAAGTTGCATCTCATATCTATATTATGGGATCATAGATTTAGAAATGAAGATATTTTAAGAGCATCTATTCCATATTCTCTTGATGTGTCCCTTCTAGCTAGACTGTACCCCTTCTCCAAAATGAGAAACAAAAATATCTTGGATAATTGATGAATACATGAATGGATGCTCTTAGCCTTAGAAGAATTCTATTACCTCCTCAACTAACCTTATCTGACCAATCTGCTGATTGGTATATTTAAAGATACTTACATTTCCTCACACTAGATAGTTACATTTTTTAAAAGTATTAGTCTTCCTTGGTCCACCTCAGTTATAAAAACCTGCCTAATTCTCTCTAGTCACTCTATCTAGCCTGTAGTTCTGGGCAGGCCTAGTGTCTCTTTAAACATGTGCTGAAATCCCAGCCAAGAGCAGAACCAAACAACTGAACTCCAGAATGCAAGAAATGAGCTAAGATAATGATCCCTTGGCTACCACCTTAGTTTGTGTGCTACCAATAAACCCCATAGTTAGAACAGCTAGATGTGAGATTCTGTTTCATGAGATCTCAGGGCACAATGGCGGAGATTCACAAATGAGGAAAGAATCAAATGATTTGAAATTTTACACAGGTAATAAGTAGAAGTGCTAAGATTTGAACTAAGACCTACAGAGTTCAACACTCTTTCCACTATATAATGCCTCCAGATTTGACCCCAATCTGTGCACAGCTCCTTTTATTCCTTTTTTTTTCTAGACCTATAAGTATTAAGTCAAGAAGCAGAGAAATCTGGTTCATAAGAGCTAAATAATCATTCAAAAAAGTAGAAATTTATATACAGCTTTTAAATTTGTGACTTCAGACTGCCAAAAAGATGGTTGAATTTGCAGCAACTGGAATGGAATTTTGGATGCAGGCTGGTAATTATATGCAGAAAAAAATTTTCACCAGTTTCCAGGGAGACCAATGATGTAGATATGATAAACTAGAATTATCAGTTGTCTTGCATAAACTTCATGTGCAGAATTTTGCTGTGATGACATTTATCAATAATGACATCTCTCATTTTATGTGAAGGTATATATCCTTTTATGGTCTGTGTATATAACATGGAATCATAATTTCTAGCTGGAATGGGCTCTCAGAAGTTCTCTAGTCCAATTGCCTCATTTTACAGATGATAAATTGATGCTCATGGAAATTGCCTAACATCACACAGATACTAAGTCTTTCAATTCCAAACCTAGATTTTTCAATTCCAAATTTGAGACCCTTTTCACTGCATCAGAAGCCATTTTGAAACAGGATGTGAGTCTAGATTATCTAATTTCAAAGTCATTATTATACTTTCCATATATCATGATAATCTCTGTACACTATATATAAGACATACAAATTCTCTAGTAATGAACTTATAAAGTCTTAGAGCCAGAGGAACAAATTTGAGATCTGACAAATTTTTCAAAATGCATCCAAAAGAGTATTATGGCATAGTGGATACAGAATTGGATTTTTTCTCCCCTGAGGCAATTGGGGTTAAATGACTTGCCCAGAGTCACACAGATAGGAAGTGTTAAGTGTCTGAGACCAGCAGGATTAGATTTTGAGTCAATAAAAGCTGTATTAAAATATGCTTCTGATATATACCAATTATGTGACCAAAGGGAAATCACTTACTTTCTCATTATGCCCAAGAAACTCTAAGACTGCAAAATGAAAAAGAGTTGTAGATCTACAACTGGAGGGATTTTCCACACCAGAATATCTCAACTCTAACGAAATTACAGATAATTATAAAAAGCCCCACCATCAAAATTATTTTGTATGCATACATTCTACATTTGTTGTTATTCAGTAGTTTCAGTCATATCCAACTCTTCCTGATCCCATTTGGGATTTTCTTGACAAAGATAGTAGAGTGATTGCCATTTCCTTCTCCAGCTCATTTTACAGATGAGGAAACTAAGGCAAACAGGGTTAAGTGCCTTGTCCAAGATCACCCAACTAGTAAGTGTCTGAGGCCAAATTTAAACTCAATTAAATGAGTCTTCCTGACAACAGGTCTAGCCACCAAGCTGCCACACTAGCAGCATCACATTAGTGGTTGGTTATCAGATTATAAATTCATCAAGCTTGGATAGTTTTATTCATTCATATCAAGTAAGTGTTTATAATTTCAAGCATATTACTGAATTTTTCTTAGGTAAGCTCTCTGACCTAAATCTTCTGTCAAATTTCTCAGAAAAAAAAAGTTCAACAGACACATTTACTTTTTTCTGAATTTTTTCACTGATATAAAATTGGGTGCCTGATTTTGTCAGGATAGGCTCTTATATATTCTATTAATTTAATTATTATGAGGAAGAAAATGAGAATCACAACAATCATCATCATCTCTGTTGAACCAGTTTTTCCTTCAACACTTCATTCTCTAGTCTCCCAATGGTATAACTCCCTGCTGTCTTAGGGAGGGGAGGAAGTAAGAAAAAATTTGGAACTCAAAATCTTATAAAAATTGAATTTTGAAAACTATCTTTACATTTAATTGAAAAAAAATACTATTAAGGAAATTGAGGCTAGGGAGCTGCCTTTTTGCTATGCCTAACACTAAGTGAATACTTGCAATGTTTTTATGTATTAAAGTCATTGTCCACCTATTACATGTTTATGAATATACAATGATGCCTTATTCCCTACTGTAAATCCAAACTCTTATGACTAACTTTCAAAGTCCTCCCTAATCTAGAGCTATCTAAACATGCTAGTATATTTACAATATTGCATAGTCACCAACTCTCCCCCTAAATCACCACTCATGTTGTGACTCTCATCTCTATGCTTTCTGATAGAATGCTGGACTTTGAACAGAAGACTTAAGTTCAAATCCAATCTCAGACCTTACTGTCTGACCTTGGGCAAGTAATTTGATTTATTTGCTTCAGATTCATTATTTGAAAAATGAGGATATTAGCTAATTCATAGAGTTGTTGTGAGGATAAAATGAGATATTTGTAAAAGTACTTTGCAAACCTTAAAGTACTATATATGCAAGTCATTCTTATTATGGGCTTAATTCTCATTTTACTTCCTCATGAATCAATCCTTGCTTCTTTAATTTCTATCCCAGCCTCATCTCTTCCATCTCTTATCTAGATGCAATTCCTGGAATGTTCTCCCTCTTACTTTGGGACTGGCATCCTTCAGCTTTCAGTTCACGCTTCTGAAGGAAACCTTTCTTGGTTCTCTTCCTCCATCCCCCGCAGTTGCTAGTGACTTCCCCTATGAGATTATTTTCCACCTACTCTATCTTATTCTGCATATATCTAGTTATTTTTGTTTGTTTCTTTTATTAGATCATGAACTTCTTTACAATCAGAGCTGTTTTTGTCTTTCTTCATGTATCTATATATATCTTCATATATCCAGATATATTTGGATAGATATATTTTCATTTATCATATCATATATGAACAAGATATCTTCATATACCCTGGCACAGTGCCTGGGACATGGTAAATGCTTGTTGACTGGCTCACAATATGAAACCACACAATTTCGTTAACTATAACAATAGATAAAGAGCCAAAAGTTATGAATAGTCGTTCTCAAAGAAGTGGATGATATTAACAACCATAAGCCAAAAAAAAATGTTCAAGTCATTGATAAAACAAATAAAAGTTAAAATTATCTCAGGTTCTTCCTCACATCCAAAGGATTGACAAAAATATCAGGAAAACAGCAATTGTTGAAGATGTAGAAGGAAAGATACACTAGTGAACTGGTTCAACTACTCTTCAAAACAATTTGGAACTATACCCAAAAAAGTCACTAAACTCTACTTACCCTTTGATTCATAGATATTTTTATTAAGCACATTCACTAAGTAGGTCAAGGATAGAGGGAGAAGACCACTTTGTATAATAATTTTTATAGCAGGACTGTTTGTCAAAGCAAAAAAAACAAAATAGGTATTTCTCATTTGGGGAATAGATGAGCAAACTATGATGTATGAGTATAATAAAATATTATTGCACCATTGGAAGAGGAAAGGAATCTGACAGATTTCAGAAGCTTATATTAAACTGCTGCACAAGAACCAGGAAAATTTACTCAATGATCTTAACAATATCATAGAAAATACTTCTTCGACTTTAGAATATTGACCAAAGCAACAATGAATCACAACTTCAAAAAACTGAGGATAAAAAATGACATGCATTCCAGGGCAGATTGGTGATGGACTAGAAATACAAAAACAGATATGCATTATTAGATATGACCAATCTGATTTGTTTTGACATTATATGTATGTTGCATAAATAGATATATACATGCATATATGTACATATGTATGTATGTATGTGTATATATATATAAATAATAAGGAAACAGTTCTGGAAGGAGAAGCAGGGGAAGTAACAGACAAGGGAAAAAAGAAAATAATTTTTATTTTATTATTGTAAATGATTATGAAACAGGTTTATGTGATTGTGCTAATATTCAATAATGTTTTCAAGATGACATTTAAGAAATATAATTACTCATGTGTATATAGTACTTTATGACTTTATTAATCACTTTTTTGGAATCAACTCCTGTGAGGTTGCAAGTATTATTATTCTCATTTTACAGTTGTGGAATCTAAGGCTGATAGAAACTGTGCATTTCCCATACATGCTTGTAGGCTTGACTTTAAAGAGATGGCAGTTATTATTTGCTGTTCAGGCATTTCAGTTATGTCCAATAGGGTCATCATGACCTCATTTGAGATTTTCTTGACAAAGGTATTGAGTGGTTTGCCCCTTCCTTCTCCAGCTCATTTTATGGATGAGGAAACTGAGATAAACAAGGTTAAGTGAGTTGTCCAGGTTACACTAAGTATATGAAGGCAGAATTGAATTCAGAAAGATGAGTCTTCCTGACTCCAGGTCCAACACTGCATCACCTAGCTGGGCCTGGTAGCTATAAGTTGAGGTACAGAGGACTGACTTCTCTATAGCTTCTAGTAGCTATGGATTATCACCCCACGTGGGCCCATTGTGTTCTCCCATTCTCCACTCCCATCCCCTCCATCCCACCCTCATGCTGGAAATGGGTATGTGTAGTTGGAAACTAGTCACTGGATATTAATGTGAAATGTGAAATAGAGAACAGTGCTGATAAAGTTGTTGATACCAGTGTTGGGCTTTGAGTGACTGATGATGTTAGGGAAAAAGAATGGTTAATTAAAAGTGATGTCTAGTGAGTTGAGAGAGCTAGATAAAATGATGGGTCTAGAGTCAGGAAATCCAGAGATCAAAGTTGATCTCAGACATTTACTAGCTGTGTAATCCTGGGCAAGACAATTAACCTGTCTGCCTCAGCTCTCTCAACTGTAAAATGGAAAAAAACAATAGCACCTATTTGCTGGGGGTGTGAGGATTAAATGGAAAAATATTTATAAAATGTGTAATAAATGCTCATTTTTTTCCTTAATGTAAATGTATAGATATAATTAGAAACCGGGGTAATCACTGTATTCAAGGAAGAGTAGATTTGTGGGTAAAGGCAGAGTATATCCAGTATGAAAGCCAGTAGTTTGGGGCTTTTAAGGAGCTTAAGCCTAAATTTGTGGGAGTATGAGAGGAATAGGTCCTGGGGCTGAGACTGTGCAGCTATACTTTCCCATGCTTTTTGCCATGAAATGGTATCAGGCCATAGCAGATTAAAAAAAAAAAAAAAAAAAAAGGAGGGGAGAGGGGAATATCTGTTACAAGTGGTGGGAAAGAGGAAGGAAGGAGGGCCACAAAAAGACTTGGAACCTAGGAGTAATTGAACTGAAAATTTGTATAAATAAGTCTGTATCATGATGATTAATATCATGATGCTTTCTCAATCATTCTGATACTGTTTCCATTGCAACATGCTCCATAAAAATATTTTGTATTGTTTTCTGATAGTCTGGTTTTTATTTTCTTTCTAGCTATAATCTAAGATCCATAAGAAATAAAGATCTTGTTTTGTACTTTTGCATTCTAATACTAAAAAAAATAGTCAATCAAAAAATACTTGATGGAATCATCAGCTGGTCAATAGAAATCTCAGTTGTAAGGAAACCTTACTCATCATTAAGATCAATCTATACTAGACAAGTAAAATGTTTCAAGTGAAGGAGAACTAATTTTCTTCCAAGGCAAACCATTTCTTGTGATAGCTGTGGTAATAATTGTAATAACAATAACAATAATAGCTAGTACACATTTAAGGTTTGCAAAGTGTTTTACAAATATTATCTCTTTTTAGCCTCACAATAATTCTATAACTTAGATACTATTATTATATCAATTTTTACAGATGAAACAGAGTCAGTGGCTAAATTATTTTTCCAGGATTACATATCTAGTAAGAGTTTAAAACAGAGTTTGAACTCTGATCTTTCTGCTTGTAATTCCCATGTTCTATCCATTGTGCCACCAGGCACCTCAAAACAAAAACAAAAACAAAAACAACCTGTAAGAATAAAAAATTTATATCAAGTCTATTTGTCTCTTTCCATCTTCCACCTAATACTTTTAAGACCAAGAAGAGTAAATCTAAACTTTCTTCTATTTAATCAATCATTTAAATACTTTAAAATATTGATCAACTTTCCCTGACATCTTCTAGATAGAAGATAGCTAGATAGTATAGTGGTCCTGGAGTAAGGAAGACTGGTCTTCAAATCTGGCCTCAGATACTTAGCACTTATTAGGTGTGTGACCCTAGGCAAGTCACATAACTCCAACTACCTCACAAAAAAATAAAACAAAAAAAGTCCATAAAATGAACTCTCAGCTCCTTCAATTTATTCTTTTTTGGCATGACCCCATAGTCTTTCACCATTCCTGGCTGTTCTCTTCTGTATATTCTCTATTCTCTTTGAGAAATTTAGCACCCAAAACTGAAGACAATATTCCAAATGTTATCTGGCCAACTGACATTAAACCATTAAAAATTAAAAGCCTATGGTTTAAGAGTATTTTCTTTGACTTTACTTTCATAGAATTATTTTATGAAATGTAGAAATACATTTAAACATAAAGAAGGCAACACTAAAGTGATGTAAATGGCTTTATTACATATTAATTGTAGATATTTGTCATCAAATTAGGTAAATCACCATTATTTGTTGTTTTCACATGATGACAATAACATCAAATTCATTTTAAGAATGGATTTCTAAAACAAAATACCCCCTCCCACCAAAAAAAAAAAAAAGAAAAAAAAACCCACACACAAACACGCACAAATTTCATCTCCAATGTTTTCAAAATGTATTCCTGAGAAAAGCTATAGTTATTTTTTATACTGCAATGCAATACACTGACATGTTCTAAGGAGTACAAAAAGAACTGTCTTCCAAAATACAAGTCTTTTGATTACAAAATAGAAAAATACAGTAAACACTTTGATTTTTTTCTTTCAATCAAGAATCTTATTCATAGTTTACCAAAAACAAAAATAACAATGCCCCCAAAATACACAAATTATATCAATTTTGAAGCAATACAATGTCAACATCATCATGGACACCTTGTAAGAGCAGTTCTCCTTCATAAGTTACAATCTTCCGACGTTTGGCTGCCTTCAGGGTCCCCATGAGGGCTTCAAACAGGTTAGCACACTTGTCATCTTGGAAAAGCACCCCAAACTTCACACTTAGCCTTCCATCAGCATCTAGTCAGTATAATATAAAGTGAGCAGTGAGTTTCTTGACTTCAGCTATGATAGGATGATATAATCTTTACTCTTTAATATGCATTACAAATTAATCCATGTTATAATATAAAAGTTAATGCAATCTCCTAAATCTAATGAATTTTCAAATGAAATACAAGAAGAATGAATATATATACTCTCACTTCATTCCCCCCCAAAAAAGCATGCATAAACTGTATACTTGCCATATATCAACCAGCACAATTGTAACAGAATATTTTCTTTTTTAAGAATTTTATTATTTTATTACATATGCATGGATAATTTTTCAATATTTTTCAATATTATTCAATATTCAATCAAAACCTTGTGTTCCAAATTTCTCCCTCCTTTCCCCTCATCTCTTCCCTTAAATGGCAAGTAATACAAAATATATTAAACATGTTTAAAAAATATATTAAATCCAATATATGTATGCATATTTATATAATTATTGTGCTGCACAAGAAAAATCAGATCAAAAAGGAAAAAAATGAGAAAGAAAAATGCAAACAACAACAAAAAGAGTGAAAATGCTATGTTGTGATCCCTTTTCAGTCCTCTCTCTCTGGGTGTAGATGGCTCTCTTCATCACAAGATCACTGGAACTGGCCTCAATCATCTCATTACAACAGAATATTTTCAAGGAGGTATTTAAGAAACATAATGCTTCCTACATAGCAGGCACTTACAAACGTTTACTGTGTTATTTTTATTATTCTTTCATAAGAAGTCTCCACTTTGTGACAAGGTCTATACCAATGAAGCACCAACAAGTACTCCTGAGTTGGAAAGACATGAAGTCAAGTGCCCACTCTATCATCCAAGAATCAGCCTCATTAACTCAGAGTAACTGATATGCCCAAAGAGTCTGGCCACAGGGTGATGATTATTTTTTGGCCGTAATAATTCATTAAATTAATCAAAAATAACAGAGAGGGTTTCAATTTGGCAGAAATAACACTCACACTTAAAGAAAGTAAAAAGTTATTATCTGTCATCGTTTGTTTTCATGCCACTTGAGTCAAGAACGGAACAAAACATTTAGACATAATTTCACACATTATTAAAAAGTCAAGCCTACAAAGCTAACAAGTATTTATTAAGTGCTTACTATGTGCCAGACACTATGCTAAGTACCAGGGTTACCAAAGGAAGACAATGTAAAGGGGAAGGCAACATGTAAAAAAAAATTAATTTTATACATATATATATTTATATAAACAAGGCATAGAGGAAACACACTGGAGATAATCTCAGTGGGAAAGTACTAATATTTAAATGATCTAGGAAAAGTTTCTTACAGAAGGTGTCATTTTAATTGAAACTTGAGGGAAGACAAAGGTGAGGAAAGAGAAAATTCAGCACATGAGTGATAGCCCATGAAAAGACTCAGAATGAGGAGACGGGAATATCTTGTATGACAAACAGCAAAGAGATCAAAATAACTGGATCGTAGAATATATGGAACAAAGTAAAGTGTAAGAAGACTGGAAAGAGAGAAAAGGGTCAGGTTATGAAAAGGGGCTTTAAAAAAAATCAAATAATTTTATATTTTATTCTGCAATCAATGGGAAGCCCCCAGAGTTTATTAATAAGGCAAGAAAACAATTTGATAGCCAAGTGAAAGAAGGACTGAAGTAGGGAGAGATTGAGGCAAGGAGGCCAACCAGATGACTGTCTCATTAATCCAAGACTGACTACCAGGACTCAGAGATCCAAAAAAACAAAAGTTAAAGCCATTTTTCAATTACTCTTCCATGTGGAATAGAAATGTCAATGATCTAACAAGTATTAGTATAAAATGATGAAGTTATGATAAAGACACTTGATAAATATTGTTGAATGCTTAGCTGATGCTGATTATGCCAGTGACACACATGAAAATATATCTCCTTTTCTTAAAATGTAAGGTCAATTATGAAATGATGATGTACATAGTAAAAAAAAATACTTAAGGCAAAGTTTTGCCAATAAAATGGACTTTTATCTTCAAGATCTAAGTTAAGATCCTTTAACATAGTTCAAATATTATCTTTATTGGAACATTAATTTATTTAAATTATCCTGTGTTCTAATCCCTATGAACTACTGCCTTCTCTTCTGCAATGCTCCTTACAATTCTTTGTTGGTTTGCTTGATTAGATGGGCTGAGTTCAAATCCTGCTTTAGACACTAACCATTTATGTAACTCTGGACAACTAACTTGACTTCTCAAGCCTGTTTCTTCATCTGAAAAATAGGAATAACAGCACTTACTTCACAGGGGAGGATCCAATGAGATAAACAATAGAACTGTCTAAATAATAGAGCACTACATAAATTCTAATTACATCGTTAGCTAGCATAGGCAATCCTGTTAAATTTGACCCATGAGTGGTCTGAAAGACTGTTGTTTTTTGCCTTAAGTTTGTTCCTTCTTTAACATGTATTTTAACATGTTTAACACATATTGGATTATTTGCCATCTAGGATAGGAAGTGGGGGGAAGAAGGGGAAAATTTGGAACAAAAGGTTTTGTAAAAGTCAATGTTGAAAAAATATCTATGCATATGCTTTGAAAATAAAAAAGCTTTAATTTTTAAAAAAGGGAAAAAAAAGTTTGTTCCCTCTCCTCAACCCCCAGAATGTCTCCAGCACTGTCAGTTCTCCTGCCATCATCATCTTCAAATGACCTAGCTTTGTAAATCACAGCATGGATTTTTAAATATTCTCCAACATTTCAAGGCAAATTCAATAGTCTTTGGACAGGAAATGCCATCTGCATCCAGAAAAAGATCTATGGAGATTGAATATAAATCAACACAAGCTATGTTCACTTCTTTTTTCTGGGTTTTTTTTTCTCTCTCATAGTTTTTCCCTTTTGTTCTGATTTTTCACTTTCAACATGATTCATAAGGCAGTGTGCATTAAAAATAAATTAATTAATTTTTAAAAAGAAAACCAAAATGTACACAGAAGTAGCTGAGTTTTATGATTCAAGATAAATAGCCCTCAAAAAATATTCTCCAACTTAAATAGTAACCAATAACAGGTCACTATCTTATTTTATGTTTCAAATATATTGATGGCTATTTTAAACTATACTTACAACTAGGCCAGGTGATAGCAAAAAGAAATGTGTGCATGCTCAGTTTTCCTATGCAGTATAAAGGCAGTATACTATGATGTAGGCATTAAAGAAGTCAGATTTTCAACACAATTTAATGTAGCCAAGAAACACTACTAAGGGTCCCTACAGATCTTTCTAATGAGAAAGGATTATATCTATCATGAATCATAGTACTTAGAGGTGTAAGGAAGTTTAGGGATAGTCTAGTCCAATGGTTCTCAAAAGATGGTCTAGAGAATCCTGGGGATCTCTGAAACCCTTTTAGAGGGTCTACAAATTCAAAAATAGTTTTTATTTCCAATAAGATAAATATCTATAAATATAATCCAGATAAATAAAAACGCTTTGGAGAGATCATCAATAATTTTTTTAATAGGATAAAGATACTGAAAACAAAAGTTTGAGAATCACTGATCCAACTCTCTTATTTTATAGTTAAGAAATCTGAGGTATAAATTGCCCAAACCACCCTAATAGTTATCACCAAAGGCAAGATTAAAACCCAGATTTCCAGACTTCTTTCCACTTCTATACCAAGATATCTCCAATCTTTGAGTTAAAAATAACAACAACAACAATAAACAAACAGAAAATAGTGCTACTTAGAGAGGTTATACTTGGTTCTTTTTTACTGGGAAAGTATGTGTTATAGCAGAACCTGGGGGAAAAATGGCGATGTAGGAGGGAGTCAAAAATGAGAGAGTGAAAATATCACTGTAAAATGCCAAATAGGTTGGTTGGTTGATTTTTTTTTTTTTACAATAAAACACAGTTTAAGGACAAAAAAAGCTTCTTTCTATATTTTAATTGTCTCTCTCTCCTTGTCTTTGCTCCATACTTGATTCATTCTCAAATATTGACTCATGTTATTCTGCTCACATAACAGGCTTTCCTGTCTCCAAATCTTACCCATAATTCAAGACCCAGCTGAAGTCCCATCTGCTTCGTAAAGCTTTCCCGGACTTCTCTAGTTTCCATGAAAAATCTCCCTTTTCAGAATCCCATAGTTTCTCATTTAATTTTTCTCTGGATTATTTCATGTTGTTAACTCTTCCAATTAAACTATGAACATATTCTGTATAGCACCTAGCACAATTCTGAGCACATTGTAGGTAGTTGATGTTTACTTGTTGATTTGTTGAATAATAGATCATTTTCACCTGGTTGATCACACTTTTACAAACTAGTCAAAAAAGTGTCTATTTTTTCAATGGGTTACCTCAATGAGGATGAGAGAAGTGTTGATCTGTAAATTAAGGCCAGGTAAATCAACAAAGAACAAAGTGATCAGAGAAGACAGAATAGGGGACAATAAATTTCTGATCCAAACTAATTACATTCACTTTCAATCTATTCTAATAAATACTTGCTTAAATGCCTTATATAGGCAAGGCACCAAGATAATCAAAAAAGAGTTCTTGAACTCAAGGAGTCTACATAGTTTACATTCATAGGTGGTGGGCAGGTGTGGCAGTGGAGGGAGTGATAACATAAAAATATGTAAGTATATATATATACATACACATGATAATTTGAAGCAGAAGGAGCATTGACAAGTAAGGGGATCAGGAAAGGTTTTCAGTAGGATATGGCAGATTAACTGAGCCTTCAAAGAAGCTTGGAATCTAAGAGGCAGAAAAAAAGAAAGAACTGCAATCCAAACATGGAAGCCAATTTATGGCAAAACATAGAGGCAGGAGATGGAGGGCCAAGTTCTTGGGAACAGCACATAGGCCTGGATGACTAGAATACAGAGTGCAAAGGAAAGTAATATGCAATAAGCAGGGAAGATAAGCTGGAGCCAGATTGCAAAGGCCTTTAAATGCCAAACAAAGTTTGCACTTTATTTTAGGAAGCCACTCAAGTTTCTTAAGCAGGAGTTTCATAGGGAGAGATGCTTTAGAAAGATTATTTTGGCAGGTGGGTGGAATATTGATTGGAGAGAGGAAAGAATGTAACCTGGAGGTTATGGCAAAGGTTCAAGTAAGAAGTGACAAGGGCCTGAGTAATAGATTAATGTGACCAGGGTAATGATTATATGAATAGAGAGAAGGGAATAGGTATAAGAAATTGTGGAGGCGAAACTGGCAAAACCTAACTACTGATAAGTTTTAGCATTTTGGCATTTCAAAAGATTCTTATTCTTAAGCAAAGAAAATAGCAATAAGAAGAGATAAAGCTACAAAAGCAAAAAAACAACTTTCCCAAGATGCTAATTTATGCTATTTGTGGATTTGTCTCATTTAAAAAAAAAAAAAAAAACCTTTGGGTAGCATTATCCCAGTTGCTAAGTATTTATATTACTCTTAGTGAAAATTTTCAAAATGCTTTCCAGTTTCTTGTATAGCTAATCTGAACCAACTGAATACCTGAATTTTCACATATAATGGTAGCTTTCATTGTCACTAAAGAAAATGTCCTAATGCTACCAATTTTACATGTCATTATCTTCTGATGAGTGTGTAGCTGGAGGAAATGCAGATTTAAAAAAAAAATAAACCACACAAGAATATGAGGGGAAAATAGCTTATTTTGATTCCATGTACATGAATATGCAGTTATGTAAAACTCAAGAATTTGGAGAAAATGAAGACAATTTAGTATAATTTCAATTTAGGTCTCTCATCACTTAGAATATGTAAAACAACAGCTCAGTTGTGTAAAGAAATTCAAACAGTAGAGCTGACTAAGATTTGGGCCTGACTCAAATTCCTTTTTTTTTAGAAAAGCTATGATGAGGAAGGATCCATGGTCTTGCTCTTCTGAGGGGATGAAATATCTTTTGACCACCAAAATCAGAAAGAGGGCGTAGCAATAACACAACCTCCAGAGAGCATCCAGAGGAATAAACAAAAGATGAAGGAATGAACTGACTATAAAACCACCAGCTTGATCTCCTTCAATTCTTAGATGCCTGCTAGTGACCTTTCCTCAACTGGAGATCTAGCCTGCTGTGAGGGATAATAAGAAAAATATAATTTTTTACCTCTTGTACCCAGACGTTGCATTTCTCCAACCAAGAGGCTAATTTCACCTTCCACATTCATTGTGGCCTTAAAAAAAAAAAGACGAGAAAAAGAAAAATTGTTACCATTATTACATTTTTATATTATATCAACTGTACCTTACCAAACCAAAAAGTAGTTCCCCTCTAAAACATTTGATAATCTTGAGTTCCCTTTCCCTTCTCAAAACTCTTGCTTACCTAGGGTTACATGAGGGGTCCTGAGGAAGGTTGAGTTAACTGACATGAGCTTTCCAAAGGAGGCAATTCAGACAGACCAAGAGTCTCCTGAGATTTCTCAAATATGACTAACACGAATCCACACCAGAAGGGGCACAGCTGACAATTGAAGGGAGGAATTTTAGAAAGGGAAGGTGAATGTAGGAGATTACTGGCTTGCTTGGTCAAGAAAATGACCTTTAGGAATAGGATTTGGCTTTCTGGACCAAGGATTAAGATAAAGCAATGACAGAATCTTGACCACAAATGATGTGCTTTTAAAGAAAAAAAATTTATTTTTACTTTTTTTGAAGAAAAGATTTATCAATCTGAAGTCTTATGGATCTGAACAGACGTAAGCTGAAAATAATGGCTAGCATTAATATAGAACTTAAATGTTTGCAAAATGCTTTACAAATATTATCTCATTTTATCTGCATAACAATTCAAGGAAATCTTTTTATTATTAACCCCATTCTGCAGAAGAGGAAACTGCCACTAACAGAGATTAAGTGATCACCCAGCTAGTAAGGGTCTGAGGCTATATTTGAACTTAGGTTTTTCTGTCTACGGGTCCATTATTCCATCTAATATACTACCTTGCTGCTTAAGTGAAAGAAAGAATGACCAACATATATCTCTCAATCCAGTAACTAAAGACAATAACGAGTGTGACAAACCTGAAGAGGCCTGATTACTGAAGGCATTGTCTAGGAAGAGTCATAATGAATACTTATAGTCTCAGATGTTTATACACATTTACAAAGTATGGACTATATAAAAAGTGAATTCAAGATCTTATTGCAAGGAAATAAATCTGACCTGACAGGTATTGCTAAAACCTGTTCAGATGTGACAAATCTGGACTATGAGGATGAAAGCTTGTATCTTATTCAAAAGAAACAAAATAGATAAAAGGTCCAAGAGTGTAGTGTTGTTTATCAAGAAGATATACTCAAATGAGAAAACAAAACAGCAGGGGGGAAAAGTGGTAGAAACATATCCCAAATTTTAGACTTCAAATCACTTTCACATCATCCTCTCTCCTCCTTTGATCCAGTCTCAGAGGAATAGTTGATCCTCCTTGATAATGTCAATTCTCCTATTGCTAACTTTGATCCAGTCTCTTTCCTTCACTCCTGGGAATTTGTCCCTTCAATCATCCTATTCTTTGCCCTAATTTTCAGTCTTTCCTTATCTAATGATTGCTTCCCTTCTACTAGCAAATATGCCCAGATCTTTTCCATCACTTAAAATTCTTCACTGATTCCACCATCCACTTAAGCTTTCTCTGTGTCCCTTCATAGCAAACTATGTATATTCATTTTCTTTCATTTTTTAATATTTTTTCTCAACTCTTTCAAACCTGCTTCAGAATTCACTGAAACTCTTCTCTCCAAGGTTAATTCCTCCAAAGCATTTTGATATTACTGATTACCTTATATATTTCTTCCTGAATTTTTATGACACTCCTCTTTCCCAGTTTTCCTCCTGCCTGTCTTGTTCCTCCTCCCCATATCCATCAGCACAGATAGCTTTGTAGGATTTTCTTTCTACTTAGAACTTATTTTTCTTTCTTCACTCTTTGTATTGGTGATGTCATCAACTCCCATGCACTCAAATATCATCTCTATGAAGAAGTCTCTCCAATCTATATTTATCTATATATCCATCCCTACTCTCTTGACTGGTTTCTAGTTCTGAATCATCAACACCTCTAACTGGCAGCAATAACTCATCATATCTCAAATAATATTCATTACCTTTTCCCAAAAATTCTTTCATCTTCTTAAATTTCCAATTTCTGTTGAGTACCACAATTCTTAAACTCACCAAGTCATCCTTGTCACTTTTACTAAACCTGAATATCAAGCAGGCTGCTAAATTTTGTTGGATGTACCTCTAAAACATCTTTTGGTCTGTCTCTTTCTGCCTTTTAGTCAGCCATCACCCTGGTTCAGATTCCTGTCTCTTCTGTCTCAGATTATTGCATGGTCTTCTAACTTGCCTCCCTTTTGCCCATCTCTTTGCTCTACAATCACTCCTCCATGCACTTGCCAAAATAATATTACTCAAACAAACTTCTGACAACACCATTTCCCTTCTCAAGAAGTTCTAATGACTTTCTCTTGGCTCTGAGGTAAAATACAAACTTCAGTCATTTCTGACATTTCATGATCACATTTGCGTTTTCTTGGTAAAAATATTGGAGTGGTTTGCCATTTCCTACTTAAGCTTATTTTACAAATGGGGAAACTGAGTCAAACAGTGTGATTATACTTCCCCATTCCCAACTCTGATTCTGAAATCAACTAATATTAGATAATTGAGGCAGCATTTTCCCTGGATGACCCTCTCTCCCTCCTCCTCTCCACTGGCTTCCCTAGCTTCCTTCAAGTTTCAAGCAAATTACACTTTCTACAAGAAGACATTTCCAATCCCCAGTCTCCTCATTATTAGTTACGGTTTTGGTATACATCATGGAGAAAAGCTACCATATCAATGGAAAAAGACAAATGTATCAATTTTCAAAAAAAAAAAGTATACTCTATACCACAGGCCAGTGAGTTTGACTTGATTTCTTTACAAAATTCTAGCATGTACTACTAAGATGATGATTTGTAAACATTAGGAAGGAAAATAGATCATAAGATCTAGAACTGAAAAGGGAATTTGGATATCATCTAGCCTAATCCCCACATTTTAAAAATTAAGGCCCATAGAGTGTCCAAGATTATATAGATGGTAAATAACACAAGACCAGCATTCAAAGACAGGTGTTCTGAAAGAACATGTTGAACTCATTTTCTTTTTTAACAGGGTACATGGACTCCTCCATTAGTAGGATATCATAGATAAAATTTAACCATATTTCAGCAAAGTATTTGATAAAAGCTCTTATGATATTCAATGAGGAAGAAAAGAAGACAAAATATAAACAGATAAAACAAAGATATAAACCAGTACAAAAAAGACATAAACAGGATAAAAATTTGAGATCATCTCAGAGGGAAGGTACTAGGATTGAGAGAAGTTTTCCTGCAAAAGATGGCATTTTATTAGGGATTTGAAGAAAACCATTAGATGGAGATGAGGAAGGAGAGCATTCCTGTTATAAGGGAGAGCCAGTGAAAATGCACTGAGTTGAGAGATGGTAGACCGAAAAGCAAGGAGGCCATTGTCAAATGATTTCAGAGTATAATGTGAGTGGTGCTAAAGAAAAAAGGTAAAGTTGCAAGTGGGGCCAGTTCCAATGGTCTTGTGATGGAGAGAGCCATCTGCACGTGGAGACAGGACTATGAGGATTGAGTGTGGATCACAACATAATATTTTTACTTTTGTTTGCTTGCTTTTTGTTTTCTTTCTTATTTTTTCCTTTTTGATCTGATTTTTTTTATGCAGCATGATAACTGTGGAAATGTATAGAAGAATTGCATATGTTTAACATATTTTGGGATTACTTGCCATCTAGGGAAGAAGTTGGAGGAAAGGGAGGGGAAAAAAGGGAACACAAGGCTTTGCAAAGAGTGAATGTTTGAAAATTATCTATATATATATGTTTTAAAAAGAAAAAAAAAGAAAAAGGTAAGATTTAAGAATACTGGAAAACTAGGTAGGGGCCAAGTTGAAAAGGAAATCAAACTAAAGATTTTATATATGATCCTGGAGGGGATAGCCAAGTCACTGGAATTTAATAAAAAAGGAGAATTTTTGGTGACATTAGAGCAGGTTCTATTTATTGCCTTTCTTTGTATCTCTAGTACTTAGCACAGTATCTGATGCTTATTGGTGTTTAGCAAATGCTTTTTAACTGATCGATTCTAAGATTCTATGTATCACTTTGTCTATTTGACTGGATTCTAGGTTCTTGAGAGTTGGAAACTATTTTGTTAAACTCAAATTTCCTTGATGTTGATTTTCTTATCTGTAAAATAAGGTTATACCAAATACATCAACTCTGATGTTCCTTCAAACTTCAAATCTATGATCCTTTCAAGTTCTCTGAAGGCAGGTACTATTTTTCATAATCTTTGGATTCCTAACACCTATTACAGTCTACATAGTAAATGCTTAATAAATCTTTATTGGATTAGAATGTTTCTTGTTATTCTTAGCTAATTGGATTGTAAGATTTTTTCCAAGTAGAGAAATCTTTTTGTACTTTAACAACTCTGAAACTCAGTTTCTTCATCAGTAAATCTGTGTTGGGGGGGGGGGGGGGAAGAGGGAGGGGGAAGGAAGGAAGGTTCAATAAAATGACCTGAATTCTCTTCTGGTTCAAAAATCCATAATCCCTTGAATATTTCTTTTCTGTTGCCCTAGCACTTTCACAGTGTTTATGAAAATAAGTACTCAATAAATTCCTATTTTGTTTTACTTTATTTAATCAAATGGACACAAAGTATGCATTTGGATTGTTACGTTTCTGGCTGTGTTGATGACCACTAGAAATGGTACTATTTTCTCAAGGAAATTATGTCTTCAAATTTACAATGAATGAACAGAACTAGCTGTTTTTTTCAGTTTCAATCACATCCATGGATAATCCTAAACATCAGCAAAAAATATGAATCAGCCAATCAACAATCATTTATTAAATGTTTACTGTGTCCAGCACTGTTCTAAGTATTACAGATACAAGATGGAAGCAAATCTTTTCAGCAATGAAGTGACTCAAGGGAATTCCAATAGACTTGTAATGGAAAGAACCATAATCATGCAGAGAGAAGACTATGAAGTCTGAATATGGATCACAACATAGTATTTTCATTGTTTTTATTGTTGTTTGATTGCTTGGCTTTTTTTCTTTTTTGATCTTATTTTTCTTGCACAAAATGATAAATGTGAAAATATGTTTAGAAAAATTGTCAGAGAAGATGGAAGTTGGGAAGGGAGAGAGAAAAATTTGGAACATAAGGTTTTGCAAGAGTGAATGCTGAAAAGCAAAATCAATCCCTGCCCTCAAGAAGCTTACATATTAAATTTTAATTTAATTTCAATTTTCAATTCCAAATTCTCTCACTCTCTTAACTCCCTCTTTTCCCTCTTTCAACCAACAACAAAACATGAAATATGATATCCCTCATATATATATATGAAGTCATGCAAAGCATATTTAAGCATTAGCCATGTTTTGGAGAGGGGAGAAGGAAAATAAAGAACAGGAGAAAATATGTTTCAATTCACCTTCTGAGACCATCAGTTCTCTGTCTAGGAGTAGATTGCATTTTACATCATGAATCCTTTGGAATTATATTGTATTTTCCAGAATTACTGAGTTTTCACAGATAATTATCTTTACAATATTGCTGTTAATGTGTATATGGTTCTCCTGGTTGTACTCACTTCACTTTGTATCAGTTCATATATATCTTCCTAGATTTTTCTGAAACTATCCCCTTCTCATTTCTTATAGAATACTAGTATTCCATCACATTCATGTTGCATAATTTGTTCCTGCCATTCTCCAATGGATAGGCATCCCCCTCAACTTTCTAATTCTTTATCTTCATAAAAAAAAAGCTGCTACATTTTTGTATTTCCTTTTTCTTTGACAGAACCTTACATTCAAATGAGGAAGACAAAATGAATTTTATATAAATAGATATGTGCAAAATACACAAAGAGGAGATGGAAAATATGTGAGTACTAATAGTGGGTTTGTGGTTTTTCTTAAAATGTCTTTAAATCTATTTTCAGACGGAGGATTTTTTTTCTCTACAGGTAGCCTTTGTCAAAACACTTAAGCTCTAAAAATAAAACAATGAAAATAATCTAAATAAGGAACATATACTAGAGGTGCATGAAATAGAACACTGGGCTAATCTATCCTGAAAGAATGGATTTAAAGTAAAAAAAGTCAGATTCTGGTTAGATTTAAATGAACTCATGCAAACTGAAGTGAGTAGAAGCAGAAGAACATTGTACACAGTAACAACGATATTAAGGATGATCAACTGTGAAAGATATAGCTACTCTGAACAAAAGATAATGACCCAATGATCCATAATGAAAAATTCTGTTTACTTCCAGGGAGAGAACTGATGAATTCTGAATGCAGACTGAAGCATACTTCTTTTTAACTTCCTTTATTTTTCTCCTCTTATTGTCTGTTTTCTTTTGTAATATTGTTAAAATGGAAATATTTGCATGATTTCACATGCATAATAGATATTAAATTGCTTTTTTGGAACTCAAATTTTTAAAAAATAAATGTTAATATTTTTACATGTAATTGAGAAATAAGTAATGAAATAAAAATATATTGAAGAAAATTCTGGTTCAGATTCTGATGACCATCAGTTTTCATGCCTTTCCCCTTATCTGGAATTCATTTCTTCCTCAAAATCCCTGGTTTACTTCAAGGCTTGGCTCAGACAGTTTATTCTAAGTAAAGTCTTTCCTGATTCCCCTGGTTAGAAGGACTGTCTCCCACTTTCTTCAATTATCTATCATATATGTGCTTTCTCTATTTGTATTGTGTATCCCCTCAGTCAAATGTAAGCTCTCTATGGACAAAGATCTTTGGAACAATATGGAACCATGCTCAAAGGGTTATCAAACTCTGCATATCTCTAATCTAGCAGTGTTTCTACTGGGTCTGTATCCCAAAGAGATATTAAAGAAGGGAAAGGAACCCATGAGTGCAAAAATGTTTGTGGCAGCTCTTTTCATAATGGCAAGGAACTAGAAACTGAATGGATGCCCATTAATTGGGGAATGGTTGAATAAGTTAAGGTATATGAATGTTATGGAATATTATTGTTCTATAAGAAATGTTCAGCAGGATGATTTCAGAGAGGGCTGAAGAGATTTGCATGAACTGATACAGACTGAAATGAGAGAACTAGGAGATCACTGTACACTGCAATAGCAAGATTATACGATGATCAATTCTAATGGATGTGGTTCTCTTTAACAATAAGATGATTCAGATCAGTTCCAATCGACTTGAGATAAAGAGAGCCATCTGCACCCTGAGAGAGAATTGTAGGGACCGAGTGTAGAACACAACATAGCATTTTCACTTTTTTGTTGTTTGCTTGCATTTTATTTTCACTCTCATTTTTTCCCTTTTTGAGCTGATTTTTCTTATGTAGAATGATAATTGCAGAAATATGTATAGGAGAATTACACTTTAACATATATTGGATTACTTGCCATCTAGAGAAAGAAGTGGGAGGAAGGGAGGGAGAAAAAATTTGGAACACAAGATTTTGCAAGCGTGAATGTTGAAAACTATGCATATGTTTTGAAAATAAAAAGCTTTAAAAAAATTTATCTTCTAGTCCATAGCATAATAACTGTACAGATAGACACCTCATAAATGCTTACTGGACTGGATTAGATTACAAATCAATGAACCTTTTAGGAGCTTAGTTTTCCTCAAATTTAAAATAAGGAGATTGGGAAGGCAAAACGAACACCCTTCCCTTCTCTAGGTAAAAATACACTATTGCATGTACTGTCAGAGATATGTCAGTTCTCTTTAACTGTTTTTCTTCATTATACGGAAAAGGGATATAGAGTGGGGGTATGGTATTTGATATAAAATCAAAAGACATTCACATCATTTTTAAAAGAAAATAAAAACACAGTACCTTCTAGTAGTACCTTCTAGCTGTAAATCTTATGATTCTAATAATATCATGACATGTTTTATCCTTTGATTCAATGGATAAAAAGGCTTATCACATACATGTCAGCTCCATTATTTTGAGTCACACCTCCTATTTCCTGTCTAAATACTGGATTTCAACTGTGAAAATAAAGTAAGGCAGCAAGCTGGTTGTATACAATGCCCTCCAACTCCTAACTCATATAAGGTGGCAGCTTTTCAGAGTACTTAAAAATTCTGGTTCTCTCTCTCTCCTGCCGCTGCTTCAGTCTGCATGAATCATCTGACCAACTGATCTAAGGACCTGCTGCCTGACAGTTCTCTCTAAGCAGAGCCAGAACTATTCATTGTCAAGGAGAGGTTGAAACAGTAATAGGTACCCTAGTGATATGTATAAATAGGTTTATCACAAATATACAGGTTTAAAATATATTAAGAAAAATAGTGTAACATTTTGAGTCATAGGGAGCTGGGAGGGCGTGCAGTGTGTGTGGGAGGAAAAATCCAGGTACTTTTTTTGTGCTCTGCCCTACTAATGCTTAGCACAGTGACTAACTAGCACATAGTAGGGACTAAAATATTGACTAACTAGTATTATGCAACCAAAATTCTTCAAATTTTCAGCATCTGTTACATTCTGAGTGCGTTATTGCTGGCATTTGTGTCACTATGCTTGACTTAAGGTTTTCTTTTTTTCAGAAGGTCACTATTGGAATACAAATGTTACCTGAGAAAGTTTAACATCTTATTTATCTTATTTATCAATACCATCTTGGGAAATTAATTTATCAGATTAGCTAATCAGTCACTTAGCAACAACCAGAAAAGATGGCAGAACACAGCTAAGTTTTGATAGAACAGAAGAGAGGTAGAATGATGAAGAGTATGGCAGTACTGAGTCCAGGTCAGCCATTATGAGTGAGATGGAAGTGACCCAGGGCCCGTAAAGACATGTTCTGTGGCAGAGAGATCTGAGTTCCAGACATGAATTTCCAATTGTATTTAGGTCCCCTCTATCTAGCTGAACTACAGGTACACTTCAAGTTTATGTTAGTTATGGCAAAGTGATGAGAGAGACACCTGGAATCAGGAAGACCTGAGTTAACTCCTGGATTCAGACACTTAATTATTATGATCCTGTGCAAGTCATTCACCTTCTATCTCAGTTTCCTCATCTGTAAAATATAGGTTATAGTATTCCCAAAGTTATGAGGACAAAATGAGATAAATACTCTACAAACCTTAAGGTACAATGTAAATACTAGCTACTGTTATTACTTTATTTTTTAAATAATAGCTTTTTATTTTCAAAATACATGCAAAGATAATTTTCAACATTCACTCTTGCAAAACCTTGTGTTCCAAATTTTTCTCCCTCCTTTCCCTCCACCCCTCCCTCTCCTACATAGCAAGTAATCCAAAAGTTTAAATATGTGCAATTCTCCTAAACATATTTTCACATTTATCATGCTGCACAAGAAAAATCAGATCAAATAGGGAAAAAATGAGAAAAAAAAGCAAGCAAACAACAACAAAATACTATATTGTGATCCACATTCAGTCCCCATAGTCCTCTTTGTAGAAGGAGGTGGCTCTCTCCAACACAAATCTATTGAAAAGGCCTGAATCACTTCATTATTGAAAAGAGTCACTTCCTTCAGAATTGATCATCATATAATCTCATTGTTGCTATATACAATGTTCTGTTGGTTCTACTCACTTCACTTAGCATCAGTTCATGTAAGTCTCTCCAGGCCTTTCTGAAATCATCCTGCTGATCATTTCTTATAGAACAATAATATTTCAAACATTCATATACCATAATTTATTCAGCCCTTCTCCAACTGATGGGCATCCACTCAGTTTCCAGTTTCTTGCCACTACAAAAAGGGCTGCCACAAATATTTTTGCACATGTGGGTCCCTTCCCCTCCTTTAAGATCTACATTATTGTTATTGTTGTTGTTATTATGTCCCCAAATGAGCTTATTACCTTCACTCTAAATTTGTTCCTTCTCCTAATTTGTAAATAGCACTCCTAGTTCCTCCAACCCCCCACATTCAAAAACCTTGTATTCTTTCTTCTCCCTCACCTCTATTTCTATCTCCACAATACTTTTTGCATTAATTTTCTCCTATTTACATGGTCATTTTGTTATTGCTTAGTTGATTAGTCACATCAACTCTTCCTGACCTTACTTGGCAAAAACACTGGAATGATTTGTCATTTCTTTCTCCAGATCTACAGATGAAGACTGAAGCAGTTAAGTGAATGTTGGAGACTAGGGCAAATGTGAACTCAGGTCTTCCTGACTCGTGGATCTTCACGATCCGGAACCACTTAGATGCCCTATTTCCACTTTCATCACGGCAATATAAGTCCACAAATTTCCAAACAGATCTTCTCACTTATATTCTTTTCCTATCCCTCCTAATCCATTCTTTAAACTTCTCCCACATTAATTTTTTCTTGACTATATCAAGCCTTAGCTCACACATTTTTAGTGTCTCCCTGAGATCTACTAAGTAAAATGTAAAGTTTTTCTTTGCCTGGCCCCTAAGGGCCTTCACAATCTGACTGCTGCCCTGCCTTCTAGCAGCATGTCATGCTGTTCTCCTCCAGGCATTCTGAATTCTAGCTTGAATAGAATACATTCTTGGTCCCTTGATCATGCTCTACACTATTTTTAGTGCACATTCAATTCACTGTTTGAAATGTCCTTCTTCCCTATCTTTACCTGTTGAACTCCTACCTATCTCTGAAAACCCAACTCAAAAGCAATCTTTTCCATGATACCCATAACCTCTATCAGTGAAAAGCTTTTCCTGCTTAGAAACATATTTTGTTTTGTATGTACTGATCATATTGTATATTAAAAATGTCCATGTAGATGGGAAAGGAGGAGGGAATAAGCTTTATAAAGCACCTGCTCTATGCAAGGCAGTGTACTAAGTGCTTTTACAAATATTTCATTTGATCCTCACAACAACTCTATAAGATAAGTGCTATTATTATCCCCATTTTTAGAGTTTTAGGAACTGGGGCAATAAGAGGTTAATGACTTCCCTAGGGTCACATAACTACTTAAGTATCTGAGGTTGAATTTGAATTCCTGATTCCATGTCCAGCACTCTAATCACTATACCACTAGTTACCTCCATATGTATATGTTTCTTATCCTTTTACTAAACTGTAATCTTTATGAGACCAAAGACTTATTTAAACTTTGCATCTTTGCCAGGGCCTACCACAGTGCTCTGTATGCAAAAGGCAATTGGTTTTTTGGTTCTTTTGTTTTTTTATATTCCCCAAACTTTTTTTCTTTTCATTTCTTTTCCAAGTGATAACGTTAATTTATTAATGCTGTAACAAGTATAGCAAAATTTGTTTAGCCAATGTATCTTCAGAATTATAAATAAGCAGCCTTAAGCATTGAAGAAATAAATGCCGTCTATAGAGTCAAGCCATATTACAATATGGATTCACATAGCTTTGAAAAATGTATATAATCTTATAAATGCAAAAATAAGTTTTCATCATCACTGACCTCTTTTAGCCATAAATTACATAAATAAGTGCCCCTCTGAAAATTCAGTGAAACAGGCAATTGTTAACAAATGTTTATCATGTGCATCTAACCTTTCAAAAATCTATATATACTATGTTGTAGAAACGCTTGTTTTATTTCATAAATAAAAATTTCAAAAATAAAAAACAAAACATAAATGTTTATTGAATTGAATTTTAGAAAAAGGTAATGAAAAGGAAATGAGGAAAAACCATAAACTTCATCTACTTAACAATTTTACAAAAGGCTAGGAATTTTATGCAGATATACAGTTTGGGAGGCTTATGCTCCACCCTCTTCATATTATGAATTCTTTTAGATCATGGAGTTCCCAAACTTAAAAAAAAAATAGTTTAACTATATTACATTATATTTATCATTATACATTTAAAAACATTATTCTGAGAAGGAATCCACAGATTTTTCACCTAACTGCCAAAGGGGATACAATAAAAAAGGTTAGGTTCATTTCCCAAACTCCGGTATGAGTTATGAACGAGATGAGGTGAGATCTTTCAAGACAGTTGTGAAAATCGAGTAAGGCTTCATCTATTTCAAAGTTTGAGTAGGTCTGAAGGACTTTAAGCATTAAGTCAAGGGCATACTTAAGTCCCCTTCTTGTTATCCTCCTATGACATCAGTGTCTTTCTGTTTTGGTCAAATATGGGCAACTATATACTTATTGGTCAAGTTCAATTTCTTGGGTAGTTCCCGCGTTTAGAAGGTAAGAACCTCAGCCAATAAGGATGAGGGTCAGTGGTGGGAGGGGGCATTTGCGTTAGGGATTAAAAGTGTTGACCTTGCCTCCTCCCTTCGAGGGTGGGACTCCCGATTCTCCGGAGAACATACAATAAACTTTGCTTTGCTTCTAGAGATCTCTCCAGCTTTTTATTAAATAAGTATCTGAACCACACAGTTAGAACAAAGCACCTTAATACATCAAAAACTGTCTTATTCTATACATAAAATTAAAGAAGCACCTCATTACTGTATAGACTGAGAATTAGCCTTGGAATTAGGAAAACCTCAGTTTTATGACATAATGACTAAAGGACCATGGGCCTCTTAGGGCCTGTAGATAAGAGGAATTACCATGCAAATGGACCAAAAACTCAAAGCAGACTGGTTAGAATCACACCTTTTTGAGAGAGAGCAGTATTTATATGGGGTTTGGGACAATGGAGATGGCTTTTCACCCGTTCCATAAGGCAAGCAGTGAGTCATCTTCCAGAGTGATCCTAGACAAAGTAGACCAGACCAGAGGCATTCAAAGGGATTTACCAGACAAGAGTTTATGTGGTGAAGGACCTGTACCTCAAAGTGGAAGGTATGAATTTACATTAGGACAATGGGGAGAGAACTGTCCCAGGAAAATCCACTTTATTTACAGACTAGCTAATCTAGTTTTTATGTCCTGGTTCCTTCTTGCACATTTCTCTAAGGATTCTGAGTGGTTTGGATAATAGATATTTTGCCTTATACCCAGTCTCTTTGCTTTTAAATTGATGATATATCCTATAAAAATGGATACCCCTATCAAAGTCAATAATGTGAGGAGAAGGTTCGAATCTGGATGCTAACTCAGTGAACAGGAGTTTTTGGTTTGCTTGGTTTGGGTTTTGGCTTTTGTGTGTAATGCCATTAACTTTTCTACAAGGGAAAATTTCCACTTTAACTGAAAGAGTTAAGTGAGAGCTCTATAAAGTCCATCTGAATGTTAATGAAAGGACCTCAGGGCAGCTGTTTTATTCCCTATTTTGTCTTGACTAGTTTTCCAGAATTATGCTGCACACATCTTTGGTGTTGCTGACATACTGCGCGTGCTATTTGGTTTATGCAGGAGACAATGAAAGCTGGTTATACCAAATAGGGACTTGGTCTTGGGAATATGCAAGGTCAAAGGCCTAGATGCAGTCAGGGAAAGGCCCCTCTGATTGTGAGGTAAAAGGGTAGATTTCTGGAGGTCTTATAATCCAGAAGTCAAGGTTATCAATAACTCTAGGTCTGGCAAGCACAGGAGCAAATCATTAATATACTGAACCAAAGGGGAGCCATGGACAGGCTGCAAAGTCCAAATATCCTGGTACAATTAAGGGGGGGGGGGGTAACCTTACAGTCACTGATGAGAGGCCACATGCCTTTGTCAGCTTCTTGGGGAAGGAGGCACTATTTTCAAGACAAAAAAAGGTAGATGGGCCATATTCCACCAATGAGAACAGGGTCCCCTAGGACTCGCCACTGGTCCATAGGTCAGGAGGGACAGGATCAAGTCAAGCAAAGTCAGGCCTTGTTTCATGAGGGGCAGGAGTACTAAGAGAGGGAACCCAAGGTCAAGGATGGGGAGCTGAAGATCCTTTTCTGAGCACTAAATAATACAACCCCTCCAGCAAAGTAAGCCTCAACCCAAGAGGCTAATGAGAAAAACAGAATTCAAAAAGAAGGGGTAAGTGCCTTGAAGGTCTTGGATTAAGACTAGGAGGTGGTAAGTAACTGTAGGGTCTAACAAGTTACCCTCAATTCCAATTACTATGACAGTTTGATCAATGAGGAGAACAAGAAAGAAGGCCTTGTCATTAAGGACCAAATAGGTGGTGATAGTATCTATGACTCAAGGGATATAGGTTCTGGATGCTTTCAAAATAAGGAAAAAAACCCAATGCGGGGAGGGAAAGGGAAAGACAAACTGAGGGACTATCAGATTGTTTCACTGGGGGTTTCTGGAATACCTGGATTGTCTAGCATGGGTGTTCTTTCTTAGGAGCTGGGGACATTCATTTTTTTCAGTGTCCATGCTGACAGCAGTAGATGTCCTAAGCGAAGGGCCCTGAATTTGGTGTAGGCAAAAGAGTGTTGGAAAGATCAGCAAGAAGCCATTGTTCCTCCTTCCCTCCAGAGATTGAATCTGTTAACATAACTAATTTCTGCTCTTTTCTCTTTTTTAGACTTCTTTTGTTCAAATAGACTGGAAGATGGGTGAACACTTCTTCCAAAATGACTTCAGTGAAGCTAAGCTAACATTTCTGGCAGTTGAAATACAAGGGCTCCCTAAGACTATTTACAAAAATAGGTCTCTTAACTCTCCTTTGCTTCCTCTGGAAATTGGAGGCCTCTATAGTTATGAAACAGCATTGTAATATGGCAAAATAGTTTCTAGGTTGCTCATCCTTTTGCTGGACATAACTAATCTCACCCCAATTTAGCTAATAAGAACACATTTCCTTCAACTCTTATAGGGCCTTGTGTGCATATCCCATGTTATTCAGTGGTTCTTTAGGCCAGCCTTTTTGTTCTTGGACCTCGATCTAGAGATCTTTGCCAATTAAGACTACAATTAATTGTTTGGCTTAGGTTAGCCCATAGGCCTCAAAAAAGTTTCTCAGGCTTTTCAATTTCTAATTGAAATTAGACTGCCAAGCATAAAAAATTCATTGAGGGACTGAGGATGTAGACAAGCTGGGGAGGGCCACTGGATTGGAAGATTTCTTCCTGGAAGAGTATGAGGGTCTCAAAAGCTTCTCCCTCAGTTTTAAACTCTGCCTGGGGTTTCATGGTAATTTTGATGGACTTACAGTCAGAGCAACTTCCCAACAAAGGAAAAGTGACATGAAGGAACCTTAAGTGGGAATATTCTTTTCTGGGAGAAGATGGGCAGAAGGAAAGGGTGAAGAGGACACCCATAAATTCAGGAGGTCATCTAGGATTAGAAGGGGTAGTTCCTTTGATAATTGTAAGGATTGGTGAATATAAGAATATAAGGTGCATGGAAGTTCAGGATTCTTATTTTTAGGAGCCTTGATACTCCTTTAATTTCTTTTCATTCTCATTCTAAAAGCTGATAATAAAATCAATGTTCTTTTTAGTGACCTACCCAAAAAAAAAAAAAAGGGAATCCATCTGACCTGGGTGTTTAGTTTCAATATCCCCCCAGAGGGTAGCTAATTTGGCCAAGTCAAATGGCTATTCCAAGAGAAATTACATCACCAAATCATCCTATGTATAAAAATACCACTTACTTAGGCATTTGAGGCCATAAAGTTTAAACATTTTATCCACAAGCATTTCCCAAAGTGAGTTTTTAAATTTTGAAACCCATTATGAGAATAAACAACAAAGATAGCACAAACAGGTCTGCAATGTTAGTACACCTGGGGCTGAGACACAGGAGACAGAATACAACAGACCTTCCAATCTTGGTACTCATAAACTATGGGAGAAATGTGTCCAGGAAAATTCCTCCTGATAGACTCAAGGGAGTCCCAATTTGGCTGCTACTAGTCTTAGTGACAGAGCAGATAGTCAATTCATGGATCTAATTCATGGATCCATCCCCAGATAGCCCATCAGCAGGCACAACGGCTCACATAGGCCAGTGGCCACAAATATTTCTGTGAAGGAAAATGACTCCTGATTCCAAAATACCAATATATACCATAAACATACACAAAATAGGCTTAAGTGCTCACTGGCAAAGCCGTTACCATTATTTCTGGAGTTGGTTCAGTAACTATCAAGGAACCCAACTTCCAGCAGACCCAAAACAGACCCTTACTCAACTTGCCCATCACTGGAGAAAAGAAACTACTCACCAAATTCTTACTGCAGAAGAAATTCTGATGGGCACAGTGGGTGAGATTTCTGGGTTCCTACTCCCAAATTTAGAATAATGGGAATAACCAGGTAACCAGATCAAAAATCTTAAACAATGAAGGTTTATTTAGTTCACCAGCAAAGGTGACTCTCTAGTAAAATCAAATCTTTTTGGAAGAGAGTAAAGCTTATATAAAATTTGGGGTGATAAAGACTAGCAAAGGTGGGGTATTTAAGGCTGATAATAGCATTGTTTCTAAGGCTCTGGGCAGATCTTCAGTCTTTATTTCTTTTTCTGCTGAACCCACGATATTGCGGTTAAACTAGTTCTTAGATGGGGCATGAAACAGGACATGTCAACATCTTTTTCTGTATTGTTTATGATTATAGACGGGGAGCTAATCAAGGAGTATAAAGAGAGAGGAGCAATGACAAGTGACAGGATGGTGGGGTCAAGCCCCAGGCAAATCCCTCAGTGGAGGGAGTTTCCACGTGAGAAATTATCTATGCTGATAAAATCACAGGTACAGACCAGACTAAGACAAAGTTCCATCAACATATAAATCTTTAGTTTATCTCACTACATTAGAAAAAGACTGGTAATTGGGTGTTATCTTCCCTCCGTCCCAAACAGCAGAATTTTAACAACATTCTACTGCATTAGAGATATTGTCTAATGTAGCTTCACAGGCCCTGCCATTTACACACAACTGCTAACATAAGGTGGGATGTCTAACATTTGTAGAATACTTTTTTAACTTTCAAAATGTTTTCACAAGAAAAGATCCCTTCACTGTGGACATATGGTTTATGTACTGATTTGCAAGTGTAAGAAGAAAAGCTGCAGCTGTTTGATTGTACACACTCCCAGAGTGAGGAGTTTTTGTCATGCAAATGACTTGTTTGTAAAAAATCTATTCCTTGAATTGTACAAAGGTCAAAGTCATCTTTTAGAATTTGAACAAGAAGTAACAGTATGTCTTAGCTCCCCAAGACAGTGCAGATGTGCACAAACAATTTTTGAAAGCCTTACATTAAAATTCAAGATATTTCAATTTTTTTGGACAGAATCTTATATACAAATCATTAACTGCAAAAATAAGACTTTGATGCCAGTAACTGATGAAAAGAGTGAAGGGGAAAAAAAGCCAATTATTTGTATGACCCATGTGTCCATTTATCCATTCCTTCAATAAATTAACATGTATTAAGAGCCTATGATGTGTAAAGTACAGTGCAAGGTATTGAGGGAAATGTTAAAATAAATAATATACAATGTCTATGACTATATCTTACCTCTATAAATGTGATCATTTCTAACATTGTTAGAAAACAAGGGGTGATAAACTGAACTGAGTAATTCACAATCTGTTGTTCATTTACTTCAATGATCAACATTTCCCTTCAGAATTATTAATATCAGTATATTTTTGCTAGTTGCTAGGATTATGACCATGGAGAAAATCAAACCTAACAGAGCCACATGGAGCCCAAAACACTTAACTATGGTTTTATTCATTTATTCAATATTCAACAAACATTTGTTAAGCATCTAATATATATACACAAGCACTATGATAGGTTCCAAGCAGGACTTAAAGATAAGTAGGTACAATCCTCACTTTCAGGTGCTTATAACATAGCCAAGGAATTTAAAAACATATGCACAAATAAATATAATGTAGTAGAATGTAGCAAGTGCATAAAAAGGTCCAAACAACAAGCATTTATTAAAGTACTCATTATATGCCAGACACTATATCCTGTGAATTAATGCAAATGCAAAGCAAAAGTGTCAACTGGGAAAAAAATCTTTGAATAAAAAATCTGGAAGGATCTAACATCCAACATACCGCAATAATAAACAGAAATACCTAATATCAAGAACCGTTTCTCAATGGATAAGTAGTCAAAGAATTATAAACAAAGAGTTTTCAAAAGAAGTATTTTAAATTAAGAATCATAGGAAAACCTCTCCAAATTACAACTAGTAAGGAAAAACTAATTAAAACAACTCTGAAGGTTCACCTTGGACTCTGTAAAGTGGCAAAGATGGCAAAAAAGGGAAAGAATTAATCTTAGAATTCCTCTGCAAAGACATTAAGGCATACTAATACAAAGTGGTGGAGCTATGAATTGTTCCAGTTATTCTAGAAAGCACCTTGAAATTACACTTTAAAAAAAGAGAATATTCATATTCTAGGATTAGGTATGAGGTCAAAAAATAAAAATGTCATATACATCAAAATATTCATTGTAGTTTGTTTTTGTTTTTATAGCAGCAAAGAACTAGAAATATTCATCAGTTGGGGAATGGCTAAATAGATTGTGGTACATAGAAATAATGTAATATTATTATAGCATAAGAAATAATGAACAGGAAGAATTCAGTGAAACATGTTTAACCTATATTAGATTACTTACTGTCTAAGGGAAAGGATAGAGAGGGAGGGAAGGAGAAAAATTTGGCACACAAGGTATTGCAAGGGTGAATGTTGAAAACTATCTTTGTATGTATTTTAAAAAATAAAAAGCTATTATTTTAAAAAATTAAAAACTGCAAAGAAATTTTTCAGTCAAAGATTTACATGGACTGAGGCAAAAGGAAAATAGCAGAGCCAAAAACAAAACAAAACAAAACAATTTATACAATGACTACAACAATGTAAATGGAAAGAATAAAAATCAAAATTGAATGCTATACAATTATAAAGATCAAATTTGGTCACAGAGATGAGAAAATGTACCTCCCTTCTTTCTTTGCAGAGGTAAGTATTTTGTTTATGAAACATTACATTTCCTATTAGACTTGGTTAATATGTTGGTTTAATTTTTTAAAAACTACTTCTTTCTCTTTTTAAATTCTTTAATGTATTGATGTAAATTCAATTACAGTTATTGAATACTAGAGAAATTTAAGGAAAGAGATATCAATGTGCACTGCAGTAACTGGGGGAGGCTTCATGGAGTTAAATGGAACTTGAGCTGAGTCTTGAATGATACAGATTTGGATAGTAAGAAAGAAACAAAACAACCAGGATAATTAAGATGGTATAAACTAAAGAAAAGAATTAGCCAATTGTTTATCATGGCAGATTTATCAAGAAGAAGTAGAGACTCCTCTGAGTAAGTTTCAACTACCACTCAGTTTTGTTTTGTTTATGCTGAGGCAATTGGGGTTAAGTGACTTGCCCAGGATCACACAGCTAGGAAGTGTTAAGTGTCTGAGACCACATTTGAACTCAGGTCCTCCTGACCTGATAGCGCTGATGCTCTATCCACTGCACCACCTACCTGCCCTCAATCAGTTTTTTGGGTTTGTTTTTTTTTTTTTAATAGAAATTGAAAGGAAATAATGAAATGGAAGTAGACAACAGTTTGGTTTATTTTGGTTAATGCTATTTTGATTAAGAATGCTTTTGTTTTTCCTTTTTGCTATTTAAAGATGACAAGCTCCTTCAACTAGAATAGACCTAGTTCTTTGACTTTTAAAAATAATCATACTTTACCCTTTATTAATAGACTAGTAAGATAAGAAAACTAATAAAGAAGGAAAATATTGAACCAATTAAATTCAATATATATGAATTAAGGATTCATGAATTTAAGGAGTTCATGGTTCCCTGCTAGGTCTGAGAGTGACCAGTACAAAGTATAGATAAAATCTGTTGCCTAATTTTATAGATGTTACAATCTCATAGATTCCAATTCTTTTTTATTAGTGATGTAACAGTTTTTGTTTTTTTGTGGGGAAAGCTACTGGAGTTGTGACTTGCCCAGGATCACAGCTAGTATGTCTCTGAAATTAAATGTGAACTCATATCATTCTGCCTTTGGGGCCAGTATGCTATCCACTACTTACCTGCCCCAGATTAGGATTCTTAATACAAACTACGATATTATCTGTGAAAAATCTGTGAAAATATCTAGAAAAAGGTAATGGTAATCATTATTGTGTATTGGGTATTATGGTAATCAAAAAAAAAAGAAGTAATTAAGGCACAATAATTTTTATTGGAGGAGTTTAACTAATGATAATTAAGCATAACAGAACAGAATAGAATTCAACAACAGAATAATTAAATATATAACATTACTTACCTATTAACTAGTAATAAATGGGCAAAAAAAGTACTTACAGTTGGATTATTCAACAACAGAGTAACTACTTACATAACATGATTTACCACAAATCACCTCATTATTGAAAAGAGCCAACTATAACCATATTTTACATAAAATGAACATTATGGGAAAGCATTCACTTTAGATTTGTTTAATATAATGCAAAACTTTAAATGCATCTATTTAAAACCTGATTAATCTATGAAAAAGGATTTATTTGAAATAATTCAGATGTATACACAATAATATTTATTATATTTGCAGTTTTCTTTCATAATAAGCCTATGGAAATAGGTAGTACATGTGCTATTTTCCCTGTTTTAAGATGAAAAAACTGACCCTTGAAAAAAATGAAATGATTAGCCCATAATAAAAATATCTAGTATCAGAGTTAATTCAGCTAATTAAGTACTGTAACTCTCATAGTTAATAATGATCACAAATAAGATTTGAACTCAGATACATACTAACTTTATATTAACTTAGGCAAGTCATTTAATCTCTCAAAGAGGAATAGTCAGAACATAAACTGCAGATATATTGCTGATCTTCATAAGGCAGTTTCCAAATCTGAAGTTCCCCCTCTACACTGACAAAATCACAAGCCAAGCCAGAACTTCTTCATTAAAAAAAAAAAAGTATTATTTCTATTTTTTAAAAATTAGAGTTATATCTAATTATTTTTAACTGAAGCTCTCTTGTATATATAGTACCTCAATACAAGATTGACTGAATAGAACAGTGATTTCCAAACCTTTTTAAAGATATAAAAATTTTTAAGCATATTCCCTATACATGTATATATGTTTAGAAATTACATATGTATATTAGTGTTTAAAATATTATGTATATGATAAAACACATAAAAAAGAAAATTTAAAAGACAAGATAAAGATGAAATAAACAATTTTAATTTTTAATCTTATTACCAATACCAAACTCCCCTTGTTATCACAAAAATAACATTAACTTTTTAGTGAGAACAAGGTGATTGAATACACTTTATTGTTCTATGATCTGGCTCCAAGCTCAATTTATTTCAATATTTGATGTTAAGAATAACTGAATGATACCTCACAAAGATATGTATATTCAAATGGAAGATAGATGTGTAGCACTGACTATGCTTATGAAATCATAACACTCATTTTTCAGTTTTATCCACCAAAATGAAAATGTGTTTGTTCAACTAGTAAAGTTCCAACTTTTTTGATGTCAATCATTTGTTCTTGCAAACTAACCAGAAGCTGATGCATTTTAATATTTTTAACAAGTGAGTTCAAATCTACTGAAAGTCTTTATTTGGAAAATTCTTTAAGAGGTTAGAAAATACTGGCTCCGACTTGTCTCTATGCTCAAAAAGTTATCAAACTGTGCATACCCTTTGATCCAACAGTGTTTCTACTGGGCTTATACCCCAAAGAGATACTAAAGAAGGGAAAGGGAGCTGTATGTGCCAAAATGTTTGTGGTAGCCCTGTTTGTAGTGGCTAGAAACTGGAAATTGAATGGATGCCCATCAATTAGAGAATGGCTGAATAAATTGTGGTATATGAATGTTATGGAATATTATTGTTCTGTAAGAAATGACCAACAGGATGTATACAGAGAGGCTTGGAGAGACTTACATGAACTGATGCTAAGTGAAATAAGCAGGACCAGGAGATCATTATATACTCCAACAACAATACTATATGATGATCAATTCTAATGGACATGGCCCTCTTCAACAATGAGATGAACCAAATCAGTTCCATTTGTTCAATAATGAAGAGAACCAGCTACACCCAGTGAAAGAACTCTGGGAAAACACTACATAGCATTTCCAATCCCTCTTGTTTTCCGCCTGAATTTTTGATCTCCTTCACACGTTAATTGTACATTATTTCAAAGTCTGATTCTTCTTGTGCAGCAAAATAACTGTATGGACATGTATGCATATATTGTATTTAACATTTACTTTAACATATTTAACGTGTATTGGTAAACTGCAATATGTCAGAATACATTAAAATTGGATAAATGAGTAAGGGTACAACTGTCAATTGTGGAAGTCACACAAATCCCTGAGGTGTACTATATGTGACACATGACCAACTGATCTATAGACTAATCAACACATTAAATATTAATAAGGTTTAATTTCTTTTTAAAAAAAAATACAAGTTGAAATCTTTTCTTCCCTTATCCCAATGATTCATCTTGAACATTGTGGAATATGAATCCCATTTTGGAAACTAGGGAATGGATATTGTACAATAAGTAGAAGGAGCAATGGATACTCATGAAATTGGAGGTTCTTGGTTCAATATAAATTGTATGACTTTGTGATGTGTTGCACCCCTTAGGAATAATGTAGTTATAACCCCAGGCTACCTGGCCTTGGGAATGGTATACTATAGTCTAGGCTATTTAGATTTAGGAATGATATATGTCTTCTCTTAGGCTTTCTTGAATTAGTTATCTTGTAAGCCAAGGAAACTGAATCCAAAAGATTGCTGGCTGTCAAATAACAGCCTGTTGGTCAGCAATAATGTGGCTTCTGAAACTAATGAGCATTAATAATGAATTGCTAAACTTAATGAAGTTAATGAAGCTCAGTACAAAACTGGATGCCCACTGCTAGGCTTGGTGAAATTTCAGGCCTAAAAACACTCTTTTAGAAGGTTTCCCACCATGAGCTCTGCCCAGAGAATTACTGGCATTGCACTTACACAAAAAGTAAGACCCTGATTACTCCTCAATTCTGCCTCTAAGCCACCTCTCTCTCTCTCTCTCTCTCTCTCTCTCTCTCTCTCTCTCTCTCTCTCTCTCTCTTTCTCTCTCTCTGTCTCTGTCTCTCTTTCTCTCTGTCTGTCTGTCTCTGTCTGTCTGTCTGTCTCTCTCTGTCTCTTTTTCTCTGTCTCTCACTCTCTCTCTCTTTCTTTCTCTCTCTCTCTCTCTCTCTCTCTCTCTCTCTCTCTCTCTCTCTCTCTCTCTCCCTTTCTCTCTCTCACACACACACACACACGGACTGAAGTTTGACCTCAGAGGTTTTGCTCCAAAATTCAATGCAATTTACACTTATTAAATACTTCTTATGTCTCTCTAGAGCCCTGAGCTAGAGAAGACACAAAATAAAAAATGATAATTTTTTACACAGGGGATATGACACTTATACAAATGAATATTACATTTTTAAAAACTGTGATAAGGAGAAATTAGAAGTGTTATTTCCTCAGATATTCTTAGAATACTTTAGCTTTCTCCTTATCACATTTTCTTTTGTGTCATATTATTTCAGCTTAGGGAATCAAGGAAAATTTTATAAAGAAATTGACATCTGAGTCAGGCCTTAAAAAATAAAGTTAAAGAATTAGAGATATGGTGGAAAGATACTAGTGAGCAGCTATGTGGCACAATAGTTAAAGCATGGAACTTGTGAGTCAAGATCTGTGTTCAAATGTGGTCTTGGACACTAACTAGCTGTATGACCCTGAGCAAAACATTCAAGCCTCTCTCTGCCTCAGTTTCTTTATCTATAAAATAGGGATAATAATAGCATCTGCCTCACAAATGAGGTAACACATAAAGTGCTTTGTGTATCTTTTTTTTTCCAGTTTTTTTTATTATAGCTTTTTATTTACAAGATATATGCATGAGTAATTTTTCATCACTGACAGTTGCAAAACCTTTTATTCCAATTTTTCTCCTCCTTCCCCTACCTCTCCCCCAGATGGCAGGTTGACCAATCTATGTTAAAAATATGTTAAAGTAAATGTTAAATACAATATATGTATACATGTCCATACAGTTATTTTGCTGTACAAAAAGAATCGGACTTTGAAATAGTGTATAATTAGCCTGTGAAGGCAATCAAAAATGCAGGTGGACAAAAATAGAGGGATTGGGAATTCTAGTGGTTCATAGTCATCTCCCAGAGTTCTCTCGCTGGGTGTAACCGTTTCAGTTCATTATTTCTCCATTGGAACTGATTTGGTTCATCTCATTGCTGAAGATGGCCACATCCATCAGAATTGATCATCATATAGTATTGTTGTTGAAGTATATAATGATCTCCTGGTCCTGCTCATTTCACTCAGCATCAGTTCATGTAAGTCTCTCCAGGCCTTTCTGAAATCATCCTGCTGATCATCTCTTACAGAACAATAATATTCCACTTTGTGTATTGTTAACTATGTAAAGGACTATGATTATTATTATTACAGTCTGAATGAATCAAAAATTAGTGTGAAATAAAGCTGGGAAGGTAGTTGGAGCCAGAGTGTGAAACACATTAAATCTGAACCTCTCCACTTCTAAACATAACCAGTTATACCTCTTCAATATGGGTATCTCAGCTAATAGTAGAGAAAATGTTGGGCATATAGAGGGCACTTTTAATAAATATTAGCTTAGATAATTTACTGACCAAGTAATTAAATTAATTAATTCAAAAATATGAATTTCTATCCTTACATGCAGTAATACCTTTAATTAGACCACATCAACCCCCTTCCTTCCAACCCTGAACAATTCTCTAATGGTAGTATTTTAAGCAACATGACAGGTCAACGAAGACTAGACCTTTGAGCAGGAAAGCTTTCTTTACACCCTTCAAAATCATTCTATATGCCTCAATGACTACATGTAAAACTAGATTTGACCCAACATGTCAGTTTTGCCTTACTACTTTTGATACCTTCAAAGAAGTTAAATTATTACCATTATAATCATTAAATTCTCCTTACCAGGTTGTGAAAATGATCCAAAGAGTAGTTTTGGTTGTTTGTTATTACTAGAGGTAATAGGAAGTTGTTAGAATTTACTGAGAAGGGGAATACTACATAGTCAGATCCAAACTTCAGGAAAATCATGTTATAAGATCTGTAGAGTTCAGACACGAGTAAGGAGACCTAAGACTGTGAAACCAATTAGGAGCCCACTGCAATAGTCCAGGGGAGATGAAGAAGTTGGTGGTGGCTAAGTGAGTAAAAAGGAAGGGACATATGCAAGAAATGCTTTTTAGGTACAAGCAAATTTTGGTAATTAATTTAAAGATATGAGTAGAGTCAAGAATCAAGATTAGCACCAACATTGAAAACCAGGGAAGAATAGTAGTGCCCTTGAAAGATCTAGGGAAATTTGGAAGAGGGATAGGTTTGGGAGGATAAAATAAGTTCTAGGATATAGGGCTTTGCTTGATGTGCTTTCATTTTATTTTATGTAGTTCTGGGTTTATCACACAACTTTCCAGCTGTGTCCAAATTATGGTACCATGAGGCAACCTCCCTTTATCCCCATTCTCCAATTTTTGCTTCTCTATAGGTGTTGTCTTCTATTAGACTACAATTAGACTATTCTTTGAAGGCAAGGTCTGTCTTGATTAATTGTTTTTGTATCCTCAGTGCTTAGCATAGTTTTTGAAATGTGAGTTTTTAATAAGTGTTTTTTCATTCATTCAATTTTGTTTTTTTGATAATCAGCTGGAGATCAAAACAGATACCAGAGCTGAAATACATACTTTAAGAGACAACTGTGTAGAGCAGATTAATAAAACCCGGGGGTAGCTGTTCAAGTCACTTAGTGAGAAAAAGGATAGGAGAGAAGTCTCGGAATAATAATAGGATTTGATTTTTTGTTTTGGTTTGCTTTGCTTTGTGGTGTTTTTTTTTTTTTTTTAACTTAACTCTCATCTGGATTGAAGAGGGGAAGAAGTGTACATCTGAAGAGATTTAGAAGTCTTCTGAGATTCTAGATACATGAGAAAACTGGAGGATAAGGTAAGAGAGGGGCTTTAAAAAGGGTATACAGAATAAGATTTAGAAGATCGGGAGAGAAGGTAAAGAAGAGAATTTTAGAGGATAAAGAAAAGAATAAGGAATAAAAAGTTAAGGGGAAAAGATAAGGTCATAGGCATATTTTATCACAGAGGGTGAGAAAAAATGAGTAAAAATAAGATGAAGGATAATTCACAAATTGTAATTATAACTTTGAATGTGAATGAAATGAATTCACCCATAAAACAGAAATAGATAGTAGAGTGGATAAAAAATAAGAATCCAATAACATTTTGTTTACAAGAAACACATTTAAATGAAAGATACACAGAGTTAAAACAGGGTTCAAGTATAATTTATTATGCATCAGCTGATACAAAAAAAAGGCAGGGCTAGTAATTATGATCTCAAATAAAACTATGACTAAAATGGATTGAATTAAAAGAGATAAATGGAGTAATTACATTTTGATAAAATTTGATAAACTGATAAATGGAAATAAATTGAAAAAAATTAAAAATTGATTTAAAAAAACTACCATAGACAATAAAGCAATATCAATATTTCACATGAAATTAAAAAGGTTTTACACAAATAAAAAAATTGCAGCTAAGATCAGAAGAAAAGTAGATGTATTCTGATGGAAGTGGATCTCTTTGATAAAGAGAGCTAATTCAGTTTCAATTGATCAAGGATGGACAGAAGCAGCTACACCCAAAGAAAGAACACTGGGAAATGAATATAAACTGTTTGCATTTTTGTTTTTCTTCCTGGGTTATTTATACCTTCTGAATCCAATTCTCCTTGTGCAACAAGAAAACTGTTTGATTCTGCACACATATACTGTATCTAGGATATACTGTAACCTATTTAACATGTAAAGCACTGCTTGCCATCTGAGGGAGGGGGTGGAAGGAGAGAGGGGAAAAATCGGAACAGAAGTGAGTGCAAGGGATAATGCTGTAAAAAATTACCCTGGCATGGGTTCTGTCAATAAAAAGTTATTAAAAAAAAAAAAGTAAAGTAAAAAATTGCAGGGGGAAAGATTTATATAAAGTTTTTTCCAAAAAAAGTCTCATATCTAAATTATATAAAAAACCTTGTAAAATCCCTAACAATAAGAGTCATATCCCAATTTTAAAATGGCCAAAGGAAATGAACAGGCAGTTTCCTGATGAAGAAGTCAAAACAATTTGTAGTCATATGAAAAAATGCTCTAAATAATTATTAATTAGAAAGATGCAAATTAAAATAACCTTGAGATATTATTTTATACCTACCAGATTAAATAAAATGATAGAAGGGGAGAATGACAAAAGTATATAGAAAAATTAGGACACTAATTCATTGTTGGGGGAATTATGAAGTGATCCAATAATTTTGGAGAACAATCTGAAATTATGCTCTGAGTTATTAAACTACCTATACCCTTTGAACATGCACTATCACTACTTAGTCTATTTCTAAAGATCATCATAGAAAAAGAAAAAGAACCTTTATGTCTAAAATGTTTATAACAGTTCTCTTCATGGTGGCAAAGAACTGGAAATTGCAAAAATGTTTATCAATTGAGGCTTATTTGTGATTTCCTACCCAAGAAATATGAAAAATCTAGCTATGTGACCCTGAGCAAGTTACTTAACCCCAATGGCCTCAGGAAAAAAAAAACGAATATATATATGGCCATAACATACTTACAATTTAAATAACTTTATTTCCAAGGAAATAAAAGTTAAGAGATTCATTAAAATCTGGTTATAAGTTGAGTTATTAATATATGCATTATTAATTTTGGAGGTATTTAAACAGATGCTTTCTGCTGCCAACACCTCCTTTACCCAGGACTCACATGAAGAGTTGATCCTTCTCCCTCACAACGATAAACCCTCTACCTACACAAGTGATCTTATTCTATTCTATTATCTCCAATAGACTGCCTCACTCTCACTTATCTTCAAGCTCTCCCTTTCAATTGTCTGCTTCCCAAGAGTCTATGAATATGACTATGTCACCTCTATACTCCAAAAAACCCCAAAACATTTATTTGATCTGTCCCTAGTAGCTATAATCCTACATCTCTCCTTCCTTCTGGGCTAAACTCCTTCAGAAGACCATATGCAATATGGGCTTCCAGTTCCTTTCCTCTCACTCTCCTCAACTCTTTGCAATCTAGCTTATGACCTCATCAATTTAATCAAAACTGCTTTCTTCATATTTATGATCTCTTAATTACCAAATATAATACCTTTTTCTCAATCCTAATTCTTCTTGACTTCCCTGCATCCTTTTACACTCTGAATCATTCTAGTTTCTTTGATACTATTTTCTCTCTGGCTTTTCATGACACTATTCTCTTTCTCTTCCTATCTCATTATGCCCAGTCTCCTTTGCTGGAACTACATCCATGTCACATCAATTAAATATGGGGCATCCTTCACAGATGTCCTAGGCTCACTTTTCATCTATTTATCAATATACTTTCTTACTTGCCATTTATCATAGGCTTTTGTAGGCTCTTTAAAAAAATGCATTGTTGGTGACATTTGGAGGATTTGTAGCCAGTTAAGATAGAACACATCCTGTTTATAGTATGTCACTGAGTGGCATATAGACACTTGAGAAGAATTGTGATGAACTGAATAATGTTCTAGACTTGAAGTCAAAAATAGCTGGATTCAAATTTTACCTCTTGTGATTGGTAGTTGTATACATAATATATAATATCTATAATGTTCCACTTGGTAATATCATCATTTCCCATGGATTCAATTATCATCCCTATGCAAATAATTCTTAATTTGACTTATACAATGACAAATCAAGTTGTCCCTAACTTCTCTGCTGATCTCTGGACTCACATCTCCAACTGCCTCTTTAGACATCTCAAATTCAATGCCTATAGTCCATAAACTCAGCAACTCCAAAACTGAAATCATTATCTTTTGCCCTCAAATTCTTTACTTTTCTTCCTAACTTTCCTATTACCGTTGAAGATACCACCAACTCCCAGTCACCCAAGTTTGAGATCTAGATTATCATCTTCAACATATTATTCTTCCAATCCTTTTCCTATTCATATCTAATTAGTGATCTGGAATGACTTTTGTATATGCGCCTTTCTCTATTCTAACTGCCACTTCTTTAGCCTTCATCACTTCATGCCTCAACTATTGCAATAGCTTTCTGGATGGTATCTCTATCATTAATCTCTTCCCCTCCAGTTCATCCTCCACTCAACTCTTGGCGTTATCTTCCTAAAGCACAGTTCTAACCACATCACTGCCCATCTTCCCATATTCAATAAATTGCAGTGGTGTTACTTCTGGGCTTATATCCCAAAGAAATACTAAAGAAGGGAAAGGGAGCTGTATGTGCCAAAATGTTTGTGGCAGCCCTGTTTGTAGTGGCTAGAAACTGGAAATTGAATGGATGCCCATTAATTGGAGAATGGTTGGGTAAATTGTGGTATATGAATGTAATGGAATATTATTGTTCTGTAAGGAATGACCAGCAGGATGAATATAGAGAGGCTTGGAGAGACTTACATGAACTGATGCTAAGTGAAATAAGCAGAACCAGGAGATCATTATACACTTCAACAATGATACTGTATGAGGATGTATTCTGATGGAAGTGGATTTCTTTGACAGAGAGACCTAACTCAGTTTCAATTGATAAATGATGGACAGAAGCAGCTACACCCAAAGAAAGAACACTGGGAAATGAATGTAAACTATTTGCATTTTTTGTTTCTCTTCCTGTGTTATTTTTACCTTCTGAATCCAATTCTCCCTGTGCAACAAGAGAACTGTTCGGTTCTGCAAACATATATTGTATCTAGGATATACTGCAACATATCTAACATATATAGCACTGCTTGCCATTCAGGGGAGGGGGTGGAGGGAGAAAGGGGAAAAATAGGAACAGAAGTGAGTGCAAGGGATAATATGTAAAAAAAAAAGTTATTATAAAATAAAATTAAATTAAAAAAAGAAAGAAAGAAATTTTTTTTAAAAATCAATAAATTGCAGTGACTCGCTATTACTTCCAGAGTAAGATATAAAATACCATATGGTATAATGGGCTGAGGCTTGAGTTGATGCACTGAGGTGCCAAGCACATGAGGCTAAATAGTAATTGGACCATACTCTATTAATATATAAGCTTGGAGAAAGAATGTCCCCTGCCCACTCTTTGTGCAAGTCCTCATGTGTTGTATAGGAAATGATGATTCTGATGGGTGGAGGCAGGGGAGTGAAAAAGGAAGGGGAGGAGAGCTCAGACCTCTCTCTCTGCTAGCTGTTTGTTTCTCTTCTTCTTTTTGCTTTTTGCTGATTAGGATTCTGTGAAAAAGGAAGGGGAGGAAATGGCTCAGCCCTGAAGTCAGGAAGACCTGAGTTCAAATTCAGCCTCAGACACTTAACCATTCCTGGTGACCACGGGCAAGCCACTTAACCCCAACTGCCTCAGCAAAAAGCAAAAAAGCAAAGAAGAGAAACAAACAGAATCCTAATCAGCAAAAAGCAAAAAGAAGAAGAGAAACAAACAGCTAGCAGAGAGAGAAGTCTGAGCTCTCCTCCCCTTCCTTTTTCACTCCCCTGCCTCCACCCATCAGAATCATCATTTCCTATACAACACATCAGGACTTGCACAAAGAGTGGGCAGGGGCCATTCTTTCTCCAAGTTTATATATTAATAGAGTATGGTCCAATTACTATTTAGCCTCATGTGCTTGGGATCTCAGTGCATCAACTCAAGCCTCAGCCCATTACAATATGGTACATAAAGTCCATTATAATCAGCTTCCCATCTACCTTTCCTCAGTAATAGCTAGTAATAATAAACAATAATAGCATTTATAAGTGTTTTGAAGCTTGAAAAATGCTACACATTTGTTGGCAGCTAGGTCATGAAGCAGATAGAGATTCCAACTGGGCTTGGAATCTGGAAGACTCATCTTCAGAGTTCAAATTTGACCTCAGATACTTACTTAGCTGTGTGACCCTGAGCATGTCACTTAACCCCAATGGCCTCAGGGGAAAAAAAAAAAACGAAAAAAGAAAAATGCAGAAAACAGTACCATTTTCACAATAACTCACAAGCTGAATCCCTTCCAGAAGCAAATTTCAAGTCTTTTTCAAAATAAAGTATCATATTTACTATGTATTTTCTGGTACAGTAGGAATTATGGGTGGAAGAAAAGAGTTGGTCAATCTCTTCCACTACCCTTATACCTTCTGTCAAAGTTTCTCGCCTTGAGGCTGGAGTTATGGACTGACCAACTTGTGGGAGACTTTGCTAGCTTATTCCTGTGACAACTCAACTTAGGCTGAGTCTGCAGACAACTGAGGCTTCTATGTATATATGTATATAAACATATATAAACTGTGCTAACATATATAAAACTGTGCTAATACTTTTTAAAGGTTTTTTCTTTTTTTAAAGTGTCAGTGACAAAGTTTTTCAGATTGTGCCCCAACCCCATTTTCCCCACAAGTCACATGGCTCTTATTGCTTGACTTTGCAGTATTTGCGGGGGAAGCATACTAGAGCACAACTGACTATATCTACTTTTAGAGGAAATAAAAATGGCACAAAATTGAACAAAGAAATAAAATTAGATTAGATAGTGTACAAGAAGTTAGATGAGACACAATTGTGAAGGTGATAAAGTATCAATTTACTAGGTATCTAAAGTAGGAAAAGAAAAAGACAACAGAGAGGATGTCAACAGCTACCCAACTATATGAAGACTTTCCCATTTACATAAAACTTTCATGAAAATCATATGCCTATGAATCCAGGGTACTATTGACAAGATGATTAATAAGAAACAAGCAGATTTTCACAAGTAGTATTCCATATTGGAGAAGGAAATAGCAAATCACCCCAGCATTTTGCAAAACCCTAAAAGGAATCATCACAAAGAGTTGGGCATGACTGAAAAATGACTGACAACAACAAAAATTCTATAGTAGACTGATATCTTAATTGAAATAAGAAAAGAATACAAGATCTCACTGAATTTTTTGATTGCTTACTACAAAAATAATTCTTAATTTGAATAAATTACTGCTCTAAAGTTTCTCTTCCAACAGAGTACCTATCATGCAAATATCAAAACTGTTCAAGATTCCTTGAAAGAAACAAGAGAAAATCTTGTTTCATGATCCTGTGATCAGTAATATCAAGGGACACATCTTATAGTGCTATACATCTTTTAGGATGTTAGACAAACTTTCCTAAACTGTTCCACGTTATACATGAAGAGTTATAGAGCAGAATATAAACTGAAAAGGGATTCCCAAAGGATGGCAAGGTTTTCCAGACACTCCTGTTTGCGAATAATGGACTAATTGCATCAAGTCCTAGAACACCATAGTCTTCTGGATGAAGTCCATAACCACTCAAAAGAGCTTGTCCTAACCATCCATATTAAAAAATACAAGTGTATTTCAGTTAGAATGTGACAACAATTTAACAAATAAACTCTAGAGCATACCCATCAGTGCATCTGTATATGTACTATTATAATACACACAGATATATACATATTCATATAACTTGTGATTTCACTGGTATTGGGAATGGTCAGGGTAAAGAATTCTTCTGCAAGTTATATTCTTGTAGTTGTTTAAATAAGAGAGCAAGGAGAAAATTTACAATGACAGATTCTTTGTTCCCTGTTACTTCTCACCTAAGCATGGTCATAACAGAGACCCACATGTGCAGAAATATTTGTGGCAGCTTCTTTTGTAGTGGCAAGAAAAGTGCCCATCATTTGGAGAAAGGCTGAATAAATTATGATACATGAATGTTAATGGAATATTATTGTTCTATAAGAAATGATCAGTAGGAGGATTTCAGAGAGACCTGGAGAGACTTACATGAACTGATGCTAAGTGAAGTGAGCAGAACCAAGAGATCATTGTACATAGCAATTATACGATGATCAATTCTGATGGATGTGGCTCTTCTCAACAATGAAATTATTCAGGCTAGTTCCCATGATCTTATGATGAAAAGAGCCCTCTGCATCCAGAGAGAGGATTGTGGAAACTGAGTGTGGATCACAGCATAGTACTTTCATTTTGTTGTTGTTTGCTTTCATTTTGTTTTTTTTCTCTCTCTTTTTTTTTTTTGATCTAAGCAGCATGATAAATGTGGAAATATATATAGAAGAATTACACATGTTTAATAATATTGAATTACTTGATATCTAGGGAAGGAGGGTGAGGGAAGGAAAGGAAAAATTTGGAACACAAGGTTTTGCAATGGTGAATGTTGAAAATTATCCAAGCTTATGTTTTGAAAATAAAAAGATTTAAATATATATATACACACACACATACACACACACACACATATATATATGGCCATAACATACTTACAATTTAAATAACTTTATTTCCAAGGAAATAAAAGTTGAGATTCATTAAAATCTGGTTATAAGTTGAGTTATTAATATATGCATTATTAATTTTGGAGGTATTTAAACAGATGCTTTCTGCTGCCAACACCTCCTTTACCCAGGACTCACATGAAGAGTTGATCCTTCTCCCTCACAACGACAAACCCTCTACCTACACAAGTGATCTTATTCTATTCTATTATCTCCAATAGACTGCCTCACTCTCACTTATCTTCAAGCTCTCCCTTTCAATTGTCTGCTTCCCAAGAGTCTATGAATATGACTATGTCACCTCTATACTCCAAAAAACCCCAAAACATTTATTTGATCTGTCCCTAGTAGCTATAATCCTATATCTCTCCTTCCTTCTGGGCTAAACTCCTTCAGAAGACCATATGCAATATGGGCTTCCAGTTCCTTTCCTCTCACTCTCCTCAACTCTTTGCAATCTAGCTTATGACCTCATCAATTTAATCAAAACTGCTTTCTTCATATTTATGATCTCTTAATTACCAAATATAATACCTTTTTCTCAATCCTAATTCTTCTTGACTTCCTTGCATCCTTTTACACTATGAATCATTCTAGTTTCTTTGATACTATTTTCTCTCTGGCTTTTCATGACACTATTCTCTTTCTCTTCCTATCTCATTGTGCCCAGTCTCCTTTGCTGGAACTACATCCATGTCACATCAATTAAATATGGGGCATCCTTCACAGATGTCCTAGGCTCACTTTTCATCTATTTATCAATATACTTTCTTACTTGTCATTTATCATAGGCTTTTGTAGGCTCTTTAAAAAAATGCATTGTTGGTGACATTTGGAGGATTTGTAGCCAGTTAAAATAGAACACATCCTGTTTATAGTATGTCACTGAGTGGCATATAGACACTTGAGAAGAATTGTGATGAACTGAATAATGTTCTAGACTTGAAGTCAAAAATAGCTGGATTCAAATTTTACCTCTTGTGATTGATAGTTGTATACATAATATATAATATCTATAATGTTCCACTTGGTAATATCATCATTTCCCATGGATTCAATTATCATCCCTATGCAAATAATTCTTAATTTGACTTATACAATGACAAATCGAGTTGTCCCTAACTTCTCCGCTGATCTCTGGACTCACATCTCCAACTGCCTCTTTAGACATCTCAAATTCAATGCCTATAGTCCTTAAACTCAGCAAGTCCAAAACTGAAATCATTATCTTTTGCCCTCAAATTCTTTACTTTTCTTCCTAACTTTCCTATTACCGTTGAAGATACCACCAACTCCCAGTCACCCAAGTTTGAGATCTAGATATCATCTTCAACATATTATTCTTCCAATCCTTTTCCTATTCATATCTAATTAGTGATCTGGAATGACTTTTGTATATGCGCCTTTCTCTATTCTAACTGCCACTTCTCTAGCCTTCATCACTTCATGCCTCAACTATTGCAATAGCTTTCTGGATGGTATCTCTATCATTAATCTCTTCCCCTCCAGTTCATCGTCCACTCAACTCTTGGCGTTATCTTCCTAAAGCACAGTTCTAACCACATCACTGCCCATCTTCCCATATTCAATAAATTGCAGTGGTGTTACTTCTGGGCTTATATCCCAAAGAAATACTAAAGAAGGGAAAGGGAGCTGTATGTGCCAAAATGTTTGTGGCAGCCCTGTTTGTAGTGGCTAGAAACTGGAAATTGAATGGATGCCCATTAATTGGAGAATGGTTGGGTAAATTGTGGTATATGAATGTTATGGAATATTATTGCTCTGTAAGGAATGACCAGCAGGATGAATACAGAGAGGCTTGGAGAGACTTACATGAACTGATGCTAAGTGAAATGAGCAGAACCAGGAGATCATTATACACTTCAACAATGATACTGTATGAGGATGTATTCTGATGGAAGTGGATTTCTTTGACAGAGAGACCTAACTCAGTTTCAACTGATAAATGATGGACAGAAGCAGCTACACCCAAAGAAAGAACACTGGGAAATGAATGTAAACTATTTGCATTTTTTGTTTCTCTTCCTGTGTTATTTTTACCTTCTGAATCCAATTCTCCCTGTGCAACAAGAGAACTGTTCGGTTCTGCAAACATATATTGTATCTAGGATATACTGCAACATATCTAACATATATAGCACTGCTTGCCATTTAGGGGAGGGGGTGGAGGGAGGGAGGGGAAAAATAGGAACAGAAGTGAGTGCAAGGGATAATATGTAAAAAAAAAAGTTATTATAAAATACAATTAAATTAAAAAAGAAAGAAAGAAAATTTTTTTTTTTAATCAATAAATTGCAGTGATTCGCTATTACTTCCAGAGTAAGATATAAAATACCATATGGTATAATGGGCTGAGGCTTGAGTTGATGCACTGAGGTGCCAAGCACATGAGGCTAAATAGTAATTGGACCATACTCTATTAATACATAAGCTTGAAGAAAGAATGGCCCCTGCCCACTCTTTGTGCAAGTCCTCATGTGTTGTATAGGAAATGATGATTCTGATGGGTGGAGGCAGGGGAGTGAAAAAGGAAGGGGAGGAGAGCTCAGACCTCTCTCTCTGCTAGCTGTTTGTTTCTCTTCTTCTTTTTGCTTTTTGCTGATTAGGATTCTGTGAAAAAGGAAGGGGAGGAAATGGCTCAGTGGGTAGAGCACCAGCCCTGAAGTCAGGAAGACCTGAGTTCAAATTCAGCCTCAGACACTTAACAATTCCTGGTGACCACGGGCAAGCCACTTAACCCCAACTGCCTCAGCAAAAAGCAAAAAAGCAAAGAAGAGAAACAAACAGAATCCTAATCAGCAAAAAGCAAAAAGAAGAAGAGAAACAAACAGCTAGCAGAGAGAGAGGTCTGAGCTCTCCTCCCCTTCCTTTTTCACTCCCCTGCCTCCACCCATCAGAATCATCATTTCCTATACAACACATCAGGACTTGCACAAAGAGTGGGCAGGGGCCATTCTTTCTCCAAGTTTATATATTAATAGAGTATGGTCCAATTACTATTTAGCCTCATGTGCTTGGGATCTCAGTGCATCAACTCAAGCCTCAGCCCATTACAATATGGTACATAAAGTCCATTATAATCAGCTTCCCATCTACCTTTCCTCAGTAATAGCTAGTAATAATAAACAATAATAGCATTTATAAGTGTTTTGAAGCTTGAAAAATGCTACGCATTTGTTGGCAGCTAGGTCATGAAGCAGATAGAGATTCCAACTGGGCTTGGAATCTGGAAGACTCATCTTCAGAGTTCAAATTTGACCTCAGATACTTACTTAGCTGTGTGACCCTGAGCATGTCACTTAACCCCAATGGCCTCAGGGGGAAAAAAAAAGAAAAAAGAAAAATGCAGAAAACAGTACCATTTTCACAATAACTCACAAGCTGAATCCCTTCCAGAAGCAAATTTCAAGTCTTTTTCAAAATAAAGTATCATATTTACTATGTATTTTCTGGTACAGTAGGAATTATGGGTGGAAGAAAAGAGTTGGTCAATCTCTTCCACTACCCTTATACCTTCTGTCAAAGTTTCTTGCCTTGAGGCTGGAGTTATGGACTGACCAACTTGTGGGAGACTTTGCTAGCTTATTCCTGTGACAACTCAACTTAGGCTGAGTCTGCAGACAACTGAGGCTTCTATGTATATATGTATATAAACATATATAAACTGTGCTAACATATATAAAACTGTGCTAATACTTTTTAAAGGTTTTTTCTTTTTTTAAAGTGTCAGTGACAAAGTTTTTCAGATTGTGCCCCAACCCCATTTTCCCCACAAGTCACATGGCTCTTATTGCTTGACTTTGCAGTATTTGCGGGGGAAGCATACTAGAGCACAACTGACTATATCTACTTTTAGAGGAAATAAAAATGGCACAAAATTGAACAAAGAAATAAAATTAGATTAGATAGTGTACAAGAAGTTAGATGAGACACAATTGTGAAGGTGATAAAGTATCAATTTACTAGGTATCTAAAGTAGGAAAAGAAAAAGACAACAGAGAGGATGTCAACAGCTACCCAACTATATGAAGACTTTCCCATTTACATAAAACTTTCATGAAAATCATATGCCTATGAATCCAGGGTACTATTGACAAGATGATTAATAAGAAACAAGCAGATTTTCACAAGTAGTATTCCATATTGGAGAAGGAAATAGCAAATCACCCCAGCATTTTGCACAACCCTAAAAGGAATCATCACAAAGAGTTGGGCATGACTGAAAAATGACTGACAACAACAAAAATTCTATAGTAGACTGATATCTTAATTGAAATAAGAATACAAGATCTCACTGAATTTTTTGATTGCTTACTACAAAAATAATTCTTAATTTGAATAAATTACTGCTCTAAAGTTTCTCTTCCAACAGAGTACCTATCATGCAAATATCAAAACTGTTCAAGATTCCTTGAAAGAAACAAGAGAAAATCTTGTTTCATGATCCTGTGATCAGTAATATCAAGGGACACATCTTATAGTGCTATACATCTTTTAGGATGTTAGACAAACTTTCCTAAACTGTTCCACGTTATACATGAAGAGTTATAGAGCAGAATATAAACTGAAAAGGGATTCCCAAAGGATGGCAAGGTTTTCCAGACACTCCTGTTTGCGAATAATGGACTAATTGCATCAAGTCCTAGAACACCATAGAGTCTTCTGGATGAAGTCCATAACCACTCAAAAGAGCTTGTCCTAACCATCCATATTAAAAAATACAAGTGTATTTCAGTTAGAATGTGACAACAATTTAACAAATAAACTCTAGAGCATACCCATCAGTGCATCTGTATATGTACTATTATAATACACACAGATATATACATATTCATATAACTTGTGATTTCACTGGTATTGGGAATGGTCAGGATAAAGAATTCTTCTGCAAGTTATATTCTTGTAGTTGTTTAAATAAGAGAGCAAGGAGAAAATTTACAATGACAGATTCTTTGTTCCCTGTTACTTCTCACCTAAGCATGGTCATAACAGAGACCCACATGTGCAGAAATATTTGTGGCAGCCTCTTTTGTAGTGGCAAGAAAAGTGCCCATCATTTGGAGAAAGGCTGAATAAATTATGATACATGAATGTTAATGGAATATTATTGTTCTATAAGAAATGATCAGTAGGAGGATTTCAGAGACCTGGAGAGACTTACATGAACTGATGCTAAGTGAAGTGAGCAGAACCAAGAGATCATTGTACATAGCAACATGAAAATTATACGATGATCAATTCTGATGGATGTGGCTCTTCTCAACAATGAAATTATTCAGGCTAGTTCCCATGATCTTATGATGAAAAGAGCCCTCTGCATCCAGAGAGAGGATTGTGGAAACTGAGTGTGGATCACAGCATAGTACTTTCATTTTGTTGTTTTTTGCTTTCACTTTGTTTTCTTTCTCTTTTTTTTTTTTTTTTATTTTTTGATCTAAGCAGCATGATAAATGTGGAAATATATATAGAAGAATTACACATGTTTAATAATATTGAATTACTTGATATCTAGGGAAGGAGGGTGAGGGAAGGAAAGGAAAAATTTGGAACACAAGGTTTTGCAATGGTGAATGTTGAAAATTATCCAAGCTTATGTTTTGAAAATAAAAAGATTTAAATACACACACACACATACACACACACACACACACACACACACACACATCTATATATGGCCATAACATACTTACAATTTAAATAACTTTATTTCCAAGGAAATAAAAGTTAAGAGATTCATTAAAATCTGGTTGTAAGTTGAGTTATTAATATATGCATTATTAATTTTGGAGGTATTTAAACAGATGCTTTCTGCTGCCAACACCTCCTTTACCCAGGACTCACATGAAGAGTTGATCCTTCTCCCTCACAACGATAAACCCTCTACCTACACAAGTGATCTTATTCTATTCTATTATCTCCAATAGACTGCCTCACTCTCACTTATCTTCAAGCTCTCCTTTTCAATTGTCTGCTTCCCAAGAGTCTATGAATATGTCTATGTCACCTCTATACTCCAAAAAACCCCAAAACATTTATTTGATCTGTCCCTAGTAGCTATAATCCTATATCTCTCCTTCCTTCTGGGCTAAACTCCTTCAGAAGACCATATGCAATATGGGCTTCCAGTTCCTTTCCTCTCACTCTCCTCAACTCTTTGCAATCTAGCTTATGACCTCATCAATTTAATCAAAACTGCTTTCTTCATATTTATGATCTCTTAATTACCAAATATAATACCTTTTTCTCAATCCTAATTCTTCTTGACTTCCTTGCATCCTTTTACACTATGAATCATTCTAGTTTCTTTGATACTATTTTCTCTCTGGCTTTTCATGACACTATTCTCTTTCTCTTCCTATCTCATTGTGCCCAGTCTCCTTTGCTGGAACTACATCCATGTCACATCAATTAAATATGGGGCATCCTTCACAGATGTCCTAGGCTCACTTTTCATCTATTTATCAATATACTTTCTTACTTGTCATTTATCATAGGCTTTTGTAGGCTCTTTAAAAAAAATGCATTGTTGGTGACATTTGGAGGATTTGTAGCCAGTTAAAATAGAACACATCCTGTTTATAGTATGTCACTGAGTGGTATATAGACACTTGAGAAGAACTGATTTGTTCTAGACTAGAAGAACTGAATAATGTTCTAGACTTGAAGTCAAAAATAGCTGGATTCAAATTTTACCTCTTGTGATTGGTAGTTGTATACATAATATATAATATCTATAATGTTCCACTTGGTAATATCATCATTTCCCATGGATTCAATTATCATCCCTATGCAAATAATTCTTAATTTGACTTATACAATGACAAATCGAGTTGTCCCTAACTTCTCTGCTGATCTCTGGACTCACATCTCCAACTGCCTCTTTAGACATCTCAAATTCAATGCCTATAGTCCTTAAACTCAGCAAGTCCAAAACTGAAATCATTATCTTTTGCCCTCAAATTCTTTACTTTTCTTCCTAACTTTCCTATTACCGTTGAAGATACCACCAACTCCCAGTCACCCAAGTTTGAGATCTAGATATCATCTTCAACATATTATTCTTCCAATCCTTTTCCTATTCATATCTAATTAGTGATCTGGAATGACTTTTGTATATGCGCCTTTCTCTATTCTAACTGCCACTTCTCTAGCCTTCATCACTTCATGCCTCAACTATTGCAATAGCTTTCTGGATGGTATCTCTATCATTAATCTCTTCCCCTCCAGTTCATCGTCCACTCAACTCTTGGCGTTATCTTCCTAAAGCACAGTTCTAACCACATCACTGCCCATCTTCCCATATTCAATAAATTGCAGTGGTGTTACTTCTGGGCTTATATCCCAAAGAAATACTAAAGAAGGGAAAGGGAGCTGTATGTGCCAAAATGTTTGTGGCAGCCCTGTTTGTAGTGGCTAGAAACTGGAAATTGAATGGATGCCCATTAATTGGAGAATGGTTGGGTAAATTGTGGTATATGAATGTTATGGAATATTATTGTTCTGTAAGGAATGACCAGCAGGATGAATATAGAGAGGCTTGGAGAGACTTACATGAACTGATGCTGAGTGAAATGAGCAGAACCAGGAGATCATTATACACTTCAACAATGATACTGTATGAGGATGTATTCTGATGGAAGTGGATTTCTTTGACAGAGAGACCTAACTCAGTTTCAATTGATAAATGATGGACAGAAGCAGCTACACCCAAAGAAAGAACACTGGGAAATGAATGTAAACTATTTGCATTTTTTGTTTCTCTTCCTGTGTTATTTTTACCTTCTGAATCCAATTCTCCCTGTACAACAAGAGAACTGTTCGGTTCTGCAAACATATATTGTATCTAGGATATACTGCAACATATCTAACATATATAGCACTGCTTGCCATTTAGGGGAGGGGGTGGAGGGAGGGAGGGGAAAAATAGGAACAGAAGTGAGTGCAAGGGATAATGTGTAAAAAAAAAAGTTATTATAAAATAAAATTAAATTAAAAAAGAAAGAAATTTTTTTTTTAAATCAATAAATTGCAGTGATTCGCTATTACTTCCAGAGTAAGATATAAAATACCATATGGTATAATGGGCTGAGGCTTGAGTTGATGCACTGAGGTCCCAAGCACATGAGGCTAAATAGTAATTGGACCATACCCTATTAATATATAAGCTTGGAGAAAGAATGGCCCGTGCCCACTCTTTGTGCAAGTCCTGATGTGTTGTATAGGAAATGATGATTCTGATGGGTGGAGGCAGGGGAGTGAAAAAGGAAGGGGAGGAGAGCTCAGACCTCTCTCTCTGCTAGCTGTTTGTTTCTCTTCTTCTTTTTGCTTTTTGCTGATTAGGATTCTGTTTGTTTCTCTTCTTTGCTTTTTTGCTTTTTGCTGAGGCAGTTGGGGTTAAGTGGCTTGCCCGTGGTCACCAGGAATTGTTAAGTGTCTGAGGCTGAATTTGAACTCAGGTCTTCCTGACTTCAGGGCTGGTGTTCTACCCACTGAGCCATTTCCTCCCCTTCCTTTTTCACAGAATCCTAATCAGCAAAAAGCAAAAAGAAGAAGAGAAACAAACAGCTAGCAGAGAGAGAGGTCTGAGCTCTCCTCCCCTTCCTTTTTCACTCCCCTGCCTCCACCCATCAGAATCATCATTTCCTATACAACACATCAGGACTTGCACAAAGAGTGGGCAGGGGCCATTCTTTCTCCAAGTTTATATATTAATAGAGTATGGTCCAATAACTATTTAGCCTCATGTGCTTGGGATATCAGTGCATCAACTCAAGCCTCAGCCCATTACAATATGGTACATAAAGTCCATTATAATCAGCTTCCCATCTACCTTTCCTCAGCAATAGCTAGTAATAATAAACAATAATAGCATTTATAAGTGTTTTGAAGCTTGAAAAATGCTACACATTTGTTGGCAGCTAGGTCATGAAGCAGATAGAGATTCCAACTGGGCTTGGAATCTGGAAGACTCATCTTCAGAGTTCAAATTTGACCTCAGATACTTACTTAGCTGTGTGACCCTGAGCATGTCACTTAACCCCAATGGCCTCAGGGGGAAAAAAAAATGAAAAAAGAAAAATGCAGAAAACAGTACCATTTTCACAATAACTCACAAGCTGAATCCCTTCCAGAAGCAAATTTCAAGTCTTTTTCAAAATAAAGTATCATATTTACTATGTATTTTCTGGTACAGTAGGAATTATGGGTGGAAGAAAAGAGTTGGTCAATCTCTTCCACTACCCTTATACCTTCTGTCAAAGTTTCTCGCCTTGAGACTGGAGTTATGGACTGACCAACTTGTGGGAGACTTTGCTAGCTTATTCCTGTGACAACTCAACTTAGGCTGAGTCTGCAGACAACTGAGGCTTCTATGTATATATGTATATAAACATATATAAACTGTGCTAACATATATAAAACTGTGCTAATACTTTTTAAAGGTTTTTTCTTTTTTTAAAGTGTCAGTGACAAAGTTTTTCAGATTGTGCCCCAACCCCATTTTCCCCACAAGTCACATGGCTCTTATTGCTTGACTTTGCAGTATTTGCGGGGGAAGCATACTAGAGCACAACTGACTATATCTACTTTTAGAGGAAATAAAAATGGCACAAAATTGAACAAAGAAATAAAATTAGATTAGATAGTGTACAAGAAGTTAGATGAGACACAATTGTGAAGGTGATAAAGTATCAATTTACTAGGTATCTAAAGTAGGAAAAGAAAAAGACAACAGAGAGGATGTCAACAGCTACCCAACTATATGAAGACTTTCCCATTTACATAAAACTTTCATGAAAATCATATGCCTATGAATCCAGGGTATTATTGACAAGATGATTAATAAGAAACAAGCAGATTTTCACAAGTAGTATTCCATATTGGAGAAGGAAATAGCAAATCACCCCAGCATTTTGCAAAACCCTAAAAGGAATCATCACAAAGAGTTGGGCATGACTGAAAAATGACTGACAACAACAAAAATTCTATAGTAGACTGATATCTTAATTGAAATAAGAAAAGAATACAAGATCTCACTGAATTTTTTGATTGCTTACTACAAAAATAATTCTTAATTTGAATAAATTACTGCTCTAAAGTTTCTCTTCCAACAGAGTACCTATCATGCAAATATCAAAACTGTTCAAGATTCCTTGAAAGAAACAAGAGAAAATCTTGTTTCATGATCCTGTGATCAGTAATATCAAGGGACACATCTTATAGTGCTATACATCTTTTAGGATGTTAGACAAACTTTCCTAAACTGTTCCACGTTATACATGAAGAGTTATAGAGCAGAATATAAACTGAAAAGGGATTCCCAAAGGATGGCAAGGTTTTCCAGACACTCCTGTTTGCGAATAATGGACTAATTGCATCAAGTCCTAGAACACCATAGAGTCTTCTGGATGAAGTCCATAACCACTCAAAAGAGCTTGTCCTAACCATCCATATTAAAAAATACAAGTGTATTTCAGTTAGAATGTGACAACAATTTAACAAATAAACTCTAGAGCATACCCATCAGTGCATCTGTATATGTACTATTATAATACACACAGATATATACATATTCATATAACTTGTGATTTCACTGGTATTGGGAATGGTCAGGTAAAGAATTCTTCTGCAAGTTATATTCTTGTAGTTGTTTAAATAAGAGAGCAAGGAGAAAATTTACAATGACAGATTCTTTGTTCCCTGTTACTTCTCACCTAAGCATGGTCATAACAGAGACCCACATGTGCAGAAATATTTGTGGCAGCCTCTTTTGTAGTGGCAAGAAAAGTGCCCATCATTTGGAGAAAGGCTGAATAAATTATGATACATGAATGTTAATGGAATATTATTGTTCTATAAGAAATGATCAGTAGGAGAATTTCAGAGAGACCTGGAGAGACTTACATGAACTGATGCTAAGTGAAGTGAGCAGAACTAAGAGATCATTGTACATAGCAACATGAAAATTATACGATGATCAATTCTGATGGATGTGGCTCTTCTCAACAATGAAATTATTCAGGCTAGTTCCCATGATCTTATGATGAAAAGAGCCCTCTGCATCCAGAGAGAGGATTGTGGAAACCGAGTGTGGATCACAGCATAGTACTTTCATTTTGTTGTTGTTTGCTTTCATTTTGTTTTCTTTCTCTTTTTTTTTTTTATTTTTTGATCTAAGCAGCATGATAAATGTGGAAATATATATAGAAGAATTATACATGTTTAATAATATTGAATTACTTGATATCTAGGGAAGGAGGGTGAGGGAAGGAAAGGAAAAATTTGGAACACAAGGTTTTGCAATGGTGAATGTTGAAAATATGATACTTTATTTTGAAAAAGACTTGAAATTTGCTTCTGGAAGGGATTCAGCTTGTGAGTTATTGTGAAAATGGTACTGTTTTCTGCATTTTTCTTTTTTCATTTTTTTTTCCCCCTGAGGCCATTGGGGTTAAGTGACATGCTCAGGGTCACACAGCTAAGTAAGTATCTGAGGTCAAATTTGAACTCTGAAGATGAGTCTTCCAGATTCCAAGCCCAGTTGGAATCTCTATCTGCTTCATGACCTAGCTGCCAACAAATGTGTAGCATTTTTCAAGCTTCAAAACACTTATAAATGCTATTATTGTTTATTATTACTAGCTATTACTGAGGAAAGGTAGATGGGAAGCTGATTATAATGGACTTTATGTACCATATTGTAATGGGCTGAGGCTTGAGTTGATGCACTGAGATCCCAAGCACATGAGGCTAAATAGTTATTGGACCATACTCTATTAATATATAAACTTGGAGAAAGAATGGCCCCTGCCCACTCTTTGTGCAAGTCCTGATGTGTTGTATAGGAAATGATGATTCTGATGGGTGGAGGCAGGGGAGTGAAAAAGGAAGGGGAGGAGAGCTCAGACCTCTCTCTCTGCTAGCTGTTTGTTTCTCTTCTTCTTTTTGCTTTTTGCTGATTAGGATTCTGTGAAAAAGGAAGGGGAGGAAATGGCTCAGTGGGTAGAGCACCAGCCCTGAAGTCAGGAAGACCTGAGTTCAAATTCAGCCTCAGACACTTAACAATTCCTGGTGACCACGGGCAAGCCACTTAACCCCAACTGCCTCAGCAAAAAGCAAAAAAGCAAAGAAGAGAAACAAACAGAATCCTAATCAGCAAAAAGCAAAAAGAAGAAGAGAAACAAACAGCTAGCAGAGAGAGAGGTCTGAGCTCTCCTCCCCTTCCTTTTTCACTCCCCTGCCTCCACCCATCAGAATCTTCATTTCCTATACAACACATCAGGACTTGCACAAAGAGTGGGCAGGGGCCATTCTTTCTCCAAGCTTATATATTAATAGGGTATGGTCCAACTACTATTTAGCCTCATGTGCTTGGGATCTCAGTGCATCAACTCAAGCCTCAGCCCATTACAACATGGTACATAAAGTCCATTATAATCAGCTTCCCATCTACCTTTCCTCAGTAATAGCTAGTAATAATAAACAATAATAGCATTTATAAGTGTTTTGAAGCTTGAAAAATGCTACACATTTGTTGGCAGCTAGGTCATGAAGCAGATAGAGATTCCAACTGGGCTTGGAATCAGGAAGACTCATCTTCAGAGTTCAAATTTGACCTCAGATACTTACTTAGCTGTGTGACTTTGGGCAAGTCACTTAACATTGTTTGTCTCAGTTTCCTCCTCTGTAAAATGAGCTAGAGAAGGAAATGGCAAATCACTCCAATATCTCTGCCAAGGAAACTCCAAACCAAGTCCTCAACGGCTGTACAAACTGAAAATACACTTGTCAACTCATCTGATGCTCAAATAGTCCTGTAATACATATTTAATTATTATTCCCATTTTGCAGATGAAGAAGCAAGCTGAAAGAGTTTAAGCAACTTTTCCAGGATCACACAGCTAGCAAATACCTGAGATAGGATTTGAACTTCAGGTTTTCTCACTCCAACTCCAGAAATCAACCATTGTGATACACAGGTGGTAGAGGTAACAGAACAGAGAATGATTCCTAGAGGAGACCCCATTGGGAAAAATATCTAACGAAATGACCGTGTGAAAGCTTCATAGGGTAGAATTTTGTTCTTTGTTTTTAGCAGAAGAAAGGGGGCTGTTCTCGTTGTTGTTTAAAAACGCTTCTTGGCAAAATTGCTAGAATTGTAGGAAGAGGAAGCATAAAGAGAAGGCTGGGAATAGACTAGGTAAAATGAAAACTGAGGAGACTGACATGGGCATAATGGAGTACAAAAGGAACCAAAAGGTTAAGGGACATAAAGTATAGGACTGAACTACAAAACAAAGACGCAAAGAAGGAACTCCTTAAAAGCCATACTACGGGGCAGCTAGCTATCGCAGTGCTTAGCGTACCAGCCCTGAAGTTCAGAAGGACCTGAGTTCAAATCTGGTCTCAGACACTTAACTCATCCTAGCTGTATGACCGACCCTAGGCAAGTCACTTAACCTCAATTGCCTCATCCAAAAAAAAAAAAAGTAGCATATTACTTAGGACCATAAATTTGGTCAGGTATTAATTAGGAAACCCAAGAGAAGAGTTGAATTCTTGGTGCTGCAGGAAATGTATTGAGATTGCTGACCAAGAGAAAAATAATGCCAAGGAGTATATTTTATGAATCAATATCTGTTATTTAATAAAAGGTGGGGAGGGAGGTGGGAGTTTTCCCATCAACTGTCTCTCACGGCTATATCAAAGATATATATAACATCTTTAATACCAAGGTATTAAAGTGTGTTAAGTCTAGGAGTAACTGAAAGGTCAAGAATTATAAACCTTTTGGGTCTAAAGCTCTAGTTAAGAAAACTCGTTTCAAGTGATTTTAGCAGTACAATCTTACAGATTTGCACTTCCGCCCAGCTTATTTGAGTGGGCAGAATGGACGGGAGGATAACATTCATTCATCTACAATCACCTGCAGCCTGGATGTGTAATTACTTGTGAAGGGAGGAGCCTCTCCTCTCTCTCTCACCGCACTCATTTCCTAACACTCCAGGATTCAGTCAGCCTGATCTCTCAGAATAAAGGGGCCTTGATCACAAAAGCCATTGTCTCAGAAATCCGCAAGCAGGCCAACCCGGGCAGCCCACGCACAGCAGCTGGCTGGGAGGCGGCGGGGAGCGCAGCGTGAAAAACGAACTGGGGGCCCGCAGATCGGAACGGAAACAGAGCCGAGAGGTGGAGGGGGCAGCCTAGCCCCTCAAATCCCCAGCTTCTGAATTTCCAACTCCATGGCGGAGAAGCCAACAGCTGCACCCCAAGGCTAACACTCCGGGATCCCCTTCCTTTGACTGGCATTTTAACTTCCTGGGAATAGCCTCCTAGGATAAAGTTTCCTTATCAGCCCCTCTTCAGTGGGATTGGGGTGGGGATGGTTGAGATCCACAGAGTGAATCTAACTTCAAACACAGGCGGAGCCACGGGGGCAGTAAAACTGCATCGTTTCCTTATCTTCACCCCATTCACTCTTAATTTACACCCCCTCCCGGCTCGGTCCAATGTCACGTGGGTCCCAGTGCGGAAGTGCTGCTGGTAAAATCGGGGGGATCAAAAATTTCCCTGCCCCCCTTTCTAGGAAAGGGAAATCCCACGCGCCCTCGTCCCCCAGTCCCCCGAGCCTCAGACGGTTCCCTTCCAAAATCCCAACCTATTTCGCTGTCCCCGGGCGCCCTACTCCCCATCGCCGCTCACTATGCACGTCCTCCCTTTCTCCTCCCCAGGACTTTACCCTGCAAACCCTGTTTCCCTTCGGTTCTTAGCCCTTGTGTTCAACCAGGCTGGCGGGATCTTCGCTCACTCACCTCCCAGTCCTCTGCCACTCGTTTGGGTAGGGTGGTTTCTTTCTTTTTTTTCTTCAATGAAAAAGGATTTTGGTGGCTGCACAGACCCAGTTGTCTTCTACCAGACGCCGGCAGGAAGAGCAGCAAGGAAGGAAGCTTATGAAACAGAGGGAGAAATGCTTCTGAGGGGGAAGAGGGTGGGGAAAAAGTATGAGTTAAAGTGCCTAGGAAAGGGGCCGCCCACACTCCCACCCTATAAGGAAGGGTTCAAAGGGAGGAGAGGGAAAAGGGGAGGACCAGTCCCTAGTCTGAGAAAGGGGAACCAAAGCTTGGATTAAAGCTAATATTAACAGCTAGTGCGCGCTTTAACTTCTGCAACTTCCTTCAATAAGGCAATTGATTTTTGTCTTTTCTGCATAAGGTACTGAGTGTTAACGCCCGCCAGGCAGTATTCAGGGTCAGCTATACTCGACGTTATCTCCTCTAGAAAAAATCTAAAAATAAGAACAAGAAAAGGTGTAAAGTGACAATTGGTACTGATGCTCTGGGACCAAGATAGAACCTGTGATTCCTTTAGATAAAAATTCTCAAATGAGGAAACGCTTTCTGCCAATGCAGTTCAGCGTCTTTTCGGAATCTTATAGAAAATTTAATTCAATCACAAGACAATGTGACAGAGGAATTTGAATTCCGATCTTTATGACCCAAAGGCCAGCTTTTGTTCACTACTTCATGATATGTTCTGAAGGAGAAAGGGAGAAGAGGGAAGGAAACTCAACTGAAAGGTGTCTGTCTTAACTCAAACCGAGATCTTTGATTCCAAATACAGTGTGCTCTTTCCACTTAGTCACTACTTTTAAAAAATCTAGTCTACTAACTCACACATCTACTTTTCTGTTTCTAAAAATGTTTAAAAACAGACATTTGGTGGTGGAGGTAGGAGTTGCAGCCTTATGATTTATTCAATCATCCTTGAACTTTTATTCTCTAAGGGTTTCATGACACTGCTCTTACTTAGTTCTTCTGCAATCTGTCTAATCATTTCTTCTTGCCAGATCTTCACCCAGGTCCCTCCTAACAAACCAAAAGATCCCTTCAAAACTCTGTCCTGGGCTTTCTTTTCTTATCTCATATCCTATACTTTCTGCTTCCAGAGTTTCAGTTATTCCCTCAATGCAAATGACTCTCAGATTTACTTGTCCAATGCTAACCTGTACTAACCTCAGAACTTGCATCTTTAGCTGCTGGATATACATCTCAAACTATGTCCCATAAATATCTTAAACTAATACTTCCCAAACTGGAATCATCTTCTTCCCCTCCAAGATCTTCCCTCTTGAAAATTTATTATTATTCAGGATACAATTATCCTCCCAGTCACCCCCAGGTTTACAAGGTAAGTTTCATCTTTAACTCCTCACTTTCTCACATGTTTCTCACTTGTTTTTATGATAAAGAAGAAATGTGACACAAGTAAAATTATATCATATTGCTTGCTTTCTCAGTAAATGGGAAAGGACTTGAGAAAGGGAGAGAATTTGGAAAAAAAAATTTAATGAATGTTAAATAAAGTATAATTATAAAAAATACAAATACAAAAAAAGAAATGTGATAATATTCAGTTGAGAAAATATATTTGTTTATTGCTATAAGCACTTCAAAATATTTCTCCTTTGTAGAAATAATCATTTTACACAGAGCTTGAGATAGAATACAGAGTACTTGGCACACTGAATAAAATGCTGGACCTGGAGTCAGGGACTTGAATTCAAATCCAGCCTCAAGATATTTACTAGTTGTGTAACCCTGGCAAATCATTTAACTTCTGTCTGCCTCAGTTTCCTCAACTTTGAAGTGAAGATAATAATAGCAACTACTTTCAGGTTATTGTGAGGATCAAATGAGATGATATTTATAAAGTTATTAGCATAGCATCTGTAATATAGCAAATATTTAACAAAAGCTTGTTCCCAGGCTAATATCATGAGTAAAAGCACAAAGGTGGGAAAGTATGGAATGAATATTGGGCATGGTAAGTGGCCTAATTTGACTGGAACACAGGATATATAAATAGAAGTAATATAGAAATAATCATGGAGAGGCATGCTGGGGCCATGTCATTGAATGCTTTAAGTACCAAACTGAGTCATTTGCATTTAATTCAGAAGAAAATGGGAAATCATTGAGTCTTTAAATTAGAACTATGTTGTTTTTTTTAATAGCATTTTTTCCCATGAGTAGATGGTCATCAATTGGGGAATGATTGAATAAGTTATGGTATATGAAAGTAATGGGATATTATTATTCTATGAAAAATGGTTGATTTTAGAAAGGCCTAGAAAGATTTACATGAACTGATGCTGAGTGAAACAAACAGAATCAGAAAACACTGTACTACAGCAACAGTATGATTGTATGATGATCAGGTATGACAGATTTGTTTCTTCTCAATTCATACTATGTTCACTTTTTCTTTTCTTTTTTTTCTGTTTTTTTTTCTTCTTGTGATTTTCCCCTTTTGTTCTGATTTTTCTCTCACAATATGATTCCTAAGCAAATATGTAAAAAAGAACAGATATGGGTTATTTTTACATGTAACTGGGAAAAATAAAAATTAATAAATAAATAATTTAAATGGTATTTTCCTCATTTTATGTAAAGAAAAATTTTAATATTCATTTTTAGAAAATGAATTCCAAATTTTTCTCCCCTTCTCTGTCCCTTCCCTCTTTCTCTAGAAGTGTTTAACATTTTCTATCATAAATCCTTTGGAATTGTTTTGGATTATTTTATTACTGAAAGATACTGTCATTAACAGTTGATCATCACACAATGTAACTGTTACAATATACAATGGTCTCCTAGTTCAGCTCATTTCACTTTGTATCAGTTCATAACAGTTTTTTTTCTGAAATCTGCCTGCTCATTTCTTATAGCACAATAGTAATCCATTATATTCATATATCATTCCTCAGTTAATTTATTCTGTCATCCCTCAAGTGATGAGCATCCCTTCAGTTTCCCACAACAACAACAACAACAAATTATAAATATATTTGTGCATGTAGGTCCTTTTTCCTTTTTTATGATCTCTTTGGCATGTAGGTCCTTTTATGATTACTCTTTCCTACTAATGATATTGCTGGATCAAGAACAGTTTGATTGCCCTTTGATTGCTCATATCATACCCAGTTATGATTGGGCATAAGAATTATGTTTTTAAAAATAATAGTCTGGCAACAATTATAGAATGAATTGAAGGGGAGAGAAATTGTTGATGAGGAAGTCAAAGAGAAAGTGAGAACCCAGGTGAAAAGTAATAAAGGTTTGTCTTGGAACAGCAATATAAATAATGAGGAAACAAATGCTGAAGATATTTCAAAAATAGACTTAATAGGACTAAGTTGTGGACTGGATATATAAGATAAAGCGTAGAAGGAGTTAAATAATTTCAAGAATAGGATATTAGAATAGATAACTAAGACCTACTTAATGATGGTTTCATTAATGGAGATAGTGAAAACAGAAAAAGAAAACATTTAGGTATAGGAGTTCTTATCATAACCTTAGTGTGTAAGTCTCAGACCTCTATGGTAGTCTAGTAAAGCCTATGAACTTTTCAGAATGATGTTTTTAAACACATAAAATTATAAAGGAAACCAATCATATTGAAATATAGTGATAAAATATTTTTTAAAATTCATGGATACCAGGTTAGGGGACAAAATGATGAGCTTGTTTTAGACATGGTAAGCATGTACTAATGATGAAACATCTAGAAAGAGTTGTAGAAATTTGGAACTGTTTGGTTGGCTAGATAAACTAGAAAGGTAACTTTGGGGGTCATTATGATAGAAGTGTTAACTGATGTTAAAAACAAATAATTACAGAAAATTCTGGAAGAAAGATAGAGTAGGTCAGAAAATTCCAAGCTCTCCAGATTTTCCTCACAAAAAAAAAAAAAAAAAAAGACAAAATTAATTCTCAGGGCAAACAAAGAGTAGTAAAAATAAATAACAGTTGAGGTGGAAGAGTGGCCTTCCTGGCCAAGTCCAGTTATGCTGCCAAGACATAGCCCTGGACAAGAAAGAACCAGCACATAACTTGTAAATGAAAAAGCAATGGACAGCAATGCTGTTGGCTGGTGGCACTTACAGGAGGGCAGAATCGTTAATTTTGGATTTCAGATGGGGGAAGAAAGATCTAAGGTCAGAAACACAATCCCTCATACCCTAGGACTAGAGGTGATTATACCAACAATCTGCTATAAAATGAGTAGACAAAAGAGAAAGAACCTAACTATAGCAAGTTACTATGGGAACAGGGAAGACCATAGTTCATCTTCAGAGGAAGATATTAAAGTAAAAAAAAAAAAAAAAAAAGCCCCTCCTACCTCAAAGAATAAAGTTAAATTGTCACCTGTCCAAAATGAATTCACAGAAGAACTCAAAAAAGACTTTAAAAATCAAATGGGAGATATTGAAGAAAAACTATGAGCAAAATAAGAACAATCCAAAAAAAAAAAAAAAAAACAAGAAGATTATGAAAAGAAGATCCCAGAATCTTAAGGAATAAAATGATTTCTTGAAAACTAGAATTGTGCAAGGAGAAGTCAGTGAAATTGTGAGATTAAAAATAATAAAACAAAATAAAAAGAATGAAAAAATAGAAAAGAATGTGAGACATCTAATAAGAAAACAACAGATCTGAAAAACAAATTAAGAAGAGAAAATATAAGAATAATTGGACTACCTGAAAGCTATGATTAAAAAATTAATCTCAATACAATAATATAAGAAATAATTATTCACTACTTGACAAAATTTTCTGGAAACAATGGAAGATGGTATGGCAGAAAATAGGCATAGACTGGCATCTCATAGCCTATATCAAGATAAGGTTAAAATGGGTACATGATTTAGGCATAAAGGGTGGTACAGCATATTAGGAGAGCAAGGGATAGATAGCATACTTTTCAGGAGTAGGGAGGAATTTATGATCAAACAAGAAATAGAGAAGATTATGAAATGCAAAATGGATAATTTTGATTGTATTAAATTTAAAAGGTTTTGTACAAACAAAACCAAAGGCAACCAAAATTAGAAAGAATACAGAAAGCTCGTATACAATTTTTCAGACTGTGTTTTTGATAAAGGCCTCATTTCTAAAATATATAGAGAATTGTAGAGAACTGAAACTCTTGAGTCGTTGCACTGAGGTTGGTTCAAGCACTTAGGGCTAATTACGGATTGGACAATACTCTATGGGCATAAGCTTGGAAAATGGTCCTTCCCACTTTCCTGTGCTGACTCAATGATTGGTGTATACAAAGGATCGTAGGAGGGACTAGGGGATGGAATAAGACTAGCCAGAGTCACTTGTTGCAGTAGACAAGGAAGAAGACGGTGGCAGAGATTCTGCTTCCATCCTGTTCAATACTGCATCTAAAGACCAACAATAAAGACTAAGGACTTTTGCTTATCCTGACTCCGGCTGATTCTGGGGTGTCTGGGGTGCTAGCGCGGTCATCACAGAGAACTGACTCCAATTTATAAGAATACAAGTCATCCTTCAATTACTAAATGATGAAAGAATATGAACAGATAATTCTCTAATGAATTAAAGCCATCTATAGTCATATGAAAAAATTCTCTAAATCACTACTGATTAGAGAAATGCAAATTAAAACAACTCTGAGGTACCACTTCATACCTAGCAGATTGGCCATCATGACAGGAAAAGATAAATCTTGGAGAGGATGTGGGAAAATTAGGACACTGATGTATTGTTGGTGGAGTTGTGAATAGATCCAACCATTCTGGAAAGCAATCTGGAACTATCCCCCAAAGACTATAAAACTGTACATATACCCTTTAATCCAACAATGCCACTATTGGGTCTATATTCCAAAGGGATCATAAAAGAAGGAAAAGACTCACATGTGCAAAAATGTTTGTAGCAGCTCAAACATTGTAGGAATTGGCAAATGGGTGGATGACCATCAAGTAGAAAATGGCTGAATGAGTTATGATATATGAAAGTAATGGAATATTATTGTCCTTTTTTTTTTTCCTGAGGCAATTGGGGTTAAGTGACTTGCCCAGGGTCACAAAGCTAGGAAGTAATAAGTGTATGAGGTCAGATTTGAACTCAGATTCTCCTAACTTCAGGGCTGATGCTCTATCCACTGTGCTACTTAGCTGCCCCCTATTATTGTTCTTAAGAAATGATGAGCGGAGGATTTCAGAAAAGCCTGGGGAGACTTACATGAATGATGCTGAGTGAAGTGAGCAGAACATTGTACACAATAACAACAACATTATATTCTGATCAACTATAATAGACTTAGCTCTTTTAGATAATTCATTGATCCAAGGTAATTCCAATAAACTTTATAGGGAAAATGCAACTGCATCCAAAAATAGAACTATGGGGACCAAATACTGATCAAAGCATAGTGTTTAACTTCTTTTTCTTCTGTTTTTTCTTTCTCGTGGTTTTTTTTTTCCCCTTTTTTTCTGATTTTTCTCTCCTAACACAATTCATGAAAATATGTAAAAAATGAATGAACATGTATAACCTACACAGACACACACACATTTTAAAAAGAAACAATTAAAGAAAATTGTCCTGAAGTGTTAGAATAAGAGAAAAAAGCAGAAATAGGAAAAGTCCACTGAATACCACCTGAAAGAGATTCTACAAGGAAAACCTACAAGAACATCATAAGCAGATTCTGAAACCCCAGATCAAGGAGAAAATATGAGCATCAAGGGAAAAAAAATTTAATACAGATCACACAAGATCTAGCAGCAGTCTTGGAATACTATATGTAGAAGAACACAAGAACTAGAGTTGCAGCTGAAAATAACATACCCAACTCGCTCCTCCCCCCCCTCACCAAAAAAAAAAAAAAAAAAAAAAAAAGGATATTCAATAAATTGACAAACTCTCAGGATTTTGTGGCAAAAGATCTGAACTTCACAGAAAATTTGACATGCAAGATCTAAGAGAAAGATAAGGTAAAACATCGAAGACTAATTTCAAAGGATTCAATAAAGACAAATAGTTTATGTTTTATATGTGGAAATGTAAACCATATGTCTAATATTGTCATTAATAATTGGGTAGTTCAAAAGAAAGATTGGGTTGAGCTGAGTATTATGTAATTCTGAAAAGCAAAACTGTTAGGAAAAGGTAAAAATAGTAATTATATTATACAAATAAGATTCAAGAGGCAGAACTGACAGAGGGGGGAGGAGGGTTGGTACTTCTGGAATCCTACTCTCATGGGGAAAGGGTTAAAGAGGAAACAATACATACATACATATAAACATATATGAAGAGGAGGAGATAGGATAAGGGAGGAATCATTGCAGGCAAGATAGGTTAAGTAATGGCAAGGAAAAGCAGCAGGTAGAAGTAAAGCAGAAGAGTCAACAGTGATGGGAAGTAAGAAATATACACAAATATAATAACAATTATCAGAAGTGGATTTGTTAGGAAAAAAGAGACAGGGGTAGTAATAATTGATCACAAAGTTAAAGCTAAAATAGATTTAATCAAAAAAAGAAAAATAAGGAAACTACACTATATGTCAGTCATATGAATCAATATTGTTTTAGCCTGTTTAAAACAACTAGAAGTATAAGGTTGGGATATTGCTATGGAATAGGAAATTATGAATCAGTAGGTTTAGAAAAATGTGGAGAATCTTGAACTTATGAAGGATGATGTTACCCACTATCAGAGAAACAGGACAAACAAGTGTTAATTATTGCCTTCTTGGGAGAGATGGTGGGAAGGAAAGTGAAAAAAGTAATAAGATAAAAAGTGCATGGCTGAGAACAAAAAATCTACAAGAAAGCAAAAAAAAAAAAAAAAAGATGGACAGCTCTGAACACAATGTGTAATATTTATTATATAGGCTTTTTTGAAGTGGAAATATATTGTCTCATATTTTTGATTCCTCTCATATTCTGTTATGGATATGGCAGTTTTTTTCTTTTTCTATTTTGTATTTAAGTTTTAAATAAATAAAAGAAAAAAGAAGCCACTGACATCAAGTTTGCCTTCTCAGTGGATAGGGAAGAGTATGGGAGGGAAGGGGAGAATTTGGAGCCAAAAAAAAATTTAAAGAAAAGAAGGTTAAAAATAAATAATTAGAAATGATTTTTTAATCTATGGGAGTAGATGAGGAATTAATTTCCTCAAGAGAGGAAATGTAGAGAGAGAAAAGAACTAAGGAAAAACCTTGAATAAAGCCTATGCTTAAGGATCTAAGAAGATGAAGAACTAACAAAGGAGATAGAAAAAGAATGGTTTGAGATAGAAAAATTATGGAAGCAAAAGGAGAAGAGAGTATGAAGAGAAAATTAGCAATCAGCAGTGTTAAATACTTTTGTAAGATTAAGAAGAACAAGGCCTGTGAAAATTACATTGGATTTGGTGATTAGGAGGTGGCCTTTCAGGGAGCAGTACTAGCCTAAATTTAAGTCTGCAGGTCAAATCACAAGAAAATAAGAATGAGTGGATAGTGAGGAAATGAAGCTGCTAGTAGACTACTTATTCAAATAGTTTTGCAGTGAAATTCAATTCAGAACACATTTATTCGTGACCTATTCTGCTAGACACTAGATATAAAAACAAGAAAAGAAAAATTTGTTTCTCTTCTAAAGAGCTTACTTTATGGAATACAAAATGATTTAATGGGAGGGGGTAGGGAGATGGGGCAAACGATTGGATGTGAAAAACATTTTCCATAGAAGATGGCATGTGTGCTGAGACCTGGAAGAATGTACAAAATTCTAAGTGGTTGGAGATGGGAATAATAGTTAGAAAGGATGGTAGTATTGAGGAAAGAGGTTTTGTTGCTGGTGTTCATTTGTTTGTTTGTTTAGAAATGGGAATATAAATATGCTGAAAAGAAACCACCATAGATAGAAAGAGTAAATACATGGAAGAGAGAGAATGATTAATGGAATAAATTCATGGAGGATATGGAAGTAAGAACAAGAGCACATATGAAGAGAATGTACAAGTACATGTAAAGGAGGGAAGGAAAGAAGGAGGGAGGGAAGAAAGAAGGAAAAAAGGAGGGAAGGAAAGAGAAAAAGAGGAAATGGAGGGAGGGAGGAAGGAGGGAAAGAAAGAGAGAAGAAGGAAAAGAAAGAAGAAGGGGAAAGAAAGAAGGAAGGAGAAGAGGGAAGAAGAAAGGGAGGGAGGAAGAAAAGAAGGAAGGAAGGAAGGAGGGAGGAAGGGAAGGAAAGAAGGAAGGAAGGAGGAAAGGAAATAAGGAAGGAAGGAAGGAAAATGAAAAAGGAAATGAAACAAAAAGCGGGAAAATTAATGGAACCCACAATTTTCTCCATAGAGAAGGAGGTAAGGTAAGAGCTTGTGGACAGAAAGGAATGGCACTGATAGAACAGGAGACTTAAGGAAAGAGAAGAAAGTTTGGAATAAGTGCTGTGGGAAATGCAAGGAATTAATTTGTAGTACAAATACATGTTGATGTTATAACATGCAAAATCCTGATGAGTCTCTCAGTCAGCAAGCATTTATTACCTTGTGCCAGGCACTGTGCTAAATACTGAACATACAAAGAAAAGCAATAAATAAATAAATAAATAAATAAATAAATCCCGGTTCTTCAGGAGTTAAGTCTAATGGAAAAGATAAAATGAAAACAGCTATATACAAACAAATTATATATGGACTAAACTGGAGGTAATCACCAAGGGAAGGAACTAGCATTAAGAGGAATTGGGAAATACTTCTTAGAAAAAGTAAGATTTTAGCTGGAATTTGAAGGAAACCAAAAGATGAAGGAGGGAAATGAAAAAAATGAGAATTCTAGGCCTAAAGGATAGCTAGTATAAATACACAGAGTGCATTAAATGTGTCTTGTTTGAGAAATAATAGGAAAGCCAGAGACACTGGATAGCAAAGGTTAAGTAGCTTGAATCAGCTTTCCTTACTTTCCCTGGCAGTGTTTGACCTCCCACAAGCAAGAATGAAATTAACAGATGTTTAGGATACCCAAGATTTGTTACTAGTTGAACAGAAACAGAGACAAAATCCATCAAAAGTGAATGGATTCTAAGGTGGTTGGTTCAAATTTCATTAGTATGAGTGACAATGGAATCTACTCTGCGTGAAGTAGGAGAACTCAGAGAAGGATTAGGAGTTTGTTGAGAGATAGAAATCCATAGTGAAAAAACCCCCAAGATATTCAGGAAGAATGGAGAATGGGAATAGTAGAAGAACAAAAAAATTGTGATTAGACAGTAATTAAAAAGTTCTTGACCTTGGCAACCTTTCTTGTGATTTCAGAGAAACTGGTATCAGATTTTTTAAAAAATGGCAAATAAGCCTAAAAAACACAACAAATCCACCAATAAGTATTTATGAATTTTTATAGCTAATTACATTCTTCAAAGCTAATTTGAAATATCTAATAGCCATTTGGTAGTATGAAACTGGAGCTTAGAACATAGGTTATTGGATATACCAATCAGCTTAACTTTATAGAGTTGTTCATTGAAATAATGAGAATTGCTCAGACAAAGAAATTGAAACTATTTATAGACATATGAAAATATGCTCCAAATCATTATTAATCAGAGAAATGCAAATTAAGACAACTCTGAGATACCACTACACACCTGTCAGATTGGCTAGAATGACAGGGAAAGATAATGGGGAATGTTGGAGGGGATGTGGGAAAACAGGGACACTGATACATTGTTGGTGGAATTGTGAACACATCCAGCCATTCTGGAGAGCAATTTGGAACTATGCTCAAAAAGTTATCAAGCTGTGCATACCCTTTGATCCAGCAGTGTTTCTACTGGGCTTATACCCCAAAGAGATCCTAAAGAAAGGAAAGGGACCTGTATGTGCCAAAATGTTTGTGGCAGCCCTGTTTGTAGTGGCTAGAAGCTGGAAAATGAAAGGATGTCCATCAATTGGAGAATGGTTGAGTAAATTGTGGTATATGAACGTTATGGAATATTATTGTTCTGTAAGGAACGACCAGCAGGATGAATACAGAGAGGACTGGCGAGACTTACATGAACTAATGCTGAGTGAAATGAGCAGAACCAGGAGATCATTATATACCTCAACAATGATACTGTTTGAGGATGTATTCTGATGGAAGTGGACCTCTTCGATAAAGAGAGCCTTAATTGATCAAAGATGGACAGAAGCAGCTACACCCAGAGAAAGAACACTGGAAATGAATATAAACTGCTTGCATTTATGTTTTTCCGCCCGGGTTATTTATACCTTCTGAATCCAATTCTCCCTGTGCAACAAGAAAACTGTTTGGTTCTGCACACATATATTGTATCTAGGATATACTGCAACCCATTCAACATGTAAAGGACTCTTGCCATCTTGGGGAAGGGGTGGAGGGAGGGAGGGGTAAAATCGGAACAGAAATGAATGCAAGGGATAATGCTGTAAAAATTACCCTGGCATGCGTTCTATCAATAAAAAATTATTAAAAAAAAAAAAGAAAGAAATAATGAGAATTGATGAGATCAGGACAATATAAGTAAAACAATATAGATAAGAGATTTTTAACCTGAAGTCTGTGAGCTTTTTTTTAAATAGCCTTTTGGGCACAGATTATATCTTTTGATCATTTATCAACTAGAGCATGGCTTTTATTTTTTTATAAATTTGACTCAATTCCCTTTGCTGAGTTTTTTTTAAAAAAAATTTTATAATAGTATTTACTGGTAACTAGACTTGGTTCATCAGGACTGGAGTTGATTAGCAGGTGTGACCTTTGATCTTCAGGATGGACTGAACTGGCATCCATGGGATAACATTTTGGGAAAAGGAGCCGAAATAGGATGAGCTGAATAATAAAAAGAAAATAATGATTGTGATTTAGAGATCTTTGGACCAGTGAACAAGGCCAAAGAATAAATTAGAAGAGGAGAAACTTGAGAGAATTTGAGGAAAACTTGAAGATGAGCTTCTGGATCTAAAGCATCCAGAAGAGAAAAAGGCTTGAGAGAAATTCATGTAAAAAGAAGGGCTGAGAGAGAAGGGTGGGAGAAATAAAACAATATGATAAAGAAAACTAAGTTAAAATAAAACAAACAAACCAAGAGGTTAGCTAGAGAAAAGAAAGGAAGTGGGTTGTGATTTTAGCTGTCAAGATGCTTTCAAAGTCTTAGCCTGGTGGTTAAGTAATGAGTTATAAATACCGACTAGCCATTAAACATGGCTGAGAATCCAACTCAGCCCAGGAAGTAGAGTTAGATATAGGCTTGAATTAAATGTAAGATGTTTGTCTTTTTGCCACAGTTAAGTGATTGCTAGCTTATGTTCCAAATATAGGCTGGTTTCTAACCCAGGGAAGAATGGGAAAGGGCCCTGGTCATAATGGCGAAGATTATAATGGACAAGAGGAATTCCTTTCAAAACAAAAGAAAAACTAGAAGCAAGACTTTGAGGATTCAATTATGGTTTTTTTAAAGTATCTGAAGTGGCCGAAGAAAAACTTGACTTCCACTCAAAGAGTGGGAAAGCGTCACAAAAATAAGTAAGTACTATATACTTGGAGCCTGGAGCAGCTACATGGTACACTGGATAAAGCTCCTGGATTCAGAAAGACTCATCTTCCTGAGTTCAAATTAACCCTGTTTGCCTTAGTTTTGTCATCTGTAAAATGAGGTAGAGAAGGAAATGGCAAAACCACTCCAGAGTCTTTGCCAAGAAAATACCAAATGGGGTCATGAAGAACTGAACATTCCTGAAAGAACTGAACAACAATAATATATTTGGATCCTAAAGACAATGTGGACTTCCTGGGCCTTTAAGGTATGTAGTTCACTAAAATCACCAGATTATTTTCAGACAAATTGCTATATACTTCTACTTACCTAATCTTATTTGAGATTCATTTTTTTTTTTAAACTCAAGTATAAGATTTTGTTTCCAACTATCTCCTTCAACCTAACCAACTGCATTGCTACCGAGACTAGAAGCTACTCCTACATATTTTAGCTCTTTTATGTCTAGAAATTCCACCCTGGAGCTCCACTGACCAAATTATAACTTGGCCCATATCAGACTTTATGCTTCACATCACTCCTTACATCTTCTCAACAGCTTAACCAACTTCCTTGCCACCAAGATCAGAGGCTGTCTGCCATGAAGATTCTGACTCTTTCTTCTCCAGTACTTCTATTTTCCATCCTACCTTTACCCCGACGTTGATGACTGCCTAACTTGATCTAACTTGTCCAAGCCCCGTGTTTCACTATATTCCCTACTATAGACTCACTTAATGGAGCAGTGAATAGAATGCTGAACCAAGAATCAGGAATACCTGAGCAAATCATTTAACTTCTGTTTGCTTTCGTTTTCTCACCTATAAAAGGGGATATTAAAAAGCATCTACCTCTTTTGTGATCCTCAGCAAGTCAACCCCAATTGCCTCAGCGAAAAAAAAAAAAAAAAAAAAAGCATCTACCTCTCAAGGTTTTTGTAAGAATACAATGAGACAATATTTATAAAGGACTTTGCAAATCTTAAAGGCTATATAAAAGCTAGTTATCATCATCATCATCATCATCATCATTGTGATTATTATTGTTCTCTGACCTTCTTGAATGAATGGACATTAACTGATTGTTTACAATGTCTGGAAAGACATAAACCTTCAGGGTCTTCAAAGTCCCTTCCAGCTCTAAATCTGTGATTCTAGAATAGCACTCAGATAGTCCCTCATTGTCACTATTTGAAACGTCTATTTCTTTTTATGATTATACATTTCCCAGATGAAATCCATTTCACCACTTCTTACACACACATTAGAAATATTTTGCAACTTATTTTCACTCACTGTAAAAATCACACATTTTTATTTTTCTTAGATCCAGAATTCTCTAACTCCTATTCAAGTATTGGCCCAGCCCATTATCTATCTGAAGTATCTGTCCTAGATACATGTTCTAACAGATGGATTAACTCAATGGGCAGTCACATTCAAGAGCATGGCAGAGTTTTGAAAATAGATAATTTTCTTTCTTTTTTTTTTACTCATTTACATACCATAAAAAAGAGTAGTTCCATATGTGTAGTAGAACATAAAATAACAATAAGATTGTATATGAGACAGTAAACCTCTATTTTAAATCACTTGCTTATTATAATAATCTCACATATTAATTTTATTTTCTTAATTTTGGAAATTTGGAAAAAAGTAAAAATAATCAAGTAAAATTAATATATACAATGGCTATGTCTGAAAGATTGTTTGTCTCTTTCTGTACCTTGATTCTATCACTCCCTATCAGGAGATAGTTAATATGCTTCATAGATTCTCTAGATTCATGGTTTTTCTTTGCATTGATCAGAGCTCATTAAGTCTTTCAAAGTTCTATGTCTTTAAAATGCTGTTAAATTTATATAGCTTGTTCTTTTAATTATACTAATTTCATTTTGCATCAGTTTATACCACTAAGATTTTCCAAAATGTTTCTTTTATATTTTCTTATGGTTTAAAAACATTTCATTACCTTTATTTATCATAATTTGTTCAATTACTCCCCAATGCATGAGTAACTCCCTCAGATTCTAGTTCTTTGCTTTTCTTTTTCTTTTTTTTATCCCCCTCTTCAAAAGCAGGAAACTTTCTTGCTTTTTCTATTCCTTCTGCTTCTTATAATACCTCTTACTGACCCTACATCTCAACTTGTTTCCTTGTTAAGTTTAATGTATTTCTATTCATTTCATAAAGAAAAGATAAAGACAAGTTTCATTTATTGGCACTCCTCCCTCAAATCCTAACCCTTCTTCCATCTTTTTACAGTCTTCTAATATATCACAGATATGTGAAATTGAAAGTTTCCTTCTTTTCTTCTTATACTAGTGTATTCCTCTTTTTGTCCTCCTTTCTTTTTCTTCTCTTCTCCTCAGAACAAAACTAATCTACCTCAGGATCTCTGTTCTCCTTATTTTGGTCTCTCAATACCATTTGATGAGGTCTGAAGTCTGAGGATATACTTTTCCTCTCCCTAATAGAATGTTAATGTCACATCATCATATTGCTCCTTCAGATTGTTTCTGGCTTGTTTGCATGTACTAACAGGCATTGGCTTTGCCAGTGGTTTTTTCCTGTTGCCTGTGAGCTAAAGGAGAACTTTTCATGCAGTTCTGGGGTAAGTGAGGGGTCACTTACTGTAGTTTCTCACTAGATACCTTGATATTATTCAGTATGGTATGAAATTCAGGTTTTTGATGAAGTAGATATATAGGAACTGGGTAGTCTACCTCAGTTCAGGTAGCCATCTTAGCCAGAAGTCAATAATAGGTATTTTTATTCTTTTTTTTCTGTTTGGATATTAGGCTGAACTTTTCTGAAGTGACAACACATTAGACTGATACAACTTTCAAAAAGACAGTATATAAAAGAATATACGTGTGAAAGTCATTATGTTTGAATTTTTTTTTAAAGGAGGCTTCCTGGATGATGTATATATGTATAATGTGTGCTATATTAATGATATATTACTGATATTTGATGATGATGATGATAAATTAATAATTTGGTTTAAAATATCATAGAAAAATTACTTCAATGTGTCACTATAATTAAGTCATAAACTATGCAAGAAAACAATAAACAAAACAACTTTATGCTGCATAAATAAACCATCATTACAGTCTCATAGAATATAAAATGGAATGGAATCAGTGATTATCTATTCCAGTGGTTCTCAAATCTTTTGATCTCAAGATCTTTCTGTACTCTTAAAAATTATTAAGGACCCTATCCAAGAACTTTTGTTAATGTGAGTTATATCTATTGATTTTTATCATATTCTAAATTAAAAACAGTATTATTGTGAAACTAGTTTTGACCTCACAGTGCCTCTTGAAAGAATCTTGAGAGTTCCTAGCTTTTTCCAGATCATACTTTGAGAACTGCTGATTTCATTCAACTTCTTTATTTTATAGATGAGATAAGCAAAACCAAAATCACACGATGGCATAATCAAGATTCAAAACCCAAGTTTTCTGACACTAGACTTCTCTCTGATTTTTCTAATACTTGATTCTGCTTTCCTAATCATCTAACCCATTACCCACATTTTACAGATGATGGAATTAAAATCCAGAGGTATGAAATAATGACCCACGAGCATACAACTTATAAATGACAGAATCAGTATCTCATGTCTGCTTCTCTGACTTGAAATTCAATGCTCATGCTTTGGGCTTTGTTCTCTCTTTAAAAAAAAAAAAATCACGAATATCGAATAACTACTCTCTACATGACACAAATGGTAATTTACCAGACGGCGTTAAGTAAATGTGTGAAAAATTCTAACAAGATTGCAGTTTCTTCCTTGCAATCCATCTGCCCCCACCTCTGTTTCCAGTCTCCTTTTCTTCTGACAGAAAATGGGACTTCCTGTCCCAAATACATTTGGCAAGAAGGCAAAAGCTGGGACTGTCTCAGTCAATCTAGGACAACTGGTTACTTGACCCTTACCTCACCCAAATCCTTTGTGTGTTTGTTTATTTTAGTTTCTAGTTCTATTTTTCTAATCCTAAGATTTTGTTCTAATTCCAAATAAGAATGAGGTTACACTGTCATTTTATCACTCCTAGACCAGGCATCTGCCATTGATGTCAGGCAGTGGGTTACATAGTTTCAAGGTCACTAGTGTGGAACATAGTAGTAATATGCAGATTAGAGATACAATAAATGGAGTATGAGAGCCAGGTGGAGTCAGAAGGCCTGAATTTGAATCCTGCCTCAGGCAAATCATAACTTCTCAGAGCCTATTTTCTCATTTATAATAGTGATACCTACTTTATTGGATTATTGTGAGGCCTGAATGAGGTAATAGATATAAAGGATTTTGTAAACTTTAAAGTGACTACATAAATGCTATATAATAATAATTCTTATCATCATTAATATTATATAATAATGTATATTGTCCAATATTGATTAGTATTATAATACTATAATATAGCATACTATATTATATTATAATATTGTATAGTGTTATAATACAATATTATACAATAATACTAATAATTCAATTTCAGATTGTGTTTTACACAATAGATTTCCAAAGCTATTTCCTTCCATGGTTAATGAGGCAGTAGTGACAGGAAGGGTTAAGCAGTTATATAGTGTAAGGGAAACCCCAGGAATGCAGAGATCAATAATCACAATGTTGGAAGTTATTATAACATTGTCCCTCACAGAGAACTTTATTTCAATTCATTTTTGTATACAAGAAAATCCCTGAAGTATATTGTTTAAGCTTTATATTACCAGTTTAAGGTTTATATTACCAGTCAGTCCTCACTTACTAGCTCCTCCTCTGATTCCATAACTATTTCTTTTTGTTGGTATAATTTCTGTTTGGTGCAGGAGAGAGAAACAGGGAAGATATTTTACCCTTTAGGGAAACTTATACTCATCATTTATCATTCTAGGATATCATCTAAATTCTAACCTCAGTAGTCCTCTAACTGTGAGTGTACTAGCAGGCAACATGATATATTGGAAATCATAAGATTCTTGCTGGCTATGTAACTAAAGGTAAGTCAATTTAGTTCTATGAACCTCAGTTTTTACATCTGTAAACAGAGGGCAATAAAGCTTGCACTACCTACCCTAAAAGGATTGTTGTGAAGAAAATATTTCCTAATGCTTAAAATATGACAAAAATGTGAAATATTATTATCATTCTTCTATTTTCCAATAGCTCCCTCTACTGCTAGACATTGATTGGGCCTCAGCATAACTTTTATATTTGAATCTGTCTAAATTATTTTCAAGCTAAATTGGTAGTTTGACCAACTCCATATCTGCTTATATCATCTTTCTTCACATTTTCCCTTTTTCTCCTCTCCACCATGTTATACATACAGAGATTTTTGAATCCCACTGAAGACATCAATCAATAAACATTTATTTGGCACCTGCTACAGACATTGTACTAAGCACGATTTAAAAATCCATATAAATCCATCTTTCAATCTACCCCTTTCCCCCAGGATGATGTTTCAGAGAAGGAAGAGGCTAGCCACCAAATGGGCACAATGGATAGACTGCCAAGTCTGAAATCAAGAAAACTCAACTTTTCAAGTTCAAATCTTGCCTCACTTGCTGTGTAACCATGAGCAAGTCCTCTTAATCCTATTTGCCTTAGTTTCCTTATCGTAAAATTAACTGGAGAAGGAAATGGCAAACCACTTAAGTTATCTCTGCCAATAAAACCACAAATGAAGAGTCTTACAGAACTGAAATGATTCAATAATAAACTACCAAATACTAAAGGAACAAGATTCTTTAGCAGAATGGATCCAACATGAACTTCCTGGGGCAATCTCATATAAAAACATTACTGTACAAATAATCCCCTATCAGGAATAGAAAGCAGAGGTCAGACAACCACAATCACAGAATTTCAGAATTGAATAGGACTACAATCTAAATCATACAAGAAAAAGAGTCTCTACGACAACATACAATGTTTATGCCTTTGCTAGAAGAGCTAAACTGAGGGGAAAAAGAAGGAAGGGTGCCAATATTTATATTAATTGTTTACTACTTATCAGGCACTCTGTTAAATGCTGGTGATACAAATACAAGCAAAAAATAATGATAACATCTGTTTTCAAGAATCTATATTCTAATGATCTGGAGGGAAAGAGGGAGAGAACAAATTAAAAAGCACGGACAATCAGTGGATGGAGCAGAAATTAAGATACCCAGCATAGGGACATGATTTTAAAGACAGGCCAATCTGGGTCTCTTCTCAAAATAGGAGAAACCATTACCTCCCATAGTAATAATAACAACAATAATAGCTAGGATTTACATAGTGCTTTAAGGTTTGCAAAACTCTTTATAAGTATTATTTCAGTTTATTCTTATAACAACCCTAGGAGGTGGTTTCTATAATTATCTCCATTTTACAAATGAGGAAACTGAGACATGTTAAGGGATTTGCCCAAGGTCACACCACTAGGAAGTACCTGAAACAGATTTGAACTTGGGTCTTTCTAATTTCAGATCCAACACTCACACCATTGTATCACCTAGTTACCAACTATACTAGCAAACCATTATACTTTTGGATACTTCTAATTATCAGAAAGTTTTTCTTTATATTAAGCTTAAATTTCCCTCTTTTCAGTTTTTATCTACTCTGTTCCCAATTGTTTTGGGGGGGCCAAAAAGAATAAATTCAGTCTCCTTTTCAGGAAGCCTATCAAATACTTGAACACAACCATCATGAGTTTCTCTCCTTGCTTCCCCCCTCACAGATCCTCTTCCTTCTGCTCTCCAGGATAAAAAGTTTTACCTGTTTCAATCAATTTTCTTTTGGGGTAGACTAAAGCCGCTGCTTCACCATTCTAGTTGCTCTACTCTGAATGCTACACTATTTATCAGTATTCTTCCTAAAATGTGGAGCCTTACTCCAGATATCTGATCAAGGGACAATGTACAACAGGACTATCTCTGGATAAAAAGAGAGAGACAGAGACAAAAACAGAGAGAGACAGAGACAAAGAGAAAGAGACAGAAAGAAAGACACAGAGAGAGAAAGAAAGAGAGATGTCATGGATTGGACTATAATCTAAAAGTTTCCTGGATGATTTTACTTCTAGGATTGAATACAAACTTTCTCTCTGGAATTTAATATACTTCACCTCTGCTTCTTAGAGTCCCTAGATGCTTTAAAAGTTCAGTTGAAGCAACAGGTCTTTCTTGATCCCCCACCCAGCTGCTAGTGACTCACTCCAAAGCTTTGTGGGTTTTGTTTATATTTTATATACTTATATCTATACATGTTGATTTCTCCAGCAAAATGTAAATGCCCTGAGGGTAGGACTTATTTAATTTTTGTCTTTGTGTCCCCAACACCTAGCACAGCTCCTAGTATATAGTAGATGTTGAATAAATGCTTGTTGATTAATGACTTGACTGATTAATTGATTGACTTCAATTCTCAATTTAGCCATTTACTGTGTGAACTTAGAGTAACTATTTATACACACACACATACACTGAGACTTAGTTTTCTCATCTTTGAAATAAGAAGATTATACTAGATGTTCTCCAGGTCTCTTAAAATGCTAAATCCATGATCTTATAACCTCCTTATTTCTAGGAATTATCTCTCTCATTGCTGCCCAAGATCATATTAGCTTTTTTGTTGCTATAAAACACTGTCAATTTGTCCTTAGTTTATAATTCACTAAAACTTCCTGTTCTTTTTCAGACAATCTGCTACTTAATAATGTCTAGTCCATCTTATAAAGTTGATTTCTTGAATTCTAATATATGACTTAACATGTGTTATAGAATTGGATTTGGTCAAATCTTTTAGCCTATCAGATCCTTTTGGATAATGATTTTGTTATCCATTTTTAAAGCCATCTCACCAGATTTGTGTCATCTGAAAGAAAGTTTTTTTCTTCTGAATTTTATAACTACTTCAGCCTGAGCTCTTCTGCATAGAAGAGATAGACCTTCCTGTTGCTTGACTAATGTTGTTTGGAGTGTGGATGATTGTTCGTTAGCTCTATAGATATACCCCAACATGAGTAAATTGCTTTTCTTGAGTAGATGCTGATGATAAATGTGACGGCTTCAAATCATTATCACTAGAAGCAATGTGGCCTCAATGGTAAGAGCCATCATTCCTGAAGTCTGTTTCTCTCATATAAATTCTTTATAATAAAATGTCTATTTTTTTTTAAAGTTTGTGTCCTTATTGGTTCCAATATCATGTTCTTGTTTTCTGTATAAGTTGGTGTCTTTGGGTATTAGACCATTTGCAGAGTAGAGATGAGCACTACGTTCTGTGACTAATGAGTAACTACATCATGCTCAGCTTGAATTCCAGGTCTACTCATTCATTTTCAGGAAAATGACTTCCCAGAATACTAACACTACAAGTTTACAATAGAAAAATACTTTATACATGTTATAATAATAATATTTTATTTTATCAACTATAAGATAAAGAACATTAGAGACATTTAAGTCTGTATGTCTTAAAAACTTACTGTAAAACTTATTATACAATCAGTAGATCATGTTTATTACTAGGCTGCCAATTAGTAGAGTAAATAAATGGAGATATAGTTCTTAGACTCAAAGTCTTGATAACACTTAAGAAATCTAGAGAGTAGCATTGGGATTAATGGGTTAATGCAGCAGAGATTTCTGTAGCCAATGTTGTTATGTGTAAAGGTCTGAAACTTTGAATAGGTGCACTTGACAACTTAGCACTTATGGCTAATTACCTATTAGACAATGACTATTAGCATATGTTGGAATTGCTCTTCTCACAGTTAATGCTGGTTCAATGTTTGGGGTTAAGAGAATTATAGGTAAGGATTAGGGGGTGAGTGAGAGAGGCGAGAGAACTGCACTTGACCACAGGAGGAGGAGGAGAAAAGTGTGGAGATTCTGGACTCTAGAATAAAGGAGGGATCCTTGTAAGGCAAAACTCCTGGAAGTTTTGTCCATCTCCTTCACCTGTCCCTCTGAAGACCAAAGACTTTTGCTTATCCTGACTCTGGCTGATCCTGAGGCCTCCAAGGAGTTAGCCTGGATTTTACAATTATGCTACCTAGAAGGAAGTCCATGATAATACTTGTTCCATCAGTTATCTGAAGGTTTTTGTTGTCTTTTAAGCAAGTGACTCAGGCACCTGTCAGATTGGATAAGATGACAGGAAACGATAATGACAAATGTTGGAGAGCATGTGGGAAACTGGGACACTGATGTATCTGTGAACAGATCTAACCATTATGGAGAGCAATTTGGAACTATGCTCAAAAAGTTATCAAACTGTGCATACCTTTTGCTCCAGCAGTATTAATATTGGGCTGATATGCCAAAGAATTACTAAAGAAAGGAAAGGGACCTGTATGTGCCAAAATGTTTGTGGCAGCCCTCTTTGTAGTGTCTAGAAATTAGAAATTGAATGGATGCCCACCAACTGGAGAATGGCTAGGTAAATTGTGGTATGTGAATGTTATGGAATATTATTGTTCTGTAAGAAATGACCAGCATTTCCTCATTGTGATGACCTGGATATCATTCTTTCCTCCGGAAAGTCTCCCGGAAAGGGTGTGAAAGGCCCAGCTCCCTCAGAATCCCAGTGACATAAATCCTATACGTGTTTATTGCCACATTTCTTGGACAAATAATTCTCCCATGTGATCAGACAAGGAGCTGGTGGTGTTATATTCAATCTAAGATTTTGTAGACTTTGACATCAGTGTGATTATTGATGGAGAGACTTACATTAACTGATGCTGAGTGAAATGAACAGAATCAGGAGATCATTATATACTTCAACAACTCTGTTGATAAATTCTGATAGAAGTGGATGTCTTTTGACAAAGAGAAGATCTAATTCAGTTCCAATTGATCAACGATAGACAGAACCAGCTACACCCAGAGAAAGAACACTGGGAAATTAATGTGGATTTGCATTTTTGTTTTTCTTCCCAGGTTATTTTTACCTTTCTAAATCCAATTTTTCTTGTGCAAAAAGAGAACTGTACAAATATGTACACATATATTGTATTTAAAATATACTTTAACATATTTAACATGCATGAGACTACCTGCCATCTAGGGGAGGGAATGGAGGGAAGGAGGGGAAAAGTTGGATGGAAGTGATTGCAAGGGACAATGTTGAAAAATTACCCAAGCATATGCATATGTTCTGTGAATAAAAAAACTATAATAATAATAAAAAAATAAAGATATTAAACAAATTGAAAAAAAAAGTGACTCAGGATTACTCTGACTAGTCTGCCTGGCTGACTTTAAAATACACTCACTGATCTTTAGTTTGACACCCTTATTTGTATATCCTTTGGAAGTAGCACCATCTCTTGCCAGGATGAGAATTTATAGGGAACTTATAATACAGGTCTTCCTTCTTCTCTATCATTCTTTAAAGCTAGGCAAAGGTCCTCATTGTGATGACCTGAATATCATTCTTTCCTCCGGAAAGTCTCCCGGAAAGGGTGTGAAAGGTCCAGCTCCCTCAGAATCCCAGTGACATAAATCCTATACGTGTTTATTGCCACATTTCTTGGACAAATAATTCTCCCATGTGATCAGACAAGGAGCTGGTGGTGTTATATTCAATCTAAGATTTTGTAGACTTTGACATCCGTGTGATTATTGATGTCTTGGGTAGTTATACAGCTTTTTGTTTAGTTTCAGTGATGTAGTTCCGTAGAAGGGAGTAATGGAATACAATGATTCAAAAGAATTCAAAGAACATAGAAAGGCTAAACAGAATCCTATAGTGTCAACAATATAGGTGATATTAAATATAAATACTTTTTTATTGTTATAAATAGCTCTTTTTGAACACAATAAGACAACTACGGTGGTTGGTCACTTACTTATAGAGGTTTCCCTTGCCATCTTTTTTGATGCACTTGTGCCAGTTTAAACCTTTTTAGCCCATTTTAACAGCATTTGGAGGATTTTTCAGATGACCCAAATCTTATCTAGATGGTGTCATTGGTTCAAAAAAAAAATCATTGAAATCAAGGGAAACAGGTGATGAAATCAATATCTCTTAAAGACAGGCATCTCTCTGGAGATACTGCAGCAGTCAAAAAACTGCATGGATTCAGTTGCTTTCAGAGGGTCAAAGGTGGGGGTAGTCTCAGAAGTTTTGAGACTAGAGCCAGAGGAAGATGAAAGTCCTATATACAGTGGGTGTTAGTACTTTTTCAACTCTGACTCTGTGCTTCTATTGTTTATTGGTTCTAGCTATTATTCTGTCATGTATTGTCCTATTTTATTTGACTTTGTATTTTACTGCAATTTAAACTAGAGTCTGATTCTACAAATTATTATAATTTTTGTCTGGGTTTTTGGAGTCCTGTGAGTGTTTTTTGAGGGACTACACAGTCAATCAAAAAGTCCTCTTTTGATACTTGCTTTATCATGACTTAGATCATGGATTTTCCAAGGCTATGCCAAGAGAACATGAGTTATTATAGGTCCTAGCAACATCCAAAGGCTTCATATATAAATTCAGTGTTGGATTATATGTTTATCATGCAGGTACCAACTACATGTGGAGGGGTCCTTTGCTACCCCCCAAAAAAACAAAGAAACTGATTTATCTGATGATTAATTTTTTTCTCCATCACTAAAATGTTTACCAAGTCATTAAGGCATTATAATTTGTCAGTAAAGGGAGAACCCACACTGAATAAATTAGAGATCTTTAAACTATTGAGTTAAAAATTAATTGACATGTTTTGGCTAAATCACCCTAGGTTTCCAACATTCTCTCCATTCAGAGAGGATTAATGACCTGTTTCTTTGAAGCCTAAAATTTGTCTCTAGTATTTTATTTAGTGAAATCTAGAAAAATGAGTTAATACTAGCTTAATGAATATATATTTGTCAGGTAATAACAATGACAATAACATTATTAATGGCATACTTTACTTCAAAACATGATATGAATTTTAAATGTTATTAATATATCCATAATTCTTTATAAACAGCTGTCTTTTAGCTGTCTAATATTAATGATTCTCGACTAGCTGTATTGCTTCTTTTCCTGAGGGAAATTCTATTTCAATATAACAGAACTATGTATTGATGTTCAATCTTAATAAATGTATTTAAAATGCCATTCTTCAGGGAAGTAACTTTTAAATAGCATTAATATAGTTGTTCTCTTATGTAATAAAAATATATAAGTAATAAAACTGTGTTTAAAAGTCACCAATAACATTATGTCTTTACTCATTGGCATCAAAGACATTGCTCAGGTGTTCTAAATTCAGTACACTTTATGACACTGAATAAATAGCAAGGATACTTATCTGCATATATATGGTGTTCTTTAATAAATACAGAGTTTGCTCTGGGGCAGTGCTCATCACTTCATTGATTTCTCAGTAACTATGAATATGCTTTATTGCTGAAAGAATCTCATTATCTTCTTTTGCAAGGAGCTAATTAGGTTGCTTGATGAATTAAATAGGTCTATTTAAGTTTGTGTTGTGTTGGCCAACAGCAGATCACATCTTCACATCTTTACAGTCACACAACTGAGTGAAAGGTGTGGAGAATATAAAATCCCACTGTATTTACTGTTTTTGACTATAAAAAGAATTTTATTCAATAGAACAAAATGCCACTTTTATGTTTTCAACAAGAGTCTCCCATGCATACATATGTCAAAAATCACTTAAGACTCTTTAATAGAAAGGACAACATGGATTAGATTCCTCTCATTACTAATGTGCAAGACATACAATAGATGTAAGCTCACTAAAGACATTTACCATTATCAAAAAAATGCCCAGTGACAGAATCTTTATATGTATGTAGTCTTCTGTTTCTCTTTGTGCATGTCATTGTATTAATTACATCAAATCCTGGAACAGAGTCTCCAAAACGACATACTTATAAGTTACAATAATGATGATGCTTATAATAGCTTTCATTCATATAGTACTTTGAGATCAAAGCACTTTTACACATATATTACTTTATCTTCATAACTCTGAAAGGTTGGTATTATTACCTCCATTTTACTGATGAGGAAACTAAAGAAGACAGAGGTTAAGTAATCTGCATAAGGTTACATGGCTCTAAGTGTCTAAGGCCAGATTTGGATTCATTTCTTCAGTCAGAGTCAAAAAATGCTTATTAAGTGCCTACCATTGATAGGGTGAATAGGTGATAGGCCTTCCTGACTCTTTATTTCAGTAGTTTATTAGCATACTACCTAGCTGCCAAAAATTTACCTAAAAGTGGCAGCTAGATGACTCAGTGGATAGAGCACCTACCCTGAAGACAGGAACACCTAAGTTCAAATTCGTATGCAGACACATTTCTTAGCTGTGTGACTCTAAGTAAGTCACAATCCCAATTGCCTCATGCAAAAAAAAAAAAAAAATCTATATAAGAAAAACCAAATGGATAAAGAATGTTCATTATCTAAATTATGATATGCAGTTGATTGAATAATCCATAGAGCTAATTCATTAATATATCTTAAATATACATTTCAAATATACATTTCCATTCTGGGTCCAGAACTAAAAAGGAAAAAAGTGAGCCAGATTGCCTTAGAGTAATTATAACAATTCTTTAAAAGATTCCAATCTTCTCCCTGAAAGAAAGGGCCTCTTCTAGTCATGTTGTGTAGCTGAGAGTCATAGTCTTCAAAGAAATCACATTAAGGATCAAAGAGCAATGGATAAGCACTTTGTTGTAACTAGACTTCAGCACCTGACAAGTGAGCAGTTATGCAGGAGAAGCAGTGCAACAGATGTGATGAGATGTAAGAGAATTATGTGGCCATGAAAAAAAAAAAATTGATCCAGTCACATAGTAATAGAAAATAGCTTTATCATCTGTTAAATTTCAGATTTGAATAAAATGACCTCTGAAGCCCTGGTCAAACTCTGGAATTTTTCAAAAATGCTATAAGTACTGTATAGAAGTAGATAGGAAAGAGAATTATGATATAGGAAGGAGGCAATGAACAATATTTATTAAGCACCTACTATTTACTTGTCACTATTCTAAGTTTTTTGTAAATATTATCTCATTTGATTTAGGGAGAAAAGGGAAAAGAAATTTAAAGTGAGGAGAGACTTCAGCAAGATGATTAAGTGTCTAATAATTGTTTTTTGTATTTTTACTTAATAGTATTTTATTTTTTCCAATTACATGTAAAGATAATTTTCAACATGCACATCTAACTTTAATTTATAAATTTGAATTCAAAAATTATGAAATTTATGAATAAATTGTTCATCTATCCATAAGTCTTATAAGTAATATGTTCCATGTTCTACTAATATTTTTGTAAGGCAATTGGGGTTAAGTGACTTGCCCAGGGGTCACACAGCAGGTAAGTGTTTAATATCTGAGGCTGGATTTGAATTCAGGTTCTCCTGATTCCGAGGCCAGTGCTCTATCTACTGAACCATCCAGCTGCCCCTCTCCAAATTTTCTTATGATATCTTCCTTAATATCTAGTCATGTATCCATTTTTGACCTTACCTTGGAAAATGAAGTATCACTATCTAGTGATCTATGCCCATTTTCTGCCAAATTGCTTTCCTGCTTTTATTAAATAATGAATTTTTATTCCAAAAGCTCAAATCTTTACATTTGATAAACACAAAATTATTATAATCATTTGCTACCATATATCTCCTCTTTTCCCCTAATCTATCTTTCTATTTCTTAGTTGATATCAATTAGTTTTAATATTCACTGCTTTATAGTATTGTGTGGGACAAGACTACCAGCTCAAATAAATCAAGGAGATTTCTCAAGGTAAAAGCAGAAAGGAATTTTATTCTCCTGAGAATCTCCTGAGAAAGGGTATCTCCCTTCCAATGAGCAGTCAGGCTAGGAGAGACAGGGCACAGGATTATATAGGGGTCTAGGGTAACACTCCCCAGATAGAGGCTGAAAATAATGCAAGTTTTTGACATTTCTCTCCTATCAAGTACAGGGGTAAGGTTTGAACCCAAATTCATTGACTCCAGAGTCAGTGATCTTTCCCTCATATGGGAAGATTTACCAAGAGTAAATGAGAAACTATGAAAATTGATTGATCCCATTTGTTCCTAGACTTGTTTATGTGAGAAAATAATTTTGTTCCTAATATAAACTCTCAGGCATATTGGTTGATATAACTCTAATATCTCAAAAAACAGACAAATAAACAAAGACAATACCAGCAGATGGTCTTTGAATATCAAAAGGACTTTTAGACATGACTAATAAATTTGTTGACATCTTGAAGGTTTCAAAATAAATTTCAAAAACTTATATTATTCCTTCATGTACAGGAAAAACCTGAAGCTTTCAAGGCTAAATAAATCTTTATTTAAAAAACAAATTTTGAAGTTGACAAGTTATTTCCCAGTGTAGGGCTGGAGAACTCATCAGAATTTCAAATGAACTAACTTATTTTATTACTCACAGCCCAGGTGAATTGTAAAACATGACAAAAACTATTCACTTTAGACTAACACATTCACCTTAGTGACTCTAGTGAGGAGAGGGAAGGTATATTTTAAGGTTCTGGTTATAGAAAAAAGATTACATTGAGTTGCTGTGTTAATCTAATTTAAGAGTAGGAAAAATGTGAATATGCACATATTTAAATTAATTGACCCTAGACTAAGTATCTCTATTGTTTTCTCTTAAATTGCATGTGTGGTGTGTGTGTGTATATTTATATATGTACGTGTGTGTGTTAACACACCAATACTACCCATTGAATTTTCTTGGCAAAGGTACTGGAGTGGCTTATCATTTCTTACTTTAATGGATTAAGGCTAACAGAGTTTAAGTGACTTGTCCAGGGTCACATAACTAGTGTCTGAAGCTGAATTTGAACTCAGATCATTTTTACTCCAGGTACATCATTCTATTCATTCAACAACCTACCTGGCTCAATTATACAAACACACACACAAACACACACACACACACACACACACACACACACATTAAGTTACATATTTAATAGATTTATATGTGTTTAATAACTATTTCAATATAATTGGTTCTTCTTATAATCCTATTTTTTTCCTCTTTAAAAATTTTTTAAAAGAGTCCATAGACTTCAGATAAAAGGATTTATGTCACATAAAAAATATTAAAAACCTCTACTTTCGATGTTTTCTTTTCCTAGTTGCTGAATTAAAGCAGGTGGAATCCATTTAGTTTTGGTCTTTCTCTTCCATTTTGTTCATTATGTTCCCTTTCTTCCAATCTCTCTTTCATTGGTTTCTCTCTTCAAACTCCCCACCCACTGATATCTATATGTGCCTATCTGTTTTTGCACTCTGTGTGTGTCCCCTTCCCATTTCTCTATTTTTCTCTTATTATCTCCCTCTCCTCCATTTTTTGTCTTTCTTCTATAATTAATAATTGAACAAATACAAGGAAGTAGGTAAAAAATGGAATAGAGGTGAGAATGGGGGAGAGAGAACTATTTTCTTTCCCATTTCTCACAATCCAGCCAAAAGCCAGTGACAAGAACATTTTTGGAGTCTCCCTTTGCTTGATCAGGCAACTGTCACCAATGTAAATGAAGTGAACTGTGAAAGCTATTTCACAAGATGGAGACAGTGTTCTAAAAATTGAGTGAAGATCGGCTGGGCCACAAGGGTAGGTTTTTATCTCCAGAGATCACAGGGTTTGCAAAAATATAACCCTTTGCTTTGTGAGACTAAGTTGGGGCCACCTTGACATTAAAACTCCCACATAAGGTAATTTAGTAATCTGAAAGATGAGTTTGGTTTAGAAGTTTCTCATCATTTATGACTTAGAATGTGAGGTCATTGATCCTAACTAATCAGGGCAAAGATCCAGCCTATAGGGAGTGTTACCACAGGCCCCTATATAATCCTGGTCTGTTAACTACAGCCCTCTTCTTCTTGCCTAACTGCTTATGGGAATGGAGACGCCCTTTCTTGGGAGATTTTAGTAAAATTATTTTCTGCTTTTACCTTGCAAAATCTCCTTGATTTATTTGAGCTGGTAGTTTTTGTCCCACACAGTTTATGGGGGTCTCATCCAGGATCACGTGACCCGGTGAGTAGGCAAGGTCTCCAGAGTTAGCAGGATGATACCCTGCCTTGCTTTAGACAGCCTTTGAATTTCCAGGCCCTTTCCCTGCTTCCAAGGTCAAATGACTCGAGGACTCAAGTCCTAGATGGAGAGACTCAAGGCAATACAAAAGACAGAATAATTCCTCGACAAATCCTGAGTGGGAGGTATTAGATGGCAATCAGTCAGGCAACTTTCATGCACAGGATGCCAAGGAGTTAATGACCTGTGAGACTCTTGAGTCGAGGATTACAGACTCTGGAGGGATCCTGTCCAGGACAGGCCTTTTGGGATGACTGGAGCTGGAGGTGAGTTCTCTGAATTGGATGTGGGAAACTGAAAAGTCTCTTCAAATATTCAAAATGGGAAGGCTCAGCCAAAAATCTCTCTCCATGGAAAATGATTAAATATTGCTCCCCTGTATGGGGAGGACGCTCCCAGGGCTACTCCTATGGCCCACTTAAATCAGTATGTAAAATAGATTTCTGTAGGTGTCTGTGTGATTTCTGTGTGTGTGAACTTTGCATTCTGTGTTCTGTGTTAAAAGCTGAGAGGGGCAATTAGGTGGCCCAGTAGATAGAATACCAGCCCTGAAGTCAGGAGGACCTGAGTTCTAATATGACCTCAGACACTTAACACATCCCAGCTGTGTGATCCTGGGCAAGTCATTTAACCCCAATTGCCTCAGGGAAAAAAAAAAGCTGAGTAAGAATGGAAAGCTAGGTGGCTCTGTGGATAGAGCACCAGCTTTAAAGTCAAGAGGACCTGAGTTCAAATGTCATCTCAGACACTTAACAGTTCCTAGCTGTGTGACCCTGGGCAAGTCACTTAACCCCAATTGCCTCAGCAAAAAAAAAAAAAAAAAAAGAGTTAAGAAGTCAGTCTCTGTTGTTGGTTTAGAAAAGATCTGGTGTAGTTGGAAAGATAAAAATTTTAACTGATGTATATAGAAAGGTTAGTGAGAAAGTTTAAATATATATGAATGAGAAAAGTATAAACTGAAAGACATTAGAGACTTTGAGAACTTTTGGGAAAATGGAAAAGCAGTATGCTACTATCTTAAAAAATTAAAAAATGAATGAATGAAATGAAAAATGACATTTCTGTGGACCCAGGACCAACCAATTTGAGTCTGCAGAAATAGTTGTTGTAGAACTGTTAAAAACATTTTAGCAGATTCTGTGGTTTTTGAGAATAAGTTTTAAGTTGCTTGGCACTATCAGCTAAATTGAGTTGGTTTTATTGTATTTTTAAGTAGGCCTAATTTACATGATTAAAAGCTTCTGAGAGAAACTGCCAAAGGGATGGAAAATTGCTTTCTCTCTGGGTTTTTCCAAGCTTTTCAGGTTTGTGGAATCTGTCTTGGTTAAAGAGATGTCCCTGGCTGATCTGAATTCTTCTGGGGTTTGTACTAGTGCCCCAATATCTTTGACAAGGTCCCCTTTCCCAGCATTTCTGGCATAGAGAGTGAGATAGCCATTGTACCATAGACCTGAGCTGGACACCGGGTCTAAATTTCTCTGACTTCTCTCTTCCAGGGTCTTATAGTCTGTCAATTTCTTAAAGCCCTGTAGTCAGATTTGAAAGGACAGTTTTCTGCTACCTTAAGTTTTGGGGTTGTGTGTGTTTATATTGGAATTCTGATTCTGAAATTGTAGGAGATAATCACTATTAACTAATGCAGGCTAAAAATGTTAACTTGTTTATTCTGGTATAAGAATTTAGAAATATGTGCATTGATATTGAAAATTTTGGTTCTCTGGTAAATCACGTTTGTATCTCCTAATTAGATGAAATATATTTAAGCTACTATGTTGCTTGCTAAATTGTACATTGGATAATTTGTAAAAATTGTATGAGTGATGCTTTAACATTTTGACAACCCATCTGGATATGTGACATAAATGTGAAATTTGATCCAAAACTATTTAGATTATTAATTTTAAGATTTGTCTTGCTTTCTCCCTTTAACAAAGAAGTAAAAGCAAGAAAATGTGGCATAGGGGGATGTATGTAATTGCAGAAGAAATTGTATCTGAAAGGTGGGTAACATGTCTGAAGATAAATAGGAAAATATTGAGATGTCTCTCCAGAGGAAAGAAGCCTGGCTCTAAGATATTTAAGTCAGGTTTTAATGAAATAACACCAGTAAGGAAACTCAGATATAAGGGGATGGATGGAAGCTTTCTCCTGAGCTCTGCTACTAAGAGGGGTTAGTGGAATTGTTCTGCCTCAGTCTTCCTGGTGGTAACCCCCCCTTCCTGGCCATTAGAACTGAGATAATTAAGGCTAGGAACCCTGAGAACTAGCATTCCAAAGGGTCTTAAACTGAAGATGGCTTATCTCAGATATTTGAGCATATCTTCTATCTCAAACTTAGTGTCTCCTAACCTCCCAACTTATCAGAATTTATGACCTTCCTTACCCCCAACCTGTCAGAACTGAATTTATGGTCCTTTCCTGGAGGTTCCCACTCATCAGTGCTCTATACTCCCCGAACCTGCCTTTGTTTTCCTGATTGCTGAAGTCCTATAAGAATCTCTGGAATCCCTTGCTCTTTGCTGGATACTTTGAGACAAGAGTCTAATCCAACCAGCTAGTCCCAGCTCTCCATTCATAAAATATTAAAAGCCTCTAATCTCTATTTTGCCTCAATTCCTCCAGCATTACAGAATAACCTTGGAACAAATTGTATCTAAGTATGGATTGATAGAGATAATTGATTCTGATGAAAGAACATATTTTACTTTTAAGGTTTTATAAGAATTAATGGGGAAGGACTGCAAATTGAGTGTCAATTCCATACACCTGGGCATCTGCCCTTATCTGGGAAAGTGGAAAGAATGAATCAGATTCTTAAGAAACTGATTACTAAATTGATGTTAGAAGCTAAATTGCCTTGAACCAAATGTTTATTTATTGCTTTGTTAAAGAATTAGAAATGTCCCCAGAAATGACCTGGGACTTTCCTCATATGAGATTGGTTTGCTTTATTTGGGAGGAGAAAAGGAAAGACCCTCATTTGAAACAAAAGATAAGTTTTTAGGGAAATACATTGGCAGTGTCCTTATTCCTTTTTAGCCCTTAGGAAGGAAGGATTGCTGACCCAGACAACACTTTTGGAGTTTACAGTTTGCAGGAAAGTGGGCACTTACTAAATTCTGGAAAAAGCAGAGTGGAAAGGACCTTACCAGATTTTTCAGAAGACTGATTCTACAGTCTGGAAACTGAGAACACCAGGCTTACAGGACCTGTAGATGAACTTCAAGAATGAATTAGGGCATTTTAAGGACAATTTATAAGCCATGAGCACAATTCTCTCTCTCTCTCTCTCTCTCTCTCTCTCTCTCTCTCTCTCTCTCTCTCTCTCTCTCTCTCTCTCTTCTCTCTCTCTCTCTCTCTCTCTCTATATATATATATATTATATATATATATATATATATATCTATATATATATATATATATATATATATATATATAGTCATTATAACCTAAAGCAGGTAAGAGTATTGGCCTAATCATCTCTCTATTCCTAGGTGCATATGTTTATTTATTTTTACATCTCTTTTGTAGCTAACTTTTTTCCATTTTTTTTTTATTGTAGCTTTTTATTTACAAGATATATGCATGGGTAATTCTTCAGCACTGACAATAGCAAAACCTTTTGCTCCAATTTTTCTCCTCCTTCCCCCCATCTCTTCCCCCAGATGGCAGGTTGACCTATACATGTTAAATATGTTAAAGTATATGTTAAATACAATGTATGTATACATGTCCATAAAGTTATTTTGCTGTACAAAAAGAATCGGACTTTGAAATAGTGTACAATTAACTGTGAAGGAAATCAAAAATGCGGCAGGCAAAAATATAGGGATTGGGAATTCTATGTAGTGGTTCATACTCATTTCCCAGAGTTCTGTAGCTGACTTTTGTATTAGGCATCTATTTTTGTAAAAGGTTAGCTACTCCAAATATGGGGGACAGAACTGGTTGAGATGATAGTTGTCCCTGGTACCTGAGCCCAAAAAAACTCCCATCAGGAAGAGATGTCTATGGAAGGCTATTCTCATAACACTTGGTGGAGTTCTTCTATTCCCAATCTGTATTATCCAAGATGATTAGAATGAAGGGCAACGAAGTGAGGAAATTGTCTTGGTGATTTCATAGTTAATATTCCCATGAGAAAAGATTATATTTCCAGAATAAAATACTGACTATTGCCTTGGTAAAAGATATAACCAAAGACATCAGAAAATTAGCACATGTTCTGATTCAAACTTGGACCTTCCTTTTAACACTTCTTGGTGGTCTTGGTTTGGAGGAATCTGTTGGAGACAGACTTTATGGTTTCTCCTGATAGCCCACAGTGGACTTATGTCCTCCCTGTACAATCCAACTTATTACCAATATGGTTCAGAAAACTTTGGGCAAAATCATTAAAATAGAAGGTACAATCATGGGATTAGAGCAATTGATGGTGCTTCCAGATAAAGGTGGGAATAGGAGCCTGGAAGGATAGGTCAAATCCTAAAATGAAGTCGATCAGGAAATTAAAGAAATGTATGTGTGAGAAGCTTTCAATTGATGAAAGAGAGGGGGGATTGAATGAAGTGAACTGTGAAAGCTATCTCACAAGAGGGAGACAGTGTTCTAAGAATTGAGTGAAGGTGGGCTGGGCCCCAGGGCCAGGTTTCTTTGCTTTGCAAAGCTTTGCAAAGAATGGGATCATATAGCCCTTTGCTTTGTGAGACTAAATTGGGATCACCTTGGCATTAAAACTCCCACATAAGGTAATTTAGTCATCCTAAAAATGGTTGGTTTAGAAGTTTTTTTCTCATTTATGACTTAGAATGTGAGGTCATTGGTCCTGACTAATCTGGACAAAGATCCAGCCTATAGGGAGTGTTACCCCAAGCCCCTATAAAATTCTGGTCTGTTAACCGTGCCCCTCCTCTCCTCTGCCTCCTTGTTGGGAGGGAGAAACCCTTTCTCATGAGATTGTAATAAAATTCCTTTCTGTTTTTGTCTTTAGAAATCTCCTTGATTTATTTGAGCCGGTGGTCTTTGTCCCACACAGATGGACCCAAGATTTTCACCTTTTTGAATTTATGAGTTTATCTCCAAAATTGAATATGTCCATCTCAGGAATGTTGTTTGATCACCTATGTTCAGACAAAGCAAAAAAGGTAATGAAATCTCTTTCCTCTCTGGATGTGATCAAGGGAAGATATTCTATAAGCTTCTGGAATGGGAGAGAGGTATTAGGCCTACATTTCTCAACCTAGGCCTACGTGAAGCTGTGAACATACGTACAAATTCTTTGCATTTGTTTTTCCTGCTTTTAAGAATAATTTACCATGTATTTTTACATGTTTAACATAAATTGGATTACATGACATCTAGGAGAAGAGGTGAGGGGAAAGGGAGAAAAATTGCAACACAAGGTTTTTCAAGGATCAGTGTTGAAAAAATTATTCTTGCATATGTTTTGAAAATAAAAAACTTCAATAAAAAATAGAAAAAAAGAATAATTTACTAGTCCGAGACTTTCTGAGTTTTGAAATGTCTAGGTAGTGAGTCACAAGAGATTCAAAAGATGAAATTAATTCTAGGCCAGATCTAATAAGGAACAAAGTCCCAAGAACCCATTTAACATAGCATAAAAATGGATGGAAGGCATATACAAGGGAGGGACAATAACTCATTCATCTGTTATTCTACATTTGCATGTGCAATTGGTAGGGTAAACACTTGTAGCAACTGCTTAAAGTTTGAAACCACTTTCCCCAGGAACAAAGATGGTAAGGGAAGAGAGTATAGTGGTTTAAGACAATAGCTTTTACTTGTGTTCTTGCTCTATCTTCTCAAAAAATATTCCTTTGTAAAAGCTAAAAATAAATAAGTAGATAAACAATTAAGTGTGGATCACTCTTTTTAAAAAGTCAGTGGAGTCCTCAACTGTTCTTCAGTATCCAACAAGGGAATGGTGTTATCATAGTGAAAAGTGCTTAAATTGAGTTAGAGCATATATTGATTAGAATTAGACAAGAAAGCTCTGGGAATGCTCTATGTGTTCTGGATGCATTTATTTTTCTTTCTTCTTCAATATTTCTCTCTAACCCTTTAGTCTCTCTCAAAAAATTAGCCCCAATAAGAAATTTATTGGGTTTTTAAAAATATATTAAGTATTTTTTTATGTTCTCATTTTTATGCTATTTTATGTTCCCACATTCTAACTTCTAAAATAGAGTAGGCTCAAGACTACTTTCTCTGTACTTTTTATGTACTTGTGAGAGAATGTGTCCTAGGTTTTAGAGGTTATATGTTTATACCAACTGTTCTTACTAAGCCATTTTAGTACATACCTCTAAAGAAATTATCTTTGTCTGGAAACTAACAACATAATTCATAGGTTTTATTTGTCTTCTTTAATACAGTAGAAATATAATGGGAGTGAAGCATTTTTTTCTTTTTTTTTCTTCTTTTTTTTATTATAACTTTTTATTTACAAGATATATGCATGGGTAATTTTTCAGCACTGACAATTGCAAAACCTTTTGTTCCAATTTTTCCCCTCTTTCCCCCCACCCCTTCCCCAGATGGCAGGTTGACCAATACATGTTAAATATGTTAAAGTATAAGTTAAATACAATATATGTATACATATCCATCAGTTATTTTGCTGCACAAGAAGAATCGGACTTTGAAATAATGTACAATTAACCTGAGACAGAAATCAAAAATGCATGTGGCAAAAATAGAGAGATTGGCAATGCTACGTAGTGGTTCACACTCATTTCCCAGAGTTCTTTCACTGGGTGTAGTTGGTTCTCTTCATTATTGAACAAATGGAGCAGATTTGATTCATCTCATTATTGAAGAGAGCCACATCCATCAGAATTGATCATCATATAGTATTGTTGTTGAAGTATATAATAATCTCCTGGTCCTGCTCATTTCACTTAGCATCAGTTCATGTAAGTCTCTCCAGGCCTTTCTGAAATCATCCTTCTGGTCATTTCTTATTGAACAATAATATTCCATAACATTCATATATCACAATTTATTCAGCCATTCTCCAAATGATGGGCATGCACTCAGTTTCTAGTTTCTGGCCACTACAAAGAGGCCTGCCACAAACATTTTTGCACATACAGGTCCCTTTCCCTTCTTTAAGATCTCTTTGGGATATAAGTGAAGCATATTTTTAAAAGAGAAAATCAAGTAGAGGATTCAAGTTTGATATAAAAGGTTATAAGAAACAATTTTGGATAATTGAGATTAGAAATAAAATGATGTAAACAATGTTTTGGGGTATGTGTGCAAGATCTTTTTGAGGGGTGAGAGAATGGGGTCAAGAAACCAATTAAAAGGATGTTGAAAAAAAAAAAAAAAAAAGGATGTTGCAGTCATCCAAATATCAATAGCCTGACTTCTGGGTGAGTGTGTATGAATAATGATGAGCAAATAGAGAGGAAGAACGACATCCAAGAAACATTTCAAAGGCAGAATTGAAAGGATACAGTGACTGGCTGGCTATAGAAGATAAAACACAAGGTAACATGAAATAAAAGAAGAAACATATTATACTTGAGTCAAGAGAGCGGATTTTCTGGTTTACCTCAAATACATAATAGCTATGTGAATGTTGACAAGTCATTTAACATCTTTCTTTCCACTTCCAGTAATTTAGTTTCCTCACCTGCAAAGTGGGGATAATAATGCCTAGCCTTGGTTCTTTGTGTATGATGCAATAAGGAATATGTTTTGCAAATCTTAAAGTATTATATTTTAAACCTTAAAGTATTATGTATTAAAGTGTGAGTTATTATCAAGGAGATATATATTAAGGATGATTCCATGCTCTTTAACCTGAGTGACTAAAGGAAAGGTACTGTCTCACAAAGAAAGAGAAGTTGGGAGGGAACCTCACTTGCAAGGGGAAGATAGCTTTCATTTTGAACATGATAACTTTGAGATGCTTGTAAGCTAGCATATGATGGCAGTAGATTGGAGAGTTCTGGAGGAAATTTAATTTAGGTAAGAAACTTAGGTAAAAGGCCCTGGTTTGGGATTTAGAAATGATAGTGAGTTCATAGAAAAGAATAAGTTGTCTGAGGAAAAACAGAGAGAGGAACAGAGGAATAAACCTCAGGGGAATACCCGTAATTACAATATTAATGATATGTGGGTGCCAAGAAAGTAATAGCTTCCTGTGCTAATGCACAGAAGCAGTATTACAGGTTTATAGCAAAAGACTTGCCTACCCAGAAGTAAGAGTAACATAGGAGGTTATCAAAGATGGCAAGATTAGGGAGCAGATAACCAACAGGACCACAAACAACACCCACTTTGGAAACAGTTGCAACCAGGGAACTTTAAAGGTCTCTGGTACAGAAAAAAGGGGGACACATTGTTCCATAGTGGGAGAAAAATAGTTGCCAGGAAAGAACAGTTTGGCCATGTCCTCATTGGCTGATATTCCTTTATCATTGAAGTGCTGAGGATTTGAAGTCAGAATGGTCTAATTTGATTTCCTTAAAAAGAAAAAAAAAAAAAAAAAAGGTTTATTGATATTCTTTTTAATAGCCCTGCAACTTCCTAATATCTTCCCTCACTTCCAAAAAAAGCCTAGCATATTTTCTTTTTTTCTGTTCATTATTTCTGTTTATTATTTTGATTTCCTTTATTTTATTTTGACCATTATTCAACTAAGAATGTTATGATCTAATATAGATTATACTCTTCATTCTGCTTATTTCACTCTCCATCAGTTCAAACAAGTCTTCTCAATTTTGCCTCTAGTCTTTATATTAATTACTTCTTCTGGAATAATCACACCTCATTATAGTTATATACCAAAACTTGTTCAACCAACCCCCAATTGACAGGTACCTATTTTGTTTCTGTCTCTTTCTTACAATAGAACAAAAGTGCTGCAGTGAATATTTTGGCATAGTTGGGATTTAAGTTTGAATTCTAACTCTTAATTATTACCTATGTGAACCTGGACAAATTCCTTAACTTCTATAGATTTCAGTTTCCTTACCTGTAAAAGGTGATGTCTAAGATCTTTTGCAAGTCATAGAGTCAATGATTTTAAAGAAAATCTGTCTTACCTGCAATTAAAAAAAAATAGTAGCAGACATCCTGGCTCTGCTGAAGGTTGTTTTAATCTACTTGCATGGTCCTGATAGCTAGGAAAGATCATTGTAGCAGGAAAGTATGTATTTACAGTAACAGAAATAAGAGCAAGACTATAGACAATGGTGACAAGTTATCACCATTATACATTGTTGTATATGTTGCCTATGTAAATTATATGTATTCACATGGATCTGTTTAGATATGGCTTGAAGAGAGGCACAAATACATATTTCTAGAGGTTCCTCCATCTATTGTTCTTCAAGAAATACTTGATTTCTGAGAAGAAAGCAGTCAGAAATTGGTGCCATGATACTGGCCATTCTATTCTCCTTAGAAAATGAGTGTCAGCTTCGACAACGATATTGTATGAGGATGTATTCTGATGGAAGTGGATTTCTTTGACAAAGAGACTTAACTGAGTTTCAATTGATAAATGTTGGACAGAAACAGCTACACCCAAAGAAAGAACACTGGGAAATGAATGTGAACTATCTGCATTTTTGTTTTTCTTCCCGTGTTATTTTTACCTTCTGAATCCAATTCTCCCTATGCAACAAGAGAACTGTTCAGTTCTGCAAACATATACTGTATCTAGGATATACTGCAACCTATATAACATATATAGGACTGCTTGCCATCTAGGGGAGGGGGTGGAAAGAGGGAGGGGAAAAATCGGAACAGAAACAAGTGCAAAAAAAATTACCCTGGCATGGATTCTGTCAATATAAAGTTATTATTAAATAAAATAAAATAAAATATAAAAAAAAGAAGAAGAAAATGAGTGTCAGGCTAGAATATATTCACCCTCCTAATTAGACTAGGAGAAATAGTTTTGGGGTTCAAATCAGTCTCTCTCTCACTCTCTTTCTCTCTCTCTCTCTGTTTTACAAAGAAAGCCAACTGTATTGAAATACAGTTATGGAAATTTTTTTTAAAACAAGTTCACAGTCTCCAAATGAAGAACTCTTTATCTTGTTCAACCTCCTTTCTGTATAAATGATGAAAATAAAGTACCAAAAAATAAAAGAATTGTACAATGTCATGTGACGAATGAGTAGAAGAGCTGGTTTTCAAAGCATCATTATTTGATTCCAAATTAAGGGCTCTCATCAGGAGGAAAGTGATGCAGGTAACCTTGCATAACCCTCCCTCACTCAAATCCAATTCACTTGCATGTCATGGCATCACCTCCCTGATGTCATGGTCCTCTTCAAGAATGAAGGATAAACAACAAAGGCTCTTATATTGTCTGTCTTTAAAAGGATAATAATGAGATTTGTTGTATTTTCCTTTTCCCCCAGGAAATAGCTAAGAGGTGAATTCAACACCTGGCCTATAGTCAGAAAGACTTAAATTCTTTTTTTTTTATATTATTATAACTTTTTATTTACAAAACATATGCATGGGTAATGTTTCAACATTGACCCTTGCAAAACCATTTGCTCCAACTTTTCCCCTTCTTCCCCTCAGCCCCTCCCCTAGATGGCAGGTAGTCCAATACATGTTAAATATGTTAAAGTATATGTTAAATCCAATATATGTATACATATTTATACAGTTATCTTGCTTTACAAGAAAAATCGGATCTAGAAAGAAAGAAAAAACTGAGAAGGAAAACAAAAATGAAAGCAAACAATAACAGAAATATGCCCCAAAAATTATCAAATTGTGCATACCCTTTGATCCAGCAGTGTTTCTATTGGGCTTATATCCCAAAGAAATACTAAAGAAGGGAAAGGGACCTGTATGTGCCAAAATGTTTGTAGCAGCCCTGTTTGTAGTGGCTAGAAACTGGAAAATGAATGGATGCCCATCAATTGGAGAATGGCTGGGTAAATTATGGTATATGAATGTTATGGAATATTATTGTTCTGTAAGAAATGACCAGCAGGATGAATACAGAGAGGACTGGTGAAACTTACATGAACTGATGCTAAGTGAAATGAGCAGAACCAGGAGATCATTATACACTTCGACAACGATATTGTATGAGGACATATTTTGATGGAAGGGGATTTCTTTGACAAAGAGACCTGAGTTTCAATTGATAAATGACGGACAAAAGCAGCTACACCCAAAGAAAGAACACTGGGAAACGAATGTGAACTATCTGCATTTTTGTTTTTCTTCCCGGGTTATTTATACCTTCTGAATCCAATTCTCCCTATGCAACAAGAGAACTGTTCGGTTCTGCAAACATATATTGTATCTAGGATATACTGCAACATATCCATCATATAAAGGACTGCTTGCCATCTAGGGGAGGGGATGGAGGGAGGGAGGGAAAAAAAATTGGAACAGAAACGAGTGTCAATATAAAGTAATTATTAAATAAAAATTAAAAAAAAAAAGATCTCTTTGGGATATAAGCCCAATAGTAACACTGCTGGATCAAAGGGCATGCACAGTTTGATAACTTTTTGAGCATAGTTCCAAATTGCTCTCCAGAATGGTTGGATGTGTTTACAACTCCACCAACAATGTATCAGTGTCCCAGTTTTCCCACATCCCCTCCAACATTCATGATTATCTTTTCCTGTCATCTTAGCCAATCTGAGAGGTGTATAGTGGTAAAACCAAACTCTTGATTACTATCCCCTTAATAGGGAAGGAGTATTCCAAGCTATATATCCAAAAGCTTGCCCCCTTTCTACCAAATGCCAATTTAAGAAGGATCATCACACAGTAAAGAACAAATAAATCCATTTATCCAAACTGACAGAAAGCTGAAATCAGAAAAATTGTGCAGATGAAAATATATTAAACAATACACAGAGTGAATAAGATCTCCCATTTAGAACAAGATATCTCAGATCCGCAGATAGACAGTTAGATAGATGGATGGGTGATGGAGAGAAAGAAAGAAAAGAGAGAGAGTGTCCCTGAATTCTCAGTTAAGAATGGAGAAATGATTGCGGTACCAGAGTCTCTAAATATTGGCTTCTCTCTCCAGGGCTATCTTCCTGAAGAGGAGAAAGAACACAAATAATAGGAAGCATTTGGGAAGGAACAAAGGATCAGGAGTAGGTTAGTATGGATAAGACAAAGTCTTTACTTCTCCAGTATATATCCATGATAGACCCATCAGATCCATGTTTTGACCAAATAGCACACGAAGCACTTCTTTTGCATTAATGGAAGAACCCCTTCTAGTGGAGGTTAAAGAGAAGTGGGTATGCAATCTCTTTGATCATTTCATCTTATTATCATCATGAGCCCATTTCCTGAGTCTCTTGAAGGAAGGTACTAAAAAGTATCAAAATGAGGTCCAGAAGATAATTTGAGTTGATGATCATAGTTTATAATCTGAAAACAGGTCAAAAGTTCTTGTACAGTAAATGCAAAAACAAAAACAAAAACAAACAAACAAAAAAATCCACAACAAAAACATGGTGAATAAGATCTTTAAATTCCAGTATCCCACTCAGATGGAAAAACATTGGGAAATAAAGAAATTAAGGATAGGCAACAGAAAATAGAATTGATAAGAGAAGGAGGCAGTGGGCAATGGCTGACCAGTGGAAGTAATGTACTGACACTTCTGTTAGAGCAGTTAGATAGGGAAGTCAAATAGCAGAGAGGAAAATGGTCTAAGTTCAAAGTAGTCTTACACAGTTATGAAAAAGAGACTCTTGGAGTCTAGTGCATCAGTATGGCTATAATGAATGAGTGAATGAAAAAATGAGGGGAAAAAAATTGTCAAGAGCTTATAATATCAGTCATTTTCAATTCTTCATAATCCATTTGAGATTTTCTTGGTTAAGAATAGTTTGCCATTTTTTTCTCCAGCCCATTTTACAATTAAGGAAACTGAGGTAAAGAGGGTTAAGTGATTTGCCCAGGGTCACAAAGTTAGTATCTAAAGCCAAATTTGAATTTAGGTAGATGCATCTTCCTAACTCCCAGGCCCAATATTCTATCCACTGTGCCATTTAGTTGCCCCCTTAGAAATAGAAATAGAAAAGCAAAACAATCCTTCTCAAGAGGGAGACAACACATATAAGAAGTTTTAGGTGCAAGTCAGATAAAAATATTCCTTGGTCCTTAAGGGCAACATAACAGCAGATGATAATTCATCTTTAATTGGAACTATTAAAGGTAACTATTTATCATACGCTTTTGCAGAATCCATACAAATTATACAGCAAAATGAAAAACAATGATGAAAGCTATTATCAGGTCCAACCTAGGTAGGCTGCCCATCTGAATTGCATCAACAGATCTTTAGAAAGGGATGCTTAATAGATAGTAAACATTGAACATATGACCTTGTTAATGATTTCACAGTTTTCAATAGTCCAAAAGGCAGCTAGTGATATAGTAGAGAGTGTTGGACCTGAAGTCAGGAATACTCATATTTCTGAGTTCAAATCTGACTTTAGACACATAATAGCTGTGTGATCATTTCACCTTGTTTGCCTCATCTGTAAAATGAGCTAGAGAAGGAAATGACAAACTACTCTACTATTTTTGCCAAGAAAACCCCAAATAAAGCCACCAAGAATGAGACATGACTGAAAATGAGTGAAAAACAATAAAGCAGTCCAAAAAGGGACAGCAGAGAAAAAAGATGGTTGCAGGTACAAGGTTTAGGAATTGACAGAACACACATGATTCAAGTTCACAAAGTATAAGAGTTTATTATTGTGGTAAGATGTCTTCACTTACCACTTTACTTACTTTGCTGAATTGGGAATCTAGTATAGCCAGGGGGAAATAAATAAACTAGTTAAAAGGGGAGGGGTTGATTAACTGGAAGATCCAGCTTAGGTGAGATCAATTTCTGTTGAAGTAGGAGAGTAGATGAGATGGAAGATAAGAGATTATGGTTGGGAAAGAGGAGCACATGATTCAAGATTCCTGAGACGAAACCCAACCTTGTGTTGCTGAGGGCCTAGATGTGGCTCTGCTGGTAAGAGGAATGGAGATAGACATCAAAGAAATCCAAGTTTGTTAATATCACATAGAATGATAATGAGGAACTAACTGAAAAGGAAGGAGGTAGCTCGTGATATTTTCTTTCAAAACAAGAAAATAGTCCCTAATTTGTAGCAATAATTTAGAGAGAGTGGTACAAATGGATAATCTGGGCTTCGAATGATAAGTAGTGAAAAAAGGTGATGAGAGGTAGCAAATCAGGGGCTAGTGATTTAGGGTTAGATTAATAAATTAGTGATCCCTCAGCTAGCATTTGTTAGGTGCCTTCTATGTGCTAGGCATTATGCTGGCTGATAGGGATACAGAGAAAAGCAAAAACAATCCTTGCTGCTGGATAGTTCATTATCTAATGGTAGAGAAAAACATGTGAACAACTATGTGTAAACAAGATATATACAGGATAAATTGGAGGTAATCTCAGTAAAAATCTCAGCATTAAGATTAAAAAGCCTTAGGAAAGAATTCCTATAGATAGTGGGATTTTATCTGGGATTTGAAGGAAGCCAGGGAAACTAAGAACTGCTAGGAGTTGTGAAACTGAGTGTTCTGCTCAAGGAATAATAAGGAGATCAGTGTCACTGTATCATGGAGGAGGTGAAGAGGAGAAAGGTATAAGGAAGGGGCATATCTTACTGTTAGCAGGCACAGTCTGGATAAAAATGCTCCAAAAGAAACTAAGAAGAAATAAGAGAAGGAGAACCAGGAGAAAATAATGTCAAAAAACCTAGAGAAAAGATAGCATCAAGGAGAGGAGGATGTTCAACAATGTCAAGGCTGCAAAAAGGCCAAGAAGAATAAGGTTTGAGAAAAAACCTTAACTTTTGTAATTAAGAAATCTTTAGGAACTGTAAGATAATAACACTGACTTCACTGAGGATTAAAAGAAATAACATGTAAAGTGTTTTACAAACTTTAAAATGCTAGTTATTCTTATATACATATCTAACTTTAAAATGTATACCATACATATGGTTACTGTTGAGTCACAGCCCAGGATCTACTGTCTAGCCAAAGATTGTGGAGCAATTAAACTCTTTTTGCTCTTTATTTATCTCCAGTAAAAACTACTCTAATTTATCTCCCTAATCTCTCTTTTACCATTTAGTAGGCTATTAGAATTGCTATTAAAATTGCTTAATTTTAGAATTGCTAATTTGCTAGACCTCCTTCAGAGTTTAGTCTGAAACTCTGGGCTTTCTCCTTCCCCTAAAAGTAAGAGGGCCCCCTCAATTTTAAGTCCCATTCTTCCAGAATAACAAAGGGTACGCCAGTAGCAAAACTGGAATGTTCTGGATTAGATTTATTTGGGGGATGCTTCAGATAAATTGTTTTTCTTTTGGGTAGACCCCACTTCTGATACCAGGAGGTTGAACAATCTGAAATTCAAGTTATTATCAAACCATTGAGACCCAATCTTTGTAGAGGTCTCCAGCAGTCTCACCTTGCCTGCCCTGTCAGATATCTCAGTCATATTCCTTAGGTTATATTTTCTCTATAAAATCTACCTTTTCCCAAAGAGAATGGCCATTGTGAATTTTTCACATGACCAAATTCCAACTTTTGTTGCCTGCCATCATTTGGTATCTACACAACCCACATCATGTTGGTGCTTGTTAGTATAGATATGGATACAATTAAGAATAACTAGCGTGTGTGTGTGTGTGTGTGTGTGTGTGTGTGTGTGTGTGTGTACTGTTAAATGCAAATACCGAGTTGGCTGCATAATCTATCTCAAAATGGCTTAGCACATTTTTAAGTTATACTTTGTCTTTAGTACAATTTTAGAGGAAGATTGCTAATAAAAAAGGTAACATTACGTACAGGGGGAAATATCTGCTAGTTCTTAAAGGAAGCTCCAAGGCTTTTCTATCTCACAATCTTACATACAGTTTCATAGCAACAGGGAATATGTCAGTTCCTATATAAGGGCTCTGCTTAACATCAAGGAAAATAATTTAAATCTTTTTTTTTTTAACTGTCAATATCTATTTACTTGAGAACTCTCACTAACAACTTACAACTTAATATAAGTGTACTATATGGCTCCTATAGCCACTGGGTTTGAGCTACCATGAATTTTTACTCCACAACCATGTGTTCCACTTTACTACAATATGGTATAGATTGGAAGGGCCTGCTAGCTGGAAGGTTGAAGGAAAAAATAAAGATAAAATTCTTTTTCCTTTGTCCCTTCCTTCACATTGGCTATCACACATACCTAGAATGTCTCTGTTCTCACTTCTCACATTTAGTCTACCTGGTTTCCTGAAAGACTTGCTTAGTTCAGGTCCTAGCCAAGTTGTTTTCCTGATTCCTCTTCTACTCCCAGATGTTAGAGTCTTTCTCCTTGAGATTATCTTTAATTCTACTCTCTTTGTATGTTTAGGTGTAGGGGTCATAGTCCAGGACTATTGTTGCATTCCTCTCTATCCTCAGCACTTATCCCAGTGCCTGATAGAAATAAGCACTTATGCTTATTGACTTGAGAAGAAGTTTAGTTCATGGAGTTATTCATGGTTTCTTCTAGGGAAAGTTTTACATATCAATTCTTTAGGGGAACAAGAAGAAATATAAAACATTTGCAGTTTTCTTACATCATGATAGTGGGCTTAAATATGGTATCACAAATATGGTAGTCAGAAAAAAGACCACACATTATATACAATAGAGGAATGGCATAAAAATGCTAAAGAAATATTGAATAATGATCAATTTATATTGATATTTATATTAATTATGTTTGTATATCAATGGCAAGTAAGAACTGCCAGTGTCTTAAAAAGCTTAAATGCTTTGATGCATTGATCTCATCCATTAAAAGTGATCTTATAGGCTCTTTAGTTTAATATAAAGTCCAGCCAGAGTTTTACAAACTTCTATTACTTCCATCTGGATATAGAGGTACCGCAAGGCTTTGTTTGTACTCTTCTTAAGATGATTCAAGATTCAGTCTCAGTGTGTTTTCCTAATAGCTAGTACTTATATATTGCTTACATATTACAACTTATATGCACATTATATATTAGCTTATGTGATATGCATGCCAATTTATTATATAATATGCATATTACATAATATATATTAATTTCTATATTAACATATAGAAATTATATATTTAAGCTTTGCCATGTGCTTTTCATATATTACCTTATTTAAATTCACAATAACTGTATGAGATAAGTGCTATTATTATTCCCATTTTTCACATGAGAAAACATTGAAAGAGGTTCATTGGATTTGAACTCAAATATTCTTAATTTCAAATGCTGCACTCTGTCCACTACATTTCCTATCTACTTAGCTTCCCATGAATTTTACACTGCAGATGACCCAAATTTACTTGTTTGTCAAGGAGCTTATTTAGTAGTTAATTTATGTGTAGCTCACTTTTCAAGATGTCTTCAACTGCAGACTCGCTATTAAATGAAATAGAATTTGGCAAAGATCAACCCACTTTTCTCTGATACTCCTATCTAATCACTCTCAGCATCTCAACTACATCCTAGTCATCATATTAGATACCTTTGGCAAATTGTAATAATTTTTTGGGCCACAAAATTACTGCAAATGCTCCAAAGATATCAAGTCTAGAAAGAGAAAAATTCAATTCCAGCAGATACAAAATATTCTTACGTTATCCTTATTCCTGGAGATTCCCAGAAGACTAAGCTAGTTTATCAGTGTAATTTGGGTTTGAAGTTTAATTCAATTATATCATTGTCACCAACAAGCAATTATAATCTCTATTATTGCAGGTCCCAAAATTGCTCCTAAATAGAGAAGTACTAAGAAAACTGGATTAAACATTTTATTATACAAATTCATTTATATTAATCATACAGAGGTATCACATTTATTCTTCATAACCGAAGACCTGCATGTTTAGCATTTTATATTTTTAAAAGATATTAATTAATGACTTATAAGTAAGGTTAATTTTTGCTATTGTTTCTATGTTAATAAAAGGAGATAAATATGACAAGTCAAGAATAATATGTCCTTAAATGACTTTTTGTATACAGTGGTAGAGCTGGATAAAGAAGGCCCAGTCCCTTGGACTCTGTGTAATATGTTTTACCTTTTACATATTCATGTAGAGATTTATTGAACCTGCTTCTAAAATTATATGATGGAGGGACTCTTCCCCTGGAAGCTTACTGAGTAGTGATAAAAGTCTCTTATTTGATTACTGATCCAGAACTGAATGTTCATATGAAAGGATCAAATTGATGTCTGCTTCATAATGTTCTCTCTTCCCTGGCAGGTTTTGAATGAGGTGATATAAGAAATGTTGTCAGCCATGGATGAAGGGAGAGGTAGTTACAATGATAGCAATAGTCTGCTCTATAGTAGTTACCTATTTTCCCCTATCCTATTACTATGTGGCTATGAAAACATAATATCTCCTCTTTGTCTCTGTTGTGCGTCTCCTTCTCTAATCTTAGATAAATGAGTATCAGAGATGGATAGGACAAATTAACATTTTAATGTCAATTAAATGTAATTAATTTATTATTTTTTAAATAATTTATTATTTATTATTAAATTAAATATAAATTAAAATTTAATGTTAATAGTAATAAAATATTGACATTTTAAGCCTTGATAGGTTAGAAGACTCAATAGAGGCTAAGCAATTAGAATCTATAGCAGAGTCTATTGGTGACCATAGCAGCTGAGTCTGATAAGGAACCAGTCCACAAGTGAATCAGCCTGGGAGCTGAAGTACCATACCCTGAAAGGAAAAGAATGACATCCATCAATTATGCCAACCCCAGAAATGACTTTGCAAGGAAAAGAATTTTAGTTTACCAGCAATGCCTGTGAGTTCAAGTTCACTTTCCTGAGAACTTGAGGTGTAAAGGAGAATTTGTTTTTGAGTTTGGGTGAAACTTATGTTTCTGTCCTTATTATACTTTCTCAGTAATTATCCTTTATAAAAAGGAATTGGTTAAATGATATTAATTGGTTATATTATGTTAAGGAGAAATCACATTATTGGGAAACTGTTAACTAGCAATTGACATTATGGAGAGCATACTGGAGAGAGGTTCATGATGATACCACAAAGATAGCTTTTCAGGATTACTGCCCTAGAACCGTGAGGGAAATTGTAGCCAGCCTAGCTTTGATTTAGTGGCATAAGAATAAACATTATACTATAGTATATATAATATTTGAGCTAGAATGTTTTAAGAATATGGATGAAGACAGTACTACGCAAATAAATACACATCCTTATAAAGTTGATACACATATTTAAACTAGAACCATAACTAGCAATTTTTATGCAAAGACAAATACCACAAACCGTGCCTGTAGTAATTGGCAGGAAAGGCAAAGTAAGACACAAGAAGAACCTGTCCTCTGAGAGGTTCCTATTTTGACTACCACAGTTCTATTGTGAGTGCTCATGTTGTAAAACCTGGTGCTGGGGCTTTTTTTTCTTATCCATGCCTGACCTGTTACCTAGGAGGTAATTTTAGCAGCAGAGAGGAGGTCCTATACTTGGCTCTTGGTTCTGCGTTTCCTGAAAATTAGTTGAGGGGAATATGACACTTGGGGATTGCCATTTAGAGTAACTAGTTATAATTCAGTAGTTGTATATATGCACACACAAAAAAACACACATGCTTAATAGATGACTGTAGCCTAGGAAAAGAGTAATAGTCTTGGAGGAAGAATAACTGGCTTGGACTCTGGACTCTTTGAGTTATTTGCATCATGGCTCATCTGATAGATGGGAGGGTTTAGACTTAATCTCAAGTGCCATTTGTTTATGCAACTTTAGGTTAAACATGAATGAGTACAAATAACTGAAGTTTTCAAGCTAAGAAGAATGGGAGTCTTTGTCATTTTAAGAATAAAGAAAAATGTTTACATTCCTTTGGTCAGATGTATTTTTTTTTTTTTGGTCAGTAAAATCTCCCAAAATATCTTGGGATTTAGCAGTCTTTTTTGGACAATGTCTTAAACCCAAATCATCCTGGCTCTCATTGATTGGCCAACAATAGGTCTCTGGCCAAGCCCCAAATGGTTATTGTTTGGACCTTAATTGACTCACAACTTTTGTAAATAACAGTTGTTTCTGTTTTGACTAGAAATCCTCCCAGATTGGATTTTTTTTTTTTAACTAGATAAAAGAGGTCATTCTTTGCCCCAATTCTTACCCAGCCTTAATCACTGAATGGGCTTTCCCTCAGTCATATTGTGAATGGGGAAAGATCTTAGCTTAAAAAAGGCCAAGGTCTCCCATTGTATCCAGGGCCATGACCAGTCATCCTAATCTATGTTGTCACAGATGGCTCTGGAGGATAAAGTGAGGTTGGTGATTTTGCACATCCCACCCTCACTTAAATCTAACTCACTTGTATGTCATGGCATTACCTGCCTGATGTCATGGGTCTCTTTGAGAGACAACAGCTACACTTGTCAGCTAAAGACTTCTGGAGGACTACAAGTTTTGTCAGACCCCACTAAACTCAGCATTCTGAAGCGTATCATTGTTTGCCCTTTCCTAGCTGTGATTCTGTACTTGACATTAATAAACTCTTATTTGCTGCTACTTTCACATAAGTTTCTTCACCTTCAAATTTGCAACCACACTTTGCAGGACATACCTTTAAAAATAGATGTCTCAAGACATCAGCTTTGAAATATATATGCCTAGGAATATATAGGAAAGGATGCTGGTTTTTCCACCAAAAAAAAACCCAAAACTCAAAACCTATGTTAAGTCATTGAAAAGAGTTATGGACCACCACTCCAAATAGTTCAAAAAGTAAGTGAATCAATTCTGATAGACGTGACTCTTCCCAACAATGAGATGATTAAAGCCAGTTCCAATGATCTTGTGATGAAGAAAACCATCTACACCCAAAGAGGGGATGGGAACTGAGTATGGATCCCAACATAGCATTTTCACTCTTTTTGTTGTTGTTTGCTAAGCGCATTTTGTTTTTTCTCCTTTTTTTTTCCTTTTTTAATCTGATTTTTCTTGTGCAGCAAGATTATTGTATAAATATGTATACATATGTTGGATTTAACATATATTTTAATATGTTTAACATATATTGGATTATTTACCATCTAGGGGAGGGTGGAGGGGAAGGAAGGGAAAATTTGGAACACAAAGTTTTGTGAAGGTCAATGTTGAAAAATTATCAATGCATAAGTTTTGAAAATAAAAAGCTTTTAAAAAAAAAGTAAGCAAAGTTGAATTAGAAAACTAGAAGATAGGTGCCTAAAACTTTCTGAGGTTAATTGCACAGATGATTATCTCATTTTTTCTGTTTATTTCAGACTTTGTTGGTAGTATAAATTGGTGTGGTGAAGTATTAAAAACTCAATTTGGAAAATTATCCCTGCGGTATATTTGTGGTAGGGAACAATATCCTAACCTGTTTCCCTCCACCAAAAAAAAAAAAAAAAAAAGATTAATTTTTTCCTTAAAAGATGCTGAAATATTCCCCAAGAATTGGTTGACTCAGAAAATGAAAGGATTAGGCTTTTGGCACCATGTCTTTATCACACACACACACAAAATTCTCCTCTCACCCTCCCTCTGAGAGCTTGGTTGATGGATCACAATGGATAACTTAGGCAATGGTTTTTCACTTAGCTGAATCAACTTAAACCGGCCTCAATACCTGGTCTTATCCTTCTGCTATGACTAAGTATTAAATCTCTTTTCTGTTAAATGTTGAATGACTTAGGAAAATCTTATTTTGTTCCCAGTATTGAACCTAAACTGCCAGGAAACTTGCCTGAGTTAGGCCCAGTCAGCAACAATTGATTTAATATTTAAGGATTGGAACATAATGATCTCCTTGAAGTGGGAAGATGCAGGCCTCCAATCTATATCATGAGTAGTGGTGTGGCATAGCAGTTCTGTAGATTAGGGTGTTGTGGCAATTTCCTTTTTTGTATAAGAAAAAAAGTTATTTTTTTTTTAGGCAAATCGGGTTAAGTGACTTGCCCAGGGTCACACAACCAGGAAGTGTTAAGTGTCTGAGATCAAATTTGAACTCAGGTCCTTTTGACTTCAGGGCTGGTGCTCTATTCACTGCGCCATCTAGCTGCCCCCCCCCCCCAAAAAAAAAGTCATTTCTAATATATGTTAGAGATGTTCCTTCCTTTTAAGGAATTCTAGCTCAGTCATTAATGGAGAGCTATGAGTTATTGGCTACCTTGGCTTTCAGAATTAAGTTTTTGGATCTTTGAGTACAATAATAAGTGAAGGGGAATAAAAGTATGGGATAGAAGTGGTTTCTGATTTATTCAAGATTAGTTAATGAGGGGACATGGATGATCTTTCTACAGATGATATCAGATGCTATAGAATTGTCCAGACCGAAAAGAATACTTGAAACTATAAAGTGATTATAGGTGACACAGAAACCTTCTCAGTTGTAGTTAGGGGAGAAAGCAAAAGATAAAAGACAATTAACATTTTCAGAATTCATACCTATTATCTATTGTGTGACAGAATGATCTTGAATTATTCTTTCAAGTGATGTCAGGTGCTTATGGCTTTTTTTTTTTTTTTTAACTTCTTGGAATTCTAAATAGGAATCCTAGTAGATTCCATAAGGGAATCAGGAATAAACTGCTAATACCCAAATATCTAACAAGGAGGAAAAGTTCTTATTTTTAAATATAGTTATATATAAATACATGTATAACAAGCAATTCTGGTTCTCAAAATGAGGAAGAGAAGTTTTTATGGTTACAAAATTTTAAGAAACAAAAATATATCATCATCATCATAATGTAGCTAACATTAATATGGTACTTACTATGTGTCAGACATTTGTTATCTTAGTTGATTCTCATGACAACTCTATAAAGTAGGTTCTATTATTATTCCCATTTTAAAGATGAGAAAACTGAAGCAAATAGGGGTTAAGTGACTTATACAAAATTACACAGGTAGGAAATGTCAGAGGCCTGATCTTATACACATAAAAAAGGGCCTGGATCCATAGAGATCAGATATTATAAAATATATCATAATAGTTCTCCCCTATCAACCTTTAGCATTCCCAAATTAGAGAAATGCCTTTGTATTTTGGGGAAATAAATCAAATATATACTTATTAATAAAAGGTAAAAAGGAATACTTTTTTTAAAATGACTAAATCCATTAGGTAATATCTTTTGCTGATGAAGGACTAAAACACTCATATCAGAACATTTTATAAGGCTCTGTATTTGAGTGGTTGTATTTAAGCAGTTGTATTTTTGTATTATAGCTTTTTATTTATAAGATATATGCATGCATAATTTTTCAGCTTTGACAGTTGCAAAACCTTTTGTTCCAATTTTTCCCTTCCTTCCTCCTACCTCCTCCCCCAGATGGCAGGTAGACCAATACATGTTAAATACGTTAAAGTATATGTAAAATACAATATATGTATACATGTCCATACAGTTATTTAAGCTGTTGTATTGTGGAGGTGGTTAGCAATGACAGAACTCGAAATAATAATTGTTATGGAAATAGAGAGAGATGTCATCTCCTGATACCATCAGCATTCTTATCACTTGCTCTGTGTGATTAAGGGGGTTACATCTGGAGATAGCAATTGAGGAAATGGCTATTGTTGAGGTCCTTTTTCACCATGGGACTATCCTTTCTGTTCTTACTATCTCTGTCCAGCCCTCCCATACTTGATACTTCCTTTTCTCTACCCCATGGCCAACACATTTCTCAACCTCTACAATTCATATTCTCTTTGTCTGCCAAAGTGAAAACCCTTCTTCCCTGTTATCTCTTTCCATAAGTTCAACTTTATGATTTCTTTTACTCTCCCCTTCTACCATATCCTCTGGAATCTTTATTTTATTATTAATAATCTCCTCTTATCCCTCATATGGTTCTTTTACAGTTCTTTTGAAAGATTTTGATGCGCCTAAAAACCTGGGGTTCTCTTCAAGATACTTCATCTCACAGTTATTCTTCAAACAATATGAGTATTACTCTATCCAGTGTTCTCTTGGTTCTTCTTATTTCAATCTTCATTATTTCATGCAAGTCTTTCCATATTTTTCTAAAATCATCTTGTTTATAATTTCTTATATAGTAGTAGTATTTCATCATAATCATATACTATAATTCTCTCAGCCATTTCTCAATTGATAGGCATCTCCTCAATTTCCAATTCTTTGTTACCACAAAGAGAGTTGGGGTTAAGTGACTTGTCCAGATTCACACAGCCAGGAAGTGTCAAGTGTCTGAGGTCAGACTTTAACTTAGGTCCTCCTGACTTCAAGACTGGTGCTCTATCCACTACACCAACTAGCTGACCCTATAAATATTTTTTAAAATGTACATTCTTTTCCTTTTTCTCTAACCCTACTGGTTGTATTGCTGGTTAAAGGGTACACATGGTTTTATAACTTTGGGGTTTTAATTCCAGATTGCTCTCCAAAATGCTTGGATCAGTTAACAGTCAACAGTATAGGTGTCTCAATTTTTCTACATCCCTTCCAACATTTCTCATTTTCCTCTTCTATCACTTTAGCCAATTATATAGGTAGGAGATGCAATATCAAAATTATTTAAATTTTTCTAATTAAAATGATTTAGAGAAGTTTTTCATATTACTATATACAATTTTGATTTATTAATCCAAAAACTGTCTGTTCATATCATGTGACCATTTATCAGATAGGGAGTGACTTGCATTCTTATAAAATTGACAAAGCTCTTTATATATTTGAGATATAAAATCTTTGTCTTTGATAATGAGAAACTGTAAATTTTTTCCCCAGTTTTCTGCTTTCTTTCTTTAATGTATTTATTTAAAATTTAAATACAAATAGAAAAAAAAAAGCCAAAAAAAAAAGAAGAAGAAGAAAAAAATTGTCCTGTGCACAACAGAATATAAGAGAGGATTTAAAACATATTAAAAAATTTCCATTTCAAAAAAGCACATACAATAATAGAACACATTGTTTTGAGAACTGTCCATCTTTTCTTTGTTTCCTTGTAGGTTTTCTCTTGTTCTTTTTAAAAAATTCTTTTTTCCCCATCCCCTCCCTTTCAATCAGGCTACAGTTAAGAACAGATATATTTATATATACATGTGCATATACATATACATATTCATGCACTTACATTGATACTTATAATCATACACACATATACACATACATATTCATATACATTTATGTTAGGCCATGTTATGCTTGTTTGTCCCTATATTTCTCTGAAAGTGGATAAACATCATCCTTTTTAGGTCCAAGTCTTTTTATATTTTTCTAAAGCCACCAACTCATCATTTCCTACTCCACAGGAATATTCTAACCTTATACTATCCAGTTATTTTGAATAGTCTAAAACAATATTACTATGACTGATATATATTGTAGTTTCTTTATTTTTCTCTTTTGATTAAATCTAACTTTAACTTTGAGATCAATGATTACTATTCCTAATTTTTTTTTATAAATGCTACTCCTAATCATTATTATTGTGTTTGTATATATCTTTTGTTTCCAATCTTTGCTGACTCTTCTACTTTACTTCTACCTGCTAGCTCGCCATTTTATTATTTAATCTTCCCCCATCCCTCCCTTATTCTCTCTCCCTATCCTTTCCTTCCCTCTTTATTCCATTCCCATTAACTTATACACCTTATCCCATTCTGATTAATTTACATATCTTTCTATATCCCAATCTTTAAACTATTTCCTCCCCCTATTATTTCTTTATAAATTTTGAAGAATTTTATATCCTTCTAGTTAAATATTTTTCCCTCTTTAACCCATTCCCCATGTCAGTAGGATTTCAGAATTACCAGTTCTCCTTCACTCATTCCTCTGTTTGTTCTTCCTTTTGAACCTCATTCATATAACATAATTACTGTTTTTACTTTTTCCTACATGATTTTGCTTTTTAGAATCACATTATATTCAGCTCTATTCCAGTTTTTTGGATTCCAATTCCAATTACTAATGACAACTTTAGATATATGGTTTATACTTCTACAGATAAAACAGTTTGTCCTTATTGAATCCCTTGAAGTTAGTCTTTGATGTTTACCTTATGTTTCTCTTGAATCTTATATGTCAAATTTAAGTTTTTTGTTAAGTTCAGTAATTTTTTTTGGCAACAAAATCCTGAAAGTCTGTAAATTAATTGAATGTCCATTTTTTCCCTTCAGTGTTATAGTTAATTTTGTTAGATACACTATTTTCAGCTTCAATCCTACTTCTTTTGGTTTTCAATATATAGTATTCCAAGATATGCAGTCTATTACTCTAGCCACTGATAGGTGTTGAATTTTCTGCTTTGTAATCTTGGCTGCATTGGTTTTGTTTGTACAAAACCTTTTAAAAATTAACATAATCATAATTATCCAATTCACATCTCAAAATGCTCTCTATCTCTTGTTTATTTGTAAATTCTTCTCCAGTCCACAAATCTGATAAGATGTTCCATGTATTCCTAATTTACTTATGATAGCTAAGAGTAGCTCATGTTTGCAGAGCTTCTAAAAACTTTATCTAGTTTAGCTAATTTATTCCTCACAATAACCCTTTGAGGTAGGTGCTTACTAATAAATTAGTTAGACAGCAATAATGTCTCTTATTAGCTCATTAACTAATTCAACTCCATGAAGGCAGAGTCTATGGTTTAAACATTTGCTTAAAATATGTGCTTCTCTCTTAGTACAAAGCAGAGCACTTTCTATGAAGCAGGTGTTTATCTCCAGCTGCTAGTGCCCTCTCTCTCAAAACTACCTTGTGTATATTCTGTTTATACCCATGTATGTGTATGTTGTCTCTTCAACTAGGGATGTAAATTTTTCATTTAGGGACTAGAAAATGTTTGTTATGTCTCCAGTGCTTAGCACAGTGCCTTGGCAAAGTTCCAATTCATATGTTATTTAAAATATTAACTTATATGATATAGAGAGCACAATGATTAAAGACAGAAAAATATGAGTTCGAATCCTGCAGTTACTAGTTGTGTGGCTCTGGAGAAGTCCCTTTAATTTCTCAGCCTCAGTTTGCTCTCACCCATGTATCCAAGAAGCTGTAATATGTGCAGTGGCCACACCTGTTTTGCCAGATGGGCTAAACCAGGTTGAAGGTAAACCACAGACCTGAACTCCTTCAATGAGTTAGGAAAATCTACTTCAAAAAGGTGAAGATTTCCTTTAGTGGAATGAGCAGATGACAGTTTGTTCCAAGAGGCAGCTGAAACAGGCATTGTAGAGCACATAGAGCTTGATCAGACATTAAAGACTTCAAGGACATCCCCTACATGCCAGGCTATCATCAGTTATCTTGATTTCTGTCTTGCCACCATATTTCAATTACACTAGAAAAGAGATTTTGTGCAACTCTGACTCAATTAAATCCAATTAATACACCCCTTAATATTATTTGTCCTCTTTGAAAACAAAGATTCACCTGTGAAATGGGGATAATGCATTTATTACATAGTTTCTGTGATGATTAATTTGGATATTTGTAAAGCAGTTTTTGAAACTTAAAACATTATATAAATGCTAGCTATTTTAAATGAGATATAAAGGAGATGATATGGTATCCTGGACTGAGCAATGGACTAGCTGTTTGCCTATGGGCAAGTAACAATTCTGTTCAAACTTGTTTTCTCACCTGAAAAAATGATAATAACAATCCTTACCAGTCTTATATTGTGGGAAAAATGTTTTGCAGACTGTAGAGTTCTATTTAAACAGAAATGTAAAATCAAACAGCATACACACCAAATTCTGCAGATTTACAGAAAAAGAGATTTATCATTTTCAGATTAAGACACAGAACAGAAGTAATAGCATACTTTGATCTAGATAAATATTTATATATCCTAAATTAGTTTCACCTTTGCTTTCCTCTTTACAGCAAACCATTGCTTCTCAGTAAATAGTTACTGTTGATGTCGAAGTGTTCAGTGATATCTAACATCAAAGAGATGGCCATAATAAGCACATCACAGGATTGGGAGAGGAGTATCAAGTGAATGCCTAGAGGAAATTGGGATGTGAATTAAGTATGAAGTGATACAACAAAATAACATGACAATAATTATCTTGGAAATATTTATTAAAAATTCTTGAATTCTTAAATTCTTAGGAATAATGGTGATATGTGTATATATCACATAACATCATAATGAATAAAAATATTCTACTTCTAATCTGATCTGCAATAGGGCAATCTAAATCTGGGAATAGGAATCAATTTATACTAAAAAAAAAAAAATGGTTATTTGCTTAACAAGGTATGCTGAATCTTTCCCTTTAGATGAGATAAAAAAAACTATACCTGGTATAGTTTCTGGCCAATCCATGGTCATTCTGGTTAATAGTTACTTTTTTTGCTTTTTGAAGGTCTATTTAGAACTGAAAAGGAATTCAAATGTCATCTCGCCCAGTATCCTTATTTTTTAGATAAGAATGCTCAAACACAGAGCAGTTGTGATAGTGTAATAGAGCTAGGATTTGGCCAGAGATCTTTTGATTTCAAATCCAAATTATTTCCATTTCACTAAGCTCCCTAGTCTTGATATTGAACTTAAATGTCAGGGAAGACTTAACTCTATTGCTGATTTGGGCCATAAAATCTTAGATTTTGATCTCGAAGAGACCTCAGAGACCATTTATCTAGACTAAACTCTTTCATTTTACATGTAGCACAATCTATTCCAACTCATACTTACATTGAGGAATCAGATCCTGGGAGAGTGAATACTATGATCCCTGAAAGGATCTAAGTGTAATGGGAAGGTATTGGGGAAAAGGAGGTCTCTTTAGTACTTTCAGATCAAACCCCCCATTCTAGTATGTGTGTACATAATTCCCAGCATGATTATCATTTGGTCAATAATCATCAACTAGTTTTTTTTTTTTAAATAGCTTTTTATTTTCAAAATATATACAGATTCACCCTTGCAAAACCTTGTGTTCCAAATTTTTTCTTCTTCCCTTTTACCCCACCCCTTCCCTTAGACAGCAAGTAATCCAATACATGTCAGACATGGGCAATTCTATATGTTTTAACATTTATCATTCTGCACGAAAAAAATTTAGATCAAAAAGGAAAAAATGAGAAAAGAAAAAACAAGCAAGTAAACAACAACAGAAAAGGTGAAAAGTACACTGTTTTGATTTACATTCAGTCTCCATAGTCCCCTTTTTGGATGCAGATGGCTCTCTCCATCACAAGTCCATTGGAATTGGCCTGAATCGCCTTGTTGCTGATGAGCCATGTTCATCAGAATTGATCATCACATAATCTTGTTGCTGTGTACCATATTTTCTTGGTTCTACTCACTTCACTTATCAATTCATGCAGGTCTTTCCAGGCCTTTTTAAAATCATTCCATTACATTCATATACCATAATTTATTCAGCCATTCCCCAACGGATAGGCATCCATTCATTTTCCATTTCTTGCCACTACAAAAAGGGCTACTACAAACATTTTTGCACATGTGGGTCCTTTTCCCATATTTATTATCTCTTTGGGATACAAAGCAAGTAGAGACACTCCTGGATCAAAGGGTATGCACAATTTGCCCTTTAGGCATAGTTCTAAATTGCTCTCCAGAATGGTTGGATCAATTCACAACTCCACTAACAATGTACTCCTGTTCCAGTTTTCTCACATCCCCTCCAATATTTATCATTATCTTTTCCTGTCATCTTAGCAAATCTGAGAGCTGTGTGGTGGTACCTCAGTCACCAGTTTTTAGGAAGGGTTATTTACTTAGTTCAGTTTCAACAACAGTTTGTAGAAAGCCATTCTCTTCCTCTGCAATCTATGATATACTGTCCTCCTTAATACAGATTCCAAAAGCAAGTGGTTCAGAAAGTATGTGTGGCAAAGGGATAACTCATAATTCCAGAGTACTTGAAATACCTTTCTTCTATTTTAGGATATTTAAAAGGTTCCCCTTAGGCATTGTGCCATTTCTTTGCCAAGATCCTGGTGAAACAATGAAAATGTCTTGCCTAAATTCCATCTTGTTACTGTCTCCAGTGTTAGGATATGGATAAGAAGTTCAAAATATCATGGGCCTTGGGAAGCTTGCAAGGCCCTTCTGTGACCAAAATGGGGATCTAGCTGAAGCTTCTCCTTCTTTCCTCTCTGAAGGGTCCCTTCTGAAGTGACTGGAATGTCACAATCTAATCTTCTCATCTGAACTACCTTAATAATTTTATAGATAACCCCTAGTGCTATCAAGTTTCTTTAGGCAATCTAAACAAGATTTCTGGGTACTGTCATTGTAGTTCCAAAAGAGGTCACATTTAGTGTAGTTACTGAGACCGAATGACTAAGAATTGTTTCTTCTCCTTAGCTATCAGGCCACCCTAACACAGTGTGAGTGGGTTGAAGGACAATCAAGCACTGGGGGAATCAAGTACATACAGATGAGGAAACTGAGGTACACAGAAATGACTTGTCCAAAGTTGGAGGTCTGGAATGACGGAAGTGAATGTTGTGAAAAAGGAAAGGATGAGAATAAAATAACATATCCTTCCCAGGGAGATTGAGAGTGTAAAATGGAATTTGTGTAATGGAATATGTGAATATTTTGAAAAACTAAAAGTGTTATACTAAGAACAAGCATGGCTATTTTTAAAAAATTAATTGTTATTATATAATGATAAGTAATAAACGCTAACATTCGGAGAATATACATTGTTAATATAATAATAATAATAATAATAATACAGATGCCCTCACTTCTGGCATCACTTCAATTCTTTAAACATTTATTTATTAAGCACCTGCTATTTTTCAGGCACTGTACTAAGGGCTAGGAATACAAAAAGAAGTAAAAACACAGTCCTTGCCCTTCAGGAGTTTACAATGGAATTGGGAAGACACCATGCAAACATATTATACAAAGCAAGCTATAAGAAAGGCACTGGAATTAAGTAGTTAAGGAAGATAGTGGGTGAGATTTTATTTGTAACTTAAAGGAAGCGAAGGGGGTCAGTAGTTGGAGTGGAGAATGAAGAGCATTCCAGGCTTGGGGGAATCCCTACTGAGGAAAAAAAATTTTCCTGTGACTGGGCTGCGCAGAGTGGGCGGGACGCTGCCGGGTTGAGCTTCTCCCCCGCCTTGTGGGGCGCCTACCAGAAGAGGGCGCTGTTCCCGTCTTCCTCTCTCGGGAAGGCACGAGCCTCAGCTGGGGGTTTCTCTATTTCTCTCCTCCCCCTTTCTCTCTCTCTTTCTCGCTCTCTCTTCTTTCCCCTACCCCTCCCTTGTGCTAGCTCGCCTTCGGCCTCACATCCGGGTCTGGCGCTGCCGCCGCCGCTGCGGCCGCTGTCAGTGTTAATGTGAGCACGTCCGCGGTGGGGCTGGAGCGCAGTAAATGGCGGCGGAGGGACGCGGGGCGGCAGCCGCACTCAGCCAGGCGCCCCCTGAAACTTTAGCTTAAAAGCCCCATAACTTTCTCCGGGGCGCAGCCGCTCTTTTAGGAGGCTGACCCCGAAAGGGTGGGCGGAAGAGGAAGCTAGGCGGGAAGTCGATTGGGGAGCAGGGGGGAGGGAAGAAGAGGAGGCGGCTCGAACCCGCGGCGAAGGCGGAGGCTCGGAGAGGTCGCCTTCGCCTCGCGGCGCCGTTGTCGCTGCTGGAGCCTGGGCCTTGCGCCTCCGAACTGGCCCTGGAGTAGGGGGCTGAGAAGGACCCTCTTCCACAGAAGGTGGGAGCGCCGGAGGCGGCACGCGGAGCCTCCTCTTCTTCTCTAGCCCTGTTGCTTGTGTCCCGGCCAGAGGCGGTCGCGGCGACGGGGAAAGGGGAGGGGAAGACCGGAGCTTCGGCTGAGCCGGCCCCAGCGTGCGTGCGTACTTGTGAGCCGGGGTAGGGCGGCGGTGTAGGGGGCCTGCCTGGCGCCCGGGCCACGTTCCGTTTTCCTACGACAGAATTCGAGGGGTTCCGGAGGGAAGCCGGGCCTGAGGGCCCCGCCGCCCCGGGGTCGCGGGGCGGGGCGGCGGCGAGGAGCAAGGGAGGGGGGTGGGGAAGAAGATGGAGGGATTAACGTTGAGCGATGCGGAGCAGAAATACTACTCCGATCTCTTCTCCTACTGCGACATCGAGAGCACCAAAAAGGTGGCGTCCAACGGGAGGGTGGTGGAGTTGTTCCGGGCCGCGCAGCTCCCCAACGAGGTGGTCTTACAGGTAAGTGCATTCTCTTTCCCTCCTCCAAAAGGTCCTCTGGGTTGCGGGTCAGCCGGGCCGGGGTGGGAGACTGGGGAGGCCCCTATAGTCTTGGGTCTTCTACCTGCCTGCTATAGGCACAAGAAAGATAGCATTTCCATAGAAGGACTGTGGATCTGCGGGTTGAATCTTTCTAGCCCCAGCCGGGAAGGGGGATAGCAGGTGCCAATGGGTGGTGTCATACTTTTAAAGGAGCAAAAAAAAAAAAAAAAAGAGGTAAAGGTTAGTTTCATTGAAATAGTTTAGAAGTAGCAGAACAAATCTTACAAAACTTAAGTTTTCAGGTAATAGTGTTCACTTTGTATTATCTATGTACTTGTTTTGTGTATGTTTTCATGTACATGTTTTGTTTATCATTATCTGTGTACTTATTTTGCCCCCATTTTCTATGGCAGGGACTCCTTAATTTTTATCATGGCATCATCAGTGGCAAGCCCAATGAGATTCTGGTACCTACTGTGTGCTCAAACACTTGAATCAAACTGAATTATAACTTGCTGTAACCAACTATATGCATTTTTCCAGTGAAAGAATTTCACTAGAAAGAATTGTATAGTTATAATTTTGAGTGCAAGATGTTGGGTAGCAGAGAAAACAGAGAATTAAAGTTATCCGAACAGGTAGAACTTTTAAAAATTACACTTTTTCCACCCCTCCAGAACTTCCACCTCCATCCCTTCCTTTTTCTATTAAAATATCCTTGAAAAGTTAAAAGAAAACTAGATCAATCTATCCTTTGCATGCATACATACTCGAAATGAAAAACATTTACTTAATTATGCAATTTTGCTTCTGAATTAACCCTATAAAGTAGGATAACATTTGAACTCTTTAGATTCAAAAAATGTGTTTTCTCTATAGATTATGGACATTTTGCTCATCTTGAAGCCTCTGGTTAAAAATAGGCATTGATTTCAAAATTTCATTGATTTTTTTTTTTTTTTTTAATCTTCTAGACTTTAAGAAAAATAACTGTAGTGTTTAATTCAATGTCCCTTTGATAAAAGCATAACTAACTACTACAAGAGACCTTGCCTAATAGGATATCTTTAATAGGTTTTTAAACTTTCATTTTTTAAAATATTGAGCTAAACCAGTTATTTGAATCACCTAGACTTAGATCAGTGCATACACACATATAGTATGTAGTACAATGCTAAGAGTACTGGCCTTGGAACTTGAAACTGGCTTTTGATTTTGTCACTTCAGTTAATCTCTTTGAGTTTTGATGTCTTTGGTTGTAAAATGGGAATTTAACTAGTTTAGGCACTCCCATATTCAAAATTCTTCTAATCTATGAAAACATACAGAAACACAGGAAATTGTAGCATCTTTGTAGATATAACAACTCATTTGTTAGCTTGTGTAAGCTATATCTGTCTTGAATGAGTACAATCTGTTTATCATATATATGTTAAATGGCTTCATTCAACCTTGAAGCAAAAAGTTTTGTGTTCTTATGCATCAGATTTGGATGACAGCCAGGAATTGTGTCTTAGTAGATAGAGTTGACTTATTGCTTTGTTAAAAGCATAATCCTGAACATTTTCTGAATATGGATTTTCGGAATTAGACTTAGTAGAGTTCCTGTCTGAGCATGTTTATTACAGGTATGGTTCTTTTTGTAGAAATTAGCATATTATTTTTAATACATTCTTTGTATTTATTTGGGAGCTAAAACTAGGATAGGAATTTTTTTTTTAAATCATGAATCCCATGGACAATTTGGTGAGACTTGGATCTCTTCTAAGAATGAGATGCATAAAATAAAGTTCATACATAACATTACAAAGGAAACCAATTGTATCACAGTACGGTTAAAAGTACATAAAATTACAAAGGAATCCAAATATATTGAAATAATTATCAAAATCTTAAAAAGTCACTCTTCATATTAAGAATATGCCTGCTTTATGATATATTGGGGAAAAAGAAGAGCTGATGATAAATTTCTCCTCTGAGAGGACACAAAGACAACCTGGGTTTTCAGATTTAGGATATGTTGATAAGCACAATGGATTAATTACTGTTTTCTTAAAATTTTTACATGTATCCACATTATTTTAAAATTTAACTATTATGAAATTTATTCAACTCAGTTGCCTTATTATGTACCCTATAGGCTTTGGAAGTAGAAAGAAAAATTGAAATAGCAAATTGAGATTTGAAGGGCACCAGAAATTTCAAGGGTCAGAGGTGAGGAGTGGAAATGTTTGCAGCATGGGGGAGATAGTTGCCTGTGCAAAGGCTTGGAAGTGGGAAATGGAGTGCTAAGTCAGGGAACAGATACAGTTTGGTCAGAACATAGAGTGTATGAAGAGGAATGTGAAATTAGGCTAAAGGTTTATGTGAAGCCAGATTGGAAGGTATGAAGCTCATATTTTATTCTAGAAATAACAGGGAACTTAAAGCCTCTTGTGGGCAGCTAGGTGTCTAACTAGATAGAACAAAGAACAGGAGACTCATCTTCCTCAGTTTAAATCTGGCCTCAGACGTTTAACTAGATCAGTGCATACACACTTACCCGTTTTCCTGAAGAAGGAAATGGCAAACCGTTCCATTATCTTTGTCAACAAAACCCCAAATGGGATCACAAAAAGTCACACAATTGAATAACACTTCTTGAGCAAATGAGTAATATAGTCAAATCTGCTTCAGAAATATTAGTTTGCCAGCTTTGTGAAGTACTGTGGATTAGGAGGAGATTGGGAAGCTAATACAGTTGTCCAGGAGAAAGGCAAGACTAGAACGAGGGTAGTGTTGCACAAATAGAATTGACAATACTTGGTAAGTTATTGAAAAAGAGTGGTGGAAAGAATAGTAAGTATTCTCAACAGAAATAGAAAGTTAGATGAAGAGATAGGGATAGGCATAGAGATGAATTCACTTTTAGAAATGTTGGATTTGAGATGCCTGTGATGCATCCTAATGGAAGTATCCACCAGGTGATGCAAAGATCAGAGCTCAGGAAAAAGATGAAGTGTGTGTATGTAGTTACCTTTTTTAATAGTGTGACTGAAGCTATGGCAGCTGATGAGATCACTGATTTAGAAAAAGAAGAGAGACCAGGATAGCCCGCACTTTGGGAGATTTGGACTGGATGACCTTAGCAAAAGAGACTGAGAACTGGTCAGACTAATAGGAAAAAAATCAGAAGAGAGCAAGGGCACAAAAATCTGAAAAAGAGAAACTCTCCAGGAGAATGTTAGAAAGTGTTAAATGCTGGAAGGAACTTTTTGTTTTGGTACCCCTAATGCTTTGGACTTTATAGGCACTTAATAAATGTTTGCTGACTTGAATTGTGGTACTCTTTAGACATTGTCGACCTATTTCTATTCCTTGAGTGAAGTGCAAAGAAAAATAAATAACAAAAGCAAGTCAGCATTGGCAACAAATTGGCAACTATGTGGAAAACTCCCTGAAGCAGTACTTTAAAATACTAAATGCTACACATTGATGCTGAATGACTTAGAGAGGGAGCTTACTAAAAATTGGGCTAATTCATAGCACATGGGGGAGCATGAGATATAATTTAAATGAACTTTGTCCATTGGAGGGGGTGAGAGAGTGTTTCAGATTTGGAGGAATATGATCTTTCCAAGTTGAAGGCACCTTGGAAAAGCTACTATCTATAACGCTAACTTTCTAGCTTTTATGTCTTTTCTCCAAATATTTTCAACTAGTAGTATTTGATGTCCTACTTACGGCTTGTTATCAATTATCATTGAGCTCTAAGGGGTGGCAGACTATAATATACCTTTATGGTACAATGGAGGAGAAAAGATGCTGAGCTAAGATCTTACTCTAATTGCTATTATATAGATGTATGATCCTTGGCATATCACTTAGCCTCTTTTTATGTTTCAGTTTCCTCTGGGCAAGTTGAAGAGGCAAGAATAGCATAATGAAACTAATATAAGGCAGTAGGTATATGCTAAAAATGCATTTGGAGGTCAAAGAAGGAAGGGATCAGTATAGATCGACCTACTTAAAGAAGACATTCAAGAAATAGTATTTGGGTTGAACTGTGATGGGAATAGGGAGAGAAGAGGAAATAGATCAATAAGTAAAAACAAGAATGAGTAAGTTAGCCTACTTAGAGCAGAAAATGCCCCTTTGGGGAAGGACTAAGAAATTGTTGTATAAAGCAAGATTAGTATTGCTAAAGTTGATAGAGAGAGAGAGAGAGAGAGAGAGAGAGTGTGTGTGTGAGCTTGCTTTGTTGTTTCTTTTGAACAAAAAAATAAATGATGGGTGTAGTATTTTACAAAGGTTAATATAGCATTGTTATATATGATGAATTAGAGGAGAGAGAGACAGAGGGAGAAGCAGAGACACACACACACATTCCCCCCCCCCCCCTCTCTTTCTCTTTCTCTCTCTCTCTCTCTCTCTCTCTCTCTCTCTCTCTCGCTCGCTCTCGCTCGCTCTCTCTCGCTCTCTCTCGTTTGTAAGACCAGGAAGAAGAATACCACTTAGTAAATTTGGACTAGTGTAGAGATATAGAGACTATGAGGGATGTGATATGGCCATTTCAGGGAAGGTAAGAATATTATAAGTCAGTAATGATTTGAAAGTTTCAAACTTCAGTGACTGGGAGAATGATGATATTGAAAATAGTTGGCTTGAGGAAGAAGATACAAGCAATCCATGTTCAGTTTTAGATTTTATGAATTTTGAAGTCAAAGCATTTTTATTAACATTTTATATGGAACTAGATCTATAAACTACTCCAATTCTAACATGTCCCTCAATTCCCCCTTGTAAAACTTATGCCTACTTCACCAAAGTACAAATCATTCTACCAGGTTTTGGTTTTTTGGGGTTTTTTTGGTTGTTTGTTTCAGTATTCAGCTTAACATTTTGTTGTTGTTGAGGCAGTTGGAGTTAAGTGACTTGCCCAGGGTTACACAGGAAGTGTTAAATGTCTGAGGCCAGATTTGAACCCTCCTGCCTATAGAGCTGGTGCTCTATCTACTATGCCACCTAGCTGCCTCACTACAGCTTAACTCTTAATAGTTTTATTGTATAAGTAGTAACCCTCTTTATTTTTCTCTTCTAGTGTGCCCTATTGTTCATAAACTTTCCTCTACTTTACCCCTTTACCTAAACATGCTATTTCCTTCCATAGCTTAATCTTAATAATGGTGCCATTTATCATTGCATAGTGTTAGACACATTTTTACTTTTTTGGCTCTTCCTTTTCTAATCTCCATGAAAACCATGTTTTTCTATCATCAGCACTTACATTCAGACCATCATCTTTATAGCAAAAATCAAAATTGTTATAAAATTAAAAGAATAAAAATGAGAAAAAAGATATTGCATGTGATTAGAACCACTTATTTTAACAAGTTATGTTGAAAATAGGAAATGGATGGGAATGAAAGAACATCTCTATTGTTTATAATAATTTTATATTGAAATTTAACCAGTTCAAATAATTTCCAGTAATGAGGAACAGAAAAGCCTAGAAACTTTCTCAGTCAATAGACAGCTCATCTCTTTGTTAAGTAGAGATGGTAACTTGGACAAAACTAAAATATCAATTCTTTGATAAACTTCTCTTATGGAGAATAATGCTGAAAGATTATGAACAACAGTGTTATCTCTTAAAACACTGAGAGACAGCAGAAATATAATGTTTAAGGGAAGTTTGGCAAGAAATTTAACTAATAAAGTCATTCCAAAGGCTTTAAGGATGAAACTGGAAGAAAAACAAAAAACGTGAAAGATCTTTAAAATTTATATGATTCTTTATACCAACAAGTCAATGAAACGCATCACATTTTGATTCTATTATTACAGTCTAAAATAATGTTTCCTTGATAAAGTGTAATTGATAATGAAAAAAAGACAAGAAAAATAGATGGATTGTGCCCAGTGTAATATAAAAGAATTTTGTGCTAGGGATGACATAATATTTAACGCATTGAGGGATGGGAGTCTCCAGGTTACTGTAAAGGGAAGATAGTAAAAGTCTAGGGGAAAAAAAACAAACTCAAGGTGACTTCCCTTCCCTCCACTTTCTCTTATGCCCTATCCCTCTTCCCCCTCCCCCCCAAAAAAGTGAGCAGGAGACTTCACTAATAATCCATATGTTTATTTTCCTATTCACATAATCTCTGTGTGTGAGAATAATCTATTTATGACTTGAGGGCATCCTCAATGAGGATATCAGAAGAAAGCCAGCAGGCCTTAAATGAATACTTCAGTCAAGCACATTTTGACAATAAAGTAATTGAAAGGTGTTGAGATCCTAAGCTCACACTGCATGAAACTTTTTGTTTCTTGATTTCGGAAAAAAAAGCTTGATTTCATAGAGCTGGCTTAAAAAATTTTCACCTAAGGAATGTCAAAATCATAAAAATAATTTGAAAGCTTTAGAAACCAAGAACTTAGTTTTACCCGATGGCTAATATCTAGCCAAAGTTTAAAAAGGAAAAAAGAAAGACACATTGCACAAAGGTGTTGACCTCTGAAAAAGAATTCCTTTTAGATACAGAGATCCTTCTGACCCACCTATTTGCATAGTATTGGGCTCTTCCTTCCCTGGAACTTTGGAAAGTCTTCTAAATGAGTTCTATAAATATTCAAGAATTTGCCCTAATATAACATTCTGGAATAACCAATTGTCTGAAGAGTACCTAATGTCTCCACTATGATACAGCATTGTATTGGACTGAGTCTGTCCATCAGTACAAAAGATATAGATGATGGACAGTAAGTAGGCTTGGAACTGAAAATAAGGAGGGAAGTGAAGTAGATTTATTATGGAGGATTGCAGTTTTTAAAAAATGACTCTCACTTCTCTATAAAACAAAAGCCTTTCCATTTAAAAAACTACCATTAGTTTTCCAATGTTTCCTTCTGTTTTCAGAATAGACCTGAATTATTTTTGGTAACAAAAATTTCTCCTGTGGACTCAAGCATATTGGTAGCTGTTCTGAAACATATATTCTTAGAGAGAACTGCCTGGATCATACAAGTTGCTATATGTCTGTAAGAATAGAAACCAGGTTCTATTGACTTCAAGGCTGGCCTTCTGCACTATGCAATACTTTGCTTCTCTATAATTATGCAATTTGTTTCCATTGTTAGATGATAAACTCCCAAAAGGGATGTATTATATCTCATACAACTTATTTTCCATAGTGTTTAGCATAAAGGAGGTTAGTAAATATTTGAGTGAATGAAAAAAATGGAATTTTAATGTTGGAGATTTTATGCTTTTTGGTTCTTATATCACACATTTCCAAATATTTTTTCCTACCTATACATTTCCCTTGTAACAAATAAAAAACAACAAAGTTCTGCAAAGCCAACTAACATTACCAACCAAATATAGCATTCATTGCTTATAATTCTTCACTTCTCTAAAAGAAAGTATATTTTCTTGTTTTTTCTTGGAGTCAGACTTTGTCATAATTGAGTAACATTGTTTCATTTTATTTTTCTATTAACATTGTTGTAGTGATGATAGTGTAGAACTGACGATAAAATAAGCAGTGAGGAGAAAGAAATAGTTTTCTCATTCTCTTACTGCTTATTTTATCGTCAATTCATAAAAATGTTAGTTTCTCTGAATTTCTCACTTGTCTTAATATTCCTTTCCATTAATGTGCCATTATTTTTTAGCCGTCAACTGATGGGTACTCATTTTGTTTCTAGTATTTTGCTTCAAAAAGCTGCTATTATGAATATTTTTATTATGTATATACAACCGTTTCTTTTAGTCTTTGGCCTCTTTTGAATTATATGCTCAGCTGTAGTATCATTGGAGATGAGAGCTCTCTGCAACCATCAACACGAACCACTGAGCACATGCCACCGTTTAGCAAGTACGACCTCCTATTATAGGAATGCACAACCCTTGTACAAATTTGATCTGGCAAAGGACTGTGCGGCAGCTATAATCCTACATCTCCCTGTAACTACCTATCCTCCCAAAGTCACAGCTCCTGAATACTGAAGACAGTTCTTTCTACCAAAGTCTTGATATTATAAAATGGCTCAATAGCATATACACAGTTATGGTTCAATATCATATACATAGTTGTTTTGTATGTTCTTTGAATTCCTTAAGAATAGGGGTGATTTTTTTGCCTTTTAAAAAAATCCTCTCTACTTAGCAAAGTGCCTGGCGCCTAAATAGGTACTTATTAAATGTTTTTTTTTTTTAACTTGGCATTAGAAAGTCTTGGAAATGACACTAAAACAGAGGAAAATTAGTGTTTGATATCTTCCCGACTCCCTCAACTTAATAATATTTTGTTTCTTTTCGAATTATATGTAAAGATAATTTTCAACAGTCATTTTTCTTTTTTCTTTTTTTTTTAATTTTTATTTAATAATTACTTTATATTGACAGAATCCATGCAAGGGTAATTTTTTTTTTTTTTTTACAACATTATCCTTTGCACTCCTTTCTGTTCCAATTTTTTTTTCCCCTCCCTCCCTCCACCCCCCTCCCCTAGATGGCAAGCAGTCCTTTATATTCAACAGTCATTTTTCTAAGATTTTTGAATTCTAAATTTTTCTCCCTCCTTTTTCTCCCCTCTCCAAGATAACAATCTGATATGTTATGCATGTACAAGTCCCATTGACATATTAAACTCAGCATGTCTGAAATTGAATTTATCTTTCTCCCTTATCAGTCTCTCCTCTTCCAAATTCCTCATTACTATTAAAGACACTATCATTCTCCCAGTCCTCCAAGTTATTACTTATGACTATTTTCTCATCCTTTGTATTCAATTTTTTGCCAATGTCTGTCAGTTTTACCTTTGTAATACCTCTCACATATGGTTCCCTTCACTAATATGACATTGCCACCATCCTAATAACATACCCCTATTACCTCACTCCTGAGCTATTGCAATAGTTTGCTGGTTATGTGCCTATCATAGAATCTCTCTCTACTATTGTCCTTCTTTCATGGAACTGTCAGCGCCCTGTTTTGACCATGTTAAAATCCCTTCTTTCCCATTCTCCCTTCCCCCAGCAAACTCCAGTGGTTCTTCTCACCTCCAGGATTAAATATAAAATCATTTGATGTTCAGCACTCTTCCTAATATGATCTTCTACCTTTCCCTTCTTACACTTTCCACTCTTTCTTTCCACATATGGAGACACTAACCTTCTTGCAATTCCTTGAACGAAATACTCGTGTCTTGACTTAGAATTATGCTTAGAATTCTTTTCCTTCTGATCTCTATGTCCTGGTTTCCTTGGCTTCCTTTAGATCTCAGCTAAAATTCCATATTCTATAAGAAGTCTTTCCCAATTCCCTTTTGTCAACTATTTCCAGTTTAGCATATATGACTTATTTGTACATAGTTATTTTAAGCATGTCACCTCCACTATTAAATTGTGAGATTCTTGAGACTAGGGATTGTCTTTTGTTTATTTTATATCCCTTGGTCTTAGTCCTGGCACATATTAGCCACTTGTTTATTGACCTGTAGCTATAACTTATATTTTTGTTAACTCTTCCATTAATATATTAGTTCCTTGAGAGGAAGAACTATCTTAAGTATTAATTTGGCCAAAATTTATGGGTATTTCAGTCACTTTTCTTGTATAATTACAAATAGTTTTATAAAATCCACAGTTTCACAATATTATTAATATGCTCATTTTCTTGGAGGTTCTTCAGCATTGACCATTTCTGGGTTGTTTTTTTTTTTTTTTTTTTGATTTGCTAGTTAGCTAGATTTAAGTAGAAATCTCAGGATTGTTTTGATTTACATTTCTTTTGTTAGTAGTGATCTGGAACACTTTCATATAATTATTGATAGTTTATAGTTCTTATTTTGAGAATTGTCCTTTTTCTTTGTCCAATTTTATAGTTAGGAATAGTTCTTGGTCTTTAGAAGTATAGTTGCTACAATTGAAAAATTAATCATCTAATTTTTTTAAATTGATATTTTTCTTATTAAAATTCACTGTAATCACTATCTTGTGACATATATTGCTCTAGTGAATTTTTGAATTTTGTTAAAACTTTGATCATTTGCTGATCAGTGATGAAAGGATTATCTTTTTAATCTTCACCTTAAGATGATCCAAAGAATGGTGAATCTTTCAAATGATTTAGGTAAGATAGATTTTTAGGTAAGTTTTTAGCACTTGTGAAACTACACTTAAAATTCTTGGGACATTCTACGTTTATGTTAATTCCCCATATATTTGGATATGAAGTGTTTATCTGAGATGCAAAGATTTTTCTCTATCAAATTTCTTTTTTTTATCTTGTCTAAGTTGATTGTATTTCTGCAGAAGCTTTTCACTTTCATGCAATTGAAACTTTGTCTTTTTTGATTTCTAACATTTATGTAAGTATTCTTTGTCTAGTCGTAATTATGAAAGATACCTCCATCCATCCATTTTCCTCCAGTTTTTTAAAAAATATATAAAAGGGGTTTTGGGTTGCCACATATCTATTTGAAATTTAATGTGATTTATAGCATAAGATGGTGGTCTAAATTTCTTTTTTTTCTCCAAACAAGTTTTCCCCATAATTGGGAAATTCCCAATTAATTGGAGCTCTTTGTAGTATTTATTAAAAGTCTAATGATATTTAATTCTTGTATTTATACTTTTTATATTTTATTTTCTTTGAAATTGTATTTTGTTACTGCAAATGTGTTTTCTTTTTGTCTGATTTTCCCCTTGGTAATTTGATTGTTGTAGTACTAAATCTGAAACTTAAATTTAGGTAGTGTTTTTATCATATTGGCACAGTCCAGTCACAAACAATGAATATGTCTTTACTTTTTTTTTTTTTAATGTCTTAATTGAATCTTGGCATATTGTATCTGAGATATGTATGCATTATGTAGTGATTTGAGATTTCTCATATCCTTCTGGTTTTCATCATTGCTTTATAGAAATATTAATGTTTTTTATGTATTTACTTCTTATTCTGATACTTCACTGAAATTATTGTCTCCATTTCTTTGTTTTTCTTTGACTTTATAAATAATCTAGTCTGCAAATAAAAATGATTTATTTTTCTTTTATGTTTGCCTTTAATATCTGTCACATATCTTATAATTAACAATTTCTATGTCAAACAATAATGGGGAAAGGGGCACCTTTGTTTTAAAACCCTATATTTATTGGAAAATCTGTTACTATTTCTCCATTATAAATAATGTGGGGTTTTGAACATGTGTTTGCTTGCACATTATCCGATTAAATAACAAGATTTTTTATGCCAGTATTTTTAGAAGTTGTTAGTAAAATTTATTGTAATTTGTCAGAAGCCTTTTCTGTATCTGTTGATATGATTTTTAATGTAGTCATTGTATTAGTTATTTTTCTGATGTTGACCATCTTTGTAGCACTTATAAATTCAACTTGATCTTTGTTAAATGACTTTTTTTAAGGACTATGGTAGTTTTCTGTATCTGTTTCTGTAATCTCCTTGAAAGAATATTATTTACATTTTTATCCCTATCCATTTGTAATATTTGACTATAGTTCTTGTTTTTTGCTTTATCTCTCCTTAGTTGAGATAGCAGGATTGTGTTAGTCTCATAAGTATTTAGGAGAGAGCTTTATCAATTAACTGAAGACAATTTGTGTAGTATATGTATTAATTGTCCTTTAAGAGACAAGGAGAGGAATAAGAACTAGACCTACAGTTTCATCTGGTAAAGGGAATTCCCAGGTTAATAAATATCCTCTTCTGATATAGGTAAATATCATCACTACAATTTAAAAGTCGAGAGTTTCCTAGAGCACTGAAATGTTAAGTCACTTGGCTACATTCAGTACATGTTGCTCTTCAAGCATTTGATGATAAATCCAAAAATGCTTTATTTTCTTAATCTTGTAAACTTACTCTTTAATTTAAAAAAAAATTCTGGCAATTAGCCAATTTGATTAGGTTAGCTGAACCATTTAATTTCTTTGATTCACATTTTCTGAAAGTCAGCTTTTTTGTTTTGTTGATCATTTCTTTATTTCATTTTTTAAACTATTTGGAGATATACATTTTGTGCACACTAAACTAAATTCTAGCTTTTAATGCGTGACCTTTGGGTCTCAATTTCCTCACTTTTTTTTTTTTTCCTGAGGCAATTGGGGTTAAGTGAAGTGATTTGCCCAGGATCACACAGCTAGGAAGTGTTAAGTGTCTGAGGTCAGATTTGAACTCAGGTCTTCCTGACTTCAGAACTGGTACTCTATCCACTGTACCACCTAGCTACCCCCCATTTCAATCTTTCCATTGCCCTTTGGGTTCTTAATTCTGATTCTGATTCTTCCAACATCATGTATCAGTATACTTGGTGGTTGGATAAAAATTTATAAAAAGGGATTGGGTGTGAAAAAAGTTTGAGAAACTCTGATATAGATAAGGATGAAGGGAGATAATCCTAGATGCAATAGACCTTAGCCTTTTTAGCTAAGGTTTCAATCTAATTGAGGCAATTCCCATTCAGCGATTAAGACCAAGTAGGAACTGAGGCAAAGAATGGCTTTTTCTAACTAGTTAAAAAAAATTTATTTGGGAGGAGGGAAAGACCCATAAGCTTTCTGGCCACAATAGAAACAATCAAAAACTTTTGATGAACTGTTGCAGTGAAATGAGCAGAACTATGAGAACAATTTATACAACAGCATCATTGTAAAGACAGATTGGAAAAATTAAGAATTCCAATCAACATAGTGACCAACTAGATTTCTAATAGTGAAGCATGCTACTCACTTCTTTATAGAGAAATGATAGGATAAGAATCTATATTATGACATAGACTTTTGCGAAATAACTTATGTGGAATTTTTGACTTGCATATTTGTTCTGAGTTTAACCCTCCCTTTCCCCACCCCTACCCCTTGGAAGGTTCCTGGAATGTTGGAGGTTGCCCTTCAGGCATTTGATGGTAAATGCAAATAACCCTCCTTCTTTCCTTTCTTCTTTTAATAAGCATTTTTATTTCTTTGTTCCACAAATAAATAGGCTGAAATAGTATCTCCTCTGGGAGACCAAATCCCATATTTTCATCAGGCTCTTCTTGCTACAGCATCATGGACATGGCAAACACTGGGGGCTCAGCCAGAAAGACCTTCACCTTTTCAGCAAGTAGGAAGGTATACTCAGTCTCCAAAGCTATAGTCAAGACTCACTTTTGCCCATTGATGAATTAGAATTGTGTGGATGCAACAGTTGAGTAGTCAGTCTGCAGATAACCTCTAAGAACCAAAGGTGCAAAGTTTTCTCCATGATTTCTGGTACTTCAGGGTTGTAGATGCTGCCATTGTCAAACACCTGTTGAGTGATCAGCCCAAAAGAGAACAGGGAGATTTCAGCATGTTCAACAACATGACCTTGCTGACACATCTTAATCAGCTGCACATCACTTAAGGTTTCAATGATAACCCCTGGAAAACTTCTTTTTGGTACCTAGACCTGTGTTCTGGGGTAGCTAACTCTCTATCATTACATAGGACAATGGCACTGATATAGACATCAGTTGGCATTTTATTGATCAGAAGTATATCCCTAATCTCAGTGAGATTTTTCTTAATGAACACAAAACCCAAATTTCCCTGAATATGATGCAGCAGTTTCTCCATGGCAGGGTTGTTCTTCACATGCCCACGAAAGTGTTTTTTCCCATGAGCACTATGACCTTCCCACAGAGGGGTCATTCAGATCTGCTTCATCTACTTGGAACCCATGTTGTCTGCTTCCATTATTTTTGATAATCATCCAGAAGTTGAATGATTTTGAGGAAGTTACTGGATTTCCAGATAGTCCTCTCTTCTTTGGGCATCTTGAAAAGTGCTCGAGGGATCACTACATCTGGTTTAAAGATGATGTCACTCACAAGAGGATGCTTTGGGGAAAGAACCCTAGTTTTTTGATACATAATAGTCTACATGCCTTTTTACTGGCTGCTCTTATAATCTGAAATATATTCCTTCTTCACCTGTACCTCTTAAAATTCTCTTTTCCAAGTTGAAGCCTTTTTTTTTTTTTTTTTTTTTTTTTTTTGATAACTGCTACCTCTTCCCCCAAATGCAGGTGTCTCCCTCAAATTATCTTGTATTTCTTTTTTTTGTGCTTTTTTTTTATTTGTACACATGTTGTCCCTCCTTATAGAAGATAAAATTCCCCAAGAGTACACTGTTTTACATTTCTGTTTGTGTCCCTATCACTTAGAGAGCCATTAATAAATTGATTTTGAAATTCATCTAGTCTAACCTTCTCATGTTACTAGTGAACAAAACTGAAAAGGACACATAGACAGCAGGTCTAGGTTTAAACCTATATCCTTTGATTTCATATTTAGTGTTTGTGTTACACTGGCTCTTTCTTCTGTCTATTATGATGATCACATTTTTCTGAGAAAGAAATGTAAATGTTATAGGAGGATCTAAATGTTATTTACTTAATAAGAATGTTAGTGTTTGTCAGTATGTTTGGAAAGTTATATTCTGTATACTGTAAATTTTTGTATTATCCCTTGCTGCTTCAGGTTTTTCTGTAGCCATAGGAAGTTCACTGTTCAATCTTGATAATTTTCACATGTTCCCTACATTGGTGGTTCTTATGGCTATAAAGATCCCGCAACAAATGATAAAGAGTATAGTGTTAAGAAGTACAACATATGGTGTTGCTGATTTCATCAGGTATGCACAATTTAGTAGCTTTTTGGACATAGTTTGAAATTTTACGAGTGACTGGGCCAATTTGCAGCTCAACCGGTACATTGGTGTTCATGTTTTTCTGTAGCCCTTTGAGCATTGGTCATTTTCTGCTTGTCATTGTTGTTATGATTTTAGCAATTAAGAGATCTTTGGCTCTGTGAGAGGAAAAAACGATAATATATAAACAATATAAAACAAAATGTAGCAATAAAATTTATCTTTAATAAAGCAATAATTGGTAATTTAGAGAGAGCATAGAGGGCATGATTATGAAATTTGCAAATAATTTGAAGCTAAATGAATACAAAAGTAACTTGACGGGGTAGAGTAATGAGTCAGATCCAGTAAGATGAAAGTAAATATTAGGAATTACTCTGATATTACTAGTTTCATAAGTACAAAAACAAAATGTTGTCATAATAATTTTTTTTTTTAATAAGGTGGAAAAGACATAGGTAAAGATAAGTGAAGAATATTTGGAAGTTTAAATGGCTTGCAAAATTAGGACTAAAAAAGAGTAATATGAAAGGCTGATATAATTTAATATTAGATATATTCTGATATAATCTAACATTGTATTAAGGCAAAGTGACCAGAAGAAGAAGGATGAGATTCCTATATTACTCTGCCCTGGTCATATAGTGTAGGAAGTATTATATGAACTAAAGCAGACTGAAATGACAAGAACCAGAAAAAGTTTATATATACTGTAACTAGAATAATGTAGAGAACAGCAACTTCTATGTACAGTAACTAGAATGTAGTGAAAAGCACTTTGGAAGACTTGAGATCTGATCTGACACTGCAATGATCTTCATAATTACAGAGTATTGATGTCAAAACATATTACTTATTTACTGCATAAAGTGAAGCACTCAATAGGCAGAGTGAGGCATGCATTTTTGGACTCCATTAATGTGGGAATTTTTTTTCTCTGAATATTTACAATTATGGTTTTTCTTTATTTCTTTTTTTCCTTCCCTCACCCTTTTTTTTCCCCAAGTTCAAACACTTACTTGTTATGTGAAGATTGCTATTCTTGGTACTGTGAAAAGATTCCAAGATTAAAACACACATTTTCCAAGAAACTTCTTAATATGCAAATGATAACACAATTTTTAAAAAATATATATATGTTCAGTGATTTCCATACAAGTGATCCCTTTTTCAAGTCATCTTTAATAAAATAGCACTCCTTCCTCCACCTCTTGTCACATAATTAACACATAATTGTCTGTAGTAAATTGAATGAACAGGCTACTCCTTTAATGACCCACTATTAAGCATGCTGTTACTAATGTTAAGTAGTTTTCTGCAGAGGATTACTTGATTCTTGATTACTTAATTGAGGTCCCTGTGAGGAAAAGTCATGGTTGAAGTTTTGCTAAGTTCCAGTATGTTAAAACTAAGATTCATTAGAATATCTCTCTAAACTACATTTAGTATCTGACTAAAGGTACATATTCAGCCACATTTTCATCCATCCATTTCTTCATGGAACAAGTTTCACATAGTATGACTTAAGCCTACCAAAAGCATATGTGACCAAAGAATATAAATACTGTAACTTCAGTATTTTTATTATGAAAATGCAAGGATCAAGTGGCTTTTTTTTTCTTATGTGCCAATGAAAGTGCTTACATTTCTTAATGGCTAATCTTAGATATGCAGTTGGACTCAATACATTTAGGCCTCGTATATTCTTTGTACTCTTGGCCTTTTTTTCTCCCTGGAAAATTTGGGAAATTGTTTTAGATCGGGACTAAGAATAGATAAGTCATTCACAGCTGATCATTGTACAATATTGTTACTGTACACACTGTTCTGGTTCGGCTCACTTTGTATCTGTTCATGTGAATCTTTTCAAAGCATTCTGCTTTGTCATTTCTTGTAGCACAGTAGTGTTCCATCTCAATCATATCCCACAACTTGTTCAACCATTCCCCAATTCATGTGCATCAATTTCCATTTTCCTATTCTCTCAATTTCCAATTCTTGGCTACCACAAAAGAACTGCTATAAATATTTTTCTACCTGTAGGTCCTTTTCTTTCTTTCTTTCTTTTTTTTTTTTTTAATCTCTTTGGGTTTAGATGCAACAGTGGTATTACTGAATCAAAACATATGCACAATTTTATAGTCCTTTTAGAAATGATCTTCTAACTTATTTTTCCTGCCTTTATAGAAATAAATAACCATAAGATAAACATTCAAAAAAGAATAGTAACTTTATTGCCTTATCTGGACTACTCTGTTTTTTAACCTTTGCCACTGAAGACTTTCTCTGGTATATTTAGATTGCCTCAAAGTTTGTTTTCATCGACTGTTTGTATATCTGTTCATACTGAGCAATCAAGGATTGTAATTATTTATCTGATTCATGGGGTCAATATGGTCTTAGTAATCTTCTAAATGGATACTTATCATATATATATGACCTTGCTTAGCTCACTTAACTGCCATGTGTGAAATAAATTGTGAAATAAGAAAAATAATAACACCTCACAAGGGTGGTGGTGAGAAACAAATGAGATAAAAGGTGTAAAGCATTTAGTATAGAGTCTGCCATGTAGTAGGCACTTAATGTTCCCTCTCCTAATCTTCTAGTTTTATTTTAAATTTTAATATTATTTAAATCCAGCTAAGTAAAAAATGGAAGAAAAGCCCCTCTCCCCAAAAGGAAACGATTTGTAAGGTGGTCCAATGTACATGAAGGGAGAGGGAGCAGATAACTTTTAGAGGATGTACAATTTTCAGGGAATGATTCTGAGAGAATATAAGGGGAGAGGGAGGAGATGCAAATGGCTTTTTAAAATATCTCAAGCCTTATTATTTTAAGCCAGTAACTACTGACTTATATTCATGGTTATATACAACTTTCTGATTATACACATAAATCAGATATTCTTAGTGAGGATAATAGAAGGGAACACATAGGCTTTTGCAAATAATATTCTACTTTACAATCTCAATTGAGTGAAGGGCATATTGATGACAAAATCCCACTGTTTTTCATTTGCTATTTACTAAAAAATTGATTTGTTAGAGAAAAATAACTTTTAAGACTCTTCCAGTAAAATGCCTTTGTTTATTTATTTATACATACATACACATATACACACACAACACACACATATACACTTCAATAGTTTGACACTGTTAATAAGCGGGGAAAAGTACAATGTATAGTTTAAAGTTATGGAGTACTAAAGTCTTTGAAGAGCTGAGATTAAGGCTCACCCAAATAACAATAGGGTGCAATGTGTGGGCTGCAAAATATTTTAAACAACTAATTGTATCATTTATAATGTCATCAGGGAAATGTATTACTGGGGGAAAATGATGAATCAGACTCATATTGAGAACAAGAGACAGAGCTAATGGACAACCAGTGTATATCTTTGTAACCATGCAATTTCATGAGATTCTAAGAAAAACCCTCAACATTTTTGGGAATGAATTCATGAGAGGGACACCAATATCCTCATTTACATAATGTTCTAAGTTTCTGGGTAAAGTTTTAATATAAAGGAAAGAGAACTTAGTTTATTCTTTTTTGTCTTTAATATAGGCAGGACCAGTTGAAGTTATTCCTTAACTGTTTGGGATGTTGGTGATCAAGTCCAACAATACATATAATTGTTATTGACCTCTCCATCCAATGTTAACAGTTGGTAAGAAGTAGCTGATTTTATAAAAATAGTATCATAAATGGATCCTACTTCACTTTCAGAGGGGTTTGTTGTATTTATAGTGGTATTTGGTTATGGTTATAATGTTTTAACAACAAAAAACATGTAACTACTTATTGTAAGGCATTATAGATAACAAAAGCAAAACCTTTCCCATAAGCAGCTTACATTTTTTTGGAGAAGGATACATGTATACAAATCTATTACAAGGTAATTTGAAGAGAGAGAATCTTAAGAGCTGAAAGGAACCTTTAGAGGTCATTCATCTAGCCCAAAGCTTCTCAAATTGTGGTTCCCCACCCTATATGGAGTCATGTAACTAAATGTAGGGGTTGCGAAAAATTTATCAGCAGTAAAAAGTTTCAAATATTGATCAAGATTTAATTCTTTGTGTAAAGATAAACACATTCATTAGTATGTAAATTTGTCTTCATCTGTAATAAATGTTAAAATTATATATTTACCAAAGAGCTGTTTTAAAATAAATTTATCATTTATTATTAGTAAATGTTTGAGTTGTATACCTATTTTATAGACCTATATATTCAGGATCCTGTGAACATTTCTTAGAAAAAATTAAGAAGCCCTAATGTAGGCCAAAACCTTCACTTTACAAAGAAAACTGAGTCTCAAGGAGGTGAAGAACATTTATGCTTGGAGCAGACTTTCTGTCTTAACCTATTTCTTATTCTTGGGAATTACAGTCTACATTAAGGAGAAAAAAATCATTGATCTACTATGTTTTTGACATGAGATTGCTTTACAAAGTACATTGCCTGAAAATAAAAATCCATATCTACCCATCAATTCATTATGATATCTTTCTCACATTACTTTAGTTTGCAGTTTATAAATTTAGCACCCAAGGCCTATGTCTTTATTTACCAGTCACTCACAAGTATGGGTCTTTCTTTAAATCTCACACCACTCATAATTTTGCCACTACCACAATTCTACACTCTGAAATTTCCCTTTCTGATCCTATCCTTTCTTCCTAAATTTTTCCTAAATTTTTCCTCCTTATCACTTCAATTTCTAGCCCATCTATACCTCCATGTTCTACAAGTCTTTTATCAGCTCTGCTTTGGTTTAACTTTTCTTCCTTTATAATCTTGGCACTATAAAAATCCAGGACAAAAATATATTCTCATGTACTCTTATCTGTTACCAAATTCAAAGACAGTGTTTGAAAAACATCTCAGGAACATCTTGTACTAGAGAGTATATAGTGGACAGGATTACTAAACTAATAGATGGAAGAAAGTGCTATGGATATATATGTGTGTGTGTGTGTGTGTGTGTGTGTGTGCATATATAGTTTTATCTAGATTTTAATAAAGCTTTTTGATAAAATATTGCATACTGTTCTTGTGGAGGAGATGGAGAAATATAGATGTGAGACTAAGAAGGAGGTGTGCAGTGGAGTTCTTCAGAGATTTGTGCTTGTCCCTCTACTATTTAACATTTTTATCAGTGTCATGGATAAAAACACAGATAGTATTCTCATCATCTTTGCACATGACAGAAAACTCAGAGGGATAGCTTAATACATTGGTAATAGGAATTAAAAGAACTTTGACAGGTTTGAATATTGAATCTGGTAAAATTGAACAAGACTATGTGATGTTCAACTATGATAGACTTTGCTCTTCTTAGCAATATAGTGATCCAAGACAATTCCAGTAGACTTTGAATAGAAAATGTCATCCACATCCAGAGAAAAGAACTGTGAGAATCTGGAACATTGAATCTAGTACAATATTTCATCTGTAGGAATGAATTTTAAGTCTTATGCTTGATTACAAAAAGTCAGTGTCATAAGTATATGATGTAGATTTACAGGGGTCCTCAAACTATGGCCTGCGGATCAAATGCAGCAGCTGAGGATGTTTATCCCCCTCACCCAGGGCTATGACGTTTCTTTATTTAAAGGCCCACAAAACAAAGTTTTTGTTTTTACTATAGTCCGGCCCTCCAACAGTCTGAGGCACGGTAAACTGACCCCCTATTTAAAAAGTTTGAGGACCCCTGATGTAAAAAATAGAAAACACTGCTAGATAGAAGCTATGTAAAACATGGAGGATTTTAGGACCGGCTACGTTGATAAGAGTCCAGAAATAGGAAATTGATGGTCTTGTTGTATTCTGCCTAAGTCAGACCACTTCTAAACTATTTGTGTCGTGTTCTGGGTGCAGTGATTTAAAAAGAATATTGATAAGCCTGGAAAGTGTTCAGGGATGGGTAACCAAGATAGTTAATGATCAGTTTTCCTGGAGCTTAATGAATTATACATATTGTATACTATTTCCTTTGCTTCATTAAAGCATTGTGAGGGATGATGCATCTAAGAGATACTTCAGATTTGGTTCATGTTCTCAGCATTTTCATGAAGAGATATAGTAGGGATTTTTTTTTTCAAATAGGTTGTTGACACTAGTCATCTTTATTAGTAGTTTGTAGCAGACAAGGGCTAAAAAGTTTCCTCCCTTAATCCTCAGACTGGAGCCTTACTTTTCCAATCTGGGAATAACAAAGTGGGGAATAGAAGATCTTGGTCCAGGAATTTTTATACTCCATCTCTCTTAGGCACTGTAAAATAACATTGGTCAGTCTGCCTTACATGGGTTATTATTGATAACCAATGAGTTTTGCTATAGATCACGAGTCTTTAAATACTAAAAAAAAAACAAACAAAAAACAGAACCCTTCTAATTATTTGTTCTGATTTGGCTTAAGGAACAAAAGCAGAGACTTTGATATATGCAGATGGCTTTTTTTTTTTTTAACTTTAATGGCATATTATTTTTCCAATTACAAGTAAAGATGGTTTTCAATATTTATTTTTGTAAAGTTTTTGAGTTTCAATTTTTTTCTTCCTCTCTCTGTTACTTCCCCAAGACAGCAAATAATCTGATACAGGTTGTACATGTACAATTAATTTTTAACATTTTCATAAGAGTTGTGTTGCAAAAGAAAAATCAGAATAAAAGGGAAAAACATGAAAAAGAAAAAAAAAAAACGTGAAAATAGTATGTTTTAATCTGCATTCAGATTCCCATAGTTCTTTTCTCTGGATGTGGATGACATTTTCTATCCAAAGTCTATTGGAATTGTCTTTGATCACTATATTGTTGAGAAGAGCCAAATCTATCATAGTTGAACATCACACAATCTTGGTGTTAGTATGTACAATGTCTTCCTGGTTCTGCTGGTGAAGTCCATGTTTGTGAAACTTGTAATGAAGTTCTTTGATGAGCTAAAAAGTTCACTTGAATATATTCCTTTGTTTTGGTTGTTAATCTTAATTATATGGAAACAAAGTAACTTTTGATTTCACCACAAATGAAATTCTTGACATGCATTATTTGGGAGAGATTTTGAGATCGTGTGTAATTTTTTAAATATTCTGATTCTTCACTGCCAAAAGTTATGAAATATTAAGTTTTACTTAAAATTGCACTTGGGAGGAGGGAACACTGAGTGAAGGATATCATCTTTCTTAGTTTAAAAAAAAAAAAGCAGATTTTAAATTACTAAATTGAAAGTTTGTAAAATCCAAGAAAACAATTAGCTTCCTTTTTTAAATATGTCAGATTTTTAGTAAGATCATAAGTTTAGAGGTAGAAAAGAACCTTAGAAATATTCTTATCCAGCAACCTTATTTTACATATGAAGAAACAGACCCAAAGGAGTTAAATGACTTTCTGAAAGTCACACCGGAAGTAAGTAGTAGAGCCAGGATTTCAAAATAATCATCACTAAAAAAATTTTTATTTCATTTGTCACTGATGCCTCTTAATTACTTTTTTTATTTTGATTCATTAATTATAGATACAAATGGGTTAGTCTGACAAATTATATTTTAAGATAGTAAAGTTGCTTTGGATTAGTGGAGAGAAACTAAAGGGTTTTTATTTTGATGGATGGATTAAAAGATGTGCATTCTCTTTTTTCATCTTTGTTAAGCAGATTATAATCAGTTTCCTATCAGATAATTATTTAATGTGAGCAATTAAAAATCTCTTCTGCTGTTTTTCTAGATTTATTGAAAAATAGAATTCTTTCTCAGAGTTCATAATGAATAGCATAGGAATTTTTTAAAAAAGGATTTTTCCACATTCTCATTACTTAGCAAGTGTGAGTATTTGAGAGGCAACTAAATTTATTTTTCAACAACTACCTTAGATCTGTCTTGAATCAGTAAATATTAAAAATATTTTTTTCCAGGAACTTTTGGCCCGATTTATTAAGTACACAAATGCTAGATTTGTTTTCATTCTAAGAAGGAAAAAAAAGTTGGAAAATGGTTGTTTTGTGATATAGAAATGAGTTGTATTGCTTTTTTTCTCACTTCTCCCTATTTTAGAGTTTTTGGATAGGAACTTTTCCTATTGGGGGAGCATATTTGTGATTTGTGGTTTTGAATTTTCAGATAGGAGCTTGTCATCTGTGACACCCATGCACTAAATAATTTTGAGGTAATGTGGCCAAGGTCCATCCTAGCTAGGAAAAATTGTGAAATAAACTTCTCGGGTTTATTCAACTCTACATCTGTGATAGGAAGTACAGTGCCAAACAGTATGGGGGTGGGAGAGGGTTTTAACAGTTGCCACCCACGGGTCTCTCACTCTACCAAGAAGTTGCTATGATATGAGATGCCCTGGCTAAGCAGTGATGTAGCCTGGGAAACCCTGGGAACATTCTCTAGGGCCTTGGATTCCTAGCAACTTATTGAACTCTTAGTGGGGGAGGGCTTCAAAGCAATCTTCCCTTACTAGCTTTTCTAATGTTTTCTTGCTGTTTCCCAAGGTTGGCCACACACAAAAACATTGAGTCCATCATTTTCTTCCATTATAGAATGATTTAAGATGTAAATAAGATGTAGATAAACCCACAAGGTAGGAACAGAGATAAAGTAGTGCATTTTGTATCAATACAATCAGCCAAACACTTTAAAGTGTGCTAGAAAACTAAATTCACATCATACCAATTAAATTCATCTTATAGAGTATCAAAACTTAATGCCTTAGAAACCTGAAAAAATGTAAATGTGCCAGCTTGGTGCAAATAGATAGAAACAGAAGGATACATGAGGTAGAGGCATTTTCTTTTTTTGAACGGAACGTATCTAGGAACATGTATTGACACCTCAGCAGTGTTAGACTGTTGAAAAGAATTTGTGAATAAAAGACAATTACCATAAAAACATATAATAGCTTAGTTGTATGCCCCATCTTTAGTCCTTAAATTATTCTTGTGTCACCCTCCTTCCTTTAACCCTGAATTAATGTTCCATTACATCCTTTAAAAAAAAAAAATTCTGTTTTCCTGATTTTTCCTTAGTTGCCTTTTCTGTTATAGCAGATTAGTGTATGCCCTTTAGTGGCAGAAACAGGAATTTTGGCCCTCAGCAGATTTTCTTTAAAAATGAAGTATTCACAGGCACTTACTTGATATAAATATCTGCTGCTAGAGGAGTTTTTCTTTTCATATCTTATCTTGATACTGACACTTGCATTTTTATAGTTTTAGGCAAATATAATTTTTATTTCACAGCTATCCTTTCTTATGAAACTATTTCCACATATGACATGATATTTGACATTTGTGGGTAGAGGAGAGTAAAAGATTATGGAATTTCAGGAAAAGACAGTACAAATTTAGTTAGTAACATAAAAACAGAGGAGCTCTACCTGAGATACATCAGATAATCTCTTCCAGCTTGTTATCCTCCTGGCCACCAAAAACAAGCTGTGGCCCTACCTTCTGCAACTGCAATCACCTGAGAGATTTCCATATGAAAAGATATATCATTTTCAGAGACAGTATTCTCAGAATTTAGAGGGCAGTTAAATCTAGGAGCTTTTTCATATTTGGTACTCTTTGCTTTATCATCTAATAGTCATAGTTGTGCTTCTATTTTTTTTAATCCCTATATTCAGAACAGTTGTTTTACTTAATCTAAAGACTTTGCCAACCTTGCTGTTCTTATCCCTAATCAGTTCCATGATGTCTCTTGTTTTTATATTCCTGTGCCTTCCTAGATTTTCTTTTATTCTACATTGGCCATATCCAAAAATTATGTTCTTCATTTCTCTGTCAATAAGTAGATAATATGCTTTATCATGGGTCCTCTGGATATATAGTGGTGGTCATTACTTTGCTCAGACTTCTTAAATATTTCAAAGTTGTCTTTTTTTTTTTTAACTTTGTTGTATATGTTGTTTTACTAGATTTGCTCATTTTACTCATCATTCAATTCTGTTACCTTCAGGATTCTCTGAAATTGTCTTTTCTAAAATTCTTGCAGCCTATTAGTATTCCATTACACTCAAACCACAGGTTGTTCAGCTATTTCCCAATTGTCTAAGAGACAGTCCAAGGCACTCTCCATTCTTGAAGATCAGGAAATTTATTTTGTCTATTATTGTTCATTCCTGAGGGCCCCTTTTTTTCTTATTTAATTCTCTCATACCTTTTGAACACATAAGGATTTTGAAAGGATACTTGTTTCCTCTAACTTCTATTCAATATTAGCAGTACACATCTTCATACAGATTGTTCCAGTTGCTCAAGTACAGCTGCCTTTCTAAGTTTCTCTGGATTCTTGAGTTTGGGTTTCAGAGTTCATATTCAGTTCTGGTTTTTTTCATCAAGAATGTTAAAAAAAATTTTTTTTTTTAAATTAAAGATCCATTTCCCCCCCCCGGAAGATCATATTCTGTTTTCAGGGTAAAATGTTTTTGATTGTAAGCTTTCTGTTTTCAGAAATATCCAAAGTATTCCAAAATCTTCTCTAAAATTTTTAGGTAAAAACTTCCATCTTTTGTGTGATCCAGAACTGCTTCATTTTTTTCTGGTTGCTGTATTTTTTCTTTGATGTGGAGGCTCTGGATTTTGACTGATGGATGTTATTGGGACTTTTCTTTTTGTGGTTCCTTTCAGGAGATGCTCATTGGGTTCTTTCTATCTTTACTTTGCCATTTGGTTCTAATAGATTTGAGGAGTTTTCATTTTATGATTCTTAAAATAGAATGCCATAGCTTTTGAAAAAAAGCATGGTTTTCAGGAAGTCTAATAATTTTTAAATTATTTCTCCTTGATCTGTTTTTCAGGTTAGTTTCTGATATCAAGATAGCTTATATTTTTTTCCTGCCTTTTTTTTAAAGACTTTGTTCTATATTTCTTTATATCTCATGAATTATTGATTTTAGTTTAGCCTATTCTAGCATTCAGGAATTTGTAAGATGTACTACTTTCTTTTCTAAACTGCTTAATTTCTCCATTTCTTTTCTCCAGAGCCTTTATATCTTTTTTTTTTTTCTTTGAGTCTTGAGATTTATTAAGAAGTTAGATTTGCAATAATTTTCTTATGCTATTTGGTGTTTTCTTTGATTTACTGATTTCTCCAGCATTAGTTTTCAAATTGACTTTGTACCAGATTATTATCTCTGCTTGAGTTTGGTTTGGATCCCTTGGACATAAGCTAGACCACCCTGGATTGAAAATTCAGAGCCCATGGGTCTGAGTTTCTGCCTGGAACACTAACATCTCTCTGGTACCCATCCATTATTATTAGGTTTTCAAGGTTTCTACCATGAGACTTTTGGGTGAGAGTTCTTCTTTTGCTTCTCTTGGAAATAAAGCCATATAGACTACATAATTCCTGTTTCCAATTGATCTGGCACTCATTTTACTTGAGAGACCCTTTTTCTATTGTTTTTGAGCTTCTGTGTGTCTGTGTCTGTATCCTTCTGTCCCTGTCCCCATGCATGCACACTCAATTTTAAGCAGAAAAAATTACTTCCAGGGCTGCTAGGTGATGCAATGGGTAGAGTACCAGTTCTGAAGTCAGGAGAACCTGAATTCAAATCTGGCCTCAGACACTTAACACTTCCTACCTGTGTGACCCTGGGCAAGTCACTTAACCCCAATTGCCTCAGCCAAAAAAAAAAAAAGTTACTTACTATAGTTTCTTATTATTTTTGGTCTGATGCAAACTTTAGTAAGTCCTTTAATAAATTTTTACTGTGTGCAAAATTCTGAGGGTTTTTTTCAAGTAACCATCTTGGCAGTAAGTCCTCTACATAATTTTTTTAAGTGTCTGAGTCTACATTTGAACTCGGGTCCTCCTGACTTCAGGGCTTGTGCTCTATCCACTGCTCTACCTTAGCTGCCCCTCTCTTCTTTTCTTTTTAACCCCACCATGATTTCTAGTCCCAAATAACTTAGAGAACCAAGGCCATTCTAGTTTTACTTTTTCTCTCTTCAATTGAAACTATATGGTTAAACAATTCTTTTCTACCTCTTAGTCCTTTGTTTCCCTTACTGTTGCCTTGTTCCTACTCTGCTAGTTCTTAAAGCTTGTCTTTTGCCTCACTCCATGATCTGCCTTTCCCATTTGTATTTCAGAGCTGATGAACTCTTTCTAGAGGAAATCATAAAATTCTATTGACTGAATCCACTACAAATTTTTATTTACCTAAGTTCATTTGGGCCTTTGCCTGCTACCCAGCAATTCTTTTATTCATCTCTAGAAGTCAGTTTATGAGATTTCCCCACGAGCACTTGTTCCAAAGCTTTTTCTTTCTTTGAAGTTCCCCTACTCTACTCTCTGTCCCATCCCCACTAACCTTCTCTTTCTCCATATGTTAAAATTCCTTTGTTGTCTTTACCTGTTCTCTTTTTGCTCTACCTTTAAAGAAAATTGAGTTTCAATCCCTTTTCAGTTTTAGAAAGTTTAATTTGATCTTTTTCTGGTCTACTGTGCCAAATATCTCCTGAATCTACCATACTAGTCACTCTGTGTCGTCATCTTATTAAATTAGTCATTGAGAAAAGCAGTGTACATAATTTCATTATTAATCGTCTTAAATGAAACCTATAATGGAAACATGGAACAGAATGAAATGACCAAGAAGGTAGACTTTAGTCGTATAAGAGGACCAAAGAAATTTTTTAAAATTATTTTCAACTCTTTATAAAAATTCCATTTTCAAATCTGCAAATGTGAAAAGATTGAAATTTGTAAGAGTGGAACTAATGTAGTACATTTTGTTTTTAAAAATTAGTAAAATGAATTATTTTCTTCAAGCAAAACTTTGTTTTAGGGTTGGGAGGGGGTTGTTTGTTTTTGGCATATATTCTTAAATTGGACATTATGTTCTTTTTGCAGATTATGGAACTTTGTGGTGCAACAAGACTTGGCTATTTTGGAAGAAGTCAGTTCTATATTGCTTTAAAACTTGTGGCTGTGGCCCAATCTGGTCTCCCGTTAAGAGTGGAAAGCATAAATACGGGTAAAAATGAAATTTATTATTATTGCAAACCAAAATCAATGGACATTTAAACATTTTTTTTTAATTATAGCTTTTTATTGACAAACATGCATGGGTAATTTTTCAACATTGATCCTTCCAAAAACTTCCATTCCAAATTTTCCTCTCCTTCCTCCCATCCCCTCCTCTAGATGGCAGGTAGTCCCATACACGTTAAATATATTAAAGTATATGTTAAATACAATATGTGTATACATATTTATACAGTTCTCTTGCTACACAAGAAAAATCACATTTACAAAGAAGGTAAAAATAATCTGAGAAGAAAAGCAAAAATGCAAGCAAACAATAACAGAAAGTGGAAATGTGGTTGTGGTCCACATTCATTTCCCAGTGTTCTTTCCTGGGTATATCTGGTTCTGTTCATTACTGATCAATTGGACCTGATTTGGATCCTCTCATTGTTGAAGGTAGCCACTTACATTAGAATTGATCCTCATATAGTATTGTTGTTGAAGTGTATAATGATCTCCTGGTTGTGCTCATTTCACTTAGCATCAGTTCATATAAGTCTCTCCAAGCCTCTCTGTATTCATCCTGCTGGTCTTTCTTACAGAACAATAATATTCCATAACATTCATATACCACAATTTACTCATCCATTCTCCAATTAATGGGCATCCATTAATAAACATTTTAAATCATAAATGATATAGTTAATAGGTTATTTTTAAAGTATGATAATAGTCATATAAACTTGTGGATAATTTTTAGTAGTTAATGATCGTGTCTGATATGCCATATTTGTACAGTTTTGTATGTAAATACTGGGGAAGAGAATTTCTACTTTATTTATATTCACAGATGTTAAAAGCTAGAAAATTAAGATTTTCTAGATTCATATCACAGAAAATTGGACTCAATTCAATCTTTTCGCTTAATCTGTGTATATACATACATGCATTCATATAGCTTTCCAGGGAAATGTGTTTAATCCATTCTATTTTTCTTATATTCTTAATTTTTCCTTTCTTTTATAAGTCAGACCTTGAAGATTCTCCTATACTGTTTTAGACTGCAGTTTGATGAACTAATGGCAGATTAACGTCATGGTTAATTGGGGTTAGACTAGGGAAAGAAGATGGAAATTGTGTTCAAATGTTAAACAGAAGTTGTTTGCAAATTCAAAATTAGAACTTTTTAAATGAGTAGTATGGAGGCTAAGCTGAACCACAGAACTGACAATAGCCAATAGTTTTGGAGTCACAGAATTGGAGACACATTTGCTTTTGAGCTTTACTTAGTCAAATTTTCAAGGGAATTATTTAAGGAGAGAATGTCTAAGTTCTTTTTAGTGGGTGAGAAGTTTTAAGTGGTTCTGAGCTAAATTATAAATGGCATTATTTGTTGAACCAACATAACAGTCCATTCTGGACTGTGTAAAACTGCATTAAACATTCTGATATATATTTTAACTTTAACCTTGAATTAAATGATTCAGATCATTTAATGATAAGATAACTAGGAATTCCACATAAAAAAATTGAAGGGTTATAACGTAGAAAAGAGATTTTTTTTCTGATTGGCTCTAGAAAGCAGAACTTCAGACACTAGATGAAAGTTGTAAAGAAGAAAATATAAGTTTGATTAACTTGATTCAACACAGAGTTCACATTGAAGAGGAATTCCTTATTAATAAATCTTTTTTTCCTATGGTTATCCATAAAACTACTTGCACAGCTTCCTAAATGAGATACAAAATCTTTTAAGAGTTTGGTCTAATCCATTTAGGAAAAGCTAAGGGAATTAAGAGTGCCTATTGACCAGATTGTGCTAAAGCAGTTGAATGGACAATCTGATTGTTTTTGCCTTAAACAAATGCTTTAAGTGAACAATGACTTTGACCCATAATTCCATCAGAGAATGCCCAGATTGCTTGTAGGAAATTGAGTTCTTTTTTTGAATGACTCCAAACCTTTTCTGGATTCTGGGGCTGTTGCTTTCTCCAGTCATCTAGCTGCCCCTCCAAGTTTTTTCTTGAAAGAAAAGCCTGATTTTGAACTTGTGTTCTTTTGCTGATACTATATGATTCTGAGTCATAGTAGTACACTATAGTCTATAAAGAAGTGAACTTTATGGTAACTCATAGGATGATAAATAATAATAGCCAACAGTTATCAAGCGTTTACTGTGCTTTACAATTATTTTTTCATTTGTTAAGAGAAAGATAAATGGTATGAGGATGCTGTGACACAATAAAGGTCCCCTTTGCCTCTCTCCAAAAGTAAGCAATGTAGAAAAAGCAAAGGATGGCTAGTAGACAGTTCTTATGCTACTCCAAGGACCTCATTATTTCAAGAGAAAACTAAGAAGGAAGGCCCCTATGTTGGGTGGACCTCCTGTGGTGAACATATGGAAAAACTTGTTGAAGCACACAAGATGAATAGTGTTGGATGTTAGCTTTAACAATCAGGTCAGTGAGGCTATGATCCTTTGGGGATCAGCATTTCCTAACAATTAGAACTAACTAAAGATAGAATGGTTAGGGTAAAGTAGGTTATCTTTCTTTTGAAACTTCAATTAAAGGCTGAATGATCACTTGTCAGGTATGCATTAGAGAATATTTTTGATTAAGGGTGGTTGGATTAGATTCCAGCTGAGGTCCTTTCCATGACAGAGATTCTTGTATTCTGTGTAAGGCAAATAGAATGTCTTTATTGAAAGCAAGATTATGGTAAACCTAACCATCCAGCTAATTCTACACCTCGTATGAGCACATTTTTTAGCTCCATGTTTGACCCAAATAGATGTGTTCAGGTTTGTTTATTTTTTCTTTACTCTCCATTCATTTTTTTTTTGCATGGGAAAATAATGCACTGCATATAGGAATTTCGTGACACAAGATTCAAAGGAGTTAACAAAAACATTGGGAGTGAGAATGGTATTTTTAACAATCACTAAAAATATTTCTCCTTGGGAAAAGGACCCACGTGTGCAAAAATGTTTGTGGTATTCCTCTGTGTAGTGGCAAGAAACTGGAAACTGAGTGGATACCCATCAATTGGAGAATGGCTGAATAAATTATGGTATGTGAATATTATGGAATATTATTGTTCTTTAAGAAATGATCATCAGGATGATTTTAGAGAGGCCTGCGGAGACTTAGATCAACTGATGCTAAGTAAAATGAACAGAACCACAAGATCATTGTACACAAGATTATATGATGATCAATTCTGATGGACATGGCTCTTTCCAACAATGAGATGATTCAGATTAATTCCAATAATTTTGTGATGAAGAGAGCCATCTACATCCAGAGAGAGGACTGTGGGAACTGAGTGTGGACCATAACATAGCATTTTTATTCTTTCTGTTGTTTGCTTGCATTTTGTTTTCTTTCTCAGTTTTTTTTTCCTTCTTGATCCAATTTCATTTTGTTTTCTTTCTCAGTTTATTTTTCTTCTTCATCCAGTTTTTCTTGTGCAAGATAACTGTATAAATATGTATACATATATTGGATTTAACATATTTTAATATATTTAATATGTATTGAATTACCTTCCATATGGGGGGGGGAGTTGGAGGGAAGGAGGGGAAAATTTGGAACATAAGGTTTTGCAAGGTTCAGTGTTGAAAAACTACCCATGCATATCTTTTGTAAATAAAAAATTTTAATAAAAAAAGAGAGAGGAGGGGACAAATGATTCAGTGGCTATTAGAAAAAATCTCTCCTTTATGATTTTTAGAAAACTCCATTTTAAATAATATAATAATTGCCTTACATGGGGTTTTCTTAGCAAAGATATTGGAGTGATTTGTCATTTCCTTGCATTGCATCATGGAATCAAAGAGGTTAACTGACTTGCCCAGAGGTAGGAGATTTCTGCCGTTGAATTTGAACTTAAGTCTTCCTGCCTCCAAGCCCAGTGTTGTATCGACTGCATCTCCTAGCTGCTCCTTATATAATAATAGTTAGCCTTTGTCAAAGTTTACAAACTATCTTAAAATAGTTCATTTTATACTTACAATAATCCTAGGATGTCAGTACTATCGTTATCTCCATTTTATAGATAAGGGAGTTGAAGTACAAAATAGTTAAGTGATCTGCCCAGGGTCATCCAGCTAGTAAGTATACCATGCAGGTTAACTCAGGCTTTCAAAATTCAGGTCTCATATGCTAATACTATGCCACTAGTTGCTTTAATTTTCAAAATAGTCATAAAAAGAACCTTTTAAAAAGAAATTTCATATCCTTTTAAAAATCTATCTTGCATATGGATTAACATAGCCTTTTTTTCACTCAGGAATTGCAAATCAACCATGTGTTGGATCTGTAGCTTTTTCCAGCTGTGCTGAATATATATCTCTTCTTTGCTTTTCTTCATATTTCTGTCCTCTCTGTGGACTTCTTGAATATCTATTTCTCTATCCATTTTTCCCATCTGTCATTAGGACTCTGTTTCTCCTTATCTCAGTGGTCCTTATGAAATAAGATTTTGAAAAATAAAACGAAAAAATGACACGTAATGAGATCAATTCCATAAGACAATTGTTTTGATTATTACCTTAAATGAATACCCTGTGAATTATTCTTTCTCTCTATAGTGGTTATCATTCTATCTTCCTAACCAAACTAGACAAGGGCCTAGGACTTGGTTGTGATAAATCAATGTATTTGTGTGTGCACTACTTGGTTAACAGGAACCGATATTAATTAATACCTCACCATAGTATTAATCACAATTGACTATTGGTACCTTGTCTCTAATAGGTACCAAATAATCACAGAGATAATATATTGAATAAAATGCCACTGTGTTAAATTTAAAAATTAGTCATTATTTTAAATATGCTTTACTTAGAAATTGGTATATTTGAATTTGAATTTTAGTACTATCCATTATTCTTCTAAGTAAGGTCCTTCCTTGGGGCAGCTAAGTGATCTGAAATCAGGAAGACTTATCTTCTTGAGTTCAAATACGGCCTTAGATACTTTATAGCTGTGTAGCCTTGGGCAAGTCACTTACCCAGTGCCTCAGTTTCCTTATCTGTAAAGTGAGCTGGAGAAGAAAATGACAAACCACTCCTGTATCTTGTTAAGAAAACCCCAAGTAGGATCACAGAGAGTTGGATGCAATTGAAATTGAACAAGAACAATAAAAGTTCCTACCCAAGTCATTTAAGAAAGTTTTTAAAAAATTCTATTGTAGTATTGAGTACTTTCAGTTCAGCAAACATAAATAAAGGGTGCTGTAGGCACTTAGTAAATTCAGAGTATCTGAGGATGTAATCTTGTTTTATTAATTTTAAGATGATTAAAAAATTGCTATTAATAATTATGTCTTTGATAGTAAAGGATCTCCCCTTGCCCCGATTTGGAGCTTCAAAGAATGAACAAGAATCTCGACACACAACCTCATATTCTTCAGATACTGAGAATCAAGGTTCCTATTCAGGTGTAATTCCTCCACCACCTGGTAGGGTACAGGTCAAAAAGGGGTCTGTCAGCCATGATGCCGTCCAGCCACGTCCATCTACAGATCAACAGGTAATCTGTAATACATAAATGTATTTATCCAATAAGTATTTTTTGAGAATCTGTTATGTGTATTGATACTGTAATAGATTCAAAAATAGTATCTTAAGATATAGTGTCTCAAAATCCCAAGCTATGAAAGCTTAAAAACTGCTCTGAGGTTTTTGGGACACCCGTTTGTCTTTTAATTTCTTTCTTTCTTTCTTTTTTTTTGACAAGGCAGTTGGGATTAAGTGACTTGCCCAAGATCACATAGCTAATAAGTGTTAAGTATCTGAGTTTGAGTTTGAATTTGGGTCTTTCTGATTCCAGGGTCTGTGCTGTCTTCACTATACCACCTAGCTGCACCCCCACTCCCCCCCAGTTTAATCTTTCAAAAAACCTGAGTTTGGCCTTTAATAGTAGTTATAGCAATGAAGAAGACATAAAAGAAGTGAAATAAAGGGAATGACAACGAATATGATATAGAGATGGAGGACAATAGATGTCCATTTAAAAAAAAAATCTTTATTTGAATTGAAAGAAATTATAAAAGACTTCATGGAAATATTTTTAGCATGATAATTTTATGTAATTATTTTTCAATGTGCCTCTTTTTCCTTTCAAAGAAATCTTAATTTATGGGTGGGACAAACAATATTCATATAAATATGGGATAGTTTAAGTCTTCCCCTTTTTAAATAAAAGGAATTCTTGACCTAGGCTCTGTGAGCTTTTAAAAAAATATATTTTGTTAATTATATTTCAATATAATTGGTTTTATTTACAGTCATTTCTTTTTAGTTGGAAGGTAGACCTGAAGTCAGAAAGACCTGAGTCATATTTATAACACAAAAAGGTTAACTTTTTTTAAAAAAGCCTTTTGAATCTAAATCTGCAGGTATTCTTTTACTTCATACAATTTGAGCACTCATATGTAACATGTTGCTATGATTATTTAGTTTTTGTTTTTAAACTGTTCATGTATGTCTATTCTTAACTATATTACAAGCTTTTTTAAAAAAAAAAAAGTGTCATTTTCATTGTCATTCCAATTGAGATAAAGAAGGTGTAATCTCAAAAATAAAATCATATATAGTCAAAAGTGTTGACCTGCACTAGAATGGTTTCTATTCAGATAGAAGAGAAGTTGAAATTAGACGCATAGTAGAGGAAGAATCATAATTATTGACTGATAGGCCACGGGATCAGCTATTAGAGGGTAAGAAAAATAAATTGAAGATTTGATAAGTCAGGTTTATTATGTGTGTCATGAGTAAAATTGGGAAAAGTTACTGTTTCACAGAGAATTAGTTCAGTATCAGGTTTCAGGCACAGATCAATTATGGGTTATTGAAAATGTAAAACAAATAAGAGATCAAGAGCAGAAATATAAATTCAAAAAGTATAATATAAATATAAATTCTGAATATAAAGCATAGCTAAAACTGTGACAGTAATTAATATAGCCAAAAAATTGTGTGTAGAAGAAATTTGGAATTACATTTTAATATTCTTTGGGGTCCTTTTTTTCTTCTATAAAGTTGCTTTATAACTTTTGTTTGTTTTTGGTTGTGGTGGGGTCTTGATTTTTGTTTATTTTGGTTCTCCAGTCCATAGTTATTTTAAGCTGAAAGACACTAATGTGAGTCTTGCAAACTCTTTTAATGAGTCTACTTGATATTCATAATCATAAAGGAATAAATGTCTTCCTTTTTATGTTGCATCAAAATAGGAATATGCTGAAAGGGTGAACACTTTGCATAGTTTTACATTTTAATAAGGCATTGTCTCCTCATTAATGTTCCCCTGGTCCATCTCTACTTCTCTAGTATGTTACCAAAAAGAAAGTTACTTGAAAAAATATCTCGCAATTGCATGATTGAACTCAATGTTTTATGTTAGGAAATTATGGATTTTTTAGTTATTAAAGCAGATAGCTATAGCTCTTTCCAAAGTGGTCTGCAATTAATTTGACATCTTCTAGTAAAGCAAAATTAGGCTGTTCCTAACTTCTTGTCTTAGTTCAAGGTGGTATCTATATAACACTAAAACACTTCTATCTACATGTGAAGTGGAAATGTAAATCATATGAATGTCATCATCAGAATGCACTAGTGTGCTTACTTTTCTATGTTCCCTCTAACAGTGATCTTTTATAATTTTTAACAATTTGCAGGATGTATGTGAAACCTTATGGATGTTTTGATAAAAAGTTTTATCTTATTATTTGATGATTGGAGTATTCTTTCACATAGTTGATAGCTTACAATTCTTTTGAGCAGTGTGTTTATATCTTTTAATGACTTAAGTGTTAGGGAATGGCTTTCAGCTGTACATATTTCTGTTCATTGTCAGTATTTTGGATAACAACCATTATTAAAGATATTTAATACAAAGGTTTTTTCCCCTTTCTTACTCTAAATGCTTTAGTTTTGTTTGTGCCATAGCTTTTCAATTTCACATAATAAAAATTATCTATTTTATCTTTTATAATTATTCTATCCCTTGACTGGTTTAAGAAATTCATCTACTCAATAGAGGTGAAAAGTATATAATCTGCTTCTAACATTTTGTTATGATCTTAAATATTCAAGTAACATCCATTGTGAGTTTATTGTGAAATGTGAAGATAATTTCAATTAAATTTCTTTCCAGTTTCCTCAATAGTTCTCAGGAAGTGGGATATTCTTTGCTATGGAATTTTGTTTTCAGGCTTGTCAAAAACTGCACTACTGAATTCCATTGTTTTTGGTTCTCTTGTCAAGTTACTTCCATTGATAACCCTTTTCTATTTTTACCTATATACTTGCTGCTTTATAATATAGTGTGAGGTCCAGAAATTCTATTTTTTCTACATTCCATCTTTTCCCCTCATTTCCCTTGATATGCTGGATTCTTTGTTCTTCAAAAATGTTTGTGATATGTCTAGCATTCCTTTGTCTGTAAATTAACTCAATTATTATTTTACAAATATTTTTATTATATTGGCATGGCCCAGTCATAAACATTCTTCCAGATATTTAAGACATCATTTTGCAGCTGAATCTATATAAATGTTTAATGATTTTTGGTAGGTTTATTCCCAGATATTTTTTCTTGTAGTTGAATTTTGTTGTTGTTATGTTTGTTTGTTTTTTAACTTATTTTGTAGCATGCAAAAATCTATTAGTAATGCTAAAACTCCTATAAATAAAAGCATAAAGTGGTACTTTGAAAAATATCATAAAATATCTAAAATCAAAAGTAAACATCAACATACAGTGAAAATATACAATAAGTTCTACCAGTCTATGCAAAGTTATATTAAGGAAGTACACTGTTTTTATTTGATACAATTTTAGAAATGTTAATTATGACAATAAGACAAAAAAATAAAAATATAAAGATAACTAAAGAAGAGACAGAGTTGAAATGTTTACTTTTTATATGATTTGTTATAATTTCTTTTCCCTTTTCTTTAGGAATCCACATCTCCAGTAGTTTCACCCCAGCAGTCCCCTCCAACTTCTCCACACACATGGAGGAAGCATAACCGCCACCCTAGTGGAGGAAATAATGAACGTTCTCTTGCTGGACCTGGGCCCTTTTGGTCACCATTTAGTGAGGCACAAACAGGTACATGTTATTAAGATTGTGATTTATGTACTCTTAGGGTATAAAATGATTTTGAAATAATGTTTACTAGTGTTTAAGGGAGTTGGAAAGTCAGTTTTCTAAGACAATTTAGAATTATGGGTTACTAAGTTAAATGCTTTCATATAGCAATTGAAAATAGATGAATCCTTATTGCTTTTTCTTTTATACTGAAATATTTATAGTCATGCTGTAATTTTGTCAGATTATTAAGACATAGAGGAGACTAGTATTTACTTTGCAGGATATTTATTCTCATCTGTATATTAGAATGACAAATGTTGTGTGAAAATGCAAACTTTTTAGGAAATAGGATAAGTTTTTTAAATGAACATAACAATTCTATTTAAGAGGCTAATTTTTTTCATTCATATTTAAAGGAAGTTCTTATGATTTATATATTTTTATTTGTTATAGATTTATTTCTCTTCTTCCAGGTTCTTCAGCTGGTGATGCAGTGTGGTCTGGTCATTCTCCACCTCCACCTCAAGAAAACTGGGTCAGTTTTGCAGATACTCCACCAACCAGTACTCTTTTAGCCATGCATCCTGCTTCTGTCCAGGTGTGACATTTTATTGGTATTGCATTTTATTTGCTTCATTTCAATTATTGCTGCAATCATTTTTTTTTTCATTCTTTGCTATTGCAGATTTCATAAGTAGAAGCTCACTATTTTGCAGAGAACACTAATCTGTTCTGTACCCTTTTCTGCAACAATCTAGTTCTACTGGAATGTTCACTAAAGGTTTTGACTTCATTTAAAATAAAAATTTTCTAACATTTAAAGAGAATTTTTAAAAGGTTCCCACATTTAGGAGTATCTTTGCTTGGCTTTCTTAGCATATTTCTCATAACTTTGAGTTGCATACATAATTATCATCATTTCTATCCATTTATATCATTGTGCAAATAAATTCCTGATAACCTAATTGTCTCAAATATGTGGTTTGCAGATGAGTTTAAAGCTTTTGATGTTAAAAAATTCTACAAAAAAGTTTATTTTACTTCCAAGGACAAGTAGTCTAGAAACGATGGTCCATATGGTCATATAGATAGATAATATACTGAGGAAAAAATGTTTCATTACAGGACCAGACAACAGTACGAACTGTAGCATCAGCTACAACTGCCAATGAAATTCGTAGGCAATCCAGTAGTTATGATGATCCCTGGAAAATAACAGATGAACAAAGACAGTATTATGTAAATCAGTTTAAAACCATTCAACCTGATCTAAACGGATTTATTCCAGGTGAGTTGCTAAAAAACAGAAATTATTATAGACATAGCAGGCCCTAGTCTCAGTTTCATAACTTTAGGCACTGGTTCAAAGGTTTTGCAGTTGTCAAATTTGGACAATATATAAACAATTTATAATTCTTAACTTGGCATGGTTTATCTACAAAGGGTTTATATTCCCTGGGGCCAAAAAAAAAAAAAAAAAAAAAACAACTCAAAATAACCCCTATACATTTTGCTATAAAGGGCACTTTCCAAATAATCAAATGTCTTCTTATGCCTCAGACTTTTGTCCTTAGATCTGAAAATTTACAACCAACATTAAACATCACTGTTTTAATATTTCAGGATCTGCAGCTAAAGAGTTTTTTACAAAATCAAAACTACCTATTCTTGAACTTTCTCATATTTGGTAAGTGTGTGGTATGTCATAGTTGGGCCATATATTTTGTTTCAGAAGAGTTTCCAACTGATAGTCTTTCAGAAAATAAATAGTATCATAGTAGACTGTCTACCTTTAAAAAATCCAATGACCACCCGATATTAACTTATCACAACCATTGACATTTTTCTCTCTAAAATAAAAACCATAAAAGATAGTGCAAAAGCATCTATTCATACTTTCTAAAAGTTTAAAATCCATAAAGCTGTACCAATTACTTCATATTGCCAACATAGTGCTATTGAAATGCATGGAATTAAAGCCAGTTTGCTCATGCATGGTTGAGTTGATCACTTTTGTCTCTGAACAAGTTTGTGATAAGCCCCATACTAAGAATGGGCTTAAACACAATACTCACCTTTCACCACAGACATAAACTGCAAAATCATTGTATGACTTGTTCAGAACAAATTCTTTTTGGAAAAAAGAAAACTTAGATTAAAAATTAGAGTATGTTAGATTAGATGACAAAACATTTTCTTGTGATAGTAACTGTTTTTCTTGAGAAATTTATTGTAGAATATTATTGTAAAATTGTAGCAGTAAACCAATACATATAAATGGATCAAAGCATAAGTCTAGTATTGAATTTCAAAATATAAACAGGTTGAAACAGGATATGTTTATTTTTAGAGCATTAATTGCTGAGTTTTTTTTTTAATTAATTTTTTGCTAGGAAAGTGTTTCCTTATTGAGAAGTAAAATGAATGGGAAAGAATTTGATCATCATTTATAGTAAAGTTTATCTTTTAGGGAACTCTCAGACTTTGATAAAGATGGCGCTTTGACACTGGATGAATTTTGTGCTGCTTTTCATCTGGTAGTTGCTAGGAAGAATGGTTATGACTTACCTGAAAAACTACCTGAAAGCTTAATGCCCAAACTGATTGATTTGGAAGATTCAGCAGGTAAGATAGATAGGTCAAGAAAACTATTGTTTACCTTTTGATAAACTTTTAAAATTTTATAATCAATTCAAGCTTAATGATTTGAAGACATTTTTTGCAACATAAAATGCCATGAACAGCTTTTTCTTTAAGTGGCTAAGTTAATCTTTTCTGTTGTTTCAAATAAATCTGAAATTTAAGAGTTTGGTTAAATAATGAGTTTGGTGTTTGTTTCAAAGGTAAGCCAAAGAGGGAAAAGATATAGTTTAATTCTTGTGCAGTGAGAACCTTAGTAACACATATATTTCCCACAGCTTTCTTCATAAAGAATAAATGAACTTATAGATAAGATTTCCTTAGATTCATATCTTTAAGTATTATATATAAGTATGGTGTTTGATGTTCCCCTATGAATGATGAGGTATTCTTTAAAATAAAATTAAAACCTAAAATAAGTTCTCAGGAAGATGTCAGTATCCCAGAAATTAAAATTGATTGGCTTTACTGCTGCCTATCTTATGAGTAAGAAAAGGCATGAAATTTCTTTGTTGATAAGAGCAGAATCTTTAGAGTCAAAAATACTAAATTTCTTCTAGCTTTGCAAATTACTCATGTGACCTTGGGCAAGTTTTGAACATCCTCTCTGTTTCTCCATCTGTTATATCAGTCTGAGACCATTTTTCTAGTAATTCTTGGTTTTAGTGTTCTGAAATCCCCGCTGGATATATAAGAATATTTAAGGTAGCATATGATTTCATTAGCTTGAATATTTCCTTGATTAACAGCTCAAAACTCTTCCATATCTTAACAACAGGTTTTCAGAAGTTGGTTATGGACAAAAATATTTCATCATTTATTGGCTAGTACATGATAACAAGATACTCTGAATTAAGGCTGGTTCTTGAATGTCAAATACAGTCTAGTCCATATTTTAAACTTTTTTAGCTTAATGGACCATCAGTGCTTAGTTGACATAGTGTTCAAGGGCTTAGGGTTACCTCCCCACAAAAATGAGGCATTGCATTATAACTTTAATGTAGGTATTTATAAAATTTCTTTATTGTGTTTGTGTGTGTGTCTGTGTGTGTACATGTGTGTTTCTTTGTATACATATTTCACTCACTTGTAAAAAGCTCTGGTGATTCTTGTTCTACTAAAGACATGCTAAGGAATATTGGTTGTTAGTATGGTTTATAGATTATATCATCATACTATATTTATAGATTACGTATAATTATATCATATCATCTATAAATTAGTTATAAGTACCAATTAATTTAAATCTAAAGCTTTTATAAATTAAATCCCATTTAATATATCACTTGAAGTATAAGGTCAGGGTGGCAAAACTGCAAACTATAGAGTAGGGAATGATGATTTAGAGCATGATGGATATGCCACATAACTCCAGCCCTTTGAAAGCTAATAGCATGAAGGGACAATTTTGTGAAGATTTCTAGTGTGCTGTCATTTCTTGGTAGTATCCAAATTCATCAGTCTATTACTTGGCTTCTAGATTTTATTTAGTTTTTAAGTTAATTCTTATCTGTTCTTTTTTAGCCTTGATATGTGTACTGATTCTTAGGACTTCTTTGACTGATAAATTATATTAGCACATTTGGCTTTCTTCAATTCTAGATTTGTTAGATGTATTCAGGAATTGGAGATTTAAGGACACATACTGAGCGACTTAGTTTTTTTTTTTTTTTTTTTCCCTCTGTGTAATAGATTTGTACTTGGAGTCCTCTTTAATGCAATAATATTTTTATAGTATTGATTCAGGCCTTCCTAATTTTTTTCTCTTAAGTTTGAAGTTTTTATTTTTGAGTACTATTAAAAACTAAACTGCCTTTAGCAAAAGAGAATTTACTTTTTATCTTGTTATTATAGGTCCATGGAAATGATTATATGTATTTTGAATAAGAAAGTATATTATATATAACATTATTATAACATTAGAATCCCTTATTAAATTCAGTTTGAGAAATAATCACTTTATGTGTAATTCATTGTGGTAGATGCTATAGAAGATAATAAAGATGCGCAAAAAGTACACTACCTACCTTCAAGGAGTTTATAATCTAATTGAGAAAATCAGATATATTCAGTTCTACATATAAAGTATTTTATTTGAGAAATACGAAGTGTAATGAATTTTTAAAAAGAGAAACTTCTCATCCATTTAAATGTCACTTAATTCTTTTCATATTTAGTCTGATTTCATGAGCACCTAAAAATTGTCTGTGATAGACCACCATTTTGCAAGTTAGCAGTTTTATTTGTACGTTTGCTGCCATCATACTTTTTGAGTTTGTGATTTAACCCTTTACAGATTGGCTGTTTTCCTATTAGGTAGTGTTGTTCACTTTGTCAGATGCCACCAGGTGATTTAAGTTTTATCTTTGTAGACCCAACGGAGTAGGCTTTCTCCAGATATAGAAAACTAATGGAGCTTATATCTGTTTTTATAAGGATTTGTTGACCACAAACAGAAAACAAAATGTAGGTCAATTAAAATAAAAAAAAATACAGACCTTCTAAGAGGAACATGAGTACAAAATGCTTCCAGGCTTTTGATATGAATACTACAGTTGGATGCTAATTTTGACTATTTAGTTTCCTAGTAACTAATTCAAAAAAGGAAACTTAAAAGCTTCATTATTCACTTAATATTACGTTAGATGGGGGGAAATCACAAGTGAAAAATTATTTTCTAAGGCTTAAGAGCAGAGCTGGTTAGGTTTTTATGTTGAATTTTTTTCCTTCTAAAAGTGATTGTTCCAGCAAATAGAAGATAAATGCCATGATATACTTAGGATTCATTTTAAACTTAGTAACTTAATAAAAGAAAAAAATAATAATTTAAGGAATGGCAAATTGCACTTTTTTTTTTTCAAGCAAGTAGGTTTAGTGGATTAAAAGAGTGTACTATATTTTGTATTCCAATAGTGTGCATTGTCCTGTGAATAAGATGACTGATCATCATCAGTCAAATAGGATTAAGTAGCATTAGGAAAAGTGGTAGCTAATTTAGTATAGTAGAAAAGGATGAGAGGCAGACTTATAGTATATTTTATCTGTTTGGAAGGATAGAAAATAGTGACAGAAATTTCTGCCTTTTGATTCCCTAATCTGAGTGGTCTCATCTCATTTAATGTAATCATTACATCTGAAAAGTAGGTAAACAGCATGCCAGTGTAGTTATACTGTGTTATCTCTTCCAGTGCACTCTTATACATGGAAAGTGCCTTTTGAGTAAAAGCACTCTTGGGGTTGGCTTAAAAAATAATTTAGGATCATACTCTTCTTTTTCAGCCCTGATGCTCTGTGATGATGTCAGGGGCAGAACAGAACCAGCAGGAGGGAGGCAGGGTTGACACAGTGTTCCAGCAGGAGGCTAGGTTGGAACACTGCATCAGGTAAGAGTAAATTTACACCCCTGCCTCCACAAGGATAAAGTCTTAAGGACTAACTTTCATATGTGGATATGAAGCTGTAATTTGCTGGAGCATATATATGAAATGAAGTTGATGAAGGTGTACATTATTGTGGAGCTTGATGTTCCTTCTCAAATAAGTGACTGCCAGTTTATAGTAGGAATGAGCTTTCTTTCCAAATGTACTTTACTGCTTTTTTTCTTACCATCATAGCTTTAAACAAGAAGTAGGACAAAGCTAAAAAATTATGTGGCTTTTGTAGAGGTATATAGTTGATTTCTACTAAGAATAATTATTTAGATGGTCTGAGGGATGGGAAAAATTAATTGCATTGCACATTTAAGAGGTATAAGCACTTAAGTGACTGTAGAGACTAGGTTCTTATTATGGTATCCTCCAGGGTATAAGAATTAGGTCCCAGACTCTGCTATAATACAAAGTAACTCTGTAGATTGAGTAGATTGCTCAGAGTAACCTAATATTTCAAAATCAAAGAATAACAGTAAGGTTGAGTCTGTAGTCTTGATTCTAGATTGAGTCAGGGCTTTGAGCCTACCTTATAGTAGACAATTCCTTAACCTAATTCTGTAATAGTTATGCATATTTTTTAATCTAGATGGAGCTAGACTAACCTATATAACTTAGATCTCTGTAATATAGTTTTGCTTTAAATTGGTCCCTTTAAAATGTACCACCTTTCAAAATGTCATTCTGATACTATTCATTTTCCTTCCCTGAAATGTCACCATGCTTTTAACTTCTCAAAACCATCTTCAATTGTCAAGTTCCTACTAGAGTTATTTCAGTAATGTCTCAAGGTATTGCTACCCTCTTTGCCTGCCTTCCTCTCCATTCATAGTTTTATTCATTGAAGAAAAAGCCTAACTTTTTTAAAATTTCCAATCTCAGAATATCCCACAAGTAAACTAATGCTGTTATTTTATTACATTAAATTAATTTTGCAAGATATCATAAAAGTATTCTAGTCAAGATATTTTATAGAACAGTGCCCAAGCCCTGCCTCTATTTTGTTGTTTCTTTATTGCCCCTGACAGAACACTAAGGCAAGTCTTTATTGAGAACTAAAAGGACTGAAAAGGAAAAAAATATGGTCCTAACATTTGAGAGGTAGTAAAAAGAAAAAACAGTGATGGATTGAAAAATTAGAACTTGGAAGTCCTTTGATGCAAAGACAGAAAATTGGGGTGGTGAGGCAGAGCCTTATGATACTTTGAATCACTATATCTATGATATAATACCAAGAAAGAGTATGCTCTCATCAGATATTTAAAACACAACGAATTGTGTTGTTCAAAGATCCAATAAATGAAGGAATTTAGAGAAAAGCATCAAAAATAACTATTGAAAAATCTACTTGCATTTGCTTTGGAAAGTCAAAAAAAAAAAAAACAAAATCCTGTGTCCAGTGCTGTTTTGTATTATACAGCAGATTTAAACAATTTATAATATAGTATAAATTTTGATAAATGTCCTTTTGATGGAGAAACTGAGGTACTATGGTTTACATGACTTGCCCAAGATCACATGGCAGTATAGTGATAGATCTGGGAATAAAACTTAAATTTCCAGATTCATGACCCAAATCCTGACTAATATTCATGCATGTTTTATTAATTTAGCAATTATATATTCTTTTAAACTATTGAATGCATTCAAGGATATATAAAACATAAGAGTATGTGATTTATGTTGGTCAAAGGGAATTATAAGTAATGTTTTGAAAAGTTTAACCTGAGCATAAACAAATTTTTCATGGGACTACTCTCCATTATTGGATTGTAATAAAAATTAGTGATTATTTTAAACTAAACATTATTCATAGCAGTAAGGGAATATTATTATGGTTAAAGAAGGCCAATACTTCATAAAATGCTTGAGAAAAACGTTACAAAAATAGCTTTGTGGATCTGTGGATTACCAGCTTAGTTGATTAAGAACTGCATAATAAATTAAATTCCCAATTATAATAGTTAACTTTATTCCATTCCATGGTTACAGAATCAACCCTTTACATCATTGGCTATTTTAAATAATTACACTGTTGATAACAACAGTAAGAAATAATGTGAGCGAGTCACTGTTTTGAAATTCATCACCACTGCCAGGAAAAACAATTTGAGGCACTTGTCTCTTTAATGGATAAATAGCATTGCATTATAATTAATATATTGTCCTGCCTTCACTTATCACTAAAGAATTTATTTTCTTGAAAATTGGGAAACATTGCTGTTAATTTAGGAGTTTTCTCCTTGAAATTCCTTAATATTGGGATTATAGATTATATGTAATTTTGTGTATGTATTATATAACATGATTTAATTATTTAAGATGAAGTTAAAACCAGGTACCAATATTATATAGCAATTAAAAAAATTTTAAATGACTATCCAAGAAATATGAGATACAAATCACATAACATCATTATGTAAGATCATTGGTGGACATTTTTAAAAATCAGCATTTCCAGAATATGTTATCTGATTTGTATTTTTATTTTTGTTTAAATTTCAGATGTCGGAGATCAGTCAGGTGAGGTAGGTTACTCAGGGTCTCCTGCAGAAGCACCTCCAAGCAAGTCACCATCAATGCCATCATTAAACCAGACCTGGCCAGAACTGAATCAGAGCAGTGAGGTTAGCAAAGCTTCCCTTTTCTTTGATGTAGGAATATTTCCTTATTTATTCATTTGTAGAAGTCTTATAAAATTAAGCAAAAATATAAAAAGAAAACGTGAATACTTCAAGTGTTGAGTTCTTAGGTACCTTCTTTCTTAGAAGTGTTAAACAAGTGATTTTTGCCATCATAGAATCTTAAAATCAAAAGGAAATTTAGAGGTCATATCAATAATCTACACAATGAAAGCATTTCTATTACTCAGTTTAATATGTAACAACAAAAATTGTCTTGTACATGTAAAATTTAGAAACTTCTTTTTGAAGCAATGAGATTTTGATTCTTACTGAATCATACTGTAAAAGGTTGAGGGATGGGATTGGGAGGAGGGAGAATAATATGAGAGGGTTGTCCCAAATTGTGATTTCGGAAGTGAAATTTTCATCCAGTGAAGACTGGAAATTTTTATGTAATTTATTGACTAATTTGCTTAGGACACTGATAAATAATAGGCTTGTCCTTCATACATTTGTGTGTGTCAGAGACAGGACTTGAACCTAAGTTGTTTTTACTCCAAGGCTACAGCCTTCTATCCATAGGATAAGCTACTATCCTTCTATACCATTGTGCTTCCCTAAACTTTAAATTGATATCATGACTGTCATTATTTGTAACACTTTAAAGTTTACCTATGTGATCTCCCTTGAGCCTTGTTGCAGCTTTATAGGGTAGGTACTCTTAAGTATTGTCATCCACATTTTACAGATAAAATTTTGAGACCCAAATGTGTTATCCCTCTTGTAATTAATTTCCCCTTTGGACCAGATTCAGTACCAGAAAAGTCATGTAGCTCTCCAGATCCGATCTACATTTTCAGTAATAATCATACAGAAATTTTAAAAAATCACTTTTGTGTTTTTAAATATTTAAGTTTGTATTCCAATGTACTGAAGTGTGTATCAGATCTGTTTTTTAATTATGAACTAGAGATATACAAATGAAATGACTTTAAAAAGATTTAAAGTAATAAAAGCTGTCCGATATAAAGCCAATTTAAGGTTGTTGTTTTTTTTAGTGTCACTCTAGTCTTTTAAAGTATATTTTAGAAAAATAATATGGTTTAAAATAGCACAAGATTTTAGTATTGTTTAAAATTTATAAAGTAGATTTTCTAAGTTTATATTATTTCAAAAATTCACATTAGCTGAACCATTTGAAATCTTTTACAATTTACCTATGTGAAGTGCATATTTAAGAAAGACTGTTTTTCTTTGTGATGGCAGTTAACCATCAGAAAAATTAATGTTTATTATAAGAATTGGATTTAGTATAGAATATGTACATAAAAAAACAAAACCTGTTAAAACTCAGTTAAGAGTTCAAAGCAAAGGACTTTCTATTATAAATGTACCATTTTCTAATAATTTAGCCTATTATAATTTTTCCTTAATAACCTAACTTTTTAAATGTCATTTTAGGGTTCTTTTTAATTCTAACCATATTTAAAATTCTAAAACAAGCAAATGTAGCTTAATGTTGTGGTATAAACTATAGTTTTCATGTTAATTTTCATTTGAAAGGCACCAGTAAATTGGTTCCCTTTCTGTAAGAATAGAGAAAGCATAAATGCTCGCTTCAGAGATACTCTTGGGTGATTTTGACAATGTAGAAAGAAAAAAAATAGCACTTCAGATTTTCAGTTTTTTCTTTGTAAGTAAATGTTAGCAGCCATGATGCACCTTCATGCTAAGATACTGAATGAAGGAGGATAATGCCACACTATTAGTTTTCATGGCATTAAATTCATATATTTGAAATGTGTTGAGAGCTATAAGTGATTTTTTTTTTTTAGTGATCAAAAGAGAAATATGAAGATTAAAGTTTTTTTCCCACCCTTTTTTCTATGGGGGAAAAATCAGTATATTTCCCATTGAATTTTTTAAAAAGAATATAAGCCACTCAAGATTCATAAAGTGGCTAACTCAAAATAGATCTGAGAGCTTAGGTTAACATTTAGAAAAATAAAGTCATGAGAGATTGATTCATCCATAATCGTACTATTAATGAATATCTGAATCACAGTCTGAACCTAGGTCTTGTGACTCCAGACCTAATATTCTGTCTTCTGTACCACATTTACATTGCTTCATTATTAAAACTAGTTGCTGATGGCAGTATGGAAAGAGCACTGACTGGATTCAGTTTCATCTCTTACATTTTTAACTTTGTGATCATGAGTAGGTCATTTAAATTGACCTCAGTTTTCTTATCTGTAAAAAGAAGGAAGTTGGAGTAGATGGCCTCTGGGATTCAAAATCTGTAGTCTTTAATATCCTTTATTCACACTAGATACAATATTCATTAAAAATCTGTTATTAGGTCTTTAGTCTTTATACCTATTTGTCATTCTAATAATAGCAATTCATATTTAGAGTTGTAAAGGTACTTATATATATCTTTTTGCTTTGTCCCAATAAATAATCTCTAAAACTGAGTCTTATTCACCATTTCCCCAATTTTAGATGTGAAAACTGAGATGGAGGTATTTAAGTAATTTAACCATTAAAAAAAAAAAAATAGCGAAGCCAGAACTCAAATTTATATCTTCCAAGACTAGTATTTGTTGTACTCTCTTATGTGACCAAGTTATATTCCTTTTGGGTGATTTAAGAAAGAGTTATACTAGTGTAAACCATTTTAATATTAAGGTACTTTATTGATCAATTATAGTGTATAAATTTCAAAATTATTTACCAAAAACATATAGAGAGAGTTTTGTGCTGAGTACAGGGGATTCAAAGACAAAAATGAAAAATCCCTGCCCTCAAGGAGCTTACAGTCTAAAACTTAAGCTATTCATGTGACCTTTAAATAAAAATTTTCTAAATCAAATGTAGTTTAATGTTCATTTCATCTAGGATACAGCATCAGTGACTAGTTTATTATCCCTAATAGATATTATTAATAATATTTAAAAAGCAAAAGTTCAAAGATTTCCTGGTAAAAATTCTACTTTTATATCAGATAAAAATGGTTCTTTTGAAAAGGGTAATGCTGAATTTCCCTTTTTCCTTCCAGGTAATTTCCATCAATTTAACCTAGAATATAGAACCATAAACCAGAAATATATTTCTTATATCTTTTTATTTGTTCGTATTATGTCAAATTGGAAACTTCTGAAGTGGTAGAGACATGTTAGAGGCACAAAAATTCCATTCTAAAGTATAAGTGGAGATTTGGGATGATGGGGTAGATGTATATGTATGTTGACATTGGTGTGTATATACTGCATTTATGTTGGTTTCCCCTTCTGCTCCCATTTCATAGGTTAGTTGTTCTACCTTTTCCCTCCAAAAAAAGTCTTGGATTTACATAGTTATTTATAATAGAAGTTGCAACAAAAACTCAATTTTTTATTAATAGTATTAGTGTAATTTTCCATATAAAGATACTTATTTATATTTTCATTAAACTATCTCCCAAATAGCCTCTTTCATTTTGAAATTTTACCTGCCATATATATTTAAAGTTGACCCATCCTTCCACTGATTTATTTAGAGGTATAATTTTTTTTTATCTACCTCTTTTAGAAGAGTAATTTTTTTTTGTATTAAAAAATATCATTTGTAATACATACTATGATGCTTGATTTGCTCTCATTGTGGCCGCATTCTAATTTTTCTAGCATGAATGGGGATGCCTGATTGGCAGTTCTGTCTTGTTATCTAGCATGGCCATGTTCTGTAGTGCTGATTGCAGGGGTTGACTTGCTACAAATTGACAAAAACTCAAATATGTATTCAAGAATTCTTTGCATTTTGTCTCAATTATATATAATTAAATATCTATACATTTGTATTAAATATATGCACATACATAATAGAATCATCTTTCAGGAGTTGCACTGCTAAGTCACTAGAATATTATTTTCAACTAATAACTTAATACTCATAGCTTCATTAGATTATGTATCAGCAATATTTTGAACAGACTTTTAGATAATTTTCTAGATAATTATCTAAAATTTTTTTAAACTCCTGAAAATCACTTTCAAGATAGATCACCACTTAATAGTTTACTTTCCAAATATTTTGTTGTACTTTTCTGACCTTCAAAATTATAAATCTTTTCAACATTTCCATAGAGTTCAAAATAGATCATATACCTTTGGTCATAATAAAGTGGTACACACATGTAGGATAGAAAAGTAATTGGAACATGTAAGATATTTATGAAAAATAAATAATATTATGATGTTTTATTCTAAGTCAGGCTTATGTCACATAACTTGCAGTGCAACTTCTGAATTACTTTGCTAAATCTTCTCCAGTGATCTTTTACTCCATCTTTCTCATCATGCTGACTTGTCTCTCCTCTGTCTGTTCAGCAGTGGGAGACATTTAGTGAACGCTCTTCAAGCTCACAAACTCTGACCCAATTTGATTCTAACATTGCACCAGCTGATCCTGTAAGTCAATCACTTAGCTTGCTTGTTTGAAATTAATTTTATTAACCCTGAATTTCCATTCATTGTTTTGGTCTCTCTCTCTCTCTCTTTTTTTTTTTTTAAACAAAGCTGTTCTGCATGGTTCAGTGGAGTGCTTAAATGGGAATGGTGGCAGGCTCTGGTTTTTTGTTTTTGTTTTTAAATTTGTGTGCTTACATAATGGGGAAAACATGTGCCATTTTCTGTAATGTCAAGTCATCTTAACATTAGGGGAAAAATACATTCTTTTAAAATCTGTATAATGGTTGTCACATCTGAGGAAATGATCTTTGATAGCCAAATTAGTTAATTAATTCCAAGTTTTCATTGGCTAATTAATTGTTGTATTGATCATATACAAGCAGTTATAATTATGATTTTATTTGTATGCTTTCCATATTATATAAATGTTTATGTATCTATAAATATTTATGCAGTGTCATTGTTTTACAGTGCAAATGATGTGGCTTTGGATTTATTTGGTCTAGGTTCTTTTCTGTGTTAGTTTTGTTGAGGTTTTATAATTCAGCATAACATATATGTTGGTGTATGAGTCTCGTTATGTAGCTGAAACTGTGTTTTGTTTGTGGTTTACTGTGTTACCTTAGGAAAGGCTACAGAGTTTATGTCCTACTTTGATAGATTCAAAACCTAATTTGAAAGAGATTATTAACTTTCTACATATCTAAATTGTCCCCAAAGTTATTTTAAAACTTAAATACTTTTAGCTTTTCTTCATTTATCTCTGTTCATTACTTGATTTTTTTCTTCCTTTATTGTCATTGAAAAAGTGGGATGTGCTAAAATGACTTTTTAAAAAGAAAAAGAGGGGTAAGTAGAAAGGAAGAAGAATAATGGGGAAATTGGGTTAAGAAAGATTTGGATAAATTGACATAATATGATCATGTCTTGTGGTTTTTACCATAATAACTAGCATTTCTTCACTACAGAAAGAATTCTTTCCCCCACGTATTTTAGGAAAATGGTGCAAAAGGACAGCTGTATTTTATTTCATGATACTTGGAATAAAGGAAGCTTGGTTGTGTTTTAAATTTTTAAAAAATGTATATTACATAGGATTATAGATGTAGAGCTAGAAGGGACTTAAGATTTTATCTAATCTGACCCCTTCATTTTACAACTGAGTTTTAGAAAGGCTAAGTGACTCTTCCAATGTCTTAGAGTAATAAATGCCCAAGCTAGGACTTGACCTCATGTTCTTTGAGTTCAAATTCAGTGTGCTTTCCATTTCATTGTAAAATTTTTGTATTTGATTACAATGATTAGAATGCTATATCTTGCAGTAGTATGGACATAATGTTTGAAATTTAAAAGTATTTTATCAGCTTCTCCTTGGTTATTTTTGAAACACATTAATCAAATTATTCTTTCTCCTTCATGTCAAACTGTTAAACTTTCTATTGTTCATTCACATCTATGCCAAAAATGGGCAAAAAAAACAAAAAAGAAATGAAATTCAAAACTTGCTAGTCTGATTAATTATTAGGTCTAGTAAACATTTCCTTGGGAAGGTTTAATATTATTTAAGAATTTAAATTCTGATATTCTTGTCTCTTGTTGATATTATTTAGTTTTGTTAAAGGTGCTTAATGAAATTGCATTAGAGTCAGAGAGGTATAATTAGCAATGGAAAAAATTCCTTTCACAAAATAGGGAGTGAGTTGGATTTTGAAGATTATTATCTTGTTTCCTTGGGTTTTTGTGAGACCCAGAAAGAATGTTATACATAACAATCTGGGGTTTTGTATCATGAAGTAAATACTTTAATTTTTCTGTTGTAGCTTTAGTTTTAACATTATTATTCCTATTCAGCTGTGATTTTATTTATTTACTTTGTTATAAGAGAATTCTGTAAGTTAAAGCAAGAAACAATAAAAGACATGTTTGAAAAGAGGATCACTAAACCCTACATAGCCCATTTCCCTTTTTTTTTTTTTTAATGACAAGGTGATTAGATTTATAGATCTGGAAAATGATGATGGACTTATAGTTTACCTTGATGTTGGTAAAGTATCTGACAGTCATGCTCTTTTTGGAGACAAGATAAAGAAATGTGAGCTGAATATAAATATATTTAGGTGTGTTTGAAATTAGTTAAGTTGCCAGATCCAACAAGTAATTTTTATTGATGATGATCAGTGGGCATTTAGTGTGGTGTCATAGGGATCTATGCTTGATCCTATGCTGTTTAACATTTTTGTGGTTAAGTTGGAGAAAAGTCTAAATGGCATGCTTATGACATTTGCAGATTTGAGACAAAAGAAGAATAATTTTTTAAAAATAGAAGAGAAGCAGAAAAATGTATTGTCACAGAAAGGAAGTAAAGGATATTTTAAAAAAAAGAGAGAGAGAGAGAGATACAACTTTCAAGTAGTAATTGAGTAATTTAAGACTAAGAATAAGCCATTGGATTGGGTTGCTAATAACTTCTGAAAGTTTCAGTATAATGGTGGGGTTAAAAGGACATTTTAGGGGCTGAATAGATAAAAGAAGAAATGGAAGTTGTGATGATGTTTTTTTGCCTTTGAAGTGGAGGAGAAATGATACATATTAAGCAGATAAGACTTGAATATGCTTGTTAACAAAAACCAATGAAGAAGATAAGATTGAAATTGCAGGGGATTCTTAGAACAAGTTTGGGGAGCAAGGAAGTGGAAATAGGATTAAAGATTTAAGAATTAAGAAATTAAGAGGAATTAAAGTCTTTCTTTTCTTCTGAAATTGAAGGAAAGGCTGGGTGAAAGCATAAAGTATGGGAATGGCATGGACAGGGCTGTAGCTACGAGACTTTCTTTTGAGTGTTAATGAATAGAAGTATAGTTTGATGAATGAGGGGTTGGGAATTTAAAGAGAATGGGGGTTTGGAAATTATTTTGGATAATCTTATCTGACATTAATAGAATAAAAGTATAGATAGTCTGATGAGTGAGGGATTGGGAATTTAAAGCGAATAGGGGTTTGGAAATTATTTTGGATAATCTTATCGGACATTAATAGAATAAAAAGATTGCTATATAGCAGTGAATGGTAGATGAGATAACATAGCACTAATTTTTAATGGAGTCAAATGGCCCAATTTTATGATTTTCTTCAGCAGTTCTCAGTTATCTAGGAGAGGAAAATCAGGTGGGCGAGTGATTAAACAGGGTGTTAGAGATTAGTAAAGAAAATGTCTCAGGAGGTCCAAGGAAAGAATATCAGGTTTTGGCATATAGCAAGTTCCAGAAGTAAGATAAAAGATATTGTTGGAGCTAAGGGATATGTGTTGAAAAAGATTGAGTTTAAGGCCTTGAGGTTGTTGCAAACTCCTTCCAAGTAGGGATTGTTTTCTTTTGTTGACTTTTTATCCTCAAACTACCAGCAGGCCAGATGCGGCAGCTGAAGATGATTATCCCCCTCACCCAGGGCTATGAAGTTTCTTTATTTAAAGGCCCACAAAACAAAGTTTTTGTTTTTACTGTAGTCGGCCCTCCAACAATCTGAGGGACAGTGAACTGGCCCCCTATTTAAAAAGTTTGAGGAGCCTTGGTAGAGAGTGTTTGGAGTAAAGAAGAGCTAGATTCAGCTTCACCTTTGACACTGACTAGCACTGTATGTTAGGTAAATAACTTAACCTCTATAGTTTTCCCATGTGACTCCCTAATGACTTAACTACAGTACTAAATCATAGGTCCAGTATGGAATCTGTTCCTACACTAGGATGTAATTACATGTCTTTTGCTTATACACACTCATAATGTCTGAACATGTACTACTTATTTGCTAAGAAATATAGTTGACAATATTGTGTGTGTTTCTGGAAGCATTTTGAAGGAAGTTATATTTGCCTTAGTTGTTTACTCAGCCTCAAACTTTCCATTATATGTTTGTTCCTTTTCTATGGAAAAACATTCTGTCAATGCTAAATAGTAGTGTTAAGTCTGATAAGCATGAGAATTTTTAAAATTGATTTTAATGGATATAAAAATGATTAATTTTCTCTTTTTTAAATATACTTACAATTTAAAGATTGTAATTAGAGCTTAACATTTATATCATTGATATAACATTCCTTAAGATGAGACGTGTGAATGCTTTTGTTAAAATTCAGGAAAGGGAAACAATACATTAATTTTCTATGTATCTGTTTTTCAAAATAAATTCTGTCATAGAGTAGAATGATAGTCACTGCCCTCAAAGAACTTAAATTGTGGTTGGGGAGATGAGAAACATGAAACATTTAGGAAACAATACAAGACAGGATATGATAAAGGATTTTGTTGATATCATCAAATACTCAATTGTAATACTGAAGTGGTCAGAAGAAACCATTTTTAGAATTATGAAGGAAAAACTTGTGGTAGAGGAAAGAATTTAGATATGCTTTTAAAGATTGGTAGAAGTTAGATGGACAATGAGAAGGGCATTCAGGAGAGGAGCGTTTAAGCCAAGAAATTCAGTGCATGCACAGAAAGGGAAATTATTTTTTTTAATTCAATATGAGGCTTCTAAGATGTAGACCTAATTCTTTTAGATTATTTCTATAAATATGATGAATTTAGAATAACCAATTCAGTTCAGTGGATTTTTATTAAATATGTGAATTTGTAATTACTGGATTTTCATTAAACATGTGAATTTGTAGTTACTAAAGACTTTTAAAAATCACTGAAGCTTAAAGAAGAGACATCTTAAGTTTGTTTTTATAATTTTTTTCTGTCATGTATAAAAGAAATAAGTTCAGGTTACATGAGTAGTTAGATCCATATGGTCATATTTCTTTGTTGTTTTTTTTAATCACTGTGAATAACCTAGCCAAAATTCTACTGGCATATTAAAGCAAGGAACAACAATTAGTTCTTTAATTATTATCATGTAATAGCTAGCATTTGTGTAGTATTTTTTTGAAAAATGCATTTTTGTATGTTGTTACATTTGATTCTCATTGCAACCCTGTTGAAGGTTAATACGATCCCTATTTTACAGATTAGGAAACAAGTGACCTAGCCAGAATGACATAGCACTAAATGTCTCAGGAAAACTTTGAAATCAGATCTTTCTGACTCCCAAGTCCAATCTAATCATATCACCTAGCTGTACTAAGAACATTTCTTATTCTCAATTGTAATTTGTTTGCATTTATGTCAATGTGTTTTTAAAATAGTTGCTACTTGTGGAATGACATTGAGGTGATTTAATAGTAAACTAATAAATCACAAATTCACATGGCCAAATTCTTAGATTTTTACCTTTGTGAATAACCTTTGGATTTATTCCCTTCTATCTTCTTCCACTACTGACAATTCATGTAAAGCCCTTATTTATTTATTTTGCCTGGGCTATTCTAAATAGTATTTTTGTCTTTAGTCTCTCCCTACGTTCTTCTACCTCTCTACCCTTTACTCAAATTACTCCATCCACTTACAGAGGTATGGTCATTGTCACTAAAAAAAACTTCACTCCTTTGCCTACCAAATCAAATAGAGCTTCTTCAGGATAGCAATAAGCTTCTTGCAGTTTTCCAACCTGTCATCCCATTTTTATTTCACAGGCCTCCCTTTTCTTCACTCTCTGTTTTAAGCAAATAATGCTTCTTGTTTCCCTAATCATATACAGCTCTTTTCTGCCACCACCATATATTTAATACATTCTGTCTTCCATACCTGAAAGAAATTTCTTTCTCATCTGTTGAAGTTCTTTTCTTTGAAACTTCTTCTCATTTGCTGCATCTACCAGGAAGCTTACTCCCTTCTCCCCACACTAGAAGTGACCTTTCCCTCCTTGAATTTTTCTTAGCATTATGTTCCATCTTATCTAGACACTTAATATTTTAAACAAATATTTAATACCGCGTGTCTGCTATTTTCCATAAAGGAACATTAGTGTTTTTATTCTTTGTATATCTATCACCTATCAAATACTTTGATTTTTGTACTTTAGTACAAACATTAGTAAACATTTACTGAGTTGAATTGTTGTACTAAATAAACAAGTTTAGTTTTTAGCTTTAACATCTAGAAATCAAGTAACCCAACAAAGAAATGCAGTTCTATTTTTTTTACCTCAGCAGAACACATCGACTGTGATTTATTAATTAAGGTTTTTTTATTTTCAAAAGATAAGCAAGGATAATTTTTCAGCATTGACCCTTACAAAATCTTGTGTTCCAAAATTTCCTCCCCTTTCCTCCTCTACCCCCTCCTCTAGATGGCAAGTAATCCAATACATGTTAAACATGTTAAAAAATATATGTTAAATCCAATATGTGTATACATATTTATACAATTATCTTAATGCATAAGAAAAACCAGATCAAAAAGGAAAAAAAAATTAGAAAATAAATTGCAACAAAAAGAGTGAGAATGCTATCTTGTGATCTACACTCAGTTCCCACAGTCCTTTACCTGAGTGTAGATGGCTCTCTTCATCACAAGATCATTGGAATTGGCCTCAACCTGGAAATGCAGTTCTTAAACATACCCATGAAATCCATGGAATTGTTACTACAGTTTTCTGTTAACATGATTGGATATTTTATGTAGGTCTGGCTCCATCTTTAAGTTGTGTAATTATGTGTCCAATATCATTGCATCAGTGATGATGTTAATTCTTTCTCTCTTATCTTTTCATTAAAGGTCAAGTCAGAAAGCATTTTTCCCCCCAAAATTATTTTATTTGAAGAAATAAAATAAGCAAAAAGAAAAACAGAAAACAATACAAACAAAAGAGAACATTATCATGTGCCCATCAGATCAGAGAAGATTCAAAATATATAACAAACACTAATACACACTAAATTGTGTGTGTGTGTGTGTGTGTGTGTGTGTGTGTGTTTGTTTTGCCTGAGTTATTCTAAATAGTCTATGTGTGTGTTTATATGTATTATGCATACATGTATGCAGATATATACATACACACATATCTCCCTTTCATTCCCACCCTCACTTCCAAGCAAGTTACAGTTAAGATATATTTATATATAAATGTGTGTGTATGATGACTGTTTCATTAAATTCTGCTTCATAACTTGGCTTACTGTTACTTAACCTTTCTCTCTACCCAGGGATTTCTCCCTTGTCTTCTTCCCTCACTTTTTGTTTGCCCATCTTCATATCTCTCCTCCCTTATTTCTTCATAGATTTTGGAGGGTGTTATGCCCTTCACTGTATATATGTAGAGTTGCCTTATTGAACCCATTCCTGAAGTGAGTAGGTTTTCTGAACTATGAGCTCTCCTCTTCTCTCTAATACCCATGTGCATTCTTCCTTTGTACCTTGTGTAACATGATTATTATTTTTACCTTTACTCTGCCAATCTTTCTTTTGAGTTTACCCTATTCTTGCTATAAAATTTATACATAAAGTATGCACTTTTCATGTAGAAAAAAACAATTTGTCCTTGTTTAAAGTTTGTACGTGTTGAGTTCCTTAAAATTGCTCTTTGATATTGGCTCTTATGTTAAATTTTCTGTTAAGTTTTGGTGTGGTTGATGGAAAGTTCTGAAAATCTGCAAGTTCGTTGAGTGTCCGTTTTTTTTCTCATTGAAAATTATAGATAATTTTGCCAGATATGATATTTTTGGCTTCAGGCCTAGTTCTTTTGCTTATTTGGAGATATGATTCTAAGACCTGCAGTCTTTTATTGTAGCTGCTGCTAAGTCTTGTACAATTCTAATTGTAGTTTCGGTGTACTTGAATTGGTTTTTTCTTGTTTCTTGCAAAGTTTTCTCTTTGGTTTAGGGGTTTCAAAATTTGTCAATAATATCCCTATGTGATTTCTACAAAGTATTTCTTTGAGGTGGTGATCAATGGATTTTTTTCTATTTCTAATATCCCCTCATGTACTATTATCACTCCAGGACAATTTACTAGATTTCCTACATTATTGTGTCAAGGTTCTCTTTTTGGTCACAATTTTCTGGTCTAGTTACTCTTATATTTCCTCCTTGATCTGTTCTCCAGATCTGTTATATTTCTTATGAGTTGTTTCACATTTTGTTCTATTTTCTGAATCCTTATAATCTATTTTGTTATTTCTTGGTCTCTCATAACTTCATTGGCTTCCAATTTTCAAAGAATTATTTTCATCTTTGAGACTCTGTACCTTCTTTTCTAATTAACTTTCCTTCCCCACTCCCCCCACCCCCCGCCCCATATCTTGTTTTTCTTACATGGTTTTAATTTTTTTCTTTAGTTTTTCTTCTGTGTCTCTTTTGATTTTTGAATTCTGTAAATTATCTCTGGGCAGGAAGTTGTTTCACATTACTCTTTGAGGTAGAAGCTGTTTTGTTTTTTTTACTAAAGTGTCCTCTTCTGAATATGTATCCCAATCTTCCCAATTGTGGGATGGGGAAACATCCCATAATATGTTTCAGTAGTAGGGTTTTTCTTTGCTGGTTCTTTTTTTTTTTTTTTTAATTAGAGGTATTAATGTCAACACCTCTAATTAAGGGGGGATAGTGCTACAAGCTTTCCTTCAGCTCTCCCCTCTGACCAGGAACACCAAACCAAGAGCTCCACCCTCCCGCAAGTGCCCACAGCTAGCAATGTCTCTGTCCCTTTGTTTCTGCACTCATCAGGTGCTGGTTGCTTCTGACCCAGGGCCTGGCCTTCCCAATCAAGAGGTTCATTCTGTATTCCCTGATTCAAACCCCTACTCAGCAATTGGAGAGGTAAAGATATCTCTGATTTCTGCTGAGGCTCCAGCTTTAACCAGCTAGGAGCTAGCCTGGAGGTGTCTGCACTTTGGACAGACTAATCTCTTCCCAGGGTCTTTCTTCAGAACTTCTTGGTTGTATCAGGAAGACCCCTGTTTTACCTGAAGTCTTCTTCACAAGTTTTTCACAAGTCTATGTCCAAAATTTGTTCCATTTGTAGGGGAAATTGGGAGAGCTTGAAATTTACCAACCTACTTGTATACAAAGACAGGCAAAAACATATCCTGCTCCCAGAAAACTCACAATCTAATGAAGAGAAAATACGTCAATGTATATATATAGAATAAATTGGAAATGATCTCAAGAGAGAAGTCAGTGAGAGTAAAGAGGTCTGGGAAAGACTTCTTATAGAAGGTGAGGTTTGATGAAAGCCAATAGACAGTGGTGGAGAGAAAGAGAATTCCAGGCATGAGGCAAAGATAGGGAAAATGCTGAAGTGTTTGTTGGAAGCAATAGCAAGTAAGCCAGTCACTGGATCATAGATTAGTGAAGGTAGTAAGATATAAGAAAATTATAAAGATAGGAAAGGACTAAGTTATAAAGGTCTTTAAAAGCTAAATAGATTTTACATTCAGAAAATTTACTATGTATTTATCTTACAAAATACATCTTATAAAATACATAGGAAAATATATTTAATACATATTTCAAATTATGCTTCTAATGAGAAAAACTTGAGTTTCTTGAAAAGGAAGAGTGACATGGCCAGTGTTGTGCTTTAGAAGAAGGTCACTTTGGTAGCAGAGTGGAAGAAGATGGACTGGGGTGGAGAGAAATAAAGCACGTTCTCTTGCTACATGATTTGAGGAGGAAAGAAAAGCTATAAAATGATTGTCTCAACACATTGAGGATCCAGTGAGATAATGTAATATAAATTTGTAGCTAGCCCAATCAGCACATTTTAATGATTTTTCTCCAGCTTTGTTCAGTGTCACAGGCAGTACATGTTGAGTAATCTAAGCCTAAGTTCTAATAGGGCAAGATTGACAGTAAAATAAGGGGTCAAGGGACTTAAAAAAGAATGGTTTAAAAATGAGCTGATTGCCAAAATCAATATGTGGAAAGACTGAGAGTATAACTGGTACAGAGAGGATAACTTGAGAAAGAATAAAGAGATGGAGGGCTTGGAAGTCTTGGTGAAAACAAAGACTAGGAATAAGCAGAGGTGGAATCACAACAGACTGTGATCAGATAAAGGAACCTCAAAAATTCATGAACATGAAAGTGGAACACTTCTGTATAATGACAAGATCAAAGGTATCACCATTTCTGTGTGTAGCTGGAGTAGATTAAAGTTGGAGGTCATGAGAAATGACTAAGTTGAAGACCTGGATAGTTAAGATATTTAAGAGAGCTGTTTAAATATCTATGTTGTAGTCTTCTAATATGAAACAAAGGTAGGAGAGGAGGGAAAGGCTGAGCTAGCATTAAATTCACTGAAAAAGGGTAGAAAATAGCTACCAGTCTTGGTGAAGTGATGACCATCAGCAAATTAGAGGTTGCTGAGTTATAGTAGTAGAAGATGGGAGAGTCTGAAAAGGGGGCAGTCAGTCATTCAATAAACTTTTATAAATGCTTGATATGTGCTAGACATTGTGCTGAATACTGGGATGGGCAAAAAATAGTTCCAGGTATGGACAACAGTCAAAAAATATCTGGAGCTTATAGAGATGGAATTTTCTGGAACAGCCAGGTGACCCAGTGTGACTTAATCAGTTATATGTTGGGGAAGAAGGGTTTACAAAGTAAAAAGATCGGAAGGGGACTAAATTATGAAGGACTGAATACCAAATAGAGGATTTTTGTTTTCGATACTGGAGGCAATAGGAAGCCATTGGCGTTTTTTGGAGTGGGAGGAGTTGGTAGGCAGGGAAGGCATGATCAATCTTGCACTTAAGGAAAATCAGTTTACTGGCAGAATAGAGTGGGAAGAGATTTGGGGTCATGTCTAGAAATATATCTTTACCTTTTATCATTTCTTTTGTCAGAAAATGGGTAACATTATTATCATGGGTCCTCTGGAGACATAGTTGATTATTGCATGGATTAGAGTTCTTTCAAAATCTTTCAAAGTTGTTTCTCTTTATGGTGTTATTGCCTTTGCATAAATTGTTCTTGTAGTTCTTCTCACTGTCCATCATATCAGTTCATGCTACTCAGGAGTCTTTAGAATCATGTTTTCTATCATTTCTCTGGATACAATAGTATTCCATTACATTGATAAACCACAGTTTTGTTTCCTAGTCTTAATCTTTATTTTTCTCCTCTCATCCCTTTGAATTTTCCCTTTCAGGAGTGGAGTTTTGTTTGGGGTTTTTTTTTTTCTTCACAGCTACTCATTTCCTGGCATCTTTCTTCCTAATTGCCCCTCTCTCTCACAGTTCCTATCAAGTTTCATCTCTTTCTACATCAGAATCTGTGTGTGTGTGTGTGTGTGTGTGTGTGTGTGTGTGTGTGTGTGTGTAACCTTCCTTTTCAGATAAAAATTTCATGTCAAAATTTATTTCATATTAAAAATGAGGTTCATCTAATGCTTCCTTTCATATTTGTATGCTTTTTTTCACATACTCCATTTATTTAAAACAAAATAGCAAATTTCTCCTCCTTTATTCCTATCTACATTAGTATAAAAGTTGGTACTTGAATTGCTTCTTTCTAGCCATTTGCAGTATTTTTTCTTTGACATGGACATCTGAATTTTGGGGGGATACAACAACATTCCTGGGACTTGCACTTGACATTCTTTTCAGGTGACTTTCTAACAAAATCCTGATAGATTTGAACAGTCTTCATCATTTTGCCATCAACAAGCTTTTAAACCCTTAGTGTGTGCCAGATGCTATCCTAAAACCTGAAAATACTGGCAGGGAAGCCAAGGGACACTGGTAAACAACCAATTGGGGTATTGTATAGAACAGCAAAAAAAGCCAATATTTTGAGATTGGGGAGTATGTAGAGGTGAGTCAGTATATTTTAAAACACTGGAAATGTAGGTAGGGTTATTTAAATTTATTGAAATAAAGTGTCAAAGCTTTGCCTCTTTTATTCCCGCCGCACCCCACTACCCTAATCCCCCTCTCCCACCCGCCCGCCCTGATCCCCATTGGTTTTAAAGGGAGCCCAATAATTCTTCAGTTATTTCTCCTAGAACTGCTCATTTTTTTCATGTTGGGCATCTTAAACTTTCTCATGTTTTCGGTGTTGATTTTGAGTTATTTCTTGCTTCCCATGGAGTCATTGGTTTGTATTTTGACTGTTTTAGTTCTCTAGGAATATGAAATAAGGTTACCACAACTTTGATTTCTAAAGTTGAGGTGTGTAGCAAAATAAAATTTAATTAGAAAATGCTTAACATAATAAATGTTAAAAATATAACAAAGGCAATGTAAATTTATGATTTTCAAAGCCATTCTGGAACCTGCAGGGATCTCTTTCAATTTGAGTTAATGCCACTATTCTAAACTACTTAATTCTTCTAGTTCTTTCCTCCAAAGTTTTTTTTTTTTTTTTAAATCTTTTGGTTCATTTCCTCTACAGACTTATATGGTTTTTGTATACAATTTATATACAATATAATTATATACAAAATACAATTTTTTTCCTCTTTGAATCTTTGCTTATAGCTGTTAAGAGTTACTTTAGGGTGATCTCCAGATCTACAATAATTTTATATGCTATAGTTAGTGGGTTTTTAAAATTCACTCATCTCTTCTGAATTGAAACTTTGTGCCAGGGCCAGATTTCACACCTGCACTTCTTGGTCTTGCCCTGGATTCCTTGTGTTTTTGTGTTACCTTGGCTTCCCAGGATTATGCTCAAATGAATCTTTTAATTTTCAGAGCCCTGCATCTTGTCATCTCAGAACACAGAGTAGTACTTGGAAGCTTAGTGAACTTTAGTCTCTTAGTTGTCTGTCTCGAAGTACTAAAGGATGGCACTATTCATTGGAGCTTTTTGACAACCATAGGGTTTTCTCAAAAGCACAGTCTGCTTTTGATGCTTCAAGACATAGTTTGCTACATAAATGTGTCCTATCTCCAGATATACTTGTGCCAGCTTTGTTAGAGGGGCCCTTTCCTACTATGATGGTCTTCTGACTTTACATGATATACTGAAATGGAAAAAGTCACTGTAATTTTATTGGATTTCTTGATCATTTGGTTTTTATGCAGACTTTGAGATTTTGCTGGGATAGGTAGCTTAAAACTGGACAGTCTACCTCTGATTCAGCCAAATTGGCAGAACGTCCTCATTCTTTCTCAGGATGATACTCTTCATTCTTCTGAGCTGCCCTGCTTTTAGCCTGCCCAATGCAAACCAAGTTTAGAAATTCATAATCTAACTAAGGAAATGGAAAATGTTTAGTTGAACATTTGTAGAGATAACTAAAAATACATCTATAAGAACTGAATAGAAAAATCAAGAAAATAGTATAGCTGTGAACTATTTGTAAGGTCCACTTCATTAGAATTATAACAGTATTCACCTGGGTGAATATCCTTGTGTTTGGGGCTCTTTTAAGCAGGAGCATCATTCAAGTTATTTTAGATACATATGAACCAACCTTTTAAACCATCAGGCTTAAACTACAATTGTAAAAACTGTCCCGAACTTATCAAAAAAGGAATTTTTTACATTTCCACTTTTCACTTTGTTGCATGTTTAAATTTTAATTGGGTGACAGTTTTTTAGTTTTTTGGTTTTTTGGGGTTTTTTTTGCAATCTTCATTAAAGTGGAGTTATAGCCTTTAAAAAAAAAAGTTTTAAATTTTATGTTACATGGCAAATTTGTGATAGATTTTTGCTTTTGTTTTTAGGGGGATGATTTTTAGTATTTTACAGGCACATGGTGGTTTTGAACTTGCTATAGGATATACTATATATATTGCTATGTATATAGCAAGTTAGTGAGAGAATTGAATTTTCTAGTTTTCAGGTCTTTATTTGTCTATTGAATCTGTAGATTTTACATAAACTGTCCAGAGTAAAATAATTACGTTTAGTAATTCCCAAAAGCCAAAATTCTTTGGTTCTTAAAACCTTGACTTTTGAATATGGATAGCAATTGAATTTTTTTTATAAGATTATTTTATCTATATAGGTATTAAGGTTTGATTAACCATATATAAATTGTTTTGAGCCATATTTATTACAAAACAGTAAAATTATTCTCTTTTAATTTCTAACTAGATATCTTTTCAAAAAGACTTACCTGGTTTATGATATTAACTATGTTTTCAATGAAAAGTCTGCCTCACTATGAAAAAAATATTTTTTAAGGTTTAGTAACTTTACTAAAGATTTAGTAGGCTTGTAAAAAGCTTATATGGTGCTAATATGCTTCATTTTCTCCCTTTCATATTTAGGATACTGCTATTGTCCATCCAGTTCCCATTCGAATGACTCCAAGCAAAATTCACATGCAGGAAATGGAACTTAAAAGAACTGGAAGTGGTAAGGAAACTGATTTCTAAAAGAAGGTACTATTAATTTAAAATAGCCAAATAATTACGTTTTTAATGATCATCTTTAATTTATAATTGCTTAGTCTTTTCCAAGGCAATTCCAATCTCCCCAGAGCTGTCTTTAAATTTAATATTTTCTCTCCATTTCATAAAAATATAGAGAACAATTGAATAGATAGAAAACTTTAAATTGAATATAATATGACTGAAAGACTGATAAGGCGCAATGAACAAGGAATCAAAACTTGCCATGAACTGTCAACAAACATTTATTAAGCACATGCTATGTGTCAGATCGTTTGCTATGGGCTGATACTAATAAAAAGAAGTGAAATAATCGTCATTTGCAGGAAGCTTGCATTCCAGTAGGGTAAACATCAAGACATGTGTAAGAAGAGAATAAATAAAAAGTAGTTTAACAGAAGATACCTTGGAAGGAAAAGTACCAGTAATGGCTATCAGGAAAACCTTTATTTAATGCTTGAGTTGTGCTTTGAAGGAAGAGAGGCAGAGGTAAGAAAAAGAACATTCCAGGCACGGGAGGGTAAAAGCACAAAGGCACAGAGATGAGAGATAGAGTGTTACACATAAGGATCAGAGAGAAGACCAGTTTGCTTTGATTGTAGAATGTAACTGTGCTAACAATATCCAGTTAGCTGGAATATAGTCTAGGGTCAGGTTATTAAAGGCTTTAGAAGCTAAACAGTTTATATTTTGGACACCACTAGTGTTTGAGTCAACCACTAGTGATTGACATGATCAGATCTGAGTTTAAGGAAAATTTGGCAGCAGTCTAACGCATTGGAGAAAGGGATAGAAAAGGAAAGAAAAAGATAGAAGGCTGATACAATAATCTAGATGAGAAATGATTAAGACTAAAACTAAGGTGGTTGTGTGCATACAAATACTCGAGGGAGTTGGGTGCAAGATATTTTCTAGACCCAGAAGTGGATTGGATATGTGGGATAAGGAAGAATTAAGAGTTGAAGATAACACCAAAGTTATGAACTAAGAGACTGAAAGAATAATGATAGTATCAAATTGAAATTTCAGAATATGGTTTTTAGGGAAAGATAATTCTATTTCAGTCATGTTGAATTTGAGATGGCTGTGGGATATCCAGCTTAAAATATCCAATAGGCAATTGATGGTGTGAGACCGAAGCTGAATATGTAAATCTAGGAATCATCTGCATAGAGCTGGTTAATAACCCCTTGAATTATTAACCCTTAAGTGGCTCATAAGCCACTGAGAGAAAGAAAAGGACCGTGCCTTAGGAAATACTCACAGAGTAGGGCTTCTTAAACTAGTTTCACTCTCCATCCCTTTTTACCTGAAAGATTTATTTAATCTTTATTTAAACAGGTATACAATCAAACATTTACTCATAATAAATCAATTATGTGACCACACACATTCAGTTATGAGATTAAACCAAAGTTTAAGAAACTGAGGCATAGATGATAAATCAGCAAAAGAGACTGAGAAGAAAGAGTTAAATGGGTAGGATAAAACTACAAAAACTCAGGAGAGTATGTAGGAGGAATGAGTGGTCAAATGTCAGGTGTAATATATAGTGTTTAGATGGAGGAAAAGGCTATCAGATTTTCCTGTTGAAATCTTTGGTACCTTTGGATAAAACAGTTTCAGTTGAATGACACAGTCTAAAACCCAGACAGTGAAGGTCTGAGTGAGAAGACAGGAAGTAGAAGCAAAACATAGCTTTTTTTTTTTTTTTTTTTTGGGGGGGGGGGGAGCAAAAGCACTGATAAAAGGCGGAGAGATCAGATGATAACTTGACAATAGTAGGATCTAGCGAAAATATTTTTAAGGCTTGAAGATAGTGGTGAAGAAACCAGTAGATAGAGAAAGGTCAAAGAATTAAGAAGAAGGGAGTGATTTAAGGTTGCAGTCTCCTAAAGAAGGCAAGAAAGAATGGAATCAAGGGCACACATTGACTTTGGCAAGGAAGAGTCACTTCATTATCAAGGGCTGAGAAAAGGAAAAGGAAGGGATGATACTAAGGAGTTTTGAGAAGAAAAGAAGAGAGGAGGAGCTAATTCAAGTGCACTGGCCTTGATTTTCTTAGTCAGGTATCTGAGAAGGGAGGAGGAGAGAACACATGAGCAGCTTGAGAAGCAAAATTTTGAATTAACTGCTGTGGGAAATGAGATAAGGAATCCTTTAAAAGAGAAATAAAAGGATTATCTTTCTGGAGTGAGGCCTAAAAGTTGCATAACATAATTTATAATGTACTTAGCACAGGTGTTTAACCTCATATTTGTCATGTCCAGTTCATTCTTGAAGTAAATTCTGGCAGGTCCTACCAAAATGAAAAGGCATTTATTTAGGCCCAGTTTAGTGTCTGAAAACCAGCCTACTTAAATGACCACAGCAACCCTTGAAGATCTTCTATTCTACTAAGATACTCACATTTCCAAAGTTAGGTCTTTTATAGTATGAAGTTAATCTAGTTCAAAATCAGTATTCTTAATTTTTGCCTAGTTTTTATTCTAAAACTTTTATATAGATGAAAGAAAATTTCAGTGTATAGACTATATAACCAATAGCTCCTATTTTAATTCTTTTTTTTGGGGGGGGGGGTATCTTAATGTTTTCCTTCTTAGGATATCTCTAATTCATCCAGTTTGTTTTGTTTGTACATAGCTGTTTGCAAGTAGTTATTTTTATAAGAATGTGAGCTCCTTAAACAATAATAATGATAACATCTAGCATTTTATACTATTATGTGCCAAGTATTATGCTAAGAGGCATAAGAGATGAAGAGTATCTCATTCGACCCTTAAAACCACCCTGGGAGAAAGATTCTCACTACTCAGCCACCCTTCTTTCTTTGTTCCTTAGGGACAGAGATTGCTTTTCTTTGTTTCCTCAGCTCTTAGCACAGTGTCTAGCACAAAATAGGCATTTAATAAATGCTTGTTGACTTGCATAGTGCTTTTACATATGTAAAACAACTCCAGGAGGTGTATGATTGCTTACTGGAAACTATCATTTCTTCAAGGTAAATGAATAAGTATGATAAATCGCTTAAATATTAAGTATAGTTGCAGAAGATTCTGTAAATTAAACTTGTATTTTCATGTGGCTGTTATGAATTTGTAATTATTAAATGTATATGTTTTCATACAGAACCTGCATTATAAGTTTGAGGTTTAAAAAGTAATCATTTGATGTTAATTAAAAATCTACCTAAAAAATAAGGAAAGAATATATAAAAGATTAACATTTGAATTTTATGCTTTTCATGAAGAAAATGCAAATAGCTTTGCTAAAAGTTTCTTTAGTTATAAATACTTAAAGGAAGTATCTTTTATGACAGATTTTACCGGTTTTGTATAATTTTAAAATGTGTTTAATTTTATTTACTTTTGTGCAATACATTTTTCATTAGATCACACTAATCCCACTAGCCCATTACTTGTGAAACCACCTGACCTTTCAGAAGAAAATAAGATAAATTCATCAGTAAAATTTGTTTCTGGAAATACAGTTGGTAAGTTAAAATATAGTTTGTTTGTTTTTTTTAATCCGTAACTATCGATCTTGATTTAAAGGCCCTGAAGAAATTAAATTAATAGCATTTTGAAATATTTGCATTAAATGCAAGGATAGACACTTCCAAATAAGTTACCCAGTTTTAGAACCTCCTCTACTTATGAGTGAAACATAGACTGCACACTGTTTCTCCTATCCTTTTTGGAATCCTCTTTTTCGGTGTCTGCCCAAAATTTGTTTATTCACAGGCTGGTGAATAATACAAGCAAAACATAAGCATGTCAGGATTTTAAAAATTAATATTTGTATTATTTCTAGGAATATAGGTCTAGAGCTAAAAAGGACCTTGAAGATCAGGTGGTCCAATCTCTTTATTAAACTGATGTAAAAAGAATTTAAATTACTTGACCAAAGTTACATAATTAGTAGGTAAATTAAAAGTACTACACCATTCTTCATCCAAATATTACACATCAACAACATCAGTAGAAACTTGTGTTATGTTGTTCCTTCCTCTAAGAATTTACATTATAAAATATAACAAACCTTAGGGCTTTCCAGCTAGCAAAATATTATTCTCTAGTACTTCTCTAAGTTTTGATATCCAGTCTGCTACTGTTGCCACAGTCAAAAGTTACCCATCAGGAGAAGATTGTGTTGAATTATAACTTGACAATTTTTTATATTCCTTGATAAGAGTTCTTATTTCTAATTTTCAGTTTTAAAATTGATACTTTTTTTCATCTAGATATGTTTTTACTTGTCAGTTTCTTCTAATATGTAATGCATAAAATCTAAAAATGCATTGTTGAAGTGAAAAAATCAGGTAACTAATTATGAAATTGTGTTTTTCCTTACTTACTACCAGCAGATGGGTACAGTAGTTCAGACTCTTTTACCTCTGACCCAGAGCAGATTGGAAATGCTGTAACTCGGCAACGGTCAGTATTTTCTGCAATAAAAACCTGAATATATTTTGAACACAGCACAAATTCTGTCATCCAAAGGCTATTTAATTGCTAATTCAACTGAATAAAAACTAATTGTGATATTTACTGTAAATGTAAAAGAACTTTTTCTTTTATATGTTTTATAGAGGCTTTTTAATAATTTATTTTTAGAAAAATGTTTAAAATGTTAAGGCATTTTGTTAAAAATTTAAACATCAAACATGAACACTTTCAGTATACAAGGAATAATAGAGAATTACATGAAATTCTAATGTAAAACTTAACCAATATTTATAATTACTATTACTAATAATAAAACTCCTCTCTATACAGAATTCTGTATTCTTGACATATTCATAGAAACAGAGACTTTTCATTCTTGCATATAGGAAATAACCTCTGTTCATTAAAGCAAAAATTTTTCTTCTCCTGATTGCATGTATATCCTTTCTCATTTTCTTGTATTTCTTAGAATATGGGAATTTAGCCAATTTTTCTTCCTTGTAACAAGATTAAATCAACAAACCCACAGAGTACAATCAGTGTCTTTTCTGAGTATAGATAATGTTTTGTTTAGTTATGGTATTACTAGGATATGGCAGCAAAGAAATATTTCTCCAGGGACAACTAGGCCCAAGCCCAACTTCATCTAGGAATTTGGCCTGCAAAATGATAAAAATATGTATTTCCTTTCCTTCAGGGTTATGTGAACTACTTTTAATATTTGTCTGGCTCAGCCCTTTTTCAGAATGCCACCTAGACAAGAGGGTAAACAAGTATGAAAATCAGTTAGTTTAGGGATAATTAAAATTGAAATGTTATAATATAAAGATTTAAAAGTTACAGTAACTATGGTTAAAATAGTTCTTTTATGAATTTTATTTTGCAGGTCACATTCAGGAACATCTCCAGATAACACTGCACCCCCACCCCCACCGCCAAGACCTCATCCCTCCCATTCTAGATCATCATCTTTAGATATGAACAGAACCTTTCCAGTCACAACAGGTAGGGATTAGAGAACTGCAATTTTAAGTTTAAAATTCAATTAAATTTTGAAATTGCACCAAAGATATATATTGTCTTATTTTTAACCCATTTTTAATAGATGTGCTGGTTTGAAAACATTTCTTTTGTAATAGAATGTAAAGGCTTATAAGTGATGAAAAAAAAAAGACACCTTTGTCTTTTCATTGCAGAGATGTGGAGGATTTGTGTGTAGATACTGTGCATGTATTATAAGGGATGGTCACTATGTTGGTTTTGTTTAACTACTTTAATTGCTTCTTTTAAAATCTTTCTTACAAAGAGCATCTTGCTGAAAAATGGGGATGGAAAGAATTTATTTTAAAAAATGAATATTATGTAATTAAAGACATCAATAAGATGTATCAAAAGAACAGCTTTAATATGTTTGAAGTCATCTCCCAAATAAGGTAATGTTTCTCAGTAAAACTGATGTTCCTTGATGGCTTAGCCTATACAATATGAAAAACTTCAAGTTTTCTTTATTTTATGTATAATTGTTTATTTAGTTCCAACACCCTTGCAATCAAGTAAAGGCTTTTCTTAATTACATCGTTGGGCTATTTTTCAGTCTGTTATATATGGACTACTAGGTAGATTACTGATAGTACTTTTGTTGGAATCAAATCAGCCTTAACATAATCAAAATTTTCTTTAAAATGCACTGTTGCTTCAAATTATTTCTTTACATACATGATAAAATTATGAGAACCAAGTTTTTACTTTTATTAAAATTTTAAAGAACTTTTTAAACCCATTATTGGCAGATTTATTATCTCCTGATTTCTAGGCAGTAGAGGAATATAATATCAGTGATCGATAATCATTTATATTCTTAGTGGCTAACAGAATACAAGCTTAATAAAACAAAAAAGCTTAATTAACACTTTTATTTGGAAACTATGATGTAGAAAGATAAAGTAATCATGAAGGGAGGGGAAGGTATTAACTTTGGAGTTGGGGGGTGGGGAACAATTATAATAAAGTGGCATTTGCCCTCATTTGCAGGAGTACATCTCTTTGAACAGCTTGTCTCCCATTTCATCACCTTTTTTTAGTCATTATTTAAAAACCCATTGTACTATAACCCCCATAGGGGTGACTGTGGTCATATATACGTTGTGGCATACTTTAGTTCTCACATAACTCAAACTGATTAACCTTTGTCATCTTGAACTCTGAAATTATCCTTTTTGTCTTTTCCTTTCTCTGCTTCACTCTTAATTGTATTTATTGTCTATGTTACCTATCATTTCATCCATTTCTGGTCTCTGCTAGTAACACTGCTCTAGGCTCACTTTATTCTATATAGTTTTTGTTCCTTTTGAGAATCACTTCCACCAACACTGTTCTCCAACCTTTGATCCATTTTGTCATTGTCAACTCTCAGCCGCTAGATCAGATCCCATCACCTATCTTCACTTTAGTTCCTGAACTGCCATATGCTGTTGGAAAAGTCATAAATGCCAGGGTGCAGTGGATAGTGCACTGGATTTGAAATTGGGAAACACTGGGTTCAAATCCTGCCCCACATTCTTAGTTCTGTGACTGACAAGTCACTTAACCTTTCTCCCAGCCTCGTTTCCTCGGCTCAATAACATCTAAGATCCTTTCTGTCTCTTAAGTATATGGAACTCAATCTCCTGAAGCTTCAAATGCTACCTTCCCCCACTTTCTTTTTAAAGATGACTGTCTCTTAATATTTGTTACTTTTTCTTCCTAGTGCCCCATCAAAAACCCTTATTTATTGGCTTCAGTCTCTAGGGAAGAATTATTTTCTCCTTGCCAAGATTGATTGATTTACTCAGTAAGGTCCTTAAGGGCAATTGCTATTTTTTGAATCCCTAGAATTTGGAACTTAAATAACTGACACATAATATGCATTGCTTGTTGCTAAATTGAATGCCTTTGATCCTATTTTATTCTGTCTTATCAGAAAATGCCCTACCATTTCCCTCTCTCTTCTGTTATAAAGTACAAATTTCTTTGACATTTGAAACCCTTCATGATCTGGCTTTAACTTCTCTTTTTAGATTGATTGCACCTTATTAATCATCTCTCATTACATTCCAGTCTTGAGGCCCACTTGCTGCTTGGTATACAAAACAATCCTGTGTAGTTGTATAAACTGTTTCCTTTGACTGGAATGCTCTCTCATTTGTAGAGTTTTTTCAGGGCTCAGTTTATAGCACTTCCTTAAAGAGGTCTTGCCCTTATTTACTTCTATGTTTAATGCTTCCCTCCAGAAATTGTATTTTGCTTGCTTATATGCTTATTTTCTTGCTTTAAGCGGCATAGAACGAGTTCCTTGAGAACAAGGAATGTTTTGTTGTTATCTTTTGTTTCCCTAGAGAATTTTGTCTCCATTCCTTCCTCTCCCCCCTTGCTCAACCTCACACTCTCTCTTTCTCTTTCTCTCTCTCTCCCTCCCTCCCTCCCCTCCTTCCTCTTCACCCTTTGGACTCCCCCTCCCTGATACAAACAGTTGATACAAGTTACACAGGTGCCAGCTCCCTGATACAAATTACACTGGTGCAGTTATGTAAAACTTCTTTTCATGATAATAAATCTGGTTTAACCAACCAGATTTCCTATTATTCCTCATCATATGTTCTTTATTCCAGCCAATTGGAATTTTTTACTGTTTTCTAAACTTGAGTATTCCATTTCTTATTAATGCTCTCTGCTTCACATTACCTTTTATTTTTTGTTTACATGTTGCCTACTCCAAATAGAATTAAGCCCCTTGAAGTCAGATTCTGCATTTTTGTCTTTGTAGCTCCAGGACTTCAAAGAACAAATTGCACACAAGTGGTTAATAAATACTGAATTGAATGATTCCTTAGAACTTCAGATGAGTGAGCCCACATATTTTACATAATAATAATTATTATATATCCCTTTAGGACAACAACAGGCTGGAGTTGTTGCCCATCCTCCTGCAGTGCCTCCAAGACCACAGCCTTCACAGGTAATTTGATTAAATTCAGCATTTGCTTTTAAATTTCACTTACTGCTGTCCATAATCCCATTTTTCTTATTAGTCCTTTGATTATCTCCTAAAATTAATTTCAGAGGAGCAAAAGGAGATGCTTAGTGATCATTCCTAATTAAACTCAGTTTTAGAAAATGGAATTGAAATTCTTTAAGTGCCTACTACCATTGAAAAAACAAAAATCTTTCTTAGGAAAGATATCCTTAAAAAATATTTAAGGAGCATAAAGGGGGGAAAAAAGGCTGAAGCAGAGGAAAGAGAAGTGAAGAGCCAGAGGATATCTTGTAAAATAATTAACTGAACAAGCAATGAAAACTCAAATAGAAAGGAAAATTAAATCATCAAGAGTTGATCTATAGAAATACCAAAAGGATGAAATTAGGTTCAAGTAGAAAATAAATTGCAACTTTTGAAAAACATAAGAGGAACAAGAAATTAAAGAAATGCCAACCCTAACAATTTGTCAAATTCGTTTTCTAGTTTCAAACAGATTTTCTCTTTTTACAATAGTGGTGAACTATTGTAGCAATAAGATGTGAAAAGAGCAAGCATTTTAAAAATCTTTATTTGATCTGGTCGCCGTTCTTTTTTTTTTTTCCCTCTGCCAACAAGTATTTTCTCTTTTTTTTCTTTTTTTGCTGAGGCAATTTGGGTCAAATGACTTGTCCAGGGTCACAGCTAGGAAGTGTTAAGTATATGAGGTTGGATTAGAACTTAGGATCCTCCTGACTTTAAGGCCAGCACTATCCACTGTGCCATCTAGCTGCCCCAACAAGTATTTTCTAAACATAGATTTTCACCCTTCCCCCGCACCCCTGGAAACTAGCTATCTTGAAGTGTCTTTCATACTTTGTAGACTTAGAGATTTTCCCGTTTTTTGTTTTTTGTTCTAGAGAGCTTCTCATTTCTTTTAAAAAAGAAAATCTATGAATACCTAGTCTAATGTTAACAGATGAAGAATATTAAAAAACAAAAGTAAACAACTCTGTAGCCTTTAATGCTGGGGCCTCTACATGGCTCTCTATGAACAGAGCACGGGCATCAAATCCAGCCTCAGCCACAATGTCTGCTTGAGCATGGGCAAGCCACTTAACCTTTGCTTTAATCTACTGAAGAAGGAAATGGTAAATTAGTAAATTTGCCAAGAAAACACCATGTAGGATCATGAAGAGTCAGACACAATTGAACCACAACATAATGAATAACATTATATTAAGAAAAAATGTTGAAGCAAAGATAATTACAAAGGTGAATGAAGCTTCTGTTCAAACTACTTTGGAAATATGAAAAAATGTATTAATATATTGCAGACATGTGTCTTGATATTATCATAAGATATACAGAATCGATAAGTACTTAGTATGCTAGACTAAAATTCATATTAGTTGTTACTTTTCCCATGCTGTTTTCTTGATTTTTTTTTTAAAGGCTCCAGGTCCTCATGTGCATCGCCCAGTGGATGCTGAAGGCCTAATAACTCACACTAGTACCTCACCTCAACAGATACCAGAACAACCAAATTTTGCAGATTTCAGCCAATTTGAAGTATTTGCTGCATCTAATGTAAATGAAGAACCTGATGATGAAGCTGAAAAGCATCCGGAAGTCTTGCAGGTTAGTAGTTGTAAGAATGTGATTTCTTTTTCAAGTAATGAATCTTTGTCCTCTTATCATTCATTCAACAAACATTTTTTGAATGCTTGTTTTCTGCCAAGCCCTGGGTGTGGGGTTTGGGGGAGAGAAGGGGGGACAAGAATTAATTTTTTTTCAATCAGGAACTTCACATTCTAAGAGGGAAGCTATGGATGGCATGTACACAAATAGCTAAAATTAAGGTAGACTGTGAAAACAGAGCTCTTTCCTCCATGGACAGATAGTCAAAGATTATGAACAGATAATTCCCAAGGGAATAATCACAAATAATTACAAATTTCTTCATATGAAATAATTCTCCAAATTAATAAGAGAAATGATAGATGTCTATTTTTTTTTTTTAATTTAGAGAAGATTCTAGACAAAATGTGAAGATATATCAAGTTCTGGTTTGTGTGGAAAACAAGTTCACTATAGCCTGAAAAGAACTGCAAAATGTCTGAAAGTTTTATTTGTATAGATAATTATTATAGCACCTTGTTTCATTCATGCCTTCCTGACTAACATATTTAGTTGACTAGAGATTCTTTATAGTTTAGCTCATATATGGTTGCTTAAAATCATAAACTCTTCAGTACAGGAAATTCAGACCATTTACAAATTAGGTAGCATATAACTCCCAACCCATATATCTACTTTCTTGCTTCTACAAAATCTTTTAATGATTTCCACATACAAATTAGGTTTTCACAGATATTGTGTGGCAGATCACATCTTTATATAAATGTCATGTAATTGACTTAAAGGTGCAGAAGAATGCAAGATCCTACTGTTTTGTTGATAAGGGAGGGGTGGGAAATCATTTGATTTGGTAGAACCCAAAGCCATCTTAAAGGCTTTCCAGTAGAGTCATCTTCCATTACTTATGCCCAGATCATACAGATTCATAATTAGCTATATAACAGCAGAGACCCCCCCCCAAAAAAAAAAAAGAAAAGAAAAGAAAGAAATGTATTCATTAAAGGCATTACTATAATCAAAGTAATTTCTAGCCCAAAGAACAAATAGAAGAGGTATTCTCTATAAAAGGTGGGATCTTTCAAATATTTCTATTATTACAGAGCCTGCTAATTAAAGCAAACTTTGCTAAATGGGGTGAACATCTATTCAAAAGTTTTTACACTGATAATTCACTCAGGAAGTGAAAGTTGATAAAGAATGTCTATTGCTTATGTGCTATGATGTACAATTGACAGGATAAGCAGCCCAGTTAGCTTGGTCCATAGATACTTTTTACTTACAGGCCTTTCAAATGGACTGGGCCCTGAATTAAGTAGGAAAGAGTGGATTGAACTGTATTTGGACATTTACATGTGACTTTTCAAAGACCTTATGATTCTCTCTGAAGGAAAAATACTCAGCCTGTTAACTGAAATATACTTGTAGTGATTTTATAATTTGGAATTATGTAGTACTACTGCCTATGAGACATCTGTATTAAGGAGAGATGAAAGATGTATGATAGAATGCATCATTAATTGCTCACAAAAAGTTGCATAAAAGCTGTTGTTAAGATATGAAAAAAAGGAGGTGGGTTAAGTTATGTAGTGAAAGTCCATGAATATACCACAAGTAAAGTGCTGTATTGATACTTGTATAATATTTAGAAATCTAGAGAGAAGCTTCCATTATGTTGAATGAGTGAATTTCCGTGGAAAATTTATAGGAGCATATGGCTAAGGCATAGAGAGGATAGACTGTGACCTGCATCACTGGAAGGAACTACCCTCAGTGATCAGATCATAATTAAATGAAATATGTTGTTCATAAAAAATCAAAATACACACTCAGCAGAAGATATGGTCAAAGCTCCTACATCCAAAACCTCCAAGAAAAATAAGAATTGGTCTCAAGTCATGAAAGAGAGCTCAAAAGTGATTTTATAAATCAAGAGAGGTAGAGAAAAAATTCGGAAGAGAAATGAGAATAATGCAGAAGGAATAAAAAAAGCGAATGAGGAGAAGAGTGCCTTAAAAAGCAAAATTGGCCAAATGGGAAAGATACAAAATCTCACTAAAGAAAATAATTCCTTAAAAATAAGAATTGAGCAAATGGAAGGTAATGACTATGAGAAATCAAAATACAATAAAATAAATCTAAAAGAATGAAAAATAAAAATATAAAATATCTCATTGGAAAAACAAGTGACCTGGAAAATAGATTTAAGAGAGATAATTAGTGGTTTACCTGAAAGCCATGATCACAAAAAGAAGAGTGTGTACATCATCTTTCAAAAAATTGTCAAGAGAAACTTTCTAGATATGCTAGAATCAGAGGGTAAAATAGAAATTGAAAGAATCCACTCATCACCACTTGAAAGAAATTCCAAGATGAAAATACCAAGGAATATTATAGCCAAATTCCATAAGTCCCAGGTCAAGGAGAAAATATTGCAAGCATCCAGAAAGAAACAATTCAAGTAAAGTGGAACCATGGTCAGGATAATACAAGATCTAGCAGCTTCTACTTTAAAGGACTGGATAGCTTGGAATATGACATTCTAAAAAGCAGTGGCACTAGGATTACAGCCAAGAATCGCCTACCCAGCAAAAAAATCTGAGTATAATCTTTCAGGGGAAAAGGTGGATATTCAGCGAAAGACAGGATTTTCAAGCATTCATGATATAAAGACCAGAGCTAAATGGAAAGTTTGATTTTCACATATAGAATTCAAAAAGAAGCGTAAGGAGGTAATTAGGAAAAGGGATTTAATGTTTATCTGTTTATATTCCTACATGGGAAGACAATATTTGTAATTCATAAGAACTTTAGAGAGAGAGAGAGAGGAGAAAGTGTCAACTCACACCTGTGCCCTTTGTCTATCTGTCTCTCTATCATGACAGTTAGGAGTGTATATATATGATGGCAATTATGTGTATATATATATATATATATATACACACACACACACACATATACACACACACACACTCCTAACTGCCATGATAGACACAGAGGGTACAGGTGTGTTGATTATGAGTTGACTAATATCTAAAAATAAAACCAAAGGGTGAGAGGGGAATGTGTTGGGAGAAAGGGAAAGTTGGAATGGTTTAAAGTATCTTCTATAAAAGAGACAAGGAAAAGCTTTTGTAATAGAGGGGAAAAGGAGAAGGGAGGGTGAGTGCGTGAATTTTTACTGTCATCAGAATTGGTTCAGAGAGGAAATACACATTCAGTATGGAAGAGGAAAAAATAAACAGGAGGGAAAACAATAGTAATTATGAAAAGAATTTTGAAGCATGTTTTTCTGATGACGGTCTCATTTCTCAAATGTATAGGGAACCGAGTCAACTTTATTTAGGGAAAAAAAAAAAAAACATTCCCCAATTTAGCTCTTTTGATCTATGCCTAAAGGGTTATAAAATCATGTATATCTTTTGACCTAACAGTGCCACTACTAGGCATGAATCCCAAAAGAGATTTTTTAAAAAGGAAAAGATTTCATACATATAAAAATATTTAATAACAACTCTTTTCTTGGGGCAAAGAATTGGAAATTGAGAGCATGCCCATCTGTTGGAGAATGGCTGAAAAAATTGTGGTATGGGATTAGGAAGGAATATTATTATTCTATAAGAAGTGTAGAGTAGGATGCTATCAGAAAAACCTGAAAAGTCTTCCATGAGTTCAAGCAAAGTGAAATGTATATAATAATGTATATAGTAATAGAAAAGTTGTGGATGATCAGCTGTGAATGAATTTGCTACTCTCAATAATGCAATGACCCAAGACTACTCTGGATGAAAATTGCTTTCCACACCCAGAGAAAGAACTGATTATATCTCAATACAGATTGAAGCCATGTAACTGGGAAAATAAAATTTAAAAAAATGCATTTTAAAAAAATACTTTATTAATAGATTTATTTATATCATATACATGTTAAAATATAAGATCCAAGCCTGGAATAACCAAGGGAAAACAATTTCACTTTTGTACTTCTTGCTTTGTATTTATTAGCTCGTATTTCATATTTTTCAAGTACTCTTCATGTTAGAATACTATTAAGCCAAAGGATACAGAGTGATTCTGTATAGTTTCCAAATCATATGCTTTTTTAAAAAAAATTTATTCTGAATTCTGATTTATGCTATCTTTTAAAATATATCTAAAAATCCTAGGCATAAGACCCTGGCATACTTCACTTGAAGAATAAAAGCCTTTTGTTTATGTTATATAATGCATTTCTGTTTCGTATGTACTCAAGTTTGTATTCTTAGATTTTATGAAAATGAGATGATTGAGTCTGGAGTTTATTGCTACATTTAAATAATTATGCTTCAGGCTATGAGGAAAATAACAGAATCACCATGGGCAGATTAAATTAGATAATTGTTCTGTATCTCTTTTCTATAGCAGATAGAAAGTGTGTTAATAAATCTTGAACTAGTACATCCTTGATCTTAGCTGAAATGTTCCACTAAAGTTTAGAGGCCACTAGCCATCACAAAAATGCTATAGAATCTTTAAAAACAATTTGTAGTTAATGGCCACATACACAGAATCATCAAGTTTATTTTACTTAACTAAATGCTTAATTTTGCATTATGTTTTTGTAGGTTGAAAAATCTTCTGATCCTTCAGGTTCTCTTAGAGTTGCCAAAACAGATGGAAGAATTGAGGAAAAGACAGCTGCTAGTGCTCCTGCCAATGTGGTATCCAAAGAATCTTTTAACATTGTTTTTATGCAGTAGTTAGAAAACTATATATATGAACTTCAAGGGAAGTTCAATCCATTCTCTTGCCTTTAGATGATACTACATACTCTGGTCTTTTTATTTAAAAGGAGAGAAAAGTCAGTGAATCCATAGTTGAGAACCAAAGTTACTAAAAAATAATGGGTTATTTGTTTTTCATTAAAAATAGAAAGCTTTAAAGGAGGGATGATTTTAGAGAGGCAAAGAATGAGTTTGCCTGAGTGACATCTAGGTAGAGAGTTCTAGCTGTGGTAATTAGTCTGGTTGGCTTTGAGCTCATGGGAGAGAGTGGAACTGAAAAGAAGAGATACATCTGACAGTTACCTGCACGAAGATAATTGAACCCAGGAGAGCTGGTGAGATAATGGGATAGAATCATAGAAAGACTAGCCTTTAATATGTATTCTTCAAGTTTGTCAAGCTTTGGGTCAATAAATTCCCTTAGCTTAAACATCTCTGGATAGTATAACTAATAATATAAAGCCACACCCAGTTACCCATTGTTAATGTTTCTATACAGAAGAATCCGAATCATTCCTTAAAGGTTTTTATAAAGAAATTGGAAAGAATGAAAATGCTTTATTAAATTCTTTTTGAAGTCTTCATTAAAGACTATTACAGTCAAGGTAAACTAATTACAGATAGGTCTTAACAACTGCCATCTTCATTCTTTTCCCCATTTATCATAATTTGTTTTCTCTATACCAAATCTTTATTTTTAGAATATACAGAAAAAGAGAAACTGATAATGTATTGGTCTATATTTCTGGACCATTTCTATCATCTAGATTATTTAGGAAGTAACATATAAACTTGCATTTCTGTTGATATATATATTTCTGATGGAAGGAAGAGGAAATGTTTTGAAGATAACATATCTGTAGAACTTAAATTGAATATCTTCTTCCAGAACTTAGTAGCTATTGATGCCAGATTATTAACTGTCTATAAAAGCCTTTGAATGATCTCCTTTATCAAATTAATTTTATTTTAATAGTTTTACTATTTATATAATTTTATTAATGCCTTACATGGCAGGGAATTGTGTATTAGGCACTGCGAAATAGGTATTTATTGTTTTGTATTGCTTGTAGGGCAAAAGCACAACACCTCTTGCTCCACCTCCTAAGCCTATTCGTAGAAGATTAAAATCAGAGGATGAACTAAGACCAGAAGTTGATGAACATTCACAAAAGACAGGTGTTTTAGCTGCTGTTCTATCTTCACAACCTTCTATACCTAGGTAACCAAAGCTAAAATTTTAATTTATCTGACATTATATTTTCTTATTCAGATTGAACAGTATTGTGGTTGTAGCAGTTTGAGAAAAGTAAAAATGCACTTGTTCTTTGGGCAGCTTTTCCCGTTTATTGGGATTATAAATTTCTTTAAACTTTCTGTTCCTTTGTACCATTTCTCTGCTTTCCTTTTCTTCCCTTTCCAAAGTGATTGATTTGGAAAAGTGAGGGAAACCATTATAGTTCCTTTTTTCTGCCTGTTTTAAGTAAATCACTAATCAGAATTATTAAGCTTTTTTAAATGACAGTATTTAAACATTAGTTCTAAAATTCTTTCTATGTAGTTTTTATGTTCTAGAATATGGATAGGTATGACTTGAATTGCTAGAAAATAGCACAGAATTTCTTCTTAAAATCTGTGTGTGAAAGGAATAGGATAGAGTTACTAGGAATGAAGAGAATTCAAAGTTAAGAAATGGACTATATATATATATTTTTTTTTCACTTTTATCTTCTCAGATCAGTTGGGAAGGATAAGAAAGCTATTCAGGCATCAATTAGACGGAATAAGGAAACCAATACAGTTTTGGCCAGATTGAATAGTGAATTGCAGCAACAATTAAAGGTAATGACATTTTCTAGGCTTGTAACTATGAGTCCAAAAAATGTAGCACAGTGGTATTTTACTTCTTTGGGGGAGACTTTGTATTTTTAAAATACTTTTATAAGATTTGGAATTTTTCACAGCACTTAGAACAACTATTAATCAACTTTTATATGGCAAATACTATATGCTAGGGCTTGGGGATATAAAGTAAAAGCAAAGTCCGTTTTATTAAGGAGCTTATATTTTACTATGGAGATACCCCATATACAAATATAATTATAAGATCATTCGAGAAGGGAGGGAGTCCTAACAAATAAGGAAACAGAAAAATTTCCCATAGGTGGTGGTGGCAATTAAGTTAAACTTTGAAAAAGCTAGAGAATCTTGGCACCAGAGGTGAAAGAGGACAAAAATTTCAGATTAAATTTCAGACTTCTGGAACAGCCTCTGTCAAAAGAATGGAGACAGGAAGTGGAATACTTAGGGAGCCAAGTACATATACTTTAGTCAAACTATTTACTTTTATCATAAGACTGAAAAAAGGAATATTGTCCTATTGGGACCCAAAAGATGTGTATAAATTAATATTTGTTTTTTTAGATCCCTGTGATGTTAATTGGCATAGGAAACTCCCTTGCAGAAACTCCCCATTCCAGTCTACATCTCAGCATTGGAGAGTTGCCTGGAACATGAAATCATTTGTCTAGTTGTGTCAAAGAGAATAATGGAACTTAATTTTCCTAACTCCAAAGCTCACCTCATATCCACTATACCCTGCCTTCCAGTATTTTAATAGTATACTAAAAGACAAACCGCTATTGTAATCTATGAGTAGTTCTTCAGACAAAAATTTGATGTAGATTTATGTGATTTAAAATGTGAGAAAAAGCAAGCCAGACATACCATCTGTGTAATGTACAGAGGAAAGTAGCAAAATTTGGTGACCTTCTGATAGGACTAGTTAGTATAAAGAACCAACAGTGATCCCAATATGGGAAAGAATAAAATTCCAATTTTTATATAAAAATATGACACTTTTAAGAAAGTGAAATATAGCCAGGTTTGGTTAGTTGAAAAGGAAACTAAATTGACAAGATTTCTGCTTTGAAAGTTCTTATACATGATTTCATTAATATTAGTTTTTAATTGAACAATTCTCTCCCTTTTATTTTTATTGTGGATGTGTACCCTGCTTTAAGGTAATGAATTTTTATATGCAAAAAAAAAAAGTTACATAAACCCTAATTTTAATTAAATATACACAGGGAACTCTTTTTTAAAAATTCTTTACTTATGATCACTTAAAGCAGATTATATCTTGGAGTTATAAAGAAATCCGTTAATTGAAATACTTCTGTATATGTCACTTTTACACCTTCTAATCTTTTTTTTAGGATGTTCTTGAAGAGAGAATTTCCCTGGAAGTTCAACTGGAACAGCTTCGGCCATTCTCTCACCTTTAAGCCAATTGCCGTTAACTGTGAACATATTCATTTTTAATGGGGTATCGGGCTCTCTCTAAGCCAGTTTGAAGACCATTTAGCTCACTGCTCTCTATTCAATGTTAAATTTTGTGGTTGTTTGTTTTGTCCTGTATGTTCACCATTGTATTTAAGTTTTTTTTTTTAATTTCAATAATAAAGAGGGCCAAGATGACCTTTTTCTGGAAAGAATGTTGTATTTGTTGCTACTCCCAATTCTTGCTGACCCCCAACATAAGGAGTATATGATATTGGTCTATTGTATTATGTTTAAGTGGCCAAAACTTTAAACTGGAATTTATGTACATAATGGGCTTCTCAGCTGCATGTCAAGCACTGTCCACAGAAATGTCTTTGTAGAAAAGAGAAAACAGTAAAGTGTAATGACTCGTAGAGTTGTTACTCTTTGAGTTCCATTCTTTCCATATTCACTGTCTGAAAGTAGGTCATTAAAACAAACTTCCTTCATAGTCTTTAAATTGTCAGTACTGTAGTAGGCAAAGCATTCTCTGCCTACCTACTAGGTACAGGAAAAGCAGCCTGTCTCTTTGCAATAAACCAAATCATCCAGGGTGCCACAGAGTCTTTGCAGGCTGCCTTGCCATATCAACCAAGTTGTCATATTTCCTTCTTTGTTAATAACCTTAAGAAGTATAGTTAAAAGTCATCTGTCATGTTTTCCACACTTTTGATTTATCAGAATTCATGCAAACAACTATGATGAAACCTAATGGTCCTTTCTTTTCTCAAGTCTCTTCTGCAGAGAAAAAGGGGGAAGGGGAAATTTTATCCCTAAGAGAGATTAAATTTTCTCCACAACCATCATTTCTATCTGCATGTTCCACACACTTTTATCTTTTAATAATTTATGTCCACCAGTCTTTACTGTAACAGATTGTCATATATTGTGTGTCAATACCTCTATGGATTTTAATTCCAACAAAAATTACTTAGGATTTCTGGGTTATTGTCTGTCATTTTGTCACTAGCCTTATTCTTTGGGCATATAGACAGGCTTTACACCATTAACAGAGTACCCTGAGTGTATCCTACTATTCAGGTTGATGTACTGTATTAGGATTTGTTGTATAATGTATGATACATACCTTTTGATCTCATGTAAATTTGCTTTAATTGCTGACTAACAGCAGATAATCTATTTAATGGCTTATTCTGGCTGTGGGATCATAGATGTTAAACTGCATGGATGTATCTCAGCAGAATCAGAACTAGCAATTGTGTGATTTTTACACCAATAAAACAGCACAATATTTTCATTTTTGTTCCTTTCTTAACTAGGATTTAAAACCTTTGTAAATGATGGTTTTCTGCATCATGAAGTGATATATTATTTCTGCCATTTAGGAGAAAACCAGGTGTCCAGTCTTCTTTATGACTTCAGCGCACACACACACAACACATACTCACTCTTGCTCACTCATATATACATTATTACTATCTTAGGAAGCAAAAAGGTCATGAAAGTAGCTTTTAAAAATGTTATATTTAATCAGTGTTCAGTTAGTGAAGCTTCTACATTTTATTGCTTCAGTTTCTAAATAGCTATCCCAGAAGAACCTTTAAAATTTCTTAGTGTACTTCAGTCAGAATATTACAAAGATCTACTTAGTTTAGTGGTAACCTGTTTTAAAGATTATTAGTTTAATTTTCTTTTATCCAAATTAAATGTTAACAGTTACATTTGGCTAAATTTCATATTTAGGAATTTTAAAAATTTTCTGTTGAAAGAAAATAAGGCAGAAAGAAGATATTTCAGGCCGAACTATGTAATGAAAATAAAATGTCTGAAATATAAGTGATTTTTGGAAATCCACCTATTCTCTCCCAACCCAAATCTTTGATTTCTTCTTTCTAGGGAACTCCCAGTGAGGATATATCTTTTACCAAAACAAGACACAAAGAGGTTAAATGATCTCCTCCAGGTGGGCTTTCTGTCTCAAAAGGCTATTTGTGTAGCCCCTTTGCATTTTAGTCTTTCTGAATCCCAGCCTTTTTAAGCTAACGCATTATATACCAAATTCTTATGATATTTTCAATATCATAAGATAATAAATAATATTTTTAAAAATTCCAAGTTCTTCAAGAAATAAATTTTTCCATTACCTAGACTTCTAAATATTCTTAATCGATTATCTTGAGGAAAATTTAAGATGGGATGTGCCTGACAAATATGAAGATCTGAAGGACTGATCATCTTTAAAAATCATACCATTAAAGCTAGAAGAGACTTTAGAGATAACCTAGTCCAGTGTCTTGAATTTTATAGGTCCTGACAAGTAGCAAGTGGAAAAGCTTAATCTAAGGTCTTTTGAATTCACTTTTTTTCCCTACATTATGTGTATATGTGTGTATTCTTGCGTGGTTCATATACAATATTTCCTCCTGATTTTGTTATTCATTAGAGCACAGAATCCAAATTTAATGTCTTTTGAATCAATTTGTTTAAATCATTGCACATTAACAGTGAGTATTAAAATCAGTTACCAAAGGGAGGGATCCAAACTCTTGGGCTTAATTACTCCTGTTAATAAGTGGTTGAGTATAGATTACAATATTATATCATTTGGAGTTTGAAAGGTGCCATCCTAGTTAATCTTCCATCCAATGAGAAAGTGCCTTTAATATTAGCTATTAGACATTTAACCTGGAACCTTAGAACAACTAATGAGTTCCCTTGTTTTTTTCCTTTAAAGTCTAATCATACTTCTCAATACTGCTTCTGATTGCACTCTGCAACACTGACAACCATACCAGTTTATCCTCATTTTCTGTTGAACAAATCCACTGATATTTTGGGCCATGTAGAACAAATGCATTCTTGATAACTGTGAAACAACAGAAAAGTTTACTGTATTAATTGATTTCTGCCAGTAGAACTCCAAAGATTATAGGGCTAACATGTAAAGATATTTATAAATAATTATAGAATTTAGCTTGATTAATAATTATTAGCATTTTTAAAAACATTTAATCTGATTTCAAATAGATTATAACATATTTTCTCACAGATTTAGAAAAAATGTAGACATGCTTCAGGATCCAAACAATACAATCAAGAAAAAAATTTTATTTAAAGTATAGGTTAATTTACAAACAATCCTTTTTTCAGAGAATTGTGTCTACATCAGATTTGTGAATAAAAGGTTAATTTCCTAGTGAATACATAGATGGCAAATACTATAAATGCCTGATAAACTGCCAATAAGATCTCATAAATGGAAAGTTTGTGGTCATATTCTCTGTTAACTTTATCACCACCACCAGGTGATTATCCATCATATACACTTTTTTAGATCTGTTACCACCATCACCCTCTTTTGTCAGATGAATCCTATTGGTCAAAATGCCTCTTAATAGTGCCTGGAATCCTCCATAAGTCTCCAGGCTGAAGTCTGACTAAAGCAAACTGGGTCTACTATTTTCCTTAATCTGGATGTTAGATCTTTATTAATGTGAGTGATGATGGTATTTCTTAGGCAGCTAATAACCTTGTTGGCTCACTATTTTTATCAACTAAAATTCTCAAGTTTTTCAATTGAGTCAAGTCATTATATGAAAACAAACGGCTTTAGAGATAGAATTCACTTAGAAGTCATAATCAAACCCCTTCATTTTGACCGAAGAAACAAGTCCAGAAATATTGGGCTTTTTCAAGATTTGGTAGTAAGCAGCACGATGAGGATTCAAAATTTCTTCCTGTTTAAACATGGCCTTTTCTAATTAAGCATTATTTATTTGTTTGTTTGTTTATCCATTTATTTATTTAATCAGTCAGTCTTTGAGCTCAGATATTCTGGCCGGATCTCATTTGTCACAATTTTGGGTCACTTGTAATTAGACCTTGATTATATATGCCTCTTTGAAACAGTTCTTTATTCTATAATCCCTCTTGGAAAGCTCCCTCTTTGGTCATAGAGGTTTCTTTAAATTGCCACCCTCATTTTTCTTCCTCATTTGGATTCTGTCGTCATTGGATTATCAGAATTTAGTTTCTTGGAACTCTTCATTCCTCTTGAGCCATATTAATCTGAATTTTAGGGCAAAGGAATAGTATACTTTTTCTTTTTCTCATTTTTTTTTCAGTCTGCTTTTTCAGATACCAGCTAACTCTGAGTATACCCAACATTTCTCTTCCTTTACCATTTGTCCTGAAGATAATTTAGAATTCATTTAGTATATAGCTACTTGAATTCTAATTCTTTGAGAACTGTTGTTTTCAAGGTGGTATATGAAAATTTTATTACTACTGTGCTACTTTACGAATTCTACAATTCTGCAGCATCCTAAATCTACCCAATTCGAGAAAAGTATGGACATACATTTGGAGTCTGGGATGTCTTCTATTAGCATCTGGTGAAGGGCTTCCAGTGCTAGAAACTGATAAGTTGTCTCAGTAGTCCTTTCAAATGGGGTGTGCACTATAGTCCGACGAGAAACAAGAAGTGCATCATTGAAGAGGAAAAGACTGAGGTCATAGATGTGTTCATAGAGCCTGTGTAGAAATGGGAGAAAATAAGAGCATGTATTTAGTTTGATTCTTTTCTTGCTGGATCCTTTTTTTTTTTTTTAATTAGCTAGTATATCTTTTTTTTTTAACTGCACACCATTTGAATGTTTTTGTTTTCTGATTATTAGTTATCTGAGTAATATTCTCTTGTATCTGTCAGAAAACAATATGGAGTTACCAGGAAGGTCTTTGTAAACTAGTTTGAACTGCTGAATTAACATTTTTCCATCAAGAAAGGCAACACAGTAGGATTTTTTTGCCTTTTTTTTTTTTTTTTTTTTTTTTGGTTGAGGCAATTGGGATTAAGTGACTTGCCTAGGATCACACACTAGGAAGTGTTAAGTATCATATTTGAACTCGGGTCCTCCTGAATTCAGGGGTGGTGTTCTATTCACTGCCACCTAGCTGCTCCATTATCCCCCATTTTAAAAAAAAATTGTGTAAGTGCCTTGGATTTTTAAATTTTTATAAAAGTTTGTTAAATCAGAAGACCTGGCTTTCAGTCGTGGCTCCATTACTCAGTGGTTGTAAGAACTTGAACCAGTCACAATTTCTCTGAAGTTCAGCTTTCTTAAGTGGGGTCAGTACTTAAGTCACCCATCTCACTAGGTTGTGTACAATTAAATGAAGTACTTTATAAATTACAGTTAATGCTAGAAAATCATGATCCCAATTGTCAATGAATATAAAATTGAAATTGTTTAGATGAAAATGCTTGAAAACAAGCAGCGATAAGAACATCAATTGAAAAAATAATTTGTAAAGGCCTAGAAGGTTGGTAGGACTGAGGAGAAATTTTTGTCAGATTGTGTCATTGCTATTTTCAAAATAAGGAAACTAGAACACAGATGTCAAATGTCTTCTGTGAAGTAATACAGTCAATCATTTAATAGTCTATATGGTACTTTTTGTTGTGTTTTGTTAATGTTTCTCATAAGAGCTACCTAGAGTCCTCCCCTAGGGATACAAGCATACACACAAAAAGACCATTGCTAGGTCTATATCTCAAAGATCCAAAAATTTGTACAAAAATATGTACAAAAAATTTGTACAAAAAAGCATCTGTGCTTGATAGCTAAGAATTAGAAATCCAAGGAGTACCCATTAACTGGGGAGAGTGGTTAAATAAACTATGATATATGTAAGGGAATGTTATTGTGCCATAAGAAATGACAAGCAGGATGATTTCAGAAAGACTCATATGAACTGATTTATATATGATGTATAGTAAAGTGACTAGAAACAGGAGAATGGTATATTCAGTAACAGCAACATTGTTCTATGAACTCTAAATGATTTAGCTATTCTCAACAATACAGTGATCAAGACACAGTCCCAAACTAATGATGAAGCATACTGTTGGTCTCCAAGAAAGAACATTCTTTAAATTAAATTATATTAAATGAATTAATATTAAATACAGACTGAAGCATGCCATTTTTTACTTTTTCTTTTAACTCAAGTCTTATACAAAATGACTAATATGGAAATGTTTTAAATAATTGCACGTGTACAACCTATATCTGATTACTTCCCATCTCAGGGAAGGTTGAGGAAAGAGAAGGAGAAAAAATTTGGATCTCAAAATTTTAAATAAAAATGTTTTTTAAAAAATGAAGAGACTAAAAACACCGAAGAATTCCCACTGAATTATATCAGGGCTGTGCCTGTGTTTTGTTATGTTCTTTTTTTTTTTTTACCTTAATGAGAGGCTGATTTCCTTATTGATGTAATGAAGCTGGGCCACATTTTGTACCCTAATTAGGAATCTGTTGCCTTCTGAGAGAATCTGAATTTAAATGCAAAATTCAAATCAGAGCAGACATCTAAGCATTTTTATAAAATATCTACTGTATAGCAAGCACTATGGTTAGAGTTGAGATGATAGATAAAAATATCAGCAGCTTTTTAATATGAAATTTTTTTATTGTAGTCCCATTCTATAAACCACTTAACTTCTCAATTATACAACTGCTAGTTTGTTGCGTAGTTCAACTTTGAAACCAAATTATTTAAACATACCTTAGATTGATCCTAGAGATATACAATTTAAAATGTATTTGGGGAAGTTAATTTCTATTTCAAATTTACTGAATAGCTTTTGGAAGGGGAAGTGAAAAGACAGAGAGAAGCAGGATGCCATCTGACAGAGAGTCAGAAGTTGCATCTAATGTATAAATAGCTGGGTGATCCTGGATGAACATTCAATTTCTTAGTGTTCTCTAGGCAACTGTGTAAGATTATAAATTGAAGGAAAGTGCTGACCTGAACTAGGAAAAAGAATTCCTCATCTGGGAGTTTCTTATTATCAATGACATCACAGATCCAGTATCTATATCCCTTTAAAAGCAGACTGGATCAGAAGGAGAAAAAAAGCAGTTTGAGGAGAATTTTTGAGGAAAATTTATAGAATGTAGTTATTTAGGTTAAGGAATAAAACCCCTAACATATACAACAGAGAGAGAATCTTGCTGAAGTGGCAATGCCAAAAATTGTTCTGATCAATTTGGGTTTTAAAAATGAGACATTTCCCTCCCTTTCTCTGTAATTCCTTTTCCTTGCCCAACCAGATGTAAAAACTTTCCCCCATTCCATCCAAATGACAAAATTCAATTAAAATCATTAAAAGTCCAGCCCATTAATATTTTCAGATTATTTACTGTGCAAAGAATCCTCTACTGGAGAGGAGGGAAATGTGGAGGGGCATCCCCAAGCAAAAACCTGGGCTCTGATAAGGATTTTTGCCAGAAGAATTACTTCTGGGCAGCAAGTCTATAAGCTACTAGAAGCATAAGTAGCCATGGACACAAGAGTAAATGCACTGGAGTACTTACGGGGCATCCACAGACACGTCTTTCTATGTCTGACAACTGATTTTTTCTGTTGACATTTTGCTTCAACTAGAAAACAAAGTTTCATTTTAAACAATGGAATAAATTATAAACTTTGGTATTTGTGAGGGAAAGAAGATTCAAGATGCTTTTTACAGTATCTAGGACAATACTTGAAAAATCTCAACCAGAATAAAGCAGTTTCCTAAGCATATCTTAGCACCTGTACACATTGAAGAGAGTCTTTTATGCCTTATACAAATGCAGCACTCAAATCATTATAAATGATTATTGTTAACTCCTCAAGGGCAGAAACTTATTTTTCTTCTTTGTATTCCTATAGCCTATTAGAATGCATTACATAACTGGTAATTAAATGTTTATTGAACTAATGAATAAGTGAATAATACCCAAGAGCTACTAGAAGATTCAGAATTAGTAAACTTCAATGAATCAGGCAGAAAGATAAGGTAATATATTTGAATAAGTTTCAGTAATATCCCCCAAAGAAGGAAGAGGATTTTGTAACTCCCATCTAAACAGAAAATTAAACTTCTATTTGCCATTCTAAAAGCTTACTGGTTAATCAAGATTCTATTGAAATTCAATTTAACACATTAGTTCCTAACTGATTTGGGGGCAGAAGGGAAAAGGGGGATTTCCCCCCCATATTAGTTGTGAAACAATCAGTACAAAAGGGAAAAATCACAAAGAAAAAAAAAAGTGAAAATAGTATGCTTCTATCTACATTCAGACTCCATAGTTATTTTTCTAGATGTGGATAGCATTTTTTATCATAAGTCTTTTGGAATTGTCTTAGAATATTGTTTTGCTGAGAAGAGCTAAGTCTGTCAAAATTGATCATTGTACAATGTTGCTATTACTATGTACAGTGTTCTCCTGGTTCTGCTCACTTTACTTATCATCAGTTCATATAAAGCCAGGTTTTTTCTAACATATGCCTGCTTATCATTTCTTATGGCACAATAGTATTCCCTTACATTCATATACCACAATTTGTTCAGCCATTCCCCAATTGATGGGCATTGGAGCAAGGATCAGATTTTGAATTACATAATTTGAATTATTTTGCCACAGCATTGTTAGCTTTTGAGATCCAAAATCAATTAACAGGTATTATTAAAGAGAACTTTTTTGAAAACGTTGTCATTTAAATAAAAAGTTGCATGGGAAGTCAAATCTTGGTCAAAATATCTTTAAAGTTAATTCCAACAAGATCTAGCTGCCATAATCACATAAAATACAGGATCACATGCATCAGCCAACCTGATTTATGTAATCCATGTATCTTTTCATTTGCTTGATTGCAATAGTCAGATCTGCGCGGTCAACATGCTCTGAAGGTGTGTGAAGCCTCAGACCATACAGAATGTTAATGTATTCCTCAAATCTTCTAGATGGGTACAAGAGCAGCTCCTGCAGTCTACAGATAACATAGGACAAATCTAAACAACTTGGAAAACCCAATGGACTCACTCACTCTTTCTTGCTATTGCTGTAGTAATTTAGCTCCACCTCTGAACTCACGTCAGCATTCTTGTAACAATGGTCTTGTCCTGCCTCTTCAAAAATGCCCGGAATGATGGAATCATTTCTCTACACTGAAAAGTGAGAATTACACAACTTAATGTTTTTTATTACAACTTTGCTACATAATGCTACAACCTCTTTTCCATGTGTATATAATATTTCTATCCAAATCTAATGAGGAATAGCTAGATGGCGCAGTGCACAGAGCATTGGTCCTTTTGTCAGGAGGCTCTAACTAGTTGTGTGACCCTGGGCAAGTCACTTAACCCCAGTTGCCTCACCCAAAAAAGAAAAGAAAAGAAAAAAGAGCACCAAAACTAATGAAAACCAGTATATACTGGAAGTCTACTATATACACCACAGGGCCAAGTCCATCTAAAAAACAATATATAAAGAAAGCTTCCTATAACATAGACACTTCCAAATTATATAAGCATTTATTCTTTCTGAATCACAGTCTTCTCTGAAAAATGGGATGAGTAGTTATGAGGAAAGCAGCTTTAAGTGTAAATATAATATTGAGTTGCTATTTTAATAAATGTTAGAATTATCCTCCAATATTATCATAAGTGGGTTCAACTGCATTTTTCATATAAAATTTTCACCAAGTAACTGATCAAGTTGGATTCTAGTGCAGGCTTCATCATTAATTAACAGATTGCTTAACTTCCTCTAGTCTCAGTGCCTCACTTTCAAAATATCAATGAAATTTGCTTTATTTGTCTCAAAGTTTCATTGTGAAGGTCAAATAAGATGACAAATGTGAAAATGCTTTGCCAAATAGGAAATATTGTTAGAACATAAAACAGTTTGACAATAAGTGTCCATGGTCAGCCTCAGATTGAAATTATGATCAATAATAAATCAAGATCCCAATCTAATTAGTCAAAAGTTAACAAATTAGTTCCCAAAATGAAAGTACTAGAAAACACAATGAGATCCTTGAGAAAAGCCCAAGGCTTTTGCCCTTTGATTAATTTTTTTTCACCCACCTTAAACTGCTAAGTTTTTAATTTGACCCATAATCAAGTTTCCATGGGTGCTGTTTTGCCTAAATACCCAGATATAGATAGATGTGCATAGGTACATAGATAGTATGTATAATATGCATATATGGGATATAGAGATACCAATGCAAGTTTTTACTTTGGAAGGAAAGAAGGGAATTCTTTTGTATTAGTGATCTTTAATTCAAAGAATCAAAGTTGATTTCTCTTTTTAACTTAGAAGAACCCTTGTGAACTCTGTAACAACTTGATTACAATAATAATCATATTCACATGGTTTGCAAAGCATTTTACATATATTATCTCATTTGGTGATAAGGCAATTTCTTGGTCTTTGGTACCTTTTCAATTGTTTTCAAAACGATGGGGTAATTGTTGAAGAAGTTGGTATATGTTTTCAACTGAAGCCCAAACTTTGTGAATATTTCTCCAAAGCATTGTGCTGGACCCCATTCTTGGAGTCTCTTTGTCAGTTCTCCTAGAAAATGTCTGTAATGTGAGACATACATAATAGGTGAACTATAATCAAGAAATATAAATCTCTGTCCACTGGTTAAAACATTGACAGTTTATCCTTTTAGTCCACATGTTAGTAAGACTTATGGCTAATTTTTTTTTCTTGGTTTTGACTCTGACTTCCAGAAGTGTTGCAAAAAAGAAGAGAGGGGCAGTCCCTGACCTCGGGAGGAGGAAGATTCTCCTACAATTCTAAAGGCCCTTCTTTCTACTGTCACTCAGAACTCATTCTACAGGTTTGCATTTAGAAGTCCTCAGCACCACCCCTTACCAAGAATTCCATCCTTTCATTTTCAAATATTTAGGGATATTAAATTAAGCATCCACAGAGAAAGAATTTCCTAAATTTCTTTTGTAGATCCCACAAGAAGCAGCTCAAGAAGATCAATTTCTTTTATTCTGTCTTCAATGAAAATGATTGCATTTATCCCTCCCACCTTGTGACTTTCTCCATAATGGTTTCAATATATCTCCGGTCAGCATAAGAAATTAAAGGGGAACTTTTGAGGGAATTTTGCAGAAACTGAAGACAACATATGAAGGTCAGCAGATGATACAATGTTTGGAAACTCAAAAAATGCATAAAATATATGTATAATGTCATATAATATCAACCCAATTTTTAAAAATAAGGTACTGTAAACAATCCATAAAAGAAAAATAAAAAATTCAGATATCTCTTATATGGAGGGCCAAAAGTTTTTAGACAGGTTTTCCAGATTGTGGGTGTTACACTCCTCAGCCCAGTAATGTGGAGGGATAATTGTATTCTCCTTTCTGGAATAACAAGGTGCTCAATGACAATTATTGTTTGTGAGCCTTATCAAATTTGCCTTTGTTCCTTTCTCATTTGAGGTTCTTAAATCATAAATCAGTCATGATCTCCCCTTTTCTCCCAACTACTGGACTATGTTTTGGGAAATGAAGCATGGGTTCTTTTCCACTGCAATATTTTGGTAGTATGTATCTAACACATACCTGTTGAGATCTAAGATACACAGTATATCAGTGAAGATGATCTGGATATCAGTAGAACTTAAGATGGCTCTGTTTGATGCCAGGGCTGCTTTCAGTGGAATGACATAGACATCCCTCACAATTTCCAGCATCTGAACATAATTTCTCTCACTTTTCAAGAGTTCTCCAGCAATTCTAGTTCTCTTTTCTGCCAAGTCCATCTGGAGCTTCCTTTCCTGTGGAAAAGCATACAAACAGATAGAAAGTTAGAAGAAAACACATCCTTAAGAGTTTACTATTTCAGAATGAATAAAGGGATAGGTAAGCAGAGGAATTAACCTATTTAGCAATTAGCTTTTTGTTTTGGGAAGTGTTTTTTAAGTCCAAGATGTGAAATATTAAGTTGAATATTGATAATACCAACCACATATTTTTATAATAGCTTTTTGTTTTTCAAAATACATGTAAAGACAGTTTTCAGCATTCACCTTTACAAAACCTTGTGTTCCAAATTTTTCTCCCTTCCTTCCCACTTTCCCCCTCCCCTAGATAGCAAGTAATCTAAGAGGTTAAATATGTGCAATTCTTCTAAACATATTTCCAAATTGATCATGCTGCAGAAGAAAAATCAGGTCAAAAAGGGAAAAAATAAGAAAGAAAAAAACAAGAAAACAAAAAACAAAGGTGAAAAAACTATGCTGTGATCTGCATTTAATCTCCATATTCCTCTTTCTGGATGCAGATGGCTCTTTCCAACTCAAGTCTAATTACATGTTCTTAAGTGCAATTTCTGTCACTGCTTCTCTCCAATAACCTAATATCCAACTGTTCTTCTTAGGATCACAGAACTGGAAGAGACTGGAGAGGTCATCCAGAGCACAGCTGTGGCTGCAAAAAAACCTCTTCATGTAGGTGAACCAGATTAAAATGTAACTGAGAAATGTTTAACAAAATAATTTAAAATACAATACAGCATAGGTAATGTTAAATTTCTAGTTTTCTAAGTCAGTGTGCAGCCTACAGGGATCCATTTCTATTTGAATTTGGCATCATTGATCTACAGATTTTCCTATTAACAGAGGAGGAAACAGGCCCAGGGAAGGGAAATGAGCTGCTTCCTCCATACTAGTAGTGGCAGAAGCAGACTTTGAGCCCAGAAACTCTCTCCATTTCTATCATTCTCCATACTGCCTTCTTATCAAATAAACTTAAAAAATCCAGAAATATTATTTATAATAAGGTCTCTCTGTATGGTCCTCATAATATAGTTCTTTTCTGAGAAGAGATAAGGGCCCTCTTTTCTACAGTCTCTCTGTGATCAGCAACCATAGATTAAATGGTCATTTTTCTACAAATAAATCCTAGATTCATATATTCAGGCCCCATGTCTCACCCTTAGCATCAATGCTCTATCACCTATTAACTATTTCTCACATAGGCATCTCAAACTCTTAACATGTCTAAAACTGAATTCATCATGCCTCCCCCCAATCCACTCTTCTTCCAAATTTTCCTTTTTCTGAAGAAGGAAACACCATTTTTCTCATCTCCCAGGTTTGTAATCTCAGCATTACCCTCCACTTTTCATCCAGTTTCTTCCCACATGTCCAATTAATGGCCAAACTTTGCTGTTTTTAACTTATATTTCCCATGTCCAACCACATCTACCATCATAGGTCAAGCTTTCAACACAGTTATCTCGATTACTGTTAACAGCCTTCTAACTGATCTTCTTGTCCCAAGTTGGTCTCCATATGGCCACTTAAATACCAATGTTACTTTCCCCCTAAGAGTTCAAATGGCATAAAATGTTGTTAGAATAACAAAACAAAACAAAACAAAAAATCAGCATGACTTTTATGGATGAAAATTAAAATATGAAAAGTAAATGTATCAGAAAAATAAGAAATCTTACCATTAATTAATTAATAGGCATTTATTAAGTTCTAGGAAATGCACTGGATGCTGACTATACAAGAACAAAAGCAAAAGTCAACCAGTCATAAAAACATTAAAAGCACATACTATGTTCCAGGCACTGTCTAAGCCACAATCTATTGTGGGGATACAATATGCAAATAAATATGTAGAAACAGCCTATATAGAGAATGGCAAAAAGCTATAAACATAGACCCCTACCTTCAAGGAACTTACAGTTTAACTGGGGAAAATTATATTTAATCTATCTTAAGAGACACATTCTACCTAGTCATTTTAAATAAACATGTTTGAAACATATTATTCAAATAGTTAACATAATAATCTAATTTTGGGAGAGTTAGGAAAGATTGTTGTTCTCCATTTGGCAATGTTTAGAAGTGTATTTTTTATATGTTTCTTATGTTCTTGAACCATTCCAAAATTCTGGCATTGGTTACAGATTTATACATTTGATTTTTCAAATTCCAAACCACTTAATGTTGTTTTAAGACCTCTCTGCCAGGGACTTTTGTTTTGTTAGGAGGAGATGCTATAGTATTTACCCTTGCCTTATAAATTCAATACTATTTATTAGTTACTGGTAGTAGATTTTATTGTATAGAGACTATTGCAGACCACTAGATAGCATTAGTGCAGTGTCTAGATCAATTCATTACCAGCATTATTTAAAAATACAAAATTCTATCTTCTAAGGTAGAAAGTCCAATGTAGGTAAGTTAAAATAAGATAAAATGTACCTATGTACATTTTAAAACAATAATTGAAATAATGATGATGATTAAAAATAATTTTATTTATATGAAGTTTTAAGGCTTACCATATATTAACACATTCAAGTTGTAATGATTTCCATGCATTTCTAGGTCAGAGATTAATCTCTGACTTAGAACAAGATATTTGTTAATGGACAATTAGAAACAAGACCCATTTATTACTGAAATGCCAGTAATTTATATATGAAAACAATGTTGAAAAAGAAAATAAGAACAGGCCTTGGCCATGTTCTTATTGAATAAACTAGAATTTCTTTCTGACCTAATTTTTTTTCATAATTCAGATTTTGTAGAGCTAATATAACCATCATTTCAAAGAAGGGGGAAAATGTTAGCATCTCTAATTTGGTGAAGTCGGTTTATTTTGTTTATTTTTAGAAAAGTAAATTTTCATGCAAAAAAAAATCAACTTCAGAAGAGAGAATAAAAAAGTGACAGTGATCATAGTGGAAAATGTAAAATGCTTAAGTGACTTACCAAATTAATGAGCTCCTCGAGTTTTAAATCATTTTCACTGATATCAGTCTTTCTTTCCTGAGAATGATCTTTTATATTTCTTTCCTAGAAATTGAATGAACACTTTATTGTACAGGTACAGGAACAATCATGCTTCTTTTTCCCCACCACCATATGCTGGGCACATGACAAATAATTTTCAGCAGAGGAAAGTACAGATTTATTGGTCGATTTATTAATTATTATTTTTTGTCCTTCATTCTCGAAGAGGACCATGACATCAGGGAGAGGATGCTATGACATGCAGGTGAATTGGATGTAAGAGAGGAGGGGCTATGCAAAGTCACCTGCCTCACTTTCCCTTCCAGAAACATCTGGATCTAGTGGCCAGATATATATCAGGACAACTGGAGATGGCCCTGGATGCAGTGGGAGACCTTGGCCTTTTTAAGGTAAGGTCATTAACAGATCTGTTTGATGGAGGCTGTACCCATTCAGTGATTAATAAAAATTTAGGTAAATACAACTTACACAAAATAAGTATGAGTTCTTCAGGAAAATCACTTGGTTCCCTGTTTCATTAAATGATTTTTATGTATTTTAAAACTAACATCCAACTTTTACTATCTTAAGCTTGAGAAAATTTAAACTTCTATGGAATTATATTCTTGCCTTCAGCAAAAACCAACAGACTCACACTGCTAGCCAGCCAGATCACTAACCTGAGAAGATTCTTTGATGATAGCCTTTAACCTCAAATCTGACTGGTCCCTATTTACCAGCTGAGGGCAAATTTGTTACCTTATTTTTAAGACTCAGGAAAGGAAATTCTTAGGAAACTTGATAAACTTTTATTGGCTTATAAAAATAATGGCTATATCCATTGCAATTACCAGTGTCCCTCCTGTCTCTTCATAGAATTATGTGAAGTTTTTTTTTTTTTTTAATTTATTTTTGTTGTTTTTGGAGGGTGGGTGGAACTGCACCTGGTGGAATTGCACCTGAGATCTTTGCTCCAAAAAAAGTCCCTCATTTCTTAGAACAGGCTAACCTATCTGAACCAAGCATTTCTCAGCCATTCTCAGCTGAGCCACACAGTTTAAAATTGTGGTCTAAGTATTCAATTATTTCATTTTCCTTCTCTGCTAGGTGCTGCCCCATAAGATTGTTTCTCCTATATTATAATATGGTCAGGACAGAATAATATGTAATAATGATGTCACAAAAATTTGGTCTGGATTGGACAAAAATGTTCCCATACACCTACCATCTCAACAGAATGTCTTCCTTAATCAGTCTTCCACAACAATGAACATGGATTCAGTGGCTCATGGCACAGAGCAATTTCTACTAATGTGAGTAAGTAAAACATATGCCAAAATGTAGCCTCATGGGATTGGAGATTTAGAACTTGAATGGATCTCAGAGGCTGTATGGGCCTATTTCCTTATTATACATATAATTTTTTATATACATATATGAACATATACATGTATATTATATATATATATATGTATATGTACAAACACACATATAATTATATATACATGTAATATTATACATATAACCTGAAATCCAGATTAAGTAACTTGTCCAGGATCATACAGGTAGGAACTGGAAGATCTCTGGGAAGCAAAGCCCAATCTTCTGATTCTATATTCTTTTTTCTTTCCAGTTTAAGGGCTTAAAGCTACTATATCAAAAATGAGCTCCCCTGGTCTGGGCAAAGGGTTATAATAATCACATGCCTACCGATATAGCTATGTGACTCTGATACATTTAGAAACTCTGAAAAGAACAATATGATGGTCTCTAGTATGTCATCCTATTGTATAGGTTGACCTAAATTTTTCTATATAAACTTTCTATATATAGAGATTGAACTTTATTTTCAATATTATACCTAAGTAAACAAAGGACCCAATGAACAAACAATAAAACAAATGATTAAATACACTATAGCATGAATTAACATGTCTAACGCCTTGTTTCATTGGTGCTGGCCAGAAGTTTATCTTTCTATCTATTATCTATCTGGTGTATCTATTTTTGGTTCTGTGAAGTTAGTCTGAGATTGAGAATGGTTCTGGGAAATCTGAAATTGATAAACTTGTCCATTTACACTAGACATTTATATTGAAACAGTCTGGGAATTGTGTTAAATTTTGAATGCTAACTTCAATATGGCACAAGATTTTTGCTATTACTGAACACAGTAGAAATAGCAGTGGCAATGAAATGAGCACATTTAGAAGAAAAGCAGGAAAGGTTTACATGACTTTGGCTTGGCCCCCTCCAGTCCCATTTGGCTTTTGTGGGTTTTTTGTAAATAAACTTTCAAACCTAGATGGGAATGATAAGGGAGGAGGCATCTTCCAGCCATCCAGGCCCGTCCCACAGTTTTTGGTGACATGTGTATGATTGTTGTTAGTAACAAAGGGACAGGAATACTTTTGCTCCATGGTATGTGACAGGGAGAGTTCTCTGATGAGTGGTTCAGTTGCTATGGAAACTGTCCTTATTTAGGTGCAATGTGTGGTGTACACAGGGCCAGTCTCCAGGGGTAACTGTCGGGATGAAATCCACTGTTGGGACAATTATACCTTGGTTAGGCAGATGAATCCTTTCCATTTCACCCCTCTAGTTTTAGACATTCCCAGAAAAGTCTTTTTAAAACGCTTATCTCAGCAGGATATATATGTTCCCGCTGCTGTAAGAACAATAGTTTTTACGGAGTGGTGGCAGGCCTAAATGCATTTTTTTAATTGACTTGACAAATGCTTCTAATTTTCTTCTGTACTCCCTTAATTAAAGTCCAAGGACTATCAGAGGAGAATCAGCAGCTTGTTGCCAAAGTTTCTCTTCTCGGTCAGCAGGCCATGGGGCCACCCTGTTTTATCCAAATGGCTGCTAAGATCCCTTGATTCACTGACCTAAAATCATGGGCAAAGAAATGAAAACCTAAGATATGTTTAACTAATTTGGTAAAAGGTCAAAAGAAATCCTTAGCATTAAGTATAATGCTTGGCTGCCTCAGGCATATTCAGGTAGCAGAAAACCAGGAAATCCTGCTTCTAACAATACACCCTTTTTTGAGCTCAAAAACCTATGTTTTAAAGCATCAGTGGGTGATATAAATCTCCTTGCAGTGTTCAAAAATGTAGACCAATTGCTGCCTGAAAAGACATTGGTGTTTGACTTCAGAAGACTAATTGTAACCCATTCCTCTGTCCTTTGTGTTAGATGAAAAGAATGAGGGCCAAAGTATGGACATGTTTTGCTTAACTGTATTTCTTTGATACAAGGAAGAGTTTTATTAAGGGAAGCACAGGGAATGACATTTATATTAAGAATAAATAGCCAACACAAATTTTAAAAGATGATATCATCACTTCCTTTGAGATCTGAAGGAGAAATAGCTAATAATAGTACTAATAGCTAACATTTGTAAAGCATTTATTATGTTCTAGGAATTATGGTAAGCATTTTATAATTATTATTTCATTGATCCTCACCAACAACCCTGTGAGGTTGGTACTATTTATAATATAGGATAAGGAAATTGAGGCAAACAGAGATTAAGTGGCTTGCCTAGAGTGATACAGCTAGGAAATTAAATTGTATTTGAATTCAGCCCTTCTCATTCCAGGCCTGGAGCTCTATCCACTATGCCACCTTATTGCTAATGTCAACATGGAAGGAGGCTTTCAGTGGAGTGCCCCAGAGATTTATGCTAAAACTTGTCCTTTAGAACAGGGATTAGACTTGTTCTCTTTGATCCTAGGAAAACTAGGAATAATGGCAGCACTGAGTAGAGGTAACAATTATGATAGTGGCTGAGTGGATAGAGGGCCAGGTCTAAAGTCTGGAAGACTCCTCTTCCTAAGTTCAAATCTGGTCTTACTCACCAGCTGTGTGACCCTGGGCAAGTCACTTAACCCTATTTCCTTCAGTTCTTCATCTATAAAATTATCCAGAGAAGGAAATGGCAAACCACTCCAGTATCTTTATCAAGAAAATCCCAAATGAATTCATGAAGAGCCATACACACCCAAAACAACTGAACAACAAAGTAATAATGATCTTGAACAAAACAAGCAAAAATACAGGGAAAATCAAGGAAACTACATTTTACTAAAAGGTACCATAAATAATCAAGTAATATAAAAATTTTTACAGCAAGTTTCTCTAATAGATGCCTCATTTTTCAAATAAATGATGAACTGAATCAAATTACAAAAACAAGAGCCATTCACCAATTGATAAATGGTCAAAGGATGTAAACAAGAAATTTTCAGAAGAAAGTAAAGTTGTGTCATATTTAAAAAATGCTCTATTGATTAGAGAAAAGCAAATTAAAACAATTTTAAGTTACCACCTCATACCTATCAGAAATAACAAATGCTGAGGGAATGAGGAAAACTAAGTGTGTTCATGAATTTTGGTGAAGTAGTTCAATCATTTTGGAGAACAATGTAGAATTATTCCCACTATGAATACCCTTTGATTCAGTATCCTATACCCTAAAGAGATCAAAAGAAAAAGGAAAAAGACCTTTATGTACAGAAATATTTTTTTGGTGGCAAAGAAATGGAAATTGAAGGGATGTTCATCATTTGGGGAATGGCTGAACAAGATGTGACATATAATTATGATGGAGAAACATTGTACTATAAGAAATGATGAAGGGTGTAGTTTCAGAAAAATATGGTAAGAACTATATAAATTAATACAAATTGAATTGAGAAAATTGAGAATTGAATTAAGATCATTGTGCATAGAAAATGCAATGTTGTAATAATGATCAACTGTGAAAGACTGGGCTACTCTGATCATTAGAATGGAAAAGACAACTCCAAAGGACTCATGATGAAAAAATTATATTTGCCTCCAGAAAGAGTACTAATGAGCTTTGAGTGCAAACTAAAGTATGATTTTTTTGGTGTGATATGGCTAAAACTGGAACATGTTTTGCTTGAGTTCACTTGTATGATAGATATATCATTTGCTTTCTGGGAGTGGGGGAATGGTGGTAGGGAGGAAAAGAATTTGGAACTCAATATTTAAAAAGAAAATAATATTAATACTAAATAAATAAATGGAGGGAGAGGAGAAAATAACTTTTTTGGATGGTAGATTTCTGATAGGATAACTATTTCTCACATCGTGGACAACTCAAGCAAATTTCACTTCTTTGGGATCTTCCAAGTAGAGAATGTGTTTTGAGCTCTTAGAACTGGCATTTCTGCAAATGTGCTGAGTATTATCATGGTCACTGGCAGGCAGCAGGATGTAATAAATAGAATCATAGATCTTGAGCTGGAAGGGACTTCAAAGATCCCTTTATTTAATTAACCTAGAATATTAGTTCAGAAGACCTACATTCTAGTTGTATAATTTTACTTTCCATGGCATGTAATCTCTATTAGTCTCAGTTTCCTAATATTTCAACCTGGAATAGTAATACTTATATGACTTATTTAAAAATTTGTCATGAGCAAAGAACTTGGTAAACCTCTAAACCTGATTACATTTTTAAAAATAAGAGTAAACAATGTCATCCAGGAAATGCATGATTAGAATACTAGGTAGTTTGGTTAAATAGGGCTAACAAATGGGTAAACCAAGGTTTGTTGATGTAGAATATTTAAAGAGTTAGAGGAAGGTCCCCAGCAGCTTGTGTAGACACACTACTCCACTCCAACTATAGAGAAGTTATGAGAGACAAGAATTTCGCTGGATGAGCATTACAGATGGTTTGTAATGTGCATCCTTGGAGAAAAATCTACATCAATGAGATCACAAATTCACCAAAGAAATGGCATATGAATTAATTATCTCTGGGTGTCTTCTTTTAAAAAGAAAATGGGAATTATATCCTTCTCTAATGTCTATCTCTTCAGAACAGACTGCAAAGGACAGAAATAGCTTTACCTTTGTTAATAAACTGAGAGTTGTTGAATCACATTCTGTCGAGATAAAATTTTCATCCAATTTTTTCTTCTTTTTGCTAGATTTCTTCAGCAGAAAATATGACAGATACTCTAGTGGATTTTCCTGGGGGGAGGAAACACCAAGAAAGAAATTCCTATTTTAAAAAATCAGCAGTACATTTATAACCTACATCAGATTGCTTGCTGTCTTGGAGAAAAAAAATTGCAGCTCAAAAACTATCTATACATGTAATTAAAAAATTAAATACTATTAAATAAAAAAAATAAATAAAAATCATCATCCAAAGTTTTTGGGACATATAAACTGTGGAGTAAGGGAAGTCTGTTTTCCTTGGCTTGTGTGTGTGTGTGTGTGTGTGTGTGTGTGTGTGTGTGTGTGTGAGTGTGTGTATGTATAGTGTAATAAAGTATCTTTAGAAAACAATGATAACAAATACTATTATTTAGCTAGTTCAGGAAATAGTGTCTTCTCCTTAATACAAGTACCAGCCATATCAGTTTTCTAAATTCAGATCATGATACAATTTAGGGTAACTGGGGCCTACAGAAAAGTATCAAAACAATTTCCAGAAAAAGGACACACTTCCCATTTTTTATGCCAAATATGGAATGAGGAGAAGAACAGGAAGGGTGTTTTTGGGAGGAGCTTCTGAAGGAAAAGTGGTATCCAAATCCAGCCCATTTCCCACCAATTATATATACTCTGAGGATGTGTTCCTGCTTTGTTTCTCATGGAATGTAAATGCATTTATCTGTATATGTACTGAAGATGGAGAGTGGTGTTATATTGAAACAAGTAACATAAAAGTCCCTATTTCAGTTTCTATCTTTATCTTAACATGTCTCACAATGTTGTTGTTGTCCCAGTTTAGGATCATGAGAAGAAAAGGCTAAAATAATTGAAATATGTCATTACCCAATTACCTATATTTAAAGAATTCAAATAGGGGCAGCTAGATGGTACAGTGGATAGCATATCAGCCCTGAAGTCAGGAGGACCTGAATTCATATGTGGTCTCAGACACTTAACACTTCCTAGCTGTGTGACCCTGGGCAAGTCACTTAGCCCCAATTGCCTCAGCAAAAATAAATAAATAAATAAATAAAAATTCAAATGCAATTAAATGCATTGCACTTTAAAACTATCCTGAACATAACTTTCTTTGGTAATACATCAATGTTTCTGGGTCATCATTATGAACATAAATTATTCCTGTAGCAACAAAGCCCAGAAGTGACAGTTAATAGGGTTCTAAGTTGATAGAATGCTAGAGAAGTCAATTAGGGCTTTGTGTTAAAGGACTAATAAATCATTTCTAACTACATTTTCACAAGCTCAACACAATATAGCACTAAAAAAGTAATTCTGAGAGATTTCTGTTAATCTATCCAGGAAATCCATCATTTATTTTAAAAAATAAATTAGCATCCTAACTAAGCTCTAATTGAAATCGAAGCAGTTAAGAGATAACAAGGAAAAAGCTAAATTAATCTATAGACTTGTATAATTAAATCACTATTATCGAGAGGAAGTGTTTAAGAACAGATTTTTGATTTTTTTTTGGATGGTAATTCATTATTACCTGAATTCCCTCTTATACTATAACTCTGGCAAGGCTTCATTGTAGCTATTCATCTTATAGAATTGTTGGGGGCACTGAGAAATTGTCATGTGCCAGGGTTACACAGCTTAGCATGTCATCACTATGACTTGAATCTGGGTCTGTCAGATTCCCATGCAAACTCTTAGTGATTATGTTATGCTGCCTTTAGAAGAACAATTTCCTGAAAAATCTGAGGGAACTAAATAAAGGAAACATGAATACCTTCCCCTTTCATTCTCTTTACTAACTTCAAATTTAGAGCCAACTATTTTATTTTCCTCTAAGTCATTTTATTTTCTTTTGGTGTTTTCTGAAGTTTGGACCCCAATTGATGCTTCTGACATTTGAATGGGACTTTCTTAGAAGCCAGTTCTTCCTATCCTGGATCTGATGGGATTTTTAAAAATTCCTTTCTCTTCATATTTTGCTTTTCTTCTCTAATTACTAGTCCTTAGTTTCTGTCCCCATAAACTTTTTTCTCTTTTCTTCTCTAATTTCAATCATTACATTTCTCCTACGTTTTCTTCCATTTTCTAGTAAATGTACAAAACTATTACATTTGCCTATCTTTTTTTTTTTTTAAAGGCATTTCTGATTAAAATCAAGGACAAGACAGAAAAAGGTTTCCCATGAACTTTCCTGAAGATTTGATACAGGAAAGGGTTGAAAATTTTTTAGCCCTTACCCTCACAAGATGACAAAACACCTCAGAGGATGACAAAGCTATTGTTTGTCCTTCCTTCTCCAAGATAACCAGGACATCAGGGAGGGGATGTCATGACATGCAAGTAAATAGATTTAAGAGAGGGAGGGCTGTGCCTCACTTTCCCCTACAGAACCGTCTGAATCCAGTGGCCAGGTAGAGATCAGGACTAGAAATAAGTCCTGATCTCTACCTGGACTAGAAATGATCCTGAAACCTTGGCTTTTTAAAGCTAACCTCTTCAACAGGTTTGACTCAGAAAAGGTCTAGATGTCTTGAATGAACCAATCAAAAGAAAATTAAGGGTGAAAAAGTGCTCCATCAATTTGAAAGACTTATGGAATCTTTGGACCATTGGAAGAAAGTAACTGTTTGATTGTTTTTTATAGTTTTTTGGTTGTTGTTTTGGGTTTTTTTTGGCAAGACAATTGAGGTTGACTTGCCTAGGCTCACACAGCTAAGAAGTGTTAAATGTCTGAGAGTGGATTTAAACTCAGATCCTCCAGACCCTACCATCTAACTGCCCCCAGGAACTCTCTTTTGATTGGTCAAGAGAATCATTCACACTCTTTGGATTATGTATAAAAATAGCAAGTAAATTCAAAGTTAGTAAATGTTCTCTTTTTCTCCCTCCTCCTTATTGAGATGACAAACTTCAGAACTTTGAAAAATCAGAACATCTTGACTTCCTTTATGTATCAGGAGGCCTCTCCCTGAAGTGATAGTATCTGACAGTAGTATTCAGATACTACAGATAGTATCTGACAGTGAATATACTGAGGAAAGGCAGCCTCAGGGAGTGTTTTGGGACAACGAAAATATGAAGTAGTTTGTTTTTTTTTTAAACAACTGTGCTTGCTATACCTGCTTAGCAAGGTATACTTTTTAAAAGTTAATTGCAGCTAGTTGATTATCTATTAGGAGTATGCAAGTGGGGGCTCTGAATCAGGATTAAGCTTTAGTGTTCAGAGACTCTTAAATGACAATCTGAGAAACTCCAACACCTCAGAATTTCTCCTAAAGCTCTCAAAGGAGTAGTCATCTGCCCTCTGGGGATCCAACTCAGCAGTGACAGTGGGAATAAGGGAAGTAGTCCCAGAAGGATGCTACGATAATAAACATTTTTAGAAAGGATGATTAAAACGGTTTTTATTTAGTATTTTTGTTTTCATTTGTTGATGTTGGTTTTCTCTTAGTAAGCACTTACTGATTTCTCCTTTGACAGCTCAATCAACCCATCAGCTAGAACCTGAGCTGTTTCTTGATTAGTCAAAATGTTAGCAAGACTCAGAGAATCAAACATAAACTGCCCTGCAAGATAAAAAGATCACAAACCACATTAACTATTTAAGTGGTATAATTGGATTTTAAGAGTAGCTAGGTGGTACAGTAGTTAGAGTGCTGGGGTCTCCTACATTTACTAGCTATGTGATTCTGTTTACCTCAGTTCTTTATCCAAGCTGGAGAAGGAAATGGCAAACCACTCTAAAATCTTTGCCATGGAAAACTATAAATGGGTTACCAAAAGTTGGACAAATCTGAACAACCATAACCATGACAACCACCTGGATTCTGGTGAAGATCTCTGTAGAGATCTTTAATAAAACCTGATTAAAACGATGAACAAAAGGAGGTAGACAACTATATCTTGAGAGTGCCTGTTTTAGTGGAGGGGAGGAAAGTACACAAAACAAGCAAAATATGTAGGTAGAAGTACTTCTATGCATCATATTACAGAATCAAAACAAAAATTAGGACAACCAACTCTGGCACTGTATCAAAAATACCCATTCTCAGAAAGTCAATACAAAATGAAATTTGTAAGGTTTTGGATGAGAAAGGAGGAGGAAAAGCAACTTCAGGAAAACAAATCAGTAACCTAACATTTTGATTCTGAGACATGGCAAAAAAAAAAAAAAATCCTCCTAATCTTTCCTACATATTTGTGCAAAGTCAGAAATATCTTTTTAAAAAATTAAATGAACTATCGCATATATTCATGTTCTTTAAAAAGAAAAATAATGTACTTAACTACTTGTTGCCTTGCTTTTGAAAAGAAAAAGATATATAGTTATATATTTATGTATATTTGTATATATAAATGTTTATTGCATTTAATAAACTGAATTTCTATAGCTTTTCTCACTACTCATTTTCAGAGTATGAACAGAATTTTCTCTTCCTGGTATGAGACATTATTTCTGTTAAAAAGGTTTCACTTCCCCTCTTCTCTGGAATTTTAGGTCCAACCAAACACCACAATACACTGATCATTTTGTTTGTACCATCATTTTCATCTTAAAAAATATTGAATAATATTGAATTATTGAATATTTGTAAAACGGCTCTGTGGGCAGACAGGAAATAGCATGTGCCCCTGCCTTTGAAAAGTTTAAAATCAAAAGGAAGGGAAAAGTCAGGATGTAAAACACTTGTTGGTAAACATACTCTAAAAACACATACATAGAAGTCATAATGCTTGCATGTATTTTCCAGATAGATTGTAATATGCAGCAGAAAGAAGTCAAGGAAGAGAAGAGCAAAGACTAGCTCAGAGTTTGAAGAACATAGTTTAAGTCACTTGGGGAGAAGCCAAGGAAAGGATTGCCTCAAAAAGGGAATTAGTGATGAATAAAAGTTATCATTTAGGAGAAAGAAAAAGCCTGGGGTGCTTCAGAGGAAAATTCAAAGTGGAAAAAGAAAATAAAATTCAGAGTGGAACTACTGAAGTTTGCAAATTTTTTTTTCCCTAAGAGGTTTTATTCATAAAAATTAATCATGTGACTAGGAGGATGAGTTCAGTCAGTGAGCTAAGATAAAGCCAAATGGCATTGGACTTCAAAGTTCATAGTTAAAAGCTTATTTTTCCATTGGAAAGTGAATCAAAATAACTTCATCAAGGGTTGGTGAATGATGCTTGATCAAAATGATTTGCACAGAAATAGCATGCAGGACAAGCATGGTGGGAGAAAGACAAAAGAAGAGTATTCAAGGGACAAGGATTGTGATGGTAGAAATGGGGCCTGATCAGAGACAAGGCTCTTGGACCATAAGATGGAGAATTGAGAGATGAATCATTGCATTTTTAGGAAGCAAAGGGACAGATTAGGGGGAAATATGGTTAAGCTTGTAGTAGCTCCTGCCATCACAGCTGAAGCATTTCCTAAAACAGTCCTTAAAAAGGAACTTCAAACCCGGAGACTCAAGTTTCTACTTGGCTCAGACTTTAATTGTTCTTTTATATTCTTACCCTTATCCTATTTATGTCTGGGTTTTGGATATCCGAAGAGTTTTTATGAAATACAAAGAATTTTTTAATTGTCAGAGTTTTTTTTTTTTTTTCTTTCTTTCTTTTTGCTGAAGCATTAAGCAAGTGATCTTGCCCAGAGTCACACAGCTAGGAAGTTTTAAGTGTCTGAGACTAGATTTGAACTCAGGTCCTCCTGACTTCAGGGCTGATGCTCCATTCACTGTGCCACCTGGCTGCCCCATGTCAGAGTAGTTCTTAATGGGGTATATGTATGATAGAGACCTATCCTCAGAATAAGGTTTTTAAATGTAAAAAAGAAAACCATATACTGACATAAGATACTAAAATTAACCATTTTTGATGGACCACATGTTAAGAATCCTTAGTTCATGATTTCCAAATTGTAATAGATTCAAATTTAAAAAGAGAGGGGGAAATTAACTTCAGGAATCTTTTTACTAGATGAAAATTATGGCTAGATAGGAACTCACCAAGATATAAGGTCAATATTCAAAAAGGGCAGTAACAGGAAAAATATGGAAAGGGCAGAGCAAAAAAAGCATAGAACAAGGTTGGCTGAGTATATGGAATAGAATTGGAATGTGTGCCCTCGATTACAATGGAAATATCTATAACTTTTTTTCTTATAGGTATGGAAGGTTCTGGCATCAGTTATAACATGATATGCTCTCAGAAAGTGGCAGATTATATTTTAATGCCAAAATGGAAACAGTTTTTAGTAATTGTCATAGGATCAGATTCTAGCAATAGAAAGGTAGAAAAAACAGTAGCCGCCTTTTAAGGCTCAGATTTCATGGAAATACACGCATAGGCCTAGCTGTACCAGATCTAAAATTATATTATAAAGCAGTGGTTACTAAAACCATCTGGTATTGGCTAAGAAATAGACTAGTTGATCAATGGAATAGATTAGGTTCAAAGGACAAAACAGTCAATAACTTTAATAATCTAGTGTTTGACAAACCCAAAGACCCCAGTTTTGGGGATAAGAACTCACTGCTTGACAAAAATTGCTGGGAAAATGGGAAACCAGTCTGGCAGAAACTAGGCATTGACCCACACTTAACACTGTACAACAAGATAAAGTCAAAATGGGTTCATGACCTAGGCATAAAGAATGAGATTATAAATAAATTAGAAGAGCATAGGATAGTTTACCTCTCAGACCTGTGGAAGAGGAAGGAATTTATGACTAAAGAAGTACTAGAGATCATTATTGATCACAAAATAGAAAAAGTTGATTATATCAAATTGAAAAGTTTTTGTACAAACAAAACTAATGCAGACAAGATTAGAAAAAAACAATAAAGTGGGAAAACATTTTTATAGTCAAAGATTCTGATAAAGGCCTCATTTCTAAAATATATAGAGAATTTACTCTAATTTATAAGAAATCAAGCCATTCTCCAATTGATAAATGGTCTTATGAACAGACAATTCTCAGATGAAGAAATTGAAACTATTTCTAGCCATATGAAAAAATGCTTCAAATCATTATTAATCAAAGAAATGCAAATTAAGACAACTCTGAGATACCACTACACACCTGTCAGATTGGCTAGAATGACAGGGAAAGATAATGCGGAATGTTGGAGGGGATGTGGGAAACAGGGACACTGATACATTGTTGGTGGAGTTGTGAACACATCCAGCCATTCTGGAGAGCAATCTGGAACTATGCTCAAAAAGTTATCAAACTGTGCATACCCTTTGATCCAGCAGTGTTTCTACTGGGCTTATACCCCAAAGAGATACTAAAGAAGGGAAAGGGACCTGTATGTGCCAAAATGTTTGTGGCAGCCATGTTTGTAGTGGCCAGAAGCTGGAAAATGAATGGATGCCCATCAATTGGAGAATGGTTGAGTAAATTGTGGTATATGAATGTTATGGAATATTATTGTTCTGTAAGAAATGACCAGCAGGATGAATACAGAGAGGACTGGCGAGACTTACATGAACTGATGCTAAGTGAAATGAGCAGAACCAGGAGATCATTATATACCTCAACAACGATACCGTATGAGGATGTATTCTGATGGAAGTGGATCTCTTCGACAAAGAGACCTAACTCAATTTCAATTGATCAAGGATGGACAGAAGCAGCTACACCCAGAGAAGGAACACTGGGAAATGAATGTGAACTATCTGCATTTTTGTTTTTCTTCCCAGGTTATTTTTTACCTTCTGAATCCAATTCTCCCTGTGCAACAAGAGAACTTCGGTTCTGCACACGTATATTGTATCTAGGATATACTAGAACCTATTTAACATGTATAGGACTGCTTGCCATCTGGGGGAGGGGGTGAAGGAAAGGAGGGGAAAAGTTGGAACAGAAGTGAGTGCAAGGGATAATGTTGTAAAAAAAATTTACCCAGGCATGAGTTCTGTCAATAAAAAGTTATTTTAAACTTTTTAGAGATTTTGTTCCACCCAGAAGCAAGCATTTTTCCTTAACTGTAATTTAGTTATAATTATTTCCTTGCTAAGTAACTTGATGAACTTGTTAGTTACTCTTTCTGTCAAATCTCTACCACCAACTGCCCCTTAGTTCTTCATCACATTGTCTCTACTTGTTCTTATTCTTCAGATGAGAATAGATCATTAGCTGTCCTCCTCCGAGGTCTTTAACTTTCCACACCTTCCACAGTAAATTCCTTCCTGAGAAGTGTGCGACCAGATTGATCATACATCAGGAGACTTGAATCTCAGATCTGTCCATTGTTAAACTTATATATTAATAACATAAACAATAATATTTATATAGTACTTACTATGTGTCAAGCTTTACAAACATTTTTTCATTTGATCCTTGGGAGAGAGATGCTATTTATTATTTTCCCTATTTTACAGTTAAGGAAACTGAGGCAGATAGACGCAGACAGCTAGGGTGGGTTTGTGGCTGAATTTGAACTCAGGTCTTCAAGGCCCAATGCTCTGTGCACTATGGCACCACCTAGCTGCTACATCTTTGGCCTTCAGAATCATAGAATCTCAAAATTGAAAAAAAAAAAAACAAAAAAAACACAACTTCCATACTTGTCACTTTCCTTATTAGCAAAATGAGGAAGTTAGACTAGATGAGGTCTAAGGTCTAAAATTTTTTCTGATATGACTCTGCTTAAAACCCATCTTCCTCATTACTATCCATACATTCTTTTTACCGATTTAAAAAAAAATCTAGTTCAACTTTTGAGTTCCAAATTATATCCCTTCCTTCCTTTCCTCCCCCTCTCTCTGAGTAAGCAATCAGAATATTCATAAATTAAAATGATAACTACCCTTGATCACACAGCTTTTTATGAATTAGTGATTTGTGGATATTATGAAGATAAAATATAATGTTAATAGATTCTATCTTATTTTAGTTTTATGATTTTCATATGTTTTCACCTGCTCTTCTGTCTTTTTTATATTCATTTGTTGTATCTGTCCTTTTAGAATGTAAGTTCTATGAGTACAGGGTTTCTAGCAATTTTCTTTAAATGCTCATATAGTGCCTAGACTAGAGCAATGTTCTGTCCCTACAGGATAGTTTCTAATTGTTGTTGACCTGCTGAGCTACAACGTGTGAAATCATGTTAAGACAGAACTTCAGAGCATAATTTAGCTTCAAAATTATGGAGAAGTCTACACAAGAACTCAACACATCCTACCTGAGGATGACTTTAAGGGAGAAAAAAAGACATAAGGGACTAGCTGACATTAAAGAGACTAATGAATTAATTTTTACTTAAGATTTTTATAACCTGATCTACTTTATTTCCAAAGTATTTTTCTTGCTTTTTTATTTAAAAAAAAATCATATTAGACATGTAACAACACATTTTGCAGCAAATCTGCAACAGAAGCAGCAAGAAACCTTACCAAGAATCTTGCCACTGATGTTCCTTTGCAGCTCCTCGAAATGAGGTCGCAGCTGCTTCCGGACTGATTTCAGGGTCTCTTCCAGGAATTCCGTGAAGCTGTACCATGTCTGGAGCTTGTGGTCACAGAAGTAAATGGAAGGAGGGGAAGTTCCTTGCTCTTGTCCCAGCCAATCACTAAGAACTGACATTATTTTCTCCTCTTATTTTCAGTGATATGGAGCACAAAAGGGACAATTCAACCTCTTGTTTCAAGGACAGACAAATACTATGTACAGTAATGTCTGCTTTAAGAGCAAAATGACAGAATGACTGAAGCTGACATTTAAGGGTGGAAGCACTGATTTCATATGTACCCATCTATTTTCTTTATCAGTCACATTCAAAGACTTTAAAGGTAATTTCTAACCAGTGGTTCTCAAAAGTGTGGTCCAGAAAATCCTGGGGTCTCTGAAACTTTTTCAGAGGACCTAAAAATTCAAAATTCATTTTTATTTCTAATATCGTAAATTATCAATAAATATAACCCACATAAACAAAACTCCTTGGACAGATCCTCAATAATTTTTAATATTATAAAGATAGTAAGAACAAAAGTTTGAGAACTCCTGATTCTAACCCAGTACTCTACTTTATAGATGAGGGGTACAGCCCAGAGAGGCAGAATAAGTTGTTCCAGGTTGCAAAAGCTGCATCTTATTTCCAGTGAGTGTCCAATGAACTTCTCTTCTGCTGACCCCACCTCACATAACAACTAAGCCAGCTAGGAAGATTAGATGTAGAAATCATGCAAAGGCACAGATAATGGGAAGGGGGCTTCTGATATTCTGCTCCTGTGCCCTTGACCAGGGATGGCCTCCTAGATAACTGTTCTGGGCTGGATAGCAACTTCCCCTCACCAAATGCAGAAAGTCTTGTAAGAGGGCAACTACTATCCTTTCCCTAAATGCAAAATGGCTTAGCAGGCTGCCTGATAAAAGGTGGGAATAGGTGAGGAAAGTAGGGTGATTTTAGGGAAAGAAATTTTTGCTGATAAATGCATTCATGGAGTTTATTCAGTTACAAACCAGAGACTGAAACTTTTCCACTGGATCAAAATATCTCACATTTTGATATAAATTGGATTAATAGAATTTTTAAAATGTATTCAAATCAGGGGATTTAGCTATTTCTAATTGGGCATTCAGATGTGGATTCTCTTGGGCCTGTAGTTAAATATGAGAATATGACACATTTCTTCTTGACTTAGTCTTTGATTTATTTTGAATCATTTACTTTCTGATGTTACTGATAATTTATATAACATTTTAAAGTTTTGCAGAATACTTTGCACATATGATCGCATTTGAACCTTACAACAATTAACTGATGAGGAAACGTTGGCTAATAAAGGTTAACTTGCCCACAGTCACATGGGCCTGTACATATTTGAAGCAAAATTTGAACTCAGGTTTCTCCTCTAACTTCCAAATCCAGCCAACACCTCAGAAGGTTGCACTTCTTGATAATAATTAATGTTTTGGAAAGACTTAATCTAGGAAAACCAAATCGAGCCAGTCAGATATTTCTTGATGTTAACAAACAAACAAGGTTTTATATTTGGTATTCAATTCAGTAATCATTGATTGAGTGCTTATGTGTAGGGCAGTGTACCCAGTGTAGGAAATACACAGAGAAAAATAGTGACCCCTTCTTTTAATGGGCTTGTGTTCTGTTGTCTGGGGCAGGGGGAAGAGGAGGAGGGGGAAGTAGATAAGAAGGGGAAGTGGAGGGAAGAGGAGAAGGGAGTATGTGCCTTATCTTTCTTAAAAAACCTTAGAGCAGATAGGGAGGTTATCAGCCTGGAATCAGTAGGGCCTGAGCTCAAATCTAATCTCAGATGCTTACTAGGCATGTGACTTTGAGCAAGTTGCTTAATCCTAAATACCTCCAAAAAAACCCCAATCTCATTTGATGTAAATTTATGCCCTCTTTCTATCCTATCCATTCTAAAAGTCACTGTGTCCCTGTAATGCTAATAGTGAACATTTGAATTCAACCAATGTCTCCTCAAATAGGATTTAAGCAGGGGTAGTTTGATAAGGTTGATATATTAAATTAAAATGAATTGTGATTTCAACATGAAACTTTAAGATCCATTTGTTTTTGGTTAAATCCAAATGGAGAAAGGCTATATGATACAACAGATAGAACTGGAACTAAATCCCACCTGTAACATATTGACTATGGGACTCCAGGCTAAACATAACCTGTAAGCTGAAGGCTTCTTGACTCCAAGGGCCTCTTGGATCACATCAACCTTCCCACAGTATAGAAAAGCGCTAGCATTCCTTTAGTGAACGGCTTAATTAAATTTACTTACCCTAGTAGTAAATAGTTGCCATTTAAGTTACTGATCTGTTCTTTCTCTGTGACTGGTCTGTTTTAAGATTTTCTTTCCAAAGAAGAAACTGGGTGATATAGGTGGGGAATCACTCCCTCTTCCATACTTACTGTGTTGGTAGGATCCAGTTGCTATCCCTGTTGGGGAACTAAACCTTGTTCCAGTCAACTGAGACAGCTGGAAAAGGACTTTTGTGCCTGCCTCTGCAAAATCAGAAGTACTTCTATTATTTTATAACCTCTGTCAGGGAACAATTAAGTATTATTGAGAAAATACCATGAGCAGGGCCAAAATAGTCCACTAATAGTTCTTTTTCTCAATTCAACTACCAGTAGGAAGCTGAGACCAAAAGCTTTTATATAGTTATCTGTAAAGACTTAACATGAATACTTCATTTCTCTGTTTCTACTTCAGGTGGTCAAAAAACAATTTTCCCCACTTTTTTTTCCCCTGAGGAGAATATATTTGTTTTATATTTTGGAAAACTGAAGTAGATTTATTTTCAGACTAGATGCAGAAAATAAACTCACCCAATCTAAATTTGATTTAATGTCACAAAATCCAAACAGATCAATTTAAATCATAAGAAAGCATTCTAGTTGAGTGTAATCAGTAGTGACACCTTATAATATATTTCCTTCCCCAGGGTATAATAGAGAGTATTTGAAATTGAGGTCATTTCAATAACATAGCCTAACACTCTTAATTTTCATTCTTCCTATTAATGCTATACTAATCAATGCTCTAAATGGCTGCAATTATTACATAGAACTAGCAGCTGTGAAGAAAGCTGTGAAGCATTCTCTCACTCCTTTCTTTAGTCTAAGTATTCTTTAATCAGACTTCATAGCTTTTATCTCTTTGTTCTCAGGAAAACTGAGGGTTTTTTTTTCAATTCATAAGACTTTTTATCAATCCAGAAAATGATTTCTAAAAATTAATTAGATCTGATAAAATTCAGCCAAACAGTGTCATTCAGTATACAAAAAACAAATCTTGAAATGACCGAATTTGAGACTTCTGGCTAAGATGGCTACTTGAATGGAAGCAGATTGCCTAGCTCCCATATACTTACTCCAGCAAAAACCTAACACTAGCACTAGTGTCAAATAATGATCCAATGAAAAACCATCATAACTAATGTCTATAAAAAGTCAACCAAAAAAATCTCACAGGCAACAAGAAAAGGGCTCCACCAGGAAAAAGAGGTCTAGCATAAGCAAACAAGATAGAAATCTCCTAGCACAATTTAATAATTTAGGCTAGAAACACTTGCAACCTTTAAGATTTGAAATCTGGAGGCAGCAAGAACAGACTGCTCCCAAGAGAAAACCCCACAATGTGGACCTGGGAAAAAGAAAAGAGCAGCAACATTTAGTCCAGAATTAGCACCCTAGATTTGGGGCAATGTTAGAAATCAAAGATATCACAAAATCCAACCTAAAAGATGTGACACTCCACAATTGAAAGCAAAGACTTAAAGAAAAAAATGTATTTTCCATAAGAGTTAAATAAATAACTGAAGGAAGTAAAGCAAGGAATTAAAAAAATAAAATAAAAGCTCTGGAGAAAATAACTGGAAGGAGAATAAAAAAGATAAATAGTAAAAACTAGAAGAAAATTAGAAGAGACCAAACAGAAATCAATGACTCCATGCAACAATAAGAAATATTGGAACAAAATTTTGCATGACAAACTTTTTATTTTTGAAATTATTTCAAATTTGTATGATTGTTATAGGTTCTAGAGAGCTAACATCTAAAAACATATGAGCTGATCATTACTCAGGCAGAAACATGTTTCTGCTGTTAATGTTACTGTTTTCGTTTTGGTTCAATCCAAGTCTCTTGGACTGATACAGTCTTAATAGCAATACTGGTGAGAGTTCTCTAGGCTCAGCATGGTAAACTTCATAGAGAAGTTGCGTCAACACCTCCTACTTAACCCTTTGGCGGGGAAAATTGTGTGATTCAGTGATTAAAAAAAGGTATACATGCACGAAATTTCTTTGGAGCATACAAGTTTTTGCTTTCTCTCAGTCATTACCGAGAACAATATTTTCTACTTAATTCCTCTCTGCAATTCAAATAATTCAACATTAACAGAATAGGGAGGAAAAGAAAAAAATGTCCAATCAGTAATACCTCGATCTCATTCCAGAGCTGTAGCTAGTATGGATGAACAGGTCTTTATGTCAGAAAACCAAATGGGTTTGAGGGAAGGGTATTTTACATACAGTGACTATCCACCTGGTGCTTCCCATGGTACTCCACCAGCTTGAAGAGCTACACTCAGGCTTATGTTGCTATAACACCCTCTTCAAGGATTGAGTTCTTCTATTCATATTTCTCTCCAACAGATTTCTAGGATACCACAGTATGACTCTGGGAAAAATAAAGACCGCCTTCTCCCACCACAACCACTCGTGATTGGACCATCCTCTTTCTTTCTATCACTCCTATCTCCTACCATTGTTTCTTGTGAAACCTGTTTTTGCTCTAGGTGAAAGAATTTCTAATTATGACTCCATCTAGTGATAATTTCATAAATTATTGTTGTAAAATAGCGCTGGGACTGCCATATTCTAATTAAAACTTGGAAAAGGCTGACCTGATGCTGCCAGAGGGATGAAGATATCAACATGACCACCTTCTTCTTGAGTAGCCACACAGCTTCCAAGTTTTTCCCAAAAATCTCGTATCTCAGGAGTCAGCACATTTTCAACACCAATTGTATAGCCTGATTAAAAAAACCAAACAAACAAACCAAAATCAACAAATATTTAGGTGCAATGTCACAGCCAAGATCTTTGTTTTTGCATTTTATCAGATGTAAAAGAAACAATATCATCACATCATTGAAAGTTACTTTATAACTCCTCACTTTATGGGAAACACATCAAGCCAACTTCTGTATCTTAACATAATTGCCAAAATGTATGAGTTATATTAAGTCATCAATCACTTATTCATTCAGCAAATATTCAGTCAACATTTGTAAAACACATACTCTGTGCAGATTAGGGAAGAGAGGAGCATTCTTATGTGGAGTTTTTATTCTGTTAATAAGACACAAAGATAACTCCACTAAAATAAATAGGTCTATGGTCTTATCATATGTGACCATATGTCTACACATATGGTGTTATCATATGTGATCATATGTCATCAAGGGAAAGGCCAATAAAATAATACTGTTTACTACCACTTCTAGCCCATTCTTTGTGAATATCGATAGATTTATCAACTTGAATGCTACTTCTAATGATGTTATTCCCTTCCATTCATGCCTGTCTATCTTGTGTGACTCTTCTCCCTTTCCTATTTAAAGTTTCATTATGTTTTCTTTGTGTTATATCACAAAATCAATGAATTGGGAAGAACCTCAATCAATATTCATCTATCCACTATGTATGGAATATCCACTATAACATATGTATCCTGACAAATCTATGCCTGAAGACCTACCTTCAAGGAGGGGAAATCTACCACTTGTTAAGCAACCATTCAATTTTTTGACAAAAAAGCCTATATTGAACTCCTTGCATCTTCAACCCATTTCTTTGTTCTATACTCTCAAGCCAAACAGAATAAATTTAACCATTCTTTTATATGACAGTTCTTTAGCTACTTGAATATAGTAATCCTTCCTCCTTAGTAAAATTATCACTAAGACAAATTGAGAAGCTATTAACTGCAACTGATTTTATTCACTAATTCTCCATTTCCCTCCACATTAAACTCATTTTTAACTTTTCAACAACCATATTGTCCCATAACGCACAATCATATACTAACAGTAGAATACTGGCGTTTAAAAGGTGGATGTTTATTTTTTAGGAGAGCTTTGATATTTTCTGAAAGCAATCTAGTTTTCTTCCTCCAGTTTAATTCCTTGTCCAATTTATTGTTCACTCATACTGTCCAAGATTATATGTACTTCTGTATATATAGTATATACTTATTTAGAACATAGTTCCATAACTTATCTAATTGTAAGTCAATCTGGACAAGAGACCTTTACTTCACTTTTATCATAAGGATGAGCAGATCAAACTCTTTTGATTGGTTGTCAAGCTTTTCCAGAAAATTCTATAAACTTCCAGGCTTTAATACAATCAGAATAATGTCATTTGCAAAAACAAATCCAGAGGATTTGTTCCAGTTAAAGGGAATCCTTCTACATCATGAACTTTGGATAGGCTCTACTCCAAGAGAATGGAAAATACCTTTAGTATTTATGGTTTTATAACTCCTCTGATATTGATCAAAGGGACAGGATCAAAATAAAGTTATCACTATTATAACTTTCAAGGAATTTTGCCTTGTTGGAAAAGAGTCTTTATGACAGCATTGTACTTTACCAAATGCTTAAAAAAAATAATTAACCTTTGAATGTAAAAATGTTTTCCAATTTATCACTTCCCTTCTAATCTTGTTTGCATTATCTTTGTTTGTACAAGAACTTTTTAACTTAATATAATCAAAATTATCTATTTTGAGATCAATAATAATCTCTAGTTCTTCTTTGGTCACAAATTCCTTCCTCCTTCACAGATCTGAGAGGTAAACTATCCTATATTCTTCTAATTTGTTTATATCATTCTTTTTTTTTTTTATAATAACTTTTTATTGACAGAACACATGTCAGGGTAATTTTTTACAACATTATCCCTTGCACTCACTTCTGTTCCTATTTTTCCCCTCCCTCCCTCCATCCCCTCCCGTAGATGGCAAGCAGTCCTATATATGTTAAATATGTTGCAGTATATCCTAGATACAATATACGTGTGCAGAACCGAACAGTTCTCTTGTTGCACAGGGAGAATTGGATTCAGAACATAAAAACTACCCAGGAAGAAAAACAAAAATGCAAATAGTTTACATTCATTTCCCAGTGTTCTTTCTTTGGGTATAGCTGCTTCTGTCCATCCTTGATCAATTGAAACTGAGTTAGGTCTCTTTGTCAAAGAAATCCACTTCCATCAGAATAGATCCTCGTACAATATCATTGTCGAAGTGTATAATGATCTCCTGGTTCTGCTCATTTCACTTAGCATCAGTTCATGTAAGTCTCTCCAAGCCTCTCTGTATTCATCCTGATGGTCATTTCTTACAGAACAATAATATTCCATAATATTCATATACCACAATTTACCCAACTATTCTCCAATTGATGGGCATCCATTCAATTTCCAGTTTCTAGCCACTACAAACAGGGCTGCCACAAACATTTGGGTACATACAGGTCCCTTTCCCTTCTTTAGTATTTCTTTGGCATATAAGCCCAGAAGTAACACTGCTGGATCAAAGGGTATGCACAATTTGATAACTTTTGGGGCATAATTCCAGATTGCTCTCCAGACTGGTTCACAACTCCACCAACAATGCATCAGTGTCCCAGTTTTCCTACATCCCCTCCAACATTCATCATTATTTTTTCCTGTCATTTAGCCAATCTGACAGGTGTGTAGTGGTATCTCAGAGTTGTCTTAATTTGCATTTCTCTGATCAATAGTGATTTGGAACACTCTTTCATGTGAGTGGTAATAGTTTCAATTTCTTCATCTGAAAATTGTCTGTTCATATCCTTTGACCATTTATCAATTGGAGAATGGCTTGATTTTTTATAAATTTGAGTCAGTTCTCTATATATTTTGGAAATGAGGCCTTTATCAGAACCTTTAATTGTAAAGATGTTTTCCCAGTTTGTTGCTTCCCTACTAATCTTGTTTGCATTCATTCTGTTTGTACAAAGGCTTTTTAATTTGATATAATCAAAATTTTCTATTTTGTGATCAGTAATGGTCTCTAGTTCATCTTTGGTCACAATTTTCTTTCTCCTCCACAAGTCTGAGAGATAAACTATCCTATGTTCCTCTAATTTATTTATAATCTCGTTCTTTATGCCTAAATCATGGACCCATTTTGATCTTATCTTGGTATACGGTGTTAAGTGTGGGTCCATGCCTAATTTCTGCCATACTAATTTCCAGTTATCCCAGCAGTTTTTATCAAATAATGAATTCTTATCCCAAAGTTAGGATCTTTGGGTTTGCCAAACACTAGATTGTTATAGTTGACTATTCTGTCTTGTGAACCTAACTTATTCCACCAATCAACTAATCTATTTCTTAGCCAATACCAAATGGTTTTGGTGACTGCTGCTTTATAATATAGTTTTAGATCAGCTACAGCTAGGTCACCTTCATTTGATTTTTTTTTTATTAATTCCCTTGAGATTCTCAACATTTTATTGTTCCATATGAATTTTGTTATTTTTTCTAGATCATTAAAATATTTTCTTGGAAGTCTGATTGGTATAGCACTAAATAGATTAGTTTAGGGGGTATTGCCATCTTTATTATATTTGCTTGGCCTATTCAAGAGCACTTAATATTTTTTAATTATTTAAGTCTGACTTTATTTGTGTGGAAAGTTTTTTGTAATTTTGCTCATATAATTTCTCATTTGTGTGGAAAGTGTTTTTGTAATTTTGCTCATATAATTTCTGACTTTGTTAGATTTCCAAATATTTTATGCTGTCAACAGTTATTTTGAATGGAATTTCTCTTTGTATCTCTTGCTGTTGGATTTTGTTGATGTATAAAAATGTTGAGGATTTATAGGGATTTATTTTGTATCCTGCAACTTTGCTAAAGTTATGAATTATTTCTAATAGCTTTTTAGTAGAATCTCTGGGGTTCTCTAGTATACCATCATATCATCTGCAAAGAGTGATAGTTTGGTTTCCTCATTGCCTACTCTAATTCTTTTAATCTCTTTTTCGACTCTTATTGCAGAGGCTGGTATTTCTAATACAATATTGAATAATAATGGTGTTAGTGGACAACCTTGCTTCAGTCCAGATCTTACTAGGAAAGGGTCTAGTTTTTCCCCATTGCATATGATGCTTACTGATGGTTTTAAATATATGCTCCTGACTATTTTAAGGAAAAGTCCATTTATTCCTATACTCTCAAGTGTTTTTATTAGGAATGGATGTTAGATTTTATCAAATGCTTTTTCTGCATCTATTGAGATGATCATATGGTTTTTTTTTGGTTGGTTATTGATATAGTCGATTATGCTAATAGTTTTCCTAATATTGAACCAGCCCTGCATTCCTGGTATAAATCCTACTTGGTCATAGTATGTTATCCTGGGGATGATTTTCTGTAATCTTTTTGCTAATATTTTATTTAAGATTTTAGCATCAATATTCATTAGGGAGATTGGTCTATAATTTTCTTTGTTTTCAGCGTACCTGGTTTAGGTATCAGTACCATGTCTGTGTCATAAAAGAAGTTTGGTAGGACTCCTTCAGTCCCAATTTTTTCAAATAGTTTATATAGCATTGGGGTTAATTGTTCTTTAAATGTTTGATAGAATTCACATGTAAATCCATCTGGTCCTGGGGATTTTTTCTTAGGGAGTTGGTTAATAGCTTGTTCTATTTCTTTTTCTGAGATGGGACTGTTTAGGATATTTACTTCTTCCTCTGTTAGTTTGGGCAAGCTATATTTTTGAAGGTATTCTTCCATTTCATTTAAGTTGTCGAATTTATTAGCATAAAGTTGGGCAAAGTAACTCCTACTTATTGCTCTAATTTCTTCTTCGTTAGTGACTTTTTAAGACTAACAATTTGATTTTCCTCTTTCCTTTTTTTAATCAGATTTACTAAGGGTTTGTCTATTTTGTTGGTTTTTTCATAGAACCAACTCTTAGTTTTATTAATTCAATAGTTTTTTACTTTCAATTTATTGATCTCTCCTTTTATTTTAGAATTTCAAGTTTAGTGTTTGACTGGGGGGTTTTAATTTGTTCCTTTTCTAGCATTTTTAGTTGCAAGCCCAATTCATTGACCTTCTCTTTCTCTATTTTATGCAAGTAGGCCTCTGGAGATATGAAATTTCCCCTTATTACCGCTTTGGCTGCATCCCATACATTTTAGCATGATGTCTCATTATTGTCATTTTCTTGGATGAATTTATTATGTCTATGATTTGCTGTTTCACTCAATCATTCTTTAGTATGAGATTATTTAGTTTCCAATTATTTTTTGGTCTACTTTCCCCTGGCTTTTTGTTGAATGTAATTTTCATTGCATCGTGGTCTGAAAAGGATGCATTTACTATTTCTGCCTTACTGCATTTGAGTTTGAGGTTTTTATGTCCTAATATATGGTCAATTTTTGTATAGGTTCCATGAACTGCTGAAAAGAAAGTGTACTCCTTTCTGTCTCCATTTAGTTTTCTCCAAAGATCTATCATATCTAACTTTTCTAGTATTCTATTTACCTCTTTGACATCTTTCTTATTTTGTGGTTTGATTTATCTAATTCTGAGAGTGCAAGGTTGAGATCTCCCACTATTATAGTTTTGCTGTCTATTTCTTCTTGCAGCTCTTTTACTCTTTTAAGAATTTAGATGCTACACCACTTGGAGCATATATGTTTAATATAGATAGTGCTTCATTATCCATGCTACCCTTTAGCAAGATATAGTGCCCTTCCTTGTCTCTTTTAATTAGATCAATTTTTCTTTTGCTTGATCTGAGATCAGGATGGATACCTCTGCTTTTTTGACTTCACCTGAAGCATAGTAGATTTTGCTCCAACCTTTTACCTTTAACCTGCATATATCTCCCTTTTCAGGTGTGTTTTCTGTAAACAACATATTGTAGGATTCTGGCTTTTAATCCATTCTGCTAACCACTTCCTCTTTATGGGGGAGTTTACCCCGTTCACATTTATGGTTAGAATGACCAATTCTGTATTACTTGCCATCTTATTAACCCCTGTTTATAGTTTTCTCCCTTCTTTCCCCCTTTCCCCCCTTCCCAGTATTAAGCTTGTGAGCACCACTTGCTTCTCACAGCCCGCCATTTTTAGTATCCCTTCCCTAATCTTAGATTTCCTCCCCCTATCTTACCCCTTTCCCTCCCCGTTTCCATATTCCCTTCCACTTAGCTTATTCCTTCCCTTTTCACTTTTCCCTTCTCACTTTTCAATGAAGTAGGAGAAGTTTCACCATAAATTGAATATGTCTAAAATTTTTCTCTTAAAGCCAATTCTGAAGGCAATAAGATACTCATCCCCCTCCATTCTTTCTCTCAGATATAATAGGTTTCCTTTGCCTCTTTGTGAGATGTAGTACCCCCACTTTACCCTTTTTCTGGTACAATGTCCTTTCCACCTCTAGTTTCTAGAACAAGGTATACATGTATTCTTTATACATCTTTATAGCAAAAATATAGTCCCCAAGATTTCTTTTTACCTTTTTAGGTTTTGCTTGTGTTCTATATTTGTAGATCAAACTTTTTGTTAAGTTCTGGTTTTTTCATCAAAAAATAGGTGAAATTCGCTTACTTTGTTGAATGATCATCTTCTTCCCTGGAAAAAGATGCTCATTCTGGCTGGGTAAGTTATTTTTGGTTGCATACCAAGTTCCTTGGCCTTTCGGAATATCATATTCCAGGCCCTTCGATCTTTTAATGTGGATGCTGCTAGATCCTGGGTAATCCTTAATGTGGCTCCTCTATATTTGAATTGGGTTTTTCTAGCCGCTTGCAGTTTTTTTTTCCTTCGTCTGAGGGTTCTGGACTTTGGCCACTATATTCCTTGGTGTTTTGATTTTAGGATCCCTTTTAGTAGGGGATCAATGAATTCTTTCAATGTCTATTTTACCCTCTGTTTCTATGACTTCTGGGCAGTTCTCTTTGATAATTTCCTGGAAAATAGTGTCCAGGCTCTTTTTTTCATCATGCTTTTCTGGGAGTCCAAGGATTCTCAGATTGTCTCTCCTGGATCTGTTTTCCAGGTCTGTTGTTTTCCCCAGAAGGTATTTCACATTCTTTTCCATTGTTTGATTCTTTTGGATTTGCTTGACTGATTCTTCTTGTCTCCTTGAGTCATTCAATTCCATTTGTTCGATTCTGATTTTCAGTGAAGTATTTTCTTCACTCACTTTTTAGAAATCTTTTTCTAATTGTCCAATTGAGTTCTTTTGTTCTGTGGAATTTTTTTCCATCTCGCCAATTTTGTTTTTTAGAGAGCTATTTTCTGTTTCCAGTTCACTAATCCTATTTTTCAAGGATTTGATTTCTTTATCCACTCTGTCTTTAAATGAGTGGGATGACTTCTCCAGACTCTCTTGCAAAGCCTCCCTCTCCTTTTCCCATTTTTCTTCTAGCTCCCTTGTGAGAGCCTTTTTAATTACTTCTATGAGGTTCATCTGTGCTGAGGAACAGATGATCTCCTCCTTTGGGGAAATCACCTGGGGACAATCTGTTTTTAGTCTCCTCAGGGTTTAGAGTCTATTCTCTATCCGTATAGAAGCTGTCAAGGGTTAAGGTTCTTTTCAATTTCTTGCTCATTTTGTCAGAGAAGAATCAAAGACAAACTAGCAAAGAAAAAAAGGAAAAAACCCTAAACGGAGTCTGCTTTTTTGGGGGGGAGGGGCTGGGTGGTGTTACCGAGCTTCCTCTACAGACTGCGGGGGCAGCAGCGAGGCACTAGCAGGACTGTGCTGCGCCTGTGTTCTAAGATTCTGAGAGCGTGCTGTGGGGGAGAGGTGGCCAGGTCCCGAGAGACTCCAGCTGTTCCAGGTGGTAGTCTTCACCCCCAGTGTTTTTAGCTTCTCTGCTGGGCCACTGACCTGCTGCTAGGGCAGAGTAGCCAATCCCCTGTAGCAAAGCTCTACTGGCAGAGACGGCTGTGATCACACCCCACCCCCTCTCTGGTCTGCTCCCGTGCTCTCACTGCCGCTGCCCTCAGCCTGCGCCTGATCTAAAACCGTCCCCGCCCTCGAGCAAAAACAGACCTTTCCTGCGAATCTCAAGGATGTCTTCTCTTGGTAACTATTTGTGAGGTTTTTTTCAGTCAAGCATTAATTCAGAGGCTTGTAATGAAATGGATTCTGAGAGAAAAACGCGGAGCTTATACAGTTGTGTGCCTCCTCTCTGCCATCTTGGCCGGAAAGTCCTCTATCATTCTTTATGTCTAGATCATGAAGGGCTTTTGATCTCGGTATATACAGTGTTAGATGTGGGTCAATGCCTAATTTCTGCCATACTAATTTCCAATTTTTCCAGCAGTTCTTGTCAAATAGTGAATTCTTATCCCAAAAGATGGAATTTTGGGGTTTGTCGAACACTAGATTGCTATAGTTATTAACTATTTTGTCTTGTGAACCTAACCTATTCCACTGATCAACTACTCTATTTCTTAGCCAATACCAAATGGTTTTGGTGACTGCTGCTTTATAATATAGTTTTAAATCTGTTACAGCTAAACCACCTTCATTTACATTTTTTTCATTAATTTCCTTGAAATTCTTGACCTTTTGTTCTTCCAGATGAATTTTATGGTTATTTTTTCTAAGTCAGTAAAATAGTTTCTTGAGAGTTTAATTGGTATAGCACTAAATAGATTAGTTTAGGTAGTACTGTCATCTTTATTATATTCGTTTGAACTATTCAAGAGCATTTGCCATTTTTCCAGTTGTTTAGACCTGACTTTGCATGGAAAGTGTTTTGTTGTTTTGCTCATATAATTCCTGACTTTTCCGTGGCAGAGAGATTCCCAAATATTTTATACTATCAGCAGTAATTTTAAATGGAATTTCTCTTTGTATCTCTTGCTATTGGATTTTGTTAGTGATGTATAAATGCTGATGATTTATGTGGATTTTGTATCCTGTAACTTTGTTAAAAGTTTTGGATTTTTTTTTTTAATAAAGCTTTTTATTTTCAAAACACATTCATGGATAATTTGACAACATTGACTCTTGCATAACCTTGTGTTTCAGATTTTCTCCTCCTTCCACTCACCTCCTCCCCTAGATGGCAAGCAATTCAATATATGTTAAACATGTCAAAATATATGTTAAATCCGTTATGTATAAACATATTTATAGAATTCTCTTGCTGCATGAGAAATCAGATCAAAAAATAAAGTAAAACAAAATGCAAGTGAACAACAATAAAAAGATGAAAATGTTATGTTGTGATCCACAAGATCATTGGAACTGGCATTAATCATCTTGTTGTTGGAAAGAATCACATTCATCAGAATTAATTGTTGTATAATATAGATGCTGTCATGTACAATGATTGTCTGGTTCTGCTCATTTCACTTAGCATCAGTTCATATAAGTCTCTCCAGGCCTTTCTAAAATCATCCTCCTGCTCATTTTTTATAGAATATTCTATAACATTCATATACCATAACTTATTCAGCCATTCTCCAACTGATGGGCATCCACTCAGTTTTCCAGTTTTGTGTCACTACAAAAAAGAGCTGTGAGATTTATTTCTAATAGTTTTTTAGTTGATTCTCTAGGATTCTCTAAGTATACCATCATATCATCTGCAAAGAGTGATAGTTTGTTTTCTTCATTACCTACTCTAATTCCTTTTTACATTCAAAGGTTCTGAAAAAGGCCTCATTTCTAAAATATATAGAAAATTGACTCAAATTTATAAGAATTCAAGCCATTCTTCAATTGATAAGTGGTTAAAGGATATGAACAATTTTCAGATGAAGAAATTGAAACTATTTCTAGCTATATGAAAAGGTACTCTAAATCACTATCAGAGAAATGCAAATTAAGACAACTCTGAGATATCACTGCATACTTCTCAAACTGGCTAAGATGACAGGAAAAGATAATGACTAATGTTGGAGGGGATGTGGGAAAACTGGGTCACTGATACATTGTTGGTGGAATTGTGAATACATTCAGCCATTCTGGAGAGCGATTTGGAACTATGCTTAAAAAGTTATAAAACTGTGCATTCCCTTTGATCCAGCAGTGCTACTACTGGGCTTATATCCCAAAGAAATCTTAAAGAAGGGAAAGGGGCCTATATGTGCAAGAATGTTTGTGGCAGGTCTCTTTGTAGTCCAGAAATTGGAAACTGAGTGGATGCCCATCAGTTGGAGAATGGCAGAATAATATGTAATAATATTATTATTCATATAATAATATATGAATATTATGGAATATTATTGTTCTGTAAGAAACAACCAGCAGGATGATTTCAGAGAGGCCTAGAGAGACTTATATGAACTGATGTTAAGTGAAATGAGTAGAACCAGGAGATCATTATACATGGCAACAACAAGATTACACAATAATCAATTCTGATAGATGTGGCTCTCTTCAACAATGAGATGATTCAAACCAGTTTCAATTGTTGAAAGATGAAGGAAGCATCTATATCCAGTGAGAAGACTGTGGGAACTGAGTAAGGTTCACAACATAGCATTTTCACTTTTTGTTGTTTGCTTGCATTTTACTTTGCTTCTCTTTTTTTTTTTTCCTCGTGCAGCATAATAATTGTATAAATATGTATACATATACTGGATTTAACATATATTTCTACCATATGTAACATATATTGGACTACTTACCATCTAGGGAACGGCATGGGGAAGGAGAGAAATTGGAATACAGGATTTTGCAAGGGCTAATGTTGAAGAATTATTAATAAAAAAATTAAAAAATAATCAAAAATAAGTACAATGGAATTTTGTTTTCTCTAAATCTTTTATTTAATTATATGAAAGATAGGATCTGCTGTGGAATATCCTTTGAGAAAGCCTGTCTGTCCTCTACTCTGTACTTGAAACAAGCATGCCCCTGATTACATGTATAGATGATTCTCATAATCATTTTGTTTAGATGGGAAAATAGATGTATGGATCAGAAGTTGTGAGTGTTTAATGGATTGCCTTTTTTCCATTATTAAGAAGGAATGAGATTTTTTTCCATGCCTTTAGTGTCTTCCCCACCTTCAGATACCTTTTCTGTTGCTCACAATCTTACTTATTATAATCCAGACAATTTTCCCAACTTTGTTCTCTTTAGTGACATTTATCTCTCTTTTATAAGTACTTTGAGGAATGTGATATTAAAATTCTAATGTGGTAACAACTGTCCTTCAAGTTTTAAAGTTTCTTTTCATAAAAATCTTTGCCATTTTTCTTCTTCTTTTTTGCCTTACTCTCATTTTCATACTTTAATATGGGAGTGACTTAGGTTGTCTAGAATCAGGATTTTCAGTCTGTCTTATCTTGTGCTTCTAGAGACTTTGTCATTACTTCAAAGGCTTATGGGTAGACGAGGTATAAGGAAATTTTGTTAACCTAAAGAAAGTATGAGTTGGGGAAATTTTCTTTCCCATGAGAAACTTTGCAGTCTTTAGGTGGAACAATGGAAAGTACCAGCTTAACTTGTAATACTTGTTCTCTGAATGTTCTAAATCATGAGCTGGTCATTGTGTCTTCTATACCTTCATCAATCTCCTAACTTTGTACTACCCTTTGTGGTACTCTTATCTGAAGTTTGTGACATCTAGAAGTTATACAATTTCGGCCTTGCTCTAATTTGGTGCTAAAATTCTGTGTATGTGTTTGAAATGCCTTCTCCCTCATACCTTTAAGGTATAAGGATAATATCTCTCTCACTTGAATCAACAGGGTAGATTGCTGAATCAATTCTTCAACCCTTTTTTGGATCTCTTTCAAGTTTTAAAAAAAAACAAATGTGGTTTTATCTTCTGTTGTGTCCTGCTTTCTAGAGCCCCCAAGTTGGGGTGACAAAACGTATCATTGTTTTCCAGAGCCCCCACACCGGGGTGATGAAAATATATCTTCCTAGTGGAGAAGTGATGGGGTGGGACTCCTGAGGATGGTGAAAAAATGGAATCCGTTTATTTCAAGGACTTTCCCCTTTATATAATATAATAAAAACAACACTATGCCATAGGACCACATAAAACAACTTGCTATTTATTGTATGTAGTTTGCCACCTGGTATCACTCTGCTTCAATCTCAACACAGGTTGTCACCATCCCCTGACTTCTCAGGAAGGCTGAGACCCCTTAGGAGAGATGGGGAGCCAAACTAGACATTGTTATCAGGTTCTCTCTGGGCTGAAGGGTCTTATACCTCACTCAGAGTTCCCCCATTAACTGTGACCCTCTACAATATTTCATTTTTATTTTTATTTATTTTTACTTTTTATTTATGAGAAAACATTGCTTACAATCTTCTACCATCCTTCTTGAGAAGGGCATCTTAAGTAAAAAAAAAAGAACATCAAAGGCATATAGGTAGAAAAGTGAAAAAATATTTGGGGAGTAGCAAATTCCCAGACTAAAGAACAAATTACACACACACACACATATTAAGTACCTAATATGTGCCAAGCACTATGTTAAGTACTTTACAAATATTTTATTCAATCTTCCCAAGAGCTCCAAGAGATACATATTGTTATCTTTATTTTGCCATTGGGGAAACTGAGGCAAAAAGAAGTTAAGTGACTTGCCTAGCGTCACAAAGAAGGAAGGTGCTTGATCTGATTCCAAAACCAAAATTCTATCCATTACTCTAGTGAAAATAAAACTTAGAAAATAAATTGGATTTTGATTTCAATGACTTTTGAATGCCAGGTAAAGAAAGTATGGGCATTATTTTGTAGATAATGAAGAACCACTGAAAGTGATGACTGCTTCAGAGGTATGTTTTAGAAAGATTAATGTGGCACTAATATCAAAGGGAAATGGAGGGACAAAGACTAGGCAACTTTTAGAAGTTCAAGCAAGAGGTCATGAGGGGATGAACTAGGGTGGTATCAGTGAGAATGGAAAGAAATTACATGTTTTAGAATTATTGTGGAGGGAGAAATTTCTTTCAAGAATTATTGACTGAGCAGATTGGAATTGGAGGTGGAAAAAAAGGTAAGCAATAAGGAAGAATCAAAGTCGACTCTAAGATTCCAAGCTTGAGTGAATGGGAGAATGATGGTACCACTGACAAGAATAGAAGAATTAGCACTGCATGGTGCTATCTCTTTAATAAAGTTTTAGAATTCTAGAGTCAAATTCCAGGCAAATATGTCAATGAAGATAAAGCAAAGAAAAGTAAAGAGTTCAAGACAAAAGCAAAACTTTCAGGACTTTATAAAGGACTTCTTTCCTATCTCATTCTGAGAGCTCTAAGTGATGATTGCACTAAATCACATTCACCTAAGAAGGCTATTCCACGAAGAAAGATAGAGGTATATTATTTGGTTGCTGTCACAGGGGTCCTCAAACTACAGCCCACGGGCCAGATGCGGCAGCTGAGGACGTTTAGCCCCCTCACCCAGGGCTATGAAGTTACTTTATTTAAAGGCCCATAAAACAAAGTTTTTGTTTTTCCTATAGTCCGGCCCTCCAACAGTCTGAGGGACAGTGAACTGGCCCCCATTTAAACAGTTTGAGGATCCCTGAATTTTTAAATATATAAAAGAGTCTGATAGTTCACTCTTTAATAGCAGTCACAGGCCCCAGGGAGTAGTAGTAGGAACTCAACAAAAACCAATGTGGTGCCAATCAGCAAAATACCCTAGTACTAAGAATGAGATAGCCTCAGTAGCCAAGAGCTCTATGGTCATACGCAGCTAGTGGAATATTATTGTGCTATAAGAAAGTATGAAAAAGATTATTTTAGAAAAGCCTAAGCAGTATGAATTGATGCATAGTAAACCAAGCAGAAACAGGAATTTATACAAAAACTGTATACAGCATTATAAAGAAAACAACTTTGAAAGACTTAAGGACTAAATCAAAGTTATGATTTATGATGAAACATGTCACCTACCTCTTTACAGAGTAAAGATGGACACAAGATGTAGAGATATAAATATTTGACTATAGCAATCCTTAATTATGTCCATTTGTTTAAAAAAAATTTTGTTTTCTTTTTTTCCTCTTCATTTTCAATTGGGGGTAGGAATTCTGAGTTGGGGGAGTTAGAAATTGTGATGCAAAAAAAGGGACCATTGTAACTTATTAAAAATTGCAAAGAGGAAAACAGAAAAGAAATCCAAAAAGAAGCACAGAGAAGCAGAGTAGTTTGAAAGTAATATATAGAATTTATTATATACTTTTAAAAATATAAAACGGTATGAAATAGAGATTTATGTTTTCCTATGCAATCCTCTTCTCTTTCTGTGTTCTATTTTTTAAGATGCTTTTTTAAAGTTCATAATACTTTTTAAAAGAAATAAATTGGCAAAGGATATGAAATATTGTCTATTAGAAATTAGAAATATTGTCTAATAGATGAACAATATAGAACATAGAAGGAGTAGGAACAAGTTTTGTTCAATAAAAATTTCTAACATTCAGGAAATGGCTTTCAGATAGGAAGTTTAGTTGTAAAAGGTCAAAAAGTGAACTGTGGCATAAACCTGAAGGCTCAAATCACCTAATGTTGGTTGTAGAGGGATGCCCCCTTTTGAATTTAAACAGTTTCATAATGTCTTGAAGAGGCAGAATAGATTTTATTAAAGCCTTCAAAATTAAATTATGAAGAAATATAGTTGAAAACACCAACTGCTGAAGTGAAGATCTTGAAAAACTTTAGAATGGGGACCCAAGATGGCGGAGAAGGCACACATGACTTTCTAAGCTTCTCTCATTCCCCTCATAGAATGGCTGAGGTTGCTGAGCACTGTGACCCTTCAGTTTATTTACATTTAATGTAATTAAAGAGTAAGGCTTAAGAGGACAAAACTCACAAAATGAAAAATGATATAACTGGAGATTGGGATGATTAAATAAATATTGTTTATCTCACAGTGGATATTTGGTAAGTTTTCATTTTATAAGTGAAAGGTGAATTTCTGAGAATCAGGAGACTCCATTTTAAACTTGTGATGTGTATTAAGAGTAAGTGAAGAGATTAAAGATCTAATGATCCAGAAAGGGCAGTCTGTTTGAGCTGTGTGAACCAGTATCAGGAGTAATCAGCTTCAGCTTCCAGTGCCTGATTGGCTAATTTTATAAAGGTTCAAAGTCCTTGGAAAAGAGCTTCAGTTTCAAATATTGCTCTTTATCTCTCCTACAATTTGAGATAAATATTCTCTGCTGCAACTCTCTAGTTTAAGAAGGAAAATCACAAAAGAGAAAGAGGATTCATAACTCTTTTTGCTGTATAGAAAGAAATGCTGAGATTTAATTGAATAATTCAGCATCCTAATGAAGAAAAAAAACCGGCTATATTGCTCAGAAATTCAACCAGAGTTGCTTTGTTATGAGTTCCATTTACTGCAAGCTAACTGGACAATGCAGAATCTTTGTTAAGTGCATAGCACTGTCTGAATTGCCCAATGAGAGGCAGCCTGATCAGCTGTCAATAGAAACATTGCTAACTAAATTTTTTAAAAAATTAAGCACCCTTTTAATGACAACTAAAGTGGACATGTCCAGTTAGAAAGTCAGAAGGGGAGTAGTTAACAGAGAAGCATTTTTATCTTGGTACAAATCAAGTGAATACAATGACTTCCTGGAAGGAACCCTGAGAATAGGGATTTTCTTCCTTCATGTGCTTCCCTTCCAGGTTTCTGTATTTATTTATTCTTTCACACAGGAACTGACTATATTGTTTTCAGAGTATGATCCAAGTTTATGTATAGATTGTGATACAATTATTTCTTCATTTGCTTTACTAAATGAGTAACCATGATGTAATAGTTCTTTAGTTTTATTGCTAAGTAAATTGTGTTCTAAACAAAAACAAAAAGTTGTGTTCTAAAACAATGTCATCACTATAAACATCTAGTTTGTGTAAATGGAATTATATTGGTGGAGGCTTAATAATTAAAATACTGAGTAGGGGGGATTTTATTTTCCACAACAGGGCTATCCTTTGGGCCTGAGAGATTTTGAATGTGTCTGTTGTGGTAGCCCTTTTTTTGGGAACCTAACCTGCCAGTATAAAGACAGCTTGGAGTGAGCAAGCCATCCTAGAAAGAAAATGATGATTCATGCCTTATATGTGAGATGACATTGAAGGGGTTCATGTAAAAAACACAAAGTATACATTACAAAGGTATAAACAAAGTCCAATATAAATTATATACAAACTCTGAAAGGCAACTTTAATACTAAAACATTCTTTCCTGCTAATAAAATAATTATAGTGCTTTCTGAAGGAAGTTTCCCCAGTCCCTTACAAAAAAATTTCAATAAAATAAGTTTCAATAAAGTTTTTTGGCTGTTGGTCCAAGATGAATGACCAATGTTTATATTCCAACTGATGCATCTTGGTGACTCAACAGATAATTTGCACTGGGCTTGAATTCAGTAAGATCTGAGTTCATTTCCAGTCTCAGACAATTACTGTGTGACCTTTGGCAAGATACTTGACCTCTGCCTGCCTCAGTTGTTTCAACTGTAAAATGGGGATAATAACACCTACCTTGAAGAGTTGTTTTATGGATCAAATGAAATATTTGTAGGGGGAAAATTGCTTATTATTTGACACATCAGACATTATATATTTATTTCCTTCTTCCTTTTTTAAAGATTAATTTCAATATCAGTTAAAGTATCACCATTTCTATAAGTCTCATTTTCTTCTTGAGATATCAGAAATACCTTCATTTTAGAACATATTTCAAAATTTTTCTTGACAAAATTTATCTTAACTCCAATATTATAATAATGCTTATCAGGAAATGGACATATTAGATCATAATAAATAAACAAGCAAAGAAAAATTTCTACTTTGAAATTACCTTGTATTAAATTGATTTTTCTGGAATCTCCATCACTAAATATTCCAATGCTCTGTGCCTTCTGACCATCAAGAACTTTTTCTACAAGCAACAGTAGACTTTCCAAAGTCAAGCCAGTATATTCATATACCAGAGGAATGACACCAGTTTTAACACTATCCACAACCATCTAAAGGAACAATCTGAGTTTCAGAAAATTAAGTTCATTTATTGACAATAGTTATTAATGAATAAAATATAATAAACATTTAAAATAACTTTTTGAAGCAATCCATTTTTGTTGTTGTTATGAGACCTCTGAAGGCATGGAAGGAAGAAAATAAATCCTTCTTCCTCCAACACTTTTTTTGGAGGGGAGGCAATTGGGGTTAAGTGACTTGCCCATGTCACAAAGCTAGTGTTAAGTGTCTGAGACCCGACGTGAACTCAGGTCCTCCTGACTTCAGGGTTGGTGCTCTATCCACTATACCACCTAGCTACCTCTCCTCTATCACTTCTTAATTCTAATCCCCAAAGTTCCATCTCTGAGGAGCTGCCTGTTTTTATATAGAGATCCATTATCTACTTTATATCTAAGAAGATAGCTAGCTAGATTCAGGAGTTTAATCTGGAACAATAGGACAGAGAAAAACTGACTCCCAAAAAGAAACCTACAATCTTGGTCTTTGCCTTAGTTGTTCCCATGCCTGGAATGCATTCCCACATTACCCTAACTTCGTAGAATCCCTCATTTCCTTCAAAACTCTGATCAAGCAACAGCTTCCACATGCATGCAGCCTTTCTTAATCTCTAGCTTCCAGGGTACTTCCTTTTCCAGCAAAATAAACATTTTGCGTCTTTTATATATGCTTACAGATATGTTACCTTCTCTGATAGAATCTAAGTTCCTTGAGAGCAGAGACTATCTTGTTTTTGTTGAATTTCTTAGTACTTACCTCATTGCCTGGCAAGTAGTAGGTGCTCAAATGCTCATTATTTGATTATTTTCATAGAGTTCCAACTAATTGAGCTAGCTAATTAAACTATCCTATTGCATATATGAACAACTAATGGCACAGCTAATGGAACACTGGGCTTGGAATCAGGAAGACTCATTTTACTTAGTTGGAATCTAACCTCAAATACTATTTGTGTGCCCCTGGGCAAGTCACTTAACTCTATCAGTTTCCTCATCTGTAAAATAAGTTGAAGAAAGAAATGGCAAACCACTCTAGTATCTTTACCAATAAAATCCCAAAATAGGATCACAAAATGTGAAAAATTGAAAATGACTGAACAACTACCACAAATGTATATATCAAAGAATGGTACTCTCACTTTCTTTCTTTCTTTCTCTCTCTCTCTCTCTTTCTCTCTCTCTCTCTCTCTCTCTTTGTGTATATATGTGTGTATATATATACACACACACACACACATATATATAAACATATATATACATATATAACACATATATAAACACATATATATGTATGTATGTGTGTATTTTATTCTTTCCATATGAAAAATAATTTTTAAAATTTGGAATCACATTAAAAATCTCAAACAAGCTCAATGAAAAATACTATTTTTTTTAAACACAGAAAAATGTCTTTATTATGAAGACCCTCTAAATTGTTTATCTTTATTTTATTTTTTGGATGAGGCAGTTGGGGTTAAGTGACTTGCCCAGGGTCACATAGCTAGGAAGTGTTAAATATCTGAGGCCAGATTTGGTCCTCCTGATTTCAGGGCTGATATTCTATCCACTGCGCCACCTAGCTGACCCTAAATTGTTTATTTTTTTAAAATTAAGTGAAAGGTTTTAAATGGACACTTTCATTTTTAGATAATATTTTTTATATGAAGATCAAAAGGACATTTCAGTGCCACAAGAATCTTGTGTAAGGCAGCTAGTTGGTGCAGTTGATAAAGTGCCATCCCTGAAGTCAGGAGGACCTGAATTCAATCTGATATCAAACACTTAACACTTCCTAGTTGTGTGATCCTAGGCAAGTCACTTAACCCCAACTGCCTCAGGGAAAAAAAATCTTACATGATTTCATTGATAAAGCACCTTTCATTGATACAAATAGCAAAATTCTCCATGCCTTAGCAGGTACTTTCATAACTTGTGGTTCACATATTCAACAGCTGATAGCTACACATTTGGCATTAATTTTTTCTGCTTATGACAAACTAGCTTACTTAGGTAGAAAAAGACCCCTACAGGCTACAGGTTTAGAAAACCCACAAATTGCCATCTATATTATACTGTATTTTTGTGTATTTTGTTAAAAATTTATTAATTATATTTGAATCTGGCTTCAGCTCCTCTGGGTGGAGGACAGTAAGTTTGATCTTCTGGTCTAGATGATCTGTGAGGTCTCTTTTAAATTTTGAGTCTCTAAGCCAGGCTCAGAAAATACATGTAAGTTCTGTCTCCATATCCATATTAAAAAACACACCCCAAAGTGATTTTTGTGCGTCAGTAATGATGCAGAATTAAGTTTTGAACATTCTTTGGGGAGGCTGGTCTCATATTATAGTCATAGAAAAATTCCCAGAGAATTCTGAATTGTATTGCTATTTGTCTCTAATGTGGCATAATGAAATAAGATCATAGCTCTAAAGCTTCCCAGTCCAACTCCTTTATTTTATTGATGGGAAAACAGGGCTTGAGGAAGGGTAAGAGACTTGGCTAAGGTCACAAAGGTAGTTAACACAGAGGCAGACTTTGAATCCAGGACTTTTGATCCAGAGACACTGCTTGTTCCACTGCATCACGCAGTCCTAAATAGATCAAACTATTTTCCTTTAAGAAGGTAGTATATAATTTAGAAGATGAGGCATTGAGGATTGCCGTTATTATTTTATTACAGACTAAAATAGGACATATAGAAAAGTACTGGCCTTATGTCAAAATGCATACCTCATATGCAGGAATCCGAGATGATATCAACACCAGAGAAGTCTGGACTGAATGTGAAAAGCTGCCATACTTCTGATCAACTTTGTGGTAACACTTGTTTGGTAACAAAGGATAAGATTGACTTCCAGCTATATTCTTTCTACAGGGGAAGAAATGGGGAAAAAGAAAGAAGAATTGGGGAAGAGTGTTAAGTTGAAATTTCTTCTACTTATATTATGAAAAGCAGAGAACCACTAACATATATCCTTGCTATCATAAATATTCCAAGAGATCTGGGGATCTCATCAATCTGGGAATTCATTCTATTGATGCAAACTGCAACCTATCCAAACCTGCCTATTCTATATAATTCTTACCTATGTTCTTCCCCAAATTCACCACAGATGATCCATCCAACATGCTGGTAGCCTTCCTTACGTTTTCTGACAGTGCGAAGATATACGTGATATACACTGACTATCCACATGCCATTATGTGCTCTTATGTAATTAACTTGCCTTCTCTACATGCCATTGAGTTCCTCAATGTCAATCTTTGCACTGTTCTTCTTGGGTGTTCTTTATTAGTGATCTGTTATAGACTGCTGACACAAACCAAGCACTTTCCTATTGTCCTCTGTGGAATATTCTTTTTTTACTTTATAATATCATAGGATCAAAGCTTTAGAATTGGAAGGGCCCATAGGCATTATTGAGTCCAATTGCCCCAATTCACAATTGAATAAACTGGGTCTAAAAGAATTAAGGGATATCCTCAAGCCACACAGCTAGTGTCTGAGGTAGGATTTTAATCCAAGTCTTCCTGAGTCCAGGTTTAATATCTTATCCATTATATCATACTGCCTCATCTTAAGAAGCAAGCATGTTCCATGTATCAGCACTATATAGAAAGGCCAGTAAAATATTATTTTTAAAATCAACTTTGCTTTCAATGAGAAGCTTAAGATGAGGAAAAGGATGAAATTTCCTCAAAAGCAGCCATCTTCTCTTTCTTCCTTTTCAACTTTGGCCTCAGATTACTGTCCATCTATACTATCTACCCCAGCTATATGATGAGGTCTAGATATGGGGTACTTAAATGAAATTAGGGTTTAATTGAGGTCTAGTGGCAGATTTGGGGTACAGGGAGTCAAATGGAGCTCCCCTGCAACCCCTTCGGATTCAGCGCAAGGATACGGAGTTAAATGAGATCTAGTGGCAGCAGGAGAGTTCCCTATAAAAGAATTTATAGGCCCGAAAAGCTAGATTGATAAAAGAGGTTTATTATGGGCTTTGGAAGTAAGATTTAAGATATAGTTAAGGAAATAGGTGAGGATAAAGAGATAAGACGACACCGGAAACAGGATTCCAGTGGCCAGAGATTCCTGGCATGCCAGGCTGGCATGTTTGGAACCTCTGCAAAGAGAGGATTTTAGTTTGGCTCTTTTATAATGAGAGATTTAGCTGAAGGAGCCTGTGGGTGGAGTCCCAAGTTGGCTCAGATCCGAGTGGGGCTGGGACAAGCCCAGATCTCCTATTGGAATTCAAAGGGACCAGGATTTGTGAATCAAAAGGTCCTAGCTTCCTGAAATGATAATGCATCAACTAGAAGGGGTTGGGAATCAGAAAGAAAGGAATAAATCAATTCTTAAAGGGACAACAATCCACATCATATACAAAATATTAGGCAACTTTTAGGTAGTGTCTACCTAAATGGATGTTGAAATTTGGGCAATAGGTAGAATTTAGTAACTTGGCCTTTGCTTTTAATACAAGTCAAAACACCTTTGAGTGATTACAGACTTCTTCCAGGAGACTTCAATGTCTTGGGGGGCTTGATACAATCAATATAATGAAATTCACAAATAGGAACATCTGAAGGATTTCATCTTCCACAGGCACTCTCTCTACTTGTACAATGCTCTGGATCTCCTCCATCACAATAGTGATTATTTCTATTTAATGTCTCCTCGGATTTTTGTCAGCGTCATTGAACAGGTTTTTCCTCTGTTCTATATTTCAAAGAATCTTGTTAATCTTGATGTATGAATAAAAAGCAATTTCTAATAAAAGAGTTTGGAAAGTAATGTTCTGTTCTATCAAATTAAATTCTTTTTTGTAAACCCCAAAAGATACAGAACAATCTTATATTTTCTACATGGCCCCATATATCAAAGTTTAATTTTAATTTATATTAAAAAAAAAAAAAAACTATCTCAACACTCAGTCCTGTATTTTCCTTTTGTGGCTCTGCAGATCCCCTTCCTGAGTGTAACAGGAATTACTGCCTTCCTGAGTTATCTGTCCTTCATTCTCAGAGGACCCTGATATCCAGAAGGTGATATCATGATTTGCAAATGGATTAAGACTTAATTTAAGAGTTATGTAAAAGTCACCAGCCTCATTTTCTCCTTTGGAACCATCTGGGTCCAGTAGCAAGAGATAGATCAGAATGACTAGAGATGGCTAACAAGCAGAAAGGAAAGATCGTGGGCATTAACTGGTAACTTTATGGGAAGCACTAATCAATTAAGGAATAAAAATGCTACCTACAGTATTAACAGAATTGATATTTTCAACTTCTCAATTCTTTTTGGGTCACTCCATGTTCTGTGATGGAAAATAGTGTCATTCTATTGTTTCTTTCATCTGCTCCTGAGTATATATCATTTGTTATGTTGTCTTCCCCTAATATTTTCATTAAAATGAATGTGCTTTTCATAAATTCTCAAAATGTAATCTGTCTTTGGAGTTATAAATTTTCAAAATCTCAATGATGGTTAGTGCAATTTTTTAAGAGAAAAAGATCTAAATGTCATTGTTAATTTAAGTTTTAAGTGCTTAAATAGTTACACAAACAATAACTGATATATGGTGCTTTAAGGTTCACAAAACTCTTTAACCACAACTTTGTGAAATTAGATAATTTATATTATTTATATTATTTATATTATTTCTGTTTTACAGAAGACATACTGAGTCTCAGAGAAGTTAAGTGACTTGCTCAAGATCACAGAGTTTCAGTGTTGGGATTGAAGCCCAGATTTTCTGATTCTAAGTCCAGTTATTTTGCCACTGCAACGTGCTTTTGCTTACTTTATAAATATCAGGAAATTTGTAAATCAATATTAATAGATTCACAGGTACTTAGGATACTAGATTCTATTATTGCCAGTGCTATTCTCTGCCCATGAGAATCTTAGATTTGCATCGCTTTTTTTTTGGACCATACAATGTCTTATAATTATAAGACATTGTATGGTCCAAAAAAAGCGCGTAGATCCCAGTAATGCATGATCTAATTGAATTGCTATGAAGAGACAGTGGGGGAAAGAGTTTTTTAGGATTTTAGAAATTTTAGAATTTTAGTAAAATAAACTGCCAAGAACATGGTGCTGGAAATAATGCTAGACTACAATCGGGAAGAAGCCTGCTTCAAATCCTCCTCTGATCCCACAGGCAAGTCATTAAACCTTTCTGACCTTCAGTTTCCTTATCTGGAAATAAATGAGTTATGCATTCATAAAAGATAAATTCTATAATGATGATAAAGATGATAACTGAGTTTTGAATGCTTTTTAGGAATATTCTTAATTCCAGCTAGCCCAAAAGTGACCAACGTAAGAGATTGTAATGTACTCTGTTTCAGTTTCCTTGGGGTCTCTGAGAGCAGGCTTCATTTCAGTTCAATAATCACCAGAAGAATAGCCAGGGGTTAAAGACTAAATCCTTTATTATCTCATTGCCTGATGCTGGGCAGCTTTCTGGAGAGTCTTTTAGTCTGGCCTTGGTCTTAGTGGGGGAAGTGCAGGAGGCAAGGTCAGCCACCAGGAGCTTTACTGAAGATGAAATGAATTTCTGTCTCCTTGGCTCTAAGAGCTTCTAGTGCGCTTGTCCTCTGTGGCTCTGAGAACTTCCTCTCTGTGGCTCTCAGTCCCTACTTATATGCTCCACACAGAGTGTACAGCAATCATTATATCACTAGGGAACCATTATTTGTTATAGGATTAAATCAATCATACTGAACCATGCTAAACCAGATAACCATTGCTCTATCAAGTCCACTTAATACTTTGTAAGCATTCTTTGTTTCAAGTTCAGAATTCTAGCCCATAACAAGAGATGACTATCATGGTACTATATAAGAAACAACAACACAGTCCCAGGCAGAAAAGTTGTATAAGATGTTTCATGACCATTTAGTGTTCTCTCCAGTGCATTTTCTCTAATCACTTCACTCATACATAGAGAGAGACAGAGAAAGAGACCGAGACAGAAACACAGAGACAGAGACTGAGACAAAGACAGAGGCAGAAAGATAGACAGAAAGATTGAGAAAAGGGGGGGAAGACACACAGAGAGGCAGAGACAAAGGGGAAAACAGAGAGAGATACAGAGAGACAGACATGAAGAAAGGAAGAGAACAATTACTTCTGACACAAGCATATCAGAGAGAATATAGAAAGGCATAGCTATCATTGACCTTCTAATACCTTAGGATTAATACCTGTCCTTTGATGTATGTGTTACATAAAAACTCCAGTGGTTTATAATATTGTACAATACAACTGGTTTTGCCCAAGAACACACATAGAAGAACTAAATTCAAGGGCAGCTGCCCAGAAACCCAGACTTCCCAGAACTGTGCTCTTCTAACAGAGTATCTACTCTCTTTCCTTCCCCAAATATTGTGTCATGTGTCACAGTATACGGGCCAGTTTAATAACAGTTTTCTATACTTTTATAAGCTACCTAAAAATTAGCTTAGGGGGAAAGAGATGATTTCTTTAAGATTAAGAACAATTGCTCTGTTTTTTTTCTAACACTAGGGGTGAGGGAAAGTCCATCATTAAATTTTCATTGTGAGCATTATACCACAGAAATTAGGTAATTGCTACAAATCAGGGTTTGCTTTGTCTAGACTTAGAAAAGTGTTAATAATGCAGATTAACTTAAAAGTATGTGAGTATATGTATTCTTCTCCCCTTTCTCTTTCCCCTTTCCCTCTCTCCCAGCCAGACTGTCATATTGTAAAACATTTACCAGCATTCCCTTGTATTGCTCTGTAAACATTCAGGAGGAGTGCAAAAAATACAGTAAAAGAAGTCAATGTCAGGTTAATAATAACAAAAATAACTGGCATTTATTTAGCATGTTAAGGTTTTCAAACTAATTTACATCATCTCCTTTGAGCCTTATAATACCCCTAAGTTTATACCTTCCCATTCCCTTGACAGACACCTCATTTGAACATCTTACAAATTCATTCATAACTTTAATAGGTCACATGTTACCTTGTATGATTTGTCTAAGCCCTCCTGTAAATTATCCACAGAGAGCATGTACCCCACCATGCTGGGGCTTTCCTGTTTGGGGCATAAAAGAAGCACAGTCTACTGATTATATTTAAATAGGAACATTTTCTGTTCTGGTCATACATTTCTCTGCTATCCTTTTGCACTATGTCTATGTAAATTCTTCATTGATTATATGGACATATGTCCATGCAATGGCTACCATGTTTCTTCATTGCCCTTTGAATGATTTTTTACTTTAATTCTTTTGAAATTATAGTAATCTAGGCTTCATTCACAATCATATGACATCTATCACTAGAAAATAAATGTTAAAAAGGCATATCTGTTTCAGGAAGATGTTTAACACCTTGTTAAAATACACAACTATATTCCAAATTAAATTCAACTTACCTTCCCTGACCTACTCAACTCTAAGTTGAATTCACTGTCCATTTGTGGTGTCTGTTCACAATTTACATCCTGCTGGACCTGTTTTATGGGATGCCCATTGAACTGGCTATCATGGTCTGGACAATAGGCATGCTTTGTCTACTTGGATTTTTCTTGTATAGATCATAGGCTTAGAATAGGAAGAAATCTCAGTGGTTATTGCATCCACCTAGTCTTCTAGTTCCAAATTATCATTTTACGAAGGAGGAAAATAAGGTCTAGAAATATTATATGACTTACCTAAGATCACACAACTTGGACTATCACCCAGATTCCCAGACTATATATCAAGCACTCTTTCCACTGTGCCATTTGGCTCTGGAGAGTTAGCCTAAATTCTGTTTAGTTAATTGTAGATTTTGATTAGGAGGTTTGTAATATTCTAGGATTTGATGTAATCACCAACATAATGTCATCTCCAAATATCTATCTGGAGTACCTCACACATCATAGGAAATCTCTCTTTCATTTGGACTCTCTGCTAGATTTTCTCTACAAAAGTGGCAAATAACCTTCCTGTTTCATGTGTTCCTAGATATTTTGTCAATACAGCAAAGGAGTCATTAATATAAGTTACCTTAGACTGTCCTATCTCTTTAGCAAAAAGATCATTGTGGCCTCAGAGAGATTTCTAGACTTTTGTCTTTTTTCCTTATTGTGGCTACTGATTTACACTGGCTAATTTTCCTTAAAAAATGATAATAGTCTATGTTAATTTCTATTAATTTTCCCATTTCCTATTTTTGCCATCATTAGCTTGTTTAAATAGTTGGAATTATTAATTACAAATCATATTACCTTATTTTTATTTCTACTTTGAATAATTAGCTCATATTCTGATTATGTAACTGATTTGGAAATCGCATTGTTCATCAATCATTTTCTATCTGTTAAGATAGAATCAATTTCACTTTAAACATGTTATTCAATATTACATTCAGAACTTCCGAACTCTCTTCTTTTTTTTTTTCCGAACTCTCTTCTTAAAGAAAGTATTAATGAAATAAGGATACAAGTATTTGTATAGTCTGCTAGCCTTTGAATTGTTTAATTTCTTAATTGTGAGCCATATAGTGCAATATTTTTTCCACTATCTTTCCTTATGTGCATTTGCCCTGAGTATTAAAATATACTGATTTAATTCAGAGTATCTTATTTATTTTTTGCAAGGCAATTGGGGTTAAATGACTTGTCCAGGGTCACATAGCTAGTAATTGTCTGAGGCTGAATTTGAATTCAAGTTCTTCTGATTTGAAGGCCAGTGCTCTCTGCCAAATCATCTAACTACCCCATATCTTAAATTCTTAATAGACTTTCTCTACCTTTTCATTCTTTGTAATGGATGTTGATATATAAGCTACAATTATTTTCATGATAATATTTTTACAAATGCTCAGCATAAGCATTGCCATAGAAAATGAGCAAGTGTCAAAATTATCTTTCTGATAGCCTTTGCATGAAGGATAAAACCAATCCTGCCAATTCATTTATTTGATTTTCCACTGAAAGACTGTAAGCTGCAACTTCCCTTTTTGTACTAGTTTCATTTATAGAATGAATGTTAATGTTGATATAAGTCAGCCCTTCAGTAACATGTCTATCCAGTAGTCAAAGATCTTACATTTAGGATAACAGCAATTAAGCTAATGTTAATCCTTTAATCATTAGCATTTCTATATATTCTTGACTAAAACCCATCAGCAAAAGATGGAGAAATTTCATTTAAAATAACTGTATGAAAATAAAATATTTGGGGGTCTACCTGCCAAGACCAACCCATTAACTACATAAATACAATTACAAAACACTTCTCACACAAAGTCAAATCTAAACAACTGAAAAAAATCAATTGTTTATGGATATAGGCTTAGCTAATATAATAAAAATGACAATTCTGCCTAAATTTGTCTACTTGTTCAATGCCATACTATTTTATAGAACTAGAAAAAAATAACAAAATTCATCTGGAAGAAACAAAAGGTCAAAAATATCAAAGGAATTAATGAAAAAAATACAAAGGATGGTGGCTTAACAATATCAAACCTAAAACTATATGAAATTAAAAAGCAACAGTCATGAAAATCATTTGGTACTGGTGAAGAAATAGAGTGGTGGATCAGTGGAATAGATTAGACACACACGACACAAGATACACACGGGATATAATTTAGTATATAAACTCCAGCTTCTGGAATAAGAATTCACTTAGGCCAAAAAATCTTTTAAAATTGCTGGGAAAACTGTAAAATATGTCATAAACTTGGCACAGACTTACATCTCACACCCCCATACCAGAATAAGGTCAAAACAGGTACATGATTTGGGCATAAAGGATGATACTTATAAACAAATTAGGTGAAGAAAGGATAATTTACCTATCATCTTTGGAGAAGTGAGGAATTTATAACTAAAGAAGAACTAGAGAACATTATAAAAGGCAAAATGGACAACTTTGATTACATTAAATTAAAAAGGTTTTGCACAAAACCAACAAAAACAAGTTAAAAAGGGAAGCACAAATTGGGAAAAAATCTTTATCGCCAGTGTTTCTGATAAAGGTCTCATTTCTAAAAAATATAAAGAACTGTCAATTCTGTCAAATTTATAAAAATATAAGTCATTCCCCAATTGATAAATAATCAAAGGATATGAATGAACAATTTTCAGATGATGAAATTAAAGCCATCAATAGTCATATGAAAAAAAATGCTCTAAATCATTATTGTTTAGAGAAATATAAATTAAAACAACTCTGAGATACCACCTCACACCTCTCATATTGACTAAGATGACAGGAAAAAATGATAAATGTTGAAGGGGATGTGGGAAAACTGAGATAATAACGCATTGTTGGTAGAGTTGTGAAATGATCCAACCCTTCTGGAAAGCAATTTGGAACTATGCCCAAAGAGCTATAAAACTACACATATCTTTTGACCCAGCAGTGCTACTGAGTCTTTATCCCAAGGAAATCACAAAGGAGGGAAAGGACTCATGTGTTCAAAATTATTTGTAGCAGCTCTTTTTGTGGTAGCAAAGAAATGGAAAATGAGTAGATGCCCATCAATTGGGAGATGGCTGAATAAGTTGAGGTATATATAGATAATGGAATATTATCTACAAAAAATGATGAATAAGATGATTTTAGAAAGGCCTGGAACAATTTACATGAATTGATGCTGAGCGAAACAAGCAGAACCAGGAATACATTATATACAATTAATAGCAAGAATGTGCCATGATCAACTATGAAAGATCTGGTTTTTCTCAGTGGTTCAGTGGTCTGAAGCAATCCCAGTAGACTTTGGACAGAAAATGCATCCAGAAAAAGAACTATGGAGATTGAATGTAAATCAATACATGCTATGTTCACCACTTTTTTTTTTCTTAAATTTTATTAAAGCTTTTTATTTTCAAAACATATGCATGGATAATGTTTCAACATTAACCCTTGCAAAAACTTGTGTTCCAATTTTCTTTCCCCTTCCCCACCTCCTCCCTTAGATGGCAAGTAATCCAATATATGTTAAAAATGGTAGAAATATGTTAAATATAATATATGCATATATATTTATACAATTATCTTGCTGCACAAGAAAAATCAAATCAAACTGGAAAAAAATGAGAAAGAAAATAAAGTGCAAGCAAACAACAACAGAAAAAGTGACAATTCTATGTTATGGTCCACACTCAGTTCCCACAGTTCTCTCTCTGGGTGTAGATGGCTCTTTTGATCACAAGACCATTGAAATTGACCTGAATCATCCTATTGTTAAGAGAGCCAGGTCCATCAGAGTTGATCATCCTATAATCTTGTTGTTGCCATGTACAATGATCTCCTGGTTCTGCTCATTTCACTCAGCATCAGTTCATGTAAATCTCTCCAGGCCTTTCTGAAATCATTCTGCTGGTCATTTCTTATAGAACAATAATATTCCATAGCATTCATGTACCATAATTTATTCAGCCATTCTCCAACTGATGGGCATCTGTTCAGTTTCCAGTTTCTAGTCATTACAAAAGGGCTGCCACAAACATTCTTGCACACTCAAGTCCCTTTCCCCTCTTTAGTATCTCTTTGGGGTATAAGCCCAGTAGTAACACTGCTGGATCAAAGAGTATGCACACTTTGATAACTTTTTGAGCATTGCTCTCCAGAATGATTGAATCCATTCACAACCCCACCAACAATGTATCAGTGTCCCAGTTTTCCCACATCCCCTCCAACATTCATCATTATCTGAGAGGTTATGTTTAGTAGTATCTCAGATTTGTCTTAATTTGCATTTCTCTGATCAGTAGTGATTTAAAGGATCTTTTCATATGATTAGAAATGGTTTCACTTTCTTCATCTGAAAATTGTCTGTTCATATCCTTTAACCATTTATCAACTGAATAATGGCTTGAATTCTTATAAATTTGAGGCAATTCTCTTTATATTTTAGAAATGAGGCCTTTATCAGAACCCTTAAATGTAAAAATGTTTTCCCAGTTTATTGCTTCCTTTCTAATCTTATTTGCATTAATTTTGTCTGTACAAAAACTTTTTATATGTTCACTTCTTTTCTGTTTTTTTTTCTCTTCCATGGTTTTTCCTTTTTGTTCTGATTTTTCTCTTCCAACATGATTCATAAAGCAGTGTCTATTAAAAATAAATAAATTTTAAAAACAAACTAGAAAAAAATAAATATTAAAGTACTGATACTAAATTACCATCAAATGCTACATATAAAATCACAACACAAACTAAAATGATGTTTAGAAGAAAAGTAAAAATCTGAAGTTACATGAAACTATATATTATTAGAGTTACAGCTAAAAACAAAGTATGAATTCACTCATTTTAAGAAAGCACCACATGTTAATTGAATAGTTTGAATGTTAGATACTGAGGTATTGGCATGATCTTTAACCTACAGAAAATGGAGATTTTGCTTACTTTTTAGGTAAGGCTTCTAAAGATGTTAAAACAAGCTGTTTTTCCGAAGCTGCACTCAATTTGAGGCGATCTTTTATAACCTGTGGGAGTTGTGGCTGGCATCTGGATTTTAATACTGTAGAACAACATGTTCCACTCATCCAAGGGGGTCGAACTTTAAATAGCTCTCCTGAAAAATAAATATCAACAGTTTGTAGGTTTCTTTAAAGACATGTAAATAGAAATAAAACCATCAAAATTAAAACAGGAACTAGGAGTAATAACACAAATGAAAATAACTTGGGTTTTATTTGTACTTGGTATTACAATTGAAAGTACCTTGTGATTTTAGCCAGAAACCAACAATGATAAGAAAATAAGCATTTCTCATATTTGAGAAATAATTTATATGTTTTTCCTTCCTTCTTATTGAATTTAAGCTTTCCTTTTTTATTAAGCCTCCATATAGAAATGAAAAGGAGATATTCCTTTTAAATCTTAAACACAAATTAATCTTGCCACTTATTTTGTGAATCCCAGAAATATGAAGCTTAAGCTACAAATGTGACTGGTCATAGTTCATTTTCTTTCCTATACTCTCTCTAATTTACCCATTCTTTGCCACACAGAAGTTTATGAATTTAGAATCTGAAAAGACCTCAGAGATCATTTAGTCCAAAGCTACAGATGAGGACATTGAGGCTCTTGAAGAGTATGTGACTTGCCCAAAGTCACACATGGAAAGTGTTACAATTTGAAACTAAAGAACTTCTACCTTCAGAATCCATGATTTCTTTCTCTTTTTTTTTCTTCCTTTTTCTTTTCTTTCTTTTCTTCTTCCCTCCCTTCCTCCCTTCCTCCATTCCTTTTCCTAATTTCCATCCAGATTCTTTTTTACTCCATTTCTCATCTTTCATCATATTCACTATATTCCTTCATCTTGTTTTTCAACTAGATACCAATAAAGTGATCTGAGTTGAGCTTGTATAAAATCTTTTATCAGAAATCTTATGTGATAGTACAGGAAGAAAACAGACCAATAAGATTATCAACTGACAAGAAGAATAACTGACATTTATATAATACTTTAAAGTGTGAAAAGTGCCTTACATATGCTCTCATCATCTCACAACAACTACTCTACAAAGTAGATGCACTAGAAATATCTTCACTTTGAAGATAAAGTGATAGATTGTTACAGGTTAATAAGTTCCTTGTCCATGGCTAATAGAATTAATGTCAGAAGTAATATGTGAATTGTGATCTTCCTAATTCCTAGTGAAGACTTCAAATTTTAAGGGAAAAAAATAGACATTTTTTGCTTCTACTTGCCATTATAGTTTTTCATACTTAAAAAACAATTTATCTTAGAAAATATTCATATACACTTAACTCAGCTTTTGTTCTACTTGGGTAATTGCTAATGAAACAAATCACAAAACCTTTTTTTTTTTTTTAACCTAAATAAAAAGAGATACATGCTATAATGAAAACAAGGCTGCAGTTAGAGTTATCAGATCTGATTTTGAGATCCAATTCTGCTTTTTTTGCTAACTATGGAAAGTGGGGCAAATATTAAGCTCTGAAGGTCTCATTTTCTTTTTATCTATAAAATGAAGAGACAAGATAACCTTTAAAGTTCTTTCTAGCTTTAAACATATCTGATTCTTCATGAATTAAAAGCAAGTATAAATTGAAGCAATTTCCTGAATGAGCCAATCCTCTACTTCCTTAGTTGAAAGCAAAATTATGATCTGTATTAGTGGTTAAGCAAATCCCTGTATGACAAATATAAGTCAATGAATTAATAAATTCCACCTCTTCAAAAAACCCTTTGCATAACAAGATTTCTAAACAACTAATGTGACCTTCACTTCAAGCACTATTTGAACATGTCCCAAAGCCTAAATACAATAAAATAATTTGGACAAGCTATTAAGAGGTCTTTGCAAAAGTAGTTAAACTTCATCTAGACTAACCATTCACATTCACTTCCAGTATAGGCCCAATCAAAAATTATTTTCCCCACTTTGGAATATTATGGATTCTGAAGTATTACTAACTTCTATGGAATGCTAATTTCTCCCAAATAATTTTTCTTAGGTGTCTTTCTCTTTGCCTTTCTTCTTCTTCTTCATTTTCTGATTTGGGTTCATTGAGAGTCCCGTAGATGGCAGAAGCTTCCCTTGGGGTTAGCCAATCCAAAGTGGCAACACAGGCGATGTAATGACGTTTCCAAGCACCATACTCATTATCTGAGGGATCATAAGGGAGAAACCATCCAAACCGGATGCACTTTGGCCTCCACAAACAATCCTTCAAACAAAGAAATAGATGGAAAAGAAAGATTGTCAACTTTTTTCCTTCAACACTAGTTTCCAGACATTTTTCAGACTCAGGGAATTTTTTCCATTACAGTTAAAGTTCCTTCACAGGTAACATACTAAGGCAGCTTTAAGCTTCCCATTATCTCATGATTCGATACATTTCAGAGCACAGATAAAAGACTCCACTCTCTGGGATAAGAAGCAAACCTTGTTTAAGTCTGCCATCTGTGATAGAGCCATAGTGCTAATCTTCATTTCCATCCCCCTCACTTATGTTCCCTCCCTGGAGTATTTATTCTCCTGACCCTAGAATTTAGGGAACATTTAAAAATGCCTTCAATTGAGGGATCAAATTAAATCATTGTGAATAGTTTCCCTTCATCCATCCTAGGGTTGGTTAGATTGTTTTCCGAGGGTCTTATTACAGACTTTCCTTTAAAAGTATACCTATTTTAAATGGAAAAAAAAAAAGCTTGCTTTATCACAGTGTAACACTTGTTTCCCTAGGCTCTCCTCTGCAAACTATAGATTTTGTTATTGTATTGTTAGGAGTTTAATGGAATGTTGCAGAAAGAGCAGTTTGGGCTGGCAGTTTAGAATTTAGAGTTTAATGAACTCATTCTAAAAGCTGCTTTTTTCTCAGGAGTTGGAGAGAATGTATATTTTTTTATCTTTGGTAACAAGAAACTATAAGCTAAACTATAAAGAAAACAAAGAAATTGAGGAAAACTGTTTTTCTTGTAAATACTGTTGACTTTCATGGTGAAACATAAAAATTCTCTGACAAGTCTGGGAAGAATTGTCAGTTACAGTGCATTCTAGAGGACATGCTACCTATGATGAGTCAATAGAGAAGAAATACAAAGGACCAATATAATTTAATTCCTGAGAGGGTGAACTTAACTTTCATCTTGAGGAAAAATATGAAGAATATACTTGAGAGACTTTAATTGAATGAAATGAATGATGGAATTATGGTACCAAAACTAAAGAAAGTCAAATCTAAAACTGAAGGTTTGAGGAAACTAGCTAAAATCTTTCCTATTGCCAAAATATGGTACATAATTATATTCTTTATTTCATTTGTTAATAAATTATATATCCAATAACTTTGATATTCATTTAATCATGGAAGATTAAGGATTTTAACATGTAAGTTTAAATCACAAATTTATGTTGATATATGAGTAACTACAAAGAGTTGGCTGTGTCTAAACAACAAATGATACTATTGGGAAAGAAGGCTTCTATAATTCAATAAATCAATATTTACCTAGAGAAGAGGATCAAGACAATCAATTAATTATTGAGAAAAAGGTCACAAATTTATTAATTCTTACGAAGATAAACTATATCTTTTGATTATCCTAATGCTTAAAATTAAAAAAAAAAAAAACCAATATGGTAACATGTCAGGTATCAGGCTGAGGGACAACCTAGATATAAAGTGTGATTTAGCCTATAATACTTAATAAAATAAATGTTTTGAAAATTGAAAGAAAAAAGGAAATGACACACAGAGTAGAAACAGGAGTTATGATGGAAGACATCATAGTTTTCTTAGCTTCTGCTAAGTTCAAGAACTTGATAAAGCAACTCAAATGAGCTAGAGTTGCACTTCTCAACAGATGTCAGCTAGGTAGAAATTAGTGCAAAGATCACTGCTACCAAGCCATTTGGGCTTTACACAAAACGATTAAATTTAAATTGCATGATAACATAGTATGCACACAATAAAATGTAGAAAAATGGAGTAGAAATAATTTATCATGAAGGGAAATTCCAGGAGGAAAAGATGCCATCTATTTTTTGAAAAGTATTCTGAGTAATTAGTTAACATTTAATTAGTCAACTGACTTGAATAGTTCATAAATGTTAATTTTGGTGGTGGGAAGGGGAAAATGCATCCAGGTTTATGACTTCTTTGATATAAGGAAATTCTAATATTAAAATTTCCTCCACTTATACTGCAACATATCCAACATATAAAGGACTGCTTGCCATCTAGGGGAGGGGGTGGAGGGAGGGAGGGGAAAAAAAAAATCGGAACAGAAATGAGTGTCAATATAATGTAATTATTAAATAAAAAATTAAAAAAAAAATAAAATAAAATTTCCTCCACTAATTTAAATTAGCAAATTGGTTGCTTGGGAATACTAATTGATAGCCAAAGAGTAGAGGCAGAATTGAATTCAGATCTTCCTGATCTTAAGGTCAGTTCTCTATCCACTATGCAACATGGGATTGCTTACTCTAGTTACAACGTAAAATACTATGCTGAGTAATGGAATTTCAAAATTATCTCCCTTACTCTGTCCCTTACTAAAAGTGTGAGTTTGGGCAGTTTGCTTTAGTTTCCTAGATATAAAAAGAGATCAATGGAATAGATAACCTTCGAGGTCCCTTTGAGATTTAAGTCTATGATCCTATAAGCTTGAATACAAGTTTAAAAACAGTTTTGTTTCTCAAAACTTTATCACAATGCTTAAGGATCTTCTTTAGAAGACAGACTTCATCAAGCTGCCCTTACAGATGTGTTTGGATTTTGTGACAAAGAATTGACAATCCATTGACCTGTTCAGTTAAAAACTTCCAAGGCCAGTTAACTTGTGCAGCTGCACACAAATCCATGGGATTCAGGAAGGAGAAGATGTACAAAGAAATGAAACGTGGTAATACTGTACAGAAATCCATTTTGACCACTGGAATCTTCTCAGGAAATTCATCTTTGACAAACCTATAAAAAAGACATAGGATTTAGGCCTTAGAACTGATGTTAAAACTTAACTCTAAGGCTCAAACTACTTTTCTTACACTGTCTTTCTACTTGAGGGACTTATAAAATCTTTAAAAATAAAAATTCTACATAAATAAAATATAACCAACTTTTAATTTTCCACATGACATCAAGGATACTTTTTAAAATAACATTTCATCTATTATTTCAACTTCCTCTAACAAATATTGTCATAAGGAAGAGGTATTGATTAAATCAATCAATCAATTACTCCCATCCTACTTTACCCTGCCAACTGGGATGAGAATATTGAGGCAGTAAATCAGAGATATCCCTGAAGTCAGGAAAACCTGAGCTCAAATCTGGTCTCAGACACTTTAACAATTCCTAGCTGTGTGATCCTGGGCAAATCACTTAACCCCAACTGCCTCAGCAAAAAACAAATAAATCAATAAATGAATGGATAAATGGATGAATGAATAGGTGAATGAATGAATGATTAAATGTGTAATTAGGAGAAATGAATTAAATATAATCAAAGTCTAGATATCTCTACTGATTTGATCAGTTGAAAGCGGTAGACTATGTGTGAGAAATTCTCTATTTAAAAGTCCTTAAAAGCCTCTGGATGAAATGCAGAGACACTATCCAGGCAGCTTATCTGGATTGGTTTAGGACACTCAGTCCTAAGTCCAAAGAATTGACAATCCATTGACCTGTTCAGTTAAAAACTTCCAAGGCCAGTTAACTTGTGCAGCTGCACACAAATCCATGGGATTCAGGAAGGAGAAGATGTACAAAGAAATGAAACGTGGTAATACTGTACAGAAATCCATTTTGACCACTGGAATCTTCTCAGGATTTACACACACACACACACACACACACACACACACACACACACACACAATTGCAAGCCAATTAGGAATTCATTTAGGCAATAGAGTATGTATAGAAACTTAGTAGTAGAAACTGGCATAGCTTCCTCCACTGGAATCCTTTGGGAGCCAGAGTAAGAAAAGTCTCCATTTCTTTCTCCCTACTTTTTTTCCCTTGACTTAAGAACAATCTTATAAACTCTGAAAAGTTGCAAGACTGTCATAGTCCTAGCAGCATCTCCAGATGCTTTGAGACCCTGTCTGCTTTGAGAGCCAGGAAAAAATAGAGACAATGAGTATTTTCAAGTTTCTTCAAGGAACACAGAAGAAAACAATACTATGCCCAAGGAAAACTTCCTAAGTATCTCACAAAGGGAGATGTGTTTTTTAACCATGAGCCTCTTTTCCCCTGGACTTTATATATGCTGTTGTTGTTTTTTTTTTTTAATTTTTTAATAGCTTTTTATTTACAAGTTATATGTATGGGTAATTTTACAGCATTGACAATTGCCAAAGTTTTTGTTCCAATTTTTCCCCTCCTTCCCCCACTCCCTCCCCTAGATGGCAGGATGACCAGTAGATGTTAAATATGTTAAAGTATAAATTAGATACACAATAAGTATACATGACCAAACCATTATTTTGCTGTACAAAAAGAATAAGACTCTGAAATATTGTATAATTAGCCTGTGAAGGAAATAAAAAATGCAGGCAAGCAAAAATATAGGGATTGGAAATTCAATGTAATGGTTCTTAGTCATCTCGCAGAGTTCTTTCGCTGGGCCTACGTAGCTGGTTCAGTTCATTACTGCTCTATTGGAACTGATTTGGTTCATCTTATTGCTGAAGATGGCCAGGTCCATCAGAATTGATCATCATATAGTATTGTTGTTGAAGTATATAATGATATCCTGGCCCTGCTCATTTCACTCATCACCATATATATATACTTGGGAGAGTATGTCCCACAGAATTTGGAGGTGATGTTCTGTATCAACTATTCTTACTATTCCACCTTAGTATGGCCCTCTAATTAAAAGTGGCTGAATAACTAATCAATCAAAATTAACTGTTGGAAGAAGAATAGCAAATTCTTGTGAACTATAGCATTAGATGGATACTTCTAGCTCCTCAAGGCTTCCACTAGAACTCTGAGAAAAGAGGTAAACTACTATCTATGGGAACAAAATCAGCCAAAGTGAGTGCAGGATGGGTAAGTCCCAAGGGTATACTATACTTCATTTTTCAACTCCTTATGATTAATATTCTAATGACAAAAGGCAGTAAAAGAGGAAAAATGAAAGGTCTTAAACTTTATTTATTTCAATACCTTCATATTTTCCATTCATCACTATTCTCTTTCTTGATACCCCTTTTCCAATGGGGAAAAAGAAATGGCAAATAATTCTTTCCTTCTCTCTTTCCCCAACTCTACCCTATCTAATATTGATTCTCCTGCAAAGAGCAGCAGGTTTCAACCTCTAAAAGCTTAGCAAAACCTAGGGTCTGTAACCTCAACATGAGTTTCTAAAACACTTTAAATCAATTTTTGGAAGAATTTACATATCAAATTCTGGAAGAATTTACCCATTAGTATTTTCTAGAAGATTATTATTTGTTATCCCTAATGTATTTCCTATTAGTTTCTTTTGAAAAGATTAGACATCTGTTCCTGAAGATTTTTGAAAAGTAATATTCTCACATACTCAACATGGAAGAGCTCTCTTCTGCCAATTTTCCTGATACACTTTAAATTCAAAATAATGATGCATTCTGCTATTTCTGTGAATGTTTTTGTTTTATATTAGGTTGAAGCAAGGGATTGATATAATGTTTCTTTATACTCCAGCTGCTACTTGCATGTAACATTTTTTTCATTTCTAGAAGACTGGAAATGAAATATTTACTCCTCTGATATAAGTTTAAGATAAAATTTCTTCTTTCTGAAGCCAGATTTCCTACTTATCCTCTAACATAGAGGTTTTTAACTTTTTTTTTTATGTCATATACAGAATAATGTTTTTGAAAGCACAAAGTAAAATAAGAGTACAAAGGAAAGCAATTATATCGAAATGCAGCTATCAATTTTTTTTTCCAAAAAAAAGTTCATGAGATCCCTGGTTAAGAACATCTACCACAACATAGTATTTACCAGCTTGTACTTGTACTTACTAATCAGTCTCTAATGACCCAGTCAACAATTCCTGATTGAGCCATCAAAAATATTGAAACCTCTTGTTTGAAGCAGAAGGTGCCTCAGTTTATAATCTTTTTTTCTGTGGTTCAATGCATCCATGCTTTGAATCAGAGAATTTTCTAAATTTGCTCATGAGTACTTTCTAGTTCTTTACTTAGTCTTTAACCTATAGCTTTATTTTCTGACTCCTGCTTTTCACTCCAGACTTATCTTGATTTGATTTTTCCATTCTTGGCTCCTACTATTATGTCTATAAATCTTAGCATGTTGGCTATTACAAGAATAAACAAACTTTTCATCCACATCAATAATAGCAGTTTATATTTATGTAGCTCCATGAAATGTGGATATTCCCTGTAGGGGAAGGAAAGGTGCAGTGATTACATTTGCCTCTCCCCCCTAAAAAAAAATTGCAAAAATCCCAATGAATAATCTTGTTATTCTTTCTTCCTTGTTTAGTAATAAAATGTCTGTGGAGAAGTCGTGGAGGCCGAGGAGAAAGGAATAGGAAATAAAAGAATCAATACAATACCAATCCCTGAGTAATCAACAATTCCCTACAACTTCTCCCATTCAACAAACAAACATTTGCAAAGAGCAGTGATTCTCAAAGTATGGTCTAGGGATGCCTAGAGGAGCCACACCTTTTAGGTAAGTCTACAAGATCAAAAGTATTTTCATAATAATACTTAACATTTCAATTTCTAATAAGTAAATATTGATAGCTACAATGATCCACATAAAAGCTATTGGGAGGTCCTCAATAATTTTTAAAAGAGTAAAAGGATACTAAGAACAAAATGTTTGAGAACTGCTATTCTAAGGCATTATGCAGAAAACAAAAATACATAAGACACAATCCCTGTCCTTCTGCGTATAATATTCTTTAATGTCTCAAAAAAATCATTTATTTCTTAGTAAATGAAATAAACAAGTGAAGCTTTCTCAATAAGTCTATGAGACCAGGCCTAAGTCAGGTGATCCCTATTCTCAGAGGTCTGCAGAGCAGGAAGATCAAGTCTTAGGCCCAGGTTACAGGAAGTCACATCATCTCTAGACCTACAGGTTTCTAAAAGTTAAGACCCTAGGTCAGTGACAGGAAATGACAGGAAGTGAGGTGACCCACAGGAAGCACACAACATTGGTAATGATTAGTTACTTCCTTTTAGTCTATCCAATGAAAAGGCTTGGGTCTTTTGCTATTTAACCAGGTGTTCTGTTTCCAGCTTGTCAGGTCTAGGAGCACATGTGGGGAGCTGGGATGTCTCCCAGGTGTGTCTGGGCCTCTCTCTGCAGGGACTAAATAAATGCTTTCTCTTTGAACCTTGGATTAGTTAATTTGGGAAAGAGGGTTTTTAGCACATTAGCAGATAGAAAATGACAAGTTACTAGGAGTCATTTCAGAATCAGCTTCTAATTGGAACATATGTCAAATGTCAAAATCAACACTAAATTAGAAAAAAAAGACAAAAACATGATGATACTGGGTTTGATTTCATCAGAAATCCAAGTTATATCAAATCCCTGAGGCTAAATTTTGTCTGTAAAACAATTTATGGTCCATGGCTTTGATACTCAGCATGCCCCTAGCACTCAGCCTTGTTGTCTTTCCCCTTACTCTCCCCCCATGCCATGTAGTATCTCTCCTAACACCACCATGCTTCTCGACCCCACTTTTCCTCCTTACAGCTAATTCTTTTAGGGTGCTAAGTTCCTTTCAGCATGTAGCCTGCCAGCTAAGGACATGCCCCGATCTCATGGAATGCTTCCTTTCTACTGGGTAATTGTTACGTTCCACTGAGGAACTTGTCTTTCATATGCTCTCCCACTCTATTTCATATTTATCATTCCTGGTGTCTATTGTATTCCATCATTTTGTCTGTAATCTCTTGCCTGAATAAACCTGCTTTCTGCCAAAGAGAATGACCATTATGAATTCTTCCTAAATGGAACTGATTGGATGAAGTTTTCTCAAGTTTATGAAATTAGGCTTAAATCACATGATCCCTACACCCAGTTGAGTCTTGGGTTTCAGGAAGTCACATAATCCCTATTCCGAGACTTGAACCCTGGGGTACAGGAAATTTGCAGGAAGTGACATGACCTGTGGGAGGCAGAGAACATTGGTGACTGATGCGGTTAGTAACAGTGCAGAGAGTTGGGGTGTGAGAATCCCCTTCTGGTTGGCACAGATTCAGTGTGAAAGAATTCACAAACCCAAAAAGTTTGGCAAAAGGGAAGTTTCATTGTTGGCACTGCAGAAGCCAGCTTTGCTAGGAAGACAGACTTCTGAGTGACAAGGTCCTGGCAGAGAAATAACAAAAGATTTTCACTGAGAAGAAGGTCTCTTCACAGCGGGCAGGAACTATGCCAAGGAGAGAGATTCCTTGACAGAGCATAATCCTGCTTTGGATAGTCTGCAAAAATATGAGTTTAAAATTCTGTTCTTTAATAGGAAATTTGAGACTGAGGTTTCAATTGAATGAGATTTCTTCAATGTTGTCACTATCCCCAGGCCTAGATTTCCAATTGAATGAGATCACTTAAGTTCTAGCTACTAGGAATGATCCTGGACAAATTTTCAGCTCAATAGAAGGTATAGATACTCAAAAGAAATATCAGGTCCAGATGTCCAGCTAAATGAGACCACTAAATAGGTAGCAGTCCTGGGCTAATCTTAATGAAACCACTTAACTGCCCCAAAGATAAGACCTCGTCAGAGGAGAGTTTCAGGACTCACCCCAAAAGTCAAGGAGGCCAGGTTCAAGGAGGACATTTCAAGGTTCACCCTCATCATAGACCATTGGTCAAGGATGGTTAAGTCCTTTTAGTCTATAAATGAGAAGGCTCGGGTCTTTTGCTTTTAAGTACTGGACAAGGTGGAAGCTGGCCAGGTTCCAGGAGCACATGGAGGAACTGGGATGGCTCCCAGGTGTGTCTGGGCTTCTCCCTGCAGGGATTAAATAATGCCTTCTCTTTGCACCTGATGATGTCTCTGATTAGTTAATTTGGGAAAGGAGGTCTAGCACCCATCCTACACATTCCCATGACAACCCCAATCTTCGGTGCCTCCCATCACCTGGTGTCTGTTATCAGCTACGTCAGAACTAGCACATATGAACTCATTACAAGTGGTGCGGCGAATAGAGTGCTAGATGTGGAATCAAAAGATCTGAGTTCAAATCTAGCCTTAGACATGAGCTGTGTGACTCTGGGTAAGACACTTAACTATTTGTCTCAGTTTTCTCAACTATAAAATAAGGATAATAATGGCACTTGCCTCCTAGAATTGTTGTGGGGATCACATGAGATATTTGTAAAACCTGGCACAAGCTTTTCTTGTAAACAGTATGTAAATGCTAGCTATCATTCTCATGCTCATTCTCATTGATGTAGTCCTGGATAGTTAGGGGAGCATTTGAAAAGAAAGCCTGAAGCACTGAAAGGTTATAACTCTCTCTGAGGCAAGCACAGAAGGCACAGATAAGGCCATCCCATCCTTATGTGAACCTTTTGTTCTTAAATAGGTCTTATATTCAAGTGGATGGGGGGAGTCGTCTCTCTGTAGAATCCCCCCACCTTTACTTTTCCTATCAGAAAGCTAAGTTATGATGTCAGACCTCTGAGGTTATATCCCCTATAAAAGATGGTATAGATAAAGATACTTTCTCCCACCTCTTTCCTTTAACAGCTTCTTTCTCCTGGTTAACTGTCGAGTTCCATTAGGGAACTTACCTCTTCCCTTATTAATTGTTTAAAGCCCTTTCCTTCTTAATTCCTGTGTGCTGTTCACATAATTAATAGCAAAACTTTGTAACTTGTGATATCTTGTCATGGTTGCTCCATGTCCCGAACTTTTATGTAATATTTTTTTTACAGTTTATTGCTCTCTTGAATCTCTTTCTGTTTACCACTCTTGGTATTTATTTTACCTCTTCACTCATCATCTGATATATACTTTGTGAATAATTGACAATAACAGTTTAAGAAGTGTCATGAAATCAAGAACAGCTAAACCAAAGTTTAAAGGCATTCAGGAATTAGTTTCCAAGATAATTTAAAAATTTCAAAAGAATAGAAAAGATTATGGAGAGTACTATTGCAACTAAAAAGCATGTAAGAAAACATCAGCAGCTAATGACAGATTTCTCTCACTTAATAGTATTTTAATTTTTCTGACTGCATGTAAAGACAATTTTCAACATTTATTTTTAATAAGATTTTGATCTCCAATTGTTTTACTCCCTCTTCTCTCCCTAAGAGTACAAGCAGTCTGATATAGGTTAGACATGTACAATCATATTAAAAATATTTCCTCATTAGTTGTATTGTAGAAGAATAAGATTAAAAGAGAAAATCTGTGAGAAAGAAAACCACACCAACAACAAAAGTAAAAATAGTATGCTTCGATTTGTATTCACATTGGATAGTTCTTTCTCTGGATTAAGAGGACCTGAGCTCTAGTACCACATCTATTATTATTTGCTACCTGTATAACCTTGGGCAAATCCCTTTATTAAGCACTGGAGATACAACCTAAAAAATGAAATAGTCCTTGCTTACCAGCAGCTTCATTTTTTAGGAGGTACATGTATATACATTTCTATACACGTACAACATGTATATATGTAATTATATAAAAAATAAATACAAGAAAATTTTGAAAAGGGAAGCACTAAGAAATCAGGAAAAGCTTAATGTAGAAGGTGGCATTTGAACTGAGTTTTGAAGGAAGCTTAGGGAGCAGTGAGAAGAAAATGTCTTTCAGGAATGGACAGCCCGTGACAAAGCATGAAAATAGGAGATGGACTCTCCATCCCCATGGATGAAGGAAAGTATAAAATCCAGTTTGGCTGGACAATATAATGTGCTAGGGGGAGTAAGGTATAATAAAACTGGAAAATTATTTTGGGGCTAGTTTTTAAAAGGCTTTATCTATGCGCAGCTAGGTGGTGCAGAGGATAGAGTACCAGCCCTGAAGTCAGGAGGACTTGAGTTCAAATCAGATCTCAGACACTTAATACGTCCTAGCTGTGTGACCCTTACTTAATCCCAACTGCCTCAAAAAAAAAAAAAAAAAAAAAGGTTTCATCTGCCAAGAGTTCATATTTGAACCTAAAGGTAATAGGGAGCCAAGAGGGTTTATTAAGTAGGTGGTGAAGCAGGTAACACAGGAAGACCTGAGCTTTAGGAAATCATTTTTACAGTTTTGTGGAGGAATAAAAGAAGAGGCTTGAGGCAAAGAGATCAATCAGGAGGTTATTGGATGGATTAGAATGGTGGCTATGTGAATAGACAGAAGGAGGCTGATATGAGAAAATGTTATTATGGAGGTCAAAACAAGTAACTTAAAAAGTAAAAGAGTAATTAAAACCCAGGCAGTTAGATATTACAGTGGAACTAAAAAGACATGAGTTCTAATTCAGCTTTGAAAACTTACTAACTAGGTGAATTTGGGCAAGTCTTGACCTGTCTGCCTCACTTACCCAACTATAAAGCAGGGATAAATAGCACCTACCACCTGGTGTAGTGAGATCCATATCATACCTATTTTCCTGCCTACTAGTGGGGTTATAGCAAAGATATTTTCAGTAAGCCTACAAAAAGATGAGGTAATAAGATAGTGCTTATATTTGATTACAAAGAGTGAAATCACCTTTGTGATAATCAAATTATATAATTTTTGCAAGACACTCAGCATGGTACTTAGCATATAGCAGATATATACTAAATACTTATTCTTTTCCCAGGTCCCTCCCTAAAATATACAAAACTTTCTATCTTATTTTCCAAAGGAGGGATCAGAGGTTGAATTAAGATAATTCCAAAGAAACAAGTTTTTACACCCTTTGTGGCTCGGTAAGGTATGTTTTTGTGTTATAGACAGGAAGAGAGAAACAGACTGAATGTAATTTGATTTATAATATGTACTTCAAATCACATTTATAATATGTACTTCAATTATATATTATTATACATTTTCCTAGACTGCCTCATATTTCAAGGGCACATTAAAACATAATGAATCTTTAGCAATAAGCCAAATGCTTTAACCATATAAAACATTCACACATACAAAAAAAAAAAAATCAATGCATGAACAGCAGAATGCTATAATAAGAGTGTGGCTCATTACATTTTAATTAACACTAGTAAGTAAGAAAAGCATAAAAATATGACAAAATATAAGGAGACGATGTGCATTGCTCATTTATTGTGAGGATAGTTTAGTTTAAATTATTCATGATTATGCTTTGCACTGTGCCACTGAATGCACAATGCGTATTTTGCAAAGATAACAAGACTTAGCAATATGAGACCTGAATCTAGCTCTGTGCTCTTAAATCTCTGATAAGAGTTAGAGAAAGACTGCCAAAACTGTAATGAAAATTACTGGGTTGGCAGATTAGCAAGGTGAGTGTTAGAAGAGATTGGATGGCTTTGACGCAGTTATTTATTTTCCTAGCTGGAGTATGCTTTTGTGTTCTCTCTTTCTGGGTCAGTAATTTTCAAACATTTTAAGGCTGGGCAAGATTCTGCAACTGTTTTCTTACCTTTATCCTGATCCTTAGTGCAATGTTCATGGAGTAAATCCCTGGGAAGATGACACATGTATAAATTTAATATATTCACTTTGACCATATTTTATTTCAAGGAAGTCCTAAAAATGGTTTGTGGACCCAAAGAGGCCCACAGAACTCACATTGAAAACTATTGCTCTAATCCATGAGGCCCAGAAAACTGCAAATATTTTTGCTTTGGAGCTCCTACTTTGCTAGATTTTTAGAATGAATAAGAAAGTTCTTCTTTTTATTTTTATTTTTAGACAAGTGCAATACCTCAAGTAGGAGAGGTACCTATGACAGATGTGTAAATTGATCTCATATGATCATCCTTCTTCCCTTTAATATCATCTCACTCATCCCATCTTTTTCATTGAGGTTCAGATGGAGACAGTCCTGAGACAAGTTGTTATGCTGGGTATTGTTCTTTTAAAATTTTTTTTGGATTTGTAACAATCCAAAGAGGTGAATAAAATAATCACTCGCTATAACCAAATGTAAGTATTGTCTTGTAAACTCATCTTTTGTAGGTTCACTGACCATATCTTTGATACAATCCTGGTAGCAGTCAAGAAAACAGGGATGATATGGATCCTCATCCTGTTCCTACATTTAAAAAAAAAATTCCATTTAGTTTGGAGATTATCAGTATTTGGAATGGCAACAATTATTAAAAGAAATTGTTCTAAATTTTTCTGGATCAGATTTATGCTCATCATTATAATAATTCAGTCTGATAATGATCTGCTTTTAGTAGAATTTTTTTGTTTGAGTTCTGAAGAATATTTTGAGGTTTTATTTATAACATAGAAATTTATCATCTTTGTTTATGAAAGTTAGTGAACTTCTAAGATATAATTCTGGTTCTTAAGGCATGTCTTGAAAAGTCTTCAATAGACTTTAACAATAGTCTGTATTGATATATTGTACAGTTTTTACCATTTCCTTGAATAATTTATAAAGATTGTTAAATCTGAGCTCCTTAAGGTACTCTTTTTGTAATCTTTGGTATCAGTGATCTTGAATTAGCATCATAATGGTTCCAGTTCCCATGTACATATGTGCATGTGTGTACACATGTATAATTATCATGACTCATTTTTGGACACATCTTTGCCAAAATATTGTTGGATAAATTCTTGTAGATATCACCCATGGAGAGATTTTAATTCCACTCTGGGATCTTATCTGTTTCATAGACTCCATACAAAAATAAACCAGTTAACATTTATTTAAATCCAATGGCAAGTAGTTGTCATTAGCCTTTGCTATTGCTCAATGTTATAATATTGTCTTGTTCTGAAAGTTGTCTTTTTTTTTTTTTGGTGGGTTCTAAGTATACTCATCAATTCTCTTCTTTTTTTCTTCAATAAAATATTAATTTCCTATATTTTTAGGGTGGTAGCCCCTGTATGGGTTTTTTGTTGAAATAACTTTTCAAATCTGTTATGATCCATTTTACAATCCTGAAAGTAATATATTAACAATTTTGATTGTTTTAAATGTGTTGTTCCCCTTAAGTTTTGATTCCAGAATGTCAATAAACTTCTACATGAATTCAATCATAATTTTTTTTCTTATCTTATCTTGTGTGCATAAGATACAAGGTATGTATAAGAATCACCTCTGACTTGATTTCATAAGTCTTCTAGAGTCTAGCTCAGATTCTTTATTCTCTATAATTCTTTGGTATATATCAATACTTTTATACTTATTGAATCCAAATGATAAGTTGAGGTTTTAAAAAAAACAATGCTGGAAAAAGATTTCATGAGATAGAATTATTAATTTTTTTGATGGAGCTATAGAGCCTGATGTTATTAATACTAACCAAATAATTAACATATTTTAGTTTGACATAATTTGGAATCTATACTTAGAGGCACTCTGTAGATTCTTTTGATTAGTGCTATATTTTTTTTGTATTCAGAGCTTCTGGGCAGTTTCTTATATTACTTGCATTATGCATTATGAGGTTTTTTGATTGGTCAGGTCCTTCTGGGAAAATCATGATTCTTAAATTGTCTCTATGTAGCCTGCCTTCCAGATCAAGCTATTTTACTTATATAGAGATCATGTGTTCTTTTAATGTTACTGTTTTTTGCTTCCAGATTGTCTGCTTCATATTCACAATCTGTTGTTCTTTCTTTCTCTTCTTGGAGAGACTTGTAATTGGATTTGGATTTTCCAAGTTTACTGATTTTTCCTCTGTGTTAGCCATAAATCCCAGGAAACATTCTCTTAAAAATCTGTTTTCTTTCTTGAACTATTCTGAAATGCCTGTGGAGCTTCCATGTTTACCTGGGAAATGCACAGACTTCTTTTGTGCTTCATCAAATATTGGTTTAATTTCCTTTATCTTATTATTTATTTGGAGGTGTTTGCAATTTTCAAGATAACTTGTTACTTATCTTGCTTTTGTTAAAAGTAGATTTTTTTGGGGGAGAATATAACTACCTCCATTTTGAATTCAGCTGATTCCTTTCAGTGTCTTCCTTCTTTCCCAATTGGTACAAAAAGATTTAATTCCTTTTGAAAAGGAAGAATTCAACTTCCCAAGAAATGGCCCCTTCTCTTGTCCTACCAGACAGGCAATGTAGGGTTCCTTTTGATTTAGTGCAATTGGCTAGCCTAACAAGGACACCTAGTTTCCCTAGATCCTATAGCTAATGATATACTTTTTCCTTACCAAGTATACTTTTTTGTATAATCATCTGTGCTATAATGAGCAGCTATTTTTTCTTTGTCTTATGTAATATATAAATATTACTAGCTGAAATGTGTGAAGGACACATATTTCCATCAACTATTGGTAGAGTTCATCACAATCTGAGTAAAGTGCAGAAAAATTTGTCTCTGACTCATACTGATTTATTGACAGTGACTAGTTAATTATTTAAAGAAAATTCACACAACTTCTAATGTTAGTATATTCTGATTTATCTACTTTGCTTTAGATTTTTAACTGAATTTTCTTCCTGCTGAGATATTTGGTGATTTAAGTCTTTTTATTTTCCTTATATGGACTTCTTTTTTTCTGGTCCTGTGGAAATTAACTGCTCTACTTATGACAAATAATTCCTTTCAAGTTTTTATGAGAATTAGGTGGGACTGGCAAAAATATCTAATCCTCTATTTTATTGGTCTCATGACCTCAAATTCAGCATACTTTTTTCTAAGTGACTGAAATAATAATGAATTCAAAGCTAAGAAGTATCACTATCGGTTAATACGCTCCTCCCCTGATAATGTCATGTTTTATATGAATTGTTCATGATGTTATTTCTTTGATGGAATCTAAATAGGGAACAGATTTATTTATGGAAATCAAGTTCTGTAGTGTTCTCACTACACTTGGTTCTACTTAATATATTTATAGTGTGTGAATAAACAGTGTGAAACTGAGTTAAAGAGTTAGTGATAATCAAGAAAGGCAGTATAAATGTCAATGCATGGGGCACACCTTGTTCAGTAATTACTGAATCAATAAGTTGCTCTTTATAAAATTGGCACATTGTTTTCACTCCTTAATTATTATAAAATCTACTTGAAAGTGTTGCTATAAGTTTTTTTTAAAGGATAAAAGCTGCAAATACTTTGTATGTAGTTGGAGCTGCTATGAGTATTCTCACCTATTAATAAAAGATATGCTATGTCTTTCATTTAAAAAGGTGGCTTCAGGCCTAAAGCTGAAGGAAAAGTGTCTTTTTAGTAATTCAAGTGCCAATATACAGTTTTTGAACCACTAATTATGGCTCTTATCCAGCCTATTACTCTCTGTTTTTCAGAGAAGTTATAGGTTTCAGTCATTTCCCTTTTTATAACTGTTCTGTTTTTTTATTATATCAATGATTCACAAGTTTTTGGTTCCTTATTTGATTCAACTTGTGCTGTGTTGTACTTCTTGAAATCACAAAAACAATCAGAAATTTTCCCCATCTTTTTTCTTTGGGGCTTCTCAGTTATTTTTTATATCCAAGTTACTATAGTAAGATTTTTTAAAATTGATATTGAATGATTTTGTTCTTTTTTTTTTAACTGATTTAACTTCCTGCATTATCTTAGCCTCTTGATTTTTGTTTTTAATTGCTGATTGAAAGTATATAGAATTTCTGATGTGCTTTCTTTTACCAGATTCTCTAGAGTACAAATTTTTTTGGTTGCCTTTAATCCAGCAATATTGCATTCAAGTTTTCTGCAGAATATCCTAGCTGGATATTGATGTAATCATTTAATCCTTTCTCCCATGTATGTAATATTTGATGTTTAGAATAAGTGATGTTTGATACCTGTCCTTAGAGTTATTCCTTGATATTACCTTTCCCGCTATGGTTCTTACCATGCCACTTACTGCTGTATGTAGGTCCTGAAATGTTTTTATATTATGTCAAATATTATATATGAACATGTTTATTCATATTTGCTACAGCAAACACTATTTTTAAAAAATTAACTTTTGAGACTGTATAGCCAAGATAGCAGAGTGGAAGCAGAAACTCATCTGAATTCTCCCAACATTCTCCTTTAAGCAACTTTAAAATAATATTTCCAACTGAATTCTGGAGTGGTAGAACCAATAAGTCAGAGTGAAACACTTTTCCAACAATTGAGGGTGTCAGTAGGAAAGGGAAGTCTGACTCACCCAGGTGGTGGTCAGACCTGGAGTACAATGCAGTATAAGCAATACAGTGACAAACCAGCAGCAAGCTTTGGCTATATTAGAGACAGTACAAGCTTTAGAAGTTCTCAGCCTGTAGACTTTAAGCAAGTTAGACCCTTTACACAGGAGATTACAGGTGACACACTCCTGGCACTGAAAATGGGACCTTTTGGAAGGCCCATTAATAATTCCAGGTCACAGTCCCAGGGCCAAAAGGAGCACCGTACTTGTAGTTTCAGGAGAGCTGGGTCCTCATCAGAATTCTAGAGTAGAGAAAAGTGCTTGTGATCATTTACAAGTGAGCAGGGTAACTGATCTCAGTTCCAAAGCAGAAAAAAAGCAATAGCACTTGCAATTAAATACTAATAAGATATCTTCTTAGGGTAAAGAGCACAGGCCAGGAAAGCAGTGGCTACATCTTTCCTTAGATTACAACACTTTGAAAGGTCCCCAGAACTAGTTTTGAAAGAGAATAGAGAAGCACAAAAATCCTGAAGTTTGGGACAATATTCTCTTCATCCTAGGAGCAGAACTTAACTTTAACATAAAATTAATAGTCAAGAAATAGGCTGGGAAAATGAGCAAACAACAAAAAAAGAACCTGACTATTAAAAGTTACTATGGTGAAAGGAATATTTTAAAAAACAAAAAAGCAAAAAACAAACATAGCATCCTCACAAAATGTATTAGAGCATAGAAATTTCACCCAAAATGTAGAATAGCATCTCTAACTAGTCATCTTGTCTTCAAATAATCTCTGTTCCTCATATGACAGGATCTCCAATCCCTTCACTTAAGCACTATCAGTGTTCCTCTTTAAAATATGACATCAAGAACTGAATGCCACATTTGAAAGGCAAAATATAATTAAGTGACAGATGAGTGGTTCTGTAGAGGGCCTGAACTCTGGAAAAGTATATTTGAAACAAGGATACTTACAACAAGGTGTTAACTCAGTGGAATTGATGAGATAATGATTCTCTAGTTTACATATATTTAATACTTAGCATGGTGATGTAATGGTTCTCTAGTTCACACAGTATACTATAATGATGTAATTAAAATAGGGTATTTAAGGGCTAAGAGGAATGGAAATGAGACATTATTCCATCTTTGACCATCCTCCTGGTGGTTCTCCTCCTCCTGCACATCTCCACTAAGATCAAGACTGGGTCAGACTGTGACTGACATAAACCATGAAGGAGACGATAAAGACTTTAGACTCTATTCCTGGCTATCCTTGTGGTGTCTATCCCGCTGAGATCAAGACCACGGACATTACATGGTTCAAATGCACAGAAGGGAAAAGATCCCCACACATTTGAGTAGTCAAGAAGGAAGAAAAATATAGTGTTACATAAAGTTCACTGAATTCCATATCAAAAGATCCAAATATAAGTCTTACCTTCATCATTTGCTGGTTGTTCAATCTTAGGAAATTGCAGAATAATGGACTTTTCAAAGCTAGGAAGCCTTTTCTATTTTTGTCTTTCTATCTTCCGTGCCTAAACTAGGGAAAGCCTAAAACAAGAGTTACGCTTTGTTCAAGGTTGGATTTCATCCTTAATTCATTTTTCTAAGAAAAGCTTTTGTTTTTGACCTCCTACATAGATTTAAATAGGGAAAAAATCCAAAGGGACCTAGGTTGGAAAACACAATTTTTCTTAATATTTTCAGTTGAACTAAAATTTAGATTGGGAAGGGGGGAGGGTTGCACGCTTATGTTACATCAAATAGTATCTGTTTTTATTTACAATCACAAAATTTCAAAATGATGAAACAATATCCAGCAGAAAGGATACTAAATAAAGAGTTTAAATGTGGTCACTGGCCACACCAACATATTAATAGCAGCCCATTTTTTTTTTGTAATAGTAAAAAACCTAGAAATAAAGTATGTGCCTATTGATTGTGCTTATAATTTGTGGTATATCAATATAATCAAACATTTCTCTTTAAGAAAAGGAAAATATGAGGAATTTAAAGAGATTTGCATGAATGATACAAAAAAGAAAGAAGGACCAAGATAAAATATACATACAATTAAGACAATAATGTAAATGAAAACAACTCTAAGAGGCAGTTGAATCCAAATTAAGAGTAATGAGTAATAGTATTAATTGCAGGGGGCAAATAATAAAGCACACCTTCCTTCTTGTAGAGAGATATGATTTACAGATGCTATATATTGAATATGATGTCCAACAAATTTATTGAAACACAAGTTTTGCCTGTTTTTCCTTATGATAAAAGAGATATTGAATGGACAGTTTAGAGAGTATTGGTGAATGTCTGTAGTATAAAAAAGAAAACATCAGCAAAACTTTAAAAAAATATAATAGACGCAAAAGAATAATGAGCTTCTAATGTTTAACACTATTACTTGATTTGATTCAGATTTTACTCCATCTTAAGTTTCCTTTTTGAGCAAAAATTTCACTCATATTCCCTTGTAATAATTATAGCAACATGATGAAAAGAAGTCTGATCTAGTAGAGATGCAAATTTCCTCTTAAAAATTTGTCTCAAAGGCCCATTAAATTAATTATAAACAATATACTTAATGTTTTGGAGAGAAGGGATATTAGATAGAAAGATAATTATAGATATGCCCACACATCTAAAACATGTAAATAGAAGATGATATTACTATTTAAAGTTCTTTCTATAAATAGTGTCTCAAATGACTGAAACTCCTTGAAAGAAGAGTGAATAATCTGAATACATAAATTACTTTGATAAAAAATTTCCTGAAAGGAAAAAAAAGACAAAGTCTTTTCTTTTTGTCAAATGTTCCTAAAAACACCACTTTATGCATTATAGAATCATCCTATTGCTGTTATGAAAAGTGAAAAACTCAGATTATGGTGGATTTGTCTTAACCTAAGTCAGTGAACCAAGAACAATTAAAGTAGTTATTGATTTATCCTTTTCCTTGTTGTGAAATAATGTATTTCTTAGTGTCTAGTCCCATTATTTCCTAGTTTTTTATTGCAGAGACAAATGCTAATACTTAACAAGGATATCAATAACTAACAAGCTCACAAAAGATAACAATATCTTGCCTAGATTACTCAGGGAAGAATGGTAACAGAAAGAAATCAAGGGAGTAAATACCAAGGTAGATTGGAAAAATGACCTGATTTTCTAAAACTGCCTACAGTTTATTTTTTAAAAAAGTAGCACTCTCTCTAGGTTTATTCTTTTTGACTCCCACTTGCATTGGCAGATTGTGTCCCTATAGAGTGATGACTACTGCTTCTTTCAGAGTTCTAGGGGTAATCTTGAGAAATTGATATTTTTACAGAGTCCCCATCTGGTATACTCTCCATTGTTAATCATCCAGTAGATTTTTATTAACTTTTAGAAAAGGGATTTACTGAGAAGGTATAGCAAGTTACAAAAATATTCTCCCCCAACTCAGGATGGCACTCTACCTTTTTACACACAAAATTCCTTAGGAGAGTAGTCTCAAAATTTAAAATTTAAAAATAATGAGGTACATGTATAAGGAACAAGGAGCAACATATGAATCATGGCTCCAGAAGTCTTTTTCTCCCTTTGTGAAGTTTTCATTTTAGGAGTAACTTATTCCAGACTCTTAAGAATTGATAATAAAATCCACAGCCAAGATTCTTTATTACAAGGTATCACAATCCCTGAAACTGATAACATTCTCAAGGTACTATCTTTTCATTTTCATCTTTAGGCATTTCCTCTGTTATCAATCATTTATCATTTGGTGGATTCTGCTACCAAATACAGCTGCTGGTGGAAACTAATAATTCTGATGGATCTCCTGATTATCTGAGCATTCCTGATTGGAATATTAATTTACTTTTGACTAGGGAAAAATACATCTAAGAAGGAAAAGAAACAAAAAGGAGATAGGTTCATCCCTTTTATATGTCAAATTTAGTTCTAGTTTAGCATCTATAAAAATCATGAATTTTTCTAGTTTCTCAGTCACATAGGAGGCTTTTGGTCATTTTATACTGCTAGCCTTTGGTTATGGGCCAGAACTTGAAATAAGGTGCTAAGTCAGTGGAATTGATAGAGACAATAGTTATCTAATTTAGCATGGTACTTAACAGTTCTCTAGTTCAGTACATGTACTTAGTACTTACTGTAGTTCTACAAGATTCACACCTTTGATAAGAGAGCATATATATAAGCTAGGAGCCTCAGCCAGGATTCAACTGGGGAGATTCAGAAGCCAGAGAAGGCAAGCAGCTCTCGGAACCACGGCCATACTGAAAGGCTCTCCAGAAAGCTGCCCAGTCCTAGGAAGGAGATAATAAAGGATCTGGACTATAAGAAAGCTAACTGGGCCACAAGAAAGGAGACAAGATTTGGAAAGAGACAATAAAGGATTTGGACTTTAACCCCTGGCTACTTGTGTGGTGATTACTGAACTGAAAGGAAGGCTGCCTCCAGAGACCCCAAGAAAACCCCAACAAGAGAAGATTGCATTTTAGAGAGAATATTACAGCCTTTTAGTCACTAATGAATGGAAACAGATTTTTCCCCAAGTTTCAAATATTGGATTGAAACCAGTCAGGTAATATCTATTCATGTTAGGAAGAGTAAATGTGAGCATATGCTAAAGACCGGCTCTTCACTTGTCAGTCACTCCCCTGAGAGGTTTATTACTAGCCATATATCTATAGAAAGAGAGGAATGTAGCCCAGGAAGGTAGAGGATAATGACCTTACAATTTTCTTTAGGTTTGTTCTTGCCTGGATTCATATGTATGTCAATCCAAAGACCTTGAAAGAAAAGTGGACTATGTCACATCCCAGTTTCCACATAAACTCTTCCTTCTTCTCCTTTAGTGGAGGTTTCTTTGGCAAGATTGCCTTAAATGGGTTTCACAAGACCAAATTCTCCTTAAATAAATGAAAATTACACTGACTTTCTAATCCTAAATCAGATAGTTTTGGGACATGAATTTGATCAGGAAGAAGAAAGTTCAACAGATGGACTATTTTATTCCCATGAGCTATAATTACTTGGCTGGTTGCTCTATATTCCAAAGAATTTTGGCCCTAGGGGTTAAGTCTGGGGGCAAACATATCTGACTATGAAAAGAAAGTAAAGTTTTTGGTTCCTCTCTAATGAGGAATAAAATTTTAAGAGGACATGTCTGAAAGGACTGAAGTTTAAGTTCTAGGCTTTAAACTAAAATAGACAATAGCAGAGACTATTAACTATATTATGGAGAAGTAGAACTCATATTTACACCTCATATGCAACAACAGCGAAAACCACACAGAGAGGCAGAGGATTGCTTAGCAGGAGGACACAGAAATATTATGAAACACTCAGGTGGAAGCCGAGCAGAACTCAAGTCTCAGAGTGTTCAGGGCAATGGCATCATTAACATTAGCAGTCCTGCAGTATCAAAGGAGTGCTTTTCATGTGCTTTGATGTGCTTTGTGCTACATCTTCCCCTATTTGTGTATCCCTCCAGGTATGTTCCCTATGGAGTGATGGCATATGAACCTGTGGGAAAATGTGGCTCAGGTCCTGGGAAGGACATCTGCTATTAATTTCTTATTATGTTATTTCATTCAACCTCTTTGCTTTAGGAGCAGCGGAGTGGTGCAGTGGCTAAAGCACCAGCCCTGAAGTCAGGAAGACCTGAGTTCAAATCTGGTCTCAGTCACTTAACACTTCCTAGCTGTGTGACTCTGGGCAAGTCACTTAACTCCAGTTGCCTCAATGCAAAAAAAAAAAAAAAAAAATTCTTTGCTTTGAACTAATAAATAATCCTTTGGAAAATTAGTAAGAAAATACATAGGTTTGAGTAGATGCAGACTGACAGAGTACTTTGTACTTTAGGAACCTTTTCTCAAGACCTATTAATGGGGGTGAATGCTGAAACTGTGTCCCCTTTAATCTGTAAAAGAAGGGTGACTCAGGGTCTCAAGCTGTCCCCTGGGAAAAGCATATCTTTCCCAGACAACACCCTCCTCCCCAAATTAAGTGGTTTCATTCAATTGGAGATCTTGCTCAAATCACCCTACATTGAAACTGAGGTCTTTTGGGGGGTGGCCCAGATTCCCTTCAGGGAATTCCCAGACTCTGGGAAAAGCTTTCAAACTCCCAATTAAGTGATTTTATTCAGTTGGAGATCTCAGCTCATAATCCTATTGAGTAGCTGCAAACTCCAAGATAAGTAATCTCTTTTCAACTGGAAATGTAGGCCTGGGGAATTGACAACATTGAAGGAATCTCATTCAATTTTGAATGGAAGCCCAAGCCTCAGACTGCTAATAAAAGACAATTCTGAACCCTGAATCTTTGCAGAAGTACGAAACAGAATTATGCTTGCTAAGGAAGTTCTCTTCTTGACAAAGCTGCCTGCTAGGACTTTTGCCCACCATGAAGATATTTTCTTCTCAGTGTTAACCTTTGTTATTTCCCTAACAGGATCTTTTACCCATTAAGAAGTCTGCCTTCCTAGCAAAACTGGCTTCTCAGTGCCAATAAAATTCCCTCTTCTGCCACTCAGATTTTTGGATTTGTGAATTCTTTTGCATTGGACCTGTGCTGACCAGAGAGAATTCTCCACTTCAATTCTTGACCACTAGCCTCATCATTTGCATCTCACTTTTAGGAATCCTTTTTTTATTCTACCTATATCTTACTCTTACTGAGAATTCCCAAGTCTTTGCTCTCTTGTTCTTTCTCCTGATGGAAATTCAAATGTTATTCTCCTTTTTTTCTTCTCTCAAAAGTCTGTGTTTTATATGGTCCCCTTCCCAAGCAGGCCAAATCACTATCTCACTTTTTCCCCACTCTACTTGAAAAGTTATGTATCCAGACCGGTGACTTTAAAAAATGTTCTTAATTGATTCTCAAAAGGTTCTTAGGTTTTTTTTTTCCCCTTATATAATCAATACATAACATATCCTCTCTCACTGCCCCTTTCTAATATAATCAACACAAAATAGGCTCATTTCTTCCTTTTTTACATAATCTTTAGAGATGGCTTTTTAATGATACCTTCTTTTTAAAGGTTTCCTCAATATTTTTAAGTGATTCTGAAGAGGGGACCCTGAAACTCTGAAAATCCTTAAAGACGAAAATCTCCTTCAACTCTGCCTCAGTGAGGGACCCCTGCCCTGAAGGACAAACAGTTTCATCTTTGTTATCTGGGTGGGGTTGGCTCAGTCCTGAAACTCATTGAATTCAATTCAAATTCTAGCCCTAGCTGAAACCCAGCCAGGAGCCAACCTGGGACTCCACCCACAGGCCTCCTTTAGCTAAACCTCTCATTATAAAAAGAGCCAAACTAAAACCCTCTCTTTGCAGAGGTTCCAAACATGTCAGCTTACCATGCTTGGCATCCTAAGGAGCCTCTGTACACTGGAATACTCTTTCCAGTGCCATCCTCTCTTTATCCTCACCTATTTCTCTAACCAGACTTTAACCTTACTTCCAATCCCGATAATAAACCTCTTTTATCAATCTAGGTTTTGAGGTCTGCAAATTCCTTTACAGAGAACCTCTGCATTGCCAGAAGGGAGTCCCCAAAACTCCCTATCCTTGCACCAAATCCCAAAGGGGCAGGGGAGCCAAACCTCTCCATTTGGCTCCCTGAACCTCAAACCTGCCACTAGACTTTATCATTTAACTCCCTGACCACCAGAAACCCTAATTTCATTTGGGTTCCCCAAATCTAAACCTCATCAATCCTACCATTGTTATTTTCATTTTTTCTAATATCAACAAATTTACATTCACAACTTAATATAACTCAAGGACATTTTTCATATTAGTCTGATTTAAATCACTTTCATTTAAATGTTTTGTACTTTTTTGTCTTAACTTAGATTTTACCTGCATTTACCTGCATTTGGATGTCAGGATTAGCATAGAGTTAAGAGTGTGTAGATGGCCAGAAAACCCATGGTCCTTAATGTTGGCTCTGATTCTCTATGCAAAGATTTCCTCTGTGCCTTTATCCTATTTCTTATTTCTGTCTCTTGCCACCTCCTACCTGATGCCATAGTAGGCGTGAAAAGAATCAGATCTTGAACTCCATTGTTGAAATGAATTTATTAAATAAACTGTATTGTTAATATCCATTCAAAATTTGCTGAAGGGAATAATGTTTACACTGAAGCTCCCCCACCCTCCTAAGAAAAACAAGAGCTTGCCTGTTTGAAAATATAACTAGCCTTTGCATAATGAATAATCAGAAAGCATGTCACTACCTGGCAGTTTATGAAAACTTGCTCTACAAGTTTAGTAAGGAAGCTGACTCAGAGAATTCAGTTTGTACAAGTTCTTCCATGTGTGACAGACTAAAACACCCTGACTTTCTTCTGCTGTTCTAGTCTCAAGAGTCATAGAACATGGAAAGTATCAAGCTTGACACTTTTGGAATTAGCTTCTTAGTTTAAATCAACAAGAAATCACTTTTGGCATGCCTTTAATATATACATCAGCACAATATTTTTTCATGAATATGGACCTGATGGAAACAGTAGTAAAATCTTCTTCAAAATATTTTTCAAAGGTCTAGTTGCTAAAGCTTCATGAGGAACAATATTTTTTCACATGGTAATAACTTGCTCATAGTGATCTTCCCTACAGCAGTTATCTGTCACAAGCAATTTGGTGTGTCAAAAGCAATAATAAGAATAATCATTTTGGATAATGAAATGATTCTGTATGTAATAAGAATACTAAATGATTTATTTATATTGTAATTTATAAAATAAGTTCTTCAAATAGTAAGACTTTTTCTAATCAGTTATTTTTGTTCACACGGACAGTTGTCTTCATGAATTATGTGAGAAATCCTAAAGCTCATTTTCCTAATAGTTTTAAACCAAGATACTCTGGTAAATGTTTAACAGATGTTCCCGTATGCAGGACACATTTTTAGGTTTAATTTGAATATTAGCATTTTGTCCATGTTTTAATACGTTTAGACAATCAACAAAACAATATAACAAGTCCTGACTTGTAGCATTTGCTTGTGTCTAAGGCAAAAATACAATGAAAATTTAACAAATGACATTTCACAGGTAAGAGCTGGTTGGAGCTCACTCCTGTTTATAACTTCCTCTTTGAACAAATCTCCTACTAGAACTATAAACAAGTGGAAAATTTTACTTTGAGCTTCATATCCTTTTTTCTCCTCCAGCTATTTAATTCAACCACAGGACCTTTGATTTATAGCTGCAAGGATCCTTAGAGAACATAAAGTCCAACATTTATCTTTTTAGATGAGGCCCACAATGGTTAAAGGTCACAGAGATAATTAAATAGCAGATCTGAGATTTGAATACAGCTCTTCCATCTCCAAAAATCTGGTCCCCTTGCTTCCATGGTATCACCCAGACTCCTGGCACAAGAAAAACTCGGAGCTGCTGGATATAAGGGTGTACCTCTTTTTTACTTCTGCAAAGTTAAAGCTTATGGAAGGCAAAGACAGATGAAATGTTAGGAGAGAGACCCTTTCAGGTGTAAATTAGGCATTCCTTCTTGTTTTTTTAAAAGAAATTCTGAGGTTCAAGGTGACTTAGTTGAAAATAAAAAAAGCAAAACGAGACAACAAACTTGTCCCTAAGGGAAAGACTGATTCAAGATCCCAACAGGAATCTGGATGAGGTCCTAGATCTGGACAAGGCAGAAACCTCAGAAGAAATAATACCTCTCCTCTTCTCTGCTTAGGAAATGATAAACTTCAGATCAAAGGCCTAAAGGAGAAAACTGGAAAGATTTCTTCCAGTTCTAGGCTAAGTGTCTCTGTCCTTTCTAAAAAGCGACAGTAGGATACCAGCTGAAGAATCCAGTCATACAGAGCTACCCCTAAGGCTGGAACCCAGTAGAGGCTGCACCTACCTAACAAGGAGTTCAGAAGATCAATAATCTTGTCCTGGTATTGTTATCTGTGAATAGTCAGCTCAATAGAGAATCAGACTGCACAGGAATGACACCTGAGAAAACAACAGAAAGACTAGCCTACTGACAAGGATACCATAATGACACATCAGAATAACTCAGAAAAAGAAATATTTTCTAAGATCTGGGTCTACTGGCTGATAATGAATAGGAAAAATATTGGTGGGGGCTTGTGAGCTACAGTATTTGTTAGGAGTAGCCATCCACAGGGTTGTCCCTATCATTTGAAATAGCAGTTATACCTTGGATACCCAACCCTACTAGTGTGAGTAGGAATTGGGATGGTGAGCAATTCTTGAAAATCTTAATATGAATTGTTCTAGTATTAACCTAAAGTGATGTAGTAAGAAGGACAAATCTTGCCATCAAATATTCAAATATCAACAGCCACTCAAGTATTTGAGGACAACATCTAATGTAGAATAGTAAACATTTCATTGAATTTTGAAGAGTATATACCACCCATGAGGAAATATAACTACTATTAAATAGGGCATTTATTTTTACAGAAAATATCACCAAGATCATCAGTCCTGCTTTCAGCTTAGTCCCCAAAGCCATTGTCTAAGGGAGGAAAGCAACATTTGTGGGAAAGGTCCTGTCATCCTCTTCTCCTCAAGCACCAACTGTCACCACCAAAGCAAATCAACCCAGTTGAAGAAGCAGGGTATGCTGAGGGAGAGATAGGCACTGGCATGTATAAAGTGAGTCAAGCCACTGCTAATCATCTTGACCACCACTTGCCCTTTGGCCTCAATGGTAATAGTCTAGAACCACATACTCAAGAACCCTGGGTATAATAGCTATAGCTTATATCATTGGCCCTGTTTTTAGTCCATTGTCTATCGTGAACAACTCTTTTGGAGTATCAGTCAGTCTACCATCCCTCCCACCACCACTACCACCGTCAATTGCTGAACTCTAAAGCCCCAAGAATAGCAATGCTTCTCAGACAACCAACCTACCTTCCAGCCATAGACATCATCAGCCACACCAATCACCATTTAAAGAAACAATCATGGTGTTTATGAGACCTGTCAACTGCCTCTCCAGGTGCTACAATTCCTACCTCCCTCAGAAACCACAGTTCCTGAAGACCCAGAAAAGAAAGTTCTCATCACCAAATCCTTACCTCTATTAAATGGCTCAGCAGATACAGTTTTCATCAATGAAAATGACACTAACGAGGATGCATTATCATCTGATTTGGCACTGACCCATTAGAGCCACTGGTCTTTTACATCTCACTTGAAGCTAAATACCCCTCTAAGAATGTGAGCTCCTTAAAAACAGAGATTTTTTTACTTTTGTATTTCTATCCCTAGTTATTAGCACAGTACTTTGCACATTGGGCTAATTACAGAACTGATATCATTCTTGTCCTACAAAAGGAAAAATCTAAATGCTACAGAATTGATGTAGGTCTACCTGAACAGGTCTAATATTGCTATTCCTTGAAAAATGCCACAAGATCTCTAATGACCTCAAGTGGTAACAGCTAAAGTTGCTTGATTTGTGATAGGGAATAAAATGTAGCACATTACAAAGTGACTAGATTTGTTAACTCAAGAACTATAAAGATAAAATGAAGGGAATAAACTATAACCAGTGTTATAATAAATTATATGTTTTAAAAATTCAATGATTTGGGTATTTTTCTTGCTGCTTATCTTAGCAGTCTTTGAAGATGGGCAAACAGGTGTCTGTCTCCAATAAGTCACTCAATAAATTAGCATCAAATGCATATAAGTTCCCAGAATAATGCAAAGAGATATCTGGAGGTAAAGTAAGTGAACAGATAAGAGAAAGAATTGATTAAAAATCTAAATGAATTAGAAGTTATAGCATGTGAGAAGAATGGGGAAGGTGGGAAAGAAAGGGAAGCAAAAAAGAGAGATGGGAAGGAAGAGGCCAGGGAAAGAAAGTCAAGAAAAAAGCAGTGTTTTCAAACAGTAGTAGCTCTATGTCATGCTTGTAGTAATAAGATGCTGATGTGTCATTATTTCATAGGCATTTCATGTACTGTCTGCTTTGCCTTAATTATGATAAATCCAACATCAACCTGATAGTTCTAGCAAACACAGTTGTATAATGGGAGAAAATTACTGAGGCCTTTTGCCAATTCCTGCTATACTGAACTAAGAGACAGCATAGTATCATAGAAAGAGAGCTGAATTTGGAGTCAGTTCACTTGCATTCAAATTCTTATTCTGATAATTCTTGTGTCACTTTACAGAAGTCACTTCCCTCTCAAGGACTTCTATTGTCTTTTCTATATAATGAGGGAATTGTACTAGGCCACCTCAAAGGCCTCTTCCTAATTCTAAAGTCTATTTTACTGCTGTTTGGGGGAGTTCATGCTCTTTTCAAAGTATTTTTGCCTCAGCAGATAGTTATATACTGAAAGATGCCTGCATAAAGATAGTTTCTAAAATTGGTTACTTTGTGGGATTTTTTTTTTAATTTTTAAGGAGAAATATTTTTTAAGTTCAAATAAACATCCTACCATAGTCTTCTTTCTTTAAAATAAGCATATTCTTATATTAAAACTTACTTTAGTTGTGAGTGACTGCATTTTTGCAATATTGTAAGTAGAAATTCTTTTCGTTGCTTATCAGTCCACAGATCAAACCAATGAGTTATAAGACTAACTCTTTCCTGAAAAAGCTGTAGAAAAACAAAATGAAATATTTTTATACATTTCAATTTCTAAGTTAAATTTTCCCAGTTCAACACGGCATTAGCCAATTAGGCAGAATAAATAAATATTGCTAAGTAGACATGTCTAGGGAAATTGGAACTCTGTTTAAAGAAATTCATTACTTAAATTATACAATGATCAATTCTGATGGACATGGCTCTTTTCAGCAATGAGATGATTCAGGCCACTTCCAATAGTCTTGTGTTGTAGAGAATCATCTGCATCCAGAAAGTGGACTGTGGGAACTGAGTATGGATCACAACATAGCATTTTCACTCTTTTGTTATTTGCTTGCATTTTGCTTTCTTTCTCATTTTTCCCTTTTTGATCTGATTTTTATTGTACAGCATGATAATTGTGGAAATATGTATGGAATATTTGCAAATGTTTAACATATATTAGAGTACTTGCTATCTAGGGGAAGGGGTGGGAGAATGGAGGGAAAAAATTTGGAAAACAAAGTTTTGCAAAGGTGAATGTTAAAAATTATCTATGCATATGTTTTGAAATAAAAAACTTTAATAATAATTAAAAAAGAAATTTATTGTTTTAAAGGCATATGATTTTGATACAGTAGAAAAACCCCTGGGATTTGGAATCAAAGGAACTGAGTTTGAATTAGTATTCAAACTAATTTTAGGTGCTTACAATGTGTAGGAAATTTGGGCAAGTTAAATAATCTCTCTTGGCATCAACATCTTAAGTGTAAAGTAAAGGTGTTGAACATCTATAGATAACCTTTGAGTTCCCTTCTAGCCATAAATCTATGAATCTAAGAATGTATAGTGTAATGGGCTGAGGCTCCGAGTTGGTGCACTAAGGTCCTAAGCACGTGAGGCTAAATAGTAATTGGACCATACTCTATTAATATATATTCTTGGAGAAATAATGGCCCCCGCCCAGTCTTTGTGCAAGTCCTGATGTGTTGTATAGGAAATGATGTAGGGACGATTTTGATGGGTGGAGGCAGAAGGGCAGGAAGAGAGGCAGAGAGAGACTGCTTGCTGGGTTCCTGTTGAGGCTGCTCACATTGCTAATCCCCCTTCCCCTCCACAGAGAATAAAAATCGAAGATTTTCCCTTAACCTGAATTTCTGACTCTGGCTAATTTTAAAATACCCGGTCATCACAGTATAGAGGAATTTTTTTTTTTAATTGGCAAAATGTGAATTCACATTTTGTAGTAAAAGTAAGCTTGAGGAACTTACCTGTTTATTCAATGATTTGTTGATAATTGGTGTCCAAGTGCTGAACCTCCTTTGAAAACACTCAATCACCTGAGTCTTGTTGGAAGACTCTCTTACTGACATTTCTGCAAAGATTTCTCTATTCAAAGTTCCAAAAGTTACAAGTTTATTCTATATCTGGAATGTCTGATAAAGAATTCCTAGAAGTATACAATACATCAAAGGATTCTGTTAAACCATTTCAATAATCAATATTGCAATATCTTAGTGCTAATATATTAGGGGTGGGTGGGAAGAATCTATACTTATGGTTTCAGCATGGGAATTTCCTGGTGTAGAAACTCCTACTCATCTCTTCAGTATTTCTCACATGTTATCTTCTCTTCATTTACACAGCCATCCTGGTTCAGACCCTTAACATCTCTTTATCAGTACTACCACGATAATCTTCCATTTGGTTTCCCTGCCTCAAGCATCTTCCTAATTCTAATTCTAATTTATTCCTCACAACCACCAAAAAGATTTTCCTAAAGCACAAGTCTTCATGTCATGCATCCTTCTGAATAAATTCTAACAACACCTTCTTGTTTCTAGGATCAAATATAAATTCCTGTGTCATTTAAATTTCTGGATAATAAGAGATTCCTAACTTTTCAGGGTTTTGACTTCTCTCTTTGCATAGAGACATCTAGATATTGACTTATCTGTTGTTCTGTACAGATGACGCTTCATTTCCTATCTCCATGTTTTTGTACTGGCTATCTTTCATGCCTTAAATGTACTCTGGTTACCCCTGCCTCTTGGAATCTTGGGTTTCCTTCAAGATCCAGTTCAAACGCCACCCCACTTACTTGTATATATTTCCCCAAAACTACCTTGTAAGTTCATGTTTTTTTCCTGAACAAAATGTCTTGAAATAAACATTTTATACTTATTGACTGATTAAGGTACATCAACAATTCCCCTGAAATTTCCCCTGAATCCTAGAAAGTTGCCTGGGAAACTAAAAAGTTTAAGTAGTCTGCCCAGAGCCTCACAACTAGAGGCAGGACTTGAACCCACATCTCCCTAATTCCCAAGACCCTTTACCTACTAAGCTGCACCACTTTTCAGAGTTGAATGTTGTTCTTCCATTTTTGAAGAGAATCAATAAAATGACATCATGGGTGATGTTTTGACTTGCTCGTGAATTGAATTAAAAGTGAGACACAAAGCTGTCAACCTCATTCTTTTTTAGAGTCCTTGACACCCAGTGGTAAGAAGGACTAACTAGGGCTTGAGATGCAGGGGATGACTTTGGCATCTTTGATGTTTGATCAAGCTTCTCAGCTCCTCCTTTCACATGCTCTGTAGCTATGGGAACAAATTCTGGTCCTCTGCCTATTCTATTGGGGTAAGTCTTCACATGCTTGGGACAGACATCCTCCTATCTCACCAATAGGTTGGCGGCTGCTCAGTTACTTTCAACCTTCAACCTTCAAGCCCATCTGTCAAGACAGTTTTACCAGGGTGTGATCATTATGCATGCCACAACTGCATGGAGCCACAGATGAATGTTGGATAGCAGGTGGACACCAAAGGAAGATGAGCAGTCCTGATAAGAGCTTGGCAAGCTCTCACAGCAGAGTTACTGTTACTCCCTGAATACCCCATATACTCCAGAGTTGAACACTGCGTATTAAAAATCAACACATCAAAATGTTCTGTCATTAAAAAAAGGCAAGAAAAAGCTTTTACAGTGGAAGGGAAGAGGAGAAAAGAGGGGGAATGAGTGAGCTTTATTCACACCAGAATTGGCTCAGAGGAAATAACATACATACTCAATATGGGCATAGAAATCTATCAGAGGAGGGGAATGGGATATGAGAAAAGGGGGTGATAAAAGAAAGGGCACATTGGAAGAGGGGGTGGTCAGCAAAACACTTTTGAGGAGGGACAGAGTGAAAAAAGAAAGAGGATAAAATAAATGGGGAGAAATACAGTTAGCAATAGTAAATGTAAAAAGAATTTTGAAGCAAGTTTATCAGATAAGGCCTCATTTCCCAAACATAGAGGGAACTGAGTAAAATTTATTAAAAAAATGTCATGCCCCAATTGATAAATGACCAAAAGGTATGATCTATGCCCAAAGGGCTATAAATTCATACATATCCTTTGACCTAACAATACCACTGTTAGAAGTGACAAGAATACTCAAAGAGATTTTTTTTTTAAAAAGGAAAAGGACCTATATGTACAAAAATATTTGTAGCAGCTCTCTTCTCAGAGCAAAAAAATTGGAAATTGAGGGGATACCTATCAATTGGGGAATGGCTGAATAAATTATGGTGATTGTCATGAAAAATTATTGTTCTATCGGAAATGATAAGCAGGATGCTTTCAGAAAAAACCCTAGAAAATCCTCCATGGACTCAAGCAAAGTGAACTGTATTATATACAAAGTAAGATGTTTTGGGATGACTTTGCCATTATGAGACTGTAAATAAATACAGTACAAAATCAGTAAATGACTTTGCTATTCTCAGCAGTATGATGATCCACAACTATTTGAAGGACTTATGATGAAAAATCTAATCCATATCCAGAGAAGAGACTGATTGCGTCTGGATATAGATTGAAGAATTCTCTTTGTGTGTCTGAAACTTTTTAAAGTTTTTTTTAATTTTATTTTTCTTGAGGGTTTTCTTTAAAAATTAGAGTGGGAGATCTGTTTTCTTTCACAACATGACTTATGGAAATGTTTTGCATAATTGCACACATGGTTTCTTAATAAGCCATGGGGGTAGGGATAAGAAAAAATCTGGAACTCCAAAGTTTTTTTTTTTGTTTGTTTATTAATTAATTACTATTATTATTACTTTTTGCTAAGGCAATTGGGGTTAAGTGACCTACCCAGGGTCACACAACTAGGAAGTGTTAACTGTCTGAGGTCAGATTTAAACTCACGTTCTCCTGATTTCAGGGCTGGTGCTCTATCCACCATACCACCTAGCTGCCCCCAAACTCAAAAGTTTTTAAAACAAATGTAAAAAATTATTTTAAATGTTAACTGAGGAAAATATTAAATATATAAGTTTAAAAAATAAAAGGAAAAAATAAAACCAACACATCAAAAAGTTTTGGAGGTAGAGAACTAGAGTGATATTTGGATGCTATTCTTGGTTTTATTTCTAATTTGTTATATAACACATACACATAGAACCACAGAATTCAAATTATAACTATTACCTATACCTTTACTATCAGTTTTACTTCTTGAATTGGATCACATCATGATCATATTCTCAAGAAATCTAACTGGGAAATTTATCAACTTGAGAGACTGTATCAGCTTTGGTACTCACACCTCATCAGTACTCTTAATAAGCTCTGCCCCTCTGACTGGAGGGCAAAGCAAAGAACTCATCCCAAAGACTCCTTTTAAAGTGACCTCCCAAGCCAGGAAATCGTTTTGTCCCATCAATGACTCTCCTAAGAATATCCTCCATATTCTGGAAACCTCCTTTCTTAATCTCAGCACTTTCCCAGAGTCATACAGCTAGGAAGTGTTAAGTGTCTGAGGCCAGATTTGAACTAAGGTCCTTATGACTTCAGGGCTGATGCTTTTTCCACTGTGTCATCTAGCTGCCCCTCATATAGGCTTTTGATTAGAATACCCATCAATAATCTAGGGGAAAAAAGCTGCAGTTCAAGCTCCCCAGCTCCTATGCTGAATGATCAGCACCAATAAAAAAGCAGACCTCTTCTAAGGCTCTTCTCCAATATACAGAGTAGTTCTTCAGCAACAGAGAGACAAATACTATTGCTATAAAAGGATTCTGTGAAGATGGTGGATTCAGAAAACTTTCAGCTCTTTGAATTCCTTCCAAAGAAAAAGATAAAACATGGTTTCAAAGGGAATAGATAGTAAATAAGAAGAAAGAAAAGTTGGGCTAAAATCAGGCAAAAACAGATGTTCTAAAGCAACTTAAGGCGACCCCAGAAAAGACTTGACCTCTAGAAGCAAAGGTAAAGCCTGAATGAAGTGTAAACATCTCCAAACCAACTCTTCCAAATCAACAAACAAATCCTGGAGGTAGCTGGGGTTGGGAGCCAGCTTCAGCCTTAGAAAACTTATCTCATGACTATGTGGGGATCTGATTACTGAGCAAGAGAAGATTGAAAGATTTTCCACACTGGAGAGATGTCTAGGACAGCTGTGCTGACCAGAAGCATCCTAGGTGGGATTGCTCCTGCAGGGAGAAGATCTAGAGAAAGGTGTATGGAACTTTGGGCCTTATAGGTTGGATTTATGGTGAGAATGGAAAAAATAAAACGGGATGAAATATAGTTAAGTTGGGATCTCCACCTTTGGAAAGGAAACCCACAACTGATGAGATCCTAGCACCAATGAACCACATTTTGGGTATGCTTTCATTACAATGGAGGTAAGATTTTGTTAACTTCAGTTTACATCCTTAAGAGCTTAGCTTAGTCAATCCCGCATTTATAAGCACCTAGTATATGCCAGGTAGTGTACTAAGTTCTGGGATACAAAAAAGAAGTTAAACACACTCTTGCCCTCAAGGAGATGACAATCTAATGAGGGACATAATAATCTACAAACAAATATATACAAAGCAGATATATACAGAATAAAATGGAAATAATTAATCAAGGGGAAGCACTAAAATTAAGAGGAATTGAAAAGAGTTTCCAGTAGAAGGTGGGATTTTAGTTGGAACTTGAAGCCAATGAGGTCAATAGACAGAATGGAGAAGGCAGAGCAATTCAGGAATGGCTAACAGCCTAGAGACAGAAAGGTCAGTATCACTAGTACACAAAAAGTACTGAATAAATGTATTTGAATTGATCTGATTTACTTTGTATAGTCTAATCTTAAAAAAAATTTTTTTTAAGATTTTTTTTCTTAAGACAATTCATTGGCCTCATAAATAAAAAGTGCTATTCAAAAATGACACCAATATATTTGCATATATCCATTTGAAAAGTCAGGGGCTTATAAAAAATATGACTAAGAAATTAATAAAAGACAAAAATATTTTCTTTTTGGCAGTTCCTTCAATGATAAATAGGATATTAAAACTTTGACAACTTGCTAAATGTTGCATGTGGCAAATTTTGCTGCTAACAGTAACTTTCATCAATTAATATTTGTGAGACACCCGTGTGAAGCACTAATACAATAAATAGTGTTAATCTCTACAACAATTTGAATGTATACTTATTGTCACCTTAGGTATTTAAAACCTAGAGAGAGAGAAACACTCTGAGTCTGAAATATAAGAGATAAGAGAAGGAAATATAGTTGTTTAGTAAATTCTCTCATTTATTCTAGAGTAGAAGTAAATTCTGGGTGTGAGGGTGGGAAAAAATAATGTGTACCATAGGTAGTCATCTATTCGTTATCCTTAGATAGTGCTGTCATTTGATTTCTCTGCTAATGTTCCAAGACTTCTGAATACAGGTAGAAAAATGAATTTGAAATACCGCTTCATCTTGCTGCTGCTCAGGGATCAATCTCCTATACCCCCAATCTCAAATCTCATCTCCCATAGTGTCTATTCCAATACTTTCCTCCTTTGCACCTACCACATCTCTTCTTTGTACTCCACACTTAGAACAAAAATTGAGACTACCTCACCAGTAGTCCTTCACTTCCCTCCTCCATTTTCTTAAACTTGGCAGCAGAAACTCTCATTCTCTTTTCTCTTCGGTCATTCAGTCAATAGACATAACAAAGACCCAAAACAAAACAAAAATAAAACAAAAACCACTTTATCCCTTGACTATTTTATCTACTCCCATGGCTTTAATTATAATCTCTATGCTGATGACTCCTTAATCTTTATTTCCAGCCCTGAATTCCCTTTTAGACATCAAATCATATTTCCATAGTCTTCCTAAACATCTCCATCTCTAAGATCCATAGCCACTTCAAATTTAACTTGTCTACTACTGGGCTTATATCCCAAAGAGATTAAAGAAGGGACAGGGACCTTTTTGTGCAAAAATGTTTGTGGCAGCCCTTTTCCTAGTGGCTAGAAACTGGAAATTGAATGTATACCCATAAATAGGAAAACGGCTGAATAAGTTATGGTATATAAAGGTTATGGAATACTATTGTTCTATAAGAAATGACCAGCAGGATAAATACAGAGAGGCTTGGAGAGACCTACATGAACTGATGCTAAGTGAAATGAGCAGAACCAGAAGATCATTATACACTTCAACAATACTATATAACAATACTATATGAGGATCAATTCTGATGGAAGTGGCTTTCTTCAGCAATGAGAGGATCCAATTCAGTTCCAACTGATCAGTGATGAACAGAACCAGCCACACCCAGTGAAAGAACACTGGGAAATGAGTGTGGACCACAACATAGCATTTACACTCTTTCTGTTGTTGTTTACTTGAATTTTTTCTTCCCAAGTTATTTTTACCTTTCTAAATCCGATTTTTCTTGTGCAACAAGAGAACTATATAAATATGTACACATATATTGTATTTAGCATATACTTTAACATGTTTAACATGTATGGGACTGCCTGCCATCTAGGGGAGAGGATGGAAGGAAGGAGGGGAAAAGTTGGAAGAGGTATTTGCAAGGGTCAGTGTTGAAAAAATACCCATGTATATGTTTTGTCAATAAAAGCTATAATAATAATAAAAAATACATTTAAAAATTTAACTTGTCTAAAATATGCTTCACTCAACTTTACTATTTCAGTGTGTGGTGTCACCATTCACCCAATTTCTCCAATTTGAATTATCTTTAATTTTTCCTCTCTTCTCATTCTTCCATCCAACTAGTTACCATCTTGCTGATTCTATTAGTGAATTCCTATCCATCGTCTGTATTCTCACTGGAATCATACTAAAACAGGACCTGATTGTCACCCACCAAGATTAACAGTTGTCTCCTTTTAGGTCTTCTAACATCCATTCTCTTTCTTCTTCAATCCCCTTTTATACCACTGCCTGAACAAACTTAAAAAAAAAGTTCTGGTGGTATCACTGCTTTGAACAAAAAATTTTAGTGGCACTACTACAGCTGGTCTTGGAATCAATCAACTTTGACACTAGCTGAATGATTATAAATTACTTAACCTCTTTGTATTTGGTTTATTCATCTAAAAGCGATGATAATATTGCTCCTATCATTTTTCTGATGATCAAATGAGGCAAGTTACATTAAGAGCTATGCAAAATTTAAAACACTTTTACAATTGTTTAAAAAAATCAAACGGGGGAGGAGGTCATCTAGGTAACCATTTTACTAGATAAACACCAGTTGTTTTTTAAAGAGTCCATGCTGAGAAAAGTGACTCTAGCCTCAATTATTTACCCTTACTTTTCAAAAAAGTTGGAATTCTTGAAACTTTAGCATTACAACTGTGAAGATATTGTTTTATTCACTTGACCAGATATAATAGTACTAGACATCCTGTCACCCATGTATCTCCTTTTAAAATCATAGTAAGTGATGGGATGGTAATCAGTATAGTAGAGGAAAGATGAAGTAGCTAGTACAAGCTAGTAAAGCCAGATTTAAAAGAAAAAAAAAAGAAAAGAAAAGCAATGAGGAGATTTTTTTCCTCTCTCCACCCACTGGGAGCTGGGACTGATAAGCAAACTAATCCATATTGTCTAGAAAGAACACTGTATTTGGCTTCTTGGGCTTTGGATCTTAATTCTGTCAATTAATGTCATCACCTCTTCAAACCTTTTTCCTCCCCTGGAAAATAAGATTATTACACACTATTTCTTACATCCCAGAGCTGTTGTGAGGAAAGCACGTTGTTAAATCTTAAAGTCACTATCTTTTGTAAATAGTTATTATCATTTTTTTACTTCAGATACTAGATCTCTATTTATTTATTTATTTTTTGGGTGAACAGGCACTTATCTTCTCTCCTACTTCAGAAACAAAAATCACCACCCCAGTAACAACTGTGAGTGTGTATGTGTTAGTCAAGCACCACAACATTCCAAACTGTTTGTCAGACATTGGATGTGGAGGCAGATGACCTGGATTCAAATTGTCCCTCTGTCTCTTATTTAGGTAACCTTGGACAATCCCATATTGAGAACTAGGAACTCAGATCATCTAGTCCATCCCCGTCATTTTCAAAGTGAGGCATCAGACGGCCAGCAAGTAAAGGGATTTTTGTTCAAGGTGACTATGGCAGTATTTGATCCCAGACCCTCTTGTCCCAAATCCTGTGCTCTTTGCTCTCTGCCATACCGACGGAGTACCTCTCTGTCCCCATCTAGCTCTAATCTATATTACTAGGAAAGCAAGAGGGAGTCGCCGAGAGTGTTCTCCCCTCTGAGTCTTACAGCCGGCCCTCTCCACCCTGATACCCTTTTTCCCGGCCTGAGGGGGCCAGAAGGAAGAACTATGCTACTGTAATTGTACCTAAATAGGAGATGCATCGCCCAAGTCCCACATGTTTTACCTCTGGAGAGGTAGGAAAGGAATCGAGAAAAATGAAGGGAGTTTCTGGAAGAAATTGCCTTCGCCGCCTTCGGCCACAGCTTCTGATTCTCCGATCACTGGAGAAGGGGGATGGGAGCACAACCCCATCTCCATAGGGACGCTACAACAAGCGAGCACCAAATCCGTCCGAGCGTGCAGTGGGACGTACCGCCCTGCACTCAGGCTGCGCAGGCTTAGGTGCGCCGCGGGAGAAGAGGAACTCGTAGAACCCAGGGTCGAGGGGAAAGAGTCCGGCCGGTCGGTCTGTGCCGGGGCGCAGGACCCTGCTTCCCGCACGTCGTCTGGGCTGGGACCGAGTTTTGCCTGCCGAGGCGTCCGGCGGCCACTCTATCCCCTCTGTCGTCCGAGCCGGGGCGCGGAATCCTACCTCCCTTCTAAGCACAGACAGCGCTGGGGACCATTTAACAGTTCTCCGGGGCCTTGTATGTATCAGGGGTGCCCAAGCACTGCCACCTAAAAAAGCCTTATAGGGACCCCAGCTGGGCCTGGGAACTCCCGCCCATCCCCCCTCCTCTGATGACAAGGCGCCTTCACTTATGCTTCACTTAACCTATGCCTTCACTTAAGGCAGTCAAAGGAATATAGAGGCCTTTACATTTACGCTGCCCTTTTGGGTGCCTTTAATTCAATCAGGTTTCCGTGCAGGATGGCTGGCAACACCAAATAAAAGCAAAGGAGAGTGGCTGGGATAACCCTAGCTTAATTTCTGTATTCATCATGCCAGAATTAGGAGGGATCCTAAGAAATTTTATCTTAAGGATAAGGAAAACTGAGACCCTAAGATATAAAATGGCTTAAGGTCACTTGGACAGCCCTAAAATTGGAACCCAATTCCTCCCACACCTGAATGCTCTTCAAATAACTATTTGGTTAAACCAAAATTCTTGCCATCAGCTCTCTTTGCATAGACTTGGTATGATTGATAAGGGTTTTATTAATAGCCTTTTATTTTCAAAATACATGCAAAGACAGTTTTTAACATTCACCCTTGCAAAACCTTGTGTTCCAAATTTTTCATTCCCTTCTCTGCCCCTAGTCAGCAAGCAATCTAATATAGGTTAAACATAAGCAATTCTTTTAAAAAACAGGGTTTTATTAATATTGACAAGGACTTTACTTTTTAGATCCAGTTCTGCTTAGCATATTGCATTTCAACTTTTAATCAAGTGGTCAAAACTATAGGGACTTGGAAGATTGATAGCCTCTTGATGGTATTGAGTGATTTTTCTTTTTTTTTTTTTTTTTTTGAGGCAATAGGGCTTAAGTAACTTGCCCAGTCACATAGTTAGTAAATGTCTGAATCCACATTTGAACTCAGGTCCTCCTAACTCCAGGGTAAATGCTCCATCCCCTAGGCCATATAGCTGCTTCAAAAGTGACTCAAGACCAGTTCTATTACTCAGAATGGTTAAAAGCAATCCACACCAAAACATTTTTACAGTTCAGGTCACAATCATTTTAAAGTATTTTTATTTATAGGGGAGGCTCTTTATTTCAAAATAACTCCCGATTGTTCTATTTACTTTTAAAATAAAAGCAACACTATTAACTAGTTGTCTTAACAATAAGCTGTTAACTCTTTGGGTTTTAGTTTCCTCACCTTAAGGGGAATAGATTAGATGGATGTTAAGAAGTCCTTTTGTGTTTAAATTTCTATATGGAGAAATTGTAAACAAAGGATATGTTAGATAAATCCAAATTGAGGTATCTGGGACTCATATCTTTTGCAAAAGACAAAACAAAAGTGAATAAAAAGGTCAGTCTCCTGAATCTGCCATTATTAGAGGAAACAGATTTTGTTTGACTTAGACTCGGGAACTTTCCAAGAAAAACATTTAATATGTTTTAGGTAAATTTTGCTTTTGGTCTTTATCACACACTATATATAATATTCTACTTTCTACCCAATTGACACAGCTAATATGAGTTGCTTTTTTTCCTTGAATGTTTTCAAAATTAATGAAAAATTAATTAGGTAATTTTAAATTGTTACTAAAAATCACACACATACAGTTTTTGGATGTATATTTGTTGTCTAATGCTATTTAGTTTCTAAGGACTCAAATGTGGCAACTTGGAGGTAAGTAAACAGCATAGTTTGTGCAAAATTTTAGAATTTTATAAACATTTTACTAAAATTCAGTCTTGCGCTAGTAGATCACACAATATATTCCTAAATGGACAAGATCTTCTAGATTCAAAGAAGAAAACATATTCAGAGAATAATTTAAAACAGTTACTTTATTAAAAATAGCAAATTCACAAATATTTATTTAACATTTTGTTATCATTGGCCACTGAAATACACACTGAGTAGTGTGCCGATTGTCTACTTGTAAACTGAAGCTAAGCTGTCACAAGCCAACTTATGAGTAAAAATTGGAACAAGACTGATGAGCTTGGGAAGGATAAATCCTTCAGTCCTGTGAACCACACTTAGCATGAAATAAATGCACTTTCAAGTCTTACCCTCAGCTTTTAGGCGATAAGGCAGTAATAAAAAGCATAGCAGCACAATCTTGCAGTCAGTCACATTTCCTGATTTGAGACTCAACATAGCCTGGCCTCCAGCTATGATGAATTACAGCAGTCAAGATTTACTAAAAGCAATGTGTGAAAACAATCAGTTGCATATGCACTTTAATTCTTTGTTGTAGAGAAAGTGAATCAACTTCTGAATTTAGCTGGATTCAGATTACTGTTTTTCTCTGAATCACAAGATAGTGAAATGCATTTTATTTTAGCTGGTGGAGGTATTTGGAACATCTTGAGCATCTGCCAAGTGAAGTTTTTGTCTGAGAAGACCAGTTAAGAAGTTTTTTGTTTTGAAAAAAAAAAATTAAGCATTAAAGAAATCTAATTAAGAGTCTATAAAAATAATAAATTTGGGGGCTGTAGAGGAGAGGTAAGTATATATTGAGAAAAACATTCTCTGGCAGGGAAGTTGGAAAGGACCTCAACAGCCATTTAGTTTAATCCATACCCATCTCTGACAAACAATCATCTAGCTACTTTTCTTTTACACCTCCAAAGAAAGAGGAACAACTACTGTCCATGGAAACCCCCTTTATTCTGGCTTGCTCTGTTAGGAAAATTTTCCTGATATTAAGTTTTTCCTAACATATTCTTTATAACTTCACTCACCACCAGTTGTTTCCAATATAGCCCAAACAAGTTTAATCTATTGTTCACATAGTAACCCTTCAAATATTTGAAGACAGCTATCACATCCTTCATAAGTCTTCTATCCTCCACGCTAAACAATTCTTTGACTCAATGTCCTTAACCATCCTGGTTATCCTTTGAATTCTCTTCATCTTATTGATACTCAAATTTGTCATTTCAACAATTTAGAAGTTCCCTCCAATTACGTGCATACTCAGCTGTCCATGCCTGCTTAATCTATGTGACTCTTGTGCATATGTTCCTATAAGTTCACCATAGGGGATCCACTTAATATATAGTTTTTCTTCCATTTCTCCTCATACTGTGAAGTGATGTGGGTTACTGGAGTTGTCCATCAATTGTCATCCTTTCCTCTTCCCATCTGATTATACTTTTTTTTTTCCTTCTCAATAAGATTTTTCCAATTACATGTAAAAATAGTTTTCAACATTGATTTGATTTTTGTAGATTTTGAGTTCCAAATTTTTTCTCGCTCCTTACTTTACCTCCCCCTAAGACAGCAAGCAATCTGATATAGATTATACATCTGACTATATATTTCTTAAATGACATAGTATAAAGTATATATGTCTCTGAAGTTCTTCATTAGGATAAGCTGTAGCCTGTTATCATATCACCGTGTATTTTTCTCTATAACCCACTATGGGTTATGAATATTGTTTTCAAAAAATTTATTTTAAACTTGAGCACAAAATAAAATAAAAAATTGCCATGTACACAGCAGAATATAAGCAAAGATTCAATATAAAGTACTAGATTTCTATAAAGGGCTAAAACTCTTGAGTTGATGCACTGAGGTCAGACAACTGAGTGCTTAAGGCTAATTACCGATTGGACAATACTCTATTAGCATATGCTTAGAAAATGGCCCTTTCCACTATTCTGTGTTGGTTCAATCTTTTGGTGTATATAGAGAATTGTGGGAAGGATTAGGGGGTAGAATAAGACAAGACAGAGTCACTTTGGCGGTAGAAGAGGAAAAAGGAGGTCGTGGAGATCCTACATCTATCCAATTCACTTCTACCCCTAAAGACCAAGAATAAAGACCAAGGATTTTTGCTTTTCCTGACTCTGGCTGATTCTAAGGTATCCAGAGTGCTAACCCGGTCTTCATAGATTTCTATTTCAAAAAAATCTATTTGATAAATGCTAGTTTTCAAAGCTGTCCAGCTTTGCTTCCTTGTAGGTTTTCTTTTGTTCTCTGCTGCACACTTTCACTCTTTACATTATTTTTCCTTCTTCCTTTCCTCTCCCTCCCCACAACTGTGTGCTATAATTGCCTACTCACACACTGATAGCTATAAACATATGTGTATATGTGTGTGTATACACACACACACAAAACACATACACACTCATACACATACATCTAAGACCATACTATGCCCATTTACCCATCCTCTATTTCTCTAGAAGTAAATTAGTATTTTCTCAACAAGTCTGTCCATGTTTTTCCAAATCCATCAGTTCATCACTTCCTAGACTACAGTAACATTTCAACACACTTACATTCTATTTGAGAGACTGTCTATGAAAGTCTTTTTTCTACTTTTCTACATCCCTTCTATTCTTGGCAGCATAGGCTTTTATTTATACAAGAAAATCCCAATTTAAAACAATCCAAATAACCCATTTTACACTTCAACAATGCTATCACCTCATATGGTTAAGGTCTGATACTACTGAATCTGCTTCCCTTTATATCTTTTCCCACTGATTTCTTCATGGTTCCTGACCTTTTGTTTTTCTAACGAACCTTGTTTTTCTTTTTTTTCCCCCCTCAGTAAGCTAATTTTTTAGTAATTCAAATTGGGATGACATTAAATAGATGTTAGATAAAAAAATTTTTTTGAATTATATTGGCTTTGCCCACACATGAACAATATTACTTCAATTATTTGGAACTATCTGTTTAAAAATGTTTTATGATTATATACATACAATTTCTGTGTCTGTTTTGGGAGGTATACTTAAGTTATTTTAAGTGATCTAAAACAGTACTGAATAATATGGCTAATACATAGTTTCCCTATTATAACTTTATCTGAAATCAGGATTACTATCCATTTTTTAATGTAATATATTAATATAATTATATCTATGCTACTCCCGTCCTTTATATGTTTGTGTGTATCTTATTTTTATAGCATTTCTTGAAAGCAACATATTGTTGAATTCAAATTTTTAATCTGCTGCCAATTTCTATTTTATGGATAAATTCATTCCATTCTCACTGTAATCTATAATTACTTGTTATATTTTTCTTATTTTTTTCTATTCTCATTCAATTTCTATTTCTTTACTCCTTTGCTTTATATCTACCCACTACCTTGTCCTATTTCTTAACCTAGCTACGCTTCCAAAAGATCCTCCCCTATTCCCGTCACCCTCATTTCTTTCTGTATTTAGAACTTTTGTACCCTTCTAAATATATAGGTTGTTCCCTTTTTAACTCACTCCAAATGAATAAGATTTTAGCACTATCTACCTTCATCTCTACTACCCTTTTCTCATTATCAGTTTTTCCTTTTATGCCTCAATTGTATGAGAATTGCTCCTTTTTATTTCTTCCTACAGTTATACATTCCAAAAAAATGTATATAATCATCCATATATGTGTGTATATATACATTTTTAAAGAATTATGCTATCATATTCAACTCAGACTAACTTTTCTTTCAAACTACCCAAATAAAAGTTACAAGTCATAAAAGAATTAATATTTTCATATATAAGTAAACAACTTGATTTTATCAAATCCCTTAAGTTGGTCCTTATTTCTTCAGGATATGTCAAAATTTCTCTTAAATTCTATTTTTGTCACAAATATCTGTAAGTCCTTCAAGTTGTTAAATGTCTATTTTTTTTCTCATTTAGGATTATACTTAACCTAGGTAAATTATCCTTAGTCACAATTCCAGATCTTTTACTCTATGAAATATAGTATTGTAAGACCTATGATCCTTCAAGTGTAGTAGCTTCTAGATTTTGTATAATCCTTATTGTAGCTCCACAATATTTAAATTTTTTGTTACTTCCAATATCTGCTCCTTAACTTGGAAGCTTTGAAACATGACTATGAAGTCCTGCCGTGGACTTACAGGAATCCATCTTCTGGGTGGAGATTATAAGTTTTTTTTTTTTTTAAATTCCATTTCTGCTTTTCTTTCTTGGTATACAATAATTTCGGGCCATGTATGATGATTTTTAGTAATATTGTATCAAGATTCTTTTATCATACTTTTCAGGCAGTCTTAACTATTCTTATATTAATTCTCCTCGATCTATTCTCCAGATGTTTTTGATTTTTCACATTCTCTTCTATTTTTCACTCGTTATTTTTTGCATTTTAAAATATTAGATTTTTATCCAATTCTAGTTTTCAAGGAATTATTTTCTTAAGTTTTTGGTTTTCTGTTTCAAGTTGGTTTTCTTTTTATAATTTTCTTGGATTGCTCATATATTTTTTTTTTTTTTCCATTTTCCATTTGATCTCTTATGTAATTTTTAAAGTCCTTTTTAAGTTCTTCCAAGAATTTTTTTTTGTGCTTGGGACATTTCTCATTGGAAAAAAGTGCCTTTTTTCGGATCTTTTCTATTCCCATGTGCAACTATTTAGTTTTGGGTTTTTTCTTTGTTTGCTCATCTTTTATTTTTAGCAACTAGATCAAGTTCTAGTTCTGATGTTTGGGAGATCATGCCCCCACCGCAGGACCTTCTTGCTACTATTTTCTGAGATCTGTTCCAGGCCTCCCCTCTCCACTCTTACATTCATTATGGCTAGATGCCCTGGTTTCACAGTCCAGCAAATGATCCCTTACTTTCTGTGGTAGTCTGGTGGCTACAAACTATAGCTATCCTCTCCTTACTGGAGCCAAAATCAGGGATTCTGCTCACCTGTAAATGCCCATAGCCAGTCAAGTCTCACCTCTCTGTTACTGCATTCACCAGCTATGTGCTAGTTCCTTCATCCTACAGTGGCAGCCAAGACCAGGATGTGTCTCTTTCAGCACAGCTATTCTTGGCATCTTTCAAAGGTCCTTCAATGTTCTCTATTCAGAAATCAGAAGAAAATTCTATGACTGAGGCTATGGCCAAACCCCATCTGCTTCCAGGGCTTGTTTGTTGATTTTGAATTGGTCTCTAAGTATTTGCAAGTCACTGATTGAACCTTTGCCCCTAAAGGTCAGATTGCTTCTAGGGTCTTCTTTGGTTGGCTTATGAGAACTCTGACTTATTTTTTTTTCCTACTGTCCTATATTCTCTTTGGGTCAATGTTCTATTTTTTTCACTGGAGAAAATTTAGAGAGCATAAAGTTTTCTGATCTATCTGCCACCTCGTAAAATCCTCTTGGGATATTAATTTTTAATTCTTCAGAGACCATTGCATTCTATCTCACTGCCATGCAGTAACACTGCATTAGCATGGCATTAAAAAGGTAGGCTTTGGTTAGTGAGAACAGAGATCATTACAGGAACTCTGAAATGTCTCAAAAGCAAACCAATAATACTTTCTTCTTCCTATCAACTTTGAGCCCAACTTATTGTTTGTACTAGATGCTGATGTTGTTCATCCAAATGTATATGATAATTTGAGAAGAGACATTCTTCATCTACTTGGTCTTTGTGGGTGGAAGTTTAGGTTTTCAAGTTGTTATCTCGTCTAGGAGGCTCTATAATGTTGCAGGTTTGATGTAAACAATTCATCATCTAACAACAGGAACGTCTATAGAATTTCACCATCTATAGAGACCCTGTTCAACTTGGCTCTTGAGCTGGATTTCCTTCATCACACTGACATTTTTGAATATGTATTTTCCTATTTTATACCTCCCCTGATAGTTATGAATAAATAGAAATTGAAGGTTTCTTCTGTTATTATAGTTTACTTTATTAGAAAAGACCTTATTTAAGGTATAATTTTTATCCTTTCCTTTAAAAAATTATTTTTTAAAGATTTCCCAATTATATGTAATTTTTTTTTTAACTTTCATGGGTAAATTTTGATTTCCAAATTTTCTCCTCTTTCTGCCCTTCCTCCACCTCCAAAGGAAGCAATATATTGATTAGCATCATTTTTCTTTATCAAATCAAATGCTTTTTCATAATCTAACAATAAGCATGGGAAGATCTTATATTATTTATATCTTTCAATTTTGGAATGGTATATATATAGCTCATTGTTGCTTGTGAATGCTTGTTCCCTACAATACCTTATTACAAACATACTTGATTAATATAGAAATGGAACTTCAAAGGGTTGGGTTTTTTGTTTTAATAAATGGCAGAATGGCCATATGGGCTGGTGGTAGTTAATATTGTCACCTTTTTGGGATATTAATAAAGGCCAAGATTTTCCTATGCCTTTGGTATATTCTCTTCCTTCAGATAGATACTTTTTATATTGATCCCTTAAAACCCTCATAACTTTGTGATATTCAGGACATATCTCCTCTGCATATACATGGTATAATTTGTCTGCTTTTTCCATCTTTGTTCTCTTTAATGCTATTTTTAACCTCCTGATAAGCACAACTGGGACTCTGATATTACAGTATAAGTGTAATGGTTCCACTGTCCTTGGGGGAGGGGGAGTAAAGACAGTTTTTTTACTGTAATCTTTTTCCATTTGTTTGCAGTCCTTTTCTTTTCATCCTTTAATGCCCTTGATATGACTTTTCTTAATTATGTCTTACTAAGCTTAAAGTGGTTTACTCTAATCTTAATTTTCTCTGCTTTATGAGACCATATTACCCATAATTTTTCATCTGCTTTATTCATAAGAATTTTTAAATGAATCTGTAAGTTACTTTCCTGTTGTCTTTGGTTACTCTCTCTCTTCACTTGGCAAGTAGGTCAAATGTTTACTGACTAAAGTGTTTTATGGGTTCTTTTCATCTTTTGTGGCAATAGATTTAGATTAAACTTCTGTACAGAATTATTAAAACCAGTTAATGTTATTTCTGCTGTCCATTTGCCATCTTTTAAATATGTAAATTATTTACCTAAATAATTAAGGGTTTAGTTGTCTTAATACAAACATTTTTCTCATTTTCTTTTTCTTGCTTCTGACCTTTGCTCAGACAAGTTGATGGTATAATTATACACAGAGAATTGATTCAGGGACACCTCCTATATCAACAGCTTACTCTTTTCCTGTCTGTTAAAATATTGTCTTTTCTTCTTCCTCTTTTTTTTTTGCTTATGAGTCTTTGGTCTCTCACATTCTTTCCTATATATTTCTTGCTACACTTACCTACCCCTGCCCCCCACACCTTTGAACCAGAGCACATACAAATTTAGAGTTCTTTAAAAATTTTTCCACCTCTTCATCCTCATTAACCAACACTAGCAACATAAGCTTCAATTATTTTTGACTTCTCACAATATCCTTCATAAACTGTGGCACTCAGAATTCAATGCAATATTCCAGATGTGGTCCTGGAGCACCTTATTATTGGAAGTTATGCTTCTCAATGCATCCCAAGATCACATAATTTTTGGTTACTGTATTATGCAGAACTTCTCTATGCTAAAATATACCAAACCCTATCCTTCAGGGCTCAGCACCTAATAGTTGCTCAACAACAGATTTCACTTTTCTAGGGGCCACTTAAAAAGTATAAGACATAGCTTTTGCCATTAGGAACTTGAAGTTGTTATATGGAGACACATGTAACACATGAAACAATGGGAAATGATACAAAACAGAATATAATTAGAATCTAGACTATGTGACTTTGACTAAGTTCTACATGTAAAAAAGGTAAAGAATCGAATTTTGAAGGATGAGAAGAATTAGGCAGGCAGAGTTTAAAAAATAGAACATGATAAGCAGAAGGCATAATAAAAGCAAAGGAAAAAGAAGTAAAAATAATTATGTGAGTTTGGAGTGAATGAGCAGACCAGACTTCCTAAAATAAGAGTTGGGGCAGCTAGGTAGCAAAGTGGAAAGAACACTGGCTCTAGGGTCAAGAGGACATGAGTTCAAATCCAACCAAAGACATTTACTAACTCTGTGACCCTGAGCCAGTCACCAAACCCCAAAATTGCCTCCCCACCCATCCTCAAATAAAATAAATAATTTGTAATAGATGACAGTAGGAAATAATAATGAATGTTGGTAAAAACAAAATACAAAGAGTCTTTACTTTAGTAGTCAAACAATTTAACAGAATCCCTAGGGAGAGGATAGTGTTGGAAGGGACATGAGAGGCAATTTATTCCCAACTTCCTCATTTTATAGAGGAGGAAAGTAAGAGGTTGAAAGTTGCCCAAGATCATATAGGTTGTTAATAGAGCTGAGATTTTAACCCATATCTTCTGACTTTAAATCCAGAATACTTTTTTCTATACCATGCTGTCTTCCACAAAGGAGTTTAGATCTGATGAAGTAAAAAATAACTTATTGAGCAGGAAGATATATAAATATTTTGAGGGAAGAAATGAAAGGACTTGGCGATTGATAGAATCTGACTGACCAGGAGAAGAGATAATATTACTCATAGAGAAAGGGAAGCTAGGAAAAACCAGTTTTTCAAAGGAAAGAATGAGTTTCCTATTATACATGTTGAATTTAAAATGACAAGACATCCCAATGGAATATCCAGTAAATGACAATTCAAATAAAAAGATAGAACTGAAGATAAAAATTTGGTAATCATCAACACTAGAAAAAATAGTTGATGCCCTAAAGGAAACTATCTCTGAAGGAAAGAGGATGTAGAGAAAGGAGAAACAAGTATTAAGCCTTGAAGGAACACTTCCTAGTCCTCCTTCATTGTATGAATTTTTTTCATATGACAGTACAGCCAGGATTGATTTCCATCTTCTCTAGTTCATTTTGCACATATCTGTACCAAGTGTTGTCCAATTCTCTAAGTGATTAATATAATTTGGCACTTTATCAGTATATGTAAGGTTGTAATCTATAACAGTCCTATTCACTAATTGTTTCATGGTTTAATGATTTGTCTCTCTGGGGGAAAAAAAAAGAGGGATGTTTTATAGGACCTAAAGAGTATTTAAAACACTAACAAAGCTTTTCACATAAGGCACATTCAATAAATAATTGCTGACTGAAAAGTTCAATACAAATAAAAATTTTGTAAATCAAACCACAAAATACTTTAAATGCACTAATGAGAAATTATTCCAAGATGAATATTCAACTTAAAAAAGTAAATGCTTTGTGATTAACAAAACAGATATCATTATCCAGTACATAATCCCATAGGGAAAACCTATGTCTTAATGATTTATAAAACTAATTTTATGAATTTAAAAGATGTTCTTAAATTCTATGCATGCCATTGTACCCCATGTAAATCCTATTTTGCTTTGCCTCAAAATGAATAATTTTCCCTGGGATTTGCTGTCTGCATGAAAATAATTTTCCTCATGACAAAATACAAAAAATTATAGAATTAACACACAGAAATGACCAAGATAGTGTGTTTGGAGGCCTAAGGTGCAAAGGGAATAAGCCCCATAAATAATAGCTGATTTTTACTACTCTTTAGTAGTTTCTGAGCAGCACCCTTAGCTAACAACTTCTCTGGAACTAATCTCCAAGAATTCTGTGCAGTAGAACATTCCCTGTAGATATTTAGCAAAGGATACATGGAAGAATTCAGTTCTTCTAACTGTAACAAATGAGAAAAATATTTTATTTTTCATAAGAAAAAAAAGCAGACAAAATTCTATTAATAAATACAACTTTGAGGCAGCTAGGTGGCGCAGTGTGTAGAGCACCAGCCCTGGTAAGGAGGACCAGAGTTCAAATGTGATCTCAGACACTTTACACTTCTTAGCTGTGTGACCCTGAGCAAATCACTTAACTCCAATTGTCTCAGCAAATAAATAAATAGCAGATAAATAAATAAAGCTTTCCACAGAACAGACACTTAAAAAAAAAAAAAAAAAAAAAGCAAAGATAGCTATTTATAAATAGGAAAGAGAAGGTACTTAATCTATTACCTTACCTTAGTGGTAATCTATTACCACTGAAAAAATTCAGTGTGTATGTGTTTGTGTGTGTATACATTTACCTATAGGTATATAAACTTCTCAGGAAAAAAAGTTCAGTGTATATATGTATGTAGGAGCTATGCATATATGCATAGATATGCATATACACATATACTTATAGGCATATAAACACAACACATATATACACATATATTTATTTTATCTTAAGGGAGTGGGAACTTAAGGAAAAAGTAGTTTTTATATTTATTAATTTTTAAAAGTCTACTATATATTATTTCACTGATATAAGGAATATTTAGTGAGGAACTACCTTATTCATAGCCAATGGGCTTCCATTCTTAAGGAGTTGCCAAGGATAGTGGCAGGTTAAGTAACTTGCCCAAAGTATGTGGCAGAGGCCTTCTTGACACCAAGAGATCAGCAGCTCTCTATTAATCCATGCTGATTAATTAGTTAAAACTTTAAAAAGATAAGCTGGAATGACATTAAAAATGAGAACTTTCACACCATTCTAAAAATTATTTGTAACTGATCAAAGTAAAAAAATCAAAAGAAATATTTTTGCCCCATGAAAAATTTATAGCAGATTATCTGCATAATTTATTTGTTATGGCTAACTGCAAGAGATGTACATATTACACTAACTAAAATAATATCACAGACTTGGAAACAAGTGCAAACATTTAATAACTATCTTGCTTGAATGAAAATTAAATGATATAGATATTCTATCATTCATCTAGGATTATTACTTTTGATTGGGAATTAATATTGCTGAGTATTAAGAATGTATTAAATAAATGTATTAAACTATTTTAGCATAATAATCCTTTAAATTTATATTTAAAAAATCCAAAGCAATTTTTAAAAACAGCATGATAAAATGAATCAGATATGGGAAATATCTTTTAATAAAATGACTTCTACATCTGTTTTAATGGAATCTGTAGAGAAACATATCCAGCTGCTAGTATCCATATCTACATTCAAACATAATAGCTTATTTTCTAACAATCTTTTTTAAAAAATCTTTTTTTAAATTGTACTCACATCTGACAGAAGTCTATCCAAATTAGCATCACTGGCTATTTTTCTCTTATCCTCAGGAAGTTCCTCTAATTCCCCATAGAGCTCCAAATTCAGTCGAGCTAACTTCTCCTGCATTCCTCGAACATGTTCCATCTGTTCTATGGAACATTCATTTCCTAGTGGAAGGTGGGGAGGAAAGAGAGAAGGAGAAAAGGGGGAAAAACAAAAGTATGCATAGCTTTAATTAGGTTACAATGGAGTATGAATAAAATTCAAAGTTAGCAAGCTTAAATGAGAATTCCAAAATTAATTCAACTTCCTTTTTCTTAAGCTTAACAAGATGTTTTATTACTGTCTACATAGTAACTTTTAATTACATTCAAATTTCTTATAATAATAACAGGACAATGGCTGAAACAACGACTAGTATTTTTGAAATCAAGCAAAAGCAGCTAGATCATAAAGAATTTTCTAAAAAAACAGAAAATATAAATTTACAACAATAATCTTAAAGTAATATTTTTACCTATTTTATTTTAGTGCAGTTTTAAAACTGCCTTTTAAATTAGGTTTAAGTGTGATGGTTTACATAAAATTAAGGTTCAAAAGAACTCAAGTCAATCATTTTATCATTCAAGTATGTAATGTTGAGAAAGCAAAAATAATTTATAATTTTGATTATAACAGAAAAGAAGCAAAACAAAATACTAACATGGCATTTATAAATGCTGGTAGCAACTTGAGAGTAATTGCATTAAAATCTTGTTAACTTGATCTGGGGAAGACCAGTTTAAAATAATGAAAAATGTTTATTATAAACATTAAATAAATGTTATATTACTTTCAGGTACAAGCAGCAAAATAATTTACACTTTCAATTAAAATGTTTCTAAGTGACAGTACTGTTGAATCTAATTATTCAGCAAGATTTCTTTGACCATTTCTATTAAGTTTGGCTAAAAATGCTTCTCTGCAATCCTCCTGCATCACAAATTTAATTTTTAAAAGATATTCCACATATAGTACCAAGGTAAACTACACATTAGCTAAACTGAAATAAAAAATGAAGAGATTCTGAATTTAAAAGAAAGTTAGTGTTTACTCTTGCTAGGTAAATACCTACAAAATAACAAAGCAATTCAAGAAGGAACAGTCACATCATATTAGCAATTTTTCTGGATAATAAGCTCCTTAAATATAATTAAATTTTCTTAATATAAATTTTGATTGTTGCTGATGTTTTTGCACTTGGAAAATACCACAATATCACAAATTCAAGTGGATTTTTTTAGGCCATTCAAATTTATTAAGATATTTCATTCAGTGAATAACAGTAAAATAATTGTGTTCTCCCAAGAAGGATAAAATAATGGAGAACATAGGAAAGAAATAGGAAAACTTTGCAAGTTGTCAAAATTGAACATTTTCATAAAATGTATTATAGACTCCAGTTTATTTTCTTAAAAAAAAGCTAAACAAGAACCTAGCAGCTCATGTGTGTTTAAAAGACTGGATTCACAGGAAGTCAATAAACCTGTGTTTAGAAGGAAGGAGGAAAATAATCTTGAGAATTCCTAACAGGAAACACTAATATAGGTTGAATTTTTCAAGACTAATCCTCAATTTTAACTTTCTCAACAACACTTATTTGGTAACAGTAATTCAATTTAAAGATTTAGGTACATCCTTTATTTATTTATTTATTTTTTACTTCAACAATTTTATTGAAATTTTATGAGTTAAATTTTGATTTATGTTTTTACATTCTATTAAGTAGATACATACAGAATGATAACCACTAAAGTACACAAAGATCCTAAAAATTAGGAAACAAAGATGACTTAGAAACCTTAAAAAAAACCTCATCACTGATGATAAGTGAAGTGAGTAGAACCAAAAGAACATTTTACATAGCAAAACAAGATTATATGATGATCAACTGTGATGGACTTGGCTCTTTTCAAACAATGAGGTGATTCAAAGCAATTCCAATAGACTTGGGATGGAAAGAGCCATCTGCATTCAGAGAGAGAACTATGGAGACTAAATGTGGATAAAAGCATAGTATTTTCACATTTGTTGTTGTTATTGTTTGCTTTTTTTTTTCTTGTATTTCTTTTCCCCTTTGATCTGATTTTTCTTATAAAGCATGACAAATGTGGAAATATGTTCAGAAGAACTGCACATGTTTAACCTATATTGGATTACTTCTAGAGGAAGAAGGGAGAAAAATCTGAAACCTAAGGTTTTGCAAGGTGAATGTTGAAAACTATCTTTGCCTGTATTTTGAAAAATAAAAAGCTATTATTATTAATTTTTTTAAAAAGAAAGAAAAATCCATGGTTACCAAATGCTTGAAGTTTTCCAGAATGGAAATCATTCAAAAGACTCAGGAGGCCCCTCTCCATCTCTTGAACATCTGAGACATCAGTAAGAAAAGAGTGCTGAATTGGAGCTGCCTGGGCACCTTTGCCTTCTCCTCCCTGAGGTCTTGCCTTTTCTTTCATGCCTCTGGAGAGATTAAATGTAAAACTTTTGTTTTCAGAATCATTATTGATAGGCAATAAATTAAAACCAATCTTACAATGCATTATGCAATAATTGGCAAATTTAATGGGATGTCCCTAACAATTAGAATAAGGAAAAGGCCAACCAAAATCCCTAATAACCACAGCAAAGACAAGTAACAACATGTTAACATGTTAAATTGTTGTTAACAAGTAACAAGTAACCACAAGTAATGATAGCCTTAAAACTTATATAAAATGATAACAGGTCATATAGCATAGGAAAACTACATTTATTAATTTTATTATTTAGGCAGCTATATGGCACAGTAGATATTGCATTAGGCCTGGGATCAGAAAGATCTAAGTTCAAATTCTGCCTCAGATATCTGTGTGACCCTGGGTTGCTCTTTTTGCCTCAGTTTTTCATCTGAAAAACAGGAATAACAATAATATCCAATTCACATGGATACTGTGAGGATCAAAAGAGATAATTCTAAAGTGCTGAAACACAGTACTTGGCACATAATAAATACCATATAAATATTAACTCTTATTATTTAAATAATATTTCAGTAAGAAACATAAGGAAGATGTTCCATATAAAGTCTAAAAAAAGAAGATTTTCCTATTGAAAGTCAGGATTTTCTAAATTACTTATTTGCAAATGATATTGTACTGATTACATCAAATCCTGAAATGTGATAAAAGATTCCACAGGGAAACCAACTACATAAGAAAAATTTAGCCTCAACAACTACACTTGGGGTAAATAAAGTTTATCAATCACTGTTAATTACTATGAGCTTTTAAGGATATGATCTCTCTTACTTTTTCTCCTATTTCTATTCTCTGGTTCTGTAGATGAATTATCATCTATCTCCTGAACCCCAAGTGTAAGTATACCTCAAAGACTCTGTCCTAGAACCTACTCTTTTCTTTCTATCTTTTATGGATTCCATTATAACTTCCAAATCCATAAATATAACACTAATCTCTTTCAAACTCCAGTCCTGGAGTCAGGTGGATGTTCCAGTAGCATCTCAAACTCAACTTGCTACAAATATAAAACTCACTTATGGGGATTCCCTCCATTTTCCTCATCATAACCTACCCCTGGGGATACCCTACCTTCCTTAGCCCTCTTCTCTACCTATCTTCCACAGAGTCACAATTAATGAGAATAATCAATCCCATGAAATGGGATCTCATGTATTCATGCTCATTTCAAATTCACTTGAATTTATAATTACGTAAGATAGGTGACTGGTTTCAGTCCAGTGGAAATAAGCTTATTTGGAAAAATGACCAATCACAGGATTCATTATTTGTGTTAATTAGGACCCAGTTGCATCTATCTAAATTTCTATTGAAAATTTCTATGAAAAGGTAAAACCTGCCCCTTTTTGTTAGGGGCTGACTGTGTAGCACCCCTGGAAGGACATAAGACTTGGAGCAAATTGAGGGTCACATATCCTTCCAAGGGAACTGCACAGTCAGCCCCTCACACCTTTTAAACTTTATCTTGTTTTTTTAAATTGTGCATCATATCTTAAGTATTACAATGAAATTTCTTTTTCTTAAGGTATTAGCAACATACATGTGAATGCCCATTAAATTCTCTAAACTGTTGGTCGTAAACTAAATGCATAAACTCTTCATTGCCTATATATAGGTATATACATATACAATGTATACACATTGTACATATATACTTCATACAATGTATTATATATAAGTATGTATTACGTACAATGTGTATACATGTACTTGTATATATACACATATATACACAAATACATATAAGTCCATTGATAAAGTACTAGCCCTAGCAGTCACAACTTTAGCGCACTAGATTCTCCCTTCCCCCACATAATATTAAGATATCTCCTTATACCTTAATCAATTGATAAGCATATACTAAACTCTTATTATAGTCCAAACATTGTCTTAGGAACTGAAAATACAAATACATATCAAAAAATCTTTACTCATAAGGAGCTTACATCCTACAGAGAAAACAGGTACATGTTGAAGTACATACAGAATAAGGAGACTAAAATATAATGTAATTAAATACCAGGTAATTTGAGGGAATAGGAACTAGCAACTGAAAGGATGACAAGAAACTTTACTATGTAAAAAGATGCTTTAATTGTACCTTAAGGAAAAAGAGGGATTCTGTGAGGTGAAGATGAGAAGAGAACAGATTTAAGAAATGAGTGGCAGACTATGAAAAGGCAAGAGATGGGAAACGGAAGGAAATGGGATATCCTACAGGAGGAATAGAGAGCATAGAGAAACCAATTGAACTATATCACAGAGTGTGGAAGTGTACAATGAGGTTGGAAAGATATGTTGAGGAAAAGTTGGGAAAGCATTTAAAAGCAAAACAGAGGAGTTTATATTTGATTCTATAGGCAAAAGAAGTCAGTGGAGTTAATTGAGATGGGAAAGGACAAAGTTAGATCTGCAAATAAGGAAAATCATTTTGGCAGTAGTGTGAAGAATGAAATGAAGTGGGGAGTTCTTGAGAGAGTGAGACCAATAATTTAGATAAGAGAGTGACTAGAGAGAAGTGCCTAGATGTATAGATGTCGTGTAGAAAGGCAAGGTTCAGCAAATGATTGTACATATGAGTTGAGTCAAGGATTGGGCTAAAGTTACAAACCTGGAAGAATGGGAAAAGTGGTAATGTTTTTGACAAGAATAGGGAATTCTGAAAGAAGAATAAAGTGAAGACAATGAGTTTTATTTTGAACATGTTCAATCAAAAATATATCTAGGATATACAGTATAAAATGTCCAATAGGCAACAAGTAATTGTTAAAGCTCAGGGGAGAGACTGAGTCAGCTATAGAAGTCTTGGAGTTATTGTTATAGGAATGACAATTAAACTCAGAAATTTTCATAGGAAGCCAGTGCTGAAAAATTTGCATTATCCTTCAGTCTAAGTCTTCAAGCAAAGGCTGGATGATGATCTGTTAGGAAAGCCAGAGATAGTATTCTTTTTTAGGTATGGATTGTACTTATTTGGCCAATGAATTCCCTTATAACTCAAGAAATTCTGCAATATATACATATATATATATAAATTGTTCTTTATTAGTTTCAAATTTGGAGAGGGATTAATTTCTAAGCCCTAATCATTATATCAAGTTAATCTCCAGCCTAAGTTCTTATATCCATCAAAGACAACTTCCTTACAGTAACTTGTATACAACATGCTATATTCTTGCTTCTATGCTTTTGTACTTTTTTCCCCAATAATCTAAATGCTTCACACTTCCCTTTCTAGTAGAATTCTAGTTCTTCAATATTAAATCGATCGCATCACTTTTTGACTAAAAGTAAAACCTCATCTCTAATGTATTCAATCTATGCTATAATAATGACTAATATTTATATAAATGTTGTAAGGTACAAATTTTATCTCATTTGACCCTTACAACAGCCCTATAAGATAAAAGCAATCATTATCCCCAATTTATAGATGAGCAAATGAAAACTCAGAAGAGTTCAAAGACTTGTTCAGGATTACACAACTAGTTCATAAATAGGTTAGTTAAATCTTCTGAACTCCAAGTACAGCACTCTATCTGCTACAGCATTTACTCTCAACACTAATAGCATTTACATATTGCTTTAACATTTGCAAAGTGCTTTAAAAATATTATCTAAGTTTATTTTCATAATAACCATAGGAGGAGGCAGGTGCTATTATTATCCCATTTTACACTTGTTGAAACTGAAACAGAAGTTAAGTGATTTGTTCAAAGGCATTTAACTAGTTCAGTGTCAAGGTCAAATTTGAACTGAGATTTTCCTGATTCCTGGTCCAACATTCTATCTACTCAGTTATCAGCTATCTCAACAGATTGCACTTGATTTTCTTCTTTATAAGCAGTTTTATGTCTTTATCAAAATTATTTTATTTCCCCACATTGCATAAAAGTCTATGCACAAATAAAGCAACAATGTCTTCTACACACACACACACACACACACACACACACACTCTCTTGAGGCAGAGCTGCAGACAAAAACTTTTCCCCAAGAAACCTTTCCCAAGAAAAATTTCAATAAAATAATTTGAATACATCGTTTAGTATTAAAAAAAAAAAAAAACTGTGATAAAAAAAGATGTTATCTTGCTACCAAGGTATTTAACATAGTAAGAAGAAAACTACCAAGGTATTTAATATAGTAAGAAGAAAACTTTCTTCTGGGTTTAAAATATATTTCAATTCATTTTTCAAATCCATCCCACTTTCCTTTAAAAACTACCAAAGCAAACACATTCCTTTACATTTGCCTTTTTCAAGTACTTGGGTCACCTTATCAGCTCCAGTCAAGATTTTTTTTTTTTTGAACTCTCAAATCATGATTTTTGTTCCTCAATCAAAATTTTTCTTCTTGTTCAGATAATATCTCCATACTGTCATCTTCACAAAAGAACTCTTACTCACTTTCATTAAACAACCACCTGACAGAATCATTCACTCTGCCATACAAACCAGGCCACAAGATGAATTACTTAGCAAACAAATAAAAATACTGCCAAGAGGAAAAATTTAGGGTGTAATATGGAATATTTGATATTACTTTAAATAACATTTTCCTTCAACAGTTAAAAAAATGAAGGCTCACCTTTTTAACTTTGGTCTCTGTGAAGTTGACTGTGATGTAGAATTTGAAAACCCTGTGCTTTTACTAACTGGCATAGAGTTTTTCTTGGAATTAACAAGCTGAGTAGAATGGGAACTAAAGGATTTAGGACTCCTCCTTTTTATTTTCCTTTCTTCCATAGTTTTATGTTCCTTGGTGCACCAAGACCAATTTTTTAAGATCTGAATGAAGAAAACACAGCTATTATTATAATTATTTTATATATATATATACATATATATCATATGACATATAATATATAACATCCAGCAGATTTTGTTTTTTAAAATATTATTTTGTTAAATATTTTCCAATTACATAAAATTTTTTTAACATTAAAAAAAATTTTTTTTTCGAATTCTAAATTCTCTCTTCCTCCAACTTCTTGAGAAGGCAATATGATATTGATTATACATATGAAGTCAGGCAAAACATTATTTCCATGATCAGCCATCCACAAAACATTTATTGAGTGTGCAAAAAAAGGTGATAAGGACAAGAGAACTATAAATATAAATAAGACAGTTCCTGCCTGCAAAAGTTTTATAATTTAACTATCAATATTTTCAAGATAGTCTAATATTCAAGTGGGAAAAAAGTTCCATAGAAGAACATTTCACATTCTATAAAAAGAACTTAAGTAGGGATATGGTCTTTCTTTTCTCACATCAAAATTTGTTTGAACAAAGTAAGTCAATCATTCAAAAACATTTGTCAAGCATTTATTATGTAGTCTGCAGAGTACTTCATATCCTCACGTTATCTGCTTTAGCAGGGAGCCAGAATCCCTAAGCAAAATAAATTATATCCGTGTGGAATTTGAGCAGGTCAGAAAGGTAATAATCAGCCCAAGAAACTTTCAATAATTGAAATCATGCTACATATATGGCTCTCTATATGTAAGGATGTCTTAACTACATGGGGGAAAAAAAAAAACTCGTTTCTAAAGAAAATACTACATAAAGAATTTCACCCTCCCCCAAATTTAAAGAAATGTATGATATATGGCTATAAATTATAAAGTATATCAGGTATGAAATCTCCTACCTTTTTCAGTTACCACTACAAATCTCAACAAATACAAAATATTTTTCATACTTATCTGCATACGTTAGATTTTATTACAGTCTAAGTCTACAGTAAACCTTACTAAAGTCATTTTTTTCCTTGGGTAACATTTTAAAACCATATAATCTGAAAAACGTATTGTTGTCTGGTTTGAGCATGTCTCTAAGTGGGCTTATTATTTTGTAAGCAGACTATGATCATTCAGGAAGAAGCAAAACCAGAGCTGCCACACCTAAAAGTTATTTAACAATTAGGCTGGGCTCACTATTATTCAGATTAAAATCCACCAACACAGGCATTTATGTAATTCTTCTCAGCGTGAATTAACTCAAACCACAAATCAGCTGGAGTTACTGCTACTCCATAGAAAAATAAGTTTTTATTTCGGAAGGATCAAATATGAAAGCCCTAATCCTCTGAGAATGAATCTGCTTAAACAAAAATGCTGCAGTTCCTGGAGGGCAACCTCCCTTTTCGCCAGTGTTACATAAAAGGTTACTTTCAAGTGATTTCCTTTTAGCCAGCATATATCAAAAATTAAATGCAAGGATGATTCAATAATTTGCCTACAACTCTTAGTTCCCAGAAGAGTCCAGGATATGTACACATTCCAAATATGTATTCAGAGATATACAGTGGAGGGAGCACTAGAACAAAAATTCTTATTCTTTTGTCCTTAATTTACGGCGTAACCCTAATTTCTAAGCCTATTTTATCTTTCCATGCCCCCGTCTTTCATCTATAAAATGAGGAAGTTGTACTGGAAGATTCCTTTTGTGTATAAGTCTCCTTCGCGTTCAGCGACAAACCACCCAAGAGCAACAAAAACAAAAACAAAAACCGGGGAGGAAAAGCCAGAGCAAAGGTCCTCTCCAGCCCCAAACCCTACGAGGGAAGAAGGAAGACAGATGCCGCCAGAGTCTCCCACGCCACTCAGCCCCACTTCTCCTGGACAGCGCCCGGAAAGAGCGGAGCGTGGGATTTCGGCAAGTGTGCGCAGGCCTGGCTTGGGGAAGGCCGCGGTGGGACGGGCTAAAAAACTCTCCAGTCCCTACCTGTGGCGAGAAGAGCTGGGAGCGATAACCCGGCTCTGCCCGCACCGCGGCCGCAGTCACATCGCAGCTGGGACGCCTTCTCAGACCCTTTTGTTTACGGAAGTGACGAGAGAGGATGGCGCCCCGGCAAGCCAGACAAGAGCCCCGCCCCTTTCCGCCGGCTAAGGTGGGCCCCTGCCTCCGTCCTTTCTCGCGCATCGTTTTGGGGTTTCCTGCCCTTCCTTCTCTTCTCAGTGGCTCTCACTCAAGTAGGGGCAGAAAGGAAGAACTTTAAGCGGACGTTGTCATTTAGAGGTAGGGGAATAAGGAGAAGGAGTGAGGAGGTACGGAGCTGCAGCCCTCCCCCTGTACTAGGGTCTGCGATGTGAGAGGTGTTGTCATGGGATATGTAGTCCACATGCCGAACTCCCTCCCCCGCTCTCTTGCGTAGTGGACCACACCGTACAACTTGTCCACTACATTTCCCAGCATGCTCTGCCACTAGTCTGGGGACAGGAAGTTATTGTGTTACCATAGCGACTTTTCCGGATCTGGTACTTTTGAGTGGAAAGTCTAGGGGACTTTTTGCAGTCAAAGCCGTGGCGTCGCTGTATCCTACTCGTCAATAAATCATTGGACTGGAAAAGGTCTTTGGTTCAGACGTTCCTGCATAACTTCACCCATCCTGATAGAAATCAACATTATTTTAAATGGTATTTAGAAAAGGAACGAGGGACGCTTTCCCCCTAAATGTTGAAGCTGTTAAGAGTAGGGTATTTGCTGTTCCTCTTATGGAATATTCCATTTCTAATCTCCATGACTTTGCACAGACTGCTCTGCATGTCAGAAAAGCTCAAAAATGTTTCCCTACCCCCGTCCCTTTCTTTTGAAACTTCTCTATTTAGCTCTCAAGATTGAGCTCAAATGATAATTATCAACCACCTTTCCTGATTTCCCACAGTTAACTCCTAACTCCTGAAATTCCTTTTATTTTTATTCATTTAAAAAAGTTATCTATTTGTGTAAATATACAAAATATTGTCTCTCTCAAGTAGACTTTTTTGTTGAAATTTCTTTTATTTTTAATCTATTTTTAAATTTACCTGTTTGTAAGTTCACAAACTATTATTCTTTATCCCTTTCCAGTAGCTTGTACATTTCTTGAAATTACCTTTTTTTAATCTCATTTGCGTAAATACATAAAATGTTGCTATTACTCCCTCTTCCCCCGTCTTTACTCCCTCTTCATTCTGTAGATTTTAAACTTATTTAGAACAGGGCTTATGTGGATTTTTTTGTTGTTGTTGTTCTGGGTTTTTTGGGGAGTTTTTGATCTTTGTATCTCCAGCACAGTGCTTTAATAGATATTTAATAAATGTTTGTTGAATTGCATGCTGTCTCTCTCTCTGTAACTAAACTTTGGCCATTTAATAGCTTATACTTTGTATCGGTGCTCCGGTTCTTTATCATCCACTTACTTTGAAATGTGACATGTTGGCATTTGTATTCAAAAATGGTGATAATCATGTTAGAATGGAACCTTCTCTCTTTTCTCCCAAAAGCACAAAGATGAGTGTTGCTCTATATCCAAATGATATGTCACAAAATTCTACCATTGAATTGGCAAGCTCTTAGGAATCTGTCCTTAATAATGTGGACTTAAATTTTTTTTTAAAATCAATGACAAGTGTAAATGCTTACCAAATTTCCAGAAAACACAAAAGTAAAAAGGCTAGATATCTAATATACTGGATGACAGGAATCAAAATGACATACAAAATGACACAACAATTGCCTTAAACTAATAAGATTTAATAAAGTCCCACAATTGGATTAAAAAACTCATCTTTGAAGAATATGTTTTAATAACTTGTTTTAGTTAATTATTATTAAAATTATTAGTGTATTAAAAATATCTAGTTTGGGGGGATTTGCTTTTTAAAATCACTACAAGTCACCAATGTGATATGGCTGCCAATAAATCTAATTCAAATCTTAGGTTATATTAATAAAGGTGGAATATCCAGGTTTGGGGAGATGATAGTCTTACTATGTCATTCTCTGGTCTGATCACATCTGGATAATAATATTTAATTCTGAGTACAACACTTTAAGAAAGATATTGACAAAATGGAGAGTATCCCGAGTTGAAAAACCAAGATAGTGAAGAGCCTCAAGATTATGTTATATGAATAATGATTGAAGAAGGTGGGAATGATGTTCTTAGAGAAAACAACTTGGGGAGAGTAAAGCTATCAAGTAAAGGTTAACCAATGGAGTTCAGGGCCTGGAGTCAGGAAGATGAGTCTTCCTAAGTTCAAATCTGGTTTCAGACATTTACTAGATATATGATCCTGGGCTAGTCACTTGACCATATTTGCCTCAGTTTCCTCATCTGTAAAATGATCTGGAGAAGAAAAGGGCAAACCACTCTAAAGTCTTTGCTCAAAAACCCCAAATAGAATCAAGAAATCAGACGCAAGTGAAAACAACTAACAACAAATCAATTAGGCATATTTGGTACCTTGTACTTGACCCTGAGGAGTAGAAAGAATTAGGAGATTCAAAGAGAAATTGCAAAGAAATAGATTTCGATGGAATGTAAGGAAAAACTGTCAAGTAGAATTATCCAAAAGCAGAAAAGATAATGTTGTGAGGTAGTGGTCTCTCTAGCTAGATATTTTCAATCAAATTTGGGGAGCCATTTGTGAGACTAGATGGCTTCTGAGGCAATTTTGAACTGTTATTGTGTTTCTTTGAAAAGATAAACAAGCTATGACACCTACCTGTATAATATGAGGGAATGAATCCCTGTAGCATATAGTATGAAACCAACGAGGCTTATACAGAGATTATTTTTATATAAAATTTCAAGGACAACAAGAACTTTCAAAGTCAAATGGATTTGCCAACATTTTTATAATTTGTCACAATAATTAGCCTAAGAACCAAGTGGTCTTCTCTTGGACTTCAATTGATTCAAAGAAGTATATAGGAAAGGTCCATACTCGCATTAAATATTTCAAGAAATGTCCTGACTTAAAGTAACTGGAGCCTCACTTTTTATATCGTAACCTGTTCTCTTCAGAAACTATATTGTTTATGGCTTTTAAATTCCACTCCTATGTTGAAAATAAAATCCAGAAGAATAACTGTATTTATTCAAATACACAGAGAAATTTGTATAATAGAGAGCATAACACTTAAGGCATTCAGTGAGAATTTCTTAAGGTATTTCATAAGGGAAGATTCCAAAAGAATGGAAAAGATCAGAATTAGCATAACCAGGAAGATATGAACAATTGTAAATTGTTACCTGCTTTCTTATCTCTACAAAGTTTTTATGAGTATGGTCTATTCATTCATCTCAAAAAAATGAAGTGAATAGCATAAGTATTATTCCTAAGTTAAATCCTAAGGACATAAAGACAAAAAGGAAAAAGCCTTTGTTGTCTCAAGAAAAAAATTCTACTAAGGAAATATAATAAATCCATATGGCAGATGTGTCCAGGTATGCCCCAAGAAAAGTAGATAACCCCCCTTGCTCCTCTGTATTGTCTACAGATTATATTGGGAAACTCATGGAAAAGGTAAACTCATGACAATATATAAACTTGCCTTATCATGAGCACTTGTTGCTTGTTAACTTCAAATTGATGAGAAAATTAATATCAAATATATATATCAAAGTTATAATTTTGGATTTGGCTTTTTAAAAGGGCTACATTCAAACTGAAGTTCCAAAAAGCTGACGAGAGGTTGGTGTTAGAAGAAGAGAGCTAAGGTTCACAGTAAATCATTTCCCTGAAGGGGAAGTCTCAGTAATCTAGCACTTATAAGAAATCATGTGAATACTAAAGAACCAGCACTAGATGGGAGGCACAGTATAATGGAGATTCAGAAATGCCAAGTGGTAAAGATATGAAGGGGGAAAAGAATGGTACAAAAAGGAATCATGATGCAGAAAGTCTTCCTGAATCACTCTCTACAATGATCCTGTGAATCCTGGAAACTGTAGACCATAATGGAAAGAGTGGAGATTTTTCTGCACCACCCATCAGCCTGAGGTTTTTTTTTGTTGTTTTGTTTTTTTGCCTTGTTAGAGGGTGAGGTAGAGAGAAAGAACTCAGGGTAGTACTATAAGTCTAGAGGGTTGCTTGAATTGCTATCATCTCCCAAGTTTTTCCCTGAATAAAAGGAAGGATAAGAATTATGCTACTCTTCTTCAACATACTTATATCCACATTTTCTCTTTTCATAGCCCTTTGAGTGACCAGAATTTTGATTCTTTTGAGATCATAGTGTTACATTATTCCCAACCATCATTGTGAAAATATTATTTTTAAAATGAACTTTCGTAACACCTTAAGATCACTGAAAGTGTTGGGCAGTTTCCCAATATGATCCAGCTTAGTTTCTTCCTTCTACTAAATTTTGCATTAATCTCACTGTCCATCCACAGCATTTGTACAAGATATGCATATTGGACTATTGCAATGAGTTGCTTGTCCAAATGCATACCATAATCTTGACAATATATTTTTGTTTTTTCAGTAAAGATGGCTAGGCCAGTCATTTTTTGAGGTGAACATGGATGTCACTGAAAAGGTGCTCTGAGACTCAATATTACAAGAAAAATGCCTTCTGATTCTGGAAAATTCCACCATTTATAGGGAACCCCCATTTTATGTGAACTTCTCACAGGACACCCACAACATTATTAGTGAACAATTCAAGTGAGTATATATATTTTTCTGTTTTATATCTTGCTTGATGTTGCTTTTTAGACTTTTGTTGTTCTGAATCAATTGCTATTTTGAAATCAATAGACAGTAAATATAGTGGTATACTATCTTCTTACTCCCTCAGTAAATTTTTGATGCACTTTAAAATCACCCACAAAATCTTGTCTATTTCTTTTTAACCTTTTCATAAAGGTTATATTTTGTATACTCATTAACCAATGTCATCAAGATTTTAGAGGAATATGTAGGCCTTTGGAACAGTGGTTGCTGATGTCTTTTTGGTTTGGTTTTGTTGTTGTAAAAGTACAAATTGTTATCTTTCTTTTGAACACTTTCCTTCTTTGAGAGATTGTAAAATTTGATGCCCTGAGAAATCATATTTACTACAACGTGAATTCTTTCATATAATCAAATAACAGATACTTTTCCCCACTTCATATTAAATGCTATTGATATTTCTTTCCATAGTTATCAGGAACTAAAGTGATAAAATCCAAATGTGGTAGATTCATTGTCATCATTGATGAAAATTATTAATATATACATCTTAGATAAGCTATTTCATTTCATATCTATTTTCTACCTTCTAGTTTCAATAATGTTATTCAAATGATCTAGCTTAATTCAGTGTATTGGGCAAATAAATTAGACAATTTGCAATATATTCAATCCTTATTGTATATCTTCTTATTGATTTGCTTATAACATTCAAATATTCAACTTGATCAATAGGGAATTCCCAAACAGCATTTTATCACCATTAGGATAATAAAATTGCTTCCTTTTATTTAGGGCATTTCATCAGAAGCACTTTCACTAGGCTGACCAATATTATTCTTTTACTAAGAATATTCCATAAATATAACATGGACTGTGTTAACAAATAAACAAAGCTCATTGCTTGAAAGGATCAACTGAGTGTTACCACAACTTCCCAAAGAATTCTTAAGAACTCAGGTACACAAGCCAGGCAAAATTTTTTAGCCAGTAGTCACTGGTTTGTGTGGTAGCTGACTAATCCAAAGCTAATTGTATCTCTTGAAGAGAGGTAAACTGAAGCTAATGATAAGTCAAAGTACCAATTGAGAAGCTATTTGCCTAGAGCCCAGTTTCTTAAATTCTGATTCACAACTTCATAAGGGGTCTTGTAACTAAATGTGGGGGTCAAAAATTATAATTTGTTATCAGTAAAAATTTGGTTTGTACAACCATTTTATATATTTATATACCTGGGGTCATGTAAACTTTCTCTGGCAAAAAAAGAGTTGCAAGAAGAAAAAGTTGAACCCAATTTTGGGATACATCATACCTTTTCATATTAATTGCTTTTCAGTATCATGTATGCATACTAACATATGAATTTTGATAATGTGCTTTTTTGAGGACTTGGCTATGTATGTTAAGAGAGGCTTATCATCAATAGATTGGTCACTTGGTAGTAAATCTTTTGGCCATGAGAATCCATTAACTGAACATAAATACGTCAGTGATAAAAGCAGGAAAAAAAAAAAAAAAAGCAGATGATGCTGGGAAGATAATAGAAGTAGATTTAGACCATTAAATTCAATGTGTCTGGGCAACTAGATGGTGCAGGGGATAGATCATGGGCCCTGAAGTCAGGAACACCAGAGTTCAAAATCCAGCCTCAGACACTTAACACTGCCTAGCTGTGTGACCCTGGGCAAGTCACTTAACCTCAAATACCTCATTAAAAAAAACCCCAAAAATTCTGTGTGTGTGTGTGTGTGTGTGTGCTCACGTGTGTGTGCTCACGTGTGTGCATATGTGCACATGTGCTTGCCTGTGCACATGCCATTTCAGTTGAAACTGATTTAATAGATTTTTTTGTGCATGACAGATCTTTGGTTTGGTTCATTCTTTCTCTTCCTATCTAAAATCTTTAAGATCTTGCTTATATGAAGTATTCCCTAACCACTACTGTTTAATTATTTACTTTTAGGTATTATTTAACTCCTAATTTGTGTCTCATTTTCTTACCTAGAATTAAGGTTCTTAGAGGGCAGGCTTCATGTCTACAAATTATTTATATCTCCTATAAAACATTGAACTGTGCATTGCAGATAGTTCACTTTTAGATAAGAGTTTTAACTCTGGAAGGAATCTCAGAGATTAATATAATTTCTTAATTTTACAAATGAAGAAACAGACTTGGATATATGTAAAAATGATATCTGAGTCTATTTTAGTTTGTTAATCAGCAAATCAGGTGTTCCAGATTTTGGCTCAGAGTTTAGTTCAGGTCCCTATTTAAAACTAAGAATAATTAATTTGTTCAGGAAATGATGGAGCATGTCTTGTACATCTTTTTTCATCTTGCTCCCAATTCTGATTATAGTTATCCTATTTTAAGACCTAAGTGATAGGCAGAGTTGTGAATATTTAGCAACCAGCTTTTAAATTTTATTTTATTTTATTTTTTGATGAGGCAACTGGGGTTAAGTGACTGCCCAGGGTCACACAGTTAGAAAGTATTAGTGTCTGATACTGAATTTGAACTCAGGTCCTCCTGACTTCAGGGCCAGCACTCTATCCACTGTGCCATCTAGCTGCCCCTGCAACCAGCTTTTTGAGTTTATTAAAAGTTAATAAACTTTTTAAGAAAGGTGGTGGATAATTAGGAGATAGAAATGAAGGAATCATTTATATAAGGTCATAAATGATAAAATGTGGTCATTAATTACATCAATATCATTAAATTAAAATTTTCGATGCAAAAGACATTAAATACTTTTTGCACAAAATGATTTACTAGGTTCAAAATAAAGTTAGACATAGTCTCTGCCCTGAAGGAGATTTAAATATAGAAGAGGAGACAAAGATATATTCTAATAAATATAATAAATATGATGCTTATTACCTGTGTTACTTTGGGCAAATCATTTAATCTTTCTGGACTTTAGTTTCCTCATCTGTAAAATGAGAGAGTTGTACTAGATGGCCTCTGAAGTCCTCTCCAACTCTAGGTCTATGATCTTATGATCTGGACCTTATCTTTCACTAAAAAGACAAAGGAAAGATCCAGAATTATGAGAAATTGAAGAAAGGTGGGTTGTGGGGGAAAACAAGTCAGAGCTGGTTAGGGAACTTTAGACATTCGGATGTTATAAGGGCCTTGAGTATTTTGGAGGTAGAGGAGAAAAACTGTGAAGTGAAAGGTAAGCTCAGAAAGGAACATGAGAGAGAAACTCACTAAAGAAAAACATTGTTTTGCTACTTAGATTTTCTTAACTTTATTAGAGACTATAAGGTAGAGCATTAGTCATATCTATTTCTGATCTCCAGATGGCAGTGTAATTTCATAGAGTCTATTTTTAAGAATATGTTACTTTATTCATCCTGTCAAAAAATGTAAATCTATTAATGTAAAAAAAATTGATACTTTTCTATAGCTAATGACCCCAGTTTAAAATGAAACAGCAAAATGAAAGATACATGGATCTATTTTTAGTATTTGTTACGTCTGCAATAGAATTTTGAATGCACTAGGCTATGGCTAACTAGCCCTAAACTTCTAGCTTAGCATAACCAAAAATACTAGCTCCCCTGAAAAATATTTTAGAAAGGCATCCTTTTGATAATTTCTAGATAAACAAAATCCCAGACTATCTATAATGAAAAGTATACTTGGAGCTATTTTTTGATTTTTAAATTCAAAATGTATTTTGCAGTAGAAACATTTTTATAAGTTGTCAAGTTCTTCAACCATTTGATAAAATTTGGAGGTGATACTATTTAACTCATAATGTAAAAAAAAATACTACACATTTTCAATGATTAATCATTTTTAAGTGTTGCAATGCATGTAACTTTCTGAAGTCCAAGAACAATACGACCGTTAAGACATATATCATTTTAAAAATAATTGATGTTTAAAGAAAAGCAGTTTTAATTTGAAGATAGTAAGGAAGGAGCTGGAAACTTCTGTGCAAATTAGGAAAGGACCAGGCATAATCCAGAGCTTTAGTGATTGAAAACATGGTTCTTTTTTAGGTCTAATTTAACTTCAAATGATATGGCTTTCTTTCTCCTTGATATAAGTGTGTCATTGGCATTATCCTTATGTTTATCAGTCAGGATTAGAGTAATTTTTGCATTCAAAAATGAAATGAAAAATACAGGGGGTGAAAGATTTTCCTGAAAAACTTAGGCAAAATAAGGACTGGAAAGAGGAGAAAAAGAATTTTAAAAGGGGTGTGTGTGTGTATGTGTGTATGTGTGTATGTGTGTGTGTGTGTGTATTATGCTTATGTAGATATATATATATATATATGTATATATATATAAAACAACCACACCCACATATCTATCTATCTATCTATCTATCTATGAAAGAAATTAGGTGAAGTAGAAATTATTGAGTTATAAAAAGAGTAAAGACAGTTAAAAAAAGAGCAAGTTTTTCTATGATCTCCCTAATGGGGAAGAAAGGGGAAGTATGAAGGATACTTTGGATTAATCTGAACTCCATCCTTGGATTTCTGCTATCTACCTAGATTGATGCTAGTCAAGAATTTGCTTTTTACAAGTTGGAATTACCTATTTTACTTTTAGAAAACTAGATGGCTCAGTGATTAGATCATTGGGCTTGGAGTTAGAAGATGAGTTCAAATCTTACTTCAAAGACATACTGGATGAATGAGGGTAGCAAAGTCACTTAACCTGTTTGTCACTGAAGGATATGGCAAACTAATCCAGTATTTTTGCCAAGAAGAGCTGGACACGACTCAACCACAACAAAATTTTATTCTTAATCTATCATCTGGGCACTGCTTATTTTCTCCTGGCCCTAGACTTGAGACATTCTCTCTCACTGATTCATTAAGATTTAAGAAAATTTAGATTTTAAAAATGAGTTCCATATTGATATTCTAGTTCCTTGTTCTATTTTATTTACAGTATTCTGAAACATTTTTACTATTCCTTTTGCTGATCATCTATTCCCATATTTTTATGAGAAGTGTTTTTTGCTAACATAGAAACAACTGCTATTTACATTCATTGTGAGGCATTCTGAGCCAGGACATTGTTTCTGTTTTGGCAGAATCCTTAAGAATCTTCCCTTCCCAGGGAGATTACATTTTTTTTTTTTTGAATAGGTTAAAAAAAAAGACCATTCTTTGCCTCATTTCTTTCTTAATTAGACTAAATTAGGTGTTGCCTCAGTCAAACTGAGACCTGTTGAAGACCTTAGTGTAAATAGACCTAAGTCTCCCATTGCATTCAGGGCCATCTTGTGGTTGGACCCAGATGGTTCTGGAAGATAATGTGAGGCTGGTGATTTTGCACAGCCTTCCCTCACTTAAATCCAGTTCACATCCATGTCCTGACATCCCTGATAACAAAGTCCTCTGAGAACAAGAACAAACAACAATAATACTGTAAGAATTCTGCATAATATTAGAGACCTCAGTGATTTATTGTTTGACCTACTAAAATTTTTATTTTCTAAGCCATAATAAATATTGTCTCTCTAGTGCTCATTTAGGTTTCATACAAGGTACTCTTTAAATTTACAGCTTCTGGATTCAATCATCTTACTATTGGTCATCAAGGATCATTAAAAGGCTATAAATGGTGCAGCAAATGCATAGATTAATAATCTAGGAACCTAGCAATGAACATACTTGATATTTATATGACTGTGAATATGGGTTTGTATGTAAAAAAGTGACTTTGTATATTTGTGCTTCTGGTTATATAAATTATGTGAATAAAAAGCTTGATAGAATTTTTCATAAGCTCATATACTTTTCCCTAATTAAAAGATAAAAATAAAAAGTTGTCACAATTATTTTAAATTCATATGTAGTTGTTAATTTCTTATGCAAATCAATTTTTTGAGAAGCAGGTATTTCAAATTTAGTAAGTTTATATTTCATTAATCATAAAAAGTACACAGCAAAAAACCTACTCTGATATACCTTTTGCCTATTTCAAAGGGGAAAAAAGGGGCATTATTATCCTAGGAATGTATTTTCCTTACATTGCTTCAGATGTATTCCAAAGAAATTTATATGAGGTTCCAGAGACTGTTATTCACTCACTCATCATCTACACTATAATTCTACAACAGAACACCCAGGTTCTATGTTCTTTAGGAATTTGCTAAGTATGTCTTTATGCAAAGCTGATAGTAGTTTATAATTAAGTTAAATTATATTTTTTAAATGTGTTTTCATTCTAATTTTAAAATGGAAATTGGTAGAAAAGTATTGTTGATTAAGATAAAGGAAGCTAGAAACTTAAAAAAAAATGTATCTAATCAATCATTTGTTATAAAACCTCAACTGTTATGCAATTCAAATCTCTTCGCCACATTTTCATCTCCCCTCACAATTCCCATGCAGCTAACCAAAGCCTCTCCCTTCAACCCTTTCAACTGAGATCCTTGTCTCACATTTGAAAGAAAAAATTGAGGCCATTTGCTCTGAACTTCCTCTTCTCTCCTCTTCCTCATCTCCTATCATTCAGATACCATCTGCCACTGTCCTTCACTTCAGTTTCACTTGAAGTGGCCTTCTTCTTTACCAAGGCTAACCTTTCTACTTGTCCTAACCTTCCCTTTGTATCTCATCTCCTCCAAGAGATAATTGTTTGTCATCTCCATTCTTTCACTCATTTTCAATCTTTCTCTCTTTCCTAGCTCCTTCTCTTCTACCTACAAACATTCCTTCCCATCCCCTCCTGAAAAACTAAACATTCTAACTCTGAACAGGTCCTTGCTATCTCTTCTGCCCTTGGTTGCTAAACTCCCTGAAAAGTCTTCTACAATTGGTGCTTCCACTTTTTCTCCTCTCACTCTCCTTTGAATCCAATGACCTTTTGTCAATATTCATTCTCCTTGATTGCTTTGCAACTTCTGACATTATCACTCTCTTCTCTGACATTCTCTTCTCTCTATATTTTTAGGATACAGCTCTCCCCTGGTTCCCAACCTACTTGATCCCTCCTCTGTTTCCTTTGTTGGATAGCCTTACCATAATTGTCTCTCAGTGTTCCATTTGGGGTCCTCTTCTCTTCTCCCTCTGTATTATTTCATTTGGTGTTCTCATCACCAAAGATCCCCACTCCCAGATTAAGCTCATTATTTATAATCTCATTACCATGCAGCAATTTAAGCCGTGATTGATTCCATCTCGTTCAGTTTTCTTTCCCCTCTGATTGGAGGGCAGAAGGAAGGAGTACCAATTCCTTTATGGAGGGCAGAAAATGGACTCAACAGCTCACTCCACTTTGCATCTGTTGCTCTGTTTTCTTTGACTTCCTAGGAACAAGATATCCTCTTCTCTCCTCCACTCCCCTCCCCCTCCCCAACCTCTGTGTGTGTGTGTGTGTGTGTGTGTGTGTGTGTGTGTGTGTGTGTCTCCTCCCTGCTCCTTGAGGTCAAGGACTATCTTTCTTTTTATTATTATATTATTTTATTATTATTATGTACATAATAATAATAATTATTATTATATTATATTATTGTATCACTAGCCCTTAGCATATAATAAGCATTTAATAAATGTTTATTAAATTTTATTTTATCTTCAGATCCCAGAGATTTAATTACCATCTTTATGCTGATGACCCTCAAATCTAGCTATCCCTGTCCCTATCTCTGCTGACCACCAATCTCATATCTACAACCACCTTTCAGACATCTGGAACTGATTATCTAGTAGACATTTAAAACTTAACTTTCCCAAAGCAGAACTTTTCTTTCTCCCTAAATTTCCCCATCTCCTACCTTGCCTACCATCTTCCCAGTACCTGGCAGTCTTGACTCGTCACTACCTCCTATATCTAAACTTTGACCTGTCAATTTCATCTTTGCAATGTCTCATGAAAACATTTCTTTCCTCTGACACTGCCACTCCTCTAGGCCCTCATCACCTCATGCTTACCCTATTTTAGTAGCCTGGCGGTGAGTGTCTCTCTCCACTCTAGTCCATTTTCTTTTCAGTCACTAAAATGATTTTCCTAAAGCACAGGTCCGATCCTATCACATCCCTGCTCAAACTCCAGTGGTTCCCTATTGCCTCTAGGATAAATACAAAAGGCTCTGGTATTCAAAGACCTTTACAAAACAGCCCCCTCCAATCTTTTCAATCTTCTTATACCTTACTGTGTGCCACCTATTCTTTAGTTCAGTATTATAAAGAGGAGACAGTTGAGGCAGAAGATCAATTAAGAGCTTATTTCAGTAGTCCATGTGATAGATGATGAGGGTCTAAATGAATTAGGTAGTGGCTGAGTGGAGAGAAGGGAATGGATGTGAGAACTGTTTTGGAGGTAGCATCAACAAGACCTTACAACTAATTGGATATGTGGGATGAGGCAGTGTAAATAGTAGTGGTGACAATTGATGGAGACCGCCATCTGCATTCAGAAAGAGGCATATCAGGACTAAATGTGGATCACAACATAATACTTTCACCTTTTTGTAGTTGTTTGCATGCTTTTTGGTTTTTTTCTCATTTTTTCCTTTTTGATCTTATTTTTTTGGGCAGCATGATGTGGAAATATGTGTAGAAGAATTGTACATGTTTAACATATATTGGATTACTTGCTGTCTAGGGGAGGAGGTGGGGGAAAGGGAGAAAAATTTAAAACACAAAGTTTTGCAAAGGTAAATGTTGAAAACTATCTTTGCATGTTTTTTGAAAATGAAGAGTTATTTTTTAAAGAATTAAAAAGAGTAGTGGTGACTCCAAAGGTGTAAACTAAGATGACTAGAAGAGTGATGATACTCTCAAGAGAAAAAGGAATAGTAGGAAGAAGGATGGACTTTAAAGGAAACGATAGTAAAGAAGCCACAGAGAATGCCAAAATAACATAGACTTTAACTCTCCTTTTAAATAATGAAATTATATTAGATAATTTTTCCTATAAAAATAGAACATATTCAGTTCTGACACATTGAAAAAGAAGAACTAAACACCTTTTTAAAAAGAAGTAACAAAAATGAAAAAAAATACAGATTAGATTGTAAACATGTAGTGAGGGAGACTTTTACATTGAATAATTACTAGATTATATTTATAGAGTATATTATACTGATAATATGTCATTTTAAAAGACTTCTGTTTTTCATATGTACATACATAAAATCTAAAACGTACTTCAGAAAAATCTTCAGTGTCATAAATGAAGATGCAGAACAGTGAATCACTGTCTTCTGTTTAATTCTTCAAATACTTAAACCATCACTAGGTTATTCTTTTTAACTTCCATTTTTTTAAGCTATAGAAATTTATCTCCTTTCATTTTTCATCATGACATTTTAACAATGTTTTCCTTGGGCATAGCATCTGTTGGGCAAGTCTTTATACTTGTTTCCAACAACTTAATTTAATTCATCTGGACTGCCCAGAGTTGCTCTCTATTAGATGTGGCATCACTTATTGGATTAGTTGCTCCACCAAAAGACATCATTGTAAGAAGAAAAAGGAGTTGAGATGAATCCTCTTTCTCTTCTAACCTTTGCTCCCCTTCATTGTAGAAGAAACCCAAAGAGAAAAGAAAAGTTATTCTTCCTCAAGAGTTAGCAACATGCTCCCTGTTGCTTCACATGGATGCTGTATAATTTGTAGGAGAATATGCCCTATGAGGTTTAAAGGTGATCCTGACAATATATCCCATTATTTCTATTTAAATTTGGGTATGAAATGATATATTGATAAGTCATTGAATAGTTAACAAAAGGTTTATTTAGACCTAACAGAGAAAAGATATACAATAAGATATAGTGGCATTTAACTTCTCTGGATACTTCTGTATGAAAATGGGATTGCAGCCAACTCAAGTGATCTTTGGACATCCACCATGTTGAAGGGGCTCCATCTCCACATGGTAGGAGTTATTATACCTTTTAAGATGCCAGTAAGTTGTCAAGAGGAAACAGGAGGCACATCTTTGTTTCCTTTTAGGGAAAAGTAATCTCTGTTGCTGGAACGAGGTAAGAACTCTGGTAAATATGCTATCTGTTCACATTAAGGAGGGTCAGGGAATGATTTATAGATTCTCTTCTTACTAAGCCATTTGAGCTTTTAAAAAAATCTATCTTTGCTTTGAGCTTATCATTTCAACTGAATATTGAAGGACATACAATGATGGGGACTTGAGAACTGTGGCTTTAGGAATCTTGATCCAGAGCCTCTTGAAATTGACATAATCATCCTCATGAGACCCAAGCTGCAAATGCAAGGGCTGTAACCTGTAGAGGATGGGCAAACTGCAACCCTTTAAAATTTGCTAGATGTAGCACCCTTATATTACAGCTAGGTGGCACAATGGATAAAGCGCTGGATCAAATAGATCTGGGTTCAAATGTTACTTCAGACACTTACTAGCAGTGATCCTTGGCAATTTACTTAATCCAATTTGCCTTAATTTCCTTATCTGTAAAATGAACTGGAGAAGAAAATGGCAACCACTCTAGTATTTTTATCAAGGAAACCCTCAAAAGAGACATGACTGAAAAAACAATAATAGTACCCTAATAAAGGCTTTAATTGGTGTTTATTAAAAACACCGAGTTTAGTATTAATTCATGTATAATAGGGATAATTCTGGACAAAATTAAATTGTTTGTTTGCCTGCCTTATTCCTTCTTGTTCTTTTCTCTTCTATTCCCACCCCAGAATGCCTAATTCTGAGTGCTATATCAATATCTATATCATTATCCTTTATCTTCTGTGATCTTGATATGTTCTCACTGCAGTAATCTTTCGCCATACAGGGCCTTATGATTCCATGAATTCTCTTTTCCTAGCAAATGTCTCTGTCTTGCTGTGTTTCAAAAATGTCCCAAACACTGATTCCTAAATATGAGCTTCTGGAAATTGAGAGAATTACTTATCATCTCTGCCATAATTCTGTTTTAGAACCCTTAGGCTGTATATTTCTATTTGAAAAATATGGTTGGGTTACCTTAATGTGAAGCAGGTGTAAATATAAATATATAGTCTTGGAAAAGATCTTGGAGATCATCTGGTGTAGAGATCAGCTTTTTCTATAAAGGGCTGGATAGTAAATATTTTAGGCTTTGTGGGCCTAAATAAAGAATGGGCAAAAATAAGAATATTATATAAGTACTTATATAACAGGAGGAAAAAAATTTCACCAAATTTTTATTGAAAAAATTCAAAATTAATAATAATTCAGTTTTTTTTATTATTGAGTTACATTTTTATTGAATGATTTTTGCAACAAAGGCATACTAATGAAGAATGAAATTCTTTTGGGGGATTATATTTGCTAATTAGGATTCAAAGTTAGTGTTCCTTATCAACATCATTTATTCATATAAATGCTCATTTATTCATATAAATGCATAATAAAATTTTATATTTCATCTTTGAATGCAAATCTTTGTCATTTCATGCAGATAGGTGTTACCAAATCCTGGTATGCATTACCTTATGATGTTAATTGAACATATTCATTGCTTATTCATGCATTTATAAAATTCTTGTAGATTCTTATCTTGATATATATTTTTTGGTATGTCATTGCATTGCAGATTAATTACTTAAAATTGAAGGTGAGGTAAAAGGTTCTCAATTGCATAGTTAGATGGATTTTGAAATATGGAAATTCTTTTGTACTTGCATTAACATCTGAAAAATGCTGCTGGAATGGTTGTTTGAGTTTGGAATATACATCTGCTAAAAATTTGTAAGAGAATGGAGATCTTATTTTAACTTTTGATACCACAGACAATATATAAAGTAGCTTGACATTACTTGTGATTCAAATATAACACTACTTGTTACTAAATTGATCTTACTATAGTGTGAGGTTTTTTTATGTAAATATTGTTTTGCCTTGTGATTTTAGGTTGAATTCATTAAGAAATATTATCAAGTCTGCAGCAAAAGCTAATTTCCAAAGCCATTCAGGGTTTGATTATAATGGTTGAGGATTCTTCTTGTTCAGAAAAAATTCAATCTCAAAAAATAATAATGACATTTTTTCTCTTTTCTTGTTTTGACATGATGGTTATACAATGGTAATATTTTAAAATGTGCAGTACAAATGCATTCGGAATGCTTTCAAATTATAACAAATATTACTATGATTTGTAGTGTACCTACTATCTAATAGCAGCATGAAGCAATGAATATAACACATTCAGTTTCTCTTTAACTCTAAGAAAACAATCATAGACAATATGTAAATGAATGAGCTTGGCTATGTTCCAATAAAATTTCACTTTAAAATGTAAAAGTCTTTCATAATTTATTAGTTATATGAAAACAGGCAATGAACCAGATTTGATTCATGGGGTATATGTAGTTTGCTAATTCCAAATCTAATTCAGCCACTTCATTTTATAGAGGGGGAAATTTTATATAAAAATTAACTTGGAAAGTCAATATTTGAACCCAGTTCCACTAATTCAAATATTTCTTTCCTCTATACTATTTTGTATTCCTTGACCCTTATATGGCATCATTCCCCCAAACTCAAGAGCTCTGTCCTCCAAGGCTATATTGTTAGTTATACTCAAGCAAGAATTCATTCTAATTGTGTTTCTATGAGTGCTTTCCCTCATGTTCTACACAACATATAGGCATTTCAACAATGGCTTTCTGGAGGCAGTACCCTCCTTACCCTTTGTTATTTATCTCAAGAAATGGTCCTAATGATATCAGTTTCACATTCAGAGGAAAGGGAGTAACTATGGCATACCAATAGGGAAGACTTTGGAGGGAAATTGAAGCTTTTAATTACTATATAAAGTACCCTCCATTCTACTTGTGGGTAAGGCCAGATTTGACAGAGAATGTTTCATAGTTTTTACATATTGAAATGCTACTTAGGAATGCTTTTTAAAATTTTTCATGCTTGATTATTTTTAACTCTGACCTTTTTTCCTCCCCGTCTATTGTTATGTGTTCTATATTTCACATGGCACATAATTTTAACATAGTATGTGATCTTAGAGGTTACCTACTCTATTCCCCTTAATTAATAAAATGAAATCTATACATGTTATGTGATTTCTCTATTTAATTATCATAATGATAGAGAGCTGGACTTAGAACCCAGAACTGTTTTATTTTTCTTCTCTATGTTTATAGCTACTAGACTTTATTATTCTTTTTTTTAGTTAACTTTTTTTATTAAAGCTTTTAATTTTCAAAACATATGCATGGATAATTTTCAACATTCACCCTTGCAAAACTTGTGTTCCAAATTTTTTCCCTCCCCTCCCTTCACTCTCCTAGCAGGCAAGTAATCCAATATATATTAAACATGTGCAATTCTTCTATACATATTTCCACAAATAACATACTACACAAGAAAAATCAGATCAAAAAGGAAAAAGATGAAGGAAAAAAAACAAAATGTAAGCAAACAACAACAAAAAGAGTGAAAATACTATGTTGTAATCCACATTCAGTTCCCACCAGCCTCTTTCTAATTGCAGATGGCTCTCTCCATCACAAGACCATTGGAATTGGCCTGAAATCTCATTGTTGAAGAGAGCCACGTCCATCAGAATTGATCATCATATAATCTTGCTGTTACCATGTATAATTAGCATCAGTTCATGTAAGTCTTTCCAGATCTCTCTGAAATTATCCTGCTGATTGTTTCTTACATAACAATAAAATTCCATAACATTCATATACCACAATTTATTCAGCCATTCTCCAATTGATGGGCATCCACTCAGTTTCCAGTTTCTTGCCAATACAAAGAGGACTGCCACAAACATTTTTGCACATGTGGATCCCTTTCCCTTCTTTATGATCTCTTTGGGATACAAGCCCAGTAGAAACATTGCTGGATCAAAGGATATGCACAGTTTGATAGCCCTTTAGGCATAGTTTCAAATTGCTCTCCAGAATGATTGAATCTGTTGACAACTCCACCAACAATGTATCAGTGTCTCAGTTTTCCCACATCCCTTCCAACATTCATTATTATCTTTTTTTGTCATCTTAGCCAATCTGAGAGGTTGTATAGAAGTACCTCAGAGTTGTCTTAATTTGCATTTCTCTGATCAATAGTGATTTAAAGCACTTTTTCATATGACTAGAAATGGATTTAATTTCTTCATCTGAAAATTGTTCATATTCTTTGAGCATTTATCAATTGGAGAATGTAAGCCTTATTATTCTTTTAATTTTTATTATTATGGACTTGATAAACATCAGCAAGCATAAACATTTCATTAAACAAAGAAGTCCAAAAAAGAGAATTTTACATATTGCCATGTATTTCTATTAGGTACAAATAAAATTTTTTAAGCATATATTAAGTTTAAAATAATTGTTCTAACACTTTCACTTATCTTCAGAACTTCCTTCTCCTCTGTATTACACATTTTAATTGACATTCTTTTTTCCATTTAATTTGTATTACTATCATTACTTACTACCTTATATAGCTCTCCCTGCCAGAACTCTTCTTTATAACAAAGCAAGCAAAACTAATGTATGCATTGACCATGTCTGAAAATTTATGCTCCCTTTTGTAGCACTAGTCATCACCTTTCTGTCAGAAGATGGGAAAAATTATTTATCTCAGTTTCTGGAGTCATGATTATTACATCGATCATAGTTTTTAAGTTTTTCACAATTGTTTTCTTTTAAAATGTTGTAGTTTTTTAATTGTTCTGTTTACATTCTGTTCTGAAACAATTCACATATAACCTTTACTTCATCTTTCCTGGCACAATAATATTCCATTATAGTCATATACCATTCATTCCCTAATTGATGGACACTATTTCCAATTTGTTGTTATAAGAAAATTTCCCATTATAAGATTTTTTTTTTTTTACATATTTCTTTCCCCTCTTTCTTTGTTCTCTTAAGGATACATGTTTACTAGTAGCATTGCTGCTTCAAAGCACATGCATAGTTTTATGACTTTCTGAGTATAATTTCAAATTTCTTTCTTGAATGATTATATCAATTCACATTTCATAACATTTAGAACTAGAATACTGTTACTATTAAATAACTAAAGACGGGCCTCAGAGAGAAAGCATTGGAAATGGATATAGGCAAGCTATAATGTATAACCAATGAGATACTTCAAAGAAGAAAAAGAAGTAAAGAAAGTTAGTAATTAATTTTTTGATAAAGAAAACATGGTTTGGTCATATGGCAAAAGCAAAAAGTGACAGACAGAATGCTTTATTGATACCCTCAAGATGTTGGGGAAAAAAGGAAAAGAAACTCCACTGGGTGAATCTCTTGTGTTGAACTTTTAAGAGGATATAGAAAAGATTCACACAGGATTAGGCAGACATGGCTGGGTTATAGTCTGTAAACTGGAGAAAACTCTCAGATCTATGACATCATAACTTCATTAGTGTATCAGACCTTTATCAAAATAACAATTTGCTTCAAAAGTTTCTTTTCTAGTGAACTCTTTCCCTTCTAAATGCGTTGCTTTTCTCAGAATAAAAACTTTTCAAACTTATGTAAACTGTCCATTTTATCAATTTGTCTTATTTGGCAAATAATACTTCCCCTGTTAGAACTTGTGAATGGCATTTTCTCTCTAACTTAGGATACAACCTTTAAAATCTAGAACATGTGTCATTTGGAGCATATTTTGTGTATGTGGTATGAATTATTGATCTTAACCCAATTTCTGCCAGATTGTTTTCTAGTTTTCTCATCAATTTTTGTTGAATAATAAGTTCTTACCCCAGCAATTAAGACGGTTGGATAATTTTCTTTTTTGTTTAGCATACCATATAATTTTGATGATTACACCTTTGAAGTGCAGTTTGAGATCTGGTACTTTAAGGTCTTCTTAATTCTACCCTCTCTTGCCTTTTAAAAAAATTATTTTCTTAGCTTTCTTGACTTTTTGTTCCTCCAGATGAAGGTCATTATGAATTTTCTCTCTCTGTAAAGTGCTTTTTTGGTGGCTTATTGTTTTGATGGCACTGAATGTGTGTAAAATTAATTTAGGTATCATTATTTTGTTTTTATTATTTTATTAATATTTCCAAGCACAAGCAATTACTAACTTCAATTATTTGTGTCTTTATTTCTATAAAGAATGTTTTCTATTTGTGTCTCTATAATTCCTTTATTTGTCTTGGTAAATAGATTTATAGATATTTTATGCATTCTATAGTTCTTATGAAAGAAATTTGTTTTTCTTTCTCTTCCTATTTGATTTTGATTGAACTTTATTTAAAATTTTTTTAAACATTTCTCCAATAGTTGTGAATTTAAATCATATTTATAAATAAGTAAATATGTGTGTGTGTGTGTGTGTGTGTGTGTGTGTGTGTGTATATATATATATATATATATATTTCTTGGAAGTAACCATTAAGTAAAGCTATATGTTTCAAAATGTCAGTAGAAAAGAAGATTGAAGAAAAAAAATAGGAATGTATGTTTTCTATATTTAATTTTTTTTTCATTAATTTTAAGGATTTTGGTTTCTAACTGATTTGTTAAATGGCATTTGGACAAATGATGTTATTTTAAAAACATACTGGTAATTAACAGAACTTTAATGTCATTCCACAATTTTTCCTTTTCAATTTTGAAATGTTTTATATACATAAAGACTCTTTAATGTAAAATCATGCATTTAAGATCATCCATATGTTCACTGGATACAATACCCCACCTCTCTCCAACAATAGCTTAGCCATTTCCCTAGAGTTTGGGAGAGTCCTTACAATTCTTGAAATTCAGACCGACAAAGGATCAGACACCATTTAGTAAAGTATAATTGTGTTTTTTGCTAAGTATATCAAGTTGTTTAATTGTTTTCAGAGAGCTATAAGTAAGTAAAAATTAGTTCATGAAAATTTTTTTAGTTATTCAAATAGTATTCATCTTATTATCATAAGAATATTGCAAATATTAAATTAACTTCATGATTATGAATCAATTAGAATCTATAGTCAATTATCAGTGGCTGAGGATATCATTAGGAAAAAGTAATTTTAGTGAATTTTTTTCAGTTATTTTTTTTCCTCCTTTTGGATTTGGCCAATTGAACTTTGTGTTGGTCATTGGGTTTTTTTTTTTTTTTTCCCACTACACCAATTCTATTTTTTAGGGAGTAGTTCTCTTTTTCCATTTCACCAACTCTATTTTTCAAGGAGTTGTTTTCTTTTGCCATCTCACCAAATCTATTTTTTAAGGACAATTTCTTCAGACAATTTCTCTGTTTCCTTTTCCAAATTCTCCTGCAAAACTCTCATTTCCTTCTTCCATTTTTCTTCTCTCTTTTAAGTTCCTTTCAGAATTCTTCCAAGAGAGCCTTTTGAGTTGGAGACCAACTTATATCATCCTTTAATGCTTCGTCTGGAGACTTTTTGCCTTCAAAATTCTCCATCTGTGACCATAACTGAAAAAAAGGAAAAGACTCGAAATCAAGTTACCATTAATATGCTACTGCTATTTCTATCTTTAGAAGATCAAACTCGATAAGGAATCTAGAGTATATCTTCACAATTCTGAACAATGAAACTTTAACCCTCTGTATTAACATTTAATTCTAGGCTAGAGTCATAAGTGACAAATTTACAATTTGAAATTTAGATAAACACAATTTGTTGTTGAATAGATCAATGTTTATCTCACATATACTATTTATAATTTCTTCCTACTGGAAATACCTCTTATGCCTCTTTAATTCTACCCTCTCCTACCTTTTAAAAAAATTCTTTGCTTTGCTTTCTTGACTTTGTATTCCTCCAAATGATGTTCATTATGATTTTTTTTAAATCTCTGTAAAAAACTTTTTGGTGGCTTATTTTTTTTTTGATAGCACTGAATATGCAAATTAATTTAGCTATCATTTTGTTATTATTATAGTAGTATCTGGGACATTCAGGTGAGGACTACTACTTCTGGTATGAGAACTTGCTAAGCTCTTTTCGGGACAATTTATCTCTCTATTTTGGGTATTCATCTGCTATCCAACTCTTATCTGTGGCTCCAAGAAGCTATAGCATCCTAGTAAACTTTCTCAGCAGATAGACTAAACCAGGTTGATACACTTTAAACCTGTCAGCGTGTTGTGAATTGGGATATCTAACTCAAGTATGTAAAGATTTTCCTCCCTCCAGTAGAAAAAGTTAATGAGAACGATTTGTTTCAGTGGGCCATGAAGCCCATGGAAGCATGTGCTATGGAGTGGAACTTGCTCAGTCACTGAAGATACTAAGGTCAGCTAGTGCATCCAGAACCATCCCCAGTGGTCTTGACTTTTATTTTACTACTCAACTCTGATGATTCTGGAAGAGAGAGTGAAGTTGACAATTTCATGCAATTCTTCATTACTTCAGTCTAATTTGCACAAGTCAAAAATATTTTACTATCATAGTAAAACACAGTAAGAAAAGTCACAATAACATTGCTTCCTCCTTCCCCCTCTCTTATACTTCATAATACAAAAGCCTTACTCTACTGCAAATATGCATATCTTTAATGGACATAGTTAAAATGAATAGAGAATAATCAACCAAGCAGTCAATCAAGTATAGGCAAGGAACACATATATAAAGGGCACATGACTAAATGAGCTGTCAGCCTATTTTTATTATGTTCTGGCTAGTATATATTGCAGATTGGGTCAGAAATTATCAGAAAGTGGCCTTGAATGAGAAACTTAAGAACTTAGGGGTTTTTTTTAATATTTTACTACTTCATTTTATTACCATTTTACTACTTCATTATTTTATCTTTTCAATAATTTTTATTTTATTATTTTACCCATGCAACTATTTTGTTTACTATTTTGCTATTTTACTATCTTACTATTTTACCTATCTTGAAGTCCTGTGGCAGGTGCAGATACACTAGGGAACCATAATCACAACTCTACATATAAGTAGCTCAGGCCATAGTGTTATCTTCTTCCTGGATGCAGGAGTGAGATTCAGCAGCCCCCTGAGTGTCTAATCTTCTTATGGACTACACTACTTGCTGCCTGGTATGAAGAAGGGACTAGAAAAGGTGCCCTGCTTCATTTAATCCTAGCCTGCTTAGCATTTCAGGAAGGGATCCTACCATGTAAACAAAAAATAAAAAACATGTATAAAAACTTTGTGAAGATGATTTTACTCATCATTGGTACATGGAATATGCATATGGTTATGGACAACAAGATATCCAATAGTCCTTAAAAACAAATACCACTTATGTGAATGTTATGGAATATTATTGTTCTGTAAGAAATGACCAGCAGGATGAATACAGAGAGGCTTGGAGAGACTTACATGAACTGATGGTAAGTGAAATGAGCAGAACCAGGAGATCATTATATACCTCAACAACGATACTGTATGAGGATGTATTCTGATGGAAGTGGATCTCTTCGACAAAGAGAAGATCTAACTCATTTCCAATTGATCAATGATGGACAGAAGCAGCGACACACAGAGAAGGAACACTGGGAAATGAGTGTAAATAAACAGTTTGCATTTTTGTTTTTCTTCCCGGGTTATTTTTACCTTCTGAATCAATTCTCCCTGTGCAACAAGAGAACTGTTCAGTTCTGCACACATATATTGTATCTAGGATATACTATAACATTTAACATGTATAAGACTGCTTGCCTTCTAGGGGAGGGAGTGAAGGGAGGGAAGGGAAAAATCAGAACAGAAGTGAGTGCAAAGGATAATGTTGTAAAAAATTACCCTGGCATGGGTTCTGTCAATAAAAAAATTATAATTAAAAAAACCCAAATACCACTTATGAGAAAACTCAGCAGATATTGCATTTAAATAACAACCGTGGTTTAAACACATACATTGGCAGAGCTAGCTCAGTGTTTGGGAGGTTCTAAAATAAAGTGGGAGAGAGAAGAGATAGCAAGCTGCTTACTAAACTAAAGATCTAGAGCCATTTTGCTGATCTCATTGTATGACAGTGAAACCTGGACAATTTATCAGCACCATACCAAAAAAATTGAATTTCTTCCATTTGAATTATCTTAGGAAGAGTCTGAAGATCACCTGGCAAGGTAAGATCCTAGACATTGAAGTCTTTTCTTGAGCTTAACTGCCAAATATTCATACTCTCCTCCAGACAGCATAATTCCAATGCACTGCTCACATTATTCGAATGCCAAACATTTGTTTGCCTAAAAGATAATCTTATGGAGAACTCACAGAACCGCACATGGTAGTCAGAAGTGATACAAGTCTATTCTTAAGGTCTCTCTGAAGAAGTTGGGCATCAATTAAGAACCATGGGCGATACTGGCATAGAATTGTTCAGCATAACATGCCCACATCAAAGAAGGTGCTATGTTTTGCTATCAAAATTAAATAGTAGTATCTCAAAAGAAAAATAAGACTCCCAAATGGTCATATGGACTATTTGTGCTTTATTTGTGGTAGAGCTTTCTGACTTTGGGTAAGTCTTATTAACCACATCTGGACACACTCTATGTTGACCCTGACATTGTATTGTCATGTTGGCCCTCTTTGAGCAGTAAAAATGACAATTTTTTCTTCTCATAGTAATATCTCCAATTTCCCTATTTTTCTCACTAATACTTCATTCTCCCAGGTAATAAAATTCAAAACTTTTAACTTCGCCCTTTCTCTTGCCTCTTACATCCATTCCTCTTGGGATCCCTAGATTCAAGGTACTCACTGCATATACTCAAAACCATAGCTCATGAGCTCCCATCAATGTGTTTACTTTTTCTTTAGATAGCAAAAGAATAGAAGTAATTCAAAGCAAAAATATTTGATGAAGTAGCATAGTAAGAAAAGCTTCAAAAAAATTGTTCCTTTCTTCCCCTTCTCTTGTGAAGAGACAATACTAGGTAATTGTCTTGATAATTACTTGATTATCTTGATAATCTTGATTATACTAGATAATACTATAATACTTGATAATACTAGAAGCTTACTCTACCACAAATATGCATATCTTTAATGAGCATAGTGGACATGAATAGAAAATAATCAACCAATCGCTCAGTCAGGTACAGGCAGGAAACACATAGTAAAGGCACATGACTAAATGAGCTGTCAGCTTGTTTTTTATCAGGTTCTGGCTACTATACATTGAAGATTGGGCCAGAGATGATCAAAAAGTGGCCTTGAATAGATGACTTAAGAAGTTAGGCTCCTATAGACCAGCAAAGACAAACAGAGCACTGTTTGACAGCATGACAGAGGGAGCAGGCCCAAAGACAATAGCATAATGAAGTCACCAGAAATCATTGGTAGTCTATGTTGGAGGAATGAGCTAAGTCTTCATAATATGTCTTGACAGGGTCATTTGTAGTTATCCTGGGGGGGGGGGGTCTATGGTAGGTCTTTAATACATAATACCATTTGCTATATAAGGAGCATTTTTTGACTGTTATAAAACCAACATTCTGTTATATGCTCTAGGGGACATAATAGAAATATGTCATGATCCCTGTTGTGAAGGAGCTTAATACTGAGTCCTATAGTAGGAATTATTTCCTATTTTGTTTTTCTCTTCCCAGAGTCTAGTGTAGTGTTTGGCACAAAGAAGATACTTCATAAATGTTTCTTGAATGGAATGGAATTAACATAACCGCTATTGTTTTTCTTCTCAATTAACATAATGGGTTCCTGATCAATCTCCTTACTTCTGGTCCAGGGGTTCTTAACCTTTTTTTTTTTTGTCATGGACCTCTTTGGAAGTCTCATAAAGACTATGTGTCACTTTCCAGAAAAATGTTTTTAAATAATTAAAGGAAATATTAAAGGTGAGCCAGAGGTTACATTTGCGGGGGGGGGGGGGGGGGGGGGGGAGAGGGGGGCGGGGAGGTCACTTTTTTCTCAAAGTCATGGACTCCCCATAATCTACAGATAAGTGACCACAAATCATTGAGTCAATAAACATTTATTAATGCACTGCATTTATTAATGCTTACACTAGGGATTTAAACAAGGGCCCAAACAGTTCACAGTCTAATGAAGACTACAGTGCAAAACCAACTATAAACAAGATATAAATACAATAAACCAGAAATAATCAGCGGAGAGAAGGTACTAGTATTAAGTGGGAATCAAGAAAGTTCTGCTGAAGGTAGAATTTTAAATGAGACTTGAAAGAAGATAGGAAAATCAGGAAGCAGAAATGAAGAGGAAGAGAATCCTAGATATGTGCTACAGCCAGTAGAAATGTACTGACAGAAATGCAGAAGACTGCAGAGGTAGAAAAGGGACTCAATTGTGAAGTCTTGGAAGTAATAGGGGCCAGTGGAGTTGACTTAATATAGGAGTAACATGGTTAATTCCACTTAGGAAAATCAATCTAACAGCTGAGTGGAAGATGGATTATATTGGGGGAAAATGAAGGAAGCAGGAAGATCAACCAGTGGGTTGATGAGGGCCTGCACTGGATAGTGACAATGTCAGAGGAGAGAAGGGACCATTTATGGGAAATGTTACAAAAGTGAAAATGACAGGACTTGAGAAGTGATTGGATATAAGGAATGAGAGAGAGAAAAAGCTTTGAAAAAGACACCTATGTTGTAAACCAAAGCATAGTGCCTAGCAAATAGTAAGCACTTAATAAATACTTGTTTCTATGTCTTGCCTAGATTTATTTTTCTGCCGCTTACCTGGTGTTCATAAACATATTAGTCTCTGATCTAGATGTTTGTTCTCTAAGAAGTTTTCTGTGTTCCCCTAACTATAAGCTTCTCTTCTCAAAGTCCTTATATTACTTTGCTTTTCTCCTTTGTTCCTATCACAATAGGCTTTGTGTCATAGTTGTGTACATTCCTCATTTCCAAAACATTTTTAACCATCAACATTTTTAATCATGTAATCAGTAAAGAATTTTTGATCATGGATTCCCAACATATACATATATTGTTGTATATTTATGTAAATATATATATTTATAAACTACATGTACTAATAGTAGTAATGTAGTAATTGTAGTAATATACATATGATATATTTTCTCTTCCCCAATCCAATTCTCAGGACTCCACTGCACAGTTTCTACCAGGTACAAAACATCCACATTCAGGTGGATGCTAACGCTGGTTTTCCCACTTCTGCTGGCAGTATCACATAGCTTCAAATCCACTCTGATAGTCTGATCCAGTATCTTCTTACTTGGGAACCATCTGCTCTGCCACTGCTCCCTAAGGTCTTCAAGACCTTACTCTCAGTCCTATTACTTTCTCCTGGGATGTAGAAACTACCTGGTTGTTCTATCTGCTATGAGCTGACCATGTACCCTTTTTTATATGTTGTTTCCCCTACTGAGAATGTGAGCTTTTTGAGAGTGGGTACTGTTTTGATTTTCTATGTATCTGCAGTACTTAAAATAATACTTAGTTGTGGTGAGCTTTTTCTTCTCAAAAAGCAGCCAGGTGATAAAAGTTCAGATCTTTTATTATCTCCAATATAGCCCAGTTAGCTTAGAGGCCTATCTCTCTGCTTGGTTCCAAGAGCTCTCTCCAAATGTCTTTAAATCCAAAGGTCTGGTCCTTCAGCCTCTGCCTCTGCTTTCTTCAGCCTCCAGCCAGCTCCAGTCTTCATGTCATTCCAGTGAAATCTCGACTTGTAGCGTCTTCCTCTGAAGAACTCTCCGACTGGCCCATTGGCCTATTTATGCTCCTTCCAGAGAGAGGGATTATGGGTAGTTCTACTTAGTACCTTGTTTCAGGTTCTGCCCAAAACATCTTCTTGTAAGATTAGATCAACTCTTAATTAGTTAGCAGTTTGTAAGGATTCCAACACTTAGTATTTAGTTAGCACTTAATAAATGTCTTTTCATTCCATTTCTTGTACATTATAAGACATAAACAAAAAAGGATATTTTAAAAGGAAAGTTTTAAGAATAAATAAAATATTTTTAAATTTAAAAAACTAATTTATTAACAATGCAAAATCCTTTTTTGTTCTTGATAGCACTGTGATTGAATATATCCTTATTTTTATTTTTTAAAAATCCCTGAGAATAACCTGGGGAATAGGGCAGACATATTTGATATTTGTTGATAATTATTTGTTTAATAATTGGTTAATGTAGCTAGCCATGCCAATGACTTTCTACTTCAAGTATTTTTAAATGGAAATATATACAGTACAACAATCAAATAATGGGTTAAAACAGCATGTTGCTTTTGAGCAGGAGTGATGTTCTTCAGTATGTAGATATTCACTATACCCAATGCAAAAATAAGGAAAAAATGAATTGTCTCTAATTTCAACTTAACAAAAAGTGTAAATACATTCTTTTTTTACATGATAGTGTTGGATAGCTATCATTAAACCTCAATTTTTATTCATTTATGCATATTTTTAAAGTTGTCTTGTAAGAGTGTGAAGAATAGCAAAATTGCCAATTTGGCTGGACCATAGAGGACTTGAAGGAATATAAATACTGTAAGACTAGAAATCTGGAAAAGGATATAAAAGGTCTTAAATATCTAACAGTGGAATTCATATATGATTCTGGAGGTAATAAGGAGCTATTGAAATTAATTGAGTAGGAAAGTGACATTTGTGAGATTTAGAAAAATGATGTTGGCAGCTGTGTAGAAGATAAAATTGGCTTGAAAAGAGCTTTGAAGCAAACAGAAGAACCATTAAGAGGCCATTGCAATAGTCTGGGCAAGAAATAATATAGTCCTAAATTAGGTGGTGGTTGAATGACAGAAATAGGTATGAGACTTTGTAGAAATAGAAATGACAAGATAGGGCATATGCAGTGAGCTGAAGAATGACATTGAGATTCTGAAGCCTAGCTTCTTGGAAAGCTAGTGATCCTCTCAAGAGAAACAAAGCTATTTGGAAACGAGGTGGATTTGGAAAGAAGGATAATGAATTGAGATCTTCAGTAAAGGTTGGCATGAATTTGTGTAGCTTCTTTATGCTTTCTAGCTTCTGGCTTTAAATGAAATTGCAATTTCTTATTCATAGGAGGATGGATAGGAGGGGGGTGGGGGTAGAGGCTCTGCCCTTTTAACATAAAGTACAAAAGCTTTTTTTATTCTAACATTTTTTAAATGGCAAAATTCCCAATGTGCCCAGACATCTTTCTAAGAAGCAAAAACTCTTTATGGCTTCTCCCCAAAAGAATGTGGTGTTATTTCTCAGAGACTGATTAGAATGGTTGGAAAGAGAGTAGGTCTTTCAGTGAAAGAGTATTCTGAATTTCACCTGAATTTTACATATATAAGATACAAGGATAAAATATTTTCTTTTTTATTTTTGGTACTCTTTTTGATGATGTCCAGTATTTTTTTTTAAAGCTAATTATGAGGAAAACTCTTATCATGATTCCCAATCTTATTTTTTGGCTTATTATTGATAGTATTGGATTTATTATCTTAAAAAGTTTATTTACTCCACTTCTCAGTGTGCAAATGCTCTAATGATCTCTATCTTGTCCCTTAGAATATAGGAATTCTGAGATTTAGGAGGGACTGGCTGACATAACCATATTCTTTTTTTTTTTTTTTTTTTGCATCTTTAATGTGTCATTTCAGAGGTGCCTATATTTCTATGATGTTTTAGAGTAGGAAGACATTTTTTGGAATATTAGTCTGAATTATATGATTCATAATACTTTAGGACCAACAGTCTTCCTCATTCCATTCTATTCAATTAAAAATTTTTAAGGATGTGGAGTAAAGAGGACATATATACAAATAAGGATATTTTAAGTATCTAAAATAAATACAAAGTAATTTTGAGGTGGGCATGGGGAGCACAAGCAACTGGGAGAGTCAAGAAAGGTTCTCAATAGGAAATAATATTTGGCCTAAGCCTTGAACATACTTAGGTATTATTCCAGGATATTATAGTGAGGAGAGTAATTATTCCAAGCATATGAAGATATAGAGAAAGAAATAGGATATCTTGTAGAGGGAACATCAAATAATGTATTTTGGATTTAATTTGGAATCCAGGAGGGGGCATAATAAAGAAAATCAATCTGGAAAGGCAGATTGAATCCAGATCGTATAGGGATTTATATTCTGAAGAAATTTATATTGTATTTTAGAGGCAATCTGGTAGTCAATGAAGCTTAACAGAGAAAGAACTCTAACAGATATGCAGATAATTGAAGCCCCCCAATATAACTATATTCTACCTACATGCGAACTTTATGATCTAAATAATAATAATAATAATAATATACTTTAGGGCTTAAAATATATCATAAATCTTTTTTAAGTGTCAAAACAAACTTGTAAAGAAGATACTGCCATATTATTATTTGCATTTTATAAAAGAATTAGGTGAGACTCAGAATGGTTTAAGTGACTTGCTCAAGGTTATATAGCTAATAGATATTAAAAGTGGGAGTTGAAGATCTGTCCCAATTCCAAGTTCAGCACTCTTTCCATTATACTGTGGTGTTTGTCCCTCCACACACATATCTTGCCTCCCTCCAAACCCAAATTATAACCCCCCAAATCATTAAAAATCATTTAAAAAATTATAACATGACATTGCTTAAAGTATAAACAGCAACAGCAAACAGGTAAAAGAACAATGATACCTCATGTTTACATAGCATTTTTAAGGTTCACAAAGGGCTTTATAAATATAAATAGCCTCATGAAATAAGCAGGTAGAACAAGTATTATTATTTCACTTTTATAAATAAGGAAAATAAGTACAGAAAAGTGAGATGATTTCAGGAACTCGTCATCCAGTACCTCCAGTAGGCCTGATAGCTAATAGTGTTCTCCCAAGTCTGAATGTTTTTTTTTTTCCTTTGAGTTTTACTCAGATTATCACTACTTTGACTTCTTCCTCAAATTCATAGACGTTACACAGCTGAATATCTTTTTGAGTCATAGTGCTATCACTCCTCCCTTCTTTCCTAATCAATTCTTTGGGAAAATATGTAGAATTTCATTGCTTTATTTGAGTCATACGTTGCATTCTGCCAAATTGCAGCAATACTTAGGAATTGATTTTAACTACACTATGTTGAAATCTCTAATTCACGAAATTTCTAGTTCACTTTATTACTCAGACTTCATGTGTTCATAAGTAGGCATCTAAATCCATAACTACTATTTCTCTTTCCTAGTTAAGTTTGCCTATAAATTGAGTGTTTCTACTATTTTTATTTTTTGATCTTGTTGCCCTCTATGGTGACTGGATTAGTAGATAGATGTGGAGAATATTTTCCTATTCCCTAAAATTAAAAAAAAAACCTCTATTATTTAGGGTACTGGCAAATACATCCTCTCTTATAGGAATGAAATGAGATGGAACTCTTTAAAAATGCTATTATACATATGTATGATAGAAGAATAACATATTTTCCTTTTGTTCCTAATGTTCTTTTTGATGATGCCCAGTCTTTTAGCCATAGATGCTCATTGAACTAATTATGAAAAAGAGTCTACCATGATTCCAGATCACGCACTTTGGCTTATAATTGATAGCCCTAGGTTCATTGTCTTAAAAAGTTTATTTACATCCTATGCAAATATGGCTAATTTCAAGCCTTTTATCAAATTAAACCATGATACAGAAATAAAGATATTTTTTCTAATCCAAATTTTAAGCACCAGCAAAAATTCTTCAGAATTCTTTCTCTGACCATCCCACTTAGAAGTACTCTTTCTCCTTCTTTTGATTTCCTATAATATTATTTTGTCTACCATTCACTGGACATTTACCATATATAGTATTTTCTTGTATTATTAGTTTTCATGTCATGTACATCTTAGTGCCATAATTGAAAACTCCTTGAAATCAAAGGCCATACAAACATTTTTAATTCTTCACAGTACCTTACATATAGTAGCTGCTCAATAAATAAATATTTATTTATTTATTATTAATTTTTTTATTATAGCTTTTTATTTACAAGATATATGCATAGGTAATTTTTCAGCATTGACAATTGCAGATCCTTTTGTTCCAACTTTTTCCCTCATTCCCCCCAATCCTTCCCCCAGACAGCAGGTTGACCACTACATGTAAAATATGTCAAAGTATAAGTTAAATACAATATATGTATACATGTCCAAACAGTTATTTTTCTGTATAAAAGGAGTTGGACTTTGAAATAGTGTACAGTTAGTCTGTGAAGGAAATAAAAAATGCAGGCGAACAAAAATAGAGGGATTAGGAATTCTATGTAGTGGTTCATAGTCATCTCCCAGAGTTCTTTCCCTGGATGTAGTTGGTTCAGTTCATTACTGCTCTATTGGAATTGATTTGGTTCATCTCATTGTTGAAGATGGCCATGTTCATCAGAACTGATCATCATATAGTATTGTTGTTGAAGTACATAATGATCTTCTGGTCCTGCTCATTTCACTCAGCAGCAGTTCATGTAAGTCTCTCCAGACCTTTCTGAAATCATCTTGCTGGTCATCTCTTACAGAACAATATTATTCCATAATATTCATCTACCACAATTTATTCAACCATTCTCCAATTGATGGGCATCCACTCAGTTTCTAGTTTCTGGCCACTACAAAGAGGGCTGCCACAAACATTCTTGCACATACAAGTCCCTTTCCTTTCTTTAAAATCTCTTTGGGATATAAGCCCAGTAGTAACACTGCTGGGTCAAAGGGTATGCACAGTTTGATAGCTTTTTGAGCATAGTTCCAAATTGCTCTCCAGAATGGTTGGATGTATTCACAGTTCCACTAACAATGTATGAGTGTCCCAGTTTTCCCACATTTCCTCCAACATTCCATATTATCTTTCCCTGTCATTTTAGCCAATCTGACAGGTGTGTAGTGGTGTCTCAGAGTTGTCTTAATTTGCATTTCTTTGATTAATAATGACTTAGAGCATCTTTTCATATGGCTAGAAATAGTTTCATTTTCTTCATCTGAGAATTGTCTGTTCATATCCTTTGACTATTTATCAATTGGAGAATGGCTTGATTTCTTATAAATTAGAGTCAATTCTCTATATATTTTGGAAACGAGGCCTTTATCAGAACCTATGACTGTAAAAATGTTTTCCCAGTTTATTGCTTCCCTTCTAATCTTATCTGCATTAGTTTTGTTTGTACAAAAAACTTTTTAATTTGATATAATCAAATTTTTCTATTTTGTGATCAATAATGATCTCTAGTTCTTCTTTGATTATAAATTCCTTCCTCTTCTACAGGTCTGAGAGGTAAACTATCCTATGCTCTTCCAATTTATTTATAATCTCTTTATGTCTAGGTCATGAACCCATTTTGACTTTATCTTGGTGTATGGTGTTAAGTAGAGATCAATGCCTAGTTTCTGCCATACTAATTTCCAATTTTCCTAGCAATTTTTGTCAAACAGTGAGTTCTTATCCTAAAAGCTAGGGTCTTTGGGTTTGCCAAACACTAGATTATTAAAGTTATTGGCTGTTTTGTCCTTTGAACCCAACCTATTCAACTGACCAACTAGTTTATTTCTTAGCTAATACCAAATGGTTTTGGTAACCACTGGTTTATAATATAATTTTAGATCTGGTACAGCTAGGTCACCTTCATTTGATTTTTTTTTCATTAATTCCCTTGAAATTCTTGACCTTTTGTTTTTCCATATGAACTTTTTTGTTATTTTTTCTAGGTCATTAAAATAGTTTTTTGGGAGTCTGATTGGTATAGTGCTAAATAAATAGATTAGTTTAGGTAGCATTGTCATCTTTATTGTATTTGCTCACTCAATCCAAGAGCATTTAATATTTTTCCAATTGGTTAGATCTGACTTTATTTGTGTGAAAAGAATTTTGTAGTTTTGCTCATATAGTTTCTGATTTTCCCTTGGCAGATAGATTCCTAAATATTTTATACTGTCAGTAGTTACTTTAAATGGAATTTCTCTTTGTAACTCTAACTGTTGGGTTTTGTTAGTGATATATAAGAATGCTGATGACTTATGTGTGTTTATTTTGGATCCTGCAACTTTGCTAAAGATGTGGATTATTGGGACTTCCGGTTAAGATGGCGGAGAGGAGGCACACAGTTGAGTAGCTCCACGCTTTCTCTCACTATCCATTTCATTACAAGCCTCTGAATTAATGCTTGACTGAAAAAAAACCCACAAATAGTTACCAAGAGAAGCCATCCTTGAGATTCGCCAAGAAAGGTCTGTCTTTACTGGAGGGCTGGGACGGTTTTAGATCGAACGCAGGTGGCGGGCGGCGGCAGTGAGAGCACGGGAGCAGACTGGAGAGGGGGTGGGGAGTGATCGCAGCCGTCTCTGCAGAGAGAGCTTCGCTACAGGATTAGATACTTTGCTCTGGCAGCAAGTCAGCAGCCCAGCAGAGAAGCTAAAAACACCGGGGGTGAAGAATACAACCCCAAACAGCTGGAGTCTCTCGGGACCTGGCCGTCCCCCCTTTCCCCCGCCCACAGTGACTCAGCATGCTCTGGGATCTCAGAGCGCAGGTGCAGCACAGTAGGGCTAGTGCCTCACTGCTGCCCCCCGCAGTCTGTAGAGGAAGCTCGGTAACACACCCAGCTCCTCCCCCAAAGAAAGACTCCAGTTTTTTCTGTTTTTCTTTGGTAGTTTGTCTTTGATTATTAGACAGAATGAGCAAGAAACTGAAGAGGACTTTAACCCTTGACAGCTTCTATACAGATAGAGAGCAGACTCTAAATCCTGAGGAGACTAAAAACAGACAGTCCCCAGGTGAATCCCCAAAGGAGGAGATCATCTGTTCCTCAGCACAGATGAACCTCATAGAAGTAATTAAAAAGGCTCTCACAAGGGAGCTAGAAGAAAAATGGGAAAAGGAGAGAGAGGCTTGGCAAAAGAGCCTGGAGAAGTCAGTTAAAGAGAGAGTGGATAAAGAAGTAAAATCCTTGAAAAATAGGATTGGTGAACTGGAAAACAAAATTGGCGAAATGGAAAAAAATTCCACAGAACAAAAGAACTCAATGGGACAATTAGAAAAAGACTTTAAGAAAGTGAGTGAAGAAAATACTTCACTGAAAATCAGAATTGAACAATTGGAATTGAATGACTCGAGGAGACAAGAAGAATCAGTCAAGCAAATCCAAAAAAATCAAACAATGGAAAAGAATGTGAAATACCTTCTGGGGAAGACAACAGACATGGAAAACAGATCCAGGAGAGACAATCTGAGAATCATTGGACTTCCAGAAAAACATGATGAAAAAAAGAGCCTGGACACTATTTTCCAGGAAATTATCAAAGAGAACCGCCCAGAAGTCATAGGAACAGAGGAAAAAATTAACATTGAAAGGATTCATCGATCACCCACTGAAAGGGATCCTAAAATCAAAACACCAAGGAATATAGTGACCAAATGCCAGAACCCTCAGACGAAGGAAAAAATATTGCAAGCGGCTAGAAAAACCTAATTCAAGTATCAAGGAGCCACAATAAGGATCACCCAGGATCTGGCAGCATCCACATTAAAAGATCGAAGGGCCTGGAATATGATATTCTGAAAGGCTAAGGAACTTGGTATGCAACCAAAAATAACTTATCCAACGAGAATGAGCATCTTTTTCCAGGGAATAAGATGGACATTCAACAAAGTAAGCGAATTTCATCTATTTCTGATGAAAAAGCCAGAACTTAACAAAAAGTTTGATCTATAAATATAGAACTCAAGAGAAATCTAAAAAGGTAAAGATTAATCTTGGGAACTATATTTTGACTATATAGATGTATAAAGAATACATGTATACCTTGTTCTAGAAATTGATGTGGAAAGGACATTGTACCAGAAAAAGGGTAAAGTGGGGATAGTACATCTCATGAAGAGGCATAGGAAACCTATTATATCTGAGAGAAAGAATGGAGGAGGACGAATATAGTGGGTATCTTACTGCCTTCAGAATTGGCTTTAAGTGAAAAATCTTAAGACATATTCAATCTATGGTGAAACTTCTCCCACCTCATTGAAAAGTGAGAAGGGAAAAGTGAAAAGGGAAGGAATAAGCTAAGTGGAAGGGAATACGGAAACGGGGAGGGAAAGGGGTAAGATAGGGGGAGGAACTCTAAGGCGGGGGGAGGGATACTAAAAAGGGAGAGCTGTGAGAAGCAAGTGGTGCTCACAAGTTTAATACTGGGAAAGGGAGAAAGGGGAAAGAAGGTAAACCGGGGTTAACAAGATGGCAAGTAATACAGAATTGGTCATTCTAACCATAAATGTGAACGGGGTAAAATCCCCCATAAAGAGGAAGCGGTTAGCAGAATGGATTAAAAGCCAGAATCCTACAATATGTTGTTTACAGGAAACACACCTGAAGCGGGGAGATACATGCAGGTTAAAGGTAAAAAGTTGGAGCAAAATCTACTATGCTTCAGGTGAAGTCAAAAAAGCAGGGGTAGCCATCCTGATCTCAGATCAAGCTAAAGCAAAAATTGATCTAATTAAAAGAGATAAGGAAGGGCACTATATCTTGCTAAAGGGTAGCATGGATAATGAAGCACTATCTATATTAAACATATATGCACCAAGTGGTGTAGCATCTAAATTCTTAAAAGAGAAATTAAGAGAGCTGCAAGAAGAAATAGACAGTAAAACTATAATAGTGGGAGATCTTAACCTTGCACTCTCAGAATTAGATAAATCAAACCACAAAATAATTAAGAAAGAAGTCAAAGAGGTAAATAGAATACTAGAAAAGTTAGATATGATAGATCTCTGGAGAAAATGTAATGGAGACAGAAAGGAATACACTTTCTTTTCAGCAGTTCATGGAACCTATACAAAAATTGACCATATATTAGGACATAAAAACCTCAAACTCAAATGCAGTAAGGCAGAAATAGTAAATGCATCCTTTTCAAACCATGATGCAATGAAAATTACATTCAATAAAGATGTGGATTATTTCTAATAGCTTTTTAGTAGAATCTCTGGGGTTCTCTAAGTATACCATCATATCATCAGCAAAAAGTGATAATTTGGTTTCCTCATTACCTATTCTAATTCCTTTAATTTTTTTCTCAGCTCTTATTGCCAAAGTTAGCATTTCTAATATAATTCAATAAATATTTCTTTACTTAAGCTCTTTGAGGATAGATACTATCCTATTTTTTTTTCTGCTATAGTTGTCATCACAATGTTGTATAGGTAGTGTATGTATTAAGAACCTAATAAATGTAGAATAAAAGGATCATTTCTTAAATATTGTTACAATATAATTTAGCCCTTTAATTCAACAATACATATGAGGACATAGCTATGATTTAATAGACTATAGATAGAAAATGGATATTTCATATATATACTTATGCTTATCTGTAAAGTTCATCAAGATTAAGCACATTTATTGAAGATCATAAGTTTTAGATCTAGAAATGACTTCAAAGTTCATTCAAGTCTAATTTTTCAGTAGAAGAAAAAAATGAGGCCCATGAAATTTATTTTTCCTGGGTAACATAAAAATTAAATAATATTGACTGGATTTGGACTCACCTCCTCTAACTCTGCCATTCTTTCCATTATACCATAATCATTGTGTGAATTTTTTAAATAAGTAGATTGTGTTTGTGTGATTATTTCCTCTATAAGTCTAATGCTTATTCAATTAAAGGATTTTTGTCTTTCTTAGGGACTATTGCCACAAAATTGGTACTTGTTGCATCTGGCAAAATAATAAATTATGTTTGTATTTATTCTTTAAAGTTTTTTCCCCTTTTAAATATTATTTTGCTTTATTACCTCACAAGAGACTAGTTGAAGGAATGATCCCTAAAGCTAAATCAACAGACGCTACAATCTACTGTATTTATAGAACTTAAAATGATATGCTAATACAAATACACATGTATATATAAATGCACACAATAAAATATGCACAATCAAAGATGGGAAAGAATAATGTAGATGCTTGTTGGTAAATTATTCCCATATAAGGACTGACATAAAACTGATTTACCCAAAATTTATGAGCATGTCATAAAACAGACAAAATCAAAAGATGGTTTATTTTCCTTGACAGTTTATTAATTTAAGGAAAGAACAAGAGTGAATTAACAAGGCCAATCTGAAATTTCTCCATTGTCAATGAATTTTTTAGATATTTCTTTTGCTTTTTCACATTATTTTAACTTAAACATGTACAGTGTCTTTAATTTTAATCCTTGTGTCAAAAACACCTATGGCTCAAAGGGTTCTACTATCAGGGCTGTAGGAAATCTGATGATTTGAACTCCTATTAGAAAATGGAAAGAATCCTAGTACCCATCAGCCCAGTAGGCTGGTATTAAGCCCACTTGAAAGCAAGACTGTTATGATGTAGCAAATGGAATGTTTAATTTAGAAGTGGGATAGGAAGAAGGGAAAGCAACAGAGACATATAATAGACAAAATATAATAGACAATAGTCTAAAGTCCCATAACTGAATTTCTGTTCTGATAAACTCTGCAGACTATCATCTAGAGATTTCATTTAGTATTTGTCCCATAAAAGAGCTTGGTAATTGACTGTTATCCATACTAGAATCCTAAATTTTTTTTTTTTTATACTGGAGGAATCTTTGAAATAATTTAGTCTAACTCTTTCATTTGAAATGTGAGGAAATATAAAATGTGAGAACCAGATGAATAAAATTACAGCTAAGAAACTGGCTAGAAAAGCCAATTAACACTTTTATATATATGAATACCATCATTAATTTGTATATCAATAAATCCAAAATAAAATTTAAGGATTGTGGGACAATTTCTTGGCTTAGGAAAGAAAAAAAAAAAAAAAACAACCCAGAGATTCTAAGAGCAGAAGTGATGAGGGAAAGCATTTTAAATGTTGGAGATAGCTTGTTTTTAAGGCATGAAAGCAAAGGATGGACTGTCATTTATGAGGAACAGAATCAATGCAAGTACTTTGGAATAGAGTGTGTGTGTGTGTAAGGGGAAATGTCATGAAACAAGCCTGGAAAAATAGGTTGGAGCCTGATTGTAAGGAGTTTTAAATGTTAAATAGTAATTTGCATTTTATCCTGGAAGCAATAGGGAGTCACTGTGCTTCTTGTACTGGGAAGAAATATGAGCAGACCTGTGCTTTATGAATTTCAATTTTATGGCTGTATAGAAGATGAGATATGAAAGACTGGAACAGGGAAAGTCATTTGGAGGATACTGTAAAGGCTGGGACAAAAAGTAATAAGGGATTAAATCTGGGTGATGGCCATGTAAATGGAGATAAGGGAACAAATAGAAGAGATAATGTGGAAGTAAAATTAGCACAATTTGCCAACTGATTTGATATGAAGTTAAAGGAGAGAAGAAGAGTCAAGGATAACTTTCATATTGTGAACTTTGATGGTTAGAAAGATGATGATTCAATAGAGTAGTGAAATTAGTAAGTGGGTTGAGTTTAAAGGTAATGAAAATCTGTTTTGGACATGTTACATTTGAGTTCCTAGGAATTATTCAGGTACAGGTATCACTCAGGCCATAATCTCTGCTGTTTAACAATAGGTATCCAAAAGGACTTTGTTCTTGTCTCTTCTCTTCTCTCTCCATACTATTTCTCTTAGTAAATCTCATTAGCTCCCATCTATTAAATTATTATTACCATGTTAATATATCTAAAAATCTATATATTAAGATTTAAGCTTCTCTACTGATCTGCAGTTTCATATCTCCAGATAGTATTTGGATATCTCCAACAGGATATGTAGTAGATACCTTAAACTTAAGATGACCAAAATTGAACTTATTTTTCTCCCCAAACTTCTCCCACCCACTTCTCAACTTACCTCGTACTCTTGAGGGTACCACTATACTCCCAATCATCCATGCTCTCAATCTTTATGTCATCCTGTACTCCTCATCCCCTCTTATCCCTCTGCCACCCTTAATATACAGTCTATTGCCAAAATTGGTTAATTTTACATTTGTAACTTCTCTCATATATAATCCTTTCTCTTTGACACTGCCATCATCTTGATGCATGCGTTCATTACTTTACTTCATCATGTAGACAATTATAATTGTTGGTTGGTTGCCCTGCTGGCTGTTCTCTCTACTAAAATTCTCTTCACATTCTAGTCCATCCTTTGCTGTCAAAGTGATCCTCCAAAAATTCATATTTGACTCTGCCTATTCAAGTGGCTTGCTGTCACCTCCAGGATCATATATAAAATCCTCTCTTTGGCTCTTTAATAATCTACCCCTACTTTTCTAGTCTTCTTAAATCTTACATCTGTTCCTTCCTCCTAATCTCTTTAGCCCTGCCAACTCTGCATGTCCTCTGTGATCCAATGATCCTTACTTCCTCAAATATGATATAATATCTGAACTCTGGATATTTTCTCTGGTGGTCTCTCATGCTTGAAATGCTTTCTTTTCTCATCTATTTCTTCAAATTTTCCTGACTTTTTTTCAAAGCCCAGCTAAATCCCTACCTTCAACTGAAAGTCTTTTCTAATTCCCATTAATTTTAGATTCTTTACTCAATTGGCTATTGCCTTCCCTCCACTAATAATTTACAATTTAGCCTGTATATAGTTTTTGAGAGCATCAAAATATAAACTTTTTGCACTCCCAGCATTTATAATTGTAAATGACAAATAATAGGTATTTAATAAATGTTTATTAACTAGACTGATTGCTCCTGCTTAAGCACACCCTATGGAGCATATGATGAATTGACCTATGTCTTCCCTGTCCACTTCCAAGGAAGCTTATACTTAGCACTGAAGTATGTTGGAATGGAAAAGCATCCTTGGTCCCCACAAAAGTAGCAAGGGGAGAGGACTGACTCCCAAGGACAGAAATGTTTATATCCAGATTGTTGCTCAGTCTCATATGCTCAAGGAAAGAAACATAAAGTAAAAGAGGCAGCAAGAACTTAAGCTCCAGTTTCAGGCACATCCATCTAGTACTTTATGCCATGTGTAAGCAGTCACCATTGTTGCTAGGATAATGGGAAATCACTTCTCCCTTTCACCCCAAGAATCTCAGAAAAAATTCTAAGCCATATATTTAATAGAGCAGGAATGGGGCAGTATGGTGGATGGAGCACTGATCATAAAATCAGGAGGCCTGAGATAAAATCTGGGCTTAATACTTAGTAGTTGTGTGACCCTGGGTAAGTCACTTAACTCCCAATTTCCTTGCCAAAAAAAAGTAGTAGAAAGGAATGAAAAGACCTTTTCTTTCTCTTTAAAGTCTGCTGAATTGGTAGCTCTTCCTAGTTCAGTGAGTGGCCAGCCCTCTTTAATATAGTCTCTGATGCCATTAATAAGCTAGATAGAGTGGATGGAGTGCTGATCCTCAATCAAGTCCTCAAGCCAAGAAGAGCTGAGTTCAGGAAAACTATTACCATAATTGGCCATATCAATTACAAAACCAACAGAAATCATGATAATCTCAATAGATGCAGAAAATAGCTTTTGACAAAATAACAGTACCTATTCCTATTAAAAACACTAGAGACCATAAAGGGAGTTTTCCTTAAAATAATAAGCAGGAGGGGCAGCTAGGTGGCGCAGTGGATAGAGCACCAACCCTGAAGTCAGGGTGGCCTGAGTTCAAATCTGCTCTCAGACACTTAGTACTTCTTAGATGTGTGACCTTGGGCAAGTCATTTAACTCCAATTGCCTCAGCAAAATAATAATAATAATAAGCAGGATCTATCTAAAAACAACGGCAAGCATTATTTATAATGGAGAGAAGCTGGGCACATTATCAATAAGATCAGGCGTGAAACAAGGAGGCCCATTATCACCACTACTATTCAACACTGTAGTAGAAATGTTGACTTTAGCAATAAGAAAAGAAAAAGAAATTAAAGGAATCAGAATTGGCAATGAGGAAATAAAACTATCACTCTTTGCAGATGATATGATGATATACTTAGAGAATCCTAGAAAATCATCCAAAAACTTACTGGAAACAATTCACAGCTTTAGCAAAGTTGCAGGACATAAATAAACCCACACAAATCATCAGCACTTTTATATATTACTGTCAAAGTCCATCAGCAAAAGATAAAAAGAGAAATTCCATTTAAAATTATTGTAGACAAAATAAAATACTTGAGAGTCTACCTGCCAAGACAAATCCAAGAACTATATGAACAATTACAAAATTGTAATTACAAAACACTTCTCACACAAATAAAATTTAAACAATTTAACAATTTAAATGATTGGAATGATCAATTGTTCATGGCTAGGCCTAGCTAATATAATAAAAATGACAATATTGTTTAAAGTGGTCTACTTGTTCAGTGCCAATCAATCAAATCTCCAAAACATCATTTTATAGAACTAGAAAAAATAATAACAAAATTCAACTGGAAGTACAAAATCCAGTTGATAAATGGTCAAAGGATATGAACAGACAATTTTTAGATGAAGAAATTAAAGCCATGTATAGTTATATGAAAAAATGCTCTAAATCATTATTGATTAGAGAAATACAAATTAAAACAATTTTGAGGTACCACCTCACATCTCAGATTGGCTAAGATGACAGGAAAAGATAATGACAAATGTTGGAGGGAATGTGGGAAAACTGGGACACTAAAACATTGTTGGTGAAGTTGTGCAATGATCCATCCATTCTGAAGGGCAATCTGAAATTATGCCCAAAGAGCTATATTGTGCATTCCTTTTGATCTAGCAGTGCCATTATTTAGTCTGCATCTCAAAGAAATCATAAAGGAGGGAAAAGGCCCCTCATGTACAAAAATATTTGTAGTAGCTCTTTTTGTGGTAGCAAAAAATTGGAAAAGGAATGGATGCCCATCAATAGGGGAATGGCTGAACAAGCTGTGGTACCTGAAAGTAATGGAATATTATTGTTCTGTAAAAAATGATGAACAAGCTGATTATAGAAAGACCTGGAAAGATTTATATGAACTGATGCTGAGCAAAACAAGCAGAACTAGGAATACATTGTACACAATAACAGCAAGAGTGTGTGATGATCAGTGAAAGACTTGGTTCTTCTCAGTGGTTCAGTGATCTTAAGCAATCCCAATAGACTTTGGACAGAAAATGCCATCTGTGTCCAGAAAAAAGATCTAAAGAGACTGAATGTGAAGCAACACATGCTATGTTCACTTCTTTTTTCCATTTTACAAATCTCTCCTATGGTTTTTCCCTTTTGCTCTGATTTTTCTCTTCCAACATGATTCATAAAGCAATGTGTATTAAAAATAAATAAGCTTAATAAAACAAAAAAATAAAGAAGACCTGAATTCAAATCCTATTTGGGCATTCATTTCCTATTAGACTCAGTTCGCTTATCTATAAAATGGGAATCAGACTAGCACTTACCTCTCAGGGTTGTTTTGATGATAAAGTGAGATATTATTTGTAAAGTGAATTCCAGACCTTAACTATGTAAGTGCTAATTATCATCATCGTTGTTGTTGTTTTCATCATAGGACAAAAGAGTTGCTGCCTTATTCCAAAAATACTCCAGCATTGAACAAGTATCCCAGTAGTGGTCAGAAGGAGCTCAGCTCAGCTCCACATAACCTCTTATAAGGTGTGCTTTAGTAAGATCATATAAGCAGAAGACCCTCATTTCCCCCATCACGTAATAATGGAAGAGACTAGACATGTGGCAACTAGCTTATAGCCAGAGAATAAAAAGAGATTGAATATTAGAGAAACACAATGATAGAGGGGACAAAATCTTAGAGAAGGAAGGGAAAGAATCATGGGCAGTGACAGAGAGTTAGCCCTAGCTCCAAGGAAGAGGGCTATCTTTTCTTCAAAGAATGAATGAAACAAAAGAAGACAAAATAGGTAGTTATATTGAGAGGATTTGAGGTGTAGGAATTCGGAAAAGTTTGGAAGGAATCTTCCAAAAGGCTACTTATTCCAGTAATAATATCCTTCATCATACCCAACAAATTATCAATTAGCCTTTGCTTGAAAACCTCCAGAGAGGGAGACCCCAATACTTCCCAAGGGATTCAGCCCATTTTCCTTTTGGACAGTTCTAATTATTGGGACTTTTTATTAAATTTACTTCTTTTGAAACTTCCACCCATTGCTTCTAGTTGAGCTGTAGGGTCAATTCAAATAAATTTAATCTTTCTTTCTCATTATAGATCCTTAGATAATTGAAAAATATTCCCATCTCGTCCTCTTAAGTTTTTCAGGCTAAACATCCCCAGTTCCTTCAATTGATTTTCATAGAACATGAATATAAAATCCTCTATAATGTTGCTCAACCTCTTTTGGAAATCTCTATTTTATCATTATCCTTATCAAAATATAGTACTCAGAACTAAATATAGTATTCCAGTTGTGACTTCCCCAGGGCAGACAGATCATATCAATAATCTCCTCACCTCCATAGTCCTAGAAACCCAAAATCTCTTAACAAGTTAAGGTCATCTTAGCTTTTCTGACTTTCATATCACAATGTTGATACATATTAATCTTCTAGTCCACTAAACTGTCAGATCATCTTTAGATCTACTTTTGTCTAGCTATGTCTCTACCATCTTATACCTATGAAACTGATTACAAAAGTGGAGGAGTTTATCTTTGTTCCCAACAAACTCCATTTTATTCTTTTAACTCATTATTCTTGAATTCAGCATTTATTAAATATCTACCATGACAAATCTGTCAAGATTCAATAATTCACCATACAAAAATCACAGTGCAAAAGACAATATTACTTGTTTAATATTGAATATATTAGCGCTGTGGTTTCCCATACAGTTTATTTCCCATACAAAATATTTTATTTTTTAATAGTATTTTATTTTTCAAGTTACATATAAATATAGTTTTCAACATTTATTTTTGTAAGATTTTGAGTTCCTATGCTCAAAGAAAGGGCTGTAAAATCTGCTGCTCTTTGATCCAGTAGTAACTGGGTCTGTATCCCAAAGAGATTATAAAAGAGGAAAAAATGATTCTCATATGCACAAATGTTTGTAGCAGCTCATTTTGTAGTGGCAAGGAATTGGAAATTGAGTGGATGCCCCATCAGTTGGGGAAACAATAAATTATGATATATGAATGTAATGGAATATTATTGTTCTATAAGAAATGAGGAATAGGCTGAGTTCAGAAAATCTGAAAAGATTTATATGAACTGATGCTGAGAAAAGTATGTAGAGTTAGGAGAACATTTGTACACAGTAACAGCAAAATTATGTGATGATCAACTATGAAAGACAGCTCTTTTCAGCAATTCCAATAACCTTGGAATGGAAAATCTGCATCCAGAGAGAGAACTGTGGAGACTAACTGTGAATCAAAACATATTTTCACCTTTTTTTTTGTTTACTTTTAGTTTTTTGTAGTTTTTTTTCCCTTTTGTTCTGATTTCTCTTGCATAACATGCCAAATATGAAAATATGTTTAAAAGTATTATACATTTATAACCTTTATCAAATTGCTTACTGATTTGGGGAGGGTGATAGTAAGGAAAGGAGATATAAAAATTTGGAACTCAAAATCTTACAAAAATGAATGCTGGAAATTATGTGTATTTAGGAAAATAAAATATGGTTGAGAAAAAACAAACAAAAATTTTGAATTCCAAATTTTTTTCTCCCTCCTCAATTTCCCCCTCCCAAGATAGCAAGCAATATATTATAGGTTATATGTGTATAATCACTTTCAACCTATTTCCATATTTTTCCTATTGTAAAAGAAAATTCAGAGCAAAAGGGAAAACCCATGAGAAAGAAAAAGCAATCAGAAAAACAAAGGTGAAAATAGTATTCTTCTATCCTCATCAGTTTCCATAGTTCTTTCTTTGGATGTGGATGACATTTTCCACCCCAAGTCTATTGGAATTGCCATGGATCACTACATTATGGAGAAGAGCTAAGTCTATCATAGTTGATCTTCACATAATCTAACAGTAAATATTTTCAAAAGTATTTGTCTTTTTCTCTAGATATTTTTCAAGACTAAAACAAACCAAGTAGTAATATTTTTTGGGGGAAGAAGGGATAGCAAAGAGCAATGTCAAGTGAAAGAAGATCTGGGTAGTATAGTGGACTAGAATACTGCTTATGTTGCCAAAAGACCTGTATTCAAAACCTGGCTCTGAGTCTTATTAATCTATGTAACTATGAGTTAACTTCTCTGAATCTAATTTTCTCATGTGCAAGTTGAGGTAATTTTCAAGATGTATTATTTTCTCTCTGGGAAAGACAGATTTTATCACCCTGCTAGAAAATCCAGGCAATGGGTGTAGATAATAGTGCTTTAGACATTTTAAGGTTGGTACATGAAACCATCTCACCATCACTGTTGCAGAAAGTCAGTAGCCCTGACTTCTTGGAGCTACAAGTCATTAGTTCACAGCAAGGAAAAGAAAATTCTCAGGAAAATCTTTCTTTGTAAGATGGTCTCTAATTTGACTTTCAGATCTTAATAAATGATTTCAACTAAGAACAATATTCTCAGGATCCTAAAATAAATTTAAAAGAATGGTTAAAAAAAATTCAAGATCTGTAACAGTATTCTGTCTTTGCAATTATGGAGTCTATGAATTTAATAACTTTGTTATTTTCCTTTAGTAGTTGTATTTTTCTACCTTTTCAATGAATCTTATTATTAATTTAATACAGTAAGCTATGAAGATTGTAGTATAAAGATATGAGTACATCTTTTGTTGTACATTTGTTGTTCATTTCTTGGAAGTATTTAATAATTGAACATGAATCCCATTGTGAAATAGGACACCTTTGCAGATGATAGGGTTTAAGTTCCAATATAACATATTTCTTTTAAACCAGAGGGGGAAACCCTACCCAAATAATTGTTTTGCTTACCTTCCTCTTTTATAATTTAGGTGACATAATAGTTTCTCTTTTAATAGAAGATATGATTTTGTTGTCATTTTGCTAATAATTGAAAGTTTACATTCTCCCTTTCTCCTTCCCCCCTCACATAGTAAGAACTATAATGATCTTTTCACATATAATATACAAATCTTTTAGGAATGTCTGTCAAAGAAAGTTGGTATATAAACCAAAAAGCTGTCATTATATAGGGGATAGCTGACAGGAATAATTTAATGTCTAGCTTTTACAAATTACATACTTATCACAATGACTATGTTTTCATCTCAGTTTCCTCAACTATAAAGATGAAGTGGAACTAGCTAAACTAAAAGGTTCCTTCAATTTCCAAATCTATGATCCTAAGATCTTATTCTAGAGTATTTTGGAGAAGTCTAACTCAGTGGGTTGGTTATCTTTAATCAGACATTTTCTGTCTTTTTTTTTGGTTAAAAATTCAATTTAAGGAATTATTAGGCTCACTAACAGGTTATTACTTTAAAAATTAATTCAACTAGCATCAATTTGAGAGATGAAAGCATTTTGATATATTACTATAAATCATTTTGCTAGCCCCAGCCTCTGAGCTACTAAGAAATCAATAATAATATCTTTCAATTTGAAATTTTAGTGATGCTTCAGCCTACAAGAATTATTTTTAAATATTTCAAAAGATCAAGAATCTATGATTTCATCAATACACGTATTCTTTCCATTGATGCAGATCATAACTTTCTATGACTCAATTGACTTTATCACAGTTCCTATGGCTTAAAAAATTCATAACTCAAGGTTTACCTGGAGAAGAATCTCTGGGAACTTAAACCATCCTCAGTTGGTCTTTAGCCAATTGACATAATCATTAAGCTCATTCCCAACAATTTCCCAATTTGGTAGACTTTATTAAAACTTGAGTTTAGTCTTTGTGAACTAGTCATCTCTATTCCACAATGAAATTTCAGATTCAGTCTTGATTTTAAAAGCATTTTATAAATTTGTAAAGCAAAAAAAAAAAACAAAAAACAAAACAAAAAAAAAAACAAAACAAAACAAAAAAAACACCTCAGAAACCAATAGACACATTATTAAAATATTTTAAGTCATTTTATTTAATAAGACCAGTGTCTCAAAGTTGAAACTATAAGTGACAATGGGTTGTGGACTTTCCTCAATGACAGAAAAAAATTATAAAATACACAAAGTTTTGAGAAGATTATTTTATTATGTGTACAATATTTAAGGACAGTATGGACAGGAGAGAAAAACATTACTTTTTCTAAACATTTTGAGAGGCAAGCTGATCTTTGAGGTTTGGGAAATCTTGGAATCATAAACCATATATGCTAATCTTGGTTTTGCTAACTCACTTGATTTATAACTGTGGCAAAATCATAGGCTGTCATATTCCTTATTACAAAATGGAAGTAAAGATAGTGATCTACCTCAAACAAGGACTGGCCTCAATTAGTTAAAACTTTATGTGACTTTATGAATTCTATGAGTAGTTATTAAGTTCTTATAGAGGTTTTAGAAAACAGTTTCACCTTGGACCATTATTTTTGCTTGTTTACAAATTTTTTTAATATTTTTTTTCCTTTACAAAGTTTTCCTTGTTCAAACTTGTAGAGTATAGCACAACTAATTGAGATCAATGAAAAATCAAAAACACAAGGGAAAATAAATGTATAATACACTAAACATAATTTAAATCCTCTGAAAATTCCCAGTTAATCTCAAATTTTCTGATTTGTGAATCACTGTGTAGATTTATGCAGGATATAACTTATCAAGATATCTTGGGGTTTAGGAGTAGGGCCATTCCACAAACCCAAATTACTCTCCCAGACTCTCCCAGACTGACCAACAATAGTTCCTAGGTCAAGCCTACCCAGTCATTGTTTGAACCCTGATTAATTCAGAGTGAATGTAAATAGCAATTGTTTTTTTTTTGGGGGGAGTCAGAAACCTTAAGAGTCTTCCCTTCTCAGACTGATATATATATATATATCATAAATATATATATATATATATATATATATTTAGACTAGGTAAAAGAGGCCATTCTCTACTCCATTAATCCATTTTCTACTAACCTTAATCCCTGATAGGAAATTGCCTCAGTCAAACTGAGATCTGTTAAAGACTTTAACTTTAAAAAGCCAAAGTCTCCCACCGCATCCTAGACCATTTCCAGTCATCCTGATCTATATCTGGTTACTGAACCCAGATGACTCTACAGGAGAAAATAATGCTGGTGACTTTACACAGCCCTCCTCCATTTAAATCCAGTTCACTTCCATACCATGGCATCGCCTCCCTGATATTATGGTACTCGTTGAGATTAAAGGACAAACAACAATCAAAAATGACTTTTTGTATTGTAATTTTGCTTTTATATGTATGAGTCCAGGCAGTTTTCCTAGGCAATATCGTGAAACAGGAAAATTGTCTTTAACCTCAGTAGCCTTACTCAATTTATTTCTCCAGTGATTAGTGCAGTGCCTGGCACATAGTAAATGCTTAATAAATGTTTTATCTATCTCTTTTATTTAATCATTCTCAGTGCCTCATTAATTCAAAAAATATTTATTGTGCCTACTATTCACATAGCTAAAAACTGAAGCAGATACAAAAGTAAGTAAAACATGGTTCTTCCCAAGAAAGTGTTTATAACATGGTGATTTAAAGTGTGTGTATGTGTGGAGAGGAGGGATAAGACAATGAAATAGAATCTGATAAATGGTAAAGAAGAGTAAGAATGGTAAAGAGTTCTAAGAGAGCTCAGAGATATGCCTAGCTTCCTCATACTGCTTAGTGATTTTCTTCACTACCATATTCCATTCACTTAGGCTTCCTTCCCTAGAGAAAGGATTATAACTATGGAAACTTATCCATTTAGTATCCCATTCTTCTAAGAACTTATTCTCTGCTCTTCAAAGAGAAAACAGATTTCCAATAAGTAGGAATATGTATTTTATTCTAGGAATAAAACTCAACTATGAGCTTTGTGATCTTATAGATATGGGTACTGCCAACACTAATGTAGATTATAATTGATCAAGCCTTCTTATGCTATATTATGCTTATATATATTCTTTCATTGCCATTCCACTGAGGATTTACAAAATAGACTCATGAATTATATTTATATTTTCTTATATTTTGTCAAAACAAGTACAACATCTGGTCTATCCAGCTTATAAGCTCATAGGATCATGGATAGAGTTGAAGATAACTTCAACCCTTTCTCATTTTATAAATGAGAAAAGTGGGGTCCAGGCAAGTTAAGTACTTACTCTGGTTCACAGATCATAAGGGTCAGAAGCAGATTTGGATATGAACTTAGGTTCTGTCTTCTGACTCCATAGCTTGCTATCTCTGTTTGGTTTTATGACTTAACCATCTCTATTTCTAATCATACTTAGCCTGAATATTTCTTCTACCCTTCATTACACAAAAATACTCAAATGGGTTTGTGATTTCATTGATTCAAGAATTCCATCCAGTGGTGCAGATCACAACCCATCTATGCCTATTCATTTTATATATATGTCTCTTCCATATTCTACCAAAAGTTTACCTGATAGGGTCTACTGAATGTATCGTAAGTTTTTCTTTTTTCTTTTTCCTGATTTCCCAAGGCTGCCATGATCCAAGAAGTCTTTTACCCAGAAAGATCACACAAAATAGTTTTAAGGTGAAGAATCACCAGGACTTTCACATAATCTTGAAGAACATGATGCAGCCCAAGGAGCAAGATCACAAGACTACTGACAGAAGAATAATTGGATCAGCCAAAGTATATATGGAAAAAATATATGTTGGAGGTGACATAATTCTGAAAACATTGAAAGATTATTTTATAAGTAATCTCAGAGAGGAAGATACCAAAAGAATTTATAAAAAATAAAACAGATTGTATTACAGTTCCTCAAGAAGATATTACTACCCACCAACCCATATTTATTTTTCATCTTTTTTTTATAGAGTCTTCTTGAGAATGAGCAACAAATACAGGGTCAATAATCATATGGTACAGAGAATTTCTGTCCATTAAGAAATGTAAAGTTATACTTGGATATAAATTTATATCCAGGAGTTCTGATAAAGATCTCATTTTTAAAATATATAGAAAATTGACTCAAATTTATGACTTCAAACCATTCTCCAATTATTAAGTGATCAAAGAATATGAACAGACAATTTTCAGATGAAGAAATTAGTCATTTCTAGTCATATAGAAAAAATGCTCTACATCACTATTGATTACAGAAATGCAAATTAAAACACCTCTGAGATACTACTACATACCTCTCAGATTGGCTTAGATGACAGGAAAAGATAAGAAAGACCTGAAAAGACTCACATGAACTGATGCTAAGTGAAGTGAGTAGAATCAAGAGAACACTACATAACCACAATAAGATTATGTGATGATCAACTGTAATGGACTTAACTGTTTTCAGTAATGAGGTGATTCAGACTAATTCCAATAGACTTAGAATGGAGAGAGCCATGTGCATCTAGAGAGAGAACTATGGGGACTGAATATGGATCACAACATAGTATTCACCTTTTTTGTTGTTGTTTGCTTGCTTTTCTTTTCTTTCTCATTTTCCCCCCTTTTAATTTAATTTTTCTTGTGTAGCATGATAAATGTGGAAATACGTTTGGAGGAATTGCATGTTTGCATTATATTGTATTGCTTGATGTCTACAGAAGAGGAATCGGGGAAAGGGAGAGTGAAAAATTTGGAACACAAGGTTTTACAAGGGTGAAGATTGAGAACTATCTTTGCATGTATTTTGAAAATAAAAAGCTATTTTAAAAAATGGGGGCAGCTAGGTGGAATAGTGGATGGAGCACCAACCTTGAAGTCAGGAGGACCTGAGTTCAAATTTGGTCTCAGACACTTAACACTTCTTAGCTGTGTGACCCTGGGCAAGTCACTTAACCCCAATTGCCTCAGCCAAACAAAAAAAAAAAAAGTAAAGTTACAAATGATTACCAAAGATGATCTTTGCTTATAATTTAAATTTTGCTTTTAGCTATTTATTTTAAGATGATTAAATGAGTTACAATTCAAATTTAAGGCATAATTTTATAATTTTAGTATTGTTACAAATTTTCCTAAAGTCCTTCAGACTCAGGCAGTTGAGTTGAAAGAGAGACTTATTTGGGGGAATAAAATAATCATAATTCTTCAAACCTTAAATTTCTAGAAAGCTTCATCTCAGATTTAGTAAGGATGACAATACATCATTCAAGCAAAGATTTTATTTTTATCTTTATTTATTTATTTTTGCTGAGGTAATTGGGGTTAAGTGATTTGCTCAGGGTCACAGCTAGGAAGTGTTAAGTGTCTGAGACCAAATTTAAATTCAGGTCCTCCTGACTTCAAAGCTGGTGCTCTATCCACTGCGCCACCTAGCTGCCTCTATTTTTATTTTTTTTAAGCAAATTAAATTTATTTTTTATTTTATTTATTTATTTTTAAATTTCCCCTGTTACATGTAAAAAACAACATTTTGGGGAGGTTATACATGTAAAAAAAATTTTTTTTACACATTTCCTCCTCCTTTTGGGAGAGAATAATCAGAACACAAGGAAAAACCACAAGAGGGGAAAAAAAAAAAAACAAGGAGAAGAGAAAAAAGTGAACATAACATGTGTAAATTTACAGTCCATAGTTCTCTTTCTGGTTGTGGGTGGTGTTTTCCATCTAAAGTTCACTGGGATTGCCTTGAATCACTGAACTGCTAAGAACAACCAAGTCTATCATGGATGAGCATCATACAATCTTGCTATTGCTGTGTACAATGGTTTTCTGGTTCTGCTTGTTTCACTCAATATCACTTCATTTCATATAAATCTTTTCAGCCCTTTCTAAAGTCAGTCTGTTCATCCTTTTTTTTTTTTTTTTACAGAACAATAATATACCATAGTCTGTTCATCCATTCCCCAGTTGTTGGGCATCTACTCATTTTCCAATTCTTTGTCATCACCAAAAGAGTTGCTACAAACATTTAAGCAAAGATGTTATTAAAGATGATAAAGAACATAATTTCTGTATTGCTAGTAAAACTTTTTTAACTTAATGGGGATGAAATACTTTTTACAGAAATACCTGTTCTTGAGTCTGGGAATTTTTGCTAGCAATTTTAGATCTGCAATGCATGTTACAGCTGTCTCATAAACTGGACAATAGGTAAATGTCATCCATTTTGTTTTTTCTCCTGGATTTAACTGATTTATTTTTTGGTAATCATATACCTCATTGCTGAGATACTAACGATTCTAGAGTTTGAGGTGACACAGTAGAGTGCCAAGTATAGCATTGAAAGAACTGAGTTTAAATCTGGCCTCAGACATTTACTAGATGTGTAACCTTGGGTAAGTGACCTTACTCCTGTTTGACTTAGTTTCCTCATTTGTAAATTGAGAATACTAGTAGCACCTATTTCCCAAAGTCATTGTGAGAATCAAATGAGATAATTACAAAGCTCTTATTGGTGCCTGGCACATAAGTATTATATAAATATAAGCTATACCTTATCATGCATAATTAAAAGTATTAAATTAGCACATTATCACGTAATTATCATGTACCAACAAAAATATCAGGAAAATTAGGGAATACCTCTTTTATTTTAACCTTGTACCTAGTTATCTTTCATAAAAATAGTAGCTAATGTTTTATGTCTTGTTTAATAGTAATAATTAAGAGGGTCATTAGAGTATTTTGGGGGCGTTTTATTTTGTTTCATTTTAATAAAAGAATTTTTGGTGATCTTAGCATGTGCAAATGAGGCTTTTTATTGGAGGGAAACCATTAAGCTTTATTTTGTTAACTGCCAATTAAAAAAAAAAGTTAGTTTGTAATCACATACAGTAAACCCAATGGAATATTATATTCTCCACACCTTTCAGTTAGAAATTAGATAAATGTAAAAAAGGTAGTCTACTATAGAAAACTATTTGTAAAAGTTTTTCTAATATGCTCCAAAAAGATTAAAGACAGAGGAAAATATCCCATAGGCTTCTGAAATGCTTATGACATTTTGCATAGTAGCAAAAAATTGGAAGAAAAAATGATTGGCCATTGATTAGTTGAATGACTAAACAAACTGTGATATAGGAGCATAGTAGAATATTGATTATGGTATAAGTTACAAAAATGAAAAATCCAAAGAAACTTCAGAAGATTTGCATGAATAAAGCATAGTTAAGTAAGAAGAATAAATTTTTAAGCTGTGCCATAATAATGTAAAGGAAAATAATCTTGAAGACTTCAGACTTTTATTAATTCAATAATTTATCTTGACTTCAGGAAGATTGATAATGAAATACCACCCAACAAAGTAAAGCATATATTTTCAATATTAATTTGATTTGCTTAACAGTACTTGTTTAATATGAAGGAAGCTTCTATTGGTAGGGAAAGAGGAAGAAGTTATTGGGAAGTAACAGTGATATTAAATGACAGGGATATTTTAAAAGAGGATCAACAAAAGTTGTTTTTTTTTAAGCCTGCATATTCCTATCTTATATTTTTTTAATCGAGAATACTTTGACTATACAATACATTCCAAAAGTCTGCAGTTTTAAAATATTAAAGCTATGTAAGGTTAGAACTGTAGTATGATTTTTGGAATATCCTCTCTCTTTTGCTCCTTCTCAAGAAGGCTTTGTAAAAAAAGGTGAAAAATACATATGGGTTGGTAGATACTGATGTCTTCTTTTTCTAATCACTTGTAAAAAAATCCTTTGGTGTTTTCAGAATTGTATCACCTCTGATATACATTTCTTCCATATGTATTTTCCCCGGTTCAGCTATTCTTCCTGTCAATTTTGTTCTCAAGAACTATTTGTATTTTTTCATGTAGTACAATGGAAAACCAATCAATCAGAAAAAAATTAAGTGCCTACTCTGTGTCAATCACTGTGCTAAGCACTGGGGATACAAAAAAAAAAAAAAAAAGGCAAAAGACAGACCCTAATCTCAAGGAGATTACAATCTAATGGCAAAGATAACATACATAAAGCAAGCTTTATGCATGATAAATAGACAACAATTAACAGAGGAAAGGCACTGGAATTAAAAGTTATTGGGGAAAGCTTCTTGTAGAAGGTAGGATTTTAGTTGGACATTAAAGGAAGTTAGGAAGTTAATGGTTGGAACAGAAGAGAGCTGGGGACAGCCAGAGAAAATGTCTGGAGCCCAGACAATGAAGTATTGGAGTCTAAAATTGATTTTCTATTATCATTGCTAGTAAATATAAATTGAATGAATAAAAATATATATTAAGTATTTATTCTTTGTTAAGCACTGTGCTAGGTGCTGGGAAACAAATAGAAAAAAGGAGACTGTTCCTATCAGAATTTGAACAAGGTCTTTATCTCCACACCACCTTGGCCACAGTCAGATACCTGCAACTTGACTCTAACATCATTTGGGTCCTCTTTTTATTACCTTTGCTCTGTATGTATTGCTCTGCTTCAAGCGTGTTTCTTGTAAACATCATATTGTAGGATTCTTGCTTTTAATCTAGTCTGCTTTATAGGGGGAATTTATCCTATTCACATTTATGGTCAAAACTACTAATTCTGTATTTTCTGCCATCTTGTTATCCCCAGATTATGCTTTTCTCTTTCCTTTCTCCTTTGCCTTCCTCCTCAGTATTAAACTTATGAGTACCACTTGCCTTATGCAGCCCTCCCTCTTTAGAATCTCTCCCTCCTCCTTGAGTCCCTCCCCTTTTCTTAAACTTTCCCCATACTATTTCTGTAATCCCTTTTATTTAGCCCACCCCTTCCTTTTTTGCTTTTCCCCTCCCACTTTTCAATGAGGAGAGAGAAGTTTCTCTGTAAACTGAATGTGTCTTATATTTTCTCTTTAAGCCAATTCTGATGAGAGTAAGATTCACACTATGTTCATCCCCCTCCCTTCTTTCCCTCAGATATAATAGATTTCCTTTGCTTCTTTGTTAGTATAGTACCTCCACTTTCCCCTTTTTCTGGTACAGTTTCCTTTCTACCTCTAGATCCTTTTTTATATTACAAATGTAAAACCAAATTATTCATGTATACCCATAACAGAAATACAGTTCTCAAGAGTTCTTTTTTACCTTTTTATGCTTCTCTTGTGTCCTATATGTGGAGATCAAACTTTTTGTTTAGCTCTGGTTTTTTCATCAGAAATAAATGAAATTCACCTATTTCATTGAATGTCCATCTTTTTCCCTGGAAGAAAATGCTCAGTTTGAATGGGTAAGTTATTTTTGGCTGCATACGAAGTTCCTTTGCTTTTTGGAAAATCAGATCCCAGGCCTTTTAATCCTTTAATGTGGAAGCTGCTAGATCCTGAGTAATCCTTATTGTGGCTCCTCGATATTTGAATTGTTTTTTTCCTGGCTGTTTGTAGTATTTTTCTCTTGGGTCTGATAATTCTGGAATTTAGCCACAATATTTCTTGGAGTCTTAATTTTGGGATCTCTTTCAGTAGCTGATTGCTATTTTACCTTCTGATTCTATGACATCTGAGTGGTTCTCTTTGGTGATTTTCTGAAAAATAGTGCCTAGGTTCTTTTTTTCATCATGATTTTCAGAGAGTCAAATAATCCTTAGATTATCTCTCCTAGTTCTATTTTCCAGATCTGTTATTTTCCCAAGTAGGTATTTAACATTTTTTTCTATTTTTTCTTTTTTCTTTCTTTTTTTTTTTTTTTTCATTTTGCTTGACTGATTCTTGGTGTCTCCTCAAGCCATGCATTTCCAATTGTTGAATTCTGATTTTTAATGAATTATTTTCTTCATTTACTTTTAAATTTTTTTATTTGTCCAATTGAGTTTTAAAATGAGTTATTTTGTTCTATGGATTTTTTTTTCCTATTTTGCCAATTGTTATGGGCTAGAACTCTGTACTTGAAACAAGGATTCTTACAAGGAATTTGATAAAACAATGGTTATCTAGTTTAGCATGGTGATTAATAGTTCTCTAGTTCAGTATGAATGAATTAATCTTACAACAAATAATGGTTCCCTAGTGATATAATGATTGGCTTATACTCAGTATAATGAATGGATTTAACTGTAATAGAGCATATAAGCTGGGACAATTCAGCCAGATTCATTCATTCCATCTCACACCACTGTGGTGGCAGGCCTGTCCTCCTTCATTTCCCCATTGAGACCAAGGCCCATTTGAGTCATTGACAGACTCAGAAAGGGCTTGGAAACAAACTCAAAGAAGGACTGGAATAGACTGGCTGAAGGCTGGAGGACAAGCTCTGGGACTGAGACAGACTTCAAGACATAAACCGTTGCGGTGGTCTTCCTGCCTCCCCCACAGAAACCATGCTTGGCTAGCTTTCTTGAAGTCCTCTAAAATATGTCTAGTAGAGGAAATTCAGGCAACTCCAAAAAGATTTAGACAACCATCTACCTTGAAATTATTTTGATTTAGTCTCTCTTGACTGAAGTAAAAATCAATGTTCTGATAATTTTGAAAATTTATTTGTAAATATAAATAAGAAATTACTTATTGGCAAGAAAAAAAATCACATTCCAGTTATGAAATCCAGATAATTTAGATGCTAATTCATTAATATATAAAGATATAGCACCCTAGGCACATACAGTCATACATACTCAGGAATTTTGTGAACCAACACAAACACAGGTGAACTTCATTAATGTTCAAATAATATAGCTTTTTTTTTTTTTTTCCTGAGGCAATCAGGGTTTAGTGACTTGCCCACACAGCTAGGAAGTATTAAGTGTCTGAGGTTAAATTTGAACTCAGGTCCTCCTGACTTCAGGGCTGGTGCTCTAACCACTGTGTCACCTAGCTGTCCCAACATAGCTTTTTTAAAAATGGAAATTGATGGCAAAAACTTATTCTTTGGAATATATTTGTTATAAACAAGATGCTAATGATCCCCAAAGAGTTTTGATTTATTCTTTTTCTATGGCACCTGTTTTTCTTTTTCTTGAATCAACCAAAAGTACTGGATCCCCAATATGATTTTGTTTTCCACATACATTTATAATTTTCATATCTTAGTGAACTACAGATGTTTTGGACATCTCCAAACTAATTCTAGGGAATGATGCTGTTGTTAGGGGTTAAATGGAGTTGTGGGGAGAGAGGATTGCAAATACTTTTTAAAATGACATTTTTAGATAAGCAAATTAAGTAGTAAGGAATAGGATTAGAACTGGGGAAGGGATGTGGTGAAAAGGGAACAGGGAGGGAATTAGTTTAAGTGGGAGGAAAGATAGTTATCTGAACCTATTATATCCATAAGTAGGTGACCAAGAATACCTGTGCACACCCTGCTACCTCAAATGATTCCTTTCACAGAATATCAGGAAGTGCTGATGAGCAGATGCCAAAATTATGACTTCAATTTCAAGATGAATGACATTCTAAATACTTCCTGGTAGGAGGGTGAGCCAGTGCCTCTTCAGATTTCTCACACCCTCTTTATGTGACAACTGGTTTTAAGCTAATCTTTTGTCTTTTTGTCCCTCCACCCAAAATAGAGATGACTCTGAATGCTCCAAACTTCCAGTTTGTGCTGGAGGAGTACTTGTTTGCATTTTTCTCTTCAACTATAGAAAAAATATCTTGTAGTTCCTTCTTTTCTTTACCTCATATATGGTTGGCAAAAGGTAAGAAATATGGAATTTGATCTAACCAGTGGTAAGAGGCAATGTTACTAAGAAAATAGCCTTTGGCCTTGGAAAAATCTTCTCAACATTGTATTATTAATGCAGACTTCATGTTACTGTAATGGTGATGAAGGAGGGAAACTCTGACTTGCTTGAATGGGTATCTCCTACAGAGATACATTTGCACTCTAGCTTTTTTCTGAATGCTTGGTTTATGCCTTCTTAGTGTCATGTATGCTTTGGAACTATCTTCTAACCCCCACCACACTAGCAGATTAGCTGCCCAAAGCTCTTCTCCTCAGAGATCTAAGGATATTCTTAAGGTGTTAAGGTTGTCTTTGTTAATGTTATGAAGATCATGATTAGGGTGCTTCCCCCTAAAACTATCAGATGATATCAGTTAGGCAGATTTAATTAGTCTTTGGCAATAATGGTGGCAGAATTGGTACAAAATATCTCCCCAAAATTTATGATATATTCTTCCACAAGTACACACAGAATCCAAGGAAAGGTGGTCTCAAGCTCAGAGCACATGTGGCAAAAAGGAAACTCATGTCTCAGGTCCTCCCACTCCAGGGCTGCTCTTGGGCATATTTATAGGCAGTAGGGGAGCCAGTGAATAGAAAGAGATTGAAGATAAAGGGATGACAGAAGGAACAATCTGTTAGAGGAAATGAGTTGGATGCATCATTCAGCAAATTGAATGATTGCAACAGATGCTAGAAGATTGTTTAGAAGCTGTATTTCCTGAAATATATACTACCTCCACTGAGAATGAAATTATACTAATATTAAAAATATACTTCATAACCTTCCCTGGCTACCTATTTATTTCTTTTTTCATAATAGCTTTTTATTTTTAAAATATATGCAAAGACAGGTTTCAGTATTCACCCTTGCAAAACCTTGTGTTTCAAATATTTCTCCCTCCTTTCCCCTGTTAATCTTACCTAGACAGCAAATAATCCAATATAGGTTAAACATGTGTAATTCTTCTATACATATTTCCACATTTATCATTTTGCAAAAGAAAAATCAGATCAAAAAGAAAAAAATGAGAAAGAAAATAAAAAGCAAGCAAACAACAACAAAAAAGGTGAAAAAACAATATTATGATCCACATTAAGTTTTGACAGTCCTCTTTCTGGATATATATGACTCTCTCCATCACAAGCTTATTAGAACTGGCCTGAATCACCTCCTTTTGAAAAGAGCCACGTAATCTTGTTGCTGTAATACAATGTTCTCTTGGTTCTACTCACGTCGTTTAGCATCAGTTCATGTAAGTCTCTCCAAGTCTTTCTTAGAAGAAAGAGTTTACTTTTCACCATTTACTTTATCTATTTTGAAGAGTAATATATCAAGGAGATAGTAAAGGGATATCTCTCTCTTACACCCTCAATTTAATGACATCATCTTAAAGCAGAAGTATAAAGCACATGGATGTATCCAATGGAGGAGAGAATTCAGCAAGAGTAAAGTAGATGAGTGAAGAGGTAAGGAGAGTACAATGTCTGGAACTTGGATCCTATTCTGGAGATCACAGATTCTAAACCTGACTGCTCTTAGAACTTGTTTGCATGTATAAAAATATATATACACTTATGTGTGAATATATATGTTTGCATACATGTGTAAGTATATGCAAATGTGCATATATGTATATGCATATGTGTATATATGTATATATGTATAATGGATGAACATATACATAGTCATTAAAATATAAACTCCTTAAAAATAAGGATTGTTGGACTTGTAATGGAGAGAGCCATCTGCATCCAGAAAGAGAACTATGAGGACAGAATGTGAATCACAACATAGTAGTTTCACTTTCTTTGTTGTTGTTTGCTTGCTTTTTTTTTTCTCATTTTTTTTTCCTTTTTGATCTGATTTTTCTTGTGCAAAATGATAAATGTGGAAATATGTATAGAAGAATTGCACATGTTCAACTTATGTTGAATTACTTGCTGTCTAGGGAAGGAGGGTGGGAAAAGAGAGGGAGAAAAATTTGGAACACAAGGTTTTGCAAGGGTGAATGTTGAAAACTACCTTTGCATATATTTTGAAAATAAAAAACTATTATTACAAAAAAAATAGGTATTGGTTCATTATATTTCTATCTCTATTGAGTGCCTGATATATATGAGCACTTGATTATTGATTGACTGAGCAAGGTAGTATGAGTATGTAGGCCAATATTTTATCTGGGCCTGAATCTGGTGATGGTGGAGATCATAAGCAAGCAGTGGCTTCATAAGTCCACAGGGATTAGTGGATCAATTCACCAAGTACAATCCAGGAAGAGAAGACATTGGAGGCCCCAGAGAAGCTAGAACTATAAATTGCCTTGGCTACATATGTTCCCTATATATGTGCCTCTCCACTTATACATTTTATGTCTTCCCAATATATTGTATTTATTTATGAAAGGTACTTTGGGGGGGGTATATTTTGATCCTAAATTTTTTTTACTCTTCCATTTCCATTAATGCCTTTCCTTTGAATTTATTGTGTTCTCTTGCTATCAAAAGAGAAACTTATCAATGGAAGATTGTATTTTTTACTATATTAATGAGTATTTATTAAAAATCTCTTTATGTGGCTATGGTCTAGGTGTTTTAAAAGGAAAAAATCTGCAATAGCAGCCTGACTCCAAGTAGCTTGCAATACCTGATGGAACTTCTTAACAATTGACCACTGTTTAAAAAAAATTTATTTTTAAATGAATTCCCTGCTTTCTTTACAGTCTTGATTTCCAGAATGGAACCTCTGATGTCTGATAAAGGCAGAACTACACCTGAAAGCTTTTCCATACTGCTTACATTTATAAGTTTTCTTTCTAGTATGAATTCTCTGATGTTGAGTAAGTGATGAGCTCTGACTGAAAGCTTCCTGACATTCATTACATCCATAAGGTTTCTCTCCAGAATGAATTTTTGGATGGACTATGAAGTTTGTACTGTGACTGAAGTGTTTCACACATTTATTATACGTATAAGGTTTCTTTCCAGTTTAAATTCTCTAATACTGAATAAAGGCTGCATAATAACCAAAAGATTTTGCACATGGAATATATTTATAGGATTTTTCTCTCTTATGAATTCCTTGATGGTTGTTGAGATTTGCATTGTGGTGGAAAGCTTTTCCACAGTCATTACATTCATAGGATTTTCAATACATTCATAGGGTTTCTTTGCAGTATGAATTCTCTTGACATTGAATAAGAGCTGACCATTCAAGGGAGGTTCTCTCATAGTCATTCCATTTATAGGGTTCCTCTCCGGTATGAGTTCTCTGAAGTTTTGTGAGGTTTGCATTCTGTTTGAAAGCTTTTCCACATTCATTATATTCATAGGGTTTCTCTCCATTATGACTTTTCTGATGCTAAGAAAAGGATGAGCAGTAACTGAAGCCTTTTCCATAATCATTACAAATATAGGGTTTTTCTCCAGCATGTATCTTATGATGTTTAAGTAGTTTTGAATTCTTTCTATAATATTTCATTTAAGGAGACTTTTTGCTATAGGACTTCTATTGTGTAATGAGGACTGACATCAGGCCAAAGATTCTTCCAAGTTCACTACCTTCATGACCTCTCTCAGGGGAAGGTTTCTTGTGAGTGATTTTTATTTCCTTTAAGTAAAGATTTTCCTGCTGCCTCTCTAGTCTGCTATCACATTTTTAGGAATCCTGAAATGTGGATCCTCTGAGCCAATTCTTGGTAGTGCTTCCATTATTGCTTCTTCAGGTGCAATTGATTTTTCTTCAAAATAGTCAGGATTTGGAAGTGATGCTTTGGACTTAGGTACAGTTTCCCAGACTGAATAGGTGCTTCCTGGGACTTCTTTCCTGGATCTCTAATGAGTCTTCTCCTTGCTCCAACTCCAAGTTCACATCAGGTTTAGAAACTGGAAGCCCTAGAAAAACCAAGTTCCATACTTCAACATCAGGCCCTTGTACAAGTTTTTCTGAAGAAAGTCTAGTTGACTCATTCTTCTATAACCACATCTTTAAGTACCACAGATTCCTAGAACTTGACTGAGAAGAGCACACTAGCCATATCTTCATGTCTCTTCTTCAGAATGGACAATGTCCTGAGAATACAGTTTCTTCTTCCAGCATTGAGGTAGGATGCTCTAGGTTACTGCCTCCTGGATGGCCTCTGGATGGAGGGGAGATAGGTGGTTTCCCTTGAGCCCTGACTTGTCAGAGCAGGAGGTTTAGTTGGTAAGCCAGAAAATGTTTTCCATTACTCTATTATCTTGGTGCTGAAGAATCAAAAGGAGGTCTCTTTCAGCTTCCTGAGATCAAAGGATATTGATGCTGGAAAGGTCGTCAGGGATCTGGTCATACCTCATTTTAGGGATGAATCATCTGAGGGCCATAAAGAAGCCAATGACCAGCCCAAAATTACCCAGCTAAAAAGGGGACAGGGCAGGCCACCAATCCAAGTCATTTCAATTAGCAAATGTAACGTACTTTGCTTTTGTCCCTCAATAGTCCCATGGGATTGCAGACTCAGGGACTTTGTGGGGCTGCTCTAGGAAGTGGAGCTCCCATGGACCTCAGCTCTATAGAACCCTGTGGCATCATGGTTGCAGGGAGGGTGGGCCCAGAAGATGCAAGGGTCTCAGGGACTCTTAGGGAACACCAATCTTGTCTGGGAGGCTGCTGTTCCCCCAGTGCTCTCCATAAGCATGGGGCCAGTGGACAAATGACTCGAGCAGCTGCTGAACAACTAGAGCCTGCTGGGATCTGTAAGCTATAATTTAAAGAATGTGGACCCATAAAGTGACTTGAACTTGGAATAGTCATTTCCCAGGGAATCCAACTTGCCAGTTCAAGTTTGGGGGATAATCCAAAGCATGGCTATGTGAATATTTAGAACAAAAGGTGATATGTTTCCTTATAAGCACAATTGAAACAAAAATAAGAAAATTCTAATTGTATACTTTTATACTGACTAATAGAATGAATGTCCTTTGTTCTTTAAGCATATTAGACTATGTGGCTTATTACTAATGAACCATTAAAAAATTAAAAATGAAAGTTTGCTAGACTTCTGGCTCTGCCAATAATTGGCTATCTGATTTTGCATACTTTTCTTAATCTCTCTGGTCCTTATTTTCCTCGTTTGTAAAAATGAGAGGATTAGATGATCTCTTAGATCTCTTTCAGCCCTAACATTTTATTGTGCTACAATATTAAAATTAGACTTATTTTTAACCTTTAGAAACTACTATAATTCTTCCTCCAGAGCATATTGTTAGATGATTTTAATGGTAACCAAATGTAACAACACAAATAGATGCACTTTCTCTTTCTTCTTGGCTTTGTGTAATTAGAACTATTTTTCTTTTTTTTTTTTTAATAGCTACAATTAGAATTCTATCAGATTTATTGGTAGTCACAATAAAAAAAACCACAGGTTCTGGAATAATATATACCAGCAATCAAAAGAAGTAAGCCTATGCCTAAAATATTAAATCCACTAAAATTATCTTTAATATTGAATGAAAAAAATGAGCAAGTAAACAACAACAAAATACTATATTGTGATCCACATTCAGTCCTCATAGTCTCCTCTCTGGATGCTGATGGTTCTTTCCATCACAAGTCTATTGGAATTGCCCTGAATCATCTCATTGTTGAAAAGAGCCAAGAGAGACAACAAGTTTTAGGCTTCCAAATAATGTAGTAATTTTTTTATTCAAATAGAAGTAGTGACAGCTAGATGAAGGAGTAGATAGACTTCTGAGCCTGAGGTCAGGAAGAATCATCTTCCCAAGTTCCAATCAGGCCGCAGACATTTACTTCTCGTGTGACTTTGAGTATGTTGCTTGATTCTGTTTGCCTCAGTTCCTCATTTGTAAAATGAGATGGAGAAAGAAATGGCAAACTCTTATGTTTGCCAAGAAAATCCTAAATGGAAACAAGAGTGAAACAACTGAACAACAGCAACAACCCTTTTATAAGGGAATTCAAAGCCTTTTAAAGGATGTATTTTTTTTGGGGGGGGGGGGAGGTAAATGTTCATTAGTAAAAGCAGGACTTAAGACTTGGTAAAGTGTCTCTATGGTTTTCTTTCTCTCCACTATCATTTTTATCTTTTGTTGTTGTTGTTCATTTGTTTATTCATTCCTAACTCTATATGACACTATGAATAAGTCCATAGGGTTCACTGGGAAAACTTATTAGAGTGGCTTGCTATGTTCTTTTCCATTGTGTCTTTCTTTTATAGATGAGGAACAAAGCAAAAAAAAGATAACTTGCCCAGCATCACCCAACTAACAAATGGTTGATAGATTTAAATTCAGATCTCTTTGACTTCAGGACCCATGCTCTAGCCACTGGCCATCTATCTAGCTTATATCTTTTTTTTTTTAATAACTTTTTATTGATAGAACGCATGCCAGGGTAATTTTTTACAGCATTATCCCTTGCATTCACTTCTGTTCCGATTTTTCCCCTCCCTCCCTCCACCCCTTCCCCCAGATGGCAAGCAGTCCTTTACATGTTGAATGGGTTGCAGTATATCCTAGATACAATATATGTGTGCAGAACTGAACAGTTTTCTTGTTGCACAAGGAGAATTGAATTCAGAAGATATAAATAACCCGGGAAGAAAAACAAAAATGCAAGCAGTTTATATTCATTTCCCAGTGTTCTTTCTCTGGGTGTAGCTGCTTCTGTCCATCTTTGATCAATTAAGGCTCTCTTTATCGAAGAGATCCACTTCCATCAGAATACATCCTCAAACAGTATCATTGTTGAGGTATATAATGATCTCCTGGTTCTGCTCATTTCACTCAGCATCAGTTCATGTAAGTCTCGCCAGTCCTCTCTGTATTCATCCTGCTGGTCATTCCTTACAGAACAATAATATTCCATAACATTCATGTACCACAATTTACTCAACCATTCTCCAATTGATGGACTTCTTTTCATTTTCCAGCTTCTAGCCACTACAAACAGGGCTGCCACAAACATTTTGGCACATACAGGTCCCTTTCCTTTCTTTAGTATCTCTTTGGGGTATAAGCCCAGTAGAAACACTGCTGGATCAAAGGGTATGCACAGTTTGATAACTTTTTGAGTATAGTTCCAAATTGCTCTCCAGAATGGCTGGATGTGTTCACAATTCCACCAACAATGTAGCAGTGTCCCTGTTTTCCCACATCCCCTCCAACATTCCCCATTATCTTTCCCTGTCATTCTAGCCAATCTGACAGGTGTGTAGTGGTATCTCAGAGTTGTCTAATTTGCATTTCTCTGATTAATAATGATTTGGAGCATATTTTCATATGTCTATAAATAGTTTCAATTTCTTCATCTGAGAATTGTCTGTTCATATCCTTTGACCATTTATCAATTGGAGAATGGTTTGATTTCTTATAGATTAGAGTCAATTCTCTATATATTTTGGAAATGAGGCCTTTATCAGAACCTTTGATTGTAAAAATGTTTTCCCAGTTTATTGTTTCCCTTCTAATCTTGTTTGCATTTGTTTTGTTTGTACAAAAACTTTTCAATTTGATATAATCAAAATTTTCTATGTTGTGGTCAATAGTGATCTCTAGTTCTTCTTTGGTCATAAATTCCTCACTCTTCCACAGGTCTGACAGGTAAACTATCCTATGCTCTTCCAATTTATTTATCATCTCATTCTTTATGCCTAGGTCATGAACCCATTTTGACCTTATCTTGGTGTACGGTGTTAAGTGTGGGTGAAGGCCTAGTTTCTGCCATACTGATTTCCAATTTTTCCAGCAATTTTTGTCAAATAATGCATTCTTATCCCAGAAACTGGTGTCTTTGGGTTTGTCAAACACTATATTATTAAAGTTATTGGCTGTTTTGTCCTTTGAACCTAACCTATTCCTTTGATCAACTAGTCTATTTCTTAGCCAATACCAGATGGTTTTTGTAACTGCTGCTTTATAATATAATTTTAGATCTGGTACAGCTAGGCCACCTTCATTTGATTTTTTTTTTCATTAATTCCCTTGAAATTCTTGACCTTTTGTTTTTCCATATGAACTTTGTTATTATTTTTTCTAATTCATCAAAGTAGTTTTTTGGGAGTCTGATTGGTATAGCGCTAAATAAATAGATTAATTTAGGTAGTATTGTCATCTTTATTATATTTGCTCACCCAATCCAAGAGCATTTAATATTTTTCCAGTTGGTTAGATCAGACTTAATTTGTGTGGAGAGTGTTTTGTAGTCTTGCTCATAAAGTTTCTGATTTTCCCTTGGCAGATAGATTCCTAAATATTTTATACAATCAGTAGTTACTTTAAATGGAATTTCTTTTTGTAACTCTAACTGTTGGGTTTTGTTAGTGATATATAAGAATGCTGATGACTTATGTGGGTTTATTTTATATCCTGCAACTTTGCTGAAGGTGTAGATTGTTTCTAATAACTTTTTGGTAGAATCTCTGGGGTTCTCTAAGTATACCATCATATCATCAGCAAAGAGTGATAATTTGGTTTCCTCATTGCCTATTCTTATTCCTTTAATCTCTTTCTCAACTCTTATTGCCAAAGCTAGCATTTCTAATACAATGTTAAATAGTAACGGTGATAGTGGGCAACCTTGTTTTACTCCTAATCTTATTGGAAATGGTTGCAGTTTGTCCCCGTTACATATAATGCTTACTGCTGGTTTTAAATAGATGCTACTGATTATTTTAAGGAAAAGTCCATTTATTCCTATACTCTCAAGAGTTTTTAATAGGAATGGATGTTGGATTTTATCAAATGCTTTTTCTGCATCTATTGAGATGATCATATGATTTTTGTTAATTTGATTATTAATATGGCCAATTATAGATAGTTTTCCTAATATTGAACTAGCTCTGCATTCCTGGTATGAATCCTACTTGATCATGATGTATTATCCTGGGGATGATTTTCTGTAGTCTTTTTGCTAATATCTTATTTAAGATTTTAGCATCAATATTCATTAGGGAGATTGGTCTATAATTTTCTTTCTCTGTTTTCAACGACTCCTTCATTCCCTATTTTTTCAAATAGTTTATAAAGTATTGGGGCTAATTGTTCTTTGAATGTTTGGTAGAATTCACATGTAAATCCATTGGGTCCCGGGGATTTTTTTTTTTTTTAGGGAGTTGATTAATAGCTTGTTCTATTTCTTTTTCTGAAATGGGACTATTTAAGCAATTTACTTCCTCCTCTGATAATCTGGGAAGCCTATATTTTGGAGGTAATCATCCATTTCGCTTAGGTTATCAAATTTATTGGCATAAAGTTGGGCAAAGTAATCCCTTATTATTTCTTTAATTTCCTCTTCATCAGTGGTAAGTTCTCCTTTTTCATTTTTAAGACTGCCAATTTGATTTCCCTCTCTCCTTTTTCTAATCAGATTTACCAAAGGTTTATCAATTTTATTGGTTTTTTCATAAAACCAGCTCTTAGTTTTATTTATTAGTTCAATAGTTTTTTTACTTTCTATATTATTAATTTCTCCTTTTAATTTTAGAATTTCAAGTTTTGTAATTGGGGGTTTTTAATTTGGTCTTTTTCTAACTTTTTAAGTTCCAGGCCCAATTCATTGATCTTCTCTTTTTCTATTTTATTCAAGTAAGCCTCTAAGGATATAAAATTTCCCCTTATTACTGCTTTGGCTGCATCCCATAAATTTTGATATGATGTCTCATTGTTGTCATTATCTTGAGTGAAATGATTAATTGTGTCTATAATTTGCTGTTTCACCCAATCATTCTTTAAGATGAGATTATTTAATTTCCAATTACTTTTTGGTCTATTTACACCTAACTTTTTGTTGAATATAGTTTTTATTGCATTGTGGTCTGAAAAGAAAGCATTTACTATTTCTGCCTTCCTGCATTTAATTTTGAGGTCTTTATGTCCTAATATATGGTCAATTTTTGTGTAGGTTCCATGAACTGCTGAGAAGAAAGTATACTCCTTTCTGTCACCATTCAGTTTTCTCCAGAGATCTATCATACCTAATTTTTCTAATATTCTATTTACCTCTTTAATTTCTTTCTTATTAATTAATTTCTTATTTATTCAAAAATTTCGTTTTGTGATTTGATTTATCTAAATTTTTCTCAAACCAGAGCTATTTTGCTGAAGCCATGTTTTTCACTTTGCAGGAAAATAAACTACTGAAGCTCTTTTTCACTAAGACACATAAATAAAAAAATTTCTGAGAAGGCAAATATTTTTCCAGATTGACCAAGTACCTTTCTAGCTTCACAAGTGTTAGAAAATAGGTTTTATTACAAATAATTAACTGTTCTTTAACTGTATATGATGACGAATTACTCTGCTTCTTGATTGTTTCCTTATCAAGTTTTACTAGAAGAGATGTGAAAACAAACAAACCATAACTGGAAACAACAGATTTTTAAAAATTAAGTTATTAAGGTTGGAGACAATATCTTTAATAAAACAGGAGGAAAATCTTTTGTGCAAAGGATTATACAAAAATAAAGAAAATTACCTTTCTATGTGTAGGTTTATCTTTCTTCCTCCCTCCCTCCCTTCCTTCCTCCCTCTCTTTCCCCTTCTGTTCCTCCCTCTCTCTCTCCATCCTTTTCTCTCTTCTTTCCTTTCTCCCTTCCTCCTTCCCTCCTTTCTCTCTCCCTTCCTCCATCCCTTCCCCCATCCTTTACTTCCTTCCCTCCTTCCTTCCCTCCCTCTTTCCTTCTTTCCCTCCTTCCTTCCTTCCTTCCCTCCTTTCTTCCTTCCTTCTTTCCTTTCCTCTTTCCATCCTTTCTTCCTTCTTTCCTTCTTTTCTTTCTTCTCTCCTTCCCTCTTTCCCTCCCTCTCTCCTTTCCTTCCTTCCTTCCCTCTTTCCTTCTTTTTTCCTACTTTCCTCAGCTCTATAGAACCCTGTGGCATCATGGTTGCAGGGAGGGCAGGTCCAGCAGATGTGAGGATCTCAGGGACTCTTGGGGAGTCCTCCATTCCTCCTTTCTTCTTCCCTTCCTTCCCTTCTTCCTTCCTTCCTTCCCTCCTTCTTCCTTCCTTCCCTCCTTCCCTCCTTCCTTCCTTCCTGTCTGTCTGTCTATCTGTCCATCTGTCAGTCTATCTGTATGTCTATATATTTAGTGCCGGTCTTTCCAGGAGATTTTTCCCTTATTTCTGTATACCTATGTAATGCTTTCCTGATAGAAGTTGTAATAGGAGATATCCCCCTTGGTAGCAGTTTCTTTTCAGAGGACCTGTTTTGATAGCTTCAATGCTTAACCCTGTACACTTTGAGTTTCATTGGGTTTTCTTAGCAACTCCTGTGAGTAATTGTGCTATGTCCATTCTCTCATTGTGTTGGTAGAAGAGCTATTTGAGAACTAATGCAACAACTTCCTGAGTTAATCACTCATAGTGTGAAGAGACAAGCACAGGAACTGGAATCATGTCAAGGAAGTAGGAAGGTTGCTTGAAAGAGGAATCTCTGGAAGAGTGAATTCTTCATATATATATATATATATATATATGGAACTTTCCTTTGTCATTTGCTTTTACTATACTTTCTTATTAAATGTTCTTTTCTACATTGTACTGGTATATGTCTGAAGTAAAAATGCTTTTGCCAAAATTGGTTGGTGGCAAACCATTTCATTACTTTTGCCAAGAAAACCCTATGGACAGTGTCAGGAAGAATATGATATAACTGAAATGAATGAAAAAACAACAAACAACATTTTTGTCAATTCTGTATCAATATAAATAAAATAAAATAAAATATGAAGCTGGAGTAGTAGAAATAAATTCTAAACTAAATTGTGATGTTTTATTACCTGATTACATTTTTATTCCTCAACTATTCTTTGCTCTCTGATTTCTCCAAATCAGATCCTCTTGACTCCAGGGCTTATGCCCTATCCATTTCACCATCTAGCCACCCTACTCCCCCTCCCTATTTTAGTTCAAAGAATCAGATTTTCAGAGTTGAAAAAGACCTCTGAGCCAAATTAGTCCACACCATATATAGAACTCTCACTATAAAATACCTGTTAAATGGCCATCCAGCCTCTTTTTCACTATATTCAAAGTGTGGCACTAGCTATCTTCTGAAACAGCCCATTTTACTTGAGAGCATCTCTAATTAAGAAGTTTTTCTTTCGATCAAGCTTAAATCTGCCTTTTTATCTGTTGTTCTTTGTTCCTTGTTCTGTCCAATGGGACCAAACAAAAGAAGCCTTTTGTTTTTTTAAACATATCAGCTTTTTAGATCTTTGAAGACAACAATCATTCACCCTCATCCTTTTCTTCCTGCTAAAAATTATCTTCTTCAACTGATATTCATATGGTTTGAATTTATAGCCCCTTACCATTTTGATTGCTCTTTTCTAGACATTGTCCAATTTGTTAATGGCTTTCCTAAATTGTGGCTACCAGAATTGACCATAATATTCCAGATGAAGGACTTAATCAGTGAAAAAAACAGTGGTTCTATTTCCTTATTCAAGGGAACTGTTTCTTTCAGTGTAACCTGAGATCTCAACTACTCCCATTTTAGCTCCTATATCACATAGTTAATCACACAGTTAACCAAAAACCAGACCAATTTCAGTCTAACAACTCACTTTCCATCTGGTACTTGTGAATTTGATTTTTTTTTCAGAAGTGCATGACTTTATATTAGTCCAATTAAATTTCTTATCTTTAGATTTAGTCCAATGCTGTAGGCTGGAAAGATCTTTTTGGATTTTAAATCTATCATCCAATATACTAACTGTCCTTCCCAGCACTGTCACAGTATTTAGTGGATTCTTATTTACTTATGATATATTCTTATTTCATAAGCATATCATTTTATCTTTACCCAATTTTTTGAGAAACATTGATAAACAGTCCAGGGTCAATTAAAACATTACAAGGGCAGTCAGCTGCTGGTAGTGTACTTAGGAGCTCCTTCTAAGCTGATATAGATCCATGACTACTTTTTAAACTTAATTATCTATCTTATAGAATTATTATTGAGCCCTAAGGTTCACCATAAGACAGCCTGAAGGCCAAATCTGGCCAGACCATTTTTCTGGTGGCTTTAAAGGTAAAGATGGTTTTCATATTTCAAAATACAATAATACTTTATTTAAAAAATTTAAAAACAACTTTATTTATTTAAAATTTGTTCTTAGTTTGTGAACCTTTTATTTCTGACTTTTCCAGAAGAATAGTGTGGGAAATGTTGCTAAGAGCTTTGATAAAACTTAGGATCCGAAGCATTTTTGATCTTCCAGTTTCATTACATTGTCAACAAAGTAAATTTGATCTAGCATGTTCTTTTTGGTTGTTCTTGATTATTTTTTCTTCTAGAAGTTTCCTAACTACATCATTAATGCTTTGTTCTAGACTTCTGCCAGGAATTGAAGTGAAGCTTGCAGATTCCACTTTCTTTTCTCCCCAATTTCTTTTTTTGACGGGGATGGTGGGGAGGGATTCAAGACATTCTATTCCTGTGGTAGATCTTCTATTCTCCATCATGTTTCACAATTCACTGATAGTAGCTTAGCAGTAAGATCTGCCAGTTCTTTCAGCACTCAATAGTATAATTTACCTGGGCTTGGCGACTTGAACACACCAAGAATAGGTAGATAAGAATTTTTTCTTTGCCACTGATGTCAATCTCTTTTCGGTCATTTTTTGTTTTTTTCCTTTTTAGAACAAAGATCCTTCTTTTGAAAGAGAAAACAATTTAAGACTCATCTAGCTCTACCTTCTCTGTTTTCCTCTCATTTATACCAGGCTGCAGTTTTATCCTTTCCTTGAACTTCCTCTCTTCTTTAATATAGCTAAAAAAACAAACAAAACTTATATTCCTCTTTTTATTGTGCATAACTTTTTTTCCCATTTGGGTTCATACTGAGAGTTAGCATTTTTAATAACATTCTTTCAGGATCATGACAGTTTTTATTCATGTTTTTTCCATGAGCCTTTTCAAAATATTAAGCTGGTTGATAAGTCCACATGCTATTCAATTCAATAAGTAGTTTTTAAAGCAATGACCAGTGTGCCAGTTCCTGTACTACCCAACTCTAGAAATACAAAGACAGAAATAAAACAAGCACTCCTGACTTTAAGAATTTTATATTCTCTAGGGGAAATAACATCTATACAAATAAGTATACAATATATACAAAATAAACACAAAGTAACTTAAGGGGGTTGAGAAATACAAACAAAAGAAAAAACAGGAAAGGACTGTGGGAAATTGCATGTAAGTTAAGCTTTGAAAGGAGTTGGTGATTCCAAGTGGTGGGGAGGGGAGGGGGAGGATGATGATAAGCAATTTGGGCTCTGGAACAGAAGAAAGAGGGATTCATCAAGTGGGACAATTTGACTAGAATATAGAATGGGTAAGAATGTTATGAGGTTAGTGTACAAACACAGGACGGAACCCAATTTGAAGGGGATAAATGCCAAACAGAGGCATTTGTCAGTCAAGTAACATTTATTAAGTGTTTACTATGTGTCAAACGCTATGCTAAACACCAGGGTACAAAGAAAGGTAAAAACTCAGCTCTTTCCTTCAAGATACTCACATTCTAAATCAGGAAACAACAAACAATTCTACAAACAAGATATCTAAAGTGCAAATGGAAAGTAATTAGAGGGAGGGCATTAGCAGTCTCTGTGTGAGTGTGTGTGTGTGTGTGTGTGTGTGTGTGTGTGTGTGTGTGTGTGTGTGTGTTTCTAGGAAAAACCCTCCTGCAGAAGATGAGATTTGAGCTGGTCTTAAAAGAAGCCAGGAGACAAAAGGGAGAAGGGAGAACAATTCAGGCATGGAGAACAGCCCATGGCAAGGCAAGGAGTCAGGAGATGGAGCACTATTTTCAAGAAACAGCAAAAAGTTCAGTGTCACTTGATCATAGAATGGTATTCATGGAGGAAAATAAAAAATAAAGTAGAAAGATAGGAACGGGACTGTTTATGAAGGGCTTAAATGTTAAACGGTATTTTATTCTAGAAACAAGCTTCTTGGGCAGGGGAGTGATATGCTCACATCTGTACTTAAGAAATAACAAGTTAGCATCTGTGTGGAAGATGGATTGGAGAGAAAACAAGAGTTAGAAGGACATTGTAATGGTTGAGACAGAGTAGTGAGGAAAGCCTGAATTAGTTTGGTTCTAGTATGATCAAGAAGAGGGAATAGTTGTAAGAAATATAATGGTAGTAAAAATCTATGACTTGGCAACTTATTAAGAGAGCAAGAGAGAGTAAAGAGGATGACTGAGATTGTGAACCTGAGTGAAAGGGTGATATTACTTGAACAGAAATAGCTCTACCACAGAGAGCAGTTTGCTTAAGAACTGATAACATATGGAGGGGATGTGGGAAAACAGGGACACTAATACACTGTTGGTGTAATTGTGAATACATTCAGCCATTCTGGAGAGCAATTTGGAACTATGCTCAAAAAGTTATCAAACTGTGCATACCCTTTGATCCAGCAGTGTTTCTACTGGGCTTATATCCCAAAGAGATCTTAAAGAAGGGAAAAAGACCTGTATGTGCAAGAATGTTTGTGGCAGCCCTCTTTGTAGTGGCCAGAAACTGGAAACTGAATAGATGCCCATCAATTGGAGAATGGCTGAATAAATTGTGGTATATGAATATTATGGAATATTATTGTTCAGTAAGAAATGACCAACAGAATGATTTCAGAAAGTGCTGGAGAGACTTACATGAACTGATGCTGAGTGAAATGAGCAGGATGAAGAGATCATTATATATTTCAACAACAATACTCTATGATGATCAATTCTGATGGACCCGGCCCTCTTCAACAATGAGATGAACCAAATCAGTTCCAATGGAGCAGTAATGAATTGAACCAGCTATACCCAGTGAAAGAACTCTGGGAGATGATTAAGAACCATTACATAGAATTCCCAATCCCTATATTTTTGTCCACCTGCATTTTTGATTTCCTTCACAGGCTAATTGTACACTATTTCAGAGTCCGATTCTTTGTGTACAGCAAAATACTTGTTTGGACATGTATACTTATTTTGTATTTAATTTATACTTTAACATATTTAATACATATTGGTCAACCTGCCATCTAGGGGAGGAGGTGAGGGGAAGGAGAGGAAAAATTGGAACAAAAGGTTTGGCAATTGTCAATGCTGTAAAATTATCCATGTATATAACTTGTAAATAAAAAGCTATAAAAAAATAATCAATAACATAAGAAAGTATGATCGGCTCATTGTTAGCTGTTGATCAAATGGAAGAAATTCTTGACTCACCTGAATGGAATTATAGTGGCTGAAGAAAACAGACAGCAAAAAAAACCCAACTTCTAGTGATTGGCTTATGAAAGATCTATTAAACCCTTGATGACTTTTGGAAAAAAAAAAAAAAGAGTGAGCTCTGAGGTAAAAGTATGTAATGGCATCTTGCTGCAGAAGCACATGGCAGCATCCAGTGGAGCAATCTGACTGAAGAAGAAAAAAGGAGAGAAGGAGAGGAAAGGAGAAGGAAGGAGAAGAAAGAAGAAGGAAGAAGTCAGTATCTAGATCTGAGAAGAAAGAGATAAAAGAACTTCCCCAAGTAACACAACATTAAGTGTTAAGTGAGAGGATTGGCACTCAAATTTTGGATTCAAAGTCTAGTTCTCTCTAGTGTACCAACAGGTTTTGATTTCAAGATTGCTTTTCAGCATATATATGTTTAACATGATTATACATATATTGCTGTCTTGGGGAGGCGGAAGAGAAGTGAAAAAAGGAGAAAAATTTGGAGCTCAAAATCTTACAAAATGAATGTACATGTAATTGGAAAAAAATACTATTGAGAGAAAAAAATTTCTGAAAATCGTTTTTCAGTTATTGGCTAGTATCTTTGGAGCAAGACAGTGTATTGGGATCATGCCCCTTTCCCCCAGTTACTGATTCCCATTCTGCTTGTTAATTACCTGAGTATTCTAAGAATACTGGCCTCCTCTTCACCCCCTCCCCTTCTTATTTTGACAATGGCAAATCCCAAAACAAACATACACATCACCTCCCCCATTTGGCAATAACAATGCTTCTTATTATTTTGTGTGCCTGCCAGAGGGAGGCTTCTATAGATCCAGAATTATATGATCTTATATAGCAGGTATTTCCTAACTACCATATGGGTCCCCTACATAGTCCACCTCAGTTTCAAGGTACTCTTTGTACATAATTAAAACAACCACCACCACTACCAAACCATAGCTTACAAGCCTCCACCTTTACATTTATTTTCTGGGCAGTCAGAAGACATAATTAATTCAGAATTAAGGACCCCTTGTGACCAGGATACCTCTGATACTACAGGTCTGCCAATATCTTCTGATGGTGTAATCACATTACTCCCCAAAGGCTTGCTCCATTATGGTCTCATGTGGCATGCAGTCCCTTCCAGACATGTATACAGTATTTAGTCTCATATGGCTGCTGCATAATTTTGTGCTGCTGTTACTCCCATGCTTATTCTTAAGAAAAACTCCATTGCATGTCATTGGGAAGCTTTTCCATGCTTCTAACTTCTAATGGCAATTGTAGTCTTCAACTGAGATGCTTCCTCATAGTAGTGGGATCTACCATCATTCTTGTAGTATAAATCCCAGAGGCTTTTTTTTTTTTTCTGTAGTTCTTTAATAAGAACAAATTGCTTCTTATTTTGAAAATTCTCTTATATAAATGCCTTCCCTTCCATTTTTACTGCCAGTCTGTCTTACTTTAAATTTTTAATTACCTAATGGTCAACTGTGATAATCTCATTGATTTCCTTACTTCTTATCTTTCACTACTTCAATGTGTCCTACATACCATTTCCAGACTAATCTTCTTAAAGCTTGCTTCATTTAAGTCATTTCTTTGCTCAAAAACCTTCCTCTCCCCATCCTTGATTATTTACTGAGTCAAGTGCCAAATTTTCAACTTGAAATTAAAGTTTCAAGTCCTCAGTTCCATAATTTATCTTCAACCTACCTCTTGCTTCATCTTTCAATTTTCCCTACAGAATGATGATTGTCACCATATATGTGGATGTGTATTTATATACATACATAAAAATATAAATATAATGCTAAAGTTTAACAAGTACTTCACAAATATTATTCCATTTGATCCTCATAACAATTTTAGGAAGTAGGTACTTATTTTTACCCTCATTTATAGATTAGGAAAGTGGGACAGGCAAAGGCTAAGTTAATTGCCCAAGATCACATATCAGATAAAAGCCTGAGGTCAAATTTGAATTCAGATGTTTCAGACTTCAAGTCCAGGGCTCTATCCATAGCTGTCTTAGACCTATTTTCTACTCTTCTACCAGACTGGTTTATTTTCCAGTTTCTGAATACTTATTGCCCTTTCTCATGTTTACTTTTTGCTCAAGCTGTTTCCCTTGCTTGAAATTCTCCTATCAAAATGGAGATTAGGACATACATTATCAGAAGTGTGAAAGAAATGAGTGACACAATTAGGCTTCTTAAAGCTGTGCCATTTTTGTTCCTTACTTCTGACTTGTTCTGAAATGTAGGCTCATGACTTCACTGACATGTTCAGAGACTCCTTCTTGCCTCTATGTTTTGGTTAAACTGTGAGAGAAAGCTTACACTATTATTATATAAATTCCCAGAAAGTAGGGACCATGTCAGTAATGAATATTTGTTGAAAAGAATGAATAGGTGGTTGGTGGTATTTATAATATCAAATCAAAATTAAATCAAGAAATATATCAGTGACGAATATGGGATATGATAGAAAACTATAGTATTTTCTTTAATCCATTTTTGAACAAAAAGAATGTCATAAAAATGCACAACAAAATGTAACAAAGGTAGCCAAACACTATGCAAACTTTGTGTCAGAAGTTTTCACATCATGAAGGGCTTGAATGAGTATGGGGAATTTCTCATCTCTATGGCTTCAGTCTCCAATCAGAAAGTCTAGGAGAAACTTGATTCTATTACCAGCTCCCTTTATAATTATTCAATTAAAAAAATTGAAGAAAAGTTTTACTGACGGCCCAAAGAAAACAAAATAGAACTCAGAAAAGTTATTGGAAAAAAAAATAAATACACTTTATAAAGAGCAACTGCTTTCCACTGATTTATATTGAATTTGGGTTGCCTAAAGTCACAATCAAGTGAGATTCACAATAGATACTGTCTCCCCATTTCCTTAGTGACGCTGGTATTTTTTGGTACTGTTCTCCATTATTCTCCTTTGCAGTTCCCCACTCTTGAGCACAACTAAAACCTCTGCCAAAATGAATTAGATACTATTCTTGCCCACTACCAAGAAAGAAACCAGAGTTCTCCTTTCCAGTATGAGATATTTGCAGTGTTACAGTACTAATGCAGGATCAGATCAGGGACTTCTTATCGTTTAGATTATTTTTCTTTGCTCTACTACCTCTTGTGACCCTCACCTCACAAAAGCTTGAGTAGATAACAAACCACTACTACTCTTGGTGTCAAAACTCCTAGTCAGCACCAAGTTCAGATATGGTGATTACAAGTCATGATAGAATGGGATAAAATGGAATAAAGAACACCCCCCCCCCAAATTTATTTACTATGTGCCATGCATTGTTTTAAGGTTTGGGAATATAATGGATTACAGTCCTCGCCATCATTTACATTGTAATAAAGAAAGACAACCTTTATAGGATAGTATTGACTAGGAAGAAGTATTTTTGTAGTGTTGATTACTGTTGCAATCCTTACTAACTGCTAACCAATTAGAGTTGATCTAATCTTACAAGAAGATGTTTTGGGCAGAACCTGAAACAAGGTACTAAGTAGAACTAATTAATACAAGGCTTGTGTTCACACCTTTACTCATTGGAGTTCAATGAGTTCATACCTCCCTTGAAGCTCTTTGGGCCAGAGAGCACTATGGGAGAAAACCCACAATCCCTCTCTTGAAGGAGCATAAATAGAGCTTCAATGGGCCAGTCAAGGAAGTTCTTCAGAGTGAAGAAGCTACAAGTCGAGATTTCACCAGAATGACATGAAGAGTGGAGCTGGCTGGAGGCTGAAGAAAGCAGAGGCAGAGGCTGAAGGACCAGACCTTTGGATTTGGCGACATTCAGAGAGAGCTCTTGGAACCAAGCAGAGAGATAGGCCTCTAAGCTAACCGGGCTATACTGGAGATAATAAAAGATCTGAACTTTTATTACCTGGCTGCGTTTTGAGAAGAAAAAGCTCACCACATTTTGGCGCCCAAACAGGGACCGACAAAATCCTGATTCCAGGGAAGGCACCCAGAGAGAACTTTTATAATATTTTATAGAAGAACAAGAACCCCACATTTGAACTCCAACATTTTGGCGCTGGAGATAATAAAAGATCTGAACTTTTATCACCTGGCTGTATTTTGAGAAGAAAAAGCTCACCACATTTTGGCACCCGAACAGGGACCGATTCAGATCCATCTGAACTAGATCACAACAGATTACAATTAGAGTCTTCAACTGAGATGTTACCTTCTCCTTCCAGCTACAGTTGGTTAGAGGTTCAAGAATAAGTCCAGGTATAGCATGAAAATGATTGGGGAATAATGAGAAACGATGAATACCACCTATCAGAAGCTCAAGGTCCTAGATTTGGTACTTCGAATGTCAAACTGGAAGCAGAGGTTGGAATTCAAGAGTGCATTTAGGGTTAGGGTTAGGATTACACTTTTTGCTTGTATGTCATGGTTATTTTATATCACATATAGTATTCCATCTCCCTAGCATTGAATCTTGACATTAAAAAAAATTGTTTCATTAAGACATATGATACAGTGACTTTATCTTACAATATGAGTAATACCTTCTCTTTGAAATTCCCCATTTCTCTCCCAAGAGAACGTGTGTTTCATTATTGGTTTTTTAGGACCAGGACTGGCCTTTATAATTATGAGGAGTTCTGCTTTCTTTTAGTATTCTTTCATTTGAATTATCAAGAGAGTCATGTGTATTATTCTTTTGGTTCAGCTTGCTTCACTCCATTATCAGTTCATCTCTTATTTTTTCTATGCTTCTTTGAATTTTTCATATTTGTAATTTTCTTACTACACAATTATATTCCATTACATTTACAATACCATGATTTATTTGGCCATTTCCTAATTAATGGGCTCCTACTTTGTTTTTCTTTTTTGTTACCATGGAAAATACCACCATGAATATTTTGGCACATATGAAGCCTTTCTCTTCCCTCCCTTGCCTTCAATCTCCTTGATGGTAGCCTGATGGTCTTTCTTAGACATTGATGAATTACATTAGCCAATAGAGTATTTTTAAAAATTATTATTTTGGAGTTAAGAGAACAATTTTCTTTTAATTATCTCTCTTAAATTTCAGAAATCTTCACTGAAACATTAGGGTCATGGTATTGTAGATTTGGGGTTGAAAGGAAAACTGAAAGTCATTAAGTCCAAACTCCTCATTTAAATGATGAGGAAACTAAGACCAGAGGAATAAAGTAACTTACTGAGTAATAGAGTTATTTAAGTATCTAATTAGTATCTGAGCCTAGGTCTTAATAATGTCAAGTGTATCATTCTGTCACTAGACCACTTCAGAGTGTTAGTGACTGTATCTTCTATCTATCTATCCTATCTAAGATAGGAAGTGAAGAATGGGGAACCTATGGTAAACTATACATTCTCTCATATGCATTCTCTAGGTTCCATTGGATCATTGAGAATTGGGGGAAGGAAGGGAAAACAATATTGCATTGGCTTTAAACAAATCATTTTGCCATTATTCATTTGTAATCTGAAGTAACATTTTTATTTGCATATTCTGTGCATGGCAATCAATAGATACTGATTAACTTGTTTGCAAAAACAACACAAATTTAAGTCACTATGACAGGATTCATATTGCTTGGAAGCCCCAGTCCCAATCAAAACAATAGCTATTTTCCATGAGTAGAATGTTACTTTATATTAATATCCCTTAATAACTTTGTAACTATTACATCTTTTGTAACTAGACTCTCATGAGTCTTGTCTTTTTTATTTTTTGTCTTGATTAAAATTTTATCATTTATGAAATTATTATTTCTCTAAAGGTTGGTAGAATTGAGTAGCAAAAAGGAGCAAGACATTTTGTACTTTAATTGACAACCAATTAATTTTTAATTTATCCTTGGAAAAATCTCAAAATTTATGAACTTGTACAACTTTCATTTTGGAATTTCCTTTTTTGACACTCAACTGATGAAGCAAATTAATGTGAATAAAGGGGCCTGAAGGTTTAAGGTCAAGCCTTAAAAAATGAAGGCAGGAAATGTACAAGATTTCATTCACAAATCTGTCAGAGGGCCTCACTGCCATATTTCATTCTTTTGCAGGTTTTGGTGACTATTGAACAGAGATTAGCAGGCATATGGAATTGGGCCAAACCACTTGCTGAGTTTATGAGGTGAAGGAGAAGAGAGGTGGCAGCAGTAGTCATGCAGGAGAGGTATGCTTTGAGCATAGAAAGTTGGAGTTCAATGTCTTCTTCTTTGACTCCTTCCTCTCCATTTGTTGGATCATAGCTGATAGCATCATTGTTTTGCAGTTGAAAAGGATTTTAGATACCATCTGGTCTATACCTTTCATTTTATTTTATCTAGGGATGAGGAAAGTGAATCTTAGATTACATGACTTGACCATTTAGATAATAAGTACTAAGGTAGGATTTGAACCTATGTTCTCTGATTGTAGAACTAGTATTCTTTCACTATACCATACTTTCCTCACAGATATTGGATTAGAGGGTAATTTGTACAGTGCTATGTCCTCCAATATTTATGGCATGCTAATATCTTTCTTAAATTAATCAATCTCTTTGCTCTAGTGTTTGGAAACTGTTGCTTCATATGATTCCCTTACTTTTCTTTATAAGCCTCTGAGATCAAGGAACACATATAAGATCTTTTAAAGTGGTGAGGCATATTTTTGACACCAAAATAACTTCTGAATGCTACAGATTTTTTTTTTTGGGGGGGTTGGTTGAAATGGGAGTAAAAGTTCTGAGATTGTTGCCTTAACTTCTGATTATTAGTATTATAGAAAAAGATCTATTTATCAAAAATTACCTGGATAATATTTTGAAGACTCTTTCTTCTCCAGAGTGACTTAATTTAATGCCCGCTTCTCTCCAACCTAACTGCTCACTTGCTGCTTACCACACATGACAACCCTGTCTTTCATATCTGTGCTTTTGCAGAAGTGACTGATCTCATGTGCAACATACTATCTCCTCACCTCTGCCTCAATTCTAGTTTTCTTCAAGCACAGTTCAGCTAACTGCTTAAGACCTTTCTTGTTTCCCCAAATTGTTCTTTCTCTCTTTTAAAGTTACTTTGTATATACCTTCTTTCTTACCTATATGTTATTATCCTCACAATAAAATGTAAAGTTCTTAAGGGAAAGAGCTAATTTATTCTTTTTGTTTTGTATCTCCATTCATAGCATTCATGTAGTACTCAATAATTGTTCAGTTAAAATAATAATAGCAAGCATTTATATAGCACTTAGAGGTTTGGAAAACATTTCACAAATATTAACTTATTTTTATTCTTGTAACTCTGGAAAGGAAGTGTTAATATTTATCCATTTTACAAATGAGAAAACTGAGGCAGAGATTAAATGACTTGCCCAAAGTCACACAGCTAGTAAGATCCTATTTGAATTTAGATCTTCCTGAATCTAGGTCCTGTGTTCTATCCATAGTGCCACTTAGCTGCAGTGGTGAAAGTTTTTTGCTTTTAAGTATAATTTACTTTTATTTTCTAAGAAAATATATTTTTCAGTAGACTCCAACATTACTCTGCATTGCTTTATTTTGGAGATGTCAAGTTTAATTGTCTTTTCTCTCTGATCATATCATCCTATCTGTCTTTTCCCCCTTAACAGGACTTTTAGCCCACTCATGGTTATACCACTCTTTCTCTCCTTAGCTCAGTCATTTCATTGCCCCAACCTTAGGTCTTTATTACTGTTTATGGGTTTTGTTATTAAAGGAAGATGCAGATGTTGACCTTGATTTTCTTGAACATGACAGTTGACATATTGACCTTGATCAACATAAATTTTTTTTAAATGATTTTTTTTTTTTGCTTGACAGCGGGATACATCCCAACAAACATACCCTCCTTCAATAAAGTACATTCCCCCAACAATAAAGCAAGATTGTCTGAATGATTGCAATTGATCCCACTATCACTGGATTGTTAACAGGAAGGATATGAGTTTTGACTCGAATGATTTGATACTAATGTTGTCAATTGAATTTAATCTTAGTTTTTTTCTCTGTTAATTATTGCCTTCAGTTACTTGATTGTAGGCTTTGTGTATACTACTAATTGATCAGGGAAGCTCTGTAATCAACTTGAGTTTATTGGGGAATGAGTCTTTGTTTAGGATTTTTGATTGCATCTCTCTATAGAGGGTTTGGAGATACTAAATAGCATTTGTAAAGCCATTCCTATCTCCTTTAGAAGAGAGATTTAAAATCCTTTTAAAAATTTTTTTATTATTGTTTTTTATTGAAGCTTTTATTTTCAAAACATGCAAGGATAATTTTTCTTTTCTTAAAAATAATTATGTTTTATTGACAGTACATATACAGGATAATTACAAGGATAAGACAAGAAGTCTTATACATGTTAAATATGTTCTAGTATATCCTAGATACAATATATGTGTGCAGAACTGAACAGTTCTCTTGTTGCACAGGAAGAATTGGATTCAGAAGGTAAAAATAACCTGGGAAGAAAAACAAAAAATGCAAACAGTTTACACTCATTTCCCAGTGTTCCTTCTCTGGGTGTAGCTGGTTCTATCCATCATTGATCAACTGGAACTAAATTAGATCTTCTCTTTGTCGAAGAAATCTACTTCCATCAGAATACATCCTCATACAGTATTGTTGAAGTGTATAATGATCTCCTGGTTCTGCTCATTTCACTCAGCATTAGTTCATGTAAGTCTCTCCAAGCCTCTCTGTATTCATCCATCTGGTTATTTCTTATACAACAATCATATTCCATAACATTTATATACTCAATTTACCAAACCATTCTCCAACTGATAGGCATCCATTCATTTTCCAGTTTCTAGCCACTACAAAAAGGGCTGCCACAAACATTTTGGCACATACAGGTCCCTTTCCCTTCTTTAGTATTTCTTTGGGATATAAGCCCACTATTAGCATTGCTAGATCAAAGGGTATGCACAATTTGATAACTTTTTGGGCATAATTCCAGATTGCTCTCCAGAATGGTTGGATTCGTTCACAACTCCACCAACAATGCATCAGTGTTCCACTTTTCCCACATCCCCTCCAACATTCATCATTATTTTTTCCTGTCATTTAGCCAATCTCACAGGTATGTAGTGGTATCTCAGAGTTGTCTTAATTTGCATTTCTCTGATCAATAGTGATTTGAAACACTTTCATATGAGTGGAAATAGTTTCAATTTCATTATCTGAAAATTGTCTGTTCATATACTTTGACCATTTATCAATTGGAGAATGGCTTGATTTCTTATAAATAAGAGTCAGTTCTCTATATATTTTGGAAATGAGGCCTTTAAGGGATAATTTTTCAACATTTGCCCTTGTAAAACCTTGTGTTCCAATCCCCTGCCCCACTAGATGGCAAGTAATCCAATATATGTTAAACATGGTAAAAATATATGTAAATTGAATATAGACATACATATTTATACAATTATCTTGCTGCACAAGAAAAATCTGATCAAAAAGGAAGAAAAATGAGAAAGAAAATAAAATTCAAAATAATGTTCTGTAAGAAATGACCAACAGGATGATTTCAGAGAGACCTGGAGAGACTTATCTGAAGGATAAGTGAAATGAGCAGAACCAGGATATCATTATACACAATAACAACAAGACTATATGAAAATCAATTCTGATAGACGTGGCTCTCTTCAACAACGGGACGATTCAAACCAGTTCCAAATGTTCAGTAATGAAGAGAGTTATCTACACCCAGAGAGAGAACATGTATTAGATCACCTGCCATCTAGGGGAGGGGGTGGGGGAAAGGAGGGGAACAAAAGATTTTGCAAGGGTCAATGTTGAAAAATTACCCATACATATGTTTTATAAATAAAAAGCCATAATAATAATAATAAAATTCAAGCAAACAATAAAAGAAGCAAAAATACTATGTTGTGATCCACACTCAGTTCCCACAATCTTCTCTCTCAATGTAGATAGCTCTCATCATTACAAGATCATTGGAATTGAGCTGAATTATTTCATTGTTGTAAAGAACCACGTCCATCAGAATTGATCATCATATAATCTTGCTATTGCTGTGTACAATGATCCCTTGGTTCTGCTCATTTCATTTAGCATCAGTTCCTGTAAGTCTCTCTAGGCTTCTCTGAAATCATCCAGCTGATCATTTATTATAGAACAATAATATTCCATAACATTAATATGCCATAACTTATTCAGCCCTTCTCCAACTGATGGGCATCCACTCAATTTCCATTTGTAGCCACTACAAAAAGGGCTGCCACAAACATTTTACACATATGGATCCCTTTCCCTCCTTTAAGATCTCTTTGGGATAAAGGCCCAGTAGAAAGACAGCTCCATCAAATATGCACAGTTTGATAACCCTTTGGGCATAGTTCCAAATTGCTCTCCAGAATGGTTGGCTCCATTCACAATTCCACCGACAATGCATTAGTGTTCCAGTTTCCCCACATCCCTTCCAACATTCATCATTATCTTTTTCTGCCATTTTAGCCAATCTGAGGGGTGGAAGTTGAAAATCTTTGATTTGATTTGATTTGATGATGAAGAAATGATCAACTTGTTTAGTTATTGGTCACAACTACCCTTTTATTTTGGGCTTATAGAAAAGAGGAAGAGTTCTCTATATTTCTTCCCTCCTGCCCATTTCCTTTTCTGAGATTTTTGGAAATGCAGAACTAAGAGTGAACTTGTATACTAAGATGGGAGAAGGGGAAGGGAAATATGGGCATCTACATAATTTCTCTACTTCCGATCTGGTTAACTCTCTTGGGTTAGAGGCATATTGTATTAGCATCCACTTTCACCTATATGGCCCAGGAGAAGCATTCTTGGACCTCTTACTGCTTGGTTTCAGTCATAGTTAGGTTGCTGTCCTTCTTTGTTTAAATCATAGAGATGCAGCAACAACTTTTCAATTTGAGTAATATAGCAATAAAGAAGAAATTCATGGCTAAATGATAGAACTCTGGGGCCTCAGCCTCTTCAACAAAAAAGCATCCAATGAACAGACAATTCTCAGATAAAGAAGTTGAAATAATTTCTAGCCTTATGAAAAGATGCTCCAAGTCATTATTAATCAGAGAAATGCAAATTAAGACAACTCTGAGATACCACTACACACCTGTCAGATTGGCTAGAATGACAGGGAAAGATAATGCGGAATGTTAAAGAGGAAGTGGGAAAACTGGGACATTGATACATTGTTAGTGGAATTGTGAATACATCCAGCCATTCTGGAGAGTGATTTGGAACTTTGCTCAAAAAGTTATCAAACTGTGCATACCCTTTGATCCAGCAGTGTTACTACTGGGCTTATACCCCAAAGAGAACTTAAAGAAGGGAAAGGGACCTGCAAGAATGTTTATGGCAGCCCTCTTTATAGTGGCCAGAAACTGGAAACTGACTAGATGCCCATCAATTGGAGAATGGTTGAATAAATTGTGGTATATGAATATTATGAAATATTATTGTTCTGTAAGAAATGACCAGCAGGATGATTTCAGAAAGGCCTGGAGAGACTTACGTGAACTGATGCTGAGTGAAATGAACAGGCTGAGTGAAATATACTCCAACAACAATATCATATGATGACCAATTCTGATGGACATGGCCCTCTTCAACAATGAGATGAACCAAATCAGTTCCAATAGAACAGTAATGAATTGAACCAGCTACACCCAGCTATAGAACTCTAGGAAATGAGTATGAACCACTACATAGAATTCCCAATCCCTGAATTTTTTATTTCCTTCACAGGTTAATTGTACACTGTTTCAAAGTCCAATTCTTTTTGTACAGCAAAATAATGTATGGACATGTATACATATACTGTATTTAACATATATTTTAACATATTTAACATGTATAGGTCAACCTGCCATCTGGGGGAGGAAAAATTGGAACAAAAGGTTTTGCAATTGTCAATGCTGAAAAATTACCCATGCATATATCTTGTAAATAAAAAGCTATAATAATAATAATAAAAAAAGCATCCAGCTTTCTAGAGAGAGAAAGCGGTTTCTGGATAGAGCCAGCCTTTCGAATATAGGCTTTTAGAGAAAAAGTGGACTTTCTGAGAAGAGGATTTGCACAGTCTTCAATCTGGAGGCACTGATGGGGAAGTAAAAGACTTTGACTTTGTCTCCCATTATTGTTATTGTCCAGTTATGTCTGACTCTTTGTGACTTTATATGCCAATGCTGTCCATGAGGTTTTCTTCAGGGATTAAACAGAGATTAAGTGACTTGCAAAGTCATACAGCTGGAGAATGTTGGAGGCCAAACCAGGCTCAATGTTCTATCCACTGAACTCTCTAGCTGCCTTACTATTGTTCATTATTACTTATGAATTATTTAGACACATTCACCTAGAAGGAGATTGCTTTTTCTGAGACTTTAGGTCCATTTCATTTCAGTACCATAAAGCTGAAAGCACACATATACACAGATACATTTCTGGACTGAGAGTGAGACTTCTTAGAATAAATGTGTAGGGGTTGTTTCTCTAGTAAACTCCCAAGTTAATTTCCCTTCCAAGGGGAGCCCAACCCATAGGGTCATGTTTTGAATCTGGAGACCTGCCTTCCCTGGGGAAAGGTGGAATTTACCAGAGAGACAAGAGTTTTAACTATGTTTATGGGTTTCTGAGAATATTTTGTATGTTTTCTGAATTTCCTGTGGGGTAAAATAAAGGCTGTCCTTTGCCTGTTTTACATTGTTATTTTGAATGCTGACATAGGAAGTAAGCCTGATGAATAATATTTGTACATATTGTGCTTAGTTTAACAGCATTTTTCAATCTTTATAACTAAACACTAATCCCTTATTTATATGTTTTACAATATTCAAAGTATTTTCACATATTATTTCATTTTCCCCCTATGGTTAGAGCAGGGATTATTACAGAATGCTACTCTCAGTGATATCACTTTAAAAGGCACATTAAAAAGCTTTCCTCTTAACAGCTTGAGAGATAGTGCAAATATTATTATTCTCACTTTATAAATGGGGAAACAGCTTCAGATAAATGAAGTGACTTGTCTGTAGTTACTAGAAAAGTTGTCAGAACCCAGATTGGAGAGAGGGGAGGCCTCTTGATTCCAGGTTAGTGCTTTTCTCACTGTATCAAGCTGACATCTGAAAATGTGTACTAAAGAAGGTGTAATTCTTCTCAGTAGATAGTCTTAGACTGGTAATCCCTAACTGTATCATTGAGTCCATCAACCAGGTTTAATTCCCAGTGGAAAGGAAGGAGCTTCAGCACATTCAGCACAACTATGAGAGATTGATTCTCAAACTACAAAATAAAGGCAGTGTAATGAGGGTCATTTGTGGGGCGGAAACCAAAGAAGTAAGATTCCTTTTCTGAGCAAACATAACGATGAGGCCAGTGGGATTTCGGCTCCAGGATATTGGACTCAGCCCCCTCAAATACTTCTGGCCAGAAGGTTTGAGTTAGTGGGATGAAGATGACTACATAGCGCCCCATGACCACATTCTCATCAGTACAAAGCTAAAACCTTTACAAGGCTCTGCAAATCATGTCTAATAATCATAAGTTCTTTTGAAGCCTTTTGTAACTTTTTTTTTAAGCCGAAAATTCAGATGCCTGGAAAAATCCCGATTTCACACATTTCAGCCAAAAGTCTCCTGTGAGCCACAGCAACTTGGACCACGGGGAGCGAGGGTTGGCTCGATTTCATTCATTCAAAGATGGTAGCTACCGACAGCCTCCTGAAAAAGAAAATTCTTTGGGTTTCCCTTCAAGTGGGAGCCGGAGTCCGAGGTTGTCTAATCCCGTGGGGAAGGGGGGCTGTCAAGTTACTTTTGGTGGTTAGTTTTGTTTTAAAATATTCTTCCTCAACTCCCTAGGAATATCCAGAGGAATCCATGCAAAACAATGAAAAATAGGATGAACAAGAAAGAACACGAGGAGACTTAACTAATAGGGGTTCCCCCAGAGGCAAGGCGCTGCAAGGTGCCAGGCTACTGACTCAGCATCGGGAGGTTCTTGGAGTATGCAGGTGAGGAGCGGGTGAGCCCAAGCTGTCCTGGGAGCTCACAGGGATCCCTCCCCCACAGCAAACTGCCCCGCTCCACCCCTTTACCGAGTCAGCCCATCCAACGGGAGGGGGGGGACTAGGAGGTAAAGGGTGAGACCAAGACAGTAAAGGGATCTAAAAAAACGAAGGGGGCGGAAGGAAAAAAAACTACCTTTAAAGCCACGGCCATGGTACCCCGAGAAAGGTGAAAGTGGGTGTGTGTATGTGGAAATCGTGTTAAGGTGGGGAGTGGGGAGAGAAAGCTAACCGGGAGCTAGCTACCTTTTCCCCGGCGGGCTGGCGCAGTACTGGGTGCGGCGGCGGCAGTGGGAGCCGCAGGTGGTTGTTACGCTGGGCCCTTTTCTCCTCCCCTTTCTTTCTTTTGCCTTTTTTCCGCCCCCTCTCAGCGGCCGTGGTGTCGGCGGCACTTCCCCCTGCTTCCTCCTCCCTCTCCAATCGGGAGGGAGGGAAGGCGACTCCGGCTCTTTCCTGCCTCCTTGCAAACTTCAGCGGGACTCTGCTGAGGCTCCCCGCTGAGCGCCTCGCCTAACCTCCCGCGGCTCCTCCTCCCCGACATCTCCCTCTCTCCCTTCCAACTTTCTCTCCCGGGACTGACGAGCCGGGGAATGCCCCCTCCTCCGGCTGGGAACGCCGCCTCCCATTTCCCGGGATCTCCTGGGAAGCGGCTGCTCGGACCCACATGAACCTCTGCCCCGAGTTCCCCCGGACTCCCTCCGCTACAGACACCGGCTGAGCCCAGGCAGGGCGAGCCCCTCACCGCCCCTTCAACATCCCCCTCCCCTCGCTCCTTCCTTCCTTCCTTCCCTCCCTCCCTCCCTTCAGCCCGGACAGGAGCCAGAGCCCTTTTTCCTTCCCCCTCCACCCCGCTGTCCAGGATTTTTCTTTGTGTTGGATGAAGACTGTGGAAGAAGGACCGCCGAAGGGCTTTTGATCGCACCCCCTACTCGGACCGGCAGGCGGGCAGCAGCCAGCCAGCCAGCCAGACCGACGCAGGACGAGGGCGGAGAGAGGAAACCTCGCACAAACCATGCCTTTTCACAAGAGGACTGTGGAGCCCGTGAAGATGTGCCGGCTGGACGAGTCTGCCGGAGACGAGGCGGTCGGGGTCTCCGGAAGATGCGGAAGCAACCCCGGGCCGGGGGAGTCGGGGCGGGCGCCGCAGTTGTTGACTGGCGCTGCAGGAGGACCCGCGACGGCCGAAGGCGACGGGGTTGTGGCCGGGGGGCTGCTTTTCACTTCTCTGGAGCAAGTCAGCGCTCACTCCCTGGTTTTCCTGCTCTGGCAGCTCTCCGACCTCTCCCGTTGCGCGGGGGACATCTTCGCCGAGATAGAGGGACAGGCGGTTGCTCTGGGTCGCCGGGCTGCCCGTCTTCACAGCAGGCTAGACGCTTTACAAACCGCGGCCGGGAGGCTGGACCACCGCAAAGTATTAATCCGTAAGTTTCTTCTGGTGCTCTCTGCTCAGTTTGGGGGAGGGGGTGGGGAAAGCTTGGTTAGGAAAGTGGAGTCCGAGCTGAGTCCTGCTCCCTCCTGCCCCCTGGCGGTGTCCGACAGAGGTTCCGCTTTGGAAGCTCAGATTTGAACTGCTGGAGAGGAGTAAGGATTTCCAGTAAGCAGTGGTAAAAACTGGGAGACAGTTGGCAGACAGGTGTTCGCCTCATGTGATTCCCTTATCTTCTCCGATTAGCACTTACGGAAAAATCGTGTTTGCATTTGAACTTTTGTTTTGCTTTGTTTTGTTTTGGTGTAAGTGCATGTGGGTGAACTGCGTGTGGGAATCGGGTCTTCTTCCTCATTGCCCCATTCCTCTCGTCTGTCTGCGTGGGAGATTGAGGCAGGTAGACACTTGGAGCATCGTAAACAGCGAGGAGTTGAATCAGGTCTAAGGAAGGGCTCAAAGGAAGGGCGCACGGAAACCTGCCTGGCCAGGTAGAAGAAGAAGAGAGGGTGGGATGTATTTCCAGAAGAACTTCTTGGAAGTGGCTTCTCTGATTGTTTTGTTCCTTGGACATCAAGAAAATTCATTTGGAAAATCTCTGGGCATTTCAAATTGTTTGTAAATATTCCTCTTCCCCTCTCACCCCCCCCCCCCACTTTGTCCTTTAGAAGTATACCACACTCCCTTACTCGTAAATCAAAGTGCATTTACTGTTTTTTTTTTTTTTTTTTTACACTTGGTGTTAAACTTTAAAACCCCAACATTGCTTAGTTACAAGTATTATAGATTGTAAATCCAGGACCTACCAATTCTTTTGTAATTCATAAGTCCCTGACATTGAACTCACCTCCTGAAATCTCATTCATGTTCCCTCCCTGACCTCTTTTCAGCCCTGAAAATCAAGTTTGTATCATGACATGGTGATCTCTCTAAACATCACATTTCATTTCAGCAGTTCAATGGACTCTTTCGCATGAAGCAATTGGAATTTCCTGCTGGCTCAGGGCTATGAAACTTTCAGTGGGGTGTGTGTGTGTTTCTTTTTTCCATTTTGGACTTTGCCATAATCCTAGTATAACCAGAAGTATCTTCGGTGGGTAGACTGATAGCCTAGAAGAGAAGGGAAGAAAGAAGTCTTTTCTGTATATTACGCTTGCTCTTAGAACCAGTGTCGCGTCTTTTAGAGGGGAACCTCAAAGAGCCTATGTAAAATACTATTTCTATTAGAATGAATTTATATAGAAAATTAAGAATGCAAGGTCTTTTCTCTACTGCTATCTCTAGAACCAAGATTGGTTCCAAATTTGTTTTAACATCCTTTTTCTTTTGAATATTATTTGAAGATAATTAAATACCGAACTTTAAAAAATTGCACTGAAATACAAAAGCTAACTAATTACACTTGGAATTTTCACACATAAATAGTATAGTATCCGTGAGATAGGTTTCTATGGTGCATCATTTTCCCTGTTTGTAATAATGTAAGGTAATTGTCAAATACAGCTGGAAAACCTTTGATCAATATGATGATATATGTTATGAATAATTCTTTATTTTGGAGGAAAAACTTGTGCTAAATCTCTTTCTTACCCTTTAGTATAAGTTTGAGGAAGTTCTTTAAGAGTAAAAAAGTGCTCATGAATGTGGATGCAGGATCTTCTTTCATTATTACATTTAACACTGTTTTTTGCTTGCCCTTTTCTAGGGCGATGTGTTTATCAATTGGAATTTACACATTTGGTATATTATTAGATGAGTTAAATCACAAAAGCCTATTTTTGGTATCAAAGAACATTTCTAGATAGTAGAATCTTTTGCTAGTTTAATTATATGCTCAGATGTGTCTCCTTTTCTTTGCCCCTTTGCACCCATGCTTTTATTGCCAAAATAATGATTTTAGAAAAGGGGAAGGAACAAATTCACGTGATAGCTTTCTTTTTATATTTGAATTCCCAAAACGAGTAAAAAGATTGTATTTAAAATAGAGTAAATTAAAATTATTCAGCTTCCACAAATATTTTTAAATTTCAGAAGTTATTTCATACCAGAAATCCTGGATCATGAAATTATCCTGATCAAGCAAGAATTTAAACAAAATAATTTAAATCCTGAAAACAGAAGTACATTTAGTTAATTTGCTTATTTGTTCTTCCCTGCTATGAATTTTTGTCTTGGTGATCTTTTGATCTCACCTGATACTTTATATTTTATTATAGGTTTTGTGGTTGACTTTTAGCCCAGAAATACATATTAATTTGTTAAATAATTTATAATGTTTGCCTCCTTAACCTGTTAAAAAGGTGTCAGCCTTTGCGAATTAACTGCACTCAGTCAGCATTTGTTAAATTCTTTAAATGCACGTTTAGGTGAATGTATAGATATGCGTCTGTATACATACAGACAGACATTTTAATTGAATTGAATTCAACAACATTTATTAAGCACCTCCTATGAGTTAGGCACTGTGCAAACTACTGTGGATACAATCCCTTTACCTTTATGTCCATACCCTTTAGGAATTCTCAATGTAATGGGCAAGACAACACACAAAAGGAGGCTGAAAAACCTAGAGAAGGGAGGTGATGGGGACACCTGGGAGCATCTTATTGGACAAAATTGAAATCAACCAGAGGTGTAGATGCAAAGTAGAGATCTGAACTGCAATTTCTGTCCTCTATAAAAGAATTCTGTGGAAGTAGTCTGGTATTTCATCCTCCATCCCTCCAAATCAGAGAGAGGAGGCTAAGGTAGGTGATGTCAATATAGAAGGGACATTTTATTCCATGGAGTTGAAACCAGACAGAGAAGCAAACTCAAAGTAGAGTAATAGTTGTCTCTGTTACCATAGAAGAATTCACATTTTTTATCTTTTTTATGCCAATATCACATTTTCTTTAGTCTTTTCTTGTGTAAGTATTACTTTCTTTTGGAAAGATTTTAAATAATACCATTTATTTGTATAGTGATACAGGGAGAATAAAAATAAAATCTCCCAAAAGTAAAAAAAAACAAAAACCCACAGTTAACTCTTAATTACTTCTTTTTTATTAGATAAACCTTTAAAGAAAAGTTAAAAAAATTCAGTTATTAAGCATTTTTTCTCCCTTCTATTCTCTCTGAAGAATAAAGAAGCAAAATTATTGTAGCAATTAAGCTCAGTTAAGCAAAACAGATTGCCATATTGGCTATTGCATCTCATTCTTTATATTAACTCATCACTACTGTCAGGAGAGAAATAGCATTCTTTATCATCAGTCCTCTGGATTCGTGATCAGTTTCAGTATTTATAAAAATTCTTAAGTCTTTCAAATTTGTCTGTTTTCATAAGGTTGATGTTGTAGAATAAATTGTTCTACTAATTTTGCTGACTTTACTCTGCATCAGTTCATTCAAATCTTCTCAAGTTTCTCTGAGATTAAAAAGAACTTCTAAGAAGTAACAACATTTATTTGAATTTCAATCATCTCACCCCAGCTTCTAGAGAACTTATTAGCCAAAAGCAAGTAGATAGCAAAAAGCCTGAACAGTATATAAACTGGAGCTAAGTGGTGCAGTGGTTAGAATGGCAGGAAGACTCTGAGTTGAAATCTGGCCTCAGCTACTTATTACCTATGTGTGACCCTGGGAACATCACTTTACCCTTTTTGCCTAAGTTTTCTCATCTGTAAAATGAGCTGGAGAAGGAAATGGTAAACCACTTCATTATCTTTGCCAAGAAAACCCCAAATGAGGTCATGAAAAGTCGGACACTACTGAACAACAGCAAAAACAAATGAGCCCTTTTTGACAACTACCAAAAAAGAGGAAAGGAAGCCCATCAGTATTTCTTTTAATACAAAACTGGGATACTTTAATTGTTGACATGACTCTACCTTGTGGGAGTTTAAATCATATTCTGCATATTGGAATACTGATTTTCATTCTAGTAGGCATTTCTTAGAACTCTATAATTAGAAAACTATCGTTTTTTGGTACTATACTTCAAAGAGCCTTCATTTAATTGATGTATATATTCATTGATGGAGATTGTAGTATCTTAATAGATAATAAAAGCTAGCACTTATTTAACACTCTTAAGGTTTGTAACATGCTTAGATATCTTAAGTTGTCACAGGACTAACTTTCTGGCTTTTGAATGCCTGATACATAGTAAGCGCTTAATTTATGCCTAGTTGTTGGGAATGGGGAAATCTGTTATTTTTGGTGTTGTTAATGTTGTGTCAAGAATTGTAACTACAGAAATTCTTAAAGAGTTAATAATATGTTTCCCCAAATATCAGCCAGATAAAATGACTTAAGACAAAAACAATTAGGAGGCAGTATTTTATAGTGAAAAAAGTACCAGCTCTGAAGGTAGAAAATCTGTTCAAATCCTGACCTTGCTATTTGTTTCACCTCAGATGCATTCTCTTAATCTGAGTTTTCTCATCTGTAAAATGAAGATGTTAGGCTAGATGGGTAACAAGGTAAATCTTTTTCATCATTCTATTGAATTTTGAATTCATCATTGAATTTTTAATCTGCTGTTCTGTGCATTCTCTTCAACTTCAGCCAAAAACCTCTTTAGCTTTATCAACAAAATTAAGCCTTATTAGAAGTAGTGACAAGTAAAAAGAGGTCTGAATGAAAATACTTCAATTTTATCACGTCTAAAAATGAGGAACTTAGCCTAAATGGTCTCTAAGGTTCCTTCCAACTCTAAATCCTGTGCTATGATGTCTACTCTGCAGAGATTAGGAACAAACTTGGCTACTTGTGGGACAAAATAAAGGTTCTATCCAGCTAGATGGGTGATGAAAGGAAGCCTAGGGAGAAAAAGCACTGCTAGCATATCCTTCATCTAAAAGATAATTAAGCTTTTAACCTGAGACAGTATAATTGTTAAAGATTGTGTATGCAACTTAATGGGTTTTAAAGTACATTACTGACTTTGTAAAGCTATTCCTTATACACTATATTAATAAAGAAGACCAAAAAAGTGAAAGATTATTACCTCTTTTTAATATTGTTTCATGAAAAGAAGCAGACAGATACTTACCTAATGTGACATCATGTTTCCCCTTCAATCTCTAGGAAGTTTTCAAAATAGATTGGCAAAATTTATTTTGTTTTTCATAATATGTACATTTATGTGTACATAATCTCCATAGTTTTTCAGAATATTTAACTTTGTTTTGAATTGACCATATCTTAGATCTGGAAAAAATTTGCAGGAAGGGCCAAATACCCATAGGAATATAGTTCTTTCATTCCAACAAAAGATAGGATTCGCCAAACTACTGGGGGTTACTGTTTAGATAGTGTTTGGCTTTTTCTAGTATGAAAAATATAAGTAGTGAACACATAGAATGTGTATATCCATATGCATTGTCTATATATCCTACGCAAAATTTCACTGGTATAGTGGAGTCCAGTTAAGGAACTTCTTTTTAGCAAAAAGAATCAGCATTTGCTCTGGACTTAAAGTTTTAGAGAGTAGCTAGTATGGGTTAAAAGCAAGCCTGAAACCACATTTTTTTCTTTTCTTTTTTTTTTTTTTGTCCATGAAACTGTAAACTTTCATTGTATGCAGCTAAGATTTTTTATTTTTGTAATAATAGCTTTTTATTTTTCAAAATATATGCAAAGATAGTTTTCAATATTAACCTTGCAAAATCTTGTGTTCCAAATTTTTCTCCTTCCCTTTCCACCTCTTGTCTACCCTAGACAGTAAGCAGTTCAATGTAGGTTAAACATATGCAAAGCTTCTAAATATGCTTCCACATTTATTGTGCTGCACAAGAAAAATCAGATCAAAGGGAAAAAATGAGAAAAAAAAAATAAGCAAACAACAATAAAAAAAAGTGAAAATACTATGTTGTGATCCACTTTCGGTTGCCATAGTATTCTCTGGATGCCGATAGCTCTCCATCACAAGTCTCTTGGAATTGGTCTAAATCACCTCATTGTTGAAAAGAGTTAAGTCTTATCACATTTGATCATGACATAATCTTGTTATTGCTATGTACAATGTTATCTTGGTTCTGCTCACTTCACTTAGCATCAGTACATGTAAATCTCTCTAATCCTTTTTGAGATCTGCCTGTTGATTGTTTCTTATAGAGCAATAATATTCCATAACATTCATATACCATAATTTATTCAGACCTTCCTCAACTGATAGGCATCCACTTAGTTTTTAGTTCCTTGCCTCTATAAAATGTGTTGCTACAAACGTTTTTGCACATGTGTGTCTTTTCCTCTTTTTTATAGTCTCTTTGGGATATAGACCTAGAAAGACACTGCTGGATCAAAGGGTTTGTACAGTTGGATCATTCTTTGGGCATAGTTCCAAATTGTTCTTCAGAATAAAACCTTATCTTCTTGACTGTCCCTAAACTATCTTTCCAATATATCTTACTTTGTTAAGTGTATATGAATATATTGTTTATATAAATGTGTATGTTTACAGATGTGAGATACATAGATATGTATACATACACATATATCCATATACATGTACATATACCTATGTGTGGGTCCATATCTACTATAGATTTATTTTTATGATTTTTATCTCCCAAGATGTAGCTAATAATGAAAGAATTACTAAACTTTATTTTATGTCTTCTAAACTAAAAATAAAAGATCAAATTTCATTACAGCATAAGGTAATGAGTTTTTTTTTTTTTTTTTTTTTTTTAATGAGAATATGGAGTAGGGAGACAACAGAATATAGGGGAAAGACTTTTGAAGTTAAACTCTCTGGGTTTTCTCCTGCTTAATTAGCTGTTTGATCTCAGGCAAGTAATTTAAGCACCTTGGGTCTTCTATACATATAAAGTTAGAAGATAAGAATAGATATAGAATTTTTATGTGGTGAAAGCTAAATGCTTGCTAAGTTAGACATTTACTAATAGGATTTCTCTATTTTTAGAAATAGGGGGAAGGGAGGGATAAGTGTATGGGTATATATTCTACAACAAATCCTTACTGGACATTGCACCTTGAGTTCACAGTATTCTTCCACTTAGATTTATTTTTTGGCACATCAAATGAACAGCACTATTTAAATTCTATTATCCAAAGAAATCAAACCTTTAGAAACAGTACACCTGTTTATCATTAAATATAGCTTCTTTGTCATCATGTCATCCTATATATTGTTTTTAAGTGACAGCAGTATTATGAACAAAAGAATGTGCTTAAAATGTTCCATCTTCATTTTAGGGAAATTGGTAATCAATTCAAATTGGTAAAGGAGGTCAGAAAAGAACCATGAAATGAAAAAATTGAGTGAAACTTTAGAAATCATCCCTTCATTTCTGATACCAGCTCAAAGCTTCTGTTTTCTCATGTGTTAAAATAGAAATCATAATCCCTTCAGTATTTGTCTTACAGAGTTGTGGTAAAGCTTAATGAGATAATGACCATAAAGTGTTTTGCAAACCCTAAAGTGCTATAGAAATGTCAGATGAGGAGAATGAGAATCCCAAGCAATGAATTGACTTGCCCAGAGTCACAGTCAGTTAACAGGAGAACTTGGACTACACCTTAGTTCTCCTGAATTCCAGTCCAGTGCTCTTTCCACCACTCTAGGGAAAATTACTTCTGAATTAGGAGTATATATATATTTATATCAAAACACAAATCCACTAAGTGTTACCAGTGTCTAAGCATTTAAAACATTTCCATTTGACTTAGGAAAACTGAATGATTCCCAAACACTTATTATGGTCTACAGATTAATGTTTAAGTGGCTGATTGTTAAGGAGTTATCTAATTTGGTCCTATGTTGAAGGTCAAGTCAAACTTTTTTTTTTTTTATTGAGAGTAGTTGTTTCCAAGGTAACAACATAAAAAAAAAAAAACTGGAATAGAACAGAAAGAGAAACTAGATAGTGATTGAAGATAGTTAAGGAAACAGAACATTTTGGCAAAATAAAGACATTCTTTTCTCAGGGTACTTTGGATTTAAGGAAAATTTATGTTAAAGGTTTTTATCTTAAAATGTTTCTTGCTCTTAGTAGGTGCTTCACTGGATATTGTTTTAGCTTGTTTTAGCAAGATTCCTGTGGGAATTTAGTGGGTTTGTGAACTTAGGAAAGATAAGTCTTTATTGTTACTAATGTATAATTGCAATTTAGCATTTCTTCCAGTTATGAATGTAGTCAACAAAATATGATTCTAAGAAAAGATTCGTAAGGTTTTATCAAATTTCCAAAGAGGATCTATGACACAAAATACTTAAGAAATTCTGTTTTAGAAGTTTAGTGATATAGTCTTGATTTTATTCACTTTTTGCAATTTGAAGCATAGTTACTAGGTTGGTGTTGGTTATGCAATAACTGGTTTGCAGCTTGTTTTCTTATGCGTTGTAAACTTCTAGCTATATATTGCAAAGTGACTTTTTTTCCTGAGAAGTTGAACTTCTGAGATAGAGTACCTTGGGTGATTTTTTTCTGGAGCCAAGGCCATAGGGTCCATGTCTCAGCCACATAGTTTCTCTGTAATGTAGACAGCACATTTAAACACTCACTGACTTAAAAGTTTGATGGGAACTAGTTTTAAATAGTAATATTTTGAGAACATTATGTAACTTTATTTGAAAAATTATATTTATATGTATATATATTTTCAAATAATTCAAACTGATGCTGAGGCATTTTATGGAGAATATGTCAGAGGTTGAAAAAGGGAACCTAGAGGTTCTAGGCTTTGGTTTCAGTGCTTTGATCATAACAATTTCCTAGATTCAGCACATTCTGTTTCAGTAGTGAATAATTTTTTAAGCAAGGATTATTTTTTAGATATAATTTGTAATATGGATCATAACTTTGCCAGAACTGGGCTTTGCTGTACGTCTGTGGAAAATTTTGGCTTGATTCTGTTGCTTTCTTGGGATATAGATTGTTTTGTTATTCTAGGATCTTAGGGATACACTTTTGGCTTCAAGCTTTCAGTGCTCTCAAAGTCAGTTTTTTGCACCCTTGAAAAATCATATATATATAATTATACATGTTCATGTATTTATACATATAAATCCATATATATATATATATATATGATTATATATTTTCATACCTTTTGCTCCAAATTTTTTCCACCTTCCCCCCAACCCTTCCACTAGCTGGCAGGTAGTCCAATACATGATACATATGTTAAAATACATGTGAAATCCAATATATGTTTGCATATTAACATAGTTATTTTATTGCACAAGAAAAATCAGATCAAGAAAGAAGGAAAAGAAAAACTGAGAAAGAAAACAAAATGTATGCAAATAACAATAGAGAGAGTGAGAATGCTATATTGTGTTCCACACTCTATTCCCACGGCTCTCTCTGAGAGTGTAGATGGCTCTCTTCATCACTGAACAAGTGGAACTGGTTTGAATCACCTCATTGTTGAAGAGAACCACTTATGTCAGAATTGATCGTTGTATAGTCTTGTTGTTGCCGTGTATAATGATCTGGTTCTGCTCATTTCACTCAGCATCAGTTCATGTAGGTCTCTCTAAGTCTCTTTGAAATCATCCTGAAGGTCATTTCTTACAGAACAATAGTATTCCATAACATTCATATACTATAATTTATTAAGCCATTCTCCGATTGATGAGCATCCACTCAGTTTCCAGTTTCTTGCCACCAAAAAAGGCTGCCACAAACATTTTTGCACATATGAGTCCCTTTCCCTCCTTTAATATCTCTTTGGGACATAATCTCAGTATAAACACTGCTGGATTAAAGGTTATGCACAGTTTGTTAGCCCTTTGGGATAGTTCCAAACTGCTCTCCAGAATGATCTCCAGGATCCATTCACAACTCCACCAACAATGTATCAGTGCCCCAGTTTTCCCACATCCTCTCCAATATTCATCAGTATCTTTTCCTGTCATCTTTGCCAATCTGAACAGATGTGAAGTGGTATCTCAGAGTTGTCTTAATTTGTATTTCTCTGATTAATAGTGATTTGGAGCACCTTTTCATGTGACTACATATAGTTTTAATTTCTTCATCTGAAAATTGTCTGTTCATTTCTTTTGACCATTTATCATTTGGAGAATGGCTTGAGCTATTATAAATTTGAGTCAATTCTCTATATATTTTAGAAATGAGGTCTTTCTCAGATCCTTTAGGTATAAAATTGTTTTCCCAGTGTATTGCTTCCCTTCTAATCTTGTCTGTATTCGTTTTGGTTGTACAAAAACTTTTTAACTTAATATAATCAAAATTATCAATTTTGTGATCAGTAATGGTCTCTAGTTCTTCTTTGGCCAAATTCCTTCTTCCTCCACAAATCTGAGAGGTAAACTAGCCTATGTTCTTCTAATTATAATTTCAGTTGATGCATGAAAGACTTTATGCCAGTATGCCATAACAGTTGATTTATGTGTTTATTTTATTAGATTTATACAATTTAATACGATAAAGAGACCAAGTAATACTAATGTTTTATTTCCTACAGGTCATATTTGCTTAGTAATATAGGTCTCAGAACTGGAAGAAAGGCCTTCAGAGGTTTCTGTAATCTTTTACTATTAATATAATGAGTAGTTATTGCTACCTCCTTCAGTCTCCTATTATATTTTTCCATTAAGAGATCATTGGTAACTTTAGAGATGTTGGAGATCATATGATATACGGGTGAAGAGAAAATGTCTGAGTGAAAGAAGATGAAAAAGGGAGAAGAGTGAACACTTGGAGAATGATCTCATTCTTTTGGGTAAAGTGTGAGGAAAGGGTCTTGATTGAAGGGAGATGGGATTAGATACCTTGAATCTTGAAGAAAAATGGAAATATTTGGAATAGCCAGTGTGGTAAGATAGATGGCAAAACAGGGAAGTGTCATAGGTTTCAGTGGAATAGAAGCTGGCTAATTAGATTATAACAGTGATAAAATAAAATGAGAGGTTTTAAAATTAGATGTTGGATGAAATGTTTTTATGATAGACATGTGTAGTTTAGGAAATTTAATTAACTAGGACCTTTTATATGGATCAAAGACCTTATTTTGAAATCTGAGCACTGTTTAGGTACTGTGTTTAGCTGTTTAGCTATATAGCTTTCCAGATGATAGTTCTACTGTTATGCCCACAGCCTATTCAAGTTTACATTCTTTTACATCCCAATATAGAGAATGCCTTATGCTGTTCAAGTTGCTATCCAAATATCCATCAGAGAGAATTAATTCTAACTAAAATTCGTTGCTTTCCATCTCTCCTTTTAATATATTAAAGCTAGCATGGCTGGAAACTGATATGGTTGATATATGGTATATTTGGGATTAAGCATTTCTGAGTATATAAAATAAGACAAATGGATATAATTTGATATTTCAAGGATATTTTTTACCTTTATCTTCACATATGGGACAAGCATCAACATTTCCATAATCAAAGGATATAATGTATTTAAAATATAATTAAGCAAACTTTCTTTTATATGAAGTCTTGTGATGTAGATGACAAACTTTTATGAGCACTTGGGGATCTATGTATGCCAATTTTTAAAAATTCCAGGGAGGTCATCAATTTAGCTAATTTATGCAAACTAATTTAGATAGCAATCTACTTGAATATACTGTAAAAATAGGAATACTATGAAAGAAAAAAACAAAATGTATTGTTTGGATCATATATATAACATGCTATCTAGAGTAAATGAATGATAGAGAGCTAGCCTTTGAATGTTGCTTTATTTTATATGTCCCTTGCATGATATCTTTCTAATTGTGAAATTCAAAATATAATTTTTAGAAAGGGAATTTGTTTTTCAAAAAATTGAGAATCCTTAATATCAACTTTAAATTAATTAAAAACTGAAGATAACTTATTAGTGTCCTCATCATGCATGCAAAGCACTTTATAAATTATATAAAGCGCTCTGTAAATATTATATTATTATTTCTATTGGATATTATTTCTAGTAGTTTTTAGTTCATAACATTCCTAATACATAAGTTTCATAAAACAAATAGACCCTAAAATTATTTTAAGAGGGAAAAGGGGAGCAGAAAAGTAAGTATGAGACACAAGACAAAAATACTAATTTTTTTTTAAAGAGCCAAAAAATGTCAATTCACTGCCTTTTATCTGAATATAATTTGTGTTGATGTCCTGACTTTCCTCCTCTGAAGATTAAGTAAAGGAAGGTTATTAAACAGCAGGAATTTTACATTAAGCTTCTAGTGTTATATGAGGACAGACAGACATCTGAAGAATATTGACTCCTAGTTGGACACTGATCTTTCATTCTGCTCCAAAATTTGTATTTGACATACTTTCATTATCTGGCTTGACTATTACCACTGTGACTTTCAGTATGTGAGTTAATGTTATGGCAATGCCAAGGGAATCCGACAATTGTCATTAAAATCATTCATTTTTTTCTAATCTTTGATAACTGTTATTTCATGATCAGAGTTTGAACCTGAATTAATGTAAAAAAATTTAATGTAATAATAATAATTTAGATGCTAATCATCAAATTATCTGGTATCTCCTACAAATTTTATGTACTTGAAAGTAAATTTTTTTTTAAAAAAGCTAACTATTTGAGACTCTTAGTTAATGAGACACAAAATGTACTGGTAAAATAGTTTTAAGAATGAAAGCACTTACAGGATACTTTTATGATAGCTAATCTTCTTTGGATCATGTGGAAAAGTATGTATTTTTCTTCAGGAACCTTCTTTACCAAGTATATTGTGATAAATTGAGAACAAAAACATATGAATTATAGTGTATAGTAATGGGTTTGATTTGGTGTTGACATTCATATGTTAAAAAAAAAAAAGTCTTTGTGAAGTCATCCTTTCCTTGTAGGAAAATGAAATCCTTGCTTGGATTTCTAATGTTTCTTCTTTTCCTCCTGTCTTTTAATGATAGTTATAAATAAAAAGATTTTTATGTTTATTACAAATTTGTACTTTTGTTTTGGGGATACATTATATGTAGACGACAACTCTATGTATGTAGGTTAGCAAATAATTGAAATAAAAATATAATAGTTATCTGCATTTGCCTGTTGTTTAATTTAACTGAGTAGTGTATTTCATTAAATATTTGTGTGTGTGTGTGTGTGTTATTGATTGACTAGTTTTGTTTTCCTCTTTATCTCTCGCGAGAGAAACTTTTCCCTCCCTGTCCCTCATACCCATGCCCAGATGACAATTGACTGTTGTCTGTTTTTGGCAACATATGGAGTTTGTTTATAGGAAGCCCAGCAGGATTCAAAAAAGACAGCTTGTAAAGTTATCTCCAACTATCTCTTTTGTTCTTGCTCTTTTGGTAAAAGATGGATAGTGAATCTAAGTTTTAGGAAGTTAGAATGACCTGTCAGTGATTCCTAGCTTAAGAGGGAAAGCAAGTTCTACATAGTCAACTTCAAACAATATGTTTGAGAAATTCAAGTTCTGATTATGGGAGAAGTAGCATGCCAAAGTGGAAAGAAAGAGAAGGAGGCTTTGAATGAGGAAGACATGGGTTCAAGTCTTGCTATTGACATGTACTAGTTGTTTTTCTAGGCAAATCTACTAAGTCCTCAGATAACTTTCTCAGCAGAGTTATAGAACAATTGCCAGCCTGCATTAGGAAAGGGAGTTTCTTCCCCAAGGAGTTCAGTGCATCAGTGAAATCCTAAGTTCTGACCAAAGGGAAAAAACAGAAATATAGATAAAACTTGCTTCTCTACTATTTCAATACTATCTAATAATGGAAGAATCTACTTTCATGAGCTATAAACTCTTAACTCATTCCAAGTAATGAGGAAATTGATGTTTAGGGGATAGGAACTAATATTTCCTCCTTTTCCTTCTAATGAGGAAAAATAATTTGCTCCCTTACCATTTTATTGCTAGTGAGGAGCTAATAATGTTTTATATGGTAATTGAGCAATTCCATCGGGATCACAGTGTTTACTTCCTGGGACTTGTTGTTCTATGCTTAGTGCAGAGTTAAAGCCACCTTTCCTTGCCATCCTCATTCTCAGACCTTACAATGGCTAGTGGAAAAAAGTTGATAACTGTGTTGTACCCTTTGTGTGCTTAGGGATCTCCTGAGATCTTTTTCTGCTCCTCCCTGTCTTGGCTCTCTCTTAGTCCTTAGGTTTTGGAATGTACCCCCAAATTGTACTTCCCCCCTCCCAGGGTCTGCAGATCTCTCTATCTCTCTAAGACACCCCTGGAAAATAATGTACTATGTTATCTTGGCTTTCCAGATCACAGTTTAGTCTGGTTCATTCTTTAGATCTTTGTTGAAGAGGTGTGTGTGTTTGGGCGGGAGAGGAGGGGGGGAGTAGGGAAGAGAAGAGCAGGGAGTAGCTAGGCGCTAATGCTTTCTTTCACAGTCATCTTGGCTTTTAAAAGCCTTTATAACTTGTTTCTAACCTGGCTTTCCAGATCACAGTTTAGTCTGGTTCATTCTTTAGATCTTTGTTGAAGAGGTGTGTGTGTTTGGGCGGGAGAGGAGGGGGGGAGTAGGGAAGAGAAGAGCAGGGAGTAGCTAGGCGCTAATGCTTTCTTTCACAGTCATCTTGGCTTTTAAAAGCCTTTATAACTTGTTTCTAACCTACCTTTCTAGCATCATTACATATTTTTCCTTTATACTAAAAGTCCAGCCAAATTGGCCATTATTGTTCCTCTCTTGTGGCATTCTATTTCCTATCTCCGAGGCTTTACTCTTTCTACCCCTCTCCCTCTTTTGCTTGAATTTACTCCCTTATCACTTCTGCCTTTTGGAGCCTCTGGTTTCCTTCAAAACTCAACTCAAATACAATTCTACTTGGAAGCCTTTCCTGATCTGACCCCATCTCTAGGTCCTAGTGCCTCCCCTCCATTGCAGTTTATTTATTTCATTTTTATTCTCTATTTTTTTTTTTCTCTCTCTCTGTATAGGTTTGCCTCCTCAATGGAATTTAGACACCTTGAAAACAAGAACCATTTAATTTTTGTTTTATATTCTCAGTAATTAGCACAATGCCTGACAAAGGGTAGATTCTTAATAAATGTTCATTGATTAATTGATGAAAGCACAAATATTGTACTTATAAGATCAATTAAAGAGTAAGATCAGTATGAGGTCAATTAAAATTTATTTTTAATCAAATAATGTATTGGTAGGAGGAACAACACCCTCAAGCCTACTGCAGTATTCAATTATGTAAAATTATAATATGCTGTCTATAATTGCCTAATGACTTTTCTGCTTCAGAAAATCACACCCCTTAAGTGAAGGATAACATACAATAATGGGAATAGCTAATTGTTACTAGAAGCAAGTTTACCTGTCTTCTGTTGTTGAGGGGAAGATACCAACAATTGGTAAAACAGCTGGCCCTGGGCCATTATTTCTTGGATTTATCACTTACACCCACTAAGACAAATACATCATTTGTCAGTAGTAATAGAGAAAAGAAAAAAACAAAACAAAACTTGTTAGTAGGACTTTGGCAGACTGTTTTGACATTATACTGTCCCATTAGAGAATTTTCAATGAACCTATCCTCTGTCCAACTAGTGAATGTGCTAAAAATTGAGTTCCCAGAGAGTCTCTTAAACAATTTTTGCTTCCTGTCTAAGAGAGTAAAAACTTGCCAAATAATTCTTAATTAATATACAATATTAAAAGTAGGAAGTAAGGTTCTTGGTTTAAAAATACAAATATTGCTACCAGTTTTTGCTTTACAAATAAATTTGGCATCAGGACTGTTCTAATAGCATAGCAGTACTAGTAACAGAATTCCTATATTTATTTTGTAGTTGTTAAGACTTAAGGTAAAGAGTTTCCTATCTGATTTCCCCTTTTCCAAGGACAACTTAAATGTAAAATATCAAAGGATTTAGAAGTATAAGAGACTTGAGGGGATATCTTGTTCAATCCTTTCATTTTACATATTAAGAAACTGAGACATATAGAGATTGAGTGATTTGCCCACAGATAAACACGTTTTTTAAGAAGAACTCATGAAAGAGCCTGGTTCTGACTTCAAAGTCCATGTTCTTTCCACTGTATGAGCTGATCTCATGGTAACATGAGAAAAACAAAGGAAGACTAAGAAGACTAGAACAACTGATAGAGTATCTTAGTGGGTGGGGATATACCTTTTCTTTCTAGGGCTTTCTTTGTAGTTGGTACTCAAGTCAGCCTTTTTAATGTTTCTAACCAACTTTTTTTTTTTTTTTTTTTTTTTTTTATTAAAGCTTTTTATTTTTCAAAACATATCCGTGGACAATTCTTCAACATTAGCCCCTGCAAAACCTTGTATTCCAATTTTCCCTCTTTTCTCCCACACCCTCCCCTAGATGGCAAGTAGTCCAATATATGTTAAGCATGGTAGAAATATATGTTAAATTCAATATATGCATACATATTTATATAATTATTGTGCTGCATAAGAAAAATCAAATCAAACCAATAAAAAAAAAGAGAAACAAAATAAAATGCAAACAACCAACAACAAAAAGAGTGAAAATGTTATGTTGTAAACCACACTCAGTTCCCATACTTCTCTCCCTGGGTGTAGATGTCTCTCTTCATCACTGAACAACTGGAACTGGTTTGAATCATCTCATTGTTGAAGAGACTCCCGTCCAGCAGAATTGATCATCATTTAATCTCATTCTGACCAACATTTGAAGTGACGAAAGTAGCTTTTCTCAAAAAATGATTATCATAAATCATAAATTGTAGATTGTTGTCTTTTAGATTTTTTTTAAAAAGAAAAGAAATTGGTTCTCAAAATGCAACCTTTCAGCACAGAAATGGAAAACTGTGGAACTGATTAGATGGGATAATAATCTGAGAGAAACTTTACAAAACGCAAATTATTAGGTCACTTGTGTGTTATAGGATTTACTACTTACAGAGTGTTATTTTTCATTATCCCTTTTAAAGAACATGTTCATCTTTTAGTGTAAATCTTCTCCTCTTTTTTTCTTCCCCTTTATCTCAACTAAGCTGAAAATTTACCTATCATTCATTGATGGATCCCAGTATTGATTATTAGAGAAATTTTAATATAATTCTAGTATTCAACAGTGTAGACTCTTTATCTTACTCTGTTTTTCTGACCTAGGCCAGTTTGCTTCTTTTTAGATGATCTTGTAGCCCTTTGCCAATGGACGTTCACCATATTTGACCATATTTGTGCCAGATTTAGTACCAGTGACTCAAAGACTTTTCCCTTGTTCCCCTTTGCAAATCTTGAATTCAAGTAATCCACCAGCCTCAGATTTCCCAATAGCAGGAATTATCCTCTTGTGCGACCATGTTTCTTTTGTTTTAGATCTATTCTTTTTTCATTATTAATATGGGCATAACTTCTCCATAAATTTCTGCTGATGTTTGGATTGTCTACAAATAAATTAGCAACTAATAAAATAAAGTCAAAGCAGTTATAAAATAATTTCCAGGCTTTTAAATACTTTATTTCTGGATATTTATTCAAGTTAAGATTCTATATTAAGGATCAGTTAGTCCTAATTACTTTAATGAACTGCAGTTTTATTTTTTATTTATTTTTATTAAAAAAAACTTTAACACCATTTTATTATTTTTTCCCAATTACATGTCAAGACAATTTTTTTATAATTATAACTTTTTATTAACAGAACATATGCGCGTTATTATTACTTTAATCTATGAACTTATTCTCAAATATTAACTGTATTGTAATATATTTGATTTTCTTTGTAATCCTATGTACTTTATGCATTTAAAAAAACATGATTCTGAGAAGGGTCTATAGATTTCATCCAGTCTTCAAATGGGACAAAAACACTTTAAAAGGTTAAGAATCCCAGAATCAGATATTTTTCTAAGATTGTTTCAGCTCGGTTTTATATTTTGGTGATTTTGTCATTTTGTGGACTCTGTCGTAAATCATTTCCAGGTCTCATTGAGGTCTATCAAATTCAGTGTCTTATTATGTACTGGATGTGTTACTTTGGGCAAGTCAGTATCATTTCTTAGTGCCCTAGGCAATTGTTCAGATTATAAATTGTTGAGAAGGTACCTACCTGCATTGGTAGAGGAATTTTCAAGAATACAGCTAGGTGGAGCAAAGGATAGAGTCTGGAAGACCTAAATTCCAGATCTTACATATTTACTAGCCATGTGATCTGGGCACCTCCTTAAGCCTCTTTGCCACTGATTCCTCAATTATGAAATGGAGATAATAACACCTTCTATCTTGGATGATTGTTATGAGGATCAAGTCAGATAATATTTGTAAAGTGCTTAGCACCGTGCCCAGTACATGGTAGATGATTATTTCCTTTCCTTCCTTTCCCTTTGTCTCTCTTTTCTGAACCCTTATTCTAATGAAATTTAGTTATCTGTTCTCTGTCTCTGTCTATATTCCTCGGCTATGGGGCCAGATCTGTCAGTATCAAATGTGAAGACCAAGTGAGATCATGTAAATGAAGATACTGAAAACTGTAATGTGCTACATAAATATAAGGTGGTGATATGTTTTTGTTTGGAGCTATGTTTTCATCAGGGTAGGGTCAGTATCCCTCCGTCAATGCAGACTAACAACTGTTCTTTATAGCTTTAAAGAGTTGCTTAGGACATTATGAATATAACTGATTTGCCCATCGTTGTATAGTCAATGTATGTTAGAGGCAGTACTGAATTCAGGTCCTTTTGACTACAGCTCTAGATTTGCTGTGCCATATGCACTTTAAAGAAACCGAAGTTATAATAATGATTTGTTTCCTTTCTGATAGTAGGGCCTCATTAGCAATGAGAAGGGCAGTGGGCTAAAAATTGTAGTTACTTCTGAAAGGAAAGGGTGAAAGGACCCTAAAGACAAACTGTGCCTTTTCATATTTTCTTTTGGCCTACCTTGGCAAGGGAAAAAAATCCAGTAAATTTTATAGTCCTTCTAAAGAAAAAAAAAAATGCTATCCCCAGTTCCCCAAGAGGCAGCTGAAATATGTACTTATCTGATATCCCAATTGGATACAATTAACTTAGGCTTAAAAACACCTGTGTAGGGAATTCAAATTCTAGTGATTTGATTAACTGTATTTCACTATTTATTAAAAGGAATTATTGCAAGGCAGTATCTGAGTAGTTTCCCAATTGAAATCTGTGAACATTTCACTAGGAATGCTATGAACCAGGGAATTTTTCTTTTGTGGTTTCTGGAATCTTTTACTGGCCTGTTGGGAGAGTTTATGTCTCTGGCATTCAATTTTTAGAATGACACAAAGGACATGTTTCCGTTCTTGTATTGTCTTGGAGCACTCCATTGGCTATCTACCCATTTTCAGAAGGGAACTGAGAACTGGCATTACCTGCTCAGGTTGGTTGAGATATGTCTTTGATGAAAAATGTCTCCAGACTAGGTTGACTAGATTTTTCTTCTTGAAGATATATCTTTGAGGTTCTCTCATTTCTAATCTCAAAGGATTAAACCCAAGAAGAAGTTAATCCTCTCTCAATTAGTTTCTAATTATAGATGAATTTATATTATCTCAAACAGAGAAGCCTGTGTTGTTATTCTGAGTATAGTAATAAGATACAATCAAACACAAAAGGATGGTGTCATATATCATACACTCGAGATGTGACTAGAAAATAATGAAGCAGAATTTTTATTCATAGCTTAGGGAGTTAAGGTCATTACTTTTTAGTTATATCTTGAATTTGTAATAAGCTTATAAAATCCAAGCAATTTTGTATTTTTTGTATGTAGTTTAAAATGCTGTCAACCTGTGTATGTGATTGCATATTTCTGTTTAGGATAATTTTTTTTTATTGTAGTAAGTTTACTTTTTAATATACATTGCTTTATGAATCATGTAAGGAGAGAAAAATCAGAGTAAAAGGGAAAAAAGCCATAGAGAGATTAAAAAAAAAAAAACAGAAAAAAGAAGTAAACGTAACATGTGGTGATTTATATTCAGTCTCCTTAGTTCTTTTTTCTGGGTGCAGATGGTATTTTCTGTCTCAAGTCTATTGGGATTGCTTTGGATTACTGAACCACTGAGAAGAACCGAGCCTTTCATAATTGATCATTGCACATTGTTGCTGTTATTTTTACAATGTATTTCTGGTTCTGCTTGTTTCGCTCAGCATCAATTCATGTAAATCTTGCCAGGTCTTTCTATAATCAGCTTGTTCATCATTTTTTATAGAACAATAATATTCCATTACCTTCATGTACCACAACTTATTTAGCCATTCCCCAGTTGATGGGCATATATAAAAATATAAGTACCTATGCTAAAGTCGGGGAAAACCAGCAAATAGGATCCTGAAATCAATTCCTGTGTGGAGCAGTGCTAGCATATGTCCTATTGCAGTTACAGACTGATCAAAATAGCATGTTAGTAAAATATAAATAAGTACAGATGTCAGTTTATTTTAAAGGTACTGAATATGAGATATAAAATGATTTTTTAAATTTAGACTATACAGGTATGGCAAATGAGTTAAACATATGAACTGGCATCTAACTATTCTTGTTTGAACAATATCTTTCAGCATCCCATATAAGTAATCAGTCTTGCAGCATGCTACTGTGACTCACTTGTTTATTTGAAATGGAAAAGAATGGGAGGAGACCAATCAGATTAATAAGAGTCTACATTAAAAAAATCATCTAATTCAAATATGTTTATGGAAGCCAACATGACTAAGAGCATTTCTGGAAATATCTTCCATCTGAGATGTATTGGGTGGAAAGTTTTCAACCCATATGCCTTCAGGACAAAGCATTACACATTAATGAGTTTTATACATACACACACACACACACACACACATATACACACACACACGGTGGTCAGATTGTAAACTACTATAAAATGATGCAATTGTGAATTTAAAATATTAACTACCCAAAGAGAGGGACCACTTCACTTCTAATGGAGCTCACTATATGGGCTCTTAGCAACAATTGTATTAATGTATTTTTTGGCAGAAATGTTAAAAGGAAGTGATGCTGTAGTCATAAGAAGAATTTTCCTTCTGTTAGCATAATTATGAGCTACTTAAGCTGCCTCAGTTGAGTGCTATAAGCATACAGTGACCTTTGTACAATGTATAGGTGAGAAATGTACAGCCCCTTTTTGAGGGTTACATTCTAAATTGATATTTCTCATTCCAGAATTGGATAAAAAAGTTTGTTGGAATTGTCAAAATCCATGAAAAGTCAACAAGAATTTATCATTAGCTAAATGCCTGGTAGTGTCCTAAGTACTGGGGAAACAAAGAAAGGCAAAAAATAGTCTTTACCCCTCAAGGAGTTCACATTTTAATGGGGGACACAGTGTACAAACAACTCTGTACAAATGAGTAATAAAAGATAAGTTGGGGGGTAACATCCAGAAAACATTAATATTAATAGGGCTAGAGAAAGCTGTCTTGCAGAAGGTAGGATTTTAGATGAGACTTGAAGTCAGGAAAGTTTAAATTATATGATTCCTGCTTATATCTTCAATTTGAAGGGAAGTATTTTACTGGGTAATTTTAAATTTGTGGCCTTGATCAATTTTCACTCACAATTTTGAATCTCTGTCTCTACCCCAGTCTTTCTAAAATTTCAAAGGCTTATTTAGATTTTGTATTTGATTTATATTTGAATGGGAACAGAGAACTCCTATAATGTTAAGTAGAAAGTTTATATCCTAAAAGACTGAAATCTAGAACTTTAACAGCTTTAATTTTGTTTTTAAACTAACCCTTTTAAAAGGTATTAAGAACTAACTTGCAAAACTTACTGATCCAGGTTCCTTGGTACAACTTTAATTGTGAATATGCTTGCCAGAGATCTTTAAAGTGGAAAGCTTCTCTTTCTCACATATAGTGTTTATGTACTCTAAATATTAATATATGATGAGTGTGTTATTTTTTGTGGGTTTCCAGGAAGCCCAGTGATTCTTAACTTATCTCTCCTTGATTTATTTTCTAGGTCAACTTTTAATACCCGATATTATGTTTTCTTTAAATTTTCAATCCTTTGATTTTGTTCTAATATGTTTTGTTATTTAATGGAGTCATTAATTTCTTTTTGGTTTATTCCAATTTTCAGGTAATTTGAGTAAGGGTTACCACTTTCTCTTCTAATTTATTTATTCTCTTTTCAGCTCTTTTCTCTCAAGAGATTTTATTTCATTTTTAACTCTTGCTTCATGTTTTTACAGTATTCATGCTGACATTGTGAAAATTCCATTTCCTCCCCATTGAGCCACTGTTTGCTATTATAATAACTATGTCATAGCTACTTTCTCCTTTTGAAGGATCTTTAGATTGTAATGATTTTTGATTCTTGTTGATAACTTTCTTTTGTTTACTCATCTCTTTATCTTTAGTTTATGAATTGGAGCTTTTTGCCAAGACCAGATTCCATACCACTTGTGCTTTTTGGGGTGAGATGGTCAGTCCTCCTTGTCTTTCCCTTGATTCCCTGAATTTCTTCATTGACCTCCATCTCAGTATTATGAATCTTTGAGATTCAGAGTTTTGAATCTCCAGAGCCCTCTCTGGTGTCTCAGTATATAAGATTAGGGACTTAAAGAGTCCCTGGGTTTAGGGTATTATGATTTGATTATATATCAAATCAAACACATACACAAAAAATGAACACACACAAAAGGGTATAATCATTATTTGGTGCTATTTTCTATTCTCTGGAAGTTCCAAGATCCCCCAAGTCTGGGATTTTCTGACCACTTTAGGGTTTTCTTAGAAGTGTATCCTCAGAGCCTTTCAGGCTTCATTTGTCCTGCAGGGAGAGACTAGAACCCAGTGCTTTTGCCTGACCTCTTGTGTAGTTCTAGAGTAGAAGTCCCTTATTTTAGTTTCTTGTAGGATTTATTGATTATAATTTGGTCTGGTTGTAGACTGTAGTGTTTTTATGGAGCTAGATGGTCTGCCTTCTGTTTAGGCAGCCATGTTATTAGAAAGTCCTTTAATCAGCTTTTTTCAATATAAAGTGCCTTCTTATTGGTTGTTAGATAATCATTTGGAAATAGTGTAATCTGCTAGTAGATGATTTTCCTTCCTTCATTCATGCTATAGGTAGTGCTTTATTGATGATATTAAGGTGAACAAAAAGTTTGGGGGGAGGAATGATGATTAAATAACATAATAAATTATGATTTAGGCATGATCATCAATTTTCATCTGAATTCCTAAAGACTGAGAACTGGAGGTCATTGGGAAATATATCTTAATACTATTGCAAAAAGTAGTAAGAATTTTGTTTTACTCTTATGTTGTGCAAAGTATTAAATTAGAGACACAATCATTGCCCCTTCAAAAACATTTTTATTGATGTAATTTTATTTCACATCACCTAGAATTTTCCTGTATTTCTCCCCGTTTACTGCATCCCCTATAATAAATATTAGAAGAAGAGAAAAATATGAAAAAAATCAGTATAAACAATCAAAAAAGACTGACTTCATATGCACTGTTTTATACAGAGTGTTGTATGCAGAGTGTTACAGTGGGGTAGATGTCTTCTCATGTCTCTTTGGAAGGCTAAATTTGTTCTTTAAGAATCCTTTCCTGTTAAGAGGTTTATAACTGGAGTTAATCATTTTTTTTTTTTTTTTTAGTGCTTTAATGTTTAGAAACTTCTTCCAGTTCAATTCAATCAGCATTTTTTTTTTTTTTAAATTAAGCTTGGGCTGTCTGCAAAGGACTTTCTTCCCAACTCTGAGGTAGCTGATAAACCTATTTTATAGACAAGTTTTAGAGGTTAAATGATTTGTCCAAGATCAGATAGTAAGAAATATCAGAGCTGGAATTTGAACTCAAGTTTTCTGATGTGCAGTTTTTCCCCACTATACCTTTTTGACTAAGGATGGATATCAATGAGACTCAGGAACCTACAGATATGTATACATTTAACATATATTAAGTATGTCTAAGTGAGCATAAGAGTAATTTATGATGTGATGAGTGATGAGTGGAGAGAGAGTCAGAAAAGTTGTATGTCTTAGAATGGGTGTGGTTGGAAGAAAATCATCACTTCTCTTAATTAGTATATTATATAAATTACCTGATTTACAGATTATAGCCAGTAAATGGCACTGTCTAAATGCTTTGAAAATTACTTGTGATTAGGTGTTGCTCTAATGGCTTCTTTGCAGTTTAATTGTTAATGGGTCAAAGGTAAGAAGACCTGTACCTCTATCATTCTCCTTCCATCTCTATAACTGTTTTTTGACATGCGTGGCCCTGACTCTTAAGAGCAGTGCTCTACTCACTGTGACACCTTGTGCCTCACACACATCTGTGTATACATATGTATGAGTTTATGAACATACACATACAATTTGTTTTCAGTCACTTTTTAAAAAGCCAAAATAATTGCAAATTTAAAAATGGAATTTACTTTCCCTAATTCCATTTAAATAATGTTTTAATTTCTTTTTGTATACTTTGCATAAAGAACTCCCTAAGCACTGCATAAGTTCATTGGATTTTTTTTTTTGAAATCTCCATCACTAAGCTTATAAGCCTATTTAACATGTTTAGAACCTCAGAGCTAAAACTGAAAAATAACCTATTTGACAGAGTGAAGACCTCAGAAAAGGTTTTCCTGTTGTGAGCGTTGGGGAAGTGAAGCACACACACATATACACTTATTTATACATATTTGTATAACATGAAGTAAAGTTAAGTAAGAAGTTAGTTTCAATGTTTATATAATTATATTTATGATATAACTGATAGACTGTGAATATTGCATCATAAATATAATTATAGCTTAATGTATAAAAAGTCAGAAAACACTTATTATATCTGTCATTATTATTGCTAGAATTGTAGGAATAGAGCAATAAATCTGAATTATGAGCTTATTTTTTGTGATCTTTAATCCTTGAGTATTTTAGCAATATTTATTGAATGTAAGTCAAACTTCTATGATCCAGCTATACAGATTGCTATGTATCTCTGTCCATATCTGTGCCTTTCCCATATCTGGGCCTCTGTACTATCATCCCTTGGCTTTACCTCAACACTTATCTTGAATGCCTTCTGCATTAGATCTTTCCCAGTTCCCCCAGATGCTAGAATTTTTCCCTCTTAAGATTTCCTTCCATGTACTATGTAGGTATCTTTTTTGAATTGATTCATTTGCCCATTATAATATAAGGGACAATTTTTTGCTTTTCTTTGTATCCTTAGTATTTAACACACAGTGTCTGGCACACAAAAGTACCTAATAAGCTTGTTTGATGATTGCTTGACAAAATAGAAATTTTAAACTTTTTTTCTCTCTTCCTATTCTAATGTTTCTGTAAGACTCATGTCAGTTCCATCATTTTCCCATCTTGCCTATTACACTATTTCTAATAGAATTTGATTTCTAATATAGAATAGTACTAAAATTATATTGCTTCTATTGGTTTCCATTAAGATTCTGCTCATTTTATTGAATTTTTATCCTTCTTGAAACATTATAACCAATAGTTAAAATGCTAGTATTTTATTTGATTTTACTTAAGTCTTGAATGTTCAAAAGCAATTAAGTTAAAAATTTCGATATGTCACAAATTAGAGAGAAGGACCAACTTTAATTGTATTTCTTTCTCTGACCAGAGAGGCAGCATGGCATGTAGTCAGGAAACTAGTTTATATACAGCCTGGTTTTCTGACCTTGGGCTGCTCACTTAACCTTAGTGTTCCAGATTAAAATGTGATTGGGAAATATTTAATGAAATAAGTAAAAATAAAATAGGACATAAGTATGTTAAGATGTGATTTTATAAATATCACTGCTGTTGGCATCATTCCTTATGTTAGAAGGGGTGATCCTAGTCTTATTTGAATTTGACACTGATCTAGGCAACTTGCCTAAGATTGTAAATTGCAGAGAATATATAGGTCTGTGTTGATAGAGAGACTTTTCTGACTTTGGAGTTCCCTATGCCAATGAAATCACGGGTTCATTTTACATCCTTCTTCTTCCTATTATTGTGAATGGATGAATGTTGTTTTTTTAATATTGAATGATTATTATTTTAAGTACTGTGCTAAACACTGAGGATACAAATACAAACAAGCAGGATAGTCTCTGACATACTTCAGGGACTTACATTTTAATGGGGAAGATTACACAGAGAGAGCAGTGGTGACTAAGAAGAAGAGGGGTTTTGAATAGGAAAATCAGAATGAATGGTGATTGTGGTTACAGGACAATTGTTATAACATTCACCAGGAATTATGGTGGGGAGGATAGTTGGGGGAGTGAACAATGGTATGGTAGGGAGGTAGCCTGGGCAATGATTTCATGAGTCTGCGTAAATGCTTACCAATTGGAGCCTAGGGTCACTGATTTGAAATCTAGAAAAGTTATGTTTGAATCATCCTCTGTCAAGGGTAGAATGACAATCCTCTTAAGTTAACTTAGGTCTTTTTTTTTTTTTTTTTTTAAAGGGGACACCTTTAATCTTTCAGATATTTGTAATTTCATCAGCATAGGGGTTCTCTCTATTAATGCAGATGAATCCCACCCACTACAATTTAATAGATTATCTTTGAGAGTTGCAATATGTGAATATTTATCTCAACATGAAACCTGGCAGTGAACCTCTTTGAACTTAGCCACATCAGTTCCGAGATTAAACATAAATTCCCTTAATGAATCCATACTTGAAACCTTTTTAGTTTAAAATCTTTAGTAGAACTTGCTAGAACTTGAACCAATTGATATAGCTTCCAAAGTCCCAGGGTCACTTTTGTGGATGACTTTTACTTACCCAGGTTTGTTTGTATAAAGCAGGGTGACCTTTTTCTTAATAAGCATTTTGGAAAACTAATTCTCAAATTTTAATACATCCATTAGAAATCTTGGAATCTTATCATCAAGAGTGAATTTATCTTAGAACTTTTAGCAGAAGAAATTGGTAAATATATTATGATGCAATCTAATATTTGACATTTTTGTTCTTCAAGCTCAACTTTCCATAGAATCTTTCTAATTAATAATGTGGAAATTGTTCCTTATATACACTTTCCATGTTTCAGTGTTAACTTTTTAGTGTGCTACTTGAATTGTACAGTTATGATGATGATAGGCATTGTGGACAGCAATGGCCACAAAGCTTCTCACAGTTATATTCTGTGATTTATGAATCATTTTTTAATGAGGAATATGAATTGATGCTCAAGAATAGTATATTAAGATGCTTAGTTAGCTCAAGAATAAACTTTGACATGATTCATTTCTAGCAAAACTGGTATTGAAGCCACTATTGTTCCCATTTATAGAACTAGAATGTGTTCAGTGACCCTTTCCAAAAGGATAAGAAGCTGGCTATGCTTTGTAAGAACTTTATAGTCACTTAAGCTTAGCTAGAACTTATTCTACTTGGATCCCAATGTGAAATCGGTACTGTAAGTTGATCCTGCATATGGTTGCCTTCCAGAATTGTTTTAAGTTGATTCAAAGAAAAAATAACTCTCATTTCCACTTCATTTAACCAAGCATTGTAATTATTTAGGCATCAATGCAGTTTTACACCTGCATATATAAAAGATATGGCCCTTCCCAGGAGAGAGAATAGAAAAGAGATCCTTGGTACTCAATAGTTTCATCGTATGTGTAGGCATATTTGCCAAATAATTTTCCAAGAAAAATCTTCCTAACACACCCCAAATCCAATGTTAATCTTTGATTGCCTGGAAAATTGTACACTGGTGTTTAAATTAATGATGGTAATTAAAATTAAAAAGTGATGGTACACCTTGAATGTGGGTGTAATATAATTATCTGGCAGGTATTCAGATTGCTTAAAGCTTAAATGTTATGAATAAACAATAGCTTTTCTGTTATTAGAAATTTTACTTTTATAATCATAAATGTTAGAGAGGATGTAAGAAAACTAGGACATTAATACATTGTTGGTGGAGTTGTGAACTGATCCAGCCATTCTCGAGAGCAATTTGGTACTATGCCCAGAAGGCTATCAAACTCTGCATACCCTTTGATCCACAGTGTTTCTACTGGTTCTGTATTCCAAAGAGATCATAAACAAGGGGAAAGGACCCACATATGCAAAAATGTTTTTGTAGTAGCAAGAAAACTGAATGGATGCCAATCAGCTGGGGAATGGCTGAATAAATTATGGTATATGAATGTAATGGAATATTATTTTTCTGTAAGAAATGATCAACAGGATGATTTCAGAAAGGCCCGGAGAGACTTATATAAGCTGATGCAAAGTGAAATGAGTGGAACCAAGAGAACATTGAACATACATAGCAACAAGATTATGTGATGGTCAACTGCGGTGGACTTGTCTCTTTTCAATAATCACATAATTCAGGCCAGTTCCATTAGATTTGTTTTGAGGAGAGCCATCTGCATTTAGAAAGAGGATTTTGGGGATTGAAAGTCATTCCCAACATGTTATTTATTTATTTTTTTTACCTTTTTTGCTATTTGCTTGCTTTTTTTTTTTTTTTTTAACTTTCTCATTTTCCCCCTTTTTGATCTTATTTTTCTTGTACAGCATGTTAAATGTGGAAATATGTTGAGAAAAATTGTACATGTTTAATCTATATTGTATTGCTTGTTGTCTATAGGAGGGGGATTGGGGAAAAGGAGGAGAAAAATTTGGAACACAAGGTTTTGCAAGGGTGAATGTTGAAAACTATCTTTGTATTTTGAAAATGAAAAGCTATTATCAAAAAAAAAGAGAAACTTTACTTTTTCATACGTCTCACCTTTTTCAAGCAATGACATGACTTCTTTTGGGGTTTTAGTGTAGATTTGAGTAATTTATATAGTGTTCTCTATTTACCAAAGAATTGATTAAGTTATTGGTTTACTTTTTCTCCTATTTTATTTTTTCTACCTTAAAATTGAGTGTAACTATCAGGCATACTAAGAGGGAAAGTTCATTTAAAAAAATGATTATATGAAAATATTTTAAAATAAATTGGAAACTTTTCTTCTTGAAACTTTTAATTTATAAAAGCTAGAATAAACCTGGGAAATATATTGGTTTTGAATATGATTATATAGCCATAGACAATTATTAAGACTATATTCATCTGCTTTTCTATAAAGAATTACTTCCTTGTTTATATATCCATTGAAGAGAAGAACAGCACATAGGCTCATAGTGTTTGGATCATATGTAGCTTTTGAATTTACTTTTGAAATGCTTATCTATATAGTTAACATGAATTATAATGTTGGTGAAAGCATTAGAACATGGATATTTTGTTGCTGCCTTGCATTAAGAACACTTTTACCCTGTAAAGTTTAAATGTGGTTGCATAGAAATTTCATTTTTCAAACATAAGAGATGCCATGTTGCCTCACAGCAATAGTCTATTTTAATCCAGCATTTTGAAACTGGTACCAAAGGACATTATGTGGAAAAGTATGGTGGTTTCTCTTTATATTCTCAATCTACTATGAGCTCCTCAGAGAGAAACATTATCTAAATATATTATAATATTGATTGTATTTATTGATTACTTTTCTTTGAAAAATGACTTAAAAGTACTTTTTAAAGTCACATTTCTCTTAAATGTCTTTCGAGATTTTAAGTCAGGTTGCAAATTTGCCAGAAAGTGACTGTATGTGTTTTAGCTATAAATCTGCATTCCTTCTCTTCTTACTCCTTTTCTCAATTATTATTAATCAATTATTAATAGAAAGGTGGTATGATATCACTTGAGTTTCAGTTACATTTCATTTATGGTACCTATCAACCTATATCATGACATTACTTAAGAAAGGCTAATGAAACAATTTTTTTAATAAAAAAGATTGCAATAGTGTAAGGAGAGACAGAAAAGTAAGTGAATGTTGAATGTTGGCAATATGTGCTAACCTGGGAAGAACTTAATTTTATGATTATCATCATATTTATTTTTTTGTGCCCTCTACTGTAAACTTGAGGGGTTGCCATTTTTCACTGCGAAAGCAATAGTATATACGTACAATTTCATTAAATTTCAGCTTCTAAGCTGGTAACAAAAATTTGTGGATTTAAAGCAAAAAAAAAAATTCAATGACTAAATATTTTTTTGTTTGTGTAGAACGTATATGGTAATGAAATCTTTAGAATTTATGGCATCTTTTCAAAATAAAGGGTAATTTAAAATGACTGTCCCAATAAAATTTAATTTGCTTCAGTTAAGCCTTTCAAGAATTGTTTGCTGTGTTTCTTTCTGATGGTCTTCTGGGAGGATGTAGCTCCTTGTCAACTGTGGGATAAATATTTCTAGACCTAGTTTAGAAAGAATCTACAGAAGAGCAGGTTTCCATATCTCTCAGTTGGCTCTTGTGTAAAATCTTAAAAAAAAAAAAAAAAAAAAAAAGAAGAAGAAGAAGCAAGCATGGGATATTCTGTGCCTATTCTGAGAGCTAGAAAACTTAAACTGCTTCAGTAAAGTTGACAGTGACAGCTTTGCTGTATAATGTCAAGAAAGGGCTCCATTCTAATCATCTCTCCATTGACTTTTCAGTCAGCTTGACTGTATAGTAGTCAATTTGCCTGTGAGTAACCTAGCTTCTTTTTTCCTTGTTAAGGGCCTCAGGGAGTGTGTGTAGCATAATAATTAAGGACTACAGGCTCATTACTCTGTTTCTTTTTCTTAATTTTGCCAAATAAACGGGTTAGGGTAACACAAAATCCAATAAGCTGAGGTCACAGAGATTTAGCATCAGAGAAATACTCTTGAGGATTTTATTCTCTACTTTGTCTCTACCTAGCTACACGGTATTATTTTTCAGTTAATTATATCAATCTTATCAATAGATTCTTTTTTCTTTTTTTAATTCATTTTAGTGTCTGATCTTCTTTTCCTTAAGTCATCATGCCTTTAAAACTTGTTAGTACTCTACCTATTTTATAGTAATCAGTCTCAACAGCTTGAAATGCAGGGAAAATGATGTGATTTGAAATTAAAGTTCTGAATCTTATCTCTTTTAACTTGACATAATTTCTTTCATATTTTTAGCTTAAATATAGAGTGCTTAAAGAACAAATTAAACTCCATAAACAAATGATCAAAATGGGAAAAACTAAATCTTTGCATTTTAATATATACTACAATGGCCTAATTTTAACATGAATAGATATTCAGTTATTAAAGTAAAATGTATCAATGATTATGATTATCAGAGAGAGACAGGGTAGTGTAGTGGATATAGAGCTGACCTCTCAGTGAGGAAGATCTTGATTTCAGTATACTTCATGCCTGCCTATATATACTGGCTGTGTGTTCTTTAATCTCTTAAGTCCCTGTAGGTAATTTTTGAAGATGAAGCTGCCATTTTGAACTGATAGATTTTTCTCCTGGAATTCCCTACATTAATGAAATCCCTCCTCCACCCGCACTCCCCTTCCCCCCCTTCCCCCCCAAAAAAAATGAGTCAAATATCATGGGTGTGTACACACACACACACACACTCATATATACACTTGAATTTTCTTAAAATTCTCCCCCATTCCTCCATTGCTCCCCCTGTTTCTGTAGAGCTTTATTATGGATTGATTTCTTTGCGATAGAAAATTGGCAAGAAATGATCAAATTTGATTTTTGCTGAAAAGTTTCAAATTTTTTTCTCGCAACAGCTTTTTTTTTTTTATCCTTTTTAGTAGGTGTCTCAAGCAAAACTTTCCTGCCGAATTACTGACTATAAATGTTTTCACACAAGCTCATTAATTTTTAAAGCTGCCTGTGAACTGCTTTCTTAAAAAAGTGAATAAGCTTTGAAAATATGCATTCCTTAAAGTACAGAAAATCCCTAAATAGGCTTTTATTTTGGAGACAGATCTCATTCATCAAGAAACATCAAAATAATTGTCACGGCTAAAATTTTTAAAAGAAACCAAGGAGCCCTTGGCTCAAGTATAAAACTTGGTGTTGCTTGCTTGGCATGATGCCTTAGACTGATTTTTTTTGTGTGAGTGCTGTATATCATTCTGTTTTGTGTGGATGTGTGTGTGTTGTGCCCTAGGGACAGGAAACTGCTGAACAAAATACATTCAATTTAGTAGCCGGTGTTAGTCCTTTAGGGATTTACTAATCTTCAGAGATTAGTAAGGAAAGAAGGCAAAGGTTGATACTTTAATGCTGCTTAGTAGTGTAGACAAATGATGAACTAGTCCAGAGTAAATGTTTTGTAAAACAAAATAACCAATTTGATATCAGAAAAAATTTGTTGTTTCTATTCATTTGCTCGTGGATGAATTAAAAAAAAAATAATCCTTGATATTTTTGTTTCTAGAGTCTCAAAATTGATGAAACTTGGGGGGAAAAACAAAAACATTTTTCAGTTTCTATTAAAAATCTTACTTGTACCCAGATTGCTTGCTTTTAGGTTGAATTTCCCCCGTGCTCTGTATTTGTTTGTATGCCAGTGTAGTTTGAGATTAGGAAAATGTAATGAATAAATAGTAAGCTAACTTTTTTCTCTCCATAATAATAATTTAAAAAAACTTTTTAGAAGTCACTTGTTTGTGACATAGAGCAAAGCTTAAATTATGAGTTGGGTCCCCACATGGGGTTTTATAACTAAATGTAGGGAGTCATGAAAAATTTGCAAAAGTATTAGATTTCTGAACACAATGACCAAAAATTAATTTGAAATCAAATGCATAAATGAATCCGTGGTATTTCTACCAATGTTTCTCTGTGTTGCATTGTGTGACCTCATTGCAGCCTTGGTTCTGAACACGCAATATATGCATTTTGTACTGTGTATGCACAAAATGCTGCCACAAAGACCTCAGTTTAGATTCTAGATGGGGTCATGTAAAAATTTCTCAGGTAAAAAGGGATCACAAGTAGTAAAATTTAAGGCAGAGTATAGTTGAGGCAGAATGAATGAATCCCAATACTCTATCTTGTTGGACTTGACTTCTATAAGTCCTTGCTAGTTTTCAATCTATTGATGCTGCCTAAATGAGCATATACCTGATTAACCTCTATCACATTTTTAGCTTGGATCTGTTTGAGATTTGGACTGGAGTCATAGATATAATTAATGCCTAAATTACTTCTGTAATAATGATGAAAACTTCATGAAAAGAGATACTCTGGCTCCTGTTTGTTTCGGAAAGTCAGTGAGATTGATCACAGCCAAGGGAAAATCCTTTGTGAAATTTAAATTTATGCCACTTGGTTGAAGTTATTTCATAGCATAAGTTCAGAAGGTGATATGACACTTTTTTGGGGAAGTCAGTTGGGAAGCAGTAGATTTATTATTATTATTATTATTATTATTATTTAAAGGAATAAAGGAATAAAGCTTGGAAGCACTTTGTGAAGCAATGTGTTGATAATCCTGGATTTAGGTCAGATGTCCTGGGTTTGAATTCTAGCTCTGATGTTGATTACTTGTATGACTTAGGGCATGACATTTAACCCTGTTATCATGTGAAATGTGATATATGATAATGATATTTGGTAATATGAATTATCTAAATAAACTTAGTCTAGAGTTTGGAAAAACCTGTATCTAAAAAGAGGCGAAAAAATTTTAATTCTTTTAAAACTTGTATGAAAAATATTCAGGGGTACATTGGTGAATTTTTGAAACTGGCAATAAATTGTATTACTATGTTGTTCACTGTTTAGTTAATGTATAGGTTAGGGTTTCTTAAAACTTTTTCCACTTGTGATATCTCTTCACCTGAGAAATTTTTATGGGACCTTGGGTATATAAGTTCATAAAACAGACATACAAATCAAACATTTACTGATAAAATATCAAGAAATTTTTAAAGCATTTCTTTGGTATACATATAATTTTACTATTTATTAAAGAAAACAAATTTATATGCTAATAAGATGATGTGCTTGTTTATTTTTACATAAAGAATTAAATCTTGACAGAATATTTTATATCTTTTACTGTTGCCAATTTTTTTTATTACCCCAACATTCATTTATACAATATTCATTTATAGATTCTGCGGTATGAGCAGAGTTCCAGAGGCAAGTTCTGTATAAAGTTGGTGATGGTGACACAGTGTTAGTGAATTGAAAACATAGTGGAGTCCATTTATTTAGGAAGCTTCCTTGAAGAGAGAAGAAATATCATGCACCAATTTATGGAGAATATCATGAAAGGGGAACACATTTCATGAGAATTGTAGACTCTGAATTTGAACCTAGTTGATTAGGAGGGAGTGTGAAAGCTAGTTTTGGGACTGGAGAATTGAGTAGAACCATAAAACTTAAGAATTGGGGTCTCAGCAATCATCCTATCCAACTCAATCCCCTTAGAAAAGCTCATGTTAACCATAAATGGTTATCTAATCTTTCTTTAAAGACATTCAGAAAAAAAAAAAGAAAGAAAAAGACATTTAGTAAGAGAGATTCCACTACTGAAGGCAGCCCATTCTGCTTTTGAATTATTCTAATTGTTCAGCCCAATGTCAAACTTAAATTTATTTTTTTTATTCTGATCCCTGGGGCCTAATAATCTTATCTTCCTCAGTAAAATATGAGGTGGGTTGGCCTAGATGACCTGTAAAGTCCCTTCCAGCTTGAAATTTTTTATTTGATGTTCTCTAATTTTATATCTACTTGATTACTATCTTCCCACCACTCTCCAGTTAAACTGACTCTTGTGACAGGGAGTTAATTATTAATTGGGTGCGTCCCATAATCAGTGTTCTTTTAGGAAAAAATAGTGTCATTCTTAAAGTGTGGTACTAGTGCTGATAATATATAGGTATATAATTGTCATATATGTCATACTATGTATGACAAACTATATATATATAATATATATGTGTATATATATATATAATATATATATAAAAAGTTTCTGATCTTCTAATTCTGACAAAAAAGAAAATGAGTTTAGTCTGGTTTGACCTATTCTTTATGAAGACATGTTGGAGGGAGAAATTAGTTTGGATTTAGGAAATTTTAGGCTCAACCAATCTTCTGTTTATTGATCAATTAATTTTCTAGCATTTTGATAGTGATAAGCTTCACACTTAGCTAGGTAAATTCTTGGACAGCAGACAAAGATTCTCTTGACAGAATCACAGACTTTTCAGCATGAGAGAACTTGTCAGTTTATGTTCTACTAACATAGTCTTTGAGAACTACATATCCAAGTGAAGCATTTGAGTAGAACTTTTTTTTGATGATTCAATTTCTTGTGTCCTCTAAATTGTTATTTTTAAATTCAGTTCAGTAAGCAATAGGTGCTATAATGAGAGCTACAACATAATGATAAGGATAGGGAGGTTAAGAAAATCTTAACAGCCACATATCATTTGAATTGAATTTTAGATGATGATGGGAATTCAAATGGCAAAGGGGAAAGTGGGCATTTCTGGTTTAGGTAATAGAATGGTAGCAAAGAACAGACGTAAAAATGCAAAGGGCATGTATAAGAGACACAGAAGAGTTCAAAACACCTTTCCTTGTAAATAAAGTTATTCTATATTATGTCTGGCAAATACTTGTCAAGGCTTGTCTTGTCTTACTTTGTGCAATACATGTTCTGCTGGAAAGTGATTAAGTTAACTTTGTAATTGGAACAATATTTTCCAGTTGATTTACATTATAATGCCATGAGTTTTTGTTTGCAAAAAGTTTCCAGTTTTTCACATACAAAATTATAATAGAACTAGAATCACCAGTTTAAAAAGTTCTCTAGTGACTCTCTTGGTTATAGGAACAATCAGCTTCTAATTGTAATTTCTTTTGAAGTGCTAGGGATTAGGATTAGTATTTCTTCATTATTAACTTTTTTCTTCCTCAGAATCTCTTTATTGACTCTTTTATTGTTATGTTTTGACTTTATTTTCCCAATTAGATTATATGTTTATTAATGATAGTTACCATTTCTTATATGTCTTTAATATCCCCCCAAAGTTCTGATAATGGAGTTTGTACTCAATAAATACTTGGTTGTTTTCTTTAGGGAACTATATTTCAAACTAAATCTTCCCCCTAAATTTAAAGAATATATGGAGAACTGAGGTTGAGTAGAAAAAGTGTTTTATTTTGGGAAAG